>NC_132987.1:33470000-36134166 GCF_048564905.1 Vicugna pacos
TAACCTTTTTCCATTTCAGTGCCTGAGAAATGTTAGGAAAGCACATCCCTCCAATCATAGCTGTTTTAAGGTGCATCTTTAAAGCCTTGTCACCCTAACCTAGAGTATAAGCTCTAGGAATGTAGAGGATTTAGTATCCACGATGCTCAGCACATAGTAGATACTCAGTTTCTTAATTATTGCATGCGTGCATGAATGAATGACCAGTTTACCTTTCGCACTTTTAAATCCATGCTTAAGTAACTTATCTTGAGCTTGCAGTTGATTCCAAATGACATCATTGAAAGTATAAACCAGCCTTGTTATGTCTTTTCTATAAGACAGGATCTCACTCATTAAACTGTTTCTCTGAAGAATTACAACCATTTAAAAAGAAACAAGGAATTTCAAAATACTATTAGTATTTGTTAGTATGGTTTATCAAGTCTTTAACTGAGCTCACTGAATTTTCTGTGCATCAAAAAAAATAGGAAAACAAATGTTGCAGAAAAATTCTACTGGTAAAATAACTTATGTGACACTAACTTCAAAAGATAAAAGTGTGTTTTATTTAATAGGTTTCCTTTGCTTATATTTTTTGGGTGAAAGTAAATCGATAGCCAGATTCTTTGTTGTTTACTTCCAAAATTTTTTTCATATGAGTTGTCTAGATACTTGAATGCTATCAAATTAACCTTTCCTGAAAATGATTAATATATAAGCTACATTTACTTTATTTCAGATAATTAGTCTAGCTGCAGATTGAGACCTGAGATACACCACTATGTGTATGTATTTCTGCATTTGAAAGAATAATAATCCTTTATTTCTAACCTATAAGCCACTAGTAATTCACTCTGTCACATCATTTATACAATTCGTCCCTTAATTTCTCAGCATGCTGATATGTAGCACAGGGTTAAAAGCATTGTTAAAATGTAGATAAATGTTATCTGCCCAGCTCTCTCTATCCACTCTCTGTCATCTCAAAAAAAGCTATGGTATTAGCATAGCAAGATCCGTGTCTTGCAAATATGTTCTGACTATTTTGCAATCCTTTTCTTTGAGTGTTCTTAAATCAATATCATAATTATGTTTGCAAGTATTGTATCCAACATAAAAGTCAGGCTACTCACCAAAACTTGTCCAGGGAAACTACTTTCCCTTTGCCTTGTGCTCTTTGAACAGTGAGACCCCATTTAGAATGCCCTTCATGGTCCTTACACAGCTCAGTTGATTTTCCACTTATTGAATATCACTATACATTTGTATGGACCTTCTTTTTTGAACAATTACTTTCTAACTCATTCCATTTTAATTGAATTATATAAAGGTTACATTATTTGTAAAATTCAGCAATATTTAAGGTTTGGGTTTATAGTTTCCTACTTTAAAAATAAGCATTTTTTTCTAATTCTAGATCAGATTTTAAGAAAAATGAATAATATTAAATCTTTCAGTTCTGTTTTCATTCTTATTCTGTGACCTAATAAATGCTTGACTTTGTCTTTCTTTTTCTCCATATGTGTCTGAAAATGTTCTGACAATATATAGTTAAAAATCATTTCAACTTTATTCCTTTTGATTTCTTTCTGTAATATTGAATGCTTTAGCATAGCTGCTTAGGTTTTCTGTATTTTATTTTTATATTTAATATAGTCTGCATTTAGGGGTTCTAATTATGTTTTAAAGTCTTTTATAAGCATTATAGTCTTTCTTTGCTTTGTAACTTCTCTCTAATATGAATTTCTTATTTGTGGCATAAGGACAGTGGCTTTTAAATTCTCTTCCCCCTTGTGTTTATTCAAAATAGTTCTATCCAGCTGTTAGTTTTCTAATTCACATATTTTTGTTTCCAAAATTCTAAATTATTTATGGAAATGGTGGACAATAATAATACAAGCATAATATAAGGTAATTCAAGTGAAAACTTAGAAGAATCCTCAAGTCTTACTTGTTTTGGTTGAAATCCATCAAACTTTTTGCCACATCAGCTAGACAGGAGTAAAACAGATCAGCCTTAATTTCATCTTTTCTGTTGTTGTTAATCCTTTGGCAAAGCTGGGGGTAAAAAGTACCAGTAACTGCAAAGAAAAAAAGAGGTGCCAGGCAATGTTCTAAGTATTTTACCTCTCTTAATCCTCATGAACTCTATGAAGTTAGTGCTGCTATTATTCCTGTACTGTAGGGAGGATGCAAAACTAAGGCTTGATAACTTGTTCCATAGCTAATAAGTGGTGAAGTCAGTACACAAACTCAGGCAGTATGACTCAGTATACATCCCCCTTTTTAAACAGCCTGCCTAAATCACAACCCTTACAATTAGTGTTCAAATATAATTTATATCCCTCTTCCTCTGTCCTTTGCCTTCTTCTCTGGATCTCGCCCTCTGGCTCTTATGTGTTTACCATTTTTCGTGTCTGTGTCCTCAGTTAGATCTGTACCCTTACTATGTTGTCTCACTTACGTTTCTGGATGCCCAGCAGGGAGGTACTCTAGGCAGAGGCACATTTTATCAAGGTGTCCATGTCCTTTTCCCATAATTTCTATCAGTTTTTCTCCTTAGTGACTGGCCGGTTTATGTAAGACATTCACTTGTCAAGTCCATGCCAGCCTTCAGAGCCTGGACCAGACCCAAACCTACCCTTTGTCAGAGGTCCTGGCTCTCCATGCTTTGAGGTCCCTAGCATAAAGCACACTTAGCACCAAGTCTTACCACACTCAGGAAGAGAACTGTTACAATCCCTCTTTCCCTCCACTGTGGTTCCTTGCCTAAAACCAGAGAAGATGACTGGGGTTCTGAGCCATCCTTTATTCCTCTGGACATCCTTTATGAGAAGGTTGGAGTGAAGTTAAGAAGGCTAAAGTTAACAGGTGCAGGAGTATCATTTAGGAGTCAGTGTTTATTTAGTTGGCATGTTGACATCAATAGATTAGGGAGACATTAGGACTGTCCTTTTCAGCCCTCTCCTGAATTGGCTACCAGTTGTAATATGCAGTATGATTTCCTTCTTAAATGTTTGAAATTTTACCCCCTGCTCTCTTTGTCTACTTTATTGGGTAGTTCCATTGCAAGATTTTAAATATCATTGTAGGAAATTTGTGTTCCTATGTCTCAGAGTTAATAGTTCTACATCTTTCATAATGTTGTATTTCTTCAATATCTGTGTAGTCTTTTAACACATTAGCTCTAATGTTAGAGAGCTGCTTCCTTTGAGAGGAAAATTAATCTGCTTAGCTAGGATGCATTATTTTACTTCATATGTTTTGCTCAAGTCCTCAGCAGTGATTTCTCCTTTATAGTCCCCTAGATTCCATGTCTGCAAGAACTTGATTTAGATATTTGTAAACTTTCTTTTGTATATAGCTTTATCTGTGTCATATGACATAGCATCAGCTATTTATTCCTCAGTTTTGATGCTCCCAGTAAATGGGTGCTAATTCATTTTCAACTAACCTTTTAACAAAGCAAAAGATCCTTTCTTACTTTCCTAATAGCTCACTAAGTAATGTTTGTGCTTCATAGGCATTCAGCTGTGCTGTGGGTGAATTGGAAAGCTGGTTTAGATCACATTTTACTTATTTTCAGTAAGGTGTTCATGTATATGAATGCAGATACACTGTTACCTATTTAACCATTACTAGACTTCCAGTGACTGACCAATCGTGTGTTTGCTTACCAATGTAAATATTTTCTGTGCTCTGCACACACAAATTTCAAGACCAACTCAAAGCTACAACTTTCTTTTCAATCAGCTATTTACAATGTAAATTAAACATCAGGAAGCTGACATACATATTGAATGCCTGCAGATGTGCAGTCCTAGGAGTGACCAAGGGAAGCCACTGTTATATAAGGAAATCAACTGTACTCCAGGGGGAACGACCCTAGATTCTTGTAGCTGAAGTGAGAGAATGAGGTTCAGAGTCCCAGCTTTGCCATTTACTGGCTCTGTGAATGAGTAAGTCCCTTAACTTCACTGTGACTCAAAGGGAAAAAGATGATGAAATCTGCCTAGGATTGTCAGAAATAGAAATGATGTGTAGTATTTAAAAATTACTTCATAGCTACATCGTACTGTATAAATATAACCTTTCATTACTCAGAATTTCAATACAAAGAGTGTCATCTTTTTATCATTCATTCCTTTACTAACTTTTATCAATTAAAAAATATACTGACCATCAAGTACATGCTGGGTACTGTTTAAGCCATATGAATAGAACAGTGAAAAAGGAAATCGAAGACCTTGCATTTGAAGACTTTACACTGTAGAAGGGGAAGGCAAAATAAACATGAAAACAATAAAATACTGTTAACTTCAAATAGGGATAATGTTTTCTCATCTTCTGTGTGATCTTACGTGGTCTCTTTAAACACAGTTTCCCCATCTGTTAATAAATAAGGATGATAATAATTTGTCTACTGTCTAAGGATGTGGTTGTGTTACAGTAGATATGAAACCATTTTATAGACTTTATAAAACTTTAGTCATTACTCTTTTATTATTAATTTTTAAAATACTTTAACTAGCACTCCTCAGTGAACCATCAGTTAAAAAGGAAATTACAGTGGAAAATATTAAAACCACATATCAAGATTTATGGGATGAAGATAATGTGGTAGGACTGGCTTATTTGAACTCACCCTCCTTCTGAGAACAGATAGAAAATCTGGTCAAAATATTAAAACATATGTTTGAAGGTATGAGAGACTTACTAAGGCAGTGGAAAAGTATGGGGTCCCAGCTCCAAGAAAATAAGGTGAGCTCAACAGTTGGAACTAGTTTTCCCCTAGGGATGATTCCAGTAGTGACATCCATCTGCCAATTCAATCACTGAAAGGCTAAGAATCTGGGCAGAGCTTTTGAGACACTCATTGAACTACCTGGACAAAATCTATAGTTCAGGGCCAGTCAAGCAAGGGAAGACTCTGATAAAACCACCAGGCTTTGAGTTGAGATCATAACAGATTACTCTCTAAAAGTAAGGATAAACCATAAATACAAAAACCCCCATGAAGGCCTGAAGCCCAGCTTTAATTCGTCTCAGTTCCTGATTGAATTAAGATGATTCAAGTTGCTAGTGCCCCTAGCCAGTTACTTAAGCAGATATACATCTTTTCTGGAAGCAGATAGCATTATCCTAAGCTTCAAGTTACCTTTACAATTGTTTCTATATGATATCTGTTAAGAATAACCAGGCGTATGAGAAAACAAGACAAGATGAAGAATATTGAGAAACAAAAGGACGAGAGAAACAACAGTCAGTATGGATAGATTCACAGAGGATCAAAATAATAGGGTTGTTAGATGATTAGCATTACTCTGTTTAATATGTTCGTGGAAATAAAAGACAATGCTAACAATTTCTGGTGAGAAATGGAAGCCAAAAAATTAATAAGAAACTATTGAACTGAAAAATACATGAACTGAAATGAAGAACTTAATGAGGGCTTAAATTTCAACTAAGCAGAGCAGAAAAAAGAATTAGAGAACTGAAAGATAGATTGAAAGAAAACATCTTGAATGAAGCACTGGAAAACAATAGAATGGAAAATACAGTAAGGAGAAAGAAACATAAGGGATATGATCAAAGGATTTACAATAAATATAATTACAGTCCCAGAAAAAGAGAGAGAGATTTAGGTTAAGTAATATTTGACAGGAGATGGCTAAGAATTTTCCCAAATTGTCAAAAGACATCAAGCTACAAACTAATGAAGGACTGCAAACTCTAAACCAGATGCATGCAAAGAAAACCACACCTAGGCACATTATAGTAAAAGTTATAAAAGCCAAAGACAAAGGGAAAATCATAAAAGAGCAGAGAAAATTTATTATTTCAATGGAGCAAATATAAGACTAGAAGCTGATTTTTCAAAAGAAAGATTTAGGAAGACATACCTACTCAACACCTGGTAGAATGATTCTTTTCCTGTTCTTGAAAAATAGTAATTGCAAATTTAAAATTATGAATCCAGCAAAAATATCCTTCAAGAATGAAGGTACAGTACAGACATAGGTAAAAATTGAGTTGTCACCAGCAGCCCCTTCACTAAAGGAAATAGTATTGGGAAAAAAAATGAAAGCTAGTTGTCATCCCACCTGCTAGGGATATAAACAATGTAAACATTTTGTTAGATATTATGGCCGTTTGACAGTATAGAGATATGAAATAATAAATTATGTTAAGGGAATATGGTATAAATAAGGCATTATGCATTATTCATAGGTATAAAAAGAAAAGCATGTGTTATTATACCCTAAATATTTTGAATCACAGTTTCTGATACACTTGTCTTCTCAGATCAATATATGGTCACCCCAGATTTTAACACTGATAGTAATCACAAGCATTTTCTAATAGATAATGTACTGTTGTAACACAGGGGATTTTTCAAAGCACAATTTTGCATACCCACCAGAATTTGTACCTTGAAGGATACAGAAATCAAAAATATGGTTCTCTCTTGCTCTCAAGGAACCTATAGTCAATTTAAGAGGACATGCCTAATGTACCTGAAATGGTAGAAAAGAGTATAAGATAATATATATATTTATAAAATAAATTATTTGGAAATTTATTAAATGAGACACAAAGTTATTAGAAAGTAGACAGTATTTATTACTGTTTTTATTAGGTTGATTGACTTTATTTAAAATCAAGATTCTGTATTTTATGTTTCTTTCCAACATCAGGGAAAAAATCATTTTACTTGACTAAATTTGTCTGCATTCCTACAGCGACAGTTAAACACTACCACAGAAGCAGCTCTATTTTCTGTGAAAAGAAATTACTTTCTACAAACACACTTGATTTTTTTCTCAAGGTAGCTCCAAGTAACTCAAGTATTAAAGCTTGTACCACTTACTTTAGGAGAATATTTTTTTTTAATTTCCTGTCATTAAACACAGATTTTCTCAGCGTAACATGGTTATCTTGATTCTGTTATTGTGCAATAAAAACACTCCTTGATGACTATCCTCCTGCTTTCCCTCAAAATTATGTGTTTGATTTGCATGCAGTTATTTTTAAAGAAGTTTAGCATAGTGATTGAGTACAGTTGCGCCTTGAACAACATGTTTGAACTGTGCAGGTCCACTTACACACAGATTTTTTTTCCCATGAATACGTGCTACAGTATTACATGATCTGAGGTTGGTTGAATCTGCAGATGCAGAACCTGGATATGAGGGCCAACTGTAAAGTTATACAGGGACTTACTACTGCACGGAGGGTGGGCACCTCTAACCCTTGAGTTGTTCAGGGCTCAGCTAATTCTATGAAACTTCCAGCATTCAGTTTGCTGTTAGACGTATACCCATCATTAGCCTTAGTTTCCTCATCTATACAGTGAGGCTAATGGAAATAGCTATTCACCGGAGTTAACATATATAAAGCACTTAGAAAGTGCCTCAGAAGTAATAGGTATTATGTAAGTATTCTACTCCATTTCAGTTCAGTATAAATTTTTATATATTTTTACCTTTATGGCATCCTAGATATTTTAGTTTAAAAATATGAGATTCTTTATGGTAGTCTTTATTAACATAAATAAATTGTCTAATAAAGCTTGCCTACAAAAGTAATTAAAAATTTGGCCTGACAATAAAATTTACATTATTGAGATACAGTTACATATAGCATAGTATAAGCTTAAAATGTACAACATGTTGATCTGATACATTTATATATTGAAATATGGTTACCATCGTAGCATTAGCTAACACCTCACATAATTATCCTTTCTTTTTTGTGGTGAGAACAATTAAGAACTACTCTCTTAGCAATTTTGAAGTTTATAATAAAGCATTGTTGATTATAGTTACTGTGCTATGTATTATGTCTCTAGAACTTGTTTACCTACTAGTTGCAAGTTTAATATTGTTTATTTAACCCTTTAATAACATCTCCTTGGTTCCCCAATCCCAGCCTCTGGTAACCATTGTTTTACTCTGTTTTTATGAGTTTGGCTTTTTGGGATTTCACATGTGAGTCTTCTCTGTCTGACTTATCTCACTTAGCATAATGCCCTCAAGTTCCATTCATGTTGTTGCAAAGAGCAAGACATCCCCTTTTTCATGGCTGAATAATATTTTATTGCATATATAAAAATGACATCTTCTTTATCCATTCATCCATTGACAGGCATTTAAGTTATATCCATATCTTGGCTATTGGGAATAATGCTGCAATAAAAATGGAAATGAAGATAGCTTTTCTATATCCTATTTTCATTTCATTTGGCTATGCACTCAGAAGTGGGATTGCTGGATCATATAGTATTTCTACTTTTAATTTTTTATTTTAATTTTTTTCTCCTTATTGTTTTCCATAGTGGCTGTGCTAATTTAAATTCCCACCACAAGGGTTCTCTTTTTTCCATATCCTTGTTAACACTGGTTATCTCATGTCTTCTTGATGACAGCCATTCTGACAGATATGAGGTGATATCTCAATGTGGTTTTGGTTTGCATTTCCCTAATGGTTAGTGATATTAAGCATCTTTTCATGTACATCTTGGCCATTTGGGTGTTTTCTTTGGAAAACTTATCTATTGAGTTCTTCCACTCATTTTTAAATCAGATTGTTTTCTTATTGAGTTATATGAGTTCTTTATTTATATATATATTGGATATTAACCCCTTGTCTTATGAATGGTTTGCAAATATTTTCTTCCATTCTGTAGGTTGCCTTTTCATTTTGTTGATACTTTCTTATGCTGTGCTTTTTAGTTTTCTTATATTCCCACTTGATTTTTGCTTTTGTTGTTTGTGCTTTTGTCATATCAAAAAAAAATCATTGCCAAGACTGAATATATATTTGTCATATATATTTAAGATTGTTAATCTTCTTGATGTATTGACCCCTTTATCATTATATAATGTCCTTCTTTGTTTCTTGTTACTGTTTTTAGCTTAAAGTATTTTAGCTGATACAAGTATAGCTACTCCTGCTTTCTTTTGGTTTTCACTTGCATAGAATATCTTTTTCCATCCTTTCACTTTGTGCCTATGGGCATCCTTAAATCTGAAGTGTGTCTCTTGTAGACAGTGTGTTGTTGGGTTCTCTCTCTCTTTTTTTTTTTTAAATCCATCCAGCTACTCTGTGCTTTTTGATTGATAGACTCAATCCATATACATTTACAGTAATTATTGATATGTAAGGACTTACTCATGCCATCTTATCAGTTGCTCTCTGGCTGTTTTGTAGTTGCATTGTTTCTTTTTCCCTCTGTGATTTTCCATAGTGGTTTGCTCTGTTTCCTCTTTCTTTATCTTCTGTGAATCTACTCTAGGTTTTTGTTTTGTGATTACCAAAAGGCTTACTAAAACATATTATAGATAAAGCAATCCACTTTAAGCTGATTGCAGCCTAACTTTGATCACATACAAAAGCTTCACCCTTTTACACCTCCCTTTTATATTTTTGATGTCACGATTTGCCTCTTTTTATATTGTGTATTTGTTAATACATTATAGTAGCTATAGTTATTTTTAATACGCATTTCTTTTAACTTTTGTAATACAGTTAGTGGTTAATATCCCATCCTATTACAGATTTAGAGTTTCCTAAGCCTGACTTATATTTTCCTTTACCAGTGTGTTAATTACTTTCATACGTTTTTATGTCACTAATTAACATCCGTTTTTTTCAGCTTGAAGAACTCCTTTCATCATTCCTTGCAAGACAGGTCTCATGGTGATGAACTTCCTCAGCTTTTGTTTGTCTGGGCAAGTCTTTATTTCTTCTTCATATCTGAAGAATAACTTTGCTGTATACAGTATTCTTGGCTGGCAGTTCCCCACAACATCCAATACCTTAAATATGTCATTCTACTCTTTCCTGACCTGTAAGGTTTCTGCTGATAGCCTGATGGGGGAGGTTCTTTTGTAGGTTATAATAATTTTTTCCTCTTTGGCTGTCTTCAGAAATCCCTTTATCTCTGACTTTGACAATTTCATTATAATGTGTCTTGGAGAAGGTCTTTTTGTATGGATATGATAGAGTAATCCATTAGCTTCATGAACATGAATGTCTGGGTCTCTCCCCAGGTTTGGGAAGTTCTCTGCTGTTATTTCTTTAAATAACCTTTATGCCCTCTTCTTCAGAAACTCATTATTCTAATATTTGTACGTTTGATGGCATCCCATAGGTCATGTAGGCTTTCTTTGCTCTTTTTTATTCTATTTTCTTTGTTCTCTTCAAATTGAGTTATTTCAAAGTTCCTAACCTCTGGCTCACTTATTCTATCTTCCATTTGGTCTACTCTAATATAGATGCTCTCTATTGCATTTTTTTCATTTCATTCATTGAATATTTTAGCTCCAGAATTTCTGTTTCCTTCTTTTTTATGATTTCTGTCTCTTTAAATTTCTCATTGGCTTATGTATTATTTTCCTGATTTTGTTGAATTGTCTTTATGTTCATGTAGCTTGTTGCATTTCTTCAAAGCAACTATTTTCAATTTTATATCAGCCAGATCACAAAATTCCTTTGAGCTCAGTTGTTGAAGGATTATTTTTATCTTTTGGTGATATATGTCATTGATTTTTCATGTTTTTTGTAATTTTGTGTTACTGATTTTGCATTTGAAGTAGCATACACCTCCTGAAATCTTTATAGTTGCCTTTAGGTGGGATACACTGTTCTTTGGTTCTATTATATCTGGAATTTCCTCTCTCCTTGGATGGATGCACCTGCTCCATACTTCTTGCTCCCTCTTGTGGAAGAATTCTTAAGCTTTTATGTCTTTATCTACTTGTCAAGTTATCTTACATTTAATTTTTAGTGGAAATGAGATATATCTGTTTGCTAAAGATCAGATGCAGGCCACTATTCACATCAGGAAGACGAATTAGCAAATGTATGAATCAGGTTCTGTTTATGTAAGATGGATAATGATGCTTGCTAAGTAAGAACTCTGCCTTGATTGTAGTATCAGTATTTGCAAATAGTAATTTCCTGTTAATGGAAAATAGATGAAATTCAAATAATTTTTGCAATTTATAATTGTTAATATTAGTGAGGCTCAAGTCTTATTAATAACCTTAATGATGTCAGAATATATTTACTATAGCAAATTATTTTCTCTAATAAAAGAAATATGACCAAAATCCAATTAGAGTGTGTAAATGTTTATCTCCTAAAACATACCTTACAATCTGCCTTTAGCCATAAGATGTATGACTGTAACATATTCAGAGATAAATATTTTAAGGACATTAAATTATTGACTACATGTTAATCAAATATATAATAAATAATGAAGTCAGACCTAATTTCTAAATAGAATATTTTATCCCCCAAATATTTTATTTCCCAAAACATACTTTTAGGCTTACTGGCAGAATAACAAGCTTTAATTTTGCTATTTGAGGTTCAGAATGGACATCCAAGAATAATTCTGTTACCAAAAAGGTTTAAAGAAAATTAGCCTTGTTTTTCTCTGCTCCTGGAAAGTACATATAAGTTTATTTTGCTGGGATTAATAGGACTATGTCCTTTATTTTCTAAAACCATGTTACTAATAGGGGAAACTTAGAAGGTTAATATAACACATATGATAAAAATGTTTTCTAAATTACAGCTATTCTAGTGTAATTTACTTGATGTAAAAATAAGAATGGAATGGAGAATATTGTTTAAGGAAAATAGTTTATGTAGATCCTGATTATCTGTAAAAATTTAGTATAATTAGACAACTAACCACTGTTTTAGAATAGGAAAAGCTAAATTTGATGTACAAAATCATAACCTGGTTAATTCTGGACATTTCCACCTTAGTATATAAACTATTATTAATCCGAGATGATCAGCAAGATTGAATGGAAATCATCTCTGGTGTCAAGAAAAAAAGAATTATTCTGTCAAACTGCATATTAGGCATTGCATAGAGCAAGTAGAATTGAGGTAGAACCAAAATTTAGACTGTACTAGAGGAGAGCTGAAGTTCAAGAAAATCTTGTCATAGGAATCAGAATCCTAGACTGGAAAACCAAGCAGAGGCCAAGGTGAAGGATTTGCGCAATGTCAGACTAGAGAAGCATCTTAAAAGTTGTGGGGCCATGGAACAAGACTGTGTGTCTGAGTGAAATGCATGAAATGCTAGTGCAAGCCCCAAGAGGCAGTAGGTTACCAAGTCTTTTGCTTTCTGAGTCAAGACTCTCTACCTTCTGCTTAAGGCAGTAGTGTGTTTCAGGGTGAAGGCAAGTCAGCATTGTTGGGTGACTCAGACTGTCTAAGGTTATACGAGACTGCTACAAAGACATTGGAAATGGTAAAAATTGTTGGCATAAGAGTAAGGGAGATTATTCAGTCATCTTGCTGAATCTTCTGCCACTAATGTAGCCATTATTGCTTGTAATTTGAACCAAGCCTTGCTGTAGTGCTGCTGACCAAGGCAGAGGAAGCACCCAAGTAATAATATATGTGCTTATTAGTCTTCAGAGCCAAAATACACTGAGAAATTTAAGGAAAATACTACATCAGGGTTGTTTATGTGAAAAGACAAAACTACTTATTAATGTAAATAAAAACAAGAAATCCACTCTGCGAACCATCATTAAGTAAGCACCAAAATATAGATCAATGGAAAGGAAAAATTTTGTGACAGTAACATTCTATTGTAACATTTATTGTAATAATTTTTACCCAGTCTTTGTTTCTACCCACCATATTCATAGATTATTTTTTGAAATAAGTTGATTTTTAAATCCAGGTTGTTTTATAATTCCAGGCTGAGTTTGCTTTCTAGTCATTATCTTTTTGAGAACATTAAGGCAGAAATACAACTGAGCAGCATCTACTTTGAGGCTTGAAAATAATAAGCCTTCTCTTTTTAAAACAACTTGAAATAGCCTCTTGTTAGAAAAAAATCCCCCTTCTGCATCCTTTCAGCTTCTTTCTAGAGCATGATCTGTTCAGCTTTTTAGAATATACATACAACACACAGTTAGAAATATATTATACTTTGTAACCCATTACACATATGCATATGTACATATAACTGAACAATATTTTACAAAAAATACTTATCCACTCTGATATGTTCTCTTTGTCCTAATGGTACTGCATCTTAAAACAATGAGAAACAAACATCACCCACTAATAAGTCATGATTCTCAATTTGAAAAACATTGTTCTAAAACAGGTTTCTCCTGCATTTTTTTCTCACCCAAATCACTCTCATACCTTAAACAAAGAAGCCTGAGGAAACATTCTGCTTTTGCCTATGATTGTAGTCAACTGAAGACAGTAAGTTACTGCACAAATTGTTGGTGTTTTTCTTAAAGCAAAATTTTAAGGTAAACCAATATATTGTAATAATATAAAGTGAAGTTAACCCATTCAAAATTAGAAGCAACTAGATTTCTTTAAATTGGCATCCTGTATAAACTCAATAAATAATTCTTAACTGATTATGGATCATTTCCCTGTAAGTATCTCTGAACTTCTGGAGGAAGTGTATTCTTACTTAGGATATAATTATCTGTTAATTTTCTAGTTAATGTAAAATTTATAGCTTATAAATGGAATATTATATATGTAAGTGATATATTTCTTCACATCTTTAGTTAAAATGTATTAAGTTAAGTCTGAAGTACCTTCCCCTTTAGCACTCTTTTCCAGCACAAATCACTAACCGCTAATGGAATTCATGTTAATGTGAATTTGATAACTGAGCCAAATCTGACTTCATGATGATTTAGATTATAAACTTGAATCCAAGTTATGGAAATGGCCTGAATTCATCTAATTATTTGTCAGAAGACAATTTACATTCAGTTATTTCTGTGTATGCAACTCTTCCAAGTTATGAATAAAATTTAAAAATAAAATTATCTCACAAATAAAGACCCAGATTTGAAACAAGTAGACTTTTGAAAAGAAAGAAAATAGAAAAGGTGGAGTTTTCTTCCTAGCTAGATTGTTTAAAGCATATGTCCTCTGAAATAAAAATGGCATTTTAATTTCATGATAATAGTAAGTGATAATAAGGGGGGAAGGTATAGC
Organism: Vicugna pacos; assembly: GCF_048564905.1. Lineage (NCBI taxonomy): Eukaryota > Metazoa > Chordata > Mammalia > Artiodactyla > Camelidae > Vicugna > Vicugna pacos. The sequence goes on from NC_132987.1 coordinate 33,483,999, forward strand.
TCAAGTAGTAAAGTGCAATCTTAGCATGCATGAAGTCCTAAGTTCAATCCCCAGTACTTCCTCTAGGAATAAATAAATGAGTAAGCCTAATTGCCTCCCCCCACAAAAAAAATCTTTTAAATAGTAAGTGATATTAATAAGTCACACAGCTATTAAGTTGAAGCCAGTATTTGAGTACAGATCTAATACCAGAGCCCAAGAGCTTAACCGCTATGCTATATGACTTCCCACTGTGCTATCCTATAATGGTATCTCTTTTGAAAGGGATTTTATTCTGTCATCTCCCTCCCCCAAAACTAGTTTACATTCATATATCTTTTTTGGAGATAGGAAACATAAAGATAACGAGTGAAACTGCCAGATTTAAGTGTGTTTTTCTTTTTACTTAGGGGATTGATATTACTATTTAGAATCTATTTTGAAAATTTTTTTAAGACTTTGTATACTGCATTTTGTTTTGCTTAGAAGCATTCTTTTAAATATAATTAAAGTTTTTATAAAAATAGTATGATCCTATTTCATAGAAAATATGAACAATGTATAAAGAAAGAAATACACATAATCCTAAAACCCAGAGAGAGAACTTAGGCTAACATTTTGGTGTATCCTCCTAATGGTCGTTCATTTATAATGTTGAGATCCTGCAGCATGTACAATGTTAGTTTAGTCTATCAACTATGTATTGTAAGAGATAAGAAAAGGGAGATCTCACTGTACAGAGGAGGCCATATTCTTTCAGTCTCTAAATTTTTACATAGTAAAAAGTTGCTGGTGGAGTATAAACACACCTTACCTTGCCTCCCACTTCACAAATCCATATCACTCTTTTCAACCCCCAGATATATTACGATTTTGTATTCTGCATTTTTCACTAATTGTATAATACAGTTATTTTCTCATGTTATTAAGAGTTCTTTGAATACATTTTAATGGTTGTATAATATTCCCATTTATAGATATGCTATGACTTAATAATTTCTCTATTTTGGGATGTTTAGATTGTTAGCAGCATATTTTGTCAGAAATATAACTCAGTAATGAGAAGCAGTCCAGATGTGGAAGCTTAGTGCTACAACCATGTAAGTACTTGCTGCTTGTACTACATATGTGGAAAGTCATTCCATTTGTTTTATAAAGAGCTTCCCTGTGCAATCTTTTTTTTTTTAATGGAAGTCCTGGGGATTAACCCAGGACTGAATACATTCATGCATGCTAAGCATGCGCTCTTCCACTGAGCTATACCCACTCCACCTACCTGTACAGTCTTAAAGAATTTATATTTCCAGAGCTACAAACCCTAATGAAAAGGGAACAATTTAGGCCAGAAAAGAACTAATGGTACCTCTTTCTTTTATTTGCATAGTATTTTCTGATTTCCAGTGAACTTTCACAAGTGTATGTTATTTAACTTACTCTTTTCAATTCTGCAAGGTAGGAAATATTAATCCCATTTATAATTGAGAAATTAATGTTTAGTATGAACTCCAAAACAGAAGTTTTCCTAATGAACCATAGTTGCTTCTGTACAAGCTTACAACTGACTCCAATTGTAGAGGATTCTTCGGTTGTTTGTTTAGTTAATGGAACAAAGTGAAAATACCACCCTAACGCTGGACTGCTCAGGGTTGAAATTTAATGCTTTTCAGTATTTTAATAACCATCAAATTGCCCAATCTAACTTTTGTTTTTGAACTTCCAGAAATGTATAGAACTGTCCTTTAGCTACATTACAGAGAAAATAGGCAATTTTCCCAAAGTAGTACTGATTCATTAATCTGAACACAGTTTCAATGCAATCACATTTTTTAAACTGGTTCATATTTTTGTCAACAAAATATTAGGTCTATGTGTTGAGTGACAATCTATTTCCAAAATTAGACTTTATTTAGGAATCCTTCACTAGAATATGTGTAATATTTCTTGGCTTCCTTCCACCTTGTTGGTATGACTGAAGTAGGGAGAAACTTTCTGATTTGCTCTTAGTTTTTCATAGTCAATTTGTATACCCCAGGAGTGGTAAAGCACTAAAGAAGAGCTCATATTATAATCAGTGGTTTGGGCACAGCAGACATCAGAATTGATGTTGTTCATCTGAAGATAGAGCTGTCTGAAATCAAGCTGTACTGAAAAAACAGACCCAAAAAATTATTTTTTATGCATAGACAAACTATAGTTGTTGGAGACAGTTAATCCTTAATAAAAGAAAGCTTATCTGAGTGGTTATCTGCATTTTAATTTTTCATACAAAGATAAATTGTTTATTGCTATATTTTCCAGCCTCAATGCAAATTTAAACTACAGTGAGATGCCACTTCACATGTACTAAGATGGCTATAATCAAAAAGACGATAGCAAGTACTGTTGGTGATATGGAGAAACTGAAGAGAATGTAAAGCATTGCTTAGGAAAATGTAAAATAGTACAGACACTTTGGAAAACAGTTTGATGGTTTCTTAAAAAGTTAAACATAAGTTTACTATATGACTCAGCACTTGCAGTCATGGAGATATTTAACCCAAGAGAAATGAAACATGTCTGTACAAAAATCTGTACACAAATATTCATAGCAGTGTTATTCACAGTAGTGGAAAAGTGGAAACAATTCAGATATCCATCAGCTAAGTAAATGGGTAAACAAAATCTGGAAAATTTCATCTAACAGAATACTATTCAATAATAAAAAGGGAATGAACTACTGATACATGTTTCAACATAAAAAATATTATGCATGGTTAAAGAAGCTGGACACAAGAGACTACAAATGAAATATGATTTCATTTAAATGAAAGGCAAGTGTCCAGAAATTCATTCTGAGGATAGAAACAGAAAATGTTTGCTAACTTATCTTCAGTTGGATGTCTTCCCATATCCTGAAGAAAAAAAAAGGAAACTCTTTCTTTAGGGCCTTCACCTGTACTCGTCTCTGCACCAGAAAAGCTCTTTGCCTGGCTAATGTAGGCCAGTACTTCAGGTGTCAGCTTAAATGTTGTATCTTCAGAGGAACTATATCTTTACCTAACAATTTAATCAAGTCTCCTTGTAACACTACCTTTTTGCGCCCCTTACTGTCTTTTCATAGTATTTACCATAATTGTTAATCATTCATGTATTTCACAAGTATTTATTGAGCTACTTCCTACATGCCAGGCACTATTCTAGTCTGGGGCTACAGGAGAAAAGAGAACATGGAGCATATTCTAGTAGGGAGAGACAGATAATGAACAAATAAGCAAATATGTAATACATGAAGAGATGAGTGGTTGGGAGAAGAGTAGAACATGATGAGAAAGACGTTGGGGAAGGGATGTCATTATTTGTATGGTGTCTTCAGGGAAGTTCTATAATAAGATGACATTTGAACAGAGTTTTGAATGAAGAATATACACACCTTTCAAAGTTAATACTTTCTTGGTTTCCTCTTTTTCTTGATAAATCCCACTCCTGTAAATCAGTATTCCTAAATTTTGAATTGTTTGATGTTGTGTCTGTTTGATAATTCTTCAAGAGATATAGAAAATGCAGATAATTTAATCTCTTGCCAATTAACATTTGTGAATTTGTATTACATAGCATTGTATTACTCCAACCACTTTGCCAAATTAAAAACTATTAGTATTTTCTCCAGAATGTCAGAATTATTTTACATTATTACCAGATTCTATCCCACATCTATAAACTTTTATAAAAAACAAAACAGTGGTAATTTCTTTTGTAGAAATGGCAGAGACTAAGAAAAGAGCCTATTTTATTAAAACTAGAAAAATTAAACTTTTACACATAGTGAAATTGAAACTTTTTTAAACATCATACAAAAACACAATCCTGACTACTCCTCTCACCCTCCTCCCAGATTCTTAAATTATCAGTCTGTTCCTTTTCATGTTCATCTTTTATGAACTCTATCAAGAGTTTTTTTTTTTATTGGTTAAGACATTCTTGTATATCCACAGAGACAGGATATCACTTCTATAACCTCTCCCTCCCTTGTCCTTTTTCAGCAGTAGCTTAAACTATAATCAGATTGAAACCTGGGTAAATTTCTGAAGTAGATAAGAAAAGCTAGTTGGTAGAAATGATTGTGAAATCAGAAATCTGGTCTGTTTTGTCCTAAAAACTCCTTTATTTTCTTTTCATTTTTAATATAAAAAGTTCTCAGCAATGGTTTATTATTCAGGTGTTTTCTGAAACAAACACATCTAGGGAAAGAAGTAGAAAATGGAGAATGTTGTTCTTTTCATTATTTAATACATAGAAGACTGAGACTAAAGATAAGGGTGGAAAAGTTAAGCAGAAGAAACTTATTAACAAAAATATGACAAATTTATGGGAGATATCAGCAATCATATGGCATTTTATCATTGTGGACTAATTTTTGTATGCCTCTTCATTTTTGGAATTTACTAATTATAATAGATTTTATAAATCCATTGGATTAATGAAATCTTAGAAACACAAATAATACAAGCACGTGCCTTCTGCACACAGTCATAAGAACATCCTTGAGAGCTTTTTAAGTACAGTGTGTGGATTCCCAGGCCTCATCCCAGATCAAAGGAATCAGGACAAGCTCACTGTCGTTATTTAGTCAGTCAGCACCAACCTATAGAGTCGCACGTGCGAACTACTGCTCTAAACCATTTATTTTGTAGCTAATGATAGGAAAGGGTACGTTACATTTTTTGGAAATGAGATTGGCTTTAATGCATCCAAGTTATTGTTGTCTCCTTCAGTGGAGTCAGTTTTCAGGACATACAGTGGACCAAGCCTTGTGACCTTACAACATTGCCCAGTTTTGTTTTTGTTTTTGCCTTATTGAAAAGTTTTACCAAGCTTGATACCCATTTAGTGCACCAGATATGACTTCAAATGTCTAACAGTACTGACGGAAAGATAATCCAACATCCAGGGATTGAGTGACAACATTTAGATTATTCAAAAGATTGCATGGTAAACCAGGAAAATCATATTGTGGGTGGGCAGTAGGCTATGAAAATCCAACTGTTGAAACAGTGATTTAATCATCGATGGGAAACAGTTACATGTTCAGGTTTGTTTTTTTAAAACCAGTCACATTATTTTAAGTCTCATCTCCCCAACCAACTTACGTACCTTGAGTGTAGAAATGGTGCATCTCACACTTCTTTGTAATCTCAGTGCTTGTACAGTACCTTACTCAAAATAGTCACTCCTGTTATTTGATAATATTTTCCTGCTAATGATGTCTCTACACTAAACTAACAAGCCTTTTCCTGTTACATTTTGTGATAAACAGCACAAACTTGGTAGGGCAGTCATGTTTGTGATACTGCCAGTAGCTTACTTAACTTTACTTAACTGATCCAACACACCCTTAACATTGGTCTTACTACTAACAGATTGTGAGCTAGTAGGTAGGTATCAAATACTATTCTAGAAATCTTGATTACCCCCTTTTTCGCTTCATTTTTGAAATTACAAATCTCGCTTTCAAGCTTTCAATGTTTTTATTCAGAAGAATGTTTTCTCTAGCAAGAGTCAAGGGTTACTGTTTAGCAGCTTCAGGTTTATCTTTCACATGTATTTGCTCAGTGTTCACCTTTGTAACTGGGCAGAATTCCTATAGTATGCAAAACTACAGGGAAAGAAAGGAGTAGAAATCATACACTTAGGAAATGAGACTTTTTCTCCCTAAAAGTTAAAGTTCTCCATCTATTAATATAATTTATAGAAACCTGTGTTAATTTAGAATTTTTGAAATGAGTTATTTTGAATGGATAGAAATATACCAAATTATTTTGGATTTCTTTCTAAAGAATAAAAAGCCCTAAAGTTGAGTTCAACCAACTGTACATTTCAAAATGTTTTATTCTTTCCCTAGACTTATTAATTTAGCCTTTAACTAGCCTAGTCACTTAATTAATCTAGAATATGATGTATTTTAAGTCAAAAAGATATTTTACAGAACTTCCTTTCATATACTGAAATGCCTGTTGAGATATTTGGAGAAAAAAAATTGTACATTGGATTTGAAAGTTCTCTGAATTAGAAATTTTTTTCATAATTTTTATATTATAGTCTCTTGTAATTAGGCAAATCATAAACACCAGAGCCTGTTTACCAGTAACTGACATTTGGGCGTAACTGCAGTGTGTTGAAACCATATTAATTTGCGGAAGGTGACTATCACAAAATCTATAAATTCATATGTATTGTGGGGTTTTTTGGTTTTGGAAGAGTATCAGCTTAATTTCACTTAAGCAAAATAAAATTTTTGTGCACTTTTTAAAATTCTCAGATTATATTTAAAATCTGAGATTAATTACAGAGCCTTATTATGCCTTTAAACATGGTTTAATTCATTATTATGAAGTGGTTGTCCAGGGTGTTGTAATTGGCATAATCCAGGGCATAGCATGACAGCTATGTTAAAGTAGGAACTCTGAATCTCTGTGGAAGTGGACTTAGAGACCTTGAAACTGCTCATTTGAATCTAATTCAACAGACTTACAATTTTCAAACAAAAATTAAGAATTCTCAGTTCTGAGCTCTGAGAAATGGCCTACAGAAACAGAAAACTTCCTTGCTGTTTGAGGAAGGAAATATTGAGCTTTTTTCTCCTAGGCTGGTTTGTAGACTGCTAGGAAGCAGCGTCATATTGTCCTCTGACTCAGCCCCAGAGAAGATTTTCACAATTTCCTTGATCATCGTACATTGCTCTTTGTCGAACATAGATCTAAATCATGTTAGGTATCAGATAAAGCTGTCTTATTATTTCCCACCACTCCCTAATTAATCCTCATCAGGCTAGAATAGGTGATCCTACTCTATGCAATCATGTCACCTGAACTGCTCCATTCACTTAGCAAAACACTAAAAGACAAATCATAGGCACTTTATTCAAAGCTTGCTCATTGAATAAACTTTAATGATTTTCTAGTGCAGTCCTCCCATCTAACACATTGGATATTGAGTTGCAAATGGTTATTTACACAAATCACACAAGAGAACAGAAACTAAACTGCATGATTGGAAAAGTCTGTGAGTCTGGAATTCAAATTGGCCAAGAGCATTGAAGGGTTTTTTGGGGTGATTTTGTTTTTGTTTTGCTTAACAGTATCAGCTGCATTGAACTTGCCAGTCCCTAAAAGAGGTAGGGCAAAGCAGCCCACAGAGCTACTGTCATGAAAGAAAGACAGGAATCAAGCAAAAGTAATTTTTTTTGAAAAGCCTAATGGATATTATTTTAAATATTGAAACTTCTTGAAAGTATGGACATGTCCTGTTTTTCTTTCTATACTCTTTTCCATTTTATAATTTGATCAACTCCCTGATTTTTATCATTTTAATAATAATAATAATAATAATAATAATAATAATAATATTTACTCTGCTAGAATGTGAGCTGCAGGAGAGCAGAGACCATGCTTGTGTGTTGCTTGCCTTAGGTATGTCCAGCACCCAGCACAGTACAATTAGTGTAATAATTAAAAATGATGACCCTCCAAGGAATTTCAAAAACTCAGAGTAGAGAGTTCATTATAAAAATGTGGCATTGGATCTTATCAGTCTGTAAGGTCAGCTAAATAAAATCCTTTAGTGTTTTTATTTCTTATTTATTGTCCACATAAGCTTGTATTTGTTTTTGTCCTCAGTCTTACTAAAATTTATACATTCTTTTTCAATAGTGAATTAACAAATTAGTATGATAAAATTCACACTTAGGAAGAGAAGGCTACAACTCAGTAGAAGAAAAAACAAATAGATCAACATAGTTGTAGAGGATCTTATCCAAAAAATAATTATAACAAAATACTGAAAACTAAAATCAAAATGTATTTGCATTTCTGCATATTTTCATGTGGTTAGTAAGTCTAATAATCTTTGTTTTTACTGTGTAACATAAATCGTAATCCAGCAAATATTATTCTTTAATTCAGTTTTCTATGTAACTTTTAATCAAATCCATGATGTTTTAAAGAAACTGAGTTTTCAACTTCTAGTTTTCCATTTAGTTATTCTTCTCTCATGCAGCATTAAGAAAAAGTAGTAGTTCTTTTAAAACAGCTCTTGGATTTTTGAACAGATGGAATTTTATCTCAGATCAAAACAAAGCTTCTGTTTCAGTGTAGTCTGCCTAAAGGCAGGAGAATGGACTAGATGACTTCTTAAAGTCCCCTCCATATCCCTGTATTCTGTTTGTAAATTTCACTGCTTTTTAGTGAGCAAAAATAGATGGAACTTATAGTGCCTATAAAAGAACACAGAAATTACCTACTTTTCTTATCAACTGTCATACTTTGTTATTTTCATCTTATTATTATTGAAAAGTTAGGCCTTAGGAATATAATAGACAAATATAATACTTTAAATAGTTATTGTTTCTCAACCCCTTGGAAAAAAGTTCTTATTTCTCCACTTTACAGTTATACTGTCCCTACATTATTTTTATTGTAATTGTATTGCCAAATCAGGTGTGAGATTAAATGTTGGATGTTACATGTAATCTGCACAGAAATCAAATTATTTAACCTCTAAGCCCACAATGCCCCCTCCTGCTGGTTTGCTGTTAAATATTCAGTATTTTCTTGTCATGAATACAAATGGAGGACAAATTAGAATCTACAGACAGCTGACCTGAGCTTCAGATTAGAGACTGGGGGGCTTGTGCTGTTTTAAATGTTTTAATTATCATAGTCCCAGTAGCCAGTTGAAGGACACACATAAAATCATTTTTTAACAAAAGAAAAAGGGAAAGAAAAAGCTTTATCTTCTTTTTCCTTCTTAATATGAATGTTTGGGTGTGATTACATTTGCACTTCCATTGGAACTTTGCTAATTTGCTGTATTAAATTAGGTCTATTAGTTGTAATAATTTTTTAAACACTAAACATGTATAGTAATATTTTCAGCTGGTATGTGTTTTCCTTGTAGGAAAGATGATGTGTATTCCTCATTTTGTTTCTAACAATAGATCTCTGTTTATTTGTAAAGCCTAATTTTAGACAATAGGTCTGGTAGTTCATATTTAATGTGGTGAAAATACATAGGAATAATGGACTAATTTAGTAGATGTGATAACATGTATTTGTGTCAGCAGAGCATAGAGAACCCAAGAAAAATAAGCCAGAAAGATCATTCTTGGAATTTAAAATATTTAATATTTCATGGTTTGAGATTTATTTTTAAGTGTTGCTGCCTAATTGAAAATGTTCACAATTTAGAGTTGAAAAGTTATGAAGTAAGTAGAATGTTGTATTGGCTGATGAAATAAAATGTTTATGGGCATTTACAAAGCAAAGAAATATACTTTTGACCTTTAAAAAGACAGAAATGTAAGTAATTTTTTAATTTTAAAAGTAACTTTATATTAATATTTATTCTCAGGAATGTATTATTTTGATAACTACAGTCTTGAATTTGCATTTTTTGTTTCTTGTATATGTTTGTGTGATGTTGATTTGATTAGTTATGGCTGACTAGTAAACAGTGAAGCATTTTATATACTCTTGGGAAATAAATTTGGCAGAAAATCAGCATGAGTAGATTTAATTATCACTCTGAGACCTTTTCCTTTTCTAGCTTAGTGATCCTGAAACTCCATGTGTCTCACTGAAATCTGTGTGGACGCTAAGCTTCGCTTCCCAATTTGTTCCTCCATGCAATGATAAGCCAAGCAATTACTGGTTTATTGATTTTTCATCATGGTAAATTTAAAGTTGATTTTTTCCTGAAAAGGCAGGGGTGATTAAGTGTTTCCCCTCGGTTTAGTACAAGAGAGCTATGTGGCAGAATCTAATATCCTGAGGTCAACCTCTGCAGGCAGATAATACGGTGTCTTGGCCACGTGTTAAAGAGAGAAATCAGGGCTACAAATGTGATAGGATATATGTGGAGACAGTTTAATTTGCTCCATTTATATGAACAAGTCATGTGGCACATGCTTGGAAAACATCATTTTGAATGGGCTTAGAAGTGAGGCCCACGTGGGCAGAAAGAATGAGTGAGTACAAAAAAGAAAGATGTTATTGGTTATTAGGGGAATTTCACTATCATTTTTAAATGAAAATAAGTAAGCCATTGGTATAATATAAAATGTTCAAAATAGACAGTGAAATCCACATATACCGTTATGAAGATTTGCTGGTGTGTAAAATGTAAAAATAAATAGCCTGTCATGTAAGAGAGTCATGATTAAGCTATGCATACTAGTTTCAAAAATATATAGTAATTCCAATCTTTTCAGGCAGTTCTCTAGCAGCAGTATATTTTTGTGCTTTTCAAGGGTAGAAATTTTTTAATCAAAAACTCAGTGCTTTATTCCAAAATAATTTATAATTTTTTAATATTTAGAAAAATATTATTTCATAGATGCTATTAATTACTAGTTGTAAATAGGAGTAAATAAATAGATAGACATTATTATGGGAAGCTTTAAATCTGAGAATGGTAAGAAAGCTCTCCAATAGCTGGATTGAATATTTACCATAATTTTTATGTAAAATGGAAGTGTTCTAGTTTTAGCTTTTCCAGTTATAGCAAGGAGATAAATTTCCTAGAATATAAAATAGAAGATGCATTTCTCTATGTGGTAGTTTTTCTTAATCTAGTGTTTGAAAGCTAAATATTTTACCAAAATGTTGAACAAATTTAACCTGGTCATAAATCTACAGAGCCCATTTTTCAACTGGTTTTATTATTTTGCAGTATGATTCCTCAGTGTTTACTCATTATCAATCCACATTATTATAGATATACTTTATCAATATGATTCAGAAAGATTCTAATTGTTTTCCCCGATAGCCTAAGAATGAAAATTGTGGCTGTTTCATGTATCTTGTTTACTAAAAAGTCCACTCGGTTATGTCATCAGTCATTACCTGAAGTTATCTGTAGATTGTACCTTTGGCAAATAACTGAAATAATTCCTCAATTTAATATCCAACTTTTCTCAAAAATGATGAACATTTAAATCCATTTGAAAACAGTGGTGCTACAGGCAAATATTTTATTATGTACATTAAGCCAAGCTCAGTTCTGATTCTAATGTGTCTTTTAAAATCTTCCACAAAGGGTTTATTATAAATATATTAAGATCATTAATAGCATCTGATCTCTCACTAAGCACCAAAGCAACATACAACACCAGAGCTCTGCTTCTAATCATGTCTTTTCCTGTGAATTAAAATCCATGTGGCTAGAAAGGGAGTGCACCTTCCATTACAGGAACCCCTTTTCCACCTACTTCGCCAGTGTATGTGCTCCAAAGTGTTGTGTTTTATGTTTGCTCACATCTGACAGTCACTATCTGACTACTTTTTGAAATTGGTGAATCTACTACCTCAAAGTTACATTTAGAAAGATTTGTGAATTATTTTTAGCCATGTGGTATATTTACATGAGCTGATCATTTTCCAATACAGGTTGACTCTTAAAAGGTAGAGGGGCATTATTTTCACTGACCTGAAGTTTTTATTTAAAGACAATTTTCTCTAAAACAATAAAAATTACAGGAAAAAAATTCTAACTTCAATTAAAAAGAATTGTCTACCTATGTTGATGTGAAGTCCACATTTATGTAAAATATTCATACACTACTTAAAAGAACATAGGACGTGATCTTAAAAGCTTATTTTTAAGCATCAAAGGAAAAATTAATTTTTATTTCATCAAATATGCTTAGTTGACTATTTGTCAGCCATACCAATTGTTCTTTCTGCAGATTTTAAGCAGTACTATACCACATTCTCATCCCTTCCCCAGAACTATTACAGATATTTTTGGACAAAGAAAATGGAAATATATTATTCTTTCTTTAAATGTCCTTCCCTCTGTTAGCCTTCAAGTAAATGTTAGTTGATTTTCTAATGACTAATTGGTAAATCACATCCTGATGCCCCTTTACCTGACTTATAGTGTTAACTTAGCCGCAGTGACCTCTTACAGTTAACGGCTGTTTGAAGGAAGAAGTCAGTATGGGAAATGGATCACTCTCTTGCTATTTCATTCATATCCTTCTGTTAGCAAAGCCCCAAATCTGTTTCAAGCACCATGTGAAATGCAAGGGCTCAGGAGATAAATAAGGAAAAGTTCTTGCTCTAAAGAAGTTTGCAGCCTATTAAGGAGGATATGTCATGTGCATAAATGAGTATAAAACAAAGTAGTAATAAGCTTCAGTAAAGAGATACAGGTAGACTGCCTGTGAGAAAGGGGGAGATTACTTGCAGCTGAGAGAATTGGGGAATGCCTTGAGGAAATTGCTTACATTTTTCAAATCTGTCAGTATGGAACAAGCCTGGAGTAAACATGTAGGTGGTGGGGGAGGTGACAGAACATTTTTTGAGTTTATACCAAGTGCTTTTACCAGTGCTAGTACCTAATTTTGACCCCACAACCACCCTTTGAATTATGTATTTTCATTTTATAAATAAGGAAACATGACAATTTAAGTGACTCATTCAAGGTCATACATCTAGTAAGTAGTAACTAGGTGGAATTTGAAAATTCATATCCTAAGTTTATATTCAGAGCCCTTTTTTACTATGTTACAGCCAACTAGCCCACCCAGCAATTGGACCTTGATCTTGGCTTCCACAGCAACATGCTGTACCAGTGCTTCCCAAGCCTGGCATACATCAGTCACCTGAGGATGGTTTTTAAATATTTAGATTCCAAATACTTTATATTTTTCTGAATTTTGAGGGAGTCAACCCAAGAGCCAATGTATTTTCTTAAAGTTTCTCAGGTTCTTCTGATTTTTAGCCAGCATTGCAGCACAGACATTGGAAACAACAGCTCTGTGCAGTTGCACTAACTAGTTACAATCATGATTCACCATGTATAAGAACGGGAGTATAGTCATGTTTCATATTTAATCATATTCCTTTTTAACCAGTCACTGATTGTTTAAGTATTCAATAGTATAATTTTGAAAGTGCCAAAATTTCCAATCAAATTTTGATTTTTTTTTAATTTCCAACAAAATCTGTGGAATGAGCATCAGTAATTTGGAAGAAAACCCAGAGACAATAGTGGAGCACCCTCTTAAGAAAGGATGCCTCACAAGTGCTCCTGATGGCAGAGAACATTATTGTAAGCAAAAATGTAGGCACCTACAACCCTAAGTTGAAAGAGTCAGAAAATTTATATTTAGAAATACCGCAGCCATTTTATTTCTCTGACTTTGTCTTTTTATGTATGTGCAAGAGTGATACGTAATTTTAAAAAGTCTGTTTTCAGTCTAAAAGAGCTCTTTTAATAAGTGCAGCTAAAAAATTCTGTTATAGAAAAGCATAGTGCCATAGTTGGACAGCATTTTCTTTGTTCCTGATGTGTAAGAGGATTGTGTATTGCAATCAATGACATCTGAGATTTGATGAAATACGATATCAGTACCTAATATTTTATTGTACTGTTTTATCATTCAGATTCTCTACTGTGACCTGCCATAGTCAGCTCAGAGAAGCAGTTCTTTGTGATGATGACTGACAAAATGATGTTTCTCAGTCAGTGCTGGAAATGTTAGACATTAAAGAGGAGGTGCTTAAATATGAGATATTAGAATATATTAAGATATTATTAGAAACTTTAATAATGCTAGCAAAGTAGCTGTTACAGAAATAAAATTCCCTGGTAACTTTAAAAATAAAATTAATTTTCTTTTTGACAGATGAAAGAGGCCATTCCCACATTAACCTCTACTGTTAAATGAGTAGTTTTTCTGACTTCTATAAGCCAGGAGATGCGTCTCTTTGTTTAACACTTCTTAAAGTAAAAGTTAACATCCTACCTTTATCTAATTGCTATCAAAGACATTAGCCTATTTGGCTCTAGCATGATTCAATTGTATGAAGTCATGCTGCCTAGCTGTAATAACTTAAAGTGCTTCACTTGGTGATAAGAAAATATATTAAAATGCTCTCTGGTTCACTAGTTATTGCCTAAGGTCATGCTTTATGGTCAGTCCATTTACTAAAGTTAGTTGTAATAGCACTGACCTGAACTCACGTTTTTAAGTCTTTTGATATAAGAAACATATTAAGTTTTAAGAAATGATGTTTGTGTTTTAATCCACTTAAAGAAAAGTTGTTTATTTTCATTTTTACCACTTATAGAAGAGCTGGAAATATATCTTGTTACCAAAGTATACTTAAAACCTTTAACCAAAGAAATGCTGCTATGTAAGTGAGAAACTTTGATTTAATTTCATTTTTACTATGATTTGAAATCCTTCTGTATACTTTCATAAATAACCAAATGAGAGCAGGTCCCTCCAAGTCCACCCTTTGTGTCCCTCATGAGCATGTGCTGCTTCATTAGGCTGGCTCAACCACCTGGTGTGGAATCTTTGGTCTCAGGAGACTCTCTCAACATCTGGCATTAGCTATGATCTTTGTATATGTGTGTTTAATCTTTTTATTGACATTTTATAAGAAAAAAGAATGTGGGACAAATTAGGAAGATATATAGAGCAATATAAAATAAAGCGATAGTGGATCTGGTATGCCACAGTATTTTACAATATATAGAAAAAACAAACCAGTAAATAGAATATCAGTACGTATGTCAAATAAGTTTACTTTAGAACTTAGCATGATATATATGATATAAAAGATTCATTTATTTTATGTGCGATATTGTTGGTTGAGTTATTAGTCTAGGGTCAAACTTCACTCATCCTTAAAAAGAAATTATACGTTTCAATCTGCTATTAAACTCTTACAGCTTTAGTATCATTTTTAATAGATTAAAAAATGTAGGATTGTTTCATGGTGAAAAAGGAAAAGAGATTGGCATCTTATTAACTTTCTGAAAGATAATGTAGTTGAATTTCTGAACTAGAGAATACTGAGATAATGTATAAAAGTGAGTATTTTCTTAACACAGAAAACCAAAGGACATTGTCCATCATGTCTTGAAAAACAGTAAAAGGAGTTCGTGGGTAACTAAGACTGAACTAGTTACAAAAAAAACAAAAGTGCTATGGCTTGTTTTTAATTGAAAATTTATTTATTGCTTTAAAAATTTAGTAAATATAACAAAAACAGAAAACAACAAATACTCTGTTATTACTTATATGCAAAATCTAAAACATAAAACAAACAAATGTATATAACAAAACAGAAACAGACTCACAAATATAGAGAACAAACTAGTGGAACCAATGGGAAGAGGGAAGGTGGGAGGAGCAAGATAGGGGTAGGGGATTAAGAGGCACTGCTTTGTGTAAAATAAATAAGCAACAAGGATGTAGTGTACAGCACAGGAAAATATAGCCATTATTTTGTAATAACTAAATGGAATATAATCTATAAAAATTTTGAATCACTATATTGTACATGGGAAGCTAATACAATATTATAAATCAACTATATTTCAATTTAAAACATTTTAAAATAATTTTTTAAAATGAAATTATTATTAGTGTAATTTTAAAAATTATCCTATGTATTTAAAATGAAGCAAGCTTACCTTGTGCATAAAAGCATTGTGTAGTGCTGTGAAGTGTCACTATATGAGCTACAAAGTGTCGTTCTTTTGTTTGTAGATTTATATAATCATTCTGTGTAATAGTATTTGCTATTTTTATTAGAAGTAGATTAAGAATGAATTCTCAAATAAGGTATAGGTGTTATTTGTAACTATTCAATTTATATAAAGGAGACATTTGAGTCCATATGTATGTGTTTACTTGCAGTATGGGATAGTGTTGAGATCACATATAATAAATCTGTAGGTGAATGGAGAGAAATTTCTGCCTGGAGCCTAGGAGATGGAGACTGACTCTGATCTTAATCTGTTGACCTGCTGAGTGATCTTGATTAGTGTTCATATTATACATGTACAGCTAAGATTGTGAAGATTGTGCAGCTATTAAACACATTGCTTTTATAACTTAATGGGACAAAGATTAACAGCGGCATTGAACACTAATTTAACATAACAGATTCACTAAGTGTAATTTTAGCAGTTGAAGACAAACCTCTCTAATAATTTGTGGGGGGAGTGGAGATATCATGTATTATTGTGATACTTAAGTGAGGTCAGTACATTATATAAAACTTTTGCTTTTCAGTTATTATCTTTTGTTGTCCTATTTTGAGGTCAACTAAAACTGGTGATTTTATCATGGTTTTCTCAGTAATGTGATTTATGTAATAGATGTCTCATTTCCTGTTGTCTACAAGGAGATGGGCCAGAAGAAAGAACTCTAAAAGAAATGAAATAAAGATGTAGCAGCAATTTTACTGAAAACCTCTTTGTCCATTAAAGATTTTTTTTAATTTGATATTTAAAACTGAGAAGTATTCTTAATGTAGGTACCTACATTAAGTAGATGTATAGTGTACAGATGTACACTACCCTATTTGTGGGGTAAGTTAAATTGGTTTTCACAGCTAGATAGTTCAATTAATTTCAGAATTACCCAGGATTAATGGAATGCCAGGTTTTTTGTTTTGGGTTTTATTTTCTTTTTGTTTTTGTTTTGTTCTTTAGATCCTGAATGAAGAATGTTAAGCGTTTCAATATGCTTGACCTTGCTAAAATTGTATGTTTTTAACTGATTGGCAACTGAAAGGGGACTTTAACTTAAAATTTTAGGTTGATTTGGTTAACCTCTTTGCATTTATAACAATTTAGTATTCTTGAACAAATAGTCATCCTTCATTGTCAAATTATATGCCAAAGTAGTGAAAGTGAAGATAACTCATTGTAATTTTCATGTATGATTACAGAACATACCAACAGTGAAAACCTTTAGTACTTTTGGCACCTGGTGATATGGGTTGGAACATTCTGAGTAGAATGTTCTTACATTCTTTATCCAGGAGTTTTGACTTCTATGTAGAATACAAAAATAAGGATACTATTGTGATATGTTGAAGAGAATTTTTCACATCATAGTAGCATTTGTTTATAAAGTTTTTAAAAAAAAAAAACTTCTAAGTTGTATTTATTTAATATAAGCCTTTCCTAGTAGTGTTAAGTAATAACTTAAGACAATTTTTAATATGATGTATTTTCAATCAAATAGTACTCTCATTCTGAGACTGGACAATTCTGAACAAATCTA
The DNA here is from genome assembly GCF_048564905.1 of Vicugna pacos. Classification (NCBI taxonomy): domain Eukaryota; kingdom Metazoa; phylum Chordata; class Mammalia; order Artiodactyla; family Camelidae; genus Vicugna; species Vicugna pacos. The sequence goes on from NC_132987.1 coordinate 33,501,049, forward strand.
GCCAAAGCTACTCTTAGGCTGTTTTCATTACAGAATGCTCTTTAGATAGCTGCAGATGGCATAGGAAATTGATCTAAATGTGTTCTGCTCCAGGACATCCTCCAGAAGTAGGCTGGGGGCAGAAGGGCTAGGCCATGCATGAGAGTGTTCTCTTATTTTCCCTTCCTTTTTTTCCTGTAAATAAATTGCCAGCATATTCTGGTTAAATGACTTCTGTTCTCAGTTACTTTTCAAATTAACATACTATTTCTTCTTCTAAGTGGCATTTTTTCCCTGTCTTTACCTCTCAAATAAATAAACTCATAAAATGATAGAGCTAAGAGGAATCTTGAAGATCATATCTAGCTCAGCAGTCTCATTGCTGTCTTACTTTATAACTAAGAATTTATTTTCCTCCCATCTCCTCAGTCCCCTGCCCCAACTCAACAGAAATGTGTTGTGGTGAAGAGGAAAAATCAAAACTAGGTCAAGGGGAATAAGATGTTTCAAAGACTATGTGGTTCAAAGAAAGAAGCTCTGAATGTCACCTTGCTTGAAAATGTGGCCATTTCTATCAGGAAAACTTGTTCGTGGGGTACAAGCCTTACTTACAGCAATAGGCCGAAAGAGGCAGTCTAGTATTTTATGTTAATTCCCTCTACTCAGTGGTTCCTGATCTGACTCCAGGGGTTTTACAACAGTATACACCTTCATTTATCTTCCACAGAGTCAGGGAATTCTGGGAAGCAGACTGAAGTAAAGTAAGACTTGTTAAATCCCTTTTAACAAATGTTACAAGAAGCCCTAATCATCACCTGTTGAGCTGAAGCAGTAGGTCATTGTTCACAACTAAGCATCTGCTGAGTGAGTACCTTGCACTGGAGGTGACGGTAAACTTTCATTCTCCCAACCCAGGAGTAGGAGCCTTTGAAGCAGTTTTAGTCAAGTGCTATGTTCATGTTTTGAGGTTTGGACTTTTGTTTTCTATTGAGGGATGAAAAGGAAAAGAGAAGTCTGAGCAGAGAATATAAGAAATGTTTTTTTGTCCCAGGCCTCCTTTTTGGAGTTGCTTCAAAACCAACTTTCTTTTTTAGAGAGATGCTCCATACATGGGTCAAACTAGAGAAAATAGTTTTTAAAAATCTATCTATAGAAGTCATTAAGAAAGATTTAAGCCTGGAACAAAAATCATACCTAAGTTAGTAAAAAAAATAAAGGGCTGAGGATTTGGGGCTTGCTTAAAAGGTTTAGTAGAAAAATTCTTGAAATTACTTTATCACTTGAGCATTATAATATTCTCCCTTATCTTAAATGCAGTTAGGGAAAAATTAAAATATTTTATATCATCAGGGCTTACTTAGCAAACAGGGAAGCACAGTGGCCTATTCAGGGCAAAGAAACCTATACTGTGCCAAGCACTATGCTTTTCTCATTTAGTTCTCATTTAGTTTTTTTTTTTCATTTAGTTTTATGTTCACAAGACTCTGCTAAGGTATTTAACAATTTACAGGTAAGGAAACTGAGTCTTGGAAAGATTGAATCATTTTCCTGTAGTCATAATACTAATAAGACAAGGATTAAGATTTGAACTCAGTTTAAATATCCCAAACCCTTGAGTTTTTATGTTGTCTCAGTACATACAAAAAAAAAAAAAAAACGAATGCACTTGGCTCTAAACAGCGACAGTTGACAAAGTGGAATATTTTTGTTGTCACCAAGCCCACTGGTCATTAAATCAACAGATTTAGTGAATAGTTATTAAGTGCATAATACCTTACTGGGAGTGAACAGACATTTCTAAGAGCTTTCCCTTCAAAAAGATTGTCTCCTTGGAATTTAATTCTGTGGATACCATTAAAGGTATATACATAACCTTAATTTATCACATTTTGTGTATTTTCTTCATATAAACCAATAACTCCAGTGTGAATTATTCATACAACGTTTGGTTCCTGATTATGCACACACTGCCCTCAGTCACTCAGGGAGCTCAGGTAATGGAAATGTGTTTTAATGACAGCTTAAATCAGGGGTCAGCACAGTACAGCCGACCTGCCAAATCCAGCCCACCACCTGGTTTTGTAAATAAAGTAGTGTTGGAACAAAAGCCATACTCATTGTTTACATATTGTCTGTGTCTGCTTTTGTCCTGCAACAGCAGGATCTAGTAGTTATGACAGAGGCATATGGCCTGCAGAGCCTAACATATTAACTGGCCCTTTACAGAAAAAGTTTGCTGCCCCTGGCTTAAATTAGCATCTTAAGAAAGTAATTCTAATACCAAAATATAGCTACAAATATAACCGAATACAATTACACACATATGTATGCTATCTATATCTCCATACACATATGTGTTATAAAGACAAAAATTATCTGGGATTTATATTTTTTTGTGGTATGTGTGCCGCTAGTACTCCCCTTACCTAATTTCTTTGCCCTGGCTATTAAATATTAGTAGTATAGTCCTCTTAAATATATCTAGAGGTACAAATGGGACGAACTTTGTTTCATGAATAGTTATTCTTATGAATAAGAACTTTGATTTTTATGTATTTGTCACATTTTTCATCCTTGAGGGATCAGGTTTCTATTTGAATAGGATAGACCAGTGGTTCTCAAACTCTAGTGTGCCTCGACATCCACCTGAAATTTATAGCACCACCCCCAGAGTTTCTGATTCAGTAGGTCTGGGATGGGCACTGATACTTGAATTTCTAAAAAATTTCCAGATGATGCTGATGCTTTGGTCTCAGCACACTTTGAAAACCACTGGAATAAACCCTGAAGATAGTATAAACGTAAAAGGAACCTATGAAAGCATTCAGTGAGATAGCCCGAATCTTCAGAAAACTTACCACACTTTCTCAGAGAGTGTCTGTGGCATTAGGAAAACTTGTTAGGTAGGAATGAAAAAGCAGAAGACACATATATACTGTAAAACTAGTAATGATATAGTCGATAAATGTAATATGCAATGAAAAGCTATGTTAAGAGTGAAAGAATGAAGTGGTCCTTTGCTATTTATTTTTATTTTGGGTAGGGAATTAGGTCTAATTATTTTTTTAAATCAACGTACTGGGGACTGAACCCAGGACCTTATGCATGCTAAGCACGCACCCTACCACTGAGCTATACCCTCCCACTTCCTGTTTTATATTTTAATTGAAAGACTCACATTTACATACTGTCCTTTCTACTTACTGGTTGAATGACTTTGACCATATTATTTAATCACACTGAACTCCAGTTCTTCATGTAAAAATGAAGAAAACAATGCCTGTCTATAAGAATTTTGTTAAGCACTAGCATGAAAGCATTTAGTAAAGTTTATTCAGGTGTTAGCTGGAGGCCATGTAACTTCAAAATCTTTTTTTTTTATCTTTTTTTTGTAGTGGGAGGTAATTAGGTTTATTTCTTTATTTTTTGGAGGAGGTGCTAGGAATTGAACCCAGGACTTCCTGCATAACAAGCACATGCTCTACCAGTTGAGCTACACCTTCCCTCCTTCAAGATCTTGATTGTGGAATGAAATAGAAACTATACCTAGTAGGCCTATTAGGAAGTGATCCCATCATTAAGGTAAAAGAAACCTTTAAAGTTTGTTAGAGGAAAAAAGTTACTAACCCTGACTTCGCTGTTATTAAGTGTATTCGATTCATTTCTTAGGTATTTCATTTTAAATTCTGAGGTTTGGCCTTCAAATTTCCATTAATTTGGACTGTTTAGACTTTTGAGGTTTTCATTTGTCAAAATTGTTAGCTCTTGGGTATTACTAACACAAATATTGATGTGTAGCTTTGGCCTGTTAGCTATCAATGGAAATCAGAAAATCAATAAACTTAATAGCTGTTCATTACATAGTTGATGCATTTGCAGGACTATGTTGAGTACTGTCAGTGACTAATCAATTCAGTCAGAATCTATTACCAGGTCACTGCCAGAAAATTTTTGTAATATACTATTTTATTTATGACTTTATATAGCTACTGCAGCATTTTTTTATGACGTAGTCTTTTGTCTTGTGGGATTCATATTGCTTATAATCTGTAGTCTTTCCATCCAGCTGGAAGCACCTACTACCTAGGAGGTATTGTTCCTAGATTAGCCCTCTTAATATAAACAGGACTCCAGCTCTTGGGTCAGCTTCCACCCTAGGATTAATTTCATCTGGTCCGTTCACTCAGCCAGCTTACACTCACTGAATCCCTCCTATAAGCTAAGTGCTGTGTGGAGACATACATCTGGGCTGTTTTGTAGTACATCAGCTAGTGGGTGAGAAAATGTGCAAAGCAGTAATATAAGGAGAATAAAATAAATGTCACGTTGGGGGTTTGAAGAAGCAGGTAACTCTAATCAGTAGGGATTTTGGAAGGCTTCATAAGGAGTGGTATTTGAGCTAAACTTTGCAAAAGTAAAATTCACTTTGTAAGGACTAGATGATAGATATTCCTGCCTAAGGGAAGTACTTGAAGTATTGCATGTTATAGAAGCTCATAGGAATCAGGCTGATATGTCAAGGGAAGATTTCTGGAGAAAGTAAATTCCAAGCTAAGAGTTAAAGAACATATTTAAGATGAAAGGGGGAAGGGATAGGAGTGTTTCAGGTAAAGGACACATTTGTGAAACCTAGAGATAAGAGAACATGTTCTCTCAAATAACTGAGAACTGAGTGAAGCTTAGCTCAGCTGAAACCAAGTGATTTGTGTAGGGAAATGATACACTCCAGGTGTGGAGGCCTTATCATGCAGAGATTTACAGACCCTTCCTTAATGAAGAAAAACCCTCCAGAAATTTGTTAGGGCTACAGATTTACCCACAGCAGATTTTATTTTTCCTAATTTTTTAACACCTTTATTATAAGCAGATTTTTTTTAGCTGATACTACAAATGTATGTTGTCCAAAAACAGACATGTTATGGTCTTAGGAGTCCTTAAAAGAGTAATTTAGATTGATGAAAGTAAATTTCCTTTTTTATGTATACAATAAAATGTGACAATTCTTGTTTTGTAGCAGAATTAGGATTTTTCTCTATTCAGGAAATAAACGGGTGGGGGTATGGACTTCAAGAATGCTAAGTTCCAATTTTAACTGAAATTTTTTTATAAGAATTCTTAGACTATCTCAGTTTTTAACCCAGGGTATTAAGGATTTTTGTGTTGGTTTTTTTATTTGTTTGTTTGTTAATATTAACCTTTCAGTGAGGATTATTAAATTGGTTTAGACTTTGCATATGAGATCTTTGGCCAACTTCAAGGCCGTGATATAAAGCTATACATGGCCCCATCATCTGACACCCTATCATAAGGTCAAAAATCTCTCCTCTCCACATCCTATTTGTTTTCCTTCTCATCTCTTTCTCATCTTTTTTCTTTTTATTTCTCCGTCTTATTTTTTCATGCCTTTTTTGTTTATCTGTGTCACATCTGCCTCCTTATCCTCTCTCTGTGTCTGTTTCTTCCCTATCCCCCATTTTTGTTCAACTCTCCACAGCGTATAACTGAGTCTGTAGTATATTCATTATATTTAATAAATGTTGTCTTGTTTCCTTCTTTTAAAATATATATAGATGGGACATTTTACATTTCTCTCAAGATATGCTCTGTTTTTATATATGTACATATATATATGATTTGCTTACTTATTCTGTTCTTTCCCACTATGCATCAATGACATTTCACTGAAAAAGATTAACCTTTTCTCTTTGGCCATATACAACAGGCCAAAAGGAAGCTGTTAGGGGTCATCTTCAATTGCTACCAGTGTCTGCAGCTGCTTTTAGCAGTGGTTTAGTTTAGAATATTTGCCTGAGGTCCCTATGATATAGAAGGTATTAAAATACTCTGGGAAGGTTTCACGGAAGAGGTAACAGAAGTAACAGCACCTACTTGATTTTTAACTCTGTAACCTTCTCTAGACAGAGGCATCATCTGTGAGCTAACATCCACCTCTGTGGTGTTCACTCAGCCACTCTGTTCTCACTACAGGCATTACTGCCTCATTCCTGCACACCACACTTACTCACTTTTCATAATACGTTAAGAATATTGTATTTTGCAAAATTTAAGTTAGAAAATAACTGATACCAGTAACCTGATGCCTGTGTACTATACTAAAAACAAAAGAACTATTTATATAAAATGTTTTTCATTTTTTGATGGTGTCTTTGATACCACCAAATAACTGTCAGATCATTTATTAAGTTCTGATAGAAAAATGATTCTGATTATTCCATGACCTGAGATTCAGTGTTGAATTTTTAATATGATGCTGACAGTTTCCTAGCAGTGTGTTATAGTAGATAAAACATGGCCTTAGAGTTCTTAAGAGTCAGAGAGATCTGAGTACAAATCCTAGCTCTACCATTTACTAACTGACTGGTTTCTCTTTTATTTTTTTTTTCATCACAACCTCAAGTAGACATGTCAAACTGCACATCCATACCATTGTGTTGTTCCAACAGGTTCACTGTCCTGAGTCAACTATGTCATATCTTCTTTCTCTTCAAACCTACCAAACCCTCTTCTCTCTGCTTGCGCTTAGCTGATGGTCTACCTCATCCTTCACTGACAAAATGAAATCCATCGGACAGGAACTTCTCTGTCCTGCCACCTGCCCGTCTATAAAGCAACTGGAATTTGCTCCCATCCTCTTCTTCCTCACTCTTGTATTAAGGATATCACTGCCTTTGGTGCTGTTACCAGGCTACTCTTGCCTTATCAAGTACTTTCCTCCCTTGATGATCACTCTTCCTTTCAGCATCATTAGTTGTTCCCTGTCTTCTGTATCATTTAATAGCAGTAATGCATGCTCTAGGATCTCCTATCTTAAAGTAACCTTTCTTGAACCTTCAACCATCATCCTATTTCTCTGTTTACCTTCACCACCAGATTCTTCCTACACACATAGTTTCCAGTACTTTACCTCTCATTCACTTTTTAAAAAATATACCAACCTTGTTGAAATATAATTCATGTACCACACAATTCATTCATTTAAAGTACACAGTTTGGTAATTGTAATATATTTAAGCCATCACCCAATCCACTTTAGAACATTTATTGCCTCAAAAAGAAACTCTGTATCCATTAGCAGCTACTCCTCATCCCATTCCCACCCCCAAGTCATAGGCAACCACTAATCTTCTTTCAGCCTATCTAATATGCCTATTATGGGCATTTCATATAAATGAAATCAGTTAATATATGGCGTTTGTGACTGGCTTCCTTCACTTAGCATAATGTTTTCAAGGTTCATCCACATTATAGGATGTATGAGTCCTTCACTCCTTTTATGACTGAGTAATATTCCATCACGAATCTACCACATTTCATGTATCAATTCATCATTTAATGGACATTTGAAATGTTTTTCTTTTTGCTTATTATGAATAAAGCTGCAATGAACATTCATCTAGTATTTGCATGGGTATGAGTATTTGTGTACAAGTATTTGTGTGGATTATGATTTTATTTCTTCTGGGTATGTACCTGCGAGTAGAATTGCTAGATCATTTAGTAACTTTGTTTACCCATGGTAGGAGCTGCCAGACTGTTTTCCAAAGTGGCTGCACCATTTTATATTCCCACCAGTAGTGTGTGAGTGTTCCAATCTCTCCACAGCTACACCAGAACTTGTGATTGTCTTTTTGATTGTAGCTATCCTAGTGGGTATTAAGTGATATGCGTGATTTTCATTCTTATCACTGTAACGGCTAATTATGTTGAACATTTTTTCATGGACTTATTGGCCATTGGTGTATCTTTTTTGGAAAGATATCTATTCAGATGCTTTTTAATTGGTTATTTGTCTTTTTATGGTTTAGTGTAAGAGTTCTTTATATATTCTGAGTATTTCTTAACCTGTATCAGAAATACTATTTGCAGTTACTTTCTCCTATTCTATTGGTTGTCTTTCACTCTCTTGAAGGAATTCTTTGAAGTACAGAAGTTTTTCATTTTGATGAAGGACAATTTATCTACTTTATCTTATATCTCTTATGCTTTTTCTGTCACATCTAAAAAGATGCCTACCCCAAAGTCTCAAAGATTTACTACTGTATTTTCTTCTAAGACTTTTATAGTTTTAGGTCTAACATTTAACTCTGTGATCCATTTGGAGTTCGCTGTATGGTGAGAGGAAAAAGTTCAACTTCATTCTTTTGCATGTGCATATCCAGTTTTCCCAGACCCATTTGTTAATCTTGTTCACTTTTAAACTACTTCTGTTAAGGGTGAAACACATTCAGACGGCTATTTATAGCATATATGAAATATATAAAAATAACAGTGATACAGACACCTGCACCTATCTCCCAAATTGAGATACCGAACAATGAAAACCCCTTCTGCAGTGATCTCCAGTCTTACCTGTTCTGAATTTTGTGCTTGTTATTCTCTTGTTTCTCTGTATCGTTTCACCACGTATGTGTATATTTCCAATAATATAACATTTAGTTTCAGATGCTTTTAAACTTTTTTTATATTGAAAAAAATAGTGTATTTTTTATGACTTGCTTTCTTTTTCTGTTCAGCATTATGATATACATCCATAGTAATGCCTATAGTTGTGGTTTATTTATTTTTGCTGTGGTAAACTATTCTATTTTCTGAATGTACCAAAATTTGTTCATTCTCCTGTTGATGGACATTTTGGTTGTTTCATATTTTTTGCGGTTACAAACAATGTTGATGAAACCATTCTAGTACCTCTCTTCTGGTGTATATGTGCAGGAATTTCTGTAGGGTATATATGACTAGGAGTAGAATTGCTGAGATACAAGGTAGACACATCTTCAGCTCTACCGGATAGTGCCAAATTGTTTGCAAAGTGATTGGTGCCAGCCTTTACTCACACAGGTATTTGTATAACACTTCTGGTTGCTTCACATCCTGTGCACACCTGATATTTCCAGCCTTTTTCATCATTGTAATGTATGATTTTATTGTCACAATGTGGTGACTGTAAAAGGGTCTCTGATCTTGGTGTGAATGAGCATTTCTATGAGTACTAATGAAGTTGAGTATCTTCTCATTGTATATATTGGTCATTGGTATTTCTTTATCTGTGACATGCTTATTCAAGTTTTTAATGCAGTTTTCTATTGGTTTTATCATTCTTTGTCAATCTGTGTTGCAGATATCTTCTCTCAATAGGTCTTAATTTTTATGTATTTGAACTTGTTTTGTACTTTTTAATGTCCCATTTCAGAAATTCTTCCTTATTTCACAATCATAAGCATATTCTCATATTTTGTCTTCTAAAATTTTTCTTTCATGGTTAAATCTTTAATCTACCTGGAACTGATTTTTGTATATTAGCACTATAGAGGTCCTTTTTTTTTTTAAATGGGTAACTGTTTATCTCACATTATTTATTCAGTACTCCTCCCTTTTCCCTACTTAAATGCAATGCCTCCTTTATCAACCAGGTTTACCAATCTGTGTATACTATTTCTGGCCTCTCTGTCTTGTATTTGTCAATTTTATTTATCCTTGTTACTAATAGTGCATGTATTAGTTCCTAGGTTTATAAGTCTTGATATCTGATAAGACAAGTCACTCACCTCATTTTGCTTCTACATGAATATTTTGGTTATTTTTAATCTTTACTTTTCCATTTAAATTTGAAAATGAATTTTTTTGAGATTCACTAAATAGATAAGTAAATAGACTGACTGACCAATTGATATGCTGGTATTTTTATTGAATCTATAGTTTGATTCTCAAGTAATTATATGTTTATGATACTGTGTCTTATGCTTTAACATGGTATAACTCTGCATACTTACCTAGGTCTTCTTTAGTATCTGTTAATAAACTTCTACAACTTTTTTAATAACAGACTACCATATCATTTGTTGGATCCATCTGTAGATGCCTTACATTTTTATACTATAAAAATACTATTTTTAAATTATATTTTTCTGCTCATGGCTGATGTACACAAATGCAGTTGACTCTTGAATACTGATTTTGTACCTAATCAATAAATTATCTGTAGTTACTTTTGGTTTTTCTACATAGATAATAATATCTGTTAACAGTAACCTTTTTGCTTCTTCCTTTCCATTTGTTATATCATGTGTTTCTTTTTTAAAACTTACTGCACTGACTAGGACCACCGCTACCTAATAGAAACGGTAATAGCTAGCATCATTATCGTACTTGTGAGCATAGAGATGCTGGTTTTTAACATTATACCATTAAGTATATTTGCCTTACCTTTTTCATTTTGGTGTAGTTTTGGGGAGGAGGGGTACAATCTTTTTTCAGGTTAGAGATATTTTCTTCCTTGCCTGGTTTGTTTTTAATTTCAAATATTGCATTTTGTTAAAGACTTCAGGTTTTTAGTTTTTCTGCTTTAATCAGACAATGTTATGAACTACATTAACATATCTTTTAATGTCAAACCAACTCTGTGGTCCTAGAATTAATCCAATATGATTTTGATTTATTATCTTTTTTACATTCCTTAATTTAATTTGTTTATACATTAAATTATACCTATACATGTATATATATTTGTATACAAATATATGTGTGTATCTTCCCCTCTCTTACCCTTTTTCATCTGCATTTATGACTTTCTTCTACAATTTCTCCGTTTTTGTACTGCTCTTGACTGTTTCTGAAAGCAAATTTGTGCTAGCCTATAAAACAAGGTAAGAAGTCAGTTTGTATAACATCAAAATTTTCTCTTTCTTGAAGATTTGGTAGAATTTTTCTGTAAAACCTTCTAAGCCTAGTGTTTATAAAAATTTTTTTCAGAAATGATTCAATTTCTCTGAGTTAGAGGACTACTAAGAGTGTAAACTTCAGTTTTGGTCTTTGTGGATTCCTTACTTCATGTGATCTCAGCAATACATTTAAGTTTTTTAAATATTATTTTAAATATTTATTTAAAAATAATTTTTAAAATATCTAACATTATTTGTTGTGTTCAGCAGAAGTATCATTCAGAGAATCTTATGCTCCATTATCTAAGAAACAGAAATCTTCATTCCTGTCATTCCTCTCCAATGTGACTTACATCACTCCATTCAAACTGCTTCTTTTCAAACTCACCAGTACTGCCTAATTTGCCAAATCTAGTGGAATTTTTCTTATCATATTTGACCTTGCAGCAGCACTCAGTGCAGCTCACCACACTTCTTTTTGAAACACCCTTTTTTTCACTTTATATGGCATAATACGCATCTGATTTTCCTGCCAGCCCTGGCCAGCCCTGTCTTTTCCTCCTACCCAGTCAGCAAGTTCTGGTATTTATTGAAACTCGGGCCTTTTATTTCCTATCTGTGTAATTTTTCTCCTTGAGTGAATTTATCATGTCCCACTGGAATAAATGCCTTATATATGCTTATCATTTCCAAATTTTTATCTTCAGCCCAGACTTTTCTCTTTTGAACTGCAGACTTGGAGACTTTTTTTTTTTTTAACATACAAGCATCTCAAAGTCATCATCTTTAAAATTGAACTCTTAATTCCACCTCTAAGTCTTCTTTGTCTTGGTAAATACTAGCACTACTGTTTATCTTGTTACTGGACCCAGAAATTTGAAACTCAGTTTGATTCCTCTTTCCCTCGCTCTCCACAAAATGTATATCTATTCTTCATTTAATGTATGTCTATATCTTCCCTGCTACCCCTATTTTGATATGTTAGAGAATGGCCACTGGCTACTTTAGACTGACTGTTCTGGGAAGGCCTCCTTGAGGAGATGGCATTTAAACTAAATCTGAACAAAAAGGGGCTTGCCATGCAAAGATCATTCTAGGTGGAAGGGAACTTCTATAAAGATCTTAAGGCAGGGTGCAAATTTAGAATGCTTGAGAACCACAAAGAAAGCCAGTGTGGCTAAAGCAAGGGTTAGAGATTTGGTTGAAGAGTTTACCAGGATCCAGATTATGTAGGGTTTTGTAGGTAAGAGTCTTATTGAGTTGAGTTTTATTCTAAATGGGCTAGGAAGCCAATAAAAAGTGATAGTTTAAATTTAGAGGGTAAGAGAAAAATCGAGGTATGGAATTTCGTGAAGATGTCAAGCCCTAAAGATTTGAAGGTCATCAGCATATAGATGGTATTTATAGCTGGGGGTCACTTAGAGAAAAAGAAGGGACCTGGTCTGAGCACTGGGACACCCTAACATTTAGAGGGGCCTGTACAGGAAAATAAGGAATTATGACCAGTGAGGAGAAAAAAACCAGGAGTGTAAAGTGTTATGGAAACCAAATGAAAAAAATTCCAGGAATAAGGAAGTTGTGACCTCTGTTGAATGATAGATCAGGAAAGAAATAGAAATCAAATCCTGCTTCTATAAAGGTCATCATTTAGTAGTTTCAAGGACAAGGAAAGGGTAACATTTACATACTCTCTAGAGATTCTTGAGAGCAATAAATAAGCATCTGCTATTTTCCAAAAAATTTAGAGAGAAGTGTGTCTCAAGGAGCGTCCCTCCCCAGTAAAGGAATGCCACACTCTTTAACAACAGTAGCCTATGTTCAGCTTATCATTCAACAGAAACCTACTAGAGTCTTCGTGAATTTTAGTATGACTCAAACACTATTCTTGTTAGGCTTTCAAACATAGTATTTGGTTCTCTAATTCATGCTGTTTGGCCCATTGCTACTTTACAGCAACTTTTCAGGATGGTTGATAACCTTTTGGACCAGATCAGATTCTCTTACAGCTCACAGCTTTGCAGTATCTCTGACTGGACAGCAGAGAAATAAACATGTTCTCCCTTACAGTCAACATATGGAGGAACAAATAAATTTGTTTTGTTTAAAGAAACCTTCCTTCAGTCATCACTTTTAAACAAAGACTTTTTGCAGTGGGTAATTACTGTTTGAGGTAGTAACTGGCGCTATGAATGTGTTTACTACACAAGAATTTTATAGAGACAGCAGGGATACATTGAAATTTATCCTTTAAATCCATTTTCTGACTATTTTGGTCAAATGGTTTTCTGACGTGTTGGACAATAATTCTTTCCGGGGACTTGTTTTACTATCCAACTAATCACTGTCTCATTGCTTCTGGATTATTGACCTCTTATGTCCATCTGGCTGCCAAGATCAAGCCTTGAGTCAGCCTGTAAAAACTCTTCTTGAAAAAATTGTGGATTTGCAGTGGTTTCACTTTCAAATGTTTATTTTTAGTGCTAATATTGTTATATGATACCAGTTTTGTGATTATTAAATGAGTTCAAGTAGGCCTGTATATGATGTGTGTATATATAAAATTTATATTTTTGTCAGTCTTAGTCTTCATGATTTGGAGTTATGTTCCTACTTTTTTTTTTAACTTAAAATTTACCTCTATCCAAAATCACTAATATTCCCTGATTGTTTCGGTTACAAACTGGCAAATATACGTTAAGAGGTTTATACATTTTTCCACTTGTGTGAACCTATTATACATTTTTTTATGCTCAGATTTTGAGATCCTACAGAATGATTGCTACCAGCACTGCCATCTCCCTGTTGCCAAAGACCACAGATCTTTAGAACACCAATCTCGGGAGTTCTAGATGTTCAAATAGTAACTACTATATATAAAATAGATTAAAAAAAATTTCTTCTTCATAGCACAGGCAATTATATTCAATATGTTGTAATAGCCTATAATGAAAAAGAATATGAAAACAAAAAATATATGTATGACTGAGACATTATGCTGTACACCAGAAATTGACACATTGTAAATGACTATACTTCATTTAAAAAAAGAGAACACCAATCACATATTGGTAGTTGATGTGGACCCATAAGAATTAAAATGTATGAAGAACAGATTGCTCAGAAATTATGTTCGTATGGTTAGAGATTATGCCTTAGAGCCACTGTCCTCTCACACTGGGCTGTCACTGGCAGATCTGCATGTGAAGCTTAGAACTATCGTAAATGTTCTTTTACCATCTCACTTTCCTTTCTTGTCCTGTCCCCTTTGCTCACATCTTCAGAACCCCTTGCCCTACCGTATTCCCAGAGGTTAGCCTCCACGCAATCCTGATCTTTCCCTCAGTTCTTCATCTTCCAAATCTATCTTTCCTGTAGGGCCCTGTTCTCTTCTGTGGAACAAAAAACTCATCTCTGCTAAACTGCTTCTTCCTACCAGAGATCATATTTGCGCTTTAGTAGATACCGTATCTTGACTCTGAAGAGAAGATAGGAATTTAATGGGAATACTTGCTTAATATAATACAGTTAGTTGTGAAGCTAGAACTTAGAGCACTAATTTTAACAGTCATTTACTTCACCTGTAAATACAGCTGGACTTGCCTATTATTTTGCAACTTTATGACTTAAGGCGTTGTGTTTGTCATGAAAAAAACACAGAAGCGAATGAATGGTTAGTATTAATATTCTTTGTTCCTATAGCTGATTTCCCTCAGAGTCAGAGAGGAATGGGCTAAAATATGTATCTCACTTTCCATTTGTTAATTCCTTTATTTCTTTATATTTTGCTCCTCGTCATATCTAAATGTCTCTCTGTTTATCTCAGTTTAGTGTGGAAATGTGGGGATTGGATATGATTTGCTTTCTTGAAATTGTAATGCATTAGAAACAGATTAAAATCATGGAAACTTTTCTCCATTTTTATAAATGTTATTGATGTGAGATTTCCAACTTAAATGTTTGCTACACTGTTTTTTCTCAAAGTAGAATTTAAAAATCAAATCATTAGGCTATCTCACCAGAATATTTTAATTGAAAACATTATACAGCTATGCAGGTATTCATAGCTCTGACTTACTGTCATATAATTTTCATAGCATTGTTGAGATTTCAGTCCTATCCAAAGTAAGTAACTATAAATTAAACCAAATAAGAATTATATGTAGTTCTTTTTTTAACATTTTTTATTGATTTTTAATCATTTTACAGTGTTGTGTCAAATTCCAGTGTAGAGCACAATTTTTCAGTTATACATGAACATGTATATATTCATTGTCACATTTTTTTCTCTGCATGTATAGTTCTTGATACAGCTTGACCAACTGTATTTCAACATATGAAAACAAACAACCCATCTTAAATGTTTAATATAGATAATGTGGCACTTAAGGCTTTTCTTGAAAAAAGCCAATAATTTTACTTGCATTTCTTTGAAAGGAAAAACTGTAATGAGACAAAGTATTGGCAAAGTGATGAACCAATCAGAGAGGAGATTGTAATTACAGACTTCAGAGTTTAGTTTAGGATGTGTATGTATGTTGCTTCTTAAACGACAGTTTGAGGAACAGAGGTTATTCATCCATAAACAGAGTTTCTCCATGTAGTTCAGACTCTCAAACATGCACTCACTCTTGGTTCTTTACACTCCCTGAAAAATTACCTCTTCTACTCATCTGCCATTCTCTTTTCTCCCTTCTGATTTTTCTTTTATTTGTTATACCTGGCCCCCAAAAAGTTATACCTTACCATCATCATTTAAACTATTATCTTTTTCTTTATAAAATAACACAAATGCAGCTCAATTTTTGACTCTAAAGTCAGAAGAAATAAAAATTTACCATAGTAGATCTAGTTGTGATAAGTAACATTTTTACAACTTGATCATTTCCCAAAAAGTATTTGTAAAGTTGATTTAAGTAATTGGCAATAGTTTTCTTTTCTTGGTTTAAATATTGTACCTAACAAACTAATATTTGGAGAGTGTCTAATTTTATTAATCATTTGTAATTCAACTCACACCTAGAACTGACTTTCATTATAAATTATAGTTTGCATCCTAATGCTAAAATTCAACATAAAGCACTAGGAGCAAAGTTTCTCCTAAGAATCAATTTTGTACAAAATTCAAATAACAATAATTAAAGCAATTTAAAAAAAAAAACTAAAGTCAAATGATTTACATTCCCTGATTCCAAGACATACTATAAAACTATGGTAATCAAGTATGTAGATTACTGTGAGGATAGACATATAGGTAAATGGAACAGACTAGGGAGACCAGATATCAACCCTCACATATATGACAGATTAATTTTCAACAAAATTACCAAGGCAGTTCAGTGGAGAAAGGAAAAGTCTTTTCAATAAATGGTGCTGAAAAAACTGCGTATCCTTATGGAGAGAAATGAACATTGACCCTTATCTCACAAATGTACGTAAGAATTAGCTCAAAATGTATTATAGACCTAACTACAAAAGCTAAAATTATAAAACTTCTAGAAGAAAATGTTGGATCTTTTTTGAATCTTTGCAGTCTTGAGGTAGGCAGTTTTTTTTGATAGACGCAAAAAACACAAACTACTTTTTAAAATGGTAAATTGGCTTTTTTTAAGTTAAAAAGTATTGCTCTTTGAAAAATACCATTAAGAACAAAAGGACAAGTCACAGAATGATAAAAGATACTGGTGTGTTGACAAAAGATGTACATTCAGTATAGATAAAGGACTCTTAAAACTCAGTAATAATAAGAAAACCTAATTAAATAATGAGCAAAAGATTTGAACACACACTTGAAAAAGGAAGTAAGTGCATTAAAAATACTCAATATCATTAGCCATCATAGAAATCCAAAGCTACCATATAATCTAGCCATTCCAGCATTAAAGATTTTCCCAAGAGAAGTAAAGATGTATGTCCACACAAAAAATTGTGCATATATGTTATATAGCAACTTTATCCTCAAAAGCCAGAAACTGGAAACAACACAGATGTCCAGTAACAGGTGAATGGCTAAACAAATTGTGGGTATATTCATATAATAGAATTCTATATGCTGTTATAGAATTGTATTTGAATTATATATTCATGAAATAGAATTCTACCAGTAATTTTTTAAAAAATAGATAAACCCAACAACATGGAGTTACCACAGAAATATACAGAGTGAAAAAGACATCAGACATAAATGAGTATACCATTTAAATAAAATTCCAGGAAATAGAGACTAATCCATACTGGCAGAAAGCAGATTTGTGATTGTCTGGGGTCGGGGTACAGATGGAAATTGGCCACAAAGAGGCACAAGGAAACTTTTGGTGGTGTTGGAAATATTCTGTATCTTGATTTTGGTGTTGGTTACACAGGTGTATACATTTGTCAAAACGCATTGTATGCTTTACATGAGTATAATTATTACACATAAATTATACCTTAGTAAAGCTAATTTTTAAAAATTCAATTTGAAGTATTTAGTAGTTTCTTTAAACCTTATAATTTTATATGCTACACTTCATTAATATTATGACAAAGTACTCTGCTTTTAAGAAAGAGAAATTAATATCTTCTACCATCCACTACCATTCTTCCTATCCCATCTCTGTTTAAAAGGTCAAAATTGTATATATACTCGTTAATATAAACTTGATATATACTTGATATATACTTGAAATAAGCATATACAGTCATAACTATTCATTATGTAAGGTTATCAAGGATTCAGAGGCTAAGGAGCCACCTGGTACAGTGGGAAGCACACAAAAGTTGAAGTACAAAGACTTACACATCCCAAATCAGTTTCTTACGGTTATCTTTTAAACGTTGAGAGTGTCAAATATCCAAATCTAAAAATGGCGATACTGTTTATTACCAAACATTATGTCTATTTCAGTGTCAAATGAAATAACAGATGCAAAGGCACTTCGTAAACACAACAAATCCTTGTACCTACCCACTGTACAGTCAGCTCATAATTACTTGCAAATAAAATTCTAAACAAAAGTTTCATCTTGCCACAGATACTGAGAGGGCAAAAGATGTCACTTTCATCCAGAAATTTCCAGCACCAATGTAGCACCTGGCAGATATAGGCACTAAGTACATGTTGGCTGAGTTAATTTCAGTTCTTATTTCTGAATCCCTGAATTTTTTTCAGTATGTTCAGGGAAATTAAAATATTTGGACCCATAGACTATTTTCTCTATGCTTATGATCCCAAACAGAAAATGCTTATAAGAAGAGATATTAGAACTCATAACTTTTATACTGAAAACTTTAATGTTTCAATATATGTTAGGTACCTATTTGCTTCTGACATAAAGGAATGGATTGCAAAAGACTTGAATTTAGGCTGTCCTGGCCTAACAAGTCCTCAAGAGAATCAAGTCCTTGAAGAATTGAGCCTCATTGCTTCTAATACATGTGTAACTTTCTATTAAATATGATATCTAATAAAGAACTAGCCATGAAAGGAAACATACGAAGTCAGACTGATCATCACATTTGAGCCATTAAGAAGTTAATTGTTCAAAGCACTTTTTTTTTGGTAGAAGACTCCTGAAATAAACTCTCTACTCCCTACCACAATCCTAAAGTGTTAGAGGTAGAGAGCAGCTGTGCAACTCCAAAAAGTGACTGGTCTGACACCAAAACCAGTGTTGACATTTTCCCAATGTTTTATTTTATTAATCTTAATGCCACACATGCACCCTTTCTCTAGGTAGTGAATGGCCAGAAAGTACAGCTTACAAACAAAGGCAAAACCATTTGGGCTGATACAAAGAAGAGAGTTGCAGATTTTTAAAAAATCTCCTCTGCACCTAGGAATGAGCATAATCAGTGCTTTTTGAGGACTATAAGGAGAGTATGTCTTTTCACTTTCTCTGGGATGGAGGACTGGATGGATATGCTGTCTCTAGTTTCAATATTTGTCTCTGGAAATTTTGTCTTTTCATTTTACTATCATCCTTTAATAAGCTGGTGCATTCACTTTGCAAAATATGACTATGGAGTTATTATATACACTTTAAACACACTTTTGGTAGATGGTTCTTTTGATCTTCCAGTACTCTTCCTTTTCATCTCATTAATTTTCAGGTTTCAGCACAGGTGTTTTTAAAATAAGGATTTAAACATAAAAAAGTAACTCTAGATAAAGAACTAAAGGCTTTTGATATTTCATAGTTATTCTTTCTGTTTTTAGTAGTTTTTTGACCCTTACAAATGTATGTAATAGTTAGCTGCTATTAATATTCTTATCTTCTCTAATTTGTCATAAAAATTATAACTTTAATATAATGATGCATTACAGTTTAATCATCAGAAACTATAATAATATCTTGATATTGAACCCAAATTACAATATGAATATATGAAATCTTATTTTATGTTAACATCTATGTTTTTGTAAAGTATGTGGTATTTGTGTGTGTGTTCATTTATTTTAGATATATTTTAACACATTTATATGTTCACAGAGATTTTTATATAGAGGCATTGAAAAACAGGCATAGTCAGTCATGGGTGTTCGTTATATATATAGGTTATTGGCAATGCAAATATATAAAAGGTAGAAGAACCTAGTAATTGCCTTTAAGATCAGAGCACAAAGCATTAGTTTGGATTTTACAAGGCCAGCCAGCAACAAAAGAGCAGTAATTTATGAGCTCAGCGTAAAAGAATAGCATAATTGCATTAAAAATTAATGCTAATGAACACTAAAATGGGGAAGGTGGTTATGATGAAAGTTTGTATTCATCTTCTCTGGTTTGAATGATGGCTAGTGGCTTGATTAATGGCTTAATTTCTATCAATTAGCGGGGAAAAATCTCCTGCGAGACAAGGGTAAATTGAGCATTGAATTACATATCTTGCTTTTGTGTGCTAAGAAAAAAGAGCTGCGTATCTCTGATATTAGCCACAGTGACAAATGTGGTGTGCCCTGCGATGTCTGCATTAGCTCTCCTGACAGGCGAGTTGTGTGTGGTTATGGGGTGTTTGGAGATGGCTGGCAGACAGCATTCACTGCAAGTTCCTTAGAAACATTCAACTCTCCCATCTCCAGAATTTTAATTAGAGTCAGTAAGAATTCTGGAATTAAATTGGACAACAAATAGCAACTTCAGAGTGTATTCTGCCCTGTTAATCTGGTATACCTCCAATTATATTCCTTTCTTCTATGCTATTAAAATAAGGAACACTTCCAGTCACATTTACTTTGTTGAAATTATTATCTCTTACAACTATTAAAAGTGGATTTGACTACCCATGTTTATGACATTTGAAACAAGCATAAGACAATAACCTGTGTAGTTGGACTGCATAGGGGTTACTGGTTTAGCCAAATTCTCAGAAGCTAGTTTTTTGTAACAGCAGTTGATGCACAATAAATAAAGAATAGCTCTAACATGGTAATTTATTACTCAGGTTGTCTTCAGGCTTAAATGAAAGAATGATGGGTTTTCTAAAAACTTTATTTCTTTTATTCATCAATAAAGGTTATCAGAATGTGACTTATTCACGTATGAAAAATTCTGCAAATACACATCTGTAATCTAGCTCGACAATGTCAATAAGTCTAAAATAGTGTATATGGCATGTCCTCTACAAATAAAGCTCTGTTGTATTTTACTGAATGAATAAGCATTAAAATGCAGAATAAGGACAATACCAGGAACATTTGTTATTCTAGTAAATAGATGAGAAGGAAGAATAAATGATACGTTGCTTGGCAGGTCTGGGTAAAGAATTTATTGACTAGGAAATAATGACTGGATCACAATTCAGGGATTGGATCTCACTTCTACCACCAACTAGCCATGTGGCCTTTGTCAAGTTACTTAGCCTCAGTTTCTCATCTGTACAGTGAGAACAATAAAAGTACCATCTCTCATGGTTAAGATAGTTAGATGAGGTAATCCATGTGAAGTGCTTAGCACTCTGTCATAAATGCAAGCTTCTGTTACCACTATGATTACTACTTCTGCTATCAGAACAGCTCATCTGGCCTTTTTAACAACTCTTTAAATGAAAAATTAGCCTCTTTGACCTTCCTCACTAAAAAGGCATTCCAGATACTGGTGATCAGAACAAGTGTTTTTAGCCTTAAAACACTACACTAATACACGTTTGCTTCAAACATGATTTCTACCACACGGCTACCATTTTAGGGAGTGTGTTACTAGACATCTGTTAGGAAGGGACAGGATCTCCCATGTGTTGAGTCACTGGAACCTGGAAAGGCATGTATCAGCAAAGCACTACTTCTTCACTCACCCTGCAGCATCCCGTGAGTCAGGGTGGACTCCAGTGTCCTGGTGTGTGATAAAGGTCAGCTGGGCCTTTGTGCCTTCTCAGAAATGTGTCCAGGCCTGTCCCCTCTTCCAGTCCTTCCCACAGTCTTGCCAGCTCAAGGGTGATGCCACAAGAGGTGTGAACTAAAGCTAATTACTTCCTGGCTGAACTCAAAAAAGGTTGCCTACTTAAACCATATGGCCAGATTAGGAGGTTTATATACAAACTTTTAGCCAACTTCCACGTCTTTAGTACGATTACTAAGTTAGCACTCTAGTGTTATTCCTAGTAATAGCTACCAGTTATTAAGTGCTTTTAATGCTTCCACAACCCTATGCTGAAGCCAGATTTTCATGGCGTGCTTCTTCATATGAATCTTCTCTGCTGAAACCACCATATCAGGGAGTTCTTTCCTGGTTTCCCCATCTGAGACAGCCCCCCTTTCTCCTTTGTAGCCCTCTGCTCTGTTTTCCTTGATATTATATTGTTTATTTACATGTTTATTATTCGTCTCTCCCATTGAAACATAAATTCTATGAGGGAAAAGACTCTTATTTGTTTCTAAACCCCAGTATGTAGAGTAATGCCCACTACACTGAATGTGCTCAGATATTTGGAAGGAGGACAGGAGAAAGGGAGCGAAAAAGGGAGGGAGTCAACCTCTCAACCATCCTATGATATTTAAGCTGTTATCCCCATGCCACAGAGGAGAAAACTGAGGCCATCTTAAACCCACTTGCCCAAGATCACAAGGCTAGTAAGGAGCAGAGACAGGGTTTAATCCAGATAGTCTGAACCCAGAGCTGTTAAAGCTATCCACTTAATGACATTTAATTTCTTAAATTATACAACTTGTAATTTGACATTTTCCCCCATGAAGTTTTTTTTTAATGGTTACTGTAATGCCCTTTAACTTGTAAGTTTTCAACAAATAGTTATTGACTGCTTACTAAATAATAGAGCACACCATACTAACTCCTGGAAGTGACACAGAAGAGTACGTCCCCTCTAGCTGGGGAAATGAGGCTTTTGCTCATGAAGAGATGAGTATCAGTGCAGGGTAACATATGCTGAAAGCCAAATGAATTATGGAAGAGGCCCCTTTTCTCACAGGTGGCGAGGGAAGTGACAGGGAGGATTCAGAAAAGGTAAGAGCATTCTAGGTGAGAGGAACTAAATAAGGTGGATTTTGAGTGGATTTTCGATACGGATTTTGCTTTTTTCATAAAACCTAGCCTGATGCTCAGTTCATTTGCACTTATTAAAATATTAAAATATCTATCACAAATTCTTCACTGGTTCAGTCATATTAAAGTAAGTTATTCCTATTACTTAATTTGATACGGAAAGTAGTTTGTTGTAAGATGAGTCTGTCTTGGACCCCATCCAAGGAAGGTTGTAATCAGAGACCCTCCAGGAGCCTCATTGACATATATAACTTGGTACTGTATCATAAGCTTTCAGAACACTAATAGACAAGCCACATTCTTCCTAAGAAATTTTCTCATTTTTCAAATTATTTGTGATACCAGTTCTGGAAATTTGTGCCCAGGGATGTGGGATTTATGAACAATCTTAAACTGTTAGAGTTGGGTGGATTTCTAATATATACTTTGTATGCTTTATGAAAGAAACTTATTTAAAATATACTGTTTTAAAGGGAAAGCAGTGGCTGTGATTCATTAAATTTGTGTTTGTGAGATATTGTTTTAACTTTAGAATTCCAAATAAGCTTTATGAGATGTTTTATGTTTACAGATTTTAGTGAATAGCCACCTTTATTTACTTATTTATTGAATGGCTGGTTTGTTATTGTTTGCTCTTTTTTTCATTCTTATAAAGCACTTGAAGATACATTTCAAAGACTGTTTTGTTTTCAGTGTCTGTAGTGTTCTGTAAAAGGGAATTTCACAGATATTTCCATTCTTGACTAAAATTTTAGTTAATTTAAACTGAAAATAAGGTATTCTTTTGTATTATTCATATATTTGTTGCAGTGCTATTAGTATATAAATATCTCCCTCCTTCCCCGGGAGAGAAGAGTAGCATAAGTAATTCGACAACTATGAAGCCAACTGACCCAAAGTCTTTGTAACATAAAATGCATTTTAACTTTGGGGAAATTCATAAATTATTAATACTCAAAAGGAGTCATTTGGAGATGAGATTTTCATGTGTTAAGATACCTTTCATAAAACTTATGCTGTCAGTTAGTCCATGATTACATCTTGGGTTATAATGCCATCTGCTGGTCTCAGCCTAGCATTGCTGCCAGAGAGATTGCCTTGTTTGTAATCTACAAATGGTGTACAGATTAAAATTTTGTCTTTTCAAGTGGAAAGTTTTATTGCACCTTATCATCTTTATTTATTAATCTTTAACTTGTGTACCATTTGATAATATTTTAAAAGAAAATTCTATAAACCTGTTATGTGAAATTGTCAAATAACTTGAAGTGGCAGGTGAGCCTAATTTTTATGACATCAACAATAACTAATAAAATACTTGATTTTAATTTTTCATCACAAAAGGAACAAAATAATTTTCCATGCAGTGAGTTAGTATTGAATTCTTTAGTCTGTAGTGACTTAGATTTCTGACTCCGTTATTTTTCCTTTTACTATGAAGTATGTATCCCTTCTACAGACATCTTGCAAGCAAACCTGTGGAAGTCATTTTGTTTATCAAAAAGAATCAAGTGCTAATAGATACGTTTACTTCATGTTTACCATGTTAATGTTTAGAAGGATCCTGTAATTTTTATTCTCCAAGTAACTTGTCTTTATTTTTACCTCATAACTAATGAATATAAGATACTTTGTATGCTAGGCATTCATGCCAAGCATATAAACAGTAACTAGTTTTAATTCATATTCTTCTTAGTCTTAAAATTGGTACAGAATTTTTAAATGACAAATTGACACATAAAACTTAAGAGCCTGAATTTAAAACAATTTACTGTATATTATTGATGCGTTTTATTCTGCTTCCCAAAATGACAAGGTTATACTGAAGACATACATTTGTGGACATTGATCTTAGAATTTTGAGTATGAAGCAATTTAAAACATTTTTTATGCCTATTTTCAGACAGCACGGAGCTGAGCTATTTATAAGGCTGCAAATATAAATCTCCCATGAATCTTTCCAATTTTAATTTAAATATCACACTGTCTAATTTAAATATCACCAGTAAAATGGTTTTCCCACATTGAAAGGTAAAAGCTATGTTGGTTTATTTTCATATTGTAAGTCAGGCAGACAGCCTTTCCCCTGTCTGCCCTGTCACTTCGTTAGTCCTGATGTGATCTTTAAAGAAACACAAAGATAATGTTTTTCTCTGATCTTTCTCCTGCCTTTCTTCATAATTTCTCCGGTGCTATTTTGTTAAACACACTGGCCCTTTGGCCAGCTTCTATGATAACAGTTTTATCTGTATTAGGAGCTGGTTATATGCCCCTATTTAAAGCTACAAACATTGCAAGCTTCAGACATCAAGTACTGTTTGTGAGCTCACCTCTGACATTTAATACTAATGATGCGCTTTGTAAATCCAAATGAGAGAATATGTTAGAGAAAAAATCCAAGGGTCCAAATAGTTGATATATATGAGACATCATCCTGAAGTCAGAAATACTGTCTTTTGGTTGGGAACTAATGATTGTGAAATAACAGTGAGACTACTTAAGACCTACAGAAACAAATACGTTTTCATATGGACAAGTTAAAGTTAGATTACCTGGAATGGTATCCATTACTATTTTCCTCTACTATATTAATACTCTTATACATGTAACTAGTAAAAATATTATCCACCGGTATGGAATGTGTTAATATTAATAAGTTAGCTGGGCAAAGAGTCTGTTCTCATTTTGCATGCTCAATTAGTGCGTTGCATAATTAAAATCCACAGGAGCTTTTATCCTAAAGCATGTGAAACTATTTGCTCCTCCATGACACTCTGACAGTGCCTGCTTTTATGTAGGAAAATATATTCTTCCAGAGATGAGAGTGTTGGCTCTGATGGCTCTTATGTCCAAACTTTCCATGCATGATTTCTCACATGAGAAAAGACTGGTTACAGCTGTCAGGGATACATCTTCAGAAGCATTGTCTTTCTCTTAAATAAACTGGAGCTTGCATAAGACCCTCTAATTAAAATTTGTGATTGGCCAAACATTGAAACAAAGATTTTTCATAAAATGTTAATTTTTATTAAATGTGTTTAACCAAATTTCTTTTCATACTCTCTGTATCATTTAACATTTTCAGCTTAGTATGTAAAAATTACTTTGATGCAAATAACTCTACCTTGTTAAACCAGTCATTACAGTTGTTTCTTAAAATGTAAATTCAGTTATTATTAATAAGATGAGATAAAATCTCATCACTTTTAGATGCCTTGGCTTGGCATACAGTGTCTCCTAATTCAGCTGTGTATTCATTTCAGCTTAGACCAAGAGTTTAAACAGGATGTAAACTGTAATGTTGCATCTTCCCTGCCCAGCTAGCATATAGAAAAAAGAACAAAATGACATATGCACGTGGCTCTTTATTAAAGCATTAATTATAAATGCAGAGGACTGGGAACAATTCAGATGAGGCATTGGTAGGAAAAAAAATCCTAAAACCATAAAATAGGTACATCTGTTAACATAGGATGAGGAAGTCTCTATACTGCTATGGAAGACATTGTTAAGTGAGAGAAGTAATGTATGCAGGAATGTATACTGTGTTAGTTTTGTGTAAGAAAGAAGAGAGTGTATACTTATTTTTAGAAGTAAGCGATGGAAGGATAAAAGTTAAAACCTAATAAAAATGGTTACCTATGGACTGGGGGAACGGGATTAGAAGAGGAAACTTAGACTTCTCTGAATGATGTTGTTTTACTTTAAAACCATGTAAGTGCTTTGTGCAATTTAAAAAAACAAACATTAATCATGAAGACAAGAGGACAAAACAAGATCTAAAAATCAAAAATAAACTGAAATAAATAAACCTAACTGTGTATCAAGTTGGTAGCATAATCACATGGAGAATTATTTCAAGTGACTTTAGAATATAGTCTATAGTGCGTTGGCAGTTCATCAGTAGAGTAAATCCTAAAATCAAAAATCATAAAGAAATGTGAAACTGCATTAATTCATCTTGTTAATAGTAATATTTGTCTTGCTATTTTGAAACAAATACATGGTCAACTCACATACTAGGAAAAGCAAGTAAGTACTTTTGATCATATCACTAAGGCCTAATATTCTTCGAGTAAGAGAAAAGATACACAAATATAAGAGATTTGACTAAAAGTCCTTTAATCCTTAATTTGGTTGGTTGTATCAGCATGAACTCATATTAACTTTTCTCTTCTAAAAATGTGTGTTTCCTGTCCCACCCACTGAAAATCTCAGATGCAGATTTTCAACAAACACCCCTACTGCCCAGGTCATTGTCTCTAAATATCATTCCCCACTAAAAGGAATCCAGACCCTTTGGAGAAATGGCTAATTTCAAGTCTAAGACAGGAATTGTACAAGATGATTCTGGAACATATTATCACACCTTAACAAAGGAGATCATATCAAAAGGATGCAGGAGCCAACTTGAAGAGGCTCCCACTACCCAAAGGGAGAATCAAAATATGAAAATGATTACCACGGACTGAAATAACATTAAATATGTAAATATTCATGAGCTCATAATGGTCATATTTAGACCAAAGTTGATAAAGGGGAAGAATTAAATATTTATTCTGCTTTTTCCTGTGCAGATTATATTTTATAGTCTCAAAATAGTCGATGAGAGAAGTTCTTCATTATGTAAGAATCAGAGCAAATAAATGTAAGACAGATAATAAAATTAGAAAAAAATCACTGTTCTGCAACGTCTAGTAAAATAATGGATGTGAGCAACACGCATTTATGTCTGCTAAAACCATTAAGTGAAAGGTTGATAGAGAACTTTATAATAGGGTGAGGCTGACATCACCTTGGACTCACTCATCAATCTTAACATCATTAAAAAGTAGGAGAAGTGCATCTTGATATGATGTAGTAGGAATTACACAGCATCACCCATGATATGTTCTTGACCCAAAGAAATTGAACCCAAATCTTATCCCTGTCTAGATAGAACTACTGGTTTACACAAAATATGAAGGATAGAAGAACGTGTTAAATGACATCCCAAGGATAAAATCAGCCAAATCCAGAATGTAGAAAATTGTAAAGGCTAACTGATACATTTTCTTCAGTAAATAAATGACAATGAGAGGAAGGGATGGTGGACTGTAAGTGTAAAAGGGATTTAAGATACATAACCTACTAAGTAATATATGGACCTTGTTTGAATCCTGTTTCAGACAAACCAACTGTAAAAAGACTTTTCTTGGACAATCAGTGAAAATTAAACATGGACTATGTAAGATGATATTAAGGATTTATTACCAATAATGTTAGATGTAAAGATGGTATTTCAGTTACGTTGCTGGTTTGTTTGGGTTTTTTTTTTTTTCTTAAGCCCATAACTGAGATACCTACTAAAATATTTAGGGGTAACATGGCATGATGTCTAGGATTTACTTTTAATACTCCAGGTTCACACACAAAATTGAAATGGGCATGGATAGATTAAGAGTAAGGGAAAATTAATGACTATAGAAATTGGGTGATGGGTGCAGATGGACTCATTGTGCTCTTAGCCCTTTTATTTGTATTTTCATGATAAAACTGAAAAAAAAGAAAAAGTAAAGTCCTCCTACAAGATTAACCCAGATTATCTTGGATCATTATAGCAGTAGCTTCTCAGCAATGTTTTAGATTTTAGGTGAGAATCTTAGTGTATAGGAATGTTATATTTATGGAGCTCCAGGGGGAATAAAGTTTCTATTATAACTTAAATATAACGTCTTTTTTTTTCATCCAGGTAAATCTCATAAGTCATAAAATTCATAGAAAGAACATTGCCTAGGCATAGTGTTGTTAACAAGCTTACACCAAAATACACTGACATTAAACCCTCTTTTTTTAGACCAAGCCACCCTAGTAGAACAAGTAAAAAGAGTCAAAGAAATTGAAGCCATTGAAAGTGATTCTTTTGTTCAGCAAACATTCAGATCAAGTAAAGAAGTCAAAAAGGTAAGTTTTCATTCAGGCGTATGAATAAGCCTTTAGATTCCAACTGAAGAGATGCTTTATTAATGGATTTTACTTAAATGTGAGTGCTTCTTCTAATAAAGAGCTGAAGTAGGGTGAGAGAATGTCACCTTGTTATTGAGAGAAAGAATGAATCAGTGAGAATCAGTTCAAGTTTAACTTGTTTTAAAAAACTAAAAATGTATCAGATGCCATTTTTATTTTAAAATTCACTGAGAAGACAAAGTAAAATGTCAACATGATAGTTCTATAATAGAAATATACTGCTATATGAACATATACAGTTCTTTTTCAAATGTGTACATCTACTTTTTGAATTGACATTGCTAGAGAAAAGTTAGAAAAGAGCTTTAATAATAAAATTATTACCCAAGTAGTATCATATATTTATACTCTTCACCCGTATGGGTATCACTTATTCAGCTTTAGTAAAAGCAGCTTTGATTGTTATTTTATCTGTTGAATATTTCATGTATTCTTTCAGTCATTATCAGGGTTGCTTTCTGGAATTTGTACTCATTTAGTAGAAAAGGGCTATCTACTGTGAAATGTATGTATTTCTTAATAACATATATATAATGAAGGCATAGTATAGTTACCACTTATTCAAAAATATTCTATATCCATAGATATATTAATGACTATAGTATTCTACTTATCAATGTATCATAATTCATGTATTTTTTCTCTGATAGTAGTATTTAAGTAATTGTAAGTTTGGAAGTATTACATACATGTTTGTAGATATCCATTATTACCACCTTAAGTTAAAATTTTCAAGATGGAGTTATTTGTTAAAGGTTAATATCTTTTATTTTCATGTATGTTCCCAAAGTCATTCTCCAAATATGTACCAATTCAAATTCCACCCAGAAGTGCGAGGTAATGTCTTCCTCTCACATTGATTAACACCAAGTGTTAGACTGTTTTCTGACCTGATAGGTAAAATTTGACTTTTTGTTGCTCCATTAGCATTTCTTTTGTTACTAATGAGATGAACGCCTTTTCAGTTGTCATATACATTTTAAAATAATTCATTCTGGAGACATGGATTAAGCATGTGCAGCATACCAGGCACACAGCACTAGACAACCTTGGTTAATCCATGGTCTCTGCCTTTTTATTTTGCTAATTCCATTTGAACATTTTGTAGTTTTCACCATAATGCCTAAAAAGTGGAGCTATGAAATGGACGTTCATAAGTATAGTTGCCCATTTTATTTGATATCTTACTCTTACACAGAAAGAGGTCCTTCATATATCCTAATAGAATTGTAATTTATTTTGAAATTTGCTTTTGTAGTATTTACTTTCTGGAGTTCACCCTGACTTTCCAGTTCTCACTGGACACACTTAAGATAAATTAGCATTTTCTTTCCATGGAAATATTTATTCTTCTATCGTTAATACACTGGCTTTTCTTCTAAACAACTTTTTCCCATTTGCTATTAATTATTAATGTAATAACTTATTTTTTATTTCGTTCCTCTCCTCCAAGATGCTAACAGTTCCTCCAATAACTAGTAAAATTGGCAGTGAGCAAGGAAATTGATCTAAACCCTGCTTGATATAATGGAAAGAGTTTCAGCTTTGCACTCAAGGAGATCTGAGTTTCAATCTTTTTTTTTTTCATTACTTTTTTTAATTGAAGTATAGTCAGTGTACAATGTTGCATCAATTTCTGGTGTATAGCATAGTGTTTCAGTCATACATATACGTGCATATATTCCTTTTCATATTCTTTTTCATTATGAGTTACTACAAGATATTGAATATAGTTCCCTGTGCTATACAGTAGAAACTTGTTTATCTATTTTATATATAGTAGTTAGTATCTGCAAATCTCTAACTCCCAATTTATCCCTTCCTACTCCTTTTTCCCCTGGTAGCTGTAAGTTTGTTTTCTATGTGAGTCTGTTTCTGTTTTGTAAATAAGTTCCTTTATATCTTTTTTATTGGAGTCCACATATAAATAATATCATATGGTGTTTTTCTTTCTCTTCCTGGCTTACTTCACTTAGAATGATGATCTGCAGGTCCATTCATGTTGCTGCAATTGGCATTGTTTTATTCTTTTTTATGGTTGAGTAGTATTCTGTTGTATAAATATATCATAACTTCTTTATCCAGCCATCTGTCAATAGACATTTAGGTTGTTTCCATGTCTTGACTATTGTAAATAGTGCTGCTATAAATAAACACTGGGGTGCATGTATCTTTTCAAGTTAGAGTTCCCTCCAGATATATGCCCAGGAATGGGATTGCTGGATCATATGGTAAGTCTATTTTTAGTTTTTTGAGGAATCTTTGTACTGTTTTCCATAGTGGCTGCACCAAACTACATTCCCACCAACAATGTAGGTGGGTTCCCTTTTCACTATACCCTCTCCAGCATCTATCGTTTGTGGACTTTTCAATGATGGCCATTCTAAGTGGTGTGAGTTGGTACCTTGCTGTAGTTTTGATTTACATTTCTCTGCTAATTAGTGATATTGGGCATATTTTCATGTGCCTATTTGGCCATTTGTATGTCTTCACTGGAGAATTGCTTGTTTAGGTCTTTTGCCCATTTTTGGATTGGATTGTCGTTTTTGTTGTTGTTGTTGTTGTTGTTATTGTTATTAAGTTGTGTGAGCTATTTGTACATTCTGGAAATTAAGCCCTTGTCAGTTATATCATTTGCAAATATTTTCTCCTATTCTGTAAGTTGTCTTTTTGTTTTGTTTATGGTTTCCTTTGCTGTGCAAAAGCTTGTAAATTTAATTAGGTCCCATTTATTTACTGTTGCTTTTATTTCTATTGCCTGGGACTGCCCTAGGAAAACATTTCTAAGATTTATGTCAGAAAATGTTTTGCCTGTGTTTTTTCTTCTAGGAGGCTTATAGTGTTTTATCCTATGTTTAAGTCTTTAAGCCATTTTGAGTTTTTTTGTGTGTATGATGTGAGGGAGTGTTCGAACTCCATTGACTTGATGCAGCTGTCCAACTTTCCCAGCACCACTTGCTGAAGAGACTATGTTTTCTCCATTCTATATTCTTGCCACCTTTGTCAAAGATTAATTGACCGTAGGTCTGTGGGCTTATTCCTGGGCTCTCTGTTCTGTGCCATTGATTCATATGTCTATTTTTGTGCCAGTGCCACACTGTTTTAACTACTGTAGCTCTGTAATATTGTCTGAAATCTGGGGGGATTATTCCTCCAGCTTCATTCTTTTTTTTTTTTTTTTCAGTATTGCTTTGGCAGTTCTGGGTCTTCTGTGATTCCATATACATTTTAGGATTATTTGTTCTAGTTCTGTGAAAAATGTCCTACATAATTTGATAGGGATTGCATTAAATCAGTAGGTTGCTTTGGGTAGTATGACCATTTTAACAATATTAATTCTTCCAGTCCAAGAATGTGGGATATCTTTCCATTTCTTTAAGTCATCTTTAATCTCCTTAATCAATGTTTTGTGGTTCTCAGCATATAAGTCTTTCACCTCCTTGTTCAAGTTTATTCCTAAGTATTTTTTGATGCAATTTTAAAAGGGATTGTTTCTTTACTTTCTTTTCCTGTGATTCATTGTTAATGTAAATAAATGCAACTGATTCCTGCATATTAATCTTGTATCCTGCTACCTTGCCGAATTCTTTTATCAACTCTACTAGTTTTTGTGTGCAGCCTTTATGGTTTTCTATATATAGTATCATGTCATCAGCATATAGGGACAGTTTTACCTCTTCTCTTCCAATCTGGATCACTTTTATTTCTTTTTCTTGTCTGATTACTGTGGCTATGACTTCCAGTACTGTGTTGAATAGAAGTGGTGAGAGTGGGCATCCTTGTCTTGTTCCACTGAGTTTGAATCTTAACTCCTTTACATCATACCGTGATTTATGGTCTCAAGCAAACCTCTTAACCTCTCTCTAAGCCTGTTTCCAAATTCATAAAGTGGAGCTAAGAATACCTACTTTTTACTTTTTTTTTTAACATTTTTTATTGATTTATAATCATTTTACAATGTTGTGTCAAATTCCAGTGTAGAGCACAATTTTTCAGTTATACATGAACATATGTATATTTATTGTCACATTTTTTTCTCTGTGAGCTACCATAAGATCTTGTATATATTTCCATGTGCTATACAGTATAATCTTGTTTATCTATTCTACAGTTTTGAAATCCCAGTTTATCTCTTCCCACCCCCTGCCCCCTTGGCAACCACAAGTTTATATTCTATGTCTGTGAGTCTATTTAATGTTTTGTATTTATGCTTTGTTGGTTTTTTTTTTTCTTTTTTTAGATTCCACATATGAGTGACCTCATATGGTGTTTTTCTTTCTCTTTCTGGCTTACTTTACTTAGAGTGACATTCTCCAGGAGCATCCATGTTGCTGCAATTGGCATTATGTTGTTGGTTTTTATGGCTGAGTAGTATTCCGTTGTATAAATATACCACATCTTCTTTATCCAGTCATCTGTTGATGGACATTTAGGCTGTTTCCATGTCTTGGCTATTGTGAATAATGCTGCTATGAACATTGGGGTGCAGGTGTCATCCTGAAGTAGGGTTCCTTCTGCATATATGCCCAGGAGTGGGATTCCTGGGTCATATGGGAATACTTACTTTTTAGAGTAACTAAGGATTAAATATAAATATCTAACATGGTTCTTGATCCATTAAATGTTTATTTTTCAATAACATACTTAGCATCTAAATTATTTGCTATCTAAGGACATTCTATAGACTATAGTGCTTGAAAACTTCTATGACTGTAGGTGCTCAAACTATCTTGAGTATAAATACCTTACTCTGCTTAACGTTTCTCTAGCATGCCCTTTATTTTTCCAGCGTCTCCATACTCACCAGTTAGACAGACCCCGTGCTGAGAAATACAGCAATTCGTTAGATATCTGGTTTCACCTTTAAAGTCTTTTGAAATTTGTACATGTAATAATATCTACTTGAATTCTAGGATTAGTAATGTTTTCACCTTCTTATATTCCCTTGAAAAGTTTTAAAATATTATTTTCTATAGCTGTTAATCTTAAGATAACTGACTGAATTCAAGAGAAAAACTCTTGTCCCCACATCTATAATAAAAACCCTATATAACAAAACCCATGGGACCAATATAAAAAAAATTTCACATCATCTCATTAGAGGGACCACCATTATTAATTATTTTAATAATTAGTTTTTGTTTGCTTTAGGTTTTAATGCTAAGTTGTAATTTACTCACCTTCAGTATAGCTTTTCTTGTGCTTCTAATTCAGAAGCCACCATTAGGGATTGAGAGGAATAAGATAGAATAGGAGCCTCTTCATTTTGTAAGCAACCTTCACAAATATGTGTGAGAGAAACCCACCTTCTGTTTCAACTGTTTTTTAAAAAGAGGTTCCCCTTAACAAGAATTCATAGAAAGATAGAAAATCAACCTGGAAAACCTAGAACTGACTAGTTCTAGATTAGATACGTATGACAGAGAAGCAGAAGCAGCCTAGAAATGTTAATGCAGCACTGCAAATTGAGCCACTTAGAAATGTATTTAGTTAAAATATTTAACCAACACTTTTATTTCTTTCCTCTAAAATTCAAACCAAATTGCAGTATCTCTTGGATTTAGCAATTAGAAATCAGTGGTCAAAAGCATGAGATGTAGAGTGAGACCTGGAACCACTTTCTGATTTTGCTATTTACTAGCTATATACGTCCTTAAACTACATAATAACCTCATGCAACCTTGGCTCTCTTTTCTTAAAATGGGGATAATACCCATGGCAGAGGCTTTTGTAAGGATGAGCAAGATACTTTACCAAAAGCAGTTAGACTCGCACCTGGCATACAGCAGATACTCGGAAAGTAAAAGCTATTATACTACTGCTGTTCTTGCTGCTGCCCCACCTCTTCTCCTTACTGAACACTGAACATTTGTCTGTGGCATCCTTAAGAGGAATTGTAGATAAAAGGATTCCCATTTTGACTGGCCAGAGATTATTTTACGTGATTTTTATGATCTGGACTCTAAAATTCGCCTTATTTGAGACTTGGTAGCCTACTGTATTACCAAGCAAATAGTTAAAAATTACTTTCCATAGTAACTTACTGGTTTCATCTAGAGACATCAGCTTTGGACCAGTTTGTTTCAAGATAGTCATTTGGAAACGTTAAAGCACTAAGCAAATGACATAAAACAATGCTGTTTCCTAGCCCCACTTTTAAAATACATTTAAAGAACTTAAAATAATGTTGGCTACCATTAATCCTTACACATGTAGTACTTATAATTTACCTAATATCCTAATAACTGTTATTTATAGCTGAGGAAGCTGAGGTTTAGCAAATTTTATAACCCTTGGTCAAACTGCTAATAAATAATAGAAAGCAGTATCCAACCAAATTTATCCAACTCCAGAGCCCATGTTTTTCCTACTAATCAAACATCTCTCATAATTGTGAACTCAACATATATTGCCTGTTGAAGTATAAAGAAAGCATGCATTAGAGTGACCGCAGCAGGGAAATATGCTAAAAAACCTCAGAAGATGGCATTTACCTTGGTGAATGTACAATAGTATAAAGTATTAGCCGTCTAACACTGGACTTTATTAGTCACCGCATTTCAAAATGATCAGAAGAGCAGTGATGGGTCAACAATGAATAAATTCACACTTGACTGTAATATAAAACAAAGGACCAATTTATTAGTTTAGAAAGTGATATCCCTTTCCAGTACTAAAATATCTGTGTCTGCAGTATAAGGTGAAGGATTCAGGATGCCCAAGAAGCTGAATTATTTATCAGGAGATTACTTAGCAAAAGAAGGTAAATTATCCTGAGGACCATTTCACCCAGGTCATGGGGAGATGTGATGGGCTATCCCTGATGCATAGCAAAGACTAACTCTCTTGAGGACTAAATTATGACCCAAGTTTCAACATCCTTATCTCCTGGATAGTTCTACATGCATTGGTATAAAGTTTGTATCTCTGAAAAAGGCTTTTCTGTAACTAGCCACCCCTTCAGTTGGTAGAGTCTTCAGCTGTGTTAATTCTACTAATTAAGCTAGGAAGCTATTAATAGAAAAGTGGCTATTACCAATGACAGGCTAGACATTGTGTCTCCTGCAACACATATTGATTTAACTAGTTTAACTCTCTGCAATCATATTTCTCTAGTGAGAGTAGATAATCTGATAGTTCCTGCTTTATCATAAACTTCAGGAACCAAGATGCAACTTGTTTTCAAACTGCTGCCCCAAATAAGTTTATTACCAATTATTCAATCCTGAAATTATTGTTTGGCAGATACTTGCCTGTGTTCAAAAAGAGGGTAAATAACCCTAAGCCGCATGATCATTTGTTCTTTGACATAAGTACATGTTAAGTATTTGTTAAGTACATGTGAAAACAAGTTTTTCCAAACTGAACCATTAGGTGGCAGTGCTACTCAAAGCCAGATGTTTTGATAGTGGCCATGTTGAGGGTTTTTTATGGTCAAATTTTCTCTAACAGCTTTCCTCACTTACATAAAGAAGGAATTAATGGTTCTCCTCACATTTTTTTTTCATTACCCTTTATTAAATAATAACTCCTATGCTCTGATCCTAACCCTTGAGAACTTTACCTTATGTGTGTCTAAGCACTTTTCAGAGAAAACTTCAATGTACTATGTAGGTAAAAACAAAATCAGATTACTTGGTTTTTATAATAGAATGTTATCTCTGAACATGTGTAATCCACATATTTGGCGACTAGAATAACAGCACTTCACAATTTGGGCAGCCAGTCTCCTAGCCGAGCCCTGTCAAACTATGGCCTATATATTCAGAATAGCATGCTTCTATATTCCCTGCCTGGCAACTTAGAGTACCAAAAAGTGATGTCCTGGACCTCCTTGGATTAGCATACTTCCCATTTTCCCCTGTGCAGAATGTTGGGCTTGACTGTTAAATGGCTCCAGTTTTACAAAAGGGTCAAAATAATGTCACTTAGGGAATGTCTTGAGGTCTGGGGAGGAAAATAATATTAGCTCCAAAATATAAGAAGAAAACTGCCAAATCAAATTTACCAAATATTTTTTAAAATATCTCTATGTAACTTGTGAACAGTTTGTCATTATATATTTTGGTATGTATTTGCTAGTGATCTGTCATCCTATTAGAAAAATATAGTTTCCAATTTGGACAGGGAACATATCTTTTTATCCTCCCTTGTGTAAGCAATGTGCTAAGCAATTAGTAATGCCAGTAAATACTGGTAAAATAGATGGATCTCCAACTCTAAATAAGATAAATTATTATAATAAAGGATTAACTAATTTATGCATATTTCATTTTCTAGATGTTTTCCCCAGTGACATCTGTTTTGCACTTCATTCAGAGAAGTGGATATTCAGAAGTAGATTAAATCAGAAGAAAATGGAAACTGAAAAACTATAGGTGTAGAATCAATAGGTGTAGAGAAAAAGGCTAAGGAGAGGAATTAATCTCCCAGTCATCTAGGGTTTTTTTATTTTGACTTATAATTTCAACTTCTCATCTAATCCATCTCATAGTATTCCTGCAACTGTGCTGTTAATTGGCCACTTCCCTGGCCTCCTCTTCTCTCAGGGAAGGAGATACTGGAATTAACCTTAGCACTACACTCCTGGTTCCTTCCAGCAGAAAGATTTATTGGTCTTTTTGTCCCCAGCACTTAGCACGGTACCTGGCACATAATATGCCATACAATGGAATGTGATTCAGCAACAAAAAGGAGTGAAATACTGATACATGTTACAAACATGGATGAACCTTGAAAACACTATGCTGAATGAAAGAAGCTAGTCACAAAAAAAAAAACACATATGTGATTCCTTTTCTATGAAATACCCAGAATAGGCAAATCCATAAAGACAGAAAGTAGATTAGTGGTTACCTAGAGATGGGAAGGTTAGGCAGAAATGGGGAGCAGTGACTGCTAATGGGTATGAGGTTTTTTAGGAGGATGCCGAAAATCTTCCAAAGTTGCTTGTGGTGTTATTTGCAAAACTCTGTTGATATGGTAAAAGCTATATGAATTGTGATATGGAGTTGTATCTCAGTAAGACTTATTAAAAAATTATAATAATAACCTTTGAATTTGTCTTTTATACCTAAAGAGACCAACTAAGTAGAGATTTGTTGCAAGCTTCTTTTGATTAATAGAATTTAGATATATGAAACATGTATATGTTTTCAGTAGTATAGACTCATAAGTACCAATTTCTTAAAAATATACTGATTGTAAGAAATAACATTTTCACAGTGGTTTTGTATTTGTTTGCTTGTGTTAGGAATAACTGTTTCTTATTCAGTAACTTAGGACCTTTTTGTGATTGGTATTATCTCAAAGAAGGGCAGTTGAGCAATTATTACTCAAAAGCAGAAATATTATCAAAGCAAAATTTTAATTGTATCTTGTGATCCAGCTAACAATGTGTGTTTTATGTTTAGTCAGTGGAACCTAGTGAAGTGAAGCATGCAGCTGCAACATCAGGACCAACGTCAGTAGTTGCTGATCCACCAAGTAATGAAAAAGAAATAGACCCTAGCAGCATCCCTACTGCCATCAAGTACCAAGATGACAATTCTCTGGCCCATCCGAATGTAAGACCCTTAAACCTTAAGAATATCAGTTTAAGTTTAGTCGACTGAAGTTAATTCAAGCTGTTGTCCTTTTGTGCTGGTGACAAGAAGACCCCTGGAGGAAATGGATTCATATGTTCTTATTTGCTAAAAATAGGCAGCTCACCTCCAGCCCTCAGAATTATTACATGTATTTGAATCTGGTTTGGTCCAACTCATGTTACCTGACTTCTAGAAGATTCAGTGAGTAAGAAAAATAAGCAAATCGAAGAGTTTTGTTTTTAATCTGACACTGAAAGATCTAATTCTGGCTGTGCTCCAGTTGGCTCACTGACTGTGCATACATCATTATCATACTCGGCTGTCTTCTGTGAAATGGTGTCATGCCACTATGTCTCCCACAAAGATTGTAGGAAATGAACTTCTCAAAATGAGATGTAAAACTGCTAACCATTGATGATGATATTAGTCATTTTACTCTAGGACTTTTCTGAGCTTTATTCCAAATAGATGATCTTCTGTTAACAGGTCAGCAAGAGTTAAACACTATCCAAATCTTGTGCTGAAGGAAGTGTTCTGTACAGGTGACTTATCTTATTATGTAGGGTCAAATCCAAGTTGTTGGCAAACAATAACGTTTTTTCTTCTTCTTTTTTTTTATTTCAGTTATTTATTGAGAAAGCTGATGCTGAGGAAAAGTGGTTCAAGAGATTAATTGCTCTCCGACAAGAAAGGCTAATGGGCAGTCCTGTGGCCTAATTAACATACATATGGTTGAATTAACAGTAACATTGGAAATTTAGGTTTTTAAATCCCAGTATTAACTTTTTACTCTTAAAAATAACTTAGATGATTATATATAAAGGTAATCTCATTTCATTCTT
The DNA here is from genome assembly GCF_048564905.1 of Vicugna pacos. NCBI lineage: Eukaryota > Metazoa > Chordata > Mammalia > Artiodactyla > Camelidae > Vicugna > Vicugna pacos. The sequence continues at coordinate 33,539,613 of NC_132987.1, forward strand.
TTCTCACGTAGGCTTGAATATTTGTTGATTTGAACTTAATCAAACACTGAATAGTAAAACTAATGTAAAGTTTAAGAATGCATGAAAATGTCATACTGTTAAAGAAGCTAATCCTAAGAACAGCAGTGTTAAAATAAAAGGCACACAATAATGTTTCTGAATACAATAAATATCACGTTGCCATTTAAAGGCACAATTTTGATTAATCATATATATAAAAAAATCAAAATAAATATGAGTGGTCATCTTCTATATATTATAAAACCATTTTTGAATCTTTTATTTCACCTTATTGTAAAATTTTAGGCACAATTAAAAGCACTATAAACAATCTTAAGCAGAATGAGCCATGTTAATCTTAGAGGAATAACAAATTTAATGAAAAAATTTCTTGAAAATTAAACGAATTGTTGCTTTATTGCTTAGACATCAGCTTTTACTAGATGCTCCTTTGAATCATGTTAGCAGGTCCCAGCTCATTCTTTTAAAAATTATGTGTTCACACAAGACCTAACCAGTTGGCCACATATCATGGTGGGGAATTGTTTCTGAGAAAACTTGTAAGAGCTCTCACTTCAGTCTTACTTAACCAACTGCTGTTCCCTATAGAGGAAGCCAGCTAATGGTAATTTTGATAAGGCTATCTGTCATTGTGGAATACCTTTCACTGGTAGCTGAATGAAAATCAACTATGCATTCCATTACTGAACATGCCAGAGATAAGGACATTTAGGCCTTGCCTTACAAAACTAGTTTTCAACAGTTACCCTTTTCTATTTTGTTCTGCTCTAATTTGTATCTGTGAAGACTACATGCAGCTCAGAACACAAGATAAGCATGAAAAGTTCTTAAGCTAGTATTACCAATATATAGGAGATTTTGATGCCATCTTTTGAAATTTCTGAAATGACTAAAGTTGTAATCCCTGTTAAAAATGAAAAATACAAAGAATTAAAAACCAGTTGCAAAAGGCATGGAAAATAGACTGATGACAAAATACTTGTTTTCATACAAACATGTTTTCATATTCTAATATATGCTAGTGATTTGTTTTTTTTTTTCCCTTAGCTATAAGTAAAAGTGCCCAGTATGGACTCAGGTTTGTGTGGTTTTTAACATATACAAATTTGTAGTAACTTTAAAAAGGGATTATAGTTACTGAATAATTTTGTGTTTCATTCATTATGTAACTTGTAAATAGTGAAAGGGCTGTTCCCCTTTGGGGAAGTGTGTATCAGTGGTCTAGGCAAGAATATGGGTTGTCATTTGGGCCACTAGTGATTCTCCAAAGAACCTGGACCAGGCATTTTTTTCTCAGTATGCCTGATGTTCCTCATTTATAAAATAGTGAAAATACTGTCATCCACTTTAATTATATTTAACACCCATGTTCCTCTGTGACAAGTGGCCCAAATGCAGAAGCTTGAACTGCAATAGATTTGTATTTTAAAGCTAAATTTTTCATCAAGATAGAGAATAATTTTTTTGAATTAATTAAACTTTAGTCCCTGCAGGAACTCAGTGACTATTCCCCTCCTTCCTGATTTCCAATATGATTCATTTTAATGTATTATTAACTTTGTTTACCTGCATTCCTGTTGAAGACTACAGTATTACCGCACAAGCCAAATCAAATTTAATGAGAAAGACTTCATAGACCACTATCAAACATATCACCAAAGTCAAGCTAGGTGATGCATCCAAGCTTTCTTTAATATCCTAATATAATGAGTCTATAAAACAGAACAATCCTTTTCATGTCACTTGATTAATGGCAACAATTTGGACTTCCATGAGACCTCAAAGTGTTTTTTGAAACACTGACTTCATACAAAATGATGAGTACTAATAGTACAAGTTTTCATTTCTGAACTGAGCACATTCTCAGGGAAAATGGAATAAAAACTTTTTTTCCTGGTACTTCCTAATTATGAAGAGGCAGATACCTAAGAATATGAGAAAGAACATTTTGAGTCATTCATCCTCCTCGCTTCAGCATCCTAGTGTGCGAAATGAGGATACTAATAGCAGACCTGCTGTCTTTGATTTTTTAGTAAAATAGCACAAAAGAAAGCCCTTGATAGAAAAAGTGTACTGTTTGTGCCAAGGTAACATATTGACATGGTAGCCATCTTAATGAAATATGGAACAAACAGTTGCACGGGTAATGATCTGAAAAGCTCCACCCCAACCTCAGCATGCTCCTTATGTATGTGCTTGAACTGCCATGGCCAGTAGACCTCATCCCAGCTTTGTCCTCAGCTTTCCCTGATTTCCTTCCCTGCCAAGACCACAAGAAACCTTGATTGCTCTGCAGTTAGTGGCCTGTTCCCTGCTTACTTGGGGAACTCAGGTATTCTTCAGTCAGATTTACCCACTTACTCATTAACTTTTTTTGACTGCCAAGTTTGTTCTGGGCACAGTAAGGGCATTTGGGTATATATGGGTGAATCCAGAAGGGATCCTGCCCTCAATAGGCTTAGTTATGAAGACCAGACATATATATGACATGAGAAACTTAGTGGCAGAGAAGAGGACATGATTGCAAAGAAGAGAGAAATTACTGTAAGTTAAAAAATTAAGGAAGGCTTCATGATGACTTCACAACTGAAAGAACACTTGGAGAATAAGAAAGCTTCTGGAGCCACAAGGATGCACAGCCATCACTTCCATCTTCCTTATTGCTGCTCTGGGAGGCTGGGGAACTGTCGCACTTCCAACCCATGGTTACACTTCCATTCCCTTCTTGTAAAAGACCCAAGTGGCCCTGCCCTCTCTACCTTATTTAAAAATTCAGGCAAATTTTTAGTTTGCTGGTCACCCTGTGGCTTCCTCTGACCATTTCTTCCTTTTAGTGGAGAATCAGTTGAGTAAGCCAAACCTTCATTTGGCCACTGCCAGCAGTCTTGGGTCACCACCACTTGTCAGCCAAGATGACATGAGCAAGACAGACAATAGTAGCTGAAAGGAGAATTTCAGTGCTAAGAAAGAATTGCATCTGCCAGTAAGGCCTTTCATAGCCATGGGGACCACTGAGTGTTCCCTGATCCTCTTTGTTTTTCCACTTTGCATTGTTACAGAAAGCATTGTTTTGGAACAAAAAGATACAGTTCACTTGCCTGTGGTTAAATCCCTCCCCAAATGTTCCTTTGGTTTGAGTATCAAGTGAAAATCTTCAAGTGAGCAACTAAGATAGTAACAAAAGCTAGAAATGAAACAAGACATAGGACATTTTTGGTCACTAAACTATAAATGAATTGACTTGGAATACTTACACGTTACTCCTTTCTTCTCCTCTTTCCCTACCCCAAAATTCCTTTTGAGTATGATGGAAGAGGTTTTAAACCAGCTCTTGGCCTTCACTCAGTTGATACAGTCCTTGAATTATTTAGAAAATGTTGAAATGCCATCCTTTAAATGTAAGCCCTACTTACTCTTTCGAGCTCCTTTTTGGAATAATGGAAAAACAAGTCATCTTGGTAAGAAAATATCTGAGTCTTTATAGCAGAACAAGAATAAAAATGGAAGTAAGAAAGAACTCCTTGTAAATTCTCTAATTATCTTCATCTTTTATCATAGAGATGGCTGTTGATCAGTATATTCTATTTGGCAGGTTTTTTCCAAATTAAAGAAAATGCTCTGTCATCATATATTTCCAGGTTACTTTTGCTATTATTGTATCCCCAGAATCTACCCTATGCCTGACACAAAGAAGGTTCTCAAATATTTTTCAGTGAATGAATGTCCCCATCTCAAATGGGCAGTCTGTTTAGCAGTGTGGCTATTAAAACTACTCAGGCTATTTGGAGCAAGTGCAAAAAATAAATAGGTGCCTGGATATATGCCCAAAAGAATTGAAAGCGAAGTCTCGAAGAGACGTTTGTACACCTGTATTCATAGCAGCTGTATTCGCAATAGCCCAGGCATGGAAGCACCCCAAGTATCCATGGATAGATGAATGGGTAAGTAAAATGTAGTGTATGTATACAATGAAATACTACTCAGCCTTAAATAGGAAGGAAATTCTACAGCATGCTATAACATGGATGAACCTTGATGACATTATGCTAAGTGAAATAATCCATTCACAAAAAGACAAACACTGTATGATTCCACTTGTATGAGGTACTCAGAGTAGTTAAAATCATAAAGGCAGACAGTATAATGGCAGTTGCCAGGGAAGGGGAAACGGCATTATTGTTTAATGGGTATAGAGTTTCAGTTTTATAAGATGAAAAGAGTTATGGGACTGGTTGGTGGTAATTGTTGGACAACAATGGGAATGTGTTTAATACCACTGAACTGTACACTTAAAAATGGTGAAGATGGTAATTATGTGTATTTTACCACAATAAAAAAAATCTACTTAAAAATTAAATAAATAAGGGGGAGGGTATAACTCAAGTGGTAGAGTGCATGCTTAGTATACACAAGGTCCTGGATTCATTCCCCAGTACTTCCTCTAAAAATAAGTAACTAAACCTAATTACCTCCTTCCCCCCCCCCAAAAAAACTAATAAATACATTTAACATTCAACTATAAAAAGCTAAATAAATAAATAGATGTTCTGTAACTTAGCTACTTTGATTTCTATGATTTGACATTTCTTCAAATGTCTCTGAGCTGACAAAGGCCTGATAAAAATCATAGGGAAGGTCAGAGTACACAGTGCCTTCACTGCATTAGTGACTAATGTCAGTGGGGCTAGAGTTAAACGGGATCTTACTAGTCCTGCCCTTGCCCAGACTTTCTTTCTGGGCCAGTTTTTAAATTATACAAATAATATTTTCAAACGACGTGGGTGTGGTCATTCAGGGTCCACCTGCTGGCTCCTGTGATTGCTCTCCTTGCGAGCAATAGGTCAGTTTTCAAGAAGTACAGTTTACCAATATAGTAAGACACAACACTTTAAACTCAACAGTGTACCATTTTATTTTTAGGTCTTGAGAAGGAATGGCAAAATGATCCTGCTGCAGTTCTAGGAGAGAATGGTGAACTGAACTGACCCTCTCTTCTTGACATCTTATGACATGGAACTGAGGCTTAAATCCCACAGTGTAAAAGACCTGTTACAGTGTAGGCTCCTTTCACAATCTTTTAAAAAAATGAACTGCTAAAATCCCATGTCTTGAATGAAATCCATAACTACAGTTTATCTACCCATGGATGTTCCATGAAAGTACTATAAACTTAAAATGGAACTGGAAACACAAATGAGAAATAAATAAATGTTTTCCAAACAGCAGCACAGTAGATCAAACGACTATATTAAAGCTTGGGTAGATTTTTTAAAAACAAATCCTGTAACTGGATTATTTATTTAACCCCATTGTAACTTTTCTCTTCTCTTTCTGCTGTAAGTCTAAATGACCTGGAGAAGATAACTCGTTTATTAATAGTTTGAAAAAATACTTTTTTCAGAATGCTGTGTATTTGAATCAGCTGCAGTGTCATTACATACAATGAAAATGGGGAGTCAATCAAAATTACAATCTCCAAAAATATACTTTCTCCATGTTTGAAGTAGTTCACTGAGCAAAATTTTTTATGCCTACCATAGAGCATCACTGGCATCCCAGTCCCTATGCTATGTAAGACCTGTTCCATCTAAAACACTTGAACCTTCAGGAAGAAAACCATTTTCACATTAACATTTTTTAAATTGAAATGTAGTTAATTTGCAATGTTGTGTTGGTTTTTCATACACAGCATAGTGATTTTGTTATACATATGTATTCTTTTTCATACACTTATATACTCTTCCATTATAGGCTACTACAAGGTATTGAATGTAGTTCCCTGTGCTATACAGTAGGTCCTTGTTGCTTATCTGTTTTATATATAGTAGTTTGTATCTGCTAATCCCAAACTCCTAATTCACCCCCCACCCCCTGTTAACATTTGTTCTACAACCACACTTGTGTTTCCAAGGCCATGTGGGCCATTTTCAGCAAAGGTGCTCAGAGACTTTTAACTCATCTTTTTTATAATTAATAAGAGAAGATGACAAGTGATTGGTAAATAGGTTAGCATATGACACAGTCTAGAAAATACCAGAGACTCGGTTTCTGTTTAGGGTTATGAACTTGAAGTTCCAGTTTCTAGATATGTTTGTCTTGCTGTAATAACTGCAGTATAATTCCCAAAAGACATTGTTCAATTAATTTCTAAATCCCTTTAGCAGGGCATTTACACAGACCTTAAAGAGCTTCGAAAGAGTTGTAAAACTTTCAGAGTTCTCTTATTTTCTTATTTTTTGAAACACTGATTTTAGAATTAGCCCATCTATGACAAAAATCTTTGTCCTTCTACTAACAAGACAGCACAGATTTGAAATGTATTTTTACTTTCAAATTAAAAAAAATAATCTAATGTTTAAATGTCAATGGGGGATTTGAATATTGGATTCCAGTTCAGATGTGGAATTTGTAAGTTAAATATGAATGGCCACCATTTTACTAATCTCATTCTCTTTCTGCTAAGTACTTAAAATTTTTCTCAATATTCATTTATATATTTTTCTATAAATTATATAATTTATGCCAGCTAGCAAATGGTCACAATTTATTAAATATGCTCATTTGCTAAAAAAAAAGAATATACAAAATGAATTATGTAAAGAATTAAGCTTTTTCTCAAGTAATATTTTCCACATTTTTGTGATTTGGGTCTTTTATTAAAAAATACTGGGGAAAAAAACCCATAAAAGATAACTCATCCATATGCAGCCAGCTTTTGAATAAACAATATCTGCCCCTCCTACTCGGCTGCCAAGTTGTCGCTCCCCACCAGGTGACCATTGTTAACGGTCCTCCCAGCCTCCCTTTGTGCTTCAACAGATACATCTCTGTTGAGATATTGACACATGGACTCTCTTTTCAGACCCTGAGAACAGATTTGTCTGCAGTTAATTTTTTCCCCTGATTATCTGCCTTAGATAACTTTCCACAGCAGCCCATCTGTATTCCTCGTTCTTTTTAATGGCTGTGTAGATTCCTAAAAGTGGAATTGCTGGGTCATAGGGTATCTACTTGTCACATTTAAACTAGTAAATTACAGCAATAATAAGTAAGCTTCTGAATTAGATGAGTTCATACAAATTAAGATTATCTCAATCTCTTTTTCAAATCACTTAAGAACTAAAAAGTCATTTTATAGTGAGGGGACATTGTAAGTAGCTAGTTCTCTCCATCATCCATTCAGAGTCATTCTTCATTCTTTTCTTTTCTGCAGTGTCCCAGGAGGCTGACCTTCATAGACTGTATCACCCATTTCCCTGCCCTCTGGATTCTGGCTGGGTTCAGTCAATAGGAGGCACTGGCAGGAAATCACAGGAAGGAGGAGAGAGAACTGGGTTTCGATGCCCCTGCAGGGCCATGTTTCAGTCATGGTTGCTTTCCTAAGGCCACAACTCCTGTAGGCTAGCCCCCCTCTCAAGGACACAGCTCTCACCATGTTATAGTAACAGTTCCCTCCCACTGCTCCTTCAGACCTGGGGCCTGGGACAGTTTCTTGTGCATTAGTCTCTGGCTCCCTTCACCCTGTTCACATCTCTGTATATAAGGCCTTCATTAAAGTCCTTTGAATATGTCATTTGTTTCCTGCTGGGACCAAAGCTGATAAAATTATCTTCCAGGGCAGTGTATCCATTAGAATTAATTAAGTATACCAATTAGTTTTAGCTTCATAAACAGTAACAACTGTAACAACAAACAGTGGCCTAAATAAGAAAAGCATTTATTTCTCTCTCAAGTGAAAAACATTTAAAGGCAGGTAGGGTGGCTTCATATGTCAGGACCCCTGGCTCTTGTTTCACCAGCCTCAGTAGGTGGCTTCCCATCATGTGGTTCAGTACCGCTCTGACCATCACCCTCACATACCACTGCCCACCATCCAGGCAACATGAGAGCTGTACCTACTGCTTCCCTTTTAAAATGACTCAGAAGTTGAAATTAAAGGAGACTTGGAAGTTTATACCTCTTGACTAGAACTTAGTCAACTGACTACTCCCCTGTTGCAAGAGAGATTAGGAAATGGAATATATCAGCTTGTCATAGCAGAAAATATCCTCTAGAAATATCGAAAATCCTAAAGAAACCTAGCTACATAATACATCTACCCATTCAAATTTTTGTTCATTAGAAAAACAGTTCCATCGAATACTGCTGGATGACATGCTCCCTTTCCTAACTCTCCAAAAAACTCAACAAGCAACCCTTCTCATGAAGCTATGTTAAGCAGTAACATCAATAGCTTTATGTGCAAACATTTCAAACATGAAGTGAGCAAGTGGCATTTTGACCCTGAGAATTCCTAATCACCATTGCTCTGCAGCTTTCTAATCCAGTCCAGTGCTAGTCAGTTAAGAGTGGTTCTCTGAGCCTGAGTGTATCCCACTTAGAGAGGTCTGGCATGAATGTTTCAGCTTGACTGTGTTGAAATGGTATGTCTTGGGGTGAGGGCTCAGGGGAAAGGAGTCACCAATTCTTGTGCCTAATCACCTCGGTTTCCATTTTAGTAGTGTCCATGTCTACTTAACTTTTTCTTCTTTAAAGGAAAAGAACTTTTCATTCATCTGATATTTTAGCACATGGAGAATGCTCTACATTTACCAAGCTACATTTACCAACCAACCTTTGCCCGATGATTTCTGTCTCCACCAGCAGGGTCTTTCTGTCCACAAATATTTTAGTTTTCTAAAAATTGAATTAACCAGGTGTGTGATGTCATATGAGTGAAGCAATAAATTTGAATTTTTTCAGCCTACTCTTGCTCCTAAAAATTTTAGCCAAGCAAAACTATCTAAGGTAAATGAGATGCACAGTCTGGCTCTCTATGTCTTAGGGAAAAAGGTTGAAAAGGAGGCTGCCAATGTGTCATCTCTTCCCCGGCCAATCAATCAAGGTCATAGATCAGCTAGAAATTAGGGTCAGAAGTCCCAGCCAGTCATAGAGGTGCACATGCCTGGAGTGTGCCCTTTCTTCTATTTCTGGGAACCAAGTGAGCCAGCAGGAAGGGGTGGGGAGATAGATGAGAACCTTAACTCCAGCATGTGAGCCACAAGTAACAATATGTAATAGAGTAATTGTTACCTACTGTGATGGCTTTAAAACATGTCTGCAGATTCTCTGACACTTCTCCCATTGAGAGGTGGGGGCCTATATCCCCTTTCTTGAATCTGGGTCAATCATAGTGACTTGCTTTTAACCAACAGAATGCATCAGAAATGACACAGCGTAACTTCCAAGACTAGTTCAGGAAAGGCTAATTCTCTTGGAATCTTCACCCGGGAGCCCTGAGCTGCCCTATAAGATGACCAGGGCTCAAGGGCTGCCATGTTGTGGGAAAACCTATGCCATTTGGAGAGTCCAGATGTTGGTGTCCTGGCTGACAGTTCCAACTGAGGTTCTGGCCAAAAACCTGCATGTGAGTGCAGACTCCTCCAGCCATAAGTCCCCCTAGCTGAAGCCCTATGGATAATCCATCTTCATTTCCCAGTCTAAATTCCTTACGCACAGAATCTATAGCATAATAAAATGGCTCTTTCATACCACAAAGTTTTGGGGTGCCTTGTTACACAGCACAAGTGGCAAGACACCAATCCTACCAAGTCACTGAAGGTCTGGTTGAGCCAATACTGATGAACACTGATGTTTATATGGAGGTCTGCTGAAAGCTGGGTGATTGCCCCTGTTAGCAGAGAGGCTGCCTGGCATGGTGCTATGAGGATGAGCTTTAGAGTTAAACCTCGACCCTGCCTCCTGAGCCTCTGATCCACAATCTAGTAAACAGGAGAAGTAACTTCTACCTTGCAGAGTTTCTATGTGGATTAGAGTTGATGTGTATACCGCACTCAGCATAGTGCCTAGCAAAGAACCAGAGTCAATTCAACAAACAGTTAAAAATAACAGTGCTATAATTTTCTGATTTTATATTCTGTCATTTCACTTAGATTGAAGCTTTATTCTCTTGTGAGTGATCTTATTTTATAAAGCCAACTCACCATATACAGCTAAGTTGTATAGACAAATCTATTACAGCATTTGCATTAAATGATAAATATAATTAGAAAATGATTGAGATTTGGGATTGGCAAATACAAACTACTATGTACAGAATAGACAAACAACAAGGTCCTGTATAGCACAGGGAACTATAGTCAATGGCAATATAGTAACCTATAATGAAAAGGAATGTGACTATATATATATATATACATGTATGTATATATATATATATGAAAGAAAAAGTGAGAGTGCCATGTAAAAACAAATACTGGGTTATTTAGCACCTTTAGCTAGAAATCAGCCTGTCCTAACAAAGCTGACTGCCTTGAATAAGACTGAATGAGCCATAATCATCAAAATGACTGAGAATTAAGAAACAAAATTAATTCCCAAAGATAATCACTATAGATCTCATTAGTTCAGGAACAACCTACCTTAGGACTTTAATTAAAAATAATATTTATTCCAAAGAAATGAGCGCTGGCAGGTTTCCGCAGAATCCGTAATCTTGGTTATGCTAAATCTTCTTATATTCAGGCAGACATCATTAATCTCATTTGAGATGCCCTCCAGTCTGACAGCCCTTATAGCACTGGGGCTCTTTCTTGCAGCAGCCTTTTTATCTTCACAAAAGAGTTATAACTCATGCAGATACCTAATGTAAAAGGGCCTAGGCAATTAGAGACATCACTCTGAGATCTATACTGGCATATTATGTTAGAAAACTTCTCATAAATGAGTTTGTTCTCAACTGGAGGCCAGTATCTCAACACTATTATAAAATTAATGGGGGTTATTTTATTATTTTATTTATTTATTCCTACCATTCTTTGTTACAGAGAAGCATCGGGTATTTTATAATAATTCATAGGCTATGACCAGAGAAAAGGGAAATTATAACAAGTCAATGAAGAAAATAGAGCCAAGGAAAGAATGAGAGTAGAGAAGGCAAGAAGTTAGAAGGAATGAGGTTAGTACCCCAAATGCATGTTGTAAAGTTCTGTCAACTTATCCACTCTCAAGCTTGCCAGCTGATTGTTGGCTTATATTCCAAGTCTTGCATAGTGATTAATTCTAAGAATTTTGTTCTCTACCTACTCTGATTATTTTTGTACCAGTTACTAGTAGATGCATGCACTGGGGTGAATAGTGTTCCCCCCTACTGCCAAATTCATGTCCAGCTGGAACCTGTGAATGTGACCTTATTTGGAAATAGGGTCCTTGCAGAAGTGATCGAGTTAAAATGTGGCACTCTGTTATGACAGCTCTAAGAAACTAAGAAACTAATACAACCCTTAAAACATTCTTCTTCCTAAGAACCTAGAGTATATGTCCAGTTTGAATATAAGGATTTGAAGGGGGAAAAAAGGAAGAAAAGAAATTCCGGAAGTGTTGTCTGGTAAGCTTTCTGTTTAAAACTGATGGCTCTCCTATACATGGTGGCCGGAGACAAAACAAGTAGCAAGTAAACAAGTGACGCATATTAAGAGGGGAAAAAATCTTGCGAGCATCCAATCACATTTAGTTTAACAGATTGTTTTTATATGGACAAATTGGCTTTTGATATTTTATTGCATATATTGTGAGAGTGCAATTTTTCCAAAGCTGTACCAGGAGGACCGTCTTCAGTAAGACCATTGTCCCATTCTATAGCACCTGAGAGACTGCCGTCTCCTTTCCCTCCCATTGAGGAAGGGGCTTACCTAGAGCTGGAGTTAAAACCACCAACACTTCAACTAGGAAAATTGGAATGCAAGCATTTTAGAGCACAGGCAAGATGATTTCAGACCTACTTTAAGACAAGAGAATTGGAAAGGTAATATAATACTCCAAACGGATAAACTTGTGCCAAACTTTTGCAAACCAGATGAAAGTACTAGCTTGTAATCTAAATACCCTGCAGAAATGAAACTCCTCCTTCATGGTCCCAATATTTTAAGATATGAACAGCCAGTGATGTGGTGGTGACTGGTATCCACTCACAAAGCCTTTGGCTGGGAGTCAAGGCACTTAGCTCTCACGACACCAGCTTCTCTGTCAGTGCGGTTTCGAGCTACATTCAGAAGCCAGTTCACTGGGCTGAAGTATCCTCATTTGCCAGGAAGACTCACTCGCAGTAACTAGATCATAGACTCAGCCCACAGGCTTGTTTTTATAATAATTTTGTTTTTATAATTTCTAACTTTAAAAAATTGGGAGATTTCATGTGAAATTCCGTATTACTAGTGGGCATGAATTTCTGCAGGGTGATCATCTACTGCTGAATAGAAGTTCCCGTGTTTGCTGGAGGCAAGCCCCCTCCAGTGTGTGCCGTACTGTGCACGCCCCTCCAGGAGCCCGTGGCCTATAGCACAGAGATGAGGGCAGGCTCCCAGGCAGAATCTCAGGGTTCCACTCCCGGATGTGTGACCTTGAGCAAGTGGTTTTTCTTCCTCTGACCCCCAGCTTCCTTTCATGTAAAATGGGCATAATAGTGTCTATCTCGTGAGACCGTCTGAGGGATTAAGAGTTACAACATGCAAAGCACTTAGCGTGGTACCTGGCACACATGGAAACTCACTAAGTGTTTGTTGTTATTTTATTATTAATTCTTATTCTCATTATCATCTTACCTATCCCATTCCTATCATTTTTATTACTTACCTGGCTTCTAGTGGTGTTTGTGTTTTGAGTCCAGCTCCAGGTAAAGCCTGACCCTAAGTTGGAGGTAAGGGAGACAGCTAGTCTCCTATGCGCTAGACAGCTGGGAGGCAGGAGTTACACCCAGTGCATCAATCAAGAGCCGAGATTCTACTGTCAAACAACCTGGCTTCCAGTCCCAGCCTTACTACTTCCTAGCAGTATGTCCTTACACAAACTACTTAACTCTCTAAAGCTGTGTTTATTCACTTCTATAAAATAGTAATGGATCTGTTGTGAATTAATGTGCCTAGCATATGGTTGATTTTAGCTTTTATCATTAAGAACACCACAGCATTCTCCTGCCCCCTAGCAATCCTAGGGCTGGCCCACCTCAGTTTCTCACAACAGGCTATAAGTGCCACTCAGTCGTTTTAGCCCTGCTGGATGCTGCATCCCAAGGGGGCTTCTAGGTCTGAGAGATAATATGAATTAGGAATAAACCAGGTATATCTTGGAGTCACGTACTATTGCTACCTGTCACCCCTTTATCTTGTTATCCCAAAATATATACCGCAGGTATCAGTAAAACTTGCATGCCTTGAAATTAAAAGCAACTTTTCTAAGAGGGAAGCAAATTTTTTTTCCCCTACCACTTCAAACAGTAAAAGCATCTAAGCATATGACAAGGTTGAAGGCATTCAAGTTCTTAAAGTTTTCCTAAATAATTCCCTCAAGCCCTGGACAGCCTTCTCATATGATTGCCTTGTCAGTGGGACATCTACCCACAGCTTGAATTCTCTCCAAATCTTATCAAAGGTTTAAAAATAACTTTTAAAATAATGCTTTAGACAGTCATATTAAACAGTTTCTGAGAACAGATAACTGCAACGGTATTTCTTATAGAATGCCATCTATTATTCAGCTTGTTTTAGGTTCTGTGATTCTAAGTTTTCTTTTTTTTTCTTAAAAAACAACAAAGTGTTTCTTCTATACTAGACACAAAAGAAATACAGACAATTGTAAACATCAAAGAGTTGACTCAATAGAAAAGTCCTCCTTATGAAATTATTGTCTGTAGAAAGAAGTTTTCTGAATTTCAGTGACAGTAAAGATTAAAACACAGCTGAATGTTAAATTGATTTTAAAAATTAGTCAAGTTGTGTACAAGAATAGTCATAGCAGCTTTAGTCTTAAAAGCCAAAAAGAAAAATAAAGGAACAATATAACTCTATCACCAGTAGTTGGGTAAATTACTTGTGGTAAATTCATACAATAAAGTACTACACAGCAATGAAAAAAATAAACTACTGCTACACACAATCATGAGTAAAATTTACAGACATAATGTTAAGCAAAAGAAGCAAATCTCAGGATACTAGTTACCTTTGAGAGAGATGGTTTAGGAGGGAACATGAGAGAATTTTCTGGGGTATTTGAAATGTTTTATACCCTCAGCTGAGTGGTCTTTACATAGGTTTACTCATTATGTAAAATTTTATCAAGCTGTACATTTAAGACTGGTGGATTTTACTATATTCAAATTTTGTCCCTCAATTAAAAAGTAAATTTAAAAACTAAGTCAGTCTTTGAATGTGAATTTTCATTATCTACATAACATGGCTCCATTATGGGCTCTATGGAAAGTCTGAGTTTTATTAAAAAATAAATAACATTTGTATTTTACATTGTCATTCAGGTTCTTTGTTTTTAGAGTAATAGTCCTTGTTTTATTCACTGAATGACATTTTTTGTTTTTGTTTTTGTTTTTGTTTTCAGGAAAATTCAGAAACCTTTTCATGTACATAAACCAAAACAACCTATGTCAAAGTTTGGACAGTCCTGGCAGCTTCACACATATGTGATCTCACACCATCAAGTTCTCTTTCATTATGAGAACAGCCTGTGGGGGGCAGGGTATAGCTCAAGTGGTAGAGCGCATGCCTAGCATGCACAAGGTCCTGGGTTCAATCCCTAGTTACTTCCTCAGAAAATAAATAAATCTAATCACCTCTGCCCCACCACCTCCTAAAAATTTTTTTTTAAAGAGACATTCTGTTTAAAAACAAACAAACAAAAAAGACAGTTAAAAAAAAAAAAACCCCGCCTATGGATGTAGTAGGAAGAAAGAAGAATTTAATAACGAAATTTTTCCTCTGTGAACTCAAATTGGCTTTGAAGTTTTACTTCGCTGAAGGAAAACTTGCTTTACAGAGTATGTTTCTCAAAAGGAGAAGAATGCTAACTGTCATTTAGGATGGATGAGACCATTCTTCATTGTGGGAGGCTGTGTCACACCTTGTGAGATGCTTAGTGTCCTGGCTGCACCCAGGGAGGGGAATAAAGATGCCTTCAGAGTTGCAGCATGGTCGGCAACCAACTGCACCTTGCCATTGTCTCCCTGGGAGAGAAGGAAGGGTCACTCCCAATGGAATGGGAGAACAAAATATAAATTAAGTTCAACTACAGGGAAATCAAGTTACATTCCTTGCTCATGAGTTTGTGGATGAGCTGGGTAAGCATTAACTTCTGACTAGTGAAAAGAATTCAGGCTTGGGAATGGGGCTGCCATGACCAAGTGTGCGACTCCTAAGGGGGCACCAGTCATATTATATACATTGTAGATTTGTAAATTGATTAAACAATTGTCCCATTAATAGAAGTATCTTGTGATAGAGGTACCTGTTCCTAATTTGAACAATGATGTCGTCCAGACCAGAGGCGACCGTGACAGGGAGTATGAGAACCTTGGACTTATGCTTTTATTATGTAAGTCGCTTATCAGTATGCACGATTGCCCCATTTTTCGTAAAGCTATAATGCAAGCCTTTAAGGGGGTTGGTAAGACAGCTAGTTGGCAAGAGAATAACACTAAAAAGAATGAATCAAACCTTTTATAAAAATTGGATTTGTGATACAACTTTACATTTTTAAAAATTTGAAAAAAGAGGTATGGGGTTAGGAGAGACATCCCCAAATGATGTCAGTTCATGAGCATTTAGTGCCTCAGTAATATTTTCACTGTGCCGCCGGGTCTGAAGAAATACTGAATAGTTAGTTCTGTTTATTACATAGTGAGTCCAAAAACTTAAGTAGGCGTGCCCTAAAACCTCAGTAGCCTTTTTAAAAAAATTACATTTATCAAAAGAAAAAAATTTTAGATCATTCTTAAATAATCACACTGACAGGTGTGTCTGGTCTAGCATGGCTCAACTTCTCAAACTTTGGGAACAGATTGAACTCTCTGCCACCAACCTTTCCTGTTCCACGATGATTTTCACAAGGTACTTCCTTGTCATCATGGTAACTTCTAAAAACCTACCTTTCCAAAGCTATGATACCACCTCAAAGGAATGTAGTGCAATATTGAAATATGTGACCCATCTCAAGCTAGTAGTTTCACAATGTCTGATAGATGTTAAGTTTCTGTTTCCCTCAAAATTTTTAAATGTTCCATGTGCCCCCTGTGAGTTTGCTGTGACTTCTACTCCTGCAGCATCTCTGTGCACAATTTAAACAAAGGCATTAGGACAATGAAACCCTAGACACATTGAAATTAACTGCAGTGAAGATGTGTGTAATGGCCTAACACCCATGGTAAGTCTGAAAGTCCAGCACTCACGAGCCTGTATATTTCTTCTTGGGAACTTGAGATAATGTCTTCAGAAGCATTTTGAAAACTCTGAAGTGCTAAAACAATAATAATTGCAGAATTAGCTGGTAAAAGCACTACCTGCTAGAGTGTAAACTCTAAGAGACCAGGGAATTTTGTATCTTTGATGCCTAGAATAGTGCCTGGGATACAGTTGGTTTCTAATAAGTAGTTGATGAATTAATGGATGAAAGAAAAGAAGACACTGATATTTCAAAGTCTTGGTGTTTTTAATAGGGTTGTAGGATTGGCTTGGGTCTCATGTTTTTCTCTGTATTCTCTCAACTCGGTCAGTGACCTTCCCAGTGAAACCTAAGTTGTAGTGTGGTTAGAGATATGTACATAAAAGTGCTTCATACATAGAGGTCCTCAGTAAGTGATTAATTTTTTACAGGGAGGTTAAGTAGGGTAGTGGCCAGAATGTAAGCTTTGGAGTAGGACTAATTTGGATTTGAGTTGACTAGACAATTATCAAATTTCCCTGGGTCTCAGTTTTTCCGCATGTAATACCGAGATAAGCATCTTAGCCTATAGGGTTGTTGTAAGGATTAAATGAGAAAATGTATGTAAAGCACTTAATGCAATGCCTGGGACAGAAAAGTATAGACAGGAATTATTATCCTAATAGGTAATTTTCACTTTACTTGGCTCATCTCATTCCTCTGAAGGTAAGTTCCAGGACTTATGAATAGTACATCATACACACCGGGCACATGCTGCCTCAGGACCGTTGCAGTGGCCTGGAATGCTCTTCTAATAGATGTCCACTTCCTTCCAGTGAGTCTGCTCAAATTTACCTTCTCAATGAGGTCTACAGAGACCTCCCTATGTATAATTGCACACCTTCATTCCCCTTACCTTTTTTTTCTCCTGACACCTACCACCTTTTAACATACTACTTTCTACATAATTTATTTTCGTTATGTTCTCACAAGAATATAAACCCCAGGAGGACTGGGATTTTCATCAC
This sequence comes from Vicugna pacos, assembly GCF_048564905.1. Lineage (NCBI taxonomy): Eukaryota > Metazoa > Chordata > Mammalia > Artiodactyla > Camelidae > Vicugna > Vicugna pacos. The sequence goes on from NC_132987.1 coordinate 33,556,862, forward strand.
TTTGGTTCACCAACACCTCAATGTTTAGATCAGTGCCTGACAGAGTGTAGGCACTCAATAACTATCTGTAAAATTGAATTGAATTGAATTGATTTGAATATATTCCCACTGAATTTTATATTTTTTAGTTTGGGTCCATTATTTAGTTTGTCAGCATGATTTTGAAAAATAATAACCTGCTTTCATCTTGCATCTTTAAGTGTGGCCCATCATCCACATTCCATGCAGCTAGCCCTCCCCAGGGAAATCTCCAGGTACCACGCCCAGTTCAATTACTGGGTGTGTGAACCTTGGTAATTTTCTTAGCCTCTCTGTGTCTTGGTTGCATTACCTATAGACATAGAGATAAAAAACATTGCTACTCTATAAAAATCCAGTGAAGATTCAATTATTTAATGCACATGAAGTACCTACAACAATGCCTGGCACACACTCAATAAATATGAGCTATTGTAATTCTTTTAACAGCCAAGCCCAGGACTCTCTCTCCTTGGGCCTGATCTGCATCTCTCTTCTCCCCTGCACTGGTATTCATCCTCTCCAGACCCACCTCTTCTTTCATCTCCTACCTCTTACCCACCCAATCTGAACTTAGGAGGTCTCTTTAGTTTCAACTCTCCTTTATCCTCTGCTAACTTTTTTTTTCCCTTAAGCATTTGCCATTAGGCCCAAACTGCTTTTTAAAAACTTTAGGAAATTCTCTGACTAACCTGTGCCTAGACTGAAGCTTTCATGTTTTAACAATGTGATTCTAAAATCCCCATGGGAACAAGAGGAAAAAACTTTTCACAAATTGCTTTATTGACCTTAATCCAGGACTATTTTAATACTGTCATTTTTTTACCAATAACTTACCCATTCCATTTAATTTTTTTAAAGGGTGGCCTACTTAACATCTTGGGCTGTATTATTTTAAAGAGAAAATAATTTCAGTTCTTCTAAAACATTTTTATTGAAACTAATTAAGAAGAACCCTCATATGTCTATGCTCTCTGAATTTCATTCTGAGGCCAGAGAGGAAAATATCCTCTTCTCTGGAAGGGCTACGCTACCTTAACTTGGGCTGTGAAGTCGGCCCTACCTCATGCTACCAATCTCAGGAAAGGGGGGCTGCCAGAGAACTTGGCTAAAGGTGGGGAGGTAAAAGGTCCAAAGGATTAAATTTCCGGCTCCCAAAATAACCCCTGAGTACTCCTGCTGCCTCCGTATCAGGCCCTGCAGGCTTCTTCATGCTGGCTGGGTGCCACCTCCCTGGCCCAATCCCAGGAGGCCCTGTGCAGCCATAGATGACCCTCTGTCCCCACAGGACAGCCCTCTAGAGAGGCTGGGGATCCCACTGAATTAAGGATGGACATGCAAGGTGCATTTTCTCTCTTCTTAGACTCATCATTCATCTCTTTATGTTTCTTTTTTTTTTTTTCTTTTCTCTCCTCCACCTGTCTCTAGTCTCCTGGAAAGCCTTGAAACAGTGTTTTTCCAAAGCTCAGTAATGTGAGAACTACTGTCACGATATCCTCTCACCTGCCCCCCAACATGTCCAAATCCCAACTGTACTGTTTCCTTAGATTAACTCATTTTTTCACTTAAATTTTTAAAGACTAGCTATTGATGTATAGCACCACTTTAAATGTAAAACCAGTTTCACTTGCCATAAATAGAAGGCTCACATATAAATGCAATTAAAACAAAAATATATAGTAGTGGAATTTTAGTCGGCTATGGCTGCTTGTTGCAGGCCTTGTACTTGAGTCCCTACTCTTTAAGTAACGCTGGAGAAGTGTTAAAGACATACCAGCATCACAGTGAGGCTTGTTTCTTGAAATAGGGACTAGGAAGAAGACAAGAAAAGAGCAACATTCTCATCTGATTTTCAAATTACCATGCCTACCTAAAACTCTAGCACTTCCCACTTTGGGAAACACTGCATTCAGTTTAGGCTCACAAAAGTCCTAAGTTTTGTTGAAATCTGATAGGCCTCATCCCATTTCCCTCAAGTACTGAGTACACTATTTACTAACTTCACTCAGAAACTTTTTGCACATTTTTTTTTGTTATTTGTTCACATAATTTGTTCACAGCTTCTGACCAGCCACCACAGAGTGTTATGGATATAGAACTCTGGTGTGGATGACAAAATGTGGCCAGTGGAATGGGTCTTTGGATGTCATTTAGCCCAAATCTTGATCCATCTCCATCTTCCCGAAGAGACTTGGGATTCGAAGCCCAGGGCGATTTGCCCAAGGTCACATAGAGGGTAGACTAATTTTGTGTTCCTGCAGCCCAGAGAACAGGCTATCTCGTCCTGCAGGAGACTTCACGGTGGTTTGCCTGGCTGGAGCGAGGCCAAACCTTCAGCCTCCACTGTGTTGATCGCGGTTGCCACGGCAGCGGCACATTGTTCCCCGCCTCATCTTGGTGACGTTACGGGACCAGCGCCCAATGGGAAAGCCGCTCTCCGCCAAGCACCGCCTTTCCCAGCCGGCTCGGCCGTCGCGGCCGGGAGGGAAGCGTTGACAGTGCTGCGGAGGCTGGCTGGGGTCGCGGCCGCGGCAAGTGACATCGTTTTCCAATCTGTCCGCGTCCGCAGCCGCCCGACACGGAGCCAGGATGTTCGGGATGCTGAGCAGCAGCTTTGAGGATGACCCCTTCTTCTCGTGAGTGTCGGGGCCCGGGACCCCGCGGCCGCGAGGGAATTCAGGGATCTTGAGCGGAGCTGTTAAGGGAAAAGAGCGAGTTAAAACTCTACAGACGGCGAGACGGAATTCGAGTGACTACCGGAGGCAGCCTGAGGGAGAGGAAGACTTGGGGACGTGAGAGGGAAAGGAGAAGAGGGTTTAGTGGGATGTCAGGGCGAGGAGTGGAGAGAAGGATTCGGGGGCGTGAGGTGGGGGTGGGGGGCAGCGAGCAGGCCCCCCTCCCCAACAAACCCGGGTGTGGGCTGCTCTCAACCTGGCGCGACTTCAGGTACTGCGCACCCCCCGCCCCCACGCTTCCTGCGTTCGGGAGTCCAGTCTTCACAGCTGCAAAGGCGTTGCTTGTGACGATAACTGCCCTCTCGGTGGACCGTCTGGTGAGGATTATGCTCACAGGACCCACGCTTGTTTCAATTTCAAATGAGGGGTAGGGAATACTTAATGGAGGACAAGTCTTCGAAAAGGGAAGCGTTTTAAAAACATTATTGTCCATTATACTTATTTATAAGAATATTAAGTTAGAGTTGTACTGTCTCTCCCCTCGAAGTGGTTGGAAGTTGCCAGGTGCACTGTTTGTTTTCTTTGTTTACTTTGTTACAAAGGTAGCCTTGTTTGGAAAGGGGCTCTTCTTTCTGTCAAAAGTAGGGCAGGGAAGCAGAGAGAGGGTGCATTTAACACCTCAGGTAAACAAGTGCCAACCCTGTGAACGGTTCCAAGTGAAATAATATGATGCCTTAAAACGAAGGCATCCAGAAACTAGTGGCATTATGATCTCGTTTTCTGGGTTTTGTCTTTTTTTCGTTCTTCCTCTAGCGATTATGTAAAAGAGCACAATCTAGTTGGATTCCTAAAACAGGAAGAATTGTGTTACTTTTTTGCCCTTGCGTTTTGCCAGTTTGAATTTTGACTTGCTGTCCTAATTTATTTTGATCACTTCTATTCTTTATGCAACTTGGAGACCATTTTTTAAAAGGTTAAAATATTAAGTTTACTATGTAGATTTTTGTTTGCTTTTGAAGGAAAATATTATATTGGCTTAAATGTGTTAGTACCATATTAAAACAAAATGTAAAAGTAATAATTGAAAGGAAATTAACAGTGCAAAAGATGAAATGATTAATGTAGAAAAATTAAATGATTAACTTTTTATTCTAAAGGTTATTCATTATAATTAAGGGGTATACGGACTCAGGCAAATTTATTATACTGTTTTAGTTAACTTGTTTAGGAGTGGTTGGGACATTTATGATCAGTGTCGTTTTAACAAATTTCAAATTGTATATTATGATTTCCTCTTTAAAACGCTCTGAGAGTAGGGACTAAATATATCCATAGAGTAAATGAGCTGTTGAGGTGGTTCTTATGTAATTGTGACATCAGTACAAAGGGTGACAGTTAAGAAGATTATGACAGAGCTTTTGAGTTGTATTGTCCTTGATTATATCATAAAGAGCAATGGCCTTAACCGTGAATGTATAATCAGTATCTTCTTTAAAACGTCAAGCAGAAGTGTAATTTAAACTCTTGGGTGACTATTTCTGAGCAAAGGCAATGAACCCAAGAGTCTGGGTCAGAAATAGTAACAGACCACAAGTAGTAGGCATACATCAAAGAACACTCTTGCCCTGCGCTTAGGACGGATAGGACCACCAGTTACATGTCAGGTCTTTCAGTCATCACTCTGTGGCCTTCTTCAAATGTAGGCAGCCATATCATAAAAATTTGGGATAAAATTATTATAATTAACTTTATAAAACTAATTTATACTTATAATTTCTTTGCTTCACAATTAATAATATAGAGAATAAACGTAATTAGGGGAGGTAATGGAGAAAGAGAATATGAGTTTAGTAATCTGTCATTTGTCCCACTCCTGTTATCCGAACCCCAAACAAAATGAGTATCCATTACTTAACATAAGGAATTCATAATGATGACAGGTTCCTTATTAAATCATCCACTAACCTTAAGGAACACAGAAAGGTTCCATGCTTATCATCTTTTATATAAATATCCCAATTGCTAACATTTTGGGTCTGGTCCCTAGTGGCTATTTTAATGTCTGACATGTAGGAAGTATTCAATAAGTAATGTTTATCAACAGTCTGATGTCGTTTACTCTGTCTTGTAGTTGATGTGGTATTTAGTTGATTGCTGGATTGCTGAAAGTAATCAGCTTGTCCCCAATTTACAATGGTTCCACTTAAGATTTTTCAACTTTGCAGTGGTGTGAAAACAATACATATTCAGTAGAAACCATACTTTAAATTTTGAATTTGAGTCTTTTCCCAGACTAGTGATATGTGGTAGAATGCTCTCCTATGAAGTGGGCAGAGGCAGCAAGCCAGCTCAGTCAGCCACGCTGTCACTAGGGTGAAAAACCCATCCACTCACAACCATTGTTTTTCACTTTTAGTACAGATATTGCATAAGGTGTTCAGTACTTCATTGCAAAATAGGCTTTGTTTTAGAGAATTTTGACCAACTGTAGGCTAATGTGTTCTGGGCACATTTAAGGTACACTATGCTAAGCTATGATGTTTGGTAGATGAGGTGTATTAAGTGCATTTTCGACTTACAGTTATTTTCAACTTACGATGGAGGTATCAGGACATAACCCCATTGTAAGTTGAGGAAGATCTGTATTTACATTCAAAAGGTGCTATTGTTGATGTTGGCACTTTCTAATTTAAATGCTACCATTTTCTAAATAATTCATAAGCTCAGAATCAGGGTTATCAATAACAAGCACACACTACTAATTTGCTAATTCATCAAAAGTGGCAGACAAAAAATATATACTTCTTGGATATAAAATTTGAATTTTTCAAAAAGTAAAGACTGGGTAAATACAGTGGTCAAGTTGTTAAACACTAAGGATTTTAAAACAAAATCTGTAGCTTTGAATTCAAATATATTTTCATTTTCAATGTTCATCTTCCTGTAACAGCACATGTTAAATATTTTATCAGAAAAGTAAAGGGAAACTTTAAAAGTGATATTGTAAAGTTGGGTGTTTTATTATATATTTGGGACTTTTTGGTGTATCATAATATTTTTCAGAGCTGAAGTTTTATCAGTGAAAATTGCCTCACAGTATACCTTCATATATATCTTTTAAAATAAATAATACTTGCAATTTGGTTAAAAACACAAAGACTAAAAGCTAGCACTTCCTGGCATGCAGCTTTCCCTCAAGAATACTACTTTCTCCTCTGATTTGTATTTGCTTAAGAACAGAAATATGTATGGATGGGTAGGAAAATTAATTTGAGGTTAAAATGGTTTTAGCATCAATCCTATACCCTAAAAAACTGATTATTAAATATAAAAGTTTACGTATATGTAGTACAACCTAGAAATTTCTACGTTGTACAGAAACATGAACTTTGAATCTTCTGAGCTATAGAAATGAAATCCTGGTCATGCAAGTCTACAAAGAATAGCTGTGTTACCACTTATCAGCTGTTATAAAGACTCAGAAACAGGTTGGCAAATCAGCCTTATTTTTCATCATAAATCGTTAACATTCCTTTAAGCCACCCGAACTCTTCATATGGGCGCCATATTGTGATGACCACAATATGGTTGTTAAAGAAACCCTGCATATATTCACAGGATGTTACTTTTTTTAATCTCCTTACTTTCATCATTTGGGGCTAACATTTACCTACCTATCTATAATTCTGTTTTTAATTTTTAAAATTTATTTACTTTGCTCTTTGGAAGTAGTGGGAGGATACTGCTTTGACCAATTCGCTGAGATGAAAGTGAATGTAATGCATTCCACATATAAGATAGGCATTGACTGATATTTTCTTGAGTGAGAATATTGCCATGGCAGGAAATAAAATAAAATCACCTTATTTGATAAGCTAGGCTGTTCATTTGGGGCATCTTTGATTTGTTAGGTACAAACTTGAGTTAGGAGCCAGGGAGTACAACATGATTATGACGTAGTTGCTGGGTCAGGGAATGCCATTTGGTACCATCTGTACTTACAGAATGGGAAGAAGCCATAGTCACTCCTACAACTCTTTTCACATCAAAGCCTTTTGCCATACCACCACTGTAAACTGTGCTTCTAAACAGCGGGAAAATAAAATTGCCTATGGAAATGTAATTCATTCTTCAAGTATTTCTTCGTTTTCTACTATATGCCTAGCCCTGTGGTCTCTTAGAAATTTGTAGAAGTCAAGGCCCATGCCCTAAAGATTCTCTTGTGAATGTTGTATTATTTCTAGTGTCAAAACTTAAATCACCTGATGTATTTTCTTTATGGACCCACATACCTCATTGAAACTAAGGAACATTACTTTATGATCAAGAGAGTCATAACAATCTGCTTATGCCACTACCATGTGTAGTGTAAGGAAGGAGTTTCCCTTGATGGATGGGACTGCTATGTCAATTATCTGAGACCCTGTGCAATAAAGAGTAGCGTAAACCTTTTTTACTTAGAAGCAGAAGTATCTATATTCTTGTACAGGCTAGTAAAATGGTAACTCTGGGAAAACTATATATATAATATGTATTTGTGAGAACTTAAAAACAGGAACTTATTCCTAAGTGAAATATTATCAGCCTCTTAAAAAAAAAGTGAATGTTGATATTATTCCCAGGAGACCCAAAATCAATCTAGGAGTTAAGGCTTTTTGTGGGGGGAGGTATTTCCTAGCTTCTGATAGGTAAATAATATGGAGTGGAAAAAATGTGTTTGGTGCCAAATTTCATTCTGTTTGATTGTGGTTTGTGTCAGCAATCTTGTAAGAGATAGTATGGCTATCATAATAGTATAAGTAAATTTTTCCTCATTTATTCAATGAAAATGCATTCTCATGGGAAATCTGTAAACTATATAAAATTTGGTGAAGGAAATCATGCAACCCAAGATTTTAGATACTATCATTATTTTGGTGTATTTTGTTTCTATTTTCTAGATATGAAATTTTTTTCAAAATTGAAACCAAGCTTTATGGTTATAAATACACTGTTTTTCCTCAACACATACCGTAAGCATTTTCCTAATCTTTAGATATTCTTTAAAGCATGAATTTAGTAGCTGCAAAATATTACATCCTGTGGATGTGAAAAGAATATTTTTCAGATAAATCTTTAACCACATTTCAAATTATTACTTTAGAGTAGTTTATGTACACAAAATGACCAGTTTATAGGATATGAACTTTGTAAAGCATCATTATATTTCAAATTTATTTTCCTAGAAGAATGAAACATTCATTTTCAAAAGAGAACAATATGAATAGATAGAAAAATATAATAACTCTTCTTTTTATATTTTATAAAACAAGCTATGTATTAGCTTAATTTTTGAAATATTAACACAGCTTCTTGCCACCATAAGAGATTTTGGCGTTGTTAAAAATTCAAGCTTCAACGAGAGAAATCTTCAAGTGTTATCTCCAAGCAGCTGCTGTTTTGGGTGGACATGAGTTGAACTCAGTCTGGGGTTCAGCCAGATTTCTCCCTGAATGGCTCAGACAGGTGCAAAAGCCAGACTGGGAGCCCACTTTTGTCTTAATGCTTTTTCCAACAGGCAGTCTTTTGTTCATGTCATCCATAAAAGTAAGATTTTTTCTAGCATTTGCTGTACATAGAAACATACCTACTCCTATTTAAATAAAGAGAAACCTAGGCAACATTTTAACTGAGCCACAGTTAGTTGTTGAATTTTTAGCCCAAGTGTAATGCAATCAGAAAAATAAATCTCACTAAGTGTTCTGTATCTATAGGAAAACAATAGCTGTTTAATACTCATTTATTCACTGAAGAAAACTAGTATTCCCTGAAGTATCTTTCTTCATTGCATTTGACTCTCATTGACATCTCTAAAAGGAAAGTTGACTGGTTTTCTTAAGTAACTGCATATTAATGAGAGTGAACACTTTTTTCCTCCACATTTGGACCTGTATTCTAAGTTCTAAGTGTCCAGTGAGTATGGGGATCTAAGCAAAAGGACTCTCTCTTGAATCTTCCATTCTAAAACATCAGATGGTATGAAATCCTTTAACTCTACATAGTTCTATTCCTTTTTTTATTCTTTAAAGATTTTTATTATGCAATGTTTAAAATATATAACAATACTGCATCCTCATCACCCAGAATTTCAAAATTTACAGCTGCTTTACTCATCTCTATTGCTGCTGCTGTCTTCAAAGTGTCTTAAAGCAAATTCCAGACTTCCTGTCATCTCATTTGTATGTATTGCTAAATACATCTCTGAAAAATATTGTCTTCTTACATTACCATAATGCCATTTGTACATGTAACAAAATTAACAGTAGTTCCAGTTTCTTGATATCATCTGGCACTGAGTATCATCTAACTAGAAAATACTTTGGAATAATCTGGTTTTTGAAATAAAAGTTAGAAATTCTTAGACAACTCATTTATGGGTTTTAAAACTACTTGAAACTCTGTCTCTTTAAGTAAAACTAGGGAGATGTATACACCAAATTCTGATTCCTTAATTGGAACTAACTTCTGATCTTCAGGTCTTGATTTGGGAAAGTGTAAAACTACTGACCCATTAAATTTTTAAATTGTCACAACTTCTTCATAGTGCTGGCTGCCTATTATTCTGCTAAAATAGTGATCTCAAATTTTTAATAGGTGGCAAATCTAGGAATAGTAGTCTGTTAAGTTTTCCATGCCAGTCACTCCTATCAATAAGACAAAAGTTCAAAACTAAAAATCCTATAAGAATTCATGGGAAAATGATCTTATTTATAATATTTTTCTGCACTGTATGTATAATATCTTTACTTGATTAATCCTTAATATGTTAGAGTCTATTTTTAGTTGGAAAGGAGGAAATATGAATAATATGTAAATAAACCTAATGCTCTAGTGTCTTCATTTTATCATATTTCCTAAGTGAATTTAGTACATTTCTGTAGATAATGCTGATCATTCAACTAAATATGTTCTTCATTCTGAGAGACTCGGTTACTAGTTTGGTTAAGAATAGTTTAATTTTTGGATTCCTGTTGAAATTTTTGTATTCTTTTGCATGAAGAGCATCCTCAGCCTGCACATGCTGAAGAGCTCTTTCCCTTTATGGCTTTGCATAAAATTTGTCAACAGAAAGGAGGCTGGAAAGTAGTCAGAGCAGTGTCCCCAGGTGGATGGTATGTGAAGGACAAGAATGATGGCAGGAGAACACACGAAGTAAGAGTACTGATGTGTTACAAATCTTTAGAATCTGGATCAATTATCCAGACCAGCAGTGGTCCTAATGCAGAGGTGGTTGAACATTATTGTGCCGGTCAGGAATGCAGAGGACCTGGTGTCAGTCGTGAATACATTTCTTTTTCTACTTAACAGTTTTCTTTAAAACACTTCATACTGCCTAAGATCTGTAGAGTAAAACCGTCTGGAAACACTCTCATAAACAGACTCCTTATTAAATTTATTTAGAGAATACTCACCTTTTCGTTTTTTCACTTTAATACTTCGTAGTATCATCAGAGGTACCTGGGAAATGGCCCTGCTTTCTGAGTAGAAGACTAGATTATAATTGCTGGAACTATTGACACCTAGTTCTTTATTTTTAGTAGAACTTCACTGCTGATATATTGCTTCTGAAATACAAAGCAATAATTTAATAATTTAGTTAACCATAGTAGTTTAAACAAAAAGAATAAATCCTTTAGATAAGTTTAAAACACCGTTACACCATTTATGATAGAATCAATTTAATGATTTGAAACATTCTACATAGCAAATTTCTGCATTCAATTTTCAGAAATTATATTCAAGTTTAAGGCAATGAGACATCAGAACTACACAGAGTTTTTGGAGTACACCTTCTGTCTTAGCATATTTTGAAAACTAATGCCTAATTAGAAACAACTGAGAAATACTAATTTATTAAAACATAAAACTTAGTAGCATCTTACCAGGAATACCAAAATTTGAGAAGCTTTAGGATTTTCACAGAGATAAAATGGCATACTTTATTTTACAGCATTTTAGTGGGAATTGCCAAGAAATTAGCTTTTTTTTAACTATTATGAAAAAAAAAACCACACTGATACAGCCCAAACTGAATATTTACGTTGAATTTGGAATTGCAGAATTTTTTCCCATTTCAGTTTTCCATATTTACAAGTGCACTATGAAACTTTATAAAAAAATTTTTAAAAACCTATAAAACTTAGTAACATCTAACATCTGGCAGTTAGTACCTTATTTTATAAAGTATCAAAGTGCTTTACATTTTCAAAAGTGTGTTTTTGGATATGTAATACATGTTTATGGCAAAAACTCATACAGTACAGTAGGCACAGTAGACCTGCCTCACAACAATATGGATATAATTAACAGTAAACTATACACTTAAAAATGGGTAAGATGGAAAACTCATTGAGCTGTACAGTTAAGATTGATCTGTGCACTTTTCTGTGTGTGCTATACGTCAATAAAATAGCTTATTTTAAGACCAAAAAATAAAAGACTCCCTTCTCACCTTTGGCCCTCAACCACTTTGCTGCATAGCCTCCTAGGGATTTATTCTATACATTTATAAGCATTTGTGCATGGATTTTTAACATGAATGGAGGTGGTATACTCTATATCCTGCTAATCCTTCCATATCAGTACATAAATATCTGCCTGGAGATTTTAAAGATGGCATAATATTCCATTTAAATGCTTTTAAAGTGCTGAAAAGTCTTTCATGGCTCTTTTCCTTTCCTTTTTTGGTTATTGTTCCATCCAGAAACATCTGTGGGCCAGATAATTTTGTACAGTGGATGGAGCAAGCAAGATGTGTTTCCTTTCTTCCAGTAGCTTCTAATCTAGGAGAAAAGACAAACAATATTTTCTGTATGTTATTTTATTTTCAGTAGTCTTTGTTATATAAAGAGGACTACACAATCAGCAAGACTTCAATTGTTTTTAACTTGAATTTTTTAAAAAATTCCCCTTTGACTCCCAAGAATAGTAACCTATGCCTTTTTAAGGGAAAGAAAAGAAAGTAGAAAAAATAGTGAAGAGTATTTAAAAGAAAAATGATTAAGTAGTTGAAATAGTCAATCTTATTCAGAAGTCCTAGAATGGGAATTAAGGCTGACAAAAATAAGGGTATACCTGCCCACATACATTGATATTTGGTTGTGGGAAACAAAATTTACTCTAGCAATTACAGGCAGAAAATAATTTATTACAGGCATTAAATGGCTTAGAGAATCACTGTGATGGCTGAAGAAACAAGATTCTAGATTGAACTTTCAGGAATGACTCCCAAAGTCACATCACAGATTCAGACCACAGAGGGAGCAACTGCCACTTCCAGGGTTAGGAGTCACTGAATTGGGATGCTGCCGCTGCTCCTGGCTCTGAAGCCATTGTGTACCTGCTAGCATATAAGCAAAATGGATTTCACTTGCCTGTCCCCCAATACCCATAAAGCTCTAGTGATGAGACACTCAGGGTTCTGCTAATACTGCTACAGAGAAACTACGTATCTCTGTGACTGTGCTTGCCAACAAAGAGAAGTTGTCATCCATATAGGCTCTGCTGCACCTCTGCCTTCCAGTTCTCAATTAATTGCCCAAAATTGGCAAAACCTAAATCCAGAATCTTAGCTTCAGTGGAGTAGTCTGTTAGGCCTTGGACTGAATGAGTTTTGGGAGGATGTGAAAATAGGAAATCTCAAATACTGAGCCAAACTAAGCACAGCTTCTCCCTCCTAATTCATATCTATAAAGTCACTTGAAATACTTTTAAGCATTCATGCTCTGACATTAATTTCTTTATCTTGTTCAAAATGTGTAAAAAAATTGCACATATTTGGGGAAAAGTAACATCATGAAAGACAGAAGCTATGCTCACCAAACAGAAGAACCAACATTTAAGGAAACAAAGCTAATGAAACAAAGACTATAGAAAGTGTAATTAATATCTTCAGGAGTGTGGCCAGGAAAGATCCAGTGTACCAACTCTCTTGGAGATAACACTATAATGGCAGGATAAAATACAAAAACAACTTTCTGGAGAAGGTACTAGAGAATGATGACAACCAAATAGAAAATCTAGAACTGAAAAATACAATATTTTTAAGGAAAATATTCACTGGATGGGCTTAACAGTAGAATGGAGATGACATAGGAAAAGAGTCACTGAACTTGAAGGTTAATAAAAATCAATCTGAAACAAACAAAAATATTTTTGTAGGAAAATATCAAAATATCTAACATAGGTGTAGTTGGAGAAGAGGATAAAGAGAATGAGGCATATAAATTAGTTGAAATAATAATGAAAATCACCAAATTTGGTGAAAGATAAAACTTTAGAGAGTCAAGAAGCTGGAAATATGGATAAGGATAAATATGGATAAGGATAAATATGAAGAAAACTATGCATATATCCATCATAATCAAACTTCTGAAAGCCAAAGATAAAAAGAAAAATCTTGAAACAAAAGAAAATGATACATTAATTGTATACAGGAGACTAATAATTTGAATTACCTTTGGCTTGTCACCAGACACAACAGAGGCTAGTAGACAGTATAAAACACTTTTAAAGTGCTGCAGGGGGGAAAAAAAACCTGACAACTTAGATTTATCTGTGAAACTATTCTTTAAGAATAAAGGGTGAAATAAATTATTTTCTGATAAAACTAAGAGAACCTGTTGCAAATATTCATACCCGCAGAACAAGAAATGTTTAGATTCCTTAGTGAAGAGAAATGATATCACATGGCAAGTTATTAATATTAGGATATTAAGGAAAGAAGAGTGTCAAAAATGTTAAATATATGGCTAAATGTGAAAGAGCTCCAGAGATGTCAGAGGATAGTGCAGTCATTTAAAAAAAAAACAAACTAACCAGAGATAAACAGAAATTTAAAATTTGACCTTAAAAGTTAAAAAAAAAACAAAACTGTTAAGCAGATTGTTCACAGCCAAAGACTGTATTAGTAACCTGGGAAACCAAGCCAAGAAATTTCTTTCAGTATGCAGCACAAAAATCACAGAGGGTTAAAACTTCTACAAGGAAGGGACAGATAGAAAAAGAATAGTAAATACACACCCCAAAAAATAATTTAAGAACAATTTCTAGAACTAAAGAAAGGCTGAAATCCTTAGAACTCTGATTGAAAAGGGAAATTTAAGGATTGACAGGATCTTTTTTTAAAGTTCTATACTTGGACCCATGACAATGTAATTTTAATATAATAAAAATATATTTTAAAAAATCACAAACTTCTAAAGACTATAAATTTCTTAGAAATAATGAGAACCAGATTGTCATCAGACTTAAGCAAAAATAAGGGAGATAATGAAGCAATGTCTTCAAAATACTAGGGGGAAATTATGTAGATTTCTATGCCCAGATAAGCCATCGTGTCAATTTGAGTGTAAAATAATTTAGACATATGACTGCTCCAAGTTATTCAAATTACTAGATGTTAGAATCCAGGAAGAAAATAATAAGATGAAAGATTCAATGGTACATGAAATGCCCAAAATATGCAAATGCAGAAAGTACGTTTGTGGCTGCCAAGGGCTACAGGACGGGAGACTGCCAACAGGTATGGAATTTCTTTTTGAAGTGATGAAAATGTTCTGGAATAATAGTGGTTGCACAATTGTGAATATACTAAAAGCCACTGAACTGTTAAAAAAAAAAGATTTAATGGTAATTCAGAAGTAAACCAACCTCAACTTTTCTTGATGGAGGGAGATTGAACTAGAACACCTGCCATCTCCTTTATTCTTCCCATGGAAACAGACCTCACCCTTTCCTCTCCTGGAGCTAACACAGGACAGATAAAAACCCAACAAACATCCAGCTCGTTCCTGAAGTTTTGAATTTGGATGACTTGGAGAATAATGACTATGTGTTTAACAGAAATACAGACATAAGGAAGAAAAGCTGGCTAAGGAAAAAGACAATGTTAGAAATGTTAGGTTAAACGATTTTTTAGGATTGAAAGAAGAGAAACTACAAGTGTATTACAGATACAAACAAATCATAATACAACAAACAGTTATATGCCAACAAATTGGACAACTAGAAGAAATGGATATTTTCTAAAGACATACAAACCTCCAAGACTGAATCAGGAAGAAGTAGATAGTCTGAAGAAACTGAATCATTAATAGTGAAATTGAATTAGTAATCAAAAACTCCCAGCCAATAGAAGTCCAGGATCAGATGGCTTCACAGGGGAATTCTACCAAATGTATAAAGAAGAGCTAATACCTATCCTTATCAAACCATTTAAAAAAAAAAATGAGGAGGGAACACTCTCAAACTCATTCTAATGGGCTACTATCACCCTGATACCAGATCTAGACAAAGACACTATAAAAAGAATTACAGGCCAATATTTCTGATCAATATAGTTTCAAAAATCTGCAATAAAATATTAGCAAACTGAATTCAACACTATATAAAAAGCATCATACACCACGATCTAGTGGGATTTATTCCAGGAATGCAAGAATGGTTCAGTATCCGCAAATCCGTCAGTGTGATATGTCACATTAACAAAAGGAAAGATAAAAATCACATGATTATCTCATTAGATGCTGAAGAAACATTTGATAAAACTCAGTATCCATTCATAATAAAAGCTCTCATCAAAGTTGGTATACAGAGTACGTATCTCAACATAATAAAGGCCATATATGACAAACCCACAGCTAACATTACTCAATGGTGAAAATCTAAAAGCTTTTCCTTTAAAATCAGGAACAAGACAAGGATGCCTTCTCTTGCCACTTCTAGTTAACATAGTAATAGAAGGGCTAGCTACAGCAATCAGAAAAGAAAAAGAAAAAGAAAGTCTCCCAGATTGAAAGGGAAGAAGTAAAACTGTCACTGTTTACAGATGACATGAACAATATATAGAGAACCCTAACGTCTCCACCAAAAAACTATTGGAATAAATGAATTCAATGAAGTTGCAGGATACAAGATTAACTTATAGAAATCTGTTGCTTTTCAATAACAATGAAATGTCAGAGAAAGCAAGAAAGCAATCCCATTTAAAATCACATTTAAAAGAGTAAAATACCTAGGAATAAACTTAATCAAGGAAGTGAAAGAACTATACTCTGAAAACTATAAGATATTGATGAAGGAAATTGAAGATGATACGAATAAAAGTTTTAAAATGTCCATACTAGCCAAAGCAATCTACAGATTTAATGTAATCCCTATCAGAATACACAAAACGTTTTTCATAGAACTAAAACAAATCCTAAAATGTACATGGAACCACAAAAATCCTGAATAGCCAAAGCAATCCTGAGGAAAAGGAACAAAGCTGGAGGCATCATGCTCCTTGACTTCAAACTATACTGCAAAACTGTGGTAATTAAAACACCTGAAACTAACATATAATATTGTAAATCAACTATACTTCAGTAAACACAAAGACTTACTTGGATAGAAGTGGGCAAATGCTCAATAATTTATCATTATTTGCAATTTATACTCAGTACTTCAGAAAGTATTACAACTTCCTGGTCAGGGTTCTGTCCCCACTGCCTGGCACAGTGCCTTTTACATGGGTATTCAATATATATTTGTTAAATAAATGGAGACCATTTGCATCAAAACAAGCAAAAATTGAACTAGAGGTCCATGATAAAATGGTTGAAGAGGATTGATTAATGTTTATTCATTTGAGGTCCTTAGAACATCTGCATTAGGGTTCTTGAAAGGCTTGTTGGAATGCAGATTACTGGGCCATGCTCCAGAATACTGACTCAAAAATCCCTGGTGTATGTGTCAGGAATCTGCATTTTACTGAGTGCCTCTGGGGACTTTGAAGCATGGTCAAGTTAATAGAAAGAATCCACAGAGGGGAGAAAAAAGACCAGGTAAAGTCCAGAGAAAATAAGTCTTTAGAGGGTAGTGCTTCTCAGCATTTTAACATCATTAACAATTAGAAAACATTTGCAAAGCACCTTGGGGTACAAGGAGAGACTGATGGAAGCTGGAAGTAAGCAGCCCCAGGGCTTGGAGGGCTCAGGCCCACCTGGCTGTTGCCCCAGGGATACGGTATCAACATTTTGACCCACCAGTAACCTATCTCACGCTAAGGAAGCTCTGTCAAGGGTGAGAAGGAAGGGAGAATTTAAAGGAAAAATTTATTAAACAAGGCTGAGAACAGTGCACTGCCCCTGAAGTTAACACTTGCTGCTGAGAATTCAAGGGGTAGGGACGACCTTTGGGTATTAGTAATTGGAAGGTTAAGGGAATCCATGGAGTTTTAATGCAGAGGTAAAGGGAAGGAAAAAGGCATTTAAGAAGAAATAAAGGGAATGAGCTACAAGGAAGTAAAGGACACAAGCATAGAGGACTGTTGGAAGGTTGTAAGAACTAAAGAAAAGGAGATAGTAGCTGGAAGAGTATCGGGAACATGGCGAGAGGAGGGAGAGGGGAAGTATAATAGCAGCCTTTCTTTGGTACAGCAAGAACAGAAAGTTTTCATTGACATGGATCATAAATTGATTACTTAAAAAAAACCCTTTGTAATCATTTAGTAGTCTAATAAAGGACTTCAAACGTCCCTTTGAATTGTAACAAGAAGTAATAGTTATAAATCAGGCCATCAGTGCAGAGAGAATGCTGCCATTGGAGTGGATACTTCTTCAGAAGCTGGTGCTTTCTGAGTCTCTTTTGGCTGGTCCTAATTCAGGTTTATGTTCTCTGATCTATTGTCTCTATCATCAGCTCTAGACATCCCATTCAGCATGAGTGCCAGGTTAATCACAAGCTGTATTTTGTAGCTTTTCAGTCTTCTAAGACTATTTTATGTGGACTGGCAGAAACAGTTGGAAATTGCTTTAAATACTGTGATTTTAGGAATGTGTTTATGGTAGACAGAATAGTGCCCCCTTAAAGATGTCCACATCCTAATCCCCAGAAGCTGTGTGTCATTTTACATGGGAGGGGGCAATTAAGGCTATAGATGGAAGTAAGGGTGTTAATCAGCTAACCTTAAAATAGGAGAGTAACCTGGATTATCCAGGTGGGCTCAATTTAATCACACGAGTCATTTAAAAATATGGACACATCAGAGAGAGATTTGAAGATGTTATGCTGCAGGCTTTGAACATGGGGAAGGGGGCCACAAGCCGAGGAATGCAAGCAGTCTCTAGAAAATAAAAAAGGCAAGGAAACAAATTTTTCCCTGCAGCCTCCAGGAGGAACATAGCCCTGCCAGCACACTGATTCTAGCCAAGTGATACCCATTCTGGGCTTCTGACCTCCTACAGCTCCATAATAGTAAGACAAACAACCTGGTTTTGTTAAATGGAGGAAAATTTGAACAGATGTTCTATCAAAGAAGGTATCTGAATGCCATGTAATATAGAATAAAACCCCAATGGGATATTATTATACCACCACTGAAATGGCTAAAATTAAAAAGACTGACAATACCAAGTGTTAGCAAGAATGTAGCCCACTGGAACTGTCAGTTTAGCTTTTTTTAAAGTTCAACACACTCTTACCACACAACCCAGCAATCCCACTCCTAGGTATTTTACTCAAGAGAAATGTTAACTGTGTATACACAAAGAAGCTTTATTCATAATAGCCAAAAACTAGAAACAGTTTTGTAATGATATTGTAATGTAAATTATACATATACAATGGCCCTAGCAATAAAACTTTAAGTAAACTGCTGATAAATGGAATGAACTACTGATAACATGGATGAATCACAGAAGCATTACGCTAACTGATAGCAGCTAGACGCAGAAGACAACATAATGTCTGATTCCATTATGTGAAATTCTGAAAAAGACAAAACTGTAGTGACAGAAAGCCTGTCACTGGTAACTAGGGTTGGATGGAGGTAATTGCTGCAAAGGAGCAAGAGGGCACTTTGAGGGAGATGGAAATTTTCTACAGCTTGATTGTGGTGGTGGTTGTGACTATACATTTTTCAAAATTCATCAAACTGTACATTTAAGATGGATAAATTTCACTCTATGTAAATTATACCTCAGCAAAGCTGAATTAAAACAAAAAACCTCTTAGCAAACACAAACACACACAAATCCAGTTAAGTGGCTTGCTCATGAATTGCACTTGAAGCTTTTTCTTTTTTAACCTCCAAGGTTACATATGTATAAATCTGAGCTCCCTCGGGATAGGTTTATGTATATAAATACAGCAGAACTCAGAGAAGCTCTTTCTGCCTGGAACTGAAGGAAGATGGAATTTTTGAGCTTTCTCATGATCACATCAGAAGATTAGAATTTATAATTAGAAGTGGGTGACCTAAGGCAGATGAAAATGAGGTGAAGTCTAAAAGGAGAGCAAACTATGAGGGGCTTCAGTCCTAACAGGGGGCTACAGGGAAGAATAAGGTTGCCTTGGTAAAGTGAGCTCCAGTGGTGATGTGCCTTAAGTTCTAGGATGAGTAATAAGGAATTGACCAATGGGTCAGTGACTTTCCAACAGAAATGACATTACCACTGTGATAAGGCAAAAAATTTTAGATTCTTGATTGAGATTTGAGATAAATGAGACAACATCAGATTAAAAACATGGATATTTATATGGCACGAAGAAGAGGGCCTGGAGTGTGATTATTGCTTTATGTGTTTTTAAATAAAACACATCGCTTTTTTATTAGAAGTATTTGATAATAGAATAAAAGGGAGTGGCATTCATACATGAGCTAAGAAGATGAGGAAATTAGCATTCAACAAACTATATGCATCAGATACCGTACTTTGTGCTTTCAGATTACATGATTTAATCTCCACAGCAGGGATATGTGATAGCAGCCTCATTTTACAGCTGTGGAAACTTAGAAGGAAAGCTGTGAATCCTAATTAATTAAGGTACTATAGACACAGAAGGGGCATATTCCTCAAAGACTCCTGAAGGACTACTTGAGTTATGATCGCTAGTGATGCATGTCCACAAACTACACCAGTTAGGAGGTTGGGGGCGAGGGGTGCCAGGAACTTGCATTTCTAACCTGTTCACTAGTTGATTGGTAACTTCAAAAAAAATTTGAGAATCACTATCTTAAGACAGAAGATATTTTTACTATGTGGTGATTTCTAGTATTTGGAATTCTTAGAAACAAAAGTTCGCCTCGGAGAGGTGATCTGCAGCTTTGTCTTTACTAAAATAATGTTGTATCTTCATGGTGTTCATAACATAGCTATAGTTCTCAATGCTAACATTCCATAAATAAGAGTTACAAAAATAAACAAGTCAGCATTCTTTATTAGCTCTCACTAGAATTTATATTGTTGACTGCCCAAAGTGACCTCTACCTGGTAGCAGTATTTTTCAGAGTCCTTTTTTTGCAGTTTCCTTTAGTGGGGACTTAAGCCACCTGAGATGTGTTACTTTGTGTTTATCAATTTTATACAGTAAGGGATAAATAAACATGTATTTTAACCATTATAAAATATACATATATATTTTAACTATTATACACAAGTGAATATGGTAGATAACAAATAGAACAGGTTTTGTATTCATGAATAGTGAGTCTTTATGGGATAAATCTATTCTCCTAAATTCTTCCTTTGTCTCTTTAACAAGCATATTAGTTCAAAATAATTCTTTGTAGTATTAAGCTGCCTACTTACTATTTAAATTCCAACACTTACTCTTACACGATTACATGTATTTTCAACAGTGATTCTTTTATTGCACACCGAGAAAGTATGCAACAGATGATGAGAAATTTCTCTGAACCTTTCGGAAGAGACTTGTTCAGCATCACTGATGGTAGAGGAAGAGCTCGTAATCATACGGGACATGAGGATGGTGAAAATTCCTTGACTGTAAGTTCTTCAAAGTTAGTGAAGAAAACTGTTACGAGGGAACTATGGGAAAGCTCAATTCTTTAACAATGCGTTTTTAATTGTATAGCATTCCACTGTGCTACCAAAACTTTTAACACGGTAGAGTTATAAATTATAAGTCAAACTTAAAGCATTGTTTTCTATATATATATATAGGTTTTTTCTCTCACCTTATAATTTACTCCCATGTATCAAATTAGAACAGACGGAAATATCCTTCCTGTCCCCTACAACACTTTTTTTCTGCTTTAAAATAGCATCCAAAGCTATAGTATATGCTTATCTCTGTTGGGCCAGGAAAAACCAGTCTTCTGCATGGCTACCTTGGACCTTCAAAACTTAGATTAACTTTTAACCATATCCAAAAGCCTTGTATAACTACAATATGTTTTTATAGTCTTGTCTGAGATCAAAGCTAAAAGGTTACAAACATACTTAGCTCAAACCGCCCCCCAAAAAACCCAGAATATTTATATACCTTAACTAATTTCTTTCCTGCTTATTTTATTTGTATTGCTTTTTCAGCCTCAGGAATGGAAGTTCTAGTACAACAAATTCACAAAAGTTTCTAAAAGATAAATCTCTGCAACTGAAATGTAGATTTTTAGAGCTCAGTAAATATGAGTTAGTCAATTGGGAAACTTTCAGAATCTTCTAGAAAAATTTTTCTTATTTTCTGTTTGCAATAATCTTAAATAGAACAAAATGTTTCAAATACTCCTAAGAAGTTTGATGGATAAAGTTGCATTTTTCATTTAAATAAAAGTAATCCTTACATTTTCATATGCATATTATTCCAATATATATGTTATTCACATTCCAATTAGTTTTTTTAATTAGTTAATTGTGGTATCATATATATTTTTTAAATTTTAGGACTATAAATTTCTATAAATGTCTAAAATTAAGTTCAAAGGAAAAATTATCAAAGAAAATATCAAATCAATTGTGACATTCTGAAATTTTACCTTCCATGTGAGCACTGAAATATTTTATAATTTGCTATAGCCACACAACCATCCAAACATAACCATATAACCAGCAAGAAAGAGTAGGGCTGTACATAGTATTTGTATTTATGTGCATAAATGAGCTACTCATAGCCTTTGTGGAAGAAGCAAGAAGTGATGATTTTATTCCCTTGTAAGCATAGAAAAGAGAGTTGTTTATTCATCTGTAAAGATCTCATTGCAAATGCCTGTCACATCAGCTGTAACTCTGCTGGTCACCCACTGGAAGTAGAACTTTTTCTTTCCTGGCTACTTGTTTAAAGCATCTGAATGTTTAGTGAGCTGGAATAAGAAATATATAACCAAACAAAGAGATAAATTTCCATGAAACCACTTTGTAAGATTTATAATTTAGAACTGTTTGTATTTTAGCTTGCCTCATATTTGCCTTGCCAGTGTGGCTTGAAATCAAGTTTTGGGAACCAAAAAAACCCACATAGCTAAAGTAATATGATTGTGTAAATGTGAAGATTTGATAAAGAAAGTCAAGTAGATAAACAATTCTGAATATAAAGGAAGACCACGACCGACATTTGAATGAAAAAGTGAAATAGGTGCAACCTTGTCCAATTTATAGGCATAAATTAACTTTTCTCTCAGATTATGACCCATATCTATAAGCTGAAGTATGTAGTATCCAATAGAACTTTCTGGATGATGGAAATGCTCTAAATCTACCTTGTCCAGTATGGTAACCACCATCCACAGATGGCTACTGAATACTTGAAATGTGCCTAGTGGTACCTGAGGAACTGAATTTTTGATTTAATTCTAATTATTTGGGGAGGGGGGCAGTTGGGTTTATTTAATTAATTTATTTGTTTTATTTTGATGGATATACTGGGGATTGAACCCAGGACCCTGTGCATGCTAAGCATGTGCTCTCCCACTGAGCTACACCCTCGCCCTTAATTCGAATTATTTTTAAATTTAAATAGCCACATGTGGCTAGTGGCTGCCTTAATGGAGGGCATGACGATATTCAAATAGGCTCCAAAGCCTTAAGCTTTTTTTTTTTAAGCCAATGCTGAGTTAAGAGCACTGATCACCTATATATGAACCTATCATCTTATTTTTAAATTTAATATCTTTCAACATTTTCCCAAGAAAAACTGCAGTATTCATCGACCTACTAAATAAAAAGTAAATGGTAGTTTTCACTATATCAGATTTAGACCAAACCATTTCCTAAAACCTTGAGTTTTATAACTTTTTAGATAGTAAATACTGCTAGGTAGGATTTACTTGCCTCTTACATCTCAAATCAAGTCATAAATATTTTTCTTCAGTTACATTATACAGTATCAGCTATCTTGGAAAGCTGACACCAACGCATTTTTTTCTTGTTCAAACTTTGAATATCCTTTGCCAAACAAGAGCACTGAGCATTGTCCTAGGGCAGTTGAAGGACAGTAGTAATTTTTAAAATGTAGGAACTTCATCCAGTTACAGCAGGTTTTCCAAGGAACATTCAGCTTCTCTTTTAGCCAAAACTCGTTTTTTTAAAAATGTATACTAGTGAAATACGACTTTCCTTTTTTACCTGACATGTTTTTTTGACATGTTTATAGCTCAGTATGAAAGACTTATGTAATACTGAAACTAAAAGAAATTAAAAGAAATAAGAAACCAAACAACAATAACAACAAAAGACCTCTATCCCAACTTGACTTTTCTAAGTCAGTGTTTTGTAAGTAGATGTAAAGGTATTCGAAGTTAGAAACTGCAGAAAATGAAAAAGACTGCTGCCTAGTTTGAAAAGAACATAGCCAAGAAAACAGTAGGCTTTTTGAGCATGCTAGCTGTTCTGTTTGAACTTTTAACAACAATTTATACAAAGCTTTCTTTTTTCTCTTTTCATGAAGTTATAAATTTTAAAATGAGTGTTTTGATGAAGCAGCAAGCCATTATACTGATGCTTTTAAGCATAATGGATGATAATTTTTTCTGTTGTTGGCCCATTTCTTGACATTTGTCATCTTTATCAGCCATATTGAAGGAAAACAAAGCCTCCTATAAAAGTAGGAGAAGCAGCAGCTCTGCCACTTTATTGTGTTTGTGTTATTAGCATTTTCTTCAGGTCATGATTTCTTTTTTGGGATATTTTTAAGCCAGTTGTCCATTTTGGGAGGATTGGTTTTGTTTGCAGCTAGGTCATTTAATCTGTAAATTTATTTAATTAGGCAATCTATAATTCAGATTATGACATGTGCTCTTCTGACACTTAGACTGAGAGATAATGCCAGAGTCAATCTGAAATCTGTTTTTCATTTTAGTACAAAGAATTTTCATTTTAGTAGAAAGAGGAATTTTATTGGTGCTTCTAATATACTTTGGAGATTACTGTTCTAGATATACAGTATAAGTATATATCGTATGATATAATTTATTATAAACTTTAATATAAACATACAGTTTTCTCTATTTTTCAATGTAACTTACACAGGGAGAAAATTATCTTTCACTGAATGATTATAAAACCTTGTATATACCTTTTACAAAGAAATTCAAAATTTATTTTCAACATTTGAAACTTCCAAGTAATAAAAGCTTTTAATTTGTATACACATCTAAAAATTTATTTTTATCCATCTGTACCTATTAAGGAATACAGTTTATGAACTATAATTTTGATTATTTCATCTATTATATTTACTGTTCTTTTCCCTATCACAGACCAAATATTTTAAAATCTGCATGTGAGCCTTGCTGAAGTCTACATTTTTTTATTCCATAAATTAGTTCTTAGGAAGTATTCATTAATTTTTGTGCCCAATATCTCTACTAATCTTTTAAAATGTTGTTAGTGTAGATACTTTTATTTTTAATTGATTACCAGCAAGATTAACTGATTTTTTTTTTAAAAAGATGGAACAGTTGAGCAAAAGAAAGATATAATCTTAATCATTGTATCTTATGTTTCAATTTTTGTGTGAATTTGCATTTCTTTTGAGAAATGTTTGTCTCAATCCATAGCAAATACTTTGTCTTTGAACTGCCTTTATATTAATAACTAATACTAGAGTAGTCTTATTTACGAGTGGCATGAGGCTTCCCTATTTGCCTGCCAGCCTCCTGTCAGGCTCTACCATGAGTAATAAGCAGAAAAAGTTTTAAATATATGTTGAAGTTTTTTTGATTAAAAAATTCTATGACTTGGTTAGCTCTGAACTATGTGATTAATGCAGTACACTTCTTTTTCAGAGATTATCATGTAATAAATATCATAACCAAAATTAATTGGATTTTTTTTCCTAGGCAATGCGTTCCCTTATGCCTTTTGGCAGTTTTGGTGGTATGGTTCGTATCATAAGACACAAACCATTTTAGCAGCATTTTCTGAAAAATACTTATTTTTCATTAGCTTAAGCAAATTGAATTGGCATGCAGCTGCATTTACTTTGATGATGGCTTTTTAGCATTTTTACTGAAAATTTATTTCATGTATTAAATTTATCTTAGAGTGTTTAGGCATATGTTTTGTGAAGTGAGTCATTTCAACATATATAAAATCAATCTTCAAAAAGAAAAAGTACATTTTAATACGTGACCATTCACCTGATTTACAAAAGGGATCCCCTTAGTTGTGTTTGAAAGTTGGAGACTTCCACATGCTCTTGATGATAGGCAAGCACATTTGGAAAAGCTCAAATTGGCCGCTCTCTCCAGGACTCTATTGCCAATTTGTTCATGCTTTTCTTTTCCCATGTCCACGTATGGCTTCTCTGCAACTAGCTTTTCTCCCACCTGTTTCTCTGGGCTTTGGTTCTGTTTTCTGTGGTGCTAGTTTCTGACACACTTAAAAGCAATCTGAGGAGTAGCAGAGAATAGCATGACCTTAGAGTATTTCCTACAGATGCATTTGTACTCTCATGAGAAAGTTCCTGTTTTATTCTCCTGTGTTAGATTTCAGCCATTTCTCTCAATGTTTGACATTTGTCCTTCCTGGACAGTTTTTAGTGAGACAAGTAATGAATGGGGGAAAAAAGCAGCTATAACACAGAGTTATCAATAAAATGATTAGGGAGTTGAGCATGCTGTGTGAGCACAGATAGAAAAAAGCCCAGACCTTCTGCGATGGTGGGTCAATTAGAGAAGACTTTCTGAACCTTGAGGATTAATAGGAATTAGCCAGGAAAAGCAGGGATGGGAGAAGAGTGCTCAGCATAGAGGAAACAGTTTGTGCAGAGACCTGGAGGCTAGGGCTCTCGAAGATGTTTAGGGTCAGTTAGCCCTACGGTGTGAGTTGAAGGAGAGATAGAGATAAGCATAGAGAGGTGACCAGGGACTTCTCTGGGCCCTGCTAAGGACTGTGGGCTCAATCTTAGGAGCAGGGAAGCAATTGATGAATTATCAATTCAAAATAGTAGAATCAGTTTCTTCTTTTTGAAAGATCATTGTGCCTGCAGGTAGGAAAGCGATTAGCAGGGACAACAGTGGAGGCAGGGAGGCTAGGAAGCTGTTGAAGGCTTCTAGGAAGTATTAGCTATAGCTTCTACTCTGGGAATAGCTGTGGTGAAGAAGAGAAATAATCTCATTTGAGAGAGAGTTAAACAGGTGAATGGATAGAACTTGGTGATTTATTGAATTGAGTTGGGTGGATCTGTAGAGAGGGAGAAGGAAAGTATTATGCCTATTTTTCTGGCATGAAGAATTAGGTAGGTTGGTAGTTCCCTGGCCACGGAACTAGGGAACAGAGCACTGATGCAGTGCAGATATGAAGGCAGAGGTGTTCAGAGAGATCATTTCCGTTTCAGGTGTTTTGCATTTTGAGTCATCTGTGGGCTGTCCAGGTGGATTTATCTGGTAAACAGTTGGATATACGGGAGCTAAGCTAGAGAAAATTTGTTCATTCATTCAGCAAATATTTATTGAGCCCTCTTGTGTGCCAGGAGTTCTTTTTAAAGTATTGGGAATACAGTAGTGAATAAGACAGAAGATAGCCCTGCTGATTTGACAGTGAATTGAGAAGAGAGAGAATACACCCAAACATCTGATCTTTTCCTCCTCCTGCTTCTCCGCCCCTTCCCTACCATCTCTCTTGAATTGTATCTCTAAAACAGCCCTGATTCTCATCCTACTGTTGAAGTCAAAAATTCAGAGTATTTCCTGAATTGTGTTGAGTCTGTGAAATGCAGATTGATTCTATTGCAGTCCTCTGAGTCCCATAGATGTATCAGTATCTCCTAAACGTGCCTTTGTGTTCCCTACTGTGCTGAGTGCAGGTTCTAAAGAGAAATTTTGTTTTTCCATCTGTTTCCCATTGTAACTAACAATAAAAACCCAATAGAATGCAGAGACATAAACAGGCCTTTGATACGTCTTATATTGAGTCCCAGCTTGGCACACAGCAAAAGACTCTCCAGAAGGGCTGAAATACCAGCATTGAACAACAGTGCCTTAGAGGATTCAAAAGACTCTTTCTACTTGAGTGGTAGGAATTCCTTGACCCACACACTCCTTATAATAGTAGATGATGCGTTGGGTGTCACACTAGAACATGTGCTTCACTTTTTGATTTCTGGTAACTGTTCTAGTGATAAAACCTAAAAAGCAATAGCAGACTTTCTAGAGCAGAATTTCTCAGCCTCAATGCTACTACTTTCATGTTAAGCTGGATAATTCTTGTTCTGGGGAACTGTCTTATGCTTCATAAGATGTCTAGCAGAATCCCTTGCTTCTGCCCAGTAGATGCCAGTCACAGACCCTCTTCAGCTGTAACAAATAAAAATGAGTGTAATTATTGCCAAATGTCCCCCTGGGGTCAAAATCACTCTTGGGTAAGAAACCACTGTTGTGGAGGAATTCTGAACTATTCTAAAGGAGCATGCCTCATGCTTCGAGGGTGGGCCCTACTGAGCCTTCAGGGGTAGGCAGCAAATTCAAGGCCTGTTAATGGAGTGGATCACAGGAGGGCTGGCTACTCCAAGGCAGCTTCTGTCAGCCTTGTGGTATTGCTGAAGGTGACACTGTTGTCTTATACTCAGGTGTTATTTATTTGCCTGGTGGGGTACCCAGAGGGAAAAAGGAATAATTTGAAAACTAGCCTGTGCTAGAGCTGTCTCGCCCACAATGCACGACTCAGTATTTAAATATTAACCAAATTATGTTTTGAGCAAGTTGAATGATTGCATGTTGCATGTATATACATGTTTATATATACACATACATATATGCCTGTATTTATAGTGTTACAACTTCCTAACCATTTATATGTTGGCTATTTAGGATTTTGTGTATGCTTCAAATTTTTCTTTAACAAATTGCTTTCATTGTATTGTCCTTAAATTATCTTTGCCTGGTAGATCCCAGCATGAGATCCCACAGCAAAAATCAAGAAAACATTTTTCAGCTGTTGTGGGAAGGTTCATTTGCTTCTTTCGTAGTTAATAATGTACTTCCTAATATCCTGTAGCGTCCAGATGTCAACCCTTTTCAGGCAATGGACCGAATGATGTTAAATATGCGAAACAGTATGCAGGAATTACAAAGAAACTTTGTAAGTACTAAAAAACTGATGAGAACGTTGTTTTCAGTTATTGGTAACCCTATATTATAGTGGCTTTCAACCGTCTTCTAACCTTGGTCACAGTGACTGAAAAATACATCTTACATCATGACAGTATTTGTGTACCATTTATATTGTATACCTGAAATAAAAGTTTCATGAGAAAATGATCATACTATTTACAGATTGTGCTGACAGAATTTTCTATTTTATTTCACATTTTAAAAATTCTGGTCACAACCCCCTAAAATGATCTCACAACCTACAAGTCTGAAAAATAGTATTAATTAAATTTTCACAATAAAAAAATTCAACCTCAGAAACATTTATTCTACTGAAGGTCACTATTGTAAATGAAAATTTTATATGAATTTAGATTTTCAAAAATTATATATAACTTGTCTA
The DNA here is from genome assembly GCF_048564905.1 of Vicugna pacos. Lineage (NCBI taxonomy): Eukaryota > Metazoa > Chordata > Mammalia > Artiodactyla > Camelidae > Vicugna > Vicugna pacos. Next base: position 33,585,309 of record NC_132987.1, read on the forward strand.
CTTAAAAAGATTTCTAGCACCTAAGAGATTAATTAACTTCTAGTGTTTTGAAAAATAGAAATCTCAGGAATGATGTTTAGGCACTGGATTAGATTCATACAGTCTAAATATTTATAAACTAGTACTCATACTCTTACTTTTCTACTCATATTAATCAAAATAATAACTTGATTTAGTATGAAGACCGCCCATATTATTTTAGTCATCCAGTTTGAAATCTGAGGTTCGTTTCAGAATGTCTGAATCCAGGGCATTATTAATGATTTTAGAAATGTAGCGATCGGTACCCACAGAAGGTGTAAAACTTCTTGGCATAAGGCTGATTGGCTCACGGTTGGCAAAACTGCACGCACAGTCCACTGCTGACTGTAAAAGTATCACATGCTTCAGGGCACAGCATCTATAAGTTTAAGCCGCAAGTCTTTGATCTCAAAGATTTGAGGGTTTCTGAGTGAATCACTTGTTATTTATTCCTTACGAGGAGAGTGGGAACTGTTAAATATGGAAGGAAGTTAGGAGCTTTCTAGGGGTACCTGCCATTTGGATAGATCATACTCATCACTTACAGTATCCTTAGTTAGAACTTCTAGTTTGTGTTGTTAATTATTTGAATACTCTGACATTAGTTCTTCGTATTTGACTTAGTTCTCTGGATTTACAATTTATGTTTGCCCCCAGGGTCAGCTTTCAATGGATCCAAATGGGCATTCGTTTAGCTCTTCCTCAGTTATGACGTATTCCAAAGTAGGGGATGAACCGCCAAAGGTTTTCCAGGCCTCAACTCAAACCCGTAGGGCTCCAGGAGGAGTAAGTACTTTCTTGGAACTTTATAAAGTTGTGGGATAATAGATCACCTATATCAACTTTTAACTTAAAATTTGACCTGGTCTTGGCCAGGGAAGGGGTGGGGTCGAAGAAAACATGGGTCACTGTGCAAAGCAATAAAGCTAACTGTATTTATTTAAGGCATTCTTTGCCTCCCCAAATCCCTCCACCCCTGTCCTGGTGCCTTTTTTCATGTAAATATCTATCAATGTTTACTACCTTCACATGTTGACAAGGTAAGTAGATACTAAAAGAAGTCTTTGTTTCATGAAATGAATGTCTACTTTTAATTTATATTTAAAGTAAATGAATTTTTTAACTCACAATATTTCAGGTATACATAAAGGATATAGAGAATAATATAAATACCCCAAATTCCTTCCATCCAATTTAGTCAAATCAACACTTTTCTCTATTTACTTTGTCTCTTATTTTGTTTTCTTTTTAAGCAAAAACGTTGCAGATTCAGTTCAGGTTTCCAGAATGCTCCTCCTTCCTCCTTTTCCTTTTCTGCCTCCGCCAAAGAGAACCATTTTCTTATACAGGTGTACCTCGTTTACTGGGCTTTGCTTTATTGCACTTTACAGATAAAATGTGTTGTTTACAAACAAGGTTTGTGGCAACCCTGTGTTGTCAGATGATACCAGTTTTTAGCAATAAGGCATTTTTAAATTAAGGTATGTAATTGCTTTTTTAGACATAATGCTATTGCACACTTAATAACTACAGTATATTATAAACATAACTTTTATATGTACTGAGAAACCAAAAAATTTATGTGACTCACTTTATTGCAATTTTTGCTTCATTGCGGTGGTCTAGAAGGGATCCCACAGTATCGCTGAGGTATGCCTGTATCTGGAATTTATCATTCTCATGCATACTTTTTGTAATCTTATTAGTTATTATGCTTCATATGCAGTATAGTGACTTATTTTACAGGTTTCTAAACTTTATGTAAATGGTTTCATATTGCATGTGTCCTTTGCAACATGACTTTGCTCAGTAATTGCTTCTGAGATTTATTCAAGTTGATATGTGTAAGTCTGGTTTCTTTATTTTAACTTCTGTATAGTGTCTGAAATATGAATATACCACACTTTTAAAATCCATTTTCTATTAATAGATGTATAGGTGTTTCTAATTTTTCACTTACTCATCTTGATACCTGTCTCCTTGTGCAGAGGGGCTAGGAATGGTATTGTTGAGTTGGAGGAGGCATGTGTCTTCATTCCTACCTAGAAATTACCAAGTTGATTGAAACAAATGGCTCCCACAGACTTTGGAATGAGATTTCCCATTTCTCCACTTCCTTGTTAGTACTTATAGTAAAGAAAGTTTGGGATTGCCTGTCTAATAGGTGTAAGTAGTTCATTTTTCAGTTCTTACTTGTAAAGACATACCTTTTAATGATGCTCTTGCCATAGTACAGCAAAGACTTTTAAATTTTAACTTGCTATAAATGACATACATCTTAAATGAAAAGAGAATGCAATTGTCGATGTCCCACAGCAAACCATGTTAACAGTCCTTGGCTTTCATAAATATTCTGATTGATAGGGTCATTAGGTGGGAGTCATGAGATTCAAGCCCATCAACATGAAGTCGCCCTTGCTTGTAGGAATGCTAGTATGTACTCCCATCTATTAATTGTCAAGGACAGTGTTGAAGGCATTGTTTTATAAAATTAAGTTATTCTTTCTTTTAATAATTGTATTGGTTCTATCTGTCCTGGACATTTTAATTTTAAGCAGTTCAGGAAATATCAGAGACAAGTTGGTAATGGAACTGAGTACCTATTATTTTCAGAGCATTGGATCTGTGGTCTTACGTCTGTAGGTAAATAGGTTCTGAGGAGTTTGGAAGTATATCCATTCTATATTTATTTAAATAATGACCAATTTTTATTTTCTTCATTTTCACAGATAAAGGAAACTAGGAGAGCACTGAGAGATTCTGAAAGTGGATTAGAAAAAATGGCTGTTGGTCATCATCTCCAAGACCGAGCTCATGTCATTAAAAAGTCAAAGAACAACAGGACCGGAGACGAAGAGGTTAATCAAGAGTTCATCAATATGAATGAAAGTAAGTTATCACAGAAAATAGCATTCTTCCTCTGAAAGTTAAAATAGCAGCTGTACTAGTAGAACTTGGTGAATATTTTTATAGAAGTATTTCATATGATATCATTTCAGGCAGTTTATGAATATATAGGGAATATGCTATCAAAGCAGTAATAAAATTGTGGTTTCATTGTAGATCCGTTTTTTATTGTGATTGTTGTTGAGTATCATTTATTTTTTGTTTTATACTTGGAAATGGAATTTTTTGAATTGTTTTATAGTAAGACTGTCAGTAGAAAATAGTTTTTATATATTTTTGATTGTCAAAGAAGTACATTTGAAAAGCTTTAAAAGGTATAAAGAAAATTAAAATTATCCATAATCCCAACCTCAAATAACTATGATTGTTTTAGTGTATTTCTTTCTTATAGTTTTATATGTATATAAACATATTAATACACATACTTTTTTTTCAAAATTAGTATTTTACTATTGCCATAGTTTATTGTGCTTATTTTATTTCTACACTGTAATTCTGAAGTCACCTATGTATGATGTTATTTTTCGAAAACATTTGGAATGGTTACCTTATCATAAGTTGGCCATAATTTATTTAAACTATTCTGTGTTATTGGGCACTTAGGCTTTTGTGTAGATAAGATTTAAATTTCTGGTATTATTAGATAGTAAATCATATATGTATCAAGCAAACCTTTCAGTTCCCTAGATTTTATATGCATTCTTCAATGCATTTAAGTCTTTCTAGTGTCTTCACTCTTCTCATTATAGCTTTCAGGTTATATTCATTTCCAGTTTTTAGAAAGTATTTTGAATAAAAATGTTTTATCATAGTAAAGGATTTAAATGATTATACCCATTTTAAAAAAAATTATCTTAAGGTTGGAGTTGGATAAAATTATTCTTATTCAATGAGATGGAAATTACAACATCTTTTTTTTAATTCTATGATTCCATTTATATGAAATGTCTGAAAATAGGTAACTCTACAGAGACAGAAAGTAGATAAGTGGTTGCCAAGGGCTAGGGGTAAAAGGAGAATGGGGAATGACTGCTAATGGGTATGTAGTTTCTTTTTATTTATTTTTTTTGTTGAAGTACAGTCAGTTACAGTGTGTTAGTTTCTGGTGTACAGCACAATGTCCCAGTTATGCATATACATATGTATATTCGTTTTCATATTCTTTTTCATTCAAGGTAATTACAAGATATTGAACATAGTTCCCTGTGCTGTACAGAAGAAACTTTTTAAAAATCTATTTATATGTATAGTGACCAACATTTGTAAATCTCAAACTCCCAAATTTATCCCTTCCCATCCCCTTTCCCCAGTAACCATAAGATTGTTTACTATGTCTGAGAGTCTGTTTCTGTTTTGTAGATAAATTCATGGTGTCCTTTTTTTTTCTCTTCAGATTCCACATATGAGTGATATCATATGGTATTTTTCTTTCTCTTTCTGGCTTCATTTAGAATTACGATCTCTAGGTCCATCCAAGTTGCTGTAAATGGCATTATTTTATTCTTTTTTATGGCTGAGTAGTAGCCCATTGTATAAATATACCACAATTTCTTCATCCAGTTATCTGTCGACGGGAAAGCCACATCTTAACCTTTCTTTAATTTTAACCTTTGTAATTTGGCCATATTTAAATATATACAGAGTAATTCACAATAATTAACATATTGAAGAAAATTTTAGTAAAGTAACACATTATTATATAGGCAATCTGAAAGAATAAGTATTATCATTTACCTATTGTTATTATGGAATTTAGATTACCTACTTCATAACAAATAAATTGACCGTTGAGATGAGTATCCTGTCTCAGGAAATTGAAACAGAAGCTTATGAGGCCAAGTTATGCCGGGAAATTGTGAGGTGCTGGCCACAGGAGTAGCTTCCTCCAAGTGCAGAGGAAAAGCATGATCACTGTGAGATAGAATGCAGTTGGGTCATGGGGTCCATTGGATACAGTAATGTGATATCCAGGCAGGTGTGTGAAAAACCAGGTCATCAATAACCAAATTATCAACAGAAATAGGAGATGAACAAATAGAAAGGAAATATTACTCTGAGTCCGAGACCTTCATATTTGAAGCAGTTTCCTGCCTCTACTTTAAGGTTAGGCTGATGGAAACACCAGGCTAGAATGAAATCTATGGGGAGCAAGGCAGTTACTGACAGCTGGTACCTTCATACTTACCCCTTAATTTTGATATTTAATGTAGGTGATGCTCATGCTTTTGATGAGGAGTGGCAAAATGAGATTTTGAAGTACAAACCAGGGGGACACTGGCGCAATCTAGGAAACTCCAGGATGCGGAGCGTTGGTCATGAGAATTCAGGATCCCGAGAGCTTAAAAGAAGGTAAAAGTTATCTCTAAAATAAATTGTGTTTTTAAAAGACAAATTAGAAGAAAAGTTATGTCATTTTACTTCTGTTATCAGGAAATTCTTATTAACATCCAAGTTGTTTGTATCAATAATATCTTTTGTAAAACCTGTAATAATTTTACATTATATCAGAGTTTTCCAACACCAATTTAAATTTGTATTTAAAAACTGATAATATTTTAGGATTATATGACTGGTAACTCACTGGCAAATTATGCTTTAGTCAGTAGGAGCTAAAATCCTCCTAAGGAAAAGTGCTGTACTATGATGTGGTTGGTCTTGTGAAACAGATTTTTCAACTGGATATGACAGGAGTCATACATTTCGTACCAGACAGAGATACTGGTGCTTAGGGGTATGGTAAGGAGAGAAGGGCTATCTCTAAAAGGCTTAACAAAGCTTCCCGAACAAGTCAAAACTGAGTATTTAATGGTAAACATATTTTTGGACATGTGTATAATGTAAACTAATATCTGTATTATTTTGTTATTAGATATTTTGGAAGAATTTTGCAAAAACTTTAGCCTTCTTTGGAATTGCCTTTTGAAACAGCTGTGACATATAAATGTACTAAAACCACACTTTAAAGATTATAGAGATTTTGACACATTTAGTATATATTCTAGAGTTGCAATTCAATTTGGTTCTCTGGGGGGAAAATGGAAAACACTATCTAATTCCTATTGAACTTAAACTCGAGAGAGGGAGAGAGGCCTCACCAGGCCTTTAAAGAGAAATCTGTTCTAGGCTATAAGAGAGTGGAGGATTGCAGCAGAAGGTGGAAGGCTTCCCTGAACCAGCGGTGGACAAGTGGGTACCAAGTAAATCAGAAGCCTTGTGTAGAATTTCATGTGCTACCATCTTTTATTTTAAAATACTTGTTTAGAAATTTAGAACCCTGATTTGTTTTCTATAGAAAACTTGCTCCCATGCCAATTTTAGATAGTATTTGCCTCACTTTGAAAAGTTTTATTGATAAAAACCTAGCAGTGCCAAGTTTGACTGGGAAATCCAGGTCCCAGTTAGAGAAAGCATGCTCTTTATAGATTATCTATAAATTTATGGCCCTGTCAGTGGCATTTTCTATAAACCAACACTGTCCAACAGAACTTTCTGAAATGGTTTTTTGCAATGGTGAAAATGTTATGTATCTGTACTGCCAGTATGATAGCCACTGGCCTCATGTGGTTATTGAATCACCCTTGAAATGTGACTGATGCAGCTGAGGAATTGAATTTTTAAAATTTATTTTATTTTAATTAATTTAAATGTAAATGATGTGGCTACTGGCTACCATGTTGGACAGTATGGTTAAACGGTAAAGAGTTAAATCTGTCTCAGGAAAGCAGATGTTGCTGTCTTAAATATTAAGTGAAGTTGTCTGCCATATGTTTTTCAAAGCTACTAGGGAACTTCTAAGATAAAATTCACCTTACAGTACAGTGGTTTTTATCGTGTTTGTATTGATTTTTTATGACCACTTTAAAAATGATATTAATGTTCACATGTATATTTCTCAGGGAGAAACTTCATCAAAGTCCAGCCATTGAATATGGAAGAAGATCAAATGCTTTTGTGGACAAACTCAACATCAAAGGCTCACCTGTGAAAATCAACAAAAAATAAATAGCATTGCACTTGATCTGTTTAGTTTCCATGGTTTTAACAGAGAAAGTAATGGTGCTGGATGATACACATAAGACCAATCTCTTGTTGTTGAATTAATACTGTATTTAGCAACTTTCTTCTGATGTCTGAATGTTCTTGGAAGTGCTAGCTTTATATTGTCCCTACTTTAGGAATAAAGCTTTGATTTTCAACAATGCAAGAAGCATTAGACACTCTATATCATTTTAAAACATACTAATTTTTAAAGCTCACCTGCTGATTTTGCTTTCACAGTTATTTTCCTATTGCTATGTATCCTCCTATATATTCAATATTGAATGTACAGCTAGTCTATCATGTAAAATTAGTTATAAGAAGTAAAATGTTAGAAAATTATCTGTTTTTACTAACACTATAAGAGTGATGTTCATAAAGGTGAAAGCTAGCTTAAAGAATTTTTAAAAATAAAGTGAATCTATACTAGTACTCTTATAAAAAATTACTTTTATAAAGAACACAATGATCAAATAGTTCATTTTCAAAGAGATTTTAAATTGCTAATATACATGGATTTTCTTCTTATAATTTATTTTTACTATGTATTCTTTTTTTGTTCTGTGTTACATTTTTAACATTCATCAGAATTTACATTGACCTTTGTCTTTAACATCTTAAGGTAGAATATTTCTGTTCTCCTTCCCCACAGACAGCTTAATCTATCTCCCCGATTAACATTCTAAAGTTGGAGTGTCCTTGGAGAAACTCTGCTCAGCCTTTTTGTGACATTTAGAAAAATGCATTTGGTATTCTACAAACCTGAATGATTGATTGTCTCAAAATTTCTTAGACGGGTGATGTGTGTGTTTGAGCAAGGTACTTAATAATTCAATTGTTCCGTTTTTAATTATACTATTTAAAGATTCAGCTCTTGGTTTTTTTTCATTCTAGAATTCAAACATTAATCTGTTTTTATAAAGTTAGGTTTGAAATTTCTGAGAATATAAAATCTTAACTCAGGTTTTTGTTGTTTCAAGGAGGAGAAAAAGAACAAAACCCTGTATCACTCTATAATCCTAATATCTTTCTTTTTAAACTTTGTAAGTAGAATTGGGTGATTGTGCTTCTACTCTTCTAATTTTCTGTATCATGTCCTGTTAATTGTACCAGTCAGCATTTCATGCCTTTAGTCACTACAATAAGATGCATATGTGTCAATTCATTTTTATAATGGAAAATAATTGAGCATGTATTAGTTAAAGATGTTAAATTTTTCCTCTTATGCATAACTTAGCAGACTAATAACATACTAACATATTGGGAAGTTGTCATAAAGGCATACATTTTAAATAACATTTTTGCATAAATTCACTTGACAGAGAAAAATCCCAGTAGACACTGTAATTCTCCTTTTGCCTAAATTATTACACTGATGGTAACTTGAGTCATTATATTCAAATATGAAAACGTGGTTTAATAAATAATTGTACTAAAGACAGTATAACTTCTGTGTGTCATATAGCAGTTAGAGAATTCATAGATACTTTTTTTCATCCCAACTTGTTTACCATAAAAAGCAAATTAAAATTGAATTAAATATGATTTCTTCTTATGCCACAGTGCTTCCTAAGGGGCCACTTATAAAATATGTGACATGGATTACATGTCAATTCTTTACATTCACATGATGCTGAAATTGGCTTTTTTCAGAATTTATTTTTATCGTAATTCTGAAGTCAACTTAACCAGTATAAAAAAGAAGGCTCTCCGTAGTTTGTAGTTCACATATTATTTTTTCTTTGTGGACTGCCACTGATCTTTCTGGAACCCTGGGTCTCTGGGGAATGTAAGGATATTAACAGTTTGGTGAATTTTTAAAATTTTAATATTCTTACATTAACAACAATAAGGCCAAGTTGAATACTTAGGCTCCTTGCTACTTTAGTGATTTTCCTGGTGACTTTCAGTCTCAATGATAGGTTTTCATTACTCTACCTTTAAGACTCCTTTAGCTTTTAGTGGTAGGAGCACACTGGAATCAGATGGTCCCAGCCTGAGGCAATGTGATGGAGTTAGGAGGTGGGGCCGGGGAGGGGTTTGGATTAAGAGGATGGAGCCCTCAGAGCAGGATGAATGCCTTTGTAAAAGAGACCCCAGAGAGCTCTTGTGCACACACAGTGAGAAGTTGGCTGCCTATGAACCAGAAAGTGGGACACACCAGACGCTGAATCTCCTGGGGCCTTGATCTTGGACTTCCCAACCTCCAGAACTATGTGAAATAAATTTTCTATTGTTTAGAAGTCACCCAGTCTGGTATTTTTGTTATAGCAGCCTGAAGGGACTGACAGTTTGACCTAGACCTACCTCACTGCAGTGAATTAGGACCTCAATTTGGTGTAAGTATAATATCTGAGAAACCTTGAGGTCCCTCTGTCCCTTATTACATGGATTTTGCAGTAAATCTGCATTGTGATGATCTCTTGGTCCCAGTGTCATTCTTAGTATTGTCTCCCAAAGTAACCAACCACCTAACAAAACTTCAGGAAGAGATCCTCTCTGTAATTTGTCTAAAGAGACCACTTTGTTTATGTAGAAGTCTGCCCATCTTTTATTTCCATACTTCAGGGCTTTTTAACTGTATGGCTTATATTTGAACTTTCTTCTCTCCTTGAAGAGGGAAGGTAATTAGACTATTACAGGGATACTTTCATGTTTGTATTACTAAATTAAAGAATGAGGCCATTAGACTGAGACAGCTTTAATGCCTTAGTAGCTCATGCAAGCAAACCAAAACCTAAGCCTGCAATGCCTCTAGGTTAAAAACAGCCAACCCGGCGTTCCCACAGCAGGCAGCCCTAGCCGATCCGCTAATCCCCTTGCTTTCCCTCTGCCTCTTCCCTCTGAGTCTCTCCCCAGCCCCACTTGGTGGACCGCTCCTTCTTCCTGTTTGGTGCTGCTGATTCAAACTGAGTTTTGCTCAAACTCAAGATTTTCAATGTCTCAGTTTATCTTTTAAGCTGGTATAAAGCTGGCTCTAGCTCTCCTTCTTGCTTTTTCCTCTCCCCATCTTCTCCTCCTACTTGACACATTTTAAAGACGAATTTCAGAAAACAATTATTTATATGAAATATGTGTCACTAGGAATATCTAGTCCAAAAAAACCCATAGTCCAAAATGTCTTAAGAGGAAAAAATCAATAAACCATTGGTACTGCTTTTGCATGGGATGTGGACAAGTGAATTTAAATAATAGCCTCTCTTATGATTATGAGACTAAAGCTTTCTAGTCACTGTTTTGGGAAAAATCCCGAGTATGCTCCTTACTTGCTGCAAGTAATAAATTCTTCCTTCTCTGGAAAATAAAATAAAATAAAAGTTTCAAAACAAAAGAGCTTTTAAGTAATGATTATGAATGTAAGGTTTATAAATGTATTTTTAAGGAAGACAAAAAATATTTCTGACAAGTAGATGGATTTGGGCCAACTAATGCATGAATATTTAAAGTCAGCTATATGTCTTCTTCCAGGCTGTATTATGTAATATTAATGCTAATGAAATATTCTAGTTTATATAAAACTAAGATTGAACTTCTCATGATTTAAACTTTTTAAATTTCCTATACTGATCTTACAGCTCAAGTAAGTTATTGATTCCACCAATGGTGTACAAAATAAGATTACAAAATATCAAATGGTGTTTATCTGAATAAAATTGTAATACAGATGTCTTAAAGGGGTTTTGATCTTACAAAATTACTATAATACTATTAAAAATAAGGACAATGTGTGAGCTATAACTGTAATTTTTCAGATCCTCAGTTAACTTTTCCAGATCTTAGAAAATATTAAATTAGTCCTTGGATACTTGGACAGTTTCTAAGGAAAAGAAACGATACAAAGCTTTGGTCACTAAAGATAGTTTGAATTTATCTTTATTCTTATATATTATAAAATGACTACAAATCAACAGAATGTGCAAATGCTTTGAATGACATAATGTATGTGTATTTTGCCACTTTAAAACAACAGAAGAAATCTATAATGTGTACTTACAAAATTTTAGCTAGGCATTTCTTGATTTCTTTGTCTTCCAGTTTTCTCTGGAGAAAAAAGTTTATTACTTCGGTTAAAAGTGATTAATAAAAATAATTAAGAATATACTTGGTATAAAAAAAGAATATACTTGGTATAATAATCACAGACAATATGAACACACACACACAAGATAATGAGTATGAATTTTTACTTAAGGAAACAGTTTGTTAAAGTAATTTCAAAAGTAACAGCTACACTTTTTTACTTAACATAATTATATTTTTAAATTAAAGTAAAACCTTAATATTACTACCATTTACATAATTATTATTTAATTTATATATTTTAAACAAATACATACAAAGGCTTAGAAAGACTACATTTTTGAAAGCCTGTAAATGAACAAGTTTACTTAAAAGTATATTCAACATTAATGGATTTATTCATCAAAGTAAATCCTTGACTACAAATTAATACATGGATGACATACCAAAAATGAATTCGAAATTCAGCATTGAATCTCTGGTTTTTCTTTTCTTGTCTCCTGTAATTTACTCTGATTTCTATTTATTTGATCTTACTCATTTAGCAAGTATTTGTTGAGCTCCTAGCACAACAAGGGGTATAGCAATGAACAAAGCCAAATCGCTGTCCTTATGGAACTTAAGTTCTCGTTGTCAGATGGCAGTCAGACAACAGACAGCTATGTAAAATGTCTGGATATATCGAAGTGTTCTGGAGGAAAATGAAGCAGTGTGTGAACATGGGGAAGAGCTGGCTGTTTCAGAAGAGTTGGTCTGGGAACCCCTCACTGACAGAAGCTATTTCAACCAAAGAAAGAAGAGCCATGCAGGTATCTAGAGGGGAGTAAAGGCTCTGGTTCTGTGAGGATCAGCTCCTAAGGAGGCCAAGTGTCTGGAGGAAAGCAAGCAGGTGAAGCAGGCTACATTGGTGTGGTTGCTCAAGCAAGGCCTTGTATCTGTTTATTTGAGGGTTAAATATTTTTTTTTAATTTAGTCGTTTAAAATTTTAAAGTAGTTTTTAAAAATTTTAGGAAAATTTCTAACCTACACAAAAGTAGAGAACAGCAACAAGAAAATCACTGGATGAGTGTTTTCAGCGGAGAGATGACATGGTCCCTCTCCATGGATCCCTTCAGTTACTGTGTTGGGAATAGACTGAGCAGCCGCGGGGCGGAAGCAATAAGGTCAGCTAGGCTATTCCAGTAATGACGTAGAGAGGTGGTGGTTCTTTGTTTGGTGGGGAGAAGTAGGTTCTGGATCTATTTTTGAGTGTAGTGCCCATTACATATACTGACAGACTAGACCGGAAGAGTCAAAGAGTGGTGTCAAAGTGACATTTTTGGTCTGGGCAACTAGAAGAACGGAGTTTATTTACATTTATCAGGTGAAGACTGCAGAAGTTTTTGGGTGGAAGATCATTAGCTCCAAAGTTTGAGCTGCCTTTAAGAAGTCCAAGTGGAATCGTCAAGAATGCTGTCTTTTAAATGGAGTGGACACATAACGTTTAACATCGAACAGTGATGGGACATTTTGAAATAAGTAAAAGCACTTGCAGTTGATAATTCACTATTATTCCACGTTCTTTTCAGGTCATGTCCTATAGATCAATTTTTTTTCATATTTGTAGTAGCATAGATAAAAATTTTTTGCATTTTTTTAAACTTAAAGTATAAACATTTCTCCACTATGTCGGCAAAACAACCACCTTTAAGAGCTGCGTCTTTCTAGGAGCATGCGCAAAGCCAGATTAGCGCCGCAAAGCGACTGCACTTTCTCTTCCACGTCGGCAGAGGGCGTCGGGGCAACGGAGGGCGCTGCTCTGCTCTGAGATCCGGAAGCTTCTCCCTCTTTTTTTTTCCCCTCTCCGCTTTGGCATCCTTTGCCCCGGAAGTGCTCTCTCTGCGTGATTGCCGGCGTGACTTTGAAAGCTTCCAGAAGTGGTGCTGGTTGCTGGGCAAAGCCGGAGCCGCGAAACTTTCGTGCCAGTTCGGCGCTGGTCATGAGGCTGCTGGGAGCCGCCGCCGCCGCGGCCGTGGGGCGCGGGCCTCTCCCGCGGGTGCCCGCCTCCCTGGGCTGGCAGGGGAAACAGGTAGTGGAGACCGGCGAAGTGAGACCGAACCAGGGACTGTCCCCAGGACATTGCGGTGCCTACGGGGCCAGGGAGGAAGTGGCCTTCCCTCCCTGGCACCTCTTTACTGACTGCTCCGAAAGGGAGCTGTCGACCTCGGTGCTGAAAAGCCGCTCTATTTGCACAGCTGTAGGTCATTAAGGAGCAGCTTCTCGGTGCCGTGGGAGGTTGGGTGGGCCTCCGGTTTATGGTTAAGCCTCTTATTTTTGGTATACCTTAAAGAGGAGAAGTGACTGAAGTGAAGGTCAAGACAGCAGAAGAATTAGTGTGTCCAGGGTTCGAACCCGGGGCTTCTGACTCATCCAGTGCTCTTTTCACTGCGAGTGCCCTTGGGCTGACTGCTCCTTCTTTCAACCGACTCTGGGTTATTTGGTTTAGTGCCTAAATACTAGTACTATTCTTTGGTGGTTTGTTTGCCTTTTGCGGGGAGGGTAGAGGTGGGGCGCAGAGTGGAGTAGGTTTAGGGTGCAGTCGAGCCTTCCCCATCATGCAAACCTCCTTTGCTTTGTGCGCTGGTTATCCCTAGGATTTAATTAGCTAGGCGCCTGTCATCCAGATTCCATTGAGTATTTTACCTATCTTTCCCAAGTTCTGCCTCCCTTTCCCCCGAAATGGCTGCAGTGCATTTTGGATGTGCAGCCTTGTAGAGAGAAGTTAATGTTGTGTCTTGATTCTATAAAATGCAGGATTCCCTCTCACCTCCAGAGTAAAATCGGTTTTTTTAAATGTCATTAATTGTTTTGGCGAAGAAGGAATTGGAAACCTTTTACGGGCTGCCTTGAAGTTATTGGCACCACTGCATCGAGCATAGAAGTCCTCAGACATCCTTACTAGCTAGTAAGGGGGAAGGGAAAAAAAATCAAAGTAAAATCTAAAGTAAAAACTGCATTTTTTTTGTCAAAGTAATTGTTGGGAGCTGTCTTTCTGATTTTATCAGCCCCAGTGTATATTTTCAAACCTGTGACGTTTGTTAAAAGTATCTGTCCCCTTTCGTTTATTTAATTAATTTGAATATCTCTTTTCAAATTATTTATTTTTAAGAATATGTCCTTTCTGTCCTTTGCAGTCCCTTCTTAGGCTGAAACATTCCCTCTTGCCTTTCCAGGCTGTTTCATATGATGTTTTGTGAGCATTGAGATTTCTTGAAGGAAAGATGTCCACTAAACCCTTTCTAATTGCTCATTAGTATCCCATTAAAAGTGCGTTGAATTGAGCGCTCTTATTTTTTCAGGTTAATTGGAAGATCTGCCGATGGTGTTCATCAGGGGTGATTCCTAATGAAAAGATACGAAATATTGGAATCTCAGCTCACATTGATTCTGGGAAAACAACATTAACAGAACGAGTGCTTTACTACACTGGCAGAATTGCAAAGATGCATGAGGTATGTGGTTGACGGCTGATTCCAGATTGATGTGACTGCAATTTTGTTTTGTAAGGATTTAATAAATTTCACCAAACCTGGAAGATTAAAAGAATAACAGTGGATCTTTAACCACAGTCATACCACAAAGTGGCTAGCTCAAGTTGGCTTGAAATGTTGCTCTGAGAAATCTGTCTAGAGACCATCACTATGGGTATCCTGAGTAGGTTGTTTTTTAAGAATATTAAGTCAATATAATGTATTCTTAAGCAGCCATTAAAATAATATTTAGATGACCTTAAATGTTATGAAGAGATGTTTATAATGTTAAGTGGAAAAAGGGTTTAAAATGATGATATGTAGTATAAGCTTAATAGTTAAAAAAAAATATTTTGGGAAAAATTTTTTTTAGAAAATCTTAAAACTCCTGAAGAAATTACATATTGAGTAACTTTACTCTCCACTTAAAAATGTTACTTCAGATGAAGAGCATCTTGTTCAGTCACAGACTTTAAAAGCTGAATCTTTCCCACCCAGGCCTCAAAATCCACAAGGAGCACAACAGGGAAAAATCTGTTCTCTGAACACCTGCTCACAGACTAATATGGCTGGTGGGCAGGAACAGTGCAGAGAGCAAGGGTGACTCTCAGACCAGGTAATTGCTGAGTGGTAGCAGCTGCTGAAAACGGCAGTGAAAAAAGGATTAGGCAATTAATAGAGGGCAGAACCTGTAATCAATTTTCTGTTTCATGAAATGAAATGGTTTGACAATGAGGTTTCTCTGAAAATTGTATCTGTTAACGCTGTGTTCTGGTTCGATCTCAGTAAAGATTTCTTCTTGGAATGCAGGGACAGAGAAATCTGAATGGCTATGCTTGTGTTTAGGTGAAAGGTAAAGATGGAGTTGGTGCTGTCATGGATTCCATGGAACTAGAGAGACAAAGAGGAATCACTATTCAGTCAGCAGCCACCTATACCATGTGGAAAGATGTCAATATCAACATTATAGATACTCCTGGTGAGTTGAGTTTTGGGTTTTATTGCAGCTTGTTTTGGCAACAGCACATTCATTTCTTCACTATGACCCAGCTCATTTTTGAGTATCAAATAATACTCAAAAGTGTGACTGTGAATTCCCTTTTAGAGAAATCTGACTTGGGACCTCAAGTACTTCATCCTTAAGTGGGTTCTTTGAAAAATAGTGCAAATAAATTGTGGGTAGGAAAGTTCTTGCCTTTTACATGTTGCAACTGATTCCAGAGATGCCCATGGCCTAGTATCTTTTTGAACTGATATGATTGGGCGCCTGGACCTTGTGGTAAGTGAACGGTATTGGTGGTTTAAGGAATTCACATTCTAAATAGAAGACTTATGTATGATCAGAGATAAAAAAACTTTTACTTGTTCATGTTGTGAAAAATCAGACTGCTTTTTAAGACCCTCACACACTTCTCTGTCTCTTTTAGGGCACGTGGACTTTACAATAGAAGTAGAAAGAGCCCTGAGAGTACTGGATGGTGCGGTCCTTGTTCTGTGTGCCGTTGGAGGGGTGCAGTGCCAGACCATGACTGTTAATCGTCAGATGAAGCGCTACAATGTTCCTTTTCTAACTTTCATTAACAAACTTGACCGAATGGGCTCCAACCCAGCCAGGGCCCTGCAGCAAATGAGGTACTGAACCTTAGAACAGAGACAGGTCATGATCTGGATAACAACTTACATCCAGAAGGACAGTTAATTCAGTGTCATTAAGCTTTATCCTTAAATTTTCTTTTCCTTTTTAAAATTCATTTTTATGACTAACTTAGTAAATAAGACACTGAGGTCCATAGTTCAGTTTGTAATGTGATTTCATCAACTGCTTTTCTCTGTAAAATGGAAATATGACTTAAATTTTAGGAAAGTTGAAGGTGAATTCAACAATCTGGCAATTTATAGTGTTTTGCTATAATTAGAGAAGTTGTAGTCTAGGGTAGGTTCTAAAAGTACTTTGCATTTATTTAGATAAACCTTGGGGATCTTCTTCAATTTTAACCTTTATTTGAGGAATTTTAATTAATGCCTTAAAGTAGTGGGCTGTATTCTCTTGCTTTCACTTGGTAACATTTGCTAAGACATCAGCAACACTTCCTTTCTGAACCGGACGTAACCCAGTAAGTAGTATTGATATCGTTTTACATTTTGCACAATACTGCGTATTTCACATAGCCTTTGAAAAGAGTCACAGTTTCACTTTTCACTTTTCTGGTAGGTGTGTAAATGGAGCTGTGGAGTTCCCACTGCAGTTTTACATGGCAGAGCTGATGGTTGTAGGCAGCAATGCTTGTGGTAGTGGAGACACTAAGTGATTTGTCTGATGACAAATGATACAGTGTTAAGGAACTTCAAGCCACAGTATTGCTGTGTGCTCTCTGATGGAACTAATGTATTTGAGAATTTGAGAGTGAACTTTTCGTTTATTGGTATTTGTAGTACTTTCTTGGTAGAAGGAAACATTTTCACTTTTAGCCTTATTCTGTTTTACTTGTGTTTGGCCATAGATGGGTTCTTTCCACCGAGTCTTTTTCTGAATTCCAGGAAAATTTTCTTTCAGCATTTATTTGACTACTTTCTTTGCTCCACTGCCTTTTATTTGTTTTCTCATTTTGTAACTCCGATTAAACACACTTTGAAACCTCTGAATCTAGCCTCCATGTCTTAACTTTTCTACAGTACTTTCTTACACTTTCTTGTTCCTTCTCATTTTGCGCTGGGTTATGAGAGAATTCTTGAGCTCAGTCTTCTAACTCACTAATCTGATATTCATCTACATCCCTTCTGTTATTTAGCCTGTTTTTTATTCTTTTTTAATCCCAGCA
Organism: Vicugna pacos; assembly: GCF_048564905.1. Classification (NCBI taxonomy): domain Eukaryota; kingdom Metazoa; phylum Chordata; class Mammalia; order Artiodactyla; family Camelidae; genus Vicugna; species Vicugna pacos. Next base: position 33,602,623 of record NC_132987.1, read on the forward strand.
ATTATATAGTTAATTTCCATAAACTTTCCCTTTTTTATTTCTTTATTAAAAGAGGTGAGTACTTCTCAGATTTTTACATTTTATTTTTTTCTGGTAACTCTCTCCTTGGAGGTTAGTACTATTTCTTGAGCTCACTGTCTTTCAAGCTATTGATTTCCTTCAAAATTTGGTTATTCTTAGTTACCTATTCCTAGTTATAGATGGGCACTTGGAATCTAGACTAAACTGTGGTAGCTAGACCATATTTTTTCTTGGATGAGAACTCCTGTCGGTGAGTGTAGTTTCTCTTCAGTGGTTCTGCCGGAGCAGGGGTGCAGGTTGACGATAAGTGTCTGGCTTTAATACCCACTCTGAGAGTTTTCCCTCTAAGAACTTCCTTTTCACATAGCTGTCCTCAGCTTCAGCAGAGTCAGCTGAGCCAAGAATGAGATGTGGGCATAGTTACCACACCATCCTTTAATTTCCTGGCCAACCACTCAATGACCTGTTCTTCCCCTTTCTGTTGCTGATCCAGGATATTCTGGGGATCTGATGGGAAAATACTTATTGTAGAATTCTTTTTGTTGCCTACATCAGGTTGTGGCTTCCTGAGCACAATGAGTTTAACTGTCAGTCTGTTTCTAACTGCTTTATATCTCCTGCTGTCACCTACTGATAAATTCCACAGGTCTGCCATTGATTTCTTTTTATATTTATTTTGTCATTTCAAAGGGATTTGGGGAGAAAAAAGGGGTAAACATATGTATTTTTGTTTTTCAGGTCTAAACTAAGTCATAATGCAGCATTTGTGCAGTTACCCATTGGTTTGGAGGGTGATTTTAAAGGTATTATAGATCTTATCGAGGAACGAGCTATCTACTTTGATGGAGACTTTGGGTAAGTGTTAAAAATACACTATTAAAATTTTATATTTTAAAAAGTATCAAAGAGAAGGAAAAGAATGAGTTCTTTAAAACAGAATAAACTTTTTGAAATATGTCTGGAAGAATATCCGTTGAAATGATTTTGTTTTAATGCTTTTAGTCCTGGTTACTTCCCATGTTGCTTAGTATTCATTCCGAGAGAATATGTTATTCTTTGAGTAATACATTTATATCACATTATAACATACATCGTGTGGTGTAAGGAGGCTTTGGACTAGTGATGTAATATCTCTTTATCTATTTGTTCTTTATACATTCTTTCATTCATTTTGTAGACTTTCTGGAGCATTTACTATGGGCATTGTCTTAAAACCTGGGAAGAAAATAGGGATCATAAATATTTCCTCTACCTACTTAAGGGGTTACAAAGATAAAAAGATTAACATATAAAAGAAGTTTAAAATTGTACAGATGTGGTTTGGCCAATAAAAAAAGCAAGTTGGTAACTTTTGTCATGGTATTTGGTCGGTCAGTCAACTTTTGAGAGACATTTGCATTCAAAGCTTTGTAATTGCCCAGTGGTTATCAAACCATGGCATTCAGAACAGTCACCTGGAGAGCTTGTTAAAACACTTATTCTTGGATCCACCTTCAGAGATTGTAATTCAGTAGCTCTAGGGTGTGGCCTGGAATTTGCGTTTCTGGAATGCTCCCAAGTCATGCTATGTTTCAGGTCTGCAGACCACAGTTTGAGTGGCACTAGTCTAGAGAGTGAGGAGCTCATAATGAACCTTTCTTCTGAGAGTGGCCCCGGCAGCCTGGCAGTTTCTCCAAAGGTCCTTCTTGAGGGGTTTCCCTCCCCTGCTGTGGAACTAGGACTGCTGTCTGGCACGTGGGCAAAGGACGTTGTGATCGGTTACCTGTGGGAAGTATCCTTATCAGCCGTCTTGTAGGCTGGGGAAAGATTGAGCAGGTTCAGTGGACAAGGCTTTCTGTCACTTTTTGGGTGACAGCTTAGCAGTGACAACACAGCTTATCTATCATTCCTTAGAATGTAAGGGACAGGGGTTTTTATCAGGTTTATTTGTTGCTATGTCCCCAGCCCTAGAACTGTGTGATAAAAAATAAGGACTCAAAAGATATTCGTAAGTGAATGAGTAAATCCACTTCCCTAGAATTATCAGTGCACGTGTTTTTGTCTTCTAAAATAGAGGCTTTTAAACTTTGTTGTATATCAGAATCACAGATGGAATGTTTTACTATACTTGCCCCCTTTCCCAGCACTAAGCCACTGGGTATGTATATCTTGATTCCACAGAAGATTCCGACATGAAAGGCTAGGAACCAGGAAGCTTTGTCAGAAAGGAAGAAATTAAGCTCTGAAGGCTTTGAAGAGCATTCTTTAGGATAATAAGAATTACTGTCTATTTGCAGTTGCCTTCTTTTCCTTTTATTTTTTTAGGAACGTGTTTTCTGAAAATCTTGTTTTTTTTTTTACTTTAAATCCCATTTTTAAAGAAATAGTTTGAAAACTTTCAGACTGATGTTTCTAAATATCAAGTATGTCCATTTCTTGGTTGTCTATATTGTATTTGTGACTCTTACCCATCTGGCCCTTAGAGGAATGGAGAACTGAGGTCAAGGTTGAAGAGTATCATATTTAATAACCTTTTTTTTGAACTATAAAATGGTGTTTTCTGTGTTAAAAATTATATGATTGGGTTTGTTGTTAATGGAAAGGAATAGTTAGGTCTCTAATCTACTTGTTAGAGACTGTGATGTTGTGATTAATTTAGTTAATAGAATTTTCAAGCACAGTTGACCCTTGAACAATGTAGGGATTAGAGGCTATCTGTTGAAAACTGAGTATAACTTTTGATTCCCCCAGAACTTTACTAATAGCCTGCTTCTGACCGGAAGCCTTACTAATAACAAGCAGTCAACTGACAACATATTTTGTACATTATATGTATTATATACTGTATTCTTAGTAAAGTAAGCTAGAGAAAAGAAAATGTTGTTAAGATCGTAACAAATAGAAAATATGTTTGCAGTACTGTATATATTTATCAATACGGTGAGTTTCTTATGATAGAAAGCACTGTAGATGTTATGTGTATTACTAACAGTAGGTATCACAAATGAAAAGGCAATATGAGAAGAAATTGATATTTAATTACAGGTATAATGATTCATGCATTGATAAGAAGTAGCATTATGATTGCTTTATGGTAACCTGTGGTAATTGATATGATTGATTCACAGTAGCCTAGACTATAAGCTAATTAATGAATCATAAAATTTTTATTGCATGTGATATTACAATCATATTCATAATACAGTATTAGAAACATTGTTACTATTTAATTTTTTTCTTACCTATGATGATACAGTTTCTCCAGTTATGAGAGAGAGAAGGGCATTCTGTACAGTAATGTAATTCTTTGAAAGCAAAGTTATAAAACAGTAAGAAAATGAACACATTATTAATTTTATATTAAATATCACTCACCTTATACCTATGTAAGGCTAGGCTATCCACTTCAATGCCAGTCTTGCACACAATGTTCTACACACATATTTTGCATATTATTGAAAAAATCCACGTATAAGTGGACCCACACAATTCAAACTTTTGTTGTTCAAGGGTCAACTGTACTCATGGGCTTTGGAGTCAGACAGGCTTTGAATCTTGGCCCATCCATTTACTAATAGTATAACCTTGAGCAATTTGCTTTGCCTGTTTATAGTATTTTGCCCATTGTTCCATCTGAATTTAGAAAATGTACATTAGTTTTATTTGCCATTTTAATACAAATATATCAGAACTCTTTATTTTTTTCATTGGTGGTTTATATGTTTAATTGAATATTTTTAAAGTACCAAAATAAAACATTTCTACTCTTAGTCAGGTTGTTCGATATGAGGAGATTCCAGCAGAATTCAGGGCGGCAGCAGCTGACCACAGGCAGGAGCTGATTGAATGTGTTGCAAATTCAGATGAGCAACTTGGTGAGATGTTTCTGGAAGAAAAAATTCCCTCAACTTCTGATTTGAAGGCAGGTGCTCTCAAAATATGTCTTATATTAATAAGAAAAAGGTTTTTTGTTTTCTTTTGTTTTACAGGGAGGGGACATGATGCTTCTATGCAGAGTTTTATTAATGAAATCTGAGTAATTTTATTGACTATAATTGGTTTCTTCAAAAAATACTTGACATGGCATTTTTTTAAAATAGTGAGTTATGTAATATCTTGCAATGGGAAAAGTCAAAGTTTTTTCTAGACAAAAAGATACTTAAACTGCCTACCTCTTGGGCATATCCTTGTTAAGAAGAAAGAAGATAAACTAGCAATGTTACAGCAATAAGACAGCTTTAGAGGCAAAGCAGTTAAATATTTGCAGACTAAATGTTGGTCCTTGCACTATTGTGCTGTTTGGAAGGCCATGTGGATTCCTTCACTTGATTGTTCAACTCTTTAAAAATAAAGAGCCTTGCCTAAGACTGGTATTCACTTTTTGAATAGATATTTCTCCATAGAGATAGCAAATGGCCAGTGAGAACATGAAAAGGTGCTCAACATCGCTAATCATTAGGGAAAACAAAACTACAGTGAGATACCACTTTATTCATTAGGATGGCAGTTATTCAAAAAAACAAACAACAGGAGTTGATGTGGATGTGGAGAACTTGGGACTCTTGTGCATTGCTGGTGGGAGTGTAAAATGATGTGGTTTCCATCTGCTGTGGAAAACAGTATGGTGGTTTCTCAAAAATGTTAAATATATAACTACTATATGATCCAGCAATTCCACTTCTGTATACCCAAAAGAAATGAAAGCAGAGACTGAAACAGATATTTGTGTACCAGTGTTGATGGTAGCACGATTCACAGTGGCCAAAAGATGGAAACAACCCAGTGTCTATCAGTGGAAGAATGGATAAACAAATTTGGTATATTCATACAATGGAGTATTATTCAGCCCTAAAAAGGAATCAGATTGATACGTGCTACAACATAGATGAGCCTTGAGGACATTATGTTAAGTGAAATAAGCCACACGTAAAAGGACAAATATTTTAGGATTCCACTTATATGAGGTACCCAGAACAGTCAAATTCCTAGAGGCAGAAAAGTGAAATAGGGGTTACCAGGGGCTGGGGGAAGGCAGAATAGGGAGTTTAATCAGCACAGAGTTTCAGTTTAGGTTGATGAAAAGTTCTAGACATGGATAGTGGTAACAGCAATGTGAACATACTTAATGCCACTGAACTGTACACTTAAAAATGGTCAATTTTATGTATATTTTATAATAAAATAAGACTGATACTTATTTTGCCAAACCACTTGGTGCACTTAGCAGAGATCAGATAAGTAATTATTGTTTGTAAGACATTGTACTCAAGGAATTTATAAATCACATGCACAAGGAAAGAACCCTGTTGAAGCTGAGATGCTTACTAATATATCTGAGAGTCCTTTACCATTCATAAAGGCCTTATCTCCTCAGCTCTCTGATGAGTAAGGAACACCATGTAGGAAGGTATAGGTCTGACCTTAAAGTCAAGATTGTATCCTGGAAACCACAACAGGGAGTTAGGCTTTGATCTATTAAAGGGAATGTGTCAGGGGTCCTCAAGACCACTCCCAGATCCTGTGATTCACTATGAGTAAGGACTTAGCACATAATTGTACTTGTGGCTATGATTCATTCTAGTGAAAGGATACAAAGCAAAATCAGCAAAGGAAGGAGGCACGTGAGGTGAAGTTCAGAAGAAGCCAGGTGTAAGCTTCCAGGCGGCGTCTCCAAGTGACGTCTGTTTCCTCGTAGGGTGTGCCTGTTTCCTCAGCAACAAGTTAAGACTACACCTGTGAAATGTTGTCTACCGGGGAAGCTCATTAGAAACTCAGTGCCCAGGGTTTTATTGGGGCTGGTTACATAGACACCCTCTGCATGTACCAAATTCCAGACTCCCAGAAGGAAAGCAGGTGTTTAGCACACAACGTATTTTTTGTACAAACAGCATAGGCACAATGAGCTAGTCTTACCAGTTCTGGGAATGCTGGGAACCCTCTGAAATTCAAGTCTCCAGATTCCAGCCAGGGACCAGCCTTGCAGGCAAGCCTTTCTAAGGAAGTGGTTTCAGTCCTGCTATGTTTACTGTTTTTTCCACAGGATACATAGATGTAGTTTAGTTTCTGTATTGTTGTTGGATATATAGTATTAGGGACAGTAGAAAGGCAACAATTTTCAAGTATAAATATGATTCTGATACAAATAAGGAGAAATTTCAGGGAAAAACACTGGTAAGATTCCTACGTCCCTACTTTTACATATAAGAGAGGGTTGTAAAGTCAAAGATGGACCTTGTGGCCTAGGGTAGCCTCAGTGGTCAATGACCTGGCCATTACTGATTCTTAGCAACAACAAAAGCAAGTTTTTAAGATAGTTTCAAATAGTAATTGCTTTCTTGCCATGCTTATTTTTCCTTTTTTATATTCCTTTTATTGTGCTCAGTTGTTACCCTGCTTTTCCTTGTGATGTTTAGCAATTGTGGTTATGAATGTTTTGATTTAAGCTTTTTGGGGATAACTCGTTTTCTGCTTTTTCCTGAGGACTGAGAAATAATTGCATGCTGCTCTGTATTTCTGTGGTGGGGGTGTTGTGGCCACAGCACAGCTGTTGGCCTCTGCCAGCTGCTAGAGCTAAAACTGCACTGTTGGCTCGGAGGCCTGCTTTCGCCAGTAGCCCCTGAGGAGCGAGAGTGGGACACGCACGATGGGTTGAGGACAAGACCCGGAGGTCGTTATTTTAGAGCCTGTTACTGTCATGGCCCTTAAATAATGGGTAGTTTGTACTGTTTGTTTCCTGTATGTACATTCTTAAAAAAGAAAAAAAGAAAACAAATCAATTAATTTAATGTTTTTTAAAAGATGATACTTTTATATGGTTTAAACATTTAAAACCTAAATTAAAAACACAGTAAAAAGTCTCCCACCTGGCGCCCATCTGCCTAGTTCTCTGCCCCGTCCCTAAAACAGATTGTCAATTAATAGTTTCTGATGTGTGGTTTTTTGTTTTTTGGTTTTTTTTTGGTATATATATTGCTTTTCCCTCTATTTTACACAATTGTTAGCATACTGTTTATATGGTTCTGTGTGTGTGTCTATATATATATTTGGGGGGGGCAGATTTAAAGTTAGTGACATTCCAGGAATGTTAAAAGCAATTGCACAGTTAAATAGCTTTTTTTTTTTTAATTTTGACTTTAATTTATAGAGGACCTGATTCTAGTGTCCACTGGAGCCAGTACTCCAAAGAGTATCAATTCATTTCATTCATTTGTTGGTTTTTAATTGATCTGAAACACCAAATACAATTATAAGATAAACTAAATCATTAAATATTTTTTCTTGTGTAGCTTGCAATTCGAAGAGCTACTCTAAATAGATCATTTACTCCTGTCTTTTTGGGAAGTGCCTTGAAGAACAAAGGAGTTCAGCCACTTTTAGATGCTGTTTTAGAATACCTCCCAGATCCATCAGAAGTCCAGAATTACGCTATTCTCAATCAGGAGTAAGTCTTGGAAATAATCTTAGTTTATGCACTGTGGAAGAATTTAAGAATTGTTCTTGTAGTTTTGCTGTACTTGTGGGTTTTCGTTTTTTTCTTAATTTACAAAAACCAACCTCCGTTTCTATTTGGTTAACAATTTTGGCATAGTAGAAAAATACTTATTACACCTTCCCATATCATGTTCTATTTGTAAATTAGAAATATGATTTGTTCCATTATCTATCAAGGTTTGTATCATTAGAAAATTTTCTCATTTGGGACCAGTCATATTAAAAAAAGAGCTTTAAAACAAAAATTTTTAAGCTCTCTGGCTTTCTTTTTCTAGAAGACCATTTCTGTGTTTTTCATTCTACTCTGCACCTATCAAAGTATAATAACTAAGTCCAGACAAGTAATTTTTATTGCTCTCTTTCAGTGAACTTTCATTTATGTGTAAGCTCAGAAATGTTTAGTACACATGTGCTTTTTCTCAGGTAAACTCTGATGAAAAAACTGATATAAAAGAAATATCAAATATTACATCTCATAGATGTATATTTCTTTTGTTTTAAGTGACTCACAAGAGAAAACCAAAATCTTAATGAACTCCAAAAGAGACAATTCCCACCCATTTGTAGGCCTGGCTTTTAAACTGGAGGTAAGTTGCTTTCTATTGTATTTAACTGCTATATGTAGAAATATTCTTTTCTTTTAAGCTTTTATTCCTATTACACAGTGATTCATAGGAAAGATTTGGTTATAGATTTCTCCACTGTAAAATTACTCTTCCCCATCCCTCCCCCCCTTTTCCATACTGAGTCTTTAGGAGGAGGTTACTATGCATAGCCTACATCAAGGGTTGGGGATAATGCTCTTACTCCTTGAGGGCGCAGTATCTACATATGAGTTATTTCAGATTCTTTTTTTTATCAGTATAGACTCAGGGATATTTATTTTGTACTTTTGAATTATAATCCAGTAGTACGTTACTTATTTTGTTACCAGATTGGCCAGATTTGGCCACTGGAACTCTTTCAGTTGGCTTCTGTGTCCATTTGACATTCCCTGGTATTTTGCTTTTTTTTTTTTTTTAAATACTTCCTTACTTCCTGGCACTACAGGGTGCTCCTGTCTTATCTTGTATATTCCCTGCTCCAGCCCTAGAGACAGCTGTCTTTTTAGGAGCCCTCGTCCCTTTTAAAGTAAACGGCATTAGAAACCAAGATTTAGGGACTGGCTGTGCTTTTTATTGTGGTGTTTTTGCTTCTGTTCATAATACTTTAAGTGGAAAAAAGATGAGTAAGTTGGAGGTTTTAAAGACTGGTTATTTTTGGAATGGAATTATAATTGGGGGTGGGGAGTTTTTGTACTTTTTATTTTTAAATTTTTATAATATTCTAAAATCAGAAAAAGTAATTTTATTTCTTTTTATTAAATAAAAAATTCTTTAATTTCTATAGTGCTTTACAATTTTCAAAAGTTTCACACACGTGATTTCATATAATCCCATAATAACCATTTTTTTCCCTCTACCCCTATATTGCCCCTCCCCTACTTCTGTCTCTCCAGTGGTAACCACTAGTTTGTTCTTTATATCTGTCAGTCTGCTTCTTTTTTGTTTTATTCACTAGTTTGTTGTTGTATTTTTTGATTCCACAGGTAAGTGGTATCATACAGTATTTTTCTTTCTTTGTCTCACTTGTTTCACTTAGCATAATGCCCTCCAAGTCCATCCATGTTGTTGCAAGTGGCAAAATTTCATTTTTTATGGCTGAAAAATATTCCTGTGTATCTGTACATCACGTCTTCTTTATCCATTCATCTGTTTTTGGACACATAGGTTGCTTCCATATCTTGGTGATTGTAAATAGTGCTGCTATGAACATTGGGTGCAGGTATCCTTTCAAATTAGAGTTTTGGGGTTTTTCTGGATATGTACCCAGAAGTAGAATCGCTGGGTCATATGGTGACTCTATTTTTAGTTTTTGAGAAAGCTCCAACTGTTTTCCACAGTGGCTGCACCAATTTACATTCCTACCAATAGTGTACGAGAGTTCTTTTCTCCACACCCTCACCAACATTTATTATTTGTGTTCTTTTTGATGATAGCCAGACTGGTGTGAGGTGATACTTCATTGTGGTTTTGATTTGCATTTCCCTGATAATTAGCGATGTTGAAAATCTTTTCATATCTGCATTTCCTCTTTGGAAAAATGCCTGTTCAATTCCAGAAAAAGTAATTTTAAATTAAAAAGTAGAAATAACATTGCAGTGACAATTTTTATGCTTAAAGCTTTTAAGAATTATGTATTTAGGAATATTTTCTTCGGTTCCTCAGAATAGCAGTTATTGAGTAAAAGATATGGAATACTTTAATACTTAATGATTTATATTGCCAGATTGCTTTTATACTCTCAGAATTCATGTACATATTTAGATTATTATTTTAGTGAATCTATCAGCATTGAGTATTTATTAAAAATATTACTCATTTCACAAATGAAAATGGTATTTTAATATATCATCTTGCCTTAATTCCTAATGAAAGAACATTTTTCCATATATTTATTATGTAGTTGTATTTCTTCTTTTGTAATTATCTCTATTTCTTTTGTCTTTCCTTTTTTAAAATTAGAGTCAGTGTTTTACTTATCTGTTTGTATGAGCTTTCTCTAATAAAATTTTTTGAAAAACAATTAGTTTAAAATTTATATAGTCAGATATATCAGTCTTTGTCTTTAGTCATTTTCTCATTTTTAACCTTATAAATCTTCCTCTTTGAGTATCTTTTATAAATACTTTTGTTTCTTCTCCTTTTTTCTGTTTTTCTTTTCCATTATTAACCCAACTGGAATTTGTTTTGCTGAAGGCTATAAGGTGGTATCTGAATGTATCTCCTCTACCTCCAAATAGAAGACCAATTGTCCAGTTAACAGTTTTTGAATAATGTTATCCTTTTCCATTGATTGTCATGTCTCCTTTATCATCCACTGACAAATGGATTAAACATTTTAGATACTTATACTGTACTCTCTGGGCTGTTCTGTTTAATTTGTGCTAGTTTTATGCATTTTATGCCTTGGAGTATTTAATATGTTTTTATATCAGTCAGAGTTATTTTCTTTTCATTGCCATAGTTTTTCAGAAATTTCTATTTTTACCCGTTCTTCTAAATGAGTTTTAAAATTACTAACCAAATTTTTAAAAAATTACTCTTGAGATTTTGAGTGCTGTTGTGTTAAACCTATAAATTAAAGTGGGAAGAATTGGCAACTTTTAAATACATATCTAATAGGCTATTGTTATATTCACGAGGAAATGATCCTTGATTATTCATTTATATTCAGTCATTTTTGCAGAGCTCTTGTATAGTTTTCCAAGTGATTATCAGTCTTTTTTACATGTATAGTATATGGTCTTACCATTTCTAATGATATTTTTGTTGTCTTTCTAATAGTTATACCTTACTTTTATGTCTTATTGTATTAAACTGAACTTATGAAATAACTTATATAAATAATTTAAAACTTTCTAATAACTTTTATTTCAGAGGAAACAGAAGTAGTATCTTGGATTGTGATACCAAAAACAGCAACCATTGAACTTACTGAATTCAAAACTACTATTAAAGTAGTTTATGATGATAAACTGAAACAAGTATATAAGTTGTACTACTAAAAGTGATGGGGAATATTTGGAGGTAATTGTGAAGTTTTCCTCTTAATTTTGATTCCTATGTTTGTTTTTTATTCCTTCTGCCCTTACCCAATTTTGACTTCTAGGCAGGTCGATTTGGACAGTTAACTTATGTTCGCAATTATCAAGGAGAACTGAAGAAGGGTGACACCATCTATAATACGAGGACAAGAAAGAAAGTGCGGGTGCAACGGCTGGTTCGCATGCACGCCGACATGATGGAGGCAAGTGCCCAGCCATTGTTGTGAGATCAGAAATTTCTGTGACACACCTAAAGTAGGTCTGCCTTCTTGATATCTTGAGCCTCACAAGAAAGTTGCTTCCAGTTGAACGTGTTTTCCTAGCTTCTTCCCTTTTCTTTAATTAGGTGTGCTGCAGTTCTGAGGTAGCACTTTGGTATGGGCTAAATTAGCACATGTTAAGAATACGTTTTATATCACCATTTATGAGTTAGCTGTATTTCCTCAGCTGCCAGTGTTAAGGACAGGGGATTATTATTTCCCTGAGATTCAGAACACAAGATTCAGCACTTTCCCTAAGGGCTGTCTTTATAAAGTGTATAATAGGTTTTTAGGGCAGTGGAATAAATTCACATACAGCTTCCCACATTGTTCAATAATAGATTTGCTTCCTGAAAAGTGAAAGGTGTGAAGGCTCTGTTTAACCCTAGAACTTTGTATTCATGGAAAGGCCATATTGGTGCTAGAATCCATCTGAAGATTTAAAACCTCCAGGTCTGGTCTGGGAGATAAACTTTGGCTTATCGCTTGAATTCTTGAATTGGCTTTGAATCCGTCCTCACCTTTGTGGCTCATTAGGTTAGGCCTTGGCAGGAATACCAAGTATGTGAAGTTGTCTCCTTCTTGCACCCTTTTCCAATTCAGTGCTACACTCCTGGAGAAATTTATTAATCTAAGCAAAATCTTATGACATTCAGAAATTTTGGGTGGCCATAACTTTTGTATCTCCTAGAAAATTAGTAGACAGTCTCCCAAAATCGAACATCATTGCTGTTTTTGAGATAGGCAGCAGGGGGCAGGCTAGTGGGATTAGTGATTGTCACAGCTCTTTCATGGGCCAGACGCTAAGAGGTCTGTACCGCTGTGTGCTCATGAAAACAAGCCACACACACTTGGTTATTCACAGCCACAGCTGTTATGAATGAACTGTCAATAAAAAGACAAAGGCCAGGAAGCTTAGAGGCACCAGTGCTTTGTTCTTAGATTTCCTGTGTTTTCTTAACTGCTTGCATCTGTGAGAAATTAAGATTATTTTAAGTACAGTGGGCTCCATTCTCCTACCTTTGTTTTCAAAACTTCCTTTGCCGGTTTTCCTCGTATGCCTTTGTCATACACATCTCATTGTTGGACTGTGGCAGCACATATGGTACTACATACTTTTTAATTCTATAGAAATAACTTTAGAAACGTGAGGCTCTGTGTTCTGTCAGTACTGCGGATCCTTCAAGTAAAGATGCCATAGCTCTTAGTTTCCATTTAAGGTAAAATCTTGTCAATTGAGATGTGTTTTTAATAAAGGCTCTGTTTAAGGTATATCTTACCCTGGTTGATTGTTGGTGTTGCATTGATTCTAGCTAATTTCTCCTTTGTAGAATTCATGGTTAGATTCTGTCATGTTTGTTTTGTACACTGTATTTATTGTGCAGTTACTTTTTAGTTACTATGTCCTGATTTGTATTACTTGCAAGTATCATTTTGTGTTATTTATTTAGGATGTTGAGGAAGTGTTTGCCGGAGACATCTGTGCATTGTTTGGCATTGACTGTGCTAGTGGAGACACATTCACAAACAAAGACAGTAGTGGCCTTTCTATGGTAAGTCGTTGAATTTCAAAGTTGTTTATCACTTGAGTTTCAAAAGTTTGTGTTTTAGTACTTTAGAAAAACAACCACAGATGTTTTCATTTAGTGCCATAGGCATCCAGTGTAGATTTGTTGTGGCTCTTTTAATGTCAGTTAAACAAGTGCTCTGGATTAGCTAACTTACCTGGTTTTTCTTAGTAAAATCATTCCACGATCTCCCAAGGTTTAACATGGAGGAAAAATCTTCACTCAACACACTGGGACTGTGTAGCTGTGACTCCTGTGTCCTGAAACCTGCCTCCCCGTTGTGGGCGCTTCTCTAATTGCTGTCACCATCATCAGGCTAGTCCCAGCTGACTACTGCTTCCTTATTAACTCAGCAGCCAGAGAGTGAGCCCTTCCTTCAGTCCCCTAGAGAACCATAGGAGCGGGCTGTAACATTTACAGTAGACTTGGGGTTATTAGGATAGAGTGGAACCACACCTCAAATGCGAGATGCAGCTGGACAGTCCAGCTTACTGCACACAGCCTGCCTTGTGGAACTCGTAGGTCCTTTTTCATCACTCCCAGAGCCTGAAGGAAACAGCATGCTTTTCCTGCCTTTCAGTCACCTTCCCTTACTCCCCATTTTTGCCCCTACAGGAGAGCAGGCTCTTCTACACTATGACTGTTCATGAGGGTGGTTCCTCTCCTGAATTCAGTAAGGGAAGAGTATGAGTACAGAGGTGATAGGTGATTTGCAGTGAAGGAGTGTACAGTGGGTCCTTTATGTAAGAACTGGTCCCTCCCTAACAGATGAGCATTGTAATGGCCTTGTATCATGTGATGAATTCTTTATTTTGTAATTTAGCTTTTTTATATAGAATACTCTCTACTGTCTGTGGTTTTACATGTTGAGCTAGGACACTACAGAAATCTTAAATAAATCTATAAATGTTTTGGGGAGACCTAGATAAGGGAACTTCTTTAATCAGTATTATTGATAAGGCTTTTTCCAAACTTGCCATCAGCAGTATGAACGGACTGGAGGTTTAGGGAAACACTCAGGCTTTGAAGCAAATAGATATTGATCAGAGTCTCACTTCTACCCTAAGCTACCTACTGGCCCTTGGCCAGGTCATTTTTTTCTTCTTGCCAAGCCTTTAATGATTTTATTTGTAAAATGGGGATAATAATATCTGCCTCTCAGAGTTGTGATTGATTAAATGAGGTATCGTTTATAAAGAATCTAGTCCCTTTCTCTGTTTCTCTTAACTGTGATTGTAGTATATTTTGATTAAATAAAGTAACTTATCAGACGATAGCTATAGAAAATGTAGCCACTAGCCAATAGGAATTCCATATTTCGGCATTTGGGTTCATTATAATGATCATGTTAAACAAAGTGTCAACAAACTTAAAGGTCTTAAACAAGTAAGTAAACAGGTACTCTATTGTTATTTTGGGAGGGAGAAGAGGATATAAGTAGACATCTTTATTAATATATTTGTTTATTTAATGCAAAACAGACCAAGATACATTTTGTCTAGCCTAAAGATGTTGACTAATGTTTGTCTTTTGTTCTCTTGTAAAGTAGAACATTAATACTAATCCATCTCTGACACAGACAGTACTGTATTTGAATCCTCTGTTCTTTTAAAAATATTTCAGGAGTCCATTCATGTTCCTGATCCTGTTATTTCAATAGCAATGAAGCCTTCTAACAAGGTAGGAGTTTAATGCTCAGCATACCACAATAAAAACTTGAGCTCTTTTTCATCTCTGTCCACAATGTATATGTTCTCTTGTGATAACCAGCAGTCTTATGGTTTTGATTTCCTCTTTTGGTATTCAGATCATCTGTTAAAATTTACCAGTCTATTAGTAAGTACTCCTCAGTATATTTGAAAAAGTTGATGGTATTATAATATTCATGAGCCTGCTTTGTAACTCTTCACTATACTAAACATGTATCATTGGCTCCAGAGTGTTAGTTGTAACTTCCTAGATTCAGATCATAATGGGATGGAAAGGGGGAAACTGGGGCATTTGTCCTCAGTTGTAGAAAAACCTCACTGTAAAGTATATTAGAATATTGTGTAGATTAATTGCCTCGTGGATTATAATGCATCTCTACATCTGTGGTAGTTATGAAGTAAATGTCTGATTATAACATGGAAGGTCTGCGAACAAGACCGTTTTTCTCACTTTCAAATATAAGTTTTATGACTGGATTTGGTGTCATTTAGCTTTTTAGCCAAATTGCTTGAATAGGTTCTGCATTCACATTGCTTGCCTTTGGAATTAGTCCTGATTGTGAACCATAATTGTGTAGTTCTTAAGTTGCCTTGACAGTCATAACTCTCATGTTAATGTGGTATATTGCAATTAACTCATTTGTGCACTGAGTAAACATTTTATGATCTCTTGTCATCTGGGAACCATCATTTACAGAATGTATTCTGATTTATGGTCTTGTGGATACTTTAACAGCTACTACTTCATCTATTTTGAGGAACTTGAGATTTTCCAGGCCCTTCTCATTATAGAAGAAAGAATGTTGAGGTGGCAAGAAACATTTAATCACTCCATCTCAGGAATGTGAGGGAAAGCAAGCCTTACATCTTACCACAGTGAGATGCCACAGTTTGTTCCAAATATTTTGCCAAATTGGTCACTTTTTCCTTCAGAAGATGAAGGGCTAGAAATTAAAGATGTTATGTTACTTTATTCCTAAATTCAGAGTTTATGTAAGACATTTAACTGTTGAGAGTTCACAACAATGAGGGGATATCAAATGCATCAATATTCAGAAGGCTTTTTTGGTGTCTTGAGTTGTCTGCTTGCTGGAGAATTAATACAAATCAAATAATGAAGTCTCTGTATAAGGCTGTGAATCCCAGTAGTGAGGCAGGGATGACCTAGTGAGTTGAGAGTCCCTGGCTAGTACAGGGAAAAGGGAAAGACTTTGGAAATAGACTAAGCCAGGAGTCAGTATCCGCTTTGCCATGCACTAGCTGTGTGGCTTTGAGCAAGTCACTTAACTTCTCTGTACCTAGTTTCCTCACCTGTAAATGTGGATGGTTCTGTCTTGCAGTCGTGTGGTTAGAATTTGAGATAACATATACAAAACAAAAACATCTTCAGCCACATGTGATAGCTGTAATACTGGTGATTCAGGGCATGTTCGTTTTCTATTGGTGCAGTAAGAAATTAGCACAAACTTAGTGACTTAAAATGGCACAAATGTATTATTTTACAGTGGTGTAGATCAGAAATCTGACACAGTTCTTAATGGGCTAACATCAAGATATTGGCAAGTTCCCTTCTAGATAGAGACTCTAGGGAAAAATTTATTTCCTTACTTACTCAGGTTGTGGGCAGAATTCAGCCCCTGTGGTTGTAGAACTGGGGTCCCCATTTCATTGCTGGCTGTCATCTGAGGGCTATTCCCAGCTCCCAGAGACTGCTCACCTTCCTAGGCTCGTAGCCGCCTTCCTACTGTCTTCAGTGCCACCAACTGCAAAATGAGCCCCTTTCATGCTTCAAATGTCTCCTGTCTCTTCTTTCCCTCTTCCTATCTCTGACCTACCCTTCTGCATTCCTCTTCCATTTTTAAAGGCCCATGTGAATTATGTTCAGCCCATCCGGATTATTCATAATCTCCCCATCTCATAGTCTGTAACCTTAATCACAGCTGCAGAGCCCCTTTACCGTGTAAGGTAACAGTCACAGGTTTGAGCGGATTAGGGGCTGTCCTTAGAAGGCCATTATTCTGCTTACCACATAGGAGAATAAAGGTGCATCAGACCACATCCAAGCAGGTTGTTTGAAAGGGAGAAGTTTCAACGAGCATTTGCTTGGTGTTGGTCTTTACTGTCTTCTTGAATCTACAGTGGAATCTTGGTAAACATTCTGATTCCTTTGATTGTGTGTAGGATTTCTAAAATATAACACAGTAACACAGATTCTCCTCTTCACTTCATGGGCAGTTTTCACAAATGTACAGTTTTTGTCAATATAATAGAAAAGGGCATAGAGTTAAGTCTTAGACTTTTATGTTGTGTCTTAGTGTGAAAAGAAGAGTCTGTCAGTTTACTATTCTTTGCTTTCTTGGCTGTGTTGTATCCAAGCTCACATATTAAAAGGGCCTAGGAATTAGGTGGTGGACCATTTTTATTTCTTAACTGCTTATGTATTTGATTTCATTCAGTTGTTTCAATAGTTTCATCGCTTGTCATGCTTAATAAAATGTGTAATGATTTTCTTTTTTTAAAGAATGATCTGGAAAAATTTTCAAAAGGTATTGGCAGATTTACAAGAGAAGATCCAACATTTAAAGTCCACTTTGACACTGAAAGCAAGGAGACAATTGTATCTGGAATGGGAGAATTACATCTGGAAATCTATGCTCAGGTAATGAATAAGAAGGAAGTTAAATTCACTTTATTTATGTCTTGTGTTTTGTAAGAGTAAAGGTTAATAATTCTCAATTTGTAAACTAATAGCGGTTCTTCAAGCTCACTCTTGTTTGTATTCAGATGTGGTATCCTCCACTTTGTGTTACAGATTAATCACTTTTGATTTCTAAATCTTTTTATTTGTAAAACATTGCGGACTTCTAGAATCAAGGTTCAGGGGACTTGCAATAAGACCATCCATCATCTCCCAGATCATGGTTGGTTAGGTCAAGTATATCCTGGTCTCAGCCTTGGGGAGAAACCTGCAGGAGGAAACCGGCTGAGGAGGTCGGTGCACCAGGGGCCACACTTCAGGCTGTTTCTTACCTGTTTTCTTAAGTTAGTACTGGGAGATGGTTATAACGTAGATAAATGAATGGGTAGGTGGGGCTTGTACTTTCCTAGGAAAGTTCTTCTGTGTATATGAATGAAAACAAAATATATGTGACTTAACGATTATAAATTCTGGTTGTGATTATGTCTCTGGAGTTGAGATAGTAGAAAATTCTGACAGCATATTCATAAGCTATGCCAGTGAATATGTAATAAGATGGAACAAAGGTGAAGTTTTAGTGGATAGATTAATTAATTGGAGTAAGTGTAAATTAATCAGTCTAAATTAGAATTCATTTATATAAAATCTATAAAAGCAGTTTATATTGTTTAGTATCACATATTTATCCTCACAAGGCTTGTAAATGATTTAAGATTTATCATTTGCTTATCATATTTAAATGAATGCTTCTAAGGTAGTTAAGATTCTTAGATTTTTCTTCTAGTTTTTTGTTTGTTTCAATTTAAATATTCCAAAAAATGATCTCCTGCTTTTTTTTAAGAGGTTGGAAAGAGAGTATGGCTGTCCATGTATCACAGGAAAGCCAAAAGTTGCTTTCAGAGAGACCATTACTGCCCCTGTCCCGTAAGTATGCAACACAATTAAACATACTGGAAGGCTGGAATTGAGAGCTTTTTATTATGGGATATACATAGCACTGTTACTGTTGATAAGACACTTTCCATGGTGACACTCTTTATTATGGAAGCTATATAGTTCTGGTACTATAATTAAGCCATTTATACAGAGTGACAATTTTGGGATTCATCTGGCCCCTTAAGGTAGATGTCAATGAAGACTGGCACACACGTCATTAATAAGCATGTTTACACTTCATCCGGTGGTAGGGTCTTCATTTACTCCAACCGTGCTTCTTTTGGCAGACGGCTGTTATGTTTTACTTTAGTACCATATTGTGGATGCCACAGAACTTGCATTTGCCAAGGAATTATCTCCTGCAAGTAAAGGAAATTGATGCTATAATGAAATTTAGAAAACATTCAAGAAAACAGATTTATATTTTGTTAGAGACAAAACAGTCCTCAAAGACAGCATAAAACAAGTTAAATTGCTATAACTGTAGTATACTTCATCTTGGTGCCTGTTTGAATTGACAGGAATTCTGATTTAGAGTCAAAATTAATAAGGCATACTGTGGCTACAAAACAAGTCTTAATTTTGAAAATGGCGTCAAATAAAGATAACTGATACTCTACCTGAGATGCAATGTCATGAAGTAGGATGGTGTAGTCCAGCTCAATGAAGTCATCATTTCTTTGCTATAATTAAAAAAAACCCTGGCATTTAGAACTTAATATCATTGGCAAAAATGATATTTGTATTTTAAAAACCAGCTTTTCTTAATAGATGATGATAACACTTCCACTTAAGTAAAAATAAAAATTGAATGTCATAATTTATTTAGCCTGACAGAAAAACTATTCTCTTCTAAATAAGATTTCTTTCCAACCACATTTTAAAATCACAGTTCACTCGTTTGTTACACTAAAAGTCATTTACCATTTCTGTTTTTAGTTTCTGAGTTCTGGTAGCTAGATAAGAGCATTACAGTCTATAATTTTGTCATTTAAGATTCCTTAATGTTTCCATTGTTCAGAAAAGCATAATATAAGGGATAAACTAATAAAATGAGTGTTTACATTAAAGAAAACCAATTTTATAATAGAAATTCTCTTAAAAACTGGAAATAATAAATGTCATGTTTGATTTTGTGAAAAGCTTTGATCTATGCTGCTAACTGCTTTGGGCATATTAAAGTCTTTATACTTTATACACAGAAATACTGCTTCTACATAGTTTAAAACCATGATTATCAGAGATTTGCTGTTACTTACACAAGGCTCTTTAAGGCTTGTAATTGATGTATTGAAACAAGCTCTGAACTCTAAGAGGCAACACAAACTCCTGTGGCTCCTTCGGCTAACAGTAATTACAAACGTGGCCCCAGGAGCAGATGAAACTATACTAGTCCCTCCTTACAGTATCTGGAAGCAGTCCTTTCTTTGACTATATCAACAAAGAATGTCCTTTCAGAATAAGGTCAAAATCAGTAAGGTTTCTTATATGTTGGCTCTTAATAGGTAAAGATACGTAATATATACACCCTGAAGCACTGTATATATTATTAAACACTTCTATTGGAATTTTCATTAATACTTTAAAACTGCAGTTTGGTGCAGGTTTTTAGGCTTTTTCTTTCATGAAACTACTGACACTGTCTTGTGCACATTCTTCTATAAAAAGATTGTGTATCTTCTGTAACCTGGACCAGCTACTCAATTATCTGAGGCCTCAGTGTCCCTATAGGAGTGTTGTAACCAAGGTTGCTATCTATTACCATGCATTAGAAAAAGGCTCTCTTAAAATGTTGTAATAGTGATGTAGGTATTTGACATCACGCTCTGAGTACCGTAATTGGGTACCTGCCCTCCAGTGCCCAAGGGGATCTAGTAAGTAGTTGAAAGAGCCTGTGGAGTAAAGGTGCTCCGGCTGTCTTGCAGTTTGTTATCAGCAAGCTGAAACAAATCAAGTGGAAAGTCCTTTTCTCCTACGGAGATGACTGCAACTCTTGTGGTTTCTTTGCACTTTTTTTCCTTTATTCCATTAAATACTACTAGTTGACATATTTTTTTCTCTTAAACCTCTTAATAAGGTTAAACTCAATTTATTTTTCTCTCTTCAAGGTCTAGAAAGAAGCAGTTTGAAATAGTCATATCAGACTTAAAACACAAAGTTAACAAGAAGAGGTCGTCAATTATGACTAACAGGGTTTTAAAAGAAAATTATATCAGCAAGCTTCACAAAGATTGAGATGCTAATATTTTTGTTCTGGCTGATCCGGGGGGCAAAAAATTCCAGCCATATCTCTAGCTCTGGCACTGCCATTTCAGTAGAGGAAAAAAGCAGAAGTAGTTTCAGTATCGCATGACTATAGTGATTTGAACACAAAATTTATGTTGCCATAGGAAATAATCTGTATTAGCTATGCACAAAAACCATTGCCAAATTATTTATAACTCAGGACTTCAATCTCTTGAAACCAGCTTCACCTTCTCTGGCCTTGATAACTGTTCTCTCTTTCAAATACCAGGTTCACTATTTTAAATACAAAAATGACTAAAAGGGCACTATTCAGTCATGAATTATAACACTGTCAGTAAATATTAACCCTGTTAAGAGTGTAGTTTATAGAAATTACTTACCACTTGCTTGACAGTTTGAATTTTTGCCATTTTATACCATGTATTTTCAGTAGAATTCTGCCATATTATATAACTAGAGGCAACCCACGCTAAATATCGAACTGGCTTCATTTCCGGAGGTACATTTCCAAAACTGTCTGGTGAGGGAAACATATATATGGTAAACGGAATTACTTATATATGCAGTATTAATTTAACCTTTTAAAGAATCTAAATTCTAAGTCATATCTTAGTTTTCTTCAAATGTGTGCAGAAAATAATTTAATTAAGCCATGGATTGATCTAAAAGTCCCAAGGCCTTTTTTGTTGTTGTTGAATTAGATTAGTACTGAATATTTTTGCAAAAGCCAGTATATTTCCAGCATAGTGTTAACAACTAACAATTTTGAACACAGGTAATTGATATTGACCTTAAAGTTGAAAAACTATTTTTCCATTCCATATTTACATACCTGGAATATTTTGTGCTACTAGTGGTTCCTTCATGGATTTGAGTCTTTGATAAAATGTGTTGTCTTCTTCATCTGGGTTCTTTCCAATTTCTCCTTCAAATGTGAAGTTGACTTCTGGTGCAGAGTCTTGTCCCATTGGAGGGTAAAGTACTTCTGCTGTGCAATTCACTGTAACTTGCTGTTTGAAATATTTTGCAAAAGATCTTTACATATAGATGACCATCCATTACTAATTACTGTTCTTTGAGATATTACACTTAAAGCATTGCCCCCCTAATGGTGTTGTTTCAGACTTGGGAGTGCTTATTCCAGAGGTATCTAATTGACCAAGTAATTTTCTTAGGTAACTTATTTTATAACTTGTAAGTTCTCATAATCTTATAAACAAACCTTAAAACTGAAAATATTTCAGTATTAATGGGATGTCTATTTGCAAGGCAGATTTTAGTCTGACTTATATACCAACTCCAGACTCTGGTTACTTTTTGTCTTTCCATTACTCTTAGTCTCTCCTCCTAAAAATAACAGAAATTTTCTCAAACTCAGGTACTGCAGTCTGTATCTAGATGTAAAATGAAAAGATTGTATCACTGATTCTGCTTTATAAAACTGTCTAGCAGCTCAGATGCCTTTTAATGAATCTCTTTGTGTTAGCCTGTATCTCTTCTTAATTATACTTAGAAAAAGGGCAAACTTTTAAAAATTTCAAGATGGTTATGGTACAAGTTGCAGTACTTTTCAAGTTGGTCTAATTAATAATTTGAGAGGTGTAAAATTTTTTTAACATTTCCCTGCCCTATTACTGAAAGATTCTTATCTGAACATGGTGGTATCAGTTGGCCATTCTGTTACTCATAAATATCTAAAAGCACTGTTTTCTTTAATTAAAAGATATGAAAAACAAAATGATACAGACATAAGACAGTGATGATGATTGGAGAGTTAGTTACTTGTTCATATTAGCATAAATTGAACTAGCCTATGAGTATATAACATTTTTAAAGGAAATTTACTTTAAGTATATAATGTCTCTTCCACATAACTCAATAGAAATATTAACTGTATCTCAGAACACACAAAAAGTAAAAACTGACCCCTGTGTGATCATTTTTTTTTGAGGCAGGGATTTCATTAACAATTTTTCTTTAAAACTGAATTAATCCTATGATTTGATCAGCAGAGGTGATCTGGAGTATTTAGAATCAAATTTTATTTCATAATAAAGGACATTTCACTTACTTTTTGGATAATTTCTTCCACAGAAAATTTCAGGCAATACTTATGTCCTTTTCCTGGAATATCCTAAAATTGAGAAGATGTGGTGTTATTAATAACTCAATTCTTTGCATTGTTAGAAGAATCTATCTTCATTTGTTTGGGGTTACTGACTGGTGGGGGTAAGTGATTAAAGCTTTAGACCTTGAAAAAGGCATGTCACCATGTATATAACATCTAATTTAGGCCCTCTAGCAGGGTTCTTTTGGATGAGAATAAAAGGGTGGGATAAAAGCATCTATGAATTAAATCGATTATAATTTACTTCTAATCGTCAGCGGGCTCTAAACTGGGTCTGTGATCCTAAATTCCACACCTAGATTTTAGAGATTCTGAAAATTTTAATTCTAAAGATGACAGATACACCATTGAAAATATTTTTCATAAAGCTCTGTGTATCCTCCAGATGGTGTTCAATGAAGATGAATTCCATTTGAGGCATATTACTACAAAATGATGTTAAGTACTGTTTTTACTTGTGTATTAGTGGACCTTCAAAATGCTACCTGAACAAATTTTACAACAGTAAGACGAAGGTTTAGGTATTTCACTCTTGAATTAAGATACAATTGAGAGTTTATACCTAGTTAATGTTATCTGGTGTGGTTTTGAAATAGTATCTACTCCCTTTCAGCTCTTAAAGACTGTTAGCAGTTAAACTTCTGTAGGATAAATAAGGGACGGTCTCAAATCTGTTAGATTTTAGTAAAATGAAAGCTTAGTGACTGCCCAGGCCTTGAGCATTTAATTTAACCCTTTAGCCAGAGGGAGCCCATCGTTCACAGCAGTCAGTGGCAGTAGTGTTTGGTGGTAAAGCGAGCCTCAGCTCACAATACTTTTTTCCGATTTTGCTTTGTCAGTTTCTGTTGCTTTTTTGTTTCCCTCTTCATTTTGGTCGAAGAGTCTAGTAAAAGAGTGGTCTTAAAATTTAAGTAGTGAAGAATCATTTTCACAACCGGAGCGTTTGTTGGTCCAGATTGGAATAGTAGATAAGAAACACAGTAGCAGTTTTAAGATCGTTTTGAAAATGGTTCCTACAGGTTTCACTTGTGGAAAGGGAAAAATGCCTCCCCTCATTG
Organism: Vicugna pacos; assembly: GCF_048564905.1. Classification (NCBI taxonomy): domain Eukaryota; kingdom Metazoa; phylum Chordata; class Mammalia; order Artiodactyla; family Camelidae; genus Vicugna; species Vicugna pacos. Next base: position 33,626,364 of record NC_132987.1, read on the forward strand.
AGAACATTTCCTTATATTAGGTCCCATAAAAACTATACCAACGTCTCTGCCTTCCCGCGTGAAAACAACAAATAGCCCTGGGGCTGTCCCGAGACTGGAGTGTAGAGCACCCTAAGAAATGCTAACTCGTCTCGACCGAAGGTCAGCAGTGTGACCCAGAAGAGGCGTCGGAGTCTGGGGTAGGGGGCGGGGTTGGGAGCGGACCACGCTGAGAACCTAGGGAGTAGCAGGTGCCCTCACCGCCCTCTGCCCAACTCACCTCCAGGCTGGCTTGTTTGACTGTCTGCACCAGAAACACCTTGTGGGGGGTCCCCTGCTGGTAGTTGATGCAGCTCTCCGCCACCGAGGCCGCCCTGGAAGCTGAGTAGTGGGTTGGAGAGATTTCCATTCTCGGTGAGTGGCGGCTGGGCTCTCGTGGGGCTGCTCAAGCTGGGAGACGCGTCCCCGTCCAGCCCGCGCGGCCCTCCTGCTTTGGGCTGGGCGTGGCAGGGGCGGGATCGCCAGCTCCTTCCCTTCCTCTCTTCCTCGTTCCTTCCGATTCTGACAGCTGCCGCCTGGGCGCTGGTTCCTGAGAGGGCTGCTCCTGTGGCCCCGCCCTGCTACCGCCTACAGTTACTCTCCGGTTCCTGCGAGCAGAGAGCCCCCTCTTCCTTTAAGGGGGTGGAGGTGTCGGGAGAGAGTCTGTGGGCTAGGCGGTCAGGGACTACATCCTTCTTTTTGTTAACTTTTCAGAAGTGCAGGGAGGGGCTTTCTGGACTTTGCCTTAATGGAGCATCTCCCCTGGGGCTTCTAGTTTCCTCTCAGTGGAAAGAGTGGTTGCTTCACTTGCAGACAGGAACACAACTTCCTTGTACACCACCCCCAGTGTCAGGCACAGGGCAAAGTGCAAAGGAGCTCCAGGTAGTGAGTCATGCGAATCCTTCTTTTCCCTTCCCAATGTGAGAGTTCAGGAACAGGCTTCCTCAACCCCAGCAAATCAGAATATGAGACTGCAAACCATAGCATTAATTTGGAGAATTATGTAACTTAGGTCAGGAGAAATTTTAAAAGGTACTTGCACCCTTCTCTCCCTTTACTGATCTTAGAAGGATGAGGTTTTGATATAACACCATGCTTCCACTTTGAATATTTTACTTTGAGGATTAAAACATTTAAAAACTGAACTTAAAGCACTACATTAAAGTAGCTTCTAACAAAAGTAGTTTTTAAAGCTCCTTCAGCAAGCACAGACTTTTAGTACACATTTTCACTCTATAGATCTCTTAATTACCTGTGTCTGTCACCTTCAAAGGAACTATAATCTAGGCTGTTTTTTGGATTTGCTGTAGATCAGGCAGCTAAGATTTCTTTTCATCAGATATATAGCTAACCTGACACTAGCTTGTTGGGCTTGGAAATAAAGATTCTTTGCTATTTTTCTCAAGATGGATTTTGTTGTTTCTTTGGGTAGATATATACGTTGTAGGGTTTTTTTTTAAGTTAACAAAAATGTATTTGTAATGTGTTTTCTCAAATATCTTTTAAAACTTATTCATAAATAAAGTCTTTGGAATAAGCACGTTTTTAACACGTTGATTGCCATGTTACCCAAATCCAGGTGACAGTTGTGTTTCCTCAGGGGCACCTGATCCACAGTGGGTGATCAAAGTGTTAAAGAATAGTAAGCAGTAAGGCATTTCCCATCCTTTCTAGGTAATATTAGCCATTAGTTGTCAAGTTACTAGACGATGAAAGGGTTAATTTCTCCTCTTAAGACTTTTACAAAAAATGGAGGTTTTTCTCTTTTGCTGGGGCAGGGCTAGTCATTCATCTTTCAGCCAACCTCTTAGGTTGTCACCGAGTATGTGTGTGTGAATTACGTGAATTATGTTGCTCCAGGAAAGAGTGGCTGAGAACATTCTGATTATGCAGAAAGAAATTTTTGCTGAGAATGAAATTTTTAGTTTCACAAATAGCTACTTAACATCTCTTGTGTAATTGTTAGAATTGTGAGAAGTACATGTGAGCTTCCTAGATAAAGTCACCTTTTTGAAGCTTTATGAATACAACTACTGTCTCTGTAGATCAAGGCTAGTAACATCGGTTGTGATGTCAGGCATTTATTTACTAAAAGTACATATATTAGGTTCTTTTTAAAATATAACTGTTACATTTAAATTTTTCAACTGCCTATTTAGATGTTAAATAAATAAACTGCATTAAGAGAATTTCATTCCTATTCTTGAGTCCTTGAAATCTTAGTTGCTTACTAAGGCTTCTTGAATGATTAGTTAACGGATCATTATCCTCAAGCTTGAATAATGTATGGGTTACTTTGAAAGTAACAAAATTATTACGGATCTCTGGGATCGGGCAAATTAAATAACTATGAACATAAAACTAAAAACGCTTATGACTTGCAACTTTTGTAAGACTATAAAGTCACGTTAAAGCTACAAGATAGGATATACAATAAAACCAACCAACACAATTCTAGTTAACATTTATTTTAATGTGAGAGAGAATGTTTTGCCAAAACTAATTTGTCTTTCACAAAATGCCAGTGGTCTGACCACAGGAGCATGGGTTCTTTTGTCTTCAGTGTACCTGTTAGCTGCCTACCAGGTGGTGTCTGAGTTCTTCCAATTCTCTGCTTAAGCGACAGTAAAATCTTTCTTGTGCAGTGTCTTCTAATGGCTTTTGAAGTGAATCAGGTTAAATCAGTTTATATTCTTTTCTTATTGGCCTTCTTAGAAACATGTTTGATTAAGAGTATTGGTCTTGGTGCAAATCCTGGCTTTGTCACTTAACAGCCATATCACGTTTGGCAAGTTTCTTAGCTTCTCTGACCCTCAGGTTTCTCACCTATAAAATCATGAATAAAAACAGTACCTACTTGATAGGTCTGTGGTGAAGAACAAGTAAGACAGTCCATAAAAAGTGCTTAGCACAAGCCTGGCACATAAGTATTCTGTTATTTGGCATCCACTTGATTATCAGCTCAGCCATGATCCTGGAAAACTGCATGGATTACTTGTAAACTGGTCCTCCAGGGCAGTGCTGTCCAGTAGAACTTTGTGCAGTGATGACAGTGTTCTGTCTATGCTGCCCTGGACACTAGCTACACTGCACACTTGCCTATTGACCATTTGCAATGTGACTAGTGCAACTGAGGAACTAAATTTTAAATTCTATTTAACTTTAATATAAAGTTCAATGTAAATATCTGTGATTGGTGATTACCATACAGATAGCACAGATCCAGAGTATGTTGTATAGATATTTTATTACTATCAACAAAATCGAAAACAATTTAAAATGTCTTAGAGAAGTTGTGCATACTTAAGAATATGTCAGTGGACCATAGTTTTGGAATCCCTTTAGTAATTCTGTGGTGATTCGGCAGTTGTTTCTCTTCTGCTTTCCTTCTCTCAGTTCTGATAGCTGTTTGTTTCCCTCCCAGGAAAATTAATCTTTCAGCGTTTTGTTTTTCCCAGCCCATCCTCAAGCTCTTGGCCGCTGGAAGATTATTTTAAAGGCAGTTCCTCAGGCACATTCACACTTAGGCTATGAAATCTGCTTATTCCAAGCTGACATCTCCTGCTGAAAATTGCTATTTACTTCTTCCAGCCCACTCACAGATCTGTTTGCAGGAATACACGCTCATTAGTGTCCACTTAACTCCAGTTATCTACAGTCAGCTTTGAAATCAGCTGGCTGCTTTCACCTTACGGTCTTGAGGAAGGTTCTGTTTAAAGGAAGAAATGCCTTGCAACAGTAGATACTCTTAAAATGTTTTCTTCAAAGAAATAGTAGCCTGTGTTTACATATATTTAATATGTATGTAAGGTGTTTATCCTATTTATGTTGTCATTAGTAGTTTGAAGTAAACACTGACCTGTGTCTATATATGTGTATAGTTGAGTGGCTTATGTTAATCATAATCATTTTGCCGTTAATCATTTCCAGGTGTTAGTTACTCCACCCGAAATTCCCTTCTCTTTTTATTACCTCAGTCCATAGTGTCCAAGTTGTAAAATCAAATACCAGCTACCTGTATGAATTAACTGCACAGCTCCTACTTTCAGGTAACTGTCCTTGATTATATAGGTTTAAGGAGAGAACCCTGTGTCCCAGGGAAGGGAGGCATTCCAAAGGAAATGGGCAAGCTCTTTGGAATGTAGATTACTACAATAGAAACCTTAGGCTGACTGATTTTAATTAGTTGACTTTTATTTTCTTCTTATGAAATTCAGAATTAGTAGAATTAAAACCGTGGATTACTTTAGTGGTGTACCACCCTTCCCTCCAAGTAAGAACAGAAAGGAGAGGATTCCTTTTTAAATGAATTCTACAATAAAATGTTATAGCAAGTTATATTTGAAGGGAAAAATGATGAAATGTGTTTTCTCATTTAAATTAGTAGGAGCTGTTTTATTTTGGGAATTATATAATGCTATGTTGATTTTTTTTTTCCTCTTTAATCACTTTTAGGTTTGAGTTTACACATAAAAAACAATCAGGTGGTGCAGGCCAGTTTGGAAAAGTGATAGGTGTATTGGAGCCTCTGGACCCAGAGAACTACACTAAGTTGGAGTTTTCAGATGAAACATTTGGGGCAAATGTTCCAAAGCAATTTGTGCCTGCTGTAGAAAAGGTAAAAAATAAATAAGTAAATAACCTTTACTGTATTTTTGAAAAATCAAAAACAGTCTTCTAGGTATCAAATCATTTTTTTCTGTGTTTCATTTTCGTTACAGTCTTACTTTTTCTGATTAAGCTTTCCATCTGATTTAGAATCTTTAATTCATTGAGTTGAAGAGCTATAAATGTATGCTATGACAATGAGGGGAAATAGTTCTGTGTCTGAATCATAGTTATTACATTTCTCTTGATAAATTGAAACTACTTAATTGATTGTAATCAGCAACTGAAATTTGTAGTAGTTGTCAGGGATTGATGCAAGTTTTAGGTGTTCTGTTGCAGTAGAATGACCATTCATTAAGACTCCCAGTCCCTGGGTGCTGCCATCATCTTTGCTACTGATTCAAATGCTTTTCGGTAAACCCTGGTGTTCAGAACCACTTTCTTCATTTTAAACTGAGCATATAATGCTTCAATCTGAACCCCTCACAAATTGAGGATCAGATAAGACTGTGACATTTCTTTGGGAAATGTGAAGAGCTTTACACATATGATGGGCTATTAGTGTTTTGTTTGCTTTCTGGGTCACTGGCTTTAAGACTGTTGTAAAAATCTTTAGCAACTGTCTATTCTTATAGATTGAGATTTTTAGGTTTTTAGGAATCTTTATTAATAGATCATAATTTTGGTTTCAGTATTTTGGTAGCTTTTTTTGTGATTAGTGTATTTCATTCATTACCCTTTATTTCAAGACAGAATTTTGTCATTCACACTTTTAAATTATCTTCTATTCTAAAAGATTAATGTAGGTGAAGGAAAGCTTAGATATTTCTCAACACTGAGAGTTTACAGTTTTAAAATGTCAGAAATACATTGTGCTACATGTGCAGCTGTGTGATTGTCTTGCCATGAAAAACTAACTTGAATTGTAGGAGCACTACAAATATAAAAGTGACTGAATGGAAAAGAACTGCACACTTATCAAATTGTATTCTTTAAATAGGTTTATTTTATTGATATCATCATACCTCAGTAAAGCTGCTTTTTGAAAAAGAACTTGTTTGGAAAAATGAAAGTACCTTTTACTTTTAGTTCTTACTGACATTGTGTAACACTAAAGATATTATGTAGTGATCTGCCAGTGAAGCAGAGCAGTGATAGGTATACAGAAGGAGCTCAAGACACAGCTGTTAATTAGATGCCAATTTTGATGGAGGTTTTCTTTTTGGGAGTTTCTCAGATTTACCTTTCCTGTTTCCTCCTTATAAAATTAAGATCATGCTGTCTCTATAATGCTTCGTGAGAGTGTATAATTCCTGCTGAGGTTATGAGAAAGTGATTGCTGGCACTCTCAGCATCCCACCTTTAAGTAATATGCTTTTCCAAGAGATTGCTCATCTAGAGACCACAATAATAAAACTTAAATGGTAAGGCTGTTCAACTTTTTTTAAAAAATTTAAGGAATGAAATACAGCATAAACAAAAATGTTAAACTCCTGATTACTGAGACTTTTGGGGGTTCGCGGTAATGCATCTGCAAGTGCAACCCACCCGCTCCAGAGGTTATGTTCATTCACTAACAGGGGTTTCTGGATGCGTGCGAGAAGGGCCCTCTGTCTGGTCACAAGCTCTCTGGGCTCCGGTTTGTCCTGCAAGATGGAGCACATCACATGGTGGATTCCAATGAAATCTCTTTCATCCGTGCAGGAGAAGGTGCTCTCAAACAAGGTATGCTGCGTCTGGCATTTGCCGTGTCCCTATGTCTGTTTCCCTGGTGGACCATCAGCCCCAGAAGGCAGTACTGTGCTGTTTAGGTCTTCTCCCCTCAGTGGTAGGCAGCACATCAGGGAACATGATCAGTTCTGGGAAAATATTCATAGAATCAGAGTGAGAATACATTGCTATGTCTTCTTTCTCATAAAATTAAAATCCTACTTTGTTCTTTCTAAATTATCTGATATTTTTCATAGATAATCTATAAGTTCCATTTTTAATGGAAAAGAAGACAGAAATGCTCAGAATTCTAAGAAATATTTTGAAGAAACATTATAGTCATGTTATTTTTAGTGACTTATTCAGATGTCAGAAAAATCCATAAATTTGAAATAACTTTTTCATGTATGACATTATAGGCTTTTAGGCATTTTGAGGATTGCAGAGTATTTTGAAAGAATTCGGTAAACCTTATTCACAGTGTAGACTTCTTGCTTAACTGCTAAAATCATCAATCTTTCTCACATAGAATAATATGTGTGTTAAAACCGTGATGGAACAGAACCCTAAGCAATTGCAGATGTATCTGACTCATTGCTTTGAAGAGAGAAAAGCAAATAACAACAGGGCATCAGGGTTATTCAACAAAGGAGTTCCAAGTTCTATCTGGAAACCAGAAAATTCATTCTTTTTGTCATGTCTTCCATACCTGTTATATGGTAATTCATTCATAATGTCCGCAAGTGTGTTTACACAGGAGAATTATGATTCACAAAACATTTCAGGAATATTTTTGGGGAAGAGGGTCAGGATGGACAGCAGAAAATTAATCTTAACACACCATTTCCAAGCATTTGGTAAATCAGGACTTACTGATTCTGTACAAATTCTGGGCTTCATGTTGTTTTGGGGCTGTTAGCCTTTGTGATCGGGTGTGGGGCAATGGTTGGAGAAGGTTGCTCATTCCTTAACCAGACTGCTAATTTCTTATTTTACTTAAACTAATGGGAGCCACTAGTAATTTGTGATTTAGGGCGAGAGAATCCTCTATTTTCTTTATGCCAGCTAGCGATTAGAAATGTGATTGGAACCTGTGATCTGGAGACCTTGTCACAGTCTGACAATTGTGTTCATAGGAAAAGAGGGAAATAAAGTCATAAAATAAGACTTTGTTAGGCTTGATTCAGATGGTTACACCTGCCTCTTGCCCTCTAGGTGTTTACCACTTTAATAAATCTTAAACAAATTTGTTGTAATCACTTCATGTTTTTTTTTCAGCTTTATTGAGGTACAGTTGACAAAGCTGTAAGATATTTAAAGTGTATAATATGATGATTTGATAAATGAATACATTGTGATACTTTTTAGAAGTATAGTTAAATTAGAAATCACCAATTGTTCTATGCTAGTTCTTGACTGGAGATTGGTGACTTTCCTGGAGATCTAGGTTACATAAGGCAAGGTAATTGGTAAAATCAGTTAACAAAGAACCTCATCCTTTTTAATTGTACCTATGTGAAATATAAATAAATATAGATTATATGCTTATAATATACATACACATATTCATGAAGAAAGTCTGCATATCTATGAATATTAACTACACAGTTGAATATATACCATTTAGTTTTTAAATACTTCAGTGTGCAAATATTGTTATGTGTGATTGCCTGGTGGGGGTGCGAAGGAAAAGCATTAGATGATAACTGAATTGACAAGCTTTTTTTTTTTTTTGCTAGATAAACATGTACAAAATAAGCAGGGTGCTAGCATGAAAAATATATTACTTTTCTGTTTCATCATCTAATTCTTATTTCTCCATGATTGAAAGACAAAAATGTAACAGGGTATGAGGAAATTTTTCCAGGCTCAAAATCAGGTTTTCATGCGTAGACTTCCATTGTATATTATGAGAGTTTTAGGGAGAAAATGTTGATAAATGCACTTAGAATCAGATTAGCTTATACTTTTGAGCTATTCCCTGTTATCAAAATTGGAAGAAAAACAGTTCAAATTCTCATGTATTTTTCATTAAAAAAAGAAAACTGGAACTATTTTCAGTCACAATTTAAACTTTGTCCCTGAGATTAACCACTGATGTATCTAAAACTGAAATGTGAAATTGAGCGGATGTGACCGTTTGCCATCAGTTTTTTTCTGGCCAGTTTTTGGGAAGACCACTATGTTTGGTCTACCCCAGAAACTCGAACTTGTAGCTACTCTACAAGAGAAGTAAAGTCCTACCCAGTGTCATGGCTAGCTCATTTCACTCAGCAGTGTCCCTTTTTAAATCTCTGGGCTTTGAGTTTGAACCCTGCCTCTACTTCATACTTAACTCTGTGGAAATGGGCAAGCCTAGGCTGCTTGGAGAGAGTAATTACACAATATTATGTGAGAGTGTACTTGAGAACACTTGCTCATCCATATTTGGATATAGTGCATGCTCATTCCCCTCACTCCCCTTCGTGCTACCTTTCACCTGGCACTATGCCTTGCCACCCATTCCCCAGCTTTGTGTCTCAGAGTGATCATAGGAGCACTCAGTGATCACTTTCGTGCTGTTTATTATGCTGAGTACAGGAATTATCATATCTGGTCTTCAACAGTTGAGAAAATTGAGACTCAAGAGTAGTTAACTGAATGGCTCAAGGTTACATGCTAGTTAGTGGAGGTGCTAAGTGTTAAACCCAAACCACAGCCCTAGCCCTTGACCACTTCCTCACACAACCTCTTTAGCACTTGGTGTGGTGTTATCAACATTATCCTTAGTGGGCTGAAACAGAAATATTACCACCTCTACCCACCAGTTTAGGCTTCAGAGGTCCTGTGATGACATTGGTGTTTTCATTTCCTGCCTTAAGACCACATGGATCTGCTTGAGGAAATTTGTTTTTGGGACTTGGCTGCCAGGTAACTATTTAAAAAATGGCAGGATGAATTAGCGCTGGAGTCTTGTCACACGGAATGGGTTTAGAGGAAGGCACGCATAAGGGTGAGGTTCTTTGAAAAAATTGGGGGGTGGATTTTGGAGGAAAGAGGGAGTTTAAAAGGGAAGGAGCAGAGTAAGGGAATATGAAACTGAGAACTAGACGTGCTATCCTCAACAATTAAGAGGTGGGCACTGTATACTTGGCCCCTTCCTTTCCTTTGGAATAAGACCCTTTCACACTCCAGCTCTTTTTTATTACTAACCTGTTGCAAACACTATACAATGTGTAACTAAATCTTAATAAGTCTGCTCACATCACTCTTTCTGGGTACCTTCTGCATTAATTACACTTACTGAGAGCCAAGGAAGCTCTGCAGTTGTAATAACCCAAGAAGTTACAAGAAACAGAGCTGCTTGTACAGTCCAGAATTATTAGTCTACTACTATAAATATCTGTGTAGGAGAGTTCTGCAGGGTTTAGCTAATGAAACTTAGGACTCTACAAAATTCAGTTATTCCTCTTTTCAGAACTAATTGATTAATTTGGACTATTTTGTCAAAGATAGGTCTGAGCTAGAATAGATTTGAGTTAGAAAATTTTCAAGGAAATACAGTTATATTAAATGACTGTTCCTTCCGTTATTGCACTTAAGGTAATAGTATCTTCAGAAGAAGTGCTTTAATGAATATACGAGAATAGTTGCTGACTGGTTTATTATAAACAAATTGATGTTTGGAAAATTACGATTATTTTAAAACAAAATATTTTCTTTGTCACCTTTTCTGTGTTTTGCTTAAAGTCTTTATTTAGAGATAACTCATCCAGTCTGGAGCTGAGGTATTATTCTGCACTATCATAACGTCCAAATTAAATATGTTCTGGTTATGTCTAAGTGGGATAAAAAAGTGTACGTACACATTGAGGTTTAGTGCTTAAATGGCCCTTAGCATCTAGGCCCATGTTTTTATTTTGTAGGTGAAGAAACGCAAGTCCGGAAAAGACTGTGTTTTTCTAAAAGGCATGCAACTTATTAGAGGCAGAGCAGAAGCTAAAAACTTGGTTTCCTAATTCTCAATTAGGTATTGAGATTGTTCAGCCTAGACAGATCCCAGGTGTGACTTGATTATTGTCTCCAAGAATAAATAACTATCTGCCAGGGACTAACAGGAAAGAATTGATTTACCTTGATCAGAGATGTGACAGTGTCTTTACTCCTGAAAGATTTCAGAAAGAATAAGTAACCCTCAGCTGCATAATTTAAATTGTAAAAGGCTTGATCAAATGTTGTTGTAAGACTCCTTTGATATTATTCTCTGCAGCTTAATGATTTTTAAGGATAAAAATATGGTAATGGACATACTAATATTAGAATTAAGTGGTGTTTTACTGGAATTTCCATTTAGAAGAGTGACCGCTACTACTACTAGAAAAATGAGTCCAGATCAAAGATTTTAACCTCATCATTTGTGTGTGTACCTTTGGGAGAGTACTCTATCTTCCTTGTGTATATTTGGATAGAAAAGAGTCCCAGTTCGTTTAAAGATTAATAAACCAATTTATTTTTTTTTAAACACCAGCCTTGGCAGATGCAACATTATGTATTCTTGAACCTATTATGTCTGTGGAAGTCATAGCTCCAAATGAATTTCAGGGAGCAGTGATTGCAGGAATTAACCGACGCAATGGAATAATCACAGGACAAGATGGAGTTGAAGACTATTTTACACTATATGCAGATGTAAGTATTGTTGGTTCCTGACAACCTGGCTTCTATTAACCATAGGAGGAAATCAGATTAGCTTTTGTTTCTGGAAATCGTAGAGCAAATTGACACATTTCCCTGGCTATTTGAGTGTTGAGTTTGTGGCTTATATATGTGTGACAATTTCTGTAATTTTCTGTTACAGGAATTTTCTGTTAGAGCATCTTAAGTGCAAAAGCTAAAAATAAGATTTATTTCATGTAGACTTTGTGAATATGCTATTTTCTTAGATATATAGTTCCATTTTCTCATTATAGCTTTATTTGCATAGCTGTCTTATGCTCTAATTTATTGGGATATTTAGTTCCCTTGCCTGTACCTTACTTGACTTAAATCTCATGGGAGAAAGGGTTTATTACATTACCTAAGGCCTCCTGAAGACACTACTACTGACATGTCATTGAGGAGTCCTTAGGAAAGCTGTATTCACATTTTCACCCAAGAAACGCGTCTGAGCACTTGAGCTGCAGCGAGTGGAGTGGGGTGAGAGGAAAAGGCTGTTGATGGTGTCCACTCTGTGAAACTGGAAGATTTGCTTTCTAGTTGTGACTGTGAAATGAAATTATTTTCAAATAGGGTTTCTACTTGCAGTGAAACAAAAATAAATTTTTCTTTGGCTTCTATCTTTTAAACCAGGAGTAGTTAGTAGAAACCTAAGTCTAAAAGAATTAAATTGCTAAGGCTTCTCTGTATTTTCCTCAAACATTTTTCAATAAGCAATGTTAAAGTATCTACTATGTTTATTTTCAGGTCCCTCTAAATAATATGTTTGGTTATTCCACTGAACTCAGGTCATGCACAGAGGTAAGCAGGTGCTTACGTTTTAATTCAGTGCTCGAGAGACCATCCTACAAAATGATCATTTTTATGAAATCTTGTCTTTATGTGACTTGACTTGATAGTTGGGTTTTTTTTAATTTGCTTGTTTTGTTTGTTTGTTTTAAACACCCAGGGGAAGGGAGAATATACAATGGAGTACTGCAGATACCAGCCGTGTTCACCATCCACACAAGAAGACCTCATTAATAAGTATTTAGAAGCTACAGGTCAGCTTCCTGTAAAAAAAGGAAAAGCCAAGAACTAGTTTTCTTCAGTTTTTTGACTGAATATGCAAGGTTTAGATACTTTAACGGACTCTAATGGAATGAAACCAGGCTGAGAACAAGTAATTTTAGAAGCCCTTTCTATTAAATTCAGGAGCTTCTATTATATCAAAGTCAATTCTATATATATCTCCTCTATTGATTGGTTTTTACCTCAAATAAAATATTATTACGGAAATACATTTAATACTGATTTAAGGGGGAAGAGGCTTATTTCTGTTATACTTCTAAGCTTAGAACGTGTATAAACTTCCAAATTTTTTATAAGAATTTTCAACATACAGAAAAGCTGAAAAAACAGTACAGAGAGTGGCCATATACCTTCCATTTGGACTCAACAGTGGACAATTTTGGTAACAGTTTGTTGATCAAATAATTTCCTTTGTCATGTTTGCTTTATCTGTTTGTCTGTTGTCCATGTATGTCTTATACTTCCATTTTTTTTAAAAATTGTTTTGCTGAATACTTGGAAGTGAATTGCATATATCATGATACTATCTTGGATTGTCATCTTTTAATTGGCAGCCTTTTTAAGAGTGGATTCCTTTGTGACAACGTGGATGACCCTAGAAGAGATTATGCTAAGTGAAGTAAGTCAGAGAAAGATAAATACTGTATGATTCTTACCTATAGGTGGAGTGTAAAAAAACAAATGAACAAACATTAAAATGGAAGCAGACTCATAGATACAGAGAACAAACAGGTAGGTGTTTGTTAGAGAGGAGGGAGGAGTCAGGAGAGAGGAGTGAAATAGGTGAGGGAGATTAAAAGGTCCATACTTCCAGTTACAAAATAAATGAGTCCTGGGAATAAAATTATTTTTTAAGGAATGGATTCTATATGATCTTAATAGAGAATGTTTTTCAGATTCTTTATTTGGACATTAAAATGCTAGCTAGATTTCTAGCTATTTTATGTAGAGCTGATTGCTTCAATTTGTGGCTTCCGCAGATTTTTATCTGCTTGTTTTTAGGAGTGTAAATGTTACTTTTTGCAGACCTATGAGGTGAAAAACAGACCCTTGCATATGCTTTTCTTATCTATATTCATCTTAGTGTTTCTGTAGCTCAAAATAATAAAAAATTTATAATTAACAGGCTTGCTGCCTAGTCTGTTTCATTCACCTTGTAAATGCTAGCTGAATTTGAGTCTGTTAGAATTTATCATGTATTGTATTCATTGAGATTGTGAAAGAACAAATGTTAAGCTTTTGTTCCTAGAATATGTTGGACTTTGCCAGACAATTCCACCATATTCAGAATTGCCTCATCCAAAAATCATCTGATGTAATAGACATGCCCTAGTCCTTTCCCTTAGTGAATAATACAAATAAAATAACTGGCTTAAATTTCTTTGTTTTTCTTGATTTATAGATTTGACTTTATAACTTAAGGTTCCTAGAAAAAAATCTTTAAAAAATATTGAGCAAGTGTTTTCAAGGCATTTGCTAAATGCTTGATATGCATGATCTAATTTCGTTTTTACAACCCTATGAAAGTAAATTACTAAATGTCCATTTTTGTAATGGAGGTGGCAGAAGCACAGAGAAGGTAAGTAACTTGTCCAAGATCATACAGCTCATTAACTTTTCAAATTGATAATGCAGTTATTATACTTACCAAACCAACTGCATTTTCCCATAAATATATCTGTTGCTACAGTAGCATCAGGCCTGAAAAATATTGTTGCTTTGGCATTTCATGAGCATCTCACGGTATTGATAATGACTTTGAATAGTGTTCTTAATGAGGAAATACCTTCTTAGAACTTAGCACAGTTCCTCTGGTTATTGCCAACAGTTAGAAATATTAGAACATAAGATGGATAAATTTGGATTTGTTTTTAACTTGGTCTGGTTATGATGGTATGGTTCCTGGAAAGAGTCTAGATATCTAATGTGACACCAGCATTTCATAGGCAATGACACAGGCCCAGCTGGTGGGAGTAACTAGAACAGGATCACACAGGGGCCGATCCAGGACCAGAACCCACATCTCTTGCTAAGTCATTAGTCTGGTTATAGTTTAAAGACCACATACCAGCCAAAGTCTCTACAAGGAAAAAATTAATGAGGATATTCATAAGTAAGTTTCTTTTATACTACTAAAGAATAATTATTGGCTAATTTAAAAACAGACAGTATTATTTGTGTTGGAGAATAGTGGCAGCACTAGGGAGTATTGCCCTGATTCCCAATCCTGGCAGCACTTTAAAAATCACCCAGAAGCTTTAAAAATACCCAGGCCGACCCTTAGATACTCTCATTCTTTGGATCAAGAACAGAAGTTTTCTGGTTTATTCAAATATACAGACAAGGTTAAAGACCATTGTAATGTCACCTGCACCTCCAAAACATGAAATGCAGATATGTCACACTATTAATATTTTGTGTGAAGTTAGAGTTTGGGCTGTTTGTTTTTAGTTTGATAACTTTACCCTTAAAGATACAGTTTTCTGTTATTCCTTTCCTCTTTGCTTAGTCTTAGATTGTTTAGTTTGTGAAGACACTTAATTCTGAAGTTTTAGGATTTTTTCAGATTTTAATGTTTTTGAAATCTGGATGAGTCTGTAAATTGATACCAGTGAAACAAGGCAGCCACCAGGTAAGTAGTACGTTGTGACACGTAGGAATACATCCCTGTGTAGAAAACAGCTATTTGCATTGCTAAAACTATACATTTTTATATTAGAGCTTTAATTGTTGCTTGGTGTCTTCAGGTACCACTGTAATGCATCATTGAAGTAGTTAATGTATTCACAGGCAATTTACTGTGAGCATTCATACAAATAAGCGTCAGGCAGCATGTTAGGTGACTGTAGCACTTTGAAATCTAGGAAAGGTCACGGAACAGGTCATTGAATTTTCTAAGCTGTGAGAAATTAGTGTAGTAAAACTCATGTCATGGAAGACATTCAAAGGCTAATACAGAATCTTCCAACTGACTTTCAAAAGAATTTGTTTAACTTCTAACTGAATCATAATTCAGATAGGAAAAATGAAACTGAGTAGAATCAAATGGAATGCAGACAAAATCCTGGTGTTATTTTGTACATCTTAAAATTTCTGAAAATTCTGAAGAGATTAGGAAAATCACTGTAATGCTGTATATAACTGCCACTGGGTCAGACTGAGTCTTAATTCTTTACACTCAATGAAAAGAGGGCTTAGGGTATTTAGAAGGTTTAATTCTATGTCAAGGCAGATGAAGTAATTTTTTTCTGTTTGTTAGCTAGCAAAATCGGTATTAATAGAATCAAGTCAGCAATTTTAGAGTTTGTGTTAGAAAAGATGTTCTAGTGGTGATACTGAGAAATTTTTTCGTGGTTTAACTTTGTGGGTTTTGCGAATTTATAAATTCGGTAAGTTTTTATATGTGTAGATATACTGAAGTCTGTTAAAGGGCCATTTTAGATTCCTTGCCTGATTGAATTATGGTCACATTTGTGAGCCTGATTTCACTAATAATGCCTTTATGAGGATGAGATCTGCCCCACCTCCTGGCTACAGGTTTTCAGATGTGGATATAAGCATTCATTAAATGATATTAACTTTGAGAGGCATATGCTGGCCCGTTTCCTGGATCGAATCTTCCTTCCTGGTTAGCTACTCCACTGAATCTGATAATGGTATATGTTGTATTTGCTTTTATAAACTACTTAGGCCAATATTGGGTCCAGATTGTCCTTACAAATGAAAGTTGTAAATACTTTGTAAACTTTTAGTTACATCACTGTTTCATTTAATGTGTATTTGCAGACAGACACTCGGCTTTATCTGTGAGATACTATTTTTTTTTGTAAAATTTGAATTACACAATATTTAGAGATCATTTAATCCCAGTTTAGCATAAATTTTGACTATAGACAAATCTCTACAAACACATTTAACACATTTTATTTAGAAACATTTATTTGAAAGTAGGTATCAGTTAAAAAGGAATACTTGCTTGAAATCAAAAAATAAAATTCCTTTTAAACAGGTAATATTTTCCTTATAATTTGCTTTCACTGTAATATATTATCTTTTTTACATGTTAGGTAAAAGCATCATAAAATAGTTGGCTACAGTATATTCAAAATATTGAGAAATGCAGATTTACAGATGTGACCATCAAGTCTATTTTGCTGTGTTTTTTTTAAATACTTATTGGTCCAGCTGCAGCACACAGTAATGAACTAGGTTTTGCAATTTAGGGTTGAAACCCTGAGGAACCTGCAGGGAGACTGTTTAGCACTGAGCAGAGTTCAGTGTGTACATGCTCCCAGAGTTAAAAGTAAACCAAACCAATCAAAAAACAGAAACCCCAACATCTTTTGAGTATTTACTTGTAATCCCAGGCCTCCCTAAATTACCAGAATGCCGTATACCTTGGCTATTTTACTAGAGTAATGATTTTGGCTATTTAGTATAGTCATTTGGTGTAAGCAGACGATCTTTTTTGCTTTTCAGAAATTACTAAGCTCTGTTGGTGCCACAGCTGATCCCTCTTCTGTTCCAGAGGCTTCTTCTGGTGTCTGTACCTCTTGACAGTGGTACTTCACTTTCAGTGGTTTGCCAGGGTACCAGACCAAGTGAATATGACAGGGAATGATTTCCTGGGAAATAAGAGTTCTAAAATTATGATCTACAAAAACTTCCGGCTAAAACAATTCCGTATACTGTTTTGTTTTACCTGTGTTGAGAATTCATGAAGTAGAACAGTATAACCAAAATCAATTGCATCATCATTTGTTTTCTGGAGGAAGGAAAAAACAATAATTAGTGCAATAGCTAGAGTAAGTTGACTTTAGCTCAGAATTTGGAAGGCTCACCTTATATAAATCCTTGCTTTGGCTAGGTGCCGTGAACCTCCTGCTACCTGTTCAAGTCTAAGCCTCATCTCCTGTGGTGGTTGGTATTCTGTGTTACGATATGGAAGTCATGGATTCTTCTTGTTTTGTCACTGAGGCATGTGGAAACCTAGTAGTGTCTTTTTTTTTTTTTAATGGGTTTTGATAGAGGCTAAGGTCTATTGAGTATAGGTAGAATTTTTTGACCACCTTAGGAGTCTAGTTACTGTGTATGCACCTCAAGCCAATAGGTTAGCCCTGATATGCCAGGCAGTAAGAAAATGGATAGGGCAGCCAGGATTTCTAGGCCACCATGGGCCAGATTGTGCTAGGCACTTAGTACATACTCTGGAAGAGAGGAGAATTCCCTGAGAACATGTATAATGAGCCTGGTTTTACAGGGAGGGTACTTGAGGTTATAGCTAGTGACATCAGGATTCAAACTCAGACCTACTGTCTCCATCACCCACATTCTTCATGCTTTACCATACCACTTCTAAAACCAGCACTTTGGATATTTACAGGTAGCTAGGCAGTCTTCCTCTTACCTTCTTTATTCACTTGATTTTTATAAACTTTACTAGTGACCATACCAATTTCCTATTTTCTTTTTACTTTTTTTGGAGGGGGAGAGGTTGGGGGCAAGGGTGCTTATCGCCTTTCCTAGTAAAAATGGAGGAGAATTTTAAAATAGATCTACAAGGCTTTCACCGAGACTACTTAAGAATATGAAAAAACAAAAAGGACTTGACTTGATACTAAGTTTTATCTTCCCTTTGCTTACAGTGATGGAGATTTTTTTCAAGCCATGAAATTTGCAGCAGTTGGGGAGGGTGCTGGAGGGAGAAGACACAGGAGAGGGCCTGGCTCCATCAGAAATTGACGGCTCTTCTATGATACTTTGCTTCATTGGGTGGGTTTCCCTTTTGTCTAACAGTGTACCTATGAATGATGAAAGCAAATATCCAAAATACAGGCTGCAAAGATAGAACTCATGAGAGAAAATTCAGTGTCTTATGTCAGTTCCTGAAGGTGCCAGTGATCAGTTGGGCATTGCTAGGTTTGGGGGTGAATTTAGCCTTGTTTGACCCTCCTTTGGTGACGATCTTGACCTTTGACTGTATTGACACAGCTGGCTGCTATGTTGTACTATTTCTGTCTCAGACTTTCGTGCTGCCTGCATTAGTTCTCAAGGCTTGACTGTTTACCATGTATTTCTACAATTTAAAAATTGGTCTTAGTGTTTTTTCAGGACAATGCCTCCTTCTGTTTTTGAAAATAGCATTTCTGAAGGAAATCATGGGAATCTACAGATTTTAGGCAGAAAGGAAGCAAGGCTTGAAACAAATGATGGCATTCGAATTCCATCTGACAAACTGTTCTGCCAAATACAAAATGTTACCTATTTTTAAATAATCCAAACAAAATTTGGGATTATTTTAATGCTTAGACACCCTGTACCATTTAATTAAGACCTTCCTGAATAAAGTTATTGAAACACACCTTACATTTCTGTTTTTCTAGGTTCTTCCTCCTCCAGGAGGAAGCACCCTCAAACAAAACCGAAAGCAGGGCTTACTGAAGATCTGCGGCCTGGACACTGCATACCTAGCTAGCAAAGGGTCCAGGCTGCACTGTCTGCACCAAGTGAGGCTCTGCCAGGAAGCCACCATTCTTTATATTACCCAGAAACAATCTCCTTGGCTTATGTATTCAGATAATGACCAATGTCAAATCCTTAGAGTCCAAACTGATGATGACTTACTGTCGCATCTTCTGGTAACTCAGCACTTTAATGTTCCTAGAGACAGACTGAAGTGTTTGTTTTGTTTCCTTATACTTACTCATAACCCACACCATCCCCATTTCTCCCCGCACTGTCCCCCAACCCAAAAGAATGATCCCTAAGAGAACCATGTGGTTTTATACATTTTTTTCCTGTAGCCAACAAGTATCTCCCCTGCCCTTCGCTTAGTCCTCATGGTTTGGGAATGACATGTTCTTCAGTTCTAAGGCAATAATGCCAGTAAGATGGGTCTTATGTTTGTATTTCAGTCTGTCTTAGCCTGCTCTTTTCCCAGGCTGTGTTCTTTTGGGGCTATGAGGTTGTAAGGCTGCACTTCTTTACATAATTGAATTAAAAGGTAAGTTTAATTCAGAGTATAGAGATAGCAATTCCCACCCAGAAAGCTTTTGGAAAAACTATAATCCCTATAGTTTCCTGAACTGTCTTGGGCCGTGGAGCACCTCTGGTCACTTCCTGCTTCTGTGTCTTGGCTTTGTCAGCCCTTCTGTCCTACGTACAGTCTCTAGAACAGACCTAGACTTTCCGATCTTTCTTAGTGGTTTTTAAAAAACTGTTGCTTGTTTTGCTTGTTGCTTCTTTTTCTGAAAGATCATAAGAAACTTTAATGGCCACCAAATAGCAGAATTTGATAATCTACTTGGATGATGCATGCTTTTAAGGGAGCCCTAAGATGAAATGCATATCAACCTTGAAACCAAATTTCCCAGTTGCTTCAGTGTTTAGATTTATGTTCGTTTCAAGGGCTTCAATAAATTTGTTAATCCTCATTTCCTAGTCCTAATTTGTTTTGGGTGACCCAGCAAGTCAGGTGCATATTCAATTATTATTTATGTAAAATCCAAATCCCACAGGGTGAAAAAAAATCAAAAACTCCTACTCAGTGACCATTCTCTTCCTTCCTTTTCTGTTTTCTGAGCTGTACAATCACATTTGTCTCCACTTTCCTACCTGCAGGTTGGTTGAGGGCTATTAATGGACAGATAATGGACATCAAAGACCGGCTAGAATGAGCAAACCAGGGCTGCCGTTTTTGAGCCACAGTATGTCTGGGTCATTACTCTGGTGATGTGTCATATACAAATGCAGAAGAATGGAAAACACGGACATTAAGAGATCCTAACTTTTTCTCTTTTGTCTCTGTTGCTCTATTCCTAATGAGTTTTCCTCTGACATTCATTAATCTTGACACCTTTTTCTACATCAAACAAAAAAATTCCCCATAACTTCCCAGTTAAGGTAAAAGCCTTTGGTTGAGGATATGACTGTCTTGATAGATGAGAGAAACTTTTATCTAACAAAAGAATTAGTGTTATATCCTGACTCTTGATATATCAATTAAATGGTCACTTCTATTAAAAAGCACTCTATAAGGGGAAATAAATGTGTTCATTTCGATAAGTAAGGAAAAATTTCAAACAGTTATCTCTTTTACAAGTGGTCTTTGGAAGGCACACCAAGCTGTTCCTGGCAATAATGCTGACTGGATGGTAGACACATCCTAGTACTCAGAAGATACTCACTGATGCTCTAGCTGTCTATCCATGGTGAGCCCACTGCTTCACCCATCCATGTAGAAAACGACTTTTAGAAATTTGTGCTTATGGTTGGCTCAGCCCGCCTCTCTGAGTAGTTGATTCTGCTTACTCTGGAAGTGCCCGCCCCCTCCATCACACTTGCCTGACAGAAACCCCAACTCAGCCTCCTCCACTTCCACACCTGCACAGTTGAGTGACTGGACCTCTAAATTCGTGACCATAGACCTTCAGGGGCCTGCAGTACTGCGTCAAGTCCACAACTTTCTCCACACTCCATTCTCATCCACATACCTTCTGTCTCATCCTTGCTCTCAGCTGGAGACTGCCTCACTTTCACTGAGAAGACAAACATTCAGAACTTCCACAAGCTACCACCTGCCCTTCACCAGCATCTATGCCACACTCATCTTCCTCCAGGGGACTCTCTGTGCTCCCGTCCAAGGTCGCCTCCCAGATGGGCCTTTTCTTCCTATCTACTCAAAGGTATTAACTCCAACAAGCCTGCCTTCTCTTTCCTACAAGTCCTGCTTGGCTCCTCTCTGCTGGATTTTCCTTATCTACATATAAATATGCTATTAAATCTCCCAACCTAAAGATACAACAAAAAGCCCTCCTTCCACCCTGTGCTTCCCCACCCTCTAGCTACAGCCCTTCCCTTTCTTTATAACAAAATTCCCTGAAAGAGTGTCTACTGCCTCTCCTCCTGTTCTCTCCCGAACCAACTCCAGTCAGGGTTTTGCCCACATTGTGCCAGTGAGATAGCTCTAGATAAGCTCTCCATCGACTTCCAACTGCCTGAAACCAAATGTCAATTCTCAGTCCTCATCCTACCTGACTTTCCAGCAGCATTTGATACAGTTATTCAGTCCTCTCACCCTTGAAACACTTTTTCTCAGATCTCCAACCTCAAATTTGAAGTGTTCCAGAACTCAATCCTGACCTAACTTTTCTCTGTCTATGCTCATTCTCTGTGATCTCATCCACTTCTGTGGCTATAAAAAAAACCATCCATGTGGGAATACTGCAGCCCAAACCTATCCCCTGAACTTCAGCCTCTTATATCCAGATGACTTTACAGATCCTCTACCTGGTTACAGAATTTAGAATACCCCAAATCAAGCTAATTTCCACCCAAATCTGTTGTTCTGTAGTCTTCCCCAATCAGTAAATGAAAACTGTCCATCCAGTTACTCAGGCCAAAATCCTAAGAATCATCCTTGACTTGTCTCATTCTCTGATATCTCCATATCCATCTCACCAATAAATACTGTTGGTCTACCTTCAAAATATATCCAGAATCCAGCCACTTACCACCTCCACTGCTGCCATCCTGGTCCGAGTTACCACTGGGTCTTGCCTAGATTATTGTAATACTTCACTGGTCCCCTGGCTTCCACACTTGCTATCTTGGCCTGTTCTCAACACAGCAGCCAGAATGGCCCTATTGTAAGTCAGACTGTGTCACTCCCCTGCTAAAAACCCTCTAATGAATAAAAGACAAGGTCCTTCTAAAGACCTCCAAGGCTTAACACAACCTGATCCCCTCCACCTGATCTCAGCACCCCACATACTCGCCTTGCTCACTCTGCTCCAGCCACACTAGCCTCACTGCTGTTTCCCCAACCCCTCAGCCACGCTGCTGGTCAGTTCCCTCTGCCTGAAACGCCTTCCCTTATGGAAGTGTGGCTCACTCTCCCTTCCCTAGGCCTCTGCTCCAATGTCGCCTCTGCTCCAATTAGAGGGGCCCTTAATTTAGACCGTAAGTAGTCCTGTCAGTACTCTGCATTCCCTTTTCCCTACTTAATTTTTCTCCTTAGCACTTACACCACCGGACATGTATTTGCTTGTTTATTAGTGCACTGTCTTTCTTACCTTCTTTCACTGGAATTAGTCTCAATAAGGGTGCTGCATTGTGTTTTGTTCACTGCTGCATCCTTAGTCCCTAAAACATCACCTGGCATTCAAATATTTATTCAGTGAATGAAACACAAAACTCTTGCCGTGAAACTATAAACCCATATGAATTTAGCCTAAGAACATCACATTGGTTGTATTTCTTAAGGTACAAGTTAATTTTCAGTTTTTCTTACCCACTGCTTCACCCTGCTGAGCTGTGCCATGTAGTAGTGTAAAAACTGCGTTGTCTTTTCCCACATCACGTAAGAGCTGCCCAGAAAGGCTAAATCCCAGATGGGTTTCAGAGAAGGATCAATATGTCCGTGATTATCTGAAGGCACACAAAAAAGCACACTTGTTTTAAGACATTTTTAGGGCAAAATTTCAGAAATTTCAGTGATAGAACTTGTACCTGTTTCTATGTTATATGGAGATTTACATGCTTCAAAACTTGGCCTAAGTAAAGCTACTATAAAACAGTTTAAGGACTATCTGTTCTATATAAATGCAAAATAAGAGCTAGAATGATACTCAAAGTTAATCTAAAATCTTGTTAGTTGAGAAGTATTTTTTAATTCTATTGAAACATCTATCAGTTACCTTCTCCACTTCACCTTACAGGTTTGGTCTAGTCAGTGTGCTGGTCTTTGCCAGTCCACCACATGTCTGTCCCTCCCTGCTGATTGTTGGCGTTAAAGTTAATCACTGTAGCAGCAGCATCTCTGCCACTTTTTTGACCACATGAAGAATCAATCAAGTGGGTTTTCCTGGGGCATTGTTTTTGGAACTGCAATCTTTTTAACTCAGCGAACATTTATTAAAAATGTACTTAATATCAGATACGTAGGATACAATGACTAATAAATTACCTTTTGTGACTTTTAGGAACTCAATTTTAGCAAGTAATTTATGAGGCAACTGTTCATGGACCATCATTTATGTAATTTGACAGAGATATTCTTAGTCTAATTTAAGCCCAACAATAGTATAGTGTGTGAGTAATACTAATTAGCTTATTAGGAGATGAATCCTTTTTGGTAAAATAATCTTGAGCATAAATGCTGCTGTATACTGGTAGAACCTGACCTGGCTGGTCTGTATGAATGGTAATCAATTCAAAAGGCATTCACTGATTGCTTGGGTGCCACGAGGGACACAAAGAGGGGCCCTACCTTCTACTTGCTGACAGTGAAGAAACACAGCTGACACCTTCCTTAAGAGAGGGAGGATCAGAGAGCTGAGGGGACAGAGAGAAGGGAGAGGTTTCTTTGGGCTGAAAGTTTGGGGAAAGCTTCATAGAGTTGAGATCTAAGCTGAGCCTTGAATTCCTGGCATGTGTATGGGAGTGAGAGTGACCAACTTCACCTTATGGTGCCACTGTGAGTTTAACTTGTGAGATGAAAAAGAATTACTGCAGAAGAAAAATTAGTTATACAAGATACTGTGAGTATGAGGACATCTGCAAGTAAAACTGCCAGTAGCCCTGCTGCAGTTGCTCAGGCACCAGGACTTTCTCTGGTTATTCCCAGGTCCCCAGCCTTTTCCTTTGTATGTAGTATACTTGGGCTTATCTGTAGAAGTTTATGAACTCACTAGAAAAGGTGCAGTTTTTACTCAGAATAAAAACCAGACAACTACTTTTTTAGGGGAAAAACAGGGCAGAGCAAGGATATCCTAAAACAGATTAGATCTCACTTAGTCAACTGTAGAGAAAGCTGTACTCAGGCCAGTACCCTGGGTTGAGTACATCCTGAATAGGATCTGCTGAGATTTGAACCAGCTATTCCAACAGGTTTTGATCCACTTTATGTAAAAACCAAATCTTTTCAGCTTTAAGTAGATAATTTTATATACACAGGCTATAAATAGCACTGTTAAATGTTTCTGCTGAACTTAAAGTGACAAGAGTACTTGTAGATTTTGTTGATGAAAAGGTTCCCTGTATTAGTTTTTTGAAGCTTCACAGTAGCCACGTTAAGTCAGACTGTTACAGAATGAACCTTGTGGGCATATAGGATTTATTAACTGAACATGATCCAGTTAACCTACACTATTAAAAAGTCCAAAATACAGTGATCCTAGAAAAGTTTCAATACAATTTCTATAATTTATGTTTTAAGAAGAATATATAAAACTCTATTTCCCCAACTAATGCTAAGGAAGGGAACAATCCCGAAATAATGGTAGATTTTAAGTATCAGTCATCGGCCCATTTATTTCAGGCAGTACTGAATGTAAGCAAATTCTACTACAGTGTAAGATTTTGAATTGTTCTCATAATTCTTTGGAACAGGATTTAATCCAAGTTGTCAGAGAACTATAATGACAATGAGCCAAGCTTCTGAATTTTTGAAACACTAGGAGCGTTTTTCAGAGCACTTAGTCTGAGTAAATGGATGGGACACAGATGCGCTCAGGAGTGGAGACCACAGGTCCTCTGAGGCTGACTTGGGTCTGTTACGGTCTCCGGCAAATGAGTGACCTGAGAGAGAGAGAGAGGGACGGGGAGCGCTGTCATGGTTAGAGGTCAAGCTTAATGCCCAAGTGCGCGAGTCCAGAGATGACTTCTGTGGTTTTGCAAACTGGATTTGCCAGTAAGTCTGAGTCCCAGATGCTGCCCACACACCCCACCAAGGGCCAGAACAGACTGCGTCACTTCAGCTGAGTCACGTCACAGGCAGGGCTCGTTTCTTCTGAGAGACGGCACCGCTGCCCATCAGCTCAGGACCAAAAATGAGATCAACTGACTCCACGGCAAGTTCCCGAGACAGTCGACTCGGCCTGCCCTGGTGCGGGAAAGGCCGTGATGGCGTCTTGTCACCTGAAGTTCCCAAAGCCACCGCCAGAAACCTCTCAAGGCATCTCCTCAGCTTCTGGACCCAGCCCTGAAAACTGCACCCCCACGTGTGGGTCCTACTGCAAAGACCTCTACCCCTTCCTTGGAATTCCACTCTTGCCCTGTGCCTCATCTGGGATGAAAGTGGGGGGGCTAAATGTGCAGTTTTTGGAGGAGTCACTATGATGCACTGGAGGTGAAGAGTAGGAAGAGGATACTTCTGAGTTTTGTTTAAATAATGAGGTACCATATTCTGTAGCTGAATTAAAGTGCCATTTGGAGGATACAATTTTAAATGATCATTCTTTTTATGATTTAGTAATAACATGTATTCCTGAGTATAGGAATTCCAGATACTGTTCATACCAGGTATGCTGACTACATCCACGGGGTTTTGAAGTTGCTTCATGCGCTTGTAGAGCTGGTAATCCTCTTCGTGTCTTTTCTTCTTCTCAATGAGTTGAGCACAAGTCACATTAACAGCCGGTCTGGGTTTCTCATTCCTGAAAAACACTCGAGCAGAACATTTCCCCAGACGTTTGTTACCTTCCTGAAACAAAGATTTTGGAAGTAAATGGAATGGTTCCTTCTCACGCCCCGTGGCCCCAATACACAAACACACACAACTGGGGAGTTCCTTGTACACGGCAGGTGTGCGCTGGCAGCAATACGCGGTGGTCTGCTCTGTAGATAGTGATTTCTGCGCTCACAGCGGAACACAACAGTCTTCACTCTGCTGTCGTTTAAACTCCGGCTTTCTGATGGTGCCCTTGTGAAAGGATGCTGGGCCTTTTCCCAAGAACCATCACTGGAGTCTGTGAGTACTGCGAGGACAGGGGTACTTCCCTCTACTGTGGACCAACACAATGCTCAGCTGGACCTCAAGCTTGCTAACCTGAACCAAAGGAAAGCTGGTTCCCACAAACACAAACAGCACCTTCCAGCTGCCTGACGAACTCAGTCCACTTATTCCAGTTTTACAGATTAAGACTGAGGTTTACAGGGACACCTACTCCGTGTCTCACAGCCATTAAGTGGCCAGCCAGGACTGAGCTGTGTCTGTGATGCCAGGGCCCTGTGAGAACTCCACCCCTCCACTCTGAGACCTCATATGGAAGAAGCAGAGGCACAGATCACCCAGATGGACAAACTCAACTACCTGAGTGACCAAGAGAGGTGTGTCTGCACTCAAATGTAGACACACTGAGTGTTCTGGGAACACCCCAACTCATTTTCCAATCTAGAGACATGTGGAGCTGGGTAGCTGGATGCTTTAAGTAGACATAAGTCTATGACTCATTCTGGGACAGTGCTTCTCCACCGTTGTAGGTCACAGATCCCTTAACTCAACAATAAAAGCCTGGGAACTGCTTCCCAGAAAAACGCATGTCCACTCATACCATCCACTGGGCCTAGAATTTGAGGAAGTTCATGGATGGACCCACTCAAACCCATCCATGGGCCCCTAAGTAAGAACTCCTGTTACTACGTGGTTAGGTGAGCAGCTGAGTTCTTTTCACTTTTACAATCGTTGAAGCTGGGTAGAGTCCCAGTTAGAGCAACAACCAAAAAGATAAAGCCCACAAAGAAACAAACTAATCAAAACTGGACCTGCTTAATCCCCTCCTAGAACTGATTCAGAAAACTGAAATAGGCTTTCCAATGGGCAGCTTTTCCTCTGGTGAGTGCTGGTTTAAATGGGAGGGAATTTCAGTGGTGCATTAGCATCCTAATTATCTGTGCAACAGAAGAAACAACCGAAGGGGCATTCTGGAAGAGGCTTATCAAAGGCAGAAGCCGGGCTGGTACGTGGAATCCTTTGATGTCACGGCCATTTCCAGAGAAGAGGAGAGGAACCAGGTATTGCCCCCTTTTGTTTTTCTTTCTGTGTCCCTGTCCCCAGACAGCTCCACAGAATCAAAGAAGTTGCCTGAAGATGAAAGAACTCTCCTGCCCCCTACCCTGAAGTGGAACATTTCAGTTAGCTAACCATGCTCTTCAGAGAAACAGGGCTGGTCCAAATAATCTAGTCATTGTTTTCCCTTAAGCATCAATCTAACACTTCTGTTTGCAACACAGAAACCAAAGGCACCCTCCTTAAGCTTTAAGAAAATGTTAGTTCTCAGGTTAATTAGTGAAGTCAGAGTGTTGCTGTCTTGTTAGAACCTGTTTCTGACTACCAGCAGGCTTTCTTCCAGAAGCATCGGATGAAGGGGTCATGCCTTCACCCTGAAACACCTTAATGCCGGACCCGCCTGCCCGTCCCTCTGCTCTGACTCAGTGCTGCACAAAGGGGTTTGGGCTGGTCTCCACCCAGGTTCCAGCTGCTGCCTCCCAGCTTGGCCTGGCACCTCCAAGTTCATCTGGCTCTAATTTCTGAGTCTTCTGTTTACTCTCTTCTTGAGAACAGAGAAAGGACACTTGGCAAACCATGGCCTGCCGAGTCAGAACTACAGAGGCTGGAGATGCTGTGGCGGACCTGCTGTGCTACAGGATGCCTCTGTGCATGGAAGCTCCTGGAACTGGCCTCATGCTATGCCTGCCTGCTGAGAAATGTCAGCAGCTGACAGGGAAAGAGCAGGCTGGCATTTGAGAGATGCTAAGATGCGAGGGAGGGGCACGGGTGCCAAAGGGAGTGTGAAACCCTCTCCCAGCAGCAAAGGAAGGAGGGGACGGTGGACTGTCTTTAACACAGCCTGCACAGGCCATGGTACTGTCCTGCCTACTCTGCTCTTCAGTTCTTGAGAACAAATAGAAAACAGAGCAGGAAAAAAACAAAAGCAAACCTTCATGTCTCTATATATTAAGATTCTCACTTTAAAAAAAATTCACAGGAGTTGTTAACAGGACACTTCACTAATCATGGCAGCCTACCTCCGGGTTGTAGAGCTCTGTGGTGAACACGAGGTCAACTTTACGTTCCTTCTTTTGATTAATCTGAAACACAGAAACAGAAGTTAGCCTCATGGAAGCTCTGTTAACACCATCATATCCAAGAACCACTCTCTCAGGGTAACATGACATGCAAACGGCAGCCGTCACATTTATACCTGAAGAAA
Source organism: Vicugna pacos (assembly GCF_048564905.1). NCBI lineage: Eukaryota > Metazoa > Chordata > Mammalia > Artiodactyla > Camelidae > Vicugna > Vicugna pacos. The sequence continues at coordinate 33,654,458 of NC_132987.1, forward strand.
ATTGGGGGTTTTTTACAAGGAGAAAAGATCTCAAATTTTGGTCTGATCATGCCACTCTGCTTGCTGGTCTGACACCTACTCACAAAGAGGGAGGACGAGAGAGGGACCGGTAGTGCTGAGGCTGGGAGCAGCTAGGCGAGAAGCAGGCCTGAGCACGCAGGGCTGGGGAGCGAGCCCCGTCCCTCCGTCCCCACCGGTCAGTGCCCTCACCCTGAGCTGGGCCCTGGGCCGCATAAGCTCCCCCTCCTGCCTCTCCCGGCTGAACAGGGAATCCAGCGACAAAGGGGTAACCAGAAGTAAGTCCTGGGTTTTCAGGAGGTGATGAGTGAAGAAAAAGAAGTGGGGCAGAATGGCTACTTTTCTGAAGGGGGTCAAGGAGGGCATCTGGGAGGAGGAGACCTCAGCTGAGATGGGAGGGACAACATGGAAGCAGCCACACCCAGACCGGAGTGGGCAGAAGGGACCCACCGTGAGGCCTTCGGTGGGCTCGGCAAAGGGCCTGTGTCTGGGGCAGGCTGGGTCAGCAATACCGAGGAAGTCCTCAGATGCTATGGTCTCCTATTTTCTTGCAGCTTTCATAAGCCAGCGTTCCTCTAATGTTTGGAAAGGCATGTTTAGTATTTCTAAACCTCTTAGTTGACTGATTCCAACACATAGTTTTAGAGTATTCATACCCATGTCATTGAAGCACATTAGACCGTTTAGAAGAACGCTGTATTATTGGCCATCATTTTTTTTTTTAAGAGCACAATTTCATTCAATAAAAGGAGTGTTTTCTACAGAAGAAAAGGAACTTTCTGCTGCATGGAGCTGAAGTTATTTCACATAGTATTGATTAAGTTAGATTGTGGGAACATCAATTTCCCTTGAATACTACTTAGCCCAGGAACACAACCACCAAACAGGATTATCTTATTTTAAATAGACCAGATAGCATACATTACTATTAGTTTTTGGGTTTTTTTTTTTAATTCTGGGAAATGAGGATGGAGGGCAAGGATTCTGTGTCAAGTATTTATGTAAAAAACATTTCAACACATGAATGGAGATACTGCTGGGGGTCGGGGCACCCAGAGCACACACATGAGAGCAGTTTGCTTAGTGCTGATTTTCAATCTTGAAACAAGTTCTAGTGTAAGCTGAAACACTGATTTCAACTACAAAGTCATACAGATTACAACATCCACACACACAAGTCTGTCTTCTCAGTCAGTCACTGTTTACCACCTACTGTGCCAGGCACCGGGGAGATACAAGGAAGCAGGACATCCAGGCCAGCCTTACCAGCAGCCGGCTTCCAGCGTGGGAACAGGCACGCCGGCTGATACACAGTGTGGCTCCTTTATGTGGCCGGAGCTGACGCACGTGGGGCGCTCAGTTTAGAAAAGCTCCCTAGAGCCAGGGGGCCGGGCCACGGTGTGAGAATGGAAGGCAGAGGCTGCTGTGCCAGGGCAGGCAGTGAAACCAGAAAAAAGGCTGTCTGGGGAGGCTGGCACAAAGTCACAAAAAGCCTTTTTTTTTTGTGAAGAGAACTTGGAACTTGATTCCAAAGTCTGTGGGAGCCCCAGTAAAGTAAACATAACGAAGTACTTAGGGTGTTGTAGAGAGTAAGACACAGCACGAAAAGGGCTTGGACGGTGCCTGGGCCAGGGTATAAGTACTCACAGACGTCAATGATATTTATGGTCACTATTTTTATCATTAAAAGCTATCCACATGAGGGAGAGAAAGAACTGAGCTGGAAAGCAGGATCTGGTCCACGGTGGAGGCTAGGGAAGGCTGAGAACACGGACTCTGTCTAGCCTCTTTTACTTTGGTTTCCTCCTGCCGGAAGCTCACAGTGAGCTATCAGAAGGTGTAAGTTGGACCTCCATGAAAGCGGCTGCACAAGGGGCCCCGTGGCCTCTGTCTCCACGTCTCCTGAAGCTCGGCGTCCTCCCTGCCCCACCTGAGTCAGAGGAACACACGGGTCACTCACGCCAGCCACGGGCACCCGCCCATCTGCTGACACTCACAGAAGGCAGCCGTTCTAAGGCTTGAGTCGCTTGCTGCGCCAGCCCTGGGGCCCCCTCGAACGCCGCATGCGGGATCTAGGAGCCTGCCCTTCACGTCCCGAGGGGCCCGAGCGCAGCCTCCCACACAGGAGCCGGGTGCCCCTCAGGCTGCCGGTTAGGGGTGAGCAGGGTGGGCAGTGAGGCCGCGCAAGAGAAGAGGAGGGGGATGCCGAGGTGGCGAGTACGTCTTTGTGCTCGGGGACACAGAAGAGGGCCAGGAGGCAGCTAAATGTCAGACGATGCAGCAGAGGTGATGGCTGAAGCCATGGAATTTGCCGCAATCCCCCGGGAAGGTGCGTACACTGAAAGAACCTGACGACCGCCGACCTTCCCATCGGTACACTGGGGCGTGCTTATTAGCTGTCCACAAGGATGTACAAAAATCTGCCTTATTCTTCATATAACTGTGCATATTTTAAATAAGTACTTAAGGTATCATTTAACTCAACAGTTTTTTGAAAATTCTTGGAGGCAAAGTGAGGTGCTGGTACCTGTTCTTTGTCGAGAAAGAAGCAACCGGACTAACCAAGGCTGTGAGCTGAGTCAGGATGGAGCTGTCTTTTTGAAGAGTAATTTTCCTTCCCGATTCCATCTCTCTGTTTTAATTAGGCGCTCTTAAAACACCTGCATTTTGTCCAAAACACGATTTTTATATTTTTGGTTTTACTTTTTTACCATTTATCAAGACGCAGCCCTTTTATCTCCCACAAAGGCCCCTAGGTCTCCCTTCCTGAGTCACAAGTTCCTCTGAGGTTCTCCTGTGATAAGGCAGCAGCCCTGGGCCTTGGGCAAAACAACACCGCCAGGCCTTCTTTTCTGGGACAAAGTGTCTTGTACTCGTCGGGCCATTTTAGGGCTGTGTGTTCCTTTGGGCTGTCTTTAAGCTGTGCCATGATAGAGAGGTCTTTGTATTCAGCATCCATCCCAGAGTTTTGAACAGGAGCTCAGGGTTAGGGGCAGGAGGACAGGGAACAGACTGTCACAGGCCACCCTCAGGGCATCAGGTGAGGACTTCAAATAGATCACTGTAGAGTTGATTACTTGATCATGGATGACTTAAGAGCTATGAAAAGATAACTGGAGAAGGAGTCCAGTCTAGGGAAGTGACATTTGAGCTGAACTCTGGAGATTCAGAAGGAACTGACTTTGGGGGTGTCAGGGTGGAGTGGGGGTGACAAATCATTCCACATGGAAGGAACAGCAGTGCTGAAGGCCCTGTGGGAGCAGCCAGGAGGGGCCAGAGGGCAGAAAGACAGGAGCCAGGATGTGGAAGGGGCTGGCTGGGTAATCAGGGGCCACCCTGCAGGCTACGGGGAGGGTTCCATCATAAGAGAACTGGGAAGCCATGGACAGGAGGAGAGGCTTTTAAAGATCCCTCTAGCTGGCGCATAGAGAACCAGAGCTGGAGTGAGAGGTCCGGAGTGAATGCAGAGACTCCAGGAAGCTAGTTGAGGGGTGGATGACCAGGGTGGGGACGGCAGAAGTGGAGCAGATGTGGGCGTGAGTCCTAACTGGAAGGTAACAGGACCAGCGACGTCACTCAAGATCAGAAATAATCTCTAGAATTGTAGGAGGACAATATTATCAAGTCAACCATCATTTAAAGGATGCTTGTATTTACAGAACAACAGCAGATGCTCTTGGGCCTGTGCTGGGTAGAGTCCTAGCACGTCACAGGTCCTGACTGGGAAAATGGAGCTCTGAACCCTGCGCACAAGCGAGTAATCGGAGATGCAAACTACAGGAGTAGTGAGGAAGCACTGTTCAACTGTCAGACTGGCAATGAATGAGAAAGTGAAGAGGGCCAATCGTTGGCTGGGTATGGGGGTTCATGGCTGGTGGGAGGTAGCCTGATGCAGCCTGGCTGGGGGGCAGTCTGGCTGACTTGATCAAGTCAAACTTACACATGGCCTATGATCCAACACCCCACTTCTGGGTACACACCCAGAGAAAATGATGCTGTTAAAAGGGACTTGTGGGAGGATGTTCCTTGAGGCCTCGTGTGTGTGGCAGGAAGGTGGAGGAAAGCTGGTGTGCATCCAGGGGGGTGCAGGTAAAATGGAGGTGCTACGCAGGAGAGGCAGCCAACTAACCATACATACACCAACAAAGAGATCCTCACAGCTGAGAGTGGGAACAGAAGCAACACCATGCATGGCATAATGCCACTTAGAAAAATGTTGTAAAGAAAAATTTTCACAAATACCAACAGTATCTTTTATAAGGACACTTACAGACAGAAGCATACACATCAGCCCTTTTCAAGTGGTTGCCCACGGCAGGTGGGATGAATGGTGTGAACAAAGGACATCGCCTGCCGTTTCAGTAAACAAAGGACACTGCAGCCATAAACCCAGACAGCGCACCCTGAGGAGATTCAGGATGGAGAAAAACAGGACACTAGCCCGACAGAGTTAAGATGTTTATCAGAGGAACAGTTTCAATAAGCCCAGACTCTTGCGTCTTCCCACACACAGAAAAGCACTCAAGTCATTAACTCGAGAGGTCTGTTTTTGTGACAGGCGGTAATCTTTTGATGTTCAACTACATGTTTTGTTTTTCAGCAAAAACTCCCGTATATCCTGGCTCCTCCCATACCTCTTTGGAGCAGTTCCTCAGAGCTGAGAGGCTGTATCCTGGGCTATAGTTCTCAGTAAGGCCACCAAATAAAACATAATTCTCAACTTTTAGGTTACGAATTTTTTTCAGCTGACAGTTTTGGCGACCATCTGAGGGACCCAGGGCAGACTTCTCCCCTTCGCCTGAACTCTACGAGGATCTGGAGCCTTGGTGCCCGTGAAAAGAGCCGAAAACTAACAAGATGGCCATTGAGTTGTTCAGGTCTGAGCTTCCAGTTAAATTGATCTTATGACTAACATGCTCCCTTCCCTGTGCATTCTTTTCTTAGAATAACTTATGCTTTTACCCTAGAGGTCTTGAAAGAAGCTCATGGACTGATATCCTCAAGAGAATGGGCAGCCCCTCCTAAATTCCTCCGTAACAACAGCAAGCTCTTCTCAAGATGAAAGAAACATAGCCCCTGCTCACACTCTGATTTGTTATCACCCTCCTGTCCCCTTTTCCTATAAAACCCCAGGACTCTCACCCCAAAGAGGGCTCACAGTCTTTAAGGCCTGCTGTGGCTTCCTGTGCCTGGCAAAGCAGTAAGTTCTTTTCTATCTCCTGAAACTCTGTCTCCATTTCTATTTCAGCCACGAGCACAGAGGCAGGGTTTCGGCAGCACCAGCGGAGGCCTCTGGCGCCCAAGTGCCCCCTCAGAGTCCAGACGACTTTGGGGGAGTGTCTCCTGGTTCTCACACCTCCCATCATTGGCTGATGATCCTAAGTATTCAGTGGTGTTAAACTCCTCTCTGGAGGAGTAGGTTATCCTTGAAGCTTAGTTTCAAGAAGAGCTACCTTGGTTATTCCCAGCTGAAAGACTGGGAAGATTGTACTCATTTGAAAGACACTGAGTAGGTTTGGACTGGGTAATTCAGGTGGGAGCCTGGCCTGTCATTTTTTCCTTGGATTGGCTACTTTAATAGTTGGTCAGAATAAAAGTGAAGATAGCTCATGAGAACTTTCAGCTCCAAAGAAGGGACATCACCCAGCCAGCTTCCTCAGGCAGCTGAGAAACAAGTGGAGACAAGTCCTCGTACTGTGCAGCAACTCACTCATTTTATTAAAAATGTGCTCTGCCGGAAACATGTAAGAGTTGACCACTCAGTGATCTGAACACGCACAGGGATCTTACACTACGAGAGGGAGAAACTGAGACATAAGAAAGTAGAAATGACTCTAGGGTGACACCTAGAGGAGCTCAGCCCACCAACAGCACACCGGCCACCACGCAGTCCTCAGCAGCAACTGTATCTGGATAAAAGGACCTCAAAATCAGAACAAAGCTTTCAAACAAAAGAAAAAGGAGCGACAGATTGCCAGCCTCCAACTAACACCCCAGCCAGGTTCGCATACAATACCTCTGGAATTTATACTTGCAAATACTTATTTGATTAGGGAAACTAAAGATCTCAACCTGAAATGGCCAGATTAGGGCTCTTTTGACATCCTCAACCTATTTTTTTTGTATGTGCATGGCTACAAAACACCAGCTTGATAAAACATCTTTTCAGAACTCTGACCTTAAAGAAACAAAACCCTTCTAGGGGGAACTTGCGTTTCTCTCCCTGTGTCTTTGAGATGCAGCTGTCCTACCTGGCCTTCCCAGTGCGCACGCGTGTGCTGAGAGCTTGGCCTCTGCCGTCTGGAAGGTACACACATGGTGCACGTGTGTGGCAGCCAGCGGACACAGTGGGATTCTGAGTCATCTTACTGCCTGGCTGTGCCAACTCTCAGGGGTTTTTGTCATCTTAACCTTTGTTGCGTCTGCCTGTACAACACAGGTCTTTCCTGTCTTAGACTGTTCTCAGGAGCAAACCTTCTAGACCTTGTGCAGGCTGCTTTCTTTGCGCTCTCTTGTGGGGACACCTCTTGCATCTTACTGGTTTGCGTTGCTATTAAGATACAGCTCTTTAATGGCCAGACGATGAGCCTTTCAATTGGAGAAACTTCTAAACTGGTAAATTTTTAGAGCTCTCACTGTACACAGCTGTTTTACTGGCACCTATGAAAAAAACAAATTACACAGTGTTTTATATATGTGTGTGTGTATAAAATGGCTAACCTACAGAGCTCCCTTAGTTTAAAACAGTTTGGGAAGCCTTATTTGTGGTCTATGCTTCCCTTCAATAGGTCTTACAAATGCTAATAAAAATAATAGGTTAATTAATGTTATTAGGTTGATTAATGGGGGTGAAAATTTTAAAGGCATCCCTCCCAAAAGGATAAAAATCTTTGCATGGTTATTAAGAACTGTGATAAGTAAAACAGATGTTAATGAGATTAAAACAAAAGGTTCTGATACAACACTGTATTATAAGAGGGCACAGAAATCTGCCCCTCAGACAATACTAATTAAAAATACTAAAAGAAACCAGCAAGGTGACCTGAGTCAAAGGGACCCCTTACTAGTCTCCAGCAGTAAAGGACCCCAAACAAGTCCACTCTGCATGCATATATATATATATATGCATAAAGGCTGGGAGAAAAATTACATTGAGATACCTGACCAGTAATTACCTGGGGCAACAGGCCAACTAATCAAGTTAAAAGATTGACAAAAGGGGCTGAGTCCCTTGGCTCAACTCTTCACTGGGGACCCCAGAGCCTTTTAGACAAAAATAGTTGGAGGATTAAAAAAAAAAGTTTCTAAGACTCCTTGTAAGAGCAAGGCTTATTCATGGGGTTCTAGTAGAAACTACAGTTAAAGCTATAAAAGTTAATACAAGTGAGATGAAAGGTTATGTAAACTGGCATACTTACATGGGCTTTATATGAGGTGATGACCTCTCTCCTGCTTAATCATACTGTGAGACAGACACGACGTCTCATTGGAGAATGCTTCCCCGGCATTGTAAGAGGGCACATAAATCTGCCCCTCAGACAACACTAATTAAACATACTAAAAGAAACCAGCAAGGTGACCTGAGCCCACACAATATGAAATAAAAACTGGGAGCTAATATTCAGGGGCCAATAAAAATAAGAGATTTCTGCTGTGGGTTTAACCTGTGCATTCAGAAAGGAGGCCTTTGGTGAATGCCTTGTGCAAACTTTTGAAGGCGTGATAAACTGAAGCCCAAAATTCTAGAACATAAAACTCTTGAATTTCAGTTTAGCTGGAAATCTTCAGCAGCACTTAGAGAAAATGTAGTTGGGCAAATCAATCGTTTAGTATAATTTAGGCAGCAGATCTGTTCTTTCTTTGGGGAATTAAAAGCAACTATCTTTGTCTTGCAAATCTCTACAAATTAGAAATGCAGATACAGCCCACAATGGCCTGACACTGAGCCTAATGAGCTCAATCAGGTAAAACCTGATTAAAAAAGAAAAAAAAAAAGGAAAAAAGTAGTCTTTTAAAGCTCAAACTGTTGGAAAGGCTCCCTCACTCAAAACCTAATTCACAGCTTCTGTAAGGAATTATCAAGGACAAACACAAACCTTAAAAGTCTTTTCCACAAATAGTAAAGTCTTAGTCATCTGAGCAAATAAACTTAACTTATTCCAACTGTTCTTTATAAACTAGTAGGTTTATTTTGTAATAGCTGATACAGAATGAAGTGTTAAAGTGAAGCTGTGAGATCTCTGCTTAACTGACTTAAAAGTGAGCATTTACAAATTAAGTATTTCTAAATATAAAGGAAACTGGCCAGAATGAATTTCAGGTTCACGTGATCTAGGAAATACTCAAAATTAAATTAATATCTCACATTAATGCCAGTTTAAGCTTAATGGTTTAATCAATACAGACATATCTTACTTTTATCGCACCTAGGGTAATTTCTGTTGCAGAATTTATCAGCAAAAAAACAAAAATTCAACTTGGTATGATGATATTTTCACAAGTTATAAAATACAGATAAATGAGATGAAGAGTTTTAGGTGAACTCTTCAGTAGTTCTGTTTTGGGTATGTCTACGTAAACTAGTTTCTCCAGATTTTTGGAACCTTAAAACTTTAGAGTTTTGCTAAATTAAGTTAAATGATGGGAATTCATTGACTATCCAGGTCATTTCAAATAAGATAAAGTACTGGAACATTAATTGCTAAACAGGTCTAAATTTACCTACTTTTGTGAGAAAAGGAAACTAAAGATGTTTGGGTTTATTACGCACATGTCTTGTGCCAACCACATTAAGAAATTCTGCTGTTTCTAGAGGTAATGAAATATTCCTAAGTTTGCCAACCAGGAGATGCAGGCACAACAAATAGTTCACAATTACTTGCTCCTTGTCAGTCTTCACTAAAGTTTTTAAGGGTTAAAACTGTAATATGTAATTAAAGCTACTAAAAACAATAAGGGAAACGTTTCAGTTTGCAAGGAACATAGGATGTGTGTTTTTGGCAAAAGAAGGTGTAAGGAATGGAACTCCACTGTGTTAAGGAGAAAGACTGACTTTGTCCTGGAGCCGGTTGTTTCTGGATGGGAAAATAAGGGACAAACTAATCTGGATATAGAACGTTGTGGAAGGTTTGTAGGAAGACAGCTCTGAAGAAGCTGTTTTGTGCATGTTCAGGTTGGGATTGGACTGAATTTAGGTAAATGCATTTTGTTGTTGAGAGTGAGCTGGTGCAGGACTGGAGCATGGGTTTCTCTCTCTGTTAAGAGAATAAAGTCTTCCTGGAATGTGGAACTACTTTTGATAATAGATTGTGAGTTTCTTTGCCTTCTACGTGATCTATACTTGCCTTAAAAATCTTTTATTGCTACTTTGGTTGAGTGAGTAAGTATTGCTTCATAGTGACCTATGATCCTATTTGACCAAGTGTTGTTAAAATCTTTGGATTTTTTGACAGACTTCCCAAATATGAAATTCTAATTAAGATTCTTTTGACCTCCAGCTAACTTTGGGATACTTAAAGAGCCCCTGAAACATCCCAAAGAGAGATATTAAACTAATTAGGCTCATTTTGTATGTTAAATTACATGGTAAACATTGTCAAATAAGTGGTGATAAAACCTTCTTAGGTTATATTGTATGGATAAATGTCATGAATATAGATATTCCAAAATGTATATGGAATTCCTAAAAATCTAGTATGTCCTGATACAGTGTCATCAGCCATAATTCTAATTATCTTAAAATGTTGTGTGTCACAGAAATAGCCAAGCTTCCTGTCAATGACATTTTAATCAGATCTTTAACCATGCCATTTTAAGTCTTTTGTCATTTACAATCTTTGTTTTACTCCGATGTTTTTATAAAATGAAGATCTTCAAGAGGATTCATAAAAAGGACTTTTTGACAAGTATGTTTCTGGTAATTTTTAGATCACACCACTGAACTGGGTAAGGAATTACAAAACTCTAATGGAAAACCTGATGACTTCATCCAGATCAGCTGGAATTAATTACATGGGACTGAATGAATTGATATATGTGATTTATAATTTTATGACTTTTTTCTAAAATATACTGGCTCAATCTTTGTTTTCCAGAAAAGTCTTTCCTCTTACACTATGACCTACAAGCTGATAAAATATATCTTTGTAAATGACGATGAAAACATTTATCTTTTTCTCTCTACATGACCCGTCCAGAATTTGGCTTCTCCAGATGGCTCCCCTGTGGACATGGTGGCTTACTGCAATCAGATCACAACTAGTTATGCTAATCACTATCATTGTTTTACTTTTGTTCACTCTTACTGTTTTGCTGTGTTGTTTTATTTGCTATATTACTTACGCCTTGTGCCTTTCCCTGCTGTTCTACGACCGTTAATGCTACTAGCTGTATTACTTGTATCCTCTCTGTTTGATAAGGCTGTGGGCTCTTGCATTACACAGTGTGCAACCAGGCCTCTGACAAATTAATGATGGCTAAATGTCTTGAGGCAACTGATCATATATATAACTCTACATAGAATAACTGTTGTAATAGTGCAACTCTAGATATGGGAACAACAAGGGAACAGATTTCCTGGATCATAACAGACTAGTGAAGCCGGCAATGCAGAGAATTTTAGATTATCAACAGGGCCTAATCCAAAAAAATCAGCACATTGAGTGGCCTATCAACAGAATCCTCGCCTGATCTAACAATGCACCTTCCTAGAGCCATGGGACACAGTTGGCCATGACATGCATCCCAAACATTGGTCAAATTTATGACCAAGGGGAGGCACTGTGGACAAAGAATGTCGCCTGCCATTTCAGTAAACAAAAAACGTTGTAGCCTTCAAGCCCTGACAGTGCACCTCGAGGGGAATTCAGGATGGAGAAAAACAAGACACTAGCTCTAGAGAGTTAAGATACTCACCAAAGGAGGGATTTCAAAAAGCCCAAGCTCTTGCATCTTCCCATACACAGAAAAGCACTCAAATCATTAACTTGAGATGCCTGTTTTTGTCATTAGCAGTAACCTCCTGATACTCAACTACATGGTTTCACTTTGTTTTGTTTTCAGCAAAAACTCCCATATATCCTGGCTCCTCCCGTATGTCTTTGGAGCAGTCCCTCAGAGCAATCGTAGAGGCTGTATCCTGGGCTATGGTTCTCAGTAAGGCCACCAAATAAAACATAATTCTCAACTCTTAGGTTGTGATTTTTTTTTTCAGTCAACGAAGGAGATAAAAGAAAACGAGCAAGCGTAGAGAGGGGCCTCCATGAGCAAAGGTGATGAGGGTGTTACCCCTCCAGCTCTGTACCCAGGACCAACATGCACACGAATGCACCTTTAATAAGATAGAAAGTCATTTTAAAAATGTTAAAAGTCCCAAGGAACTCAGTATGGATGTCCCCACCCCGCACTTAAACTTGCATCTTTGTCCTCCGTGTTGTTGGTGGGATCGGATTTGAGGAGTGCTGTGAACTGCACTACCCTTGTTTTGACTCAAGAAGCTCTCGAGCTCAGGGGCTCCTCCCTCTGCGCTTACACACACAGCGACATGGTGCAAAGCTAGCCCAGTCATTATAAGACATTAAAAAAAAAAAAGCTAAACAGACATTTTTGAAAGAGCCGAGGCTGCCACAGGGAAGGTGACAGGCAGGCCTGGCTTTCCCGAGGTGAGGCGTTTCCACCAGAGCGGATCCCGGGGCTCCCACCGCCACGCCGCCAAGACCGCCCATCTGCCAAACAGACTAGGAGCCTTCACATCCCTTTCTTAAAACATAGCCAGAGGCTCACCACCTTGTTCTAATTTTTCCAGAATGAGGCTCTTTATATAAAGAAAAAGCCAGCAAGCAAAGCAAATGACCCTGTGGCTGTATAACCTGAAGGAATGAATTAGCAGCTCTTTGATACAGATTTCTTTTGAATTGTGTAGAAAAGAGGACTTATTATGTACTATAGCCTAGAACTAAATGCTTTATGATCACAGACCACCAATGACATGGTTTATGTTCTAACGTGATTTTTTGTGTGTTGTTTATTTTATAGGTTTTCTGGTTTTTGACCCCATCAGCCAGGAGGAAGGGCAGCCCCCCGCCTCAGGACGGGCAGGCTCTTTAGGGGAGTGATCAGCAACTCAGATTTTGGGCTCCCTTGCATCAGTTGGGAGGGAAACAGGTCACTTTTAAAGTCCCATTTGAGAAAGTGTATAGTGGAATGCTTTCAAAGGACAAACTCATCTCATTAGTTTATTTGTTTTGGTTAAAAAAAAAAAATGTTCCTCAGATCCCTATCAAATCAGTGTCAAGCACTACCTCAGTGCTTGTGTGGAAAGCATCCTGCCGGCCACCAGGTGGGAACCAGGATTAGAGCTGTAACACACGTACTGAGCTCTCACCACAGGCTTCCTGCGGTTCCACACAGTGCCCGGGAATGCTTATCACAGCACAAGAGCCCTTTGCGGGTAAACACTGTTCTTATCCCCATTTTAAGGAGGGAGAAACTGAGGCACGTGCCCAAAGTTAAGGAACTGCCCAAAGTCATAAAGCTAGTAAGTAACTAGCCTGGCTCCAGACCACTATGCTCTTCCCTTATATGGCACAGAGGTCGAACAGACCCTGTCACTCTAAGGGAGGGCAGAAAGAAAGCTGGTGTGTGTGTGGGTGTGTGTGTGTGTGTGTGTGTGTGTGTGTGTGTGTGTGTGTGTGTGTGTGTGTGTGTGTGTGTGTGTGGTGTGTGTGTGTGTGTCAGAGACTGGGTGAGTAGGACTTTGCTTTAAGCTGCGTTCCTGTAGACGAGACCACCCAGACCTTCTGGGAGATGGCCAGGAAGGGCATGTGAATCCGTGTCCTAGGGCAGCCGTAATAAGTACCACAAACTGGGTGCCTTCACAGCAGAAACTGATCCTCTCACAGTTCCGAAGGCTAGAAGTCCAACACTGGGGAGTTGTCAGGGTGGGGCTCCCTCTGAGGCTCTGAAGAGAGTCCTCCCTGCCACTCCCCAGCTTCTGGTGCCGGCCCCCAATCCCTGGCTTCCTCGTCTTGCAGCCACATCACTGCCGCCTCTGCCTCTAAACGGTGTTCTTCCCTGTAGCCTCTCCACGTGACCTTCTCACAAGGCCATCAGTCACTGGATTCAGGGCCCATGCTAATCCAGTATAGCTTTATCTAAACTTGATTACATCTGCAAAGACTCCATTTCCAAGTAAGGTCACCATCACGGGTACTGGGGGCTGACTTAACGCATCTTTTCTGGGGACACAACTCCACCCACACCAGCATGGCAGTGACACTGACCTGAGACTTTGCAAGGAGCCCATGGGCACACTCTTTCAGGCAGGGTCTAAATGGGAGCGTGAGCCAGTGCAGTGCCAACAGCAACTCTCCTCAGTTACGTCTCATTTTCAGGAAAAAGCTATTTACTCTAAAACACAAAGCTGCTGTTTTCATGTCAGTGGCTCAAAGAGGTTTCCTCCAGCACATGACTGGACTAACTTTGTACGTTAGACACTATACAATGTTTGCGTGCTTTTTTAAAGCCAAGTCACTGAAATACTGGATGTGGGTACTGGACATAAACCTGAGAAATTTGATAAGGGATGGAGAATAGGTATTTATTTATTCTAAGAGCACATTTAAAAAACCTAATACCCCCTTTAAACTCAAAACCACAGCCAAATCTTGGAGCAGATGGAAGAGCAGGGACAGTACCCAGAGAAGCCCTGTTGTCGGCTGCTGTAGGAAGCCACAAAAACGCTGGGACCCTGGGAGTCGCCAAGACGTGATTCTGCCAAAAGCTTATCTATAAGAAGAAAACCCTGTGCTGTGGGAAAAGGCTGTCTCTTGATTTTCCTCTCTGATGCTGGTTGCTAAGCACGGTCCCTTCCTGTGGCCTTAGAGCCAACGGTGTCCACTTTAACTTCATTTTTCCAGGTTGGGGGGTGGGCAGTGGGGACAAGGTCAGGGGCTGAGAGCTTGCAGGTGATTCTAATCTCCCCTCCTGCGCACAGGGGGCCCCACTGGCCTAACAGATTCGGCTCCTAAATGTCCTCTTCAGCCTTCACATTTGGGAAGAAAACATAAATGTCATGCCATTCCAGGAAAAGCAAACTTCTTCATTTTATAAGGTTAGTTTTATGAGTCAGGCTCAGTTGGAGACAAGTAAACAACTCATTTGTGGATAAAAATTGCTGTGCTGTTCTTCTGTTCTGCACAGAGAGAACATCAGTGTATTACATTATTTCCTGGAATTATTGCATTTGCCTTCTCTTGGGCCATGCGCGGTAAGGCGAATGCAGTTTAAGGAACAAAAGTCAGTGGCCTTCAGATCAGGCCCCATCCCTTGTGGTCCAAGGAGATCTTAGCCTTGGACACTTTGCTCTATCAGGCTAAGAAGCAGTGGAGAGAAAGAGATGGAATACTGTGGTGTTAAACTGTTCAGCCAACTCTGGGTACGAGTTCTGTACCTTTCCAAAGGAGCCAGAGTGGAAGTGGCCAGAGGCAGTGTTCCCCTCCAAGTCCCCTTAGCTCAGGGTGGGGCTAATCAGAAAAGGCTGGTTGTAAGAGGGATCTGAGGTGCTGGTCTCCCTCCCTCCCGCAGAAGGGCTGGGAATGGGTCAGGGCCTCCCGTTCCAAATGGCCAATGGTCCCAACACTCTTCCAGCTACCTTTGTTTCCATTTAACAAATACTCAGTATTTGTCCCTTGCAGGTCCCTATGCTAGCTCAGCGGAGGAAACAAGGAGAAGTGATGCCTACTACCATGTAGAAGCAGGCACTCAGCAGCCTATAGTCAAGTGCCAAGACGGGGCGTGGAGAGCAGGCATGTTTGGGGGTGAGATCACCAAGGCTGCGGAGACCAGCCAGAGCTGCCATTTCTTGGGTAGAGTCACATGTCCGGCAGTGTGGTAAGTACTGGCAGGAGCTCACGGCCACTCCAGAAGCTGGGGGTGGTCGGCTGAGTAGTGGCTCCCAAACATGTCCACGTCCTAATCCTGGGAAACTGTGGACATGTTACTTTACAAAGCAAAGGGGACTTGGCCAATGTGATCAGGTTAAGGAATTTTTTTAATTGGGGGGTAATTAGGTTTGTTTGTTTGTTTATATACTGGAGGTACTGGGTACTGAACCCAGGACCTCGTGCATACTAAGCATGGACTCTACCACTGAGCTGTACCCTCCCCCCAGGTTACGGATCTTGAGATGGACAGGGGACCCTGGATGGTCAGGTGGGCCCAGTGTACTCACACGGGTCCTTATAAGGAGACTTCCTCACATTCAGGAGGTGCTGCCTGCTGGCTGTGAAGATGGAGGATGGAGCAAGAGCCAAGGAAGGCAGGTGGCCTCTAGGAGCTGGGCAAGGCAAGGAGATGGAGTCTCCCCTAGAGTCTCTAGAAGGAATGCAGCCCTTTCAACACCTTGATCTTAGCCCAGTGCGACCTACTTCAGACTTCTGACCTCCAAATTTGTAAGAGGATTCATTTGTAGGGGTTTTTTCCCCTACAAAATTTACAGTAATCTGTTACAGCAATGAAACTAATAGATACAAAATTACTTGTGATCCTTCCTGTTGTGTTCTGTGTGGGCATGTCTCCTTGGGGCCATTGTGGATTCACATCCGTCTCGTATACAACTATGGTACAAGATCCTTTCGTAACTCGCCTTTACTGGCTAGAGGCGTCTTGAATGAACCTAAGAAACTCAGAGTGGAGAATTGCTATTGCTACGATGGGACCAGCTCTGTGCAAACCTCTTCAACTGAGGGACCATCACAAAGGCAAGTAAATGCCATGCCTGCAAAAAGTGTGACTAAATCTCTAGGGTGATTCATGCTGATGCCTTGAGATCAATGGTCAGGCTGGATTTGCGAGACTGTGTGTGTGGATTTAACATTCCACGTCTCATTAAGATCAGTTATTTTAAAGCTATTTACATTTGTTCTCCGGCAGAAGCACCTGCACCGTTCAAGGAAGCATGTGCAGCCAAGCCAGATTCCCGATGGTTAAATTTACAACCTACCAAACATGGTCCTTATTTGGGACCACTACTAATGCTCCATGATCACACACATCCTGGGCTACGCAAACACATGCAGTCAGACAAGTGGAAATGTTGTGGGCTGGCAAAAAATGTTTGTGGTTCAACAATAATTTATTAACAAGCTGGTTGAAGGCATTCCTACTTGCTAGCTCGTCCAGGTAATGCTGGTTTGGGTGACTGTGGGACACGTGCCAAGGAGCCCAAGGCCCAAGTTTACCCCCAGGACCACCCCAGGCGGGACCCAGACTCTGCAATCAGAGCCTGCAGACCAAGTGGATGCTGTGGTGGTAGGTAGGGCGGGGGTCCTGGGGGCACCTGCCATTTCAGCAGAGCAGTGTCCAGGAAGAAGGGCAGTTCTGTGCCTCTCTGTTCTGCGCTTCCAGGATTGCTATGTTTCATCCCCGAGGAGGAGTGAGGGTGTGTGCTAAGTGCCACCTCCATCTTGCCGACAGCTGCCCCCTTCCTGTTCTTTCACCAGGGCTGTAAAAGCACTTAGGAGCCTGCCTTGCATGAAAGTAGAAAATATTTCACTTTAGTGTTTTATTACATATCTTGCCTCTCCATATTCATTGCGACTGCTTTCATTCTCCAGTTTTCATTTCTACGGTCTGCTCGATGTATTGCTTTCCTAGTCTTGTGAACCATCACCTCTGAATTATTGACACTAATGGAGGGAAGACTTCAAGGACGGCAGTAATTAGATGAATTATGCTGCATTTAAGTGCTTTACAGATTGAAAAGTGATAAACAAAGAAGCGTTTTCTTAGTAGACTAGGCGTTCTCCCAGCTGCCTAGTGGCCCGGCAGGACAGGCTCTACTCTGCCGACAGCGGGGCGGGCGCCCACAGCGGCTCAGCCCACCTGCGCCAGGGCGGCAAGGGCGGCCGGGGCCTTACCAGAAGTCAGCTGTTTTGCTCCTAAGCTTGCCTAAGCCAGGTGTACTCAGTACCTAGCTGCATTATTAAAAATGTTACATAAACTGATGAAGAGTGGGCACAAAAAAAGATGTCATGTCCACAAAATCCAAGTTAAATGCTGTAGAAAGAACTGATGGAGCCTTTCTCGTGAACTCGGCGCACAGAGATCCCGCCAGTCCCTCTAAACGTCAGGGAAGGGCCGGCAGCTGCTTGGGGCAGGGGCCAGTGGTCGCAGGACTTGCTCAGTGTAAGGGACAGCCCCAAGTCGCCAGGAGCGGGGCTGATCCAGGATACCGTGGGTAGCACAGGCACTCTCAACACCACCCCAAATTGCCCACCCCTCCACGCTGTGGTCCTGAGGCCATGTCATGTGACATCAGAATAGCAGGGGCCTCCTGGTCATGGAAGAGTAGTGTAAGGTCAAGAAAGAAATGCATCAGCAGCGGCAGTGAGGGAACACAAGCCACGGTCTGTGATCTCTGCTTACAAATTAGTAAACAAAACTGAATGCTCACAGGCTTTTCACCAGCTAGTCTGATTTCTTCTCCGTACTTCCTTGCATTTACTACCACAGCTATTACTGCATTTTATCACTAGAGGGCAACAGTGTTCCTAAAATGAGTGATTCTTGCAGAATCAAGAAATCACTTAGAATCAAGGAATTTCAGAGCTGGAAGAGGTCTTAAAAATCATTTGTGCAGATAACATGATACCATATATAGAAAACCCTAAAGGCTCCACACAAAAACTACTAGAGCCAATAAAAGAATTCAGCAAGATAGCAGGATACAAGATTAACATACCAAAATAAGTGGCATTTCTTTACACTAACAATGAAATATCAGAAAAGGAACGTAAAGAAACAATCCCTTTTAAAACTACGTCCCCAAAAATAAAATACTTAGAAATAAACCTGACCAAGGAAGTGAAAGACTTATATGTGAAGAACTACAGAACACTGACTAAGGAAATTAAAGATGACTTAAAGAAATGGAAAGATATACCATGTTCTTGGATTGGAAGAATTAATATTGTTAAAATGGCAATAATACCCAAAGCCATCTACAGATTTAATGTGATCCCTATCAAATTACTCAGGACATTTTTCACAGAACAAGAACAAATAATCCTAAAATTTACATGGAATCACAAAAGACCCAGAATTGACAAAGCAATACTGAAGAAAAAGAATGAAGTTGGAGGAATAACCCTCCCAGACTTCAGATAATACTACAGAGCTACAGTAATCAAAACAGCATGGTATTGGTACCAAAACAGACATATGGATCAATGGAACAGAATGGAGAGCCCAGAAATAAACTCACAAACTTTTGGTCAATTAGTCTTTGACAAAGGAGGCAAGAACATACAATGGAATAAAGACAGTCTCTTCAGCAAATGGTGTTGGGAAAACTGGACAGCAGCATGTAAATCAATGAAGTTAGAATACTCTCTCACACCATAAATAAACTCAAAATGGCCTTAAGACTTAAACATAAGGCAAGACACTATAAACCTCTTACAAGAAAACATAGGCAAAACATTATCCAACATAAATCTCAGCAATGTTCTTCCAGAGCAATCTACCCAGGCAACAAAATAAAAGCAAAAATAAACAAATGGGACCGAATTAAACTTATAAACTTTTGCACAGCAAAGGAAACCATAAGCAAAACAAAAAGACAACCTATGGAATGGGAGAAAATATTTGCAAAGGATGAGACTGACAAAGGCTTAATCTGCAGAATACAACTTAATTTGCTCATACAACTTAATAACAAAAAAACAAAGAACCTAATCCAAAAATGGACAGAAGACCTAAACAAGCAATTTTCAAATGAAGACATACAAATGGCCAACAGGAACATGAAAAAATGCTTATTATCGCTAATTAGCAGAGAAATTCAAATCAAAATTACAATGAGTTATCACCTGACACCAGTCAGAATGGCCATCATTCAAAAGCCCTCAAACGATAAATGCTGGAGAGGGTGTGGAGAAAAGTAAACTCTCCTACACTGCTGGTAGGAATGTAGTTTGATGCAGCCATTATGGAAAACAGTATGGAGATTCCTCAAAAAACTAAAAATAGATTTGTTAAGTAGGTTAGACAGAAATGAGCACTGGGCAGGGAGAGGGGAAGGGGAAAGGAACAATCCACAACACAAGAAAGCTGAGCTGTCAATCAACCAGAGCACGGGGAACTTGAGTTGCCAATCAATCAATTAATCAATCATGAAACCAGGATATAAAAACAGGAAAAACAAAGGAACAGAGCCATTTTTCCTCTCTTGGGTTGGCACTCTCCCAATTCTCAGGAGTGTATCTTTCATTATTTACTTCACTAATAAAAATCTTACTTGTATCATGCTTTTTGTCTCTCATCAAAAATTATTTTTTTCCAGGTGACTAAAAACTGAGGTAATTCTTATTTCCCTTTTCCCAGTAACAGATTTACCATATGATCCAGCAGCCCCACTCCTGGACATATATTCAGAGGGAACCTTAATTCAAAAAGATACATGCACCCCAGTGTTCACAGCAGCACTATTTACAATAGCCAAGACATAGAAACAATCTAAATGTTCATCAACAGATGACTGGATAAAGAAGCTATGGTATATTTATACAATGGAATACTACTCAGTCATAAAAAATAATAAAATAATGCCATTTGCAGGAACATGGATGGACCTGGAGAATGTCATTCTAAGTGAAGTAAGCCAGAAAGAGAAAGAATACCATGTATCATTTATATGTGGAATTAAAAAAAATTATTTACAAAACAGAAACAGACTCACATAGAAAACAAACTTGTGGTTATCAGGGGGAAAGTGGGTGAGAAGAGATAAATTGGGAGTTTGAGATTTGCAGATACTAACAATATATATAAAATAGATAAACAACAAGTTTATACTGTATAGCACAAGGAACTATATTCAGTATCTTGTAACTTATGCTGAAAAGGATATGAAAACGAACATATGTATGTTCCTGTATGACTGAAAATTTGACACACTGTAAACAGACTATACTTCAATAAAAATATATTTTAAAAAATCATTTGGTTTACTGGCTTTCAAATTTTTATCACCTGAAACCCACAGCAAGAACTGCATGCTTCATAATGACCCAGTTAAAACAAAAAAAATTTGCAACATTTTGAGGCACTACTTTCTTTTTTCTGCAATGCATTCTAAACGTTTGTATTCCAAAATATTTCATTAAAAACAAGTAAACACAAACAACTGCAACCTACTAAACAGACTTCATAACCCATTAGTGTGCCATTAGTTTGAAAAAATCCTGACTTGGTCCCAGCCTCTCATCTGCAAAGGGTGCACTGACTTCCAGCACGGAGAAGGATCCCTACCAGCTGAGCTACACCTCTCTCCCACCCACTCACCTGCTCACCCGGTGTCAGTCCTGGAGGAATGACAGACACTGCAGCAACTCAGCACTCACTCTAATAATGTATTGATTGGATAAAGGGTTTTGAGGGTCTTATCATTTTCCACCTCTTGGCAATGCTACAGCTACTCTTGTTTTTGAAGTAGAAACTCCTTGCATTGAAGGCTCCAAGCAGGTGCTGTCTGTTCTCCTCATTCAAGCAATTTGAATCAAGCAAGCATTTACACTGAATTCTTGGGAGAAACTGAAATCACTTCGGTCTCTAGAGATTCTTGACTGAAAAAGTCACTAGGTTCCTTCCCTTTTTTAGGCCAAAAAACAAAAAAGGATCCCTTTAAAACTCAACAACATTATTACAGATGAAAACAGTAACTGAGTTCTCTATGAAAAGAAAGGAAAAATTTTAACTCAGATTTTGAGAGTTTACTTTGTGAAAGATGCCAAGTATTTTATTCTTTTTAATAAGCGGGTGACTAAATGCATGAAAATGCAAAGTACTTTATTATTTAATTCGTTTATGGTCATAGAAGGAAGAAAAAATACCTAGGATTTGAAAACTGGTGCACCTTAGATATGCGACCTTGGTTTTCTGTAGGGACTCTTTCCCACTGACAGTCAGGGAGCAAATCTTCAGGGGGGCCCTTTTTGGGCTCTGGGAGGTAGTGATTCTCCTACTTTGATAGAAAGGTCTCAAGCTCTGATCCTTCACTTCTCTGTTGGGCTGGTAAAACTGAACTTTTTCCTCCCTGAGACAGCAAAGTTTGTTATAACAGATAACAAACACAGGTTGCCTTTTTCAAGGAATAATTTGCTTTCATCTATCCTTAAATTTAGCCAACCTGGGTTGTACAGTTAAGTGAAGAACTAAGGCTAAGCTTCTAAAAGGCGTTCCCCTACCCCTAACACCAGGTCTACAACATCTTAAAAACAAAAAGCCTACTGCCACTTATTAAAACTCTATTTACACTCTACTGAACTCTAATTATTTAAGGCTGAGTCTGCAGGCTTTGCGGAGTATTGGGGGATTACTGGAAAGAGCATCTTTACTTTTGGGGCAGACTTAGTATAGTTCTGTAACTTTCGTAACCTTCTATTTCATGATGAAAGCAATGTATCTCCATCGACACAAAATGGTACCTACAGCCACTGCTTTGCAATCAGCATCCAAAAAAACAAGCTGCAAAATTATCACTCATTCCGTTCAGACATAAAACAGCCTTGGTTCACTCACTCCCATTAGATGAAAGCAGACGCCAAGATTAGGAAGGGTTCTCGCTCAGGCCTACGCGAAAATTTCTGAAGCTTCTGCACCTGCAATTAACAAGGTCCGGCCTGGGAATTAGCTTAGATTTTGGAAATTCCGCCCAGGCCTAATGCTCGAGCCACTGGTGGGTCGCGCCCTCCATGACCACCTCATGGCAACAAACTCTGGGAGTAGTCTCAGAAAAGATCCAGCTTTGCCTATTGGGCCTGTACCTCAGTTTCCCCATACACCTCTTCCCAGGTAGGGGAGCTGCCCTTCGAAAAATCCTTAACGCCTCGTAATGCCAGCCGGAACGAGCCGGCTTTCTGCGGACTCGGCGCACCGACGGGCCCTTCCACGCTGAGGCGCGAGCCCGGGTCTCCCCCGGCGCCTGGCGCATCGCAGTCTCCCTCCCGGATCCGCCGCGGGGGGCACAGGCACGCGCACCCGAAGTCGCCACCCGGGCGGCCCGAGGCCGGACCCCCGCGCTGCCCGCCCTGTCGCTCCCGCACTCACCCACGCGCGGCTCTCCTGCACCTCAGCCAGCATTCGAAGGGCGCTGGGCGAGCCCGCGCGGAAGTTGAAAAAGTGCAGCGCCACGCGCGCCGCTTGCGACAGAAGCTGGCGCGGCAGCTCCGTGTCCTGGCGCCACCCGGAGTCCTCCGGACCCCCGGACCCCGCGGGCGCCCCCGCCGCCTCCTGGAGGGCGAGCAGCAGCAGCAGCAGGGCGAGCAACGGGGCGGCGGGGAGCGGGTTCCCCCGCCGGGACGCGGGAAGCGGTTGCCGGAGGGGCTGCATGGACGTGGCTGGCGTAACGCTCGACGTATCCCGGCTCGGAGCGGGCGGCGCCGGCGCTCAAGTAAATAAGACCACGGCGGGCCCCGCCCCCTCCGCCCTCGGGGCGGAGGGCTGGAGAGGGCCTGGGTCTGCGACGGGCCGCGCCCTCTCGGCGCTTCCCGTTGCCCCTGGGTCCCCCGTTCCGCCCAACTCCGCCCGCGCCCCGGCTGCCCCGGCTGGGTGCCGGCACGCAGCGGCGCCTCGGCGGCGCGGGGGCCGGGGGTGTCCGGGCGGGGCCGCGCCGGCAGGGGTCAAGGGAGGCCGTTGGAGGCGACTCCCCGGAGGGAGCGCGACCCGCGCGGCGCCACCCCGCGTCCTCTGCCCAACTCGGGGACCGGCTTCTCTCCCCTGCGGTTGCTGTGATTTCGGAGCCCTTGGGGTTTCAGAGCAAACCTGCTTCAGATCTCCAAGGCTTGGAGCTGTGATTTCCCATAAAATGAAATTGGGAACGAGTGGAGAAAGGATGGGGCGCAGCCTGCGTTAATAGGGGTTCTTATAACACAATGACCTTAGAAGTGAGACAGGTTTCCAGGGAACTGGGGCTGGAGAGAAGACTGCCGTGGTCAGCAGGGCAGAGGCAGATAAGGACCCAGAAGCCCCACTAAACTTAGAAACAAGTAGGTCATTGATAACCCTTGTGCAGTGTAGATTCAAAAGCCGGGCGTGAAAGCCAGATTCTAGCGAAGTGAGGCATGGATGGGCTGTAGGGCAGTAGAGGCAGCGAGGGTTCACTACTCTTTTTAGACACATGGCAGTGAAGGGGTGAGATGGCCATTATTCTTAAGCCACAGACAAGAGCGAAATACCAGGAGAACCAGGGATTAGAGGCACTCTCAGCAACCATTTTTCCACCTCTCTTTATTTTGTTCAGGTGTCCACCCCTCCCCAACCCCTGACTCCAGCCCCACACTGTGGAGCTAAAGGAAGTGGAAGGGATCAGGGCAGAGCCCCAGGGGGGTCCGTACAGGACGAGAGGATAGTAGCAGACCAGTAGGAATCTATCACGAGGCCAGGAGGGGGAGAAGGGAATGACTGATGGCAGCATTAGTGCCTATGAGATAGTGAGGATCTTGGGAAAGTCATAAACAGGAGGGAAGACACACAGACACAGCCAGGGGAACACGTGTGGCTGCCTGAGCACAGGGGACTCTTCCAAGGTCAGCTGTTTAAATAGTGATATTAATTACACTTACGGCAGACTGACATTGATCAGGGACACACATTTCTAAAGTTTTTCATTATAGCATTCATTTTATTAACAGATTTTCTTCAACACAAGAGAATATTTCCTTCATTGAGAACTGTATGTCCCCTGTCCATTTATCTGTGGGGTTGTTGGATTTCTGATTGATTTGTAGAAGTTCTTTAAATACTAGGAGATTGGGCCTAGGTCTATCATGGGTACCACCAATATTTTCTCAGCTCCTACAGTGCTTGTGTGTGTGGATTGTTCCTCCTTGTCAAACACTGTGTAGGGGTGATATTGTTAAATGCACACCACGTTCTCCAAAGGGCCTGTCCTCTTGGGTCACATGTACCACCTCTTGCCCTGTTTTTCCTTCTTGGGGCTGCTGGAAGACTGCCCTACAGGCAGGGAGGGAAGTCTTGGCCAGCAGGATCTGGCCCTCAGCCAGATGTATCCTCGCCAAGAGGGTCCCATATGTCATGTCTCTTAGTTCCTGAATCATTGCTCAGATTACTGTGAGCATTTTTATATAGAAAACTTGGTTTGTGTTTAAGAAATATAATGGTATAAAAAAGTATAGTGACTTAATCACATGAAAAGATCCTGTACAGAGAGTGAAGACATTGATATAATATTTTCTTGGGCTATTTGTAATAGCTATCAAAATTAGCAATGCATATACCTTTTGACCCAGGAATTCTACCCCTATAGTTTATAGAAGTGATAAATTCACACATGGACACAAAGAAGTATGTATGAGAATGTTCCTCTGGATGTGAATTGTAAACTCCTCAAATAATCTCATTTTCTGCTCTCTGTCCCTAGAACAGTGCCTGACACCATAGGCATCAATTCAAATTTTAGGAAAGAATGAAGAGTAAAAGGCTGGGGAAAAAAATCCCATGGCTGAATAATTATGCTCCCTCCATCTAGTGGGATCTGTGCAGCCATTAAGGAGAGGGATCCAGGCATGAAGATACTGAACCATCTCTAAGATGTAATGTTAACGGACAACGAAGTTGAGCAAATTCTGTGCTGTTTGTTTAAAAAGAAACGGTATACATATGAGTACATACATAAATGTGGAAACATACAAAGATGTCTGAAAAGGTTCATAAGAAATCAGTAATTATAGGATGGGGACAGGGGTGTGAGAAACTTTTTACTATATTCCCTTTTGCATTGGTTCTTTTTTTTTCTAATATGTGTTACCCATTCTGAATAACTAACTAAATGAAATGCTGTGTATGAATGCACTTCAAATCAGTTTCTTCTGTGGTAGAAAGGTCCACCATTTCTACAGGGACTTTACAATTCCATCACTGAGCATAGCCAGAACCTGACCTCAGTTTAGACATACAATTTAGGCTTGTCTTCCTCCCTCTGAGCCTCACTCTTCCACACTCTTTTGCCTCAGGCCCAGTCGTGTTTCCCCACATTAGAATGTCCAGGGGAGGAGCTGAAGAGCTAATTCACACTGTGGTGTAAATGACTGCCATGGCTCACTGCCTTGCTTTTCTCAGGAGTATTGTCACTTTAAAAAGGGGCAAAGCCTTGAGCCAAGAGACCTGAGTTCTAATTGAACTGACTGCAGGCACTGGCAGCTGTGCTAAGTAGAGGCATTCAGCAGCCCTGAGCATCCGCACCTGCCCCTTCCTACTCCTTTGAGCAACAAGAGGCCAGATAGCTGAGTGGGAGGGTTTTGAGAGATGTTAACTGTTCATTCCCCTCTACCAGAAAGAAGGAGCTGGGACATGTCTTCCCTGGAAGTGGCTAAACACAGGCCTGCTGAAGTACCCTCACCAACTGCCTGAGGGGACTGGGCAGTGATATGCAGAAAAGAAGGGCATGGTGACTCTGCTGTCATGGCTATCCCCAGCTCTCATGGCTTGGAGAGTGTGGGTGAGGACTCAGGAGCCAGTTCCATGAGCCGCAGGCCCCATGTTCCTTATCCAAGCCCTGAGAATACACCAAGAACAGGTGGGGTCGAGTGGGTGCTTAGCCCGCGGCTCTGTCATCTGAGGTTACAGAAATTGGAAGAGCCGAAAAGTTTATTTCTTATCACAGAACACTGTTCGGATTTTCCACCCTGGGACACTCTTGACAATTGAGGGGGCTGTTTGTAAGTCAGTTTTTGATGAAATCTTCGGCTTAAGAGTTTTGACCAGCAGTCTCTTAGTTATATATTTGTAAATACTATGTTTCTGTAAAAATGCATTATCAAGTAAAATGGGAGGAAATACCTTTTCTAGCTAAGAAAAGCAAAAGAATAATAAAAAAAAAAAAAGGCTGACACATAGATCAATAGAACAGGAGAGAAAGCCCAGAAATAAACCCACACACTTACAGTCAGTCTACAACAGAGGAAATAAGTGGTGGAAAAAAGACAGTCTCTTTAATAACTGGTGCTGGGAAAACTGGACAGCTACATGCAAACGGTGAAGTTAGAACATTCTCCAGCACCATATACAAAGATAAACTCAAAATAGATTAAAGAGCTACATATAAGACCAGATACTCTAAAATTCCTAGAGGAAAACATAGGCAGGACACTCTTTGACATAAATTGCTGAAATATCTTTTTGGATCTGTCTCTTAGAGTATGGAAACAAAAACAAAAGGGACCTAGTTAAACTTAAAAGTGTTTGCACAACAAAGGAAACCATAAGCAAAATGAAAAGACAACCTACAGAAAGGGAGAAAATATTTGCAAATGATGCATCTGACATGGGATTAATTTCTAAAATACACAAACAGCTCATAAAGCTTAATATCAAAAAACAGAACAAAACAAATAACCCAATCAAAAAGTGGGCAAAAGACCTAAATAGACATTTCTCTAAAGAAGACATCCAGATAGCCAACAGGCACATAAAAAGATGCTCAACATCGCTAATTATTAGAGAAATGAAAATCAAAACTACAATGAGGTATCACCTCACACTGGTCAGAATGGCCATCATTCAAAAGTCTACAAATAATAAATCCTGGAGAGGATTTGGAGAGAAAAGAACCCTCCTACGCTGTTGGTAGGAATATAAATTGGTGCAGCCAGTATGGATAACAGTATGGAGGTTCCTTAAAAAACTAAAAATAGAGTTATCATATAAACCTGCTGTCCCACTGCTAGGCATATATCTGGAGAAAACTCTAATTAAAAAAGACACATGCACCCCAACGGTCACAGCAGCACTATTTACAATAGTCAAGACATGGAAGCAGTTTAAATGTCCATTGACAGATGATTGGATAAAGGAGCTGTGGCACGTATATACACAGTGGAATATTACTCAGCCACAAAAAGAATGAAATCATGCCATTTGTAGCAACATGGATGGACCTAGAGATGATCATATTAGGTGAAGTAAGTCAGACAGAAAGACAAATATATGATATCACTTACATGCAGAATCTAAAAAAATGATACAAAGGAACTTATTTATAAAACAGAAATAGACTCACAGACATAGAAAACAAACTTATGGTTATCAAAGGGAAAAGTGGAGGCACCGGGGGAGAGGGATAGATTAGGAGTTTGGAATTAACATATACACACTATTATATGTAAAATAGATAAACAACAAGGGCCTACTGTATAGCACAGGGAACTATATGCAGTATCTTGTAATAACCTATAATGAAGAGAATCTGAAAAAAGAATATATATATATATATATATATATACACACACATATATATGTATAACTGAATCACTCTGCTGTTCACCTGAAACTAACACATTATAAATTAACTATACTTCAATTTTAAAAATGGTTATAAAAAAGAAGCTATCCTCTACCAGAAGCTATCTCCTCTTCCTCTTGGTGATGCTTCTGATTTTCAGCATTGCCTGCCCCCTCCAATGCTGGTGAACACATCTCACTCCTGGGGCCCTGCCAGGGCTCTCCCTCCACCCTCACCCTCCTGGTCATTATCAGGGCTCAGGGATGGGCTCTGGACCTATTGAGGCAAGTGTCGGGCTGCAACTCACAGGCCTGTAAGCCTTGTAGCTGCCCAACCTCAAGATCAAAGAAAGAGACTGAAAACAGGACAGAGACATCAATCGTTCTTCAGATGGGGGATCTTTGAAGTCTGAAGCAAAAGGTCTTGGAGTGACACCCCACTGTGCACAGCAGAGGGTGAGCAGAGCTCCACTACTGGGGGAAGAAGAAGGCTATCATTTATAGTGGCTGGGGCAGGGGGCAAGCATGTAGGCAGTTCCTGATTAAGCCCTATAATTAAGAAGATTGCAAAGTCATGTGAGCAAAGCGGGGCCTGGTCGAGCAGGGGGTATACAGAGAGCAAGAGAACAACCATCTTGAGTGGCCTGATCATACAGCGAGTGAGTCATGAGGTGGGGGCTCTTGCTCTTCTGAGACAGCATGTTCTTCCCTCCCTTGCTGTGACTCTGTGAGGAAGCCGTGGCCTGAGAAGCTGCTGGTGCCCTCTTGCTGTCCTCAGGAGGGCGGGTCTCAGGATGAAGGAAGAGACCAGGCACAGAAAGAAACCAGGTCCCTCAGGATACTACTGACCTGCGGGCTAATGACCTACCCGAAGCCTGCCCTGTCCAGACTTCTCAGTTATAGGCACCAAGAAGCCAACTTTATTGTTTAAGCCAACTGAAGCATGATTTTTCTGCCCCAGTTAGACAATTCCTAATGGATTATGGAGTCAGGAACTGCTGTCAGGAGTCAAAGAGATATAAGGCTGCCCCGTGGCGGGTGCCAGGCCTGGGAACACAT
The DNA here is from genome assembly GCF_048564905.1 of Vicugna pacos. Lineage (NCBI taxonomy): Eukaryota > Metazoa > Chordata > Mammalia > Artiodactyla > Camelidae > Vicugna > Vicugna pacos. The sequence continues at coordinate 33,682,832 of NC_132987.1, forward strand.
CAGCTGTCTCTGTCCTGAGAAGACCACGTTGGCAGATTCCGCCAACTTTGGGCTGAACCAGCTGGTGAAGAGACACCCACTCCCTCCACCGCCCGCAACTCCCAGCCTGGCTGCAGAAACTCTCCAGCCTCAGGGGCCGGGCCAGGCCGTGAGCCCAGATGAGAAGTGACTACTCCCAGGCTGAGGGCTGCCAGCTGTAGTCTCTCAGGTTCTTCTTTAAGAAGAGCAGGCTCAGGAGGAGTGGAAGGGAGAAAAGCCCCTGGGGGAGGAGAAGGAATCTCTTAAGATAGACACTGGAACCCTAGCCAGGGCTCAGAGTCAGCCCCTGGGGTTGGCCGCACCACTGGCATGGATGGGTTCTTTTGCAAAGGCCTGAGTGGCTTCACTGACAAATTTTTCTCCACCGCGGGGGCTTGGAAAGCAAAGTTGGTGTCATGGACTAGATGAAAACATCCCCTATACACAGGTGAGCAAGGCCACTTGATGTGATTTCACAACTCCCCCTTTCTCAATACTGACACTCACACGGAAACCTCTGGAAGGACAGTCAGAAGCTGCTAACAGTGGGGTAGGAGGGGCTTACTCAAACTATAAGGCTCTGCTTCACTTCTCTTTCCATTTGCAGATGGCACAGCGGCGCAGAGCGCAGACCTGGAGCCAGGCATGCATTCGAAGCTGCACTGGTGTGAGGCGAGGACAGTTACTTACCCCACCCCCAGCCTTGGGGCACCTCCTCCTCGTAGAGTTGTCCTGGAGGCTCATACACTAGTATCTACCCAAATGAAAGCACTTCACAGTAATGGCCATGTATGTGATTGCGATTATTATTAACTTTAAAAATCTGGGTATAATCTTGAATAGAATCAGCTGTGAATTTCTTTTCACAGCTCATGAGAAGGGAAGGTAGGGACTGAAAATGGCTGGGTCATTAAATAAAATCTTAGCTATTACTGTTAGCCTTCTTAACCGCATCTTTTATTGGAGCTATTGGCGAGTCAGGAAATGTGACTCCAGAGTCCCTTTTATTCTCCTTGGCATAGGTGAAGCTTGGTGGGATTGGGACAAGAATATGGATAATTAATCCTTGACTTGAAAGCCGCTTAACCAGAGCTCAGGTGTGATGAGATGATCCTTATCTCCAAACCATGGAACTAGGAACACACGTGGAGAAAACACAGCTCACCTGGTTCTCTGGGTCCGCAACTACCATGCTCAAAGTGACCTCTTGGCTTGCGTTTTGGTTCAGCTCTCCAAACCTGCACATTTTCCATGCTATGTTCGTTATCCACAACATCTCTCCTGAGACCCCTGGAGGGAAGCGCTTTGCTGGTGAAGAAAAGAACTGTTCAATGGAGCTAGGGGCTGTCCTGGAGCTTTTGGCTTCCTAATCTCTCCCTGAGGTGCTTGGGACTCATGGGTGAATTCACCATGTCCTAAACACTGGGCCCATACACTACCTCACTGGCTGCAGCGAGCCCCTAGAGATGGCCTTTTCCTTTGGGACCAAGACCAGGGCTGGAGCTTTCAGCATCATGCCTGCACCCTGCCAGACTCTCAGGGGCAAGGCAGAGGCTGCAGTGCCAAGGGCCCTCAGATGCAGGTCTGGGCTTCGGTGGGACAGCTAGCAATTGTTTTCTGAATCTGGGAGGATAAGGAGAGCATTTCTAGCTTGAAGTTATTGCCAAGCTTGAGCAGATGAATAGAACTGTTACGCAATTCTCTGCTCCACTTACCTTTGGGCATGAAACAATTCTTTAAAAATCCACTATCTGTTCACATTTAAAACTAAAAGTAATTTAGATTGTGTAACTTTGGAAAAAAAACTCCTTCTCTTGCAAAGATTTGACAAGCCCGTTTTGACACAATTGGCAACAGAATTTTTAACGTAATGAAATTAACACAGTCAGTACTACATGTGTTGGATTTTGCAGTTTTCCAAAGTAAGCCCTCATTTTTGGCGTGTCATGCTGGTTAAGAACACAGCATTGTTATAGGCCAATTATGCATTTTCTGGTGACTTTGGCATGGCATTTTGTTTTTCCATCACTCACTTAAGACAGGATATTTGCCATTTTGAGAATGAACTAACGTTCTACTTGGTGACTTGTAAAGGGTGATGCTAAATATATTACAAATTGGGAGTGTTTTAATTTTCCAAGCAAAAAATAATTTAAAGCTTGAAGTTGTAAAGTTTACTCCTTCCTGTTTGAGAAGATGCTATATTCAATGCAGAGTGAAAAAAAAAGATTTTAAAGTTGTTTTTTTTTCCCCTAGCAATTATACTTAGAATTTTATGTTCTCCCAAAAAAAATCCCAATAGTTGTTAATATTTGTATACTGTAAACTTCCTGGAACGATTGACTCACGCAACTATTTATGACATTACTATTCACCAATCAAATTTGCATGGAGGTTGTTATCAGGGAAACCAAAACCAACTCCACATACCACAGAGGAAGGCATTTGCCCACACAAGGCAGCCTATGCAACAGGACAATGTGTTAGAAAACCCACACTCTGCTTTTCTTTCCCTCCTTACCAGGGCATGCATCTAAGAGGGAGAACAAAGTGCTAATAAGTAAACCATCTGGGTAACACAGAGATGACATAGTCACCAAGACAACTTATACACATGCAGAGGTTATGTTCTTGGAATGTAATGATGCAGTGGGTGGATCTTCAAGGCAGGAAGCTAATCAAGAAAGGCTGGATTTGTGGCAGGTTTAGAAGAGTCGGCCAGTTGTGAGACCACAAGGGGCAGGCTGTTCTAGGCAGAAGCGGAGGCTTGGGTGAGCAAACACGGATCAGCAGTGAGGCTGCCTGGAATGGCACCAGGAGCTACCTGAGGTAAAGCAAAAAGGTGGATGACCTGGTAGCCCGGAAATGGGGTTTGTTCTTAGAGGCTCCTCGGAAGTTCTGCACACTTAGGCTGAAGGAAGCGTATGGGTCAGATCATATGAATATTAGCTTTTGGGAACAAATGCTAGTGCAAAATGGTTTTCATTGGTAAATAACAGAATTATGACCAGGCTTTAGGACAAGGAGGTAATTTTGCTGGCTAGAAAGCAAAATTCTTCCGATTCTTCAAGGACTAACAAGTACAGTCTGGTGCAAAGGGCTCTGGTCTGAGAGGCAGGGGGAGTGAGGTCTAGTACCAGCCTAACCACCCAAATGGCTTCATCTCTGTACAAAATGCCAGGTATGGGATGAATGAGATGATAACCAGGAGTTACATTCTCCTATAGCTGTTCCTTGAGAGGGAGACTTGCTAAATTGTCTTCTTGGGACTAACCTCAGTGACACCTTCCACCTTCTACTAGAAGCCTTGTGCCCTCTTACCAGCATTCAGGTATCACATATTTTAGGCTTTAAAAAATCCAACCCCCCCCAAAATAAAACAACAATGGTTTAACTGATATGCTTATTATCTGAATTAAAACAACTGAATGTTTGAAATTTGATAAATGAGCTGACTCATTTGAAATAGTGAGGAAACTGATGCAGCAGTCAGGAGAGGACAGGATATGGTGCAAGTATGAGTGTGCCTAAATCACAGGACTTAAGCTAGCAAAGTTTCATCTGCTGCTCTCACTGTAAGTCCATCACAGGTTGGCTGTGGGTTGGCCCGTATCACTCACCCCAGGAGCAGGATGATGGGACAGCCCCCCAGGGAGCCCGCTCCTTGCTGTGGCCGGCCGGGGGAAAAGACAGCAGGGACAGTTGTGCTCAGGCTCCTAAAGTTCCTGCTAGAAGTAACTTGTCACTTCTTACCTTTTATTGGCCAAAGCACATCACATGGCCACGCCTAGCTTCTTCAGGGGATGGGAAGGTACCATATCATTACGTTCCCCAGGAGGGAGGGACCTGGAAGTTTTTGGAAGGGCGCAAACGCCTCCCACAACAGTTAGTGCCAGGTGAGCCCCAGCCCTGTCAGGGGTCTTCCATATACTGCATTGGTCTGCTAGGGGCACCATGACAAAGCGCCACAGGCTGGTGGATTAGATAGCTGAAATTAATTTTCTCACAATTCTGGAGGCTAGAAATCTGAGATCAGGGTTTGGCAGGGCTGGCTTTTTCTGAAGCGTCTCTTCTTGGCTTGCAGATGGCTGTTTCCTCCCCGGGTCCCCTCACAGTGGTCTACCCTCTGTGTGTGTCTGTGTCCCAACCTCTTCTTATAAGGACACCGGTCATATTGGACTAGGACCCACCTTAATGACTTCATTTCACCTGACCACCTCTTTAAAGGCTCTATCCCCAAATACAGTCAGAAGTACTGGGGGTTAGGACTTCAATATATGAAGGTATCATGCTAAAACTGAGGCCTGCCTCACTAATCAGGGCTATAACAATACTAGAAATATGCAATGCTTTTTGATATATTTTATCCTTATACTTGGTGCCAAAACTCTATTGAAATCAATTTCCATAAATAAATCATTGCTTGCTAAGACCTTCAAGACAGAAGCTGTGATTAGAATAATAAAAACGTAAGAAATTTAAATTTAATTGAAGGCCTATAGAGAGGGTTTTCCTAATTCATCTCGTGTCCTAAACTCTCTCTGAACTTATTAGATAGTACAGAGTCCAGAAGACTTTTTACTCACTTAATAACTCTCTCATGATATATGGTAGAAGGCCATAGTCTGGTTACTCTTATTGAATATTTCCCTGCTAGTAGACACTGACCTTGGCTAGTGATTCTCAAACTTGCTCATGTATCACAATCCCAGTAGGTCTCGGATGGGCCTGAAGCTTTGCATTTCTAACAAGTTCTCAGGTGATAACTGGTACTGCTGGTCCAGGTCCAGGGACTGTACGTGGTTTAGGAAGTTGCAGTTGGAGTGGTGGAAAACCTTCTTCATAGGCTTCCTCATCTGGGTGCCTGAGTAGCGGATGCTGGAGGCAACCAGGTCAATGTGGGTACACACACTGGCACCTTCCAGGCCCCAGCAGACAGCAAGTGAGTCAGAATTGTGAATCATCTAAGCAGGACTAGCTCTTTGGTATTTCTTACTGTACAACCATGTAATATTACTCACTCTGCACAAGGCCTGCCTCCTCTTGGCTCAATCTTCAGTTGTTTTGTTTTTGTTTTTAGAACTAGGGTCCTGGTAGGACATTCTTTTTAACAGTTATGCCAATTCCACCAAAGTCTTAAGGGGAAAAAAAAAGGCTTATCCATTCCTTTTTCCTTTTCCAACTGTGCTGTTTTTCATAACAAAAATCCCCTGGGCTCCGTATTAACTGTGACCAGTTCTGCTTTGGGAGTCATGGAGCTCCTTGCCAAGACACAGCACTGCAGCCTGCACTCACTCTCTTCTTGACGTCTGTGCCCTCCTGCTTGGGGCCGCAGACTTCAGCCCTACCATTAGGACTGGTGTTTTTCTAGTTCCCCAAGGAGCAGCAACAGCTGAGGAAGTGATGAGTGTATATGCCCAGAGGAGGTGGCTGAGGCAAACACGGCTCTCTGCCTACCCAATATCATTTGCTTCCTTACTAACTGGACCTCAGTGTTGTTCAGGGTGGCGATATGTCCTCTAAATACCATGCCATTGCCCTTGCACCCAGGGGGGCTGTGTGACTCAGTGATGACCAATGACATACAAGGAGTTTCTGTGTAAGGCTTCTGGGAATGGCTTTTAAAAGGGGTCTGGCTCAGCTGGTGTGCTCTTATCGCCCTTTACTCTTCCCCTTCCTTTTTTTTTCCATCCTGGAGTGCAGATGCAAGGCTTGGAGTTGCAGCAGCCACTTTGCTACAAGAGCTGCACACTGAGGAAATTGGGCAGGAAGAAGGAACCTGCCCCTTTAATGACTTCCCCATAGCTGCTGATCTCCAGACTTCCTCTTATGTGAGAAAACAAGCCCTTTATTCAAAAAGGCCTTTGCAGGTTTTTGGTTATTTGGTTCCCTATGAGGGTTCTGCCTCAGGCAGCATGGAGTCCAGGAAGAAGAGAAGTATTTGATGGAGGACATGAGTGTGCTCCCTGCCACTGATAAAGATGACAAGAAGTGAGAAGCATTAACCATGGTTTCCTGAGCACATACTGTAGCTTAGGCAGGATGCCAAGCCCTGGACGTGTAGAACCTTGGAATTGAAAGGAATCTCAAGCATCAACCAGCCTCACTCTTTCCTGTGAGTTTCCCATAGCAAACTCAGAAGTGGGCTAGAGTTGGAGGGGGTTGGAGGACTTGTATGGGAGCACGGAGCCAAGCATTCTGTATAGAAAGAATAAATCATGTCTTCCACTTTCAAATGTATCAAGACACAGTTGTGATTAATATCATATGGATTCCTTTAGAAGCACTGCTGTATGGGGAGGTTGTGACCACAATGAATTTTCTGGTGTATACATATTTAAAGGGTTTTCAGATCCCAGGAGTCATGAACCCCTCCTCATGCAGACCTGCTCCTTCTCCTGAGAAAGCTCCTTGGGAACCTCAGAGCCTTCCTTACCTCGGTTCAGCTCTGCCTCTGGGTAACTTCTACCACTGCCCTGGGCCACTTGACAGCAGCTGAGAATAAGCCCCTCCAGCATTTGGAAATCAAGAGTCTTGTGTCCTGGCACCTCTTTCCCCACTGTAACCTTGACCTAGGGTGACAGCTTGATCTGGTTTACTTGGGACTATCCTGGTTTTAAGACTGAAAGTTCTGAATCTGGAAACCCTCTCAGTCCTGGGCAAACCAGGATGGTGAGTCAGCTAACCTGTACCCGTCTGTTCTTTTTCAGGCTAAGCAATATGTTTCCTAAAACATCTGTAGTAGAACAAGGTGTTCACATCTCCTACCATGCTGGTCCTCCTCTCTGGCACACACTCCAGTTTGTCCACATCACTCATAAAAGGTGGCACCTGGAACCAAAGATGATAGTCAGGGTTTAGTGGACCTGTCGGTGCAGTCAGTCTGTAACCAATGGTAACAGCACTGGCTTATAACCACACGGGTGATCAATTAAAACCACAGGGCTTATTTCTATCAAATCAGGTTTCCCCACTCACACCCTGGACTTGGCAATTGGCCTTTTCAACCTAATGGCAGTTGGTTTTTAAATTTATTCTAATGTAACTTATTGGCTTGGGCCCAGATGTTGTTTTTGTCCAGGTGAGAACAAGTGGCCCATCTTACTGGTGGTCTCACCCCTGTGTTTGGCTTCTGAACATCTGATAAACACGTTTTCTATACTCTCATCCAAATTATTGATTATGTTTGAGGAAAAGCCCTGGGGCATACCACTTGAGACGTCCTGTTAGATTAATGTTAAGCTGTCAGTCAATAATCTGGAGTTTTCTTGTTTAGCCGCCTAGGAATTGATCTCATGTGCTCTGGCCCTCGGGGGTAACCCCAGCAACTCTGAGCACATGCTCCTGAAAAATCAAAATCTCTTAGGGGCTGAAGCCTTTTCCAGAAAGGCTGGGGTGTCAACAGGTCAACCTCACTGAATGAACACAGATAATTGAGGCATTGATCCTAGAATTATGTGGATGGTTTACTCCCTGGAAAGGCCTAATTGTCACTAGAATCTCCCTGAGTCACCTCCTCTCACCAGAAACCATTCAGCAAACTTGTGGGGAGTTCAGATCAATTTGCTTTGTATTTCAAGACTTTATTCTGTCACATAAAGAAACTGGTACAGTGGGATATACTTTCAAGTATATCCTTTTAGAACTTGTGTTTTAACTTTTCTATTCCTCTACATGTTCCTATAACCTCTGAGTTAAGGCCTACAGATAAATGCCCAGGTCTTAAATTGCAGTTCCACGAGTTTTGACAAATGTATGGGTCCATGAAACCAGCACCCCGATTAGGATACAGAGCATGTCCATCACCCCAGAAAGGCTCCCTCCCTCACCCTTCACACAGTCTAAGGCTCTAACACTCTAACAGATCTTAGACACTACGCAGATATAGTTAGGGTGGGATAAATACACTATAAAAACAGAATTAACAGATATACATAATTTGAAAATACCGACAGTTTAGAATGTCTCATCCCTTTCTACGGGGCAAGGCAACACTGTTTCCCCACAATTCTCATTGTGTAATTTTCTTCAAATAGTTCAGTATGTCATAACAACTGAAGTATTTACTTTGCCTTGTAACTTGTAGTATTTAAAAAGTATATGTATACAATCGAACCTAAATGGGGACAATCTACCTGGACATGAGTGTCATTAGGCATGGAAGGACCAGTGTCATGGTCACTGGCTGGCAGAACTGACCCCTGAGGCCTGCAGACAGCAGAGGTGCACACACGTGCAGGAGTGGGTGCTGGCCAGCCTCCACCGCTGGTTTGTGTTGCCACTGCTCAGGGAGACCCCAGTTTGCAAGCACATCTCTGACTGCTACGGCCGACACACCTGCAGGTGTGCAGGTGTCTGAGGGAATATGAGTGATTGGTGGGGCCTGGCTTTGCAAATAATGAGGACTTCTCTTGTTGTAGGAGATGAACTGGACTGGTTCGTTCATCATAAGTGGACAGAAGACAAGTTTATGTAATACCACTTGGTAAAGAGTGTTCATTTATTATGATGGTGGCCTTGGGAAAACTCTGGGAAGTTTTTTAAGTCTGACAGTAGGTTCATCTTTGGTGTTTTTGCCCAGCTGGTTAGGTGCTACTCAGATCACTGGGCAGCAATGAAAAAATATTAGCAGTAACAACAATAATAACCACCACCATCATGACAGCAACAGCAACCACTTACTGTCTGCTTATGCTCTGGATGCTGTGTTGAGCAGCTTATGTAAATCATGTTAATTAATTCCCATGGCTGCACCACTTATAGATGAAGTAATTGGAGTCAGACAGGTTAAGTAACTTGCCTAATAGGGGTACATCACCTTAACAGCAGAATTTGTACCAGTCAGCGTCCCAGGAGAGAACAGAGGGCAAATTTAAATTAGGCAATTGGAAGTAAGTGTAAATAGGGTGAGGGCAGGGTTTAAGGAAACCATAAGGGCTATTACCAGTGGGATCATTGTACCCCTAAGCCAATGGGGAGGAGAAGGAAGCTGGGGACAGTGAGGCTGTGTGCAGAGGGCTCTTTCAGGAGCTGTGGTCTTTGACTGAAAGTCACAGCTAGTCACTTGGACATCCATGATACCTGGAGAATAGATGCCCTGACCTCATAGCACTAGCCTGTCTCCACTCCACTGGGCTTTCCATTGATAAACCCAATGGAAGCGAGAGGTTGATGCAGTTGATTATACGTATTGAAAATGTCTTCTCTCAGGCTATGGCTTGTTTTTTTCACTTCATGTACATTGACTTCTGTTCTACATGTGTTTTACATTTTAGGGTAATCAGACCTGTCTTTTCTTTCATGGTTTGTGCTTTTTTTTTTTTTTTACATTTTTTATTGATTCATAATCATTTTACAGTGTTGTGTCAAATCATGGTTTGTGCTTTTATATCTTATTTAGGGAGTTCATTTTCCACTCCAGTGTCATAAAAATAGCCTCTTCTTTTCTTCTACAGGTGTTAAGATGTTATTTTCCACCCTGAGTCTTTAGCATCCATAATTTTGTATATGTGTGTGAAAAGGTGACTTTTCCCCCAAATCAATAGCCAGTTGTCCCAGCATCACTCACTGGTCTGAATGCCACCTTTGCCATAAATGGACGTGTGTCAGGACTTGCATGGAAATCAGTGTACCCAGAAGTGTGAGTTCCCTTCTCGCCTTCTTCCTGCTCCTTCCATTCTTTTCTTAGCAGTAGTTTTCCTTTCATTACTTGCTACTAATTTGAGAATGAACTTGACAATTCCATGAAAAAAAATCTGTTGGGGTTTTGTATCGAATCACATTGCATTTATTGATTACTTTGGAGAGAACTGATTTATTTAAAATATTAAGTTTTGTCATTTGTGACTGTGGTAAATATGTCTACCTGTTTAGGTGTCCTTTCATGTCCTTCATTATAGTTTGATAACTTTTCCTGTATCATGTACCACTTTTTGTTAGAATTCTTTTCCTAGTTAAATACCTGGTGGTTTTGTTTTGTTTTGTATTAAAATTGGAATCATCTTTTTTATTACATTTTTAAAATTAGATGATTCTTGTCTAAATACTTTTGTTCTTTATCTGGTGATCCTATATTTAGTAACCAGTTACAAGGTCATAGTAAGTATAATAGTTTAAAAAAATCTCCTAGGTTTTCTCTGGTGTGGTAGGCAAAAGTCTAAGAAAGTCTCCAAGATTTTTACCTTCTCATATACACACCCATGTAATTTCCTCCACTAAGTGTGGGCAGGACCTGTGAATATGGTAGTCACTGCCTTGATTAGGTTATTTTATATGGCAAAGATGATGGGATAGTCCCTCCCATTATTATGTTCTATCACATGTATAGCCCATGGAAGGGGAAGATTCTCCTGCTAGCCCTAAATAAGTACACTGTCACAGTGTGGGCCATGTGGCAAGGGACTGCGGGCAGCTTCTGGGAGCAGAGAGCAGTCCCCAGGTGATCAAGGAAATGGAAGCCTCAGTCCTACACACACAAGGAATTTAATTCTGCCAACAACCACATGAGCTTGGAAGAGGACCCTGAGTTCCAGCTGAGAATAGAAGCAGGGCCCCACCTTGATTTCTGCCTTCTGAGACCCTGAGCAGAGAACACAATTCTATAGAACTATGAGATAATAAATGTGTGTTGTTTGAAGCTGCTATACTTGTGGTAATTTGTTACCCTGCAACAGAAAACAAATGCATATGTAAACAATTATATTGTCTGCAATTAATGGCAAGAATTTTTTCTTCCTTTCCAACCATTATATATTTTATATTTATCTTCTATTCAACCCAAGGCTTTAGTGAGGACTAAAGCCTTGGGTTGAATAGAAGAGCTGAACAGAAGAGCTGATATTGAAAATCCTTGAGTTTTTCTTGATTGTCAGGAAACACTTCCAATGTTTCATTATTAAGTATAATATTTGCTGTAATTTCTTAGAGGATATCGTTTATGAGGTCATAAGCTTTCCCTTCTATTCCTACTTCGCTGAGTTTATTTTCTAATTGTAAATGGGCTTTACGGTTGTTAAATGAGTTTTTTAGATCTATGGAAATAATTCTGTATTTTTCCTTTTTAACATGTTAAACTGGCTTCTACATTGATAGATTTTTTTTTTGAAGTTAAACCATTGTTTCATTCTGGCAATAAACTTTACATTTTTTTTTAAAGTTTCAATACATTGGTGGACTTAGTTTGCTAACATTTTATTTAAGAATTTTGTTATCTTTCTTCAAATATTTGGTAAAACAATTGTTGCTTTTTTAAAAAATAGACTTTTTTTAAAGAGTAGTTTTAGATTCACAACAAAATTGAGCAGAAAGTACAGAGAGTTCTCATAAACTCTCTGTCTCTCCCCATCCTCCCAGACGCCCTCATTATCAGCGTCCTCCACAGAGCAGTTTATTTGTTACAACTGAGGGTTCTACATTGACACATCATCATCACCAGAAGTCCAGAGTTTACATTAGGTTTCACTCTTGGTGTTGTACATTCTGTGGGTCGTAACAGATGTATAATGACACGTATCCACCATTATAGCATCATACAGAGTACTTTCACTGCTCTAAAAATCCTCGGTTATCTGCTGATTCATCCCTCCCTACCTCCAACCTCTGGCAATCACTGGCCTTTTTATTGTCTCCATAGTCTTGCCTTTTCTAGAATGTCATGTAGTTGGAATCATACAGTATATAGGCCTTTCAAATTGACTTCTTTCACTTAGTAATATGCATTTAAGTTTCTTCCCTGTTTTTCCATGGCTTGATAGCTCATTTCTTTTTAGTACTGAGTAATATTCCATTGTCTGCATGTACCACAGTTTATCTATCCATTCATCTACTGAAGAATATCTTGGTTGTTTCCATCTTTTCACAATTATGAACAAAGCTGCTATAAAGATCTGTGTGCAGGATTTCTTGTGGACATAAGTTTTCAAGTCCTTTGGGTAAATACTAAGAAGTGTGATTGCTGGATTGCAGGTAAGAGTATGTTTAGTTTTGTAAGAAACTGTCCAATTGCCTTCCAGAGTTGCTATATCATTTTGAAGGATCGTTGCTTTTCTTAGTGGTTGAATTTTTTTTTATTACTGATTAGACTTGTTTTTAAATGTTTATAGATCTTTTCACATTTTTTAAATTCTCAAGTGATTTTTAAAAATGTTTTTCCAGGAAACCGTCTACTGTATCTGATTATTGTCTTATTGTTCATAGCATTCTTTCATGAAATTAAAAAAATCCCTATATCAATATTTATATTTAATGTTCATATTTAGTATTGTTGATCTGGACCTCTTTTTATTTATTATTGGCCAGTTTGGGAGAGCTGTATCCACTTTACAGGTCTGTAAAGAGTCAGCGTTTGATTTTATTAAACCTAGTTAGTTAGATTTCTTTTTTATTTCATTCACTTCTGTTCTTACATTCATTAGTTTCTTCTTTCTATTTTAGTATTATTTTTATAACTTCCTGAACTGAATGCTTTAGATCATTAATTTTTTATTTTTCTTCTTTTCTGCTATATCTAACTTTTTTCTAAGCTCTGCATTGTTGCATTCCCACATAGAATGGCATCCATGTCTAAATATTTTGTAATTTTATTCTTTCACTCATGAAATATTTAGAAAACTATTTCTTATTGTCCAAATACATTGATTCATTTAAAAAAATTGTGATTTTTTTAATTGTATTTCCTTGGGGTTAGAAAACTTGATGTCTGTGGTACTGAGTTTCTGTATTTACTGAGATTCCTTTTGTGGTTGGTCAGTGGTCAAGTTTTGTAAATGTTCAACTTTATAAATGTTTCAAGAATGACAGAAAAAAATTATGTCCCTAACATTGGTCACATGGTTGGGTTATCTCAAAGTTTTGAAACTCTAATTCTTTTCTGGTATCCTTACCGGGTAGTCTGCTTTTTCTTAAATCAAAGGGCTTTTTGGGTCCCAGACAAACTCTCAGTTTAAGTTTTTGGATCAGGATTCCTGTGCTCTTGGGATAATGTAAATGTGACTCCCACTCTTGTGAGTGAAATAGGCCTGGGGATTTGATTTCACATCAAGAGTTCCTCTTTTTCATCCATGCAGCAGGCAGATGACAAACTCCCTGGATGCCCATAGTCCTGGGGGAAACACTTACATTATGTGCACAGTTTGCTAACTATCTTGTTATGGAAGGGTTCACAGAGACTTAGTTACAAAACTTGTGCAGCATTTATTAGAAACTCGAGAGGTGAATGAACACTTGGATGGATGATACAGAAGTGCCAGTTATAAGGGAAAAAATATATATATAACAGCATAAGCTCAGGTTGTCATTGTAGAGTTTAACCTAGCTCCACTTCCAGTACTACTTTCAAGTTTGATAGAAGTATCTGAATCATATATAATATTTTAAAAATTCTATCAAATTGGCTTCAGTTACTAACTAGGCTGCTCAGCTTTCTTAGCTAACTCATTCTGTACTTGAGAAATTAGGAACTAAAAGAAATTATTGTCAGTTTGTGCCACTGTCTACAGAAACTGAGATCAGCTATGACTAAGACAGATTTGCTGTGCACCAGCAGTTTAAGAATTTTCCTTCTGCTTTTACAAAATATAGATTTTATAATGTGTGGGACAGGGACTTTCCAATTTTCTCTACTATGCCATTACCACATGCTACCGAGCTGACTGCAGTTTATTTGGATCTGCCATCCCTACAGAGGTAAGGCCACTGAAGACATTAGTAGACACTAGCTTGATAATATAATCACTGAATGAGGACACCTAAGTAAGTAAAGTGTGATGTATTTGGAGGAAGTAGGCCTGGGGTGAGATAAAGTGTTTTTTATGCCTAAAAACAAGATTGCCCTTTGAATTCTTGATGAAGGCAAGACATCTTAAATGATTAAATCATTTGACAATATTTAATAAAGATGTACCTTTAATTTACATAAACCCACCACAGTTCTGACCTCAGTTACTTTTGACTCATTAATTTTTCTCAGGCTGTGAAAGCATGTGTATCCCAGTCCCCTGAGCTGACTCAGCCCTGGCCTCGGCCAGCCCATCTTCCTCCTCTGACTCAAAACAACACCCTGGGCCTTCTATAAACATTTCTATCAATAAAGCCAATCCTTGAAATCATTATTTTAATTATTTGACAGGCAGCATTTTTTTTTTGTTTATAATAACCCCCAGCTTGAATCATAACACTGTATATATCATAAGTGCTCCATAAACTGGCTGGTTCAGAAAGAAGTAACTCTACTAATGGTCAATAACATCTTTTGAATATTTGCTCTATGCCAGGTGCTAGGATAAGAGCTTTAAGTGGGCTCTTATTTGATCACCAAGCCAATTTTGTAAGGAGGGGAGCAGGTGGTTTACTCTGAAATTAAGAACTCAGCAACAATTGATTCCTCACTAACTGATGCTCTGCTGGCTTGCACTGTCCAGGTTATTTCTTTTGTTGTTTGCTTATACTCTACTCTTTAGCCCGACCTTGACCTTGAAGTCTAAGGTAATTTGATTGCCTTGAGAGAATAGTTCTTGAAGGTATAAAAATAATTTTTAAAAGAACTCTTTCTCATTTTGATGCAATCACAGGGAACTTTTTTTCTTCCCTTCTTCATTGGCAGTGTGTCCAGAAGGGCAGGACATACTTAGATCACCTTATAACATGTAACAGAGGATGGAGAAGGAAAGACGACAAGTCCTAAGCTATAAGGGAGGACTGATTCATTGAATAACTGGACGAGGACCAGAACTATAGCTTCTGTTTCGGAGTGTTGTGTAATGGCGAGAATAAGAGTTTGTGGATTAGACTAGGTTTGAAATAACATCTGCTGCTTACTGACGATGTCACTCTGGACACATTACAGAAGCTCTCTCAGCCTCAGTTGAGGAAAGAGTTAGAAAAGAAAAAAAATGATAGCGAATGAAATCTCGTACTTAAGGAAAGTAGGTTTCAACAATATGTTAAATCAGAACATTGTGAACAAAAGCCCTTAAAGGCAACACTTGACTCTCTAGCACTGCTAATGATGGAGAAAATCAGTGGGGCACCCTCCTTCACACTCACTCTCTTGAGTGCCCTCTCTGCCCTCGACTGGGATCTACAAGGAAATGGGACTCCCAGAGGACAGCTGAGTCCATGTTTGAGGTAGAGAAAACCTCAAGATATATCTAGAACAAAGCAAGAATGATTTCCAGAACTTCAGGAGCCATGCTGAAAGGACACAGGAGTTGATCTAGAGAGGTTTCTGCCTGCCTTTGGCCATATGAATGTCACAAAGAAAATGATGACTATAGTTAGTTGGAATTTTTGAATTTGTAAGAAGTTAATAACATTTAAAAGAAAAATTAATATAGATTAAGATATGAGTGAGCCTTTTTTGTATATGGGATAGAAATATGCATACTGACTACACCCTGTGCTGGAGTGGTGGGGAATGAACCCAAATATTACATTTATGAAGGATGAGACAGCACTCTACCATTTATTCATTCATCAAGCATTTACTGAGAGCCTGTGAGGTAGCTGTGCCAGGCATTTGGAAACAACATGGAGAGCTAAACAGACATGGACCTTGCCCTTACGGAGATCACAGCTTAAGTGGAGAGGGAAGATGATCATCAAATAATCATGCACGTGACTGCATAACTGCATGTTGTGATAAACTCTTGAGGGAAAGATACTGGTGCTGGGAGTGGTAAACTAGTCTGGGGCAGGAAGTTTAAGGAAGAAAAGACCTTTAAGAAGGGATCTGAAGTGTGAGACAAGGCAGAGGGGACGGGAAGGGGGAGAGGTCCTGGCAGAGGGAACAGCAGGTCCAGAGCTCCGTGGCAGCAAAGTGTCCTCATGGAAAGTTTGAGGAACTTATAGGAGGCCAGTGTGCAAGAGCAGAAAGTGGACGATGATGGTGGGGAAGTGGGCCTAAAGACCCTATAAGATGTGGTCTTTGTTCTAAGATGGACGTGAGGCCTGAATGTTTAAGCAGAGGCCTGACATGCTCAGAGGTGTCTGGAAAGGGTCACTCTGGCTGCCCTGCTGTGAACACATGGGAACAGGCACAAGCGGATGCTGGAAGCTCAGTGAGGAGGGTGGGACTGTAACACACACTCGGTGTTGGTTTTTCCTTCCCCCAAGTCTGCCCAGCAGGACCTCAGGTTACAAGATATTTGTAGAGTGACCTTTCTCGGCAACTTGGTGCCCCAGGCCTGTGGTGGGGCTTTGAGTAGCTTCTAAAGTTTCAAAAGCACCCCAGGAGGACTAAATATTGTTGCTACTGCCTCAAGGGGCCTGAGGCCTCCAAACCATGTCCTGCTATACCCCGCAGCCTTTTTGGTGCTCTCCTGTTGAGTTCTCTCCAACCCCACCCCCACTTCACCTGAGGTCAAGATCCTACAGAGCGTGAGGGGGTATGGCTGTGGGCCACACCTTGAGCAGTCTTACTACTTAATAAAACTCACTTCTGTTTTCCTCCTCACTGACCTGCATAACTTTTACTTACATCATTTGGGGATTAAATATGAATTTTGAGGTAATGTAACTGCCTCAAAATTCCATGTAAACTGATATGCTGTCTTTCAGATCTTACTGGAAGTAAAGTTATTTTTCTCTGGTGGAAATATTTAGTGGAACTATTACTTTCTTTTGTAGTGTTAATTTTTCATCGCAAAATAATAAATGGTACCAACAAAATAATACGGTATTAACCTTTTGGAAATTAAAGCTAGTTTTAAGGAATCTGAGTAAGATTTAGGACTACAGGTATCACTACATCTTAGGTGCAGCAATCAAAATAGTTTATTTTGGGGCAAATTGTAGTTAAAGAGTACTGTGTTCTTCCCTTACTTAGAGAGAGATTCTTATCCTATCAAAAGAGACCAAATCCTCTCTGCTCATCATTTTGGAGTCTGTGGTCAGTTTTGTGGTCCATTTCAGGTGGACATATTTAAACTAGAGTATTTTTAAAAAGTGCCAGTAGAAAGACCTCACACCCATCAGGATGGCTACTACCAAAGAAGACAGAAAACAACAGGTATTGGTGAGGATGTGAAGAAACTGGAACACTTGCACACTGTTGGTAGGAGAGGAAAATGGCACACCAACTATGGAAAACAGTATGGAGGTTCCTCAAAAAATTAAAAATAAAATGACCATATGACCCAGCAATGCCACTTCTGGTACACACCCAAAAGAATTAAAAGCTAGGTCTTGAAGAAAGATTCGTACAGCCATGTTCATAGCAGCACTATTCACAATAGTTAAAAAGTGGAAGCAACCCAAGTGTCCACCAATGGAAGAATGGATAAGTAAAATGTGGTTATACATACAATGGGATGTTATTCAGTCTTCAAGAGTAAAGAAATTCTGCAATATGCTACAACATTGATGAACCTTGAGGTCATGCTACGTGAAATAAGTCAGTCACACAAAGGCAAATGCTGTATGAGTCCACTTTTACGGAGTAGTCAAAATCACGAAGATGGAGAGTATAATGGTGGTTGCCAGGGGCTGGGGAGGGGAGAATTGGAAGTTATTATTTAATTAGTATAATGTCAGTTTTACAAGATGAAAAGAGTTACGGGGGTGGATGTGGTGATGGCTGCACAACAAGGTGAATATATTTAATATCACTGAATTGTACACTTAAAAATGGTTAAGATGGTAAATTTTTATCTTATGTATATTTTAACACAATAAAAAAAGAAAAAATACACAGTCAAACATAGCTGTGTCTTATAAAATAAAAAGCAACAAATATATTCATTTTCAACAACAACAAAAAATCGTCAGCAGAATGGTTAAAGAAAAGTAAACCATTTCATTCCTTCTTGTACCAGAGACAGAGCCTGGAAATTCTAGGAAGGAAAACCCCAGCTGCTGGACACAGGGGTCCCTCCCTGGGACTTTCATGGCTCAGCTTCCCTCCTGGCCCTTAGGAGAGGGGCCCCTGTTCAGCTGGCAGGTGGTTCATCTCCGCTCCTAGGCCTCTTGACAATAAAAGCCTCCAGTCACACCCTCTGTCAGGTTCTACTGCCTGGTATCACATCTCAAAGTCCACAGCAGAAGGGGTTCTCTCTCAGAGCACAAGCTGGGCTGTGTTCAGCTGTGGTTGGCCTGAGCATATCTTTCTTGAACGGCACGTGGCTTGGGAATGACATGCATTCTCTTGCTGACTCTCCTCTATTCACTTACACTGTACCATGTGACATGGTGGGGTTCGCACCAGCCCTTTCCTTGACAGCAGTATAAACTCTGGGGCAGCACTGACCAGTACTGACCACTGTGATGATGGAAATGTTCTCTAATATCTGTGCTGTCTAATATGGTAGCCACTAGCCATATGTGGCCATTGAGCACCTGAAAGTTGGCAATTGTGACTGAGGAACTGAATTTTAAATTCTATTCAATAGTAATTAACTTAAATTTCAATCAGTAAATGCAGCCAGGGACTGCTTTATTAGAGACTGCTGCTCTAGAGCCTCCATCAGAATAGGTGTGTTAGCTAGGTCTTGGTTAAACCCTAGACTTGGAATGTTAATGTGACCTTCTTGGAATGTGCTCTGAATCTTCAGCTGGAGAGCTATTAAAAACTGGCTGTATCACTTTTAAACCAACTGACGAATCCAGCGACTAACTAGTCCACTCCCTTCTAGTGACCCCACAGCTTCCTCCAGGTAACACTTCTACTTCCCTTCACAGACAGGGTTTTTTTGTTTTATTTTTTTTAATCATTTTCCATAATCGCTGTACATTTCCTCATTCCTGCTCACTCCTCAGTCTCTGCTGTCTGGCTTCCTGTCAGGCTGCTCTCAAAACAGCTTCTCCCATCAAAGTCACCACTACTGCTGAGTTAGTCTTTGAGGGCTGCCACCACAAAGTACCACAGACTGCTGGCATTTTATTTTCTCACAGTTCTGGCAGTTGGAAGTCTGAGATCAAGGATGGATGAGATCAAAGATGGATGGTTTCTTCTGAGGCCTCTCTTCTTGGCTCACAGATGGCTGCCTTCTCCCTGTGTCTTCATATGGTCTTCCCTCTCTGTGTGGTCTGTGTCCTAACATCTTTTTATAAGGACACTGGTCATGCTGGATTAGGGTCCACCCATATGTCCTCATTTTAACTTAATTACTTCTTTAAAATCTCAATTTCCAAATATAGTCACATTCTGAAGCACTGAGGTTAATACATTAACATATGAATGGAGGCACAATTCAACTCAAAACACCTGCTTTGCTGCTAAATCCAACACAATTTTTCCACCCTTATCTTGCTTAATCCTTCAGCATCACTGGACAGTGATGTCCACCCTGACCTATAGCTCTCTCCTCTCTTGCTTCCCTGACTCTGCACTCCTGGGTTTTCTCCTACCTTGCTGGCTGCTTCCTCTTAATCTATGTCACAGACTTCTCTTCCTTTGTCTTGCCTTTAAACGTTGGGGCTCCTTGAGGCTTTGTCCTTGTCTTCTCTTCTATACACTCTCATCCACCTCCATGGTTTTTGTTACCATCTTTTGGCTGATGCTACCCAAATCCCTGTCTTCAGTCCAGATTCTCAGTTGAGCTCTAGATTCAAATATGCACATTTATCTATGCTTGGATTTCCTTCAGGTAACTCAAATTCAATGGGTTAAAACTGAATCAGTTATCTTCCCACCTTCTCCAAGCCTGTGCTTCCTCTGTGAGCTCCAGCTCAGGGAATGGCACCTTCATTCACACACCTGCTCCTTCTAGAAGCCTACAGCTTCATCTTGACTTCTCCCCTTCTCTATCCACCATATCCTTTCCCCTCTGACCTGTTTCCTAAAAGACTCTTAAATCCTGCTGCTTTTCTTCATCTCCATTGCCACTCTGCTGGTTCAGATCACCACATGGTATTTCTAAAATGCAAATTATGATTATGCCCCCCTTGCCCCCTCCACTTAAAATACTTCAGTGACTTCTCATTTATCTGAGGATAAAGCCCAAACTTCCTAACATGATGCCTCTGTGATCTGCCCCCTGCTTCTCTCACCCTCCCTCATCTGCATCTGCCTGTACCCCATGCATTCTGTTCCAGGTTTAGTCCAAATACATCCCAGCATCTCTCACTCATGGGCCTTAACACATGCTTTTCCTTTCCTGGGAACCCTCTCTTGCCCACATGACTTGCACTGTTTTCAGCTCTTGGAGGCCATTCTCTGTGGCTGTCTGAGTCACATGTCCCTTTATGTGGCTCCATAGGACTCTCTAACTTCCAGCTCCTCCACGAGACTAAGTTCCTTGAAAGCAGAGATGTGTCTGTCTTGTTTACCACTGACACACAGCAGGTGCTCAGCTCCTACAATAGAATGAAGCATGGCTGGGACAGGGCTTATGGGGACCTTCTTCCTGTGACTGCTAAGGTGAGAACTGCTTTCTGCCTACACAGATTTTCCTACATCATAAACCATGCTAGAGGCTTGTGTGGTTCATAGAATATGGCATCTGGAGCCCTGTCCTCTTGGAGCTGGCCTCACAAAGGAAAGTATTTGAAAAGAGTCAGGAGAGAGCCCTTTTCCTCTATACTTGAGACAAAGAACCACTAGATTAATCAGCATACGTGGGCTCCCAGGCCAAAACAGGTAGAATCTACGAAGCTCACAGGATGGACAAGTGGATTTGAAGAGAACAGAACTCCCCAACACTCTCTCACACTGTGGTAGGATTAGCTTATGGCCATCAGATGTAAGGTTTTTATTTGCCATTCATCTAAAATATTTATAAGGGACTTCTCTATGCCAGGCTCTGTTCTGGATGCAGAGAGTTAGAACAGGGTGCTCCAACACACACACAAACAACCAGATCCCTAGAAGTGACCATCCCACAGAGTTCAAGAGCCTTTTAAGACTGCAGTTATCTTATTTCCAAAAGTCAGGGATGTTTAAATGGTAAGGGCATGCATTTTGCTAAGACGGAATATTTACAAAACTGAGAATATTGCTCTTCTGGGTATTTTAACAAGAGTAAATAAAAGCAAAGTAACTGGAGCTAAAGAAATAAAGACACTATATTTCGAAGCCTGAACAGTGCAGAGTGAGACCAAGAATTCTCCTCCACTGGGATATTCCTCCTAGAAGAGGAAGGGGCTGCTCTGGTGTGAACTGGTGTGGCTGGCATTGGATCTGGTGATTTCCTGAGGACACAGGAGTGGTGACACAGAATTCCAGAATTAGAAAACACCAAAAGAAGGGGCCCAGACCAGGGAGAGTTCTCTTAGCTACTTCTGGTTACGGTTTGATCATGGTTCCAGTGGGAGGAAATACCCAAATGGGGGAAATCAGCTCACATCTACAGTCAAGGAGTGAGCGGAGCAGGCCGCCGGCTAGCACTCCTCCCACTGCCCTCCTGGCAGGAAGGAAAAAGACTGGCGAGATTTCAACACCAGAGGAATTGTTATTTCTCTGCCTTGGAGTGAAAACACTAAGGTAAACATGAGAATGCTTGCGGGGAGCCAACCAAATTTGCACTTTGTTGACTTTTGCCTTCCTGTCTTCCCATCCTCAGTGTGAACGAAGTACTTTGGAGAAAGCCCTAGGGACTTTGCAGCTGGTGTCTGGAAAGTCACGCAGCTTGTGTACCCACCCGCCGTCTGCACCCGCCGTTCAACTGTCAGTGGCCTTTAAATTTACATTTTCCTTTGTTCACATTTTGCCTCCCCAAACAGATGGTAATACATTTGAAGGCAGGAGTGTCCCTTGCACATTAGAGATGCCCACTTCGTATACATCGAAACACACTCGAGGCCATTAATTCTCTGAGCGAGTCAGGAAGAAGTGCTAGAGGCCAACAATGTAGGCCCTAACATTTGATGTATGAAAAATAGTGGGGTTTTCTTTCGTTGTTAATTAATTAATTAATTCATTCATTCACTCATTCAAACCTTCACTGAGTGCCCGTATGCTGGGTGGAGCCACTGTTGGGTCTTCATGTTGACAGGAGACAGAGATGCCAGACTGACACCCCCACCCACCCATGTGGCGCTGGCGCCTTCCCTATTTGTTATGATGCTTTTGGAAAAGGATGAAACCAAGTTCAAATGAAGTTCATTATGGGTGCTTGTGTGTTTCCTTAGAGCTTACACTTGGCAACCCTCAAGGGAGGACTTTGGCTGAACTCAGTGAAGGAAGGGGAAAGAATCACAAAAGTCCGGGATTTGTGGACCAGAAAAAATTGCCTGTGGTCTGACAGATGACCATTTCCCACGTGGCCTTCCTCATCAGAGAAACAAGTCTCACTTTCCACTAGCCACTGCTTCTTCTGGATATTTCCTCCATGTATCTAAATCATATGCTTCAATATTGATTTTTCGGATTTAAACTTCTGACTTCCTCCTAAGAAAGACGAGGATTTGGCTCTCTTGTTCTGCCCGTATTTCCAATATAATCATATCATAATTTTTGGTTAAGTCAACATTCAATGTTAACACTGTGGTGATTACTGTAAATATTTTCTCCCTGCTAAGTGTACTCTGATAATGTTTCCTTTGTTGTGCAACTTTTTCTCTCTCTGGGGTTCAAAATTATCTTATGTTTTGATTTATAACTATCCCTAAAGCTCCTCCAACTCTCTGCCAGAACTATTAATCTCTTAATAAGTCCAAACGTGTCAGGTAATCTGTTGCTTTTTTATCTTTAACACATTCTCTCTGGAGCCCACTGGCTTCCTGCTCCGATGTGTCATCCAACTCTGCTGTGTTGAATCCCTGCTTCCTAAATTCTGTCTCTTCTCTTTTCCTGGTTTACTGCCTCATTTTGGTGGAGCACATCCTCCAGTAGCTTCCCAATAAAGCATGCTTAAATTCTATCGAACTTTTCCTCAGTTTTTAAAAATGTTTTAAAACTGAGAACTCATCTTCGTTCTATGAATAGTCTTTTGTTCGTTGGTGCAATTATCTTCTACTACCTTTCTGAAGATATTAATTATGCTTTTCCTAAAAGTTTACTCTGTGCTTGGTTTCCCCTGTATTTCTATTCGATTAGGACTCCTAATAATCATTGTCTATAAGTCTTTCTTTTGAGCTCAGTAATCCTAGAGAGGAATTTCCAACCTGCTAACCCAGATGTCTAAGCTGGGCCACCAGGATTCTCAGATGCAACAGAAAAAAAGTTGCTGGTGGTTCTCACCGTTCATTCAGCATGCTAACCTGCCCTTAATCTCCTTCTCTGGTATGTTTTCTGTTGGATGAAGCAGATGCCTGGCTGGTGGGGTGGAGAAGTGATCTAGGATCCCCTTGCATTTAGTACAGCCTCTTAACCAACATCCCACCTCCTGAGAGGTTCCTGGTACCTCCAATCCTGTGCCTTTCAAGGGCTCTATGGGGCCAGTCTGTTAGCTTCCTACCTCCTCTCTGCAACTCATGCCCGGTCTCTAAGTCACTCCTCATTTGCTATCTGTTTTCCGGTTTCCAGCATTTTGTTCACATCTCTCTCTCTCCATTCTTATTGCCTTTTCTTTTAGCTTTGTCCTTGAGGATTTTGTTCCCTTTAACAAAATCTTTATATTGTAGTGAGGTTTTAAGAGAGAATGGAGGTAAAAGAGGGTGTTTAATCCACCATGTTTACTGGGATGGTTACATCTTTCTTCAGTGGAATAAAAGGAGTACTTAAAATAGATTCTGTGGAAATTCCACCTAGTTTGAGAAAGCTGTTAAATCACCACATCTCGGGGCCCAGTGCACAACCCTCACTGAGCTGTCTTCCATGTAAAAGGTGAATAATTACTGATGGTTGACTATATGAGTGAATAAATGAATCAGGTGTTCACTGGTAGGGCTGTTGCCTCCTTTGGAAGCTAACGGACTCTAGAAACTCAGAAGCGGGGAGAGCACAGTTGGTTCAGTGAGCTTAGGAACAGCAGCTGCACATATGGTTAGATCACCTGGGAAACGTCTAGAATTATAGACCCCTGAAGATCATTCCAGAACTAACCGAATCCTGTTCTCAGGAACTGGGTCCTGAGGAACCTATGTTTTAATGAAGCAACTGCCAACCTCTAGCCATCTTGTTATATGAGAAAAATAAACCTCCAATGTTTAAGTTATTGCTAATCAGATTTTTTTTTATTGCTTGCAACTAAAAGCATTCCTAACAGATATGCAGGGCTCTTGAGCATCCTGAAACATGGAAATGGGGAGGGTGTCCAATCAGGCGAGTGTGGAAAGGGCTGAGCAAACATGTCCAGGGATACGCAGCCAGCTGAAAGCTGTTCAGGAGAAACAGTGGTGATGGGGAGCCCTTGCAGGTGCTCCCCATGTTCTCAATGCTGACCTGCTCCTCCCCTCGCCCAGCCCAGCACACCTGCTCTCATCTCCCTGGGAGGCACTGGGGGGTGGTTGTCTGGCAATTCCTCCAGTCTCTCTCCTTGTTCCATGTTCCTTCATGTGCTGCATGTCCTAAGCCTCACTTTTTGCTTCTTTAAAGCTGTTTTGGAGTCACAAAGCTCAGCATCGATTATTTTTGGCTCTTTCAATCCCTCTCTGTCAACTTTACCCTTCCATGAGGTCACTTGGTCGCTGTACAAGGAAGCAGGGAAAGAAAAATCCGCAGACTAATTATCTCAATATCTTGCCATCTTTGTTAATAACAACCTACCCATTGTTGCATTCACCCACCTAACCCTACCCTCAGCCAGAGAGGCTGGGTTTACTTCCTGAATCCATGGAGGTCGATTATGCGGGATCCTGCAGAGATGGCAGAAACACGGGGAGTTCTGGGGAGAGGCCAGTGGCTGGGACCCAGGGGAGTTCTCCAAGGAATAACAAAGAGTAAGGGGGTCTTTTTTACTGGAGGGAGAGGAAGTGGATGAACTCCAGGGCCAAAGCCCTGTATTAGGGAGGCACCCCAAAAGGATGAGGGGAGAGGGGACACCCCAAAAGGTCGATGCACGTGCATCTTCTGAAGGTTAAATGTAGCAGAATAACTTCCTGTTCCTAGAGAAAGGGATTCTATGCAGAGATTAGGACCTATGACCTGAAACTTCGCCCTGAGTGGGCAGCATGTGTTACTATGGCAGGCATGAGGTGACACTGAAGACATGGTGGAGAGAGTTAAATGATCCTCATGAAACAACAGCTCTTGGGCAGAAATTAGTGATGACATGGGGAACCAATTGGTGAGCTCCCTGCTGGGGAGAATCTTCTACATATTTACGATCCTTTGGACCATAATCCTGGAGCACTTCACTGCTGTAAGTATCTGAGGAAGGCTCCTGAGGGACCAGGTGCCAAGATGCAGCTGCAGGTTATATCTATGCTTTGATCACAAGACTAGGAGCTAGAGGACACTGCTAGGAGGCAGGACAGGGCCCCGGTGATCTGCTGACATTGATTAGAATTCATTTAGAAAAATGCAGAGAGAATGCAAGTCTCACTTTAGTATGTAACATACACATAGTGTTTTACTTGAAGTGCCCTGAGATGTTTTCTAGAGGTCTCACTGAGCAAGAGATCTAGTGGGATGGATGCAGCTCACTGTCCAGCTGTACACCCCCCGCACCTTTCCCTATCCCCGACTATCCCTGAAGCCACTTCAAGCCAACCAGTGCTTGAGGAAATCAGGTGCTTTGTGATAATGAACTCAGAATTAGAAGTGACTCACTCTCCAGATCAGTTTTGAACTTGATCAATGACTTCCCTCAGTGAATTTTATTTTATTTAACTTTTTTTTGCATTTTAAAAACTTTACTTATGTATGTATTTTACAATATCATTTTTAAGTTGAATTATAGTTGTACAATATTATATGTTACAGGTATACAACACAGTGATTCACAATTTTAAAAGATTATACTCCATTTATAGTTACTATAAAATATTGGCTATATCCCCCCTGTTGTACAACACATCCTTGTAGTTTATTTTATATCTGATAGTTTGTGTCATGTGCATTTTTAATGTCCAGGAAGCACAAATTCTTGTGTGTTCTTTTTTTTTTGAAACTTTTTTTTTTATTGAGTTATAGTCATTTTGCAATGTTGTGTCAAATTCCAGTGTAGAGCACAATTTTTCAGTTATACATGAACATACATACATTCACTGTCACACTTTCCTTTGCTGTGAGCCACCACAAGATCCTGTATATAGTTCCCTGTGCTACACAGTACAATCTTGTTTATCTATTCTACATTTTTAAATCCCAGTCTGTCCCTTCTCACCCCCCATCCCCTTGGCAACCACAAGTTTGTATTCTATGTCTATGAGTCTGTTTCTGTTTTGTATTTATGTTTTGGTTTTTTTTTTTTTTAGATGCCACATATGAGCGATCTCATATGGTAGTTCTCTTTCTCTTTCTTGCTTACTTCACTTAGAATGACATTCTCCAGGGACATCCATGTTGCTGCAAATGACGTTATGTTGTCGGTTTTTATGGCTCAATAGTATTCCACTGTATAAATATACCACCTCTTCTTTATCCAGTCTTCTGTTGATGGACATTTAGGCTGTTTCCATGTCTTGGCTATTGTAAATAGTGCTGCTATGAACATCGGGGTGCAGGTGTCATTTTGAAGTAGGATTCCCTCTGGATATATGCCCAGGGATTCCTGGGTCATATGGTAAGTTTATTCCTAGTCTTTTGAGGAATCTCCATACTGTTTTCCACAGTGGCTGCACCAAACTGCATTCCCACCAGCAGTGTAGGAGGGTTCCCTTTTCTCCACAGCCTCTCCAGCATTTGTCATTTGTGGACTTTTGAATGATGGCCATTCTGACTGGTGTGAAGTGATACCTCATCGTAGTTTTGATTTGCATTTCTCTGATAATTAGTGATATTGAGCATTTTTTTCATGTGCCGATTGATCATTTGTATTTCTTCCTTGGAGAATTGCTTGTTTAGGTCTGCCCATTTTTGGATTGGGTTGTTTGTTTTTTTCTTATTATGTCATATGAGCTGCTTATATATTCTGGAGACCAAGCCTTTGTCGGTTTCATTTGCAAAAATTTTCTCCCATTCCGTAGGTTGTCGTTTTGTTTTACTTATGGTTTCCTTTGCTGTGCAGAAGCTTGTAAGTTTCAGTAGGTCCCATTTGTTTATTCTTGCTTTTATTTCTATTGCTTGGGTAGACTGCCCTAGGAGAACATTTTTGAGATGTATGTCAGATAATGTTTTGCCTATATTTTCTTCTAGGAGATTTACTGTATCTTGTCTTATGTTTAGGTCTTTGATCCATTTTGAGTTTATTTTTGTGTATGGTGTAAGGGAGTGTTCTAGCTTCACTGATTTACATGCTGCTGTCCAGTTTTCCCAACACCATTTGCTGAAGAGACTGTCTTTATTTCATTGTATATTCTTGCCTCCTTTGTCGAAGATCAGTTGACCAAAAGTTTGTGGGTTCACTTCTGGGCTCTCTATTCTGTTCCATTGGTCCATATGTCTGTTTTTGTACCAATACCATGCTGACTTGATTAATGTAGCTCTGTAGTACTGTCTGAAGTCTGGGAAAGTTGTTCCTCCAGGCTCTTTCTTTTTCTTCAGCGATGCTTTGGCAATTCTAGGTTTTTTTGTGGTTCCATATAAATTTTATTATGATTTGTTCTAGTTCTGTGAAATAGGTCCTGGGTAATTTGATAGGGATTGCATTAAATCTGTACATTGCCTTGGGCAGTGTGACCATTTTAACAATACTGATTCTTCCAATCCAGGAGCATGGGATATCTTTCCATTTTTTTAAGTCTTCTTAATTTCCTTAATCAGTGTTTTACAGTTTTCCATGTATAAGTCTTTCACCTCCTTGGTTAGATTTACTCCTAGGTATTTTATTACTTTGGGTGTTATTTTAAAGGGGATTGTTTCTTTACTTTCTTTTTCTGTTGATTCATCATTAGTGTAAAGAAATGCAACTGATTTTTGAATGTTAATCTTGTAACCTACCTTGCTAAATTCTTTGATTAGTTCTAGTAGTTTTCATGTGGACCTTTTAGGGTTTTCTATGTATAGTATCATGTGATCTGCATATAGTGACACTTTTACCTCTTCTTTTCCAGTTTGGATCCCTTTTATTTTCCTCTCTTGTCTGATTGCTGTGGTTAGGACTTCTAAGACTATGTTGAATAGGAGTGGTGATAGTGGGCAGCCTTGTCTTGTCCCAGATTTTAGTGGGAAGCTTTTGAATTTTTCACTGTTGAGCACTATGCTGGCTGTAGGTTTGTCATATATAGCTTTTATTATGCTGAGATATGTTTCCTCTATACCCACTTTGGTGAGAGTGTTTATCATAAATGGGTGTTGAATTTTATCAAAAGCTTTTTCTACATCTATTGAGATGATCATGTGGTTTTGTCCTTTCTCTTGTTGATGTGATGTATTACATTGATTTATGTATGTTGAACCACCCTTGTGTCCCTGGGCTGAACCCAACTTGGTCATGCTGTATAATCTTTTTTATGTGCTGTTGGATTCTATTTGCTAGTATTTTGGTAAGGATTTTTGCATCTATGTTCATCAGTGATATTGGTCTGTAATTCTCTTTTTTGGTGGTGTCTTTGCCTGGTTTTAGTATCAGGGTGATGGTGGCTTCATAGAATGAGTTTGGGAGTATTCCCTCTTTTTCAATCTTCTGGAAGAGTTTGAGAAGGACGAGTATGAGTTCTTCTTTGTATGTTTGGTAGAATTCTCCGGTGAAGCCATCTGGTCCTGGACTTTTATTTGTAGGGAGGTTTTTTATTGCTAATTCAATTTCATTTCTAGTGATCGGTTTGTTCAAGTGGTCAGTTTCTTCTTGATTCAGTCTTGGTGGACTGTATGCTTCCAGAAATTTGTCCATCTCCTCTAGGTTATCCATTTTGGTTCCATATAGTTTTTCATAATATTCTCGTATGATATTCTGTATTTCTATGTTATTTGTTAGTCCCTCAGTGAATTTTAGATCTGTCAATTTTCCACTTTTTATACTCTGAAACTAAGTTATTGGGTGTGTAAGCATTTGAGATTGTGCTATTTTTCTGTTAGATTGATCCTCTGCTCATTACAAAGTGCTCTTCTTTCTGCTGGGGATTCTTCTTGCCTCACAATTTACTCCATCTGATATTAGGATAGCTACACCAGCTTCTTGTGAGCATTTGCATGATGACCCTTTCCATCCTCTCAATTTCAGTCTTTCTGTGTTCTTATATTTAAAATGTGTCTATTTTTAATCCAGTATTAATTTTAGCTTTTTACTTGGTTTATTTAGTCAATTCACATTAGTTATTGGTACAGTTGGGTTTACAGTGACTATCCTACTGTTTGTTTTCTAATTAACCCACCTGCTTTATGTTCCATTTAAATTTTTTCCTTTCCTTCTTTTAGATGACTAAGACTTTTTTTTATCATTCCATTTTACCCCTTCATTAACTTGTCATAGACTTTTTACTTAGTGTTTCTATTTCTTCAGTGCTGATCTCTGGGCTACATACTAAGGCATTACCTTCAGTTCCAGGTTCCACAGGATGAAGAAGAAAAGTAGCAGACTTTCTGAGTGCTAAGAGGTGAGCAATAGATGGCTTAAGCTTAGAAATTAAAGGCTGGATGGATAAATAAAAATGCAGGGCTGAATTAGGTAATTCTCTGAAGGGATCCATAAGATATATGGCTTTACAATGGAAGGGACTACATCTGCAACCACGGAAAACATCATCAGTGCTTTTTACCACAGTTAACTCCTTTTAATTTGCCTTCTGGTCGGGGACCAAATAACCAATCACTATTGGAAATTTATGCCAGATTACCCATGAGTATCTCACATCCAGTATATCCTCCCTCAGTGCCCTAGCTCCCTTCTCTGGACTCGATCTCAGCAATTGCACCACCCTCCATCCAGCCGCCAAGCCGAGGACATGGGCATCATCTTTGGCTTCTCCCTCTTCCTCATCTCTTTTTAATCACCAAATCTGACTGCCTCTTTGTCTTAAAGGTCCCTCACATGCATCCACATCTCTCCATACTCATTCGTACTGCCTCTACCCAGTCTTTTCTATTGCTCAACCACAGAATAGCTCTTATTGACTCAATTTGCTGAATGAACATTCACTGAAACAAACATTTTAAGACAAACAATGACTACCCTCTTGCCATATCAATTAGCTTCTTGTTAGATGCTAAAGGACCCAAAAGAGGGTGGGGGAAGGAAGGGGAGACCTGATACAGCAGGAAGGACTAGTAACAAAGAGCATTATAAAGGATACAAGGATTTAACTCTGTGTGTCCTACACTAGGCTGTGCTTCTCTCCTCATAGTAGGAAACAGAAATGCTGTCCCTGGAGGTCGTAATAACTGAACTGAGTATAACCTGAAAGCCAATTTTCAATTCCCAGGTGTACTGGCTATCTGGGATTTTCAGTGGACTTGATGGATCAGAGTAATGCAAAAAAGCGGGACCTCCAGCCCCAGGGTTTTATAGCATCTATAAAACATGTTGTACAGTTTCTGCTCAATTTTATGCTGTTAAGCTAAACATCTGATATCATATGGCACTTTAAGCACATTGATTTATGATAAGTCAGCAATTGCATCTGTAATAAAAAACCCAAAGTATGGGTTTTAAAAGTAATATACTGTATTTATTATTGACATAAACAGTTACCTGCAGTCCATTTGAACATCAGCTTAGATTTAACTCATGTATTAAAGATATTATGTTTCCCACTCAGCAAGGTCATCACCAAGGTGAAAACTATATATATTTGGAAATGAAAAAGATCAAATGTGTAATGATAAATATTTTTCAAATAAATGATATATAGGATTTCATCTTTCTACATTCCTGATTAATAATCACATTCTGTTTATTTTATTTTTTTACACCCACCTCCTTCCCCTAGTCTCCCAACTCTGGCAATCACTTATCTTTTCTTCATCTCTGTAATTTTCTTACTTCAAGAATGCTGTATAAATGAAATCATACAGTCTGTAAGCTTTTGAGATTAGATCTTTTTTTTTTTCTCATTCAACATAATTCCCTCGAGTCTGTTTAGTTTTATGTGGATAGTCTCATGCTAATTTTGCCAGCATGGATACAACTTGGGTGGCATAATTCAATCAATTTAAGAACTACTTCAATACAAATCAAAGTAAGAGAGTCTAAATTCAAAGTAACTGCATAACAGGGAAATGTTATTTATAATTGAGTCCATGCTAATGAAAGAAAAATGTTTATTTTTAGACAGTGTTAGAGCAAGTGTGGACAAAAATGCATTTAGTTCATCTAAGAGGTGGCTGTCAGCATGACTAAAAAACATCCAGTTTCTCTAATCCTAATTTAAGAGACGTTTTAGTTAAAATTTGGAAAGAAATATGAAAAATTTGGAGAAGATTCCATTTTCATTTTCATTTGCAGAATGTACATTTTTAGTATGCAAGCATTTATTGAGTTCATCCTATGTGTATACAGTAAGCCCCAAAGTAAGTGAAAAACCAAATTTTCAAGGCCCAAAGGCACAGATTTATATTGCCTTCCTTCAACTAGCTTATGTGTTCCTGGCTATTGTTTTTAAGATACTGTATGTGGGCTTATTTATTTTCATAAATAAATTGAAAGTTTGACAGAGGCTCTTTCTTTTCAAATACCTCAACAAAGGGAGGTGTACAGCTGGGGTAAGTTTATTGCTGGGAGCGTTAGCAGGAAATGTCATGAGGTCCCCAGGTTCAGTGATTTTCTAGGGGAACTCAGAACTCAGCCTAAGTCATAGTTATGGTTATGGTTTACTACAGAGAAGAGACACAAAGCAAAATCAAGAAAAGGAAAAGGCAGATGAGGTGAAGTCTGGTGGAAACCAGGCATAAGCTTCTCAGAGTCCTCTCCCAGTGGAGTCACACAGGACAGTGAGTTCGCCTAGCATCAAGTTGTGACAGTACATGTGGAATGTTGCCAATCAGGGAAGTCCATCAGGGACACAGTGCCTAGAGTTTTCCTTGGGGGCTGATCACACAGCACTCTATCCAGCACATAATCCGAATTCTAGGCTCCCAGAAGGAAAGCAGATGTTCAGCATAAACCACACTATTTGTACAAACAGTTCGGCACAGTGAGCCTTATTTATCAGTTAATGGGTGAGAACCCTCCTGAAATCTAAGCTCCCAGACACCAGTCAAGGGCAACCTAGCAAGTAAGCGTTTTCAAGTCTATCAACTTAGGTCTGCTACGTTAACTGTTTTCTGTATGTAAGGCCACTGAGTGTAACATCTATCAACCTGGTCTCCATCTCTGACTGCTCTGTCTTACAACACAGGTGGAGATGAGTGTGATTTGTTGACTCTCAGCTAAATAATATGGCAGGAACAAATGAAGAAGAAAGAGGCTAGCCGACATGCCTCTTTCTCCTAGCAGGAGAAAAAAAGAAAACACAGCTACAAAAAACCCAACCAAAAAAATCAACACACAAAACTTTAAGATGAAGAACACTATCTAAAAAATGGATTCAAATTCACTGTCCTTATCAACAAAGTCTATATTGTGGCTTGAGATATTGATAATGGCATACAGAACATCCCAACTAACAACACATTTAAAATATTATTTCATTAAAAAATCTCATCTTTTAAAATTTGTGTGTGTGTGTTCATTATAATAAGGTCCTAGTACTCTGATACATGTATACATCTTGAATCTAAATAAATATGTATATATTAGGTGCATTCAACCTGTTTTACTAATAGGGGTTAGTAACTACAGTCCCCCCTCAGTATCTGTGGGAGATTGGTTCTAGGACCTGCCATAAATACAAAAATCCATGGATGCTCAAGTCTTGGAGTTGGCCCTTCGAACCTGCGGGTGTGGAACCTGCAGGTATGGAGGGCTGACTGTACTACCTTTGGGTCATACCATTTTAAAACCGGAAAAAAAATACATTTAGTCCCAGATAATTTCCTTATTTTATATTGCAGCATTATTCACAGTAGCCAAGATATGGAAACAACCTAAGTGTTCATTGACAGTTGAAGAAAACATGAGATGTATAAAATGGAGTATTATTCAGCCGTGAAAACAAGGAAATCCTGCCATTTGCAACAACATGGATGAGGCTGGAGGATGTTATGCTAAGTGAATTAGCCAGACAGAGAAAGACAAATATCGCATGGTGTCATTTATATGTGGAACTTACAGTAGTGGAGAGTAGAAAGATAGTTGAGAACCAGAGGCTGGAGTGGGAGTAGGAGAAAATGGGAGATACTGACCACACAGTATAAACTTCCAGTTATCAGACGAATTAGTTCTGAAGATCCAATGTATGGTATGGTAACTACAGTCAATAATAATGCACTAGCTGAAATTTGATTTTTAAAAAAGTAGATTTCAAGTGTTTTCATCACACATGAACAATGATAACTATGAGGTACTGAATATAATAAGTAGCTTGATTGTAGTAACAGTTTCACAATGTATATATATATATCAAAACATCATATTGTATACCTTAAATATATGCTATTTTTATTTGTCAATCATATTGCAATTAAGCTGATGGGTAAAAATAAGAAAACTGAAGCCCGGGGGGGTAAAGTTGACTTGTCCAAGGTGACAAAGAAGTTAGTAATAGGGCCAGGCTAGAACCTGCATCATCCTTGAGCCAAGCAGGTGTGTCTGACAGGATCTAAGAGGCCTGGGAGTCACAGGTTTTTGTGGAGAAGGAATGAATGAGCTACCTTTCTCCCTGTCTCTTGTTTCCCCCGTGTCATCCTGCTCTGATGTCATATTTTCCATATTCTTCTTTCACAGGGGGAAAGGGCTGCCGTGGCTTGCCTCATCTAGACACAGGGGAGGGGGATTTACACCCAGTTTTTTCTCTGGTAGGTAATTTCACCTTCGAGTGTACCATTGCTGGTTAGACATTGGCCAGGATTACAATTGCTCAGAATTGTACCATTAGTGTATTATTAGACAATATTTTACTTCTTTCCAAGTTAGTAGCTGGAATTGGAGAAAAATTAATAATAATCCCTTATGTTTTCATAAGACTTCCCCAATTATCTTCCCCTCTGCATAGTATCAATTGGTTATTGCTTAAACCACTAAATTTTGGGATAGTCCATATAACCAGAAAAGAATGGGTAAAACTATTCATTCTGTCCAATAAAAACAGAGAATTCAATTCAAAATGGGCAAAGGATCTGAAAAGAACATATTTCTCCAGAGAAGATTTACGAAGTGTAATCAGCATGAGAAGATTCCCCAATACCATTAACCATCAGGAAATGCAAAGCAAAGAAATATGGCTTCACATCCACTAAGGTGGCTATAAGAAAAAAGACAAGACAATAAGAGATACTGGCAAGGATGTGGAGAAACTGAAACCCTTATACATTACTAGTGAAAACTGAAAACGTATGTCCACAAAAACTTGTATACGAATGTTCATAGCAACCTTATTCATAATAGCCAAAAAGTGGAAACAATTCAAATGCCCATCAAGTGATGAAAAGATAAAGAAAATGTTGTGTAGTCACACAATGGACTATTATTTGGCAATTACAAGGAATGAAGTACTGATACATGGTACAGCCGGATGAAACCTGAAAACATTTTACGAAATGAAAGGAGCTAATCATAACATGCCACATATTGTATGATTCTATTTGTATGAAATGTTCCAAACAGGAAATATGTTAGTAGTTCCTGAGGGCTGGGTTGGTGGGGGTAGTAAGGGGAAATGGAGAATGAATGCTAATGTGTATAGGGTTTCCTTCTGGAGTGTTAAAATGTTCCAGAATTAGAGGGTGGTGATGGCTGCACAACTCTGTGAATATACTAAAATCCATTGACTTGTACACATTAAATGGTTGAATTGTATGGCATGTGAGTTGTATGTCAAGACTGTCTAAAAAGACTTCATTAAGGAAATAAAAATGCAAGCCACAGACTGGGAAACATTATTTACAAAATATAATCTAATTGAAGGACTTATATCCCAAATATATATTAAAAAAACTCTTACAGTGAAAAAAATGTGAAAATGAATATATGTATGTTCATGTATAATTGAAAAATTGTGCTCTACACTGGAATTTGACACAACATTGTAAAATGACTATAACTCAATAAAAATGTTTAAAAAATAAAATTAAATTTTAAAAAAGACAAAAAAAACCTCTTACAACTAAATATTGGGAACACAAAGAACTCAATGTTTTTAAAATGGGGAACAGATGTGACCAGACAATTCACAAAGTAAATGGCACACCTCTCCACCTCTCATGAAAGACTTTGGGCACTGAGTCTCTCATGAGCTTCCCTGGCAGACAGCATTTCACACACACCGTCACAACTTATTGCTGGCGGAATTAAGCACATCTGTGTGATTTGCTGCGAGAGGACTCTTGGAAGCTTGTTCCTGCTCCTCTGGACTTCACCCCATGCACCTGTCCTTTGCTGAGTTTGCTCTGTGTCCTTCAGCTGTAATCAGTCATAACCGCAAGACTGACTATAGGCTGAGTTGTGAGTCCTCCTACAGAATCATTGAACCTGGGGGTGATCTTGGAGAAACCCAACACAGGAGGTGATCCTAGGAGACAGTAAGAAGGGATGGGCTGATGACCTTAAAGGGATATATTATCAAATCAATTACCAGAGTGGGCAAATGGGGCAAAATTTTTCTAGGGAATTTGGAACAAATATAGAACATGCTTCAGAATTATCTACTTATGTGGCAAGGGGGATGTGATATTATCCACCAACTCCCAAGTTGGCATTAATTATCTGGAACTTCTAGCCTACCCTGTGCATGAGCCCAGTAGCCTCTGGTGGCCACAGCCTGCCCTGAAGCAAAGAGCTGCAGCTGGAAGTTGGGCTGGCATGGGCAGCAACGCTACCTGCCTGTGGAGGACACAGTGGGCCACTTCTGCCACAGCCCCTAAGAGGCGTGAAGTTAAACATGAAGTAGGACTATTGCCCAGTCTTTCACAAGCTGCCTGCTGCCTTCCCTGGACACACAGAGAGGATGAATTACTAGTGTCTCTTTCCATCCAGGGAGCTTCCCAAGAGAGGCCACCACAAGCTGCAGCGTGGCCCAGGGCACCACGAGCACAAGGCGGAGGTTGTCTTATCTATTCAAAATAGAGATACAGTCTTTCTCCTCTCCTCTGCCCTCAGGTCCTGGGCACAATAAGCCCCGCCTTGGTTTACTGTTTCTGGTTTTACCTCTTTACCAGCTCAGTCTAATGGCTAGGTCACTGGGAGGCTTCCCCTTCCCCAGATGGGGCACTAGATGGAGCCTCTATCAGGCTACATACGGAGGGGCACTCTGTTTGCCTGGGTATTGTGTGGGGCCACTGGGGCTGACCCACCCAGCCTGCTCTGTTAGAGTTCCCACGTTCCGCAGAACCCTCTGGCTTACTTACAGTTTCCTCATTCTGCCTTTTCCTACTTACATAGCTGGAAATTCATCATCTATAACGTGAGGATACTAAGAGTACCTACCTCAGTGAGTTGCTATGAGGACTACGTAAGATAAGTAAGTGCTTAAAACAAGACTCGGCACACAGCAAGCACTCAACTATTATTATTACATATTAACTATTATTATTAGTGTTAACTATCATTGCATATGTACAATTAGTGGCAGATGTGTATTTATTGGAAGAAATAGAATGCCTAGATTGCCCTGACCTGCTCACGGCAATGCATCAGCAGACTAGAATTGCAATAGATTCTTCAGGAACTCTTAGCCAATTTTCAATTTCAGCTTTTGCAAAATTTTCAGAAGTTCTAGGTGAAATGCTATTCCTGTCAAACAGCTGTGAGTGATTTTCATGTCAACTCCTAAATTCGAGGCTGCTAGGCAGACTTAGTGGAACTCTTGCTCAAGAAATGGGAGGTAATAAAGTGGTAAGTCTTCTAAGTTCACTGTCACCCTCTGCTATCCATGCACTTTAATCTGTCCTTTAAAAAAAAGCTCAATATTTACGGAGCAGATTTGAAAACCTTTCCCTCCATAACTGCTTGTGGGGAGCACAGAGGAGCCACAGACAGAAAATTCATAATGCTCAAATGAGAGACACACAAAAGTCACAGGGGCTCACGAGCGCAGTGAGACAGTCCTGTGGTCACACGTGATGAATGACGGACGCTTAGCAAGCACAGTGGAAGGAAGAGGGTGCTCCTGAGAACTCCCTCGTGAAGACTGCACTGCGGGTGATTTGGAACAAGAGCATAAGCCAGAACTCAGGATGGCCTGGCAAGTGGAACAAAGGCTCTAAGACCCAAATAGAACCCAGCTAGCAAGTGACAACATGGTAGAACTTCCTCAGTGTGGAGAGATTCAGAATGGAGATGACTTCTTAGCCACACACGGCTAAGGGCTCTCATCTGGAGAGACTTAACTGTTGACATCAGAACTCAATGTGTATCATTTATTGCTAGTTTTATTAATCATGGTTATGTTTACTGAATATTGACCTTATTCTAAAATGGGAAGTTGAGCTATTCTCAACTAACATTTTGTGGTCTTTATTAAGACTCTTAGAACCTTTTTCGATGTATCCTAATTTGAGTGTGCTATCCTTTTTCTGCTGGAACTCTCCTGATAAAATATCTATTGAAAAATAACGTCTATATGTCACTTAATTAATTTGATAACAAATATGCCTGATATTGATGACAACACAGCTCTATTCTGTGAACTTAACTTTTTCTTTTAGATTTGAAAATTATCTGCTTTTTGAAGAATAATGAATGTTAAAGACTTACAGTTTAATATCCTAGATTTGTTAAGATTTCTCTTTCCCTTTAATCCATGAGGTAATCAATTTAAGGATTTCCTAGTCCTTAAGATTCATCCTTGTCAAGGTTTAAAAAAATGTATAAATATGTTAGGAATTCATTTAAAGATCAATTTGATGAGGGTAGTGTTAGGGGAGAAACTCTAAAAGCAAAGCTAAGAGATCTGCGTTTCATGTTCGAAGACTGTTTTAAGTGAAAAAGTCACTGCCCTTGGCTGGACAGGGGTCTGGAGGAGTGCAGGTAGACCCGCCCTCTAGATCTCTAAGGCTGTGCAGGACACTTCATCAAGGACAAAAACACCAAGCTGTTAACATCTACATACATCAAAGAGCCACATGATCATGGTTTAGTTCTCACTGCTTACAAATTTTGTTCTTAAGTTAGCTAATTTGAGTTATCAGATCAAACCTACCACACACTATTTAAACCAGAACATGCTGAATTTAGCCTTTCAAAAAGCTCCCTCCTCTTAAGCATGTTAATATGGGCTTTTCAAAAAAAGATTTGTCTCTTGGAAACTCTTGCCTAGTTTATCTAATAAACACAGGGAGTAGGTTTCTAAAGAGAGTCATTATCCAAAAACAAACAAACAAAAAAACCTGAGCAGGCTGTACTAGAATCTACCCCTTAAAGCAGCACTAGAGTGACATCCACTGGCCAGTTTTAGTGACTATGAGAAAGAGAGAGAGAGCTTAACTCTGATAAGTGACAAAAAAAGAGAACAGTCGAAGACAGATGATCCACATAGCTGAATACATCTATCCAAAGGCAAATGACTCCTACCTTTACAAACTTACATCCATGATTGTATACATTTCTTCATGCTATTTTTGTAAATCTATGCCACATATGCTAATCCAGGTTGGCAAAAATTCAAAAGCTTTACAAATATGAGAAAACAGGTATTTTCACGACACAAAATGTTACAAACCCTCTAAAGGGAAATTTGGAAATTTGGCAACACTTAACAAAACCACGTATGCATTTATCATTTGACCCAGTGATCACACTTCAGCCTGAAGACAAACTTTTGACAATATAAAAATACATATGTACAAGGTTATTTATTATAATACGATTTATAATTACAAAGTATTGAAAACTGAACAAATGCCCCAATATAGGAAAGTGGTTGAAAAAACTGTGGTATACACATACAATACAGTACTATGCAGGGATAAGAAAAGAAAGAGAAAGATCTATATGAACTGATAAGCAGCACTTTTCAGGATAGATCATTAGGCAGAGAGAAACTATTTCTAATGATTGACATCTGTATCAATGCTGTGGGGGTCGGGGTATAGCTCAGTTGGTGGAGTACACGCTGAGCATGTGCGAGGTACTTGGTTTGATTCCCAGTACCTCCACTTGAAGAAGAAAAGAAAAGAGAGGGAAACCAAAATGTATCAATGCTGTTTTTTTGGCCTAATCCAGGAGATCACTTAAACTTCTCATACTAGAAATTCGTGGTGAATAAGGAATAGTAGAGATAGATGAGGAAGGCATTTCAAGCCAGGTGTGATACCTGTCTTTGTCCTCTGTGGGTCAGCCCTCCTGACAAACTAAGACAATCTATTTGGGGCAGTCATTCCTCTAGAGAGACAGACAGATATCTGAAGCAGATAATACAAGTATGTGTCTGGGTTTAGACGTGTGAACTGAATCACGCTTTGACTCTGCCACTTGTAGTGTTTACAGACAAATTACGCTTGAACAGATAGCAGCAGGTGGACCAGAGTCTAGTAAGTTTGTTTACTACAAGATTTTACACTGATCTGTTTGACATGGGTGTGTGTTGATTTAAATTTCAAACTTAGAGTAGGGAAGACATTACATCTTCCCAAATTGTAAAATCTGCCCTGCTTCTGTAAAGGAATGCCCATATTTCCCTTTCTATTCTTGTTCTTCCAACAGGATGGCCATTTAAATTTAATTCAATTTAATTTAATCTAATTAATTTTTTTCTCATCCTTTTTCTTCTTTTCACTTTGAATTTCAGAGGTACCTTTGCTGAAGTTTTGTTATAGTACAATTTTTATAGTACTGTATTTCTTTCTTCTATTAAGCTACAGGTTTCTTAATATTTTCCCTTGAAAAAAAAAAATCCACCTGTGCTGCAGGAACTGGGAGCTGGAAAGGCTTTGCACACATCAGAAGCCCTGCACTAAGCACAGGAGCGCTGGAGACAAAACCCTTCCTGCCTGAGATGTCTCTCTTGCGCCGCCTACTGACAAAGCATAACATGGCGCCAGTTGGCAAAGGAAGCATATTTAAACCATTGGGCTAGGTGAAAAAGATGAACTGGAGCTGAGACAGTAAACTCATAACCTGCCTCAAGACTGTCCATATACACTTCCTATGGCTGTTCCTCTAACAGCTTAACTCTTTCTTAAAATATTTCCTCATCCTTTGTCTTTCTCTTCCTCAATATGTAAGTCATCAACATGCGCACATTTTTCCATTGTTTCTATTCATATGTATGTATATATACGTGTACATTTTTTCTTTTACCAAGAGAGTTACTTTAAATTTTTCTAATTAGAAAATATAATATTGCCTGTTCTTTCCTGACTCCCTCCACCTGCTACGAAGGAGGAAAAATATGGTGAGTTTATTTTTGCAATTAGGCTGTGAAACAGATTTCCACAACTACGGTAGATAAATAGATAAATGTATAGGTAGCAGTAGGCATATAGATGAATGCGTAGCTGGACACATACAGAGAAAAACAGAAACAGACTGCAAGATAAATGTGTACATAGTTAACATTCATAGTAAGAGAGACATAT
This sequence comes from Vicugna pacos, assembly GCF_048564905.1. Classification (NCBI taxonomy): domain Eukaryota; kingdom Metazoa; phylum Chordata; class Mammalia; order Artiodactyla; family Camelidae; genus Vicugna; species Vicugna pacos. Next base: position 33,723,315 of record NC_132987.1, read on the forward strand.
CTTTACTAAAAATGGAAGTCTGTAGGGCATAAATGTAATCATTGGTGCTAGAAATTTGGGGCAATTATGGATGGCATTTCATCCTAGGCATTGTACCTATCTTTGTTCTCAATGTGCCAGCCTTTCTCCTCTTCATTCTGACATATTCACCAATTTAGCATCTTTGGGGTCAGGTCCCTTCTCTCTAGTTTTCAAAACAGATAATAATAAGAATGTGCCAGTCTGGGCGTCTGTGTATGAATGGAAACACACCTATTTACTCTTACACATTACCCTCATGTACTTAAAGCTCTAGCGGTCAAGCTGGGTTCGGAGGATCAGAGACTCTGAGCTCTGAGGTGTAAGAACTCTCCCCTTCCCGTTTTTCATTCTTCCCAGTGGGAAATCTCCTGTTCTTCTGTATGGGCATGCCCATATTTAATCTCGAATGCTGCTTTTCCAAGGGCTGGTTTGAGTGTTCATTTTTTTCTTATCTTTTCCCCGTCATTTTGTAATTCTGCATTGTGTAACTTTTTACTATTGTTTGGTCCTATTGCCTCACATATTTCCAATATTTCCATAGACTTTTTGCATTCTTAATGAAATTTTTCATGCAGTGTAATAGTCATACATATAAACCATGTAATATCTTTTGCAATCCCTTTCCTTCTTTTAAGCCATGGTTTGAAGTCAGTTACACAGTACTTTACTGGTTAATCTTTGTTCACTCACTGATTTGTATTGTAACTCCAGTGAATTATTTACGCTGCACCTTCAGGACTCGAGTTTGCTATAAACAAATGAGGGAAACAACAGAATTATTCCACTAGCAGTGTATAAAATAAATCTAAGTGGTTCTTATGTATTTTGCTATATAATAAAAAAGCATTATTTATAGAGCATGCAAACATTATTTCAGACCTTTGAAAAAAAGTTTGGCTGCAGAGGTTCTGATCCATAAAGACTGCTCTTTGGCTTTATGTATGTATGTATGTATGTATTTATTTATGTATTTATTTATTTATATATTGAAGTTGTCAGTTTCCAATGTTGTGTCAATTTCTCATGTACAACATGTTTCAGTCATACATATACATACATATATTCGTTTTCATATTCTTTTTCATTATAGGTTACTACAAGATATTGAATGGGTTCCCTGTGCTATACAGAAGAAACTTGTATATCTATTTTATACACAGCAGTTAGTATCTGCAAATCTTGAACTTCCCAATTTATCACTTTCCACCCCCTTCTCCCCTGGTAGCCATAAGTTTGTTTTCTATGTCTGTGAGTCTGTTTCTGTTTTGTAAATAAGTTCATTTGTGTCTTTTTTCCTTTTTTTAGATTCCACATATGAGTGATATCATACGGTATTTTTATTTCTTTTTCTGGCTTACTTCATTTAGAATTACAATCTCTAGGTCCATCCATGTTGCTGCAAATGGCATTATTTTGTTCTTTTTTATGGCTGAGTAGTCTTTGACTATATAAATATACTACAACTTTTTTTATCCAGTCATCTGTTGATGAACATTTGGGTTGTTTCCATGTCTTGACTATTATAAATAGGGCTGCTATGATCACTGGGGTGCATGTTCTTTTCAAATTAGAATTCCCTCCAGATCTATACCCACAAATGGGATGGCTGAATCATATGGTAGGTCTACTTTTAGTTTTTTTTTAACTTTTTTTTATTGAGTTATAGTCATTTTACAATGTTGTGTCAAATTCCAGTGTAGAGCACAATTTTCCAGTTATACATGAACATACATATATTCATTGTCACATTTTTTTCTGTGAGCTATCACAAAATCTTATACATATTTCCCTGTGCTATACAGTATAATCTTGTTTATCTATTCTACATTTTGAAATCCCAGTCTGTCTCTTTCCACTCCCCGCCCCATTGGCAACCACAAGTTTGTATTCTATGTCAATGAGTCTGTTTCTGTTTTGTATTTATGTTTTCTTTTTTTTTTTTAGATTCCACATATGAGCAATCTCATATGGTATTTTTCTTTCTCTTTCTGGCTTACTTCACTTAGAATGACATTCTCCAGGGACATCCATGTTGCTGCAAATGGTGCTATGTTGTCGGTTTTTATGGCTAAATAGTATTCCACTGTATAAATATACCACCTCTTCTTTATCTACTCTTCTGTTGATGGACATTTAGGCTGTTTCCATGTCTTGGCTATTGTAAATAGTGCTGCTATGAACATCAGGGTGCAGGTGTCTTTTTGAAGTAGGGTTCCTTCTGGATATATGCCCAGGAGCAGGATTCCTGGGTCATACAGTAAGTCTATATTTAGTTTTTGGAGGAATCTCCATACTGTTTTCCACAGTGGCTGCACCAAACTGCATTCCCACTAGCAGTGAAGGAGGGTTCCCTTTTCTCCACAGCCTCTCCAGCATTTGTCATTTGTGGACTTTTGAATGATGGCCATTCTGACTGGTGTGAGGTGATACCTCATCATAGTTTTGATTTGCATTTCTCTGATAATTAGTGATATTGAGCATTTTTTCATGTGCCTATTATCATTTGTATTTCTTTGGAGAATTGCTTGTTTAGGTCTTCTGCCCATTTTTGGATTGTGTTGATTTTTTTTTTGTTATTAAGCTATATAGGCTTTAATTATTTTAGATTCATGACTTTGTATCCAAAAGACATTAAGACTAGTATTTATTGCTCATACTTTTTTTTTCATATGAGGACATGGACATGCTTAAAAATCCTACTATAACATTGGTATTCCAATAAAGTATGCAATCCCAAATATGATTTTCACTGATGAGAAAATTAAGGTGCAGAAATCTGCAATGAGCCCACATAGTGAATATCTTCTTTTTGAAAAAAGCACTTCTATTTCAAGCAACTCTTAAAATTATGCTTTATAAAGACATCATTTCAACTTTATGTCATGCTGTTGTTCCTTATAAATAAGTGAATTTTATATTCTGGGCAAAAAATGTAAATATTCAGAGTGGACTTCCTTGCAAATATATTGCTGAGAGAAATGTTAATAAACGAATAAGAACTTACCTGAGTCCCAGAGCTGAGAGGGGAAGGAAGAGCTTTCTCCACATGGGGGGCAGTCAAAGGCAAGGTACCAGGCAAACTGTGAGGGGAGACACAGACTCTCAGGTCATGAATGGTAATGCCTGAAAAGAAAAGGTAAAGAAAAGAAAAGAAAAAGTAAAAGGACTTAAACGATTGACTAGTAGGTGAATTAGCCAAGGCTTCCCAGACCTCTTAGTGGATGCCTTTGCATAATCTGGGCAACTAGTTTTGCCAATTAAACTTTAAAATATAAGGGCCATCTTATGCTGCTAAAAGCACATATTTTTCTTTTAAAATTGGTACCTCATTCAAGTAAGAATCTACAAAGTTTTCATTCCTGTGATTATATAAAATTGACCAGAGATTATAACATATTTTTTATGAGTTGATAAACAGAAAAGTCAGACTTAAATTCTAGTCCCAGGATTTAAATCAATCTAGTTATTTTTACCAGACTTCCAAAATCTTTCCTTGGCACATCTTCCACAAAGAATTGGATGAAGCTGATATGGCTGTTGATGTGATTTTGAATCTCTTTCTAAGCCTTTGCATATGATCTTGCTTTTGCCTGAAATACCTTCAATCTCCTCCCCTTTCCCTGCTCAATCTTCTTCATTCTTTGAAATCAAGTTCACTTATCACTGATTCTGTGCTCCCAAGCAGAACCTGACACCCCTCTCTTGTCCCATGTTAGAAACTCACACTGCAGGTGGGGAGGGGTGAGGGTGGAGCAGACTCAGGAGGGGAAGAAGGTATTGAGGAGGACTATGTGGTTCCCAGCTTGGATTCGGAATAGGATGGGGATAGGGGAGTTCTGAACCACACACCCCTCAGGACAAGTGGCAGAAGTAAAGGCAGGTGAAAGCTGAATCTACTTAGATTTTTGAGAGATCCTTACTCTCACTTCTACCCGTGGGGCTAACTTTGCTCCAGAGGCTGCAGTCATCCCCACACCAATGAAACCAGCTGGTCAAACGAATGGCCTCATGTCCCAGCCAGATGATAAAGTCTACACCTATACTCATTCCCACTTTTCCATCACTCGATAATTACAAAGTAGGTGAAACTTGGTTGACTCATAATAGGTCAATGCAGGCAGAATGAGCATGTTTACTGTGTAGGCAGGAATGGGTTTTTCCAAAGAAGTATGCTTTCCTTGCTACACCATGAGCTGGTGCAACTCCCTCTTGATTTAAAGGCCTCATCCATCTACTTCAGCATTTTTTCAAGCTAGGTCCTGTACAAGGTGTTTGAGATACAAAGATGCATGAGGCTCTCAGGAGATCAAAGTCTGGTGGACATACTTTCAGACTTATAGAAAGGTTGTAAGATTAGCACAAAGAATTCCCATATATCCTGTACTCAGATCCCCCAAATATTAACATTAAATTTTTTTAAATGTTAACATTAAATTTTTTAAAATGTTAACATTTTTACCACATTTGATTTCTTTCTCTCCCTCTGCATACATATATAAGTATATATATGTGTGTGCATACACACATACATGTTTTTTGGAACTTTTTGAAAATAAGTTGCTGTTAAGTTGGCACTAAATATCTCAGTGAGTATTTTCTAAAATGAAGTATTTTCTCTTTCATAACCATACTGCAATCGTCAAAATCAAGAAATTGACAGTGATAGAGTATAAATTATCTAATCACAGGCCTTATTCAGATTTTGTCAACTGACTCAGTAATGTTCCTTACAATTACAGAAATTCTGGATCACGTGTTGCATTTAATGGTCACATCCCTTTGGTCTGCTTTACTCAGAAATGGTTCCTTAGCCTTTTATGACATTTACTTTTTTGAGGAATACAGGCCAGTTATTTTGTAGAATGTCCCTCAGTTTGGGTTTGTCTGAAGTTTCCTCATGATTAGATTTAGGCATGAACTTTTGGTAGGTCTACTATGGAGGGCTGTATCCATTTCAGTGCATACTATCAAGAGGCACGTGATGTCAGTTTATCTCAGTGCTGGTCATATTAACTTTGATTAAGGTGATGTGTGATTAAGGTTTTTCTCTTTACAATTAATATGTGTCTGTGAAGAGATACTTTGAGACTATGTATGTACCTTGTCACTCCTCAAAATTTCACCCACTAATTTTAGCAACCACTGATGAGTCTTGCCTGAATCAATACTATGATGGTTGCTAGATTGTGATGCTGTACTTCCATTGTTTTTTCTACATTTATTAGTTGGGTCTCCACTGCAAGGAAAAGCTTTCCCTTTTCTCCCATTTTTTTGTTTGTCTGTTTAGTATTTATCCCAGGTCCAAGATAAGAATGCACACTATTTCCACCGTTATCTAACACTGAACCTGAGATATTAGCTAGCACAATTAGACAGATGATGTCCAACTGTTTTGCCTCCTAAAAGCACCTATCCCTTAACTCCATACTTCCCATAAGCCCTATACAGGATCCACGGCTTGCTCTGCTCTGGTAAGACTGTGCCTACCCACATAGCTCTCCCTTACAAGAGTACACAATAAATCTAGTTTTGTCTTTTTTAGTTCACCTATTGGATGGTTCTCTCTTTATCCTTTGACAAACCAAACCATAAACTAACTAAAAAGATCATTCTGATCGCTGTGTGGGCCTAGAAATGCAATAGTGGAAGTAGGAAGCCAATTAAGGCTGTTAAAAATCTTGAGTGGGAAGCAAATCCCTGGAGTTAGGGGAAAAATTTACACTAAAAAATTATACAGAAAAATATACCATAAGCATAGTCAAGAGAAATATTTGCAACTCACACCACTGACAAAGAGCCAATTCATTAATAAGAGAAAGCAAATGACTCATCTGAAAAAACAAGCAAAGGATATGAGATGAATTACTACAAAATATAAGTGGCTATTAATCATATAAAGAGGTTCAACCTGCACTCTAACAGAAGTGCAAATTGAGACAAAACCATGATAGCCATTTTTCATTTACTAGATTAAAGACCAAAAATCTGATAACAAGCTTGATTAGGGATGGTGTGGGAAACAGGTTCTTTCCGGCATTGCTGATGGGAGTGTCAACTGGTACCAACTGATGGGAGTGTCAACTGGACTTTCATGGAAAACAATTTGACACTATTTAACAAAAATTTAAAAGTATAGCTATTTGACTTACCAATTCTACTTTTAGGAATTTATTCTACAGGTAGATGTGAAATGACCATTGTCCAAGCAATTCATTGCAGGACTGTGTACAGTAGTTTGTAAACAACTTAAATGTCCACCAATACGGGAGTTGCCAAGAAAAGTGTGACACACCCATACAACAAAATCCTTTGCATATGTTACAAAAAAATGAAGGCAATTGCTGTTATACTGTTGGGTTCAAAGAAAATAAAGAACTGTGTGGGATATCTCTGGGAAGATACAAAGGAATCTAGTAATAGTGATTACTCCCCAAAAGAACTGGGGATTGAAAGAAAAGATTTGCCTTGAGCTCCATTCTCTTTGGTACTGTTTGAATGTCATACTAGGTATATTCATTTCTCATTAAAAGTAAGCAAAAAAAAAAAAAACTAAAGATCTGTTGCAGTTGTGCAAATGATACAGTCTTACAAGAACAGTAGTGGTGGACATCATGCATGGATTCAGGATACGTTTTAAAGGGAAGTTGACAGGAAAATTCCAAAGGTGGAGTAGATGTGGGTGATGAGATAGGTATGCTGTCAAGGATGACCGCTAGGCTCGTGGCTGGCAACTGGTGGAGAGATGTGCCAGTTACTTTGCTGGTGAGCAATTAGGGAGGAACAGGTATAAAATGTCTGAGAGAACTCAAGGATTGTGTGCAGGATATGCAAGGTTTGAAATGACTATTGGTCATCCACGTATAGATGTCAGCAGGAAAAGCAGTCTTACTGCTCAAGAAAGGAGTTCAGAATTGAGGTATTTTGGAGGTATCAGCATGTAAATCAGCACCAATAAATAGAAATATAATGTAAGCCACATACATAATTCAAAATTTTCTATCAGCCACATTAAAAGGTAAAAGCAGGTGAAATTAATTTTAATATATTCTATTTGATCCAATATATGTAAATATTATCATTTTAACATGTAATCAGTATAAAAGTGAACAAGGTATCTTATATTCATTTTTTCATACTAAGTCTTTGAAATTTGGTGTGTATTTTACACTTACAGCACATTTCAATTAGGACAAGCCATGACACATGATATGTATGAAGTGTCAACTTGTCACGTGGTGATGGCTACCTATTGGACGGTACAGAACAGTGATGATATTTGAAGCTATGGGACTGGATGAGTGGAATTGAGTTCAGGACTGGACTCTGGAGCACTTGATCAGGTAGAAGAGGAGCTGACAAGTGACACAACAAATAAGAGCCCAGTAAACCAGAAGAGAAACAAGGCAAGTGTAGTGTCAAGGGGGCCATGAAGGGAGGGGCTGTCAACTGCATCAACTGATGCTGAGAAGTGGAGTAAGATGAGGGCAGAGAAGCGGCCACTGTAACTGGGAAGATGGGAGTTGCTAGTCATCTTGGCAAGGCAGCTCCTTTAGACTGGGGGCTCCTCCTTTGGAGCTGAAGAGAGAGCATGAGATGGAAAGTGTAACCATCTTATGTGGACATCGCAAAGGCAACACGGTCAAAAATGATCTATCTTCTCTGGCATCCTCCCTTACTCTCTTCTTTTCCTATATTCTCACCTGTATTTGGGGCGCACGCTAGAAATTTGGGAGACAATCTCAAGTCCTTCCTTTCTCTCAGACCTCATAAGCTATTATTCACAAAGTCATCCCCATTTCACCTCCTAAACACTCTGCTTCATTTGTCCCATCCCTATTCCCCTGTACAGGCCCTTGCCACCTCTAATCTTCTTGATAGCTAATAATCCTCATCGTTATCCAACCTCTAGCTTTGTCACCCTCAAAATTCTGTTGGCAAGCCTGGCACCCCCTCACCCCTCCAAAAGTGGGGGGTCGGGTTGTGTTGCCAGATGGAATTTTTACAAACACGTCTTGCATTCTTGCTACTCTGCTCTGGCTCCTCCTGGAGCTGGTTAGTTGTGTCTACTCTGGAGTTCCTTCTCTCATTCTCAGACCAATACAAGCGCGCGCACACACACATCCTTGTTTCATGCTTGAATCTTTATTATCCCTCCTAACGCCCCCTCCTCACTCCTCCATAACCCACGCCCTCATACAGGTATCACTACTGGCTCATTCTTACTAATTCTAACTTACGTATGAACTTCAAAGACCCTCAGCACTCTTCACCCCCTCCGCCGCCACTTTTCCGCCAAAGCTGGTTAAACTTATTCTCTTTCTCAAACGCTTCTCCCACGCATCCCTATAGAATTCCGTGCTTATTCCAGCCACCGTTCTCACTACATTCGTCCATTCACCATACCGTCCTTTAAAGTACCGGTATCTGTCGCTCTCTCCAACTAAACCGTTAACTCTTATGAGGTCGGAGAGTTTGTCTCACTCCATTTTGTATTCCCAGTACCTGGCAGGTGACTTGACAAATTATAAGGTGCTCAATCAACTGTGTGGAATTAAGAGCTGCCAAAGAGGCTGCGGAGAGCAAAGCTGCGAGAAGGGCGGCGCGCGCTTTCGGGTCCCTAGCGCAGGTGGGACCCCGCAGGAGGAGCCTGGCTTCGGGCCGCAGCGGGGAGGCCCGCACTTTCCCGGCAGAGCGGCGCCGGGTCGGCAGCCGGAGCAGGGCAAGAAGCAGCAGAGCAGCGCGGTCGGCGGCGGAAGGCCCGGGGCAGGTGCCTGAGACAGTCCGGGAAGAAAGCGAACGCCGCCGCCACGCCTCCTTCCTCGCCGGCCCTGCCCCCCACGTGACCACGCCCGCTCACGTGAGCGTGGCCCTGCGTGGCCCGCCGCGGCGTCACGTGAGCGACCGCGGTCATGTGAGTGCAGTTTGCGCCGGGCTCTGCTCTGGATCTTCCGCCGGTCCAATGGAGGAGGAGGATGAGGAAGCGAGGGCGCTGCTGCCCGGCGGCCCTGACGAGGGGGACGGAGGTGACCCCGCCACTCCCGCGGCCCCCGGGGCGCTGCCGGCCCTCTGCGACCCCAGTCGCCTGGCGCACCGGCTTTTGGTGCTGTTGCTGATGTGCTTCCTTGGCTTTGGTGAGCCGGCCAGCCTGGTGGGGTGGAGCTGATCATCTCGGAATTCCCAACTTTCCCACGCGGCCTCAGCGCAGCTTCTGGGCTTACCTTCTTTTTCCCTTTGCGGCCCCATCATAGCCTGTGGACGTTGCTAGCTGTTGGTGTCCCGAGGGTGGGGGGTCAGGGGATTGAGCTGGGAGAGTTATGTCCCACTTTGCTCTCCGAGAAGTCCCAGAGGCTAGCAACTTGCTTCCTGGGGCCACAGACAGGAAGGAATCCCTAGATCGTCAAGGTTTCTCTCATGACACTTGATTCTCAGAAAGATTTAACTGCCCTCCGTCTCCCTCCCACCCTCTAACCCTCACTGTAAAGTTTTGATTGAATCATTAATGGGCAGTCTTTTGTATGTTTCTCACTCTCTTTGGAAAAATGAATGTGTGTCTCGTTGATCGCTTCCGTGAGTAGGCATGTTCTCATGCTCTTACGCTCTGCCGGTGTGGATGTGAAGCAATAGTACTGGTTTGGACTTGTGGGGACTTGACGGTGTTTGGTTTAAGTTGTGAAATCCGGTGACCCTGAAAGCAGTTTCTTGAGATAATTTTTAAACTATCAGCCTCTGTTCCAGCAACTCCTTTATTAAGCAACATTCGAATGTCAGTATCAGTTTGATATGGAAGTAATAATGTGTTTTTATGGGTTTTGTTGGAATCGGTGTAATCAACAGGTTTAGGAACATGATGGTGGATAACTTCATGCTTCTGCTGGGATGTATAAGAACGCATGGAGGATGCTTTGGGCTTTAGTTTCTTTGCAACTCTCTGTTCCCTCTCCTCCCTTTGTGGGAAGATGGTGCCCATTCATTAGCTTTAAAGCCTGACATTGGTATCCCTTACAGAGATTAAGTCAGGAATCATACATTTCTGAGTTTAGGAACAAAGAACAAGAACAATACAAAACCCTTAAAATTGCCCCTACTTAAGCAGATTATTCTTAGTAAATTATGGTTACCTGAATGGATTTTAGAAGCCAGGTTCATACCGTTCTAATGACAATTTTCTTTCTTTTGAACTGGTGGCTTCAAATTTAATTGCAACTTGAAACTTGTTGACAGAGTTCGTGGAGAAATGGAGGCAGCATTATCTTGTGGCCTATCAAAAAATCTGTCAATTTTATTACTGAAAAAATAAATCTGAGTGCAGGACTGTCCACCCTCTTCCCATTTCTCTGTTACCCTCCAAAAGACATTATTACTGTGTTTTAATTCAGTCATTTAAAATTCTTATTTTTCTTCATTCTTGGCACTGCATTTGCTAAATTATTTTACCTTGGGTATTCTGTTTGTAGAAATAGAATTCTTGTTTCAAAAACAGGTTTAGTCAGGCTAGTTAAACTCCATTCCTCTGCTCTCAAGGTAAGTGGTGACTTTAGGTAACATTACTAGGAAACTGCTAAGGATGTCTTTGAAATTTTTAGTGTGTGTGTGTTTTGGTAGCTTTAAGGAAAATATAGCTATTTCATGAAGTTGCTAATAAAACAACAGACATATGAAACATGAAAGTAAAGTGAAAGAAGAATTAGTTGTTGATTAACTTCTTAATCCAGGTTCCCAGTATTTGCTGTGTGTGCACACTAATAATTTGTAAATAACTTGACATATTCTCTGTGGGTTATTTAGCTGCAACTTAGAAAATATTGCTGGACAAAGACGTGGCCCCAAAAAGATTTAGCAGTGTCAGTCCTCAAGCCCCTAGTATAAGCATTTAAAATCACCATTTGAGTAGTAATTGCAACTTGAAACTTTTATATGGGAAGTATTATTGCTTAAAAATATTTGTTTTTCCTTTTTCTAGGCAGCTATTTTTGCTATGATAATCCTGCTGCCCTTCAGACTCAGGTTAAACGGGTAAGTTGATTTTCCACCTTTGTTTCTTTCATTGGCTCTGGGGAGCAGATGTACTGTTGCCTAGTCTGAAACATCCAGAGAATCCATTTTAACATCTGTTGTCACCAAACCTTGTGCAGCAAGGAGTATCCTTGAGTTGGAATGAGTGGCTACGAATAATTCATTTATAGCACTTGTGACTTGATATTGTTTCACACCTTCAATAAACAATTGCTATTTCCACAGTATTGGAAAAAAGTATTGCCAAAATTTCCACAGTATTGCCAAAAAGTATTAGCAGATTTTTGTTTGCATTTCTCTGTCCCATTATGTAATCATCTGAGTGACAAATGATTTGGTAGGATGGCAATACCCATTTTTTAAATATGTGTATGGATTCTAGAGAATTTTCCATGTCAGTCAGTATGTTTAGTTTAGCTTTATAAAAATGTTTGATAGTTACAGTTTCTTGTATATTTAGATAATTTTTTTCCTTTGTAAGGTTTTGTTGTTGTTGGTTTTTTTTTGTTTTATACTTTGGACAGGGAGAAATACATAGATTGGCCCTTCACATTCTAGAATGAAAGGGAAAGAAGGTAGGAATTAGTGGGGGGAGGGAAGAGATAGGCTAAGATAATCCTTTTCTGTGTAGGGGGAGCCCCAATGCAGGTAGTACACGGGAAATAAAAATATTGAAGATACAGGCAGAGGTAGTCAGAGGTGGTCCCTGTAGTGGGAGAACTGAACTCCTTGAAGCCTCTGAAATGGCTGCAGACTCAAGAAGTTCCTAGGTGTGACCATTTTTCTGGGGCAAGGGCCATGGCTGTTGGGAGAATCTCAAAGCAGTTAGTGACTGCAGGTAATTAAGAAGATGCATGACCTACCAGAAAGAATGTTTTGATTTGTTAGTTATTAAACTTAACTGTTTGGGAAAAGAAAGTTTTTTTTTTTTCTTTCCATGTAGGATATGCAGGTGAATACCACGAAATTCATGCTGCTGTATGCCTGGTATTCTTGGCCTAATGTCGTTTTGTGTTTCTTTGGTGGCTTTTTGATAGACCGAGTATTTGGAATACGGTAAGCTTGGACAAAAATCTCACTTATGGGCAGAATGTGATTATTAAGAAAACACAACTAGATGAAGTATTTCTAGAAAGAACTGAATAAATTTGTGTATTGACTATGATAATCTGTGTTAGTTTTTTTGTGTGTGTGATTTTTATATCTCTGGAATTGGTTTTTGAAACTTGTTTGGTATTTCAGTTACGGTAAATGCTATTCATGGAATATGGTAACTTGGTTATCAAAAGATAAATTGTGCCCTCACTTGGAACCAGCCAGTCAGGGTCTGAATCCCATTGGTGCCACTTACTCAACTTCATAGCTATTCTGAGCTGTTCCCAGTTTCCTGAGCTTCCGTCTCCTCATTGGTAAAATATGGATAATAATTTCTGCCTTGCAAGGTAGTTGTAAGGATTGAAAAAGATGGTTGCACAGTATTTGGCACATATGTTGTATTTGCCTCTCCCAGCCTCAGTGAGATCTTCTCTTTTACCTTTCTTTAGGCAACGAACTTTTTGTGGCCACTCCTATTAGATGCTGAGGAAGGCATAACATTACAAGCTTTGTCAGTTTCCGTCCTAATGATTGACTGTGTGTGTGTGTTGTTAGTGGAGACTTTAGGAGGCATGTAGACTTGGAATATTTTCAGAAGGCAGAGAGCAAAATGATCATGGGTTTTCCAGCCACGTCTGGTGGAAAAGAAGAAACTATGTGTTTAAACTTGGGGATTAACTTTTAAATATTTTAAAGAATGTGTAAAGGAGGACTTAAATTTATTTTGCTTGGTGTATAGGAGTAGAATTAGCTTGAACGTCAGGGAGACAGATTCCTCTTAGTATGCTGAAGACTTCGCTTGATCAGAGTGACCGGGGGGTCATGAATTGCCTTGGGACCACAGTAAATTTTCCAGTAGACTGTGGTATGACCATTTCACAAGGATCTTTGGAGGGATTTGAGTTCAGAAGGATGGTTTACTCCTGTGATCTTTAAGGACTCTCCTAATACTGCCACATTATTCCTCTGGGCAAACATTAATGAGGTAAAGCATAGAATGTTAGAGTAGGCCGAGTTGTAATTTTATCAGCATGAATGATAAATAACCTTTTAAAATAGTTTCTAGTTTTCAAGAATTATAACCACTTAAAATTAATCTGAAATTCCTCAGAATCAATCCTAAACTCAATAAAAATTTTATAAAGAATGTCCATTTTTAAATGGGAACCCCGGGAACTTCTTAAAGATGATTTAATAAGTTTTGTTTAAGAGGTGATAATGGCTTAAAAAAACATATGCCATCACTGAAGCCTCTGGAATCCCCTTAGAAGTCAAGACTTCTGTAGATTGGCATTCAGCCTACGAAAGCTGCTAAATTCAGAGGCCAGCCAGCACCTCATTTTTCTTTCTTTGGAGGGAATGCAGAAGGGTCAAAGAAACCCAAAGTAAATTATTACTGAAGGACTTGGTGACATAACACTTAATTCATTCTCTCTTTAACAGATGGGGCACCATTATTTTTAGCTGCTTTGTTTGCGTTGGACAGGTAAGAGAAGCCAAAGCATTCATTGATTCATTGTGACAGTGACTCTTGAATTCTTATCCAATTCCACCAACAAAGATACGTTTAATGAATGCCTAATCTAATTAAGCAGGGTTCAGCAGTCCCCATGTAGCATAATGCATAGTCCATTTTAAGCCTTGAGGCAGATGAACATTAATATTTAATTTTCACAGATTTACTAAGAAGGAATATTGAAACCATTGTAGAAGTTGTGTTTAACCTGAGTTATTTATTTCTTTTGAGTTTCTTGAATTTACTTTTCATTGTTTCTATATTATATCCTATATCGTAGGTTGTTTTTGCTCTGGGTGGAATATTTAATGCTTTTTGGTTGATGGAAGTTGGAAGATTTGTGTTTGGGTAAGTTCTGGATAATTTTTGTTTATCCCTACTGTATTACTGTTTTAGTGCTCATCTATCAATTTACCAAAGTTAAAAAAAAATATATTATTGTGTCTTCTGGAGAATTTAAATCCTTGAAATCTAGCTATATATATAAGACTGTTTAACAGTTTTCTTAATTTTCCTTTAAAGTAAGCAGCGATCTTCAGTGGTCATAGTTAACTCTGTGTAGGGTTTGAATATTAACTAGTTCTCCAGAAATAGTTTTTCAGGTGTTTTGCTTTTCTGCTGTATTGAAGACTATGATTTAAACCTCATTTAGAAAAGTATAGACCATCAGTTTCCAGGTGGGTGATTGATGGCCATTTTGCTGTTTCTTAGTGGTAATGTATAGGTCTTTTTGAACTGTGTTGAAGAGGCTTGGATGAGCAAATTACCAAAAGACCGATTGCCCTTCATGAATTTCAGTGTCTGTTCAGTAAGCTCATTCTGAGTTCAGCCTTGGGCTTCCTGCCTGGAGGGATGCAGATAACATAATATTTAAGCTTTTCACAGGTAGCCGGGACATGTAGACATATGTGACATACCCCTAAAAGGGCTCTAAGTGAGAGAGAAGGAAAAAAAATGTGTATAAGATAAGAAAGGGATTCAGAGACAGTCTGAAATCATGGATGAAGTGGGCCCTGACATCAGTGTAGGATTTGGATTAGCAGAAGAGAGGGGAACCATTTCTGGACTGGGACAGTGTGATGAGGAGGGCTCAGTGTTAGGATACAGAGGAGAGGAGCCTCCTGACTGAAGGTCAATATGTAGAACTTAAAGAAGGGAAATTAAAACCCAGGAAATAGGAGAATGTTGAATATGGAAGATGTTGGCCTGAAAAGTGCTGATTTTTGTGTTTTCACAAAGTGTGGCCCACTCTCCCCACATGAATGTTTTATATAGCATAGATGGTCATGTGGTAGCCCAAACTCCTTTTATTGCCAGTCATGGTTATCACTGTAGCATATTAAATCACCCACACTTAGCAGTGTAAGGCAACTGTTACATTGTGGACTTTGTGGGTTGGGAATTTGGACAGGGTGCAGCATGGACAGTGTGTCTGTGCACCTGATGTCTGGAGCCTAGGCTGGGGTGGCTTTGAGGCTGGCATTGCTGGCTGGAGCGCCTAAGCCTGGCCTCTCCATGTGTTTTGGCTTTCTCATAGTGTGGTGAACTCAGGGTAGTTGGACTTCTTACAAGGGGGCTCAAGGCTCTAAATGCAAATGTTTGAATGAAAAGGCAGATGTCATCCTGTATGACCCAGCCTTGGGATCACACAATGCTGCTGTGTTTTTTACTGTTCAAAGCAGTCACAGTCTCACCTAGATTCAGGGGAGGGGACATAGACCCCACCTTTTGATAGGAAGGGTGTCAAAATTTTAAACCTGCTGTATTGCTAACTGTGGTATTTCTTTAAAAGCTGTGAATTTTTTTCCTCATTCTAGGATTGGTGGGGAGTCCTTAGCAGTTGCCCAGAATACATATGCTGTGAGTTGGTTTAAAGGCAAAGAATTAAACCTTGTGTTTGGACTCCAACTTAGCATGGCTAGAATTGTAAGTATGACAAATGTAATGAAGCCAAATAGGAAGCAAAAGATTGAATCTTTTAGTTACCTGTTAAAGATTACAAGATGAAGTCTATTTGTGTATAACTTAGGTGCTGATTTTTAATATATTTTTCTAGACCATAGTATAGCACTTACTTTAGTTAAGGCATTTCTACCCTTATTTCACTTAGGAAACAGTCTAAAATCCCTAATTGAGCATTCATTAGTTAAAGAATCTGAGTATTGGGAAGGATCATAAAGGTTTTGTCTCTAGTTTCTGTACCCATTTTTGGCATTCCTGCTATGGAAGTCTTTACATCTGGTCATCCAGTCTGCTCGCACATTTCTGGTGATTAGAAGCTTGTCGAGTAATGGGACAGCTCATCTACTACAATTAAGTTTGTGAAACTCAACGTCACATAGACATGAAATCTGCCTGCATGAGTAGCTTTTACTGACTGCTCCGACTTCTGCCCTCTAGGGAATGTTTCCTCTGCTGTGCACCAGCACTTTGCTTACCAAGGCAGCTCCAAAGGTCTTAGACATGCTCGTTTCCTGTGGTTGTCTAAGCCATGTGGCATGGGTTTCAGCTCACACCTCTCTGGACTTCACTGCAGGTGGCCAGTATTCCTCTCAGTGTTTGGAGCCTGGAAATGATCATGGTGTTTCAGGTTTGGTCTGAGAGAGAGTACCCAGGGGCACAGCATTATGCTGTTGTTAATGCAGCCTATAAGGTGTTTTGGCAGTCCCAAATCCTGTTAGATTTTTTCCTCATGCACTCCTATGAGTAGAGGTTTTTTTAAAAAAAATCCTTGCTATTGAAAAATCAAGGTTTCAAAGACTATGTAAATGGCATGAGAATGCTTGTAACATAGTCTTAGGGAAGAAACCCAGTACAAAAAGTTTTTAATGTGCTATTTCATCATATGAAATATATAACACGCATATATATTGTATATTTAACATTTCTATATTTTTGTACATGTAGGTTCTTTCTAATTTTCCGCTACCATAAATAGCGCTATTATGTGATACTCTTAAAACTCGTCTACGTCTCTGATTGTTTCCTGAGGCTAAGTTACTAGGAGTGGAATTATTACTGAGTCAGAGTTTGTTAGGGTTTCTTAGGACTGTTGGGACCTATTTCCACCCTGTCCTCTCAGAAATATTTATATCCCCATCTGTGGGCTATGAGAGGATACTATTAATTATAGCTTTGAGAGTATAGATGATTTTTACTTTAAAAAAAGTCATTTTATCAATTTTGTAGAAAACATCTAAATATTATTTTAATTTGAAATTCTTTGATAGCTAGTGTGGTTTTCTAAATTTTATGAATTTTACCCACAAGGACATTCTGGGTACTTTGTTATATATTTTGTGCAAGCAGAGATATATCTGTGGCATTTTGTGGATCTTGTTGTCTGATGACTTCTGAAGGAAGGAGATGGCTCATTCTCAGTGATGCCATTGTGGTTACTAGTGATCTTCAGGGGTTTCTCTGTGTGGTCACAAATTAGTTATAAGCCATTCATCTGTGTTCTGAGGCACCCTACGTTTCTAGGAAGGAATCTCAGGGGCTTCTAGGATGCAGAGTGAGGGTAATGGGAGTGGTGGGGAGACCTGAGGAGGAGGTGGAGTGAGCCACACCTCAGGCAGCCACCTCTCAGTCAGCCAGGGCAGCTTGGCTTTGATCTGATTGATGAATTTAGGGTCCTCATGAGACCCGTGAGGCCAAAATACTCCCATTACAGAGCTGCCGGGGTGGATGGAATTTCAGTCTTTTTGTGCTTCTCTTGTCCCTTTGCAAATTCAAATGATTAGAGAGGTTCGGGCTTTACCTCTCCGGGAATTTTTTGTTAGCTGAGCTGTGAGTTTGTCTGATTTTAGACGCTTGAACTGTTACCATTACCCCTTCAGGCAGCGGACTTCTCACTTTTCTTATTCTTAGCTGGGGGTTGGAAGTCCAGCACCCTTTTGATTTTCCTTTGTACTTTGTTACTTTTAAACTCCTTATTTTGACAAATGCTTATTGAGTACTTGCTACGTCAGGTCATGCTAGGCATTTTTGAATTAAAGGATCATTAACACAATATGTCTTGACGGGGCTTGTATTTTCAATGATATTGAAGAAATATTTCCATTAGGTCTCCATGTATACCTTCTTGCTTATTTGAATAAAGCCATTGGCTAACAGTGAGAAATAACCATGTGAGGTTTGCTCATATGGTGAGCATATGGTTGAGGACACCTTCAGCAGTCTTCAGGGTCTGACCTGTCAGTAACATTTAGCACAATTGACACTCCCCGTTCCTTGATTTCTTCTCCTGAATTCCAGGTCACTGCAGTCTCAGTTTTCCTCTTGCCTTTCTGTTGGCTCCTTCTACCTCTTTTGCTGGTTCCATCTCAGTCTTCTCAACCTATAAATGTAGGCTTGGTCATTGGACACCTCTCATCTTACCTAGTTTTGAAATGTGAAGATGAATAGCATGTTTCTGCTCCTGAAATTATATCACCCAGGTCTTTCCCTTGAATTCCACCCTTGTATGTGCAGCTTCCTTCTTGATGTTTCCATCTGGATATCTAGTTGGCGTATCAAACTCAACACAGCCGAAACCCAGCTCTTGGTGTTCTACCTGCTACCCCTACACCAGCTCATGCTGAAGTTTTCTCATCCTCAGTTACAGGCAACTCTTTTTTTCTGGTTGCTCAGGCAAAAACTTTGATGTCACCTTGAACTGCTTCTCCCCCGTCCCCAGCATACACATACACACTCCATGTATTTTCCATTAGCAAATCCTGTTAGCTTTATGATCAGAATATATCCATATTCCGACCACTTCTCACCACGCCCACTGCCAGTGCCCCCAGTCTAAGGCTGTCATCTCTGTTCTGCGTGATTGCAGTGGCCCCTAACTGATGTCCTTGCTTCTGCTTCATCCCCACCTATGGTCTGTTTTAAATGTAACACCCCGAGCAAGACTGTTAAAACATAAGGGATTACGCCACTTCCCTACTCAAAACCCCAGTGGCTTCCCATCTCACACAGAATAAAAGCCAAAGGTCCTTATTATCACCAGTAGCCCTCCTCACCTCTCCTCTCTGGGGACCTCATCTCATCTCTCCCTTCTTCATTTGCACTGGTCTAGTCTCTGGCCTCCGTGC
Organism: Vicugna pacos; assembly: GCF_048564905.1. Taxonomy (NCBI): domain Eukaryota; kingdom Metazoa; phylum Chordata; class Mammalia; order Artiodactyla; family Camelidae; genus Vicugna; species Vicugna pacos. The sequence continues at coordinate 33,742,044 of NC_132987.1, forward strand.
GTTGAGCACACTCCCTCTTGGGGCCGGTGCACCAGCTGTTCCTCCTGCCTCGACGTTGTGCTTCCCACCGGCTAGCCTCAAAGCCAGCTTCCTCCAAGGTTTTAATCCAAAGTCACATGCCCAGAAAGGTCTCCACCCCTTTTGTATTCTCCTTCCATACTTTTTTTTTTACCTTACTTTTTTAAAAGTTCGTATGGCTATTTGGAATACTACATATTTAACCTGTTCTACCCACTGAAAAGGGATAGCTCTCAATGAGAGCTGCAAGTTTTTCTGTCTTGTTCTTACTATATTCCCAGTAACTAGATTAATGACGAGCATGGAATCAGGGTTCCATAACTGCTAAGTGAATGACTAAATGAATGAGGATATTATGTACCATAACTATTACTGTCTTAAGGACAGAGGATGATTTTTTTTTTCTGATGTCAATACCAGGAAAAGTTGTGCCTTTTCTGAGCTAAGGTTTATTTTTGTCTTGGGTACTCTGTGAATTTTATACCTCCTGTTTCATTTTTGTTTTGTCTGTTAAGAAGTTCTAGATGTACTGTGCTGTATTGAAAACTAATATTTTCTATAAATTGGCCTTTTTGTGTAGTAATCTTATCTGTGGCCTTATCTTAGTTTGTTAGTTTTTTCCTTGTAGTGTTTTTAAAAAATTTATCTGTTGTTTAATATGAACCCTATTATACTTATTTCTCTAAGCTATATCCCATCCTGTTTTTTTGAGCAAGACAGAGATATAAATGAAAATTTTGTTGCTCCCCCCCCCCTTTTCTTTCAGGGAAGTACAGTAAACATGAACCTCATGGGATGGCTGTATTCTAAGGTTGAAGCTTCGTTGGGTTCTGCTGGTCACACAACCCTTGGGGTCACACTTATGATCGGTTAGTGAGTCCTGACTTCTCACCTTTGTCTCTCCTGAAAGCTTGTCACACGGACTATTGAGGCAGAGAGGAAAGAACACTGGGATTGGAGTCAGACCACTTGGTTATAGTTTTACCTGCACGGTTCACTAGTTCTTGGACCTAATTAGACATAGTGACATCATTTACCCCATTTGTATTTTTATTTCCACTTTCCTAAAATGAGGATCTTGTCCTGCCATGTCTGCTTCAGTGTTGTTTTGATGGGCAGTTGGGAGAGTGTGTGTGAGAATGAAAACAGGGAGTTCATACATGTAAAGTGCTAGTTAATAGTCTGTAGGAGAAGGAGAATCGTTTCTTTTCGATCAAATTCAGTTAGTGCGCCTGTGGAGCTTAGATTTATAGAAGTCAGAGGTGATGGGTTGTGGTGGGAAATCCACCAAGTTGGCAGCCGGAGTCTGGGTTCTCGTCCTGTCGCTGACTAGTTCTGTCACCTTGGACAAGGAAGTTAACCTCTGTGTCTCAGTTTTCATTTCTGTAAAATTGTGGGTGTTTGACTAAAATGGTATAGGTCCCTTCTGGCCCTGAGTTCTGTGCTGGTTGCTGGGTGGGTCACTGAGACGCGTACGAGGCCCTCTGGATTCAGCACCCATGCTGCTTTGCTGAGCAGGGCATTTGTCTAACTGAGCCCCATGGTGTGTGGAGAGCTGCTTGCACAGCCCTGGAGAGGCCTGTGGGGTGGTGGGCTGAGGTTCTGTGCTGTCTTTTATTAGATGGGCAGGTTGTATCTAGAGACTCCTCCTTTCTTACCTCCCTCTCATGTCCTCTGCCACCTGAAACCTCTTTCTTGCTCTCCAGTGCTCTTCTGTATTCCTTCTAATTCTCCACAATGGAGAATTGAGAATCTTAAAGAATTTTAGAGCCAGAAAAGATCTGTACCATCAGGTCAAAGCCTCTAATTTTACAGATGGGAAAATTGAAGCCCAGAGAGGTTAAGTTCCTTGTCCAAGGTCAATCAGCTTGTTAGTGTCAGAAGTAGAACCCATGTCTACTGACTGTTATGTCACAATTTTTATGTAGTATTGGGTTACCAGTTAAAGATTCATTTATTTTACTAAGCTTTTTATTAAAATTCTTGAGAAGTGTAAACTTTATTCACTCCTTATCCTGATTCACTTTAATGATATAAGGTCAGCATTAGTGAGTAATGCTGAATACTCGAAGGAAAGCAGACCTGAGTGAGCTGTGCTGTGGGAGGCTGGGTCCTTTGGCCTCCACAGGGTAGAAGCAAGGGTTAGACTTCAGGAAGGAATCCAAAGGAAAGATGAATACACCAGAAATTAATACAGCCTTGTAAATTGACTATACTTCAATTAAAAAACAAACAATTTGAAAGAAGAAAAAAACAAGGAAGATGAGGTGATCACAGAATCAAGACTTTGCTTTTATAGTTTTGTTCCCCTGGCATCCATCAATGATTGGTGCTTAAACTGGATTAAGAAATTAGGACTAAATTGCTAGCTGGTCATCAGCTTTCTTCAGTCTATATTCTGATGACAAGGCTAGACTAGCTTTAATTTTAGTCTTTCCCCCTGGTCTGCATCCTCCAGCTGGGAGATAATATGGTATAGCCACCGCTGTTTGAGTGCCTCCCGTGTGTGCGTCCTTTCCTTCTGTCTTGATGCAGTGATTGCAGGCTTTTCACGTGTGTGTCTAGGTGCCATCCCTTTCAGTTGCTGGGTTTTCTGCTGTTAACATAATGTGCTGCCTTTTAGGATCCTTCAGTTTGGTTGTCTTTTAAGAATCTCTCTCTCTCTTTTTTTATTATAGGAGGTATAACATGTATTCTTTCACTAGTCTGTGCCTTGGCCCTTGCTTACTTGGATCAGAGAGCAGAAAGAATCCTTCATAAAGAACAAGGAAAAACAGGTTAGTCTACATGCAAGAAAAGTGACGCTTTTGGGAAATACGGCATTTTTGAGATAGTTTTACAATGAGGTAAGTTCCTGATGTAGTGTTGTAAACCCAGTGAGACTGAATACACTTTTTTTTTTTACACTTTTATTTCCAAATCTATTTCCACTTGTCTAAATTTTTGGATTCATTCTTTTTCCCCCTTAAGTGGTTTGGCAGAGCTTACGTTCTTGATTGTATATTTGCAAAATGATGAATGTTCCTGGAAGAGAGCAAAAAGGTAGATACTAATCTTAGATTTTGTTTTTTCTGTTGTCTTTTTAAGTGACCTCAGAAACTACATTTTAGTGATTTACTGAGAAAAGTTTTTTTTTTTTTAACTGAATTGCGAAGGTTAATCACATGGTAAAAGAAAATTAGTCTTGACTTAAATACACAGAACTACGCTGACGGCTCCTCCCTTTCTTCTCTAAGGTGAAGTTATTAAGTTAACTGATGTGAAGGACTTCTCCTTGCCCCTGTGGCTCATCTTCATCATCTGTGTCTGCTATTATGTTGCTGTGTTCCCTTTCATTGGACTCGGGAAGTGAGTGTTCTCTAGCGTTCCATTTTTGTTGGCTAAATGATCATGAGAATTCAATCACGTAAATGTAGTGTTTTTAAGCTTCAATCTTGCATCCCTGGTTGTAGTTTATATTTTCATAGGAATTGTTTTACATCCTGGGATACCACTGGTTTTCTTAGCATAAGGTTTAGTACTGGTTTAATACTTATTATTAATTTTTTTGAAGAAATACTTTAAAAGCAGTTTTTGATTCATTTTAACACTTAGTTCTGGATTCGTATTCTTTTTTATTTCCTCTTTATTTTTGTTTGTTAGGAAGCCTCTTACTGAGAATGGAAACAGTGCATTGGCTCATAGTGACAGAGCCTGTTTCTGTTTGTACACCTGCTCTTCTGCCAGGCTCAGCTTCAGGGTCCACACCAAATTCTTCTTTGCTTTATCTTCTCCCTCTCTCTCCTTTTCCATTGGCAACTACTTAAACAGAGCAGTGTATGAGTGTGTTTTTGGGGCTGTGTCTTTGTAATTATAACCTTTCAGTTCAGGCTGTTATTTTTCAGTTTGAGACAAGAACCCTGTATGTTATTTAGTGAAGAACCTATCTAGTATTGCTTTTAAGTAAAATAAGCCGTCTTAATTGCTTGTCATACTACATGTGGTTTTCTGAAAATTTTGTGTGTCATTCTTTGCCGTACATGTAAAAGAGGAAGAAAGTAGACATCAGTATATTTTATTTAGTTAGTGAAGTATTCATATAAATACTAAAGCTTTAGCCTGTGGCCTGAGGATGACTATCAAGTAAGATGGGGAAACAGTATAAGAAAGGGAAAGTTGACTTAAACCTAGAGTTATTTTTACTCAGTTTTATTTTGACTTTACTTTTTAAAAACAGGGTAGTGCTCTGTAACGTGTTCGTGTCCCCGCCCCCCGCCTTTTTATTTTAGAGTTTTCTTCACAGAGAAATTTGGATTTTCCTCCCAGGCGGCGAGTGCTATTAACAGGTACTTCGTTAATTCTCTAATTGCATCTTGTGTGCTTGTGTGGATTTTTGTTTATAACCCAGTGTTATACGAGACAGAAAGGACGTGTGTGAGCTAACATCCTCAGTGTGAAACCAAGTCTGTCTTGGGTCTTGATTCTGAATGGCAATCTTTGCATTAATGGAAAACCAAGTAAGTTTTGGACCACTGTTTATATCTCTGTATTTCTGCTTACTGATGACCATTTTAGAAGAATATTAAATGAAATGAGCTGGGGTTTGCTTTACCTAATGGTTTTAGGGACTTTTTGGATTTTTTGTTGCTGTGATATATTTTATTAAATATCTTTTATATTTTCTGGGCAGTATTGTGTATGTAATATCAGCTCCCATGTCCCCAGTATTTGGGCTCCTGGTGGATAAAACAGGAAAGAACATCATCTGGGTTCTGTGTGCAGTGGTGACCACCCTTGCTTCCCACATGATGCTGGCCTTTACGCTGTGGAACCCTTGGATTGCTATGGTAACGTCACTGCTGGCTCCTGGGGGCTCAGGGCTTCAGGGAGGACTCTGTATAGCACCTGTCAGGAGCCGCGCTCAGCTCTTCTGATAGCAGTGCTTGTGACAGTGGGGAAAACATTGACTTGATTTCAGTTTTTATGGAATAACTATTCTTAGAGTATATAAATATGAATCATTAATGCATAAAGTATTTTTGATTTCATTTGGCTTATTTAACTACTCTCAATGTTGTTATAGAATTTGAAATAAAATTGTCGTATAAAAGCCAGAATGCTTGTTAGTTCCTTATATTTTTCTGTACTTCATTAAAAGAAGTCATTCTATCATAGGTGGCAAAAAAAAATCTATCAGCCCAATATCTGATTTTGCATTCTTTTGTCTTTGACTCTTAGTAGGTCAGAAAGTAATAATGAGTTCATCAAGTTTTTGTTATTGTTCTTCAGAATGTCATTCTTAAGACCACAGGCTGAAGTGCTGCATTTCTTACCTTTTAATAAAGGGGCTTGGACGTAGATATTCTCACTTGGTGAGAATTCTGTGGGACGGATTTCTAGAAGTAGCAAGGCTATAGCAGAGGCTTTGCACAGTTCGCGTCTTGATGGATACTGTGAAACCTCTCCTCCAATAACTTTCTACTCATTTATAGCTTTACCAATAATATATGAATATGTGTATGTGTTGTTTTAAAGTATTCTTGCCATTGTTGGACATCGGCATTATGTTAATCATTGCCAATCTGATAGGGGTGAATGATCTTACTTTAACTTAAATGATAAGATATCTTCCTTAATTGAAGAAAAAGTTAGCATTAAGTGATGTTAAGCAGTCAGTGGTTGTTGCTGGTTCTCTGAGAACTCAGCTCTCCATCTGGGTGGTGATGACCCAGAGGTCAGGTAATGGACTACTGGCGTGATATTATCTTGATTGCTTAAATTGTTTTAATTCCTAATAAATACTGGAAAATTAGCTCGCCTGAGATGTTGGTAGTAACTTTTTGCAAATTAGCTTTATTTTCTTGCTTGGTCTTTGAGTGCACCCTAGGCCCAGCCAATTATATGTACATATAATTTAAAATGGTTAAGACAGTGTTGTGTATTTTGTCACTAAAGGGACACTGTTAGAGAGGGCCAGGACTTTTCTGTATTGAATATGAATTTTTAGTCTAATTATTTTGCAGTACAGTTTACATGAATATTCATATATTAGTTATGTCATTCTTGCTAACCTGCATGAAAGGAAAATCAGCTTTTGGTTAATATAAGGCTTTTTTACCCTTTTCCATATTGCTTTCTATAGTGTCTCCTGGGACTGTCCTATTCGTTGCTTGCCTGTGCACTGTGGCCAATGGTGGCATTTGTAGTTCCTGAACATCAACTGGGAACTGCATATGGCTTGTAAGTGTTTGCACCGTGGATCGTATAATGTCTCTCTGCTGTAATAACTTAATTATCTTCAGGCTTCTGGGACAGCTCTGAACCTGGAAATAACTAGAAAAGTCAATTAACCTATTTATGTTATTATTGTGGCAAAAAAAATGCTCTGAGCCTCCAGCAAGAGTGCTGGAGATAAACTAACCCATAAGAGGTAATTGCTGACAGGACCATCCCATGGCCCATCTGTCTCAGGGCTTCTCAGTGAGAAGTTGAGTGACAGTCTGGCATAAAAGGCCAAACTGGAAACCACGTTTGTGGTTGGTATTCACTTAACCCTTTCATTCAGCAGGAAGGTGTTGAGATCATACTGCACTTAACTCCCTTACTTCTGAGCATAAAGTTTAGAGCGATAACAATCATGTGGTAAGAAAGTGAATCTAATCACATCATTCCTGATCGAAAACATCTCTTAACACTAATAGTATGTGGTTTGTAGATACTAGTGTTTATAGTAAATTGCTCCTCAGTGTGTGAAGACTTTAGATTTGACGTATGTTTTTTCTTTTAATTTCTTAAATTGTAGCATGCAGTCCATTCAGAATCTTGGGTTGGCAGTCATTTCCATCATTGCTGGCATGATACTGGATACTCGGGGATATTTGTTTTTGGAAGTTTTCTTCATTGCCTGTGTTTCTTGTAAGTGCGCCACCTGGCAACATTCAGTTTCTTTTAATACGTAGCGGAATGTTCTCATTTATACTTTGAGGTTTTGGTTGTTACAGTTCTCTTTTCCACTTTGTAAACCAAATCCCTAAGCTGTATCACTCAGATTTGCCTGTTCTTTTGCCTGTGCATCAGTTTCCCAGCTAGTGACTTTTTAGTTCTCTGAAGATTCACAGGTATTTTTCAAGGAGATTCCAAACCTTAAAGACAGCAATGGAATCTGCTTTATATTCTGTTTAAAATATTTATGGTTTTTAAAAACACTTTCCCCTTAAAGTGGAGCCATTTGAAGGGTCCTGAGTATGTCCCTGGTGTGACTATGTGGACATTGACATGGTTTAGGTGTGAGTGCTCGTGGTTTATTCATTAGGCAATTTTGAACTCCTTTTGTTCTTAGTCCTGTTGCTTAATTTTTACCTGTAATGATTCATTGGTGAAAAATAGGAAGCATTAGGAAACTGCTGAAATCTACAACAATAAGTCAGCATTTTCCCACTGATAGTATTTACCTTACACATCAGTTGTGTTCATCTGAAAAAAATTTTCACAAAACATATCAAGATGTCTTTTATCCTTTGATAAATTCTGTTTAAAGTAGCAATCTCAGTGATAATTTTATCAGATTTCATTTTCATGTATAGGAATAAAGACTATACTTGGCAAGTGTGGTATTTGCAGATAATTGCTTATGTATAGCCTGAATACATTTTATAATCTCAGTTTTAGAAATGAGCACATCAGATTTTAAAAATATATTATTTCTTTTTAAGTAGTGGGCCATGTAAGAGTTCAGAATTCTAAGTCATGAAAGTGTTTTTGAAAACTATTTTTGATGCTGCAACATGTGGTTTAATTTCAGTCAGTGGTTCCATATAAATTTGGCTCTCAAACAAAACACCATGCTATTTAAAAATATTTCTGTTGATGTATCAATTTAAAATAAATTCATTGTGCCACACTTGTTACAGTAAAAAGCCATGTACCTGACTTTCTGAGACCTTCACTTGTTCTGGGTTTCTGGGAGCTTAATGACCACGTTTTAACGTTTGATTAGTTTATAAAATGAACATGGTGTTTTCAGATTTAAAACCCCCAAAGGAGTACTTCTACTTGGCTCTCTGTAGAAATTAAACAGCCTAATGGCTGGCAGGAGTTGTGAAGAAGTGCTGGGAACGACCAGCAGTTCCAGAGAGAGAGGAAGGAGGTGGCTTGGCCTCTTCTTCTAGGGTCAGGTGTCTCAGTTTCTCTTTTTCTGTCCCTGCCATCCCTGGGCTCAGGTTTTAAAAATATATTTCTCATGGAGAAAATGGTGTGTAACTTATTTTTAGTACTTTTTGGAAAATGATGTGAACAGTGTTTTTATTTTTAAATGCTAATTAGTAAAGATTTGATTTTCTAAGCTTTTCTTTGTAATTATGATGACATAGGAATCATTGGGAAGAAGTACATGTTTTTAGGGCCGTATGTTTTTTCACTTCCAGTGTCACTCTTATCTGTGGTCTTACTCTACTTGGTGAATCGTTCCCAAGGTAAGTAGAAGTTCAGATATTTTCTTTCTTAAACCACAGTGGGGTTAACATCTTGTGGGGTCCCTGGACTGTCCCCAGGCCTCTGGTGAGGCCAGTGCTTTAGTTCATGTAATAACATTCTGTTCATAGTGATGGAAACACATTCCATTGTGAAACATCATTATGTTCATATTTATTAAAATTGTTGTCATATTCTTCCTGGACAGTTCAGTTTAAGTTTTGTAATATAAAGTTTTAGATGCTCTTTTTATACTAGCATAAAGAAGTATGGCTTTTAAAAAAGTAACCTAAAGCCCTTCTTGTGTTACTGTCTTATAGTTTAAAAAAGTGAGAAGTAAATACATTCGTAGCTGTAATTTGCATTTTAAGGTTTAAAGTGTTTGATATAGAATGAGAAGTTGCAGATCTTTTCATTTGCTAATATCTACTATATACATTTGTGTTTCTTTTTTTTTTTTTTGCTCTTTATAAGATTTTGATATCACCGTTATTAATTTTTCTAAACTGTCTCCCTCCTAAGGATTGTCGTGCACTTGAAAGAATGATGCTGTTTAAATAATTTTAGGTCATTTCCTTTAATGTCTCCTAATTTTCACTACTATTGAATACTGATGCAGGGTCCCAATGAACAAAACCTCAAGCAATACTTTGGTCCATATTTTCTTTTAAAAAGCTAAAATTGAGGAGTGATTATTTGTATCATATAAGGATTCTTAAAAAACAGTTCTTCCCCCTTGGGAAGTTTCTAGGAGATGAACTATTTCTCACCTTCCATAGCCTTTTATGTTACTTAAAGGCGTGTGTGTATGTGCTCATGCTTGAATTTTACTCTTGATAGTTATATTGAAAAGATCCTGTGCTTATTTGTATTTTAGGTGGGAACCTAAATTATTCTGCAAAACAAAGGGAAGAAATAAAACTTTCTCATGCAGAGTAAGTATTAAAGGAGAGAAAAGTTGTCTTTATTTTGAAAATCTTAGAACATTAGCATTTTATTTCAAGAGACTGGGTTTAGACTTTGAAGAAATTAGTCTTCTTCTTGAGTTTTGAGAGCTAATGATTACCTCTAGAACTATTATAACAAAATTCTTGTTTGTGTTAGAAGATGTTAAAAGGGATATCAAAGGTTAAAATGAAGGGGGTAAAGAACAAATTAGGCGTTAAATTGTCTTCAGAGAGAAAAGAGAGAGAGACCTGAACTATTTGTATTTTATTGGAGGAGAGATCTTTGTCCTGACTTCCTGTGCTGGGTTCACCCTTCCATTCTTTCTCATATTTTCTTTTCCTTAACTAGTTGAGATAATCTTATCTTCTCCTGGTACTAACATGCTATTCTGTGTAATCTGACTCATTTATGTAAGTGTGAGGTTTAAGTTAAATTAATTTTTCCGTGACTGTGTGCTAAAACATAGTAGTGATTCTATTTCTTGTTATTTCTAACTTTTTAGACGTTGAATTTTTTATGATTTAAAAAATTTATTTGTAAATATATACCATATGACTAAGTTTTGTGAATTTTGAATAGATTAAAATCAGGTAGAACAAGGCTGTGTTTTCAGGGGGCTGATTCTTGGCCATCTCAAATTCCCTTTAACATAGTAATTCTCCTAGAAATACATCTTTAGAAAATAATCTGATGTGTTGCAAGTTTTAGATATCTTTATGAGTGTCTTGTTTATTGTATCAAAAAAATTGAAACAACATATATGTCCCCACTAGGGAAATGCTGAAACATATTATGACATGTCCCTATCACTTGTTAAAATCATGTTTTAGAAGGATTATTAAAGTCAGAGATATTCAACCTGCTGTGTATGTTAAGTAAACAAAAGATAAAAATGCAAATATAATATCCTAATTTTATTCAAGAAAATGTATGCAGACATGTATGTTTCTTAAATCCATTACCTTTGTATAATAGAAAAAATACTGAAAGAGAAATCTCCAAATACTAACAAATCCATTTGAATGGCAGAGTTAGAAGAGTTTATTTTTTTCTTGGCTTTTCAGTGTTTTCCAAGTTTTCTGCATCGATCCTGTATTACTTTTATAATGAAGAGGAGTGAAAAGATTATCCAGCAAAATGTGTTACTTAGTATTTGGCACTGCATGTTTTATAGTGGTTATGGTTTCCATTCTGTAATGGTGGGGTTTTGTGTTTTTTCCCCTCCCTTTTTGGATAATTTATTGTATTGTGTTTTGCAGATGAGAAGTTTAAATGACTGTGACATGAGAATGGGCTGCACACATCATTGGTTTGAAAACCTCCATTTTTTTTTTAAATTTAGAGTTTACATGTTAGGAAGAATAATGATCTGAAGATTTACTGTATTTATATTTTGAATATACCTATTTTAAAGTAGAATTGTGAGGCCAATTTTAGCCTGTGTCTCTTGTATTGCTGAAGAATTCTGCTTTGGAATAGGCTAATCAATGATGAAGTTTAGACAATTGCACCTGGTAACATGCAGGTGATTTTGAGTAAGGACAGTAAATGATGGAAATCTTTGGATCTTGTATTGAGATAATTTTCACAAAGTGTACTTTAGGGCTATGCCTTTTATTTATCTTAAAGGGAAAAAAAAGGCTTTTGAGTGGGTAGAAGGAACGTTTTATATAGAATAAACAATGGCATTTTAATAATCACTCCCTGTTGTAATAGGGAATACTTGAAAGATATTTTTATGAAGTCTCAGTTGCACAAATGGCAGATGGAGTTCTGACCTCTCCACTTAGGAGAGGTTGCCGACAGTGACCCTTCTTTTTCTCTCTGTTACTGAGGACCTGGACCCCTTGAGGGCGTGATTTTGTGGTACAAACTTTCTGTACAGTTTTTCTTATAGTCCAATTAATTACTAAAAAGTGTCCTGTAAATTATGATAATTGCATATCTACAAGGATAAATAAAAATGCTGCAAAAGGAATACGGGATGTCTTTCAACTTTTGATTTTAAAAAACATGTTAAAACACTGATTTTAATTCTTATTTATGTGGAAAATTATCTCTATAAGAAAATCTAAGTTGGAATAAAGAAAATTTGCCTAGTTACAGTCATTGAAGAATTATGGGAGTAGTTTTTTCTTCAGAGCAGGACTTTAAGTAACATTTATGTTTCTTGCATTAAATAAAATACGGATATGAAATTTCTGACAAACACTTTTTAGTTGACTTAGTCTTGTCATATTGCATATTAAAGTCAAGGAATATTTTATGTGTTTTGCTTTCTGTGGACATGCATGTAGTTTAGACAACTACTGTTTAATGTATTTAGCTGATTTTATTGTTTGAAGTACATGGCATAAGATTGTATGCTTTAAAGCTCTAGACCAGCTTGAGAGTGCATTCCTTATTCAGGGTAAGTTTATTTACATCCATTTTTCTGATTTATGGTTTATTGTGTTGTTACTCGGTTGTTAGTTCCTTAGGCCTTGACTGCCATGTGATGGTCCTGGCTCATGGCTATTGAAAATCGGCCTTCCCAGCTGGGACAAGTCTGCTGCTGCTTTCGTGGTCTGGACACTGCCTCACTCGTTCCACTACCCCTGGGCCTCAGCTCCAGGCCTCTGTGCGCCAGCTGTTTACATTTCTTCAAATTGGTCATGTTCCTTCCCTTCTGAGGGGCTTTGTCCATGCTGCTCCCTCTGCTAAGAATATTTTATCCAGGATTCTCTACAACCTGGTTTCCCAGCATTTACAACAGAAAACTTTAGCCCCAGCTCGGAACCCTTCTTCCTGAGGAAACTCTTGCAGACCCTTCAGGCTATATCAGGTTCTTCTAAAATTCCTGTGGTCTTTGAACAACCCTGCACTTTTCCTTCTTACCTTACCTCAGCTTTTACTGAAGAATTTGATGGGGTATCTATTGCTTCCTTTATAAGCTCCCTGAGGGCAGGGGCTGTCTGTTATGTTAATAACGACTGTGTTGATAGTGCCTAGCACAAAGTAGGCATAAAAATTTTTTTTTTCTTTTTGATAGACTTAATTGTTTTAGAGCAGTTTCAGGTTTACAGCAGAATTGAGCAGAAAATACTGAGTTCCCACATAGCCCTCCCCACCCACACATATATACTCCCCTACCCTCAACACCCCTCATCAGTGTGGCATATTTGGTACAATCGATGAACCAACATGGACACATTATTATCAACCAAAGTCCATAGTTTACTTTAGGGTTCACTTTTGATGTTGTACATTCCGTGGGTTTTGACAAATGCATAATGACATGTAGCCACCACTATAGTATCATACAGAATAATTTCACTGCCCTAAAAATCCCTTGTGCTCCATCTATTCATTCCTCCCTCCTTCTCCCCAGACCTCTGGAAACCACGATCTTTTTATTGTTTCTGTAGCTGTGCCTTTTCCAGAATGTCATTTGGTTGGAATCGTAGTTTGTAGCCTTTTCAGACTGGCTTCTTTCATTTAGTAATATGTTTTTTTAAGTTTCTTCTATGTCTTTCATGGCTTGATAGATTTTTTTTTTACTGCACATATATTTTTTAATTTACATATATGTACTGTTCATTGTTTCTAAGAACGTTTAGAGCTTTAGCTTTTTAAACTTACATAGTTATCAAAGGAATAAAGCCAACCACAAAATAAGAATTAATTCAAAAAGATACATACACCCTGCTATTAACAGCAGAATTATTTATAATTGCCAAGATATGGAAGCATCCTAAGTGCACGTCAATAGTTGAATAGATAATGAAGATGCAGCGTATATATATATATATATATATATATACACATTTTATATATATAATGTAATACAGCTCTCCCATAAAAAAGAAGGATATTTCGCCATTTGTGGCCCTTCATTCACTTTTTTTTTACTTCAAAAACCAGAATTTTATAACTGGCAGAGACATTTCCATTACATCAAAAACAATAGAACACCTGGAAATAAACTTAACCAGGGAGGTCACCTATACTCTGAAAACCGAAATGACACTAAGAAATGGAAAGATTTCGTGTGCTCTTGGATTGGAAGAATGGCCACACTACCCAAAGCAATCTACAGATCCAACCCAACTCCCATCAAAATACTCAAGATTCCTCACAGTACTGGAACAAACAATTCCAAAATTTATAAGGAACCACAAAAGACCCCAAACAGCCAAAACAATCTTTTGTAAGTCTCTCTCTTTTTTTTCTCTTTCTTCTTTTTGTTTTCTTTTCTTACGGTTTGATGACTAGAGAATGTCCTTTAACATTTACTGTAAAGCTGGTTTGGTGGTTTGGTGAAATCTTTTAGCTTTTGCTTATCTGTGAAGCTTTTGATTTCTCAAGTAAGTCTGAGTAAGAGCCTTGCTGGATAGAGTATTCTTGGTTTTAAATTTTCCCCTTGCATCACTTTAAAAATACCATGCCACTCCCTTCTGGCCTATAGAGTTTCTGCTGAAAAATCAGCTGATAACCTTATGGGAGATCCCTTGTATGTTATTCATTGCTTTTCTTTTGCTAATTTTAATATTTTCTCCTTATCTTTAGTTACTGTCAATTTGATGACTATGTGCCTTGGTGTATTCCTCTTTGGGCTGATTCTGTGTGGTACTCTCTGTGCTTCCAGGACTTGATGACTATTTCCTTTCCCAAGTTGGGGAAGTTTTCGGGTATTATCTTCCCAAAAAATTTTTGAATGGTGCATAAATAAAAAGGAGAGGAAATTGGGATAACCTTTTTGGAGGATAAGTTGGCTGGCAATATTAATAAAAAATACCTAGAAAGCATAATGATGGTGGGCTGTATGCCTTATGGCTTAGCACTTCCATTTCTAATAATTTATTCTAAGGAAACCATTAGACAAATATACACATAAATATATTTTAAGAAAATGTCTTCGTTGCAAGATTGTTTATCACAGCCTAAGACAGGAAACCACCCATGTTTATAAGGAGATTTGTTAGGTACCTTGTATCAAAAGTGAAATACTGAGCAGTCATTAATTGGTTTCATTAGAGAGCACGTTGACATGGAATGGTGGCATTATTATGTAGAAGAGTCAGAATGCTGTTGTTTTTGTAAAAACAAACATAAACATGTCTGAAGGATATGTACATAATTGTCTCTGGGTGATGACTTTTTTTTGCTTATTTGTATTTTCTAATTTTTCAACAATAAATGCTTATTGTATAATAAAAGTTTTAAAAAGTTCACAAAGAATAAAATTCAATAGACGTTTGAATGCTACTGTTTGAAGAAAGTGGTAGTGTTCAAAAGGGGGGAGAGTAACAAGTAATGTTTTCCAGAGAACTCTGTGAATGTAGATGGGAGTTAACAGACCCTGAGTGAGAAATAGAATTTGCATTGACAGGAAAAAAATTGCATGTGAGGAGAACCATAGTTGACAAACCAGTAGAGAATGGGGTAAAGTCACCTATATCTTGGTCCCACTGGTAGCAAAGAATAGCTTCACGTTGTCTGCAATCGGTCCATGATTTCTGGAGTGCCTCGGCCCCAGCCCTAGCCCCTTGGCTTCTGCCATTTGCAGGTTCTTGGAGTGCCCCAGGGGAGATTGGAGATTAGACTCTAAGCAGAGATTTGCTGCCCCTATGTCTATGGGGCAAACTTTGGTGTTTTGTAAGGAATACTGAAAAATCTTTGACATCATCCAGGCAGGAAAGACAGCCAAACTTATTACAGACTTATTAGCACTTACTCCTCTGAGGTGAAAGTGTTCCTGTACATGGTCATGCACTCAGCTGAATATGTTTTCTCCTTGGTGGATCTTTATCTGTCCCCCTTCTCAGCAGCTACCTGCCTAACTTACTCTACTCCCTGAACTGATTTTTCCCCTATAGGTTTGACTGCAAACCCATTGTGTATTGAAAATCAGTAGACCTGTGAGGCATTCCATATGAGATTAGCGTCTACTTCGTAGAAGTTTGTTTTGTCTTTTTGAAGAGGATCACCTTCCGTACTGTCTCCTGTTTTTGTAGGGTAGTAGCTTTCTGTGCTTCCATTTCCTGATTAGCAAAATGGAATATCACTAGAGTTCCTTCTTGCACTCATATTCTTAATTTATGAAACACCTAAATACGGTTAATTACCATATGTTAGATCTATATTCACTGAAGGATGACCTAAAACATTGTTGAGAGAAATATCCATTCCTTGCATCCACTTGATGGGTTGGACGGATGGGCCCTCTTAGGGTTGCGTTCGGATTTCTTTGGGCGCTCTGGCAAGGGAACGAAGCTTGTGTGGACATATCTAGGAAATAGCAGGTTGTTCTCAAACAACTGAAAGTGTGGGCTGGTGACAATTTCAGGCTTCTTGAGAGGTTTCTACCAGCCCCTTTCCTCTGCCCCTCCCCAGATATTGAGGCTTGTTCTGTTTCTGAAGGAAAATCTGATTATTTCCAGGTTTTGTGTCTTAATCATGTTCAGATAGTTTTTTAACCATTCAGAGCACACCCTTCCTGCCCTGGGTAAATAAAAGTATCGGGACGAAAGGCAAATCCTTCCCCCCCTCCCTACCCCAGTAGAGCCCGGAACTCACTGGGTACTGTGAACTAGAGATGGTTGAACTATCACTGGAGTGAGGTAGGACAAGGATGAGAGGGAGAGGAGAGAGGCCGGGTTTGAGCCAGCAGCTGCGGACTGGGAGAGCTGGGATGAGAGAATCTGCAAGGGAAACAGGGCTTGTAAGAGCAGCAGGAAGCCTCGGTTGGGGGTTGGAAGGGACGTGGAGGTGGTGGGAGGTGGGGCTGGAGTTGGGCCATCTCTGATTTCAGAGTCGCCACTCATGTGATGGAGTGAGTGTGTCAGAGAAGTAAGTGTCCTTGCTGGGTTCTGATGAGGTCCATTAGGTGCAGTCCAGGCTTGGGGGAGGGGAGAACTAAGGAATGGGCCATATTTATTGGAGACTTTTAAATGATTTCTGTGACTTTATTTCACAGTTCTATGAATTTTAATAGGCATAGGTTTGTGTTCTGGCTACCACAATCAAGATACAGAACAAACAGTTCCTTAAATGTTTCAAAGGAAAAATATTAGAATATTTTAAGATAACATGTGTGTATTCTCTTCATTTAGGAATTATTTTAGAACGTTTTGGTTTATTTTCCAACATTTGAATTTTTTAAATGTCTTTCTAGTCTGATGACTAAGTATGAAGTTTTTATAGTCATGTTACTTACATTAATATGCTGTATTTTGTAGACTACAGTATTTCACCTCCTCACATCTCTGAAATTGGGATGTATCTTTGTGGACAGTTCAGGCTGAAAGTATCTTATGATTCAAAGAAATGTAGTATTGGTAAGAACCAAGCATGATGCTGTCATAATGTGATGATGTTTGATGTAAGATGTGCAAAGACTTCTGTGTCATCATTTCTGGCATCATTGAACCTAAGGCTCTGTACTAGAGGTAGTGATTCAGAAAGATGGAAAATGTGGACTGTCTTCCTCAAGGGTCACATTGATGAGTGGGGGAAAAAGACAAAGGATCAGTGATTCTGTGATTGTGATACAGTCTGATGAGCAGTATTGTAGAGCAATGGCTAATGGGATTTAGGGGTCCTGGAGCACTTCTAAGAGTCCCAGAGGAGGTGGTCTTTGAGCTGCATCACAAAGGATGAGTAGGATGACTCACCTAAGCAGAGAAGGAGTGAGGTGCAAGTGGGGAGTCCAAGAGGTCCCAGAGCTAATCCTGAGGGAGCCTGCTGGTTACTGAAGATGGAGTGAAGGGGGCGTGTGGAGAGTTCAGGTTGAAAGCTTTGGTAGGAGGCAGATTGCTGAGGGCCTTTATTCCATGTTTAGCATTTTGATCTTAATCCTGGAGGCAAATGGGAGCTTTTGGAAGATTTTTATATTGGGGATTAAGGTTAAGATTTACATTTTAGAAAGATAACCCTAGATGCAGAAGGAGGGGGATGAATTACAGGAACAGATCTGGAGTCAGAATGATTAATAGGTTGGAGCAGTGAAGCCCATGAGAGGTGATGAAATATGAACTAAGGTAGTGGCAGTGCAGATGGAGAGGAGAGGGCAAGTTCCAGGGACACCTGGGAGGTCGAACTGATAACGTGATCATGACAATTCAGTGTGGAGAAAGGCCAGAATAAAGCATGACCCCCAGATTTCTGGCTTGGGTGGATGGCCATTAAGCAGAAAGCAGTTTTGGGAGGAAAGTGATTTCAGTTTTGGCTTTGTGGAACTCGCAGTGCCCGAGGAACTGCTGTACGGACAGAAGCGTGTGTTTGCAATGCAAGAGGATTTCCCAGGAGTGGGGTTTGGGAGTCATCGATGGGGCCATCAGGGAGTCAGTGAGATGTCCAGGAAGAGTGTGTGGATGGAGTAGAAGAGTGGTAACGACAGAGCCCTGGGGCCGCCCACCCACACTTACAGGGTGGGAGCAGGAAGGGGTGTAAAGAGGCAGAGGAGGGTATATTCTATGGAAGCAAAGATGAGTATGAGAAGGGAGTGGGTGACAGTGACAAATGCCATGAAAGCTGAAGCAGGATAGAGTCCAGCTATTCAGTTTGTAACTGGAAAGCCATTGGTGTGCAGTTGGAAGCATTTTCAGCGGAGTGGGATGGCAGGAGGGGCAGCAGCCAGCCCATAATGATGTGGTGTATGAATTCAAGGTAGAAATTACAAGAAAAAGTGTAGCCTACCCTTGCGAGAAGCTTGGCTGTGAAAGAAGAGAACATAAGGAGTCATCAGCAGCCGTGTTGTTGATCATTGGGCTAATGCTTTCTAAAGGTCTCATTGCTAATGTGTTTCTCCTTACGGAGTGGAACAGTCTCAGACTCGGTGATTCTTTAATATTCTTAAAGTGGCGCTTTTTGCTTTTTGTTCATGATTTGACCAGTGTAAAAATGCTCAGCTACAGCTTGCTTCAAGAACAAAAGTTCTTCTTATCATGGAATTCTTGAGGCCATTAAGTTGTTTGGAACATTAAAAAAAAAAACCAAAATAACAAAAAACCCTCAACAGAGCAAAAAGTTGTGAAATTGAAATACAAAAGAGATTTGGCTTGTTTACAAGAAAGTAAAAGACAGTGAGAATACATGACATGACTTTATAAGCTCCGGTTATGCTTTTTTGCAAACGACTTTGTGAAAAATTTTCCTTCTTTGTTGTCTTTAAAATATGAGCTAAAAAGTGAGGATGCTTGCAGGTATTGTGTGTCCTGGAATTGCTTTGAATTGCAGTTGGTGAGTGTGAGAACAAATAAATCCCAAATGATTTGTGATTTAGATTTATAGGCACACGTTCATAAATTGCGTTGAGTCAGTAACTCCAGAAAAACATAACCCAGGAGAATTATTTGCTGTTTATTCGTTTACTCCACAAAGATTTAGCAAATACCCATATGTTCAAGCCTCTCCTAGATCCTGTAGGAGGGGAAGTAGGGGATTTAAATAATGCTGCTCATACTTGGTAGAAGTCAAGATGTGCCTTAAGAGGTATGGATGAGGGATCAGAGAAGGGAAAGGGCCTTCTGATGAGTGATCAGGGGAGGCTTCTTGGAAGAGGTGGCATTTGAGTTGTTTGCTGAGAGACAGCTGTTCTTTCTTTTTGACTAGTCTGTTTCATGTAATTCCCTCGACTATTCTCTTTCTTAAAACTGTTCCCCTGTTTGATTTTTCTGAGGCTCTATTATCCAGTACCTCCTCCTGTCCCTGTGTTCCCTGTCAGGATTTTTTATGGTTCCTGTCTCCTAGGTCCTCTCGTCTTTCTTTTCCCTTCTTCCTCAGGGATATAATTTCCATCTGCAGCCTGGGCAGGTGACTCTAAACCCAGAGCTTGAGCCTAAGCTGTCTCTAAGCCTCCATCCTACCCTTCCAACTTGAGGCCTCACTAGCAGCTCACATTTCACTTGTCTGAACTGAACTCTCCCTCACAATACACAGCCTCATTCCCTCTCTCTCTTCTGTCCTTTTTCTCTCTGCAGTAATGGCTGAGTGCCCACTAGGTACTAGGTGCTGGTCGATCATTCTTTTGATTCCTCATGCTTGGAGTCTCAGTCATTTTTGTTCTGTCTCCCTTACCACCCATGTCTAAATAATTAATTTCATTTCTCTTCATTCTTTCCAATATGTTTTAAAATCCCTTTAGTTCTTCTACTCATGCCCATGATCTGTGTGTTTGGATCACTGCAACGTACTCGTGAATGTCAGTCCCCTTCCTCTTCCTCCTCTTCATTTGTCAGTATCACCATTGCTTACTGAGAGTCTGCTGTGTTCAAGATGTTGCTAGGATGCTGTACTCTATAGATAGAAAAATGGAGTAGCAGGGGAGATAAAAACTGGCCTGAAATAATGAAGGAGCCCATCATCAACTCCAAGGTGATGAGCCCAGGGGGTGAGTCAGCAGTGCAGAGTGAGATCAGAGGTAGCTGGAGGAAGTAGACCCCAAGGTCTGGGAAGACGAAGACTTAGGCATGTGGGGAAGATTTGGGAGAGGGTATTGAGTGGTGGATGGTGGCCCCATGGTAAACATGTGAGGTGGAAATCCACGTGGTGCAGTAGGAGACAGGTGAGTTGAAAAGTTCAGCTGGGACTAGACTGTGATGGGTCAGGTATACCAACGTGAGAAACCTGGGCTGTGTGCTATAGACGTAAGGATACAGGGAGGGAGTGGATAGGATTAGGGAGAGTGTGATCTATGAAATGCTCTTTAAAGAAAATCTGGAGGTGGTGTATAGGCTGTTTTTGAGGGAAAGGAAGGCCAATTAGGAGATCTTGCAGAAGTCTGCTGTGACATTTTGTTTCTTTTCCCTAATTTATTCAAAACACAATGGCTGCCAGATCATTTCTAAGTCACAGCTTTGATCCTGTCAGTCTCCTGCCCAAATGCCTGTGGTGGGTCCCTGTGCCTTGAGGAGTGGTTCTTTTGCTAGGTTTGGGGGCAGCCTTCCTGGTCATACTTCAGCCCACCCTTCCAGCGTTGTCTCCACTTCCTACCCTTGGCAGGAACCAACCACTGGCCCTCACACAAATTTTCCGTTTTCTCCAATGCTTGGAAAATTCTAATTGAAATATCACCCAGCCTTCAGCATACGTATAATGCCTTTCATGGCCCCTGCAGCCCCCTGCCCCCTACTGAAACTTCCCTAATACTTTCTGTGTTGTTTGTTTTTGATTAATCAACCACTGACATGATTTTTTTCTGTAGCTGCTGAAATTGTTCCTTAGTGCTCATA
Organism: Vicugna pacos; assembly: GCF_048564905.1. NCBI lineage: Eukaryota > Metazoa > Chordata > Mammalia > Artiodactyla > Camelidae > Vicugna > Vicugna pacos. The sequence goes on from NC_132987.1 coordinate 33,762,671, forward strand.
CTGCTGTTTGTATGTTTTGACTTTGTTTCTCCAACAGTCTGTAACCTCCTTAAGGGCTGGTACCACGCTTGACACTTGTATGTGGCTGTAAGTAACACCTTGCATCCACTGCTGCCCCAGTCATGATATTTTGAACGTGATATTTGCTGACCTTCAATTTTGTTTTAACCTGTCCAAGCAGCCAGGCATATTATGGAAGATGCTTGCAGCCCAGGGTGATAACACATTCGAGGACCCCTGCTTTCACCAGGCAGTGGGCATTGAGTGGGAAGATTTGGGAAGAATTTTTGTTTCTTCTAGTCTCCTGTCCCCTTGTGTAGGTGGGCTTGATAACCACAGGGGAGTCAGGAATATCCCCTTGAGTTTTGTTGGGTGATGGGTTCCCAGCTTCCTTTACAATGAGGCCCTTTCTTTAAAGGGAATTAGTCTACTTTGAGTTTTGTGTTTTGAGATAACTATCCTTGAAAACCAGGACACGATAATAACTAAGTTAAACTTTTTTGATCTCAACTATCGAGAAATCTGTTAAAAGTGGATGCTTATACTTCGTTGTTAAGTGGGTCAAAGGATTCTGCAGAAGCAAAATGAGCGTTATATGGATCACAGAAATTGCAAGCATGTAGGTTCACAAGGACTAAAGGCTGGAAAACTGGCCAGGGGTATAAATCACTTGCTTTTTGGTTAAAGGCAGTGCATCCTGAAGATTCTAGATTAGCTTTGTTTCCATGTCCAGGGTCGGCGGGCTGGCGGGCATTCGAGGTAATGGCTAAGTAAGACGTGGGGTGGCTTTAAGCTTTTATGCAGGAGCCTGTGCTTCCATTCTCCAGTAATGTTAAACCTTGCTAATTTGTAAGGGGTGATAGTTGGGACTCTAGGTTAACTGAATCTTCCCTGTGTATTTATGAGAAGAAAGGGGCAAAAATTAACAGTGTAAGCAAGACAGTTGAGAGAATATTCAGAAGCGCAAACAGTTGTGAGCTCTCTCAGCTAAGACAGAAGCACTTACTTATGTAGAAACAGCTGACCTGCTAATTAGAAAACATCCTTGCCTATTCATTAAACTAATTATCCTAAGAAATTCTGCTAGGCAACACTTAGTCTAGATCTAATTACTGTGTGCCCTTGAAAGCAATAAACTGCACTTTAAAATAAAATTTTATAATTGAGACATGGTTTACATGGTTTGCTCAGACACTTCCTGTAAATAGAGTGGGGTAGGAATGAGGGGTTGCACTTTTGTTTTTATAAAAAAGGGAGATTATAGTGAATTATTAAATAGTATATGTTTAGATCTGAGCACTCCTTGGAGATCATTATTGTTTAAATATGAGAGGTATTTTTAAAGGTTTTTTTGGGATTACCTGATTTTTTTTTAAGAGGATGAACATCGTGTTATGATTTAAGACAGTGGTAAAACTTTTCTGTTGTAAACTGAGCCATCATGTTCAGATAAGAATAAGGTGAGTCATCATTCATGTGGCCACTTTACCCTGTGTCTCCCAGTTCATCCTGCAAAACTTTTTCTGACCTTAACCAGAACACTGATTGAGAGTGTAGTGAAAGAGGCCATACTGTATACCCAGTGCTCTGCAGATGATAGCAATTATGTGAACAGGTGAGCTGGTGCTGTCAGTGAGACTCAGCTCTTGATCAGTATTTGGATTGGGCCGTCTGCTTCAGTCTTAGGGATGTGTGCTTCAGAGCCAATACCTGGGTTTGAAGCTTCCATCCAACACTGTGATCTGGGCATTCTCCAGCTGGTGTCCTTGGGCAAGCTACATAAAGCTCTGTGTGTCAGTTTCCTAATCTGTAAATGGGACTAATGGTAGCTCCCACCTCCAGGGGTTGTTGGGAGGATTAAGTTACTCCATGTAAAATGCATTTATGTAGCAAGGGCTCCATCCATCCACCCACCCATCCATCCTTCCATCCTTCCATCCATCCATCCATCCATCCTTCCATCCACCCTTCCATCCATCCATCCATCCTTTCATCCATCCATCCATCCATCCATCCATATTCCTTCAGCCCCTGTGTGTTGTGCACTCACTAGTGCTGGGCCCTGCTGTGGAGCTGGCGTTAGGGGTACAGCAGTCAGACAGATGAGGTCCCTGTCTTATTGGAGCCTATATTCTAGGGGAAAAGACCATAAATAAGTAAACAGATTAACAAGTCCAGGTACTAATAAGTGTTACAAAGACAATAAATAGGGAAATATAATAGAGTGACTGGATTAGGGGGTGACAGGTCAACATTGGTTACGGTGGACAGGAGTGCCTGCAGAGGAGATGACATTTGAGTTGAGATCTGAATGACGAGATAACTGTTAGCTCTCATTCAGTTTAGGAAGTTTTCCTTTTTGTCAGTGGCTCCTCTCATATTCTTATTTTAAAATCTCTTGCCATCAATATAAAGTCCTTTCTAGCAGGACACCACTAGGAGGTCTTGAGTCCCTCTCCCACTAGAAAGTGGACTGTGTTTAAACAAGTGATTGTCAACATCTTGGAGCTCTCTTCCCCCTGAACTTCATCTTGACAGTACCCAGATCTGCCCGCCCCTGGGTCTGTCTCCCTTGGCTTCAGCTGGGTGCTCACCCATCTTGTTATGCCGCAGTTCCTGGAAGAGCCTGACTCTGTTGTTCCCACCTGACAGGAAGTACAGGACTGGGTTGAGGCAGCAGCTCAGGCTCACCAGAGGTCTCCACAGCTTGTAGGCTAGGCTGGCCACCATCAGGAGCTGACAGTTCTGTGAAGGCAGGAAGCGGAGCGTGAGGTAGAAGAAGCGCATGATGTGGAAGGGCACAAAACAGAGGGTGAAGAGGCCGCACACCAGCAGGATAGTCCGGATGGACTTGGCCCGGGCTGTGCTGCCCACCCTCGTGAGGCTCTCCTCTGACTTGGTCAGGCTCCTGACCATCAGTGAGTAGCACACCAAGATGACCAAAGAGGGAAAGACAAAGCCAGACAAAGTCAGGACCATGCTGTAAACAAAAAACTGATCAAAATTCTTCGGGCTGCTCGTGTCATAGCAGACCACCTGGCCATCGACGAGGTCCGTGTGGGAGAAGACCAGAGTGGGCAGCAGCTGGAGGACCACCAAGGCCCATGTGGCAGCGGTGCCCAGCAGGGCGTGCCGGCGGGTCCGATAGGGCAGCGAACGCAGCGGGTGGCACACGCCCAGGAAGCGATGCACGGAGATGCAGGTCAGCAGCAGGATGCTTCCGTAGAGGTTGGTGTAGAACAGGAAACGCACCAGCCTGCAGAACAGCTCCCCAAAGGGCCACTTGTCACCCAGGGAGTAGGTGATGATGAGGAAGGGCAGGGTCAGCACATAAAGCAGATCGGCCACCATCAGGTTCACCAGATAGATGGTGGCGCAGCTCCAGTGCTTGGTTTGGCGCCAGGAGTGCCACAAGACGGTGCCGTTCAGGGGCAGCCCTAGCACGAAGATGATACTGTAGGTCAGGGAGAGGTAGATTTGCTTGTAGTCTTCAGAGAAGTGGCAGAGTCTTTCTTCCTTTGAGGTGTTGGTATCTAGCTCTTCCATCTCCTGAGAGGCTCCCTCTGGGGGCACAGCTGCTTCTGCTTCTTCCCCTGGGAGGAAACAAAATGGATAGCAGGTATCACAACCTCAGCTGGGTGTTGGTCTCTGCCTTGATTCAACTCCCAAAGTCTGGGCAGAGTCCTTGTTTGAGAGGGACCCGCTCCAGGAAAAAAAAAGAATTAACCTCAGGGGCAAAGCAGTCTTTAAAAGCAGGGCTTTAGACTTACCAGGTCCAAAGGGCCGCCTTTACCCTGACTTGTATGTCCTTGGCTCCAGGCTGGGTTGATAGGAGGCTCAGGTACACATGGTGGCAGGAAGGTGCTGCTGTCATTTAAACGGGACACACCACCTCCAGCACTATGACTTGCCCTCTGGCTAGACTACTTTGCATAGAATTAAGAAACCTGTAAGAGGACATCCTCCGGCCTGAGATGCTGGTGCATTCCCAGGGGTAGTATTGCCTACAATCTGGCCCTAACGCTGCATACGGTGGAGTAGAAAGTGATCTTTGGGGTTAGGGAGGATTAGGGAAAGCATAGATTTTGCCTATAGGCTCTGCAGGAGGATTTCGATTTGTATTTCTCTGAGAATTTATTAACTGTGTATTTGAATCCTGAAGCTGATTTGCTTATTAGCCATCTCAGCATCCCGGACATCCAAGAAAACAAGGCTGAGCCATGAAGCCAGGTGCAGCTTCTCTCTTACTCCCGTCCCTGCTGACAAAGCAGAGGCAGCTGTGTGTGGAGCCTGCAGTTTCCAGTGCGTCGGAAAGTCAGTGGGTCAGCCAGCCAGTCAGCATGGAGGCTGCAGGGGTAGAAAGAAGTTTATTTTTAGGGTTTAACATTCAGAAAGACCAGTTAATAAAGGGCAAGAGAGGGAGTTAAAGATGGGTAATTTTGGGGTAAAGTGAGTGTTGACGGTAAACTGTAACATATAGATACTTAAAACAAAAGGAAGGGAGACCTCATGCACTCTGTCTGTTGACAAACACTTAAGGAGCATCTATTGGTCAGGCCCTAGGGATGAAAGATGAATAAAGTCAGCCCTCGCTTTCCAGGATCTCATAGTCTGGTGGGGAAGACAAAGAGAGCAAATCATAATACAGTGTGGAAAGTGGTCAGTCAAATGCTGTGAAACCCAGCAGGGAGCTGAGGGAGTCGAGTGGTGAGAAGCCCTATGAGCTGCCTGGGAAAAGAACCAAGAGGACCTCACTAGGAAAGAAGGGTGAGGGGCACTTGGGGCTGGATTGGGGGGCACAGCACACGCAAGGGGACGGACTGGAAGGGCTCGGAGTGTCCTGGGCTGGCAGGATTGCCAGCGTTGAGGGTGAAAACCAAGCATGCCACATAAAGAGGGATGTGCTTAAGCAGGAGAGTGACAGGCTCAGGCTGTGTGGGAGGAAGGTACTGGGCAGCAGTGCAGAACCGAGGCTGGAAGTTCAGACCGTAAGGGGCCTCCGAAGCAGTGCGTGCAGCTGAGAGATGCTTAGGCCCCAAGCGAGGCCACTCAGGGTGGCTGGGGAGGGGGGACCTGATGCCAGAGACACTGCTGAGGCACGAGTGTCGGGACTGATTGGACGTGAGGCACAAGCCAGAGGAGGTGTTGATTGTGTCCCTGGGACGCAGTGGGTGGTGAGGCTAGTGCCTGATCGGAAACCTGAAGCTTGAAAGCCAGGACTGATATTCTGAGGCGGTGAGGACATGGCCCTCTGTCACCACCTCGCTGACTGGCTTTAGTAAGATCTACCTGACGGGGAGAGCAAAGCTTTTCGGCCAGGTGATTAAAAACAGTGTAGTTTTCATTCATTTTGTCCCCTGACATCCTCCCTGTGGAAGGCTGGCAAACACTGTTACTTCCAGCGAAGCTGCCTTCCCAGCTCGGCGTGGACTCTCCGAGGGAAGCCCAGGAGGGGAACCAGTCTGGTTCAGCACTGGCTTGGGCCGCCAGCTACCACCATGATCTTACTTAGTCCTCAACAACCTTGTGGCTGAATCATTAGCCCCATTTTACTGTGAGGAAGTCGCGAGTCAGAGGAGACGCCCCTGCGGGGCTCACTAGGCCCTCCGGTCTGGTGGGCTTGCTCCTGATGTGGGCTGTGGGCTTCTGCCCCCTCACGGCTGCGGTGAAAAGCACCCAAATCCCAGCTCTGTCAGGCACCATCAACAGTCTGAAGAAGCAAGTCACCTTGTCTCTCTGAACCATGGTCTGCCCAGCTGTAAAATGGGGCAGTGCTCTGTGGCGTTGCTGTGAGAATTAGCTGGGAGAGAGGCATACAGCCCTGCCCCACGGGAGTGACCCAACATGTTCCCGGTCTCTTCCCACCCTCCTCCCTCTTCTCCTGGAGACCATGGTGCGTTGGAAGCCTGAGCTGTCTGGTTTATGTGGGAGGATGGGAGGGCCACAGGCCACAGACTGGGTGGTTTAAAACAACAGAAATGTATTTCTCTCATGGAAACTGGGAAGTCTAAAATCAAACGTATATGTATTTCAAGAGTTTAGAAAAGGAAAAAGTTATTAATAAATTTGAGTAATAACAAAATGTTACTGCCTTTCAGTTCTGGAGGAGTGGTTGTTGATTGAGAAAATAAGATTCCCCTAAAAAAATATTTTGGTCCAAAGGAGTGGGCATTGCTCATTTTAATTTTAAAATGCCATTTTGTATTATAAATGTGTTTAAATCTATAAATTGATTTTAATATTTAATATTTTACCTGTATTGGAGACCTTTCTTAGAGAAATGTAGCTATTTAATGGAGTCTCACAAATGTCTTCAGATAGTGAACTTGTTTTCACAAGTTATTTCAAAAAACTGGTGATTAATATATGCATTTGTTTAAAATTTTTTATTTTGAAATTTTTATACAATTTTTAAAGGTTACATTCCATTTATGGTTATTACAAAATATTGGCTGTATTCGTCGTGTTGTACAAGACTTCCCTGTCTACCTCTCTATCTGCCTGTCTACCTCGGGGATGTGGGGAAAACAGCATGGAGCTTTCTCAAAAAGCCACCATAGTATATGTATTTCTTAATTTACAAATATGGATTAGAGATTTATTATTCATATTCACAACACAATTATTTGACTTTTCAATAAGTTGTAAAAATGGAGTCCCAAAGTACATTTAATTAAGTAGTGTATTGAAATAGTCAGTGGTTGACTTTAAATTACTTTTCCTAAATGTTTCAAATCCACTCAATAATTTGGTGTTATTTGGCCCATAGACCACTGGATGGCGATAAAGACTGATAGACAGGTTACAATTCTCTTCCCGCAAGTGGAAGTAGGAATTGAGGTTGGGCTTAGGTCCAGGCATAGCAGCTATAGTTGAGATATAATTCTTTGAGGAGATACCAAAAATCCTACCAGCTAATCCACCTCCTACTAGTCTTTTGTCTGAAGTTACTATGTTAGGTTCACACAATAAAATGGTGTTAAAGTCAGATGAAAGCAGCCTTGCTGAGATTGATTTTAAAAAAAGATCTTGTGAGATAGGCATGGCTGGCATTATTCCCCCCACTTTACAGCTGAGCAAACTGAGGTTCAGTGGAAGTCCTATCTGTGATTTGGGAAAAGCCTGGACCTCTTTTACAAAGCAGATACTGGGCAAATTCCCAGATTTCCAGGGAATATTTTCTTATCCACCTACCTGCTCTTATCCCCCTAATCACACAAGAAAGAAAGAAGACATGGAGATAAAGGAGCAGATCATCCGTGAGGTCACTAGATCTAGTGCCTTTGTCACAGGTGACAGAACCCTCGCTCGAAAAGCATGATCTGGAGATAATGGTGAAGAGAGGGAACACAAAATAGAGTTTTAAAAACTGTCAAGAATGAGACCCACACAGCAACCCATACTTGAATCTTAAGATAAAAGGCACTCCCATTAGCCTTTTAATGATTTTGTTATATTTTTACAGTGTGGGCTTAAGCCTGCTGTATACCTGGATTCCTCTTCCATGTGTGAATTGTCCCAAAACATAAGCATCTAAGGGCTTTTATTTTTTCACAGGGAAAAGCAAATTGGATCCTTTAAATAATTTAGAAGACTGTCTAGAAGCGGTGAGTACTTAATTTCAGTAATTAATTTATATAGCAGCTTGCACGTTTTTGTGTTCTGTTGACAAGGACCAGACATAATTGGCAGCTTCAAATTGGTGTAAACACAGGGAGTGATTGGGAAACATCGCTCTGACATTGCATTGTCACAACAGAGAAGGTGGCTGCTCTGAAACTGATGCTACACTGGAAAAATCATCACTACTGAAAAAAAATACTCTTTTTACTTCATCTGTTCAAATGTGTGGTACCCCCTAAATGACTTTGAAATCAGAATTTTTAATATTAAGGATACAGTAAAAATAACCAGAGCTATAACATCCTGTGGTTGTGGACGTCCGTCATTGCCTCTGGGCTCATGACCCTGAAAGGAGATTTTCATGAAACCTTTTTCTTTTTCCATTTGGCATCAAAGATCTTTAAACACATCATAACCAAGTCTTTCCCTGTGTGCTGCGTGCAGAAATGTAGAGGGCTGGTTTGGTTTGGGGCAAGAGAGGAGATCAGTTGCAGAGCCTGGGGCTTGAGGGCTAGTGGCAAAGTTGCCCAGGGCATCTGCAGAGTAGAGGGTTTGTATCTTAGGACCCAGTCTTCAATCCATTCTTACCCTCAGGCATCAGGTTCCCCTCATAGCCTCCTTTAAATGCCATTCATAGGAGTAATGCACTGATGGATGTGCCATCCATCATCAGAGCCTTTCCCGGTGTTGCTAGGGTGGGGGCAGTGGTGGGGGGAGGATCCACAATGGCCCTGGACACTCAGTATATGGGGGAGGAGGGTGTATGATGTGCACCATCTTATTGGGGAGTGTAATCCTGGGGAACAGGAGTGAGGGACAAGGGGAGTGACCTGGTGAAAGAGGGAGGGCCAGTTTAAAGACTTGAAGGTGCATTGTTGAGTTGGTCCCCACAAAAGGCAACTGAGTGCTCAGCCCCAAAGGACTGTCTTCTGAGAACCTGAATCAAGGCGTCTCAGGGAAGTCCTCCCAGGACCAGAAAGAAGGAGGCGTTTGTCCACCAGCTCCTATCTCCCGCTGGCCAGGCTCCACTGGTGGGTGCACGGTGTGGCCTGTGAGTGTTTCCACCAGGAGAGCATCAGAAAGAGGAGACACACTGAAGAGAATGTGTTTTCTCATGGAAACCCATTTTCTTTTTGCCCTATGAGGTGTCCCCCCTCCCTCCCAACACACTTCTGTGTTGCTTCTACGTGGGAGATGAGGGGCTCCTGCTGTATCTGGATCCGGATCCTTTTTTGTGAAGAGATTCTTCTAGTTTCTTCTCGCTCATTTTTTTTTCTATTGGGTTGTCTGTCTTTTTTGTTACTGAGTTTTAGGAGTTCTTTACATATTTTGGATAAAAATATTTTCTGTTACTCATGTTACCACTATTTTTTTTCCTGCTCTGTGGCTCTCCCTGACCTAATAATATATATATATATTTTTTTAAGGAATATAAATTCTTAATTTTAGCATAATTGAAATGATCAATTTTCCTATTATGGTTTGTGCTTCTTGTATCTGGTTCAAGACTCTTTCTCTACCAGGAGGTCATAAAGATGTTCTTCTGTATTAGCATATGAAAGCCTTTCCCATTTAGACCTAATTGATTTTGTCCTAATGAACGTTTTAATGTCTATATATTTGCCGCTCGCACTCACTCACGCTCGCTCGCTCGCGCCCTCTCTCTCTCTCTCTCTCTCTCTCTCTCTCTCTCTCTCTCTCTCTCTCTCTCTCTCTCTCTCTCTCGTGTGTGTGTGTGTGTGTGTGTGTGTGTGTGTGTGTGTGTGTGTGTCTAAGAGACACAGAGAAACATGATTAGATAAGATGCTATGTGGAGAGTGGAGAACAGGGAGCATTGGAGACAGGGGGCACTTGCTCTAGTCTGGGAGGGACATCATGGTGGCTTTGACTTGAATAGTGAGGGTGGCAACAGTGAGAAATGGGTGTGTTCAGTGGATATTTAGGAGGGAAATGAATGTGACTTGGGGATGAGTTAAATATGGAGGAGGGGCTGAGGACGACCCCTAGTGACGCTTTTTCTGCTGCTTCGCCTGCTGCCTTCACTTTCTCTCTCTTATTTCTCTATTTCCTTGCTTCTCTGTTCAGTTTCTACTTCCTTCTCCCTTCTCCTGACTCAGCTTCCCCTCTGGGCTTCCTTTGGCGTCACTGCTGTTGCAGATGGCTGACTCTGCACACAGAGCCATAGCAGTTTTCCCAAGAGAGTCTGACTGAGCTGGGTATTCACCATGATTCCTGCTTGCGTAGGACTGCCACAGCCCGGCCTCTCACACACTGTGGCTCTGCACACATGGTGGCTGCCTGGGTGGCCCCTTCATCATGGCCTGGGGCCGCTGTGATGGGATCCCGGAATTGGGAGCAGAGCCTCTCTTGATGGATGCGTCCTAAGGGTAGCTCTCTCTGTGGTGGCTTTAAGGAAGACAGCTCCCCTCAGAAGGAGGCTGTGAGCAGCTGGGACGTGGTGTATTCTGTGAATACAGAGGAGCATTAGAAAGAGAAGATACATTGAAGAGAACAGATTTTTTTTTTTTGCTGAACCCCATTTTTCTTTCATAATGTCTAAATTATGAACTTGCTTTCTAAAACACATATTTATAATAGAAATTTCTCATGACTCTTAAAGCAACTGAAGATAGCAAATGTAACATTTGAAGGTGGTCTCCAACACAGTTTCATTTATTAATAGTATACCATTCAAAGCTTTGACTCTGAGATTTTTTTTCATGCATAAGCCATAAATTTGAATTGACAGTCCTATTAATGATGGAATGCAGTTATGTATGTTTATGGTAAAAGAACCAACTGGATATTTTTTGAAGCTCATTATAGGCAAAGTGTATTGAAACAGTAGTCATAGAGAATGAAAACAGGCCTTGATGTCACGTTCAGTAAAACATGTCAGAGGTGAGGTTTCAGAAAGTGCTTCAGTGAAATACGAGGGGAAGGTGTGGAGTTGCAAGGGGTTTCATTTAGACACAAAGCTCGTGTATTAATATTTTCATTGATTTATTTTCATGCCAATATGTTCTGACATAAATATGGTGATCTATAATGCATCGGCCATAAAAGTCAACATTATTTTTAAAGCTGACTCAGGGAAATAAAACCTCATTGTTAGTGCTATATATACGGTATATTACTGTGTAGAAAATTAACCTCTCCTGTCCTGCTCCCAAGGAAGCTAAATAAGAGGGATGCATTTTAATAGCCACTGACCCTTGTTGCATGCTTCCTGGCTAATCTCCAGTGTGCAGTGGGACTGGCCCACAGTGTGATGTACAGAGCAATGCATAGTCATTGTTCCAGGATAGATTCTGCCCAGAATGAAAGCAAATCAGCAAACATCTCCACATTTTAGAGGATCAAAATGCCTGTGAGACTCTCCTGATAGCTGTTGTGGAGACATAATTTATGTCTTTCATATGAGAGCAACAGTGAGACTAGGAGCAGTGTGGAGGCCCTAAAACAGAGAGGACACGTGGGGACGGTGTCAGCTGTGGATGGTCACAGAGAAGAGACTTGGTCTGGAATGCCAGAGGCAGGGAGCACACCCCAGGGCTCTGCCCAGGCCAATCACAACAGTGATGTGGCCTTCAGTGAAATGACTCTATGAAATGAAAGGCAAGCCAAGGAGAACTTAACTTAGCAATGTAGGAGAGAATGCTAATGACACTTGTGCAGATTTGGATGACTTCTTCCACTAAGTTTCAGAACAGAACAAGTTTGCTGAAAATAACAAAATACTGAGAATTTTAGAGCTAGAGGGGTAATCATTTGATAGATAAGGAATCTGTTAAACCCCAAGGGATTAAGTCGGCGGTTTGTCCAAGGAGATACAGCTGGTTAGTGGCTGAGCTGTTTCTGAAGTCCAGATCTCCCAATTCTCTGTCCAGGGCTCTTTTTGCTCCATTTAATCAATTAGGAGACATGAATGATAATACACATACTTGGAGGATATTCTACAGAACTACCTGAATCTGGTTTCCAACCCACCACTGCTTTGAAGCTGATCTCACCAAGGCTCCTGATGGCCCCCACATTGCCAGATTCTCTGGGTACTTTACTGACACAGTTTAAACCTCTCATCAGAATATGCTGCAGTTGAGTACTCCTTGAAGTGTCTCTTCTCTTGCTTTCTCCGTTAGTTTAGACTTTGAGGGGGGAGGGTATAGCTCAGGGGTAAAGTGCATGCTTACCATGCATGAGGTCCTGGGTTCAATCCCCAGTATCTCCATTAAAAAAAAAAAAAGACTTCATTGCTGGCAAGAGAAACTGGCATCAAAGATGATAAGGCTGAGTGATAATTTACTGGCTCATATAATTGCTGTCCTTGTGGGGCTGGATTTAGGTACAGCCTGCTGCAGGATCTGCTGCAGGAGCTCAGATAGTGTTACTAGGACTGCTCTTTTTATGTATATTTCTTAACTCCATTTTTTCCAAATTGGCTCCATTCTCATATATACTCTCCCTTTATAGTTATAAGGTGGCTGCCATAGACTCCGTTCTTTCATTTAATTATGTGCAACTCCACCAGGAAAAATTATGTCTCAGCCAGAAAGTCCTGGGATTAATAGTGATTGGCCCTACTGTCTTGCCCTAGACTCTGTGTCCATCCCTGAATCAACCACTGAGGTCAGAGGCACAGAATGCATTGATTGGCCTAGGCCTTGGTTAAATGCTCCACCCCTAGGACCCAAGGCAGGACTGGCTTCACCCAGATCCCATGTATTCAAAAAGATGGTTCTCCTAAAGCATATTTGGGGTCCTGTTACCACAAGAAAGGGACTGAATACTGGACAGCAAAAGCAGCAGATGTCTAGAGCTGCTTCCCGGACACCACACTTTCCTAATGTGCCTCCTTCTTCACTCTTCAGTCTCGCTCCCTGTGTCACCCACCTTGGCTTGAGCTCTCCTGCTGGATCTCCCTGGGGCCCAGCTCCACACCTGCTTCCTTTCCACGACTGTGCTTGTTCTCAAGGTGATTTCATCCGGCCCACCGGGAAAGGAGAAGCTGGACAAGACCAAGGTACTCTGAGTCAACCTTGGCTCACACGGCACGTGAAATTAATTGTAGGCCATGGAATTTAATGAGAAATCGTATTTAATGGGAAATCTTGAGAGGAAGACTGTTGACACAAGTGTATCTGAGAAGGCAAAGCACTGAGCTTACTCCTTAGCCTTCATTCCAAAGATAAGGGACAAGATTGGAGAATATTTAAAAGTAGTTACCGTAAAGGCACAGAAAATAAAGTGTATTAGCCAGCTAGCTTGAAAGTCTTGTTAAGGTTAGATCTGTATATACTTGCTCTTCTCTTTGTGAAATTGAATTTCTGGCTGGTTTTTTGTTGTTGTTGTGTTTTTTTTTGGCTTTTTTGGTTAGTTGGTTAAGAATTGTCCTGGGATATTTGCCCTCTTTATTATAAGGGTTTATTGTAATCATCTTTGGACTGCAGTCTTTAACCTTGAGGCTGTGGTTACTGCAAAGTTTGTTTTACATATTTGTTGTGGGAAATTGCATTCATTCACTATATGTCTGTTATAAGAAATTGTATATATTAGAGTATGTCTGGGTAGGAGATTGTATTTATGTACCTAAGTGGTCCTGTGCCTACCAGCACTGTTAAGACTTTGCTAACTTTATTCCATAACTCTTTTTCTACATAAATTCATAAACCAAATTTCTAGTCAGAAACCATTAAGGCCCTTTTTCTTGGCTTTCTTGTTACAGGGTTTATTTGAGAAAAATAAATTTGTGATTCTAGAAGAATAATTTCTAAAGAGTATATGAAACTTGTTTTCTTCACAGCATCCATGTCTTGATAACTCCCTGATCCATACCCACAGGTCTCTTCTGTGCCCTGAGCTCCAGACTTGTATACCCACGTGGCACTCTCTGGATATCCTGCACATTTCACCAACCGAATGTGGCCAAGAGTGAACTCCTAATTTCCTCATTTTTTTCTCCTACCAAATTTGTCTCTCTGCTCAACAGTCTTTATCATTTCAGTAAACGTCACTGTTACATATCCAGTCATTCAAGCAAAAATCCCAGGAATCATTCTCCATTCTTCTCTTTTCCCTTTTCCCACATCAGTCCATCACCAAGTTGTATCAAATATCTGTCAAATGTTTGCCACTGTAATCTTTTGCCCACTTCATCTCTACCCCTCCCTGGTATCCAGGCCGCCTCCTAGCCTACTCCATGCACAGCAGCCAGGCTGGTCTGTATGAAGCATAGATCAGACTGTGCCCTTTTCAAGGCATTCTGTTCCTTCCTGTTGTTCTTTAGAATAAACCTCAAATGTCTTCCCATGGACTCTAAGGTCCTGTGTGGTCTTGTCCCTGCCCCACACCCAACCTCGTCTCATCCTCTCTTCCCCTCAGTTACGGGGCTGTAGCCACACTGGCCACCTGCAATGTGTCAGGTGGGTTATGGGTTAGCAACAGGAGAAAACTCTCTCTCTCTCTGTCTCTTTCACACACACAGATAAACACAGACACACACACATCCTGATTGGTGGAGTCAGGGCCCAGAAACTTCAGAAAATGGGTGACCATAGAGGAGAGGAACAGATGCAGTCTATTTCTGATCAGACTTTTTCCTCTTTGTTAATTCCCCCATGTGATGTCTGCACAGAACAGGATAGGGTCCAGCTGTTTCTAACTACCAGATTTTTGCTCTACCATAAGTCTTTTATACATAGGACTCACATCAAGACATAGCCTAGTATTCTATATACTCTGCCCTTAGATTTTCCAGGCTTGAACCAAATTTAGCATCAGCAAAGCCACATCCTCTTTAGAGGAGAGTCAATATTCAGTGAAGTCTGAAAAATATGTCTGCCTCAAGCTTTTAAGCTTTCTAGAAAACCTGTTTCTCCGTGGTCCCTTCCTTGACTCTGATTTGGGTTATTCTGATGCAGAATTTGGTCCTAGAACCCAAATCACAGGTCCACTTCCCTACAGGCCTGTCTATTCCCTAAACATGTCCTGCTCATCCATGCCCCATAATCTTTGAGATTCTTGCCTCTACTACTTGGAGCACACTTTCCCCATCTCTTTCTCTGTGTGGCCAAATTCATCTTATCCTTCAGATCTTAGCTAAAATATCATGTTCTGAGAGGGCTGTTTACTATGCAAAACAATTTGTACTGTAATTCCTTCCTATGGCACCTTACTTTCTATATTTTCCACAAAACCTGTATTTATTTATTATTTTGTTTGGTTTTTGTCTGTCTCCCACTAAAATATAAGTTAACTGAGGTCAGGGACCTTGTCTGTCTTGTCCTTTTTTATATCCTCAGGCCCAACAGTGGTTTGCACATAGTTGGTACTCAACAGATCTTAGCTAAATGAGGAAATTCCCTGCTTACTGTTCCAGAAGGGAGGGCGACAGGTGTCTTGCTTTGTTGAGGGTCATGCTGTCTCTCCTACCCCAGCAGGATGGACTTTTTTTGCCAGATTCAAATAGATGATGACAGGCTGTCCTCTGAGATGGTGTTTGTTGGGTAAACACCATCATGGATGGGCATAGAGAAAAGTAGCTTGAGCCTTCAGCCCCCAGAGTCTTGGCTCTTGGGGTGTTAAACTTCTCCATGGCCCTTACACTTCAGCCTCCTTTCTAGAAGCCATGGGTGATGAGATAGAACAGCAAAATTTCATGCTCTCACGTCTTGATTCCTTTGATATGAGTTGTGTGTTCTTGAGGAGGATAAACAAAAAGCACCTATTAATGATTTTATAGCTAACTTTTCACACTGCTTTTGGAAAAAAAGTTCTGTGAATGTGGAAGTGAATACATAAAAAGAAAAAACAAGAATGTATTAGGTTGGTCTCTCTACTCACAGTTTTATATGAGTTGTTTTGTGATGACTGGCCAAGCATTTTTGTTGTTTTTGCTGTTTCTTGGTAACTGTATCTGTCAGCTTTTATTAGGTTATGCTGCAGTAACAAAGAACCTTAAACTCTTAATGGTTTAAAACAGCAAAGATTTGTTTCTCATTCATTGTATGCCAGTGTGAGTGAGGGTCAGCTCTTCTCCATGTCTCTTCTTCATCCTGGGATCCAGGCTGAGGGAATGGTCCCTATCTGGGACATGTTTCCTAAAGCAGAGGGGAAAAAGAGAGAGAGGAAATATGCAATGCCTTTTAAAGCTTCTGCTTAGAAAGACAGTGACATGCTCCACTTCTACTTGCACATCATTGACCAGAGCAAGTCACATAGTCAAGCCTGGCATCCATGGGATGGCTTAATCCCCTCACAGAGAGACAGAGCAGATGATCAAGAATGGTAATATACTCTTCCACAGGAACTTTCTAATCATGATCTAAAAGTACTCCTGTTGCAAAGTTTTGGCAACTTCTAATGAATGAAAATTTCATGAAGAATGAATATTTTTAATTGTCATGATGTGTATTAGCAATATGTACAAGCCACATTATGCAGGACAAAGTGCATGATCTGGAGAATTTGGAGTCTTTGCCAGTAGTTTACTTTGTGAGCTTGGAAGAGACATTTAGTATCACTGGGCTCCCATTTCTACAAATCAAGGGGTTTAAATTAGAGGATCTCCAAGTTCATTATAAATAAGAAACATCTGTGTTCCTCTGCTTCCAGGTACAAGCTGGGTGGTGTGTCTGAGTGACAGTAGTGGTCATATTGAGGGCTTGATATGCAGGGCCTACTGGGGCTGTTACAAAGTGTTGCTCTGCTCTTTGTAGTCATGTGGGGAGATCTAAGTCTTTTACCCTTAGCCAGCCTTAGAGGGGATGAATCCTGTACTTAATTTCTTCCCACTGAAGCGTTGCCACTTGCCCCATGAGACTGCTGTTCAGTTTAGAAGGATTTTTCATTCTCAGTTCACTTAGCCAAGGGGCAAGTTCTGACAAGGTGGCTGTTTGAGTTTTGTTGATGAGTGATAATGAAAAAAACAGCAGTAGGATGTGAATGGAAATCCCAACTCCTACCTGGCCATAAATTGGTAGTTTTGGAAAGAAAAAATTAGGAAAGGAAAATCAGACTTTGAAAATCTCATCGATCTATAGTTAATTCTGTATAATTCTTCACGTTGGATGAGCCTCAGGGGTTGGGAATACTTGGTCAATGAGATGTTAAACTGAACATGTCAAGATTTTTTTTCTCTTGGTACATCTATTCCTGTTTTTCCTTGCTATTTAGATCTACTTGGCATATATCTTAAATTAGAAATGCTTAGCTCTTTCAACCAGATTTTCAGCTTAGATCAGACCCTGCAGAGCTTCAGCCACTGAATTAAAACTTGACCAAATGTCCATTCTTTATCTCAACAAAATTGATTTCATTTCTTTTTGAATATATGTCCTGAAAATGGTGGCCTTGAACTATTCCCTGTAACTCAAGCATATCACTGTCATTGTTATCACTGCTAGCAATTAGAACGTTTGTTCAATTTAGTGGACTACTTTATTCTAATGTGTTAAAACATTTTACATAAACATTGTCCCTCAGTGAAGGTCTCACACGTGCATCAGGAGATAGATAAATGCAAAGATGTTCACTGCAATATTGTTTGAGTTCAGGAAAAAAAAAAGTGCCTAAATATCCGCCACTAGGAGAGTTGATAACTGTATTTATCATACAGTACATACATGATGTGCTATAATAATACAGTATTCATGCAGCAGTTAAAATGAATGAACCAGAATATATATATTCTAGTAGAGTTATATGTATCAATACGAAAATATCTCAAAAACATGTTGGGTGAAAAGAAGCAAGTGGCACAATACAGTACATACATACAGTATGAAACCACCTAAAATTTAAAAACATCTAAGACTCCATATTATATATAGGTATATACATTTATAATAAAAGTAAAATGTAACTGAAGGGAATTGGAAGTGATAAATTGGGAGTTTGAGATTTTCAGATACTACCTAATATATATAAAATAGATAAACAACAAGTTCATACTGTATAGCACAGGGAGCTATATTCAACATCTTGTAGTAACTCATGGTGAAAAAGAATATGAAAATTAATATACATATGATTATGTATGACTGAAACATTATGCTAAACACCAGCAATTGACACAACATTGTAAACTGACTATGCTTCAATAAAAATACACATATATATTTATATATATATAGAAAAGTAAAATGTAGAAGAAGGATACACAAGAATTTCAGAATAATGGTCACCTCTGGGGAAATTAGTTTATGTCTGTAATGTTTTATTTCTGAAAAAAACAAAACAAAACAAAACAAAAAACAAACACAAAACCCCAGCTATTACAAGATGTTAACCATGGCTAAATCTTGCTGGTGGGCACGAAGGTATCTGTTATTGTTTCTTTATGTTTTTTGGTAAATGGGAAATAATAATGTATCAGGCACTCCCCTTCCCCGTTCTTCCCTGTTCCTAATGTCAGCCTCAGAGAGATGGCATGGCATGTGGAAAACAACCTCTAGAAGACTGGGTTACCTTCCTGTGGTTTTGAGAAGGTGATCTCTTCTTTCTTTTTAATTAAAAAACATCACCCTCAAACTCAGATTTGACATAGGTTTTGAAAAAGAGCTGGATTGTCAGGGCTCTCTCGTTCATAATGATTTGTCTCAGGTGTCCCCGGAGCCCTGCCCTGGCTTATGCCACCCCTGTGCTCAAAGCCCCCCTGTGGCCTCTTACTGTCCTCAGAGTGAAGGCCAGGTGGCCTGCAGCCCTGCAGCATCTGGCCGCAGGCGTCTCCCCTGCCTCCTGGACATCTGTCTTCGGCCACATCCCCTCCCCCCTCCCACCAGGTCTTCACAGGTCAGTGGCCTCTGTCTGCTTTACTGTTGTCCCTCGTCTCCCCTCAGCCCCAGGCTTTAGATGTTTCTCCAAGGATGCCTTCCCCAAGCCTCTCACTAGGGAACGTGTTCGTCGTGTTTTCTGCTGGATCCTCACTGCTGGGCGCCGTTCCTTGGACACATGATCAATATGTATTTATTAACTCTCACTAACTAACCTGAAATTAGAATTGTAGAGGTTAAATGAATCAGGTCACACTCTAACACCCTCTTATCCCTCTTTATGAATGGAGGTGTGTCTGTTTCTTTCTTTTTTTTTAAATTGAAGTATAGTTGATGTACAATGTTGTGTTACTTTCTGGTGTACAGCATAGTGATTCAGTTATATATATATACACATATTCTTTTCCATTATAAGTTATTATATCTATATATTCTCGCTTCATTTTTGTTATACATAAGACAATAGGTGTAAGGTTAATTATTTTACCATTACCTACCATGATCTTTGCACATATCTAAATTTAATATTACTTAATGACACCTAATATAAAGGGAATATTGCTTGATTAAGTATTAGTAGTTATTTTTAAGTTACCTGTAAAATAGATGATCTGTCCTCCAATTCAGGAGCATATGTTGGTAATAAAAATTCCTAAGATTTTCTGATAGTTAAATATCAGTATTGGCGAGCACTACGCATGGGAAGGAAATCACTGAAACACATTCCAGGGAAGGAGAAATCTACATAAAGCGGGCTTGTTTTAAACTAACGACTTTAATCATTGAAGTAAGGATGTTTTTTTTTGATAGTTTCATTGTATCAGGCAGTTTCTTGGAAAGGATTCATGGGGTGGTGTGAGAGTCGGAATTCTCTGAGCTTAATAACGCACATGAAAATTTACATAGTGTCTTTCTCGCTTTTGTGTAAGGGCTGAAAGTCTGCAGATCTTCATAAGGTATGTTTAATAACATGTTAATCACTCACATATTGTCAGTTTTGGACTACAGACCTTGAGTGAAAGGGCCTTCATAAATTATACATGTCTGACAAATAGGTGATACATTTTTCAAATCACATAAGCTTTTCAGAATCGAGTCTGCTCTGTGGAGATAATTAAAGAAAATCAATGTGTGTTGGTTGATAGATATTTGACTTGAAAACTCATTCTCCATGCTGCCTCAGACAGTGAGGCGCCTGAGCTTCAAGACCACTGTTCTCTGAAGACTGCATGAGGAGGCGGGGTGGAGACTTCAGTGTGCTAGGTGTAGTCCTCGGTACCCCACACGCCGGGCTCTCGCCTCCTTCCTGGCCTTGACCCTAACTCCCCCTAGAGCTCAGGGCAATTGACTTGACCTCCTATCTCTTCCCTGAGTGAGAAAGTATGACTCCGTGTTTTAGTCTCCCTGGGACCACAGGAAGCTTAATTCATCAATGTTGGTAAAGTGCTAGGGAGATGAGAAGTGCTGTGTCCATTCTCAACAACATTATTGATTCAGTTTTTTCCTTGTGGCTAATATAAAAATCTCCACCTATCAGATAATGGCTCAGCATTGCATAAACAGCCAAGAATTGCTGGCAGAAGACATGTGGCCTGTGTTTTCCCCTAGGAAAATTGATGTCTGTAAAGTGCCATCAGTTTCTCTGAAAAGACATTATTACTTGATTTAAACTGATTATATTGTTACTATATTTTCATTTGCCTATCAGAGTATTTTCCTTCTGTTTGTTTTGTTTTGCTTTTCAGTAACTATTGGTGATAAAGTTGAACCCAGCAAATGCTTTATACTGTAGAAGGTCTGGATTGGGAAAAATTTTGCTTATCCATTTTGGATAATCCTGTTTGTCAAATAATAGGGGGATACATACACACATGTATGTGTGTATACATATGTATATACGTATATAGTGTGTGTCTGTGTATATATACATAGAAATTTGAAATGCTAATTTGTATTATGCATAATGTATAATCCTGTTGATTAAATAACAGGATGTATGTTTATTTATACACATAATACATATGTAGAGGTACATATATATTATGCTAATATGCTTATACATGTCTGTATTATTCTACTAAAATAATGTAACATGATAAGTAACTACTAATTATGATTTTCGCTAATTCAGCATTCCTGAAAAGATGTTAGGAATTGCAATCCTGAAATTACTTTCCACAAGTATTTTAAAAGCATATGAGGAACCTAGACCAGTTATTATCATTATAATTAAAACAAACTGAAATGGCATGATATAGCTGGATCATCTAGCTTGGTTCATCTAGCTCATCAAACTTGGTTCTGGATCACTCTTCCGTGCTTCTGAATTCCAGGCATAACCTCCCAAGATGGAAGATTCGGCACCATCAGTTACTGGAAAAGAGAACATACAGTGGGCTGTGAAGATTGCATTGAAGGTAAAGACTTCTTTGGGTGTATAGGGTCTGCTTTGTTTGTTTTAAAAAAATTCTGTTTCTAATGATATTATGATCATGGCTTTTAAAAAGTCCTTATCTTTCCATGATGCATACTGGAAAAAGAAATCAGTTTCATCATCTTATGATCACACTATTTGTGTGTAGCTTAGCCATGAAAATAGACAGTCTCCGTAAACACTACCAAGATTTTAAGAATTTGCTTGTTTCATTTGTCATTCATCAGTTCTTTTCCTACATCATTTATGGGATGCTTGGTGTGCACTAGATGCCATGAAACAGATTAAAGAGAAGATAGTCCTTACTCTTGAGGAAGTTGTGATCTGGCTAGGTCAAAGAAAACGTTCTGGAAACAAGAGATTTTTATGGACGGAGGCTGGTAGGTGTCCCCCACCATATATTCTCCCCTTCTTCCTTAGTAACAGAATTCCAGTTTTTGGCTGGGTACATGGACACCAGAGTAAAGATACATCTCTTAGCCTCTCTTGCAGGTAAACTGTGGCCAATGCTAAGTGTGATGGATCTGGCTAGGTCAAAGAAAACGTTCTGGAAACAAAGAGATTTTTATGGACGGAGGCTGGTAGGTGTCCCCCACCATATATTCTCCCCTTCTTCCTTAGTAACAGAATTCCAGTTTTTGGCTGGGTACATGGACACCAGAGTAAAGATACATCTCTTAGCCTCTCTTGCAGGTAAACTGTGGCCAATGCTAAGTGTGATGGATCCTGTGTAAGAGGAACTGTTCTGTGGCAGCTTCTGGAACTTCCCATATGTCTCCTTTGGCCCTTCTTTTTCACGTTTTCTTGCTCACTAGGTGTAGATGTAACTGCTGGAGCCCCTGTGACCATGCTGGACCACACAGATGAGAGCCTCGCCTAGGAATGATGGAGTAGAGTCTGGGAGGGGCTGGGGACCCTGTATCCATGGGATGCAACTGCCATACTGTCCTGGGCAGCTACCCCTGGGCTTCTCTGTGAAAGCTCAATAAACTGCCATCTGTCTCTTATTTTCGGTGTCTGATACTTCCGGACAAATATAATCCTGACAGGCACTTCCTACAAAGTGTGCATTTTAAGTGTGAGAGGGGGCAGTGATCAGGATGGGGAATTGCCATGAGGGAAGAATATGCTATCCTGGCATGACTCTACTCTTACTTGCTCATTATTTCTTCTGCCTCACTGTTTCCTGAACATAATCCTTATATTTGCTCATGCTTTTCCTTCTGCAATGCGTTCTCTACATACCTTCCTTCCCATCTAGTTAATTTTATAATTATATTAAATTATATAATCTACATTAGCAATAAACAGTTAATTAAACTATGTAAACATACAGTACATTTAGCTGCTATCCTCATTGTTAGTACTGGCCAGCTCAAATCTGGCCTCTGTTCTGAAACCTCTCTCAGGACTCCCCCTCTTAGTTCAGGATTTGCAGATGCAAACTATTGTATGTAAAATAGGTGAACAACAAGGTCCTACTGTATAGCACAGGGAATTATATTCAATACCTTGTAAAGGCCTAGAAAAAGAATATGAAAAGGAATGTATATATTTAATATATATGTTTCAGTGAGTCACTACGCTGTACACCAGAAATTAACACATTCTAAATCGACTATACTTTGGTTAAAAAAAGGCTCCCCTCTGCTTTCTTCAGGAACAACTGTCCCCTCAGTATCCTAATCCCAGGCACTAAGCAGTACTCAGGGAACTGTACTGTTTGGGGAAAGTGGCTGGCTAGTTATTTGTGTAGCTACTGCTCAAGAGGAATGGAGGGGCAGGAGGAAGGTAGCCCTCCAGCATTCCTTCTGCTTTGCCTCTGGCTGCTGCTTTGCCATTGTGTCCCCTCCCCCTCCCCAGGCCACCGTTTCTATGGCCACTTCTCTGTGTTCCATAGCAACACAGCTTCAGCTCTGCTTTAGCTTTGCCAACATGAATTCTAATGTCTACTTTTTGTGGGGTCCAGGGACATGGTGGCAAACGGATCAGAGTGTGGTGCAGGCAAGCTGTGCTTACAAGACTACCCCACCTCCTTTTTTGATAACTATGGACCTGTGTTATACGACTGACGATGTTGTGCTGTTCTTTGATTTCCAGGTGTTTCTGCTCAGATGGGATTGCTCTGCCAACATGATGGATGTGTGGGGCTGCGTCTCAGACACACCTGTGCTCAGCTGTACTGGCACTTTCCTCCCTCCAGCCTGTCCTGTTGCTATCCCGTGGGCTGAGGACACAGTCATGCAGGTGTCTGTGCAGCTGACCATGGATGGCACAAGCAGGCATTATTCTGGTGTCTGGTCTGGGCTCATTACAGAGACTTATTACTTGGTCTTTGGGAGTTAAGACACACACACACACACACACACTCCCCTGTCAAGAATAGTGAGGGCCTTGACGCTGACAGGATGAGGCAGATTTCACTCCAGATGGTGGTCGTTGGAAAAAGAAACTGGTGCTGTCAGATTTGAGGTGTTTAGTCATTGAAAAAGAAGGGCTGATTTCGAGGATCGTTTCCACAGTCCCTCCCTGTTTCTTGGCTTTGTCTCTGTTTCGGGAACTGAGTGAAGACGTTTGTCCAGCTTCATCCTGTTGGTGCTTACATACCTTTGTTGGCTGGATTTTTGTACCACATTCCACAGCCATACGTTCCCGAGACTAGCTTACATGGGGCGATATTTCATTGTAATTGCCTATTTCATTGAGGCTCTTCTAATCTTACCCAATTTACCCAGTAGGGCAAATTCTAACTTCTTTATTCAAAAGGATAAAAGGTGATGACAGTATGGCCCTTCATTTAAGCCTGTCCACCCATGACTCCCAAAGATCATCGTTCCCCATGTGAATATTAGCTATTTTTTATTAAAAAACTTTTTTTTTAAATAAAGAGGTTGTGAATATTGAGCTCTAATATTTCTCTCAGTGTTGTTGTTTTTAAGACTACATTGAGAGTTAATGGCATATTTTAAATATAATAATAATAGTCCAGGCATCCAAGATGAAAAGCAGTGTAACTTGTGTTTAGTAAAAAAAAACACCAATTGAAAAGGAGAATTAAAAGTGTTTCTGTAATTGTTAAACTAGAACATATCCTTAAATCCATGGCATACAGTGGACTGCCTAATAGCCTAAATATAAACTAAAGATTTCTGACGTTTTCTTATGTCAGTGTGTAGGTTTTTTTTTTTTTTTAAACTCAGATTAAGTAGGATTTCCAGGTGTCTGCAGCAAGTCCGCCTTCCAAATACTGGGAGAAATGCTCTCGAGTTCCGTTGCGTACATCTCGTTGCTTTGTACAGGAGTAATTTCATGATTTTCAAACAGCTCTACTGTTTCATCTCAGGACAGAGCGTACACAGAGAATCTTTCTTCCTCTTATTTACTGAAATACAGAAGGTTAGAGAAACTAAGCATTGCAGTTTGCTGAGCGGACGCCCCTCCCCATGTGGCTGGAACCAGGCGGCGCCGCAGCCTCGTGGACTGTGCGCCGCGCAAAGCATTGTGGGAGCGACGGCGGCCGCGGCCCCGGGCGTCGCGCCGCGCTGCTCCGACCGGCAGGAATGCCCCGAAATCCGGTGACTTCTGCTGCCTTGGAAGGAGTTCAAGTCCTTAGGACCTCCCGCGTACCTAGTTCTCTGGAATGCATAACCCAGGATGGAAAGGCAGGTGATTTGCGTTTCTGTTCAGAAATGTGGGGCCGCCTCCAAGCAGATGTGGTGTTGGGGTCAGGTGCGGAGTGAATATGGTATTCTTAGGACCATTCTTTGTTGGAATTAGAAACCCCCCAAATTGCAGTGCAATTTGGAGAGCAAGGCTCTAAGCTGCCCGAGTTAGTTTCGCCTGCACAGGAATAACTGCTGAATATGACTGCGTTTGCACTGCCCGCACACGTCTTTAATGAGGCCCGAAACCCAAAAGTTGAGAGGAAGTCTGGGAAAGGGCAGAAAGGCAGTCAGTTTTTTATTAGAAAGCCAGGGGGCTGAGGCTCATGTATGCAGCTGCCATCTGCTTGTCTTACTGCCTCAAAATCCGGGACCTGGGGACAGGAGGTAACCTGTACCATGTTGGCCGGTACCAAAGACAAACACTGGTCAGCTTCTTTCTCAGAGAATTGAAAACAGGTATTATGGTCAGTCTACTCCGCACCCCGGCAAGGGAGTTGTTATCTCTGGTTTACAGGCCGGGGTGGGGGGGTGGTGGTGGTGGTGGTGGTGGTGGTGGTGGTGGTGGTGGTGGGTGTGTGTGTGTGTGTGTGTGTGAAAATGGCTAAAAAATGGCCTTTTCACTGTAATTTGCTTTTTCTCCATCCACCTCCCTGGTAGGTACAACAGAACTTGAAAAATGGCAGCTGTAGGATGGCATGTGGCCCAGAGTCTTATTTTATTTGGCTTGCAGAGGATTTAACATTTTTGGAGGGGATTAGTTCCTAGTTAATAAGTGGAAGAGTTCACATAAAAATGATTTCTCCCTTCCCCTGAAAAGTCAGTGTTTGATGACAGCCGGCCAGGTCTGGGCAGTTGCTGCCTCCCTTAGCTGAGGCATCTGCTCCCCAGTTCGCTATGGCCCACATTTGTCCAGGCTGTTCATTATCTTCTGGGCCCTAGAAGGCATTTGAGTTTGAGTCCCTTGATGTAGCCTTCCTCCCAGCTCACACGTTAGTGTCCCCTGTGCTGCACCTGCTGTCTGGGAAGCTCCTTCAGTGAGCCTGTCCTACCTGCCCCACCTGTACTGATCCTGTGCAGCGGCCTTCTGTTCTCTTTCTGGGGAAGAGCTCTGTGCTTTATTGCTATGTAGACCTTGTCACAGGTGAAGGAGCTGGGAATTCAAGTGCTGACCCCATGTAACTATTAGGGATTCATTGGCAGATCCCAGCCTGCTGGGTGCAGGTGCTGGTTCTGATTGCTGTGGCACATAGTTCTGGTCCTGTAGTCCTTTACTTGGTCCCTAAACTCCCCAGAGTTCTGCTTCACTTATCAGGGACAGAGAAGTGTGTTTTTTTTTCCAATCCTTTTTGGAGAATTATGGAGCTTCCCCACAATAAAAGTTATAATAATAACAATTATATACATATATATGCTTTCTTATAAATCCTTCCTTTATACTCAACTGTGACCTGCTAAAGGGGGGATTATTATTGCCCCTGTTTTGCAGATAAACCCCAGAGAAGGCTCAGAGCACCTGCCCCATATCTTAGCTACTCAGCCCAATAGGGTCTCAGGAGCCCATGTTTTTTGTTTTCTTTTGTTTTTTATCTGCACAGTGCAGGGCCCCAATTTTAAGCTTGATGTTTCTATATGTATATAAATGTCTATAGTCACAGCTTAGTACACAGAAACATCAGGGTTACTACTCACATTCACCCTATTGCTGAATAGGCCATTAAGGGAACTCCAGGAGGAAAAATCTCTAATACTATTTAAATTAATTTAGTCTCTAGTACTATTTAAATTATTCAATTTAAACTTTCTGCACCCTGAACGATTAAATATCAAAGATAAATACATTTTTAGTAAAAGAAAAAAAGTCTTAGCATTTCTAAATATTCAGAAATTTGCAAGCCCACTATCACCCGTTTTACCGTATCTGCATACTATTCTTAAAAGTTTTAAATTTAAATTGACACATGTTAAAAATATGAATTTAAATTTGAATTAAAAAATTTAAAGAATATGTAGTCATATCTTAAATAATAATAAAAATGAGTTTGATATGCTAGATACATTTAAAATGTCCAAGGAAATAATATATGACTACTAATTTCATTTTAAAGTTTGTCTATGTATTAGTTAAGATTATGGCACATTTGCCGCCCTTTGGGAAACTCTGCTTCTGGTGAAAAAACCACGTAAATTGCAGGTCTTTGTATTTGCAGGAAGCACCAGCAAGTTTCTTTGGCTCAGTGTTGGAAATGTATAATATATAATAAAACAGACATGGAGCAGAATCATTGGGGGACTTGGCAACATCTGTGCAGTCATCACAATCTATTGGTTCTTCCCAGGATTTTGTGTGGTGATGGGCAAAGCTAGTACTTTGATGGATATGGGATGTGCTGGGCACATGTGATGATACATGTCCTTATGGGAAGCCTGCCCCAAAGGCTGGTGAGCTGCATTCTTCACCTTGCTTTGTGGAGAATCTAAGTTCATCCCTGGATAATAATCTACATCTCTAAGAGCTCACAAGAGGAATTGTCATATGACTATTTAATTTCTCTAATCCAGGGTGTTAACTTGATTGGTTTAAGAGATGGTGGGAAAATATTCTTCCTGTCTTGAGTATTGAGTTTAAATGCACTTCAGAGTTGTAGCACTAATTCATTTATTTTGTATACATAGACTTTGAGCTTTTTGAGCTCAATTAAGCAAATTTATGCACATCATAAGCTATTTATTATTTTGAACAAAAGATCCTGATCTTTTTAAAAATAGATTTCAAGTACTGAAGAAAAAGAAAATTTTTATGTATTTATTTAAAAATATCTGAACACTAAAAGCAGTACTAAAATCAACAGTAATTCTTGTAGTTTATGTGCTAGAAATTCACAATGCCTGGATCTCACAGTCTCCCGAGGCATTGACTTTATTGAGTTATCTATGTGGTTCATATTGGTTGTGGAAGGTGGAGCCATCTTGAAAAATACAGATCCAGGAGAATAAGAGTTTTGGAAATGCCCTCTGGGCTACTTGGAGAGGAGACTCTGATAGCTCAGACTGTGGTATATATTAGCTTTGCCCTTTGAAGGCTAACAAAACAATCACTGTATACATTTCT
This sequence comes from Vicugna pacos, assembly GCF_048564905.1. Taxonomy (NCBI): domain Eukaryota; kingdom Metazoa; phylum Chordata; class Mammalia; order Artiodactyla; family Camelidae; genus Vicugna; species Vicugna pacos. Next base: position 33,790,274 of record NC_132987.1, read on the forward strand.
TAATAGTTTTTGAACAGCTTATATTCTTATTTAAATATGTTATTCATTATAATAGCCATTGTGGTCTTCCAAAAATAATTCATAATTTGTAATTTGGAAGTCATTATACTGTTTAACCGTATGCATTCAGTCCAGGATAGCTCTCAGAGGATATGCTGCACATATAAATACCAGGCTGCACATAGGGCTTTGATTAATGGACCACGGAGGGCTGTTTTTATGGAGAGTTTAAATGCATATTGCTGTTATTCCTAAATTTTATTAATAGTAATAGCCTACACATGTCCAGCATGTGTGTGACATTTTACTGTTCTACAGAGTGCCATTGTATACCTCATCTCATTTGTTGCTCACAGCAATCCTGGGAGAGAAGTAGGATGTTTTCAAGTGTTGACACTGAAGTCCTTTGCTTGCGATAAAGTCCTGGTAATGCTTGGAAAGAAAAAGATGCTACAGAAACACAAGCATTCTTTTTACTCTATTTTTGACCAATGTCATAGCAAGCGTTCAGATTGGCTTTGGACATATCAGTCTCCAGGGATAAACCCTATCTCATTTCTTCCCCCTGGTTGAAGGAAGAAAAGAGCAAAGTACATGAATATTTTTTTGGAGGAAAAGCTACAAGATTAAGGGAGAAAGCTACCTTCCACTTGACAGCAATTAGCAACAAACCTTTGGGTTCCTTGTTAAATACTTACGTTCATCCTCCTTGTTTAAAAACACTTTTCTATACCCTTCTTGTACCATTCATGGTGAAATCTGGAGAATCAGTGGAGAGATTGTCAGAGAAAACAAACTATTTTGTTATTATAGTCAATAGTGGTTAAATCTGGACTTATGTACTATTTATCAAATATTTTGGGCTTTCCTATTTTACCAACAGCAGCATGGGGACTCAGAGACAACAAGCTGCATGATATATTGATAGCTAGGCTGGAACAGTGAACCCAGGACTGTGGAATCCTGGAACCTGTGTGTGGGGAAGTATTTAAATAATTTATCATAATGATTATTTCTGTAGAATACAACTCAAGAATTAAATGCTAATTTTATTTGACTTACATAAAGGGGAATTATTACTGCAGTTACTTTTAAAGAGCTCCCTGGGTTTGCTGGGAGTATCTGAATTAACAGTAAATTGAGTGCCATTACTTATTAATGGGGTCCACCTGATTTATTGGTGGTCTGCCTGGCAATTAGCCATTCTGCATAGTGTCTTCTGTTTGGCCATTACTTTTTCACTATTGAGTGCACGCTCAGGGATGAGCACCTTGAACCAGTGGGGAAATCTGCCTGTCAACCTAATAGGACCTTGCATCATCTTAATGGTGAATTATGATCTGTCTTGAAGGATATTTGGATACACTTTATATCTTTTGGATGACAACCATTGGAGGCATAAATGAAAGTACATGTTGTCATTGAACCGCTAAAAATCTTTACTCAGTCACTGGGTAGCCATTATGTTATATGAATCTCTTTGGATATTTCTTTTATTTTTTAAAATTGTGCGGTTGCTTTTAGCTTCTGTGGCACGTATAGAGTGAATTATTGTGAGTGAACTTAGCACAACGAGTTATGGTCAACAGTATTTATTTGCAAGAGTCACTTTGGGGTGCCTAATTTGTCCTCAGGACAAATATTTTTTGCTCAGCCTGCAAAATGTTGTAATAAAAATTGGTGATTGATGTTGATTATAAGATTAAATGGCTGGGCCACAGTGGCCAACATCGTAAATCAAAGCAGCCCGAAGTTGTGATTGGCCACTAGAGAAGGTTCTAAGTGGGAGTTTTTTTTTTAATGAATCAATGTATTTCAAGTCTTCATGATATTGACTCCTAAAGTTTATCGAAACTGTATTTAAAATATTATCTTACAGTGTTTCTGATAAGTTCCTAATACAATTTGGTTTTGCTTATCTAAGCATGCAGTAGTGGAAGAAAATACATGAAAATTCTCTTCTTAGTGGGAAAGCTGTTTAAGAATTAGTGGGAATGCTAAACCCAAATTAATTGCCTGAGCCTTTGGTTGAAGAGTTTTGTATTTGGTTGCTCAGAATTAATTTCTCCTTCATAACAAATTCCTTGGGGGATGGACCCCTGCCCTATTGTCTAGTCTGATGCCATCCTTCACTGTCTGAGGGCTAGGCCCTGATTGGACATAGACCTGTTCTGAAATTTGTCTCTTGAGTAGAGGGACAAACATGGGAAAAGTTTGGAGTCCCTTAGTTCCAGTATAATCAGAATCTTCTGGTGACTCCCACTTTCTGGCATTCAAAGTGACAATTTTTCCCAAGTCTGTTTCTTCTTTGACAATTCTGGGAGCTCCATGATAGTGTCCCTGTAAATCTCTCTTTGTTTAACTAAACCAGAACTGGTTTCTCTTGCATGAAACAAAGAAACTTTAATATATAAATTGGGCATCTGTGAACCCACAGGAAACAGGATTTCTGATTGGGACTGTGAATATTTATTCATTTATTCACCAAATGTTTATTGAGTATCTAGTATGTATTAGGCACTCTTCTCGACTCTTAGGAGACAGCAATGAATAAATGAAAAATTTATGCTTTCTTGAAATTTTCGTTCTAATGAAGGGAGATAGACAATAAGCTAAATAAGTTAAAATATGCATCTATGTTATATGTAAATATTATGTTATAGTGATAAATGCTATGCATATGTAAAATATTTCTCTTATTCTTTCCTTGTTAAAGTTCCTTGAATCAGATAAACCTGTTCAGTTGTGGATGATGGTCTGGGATGACCTGGACTGAGGCTCTGTCACTCTTTTGTACTTTGCTCCAACACATTTCTGCATAGCTCTCAAGGCGGTTTCAGTTGGGGTCTGGGCCAACGCAGAGGAAATTTCCAGCTGAGTGAGGATGAGTGTCTGCTGAAAGCAGAGAGCTGGAGAAAGGGTGACTTGGGATAAATATGGAAGTGGCAGGAGTCGAGGAAGGGCTGTAGTCTTGAGGGAGAAATTCTTCTTTCTGGGGCTCTGCCTGGGCAAGGCACTAAGACTGACTCAAGAAAGCTAGACTAGGACTTGGGCAGATGGCTTGGAGCAAGGATGCAAACTGATTTGTTGTGGGAGGGGGAGTCCAGGTTGGAGATGTAGGGAAGCATCATAGGACTGTGTAAGACAGAACAGGATAGCAGCTCTCAGAACCTCTCAGGGCTGGTCCAGGTTCCTGCCACTATTAACCAAGAGGATCCCACAAGGGATGAAAACCCACAAAAGAGATCAAATTCCACTGAGAGGAATGAGGGAATCAGGGGAGTGATTGTCTTCCTGCCAAGAATGCACCCTAGTGAAGGGAGGGTATATTTTGAGCTGATGTCTGTGCTTGAGGTCAAAGTGAAGAGGCTTGGAAAGTGGTGATGTACGTGAGCTTATGAAAGAAGAGGAAAAGCAGGGAGAAAGTGGTTATACTAAGGTGGGAGGGACCAAAATCAGGGAAGCAGAAGATGGAATAGAAGAGACAGATGAGACCAGAGACTCCTGATGGGTGTGCTGGTCACCCACACAGGGGAGCTGGAAGTTGAGGGGATGAACACATGTCAACAAAGAGGAGTCCTTAGCTTTGCCAGCCAGCTATCACTGGCCTGGAATGAAAAAGTTGTGGTATTTGGTAATTTCCTATTAACTGGGAGGCAGGAACAGAGCCGGCTGAACAAATACCTGACAGGTTCAGTTGGGAAACAGATACACCAGATTGTTTTCTGAAAAATACTCACCCACTTCTGATAATTTTTTTCTGGGGACAAATGGCACATATAGAAGAGAACCTAGAAATGCCTTTAGGGTTTATGAAAACTTGGGCTTTCAACTTAAGTTTGTGATACATTGTTCTGGTTATCTGTTGCAGTATAGCAAGCCACTCAAAAACTTAGTGGTTTAAATAGCAATTTATTATTATCTACCGTTATGGACTCAACTTGATTCTTGCTTGCAGTCAGACTGTGGTTGGGGCTGTAGCCATCTGAAAGTTCAGTTGGGTCTGGAGGATCTATTTTCAAAATGACTTCTTCCCTCAAACATCTAGCATATGGGCTGGGATGTGTGGAACAGCTCGAGGCTGGCCAGACATTGGTATCTTTCCACATAGTCTCTCTGCGTGGTTATCTTGGGCTTCCTTACAGATGAGGCTCTCAGTATAGTTGGACTTCTTACATAGTGGCTGGTTTTTCTCAGAGAAGATGTTCCTCCAGAGCAAGTAGGAAACTCTGAGCCTTCTTATGACCTAGCCTCAGGAGACTCACAGCATTACTTCTACCACATTCTGTTGGTTACACAAGACCAGCCCAAATTCACTTTGGGAATGAACTATACAAGAATGTGAAGAGGCACGATTCATTGTGTGCATGCATGCATGTGTGTACGTATGCACACGTGCACACATGGAGTCTGCTACCACAAGCATGATGTTTTTTCTACTTGGCATCTATTTTGACTTTGGAAGAGAGAAGATCTTTGGGTGAACTGTTGGCCTTGGGTTTCTACAATAGGATTTAAGATTCCTTAATGGTAGGCTTTTGCAGAAGTATCAGGGTCACCACTCGAATGAAAAGGCATCTGTTTTTCTTAAAGGTATCCCCAAGACTTTACTGGAATAGGACTCAATTTTAGGACATAGTGATGGAAAAGTAAATCACATTTATACAGTTGGGAGGGACAGAGACAGAGGGCTCCCTTGGCAGGGAGTTCACGTTTCCAGCCAGGGAGGGCAACCATGATCTAACTCTGCTAAACATGTCAAAAAGTTCAGAGACATGAAAGGCCTGGGCATTTCAATGGACTTATAGCCAGGGAGGTAAAATGGCCCAAGAAATGGGAAGCTCAGAAGAATGCAGTTGTAACTGTGAAAAGGTGGTAGCAAAGGGAGCCTTGGAAGGGAGCTTCTCACGAATCTCCATTCGCCCTTTTAAAGCTCTCATAATGGTAACAATAATAAAATATTACTTATTGATATGGATAATAAGTATATTATTAATCTCATTTAAAGTGTGAAAGCATATTTTTTAATACTACTGTTTTTTTGATCTGTAACCATACAATATAGGTAAAAAGATACTTGCTTATTATTATCATTACCTCAAAGCAGCCCTTATTTTGGTCAGATTGCTAACATCCCTGAGCCCCTCCTAAAATTAAGAGCCACCATGGTGAGTGTCCAATTGCTAATGATCTGAATGAGCAAATGGAGGGACCTAAAAAACCATTCAGATTCTTTAAACATATTTGTGTAATAAAAGAGATGGGAGGAAAGGTTTATACAAGGGTAATGGTAAGAGGGTAGTATGCATCTGTCAGAACAGTGTCATGGAAGCTAAAATCTCAAATGAGTTGGAAAGTGGAAAAATGACAAGGACAACATGTTGTTTTAAAAGCCTTGTTCAGAGCAGATAAAAGATGATTAGCATAATGTTGATTGTTTAGCAAAGAATTTGATATTCTCCATGTTTTGTTTTTTCTCTTTCTGTGCCATGAAGAATGTTCTTTGAGCGTCAGAAGGTAGACTGGACAGTGATAAAGGTTTGCAGGGGTGGAGATGGGAGGTGGTATTACAAGAGGATTTGTGACTTTTAGAAAGTGACTGTGTTACCCTCATGGCCGTGGAAGATCTTCCCTATGAGTTTCCTGAACTGCTGCTCATAATCACTGAAGAATTATCAAAAAAGATGTCCCAAAAGACTAGAAGGGGCAAATGTATACACTTTGCCATATTCAGATTGGGGGCACTACAAGATACATGCCAGCAATCTTTTTATTTTTATTTTTATTGAAGTATAGTCAGTATACAATGCTGTGTCAATTTCTGGTGTACAGCACAATACATCAGTCATATAGGAACAGACATATATTCATTTGCATATTCCTTTTCACCATAAGTTACTACAAGATATTGAATATGGTTTGCAATCTTGATACTGTTTTCAAGCAAGACTGTGGAGTTAGTTAAGAAGTTGAGGCAAGGATCCCTAGGATGTAGCAGGAGTTCATGTTAGGTTAATCTTGTTCCCTCTCTGACAGGGTCCTACAGAGAAGTCTGGTAGTCATAGTACACTTGGACTTCAGCAAGGCATGAGACAGTGCTCCTTCTGATAGCTTTTGTCAGTTTATATATTCTGCAAACATTTATGGATCCCTTATTGTTTTAGTCTCTCTTGGCTTCTGTATCAAAAATCTCATTAATCAGGTGGCTTATAAACAACAGAAACTTAATTTCTCACAGTTTTGGAGGTTGGGAGGTCCAAGATCAAGGGATTAGTAGGTTCAGTGTCTGGTGAGAGTGCTCTTCGTGGTTCATAGGAGGCTATCTTGCTGTGTTCTCTCGTGGTGGAGGAGAAGACAGAGCTCTCCCAGGTCTCTTTTGTCAGGGCAATGATCCCATCAGGAGGGCTCCACCCTCCATGACCTAATCACTTCTGAAAGTGCCCACCTCCTGTTAGGCTTCAGCATGTGAATTTTGGGTGGGGACACATTCGGTCCATAGCACTTCCTGTGAATGAGTCACAGAAGATTCAAGCATGGATGTGGTATACTGTTGAAGAACTCACAGGCTGAGTGGGAGATAACGCATAAATGAATAATTGTGAGACCAAACAGGTTGGCAAACTATGGTCCATGAACCAAATCCAGCCTGCCACCTGTTTTTGTAAGTAAAGTTTTATTGGAACACAGTCATGTCCATTGACTTATCTATCATCTATACTTACTTTCACCCCAAAATGGAAGAGTTGAAGAGTTGCAACAGGGACTATATGGCATGCAAAGCCTGAAATATTTACTGTACCCCTGACTGAAAGCAAAAATTACTTCTAGGAATCATACTCAGAATGCCATGGAAACTTGGAGACGAAATCAATTAGTTGTGGTGGTGAGGGTGGATTTGGGAAGGCTTCAAAAGATGGAAGCAGTTGAGTTGGACCTTAATGCTATGATGGAAATTTCTAGAAGAAGGGTATAACTCTGTCACTGTTGTCCTCTTCATGCCAGCCTCTTTATTGTTCTCCCTCCCTTCTCTGTCATATTTTGTTAAAGTTGCTTTTTTAAGAATAAAATAATGCCATTTGCAGCAACATAGATGGACCTGGAGATCGTCATTCTAAGTGAAGTAAGCCTGAAAGAGAAAGGAAAATACATAATATCACTCATATGTGGAATCTTAAAAAAAAAAAAAAGGACACTATGAACTCATCTACAAAACAGAAACAGACTTGCAGCTTTAGTACTAACAATCTTATTTATGGTTACTGGGGAAAGGGAGTGGGAGGGGATGAATTCAGGAGTTTGAGATTTACAAATGTTAGCCACTATATATAAAATATATTATAAAAAAAATTTCTTCTGTGTAGCACAGGAAACTGTGTTCAACATCTTATAATAACCTCTAGTGGAAAAAATATGTAAATGAATATATGCATATATATGCAAGACTGGGATATTGTGCTGTACACCAGAGATTGACACATTGTAACTGGCTGTACTTCAACTAAAAAAAAGTTGCTTTTTTAGTATTTGATAAAAGCTTGGCTCTCCTTGCTCCATGTTCTACTCACCTTGTTGGTGGAGGTCAGCAAAAGTCTGTGATATGTAAGGGCAGGAAGTGTTGCTGTGGTGAAGTGGCCAGCAGTTCTTCATTTGGTAGGCAGCTATCCAGAGAGGGGACCAGAGGGGTATCTGGAATAATGACCTGAGGGGTGGGGAGGCGTGTGGTGGTGCTGCAGGAAGAGTTTGAGAATACAGCACATCTCTGTTCTTGTGAGGTGGGGAACCAGGCAGAGCATCCAGCCCAACATAGCAACAGGTAGGTGGAAAGCCCACATTTCAGGCCTGTACCCTCTCTGGATGAGGGGTGTGAAGACCTAGATGTCATTCTCCCATTTGCAGCAATGAAAGTCTGGAAGCCCAGCAGGTCTGCTGGACGACAGAATATCAATACAGAAGCTCTTGGGAGGCTGGAATGAAGGTTAGATTTAACAGGAATGAGTGAAAGGTTACATTTTGGGGTTTGGAAAACCAAGTGCATGGCACAGATTGAGGGAGGGATGTCCTTCCCACAGCATGAGTCAGGAAGCTGTAAGTGTGCCTGTCTTCAACTTCAGCTTTTGTTTTTAGGAGAGCACTTGGAAAGAGGAAGGTGGTGGTTTTCCCTACAGTATGCTGAAGACAGGACACCTGGAACAGGCATTCTGGTGCTACATTCTGAGAGAATTAGAGTGGGACTCACTCAGGAGTGAATAAACGGAAGGATGAAAAGACCAGAAACTATTTTTTATGTGAAGTGATTGGAGGAACTTTGGATATTTAGACTGGAAAACACAAGGCTCAGGGGGCATACGGGATTGTTTTCAAATATCTGTCTCATAGAAATGGTTGTGGACTTCTATTTGCTTCAGAAGAATTTGGACCAGCTAATGTAGGGGGATAGGTTTTTCCGACAACAGGGGATCCACAGATTGGATCATCAGCCTCACAAAGCGCTCAGCCCAGGTTGGAGAGTCACACGATGGCACTCAGCTGGATAAGGATGAAGGGTAAAGGGCTGACATCTAGGGACTTTTCAACCCTTCTGTGATTTCACCTTGTTTACAGGCAGCAGACTGGACAAGTAGCACAGGACCTAAAGAATCAGACACATAGACCCAATTTAGAATTGTTAGTAATTTATTTTCCTCACTTTTGCTTTGTGCTTATAAGTCTCTGTTTAAAATGACTGGTTTAAAAACAGCCTTGAGGTTACAGCCACTTCTGGAATCCACTCTTGGGGCAGGTGTTCTTCTTGGCCATGGTTTCTTAGGCCAGCATTTTCCAAAATTTCTTGTACTTCCATGCTGTGGCATCTATGGCTATCTTAGCGAATGATTTCATGAACTGCATTTTTGTATAGCCTGCTGCTAAAGCAACTGTCTTATCATTCTCACTCAGTTCCCTTTCGAGTTTTCTTTCTGCTTCCGACTGAAGCCAGTGGAAAAGTGACATAGCAGTGGTGTCTCCCTGGTCTCTGCCTTTCCCTATCAGTAGGATACTTTTCTGAGTTCCTTTTAGCAACAGAGAGCATCTCCTTGTCCCTTCCAGGTGCTGCTTGCAATTTGCAGCTAATTTAAGTACACTGGTTAAATGTACTTATTAACCACTTCACTGAAGCTGAAACTCAAACTTGGTTCAGAGCACAAACAACTTTCTGTTATAGGGGCCGTATCTCTTCCTAGTAACAAATCCTCACTTAACCAGCATGTAGATTTCCAAAACACATTCAGAAGGATTTTTAAAGTTTGTAGGAATAAAACTATAAAGAAGTTTCTCTCCAATATGTTATTTCTCCTGGATTATACTCTTGCCTTTTTATCAGGAGCTCTCAGGGATTGAGCCCAAAGCAGTAAACAGTGGGGTGATTTTCTAGAATCTGGAAGGATTATGAAAGAGGTTTCAGTAGAGAGGGTTCTGTTGCCCTTCAGATGCCACTTTGGGGTTGGTGTTTATCCATGTCGAGGTCTTATTTAGAATCCCCAATATTAACAAAGTAAAAATCCTACTGCGCATGGTTCCTGGATCAAACAAGAGAAAGCCACGAGAAAACCCCAGAGGGCCTGTGGCTCTGCAAAAATAGAAAGTTATGTCAGTTGAGAAAACCTAGGAACAAAGCCTTTTTTAGAACTAAACCGCCAGTCGATCTGGCAATAGTATATTCCAGCTAGAAATAAACATATTTATCTTTTATTGTGGAGAACAAGGAAGAAACCCCAGACTGCTGGAAACAGCTTTTCTCCCTCATTACAAGAGCTCGTCGTGTAGGTTACTCTGCCCAGCAGTTATGAGAACCAGTTTTGTACAAGGGCTGCACTGGGCAAGGTGAGGATGTGAAGGTGAGTCAACCCAGATTAGTTCTGAAGGAGTTTTCTTCACCCATGGCTTTGCTTTGGTGGCTTCTCCAGAACCTGGGGATAGAGGAAGGGAGGTCCTGGACCTTCTGTCTGCATGAGGAATAAGTCAGTGTCCCTGGTGGCCTTGGTCTTAAGAGAGTGGGACTGTCGGAGCCATCACAGCATTGGCCTTAGCAGCAGACCTAAGTAGGTTTTCATGCAGCCTGGCACATCTTTTCTTTCAGTGTGCTAATTGTTCACTGTGATTCATTCATTGTTTTGACAAGATGGCAAATGGAAAATGGGGAAAGTAATTAAAATAAGTGTGTGGTTTCAGTTGTTATAATCTATTGCCCTGAGCTGAATGCCATTATGAGGGGGAACCTGGAGAAGGGCTGCATTCAGGCATGGAGGACAAATAGTTTCTTGGTTTGTCTTTTATAACAAAAATTCAACTCAGAGAAGTGACTGAAGAAAGAGAGACTTGGAGCTTCCCTTGATCGTTTTTTAAATTAGAACTTTAAGAATTCTGTCACTGGTTGTGATCAAATTTTCTGGGATATTATCCATACATATAAACTGACCAGGAAGGCGGTAAATGAATTTATACATGGTTTGCATACATCAAGGTAGGTTTTGCCTCTTGTTGAAATAAAATAACATTGGAATGTTGCTCTTGTAAATGTTCCTTATAAATATGACTATATGTCTCTGAAATCATTTTCCTCAGACTAAATCTTTGGGAAATACAGTATTTGCCCACTTGGAAAGTCTGAAAAATATTTTTATTACAAATAACTTACATTTATTATTATTATAAATGTATCAATGCTTATCAAAGATATTTTAGAAAACAGAGACAACTGTAAAGAAAGGGGAAAACTTCCTTTACATTCCCATTAGGCTGAACTAAATAATCTCTGTAAATTTTCTGGTCTTTTTTTTTTTTTTTTAAATAATGTGTAATGAGTGTCTTTACATAATTAGTTTTACACTCTGCAGTGTTTTGAATCAGGAATTTTCTCACTTTCATGTCATTGAAGTTTCTAGAAATGTTATTTTTAATGGTTGCATAATATTTGATTTTGTGTTTGGGCCATAACTTATTCGGCCTACACAGAGACATTTTGGAGGTTGCTCCCATCTCTGGTGCACTACTGTTTGACTGCAACTTTATTGATTTCCATTAGATGTGTTCCTCAAAGTTCAATTTCTGGGACAAAAGGTATGATGCCATCTTGAAAAGTTACTCTGGTACAAACAGACAAATGCTAAACAGTTGAATTGAAGGAAATCTCACTTTTAGTGTTCAGGGTGTTATTTCCTTCTTTTTATTCTGATTTGATTTTCATGGTGCTGGAGTTCCTTGGACTTTAGAATCATGAAGACCAAGATTCAGATTCCAGCTCTGCTGCTTATTAGCTACTTGATGTTGGTTGAATGACTAAACTCTCTTTATCTAGTACTCTCATCTGTAAAATGGGGCAGTAGTAGGTTTTCTATGAAGATTAAGTGCCTGTTGCTTGCTGGAGGCTCAAGGAATGCTTGTTCCCTTTTCAAGGAGTGTTCAGAGCTAATGAAGATGGGAAGTCAGTTGGATGAGGAAGGCAACAAAGATGCTTACAAAGTTGTATTTTGAGATTTCTGCTTCACACTATTTGAAATTTATTCTAATATGAAAATTCACAAGAGACAAGGATCAAAATAATATTTAGTTATTTGAAAAAAAACGAAGGAATTAAATAATTAGAAAAGTCAGCTTACTGGTAAACACACCAATTTACTGCACAGTGGTTGATTTCTTTCAGTGTGCAGTTGAGTCCCTGGAAGTGATGAGAAGCAAAATTGTATGAAGAGCAATCAGAATCCTATCCTTTGGGCTATTAGGCCATTGTTATGACAAGGCTTACTTTGATGAATTGTGTTATAAAATTATAAAACTGGTGGTAATACATTCACAAAAAAGAAAGTGGTAACTATGACCTTGAAACGATCTCATTCTTTCATAATAAACACTCAGTGTTTTGGAAGTTAGAAGTCACAAGTCTGTTAACTGATAACTTGAGGATTAATTGAGAAAGTCTTACAAATATACTAAAAATACATAAAGAATAAGTAAAATGCACAATATTGCAAATATTCTTTCCTGATGATTCCTAGAATGAACCCTGGCCTAGGTGATGAAAACCTTTTTTTTTCTTTTCCTTATTAAGCTTCATAAACTTACTCTACAGACAAGGGACAAAGCTTTTTAAAGGGGGGGAAAATGCCTGGTAGTTGGAGTTTAAAGAAGTGTCACATTTTTACCTGTAAGAAAGAGAAATGCCTGGGGATGAGAAAAGGAGTCTCAGCTACAGCACTTCAGCTCTCAGTCTGTAGCTTTCCTAATCACTTACAGGTTGAGTATTTCTAAAAAGATAGTTTTAAAGTATGATTAAATGTTATAAATACTGAATTCCTCAGAGCAGAATAAGTTGTTTGGAAATATATAAGGATCAGTATATTTTTACTTGAAAATAGGTTTTATTCTTTAATATGCTAGAAAGTATGATGGGCATTTCCCATTTCCTCCAAAAGATATGGCATGTGTTTATGCCTGGCTGGATCAGTGAGGGTCCAGCCAGCAGTCAGAAACCACACAGTAATTTGAGCAGGACAATTTAGTATAAAGAATGATTAACTGTAACAGGGGATTGGACTAATGAGGAATTGGTTAGTAAGAAGTAAATAGAACTTAAGAATTTGAGAATAGCAGATCTAAGGAACAATCACGACATCTAGGGCTGAGATAGAACAGTCAAGGAAGGCCCCCTCTCACCCCAGGGCTGAGCTATAGACCTCATTGGAGAGGGCATGGCCATGGCTAAGTATTTGCTGGAGAAGACACTGAGGCACTGTGATGGCAGAATTTGCTGGAAATCTGCCCTCTGGGATACAGGGGAAGTATCCATAGGAAGGTGCAATGCCTTGAAAGTTGCCTCAAAACTGCTCAAGGGTAGGCTGGGGGTAGCTATTCGTGAGAAGATGCCTTGTGGGTGGAACTCCACTGTGAAGCTACCTGAAGGGGTGCTGGGAAACTGCTGGCCACAGGGACTGCTGGATGCTGTACAGGTGCTGGAGAAGCTACTTGTGCTACAGGAGGGGGTGCTGGTGAGGCCATGGCTGTGGCAAGACTCTCCCAAGAGGGACACGCCAGAACCAGGAGAGGAACCCCTCCTCCTCCAGTGCACTTCCAGCACCATCAAGTGACAAAGACTACCATGCCAGCTGACAAAGGAGAAATAGTTATAGATCTCGGTTCCACAGAGGAGGCATTCAAGAGCGGGTCTGGAGCTCAGGAGCAGTACATTGAAAATTACTACAGTCCAGCCCTTTGGCTAACTCAGCTTCCATATACGTTCTTCTACATGCATTTGAACTTGTGTACAACAATGAAACAGCTCTCCAAAACAAGATACAGCTGTCCTTACAAGTGAATGTGTTCTCATCCTCTTCCCAAAGTGAGGAGACATATATATGCATCAAATTCTGTCGAAACCCACAGAATATTTTGTTACTGAAAAGCTAAATCATAAAATTAGCCTCCAACAACTTGTATGTAAAATAAAGATGAGAAGGAGTAGAAGAAAATTGGTGCCATATACAAATAAACATACACACATATGCAGCAAAGATAAAACATGTATAGCTACTTGAGGCCTTGTTTCTCTAATTGGTAGTAAGGCTGTAATGGATAGCAATGGCTTTCTTTTTCCACTACCCATATATTTCCTCTGCTTTCCTGCTAGAACCTCAGCTGGTTAGGATAATCTGGTGGAATAACCTAAACCTTCCTGAAGGGTCTGAGTCCTCAATTGTCCTGCATTAGTTTTTTTAGTTTCTGTAGTTTTCCATTGACCTTTACTATTGTGCTTGTAAGTACTGAGAGGCATCCCAAAGAATCTCCTGTGTTCCAGAAAGGGTTCTCCTTGCCTTCTTTGTAGCAACAGCCTATTTTCCCCTCTTCCTGCCAGAAAAATAGTCTTTTTATTTTTATTTTTTCTGCCTGTTGGTTCAGTAGCATAGGCCTAAAATGGCCAATCTCATCTTCCGATTCAATGGGACATTCTTGTGCCTCTTGACTGAAGTATTGCCCCTTTGGGAAGTAAGACCTCCTAACTAGCAGAGCTCGAGTTTGCCAGGACAGGAACCAGCGATTCTGGGAGTCATTTCTAGGGAAAGTCCGTGTCATTGAGCTCATGCATATCAGTGGCCACTTTGTTCATGGGCCCAGTGAGAAAGCACTGGGATGACTGAAGAAAGGGACTGAATACCATCCACAGGGTGCATCATTTTGTCCACCTGATTACTGAGAGCTTCCCTCGCAGTGAGTAAGTATGGGGATTTATGTGAAAAACAAATATCTTCCTCATCACTGGTCATAGGGAAGCCACAGGCATGGATTGAGAGAGGAGGCAATGCAGCTGAAGTTGTGCTGAAGAAGTCTGAGCTAGACGCTCATGCAACCTGTGGAGAACACTGCACCATTAACCAATGCCGGTGAGGACTCCAACTATGTGGATGATAGAAAACACTGTACCTATCATTTGGTGGTGGGTGGTATGAAGTGCAATAAGTCATCTTTTTTTTTTTAATTGAAGTATAGTTGATTTACAGTATTATACTAGTTTGGGTATACAACATAGTGATTTGGTATTTTTACAGTTGATACTCCATTAAAAGTTATAAGATAATGGCTTTAATTCCCTGAGTTAAGCAATATATTCTTGTTTATTTTATACATAGTAGTTTGTATCTCTTAATCCCATACCCCTAATTTGTCCCTCTCTTCTTTCCTCTCCCCTTTGGTAACTGCTAGTTTGTTTTCTGTATCTGTGAGTGTGTTTCTGTTATGCTGTATACTTTTGTTTGTGTTATTTTTTAGATTCTACATATGAGTGATATCATACAGTATTTCTCTTTGACTTACTTCACTAAGTATAATATTCTTTAGGTCCATCCACATTGCTGCAAATGGCAGAGTTTCATTCTTTTTTAAGTAATTAAATTTAAGCTGAGTAATATTCCATTGTGTGTGTGTGTATACACACACACACACACACACACACACAAAATGGGGACTTAAATCTTTAACCTTGGAGGGAATATCTTGACTTGTTCCAGACCATTAAACTCCTAGAAACTTCATTGAGGTTGAGGTGGGGTGAAATTTTGTGGAGTTTATCTTCCATATGTTTTACTAAAACATTAAGTGCTTGCTCCTTCCTGCTCATTAGGTCCCATCAGCATGATCTTGTCAATGTAGTAGACCAGGGTGAATGATGGAATTAATGGAATGTCAAGACAACCAAGATCTCTGCAAATTACATTATGGCAGAGAATGAGGAATTTGATATAGTCCTGCAGCAAGACAGTGAAGGCACACTGTGAAAGCTACTTCTGGTGGCCCTTGCAAATTACTATGGAGAGAAAGGCATTAGTTATACGCTATGTGCCAGAGATTGTGTTTGTTTGCCCTAGTAAGGCTACCCCATCTGGGTCAGCCCCTGCCACTCTATTCATCATTTGATTAAGACTGTGATAACCCACAATCATTTTCCAAAACCCATCTGATTTCTACAGAGGCCAAATTGGTGAGCTAAGTGGATATGTGACAGGTGTCACCATCCTTGCTACTTTGAAGATGTTGATGGTGGCGTTAATCTCTGAAACTTCCCCAGGTTTTCTATCTTGGTAGGGAGGGGAAGTTCCAGTGGCTTTCAGCTCTTAGAGGTTCTTCCAGTTGTCAAGTGTGTCTGTTCCAGTTATACTTTCAGAAACTGAGGAATAACTGCAAGGTAGGTCCATAGCCCAGCTTGGATTTGAAATTGATGTCGAACTCCATCTATCACATGGCCTTGGTGAGCCCTGCTTAGCTCACAGTGATATTTTTGATTTCCGAAAATGAATGTTAGAGCCAGTGTTCAATAATCTCTGAAAGATTTAGGTATTCCCTCCCCTCCGCATTGTACAGACTTTAGTAAATGGCTGTTTACTCTAGTAAATGGCTACAGGTCCTTTGGGGAAGACTTAGAGGAATATTTTACAGTGTGAACTTGTAGTCTCTTTTGAGGCAAACTCCATCACAAATTTAAATAGCTAGGAAATATGCAAAGATTAACATATCTTTATCTGAAAGTCAGTTTTACTGGTTAATTTATCCAGTAGCATGGTGAACATTTCTTCCAAAAGATATGGTACAGGAGAAAACATTCCCCTGACTTTCCAGCTGAAATTTAGGTTGGGGCCGTTTCAAGGGCATCATCATTCAAACCCTGGCTCTTTGCAGACTTGTGGAATAATATTTATAATGACCCAGAGCTGATATTAGAAACAATAAATGAAAACCAAGAGAATTATTCTCTTATAGCCCAGAAAGCAGCTGATTATTATGACAGAGGTCTTTGTAGCCAGCAAAGGTCAACTTGTCACCGTTGCTGTAGCAGCAGATCCTTTTCAGTGAGTTACCTTTGAAAAGTATCTTAAGGCAATAGACCAAGCATGTGCTTCCTGACTATATGAAAAGACAAAGCAGCAGTGAGCTTAGACATTTAAAATATAAAAACTAACCAATTTAAGGTGAGAAAAAAGCTCTAAAATTTTGCCAAGGTAGGGAAAATCTCAAATCCACACTTGATCCATAAGCCTTGTTGAAAAGTGTAGATTCAGTTGTGCATCCCATTGACTATTTTACTAGTCATACGAATTATACCTAGGTAGCTTGAGGGCCGTTCTTCCCTTTCTGAATGTACATTCTTATTGCTAATGAGCAGCGGCATGGCTCAAAATGAGCAAGAGGCTGAGAGTTTTGGAGAAACCACAAACTAGAAAACCTGGTGCATAATTGACAGTTGAGCAGCCCGCACAAGCACCAGCCAGAAGCCTGCTTCAGCAGGACGGAGGGCACTGTATTACTTTCCTGGGAGGAAATTCGACCTTTGAAATTATATGTTGGAAGCGTTCACAGTTCACATTCGGCTGCCCATTAGAGAGAATAACTTATTTAAAATAGCTCATTTGAAATCTTTGTTGTCAAGGTTCATTTGCCCATGGTCTCTTTCAAGAATAATCTCATTTCTAGTTTCAGATAATTTCAGAACCACAGGTTTCCCCCATCCTTTTCTGTAGTTTAATAGTAGATATTAATGCTTATTAGGTATTTCATCTAATTAAAGCTTAGATCTGGCTTGCTGTTTAAAACTGCTTCCATGCATTTAAAAATAGTAAGTAGATGTTGCATTACGGAAAATCTTCCCTTCTACTCTCTATCACTGACCACTGTTACTAACTGCAAAGTAAGATATGGACCAAAAACAAAACTAGGAAAATGAATTCCGTGACATACCATGCACTGGATGTCACACTTTAGAAGCACATTTATATTTTTAAGAACCGAGATCACATTAGAATATTATGGCATATAGCTTTAATTATCAGCTTCTATTGTTTTTGAAAATGGTAATCATACTAAGACAATTTTCTATATTTAATTTTTCTCCTAATCTTTTCCAAGTAAATGTCTATATAATCTCTACCCATAATGTATGGTATAACTTTCAAATTATTCCATGTGTTGATGCACTCATTTCAGATTCATATATTCAGTGGCTTTGAGCCTATCTCAGTAGTATTTTTCACTGACTCTTAAAAATTCATGTTTATCGTTTGAAGGTCATATACAGTCCTATCTTAAGGAATTTCTTATTTTTAGCTTAGTAATAGTATGGTTGTTTGATACTTTTTTTTGGGTAGGGGAAGCATTTCACTGTAGTATAAATTGTCTCTTTGGTATTTACTTGTAGAAATGCTCTAGTATTCACAATTATTGAGGCATAGTAAAATGGATTTTACCCAGCTTCAGGAAGAACAGGGATTTATTTGAGGAACTCTTATGTGTGTATGAAGATCTCCATAAGGAGAATAATCTTCAGGTAATAAATGATAAAACACAATTTAGTGCATGGAGAGCCCAAGATATGCATAGACATTGGTAGGAGACCAGTTACATCAAATAAGTCTTGGTCTCTAGGTTCAAGCAAATGGCATCCTAAGTGAAGAAAAAACCTGTCCAGGTGAGCTGTTACTTGGAGAAGACATGGGCAAATGTCTCAATTTCTGAGGTGGAAAATGGTAGATTTTGGACACAGAAGAATAGAACCAGCATAGATTCTCTAAGGAAAATCCTTAACCAAATAAACAAAACATTGGCTAGCTGTTGGAGGCATTTCAGTTAGGTTGAACCACATGAAATTGTTGATACTGGAAGACATTTGGCCGAGAAAAATGGCAATTTCATAAGATTCAACTTGGTAAATTCTGTGTTTTGATTTTAAAAACCCTTCCAAAAGTGAAATGACGGAATCTAACTGGGGTTAGCGTTTCAGCCATATACTGTGGATAATGGCTGCGTCACCTTGACTGGTGTCTCTTGCTGAGTATTAAAGCACTCTAGCCTTGGCTCCAGCCTGCCCAATGTTTTCATCAATGTCTTAGGTAAAGCTGAACAAGGCAGACTTACTACATTTAGAGGGAACATGAATTAAGTATAACTAATGCTGGGGTTGGACTGCAAATGACCTCATCTAACTGAATCTCAAGGCTGATTCAAAAATTAAGTAAACAGCAATGGATGGAGGTTCCTGAATTTAGGTTTGTTTAGTTCTTCAGCCATTTTGAATTCCTTCCATGTGCTAGATTAGACACCATTGCAGGTACTGGTCATACAATGAGGACAGGCCTGCAAGGGTCTGCTTGGGAGCTTGGGCTAAAAAAAAAAGACAGACCAAAACTACCCTTTACCTAAGTAGGAAAAGAAAGATCCCCTATACAGTTTCTTGTGAAACTTTCTGGATGTGTTAGGAGCTGTACTAAAGTTGTCAGTCATGCTGTATGTTTGTTAATAGCAAAAGAGCCGATGAAAGCTTAGGATTTGTTGTCATAAATGCAATGTTCAGCTCTTAGGAAGTGTAATCTACCAACCATGTTTTGGGCATTTCAGACCACCACAAGGGCCATTCAGTGGTGGGGTGGTGGGGATGGATAACAGATTTTAAAAGGGATGTTGACAAACTAGAGTGTACTGAGACAGCAGGAATTAGGGTGCTAAAGGACCTGGAAGTCTTGTATTTTAAGAAATAGCTGAAGAAACTGTAGAAAAATACACGCTAAAGGGAGGCATGCTAATTGTCTTCAAATCGTTGAAGTGCTGACAAGCAGACAGGGAACGAAGCTTACTCTTGGTTGCTCTACTTTGCAGAAATAGTATAAAGCAATGGAAATTTTGGGGACAGACTCTTTTATTTTGGTATAACAATGACTCTTCTTAGGTATAGAAGCTGTCCGTCAGTGGAACACATGGTGCTTGAAGTAGTTGAGGATCCTGCCTCTGAAAGTATTTAACCAGAGGCTGGTTCATTTTTCATTAGGAACAATAAGACAGTATTCCTGCTTTGGATAAGAGGCGCCCTGGTGGTGTATCTCTACCTCCATGCCTGTGTTTCTTGTGGTGAGTTGTGCATGTGGAGATGTGGATACTGTGTGGGTTTTCTTTTCTCCCCCAAGGAAAAAGACCTGTCCCAGTTGGAGTTAGTAGGTTATCTCCAAATGTTTGGGACCAGTCTAAATTCGAGTTGGAGACCCACTCCAAATTGGGTATAGAAATTCTAGGAATGATGAGGAATTGGCAACAAGACTGCTCCAACTGGCTTAGGGCTAGGACCATAACTGTGAGCAGGCAAGGCTCCAGTAGAAGGAGGTAAGGATTACTCCAGTTACCACTCTTAGACCCTGGGGTGAAGGGTGGGTAGGACTCTTGGCTGCAAGAGACAGAAACCCCAACTCAAACTGCCTTAAACTAAAGGAGATTTATTGATTCATGTAACTAAAAAGTCCAGGGGTCAATCTAACTTTGGGCATGGTTCAATGTAGATGTTCCAACCATCTGTCTCCCTTCCCTCTCTCCCTCCCTCCCTCCCTCCCTTTTGGTTCTCTCTGTATGGCTTACATCTGTCATCTAGAAGGGTACCTGACAGGATAGATATCTAACAAAGATTTGATGAAGGCAAATACATGAATGAGTCTCCAGTTTGGCAATCCCAGGTAAAGTACCCATAGCCAAAGTCCCAGATGGACTCCAGTGCTTGACTTTAAAACAACCCCTAGTGATGGGGAGGATGAAACATACTGACTGATTAGGCCATTAGGCTGGACTGATTAGGTCTGGGAGTCAGCAATACCTGGTTGCATGCCATTCTCCATCTTTTCTATGGGATCACTAAGGGAAGAGGGAAGGCCCTTTTACTTTCTTTTGTATCCCCCATAGAGACTAGTTCTAAGTGCATCCTTTTTATTCAACAAGCGTGTGTTCTCTTCCTCTAACCAGAATGGCTCTGAATAAGCAAAAGTGCTGAAATAACTGAATTGTGGCATCTCCTTTGAAAACTGCAACAAAAGATTTGAATGAATTCGGAGTTTGATATATTCCTTCCAAATAATTTTTATGTGCATAAATGTAAGTGGTAAATAGGAATTCTGAATTCATCTTAGTCACCACAGAAAGTCATCCTTTCAGCTTTTTTCATGCAACTAAAAGATTAAAATTGAAAGACTATTTCCTGCAACAGGAATAACCTTCATAGAAAAGCTTGCTTATCTTTCCATCAGGGGTATCTGACTTCCAGCCCTGGAGCAGAATTAAGGGATGATTAATTTTTAAAATATTCTTTCACCCAGATTTTGCCTCCTTTATGATCACGACCTGTCCCCAAGGGCAGTGCTGCCCTGTTTAGCAGCAGCGGGGCTCTGCTGCACAGATACTAGAAGATGGTTCTGAGAATGAACTCAAGCAAATGAAAGGAACTTTACAAGTAGGCTCTTTTTTTTTTTTTAAATCCATGGGGACAGAATGGACTTTTCTCAAACACTGGAATGTTTCAATGATTTGGACTGACAAGGATCTGATGGGAAATATCCTGATGCAATGTGCGGGGGACTATGTTTTTCTAACAGCAAAAGGAAGTGGTTCTTCTTCCTCGGAGAGAATTCCTTCATTTTGCATTTGAAATGGCCTTGCAGAGGTAAAACACAACCACAGTCGGTGTGGGTTCTGTTTCCCCTTCCAGTCTAATTTAACAGACATTGAAATATCCTCATGTTTGATGGAGATAAAGGTGTGTTTGCGGTGTGTCTTTCTTACTTGATCACCCTAGTTTTTCAACCATGTTCTTCCCATGTCATTATTATAGCATTATCTCCTGGGAGTTACTGTGTGTAAGACACATGATGCTTAAAACAACAACAACAACAAACAAACATGAGAGTGATATCTCAACTGGAAATAGCCGTCATTATTTTAGATGCAGACCTGGTATTAGACTGTCTGAGCATCAACAGAGACTACCTTGATAAATAAATCTAGCATTCAGAATGAACAGATATTAAACATCCTTTTACTTGTATATGTGTTTATCTTTTGTTAAGTCTTGTCTTTTTCTCTGTTAGCTTTTCAGAATTGGGATCAGATAACTGTTGGAGGGAATGAGAACGAGGATAATGTTGTACTGCAACGTAGCTGGAACGTGTTGGGAACGTTTTACGAGTGCTGTTTTTATTTATGCTCTGAATTTACATGATGTCTCCAGATGTTACCGTTATTCTCACCTATTATACCAGATGACATTTGTGGTGGAGCACACATGTATATATTTAACTTCTTTCGAATGTTGTGTTTTGCAGCTAGATAGAAAAAATCTGAGCAGTTCTAAATATCTTATGATTTTCTATCTGTAATGTTTAATGAGCTAAAGGACATCAAAATCACCACTACCAAAGAAAGGACTGAACAGGTTAAAAGGCATGACTAGTGACTTCCTATTGGTTTGACGAATAATCTTACCTAAAAGAGGAGAGAGGTCTGTCTAGGAGATTGACTGAGCGAATTGCTTGTTCAAACCTTCAACTTTTCTGCTTGTAGCATTTAGGAAGTGCCATCAAAGGACACTTTCCACTTGAGGAAATCACAGCTTAGTCCCTTCAGAATCTGTACAATAACCACTTGGGTATTCAAATACTTTCCCTAGCTTGGATTTTAAGCTTTAAGTGCAATAGGTGGAAAAAAGCAAATGGAACATTTTATAAGCTTGAACATTTTTTTTTTCAACTAGCCTCTAAGGATTTTTATTGTAATTCTGAACATTAGATGCATCATGGAGAATTTTAGTTAAATATAAAACATTCTTATGAGCCATAGTTTAATTTTCAAATCACTCAGATATCCACCTTTCTCGTACAGGCCATAACCAATGCATTACCATTTGAAGCTAAGTGATCTACTCAATTGTACTATACAATGAAAATTTAGTCGATATTCTTTAGCATTCTTTTTGCTTCATAGCTTGTATTCAGTAGTGACTTTCTGATGTCAACCTGATGGATTTTGCATAATTTGGGTGCCTGTGTAGTTTTTAGAAGGAATGCTTTCCAGAATGTCTGAATATTGATTGTCACTGTATTGTGGCCAGAGAAATTAAACGTTCATTTCTTAGAATTTCAACCAGTTTAGTTGGGGTCCTGGTTGACAGAGTTTGATTTATGTATAGACATTGTGGATGGCCCCTTGCAGATGTTAGATGGGGGCGTTAGGAAAGCCCTGCCCAGAAATCTCTCCCATCTCCAGGGTGGTTGAAATTCCACTTTATGATATTTACTGTTTTGGGTTAAGCATTGTCTTCTTTGGCTCATCCTCTTTTAAATCTACACACCTTACTAGAAAGCGGTTGCTCCTAGTTGTATTTGTTCTGGGTTATGGAAACACATGTCATCTTGTTATTTTAGGACTCTAAAATGAAGGAGAAATATATAAAATGAGTTTTGCTGAAAGGTAAATTCAGGTTCCTTCAAAGTTTTTGCTAATGGTCAATCTTGATGGGTGAAAGAGGTCTTTTCCAGAAACTCTGTCTTTTCCAGTTAGTTCTGTTTCTGTTTAACCAATTTAATAGGTTACAAAACAGTA
The DNA here is from genome assembly GCF_048564905.1 of Vicugna pacos. Lineage (NCBI taxonomy): Eukaryota > Metazoa > Chordata > Mammalia > Artiodactyla > Camelidae > Vicugna > Vicugna pacos. The sequence goes on from NC_132987.1 coordinate 33,813,191, forward strand.
AATTCAAAACCAGGATGATCCCAATTTTACCCCTCCACCCCAGAGAAGAATAAAGCAGATAACAAATACTGCATGAAAAAAGAAAATAAACTGGACTCATCAAAACAAATAAACAAACAACAACAACAAAAACATTTGGTGTTTCAAAGGGCACTATTATAAAAAAGGTGAAAAGACAATCCGCACATGAAATGATGCTCCACATCATTAGTCATTGGAGAAATGGAAATCAAAACTACCATGAAATGCCACCTCACACCAACTAGGATTGCTATAATGTTTCTAAAAGGAATAACAGTAATTGGTGAAGCTGTAGAAAAATTGGAACCCTCTACATTTTTGGTGGGAATATAAAATGATACAGCCTCTGTGGAAAACAATTTGGTAATTCCTCAAAAATTATAGATAAAATTACCGTATGAGCCAGAAATTCTCCCAGGTACATACCCGAAAGAAGTGAAAACATGTTTTTAAACAGACTTGCACATAGATGTTCATAGGAGCACTATTTACAATAGCCAAAAGGTTTGAACCACCCAAGTGTCCACCACCTGATGAATGGATAAACAGAATGTAATATATCCATATAATGGAATATTATCAATTCATAAAAAGGAATTTAGTGCTGATACATACTACAACATGGATAAGCTTGAAAACATGCTAAGTGAAATAAGTCAGGTCCAGACGGTCACATGAGATTCCATATATATGAAATGTCAGGAATAGAGCAATCCATAGAGACAGAAAGAAGATGAGTGATTTCCATAGGATTGGGGCAAGGGAGACTGGGGAGTAACTACTTAATGTGTACAGGGTTTTCTTTTGGGATGATGAAAATATTTTGGAACAGACAGAGGTAATGATTGAACAACCTTGTGAATATACTAAGTCACTGGATTAAACATTTTAAGTGGTTAAAATTGTGAATTTTTTCATGTGAATTTTATCTCAGTAAAAATTTAAAAGACACTTAAAAAAACCCAGATTGATCACACCCCCCTGCCTTTTGCAAATAAAATAAAACAAAATAAAGCCTTATCTGGGACAGGTTAATTGAGCTTTGGATTCATAGTGATAGAAATTATAGTAAAAAGTGTACTTGTTAAAAAGTAGCATTTCTAAAATAAAAGCATATGCTTATTAGAAGACCTCTGTCTTTTGGAACTGCATAGTGGCCTAGTCACTCTATGATAGTAAATCAATTTTCTGGTAGAGAACAGTTGATGAAAATAACGTTGATTAGTGGCTTGACAGATGGCTGGGAATTGAGGTTTGAGGCACTGAGGGATAGTGGTGCTGTCATCCCTGGCCTGGAGTGGATGTGGGGGGAATGACACTGTGGTGGGCGCTTGATGGGGGCTGGAGTGAGGGCAGGGTTCATGAGAGTGGTGATGGCTGTGGTCCTTGAACAGAGACAGTCAGGCCTAGTGTTGGCTTTTATTGTCTGGACTATCTTGCTGGATCCTTTAGAAAGAAGGGGGGGGGAGTAATTTGCTCACTGGTAAACTCATGCTACACAGCCTTCATTTAAAATCAGGAGAGATCAGCTGTGAAATTGAGTAACAATATAAGTTTATATAAAAGCAACCATAAATAATAAATGTTTAAAAATGTTTCCATTGTTAAAAATAAACGTACCTCCTGTTTGATGGATTCTGTGTTTTTCCAGTGTGATTTGGGATAGACCATGACTTCCTTCTTCCCAGACCCGTTACTGTTGCCTGCATGCCTAGAATAGACACCAGAGGAAAACTCACCAGAAGGTCTGCAGTGTTATCTCTGGATGGAAGCATTGTGGGTGATTTTTATTTTCTTCTTTTTTGTTTTTCTCTATTTTCCAAAATTTCTGTTACGAACATTAATTACTTTTGTAGTAGATAAAATAAAAGGCTGTGACAGTAACATAGTATTTTGAGCTCTGGACAGGAACATGTTGAATCTAATTCTGCCAGTTGAGGAGGCTGCTTCCTTTGCACAAATTGAACTAGTTGGAAGACACAGTTACATTCTTTATAAGTGTGTCAAGTCCCTCTCCACTACTCTAATTGCTTCCCTAAAGGACTGAAACTGTTAAATTATCAAATGCTTAATTTACTGCAGGGAGTAATTTACCATGTAGGATTATATCAAACAAACATGTGTTATCATTTATATTAGAAATCTGGCCCATCTGTGAAGGACCACCCCACTGAAAGTTTGATTTAGGATTTTAAAACAACCAACCAAAAAACAGAAAAGTTGAGAAGGCTGGAGATAGTTTCCATTGTGTTAAGAAATTTGACTTTTGAAGCAAGTTAATAGCATTAACCTAGTTTTTAAGACTTAGATTAAAATATCACTTTCAGCTCACTGTTAACATAGGTGTTTGTGTAGTCTCTCAGTTTTTAAAAATACAGATTAAAATCTTATTATTGCTTAGGCAAGATTCTGCCAAATTGTATGAAGATATGTACACACACACATTTGAGCATATCTTTAAAATATTTTATTCATAATTTATTCATATCCTGCTTAATTTTAGAAAAGGACTTAACTGTGGTTTAGATCTATTTCCTACAGAAGGAAATGCGGTTGTTTTGCTTCTTCAAGCAAAACTGTGGTTAGCATGTTCTTATATATCACAGCTTTTATTTACTATTTTAAGCGTAAATAGCTTAACGTAGGATTACTGGGTCAAATCATAGGCGTGTTGGGTTGAGATGTGACTATTTCTGTTCTCACGGACTGTCTGAGAGTGTACTCCTCTCAGCGCTTGCCAGGTGTCACTGCTTGTATTAGTTTGTGCCAATCTGGTCACTGCACAAGGGCATCTCACTTTTACTTAATTTGCATTTTCTTGACTAGTGATGACAGTGAGCACCTCTCTTCTGTGGCTGTTTATTCTTTCCATCTGCCACTTGCCTAGTCGTACATACCTTTGCCCGTTTTTCCATCCATTGCTTTTTCTTCTTATCAACATATAGGAGCCTATGTATTTTATGAATAATAACATTTTATTGGCCATCTGGAGTGCAGTCTTCTTCACTGCATATCATTTGGATTTTTTTAGTATCTTTTGCTAAACCAAATTATTTAATTTCTGTCCCATCAAATATTTTATTTTATGGTTTTTTGATTTCCTGCCCAGCTTAGAAAGTCTCTTCTTCTCCCAGTTCATAAAAACATTTTCTATATATATGTTTTAGATTTTAAATTAATTCATTGTTTTTACGTGTAAACATTTAATTCGCTTGGCATTTTTTTCCTTAAAGTGGTGTGAAGTAGAAGGCCACCTTTTTTTCACCAATACATAACCAATTGTGCCAGCACCATTTATAAATAAATCACTTTTTCCTGTTTAAATTGAAATACTACCTTTATTCTTCCTCAGATGCTCATGCATACTACAAGAGGTAATTAAAACACAAGTCCCAAAATGTATACTTTACCCATCCAGTTGGCTAGTGCAATTTAATGGTGCATGAGATATGCTTTTTTTTTTTTAATGATGTATGTGTGTGCACACAGACACACCCTTCCTTTATGACACCAGTACCTTCTTTTACTAATTGCTTTTTTTTTTAACATTTTTTATTGATTTATAATCATTTTACAATGTTGTGTCAAATTCCAGTGTTCAGCACAATTTTTCAGTCATTCATGGACATATACACACTCATTGTCACATTTTTTTCTCTGTGATTTATCATAACATTTTGTGTATATTTCCCTGTGCTATACAGTGTAATCTTGTTTATCTATTCTACAATTTTGAAATCCCAGTCTATCCTTCCCACCCTCTACCCCCCTGGTAACCACAAGTCTGTATTCTCTGTCCATGAGTCTTTAGATTCCACATATGAGCGATCTCATATGGTATTTTTCTTTCTCTTTCTGGTTTACTTCACTTAGAATGACATTCTCTAGGAGCATCCATGTTGCTGCAAATGGCGTTATGTTGTCAGTTTTTATGGCTGAGTAGTATTCCATTGTATAAATATACCACCTCTTCTTTATCCAGTCACCTATTGATGGACATTTAGGCTGTTTCCATGTTTTGGCTATTGTAAATAGTGCTGCTATGAACATTGGAGTGCAGGTGTCATCCTGAAGTAGATTTCCTTCTGGATACAAGCCCAGGAGTGGGATTCCTGGGTACTAATTGCTTTTGAAATTCATATAATGCATGTTGCTCACTAGTTTTTATTCTTTACTTTCTGAATTGTAGCTGGTCCAGGAAAGGGTTTGGTTTTTTTTTTTGCAACTGGATCTTGTTGGAATAGTAGCCCATGCAGCATTTTAATCATACATTTTGGTTGATACTCTATGTGCTGTAAACAACAAAATCTGTCATCTAAACACTGTAGGGAGGGGAGTTAGTATATATTTATTGTTCATGTATTTCTTTAATTTAGCCTTATCCAGGTTCATCAGGTATATTGTACACAATCAATTCACTTTTGATTTAATGTAATGTTGTTTTGTGGTACATTTCTGTGGTGGTTCAAGCAAATGAGGTTGTATTGGCAGTCTTTTCAGACATAAAGATAACCAAAAGTCATGAGATTTTATAAATTGATAAAGGGTTTTAAATGGTAGAACTCTAATTTAATGGAATATTCTAGATCTTCTCATTTAAGAAGGTAAATTGACTTGAAATTATTACTTACACCCCTGTAGTAATTGATTTAATGGACTGTTGTCCCACGTATTCATATATTTACATGTTCTTAAAGAAATAATTCTAGAAATTAAGTAGGTATATGTAAGATCTTTTTGCTGTAACTTAAAAATCATAATTTTCTCTTTATTTTTCTTTAATTTTGAAGATAGCTAATATTAAAATACAAGTGTAATTAAATTATTTTTGGATACTTATTTTATCCTCAAGAACTCAGAAATAAATGAGGTGAAGCTAAGTGCTAAGATTCAAAGTGAACATAAATGGCTGTAGCTGGATTCTAGCTTTCCTTCTGGCATGAGGTTTAGTGGCGTTTCTGAGTAAAGGTGTTTTCTTACCCTTGTGTCCTTGTCAGAAGCTCTTGTAGTAATCATCACTGCTGCTCAAAGACAGTCAGCTCTCCTCTTGCTGGACACATCCCAGGATCACTCCTCCCTGTCCCCATGAAATGAGGTGTTGCCCAGTGACTTGCTTTGGCCAATGATATATAAATGGAAGTAAAGTGTTCTCTTCTGCACTAAGCAAGCAAGAGCTGTGTACAGCCGCCATGTCCCTGTCCTCCATTTGGCCAGAGATGTTTTCAAAGCCATAGGTGCTGTCAGCCCAGTTCGCAGGGTTAGGATGACATGGAGAAGAGTCCTCTGCTGACCTGCAGTGGACATGGAGTATGAATGGGTACAAAACGTTTGTGGTTTGAAGACCTTTGAGATTTGGAGGTTCTTGTTGTTGCAAAAGCCTAGCTTATCCTTCTAGATACAAGCCTCTTACTAGTGTTGGGCAGCACTGAAGGGCAATAGGTACATATTTAAGTTTCTTTCGAGCTCATTATGGCATACCCCTACCTGTCCTGATCGCCATAGGGATAAGCACCCAGTGACCAAATTTATACATGTGCAGAGAGCAGCAGGCCAGGAGACTCTGCGAGAGATGGGGAGGGAAGGGGAGAGGGAGAGGGCATGTCTCTTTGGTCCCTGATTGCTCTGGCATTTCTGGTCCTCGTCCTTCTAGAAGATGTTGCGAGACACACATGTATCGTAGTATATCCTCTCTTCCCCTTTTTCCTCCTAAAGATGGTCTCAAATGGGTTTCTGAGAGTTAAAACTAAAATCCTTGGTTAATTGCAGGTTCGACAACCCAGCCCTTCTGCCAGCGTTCCTAGGAAGATTCATGGTAGCAAGTTCCATTTCCATTTGAAATCCTGCTTTTGCTTTGGAATCAGGATGTGCAGCTGTGCTACAGGGCCTCGTGGCAGAGTGCACTGAAAGTCTGTGCATTGTCCAAGCACAATTAAAATAGTCTGTTAATCATCTAAATTTGGAGGAAAATAGGGTGCGACTGACGCAGTACAGTGTGGAAACAGTTGAGTTTTGTGACCTATCTCAGCAATATCTGAGAAAATCTGAGTCTGTGACATCCAAACCCACAGAGCGTTATTAAAACATTGTAACACTAATTTGGAAGACTCCCATTGCATATAGGGTTTCCCATTAAAGAGAAAGGAGTGCATGACATGTTTACCACATCCAGCATAGAACCACAGAGTGGTGCTCCTTTCTGGTACTGGGGAAAATTTTCAGATAAGGTAGGAAAGGCATTGCTACCCCTAATTTCTATTAATAAAGACTAGAGGAATAGAGAAAAATATACAGCATCCAAGTTGTGAAATAAGTAACATCTTTTACTCAGTGATGACACACCCAAATCCTAACTGCCTTCCAGAGAAAGCAAAAAGTGAAGGCTTTCCAGCATGGTACCAATAATGATGAAAATGTATTTACGTTAAGGTCATTAATTGCTAAACAGTGTCTTGGGGCCAGTATTAACTACTGTTTTAAATTCTGGAGTAAAGGAAGAGGGCAGGGTGATTGAATGTGAACGAAGGTGGCAGGGTAAGAACTGCAATTAGCTTTGACATTCAGAGTTTTCTAAAACAACAATAACAACAAAACAGAGACAATTCATTGAAGTCGGGAGGACTCCACCTAGATCTTACATTCTTTTTATGATTGTTCCAACTGAAATAGGATTTTATAGCTTATTACATTTTTCATTTATCCATTTATTCAACAAGTTTCTGTTAAGCCCATACTTCTTACCAGACAACTGTGTAGATCCTAGGATTATAATAGTTCTGTCTTCTTAGGTCTTTTTGTCTGATTTGAATACAAAAGCTATAAAATTATGGTTTGTTAAAAAAGAGTTTACTTAAATTTATTCAGTGTTCCAAAAAGGATTTAAGGAAGGCCAAAAATTATTTTAATTGGCTTCAGTGTGCATTGTATTTGAATTATTTAAGACCGCCATTCATTGGAAGCAGACTGCTGTTCTAAACTTCCAGACACATATGCTTGTCATCTAGTGAGATGAGTGATGAAAATAGAGGATCTTAAAAATTCACAGAAGAAAAGGAAAGTTATTGTCCTGACAATATATCTCCCAGTAACAGATGATATCATATGGCTGAGCATAAAGACTCTATATATATAATTAAATTCACTTTTGAATAGGTAATGCAGGTACATACCACACAACTGATATAAAATGGCATATAATAAAAAGTGAGTCTCCTGCTTTCCCTTCTCTCCTGGTTACCTGGCTCTGCTTGCTCAATGGCAATCACTTTTTTGTTCTCTTCCTGAGATAGTTCATGCATTTTGCAAACATAGGTTCATGTGTATATGTATTAATCTGTACGTAAATGATAGTACACTGCTATATATTGTTTTTACCTACTCTTTTGTTTATTTGTTCAACATATTTTGGAGGCCATTCCTTATTTGTACATGTAATACTATCCCATTAAAAAAAGGTTTCATAGTATTTTATTGTAAAGATAAACTGGAATTTATTTACTATTATTGGTAGACATTTAGATTGTTTTAAATCTTTTGCTTCTCCAAAAGAGTGTTCAAAAAAGATCTCTGTACAAATAGCCTACATATAAATACCTAGAAGTGGAGCTACAGAGCCATGGGGTACATACACTTTAAATTTTGATAGGTATTACCAAATTGCCCTACATATATGTCGTGTCAATCTGCAGTCTAACTAGCAATGTAGGGAATTCCTTTCTTCCCACACCATTTTCAGCACTCTGTGTTTTCAAATATTTTGATCTTTGCCTAATAGGTTAAATGGCATCTCATTATAGTTTTAATTTGCATTTCTCTTATCAAAATGAAGTTGAATCTTTTGATATGTTTAAGATCAATTCATGTATTTAAGTGAGTTATCTGTTTATATTTTTTGCTTTTCCTATAGGATTGTTGAGTTTTGAAATTGTATGACCTCTTCATTAAAGAAATCAATTCTTTGGAATGTGAGTTGCAAATATTTTCCTCTAATTTGTCATTTTTTAACAACTCAAATTTTAAATACTGGTCAAATGTATTGCTCTTTTATTGCTTCTGGATTTTGCATCACACTTAGAAAGGCCATTCCCACTCTGAGATTAAAAAAATTTTTTTCTGGGTTTTCTTCTGCTGCTTTTATGGTTTGGTATTTTAGATTTACATCTTTGATCCATTTAGAATTAATTTTATCAGGAGATGTGAGGTAATGGCCGTACGTTCTTATTTTTCCCACTGGATGTGGTCTCATAAAGCAGTACTTTGTCAGATGGTCTTAGAATAGTATGAGGAGTTTTGCTAGCAGTGAGAATGGGTGGAAAGGCCCTCTGGAGGACCTAATTGATGAATTCCGACACCTTCCTTTGCCAGAGCTGTTTCTCTTTCCTCTTTCTTCCTGCTCCCAGCTGGGCTGCTGTTGATTTTTGTTGTTCTGTCTAATTCCTGGGTGTTCCTACCAGGGTCTCCTACCCCCGGGGTGAATTGGATTAGCCTTCCTGCTTCCTGTTGGAAGGAGGGAATGAGGAATGAGCAGGTACAGAACATGCATATGTCTATGCGGTGAGGCCTTGCCAAAGCTGGAACTAAACACAAGGCGCATATAAGGCTGAATGGTGCATAGTATTTGGCATTCAGGCTTCCTGGGCCTTTGAATGGAGGCTGACTTCCTGGGGAGGTCACAGAGATCCTGTTTGAGATCAAAGACCCTGTGTGTTTTTCAAGTCATTTTGCTGTTGACCTACGCAGCTGTTGATTGTAGGACAGTGTTTAGAAGTTGGTATACTGTATCTTTAACGAGTATGCTTGTATTTCTGTGTGTCAGTGTATGGTTTGTCAAAGCAAGTTACTTGTTCTGTGGATTTTTTATTTCTTTCATAGTCTTTAGAGATTAGGAACTCTGAAATCAGCACTAAGGCTGACGTTATTTCTCTTGCAGCAGCAACTTTTTCAGGAAGGCATAGGTAATTTTTAAAAAAATTATTTGAAAGACAGTTTGGCAGAAAGCATGGCACCTAGAAAACTGAAGCTGGCACCACTCTTCTCTTCTTTGGGCAGATCCCGTCCTTCTTGATCCCATACACAGTCTCTCATCCCCCTGAATCTGGAAACTTCAACCTTTCTCACCTTCATAACATCTACCCTCCAGCTTATGAACACATTTAAGTCCCTCATCTTTGCAAAACAAAGATGTAAGCCAGCCTCTCTCAGCCTTTCCATCCCCCTTTTGAACTGGTGTGTACTCTCTTATCCCCCTTCTTAATCAGATTTCTTGAAGGAATAATTTGCTATTGCTACTTCCCTTGGTCACACCTCAGCTCACTGTCTTACAGGCTCACTGCATCATACCATTAATACGGGGCTCATTGGGGCCAACAGTGACATTCTCTAGTTGCCAGATCTAGCAGATGTTTTCCAGTCTCTGTTGTTGTGGAACATCTCTGCTGGATTTGTGCATTTGGCACTACTCATTGCCTCCTTGCTTTCAATTATGACACGTTCCCCTCTTACTCTTTCAAAGTTGGTGTCTTTTACCTCTTCTCACTTTTAAAATATTAAGTGTTCCCCAAGGTTCTGGTCTCAGCCGTGGTTTTTATTGAGTCACATACTCTCTGTGGGTGATAACATGCATTTTTTTTGGTACTAACTGTTGTATAATTGGAAACAATCCTCTGTCTTTGTATTCCAGCAGACCTTCACCCTGACCCCTAGATTAAAAAGTGCAGCCCTTTCTGGGGGCCCCACAGGCCCCCAAACACGGATGATGACTGGATCCATCATCTACACTTACATTAGCTCCCCCCCTTCATTCTACTTCTGACTCAACAGCATCACCTTTCACTCACTTGCCAAGAAGGACCCCAAACCAGAGGCCTTATTGCCACTTCTCTTTTCCTCACCCTTATATCCAGTGCAGCGTCAGCTTCTGGCAGTGTTAGCTCCCCTGCCTTCTATCTGTTCCGTCTCCCCTGCTGTAGTTCAGGTCTTCAGCCACTCTCACCAGGACTGCTTTTAATTGAGCACTTTGATTCTGGTCTGATTCTCATTTTTCATAAAGTTCCCAGAAGCATCTCTTAAAGATATACAGTTGATCTTTTAACAGCATGCGTTCGAACTGTTTGGGTTCACGTCTATGCAGGTATTTTTCAGTAGTAAATACTACAGTGTTACACGGTCTGTTGTTGGGTGGATCCGAGGATGTGGAGGAACTGCAAGTATGAAGGGTCGACTGTAAGTTATACCTGGATTAAGTCCCTACATTGTATCTCACTAGGTCACTCCTCTTTTGCGGCTCCTTGTGGCTTGTGGGATGAGGCCAGGCCTTGGGTGGTATCACAAGACCCTGTGACCTCACCTGCCTGCCTCTCCACCTGTCTCTTGCTACTCCTTCCCTGGCTTTTTGACATTCCACAGTGCTGCAGTTCCCTGTCCTCTGTTCTCTGGTCTCTGTGCCTTTGTTCAGGCTCTCCTCTCAGGCCATCCCCTTCTTCCACTGCACGAAGTGCAGGCATCCCGCCATGGGGAAAGTCTTGCTTTCTGTGTAGGCAGCCTTCATAGGAGGTAAAGAATACTCAGTGCCCATCTCTATCATTGCGCTTATCTTGCTCTTTTTCATTCTTCTAAATCATTAGTGTTTGAACACACCCCCCATACTGGGATTAAGAGCAGGCTTAAGTATTTTCATTTTGTATCTCCTGTGCTGAACTCAGAACTTAACACGTTTTAATTCAGTCAGCACTTACTGAGTTGATCTTGAATGAATGAATGAATGCTTGAAATTCAACAAGTGTTGGTACACAGAAAGCGTGACATTGTTGACTTACAGGATATCTCAGGAAGAATTTTTCATTAAACCATATATAAATGCAAATTCACAATCTTGGTCATATTTATCAAGAATCTGAACCTTAGAGACTCTGCGTTCCTCTGCCATTTCATTTTTCCTTTGGCCTGATTTTCTTTGAAATTGGTATTTGTTGGAGAGTGTTAAACATAAACACATTTGTATCCTCTTCCTGTGATGCTACTGAAAGTTGGAGATTAAGAGAGGAATGTTAGCAAATATAGATGGGCACATCGAAATGGCTTCTTTAATATCTGCTTTCAAAGCTGTTCCAAACCATTTTGATAAAATTTAACCAGTTTTTTGAACACTTGGAAGGCACAGGTAGCTTACTCCACTTCCAGGTGATATTAATTGAAGGAAGGGAAATAGTAATTGTGGTTCTTTTATGTGCATTTCTCTGTGGGGCAGTTATTCTATAGAGTGGCCCAGCTCTTGAATTAGTGTGTTACCAGTAGAGTCTCTTAAAAGACTATGTTTATTGGTTGACACTATAATAACAGTGCTCCGTGCCCCAGTGGTTGATATATAGTCTTTGATCATTGTTCCATATCACTGAACCTTCATCCACACTCAATCAATCATACAGCACAGTCAACTGCATTAGGAAATGAGGGCCAGCTTTTGTTCAGCAGTGCATTTGATAAGTTCAATCTTCTAAACCTGGAACTAGGTGATGATATGGCTAGTCTGTGTTCAAGTGGAGGATAATTTATTGTGATTTTTGGCATGCAATTTCACCCCTGCTGGTCCAGAAACTCATTACATGGTGGAAGTGATTGCTAATCAAGATTTCTGGGCTCCATTCCCCCTCTGATAAGTCTTCTCACTCCTCCCACTTTCTGTATTTCATCCCAATTTTCAGCTGATATCAGCATGTAGCGTGTCTTGCCACAAGCAATAAGACATTAGGGAGGCTTATGTGATATTTTAAAAATATTAGGAAATAGGTGTAAATCATGGAAAATGATTTTCCTTTGTTTGGATTTTCTAATCATGACATCTCTATAATGAGAATGTCTGAGTATGAGGCATTGGGGTATTAAAATGGTCCATTATCTGGAGACCCATCTTCTCATTGGTCTATAAAAGCTTGAAAGGTGTCTTTTTGTGCCTGTTCCATAGCCATCCATTCCTGGAACCATGATAAAGGGGAGCAAGGCAGAACTAGTGGGTATGGAACTGTGTTTGTGTCTGACGTGGCATTTATAACTGGGTTGGGCTATTTCTAGGGCATTGAGAAACAGGAGAGAGGAGATGGATGAAACAGGATTTAGAGTGGAGCCACATGGGAAAAATGTTACATGTGTTTTCACTTGTAATTATTTCACAGTAATTATTATTAGAAAATAAAAATTATAATATGCTGTGTGATTTTGATATTGAAATCTATTAGGATGAAATTAATAACAGGTAAGCCATATTCCCTCTTAAATGATAGAATTTATACTTTATATATTTTGCACAAATATTACTCCTTTTATTATTGTCTTAAACAACTTTATTTTGCAGATCATAGAATGTGACTGTTCTTTATACTTGGAGGGTTTTTGTTGTTGTTTTGATACCTATGTTTTAGCAAAGTCGTAAGGAACAATATTATGTGTAAATAATGCATGTTCAGTGTGCTTTCCTAATATGCTAGCTGTGTACCAAAATGTGTATTATATTTTCATAATTTATTTCTAAGTGCCTCCAGGGAAGGTTTCAATTTAAAGAAATCCTTAGTGAAGGTTTTTGTAAAGCAAATTCTCACCCCCTAATTTATGTGTTGGGTTTGCTTAAAGCAGTGGATACAGTTAAATGTAAAACTCAAATAGAGTTTTAGAATCCAACAGAAAGCATTTCTGGATTGTGGCTAAATTCCAAGGTAAAGTCATTTTGCTTTAATTTAATTTAATGAGATTTTATAGCACATTGAGTGTCTTTTTCCACACCTGAAACTTATATACCAACTTTATCTCAATAAAAAAAAAAAAAGAAAAGAACTCTGAAGTGGAGAGTCTATTTACATGAGAACACAGGAGGCGATTTCTCTGCTGAGACCACATTGTTCCTCCAGCCCCCCAGGCATGGGCAGGGGCTCCCTCATACACATACCATGGAGACCAGTCTGGACGTGAGCCTGTGACTTGCTGGGCCCCTCCCTTTACATCCCGGAGCAGCATTCCAATTGTGGCTGCTCCAAGTTGAAATTTGAAGTCATAAAATGTTCAAAATGTTTTCTTTTCTCAAATTAAAATGATGTTTGCTCCATGTTTTACCCCACCTCACAGAGACATGCACAGGTCAGAAAGTCAAAACTGTATTCAGCTTTGCTCAGGATGACCCGTGCCATGTCCTCTGACTGGCACTTTCCTTGGCTCACACACGTTCTTAAAATACTTTGTGTGGATCTCTGGCTCCACAGCTAAAAATAAATAAATCTACTTCAAAAAAGTCAAACTCAAACGATGGTGTGAACAAAAATGGGTCTTTCAAGGAGCCAGCTGAGAGTCGTCGTCAGGTGTTTGTTACATTAGTACGTGGCTGATTCCACGTCATTTGGCATTTGGTAAAATGTCATCACATCTATGGCAGGCCATGTGCCCTGATATCAGGGTCAGGGTCGCTGGTAGAGTTGCTTTCCAGATAGGGTGAAGATGGCTTTGCTCTCTTTCTCTGAGCTCTCTTGTCCAGTCATCATGGTGGCCACATGTGAGGATTTTGCTAGAGTTTAGATAAAAGCTGATTTTTGTATATGATCCTCAGCCCTGTGGAGATGAGAGAGCCACAGAAACACAGGTGTGTGTGTGTAAACTGACAGTGTTTGGTTGTCTTAGGATAAGGCAATGTGATTTATGTAATATTACTAAGTAATAATACTTGTTAATAATATTACTCATATTACCAAGTTTCAGTATAACTTCAGTATTGTGTGTGTGTATATATATATATATATATGTATACATAATTTATAAAACAGAAGAAAGCATTATGACAAAACAGTGGACAATTTAAACTGGGAAAAATAATTTAAAGGCAGTGTGGTTCCCTTTCAGTGGCCTTTGCCAGGTGATGTGGAGGGCAGTGATCTACGGCCTCAGCTCTCAGTGCAAGCCTAGCAGACAGTTTGTAGAGAACCTAGATGTCCTTCCTGGATGAGGTCTTTCACCTGTAATTTCAGGTAGAATGAAGAAACTGACTTCATGTTGACAAATGGCAGTTTGTTTAATGATCTATAGAGAAATTTTCTCTCTAAAACAAGAATTGTTATTGTGGATTTGGAGTTCCTCTATGGATATAGGGGTCTCTGACCCTTGCAATTATATGCAAGATTCTGTTGGTATTTGTATGTGTGCATATTTCTGGGGATAGGATTTATATATGTGTACATTTTGGGGGAATTAGTTCTGTACTTTATCAGATTCTCAAAAGGATGTGTGAATACTCCCAGGCTGGTGAAGCAATCATGTCCTAAACCATTTAGGATTTTAGATCATAGGGTTGGTATATTGTATTACTGTTATTGTATTGTATCACTGTGCCTCCCTGTTGGCCCCTTCCTGCAGGAGGTTTAGAGTCCCACTCCACTGGTGTTGGAATTGATCATGTGACTTGCTTTGGCCTGTGAAATGCAACTGGAGGTGACACATGCCAATCATGAGCAAAAGCTTTAGAGTCATCGTGTGGTTCCATTATTACTCTTTTACCTCTGCCTCAAGACTGACATGTCCCAGAGAGGGGCTGTGCCTACTTCCTGGCTGGGGATGAAGATGCCAGAGCTAAAGCTGACTCTTGACATGTTACATGAGGGAGAAATAGACCATATTGTTGAAAGTCATTGAGATTTTTTTTTCCCCTACTCATAGCATAACTTAGCCTGAGCTGACTGATCCAACAGGTGGCAGCCTGAATTACATTCAGAATCCAGCAGGGCACTCTGGGGAGCCCTAGTTATAATGAGCTTCCTGTGGTTTGGCACATTTGAAAGTGACACGTTTTCCTATGGATTCTGTGTGGTCCTTCAAGGTTTCCCCCATGGAGTCACAAATAAGACCTCAGTCTGTTGTTAGTCTGTTAAGAGTCAGAAAGTTCATTTTGTTGGGCCAGAATCCTTCTCTCTGGGGGAAGAGAGCCACTCTGGGCTGGTTTCTTCTCTCTTCCCCACAGCTAGTGTGTACTGAAAAGAATTACTGATATGAGGAGTTTCTGAGGTCAGAAACAGCTCTCTGAAGCATAACGCAAACCACCGAACACACTAGGTATGAACGTATTGAAAGATTACAGGGTGCATATCATTTGTGGTGCAACGTGTAGTTCAGATTCATTTTCTAAAATGCTCCCTTACTCCAGACATGACAAGGATGAAGAATAGGTGTTACCACAATAGAGCACAACGAAAGGCCACCTGAGAAAGAAAGCAGATTTCAGAGGTGACTCATAAACAAAGTACTACCTTCGAGAAAATAAAGAAGACATCCATTACCACACAAAGTGCATAATAATAAGGACAAGCGCTTCATCACCTCATGTTTGACGGCTAGAGGTCAGGACTCCCACAAGGGAAACACCGCACAACCTCATTCTTTAGTCAGAATGGGCTGCACCTGAGTCAAAGAGCTGTTCTCTCTTTGGAGAGATGCGATTTATTCCATACCCCAGATTCTTAACTGTTGCTACTGTCAAGCAGTTTCAGTTTTTAATAATCTTACTGTTTAAAAAAAACCCTCTGTACTAAGTTAATTATCCCTATTGACTTAAAATGGGGAAAGTTGGTGGGCAGCTCATGAAAGATCTGCCCTGAAGCTTTTTACTCAGTGCAAAATAATTCTAGGAAAGTGTATCACTATAGTTATTGATACCCCAAGTGAAATAATCATTTCTTCCTAATCTAAAATACACTGAAGACAAGATTCAACTTCTTTTCACTGCAGATTGCAAGACATTATTTCATTTACTTTGTGGTATTCACTCATTCACTTCTTTAACAGTTAATTATTGATTGCCTGCTGTTTGTCCAGGGACTGTTCTTAGAACTGGAGCTCAGCAAGACTCTGCCCACGAGATAATTATGTTCTAATGGGAGAAGACAAAAATTAAGCACCAACAACAAAAATAAATAGCTGGGCAATATGTCAGATGGCAATGAATACTCTGAAAATAATAAAGCAAAATAAGGGGAGATAGAGAATTATGGGCACAGGATAATTTTTGCACACGGTGGGCAGGGCAGTTCTCACTGATGGGGAGTGTTTGAAAGTCCTGAATGAAGTGATGGACTAGCCATGGGTCTGTGGGAAGAGTGGGGAGTTGGATTTATGTCTCATTTTCCTCAGATATATTTCTGAGGGGTGGTGTGTAAATTGAATTTTATTTTAAGCATATTATGGAAACGTCTTGTAATTTTTTTCCTTAGTCAATCTCTCTCTAAAATGAAGATCTCATTGGTAAAATGAACATTTATGCCTTAAAATTATCTGCATCATGAGTACAAGTTTCCACATTGAATTCATTTTAAGTAGGCTACACATGTTTAGGTTGAGATGTTATAGGTGAATGATAGACAAGAAGAGCAGTTTGAATGAGTGAAAAGTCTTGGATGTAGTTTTTTAAAGAAAGATTATTTTAAACTGTGTATAATAATAAGCAAATCAACAGTATTGCATGGTTGAGGCCCTTACCTCCTTGAATTAATAATCAGAAGACTTTATTATTAGCATATGTACATCACAAAAATGCTTTCAAAATATCTGGCAGTCCTTAAAAAATGATTTCTGTAGTTGAGTTAGTAATCTTTTTGTACTTTTATGTACCCTGAGGGTATGCTAGAAATAAATGTTTTTGAAACAAATGAAGACATAACTCAGGCCTCAGGCAGGTAATCGCAATTTCCAAATAAAGGTGTTTAGACCTGCAAGATTGTGCTTTGTATAGTTTCACCCTTCCTGGATTCAGTGACTATTTTGGAAAACAAAACAAAACAAAACAAAAAAGCCTGTTAACAGAATACAGTGAATTTTCAAACTTACATCACCTCATTTTAAGTAACCCTTATGTATAATAAACTTCGACTTTATAGCAAAAATTGCATGATCTGGTGGTTGCGGTTCAACCTCGGGGAACGTGAGCTTTGACTGCCATTGCTCCTTTAGAACGTTAGGGTGGTTAATTTGCAGACAAGTACAACCTATGTGACAGTGAAGAATCAATAGGAGAAATCCAGATCCTCACCCCTTCACTCACTGCAACCTCTCCCTCACCCTCTTTCAGTAGGGACAGTAAATGTCTGATGCTGAAGAGGTAGATTAGATCCATTCTTTTAGCATATTTATGATCAGTGCTAGGATTGGACATTTTGGGGGGATTGCTTGTGTAGGGGAGTCATGTCCCTCCCTCCCCCACCACAGAAGAACACTTCAGTGAATTACCCAGATTATTACACTCTTTCTCTGACAAGTTTACCCTTTACAGCCATCTTTCTTAGGGTTTCCTGAGATGGTGTTTTGCATGTATTCTTTCTGTTGCGTTAAATAACACAGCCGTTACTTTTAATATGTAGAAACGTTTCTCTCTTCATGGCAGAGTGGTATTTTGTAAGCAAAACACTTCATCTTTAATTTACAGGTGTACCAGACCAAGCTCTTTGTCTTAAAAAGTGTCCCAACTTGGTTTATTTCTCTTTTCTAAGAAATTTGTTTTCTATTTTCTGTGTGTGTTGTCCCCTAACGAGCCTATTAATTCATATCTGGGCCTTGGAATAGGACTTAGCAGTATTATAAAATCAATGGGTCCTCTTTAGAGCACCAAACACAATCCAAGTGGTTGAAATTGAGGGGTCAGGCTTTCCTCCTGGTTCCAGCCAAGCTCGCGCGCTCTCTGTGCTTCCCCTTTTCAACCTTCTGAATGCTTGTTTTTAAAATGGGTTTTTTTCTGTACCTGCTGTTATCAGTTTCCTAGGGCTGCTGTAACAAATTATTACAAACTGGGCAGCTTAAAACAGTGGAAATTTATTCCTTTGTAGTTCTGGAGGTTAGAAGTCTGAAATCAAGGTGTCAGCAGGGCCATGTTCTTTAACAAGGCTTTCTTGTCAGAGAAAGAATTTTCCTTGACACTTCTGGCTTCTGCTGTTTTTCAGCAGTCCTTGGGTTTCCTTGTGTTGTGGCTGCATCATTCCAGCCTCTGCCTGTCATGATGTTTTCTCTGCTTTCACATGGCGTTCTTTTCTCTGTATCTCTGTCCAAATTTCCCTCTTCTTATAAGGACACCAGTAATTGGATTAGGGCCCACCCTGATCCGGTATGACCTCATCTTAACCCAAGTCTACAAAGACTTGTTTTCAAACAAGATCTCATTCTGAGGTTCTGGATGGGCATGACCTGGGAAACACTAGTCAACCCAGTACCCATACCCGGAACTATTGTGCCCAGAGCAGATACATAGCCAAATAGAATCAATTCTCCTCTTAAAGTTTTTCTTTTTGTAAATGTTTCAGGTACATAGAATAATTTTCTTTTTTTTCTTTTGTAATGTTTTTATTGAAATTTAACATGCATGCGGAAAAGCCCATAAGTTAGAAGTGAATGAGTTTTTATAGAAGGAACATAGTCATGTAAGTACCACTCAAATCAAGAAGTAGGATGTTACCAGCAACCCAGGAGCCTCCATCATGCATCTTCCCAGTCACTGATCCCCCGAATGACCTCCGTTATGACCTCTGTCACCACAGATTAGTTTTGCTTGTTTTTGAACTTGATATGCATGTATTCTTTTGTGTCTGGCTTTTTTGACCCAACTTTATGACTGTGAGTTTCATCCATGCTGTGGTACATAGTTATAGTTTATTCATTCTTTTTGCTGCACAGTATTCCATTCTATGAATATACTTCTACATACATTGTTAATACTTTTCCATGCTATTGCTGATAGACCTTTGAATTACTTCAGTGTTTTGAAATTATAAATAATACTTTGTGAATATTTTTGAGCATGTCTTTGGTTGCACATATATATGTGTCTGTGTTAGGTACAAGCTTAAGAGTAGAACTGTTAGATCATAGAGTATGTGCTTATTTAGTATCAGCAGATACTCTTAGTTTTCCAAAGTGGTTGCACCAGTTTACACTCATACTGGCAGTGTATAAGGGTTTCAGTTACTCCATATCTTTGCCAATACTTATATTTAAAAAAATTTTTTTAGACTTTCTGGTAAACAGAAAGAGAGAGATTGCAGTATTTTAAAATTTGCATTTCTCTAATAACTAATGATGTTGAACACACTTTAATGTGTTAATTTGCCATTCAGATGTCATTTTCTGTGTAGTGTCTTTTTACGTCTTTTGCCCCTCATTTTATTGGATTTAGCTATCTTTTTATTATTAATTTATAACGATGTTTTACAGAATCTGGATGTGAATTCTTGTCAGATATATGTAGTTCAAAGATCTCTGAGACTGTGATTTGTTTTCTGTATCTTAATCGTGTCTTTTGATTGAATGTAAGTTCTTAATTTGTATCAAGTTAGTTTATCTGTCTTTCCCTTTATGGTAAGAGCTTTTTATATTTTGTTGAAGAAATCTTTGCTTGCCCCAAGGTCATGAAGATATTATCATATGTTATTCTAGAAGTTATTTTTCACCTTTTATCTTTAGGCCTATAATCCATTTAGAATTGATTTATATGTCTATGTGAAATAGAAGTCAAGGTTGTTTTTTTCCCATACGGGTATCTAATTGATTTGGCACCATTTATTGAGAAAATCATGCGTTCTCACTTTTATTGAGAATGAGGTGATTGTATATGTGTGGATCAGTTCCTGCACTTTGTAGTCTGTTTTATTTGTTTAATACTATTTTGTTTTTATTACTATAAGTTTGTAATCAATTTTGACATCTAGTAGTATAAAACCTCCCAGTTTGTTATTCTTTTTAAGAGTCGTAGTTGTACTTGGCTTTTTACATTTTAATAAGTTTTGAATCAGCTTGTGAATTTCCAAAGAAAATACCTATTAGGAGTTAAATTTGGAGTTACTGAGTATAGATTAATTTGAAGGTAACTGACATCTTTATAATACTGAGCTCTAATCATTGAAAATGATGTATTTCTCTAATTCAGGGGTTAGCAACCTGTTTTCTGTAAAGAGTCATTAAATATTTTAGGCTTTCTGGGCCGCATACAATCTCTGTCACATATTCTTAGTCTTCTTCCTTTTAGTTTTACAATCTTTTAAAAATGGAAAAGCCCTTCTTAGTTTATGGGCAGTAAAAAAGCAGGCTGCAGGTTGCAGTTTGCCAATCCTTGCTTTTTTTATTTAGGCTTTCTTTAATATATCTGAATATTGCTTTATAGTTTTCTGTGTAGACTCCTTGCATGTCTTTCATTCTACTTAGCTAGTTGGTGATTTTTGACACTATTGTAAAGAATATTTTTTTAAAAATTATTTTTCCAATTGTTTGTTGCTTGTGTATAGAAATAAAATTGGTTTTTGTATATTTGCTTTTTGTCCAGTGATCTTATAAATGCATTTATTTACTATAATCGTTTATCTGAGATTCTTTTGGAGTTTCTACATATAATGTCATGTGCTAACTATAGACTTCTTTATCTTGATTTCCAAAATTTATAGCATTTATTCATTTTCTTGTCTTACTGTACTGGCTAGGACTTGCAGTACTACAAGGTTGATTGTAAGTGATGGCTCAGAACATCTCTGTGTTTTCAAGAAGGCATTTACATGTTGCAGTTAATTATGGTACTAGCTATGGGATTTTTATGAATACTCTTACCAGATCAAACATGGTTCCTTCTATGCCTAGTATGCTAAGAATTATTTTTAAATTGTTAATGAGCATTGAATTTTATCAAATACTTTTTCTGTATCTATTAAGGTGTTCATATGATTTTTCCCCCTATATTAGTTAATGTGATAAATTATAATTTTCAAGTTATATTTTAGTTTCAAATGTTAAGCTAATCTTGCATTCCTAGGATAAATTCTAACTGATTATTATACGTCATTTTAAAACATTTGTTTCTATATTGGTACTTTACTGGTGTGTATTTTCATGGCAGATTGGCCAGGAGTTTTCTCCCTTTTGATGTTTTTGTAATGTTTATGTAGAGGTTATGCTAACCTCTTTTCTGTTTTCTTTTTGTATTCTCTGAAACAATTTGTATAGTAAGTAAAGCTGTCTTGGTCCCTCAGGTTGTGTACAAGTGATTGCACTCAGTCATTGTTGCATAGAGCAGAAGAATTGTCTGAGCCCGAATTAATGACCCATGAAAACATGAAGTAGAATTAAATGGTTATTGCGTTAATCCACTAAGTTTTAAGGTACTGGTTGTGTAGAAGTATTTTATTGTAGTTTTAATAATGATATTGAGAAACTATTCATGTACTTCTCTGCCGTTCATAGATCTTCCTTGGTAAGGTGTGTCTTCAAATCTTTGGCCCATTAATTTCATCGGATCTTTTGTTATTACTAAGTTTTGAGAGTTCTTTATATAGTTTGGATACAAATTCTTTATCAGATATGTGTTTTGCAGATAGCTTTTACTAGTCTGTGACTTGCCTCTGAATTTTCTTAACAGTATTTTAGAAAGAACAAAAGTTTTTGATTTTGATGAAGTCCAACTGATAAATTTTTTTTATGATTTTTCCTTTCTGTGCCTTATCTGAGACACCTTTGCCTAACCAGAAGTCACAAGTATTTTCTTTTTCTTCTATATATTTTATAGTTTTAACATTGTAGTTATGATCCTTTTTGAGTTGATTTTTGTTATGGTGTGAAATGAGATTTGAGATTTTTGTCTTTTCATATCATTTTATCTTTCATATGAATATCCAGTTGTTCTAGTACCATTTGTTGAAAACTATCTTTCCTCCTTTGAATTACCTTGGTACCTTTGTGGAAAGTGAACTGACCATATATGTGTATACTGTTCCAGGACTTTCTACTTTGTTCCATTGGTCTATATGTCAGTCCTTTATTAATATCACATTGTCCAGTAACTGCAGCCTTATAGTAAACTTTGCAATCAGGCTGTGTGCATCCTTCAACTTTGTCTTTCTTTTTCAAAATTGCTTTGAAAAAACAAAACAATTGAATATGTCCTCTGTTTCATGTAAGTTTTAGAATCAGCTTCTCAATTGAAAAGTCCTGCTGGTATTTTGATGTGGATTGTATTGAATCCATAGATCAGTTTGGGAAGATTTGAAATCTTAACAATGTTGTGTCTTCTGATTCATGAACATGGCATATTTGTTTATTTAAGTCATAATTGATTCTCTGAGTGTTTTGTAGTTTTTCATATACAGATCATGGATATATTTTATTAAATATTTCATGTTTCTTGATGCTATTGTAAATGATATTCTTTTAAAATTACAATTTTCTTTTTTAAAAATTGAAATGTAATTGATGTACAATATTATATAAGTTACAAGTATACAATATAGTGTATTGTAATTTTTAAAGATTACACTCCATTTATAGTTATTATGAAATATTGGCTATATTCCCTGTGTTGTACAATATACCCTTGTAACTTGTTTTATACATAATAGTTTGTACCTTTTAATTCCCTCCCCCTTTATAGTCCCTCCCCCATTCCTTCTTCCCACTGGTAACCACTAGTTTGTTCTCTAGTGATTCTGCTTCTTTTTTGTTACATTCACTAGTTTGTTGTAGTTTTTAGATTACACATATAGGTGATATCATACAGTATTTGTCTTTCTCTGACTTATTTCACTTAGCATAATACCCTCCAAATTACAATTTTCAATTGCTTATTGATAGTATATAGGAAAACATTTGACTTTTGTATACTGACCTTGAATCCTATAATATTGCTAAACTCATTTATTAGTTTGAGTAGCTTTTTTGTAGATTCCTTAGGTTTTTCCACATAATTATTACTTTCCACAATAACATATTTTTAAGAACTTAAAGGATAAAAATGGTCTATGTTCCTAGATACTTACCATTTGTGTTGTTATTTTATTCTTGAAGTCCCATGTTTTATTTTGGCATTATTTTTCTCCATCATGAAGAAATTTCTTAAGCATTTCTCTTTTAACAGGTGTGATGGCAACAAATTCACTTTGTTTTCCTTCATCTTAGAATGTTTTTATTTTGCCTTTATTCCTAAAGGATGTTTGTGATAGAATTTTTCGGTTAACAGTTATATTCTTTCAGCTCCTTAAAGATGTTGTTCCATTCTCTTCTGGTTTTCATGGCTTCTGAAGAAAAATCTCTACTTACTCAAATTGTTGTTCTCTAAATATGATGTGTCATTTTTTCCTCTGGCTGCCGTTTGATCATGAAGTATCTCAGTATGATTTCTTGAATTGATCTTGTTTGAGGTTCTCTAAGTCTCTTAAATCTGTAAGTCAGTATCTTTTCCCCAAACTGGAGGTCTGTTCGCTTTTGTTTTTCAGTGTTTTTTTCTCTGTGTGCTTTATGTTGGATAGTTTCTATTGCTATATATCTGTTATTTTTATTATGTCACTCATATCTTCTCCTGCAGTGTCTCATTGGCTGTTAATCCCATCCAATGCACTTTTCATTTCAGATTTTGTATTTTTTATCCAGAATTTGTGGAGTTTTTTTCATATCTTTGTTTCTCTGCTAATTGTGTTTGTTTTCCTTAACATCATTGAGCATATTCATAAGATTTATAACAGTTGCTTTAGTGTCTTTTTCTGAAAATTTCTGCAAATCTCTGTCATTTCTGGTTTGGTTTCTGTTGATTGGTAGAATCTTCTGGTGATCATATTTTTCTTCTTTGCCACATGCCTGGTAGTCTTTGATTGAATTTAGACACTGAATTTTATATTGTTTAATGCCAGATTTTGTTGTTCTCCTTTAAAGAATATTGGATGCTGTTTTTGCAGTTGCAAATCAGTTTGATCCCTTTGAAGCTTGTTTTTAAATTTTCTTGTGGCAAGTCTGGAACGTCTTTACTCTTGGTTTAATTTCTCCCCTGCTACTAAGACATGACTCTTTCAAATATTTTTCCTAATGCTCTCTGCATTATGAAGTTTATCCACTCTGGGTGATGGGAATGTGAATTATCCCCACTCCTGTGATTTCAGGGACATTTCCTGCCTATTGGTTTCAGGTAGTTCTTTCCCTAGCCTCATGGAATGTTACCCCAAGCATATGCAGATCAGTAATTAGCCGAAGACTTGAGGGGACCCCTTTGAAGATTTCTGGAGCACTTTCTGTTTAAGCTCCCTCCTCTTCAGTATTCTGACCTACAAATTCCATTCAGTATGGTTGATTTAAACACTGATCTTTGCCTCTTTAACTAACTGAGACTACTGTGTTCTGTTTGAGTTTCCCCTCTCTGAGCTGTAGCCTTTACAGTGTCTCCAGGCAGTAAGCTGGGGCAGTCATAGCACTTATCTCATTATTTCCCTTCTGTGAGAGATCACAGAGATTTCCTAATTACTTAATATCTGAAAAGTTGTTTTATGTAATTTCCCTAGTTTTCGAATTGTTTATGCTAGGGCAATCCCTGTAGCAATTAATCTTTCATACAAATAAGTAAAATTCCAAAAGTAGACTTTTGAGCATCTTTTTATACAGGGCTGTGGGTTAGAGTCACAGGTTGAATACACTCATAATTGTTTTTAAATGCATGCCAAGTTGAGACATATCCTTTCATAGGTTATCTGTTTATTTCTCTTTCCCTTGGCCTCAATTTTTGGTACTTTCAATCTGTTCATCCTTTCTGTAAAATTGATTATGTTTTAGTATAAGTGATTGTAGATGCAGGTCTGAACTATTAAGGGTCTTAGTCATTTTATGGCTGGACTGTTGCAGTAGACTCCTAACTGATTCTGGTCTTTTCAGTCTCACTCTCTTCCATTTCTATCTCCTTATTGTCTCTATAGTAATTTAAAAAATATGTAATCTCCTGGACAATTGCAGGCACCTTTGCTTCTGCCTTGTCACTCTACCCCAGCCTGTTCTCAACCCAGCAGCCAGAATGATCCTTTTAAAACATAATTCAGATGAAGTTACTCCCCTACGTTTTCCCTGTGCATATGCAAATGCTTCAGTCTCTCCCTAGCTCACTCAAAATAAAAGTGAAAATTCTTCAAGGGCCTTTGAGACCCTGCCTGATCTGGCCCTGTCTGATCCTGTCTCCTATCCTTCTCTCATTCTGTTCCAGCCGCACCAGCCTCCATGCTATTCTTTATATACATCAAGCAGGGTCCTGCCTTATGGCCAACAAACTGACCATCTCCTCTGCCTTGAATATTCTTCCTTCAGATTCCCTCATGATTTAAGAACTCCCCTATCTCCTTCAAGTCACCGGTGAAATGTTCTCAGTGTTGTCTCCCTGGCCCTCCAATTTAATGGTGAAATCTGACTCTGTCATCCTCTCTGCTTCAGCACTTCCAGTCTGTCTTATGTCACTCCATTTTTCCCCACAACACTGAACAGCATCTAACATCCTAGATATAAAACACTTAGTTATTATGTTTAGAATCTGTTACTGCTTTCCCACTGGAATGTAAACTCTCCAAGGGCAGAGTTTGTTGTCTCTTTTATTCATTGATGCATCCCCAATTCATATAACAGAGCCTGGCACTTAATAGGTCCGTAATAAATATTTGTTGAATGCATGTATCTGATGTCATTCTTTTAAGTAAGATGCATTAGCTCTTAATGAGCTTCCATAGGGTAAAGCCCAAACTCTTTGCAAAGCAGAATACATTCTTCACTAGCTCCTCCTCTTTTCTGTGTCCAACTTTTTAGCCTCTCCATCCCTCTACTCCCTGAATTCCATTCATACTGAACTAGTAATTCTTGAAACATTACCAACTCTCTCACATTTCTTGGCAACATCTTAGGTAACACTCATTGCTTTGTAGTCACTTTTAGGCATTAGAACTATTTTATATTCAGATGTGAACAGCTCAGACTTTGTTGTAATTCACTGTCAGGCTTCTTCCCCTTTCCTGAGGACATCAGCTTGGGGACCTAGAGTGGAGAAGGGGGTATGGTTTGCTCTTTCATTCTCTGTACTTTTGCCTATGCTTCTAGTCTCTCCAGAGTCCAGTGAAGAATGAAAGAGAAGAGGTGGGGTCTGTCATCAGCTCAGGTTGTAATTTAGCTGTCAGTGACCTCTCTGAGGCAGATGCTCACATGCACGTTACATCCCACCCACCCCCCTCATCTGGGACCTCTGAGATGCACAGAATGCTGATGTACGTGACAGCTCCCTGCCTGATTCCCAGCAGGACCACCTACTTAACACCTTTCTGCTAGGATATTCTCTTATTGGTAAAGCCTTCTTGGAGGATTCTTTCAAGATGTCTTGGAAGAGATGCTGGATGTAAACTCAGCTGCCCAAAGACAGACCTGCCATCTAACACATACTTGCCATTACACTTTATTTTACTGCTGCTCTTCTTGTCCTGGACCATGATGAAATTTAGTAGAATCTGAGGAATGATTTGAATCTATGGACCCAGCAGAGAAGTGGAAATAGTTCTGGGTGAGGCTCAGTAAGTGCCTCTGGCAGGATGCAGGTTTCCAAACCTTGGTTGTCTTAACATTCAGATGAACAAGTAAGTAGATACACAGTTGTTCTACCACTGTGTGAGGGAACAGTTACAGGATGTCTCTGGGACTCAGCTTCATCATCCATAAAACGATGCGGTTGAACATTTGAGTTAACATTTAGCTTTAATAGCCTGTGGTCCCCTTTGATTCTCTGTCTGTTTCTTGGATGCACCATGGAGATGGGGCTCTGGAAGTTTGAGCCCTTTTCTTTACTCTTTCTACAAGATGGCAGCTCCAGCACTCTGAAACATTGGCTTTGAAATTTATATTGAATAAATTACCGATTGTGGAGAGTGAGCTAGAACATAATGGGGAGGCCAAGAGGCATGAAGATCTCAGATAGGGAGTAGCCCATCCTTTTCTTTGCCAGTGACAGGGTGGCCGCTAGAGATGAGAGAGGAGCTTGGCAGTGTGTGCCGGGCATGCCTGCCATGGTCTTGGAAAACAGAGGCTGCTCCCTAGAAAGGGGTGATATATCTTCCTGACAAAGCTCCTGCCAGGAGCGCATGTACATAACTCAGCCCTGAGCCTTTCCATGAGCTCTGCCAAATCCGACAGGCAGGTAACAAAACACTGAAAAAAAAGTAATGTCAGTCTAGCCTGGCAACAGCCAATACTGCACCTTAATTACTCTACCTGGTGACAAAAGCTATTTATCAAGCTTGAAATAAAGTGGTTTTAAAGTCAGAAATTTCTATGCCAGCCAGTCAGAGGCTGTAATTTTGGGGGCACTGGTTTAAAGGGACATAAACTAAAATGAAAGCAAATCGGAGAGCTGAGCAACTTTACATATAAATGATAGCTCCGTCGGTTTTGTCGTTGGTTCTTTCTGATTTTCCCACCACGCCCTTGTGCCCATGTGTCCAGTCAGTTACAGCGTGCCATCCAAGCCAAGATCCCACCCTGGAGCCAAAAGGAAGATGTTCAGTCTTAATTCCTTTATTCAACAAACATTTATTGTATGAAATGAGTATAGTTGAAAAGAAGGCTGAGGAGTCCTGGAGGAATTAATTCATTTATTCAACAAACATTTATTGTTGATAAGTAGTATACCTACTGTGTGCCAGACATCAACTGAAGGGCCAGGCTTGGTGGTGGGGAACAAGGCCACAGAGGCCTGTTCTCTCATGGGGCTCACATATGTACAAGTGAGAACACATATAAATAACTGGAGAAATAGGGGTGGTGGTAAATGACAGTGGTTGGGGGAGGGATGGGAATGCTGGAAGAGGCATCTGAACATTGGGGAGCAGAGGGTTCTAAGCGAAGGGAGCAGCCTTTGCAGAAGCACCAGAGCAGAAATAAACTTGGCGTATCTGGTGAATGGAAAAACGGGTCAGTGTGACTGGAGTGCGAAGAGTAGAAACAGACGCAATAAGAGAGGTAGGCGAGGGCCAAGAGTGTGGATTTTATTCTAAGTACAGTGTGGGCTACTGGAACATTTTAAGCAGGGAACAGTGATCTGACCAACACATCGTTGAAAGTGAAGGAGTGGAACAGATTTTTGCAAAGGAAGAGGCATTGATTATTTAATGATTGGTTAATTAAATAAGCATTTATTGAATTTCCCCCATGTGCCAGATGCTGATGACAGAAAAATGAATAAGACCCCCCTTGTCCTCATGACTCTTATGATACAGTAGTGACAGAAGTCATGTTCATAAATAAGAACAACATGGCAATAGTGAGCCTCAGTGGGCAAAGTCATGTGCAGTCCCTGCCACCATTTTATTAACACAAAGTGTGTCGCTTCTTAAAGGAGGGTTTTCTGGATGTGAGTTTTTAATGCTACATTCCAGATGATGACTGTGCTCCCAGGTCAGCTCAGAAACGTTTCCCAGAGGAAACGCAAGCATTCTGAGAGGCACAGTAGGGCTGTACGTCTCGAGACCAGGTTCTCTTCCCTGTGTGTTTGGGAGAAGGGGGCAGGGCTCCCCAGGAGTCTGGGCTTCAGTTCCTCTGTAAGAGCTGAAACAATTGCTCTGTGAGGTCCCCTCCTTCTTTATCTTTTGTAACTTAGAGGATGCTTTATCTTGATCACTCATTTTAGGCTACATTTCTGCTACAGTAATACAGAAGGCTAACTTTGAGCCCCAATTGAGCAACATGTTATCCCCCACAGAAGAACTTCAGTCTTCTTGTTAGTAGACCTGAACTGTAAAACATTGCACAGAGTTCTGATTATTATACTTCTAATTTCATCAATAAAAATGTTTAGAACTTTGTTTTCTTTCTTGTGTCTAAGTCCCTATACCATATTCTTGATTTTGCATCATGACCTGCAAAGCTTATGATACTTATTCTCAGGCCCTTTATTTAAAAGAGATGCTAACTCCTGTTTTAGGGCTGGAATGGTCTGGAGCAGTGTATCCTGGACAGAAATCCCTGAAACCCCATTCCTGCCAGATGCTCAATGGTGAAAAAGTTCCCATGGTCAAGTAAAGGCCCTGACAAGTCCGGAAGAAACAAACAAATCCATAACTACAATCAAATGAAGAAACACACATATTTCATTTGGTTTAACCCAGTGTTTCAAAATGTATGAAGTCAGACCTTTTATTAGATAACAACCCTGATTGCACTTTGAATCCTATTCGTGAGCAGGTTTCCTCATACACACTCCTTCTCGTGGCTTTCATCTTAATTTCAAGCTGCCTGACTGCAATGGCAGAGACGTCTATGTTTATTTCAAGTTATATAGCCTTTTCCTTTTGCTGGACCAGCTTTGCAGCAAACTGGGGAGCCACACAGGCTGAAATGATACTTCTTCCTTCCAACTCTGGGAAATGTCCCTTTCTTTTTTTTTAATTTTTTAAATTTTTTTTAT
Organism: Vicugna pacos; assembly: GCF_048564905.1. Lineage (NCBI taxonomy): Eukaryota > Metazoa > Chordata > Mammalia > Artiodactyla > Camelidae > Vicugna > Vicugna pacos. The sequence continues at coordinate 33,842,430 of NC_132987.1, forward strand.
TTTTTATTTTTTTTACACTTTTTATTGATTCATAATCATTTTACAGTGTTGTGTCAAATTCCAGTGTTCAGCACAATTTTTCAGTCATTCATGGACGGGAAATGTCCCTTTCTAACCCTCCATACTGAATGCCAGCTGAAGGGGTGGAGCCTCGGGGTGAGACTATAGATCTATAGATGATGCAGAACATTTGAAATTGCTTTACCTGGTGGTGAGGGGTTTGAGCCAAGTCATATGCTCTCTCTTGCCTGGTTTTTCCTGTGACTCTAACAGGAACTGTCCAGCTTTCTATGCTGCCCTGAGTTTCCTTGTAAGACAGCTACTGTCAGTGACAGCATCATATAGCTCAGCCTGTGTTGCACAAGCCAGGTCCCACCATTTCAGTAATAGTCACCACCATCTCTTCTGAACGTTGTGAACCCCCTGGGTGGGTTGCGGTGCTAGCATTTGGCAGTGGTTAGAGTGATTCATATGGCACCTCCAGGGTCAGACTCATCAAGGGGACTTTATCAGTAGGTGTCACAACTGATGCATAGACCTTGGTTGAATGAATGAGTAGGTGAATAAATGCTGTTCAGCCCTGGAGAGTTGCATCCTGGTGGGCAGGAAATTGTGCAGTATAGGGGTTCTAGACTACTCTCTGTGCAGAGGATAGTACATGTAAGAGGAGGTGAGGCAAGAAAATTGAATGGGCATGGGGTTGAGTCCTAGACTGACCAAGCAGCAAGCAAGACATCATTTTGATCAACTTCTTTAACCTTTTCTAAGTGTTACTTTTCTCTTCTGTAAAATGGGGTAATAATACCTCGCTGAATTCATGTGATGATGCAGCTACAGAAGGAAACTGACATGAAAGCTAGCAGGGGTCTGGTTCATGCTAAACACCATGGATTGCGGCCACAACTTAGAGGTTATTAACGGTGGGAAGCATCATCAGCCATCGCTCCATCCAGTCCCCACATTCCATAGATGGGGAGACTTGGTCCCACTATGGCAGTTAGTGGGAGAACACAGGTTTCCTTCGTCCTAACTTAGTGCTCTGTGTAGCACATTTCTCTCTTCAGTCATCCATTAACCGCTGAGGGGAAAGTCCTGATTCTGACCTTGGATATTCCCTGTGAATCCTAATTTTGCTTGGAGACCCAGAGGATGGGTACCTGGCCTCTAGTGCGCATGGGATGCACAACGTGACTTTTTAAGCACAAAGCTGAGACACTGCCTTCCAGAAAGAGGGCTTCCCTCTTGTTGGTACCTCTCATGTCGCCAGGTGTTGGGAACGCCAGGCTCACAGATGCCTCAGACTGCGTGAGTGGGTAGCGTTTCTACACCTCAGGCCTTGGGGAAGGTGAGACACCCTGGAGCCAGGTGCTGCCTTCTTACTGAAGAACTGGCTGGAGCAGAACTGGCTGGGGCTTGGTGGATGTGCAAAGGAGCCATTGGAGGTGACTCAGATGAGCAGCAACATGGCAGAGAAGAGGGAAGCAGAGGCAGCAGAAGGGAAGAGAAGGACAAAGCACTTGCCATAGGCTGGAGGGAGCATTTATTTTTCCTCAGAAAAACAGTATTACACCTCATGTCTAGATTCCTTCTCAAGCAGACCCCTAAAAATCCTATTGAACACAATCTAGCAATTCCACTTCTGGGAATTTTATCAAAAGGAAACAAATATAATAACTCCTAAAGATATATGCACTCCATGTTATTGCAGCATTGTTTACAATTGCCAAGACATGAAAGCAACCTAAGTGTCCATCAGTGGATGAAAGGACAAAGAAAATATGGCATATATATACAATGGAATATTCATTGATAAAAAGAAGGAAGTCTTGCCAAGGATGGACCTTGAGGGCATTATGCCAAGTGGAGTAAGTCAGACAAAGAAAAGAAAGACTATATGATCTCACTTGTACGTGGAATCAAAAACAAACGAACAAAAACAAAAAAGCCCCCAAACTCAGATACAGAGAACAGGTTGATGGTTGCCAGAGCATGGGATGGAGGAAATGGGTGAAGGTGGTCAAAAGGTACAATCTTCCACTTATAAAATAAGTCATGGGCATACAGCGCAGTGACTATAGTTAGTACTACTGTATTGTAGATTTGAAAGTTGCTAAAAGAATAGATATTGAAAGTACTCATCACAAGAAAAAAAATTTGTAATTGTGTGGTGATGGATGTTAACTAGACTTACTGTGGTGAACACTTTGCAGTATTTACAAATGTCAAATCATTATGTTATACACCTGAAACTCATAAAATGTTATATCTTAATTGTATCTCAGTTAAAAATCCCATTAAACACATAAAGAATATGAACTATAGTACTCCAGAACTGACAAGGTTACCTGGGTTTCTGTGAACTTAGTAAGGGTATCTCCTTACTCAGCATTGTCATAAAATTAGCTACTGTTAATTATTTTACTGTAAAAATATAAAAAAAAAGTATGCTGGGGAGTATAAAATAAGAATAAGAAGTCTTTTCCCTCACTCTGACCTCAAACCAATCCCACTTAATTGATTTTTCTGCTCTTAACAGTTTTCTTACGTATTTTTCAGATATTTGTAGTGTCTGTCATCTGTCTGTCTGTTTGTCTTTCTGTCTATCTGTCAATCATACAGATTCACAGGCATCACGGAGACAGTGACATTTGAAGTGTCATGAAAGGAAGTGAGGGAGGGAGCAGCTAGCTACCTGGGGGCATGGTGGGGGGACTGCCAGGCCAAGGACCAGCAAATGCAGAGTCCTGGGGTGGGGGGGTTGTGCCTGGTGCATTTGAGGAGCAGCAGAGAGGCCTTGGCCTTGCAGTGGAGATGGAGTGAGGTGGAGAGTACGCAGGCTTTGTAGGTCGTCGCAAGGACTTGGGCTTTTACTCTGAGTGAAGTGAGCTGCCTGAGCATGACGTGACCTGACTTATAGGGAGAAACATTTGGAGGCTCTTGTGTAATAATCCAGGTGAGAGATGATGGTAGCATGAACCTTAATGGTAGTGGAGTGGAAAAATGGTTGGATCCTGGATGTATTTTAGAGAAACAGCTACCTAATGTGATTTGTTGTTGGACAGGTTGTAGGGTGTGAGAGAGTGAGCATGTAAGGCGAATTCCAGATTTGGTGGCTGAACAGCTGGAAGGACAGGGTTTTAAATTCACGGTGGGGCCAGCACTCAGAGCCAAGCCCACTGGGCTGCAGGGCTGTGCTCCGTCCTGCATATCTTGCTTCCCGGGCACCGCATAGCCATCTGTAACACAGTGCTGCGGTAAAATTCTGTGCTCTGAGGCAAAGAGCAAAATTTCAGAATATTGCCTTCTATTACCTTGGGGACTTTCTAGCCCAAATTGATTATTGTGTCTGAGAGGGGGGTTATAGTGGTCACTTCTGATATTTAAAAGATGCTTATTAGAACCCAGATAATTCATGCCTAGAGCTCTGGGCTCACTTGTTCGAAGTGTCTGCACTGACCGGTATTCTGGAGTCTTGTGTTTTTGCTTTTTGTGACCACACTCTCTGTGTCCTGAGTTTCACTGTGCTTTCTTGTCTACCGATTACTTTCTGTGTCTTATAATGAAAACACAGTGAAGACAGATGTGCTATTTATAATTTTCTTCCTGGAGCCATTTCAATTAAAAGTTAATTAAATGTCTTCACATCATAATTTTAAAGTATTCTTTCAGTAATAGCGAGACGGTGTGAGAGCTGTAAGAATCCCCAAGTCTAAAATAAACTTATGCAAATACTTTTTCAAAATGCCACTTTATGCGTAGACAGCATTGCTTAAACATGATTAGTGCCTTTCTGTCTTCATTAATTTTACTAATTAAAATATTGAAAGGATGAGCTTGTGATTAGGGGTGTTCAGTTAAGGCATTCTTCGAATGCTGAATTATAGCACAGGAGTGGGTGGCTGGCCCTTGTGCTTCTATCTTTGCTTTAGAGCCGTGGTTCTCACGATCTGCTGGCTCTAGGGAAAGCTAATGTAGAACGCAGAGGCTCCCTGGAACAGGGCCTGGGGCTTTTGCATTTTATTAAGTTTCCCACATGATTCTGATACCCACCCAAGTGTGAAAACCACTGTTTTAGAGCATCAGGCTGCTTTAGTGTTTCAGGTCACCGATTCTGGACCTAATAAACTAGGAGGGCAGATCTGTTGTGTGCTGCCCAAGGCCACACGGACGCTTTAGGTGTGAAATTTTACTCCTTGAATTCCAAGAGCATGAGTATGGTTGTTTACAAAGTGACTGAAATTGGCAGGGGACCCCAAAACGTCAAGCTTAGGAATATCTCAGACACCCTTTCATTTGAAATTGAATTTTAATGTGTGGAATTCTGGACTTTCATTGGTAAGACTTCAGATATGTGGATTTACGGATGATATCCTGGCTTGTGGCAAAGCAATTCTCTCATTTCCCTGCTAAACGCATCTTGTGCCGTGGCAGCTCCCAAGTCTGTTTTTTTCTGCCAAAGACCCCATGGTGGCTGTAAGTGGGGGGTGGCCTATGTGGACCAACTCAGGAGGGAGTCTTCCCAAATCAAAGGTAGCCGGTCTTTGGGGAGGACAGAGTTTCTGCAGCTTTTGGGCCTTTTGGGTCCATATCTTATTTCTGCTGTGGGACAGAAAGATACTCTTGGACTTCCCAGTAATAATAACTGTTAATGTGTGCTATGTACTGTTCCGAGTGCTTTATATGTAATATCTTAATTAATCCTCATCAATCCCACTGGGAGTTTATTATTATCCCCATTTTACAGAAAAGGAAATGAAGGTGCAGAGAACTTGTTCATAGTCACTCCAGCTAGTTGTGGGAGCTAAGATTCAAACCCAGGCTGTCTGGCTCCAGAGTTTATCATTTTAACCATGATGCCCTGCTGTCTCCCAGTCTAGCAAGATTTATGCTCCCCCTTCTGTTACGTTGGGCTCAGAATCCTAAGTGGGGGTGACACAGAGGTGGACACTCCAAGTGCAGCCCTTCAGAGAACTGAGGAGTCCGATGCAGGCAAGACAACACAGAGCTCCCGGGAGCCCTCCCTCACCTGAGGAACCGGGGCTGGTGGGTGGATAGAGGCGGTGGTAGGGTACGAAGTGGTGAGGCTGAGTGTGCTCCTTACAGGGAGCACCCATCCTGACTGGGCAGTGCTGTAGCATACCTGTCACTGGATGTTTTGAATGTGGCTCCTGGGCATATGTTCCTCCCTGAGAGCTGTGGTTGGCTTGGTGATAGGCCCCTGAACTACCATGGACCTTCTTCTCTACTGGGAGAAGGAGAGGGCCAGTTATTCACTGGGGCTGTTCAGTTGCTGCTGACAGGCAGCAAACTGTCGGCCACTGGGAAGCCCCTGGATTATGGGGTGAGGATAGGTGGACGGCAGAGGAAGGGAAGTGAATGGGATGGATATCATGATCCAGGGCAGGATTTCTAACACGAGTAATATAAGGATTCCTTTTCAGAGAAGAATGTTACAGCATATCTCCAGTATTAAAGGAAATTAGTCTTTGTTTGTTATGTCCTTTTGGGGGGAGGGGTAATTAGATTTTATTTATTTTTTTAAAAGAAGTACTGGAGCTTGAACCCAGGACCTTATGTATGCTAAACATACGCTCTACCACTGAGCTATAACCTCCCCCGAGGGAAATTAGTTTTATTATAGTGTTTCTTAAATATGTTTAAACAGAAGACTAATTATAAATTCGTCGTATTTTTAGTCATACAACTATGAAACTGAAACAACTTAGAAAAACCAAATGGAAACAGAATTACAATAGCAATAACATTCTAATTAGTGACACTGATTTAATGTGATGAATGCTGTTGTTTGGCTGAAATGGCCACACTCATTACATGTGTGTGGCATTGATACCACAGGGTCTGTGGACATCATGGCCTCCACTTCATGTGTCCTGGGCTGACTCAGTTATCTGTTACCCAGCCCCCGTGTCTAGAGGAACAACCGTGTGCTTTTTGTTCTTACAGGGGCCATGATATCCTTCGGCCTCCCCTGGGTGCAGAGACGTTATCAGCCTCTGCACAACTCTGGTGCCAGCGTGATCATAATACCCAGCTCGGTTACCAGTGCTGTATGGCACTTCCTGTTAATACAGTGATTGACTGTACAGATGATAAGGAATATGCTTGTTTTCATTTTTGTTGAGGTTGATTTGGGATTGCACTCCACTGAAATGTAAGCTCTCTTGAGAACATGGGCTTTTGTTTTGTATCTGCAATGTTCTTGGTGCTGAGAGTGGGGCCAAGGACAGCTTTGTCCAGTAGAAAGATAATGCAGCTCATAAATATGAGCCATGTATGTAATGTAATATTTCCTAGTAGCCACCTTTTAAAAAAAGTAAAAAGGAACAGGTGAAATTTGAGTATATTTTATTTAACCCAGTATATTTATCATTTCATCATGTAATCAATATAAAAGTAATGCAAGATTTTGTATTTTTCTTTTTGTGCTAAGTCTCCAAAATCTGGTGTGTATTTTACATTTATAGCTCATCTCAGTTCAGACCAGCCACATTTCAGGTGCTCAATAGTTTCATGTAGCTTGAGACTACTGTGTTGGACAGTGCAGGTATGGCAGATTAATAGGTGTACAATAAACATGTTTTTAAAAGAATATTCCTTGATGAATTTACAAAGAGCTTCCAGACACTCAGGTACCGTTTTCAGAAATGCTGGTGCCCCCTCTTATGCTACAGTGGGGGGAAGCAGAAGAAGATGGGGCCCTAAGCTGCTCACTTCTCTCCTGAGTGAGTATGACATCCTCCTGCCTGGTCTCCCTGTGTCTAGCCTTGCTCCTGTAATTGTTCTCCCAGAGGACTTTTTCCTAAAATGAAATGCTTATCAAATCACTCCCATTCTTAAAAATGCTCTAGTGGCTCATCTTGGACATTAAAATATAGTCCAAGTTCCTTAGCGTGGACTACAAGACCTAGATGGTCTGGCCCTAGCCCTTTTCTCCAGTGCATCCTCACCCACTGTCCTCCTTGAGCTCCCCACCCCAGCCACACTGGGCTTGCTTCTGTCCTTCCACCTGCCAGGCCACCTTTGCCTTTGTGTCTTTGCACATGCCACTTCCTATGCCCGTGATGGTCTTTCCTCCACTCTCCTTCCCCTCCTCATTTCCTATATATCCATCTGGTTCAGGTTAAAATGTCACTTCCTCCAAGAAGCCCTCCCAGAACCCCCTGCACTGTCTGGCTCTTTGATTCCTGCTGCTGTACACTACCCTAATTGAACATTTCTCACTCTCATCTCTCACAGCAGAGCCCTCTTTTTCAGGAGCTGGACCCCCTACTCTTTGAGATCTAGGATAACTTAAGGAAGAAGGAGACTGATACGGATTATGGAGGCCTAGGAGATTTTATTGTCAAAGTGTGGTCAAAAGTCTTGGGAGAAAAGGAACAGACATTTCCTACCTGATTTAAAAATGTGCATTAGGGGCAAGGCCTAAATAAAATGCAGAAATCCTATTCCTCATAGCAGCGTTTGGGAATCCCTTCACCTCTCTTCACTGCAAGGACTGGAGGATTATCCTGGGGGTTGTTGGTAGGGGAGCAGGGTCAGCCACCAAATGTGTCCTTCCCTCAATTAGGAGATGTTGGTTATTGGAAAACCTGTGACTCATCTGTCCTTGAGTATTGAGGGTTCCTCCCAGGTCCTCTTCCTCTTCAATGAAAATGACTCCCATAGTAATTATATTTGGTGTACACATCAGCTAGACCAGTGGTTCTGAACCAGAGGAGTATCTCAGAATCACTGAGGAGTTTTCCTGAAGTACAGCTGTCTAATATCCGTCCTCCCCCAGACCTATGAGGCCCTGTACCAAGTCTTGTTTCTAGCAAAGTAAATAAATAAATATATATATAGCGCTAGAGATGTGATCATTGCTATGGAGAAAAATAAAGCCTGAAATGAGGATCAGAATTATTTCGTGTGGAGTAGTGATGGGCAGAGGTGGTGGTGGTGGTGACATTTGAGCACAGACCTGAAGGAGAAGAAGGGATGAACCGTGCAAGTATCTGGGAGTGAAGTGTTCCCTATGGAACAGCACGTGCAGAGGCCCTGGGTATCTGCGGAATCACCAACCAGTGGGGCCAGCGTGGAGAGGAGAGGGAAAGGATGAGGTAGGAGATACCCTAAGAGGGGTAAAGGGGGCTGCGACAGGGAGTTTACTTTTACTCTGAGCAAGAGGAAAAGCCACTGCTGACTTTGGAGCTGAAGTGTACTAGACACGACTTAATTTCAAAAGGATCACTCTGGTAGTGACTGGAAACCACCCTCTACAGGAACCAAAGTGAAGCAGGAAGATCCTTTAAGAATCTGTTGCAATATCCCAGGTGAGTGATAGAAGTGGCCTGGACAAGGGTGACAGAAGCAGAGGTGGTGAGAAGGGGTTAGGTTCTCGATACATTTTAGAGGCAGAGCAAGCAGGATTTGCTGAGCACAGGTGTCTGAGAGGCAGGGAAGAGTCAAGGGGCAGGGCTGCTTCCTGACCTTGGATCTGAAGCCGCCTCCTCCAGCTGTGCTGGCTGTCAGTCAGTTGAGATCTCTTCCTTGGGTTACATCTCCAACCTTAGCAGCTCTTCCCAGAGAGTTTGAATCTTTAGTCTGAAGCCTGACATCTCAGAGGGCATAAATGTGGCCAAACACAAGGGGCGAGGGCAGTAGATGGACATGTCAAGAGGCCGCTCTGTTGGGAGACGTTCTGACAAGTAAATGGGGAGAGCAGCCTGGTGTGTATGGGAGGAGCATAAACTTCGGAGTCAGGCTTGGATTTGAACAGTGGTTTAGCTGTGTGTCCTTGGGCAAACCATTTAATCTGTCTGTGCTTCCATTTCACTCCTTTGTAAAAGGCTGACAAGAAATCCTCTGTCTTGTGGCAGTGGTAGAGCTTTGTGACGCCATGTAAGCTAAGCCCAGGACAGTGCCTGGCACTTGGCAGGAACTTTACAAATGCCCAGTCTCCATTCGTCTCGTCTGAGAACAGGGTCGCTAGCTGTATCAGAAACAGTGCTACAGAGATGGGAGCCTAAGAGATGAAAGTTAAGGACCCTGGCTGGGTCACTGAGAGGCTGGGCTCCCTGGACTGAAAGCTGTTTTCTGAGATTGGCCGGATTCAGGGCAAGGCTTCTCAGAGCTGAGGAGCCTGCTTCAGGGAATCTCAGCATTAACCACCGTCTGCTGTGTTGCTGGCTCGGCTGTGTCTGTCTTAGCCAGGAAGCTCTAGGAAGACAGGGGCCTGGAAGTCTCTCTCTGTGCTGTCCTTCAGTGCCTCACATGCCACAGGGGCTTAATAACTATCTACTTGAGTGAATTAGTGTTCATGGAAGAAATTCTAGCAAATACAAATGACAAAAAGGAAAACCCACCCTTAACCTAATTACCCGCTACTAACATTATGAGCTTTTAATCCTTCAGTCCTTTCTGTATGTTAAATTATACTGTATACTTACAATTGACAAAACTGAGGTCATACTGTTTTGTAATCTGTTTTGTGAAAATATGTTGTGAACATTTTTCCAAATTGCATACTTTCTTGTAAAATTGTTTTAATGATTGCATAGTATTTTTTGTATATACAAAGTACAATTTTATAATGAACGAATTCCTTGTCTCCAGACATTTAGGTAGTTTGTGCAGTTATTTTGCTGACATAAACAGCATTATAATGAACATCCTTGCAGCTAAATCCTTAACCAAATAAGTGATTAGCTTCTCCATTTGAATACCAGTTTTCTTTTACTCTTTTTTTGAGATATTTGTAGATTCATGTGCAGTTGTAAGAAATAATGCAGAGAGGTCCTTCACACCCTTCACCCAGTATCCCCCAGTGGTAAGATAACATGTCGCATACCTGTAGAACAGTAGCATAACCAGGAAGTTGACACTGATGCAACTGTTCAATACCTATTTTAAGTTTTTAAATTTGCCTTGGCCAGACAGACATTGTAGACACACTGTTGGGAAGCTCTAGTTTTGCATTTCAAGCTTGTTTGTTTCCTCTTCTATCAACCACCCTTTTCTGTTTTCCCCTTCATCAGGTGAGCCCTGTCTATTAGTTAGCCTGCCCCGATGGTACTATTCCTGTTGTCTTTGCACAGGGGTGTGAGTTCTAGATTCTCAGAATTCCAAGCACTGATGTTCTTCAGAGCCCCTGTGAAGTAAGGTGGGAGATGATTTCTTCTGCTATGAAGCTGTAGCCATCTGCTGGTTTCTACTCTTTACTACCAATGCAATAATACCCAGGGTTATCAGAGCCAGCAAGCATAATTGATACAGTCTGCTGCTGATCACATTTACCAGTTACAGCTGGGAGCCAGGCTGTAAGGTTACATTTCCTTTGTTCTTAATGCAGATTCTGGGTGGTCACACTTTATATACATACGAAAGTGTGTCTGTGAAATATTAATAAAATTTCTCCTTACGCACATGTGAAATAATGCAAACATTTCAAGGAAAAAATGTCCAGAATTGTGTGATTTCAAAGATAACTTGAGTATAGTAGCTGTGTTTGCCTTTTGCTTCATGAGGGCCCCTCTCTAGCCCTGGAAGTGGACAAACCCTCCATGGTTTGTCAGAACAGGAGCTTCTGCAGGTGATACTCGCTACTGTTGTCCCTTTATCTGAAAATTCACTGTTAGTCTTATTGAATCTTTTCTTGTAATCATAAAATAATATTGTACATGTATTCATTATTGGGTGGTACTGGCGCTGGTGCTAGTTCTAAAAATATGCCTGAAAACCAGTAACTGGAAAGAAAGCAAGGTAGATGTGATAAAACACTTTTGAGACAAACATGTGCTGTGATACACTGTGCTTTTAATTTAAGAAAGAGCTCTTCATGAAATATTATAGATAATGCCAAGGACATAAAAGACTGCATTAAAGCAAAATATGCTACAGTGGTTGTAGATTTATGTGCCAGAATCTTCATACATTATATTTATTCCAGTGGGAAAATTAGTAGTGAATTATGCAAGTTTTGATTTATGCAAGGTCTTAAGTAATTTATCCCTTGCAAACAATGCATCCCCTTCTACTGGATTTGCTTTGCACTTTGTTCATGATTCAAGTGGTGTGTACATTTAAGATGGAGTTTGAAACTTCTTAGTCCTAGTGGAATTGAACTTCTTTTTTTATTGTTACAGTTTATAAATGAGACTTTTAAGTCAGTGCTTGAAATTCTAGGATATGTTTCTCAAAGAAAGAGACATTGTACAGGAACCACATATTATTGATTACCTACTATATATGTGTCAGTGCTTTACATATTAGTTCCATTTTAATATAGTCCTTACAACAACTCTGGGGTCTACTACCACGCTGAATTTGTAGGAGAGACTGCCCAGAATCAGAGCGGTGAAGTCACAGGCCCCACGAAGATGGGAAAACTAGGATTCAAATACACATGTTTGCTTCCAAAACCTGTTTTGTCTGGGAGCCCATCGTTTCCTGGGAAGTCAATAGGTACCTTTAAAAATTATAGGCAAAATTTTGTTGACCTGTTTATTCATTTTTCTGGGCAGAAGGCTCATGGCTTTCATCAAACATCCATGGGGCTTGTTAATCCCTTCTAGTGTTATACACCCCAGAACCACACACCAGATTCCCTCCTAAATGACCCACAGAACCTTACTTAACCCTAGCCACGCATTAACCTTTGCAGTCAGCTATGTTTTGTGTTAATTAAGCATTGACATCTTTAGGAAAACATTTCACAACATGCAGCTATTCTGGAAACAGGATTTCTCTCTGCCCAGTGCTTCCTCTTGACAAGTTGGAGGGTGGGGTAAAATCTCTTGGCTGCAGGACAAAACTCGAAACTCTTTTGCTGCCTGGGTTTCTAAGGGATCCCAGACCTGTCCTCAGCATTGCCCTATGCATCCACAGAAATGTATACGACTACTCAGACAGAAGTCCATCTGGCTTTCTATTTCAGTTCTCTCTTGTGGCATTTTTTCACGCATCATGTTGTCTTAAAATGGTTATATTTATGCCTCATCTCCTCCATTCAAGTTAGAAGGCTTCTGAAAGCAGGAGCCATATTTTGTTTATCTTGGGGTTCCCCAAATGCCCAGGATCCTGTGTGACAGGGGCAGGAAAACACTTCAGTCTCAGAGTCACAGCAGACTCCTGCTTTCTGCAGTGTCTTCGTCACGGTCACCTGCTGCCATGGCTCCTGGCCTGTGTTGTGTGGCTGTGGTGATGGGTGGGAGGTGCAGAATAGCGATGCTGGGGTGGCAGGTCAACTTCAGCCTCCTGGGGAGAAAGGAAACAACTGAGGGGCTGGAAGAAAGGTGGGGGTGCGAGGAAATGAGGCTGTGATTCAGCGCAGGCTGGTTATTTGAAAGGAGAGTGAGGAGATGGGAGGCACTCTAACAAGGGAGCCCCCGGGGGGAAATGGCGAAGAGGGTCATGGAAAGTTATTCTGTGAGCCTTATGCACTCGCCCCCCACCCCCACCCCCAGGCTTCTGTCCAACCCCCAGACCTCCACTGATCTTCAAGGCTTTGGGGACTAGTTTCTTGTTACATTTAAATGTGTAGCTAGGCCCATCCTGTTGGGGGACATGCAGATTTAAGTTAATTACATGTATCTTTTAAGAGCCGAGTAAATATTGAACAATTAAGCAAATTGATTAGATTGGGTTTTAGTAAATATGTCTGCATTTTTTTTTCAAATTTAAAAACTTAATTGTAGAACATAGTATTTTCATAAAACTTAAAACAATGTCAAGGTATGTAAAAGAACAAAGCTTCCCCTACCCTTCATCTCCTCTGCTCCTTTCCCCATCACAAGTAACCTCTACTCATAATTCGTATTTGCTCATCAAACCTCTTTGTACAATATTTGTCTTTCTATGGACAAAGCCCCACAGAGTTTGGAGAAAGAAAAAAATCTCTTTGGGTTATGTGAAGTCAAAATAGTGACAGCCATAGAATTTCTTCACCCAGTTTGACCAGAAAATGTAATTGCTTCTTCTGTCACACTCGAGAGACCACTTGTATCTGCCTCTCTCATGAAACCATCTGCATGAGTATGTCTGAAGTTCGGAGGGTGTGAACTTAGAGCATCACGTGAGGAAATCCCTTAAGTCTTTGTTGCCCTCTCCTGACCACACGGAAATTGCCTTTTCCCACTGCCATTCATTTGTTTAAGCTATGGCTGCTCTTATGGCTGTTTCTTTTTCTTCTTGTTCTTTTGTTTGTTTGTTTGTTTGACAGTGTGCTTTCAGTCAAAACGTCTTAGCAAATGCTTTTCTTTGCTAAGCTTCCCAAGGCCGTGTCAAATAGAGCACCAGGAACATCAGAAATAAAAACAGCATCCGTCACGGTGTTGATGCTGGCTGTAAATCAGTGCGTCGGCAGGGTTTACAAACCATAGCTGACAGGCTGCAGGGCTGCCCACGGACTGGGGTGCAGACTTCCTTACCAAGTGGCTCTCTTTATGGATTCCCAACATTGTCCCTGAGGCCTTTATGGAAGCACATGTTCTGCTTGTCTGGCCTCCTGTCTTGTTTCAACTCACCGCCTACATCCCGGTGGGGTCTTACTCTGTACTCTTGCCTTAGGTCCTTTGAACCTGCTGTTTCCTTCCTGGAATGCTCTTATCCTGCTCTCCCTGTCCCCTGCGCTCATGCCCTTTTTGCAGGGCCCAGCTTCATGTAATTTCCTCAGGTCCCCCAGATCAGGTTAGCTGACTTTCCTGTCCCTCCTCCCTGCCCCGTGATATTTTGTACTTCATCCCACACTCTTTACACTTAGAATTTCTTGGTGTCTCTTCCTTGCTAAGTGGCAGCCTTCATGAGAGTAGGGACTGTGCCTGTCTCCATCACTGCTGTATCCCCAATATCTTGCCCAGAACTTGACACAAAGAAGGTGCTCGATAAATAAGTTGGCAAATAATGAAGTGAAGTAAGAGCAGAGTTTCTAGACTTGGTCAAACAGGATCACCTGGAGAAACTTGGCTGCAATACAAATTTGTGAGCTTTTCCACCCAGAGATCCTGATAGCAAGTCTAGTGTCCAGAATAGTGTGCTTTAAGGAAAGTCTCTTATGATCCATGATCAGCTAACTTGGCAGACTGCTGGGAGACCCTTGAGCAGAGGGAGTAGAAGGAGCATTGGCCTGGGCATCTGAATCTCTGCCGCTAACTACCTTTGCGTGCTCTGGACCATGGAGTATCAACTTTCTCAGTCTTTACCTCCTCATCTGTAAATCCAGAGATGTGGACTGTGTGTCCAGCTCTGATAATCCCCATTTCTAACACCTCTGGACCCTCCATAAATGTCTCTGTGTATTATATCTTTTCTCATCCCTACTGTTCTCCCTTCTTTCCTTTGGTCCAAGCAATGGGTGTGGAAGTGTGACATGTGATGGATAGAAAAGCAGGAAGGTATGAGGCATCTAGTATCTTACATTATTCACTAAGCTGTGGTAGAATCATTTGCCTGGGAGGAAGGAGTTTGCTAATACCTTACATTCATCTATACGGACAAACTTTAAGTTGACTCCCATGATCCTTCTTGGTGTTGTGCCCTTGCATAATCTCCTCTTCCTGAGTGTGGGTGGGACCTGTGACTTGCTTCTAGCTAACAGAATATGCAAAGATGATGGGATGTCACTGCCGTGATGATGTCACATTAAAATACTTAAGTGGCTTTTAAGTGAGGTTACATCTTGCTAGCATATTCCCTCCGGAGTCTTCCTCTTCTTGTTGCTAGCTTTGAAGAAGCAAGCTATGACACATCCTACAGCTACAAGGAAATTAATTCTGTGAAGAAGCTAAGGGAGCTTGGAAGTAGAACTTCCCTAGTCCTGCCTCTGATGAGAACCCAGCCTTGATTACACCTTGATTATAGCCCTTGTTAGATTCTAAGCAGAGAACCCATCTAAGCCATGTCTGGATTTCTGATCCACAGAAACTGAGATTAATAAGTGTGTGTTGTTTTAAGTACTAAGTTTATAGTAATTTGTTATGCATCATAGGAAGTGAACGTAGTCCTCAATGATGCAACAATGCTGCATAACAAACCACCTCAAAATTCAGTGACAATTTATAATGATACACGTTTATTCTCATGCTCATGAACCTGCAGGTATACTGTGGCATTGGCTAATGTAGCTGGGCTCAGCTGCTGACTGTGGATTATGTTGAGGTCTGCTCCACATGTGTTGGTCCAGTCATGGGCTGAAAGGTAGCCAGTTTTTCTCATAGTGATCCACAGGTGCTGAAGTACCAAGCCAAAATGTACAAATACGTCTAAGACCTATATAGGTCTGGTGTCACAGCTCTAACATTTCATTGGCCAAAGCCAGTCACATGGCTTTCCAACACCAATGGGAAGTGAATATTTCCTAATCAGTAATCAAAAGTATAAAAATTTGTCTGGCCTCTTAGTTTTGTTTAAAGTGCCCTCATATATACCAGCTCATTCTATTCCCCCTGAAATCTTACGAAGATGGCAGAAGAACTATTTTTTAATTTGTTGTTGTTGTTGTTATTATTATTATTATTATTACTATTTGCTTTTTCAGATGAGGAGAGGAGGGCTCAGATTGGTAAATGAGATTCTCACTATCAGTTCCATCAGAGTTGGGAGTGTAAGGAAGGTCTTTTCCACTGCTTGTCCAGTGCTCTTATCATGGCACCTGGATTTCTCAGGTGATTCCCCGTGGATCTATGTTGAGAGTGCATAGCATCACTCTTCTAAGTGTTCTAAGAGCCATGCAGGCTTCACTTCCCTGAATGCCCTGCTCCCTCATCCCGGGCCTTTGGGCTAGCCATTCCCTTATCTGTAATGGTTTTTCCTACTCCTCCTAACTCACAGTGTCCCTAAACCTAACA
Source organism: Vicugna pacos (assembly GCF_048564905.1). Classification (NCBI taxonomy): domain Eukaryota; kingdom Metazoa; phylum Chordata; class Mammalia; order Artiodactyla; family Camelidae; genus Vicugna; species Vicugna pacos. The sequence continues at coordinate 33,858,272 of NC_132987.1, forward strand.
CCCATACTTACTGTTCAGCTCTTTGATCTCAGCTTAAACTTTCACTCCCTGGAGACTCCTCCCTTGACTCGTGCCCTTTCCACCTTCTCCCATCATGCTCTGCACTTCTCTCTGTTGTAGCAGTTAACCCACCACTTTACAGCGACCGGTCAGCAACCTGAAGGCGGAAGCTAGGCTGTGCCTCTTCTTCACTGCACGCGTTACAGCGTCCAGGACGCAGTAGACAGGAGTGCTTGTTTACTGGCTGGCTGACTCATGCTTTCTGCGTGTGGCCTCAGAAGCCACAGATGCTACTAATTACCTGTGAGTGACACCTTGCTCTGCTGCTTTTGTGCTGTTGTTTTATTTACTTTTCACAGTCTGGCTTTATTCTCCTCAATTATTAAATAAAACCTGGATAATTCTTAAGAGCTACTGGGGCCAACTAGCAATTTTTAAATAATTTGTGAAAATTCCTAGACAAAGAATACAGAATGAGTGGTGCTGGGTATAGCATGGAAGTTCAGCTCTCCTGGTTCATGGCAAGAACCATGGCCTTAGGCCAGATTATGAAAGTCCTGGAAGGTCATATTCAGACATTTAGACTCTAGTCTTTGGGCAGTAGGGAATCGCAGCAGTTTTGAGAGGAGAGCAACATGGTCAAACGAGTGGTCTAGATAGATCTAAATGGGTGAGCAAGGGTGAATGAGGGCCATGCACGGGAAGCTGTTGTCCTGATGAGACCTCCTGTTGGCTTAGACCATGGTGGTGGGAAAGGAGAGGAGAGAGAGATTCTAGAGGTAATGAAACACTCTTACTAGAGCTTAGTGGCTTTTGGATAGGGATGGGAGGCCCCTGCCTGCCTGAGGCATTCTGGGTTCTGCTGAAAAATAAGAAGCCCAGTCCAGAAATCTGTGACCCAAAGAAAACAACTCCCCTGTATGATACAAACAGAATGGCCTTCGAAGTCAGAGACAGGTTAACTTCTCTGAGTTTCAGAGTGCACAACAAGCAAATCCAAATGTCCCTCAGAATCAAGTGAGATAGACATGTAGATGTGATCAGTGGGTGGTGGCCGCCATCGAACATTCTGAAATATAACACCACTTCACCCCGCCCCGCCCCAAACACACACACACACACTCGTTTGTATGTTAAAAGTCTGCTTGTCCTTGTCCTTCTTGGGTTAGCTGGATTTGCCGCATATTCCCTGGCCACTCTCACCTGAAGCGGTTCCTGCCTTAATGCCTGCAGCCTTGTCATCTGTATCTGGCAGAGGATGCCTTTTAAATTTTTTTTTTTTTGATGGTTTTGCTTTGTCTTCAAGAGCAGACAGAGCTGACCATGCTCCTCACACCTGATGGATTGGTCCAAGCGAGACATTCTCTTGCTTTATGCCCTTTTATTCCTCTCCACCCCTCCAGCAACCATTTCAGTGTGTTGTAGTGTATATCTTTTTGTTCATGTGTATTCTTGCAGAATGTCTCTCATGGTTCTGTGAACATACATTTTTAATTTGGAGAAGTGATACTATGTTCTGTGTCTCATTCTGTTTCTTTCCTTTTCCTCAGGACTGAATTGTAAAGCTCCATTCCTGTCGTTGTGGTGTACTTCTATTCATCACGTTGACAGGTACATACTACTCCATGCTGGGCGTCCCTCACACTTTGCCTGTGCATTTTTCTGCTGTCAGACACCAGGGTGGCTCTAATTTCCTTTGTCACAGTGATGCTGCAGTGAAAGTCCTTAAGCATGTCCCCTTATGGCAGTGGTTCTCAACTGGGGATGATTTTGCATCTCCTGGGACATTTGGCAATGTCTGGAGACAGATTTGGTTATCACAACTTGGGGAAAGATGCTTCTGGCATCTAGCAGGTAGCGCTGCGATGCATCCTGCAATGCATAGGACGGTCCGCACAGCAAAGAATTTTTCAGACCCTCATGTCAGTAGCTCCAAGGTTGAGAAACTCTGCCTTATGGACACTGGAGAGGATTTCTTAGGGTAGATACCCAGGAGAAGTCTTGTGGGTCATAGTATATGTGTATTCTCGATTTGAGCAGGTGCAAATAGACTGAACTGCCTGCACCAGTCAGTGCTCTCACCACAGTGCACAGGCCTTCAACACCCCACATCCCTGCCCAGTGCTCGGATTACCTGGCTTTTAACTTTTTGCCATGTAATACGTATAAAATGAGATCCATTGCTCTTTTAATTTATATTTCTCTGGTTAATAAAGAGCTAGTGACCTTTTCATCAACTTCTTGGGAGGCCAAAATAACACATGGTTGAAAAGCTTAGAATGTACTGTTTTGCCTTTTATGAAATTTTTACCAATTACCTGGTCTCTCTGAAGATCAGTTTTCTTATCTGTAAAGTCTGGAATAAAAATAGTAACCTACTCGTAGAGTTACTGTTATCCCATTATTATCTCATCATCATAATAAATGGGACAATAAAAATTAAGCTTTGCCTGACACGTATTGAGCACTAAGTGAAAGTGCTATTATTTTAATGATAACATAATATGATACTTTTCTTACTTAAATTATATACCTCCCAGTACTTGGCACATACAAATGCTTCAAACAGTGTTACTGAGTAAAGAGCCAAAGGCTGAAGGAAGAAGGGAGGAGGAGGAGGAACAGGGTACAACCTGGCCCACCTCAGAGCTGGTGATTTATTGCTTCCACAGATGCTGCGAATCTCAGGGCAGCCAAATTCAAGGCTACAAGAAACAACCCGTTCCTCTCATTTTCTGATAATAAACAGTCACAAAGACAAAAGAGTTTGCATCTTAAGGGCACTTTCTATTTATTAACTAAATGCCTACCATGTTCTATGCATTTCACATACAAATGTGTCACTCAGTCCTCACGACTGTTCTGTCAGGCAGGTCTCTTTATCCCGTTTTGCTGGAGCTTTTGTAACCTGCTCAAGCCACCTCTCATCATAAGTAGTGAAGGATTTAAACTTGGAGCTTTCTAATTCTGCTTGGCTGTGTTCCCTCTGGACGAACTGAGGCAGGCTCGCAGAGAGTATGTACTTCAGATGTGCAGTGGATTGTAGAGAATATGGCTGGGGGAATCTCATATCTCAAATTCTTTCATTTATTTGCAAATGTATTCGATGTGTCTGACTGTGTGCAGGGGAAACATGTACCCTGAAGCAAAGGTGTGGGAATGTCTGAGTGTTGTGTTATGTATTACGAACTCCTCTAGTGGCTCCAGGCAAACAAAACACAACAACGTGGTGTGTATTGGAGGCAGTGTTCTAATTCTGCTGTGCTTTGTGCAGCTGTGCAGGTGATCTCTGAGCCTGGTCTTGAAGCATCTCAGATTCAATGCAAATGCCATAAGCAGTTTAGAAATTGAGGTGAATACTGTGCAAAGTTTGTACTCCTGATCTTTGAGTTCCCTTCACAATTGGATTTACAAAACACCTTCAAAATTCTGGTTGTCTGTTGGAAATACTGTTTGCCTGATCTCCATAAAAATTGACTTCGGGAAAGGTTAATTCTGCGCTATAAAAGGACTAAATCTTTTCCTTAACAAGTTTATTTCCTGCCTAACAAATATAATGAGCTAATTAATAAACATGAGCTCAATTTGGCCCCTCTTCTGAAGCCGGGCAGTCAGAGTTTGACTTCTGAGAAGTACAGGAGGACAAGGAGAGCGTCTTTATTAAATGCAAAGTGGAGTCACCTTCCTTTGTGCCTGGTTCTTGTAACCGCTCCTCTTATTTAAAGGCCTGGAGCTCAGATCTGACATCTGGGAAGTTGAGAACTTGGCGACAATACCAGGAGGAAAAAGGGATGCTTAATTACTTTCTTGCATCTATCAGTTCCACAAGGAAGGCAGGCCCCAGGATAATGGCTTTGACACCCTGAAAATGGTGTCTTTGTGCTTCTCTTTGATAGCTGTAAAATGCACTGACATGTTTCACTGCAGATTACTTCTTAAACCATTAACCATAACCTAATAAAGAGACATTTTGACAGAATGAAATGGGAGAGGTTATTTTTGTATAATGAAAAAACATTTATGAGTTGATATAAAAATACAGTGTAAGTGACATAACTTTGCTTCAGCATCCGGCATAGATCAGACAGGCCCCTCCTTAGAGTGGATTCAGCATTTTTGAACTTTTTGTGATGTGATCTAGGATGAACCACATATTTGGTTTTAGCATGGGATGTTTTGGAAAGACCCAAAGGTAGGATGGATCAAGATACAGGTAATGAGGTGATAATGGAAACCTTCCCCTCTTCAGAGCTGCCAAGGACAAGTAGGGCTTAAAAGTTGGAGGTTTGGATGAACACTTTGGGGCTCTCAGAAAGATTCTTGGTGGACTTTGCTTCAGAATGGTTGGGCCTCCTGGGCTCCCAAAGCCAGAGACATCAGATCCACCACTTTGATAGCTGTTCTGTTTAGGGCTGGGCCACCCTAGGGTGTGTGGAACCCTGGACATGGGCCCCTGACTACATAAACAAGTCTGTTTAAAATGTCTTACAAGGTTTGTGGGCCCATGTGAGGTAAATGACTTACAAATGAAGATTTAGAATAAAGGATGAGAGGCGGTACTGACTTTGGTATTGGTTTATTGTCCAGCAGGTGCCACTGAAGACCCTGTGTGGTGTCCAGGCACTGTCTCTTCCTGTCCACATCCAGAAACCATCTCTTTGTGTTCTTTATTGCTGAATGCACTCTTCCTGGCTAATATCATCGCTCCCACAGTCAGGAACAGGTAGCGACGCTGTTATTGCTCACGCTGTCATGGCTTATTGCAGTCTGTCTCTAGGGAAGCCACCATCAGAGGAGGGGAGAGGGGAGGGTCCTGAGGGCAAAGGGAGCCGAGGAACTCATGAACAGGGAACGTCCCTTCCTTACCTGGCACAGCTTAGCACCAAGTTGCTATGTCAGTGGGATCAAGTGAGGACATGGATCAGAAGGACCTGATAGCCTTGCAAGGCTGTTGTCTTGAAAGCCCTTGGAGATGGACACGGCCACATGGGAAGGACCTCCTGGCAGGTGGTGTGGAGCCTGTGGGGATGGGTAGGGGGACTGGGAGTCCCGAGCCTGAGCCGCACATGTGGGTCCCTGCTACAATTCTCACGTACCTGTGCTCTGACCAGGGCGCCTCCTCCAGTGTATAGCACCCAAGGATGGCAGGGGTGGTAGCAGGGGTCTTCTGTGATGTACTCAGATCTGTCCTATTCTGTTTCATTCTGTCTCACGCTTAAAACACACTCGTCTTGACTAATTTGATTATATGTCCCACTAAATGTTGCAACCCACCGATTTGAAAGTCTGCCCTGATGAGGCCAACCCCACTGGCTGGTCCAGCAGTGGGCATTGGCAGTCAGAACATTCTGTTTCTTTCTACCCCTGGGCCCTTCTCCCATCCAGTCAGCTAGCTATTCTGAGTCCATTTCCTTAGGGAAGGAATGATCCACTAATCTGCTTTTGGCATGCAGTCTAATTTATTGTAATTTTTAAGGGTAGATTTGCCCAGGAAAATGCTTTTGCAAGGCCTAGTGCAAAATGAAATTGTGAGATCGTTTGTTAAACAAATGAAGAATTTCATGATGGCAACAGCATTAAGCCAGGTGTGGGGCTCTTCTAAGCACCAGGCCCTGTGTGACTGCACAGGTCCCACACACATTAAGCCAGCCTTGTTTGGAGGCAGCATGGTGAGTTAGAGAAAAACTCCTTGCCCAGCTGGGAGGAGGAAGTGAAAGGAGAGGATGAGAGGCGAGAGAGGCAGGGGCTGAAGGATGGTCATGAAGTGACGCATGGATCTGAGTTGATTCGAGCCTCCTGATCTCTCCCAGCTCCGCTTAGGCACTGTGAATAGAGCCCTGGGATCCAGTCTCCACTTGAGTGAACATGATGCTTTCCCTGCATGGCTTAGCTGTAGAAGTTGCTGTTTCTCTCAGTATCAGGTGGAGACGTCCCTCCTGCAATAACCATGTGTCGCCGTTGGCCTTGGCTGTATAGCAGGAGAGATGCCCACGTGAACTGAAAGTGTGGCTTGGTCCTCCTCTCACCACTTGTTGGCAACAGCTTTCTCAACATTCCCAGATGCTTGTGAGCCCTGAGATGCAGGAGGTGCCCTGGTCACCTAGAAGAGTGGTGCCTGTGTTTGGAAGAGTGGGGCTTCTATTAGTTTGCAGGAGTGACTGTAAAAAGGTACCACAGATGAGGTGGCTTGAATAACAGGAATGTATTGTCTCACAGTTCTGGATGCTGGAAGCCCAAGATGAAGGTGTTGGCAGGGTTGGCTCCTTCTGAAGGCTTTGAGGAAGAAACTGTTCCATGCTGCACATCTGGCTTCTGGTGGTTTGCTGGCAGTCCTTGGCTTCTGCTGCATCAGCCCCTTCCTGCTTCATCTTCACATGATGTTCTTGTGTGCATGTCTGTGTTCAAACTTCCCTTTTTATAAGGACACCAGTAATACCAGTAATATTGGGTTAGGGGCCCACCCTACTCAGTATGACCTCATCTTAACTCATCAGTGACCCTTGTCCAAATAGAGTCATCTTCCGAGGTGTTGTGTGTTAGGACTTCAGTGTATGAATTTGGCAGGGGGTAGGGGGAACACAGTTTAACCAATAAAAGGGCTGAAAGAAACTAGCTTGTCTTTCTCCTGAGCTAGCACAGTGGTAAAATATACTTCCCTCAACACTTAGTATCCCTACGAAGGGCTGTGTCTCTGGGTTGTGTGCCCAACAGTTACACACAATCCCCTTTTCCTCGCCCACTTCCCAATGCAGAGGCTGGGAAACCCAGATATGACTCCGATTCTCAGCTTCCACTCGCAGTTAGGTGTGGCCGGATGAGCCAGTTCTGGCTAATGACATGTAAGGGGATGCTTGGTGGTGGTCTCTGGGAAGATTTTCCTCCCAGGTGAAAGGAGAGAGAGGCCAGTGGAGAGAGATTTTTTTTTTCCTGTTCTTGGAATGTTGCTGTGTGAAGCTGGTGCTTGATGCTGTTCCAGTTTTCTGCCACCAGGAGGGAAAGACCAACAGAATCACAGAGCTTTACACTTAGTATTGTGACCTCCCCGAGCCCCAGACCAAATGAGGAAAAGTTTCCTCTGCACCGTGTGACGCTGTTGGCTAGGTATTATCACTCGCAGCCAACAACATGCTATGGAAGTTCTACAAAAAGTGGTTAAATAGAAGGGAGGGTATAGCTCAAGTGGTAGAGCACGTACTTGGCATGCATGAGGTCCTGGATTCAATCTCCAGTACCTCCTCTAAAAATAAATAAACCTAATTACCACCCCCTCCAAATAAACTTAAAAAGAAAAAGAAAATTGAAAGTGATTTCATCATGGTAGGCTAGTAAATTATAATGAATACATTTCATCATGGTATATTGCTTAAAGTAATACTAATTGAAAGTAAAAAGTGGTTAAATGGATTAGGGCCATGTTGAATATTATCATTTCTCTTAAAGCATTATATTGCATAAAAGAAACTCAAAGGCTTTAAGAAGTTCTTTTAACCTCAGGGTTTCCTAAATATTTGTAACTATGAAGCTTCTCTCATCTCCCCCCTCTCTCCTGTGACATCTATTGATGTAACCCCTCTCTTTTTTTAGTATAGCATCTCTTGATGGGGCTCATATTGGAAAACACTAGAAGTATGGTAGCAGATATGCTCAAGCTCTTTGCCGAGGCCAAAGTTTCTGACTTTTTACTCCACCCACACCACCTCTGTACATTGCCCCCTCCAGCACATGCCTCTTCCAAGAACAGGCACCTTATTACCTCCAGCCCCCCCGTGCCTGGAGGAACAGGGCTGCGCACGTTGGCCCCCAACTTTGGAAAGATGGCTGACTCCACCCACTGAGGGGCTCGTTGTGCCCCTTGAGTGATCTTCCCAGATGAGGCAGTGACCTCTCACCAACTCCTTTACCATCTCTCTCTGCTTCTCCCAGAGACAAGCGGAAAAATGTTGGAGCCAGAGGCTGTTCTTAAACTGTCAGCTGTAGAAGAACCATTGTCTCCCGGGAGCTAGCTGAGACTAAACTCGGGGAGAATGTATGTACTTCCTCTCTGCGAGACAGAATGGAGCAGATGGCCTATTAGCCAGAAAGGAGTTTCATTAGCATCAGCTAAAATAACCACAAAGAAGCAGCTTTAGTGAGAACCACTTGCAGCTTCCAGGGGAACTTAATTTCTTGCGTACAGAACCCCCACAATTTCCTATCTCGTGTTTTGTCATTTCTGGGCTGGCACGGTGGAGAGTGAAGAAAGCTTATCTGCTTTATATTTGTATTACGTTCCAAGTGTATAAAGTTATTTTTGTCTTCTTCCTATGGAGAGTTCTTTTTGCTATCCCCTTATCACGGAGACGAAAATCTACCCCTTGCACCCTCTAAGCCTACGAAGATTAGAGTTTGCATCTTGTGAGTTGCTAAATTCATTGAGGGGATACCTTCGTAGAGCCAAATATCTCAGTAACTGCAGAATGAAATTCATACACCTAGCCCAACGAGGCTACACCGTGTAAGGGACAGTGACTCTTGATTTGGAATTAAACCAACAAGACAGTAACACCAGGTCTCTTACATGTGATTTTTAAGGAGGTGACTTGACTTTCCTAAACCTCTCTGTCCTCATTTGTAAAGTGGAAATGATATTATCTGTCCTGACCACTGCATAGCATGGTTGTGCAGATTCCATTGAGAAGGCTGAACTCCTCATTTTATTTATTCTAATGTCTTTAGCATCGGGCTTACTCCTGGGCACGTAATAAATTTGTAATAAATGAACGTTGAATGAAAGAGTGAATGATGAGTAAGGGTTACTGTTTCTCGCTGCACTTATAAATCCTATTCCTAGATTATATAGAGATTTGCAACTATAGATGTACTTGCATATTTTGTGAAATTACTTGGTTAATATTTTGATTTGACACTGCTTCACTATAAAATAATATACACATATAATAATAATGATACGACAATATTAATTTTTTCTTTTAACACAGATTATCCAGAATCTGTGTACTTAAATGGAAGTTAAAAGATTCTAGGATCCCCCCTCTCATGTGTGAGTCAGATGCTTGTCACTGTGCAGCCCCAGGCCAGTGGTGCCTTCTTTCCTCTCATATCACGCTCTGTTTATGTTCAGGGTACGGAAGTGCAGTGTGTATAAAAGCTTCCTGAGGTTAGGGTCAGAAGATAGTAGGGATGACAGTAACTTTTTTATTTAACTTTTAGGATACACAACCTCAAACTTTTGAATGATCATAAGAAGAGAGGAGTGGCAATATTTCTTACTGATATGAATGTGGAGGTTCTTGCTGTTTGTATATTAAGAAATATCAGAGCAAATGTGTATACTGAGCACCTTCTAAGCCAGGCAATGTGCTAGGTGCTGGGGAGAGAATGGTGAACAGTACAGACATTCTTGCCTCCTAGAAAGCATGGAGTCTAGTGGGAGGATAAATGCTAAACACATCTTTGCACAAATAAGTCTGTACATATAAACTATACATGTGTAATGCACATGTTACATCCAATATACGTTTAATACATAATTGCTAAACAGTCCAATAAGAAATGATAAGAGAAGAGAAATGATTTAGGAGAAAGGGTTTCTCTCTAAAAGGATTTCTCTTAAATGAGAAACCCTCCTAAAGGGTTTCTCTCTAAATTCTCAATGAAAGAGAATAAACCGAAACATAAAGGATGAGTAGATGTAGCAGCTAAAAAAAAGGGATAAGGGTGGAAAATGGCAGAGGCCCAGAGGTGGCCATGTGACCTGTAGCACAGAGAGCAGGTGGTAGTGGTAGAGGTGAGTCTAGAGAGGTGAGCAGAACCAGGTGATGTAGAGCTTTTTATCAAAATGAAGGATTTTAATTTTTTTTACATAGCTTTCTCCAGCTTTATTTTTTTAATTTTTTATAATTTTTTAAATTGAAGTATAGTCCGTTTGTAATGTGTCAATTTCTGTTGTACAGCATCATGTTTAAGTCATACATATACATACATATATTCCTCTTAATATTCTTTTTCATTATAGGCTTTTATAAGATATTGAATATAGTTCTCTGTGCTACACTGCAGAAACCTGTTGTTTATCTATTTCGTATATCCATCATTATCATACAGGAGTATTTTCACTGTCCTAAAAATTCTCTGTGTTCTACCTATTCATCCTCCACTTCCCTTCTCTCTACCCTCACCACCAACCCCTGGTAACCACTGATAGTTTTACTGTGTTCACAGTTTTTGTTTTTCCAAAATGTCATAGAATTGGAATCATACAGTATGTGGTTCTTCAGATTGGCTTCTTTCACTTAGTAATATGTATTTAATGTTCCTTCATGTTTTTTCATAACTTGGCAATTCATTTCTTTTTAGCACTGAATAATATTCCATTGTCTGGATGTACCATAGTTTATCTGTTTACCTGTTGAGATGCATCTTGGTTACTTCCAAGTTTTAGCAGTTGTGAATAAAGCTGCTCTAAATATCCATGTGCAGGTTATTGTGTGGACATACATTTTCAGCTTATTTGGGTAAATGCCAAGGAGCATGACTGTCAGATCATATGGTAAGAGTATGTGTAATTTTGTAAGAAATCACCAAACTGTCTTCCAGAGTGGCTGCCTCTTTTTGCATTCCCTCCAGCAATGAGAGAGTTCCTGTTGCTCCACATGCTTATCAGCATTTGGTGTTGTAAGTGTTCTGGATTTTGACCACTCTAATAGGAGTGCAGTGATATCTCATTGTTTTAATTTCATTACCCTGTTGACATGTGATGTGGAGCATATTTTTATATGCTTATTTGCCACCTTCATATCTTCTTTGGCAAGGTGTCTGTTAAAGTCTTAGGCTTAGTTTTTAGTTGGGTTTTTTATTGTTGAGTTTTAAGAGTTCCTTGTGTCTTTTCAATAACAGTCCTTTATCAGATAGGTATTTTGCAAGTATTTCTCCTACTCTGTGGTTTGTATTCTTACTCTCTTGACATTGTCATTCACAGTGCAGAAGGTAATACTTTAAATGAGTGACAGATTCATGGATCCTGCCTTGGTGTTGTGTCTAAAAGTTATCACCATACCCAAGAGCATCTAGGTTTTCTCCTATATTCGTTTCTAGGAGTTTTATATTTTGCATTTTATATTTAGGTTTGTGATCCATCTTAAGTTCATTTTTGTGAAGAGGGTAAAGGCTGTGTCTAGATTAATTATTTTGCATCTGGATGTCCACTTGTTTCAGCACCATTTGTTGAAAAGACTATCTTTGCTCCATTATATTGCCTCTGCTCCTTTGTCAAAGATCAGGTCTGTTGATTATATTTATGGGGATCTGTATCTGGGCTCTCTGTTCTGTTCCATTGATCTGTTCATCTATTCTTTCACCAGTTCCACATGACACCAGTGTCATGATTACTGTAGCTTTACAGGAAATCTTGAAGTCAGGTAGCATTACTCTTCCACCTTTATTGTTCAATATTGTATTGGCTATCCTGGGTCTTTTGCCTTTTAATATAAATTTTAGAATCAGTTTGTCAATTTCCACAAAGTAATTTGCTGGGATTTTGATTGGAATTGTATTGACTCTATGGAGCAAATTGGGAAGAACTGAAACTTCGATAATGTTGAGTCTGCCTATCCATGAGATGGAAACACACCCTTTCTTTAATATTTAGAGACATATCTGGATTGATTTTCAGATTCAGCTTTCCATATTTTCTAAGCAGCTGAAGAATACATTTATTAGGAAGGGAAATTAAATTTACATATGTAATCCTCACGTTTTGATTTTTAAAAACAAACTTGTTATTCTTTGTATTTTGTTTCTGAGTACTTTTGCTGCAGATTTTGAGACAGGACTGTATTAACTACCACACATTCACTCTATTGAGCTATATCAAGAGAAATGTGGGGAAATCTGTTGCACTTCAGAATGAAAACAAGTCTACTTGGCACTGTATGGTGGAGATGTTTGTTAGATTTCTCAGGTTATGGGATATAGAGACCAATGAAAGTGAAAATTTCTTTTTACCCTTTCAGTCTATAAGGAAGATGAAAAGCCAATCAAATTAGAAGATTTTTCAAAGTGGGATGAAAAGTTGAAGGCAGATTAAGTGTTCAAATCTGCCAGAATCTCTTAGCAGAATCTTTCCATACTTGGCAGCATTAGGCAAATACTGATGGACTCCATTCATATAAAGAATATGGTACTTATTCCTTAGCTTTTGAAAGGGGCTCATATCCCCTTTCAGTTCCCACTAAAATGTTTGCTTTGATGAAGAATAGTTTATTTTGATTCTTAAGCTTATAGATCAGTGCTTATTTACTTGGTAGGGATAATACATATTCTTATGTTTCATACAAAATTTAAAAGACTTTACTTGGAAAACCCCATCTAACTATTTATAGTTGAGGGCAAAGTGATAGATTCAAGGGATATCTTAGAGAATCGTATAACTTCATTTATTTGCTCAAACTGATAGTCTGAATCAAATGACATTGAAACACATTGCTAATCATACACCGAAATATCAGAATTGGATACCAGTCACCCAAAATTCTACTATCAACATATTTTGGATCATTTGGATCCAAATTTCCCATTTATGGATTATATGTCAAAACACACAGTTCAAAAGTATCAAGCTTAAGACCTACTCTTCAGCTATTATTTATGCAATGTAAAAGTTAAACCATTGTTAAAAATATTACATTAACTTAATATCCAGTAGGAAGATGTTGAGAATGCCATGCACATTTAAAATCTCTTGAATTATTTAACATGTGAAAATCCATATGTGTTACAGTTTATGTAAAAAGGCTTTTCCTAACTCCTTTGCAGTAACAATTAAGCTTTATTTTTCATGACAAAGCTTAAAAATCACAAAATGTGGTGCATATACTCAGTAAATATACTTATGAAGGATATTGAGTCCTCTTTGATCAATTAATTCCATGGAGGAAGGTTTCAAAGATAATTCTTTTTTCTCTGTGGAATTTAGAAATTTCAGATTTCTAAAAGGCTACTTTAGAAATACTAAGATTTGGACAGAAGGAAAGAGTGTACAAGATGTAGGACTTAAGCGAAGGTTAAAAATAGTTTTGCAATTCACCAGTCCTTTATTGGGAGTGAGCAGAGGTGATTACACTCAGAAGTGATAGACAGTATTCGTGTCATTTACTATTGTTACCTGGATGTTTTTGTTTCTTAGAGTTGCCATAACAAAGCACCACAACTGAGTGTCTTAAAACACGTAGTTTATTCTTCCATAGTTCTTGAAATCAGAAGTCTTACATCAAAGTGTTGGCAGTGTTGGGTCCTTTCTGAAGACTCTAGGAGAGGATCCTTCCTTGCTTATTCCAGCTTCTGGTAGGGCCAGGGGTTACTTGGCTTGTGGCGGTGAAGCTCAGATCTCTGCCTCTGTCTGTGCCTGGCTTCTCCCCTGAGTTTCTTCTCTTCTGTCTGAGTCTTCTTTCCTTATACAATGCTTGTCATTGAATTTAAGTCTGTCTGGTTAATACAGGATAATCTCATCTGAAGATCCTTCACTTAATTGCAGTGGGAAAGACCATTTTTTCCAAGTAAGGTCACATTCACAGGTTCTGGGACTTCAGACTCAGAGATATCTTTTTGGCGCCACGACGCAACCCATTACAATTAATTAAGAGCATTGGATAAATGTTAATTTTGTGGTGTGCTAATTATACTAAGATGCTAATATTAGGAAATTTGGGTGTATTATTTTCACGACTTTTCAGTAAGTCTAAAATTATTTCCAAATGAAAAGTTAAAAAAAAAGAAATAAAGATCCTTGAACCCAACTTCAAGCTTACTGAACAAGAGGAGGAGATGTGCATTTAATATTAATAAGTGCTCTAGGTAATCCTTATGTAGACTCAGAAATTATAATTCTCCTTTTAGAGAAAAGAAATACAACATAAAACAAGTGTCTTTTCTTGTCCAGCATTGGTTACAGGAGATTTATAGGTAACGATTCAGTATATGGCTTTTACAGGTGAAAGTGGATGATACCCCCACTAGAGTTTGCCTGGTGGCCCTGGGTTTGTTTGAGAACGAGTTTAAGACTAAAACTTTAATGTTGCAACATACTTGAGTTAACTCTTTTATAAGTTTTCATTATTTCAGCAGTGCTGGCATCTACTCTATAATCTCCTGTGCAATGACTTGTGTTTCCTTTGTTTTATGCCATGGCATTGATTGGTTGCTTTTGAAGTGGGATTTCAACCATTACAGATAGAAGTATGATTCTACTTTAGTTCCATAATGGTAAAAATTTCAGTGTAGATGCTTTGCACTGCAGCCTCTCTGGTATTTAGTCCTTTCAACAACCTAATTTACTGATCATTGTGATGGTGGCTTCTGCAGAGTTACTAGTTGAAAAGTGGAAGAGTTTAAAACTCTGCCAGCTGTTTTGCGGACTTGACATTGACACAGTAGATTAACTGATGTTTTTCTTTGAATAACTGAATTTCTTTGTGTCAATTGGCTAGTGGTTCTGGTGTCTACAAACTAAGCTTTAACCTACTCCAAAGGTGCGTACCATCTAAGTCCACTGCTCCTGTACAACTGCCTTAAGAGAACCTTGTTCAGAAGAGCAGGTAGCACAAGGGGTGTGTGCTCACGGTCACTCTGCAAAGCCCTTCCCAGGTCCTGTCTGAGGCCACCAAGGGGAGGAGCCTCTGCATCTGTGTAGACTGACGTGGGAAAGTTGGCCAGAGAGAGCATACAAATATTTAAAAGCTTCCAGTGCCACATCAAGGGATCAAGTGAAAGAAGGGAATAAAATAATTTTGCCTGTGTAGGGATATGTGGATGTATTTTCTTCTTGGATCATGAGTTTGGTTCATAGCTAGAGTCTTGCAAGTGAGGCGAATACATGCAGTTAGAATAATAAAGATGAAAGGGGGTCTGAGAGACAGAAGGAGAGAGAGAGAAATTAGGGCAAAACAAAGCAGGGAAGAGATGAATTCTCCCCAGTCGGCCTGAGATAAACTCAAGACCTTCAGCTGTATAACTCTTTGAATTCTGCTCTTAAATTTCAGCCATAGGTTCATTACTTACCAATATATTTGATCTATTTGGTCACTTCTTACATCCCAGCTTGACATGTTAGTTGTTTCAAATTGCTGGAATACAAAGTGAAATCCCGTGTTTGAAGAAGACTAGCAGAAGCCTTCACAATTCTCCTCCTGGTCCTTAAATTCTAATCATGAATTCTGCACTTCAACACAGATTTCAAGTAAGAGTATTTTGTTCACATACACCATGATGGTGTTGAGCCTCCTTCTGTTGATGTCTGTGAGCCCGGAATTGGTGGTGCCAAAATCTTTTACACAACACACGGCCTAGGATACTATTGGGAGAGACTTACGGGGGTGTCTGTTACAAACTTTACTTTTTAGTGCCCATTACAAGATGATGATGTGTACTGATTTAGGATTGAAATTAAATTATGATAACATTTTAACATTTTGGCTATAAATGTTGACATCTATAAAAATGATTACTTTTATATGTTGAATCACCTCACATTAAATGTTGTTTTTCTATTAATTCATTCTTATAGCACCTTCCTCCTCTCTCCCTGTCACAGTACTGTGCATATGATAGGTGCTCAATAAATATTTAGTAACAAAAAAATGGTAATAGAGGAGTTTTGAAAACTTTCACCTACTACAAAAGGGCATATTTTTAGGGAAAGAGCAAGCAGTTTGCTTTTAGATATGTATTCACTTAACATTCATTGTGAACTTACTACATTCCAGATATTTTCCTTGGGAATCAGTGATGAATGGGACATGGTCCTTGAGCTCACACTCAAGTTAGGGAGATGGCCAGTAGTACAGGGTTGTCACCAATTACTTAAGGGTCCTAGTTTGCTCAGTTAGTATGCTATCCCCACTTCCTAAGATAAGTATAGGCTTTCCCCATCACTAAGAGTTCAAGACTCTCTGCCCCTGTATCTTTCTGGATTTCCTGGGGTGGGGAGTTAGGATGGGATGAGAGCCAAGTACTGTCTGCTGCTATGGGGGTGCTGGGCAGTCTAGTGTGAGGTGAGGGGAAGGATGGGAGAGGAGAAGGACATCCTCTCGGATGCAGAAGAGGGATCAGGCGGCACAGACTTGGGTGCAGGACATGGGAGGCTCTTCTCGAAGATGAAGGCTGAGCTGTCCTTGAGCATGGACTCAGTTCCAACATGGCTTCCATTGGTTCTCAGGTCTCAGGGACCCCATCTCTTTCCATCTCCTTTACCCCACTTACTCCCCTTTTGGCTAGTCCTCTTGAGTCCCACTCTTCCCTTTGATTCTGCCACATAAATTCCTCTCTGTTCTCTTCTTTCATAACAACTTACTGGCAAGACACCCTCTACCCCCCAACTTTTTCCTAAAGTTTCTGGAGGTCAGGAATAAAACCTTCAAATGCTCCCAGGTGGTGAGGGGACTTGTTTCCTTTCATTCTGACTGCAGCAAAAGAGGGGAAGAAGACAGAACATTTCCATTTCCATATTAAAACAGGTTAGCTCATTTATAATCACAGGTAGACTCAAATAATTGCAGTAGGAAGCCAGTGAGCTTTAGTAGAGGCAGATAGAAAATTTATGAGAGCAAAGAGGAGAGAGCCAGAGGTGAGTGCAGCCTTCCCTGGGGAAGTGATGCTGGAGCTGGGCCTTGGGAGATGTGTGAGATATTGAGAGAGAATTCCAGGTGGAAAAAAGAAGAGCATGGAGCCACAGAGAAAAGAGCTTTGGGCCCGCTAGGGTGGGTTCTGTAGGAGAATGGTGGGCGCTGAGGCAGGGCGGCTGGGGAAGAGCCAGACTGTGATCAGCTGTGTAAAGTGTGCTAAGGGGTTGGGTCTTGACCTTCCAGGCAGTGGGAAACTATTACCTAAAACTCACAGAAGCACCGTTCCCTGCCCTCCCTCTAAATCAGTCTAGATGTTAATAACATTCCTCGGTCATCCCGCCAGCTTGGGCTCTCCTGAGAAGCTGGTGAGCAGCTGTCATCTAGTAAATGGACCACACGTTTAGTAGGAAGGGCTCTGCCTTCTCTCATTTCTTCCGGCCTGTCTGGGTAATCAATACTTGTATATCAACAGAGAGCTGGAAAAAAAAAAAAAGAAAGGAAGATTAATTATAGTTGTTGAGTAAGATGGAACCTTCAGATTCATGAAGACCTTAGAGGGAAAAGCAAGGTCTAATCGGCATTTGTTATCTTCCTGGCTTGGGCTCAGGTGATGAATGAAAATGGACTGATGGGCACAGGTGACAAGGCCTGGTGCTCCTAGAGTGATGAACTCCTGCCATGCTTGTCGACTCACTTTCCTGGAAAACGAGTTGGCTTCACTTTTTCCTTTGTTTTCCTCTTGCCGTCAAAAAGAAAAAATCATTTAAAAAATAAATTAAAGAGCTATCACTTATCATGCCATGGTGGTTAAAACAGTGAATTTAAACCCAAAAATAGTTTTAAGTAATCCATTTAGAAGAATGCCAAAGAAGGTTAAAATTTACCAGGAAAGACATATAAACATTCAAGTTTTACCCTTTTCGGATATCACCTGGGGGAATATTTATCCTTTCAGGGCTCACTTTATCTATACAATTTTCATCTTGAAACTGTTCCAGAGCCTCTCAGGACCAACCTGGTGTATTTACTGCGGTAAATCTCTTGCACTGAGGGGTACAGCCAGCACCAGCCTGGGTGAGTTATTATGTATGCGAGAGTGAAAATGAACTGCTCACTTGAAGGGCACAAATGTTGGGAGTTACCTGAGGGCATTTTGAAAATGGCTAGTGTCTGTAACTGTGATTTCAAAAAGGACACCTCATCTAATTAAAGGCAGTAGGCATCACATTAAAGTTGTAAATCATGTGCTTGGGATTTCATTTAGAACATTTACCTGGACATTTGACTCTGGGTGAGGTGAGAGATGCCTCCCGACTCTGTTTTTAAGGGCAGAAATCCGTCTGCCTCCGTTGTAGTTAACTCCTAAACTTTCCTGGCAGAACCTCTCCCCAGCCTTCCCTCTCCTGCAGATTTCTCCACTTGGTGCTGGGGGCCTGGTGCTATCAGTGTTAGGGTGAAAGCAGACAGGTAGTTGGTTAAGAGCCCTCTTTGATGCTGGTGGGTGCGAAGCCTGGGGATAGAGAGAGAGAGGCATTGCTGTTCTTGTTTTCTTTTTCTTCCCTTTCCCTTCCATTTCCTTCTTTCCTTCTTTCTTCCTTTCTTCCTTCCTGCCTTCCTTTCTTTCTCTCTCTCTCTTTCCCTTTTCTTTTCCTTTCCTTTCCTTCCTTCCTTCCTTTCTTTTCTTTCCTTCCTCCCTCCCTCTCTCTCTTTCTTTTCTTTTCTTTTCTTTCTCTTCGTTCTTCCTTCCCTTCCCTTCCCGAAATCCCTTCCCTTCCCGAAATCCCTTCCCTTCCTGAAATCCCTTCCCTTCCCTTCCCTTCCCTTCCCTTCCCTTCCCTTCCCTTCCCTTCCCTTCCCTTCCCTTCTCTTCCCTTCCCTTCCCTTCCCTTCCCTTCCCTTCCCTTCCCTTTCCTTTCCTTTTTTCTATCCTCTGCCACTTCAGAAACATTTATCAAATGGAGTAACAGAGACCTGACTTGTACTTCGTCTAAATTCATGACGATCTTGTGGGCTTTGGTTAGCTGAGGTTCATAGACTGTGCTAAGTTTTCTTCCTAAAAAAGGTAGGAAATTGCCCATGGGGTGTCATTGCAGGCCCTGTCTTCATTTAGAATCCTGGCATCTTAGAATCTTACATGCTTGGGCTCACACTTGAGATTTGGATTCAGTAATTTTGGGGTAGGGGGTGCCCAGAAATCTGATTTTTTAGACAGACATTTGAGGCGATTGTTTTTTAATAGAATATTGCTTATTTAATTATTAAAAATTTTTATTATAGAAATTTTCAAGTAGCCACACAAATAAAGTTGAGTAATGAACCTCCATACATACATCCCCCAGTTCCACCAATTATCAATATTTTTCATTTTGTCTGTGTACCCATTAAAATTTTTCCTCATGTATTTTAAAACCAATCCATTACATTAGTTATTTCATGAGTAAATATTTAACTAGGCATTTCCAACATGTTTTTGTTTTTACATACCACTATGGCATGTCATAACTGCAAAATTAATAATTCTATAGTAACAGTTAATACTTGGCCCACTTTCAAATTTCTCTGACTATGTCAAAAATACCTTTCTGTGGTTGGCTTGTTTAAACCTATATACATTGCAGTAGTATGCTCTATGTCTTTATTTTGTATGACTCCCCATTTTTTAAAGACACTGATTTGTAGAGAAACCAGACCTTCTCCAACTTTAATATAAATCACCTGTGAATCTTAAGTGCAGATGCTGACTCAGCAGATCTGAGGTAGGCCTGCAATGCTGTTTCTGTCCTTCAGGCTGAAGCTGTTGAGGGTTGGGGAGATAGGGAACCATACTTTGAGTAACAAGGCTGTAGGAATGTCCCACATTCTAGATTTGGCTGAGTCTGTCCCTGGGTGTTGTATAACCTGTCCTGACCCCTGTGTTGCCTATAGATGGAAGTTTCGATATTAGATAGGCTTGATTTAGATTCAGTTTTAGTTTTTTAAAATTTGGCAAGAATTTTTTAGTAATTGGAGTTATCTACTTCTTATTGTTATTATATAAGGAGACACATAACGTTGTGTTATTCCATTTTTAGTGATGCTAAGATTGATCATGGATTAAATCCCAGATTATTCTGATTCAGAAGTTCCATGAATGAAGATATGAAAAGCTACCTTAAACTAATATTGTGGTTAAAAATAGTGGCAATAACTTCTGTTTCTTAAGGGCTTGTTATGTGTCAGGCACTATTTTAAGTATTTAAATGTATTAAATTATTTAATTCTAACAATAACCCCAGGAGGTAGGTACTATTATTAGTCCCCCATTTAAAATAGAGAAACTGAGTCTTGGAGATAAGTAAGTTAACTTACTTGCCCAGGATCACACAGCTAGTAGCTGTCAAAGCAGGATTCAAACCTCTGAAGGAGGGTACTATTTATGCCTATCAATTAAAATGCAAAAGTCCTGCTGAGAGTAACCATCATTTATACCACCTAGTCTGACAAGTTGGCCCATTTTATACTCTGCAAGCTGATAACAATTTATACACGTATAAACAAACTCCCCTTGTCTTTTTCAGAGCAGTTTTTCATAAGTGGGGAGGAGGCAGATGACAGTGAAGTTGGGAGTGGAAGAATAAGTAGGGAGCAATTAAGAAAGAGGGCAGGAGATGGGGAGAGGTAAGGGGACGCTCAATGCTAAGAAGGATGGGACATAGGTCAGGTCTACCTAATTCAAATCAGGTAGCCCTGACCATGCCCTGACCTGCTGTACAAGTTAGCTAACTGCAAAGTTAGAGGCAACAAAGTGTATATGAGACCGCTCTTACTTCTGGAATTAACTATGAATTTGAAGGGAGTTCCAAAACCACCCTCATGTTTGATAACTTTCTAAAGGGACTCAGAGAACTCCCTGAAGCCATCGTCATGTTTGTGGTTTATTGTAGGGAAGGTTACAGATTAAAATCAGCTGAGGGAAAAGATGCATAGGGCAGAGTCCAGGAAAGAACCCCATGTGGAACTTCCAGTCATCATCTCCCCATGGAGTCAGGGTAGCTGTTACTCTTCTGGCATCAGTGTGCGACAGTACTCATAGAGTAGGGATGCTCACATGAGTCTCGGGATTCGGAGTGTTACAGGGCTCCATCATACAGGCGTGATTGATTGCTCACAGGGTTGATCTCAGTCTCTGATCTTCAGTCCTTCTGGAGGTTGACTCACACCACTGATACCAAAGTCCCCACCGTAAAGCATATTGTTAATACCTAACGTGGCCAGTCTCCACCCTGTGGCTCTCTGGTGAGCCAGCATTACTCACAATCACATTGTTAGGCTGTCCTGTGTGACCCAAGGCCAAGACAAACAGAGATACTCCTATCAGACATGGCATTCTAAGGGCTTAGAGATTATATCTCAGAAGCCAAGGGCAAAGGCCAGACCTCTTTTAACCGCTTTTTGAACAAAATTAAATGTTTTTAGTACATACCTATCATTGTAGCAGGAGGGGGAGCTTTAACCCGCCCACCTGGTTCCACTGGAGTACCTCATGGAGACAGTTCATCCCCACTGAGGGGATGAGAGCCCATTCTTGAGCCTATTCCAGTCATCCCAACATATGAGGGAGAAGATGAGCCTGAGAGAGGAGGGGTTTGCCTTACTTTGTGTTCCCATTCTGTTAGCACATTGGGCAAGTGGTGTGTGTAAACACTGGGTGACTTTGCAAGTTCTATTTAATAGCTTAATTTGTCTCGGGGCGTGTGAGATACTAAACCAGAGAAAACCAATGCCATACTTGATCTTAGCAAAAATGTTGTAAAGCAGGTACACTCTAAGAAATGATCAGGCTTAGTTTAGGGATTATAAAGTTAATGGACATTGTGGAATCTTAGTTTCCTTCTGAACCTTCAGAAAAGTTGTAATGTCGATTTTACAACTGCAATTAAAAAGAATTCAAATTCTTTTTCATTAAATGAAAACAAACATATGTATGTATATGCATAACTGGGACATTGTGCTGTACGTCAGTAATTGGCACATTGTAACTGACTATACTTCAATTAAAAAATAAATTAAAAAAAGAATTTAAATTTACTTAACTTTTCTTCTAGCCTGTTGAAACTTCACTTCATCATCTCACACAGACATCTACCTCTCCTAATTGTAGAAACTCTCAGGAGAATCTGTTAGATGGGGTTCTTTGTCACCCTATAACTGCAAAAGCTGTGCATTGACCATAGGCCATTCAGCAGATATCCCACTGTCTGCTAGGTTAGTGCATTTTGGCACTCAGATGAAAAGGTTTATCCTAAACATCTGCCTTTGACTAGAGGAAGGAGCTTTGATGATGGATCTTCCCAGCAGAAACCTTGTTTTACTTGTCTACATCCTCAGTGCCCAGCCCAGGGTTTGGCAGACATTAGGCATTGCCTGCGAGCCTTCAGAAGGAACCCTGAAAATAATGGTTTGTGTGTGAAGGCCTGCTGTGTCCAGGTTAGCATTAGTTTGGAAAACTCTTTTTTAAAAAGTAAAAAAAATGAGTTACTGAAATAATCCAGACTATTCAGAAAAAAACAAATGGATAAAGTTAAAACAAAACAGGAAGCCTGTCATGGCATAAAATTTTGGAAAGCAGTAATTTTCATTTGTTCTCAAGGTGCTAAAGTACCACTGATAGGAAGAACAAGAGGAGAGAATGAAAAACTTAATAACATAATAAACATAATAGAATGATTAATAAAACTTGTTATCAACTTAATTAGCTAAAAATAACAATGATTATTTATTTATTTTTAGTTTAAAAAAAACCCTGTTAAGTGATGGGGCATTCTAGTCTTCTTGGTCTTTTTATTTAAAAAAATTTTAATTGAAATATTTCACATGTAAATGAAATCATTACAGTATTTCTCTTTCTCTGATTTATTTCACTTAACATAGTACCTTTTAGATCCATCCATGCTGTTGCAAATGACAATTTTTTTTATGGCTTAGTAGTATTCGAATGTGTGTGTCTCACGTCTTCTTTATCCATTTGTCTATCAGTGGGCACATAAGTTGCTTCCATATCTTGGCTATTGGAAATAATGCTGCAGTCAACATTGGAATGCAGATATCTTTTTGAATTAGTGTTTTTGTTTTCTTTGGGTAAATGCCCTGGAGTGGAATTGCAGGATCATGTGGCAGTTCTATTTTAAAATTTCGTGAGGCACCTCCATACTGTTTTCCACAGTGGCTGCACTGATTTACATTCTTACCAACAGTGTTCAAGATTCCCTTTCTCCACATTCTCACCAACACTTGTTATTTGTTGTCTTTTTGATGATAATCATTCTGAAAGGTGTGAGGTAATACCTCAGTGTGGTTTTGATTTGCATTCCTGGTCATTAGTGATGTTGAAATTCTTTTCACGTGTCTGTTGGCCATTTGTAAGTCTTCTTTGGAAAAATGTCTGTTCATGTCCCCTGCCCATTTTTAGTTGGATTGTTTGTCTTCTGATATTCAATTGTATGGGTTCTTTATATGTTTTGAATATTAACCTCTTATTGGATTTGTTGTTTACAAGTATCTTCTCCCATTCAGTAGGTTGCCTTTTCGATATGTGGATAGTTTCCTTTGCTGTGCAAAAACTTTTTAGTTTAATGTAGTCCCATTTGTTTATTACATTTTAAAAACTGTTTTATTGAGATTTGATTCACATACCACACAATCCACCCATTTAAAGTGTTCAATTCATTGTTTTTTTTTGATATATTTATAGATACACAGATATGTACAACCATCACTGCAGTCAGTTTTAGAGTATTTTCATCACCTCAAACAGAAGTTCTGTACTCCTTAATTGTTATTCCCTTGTCTCCCCCATGCCTTCTCCAGCCCTCAGCAACACTAATCTACTTTCTGTCTCTGTAGATTTCCCTGTTTTGAACATTTCGTATGATGGAATCATATAATGTGTGGTCTTTCGTGTCTGGTTTCTTTCACTTAAAGTCTTCAAGGTTTGTTTGTGCTGTAGCATGTACCAATACTCCATTTATATGGCTGCCTTCTACTCCATTGTAACACATTTATATAATGCATTTTGTTTTTATCATCAGTTGATGGATATTTGGGTTGTTCCATCTTCTGACTATTGTGAATAACATTGCTGAAAACATTCAAGTACAAGATTTTGGGTGGACATGTGATTTCATTTCTCCTGGGCATACACCTGAGAGTGGAATTGCTGAGTCTTACAGAAACTCTGTGTTTAATCATTTGAGGAGCAGTCAGACTGTTTTCCAGAATGGCTGCACCACTTTACATTCCCACCAGCAGTGTCTGAGGATTCTGATTTCTCCACATCCTTGCCAAAACTTATTTTCCATTAACTTTTTCTTTTATTATAGCCATCTAAGTAAATGTGAAGTGGTCTTTTATTATGGTTCTGATTTTTATTTTCTTCATGGCTGATAAGGTCAGGCATCTTTTCATGTACTTATTAGTCATTTTTACATCTTCCTTGTACAAATGTCTATTGTTTTTCATTCTTAATATTTGATTTTTCTTAAGCTTCATCTGAAAAATGGTGTTGTAATGCCTAGTTGTTAATAGACTAAATAAAATGGTACATATAAGCATTTAGTTTGTGTCCAGCTCTCAATTAATGATTGTAATTATTGTCATGACTCACAACATCTCTGAACCTCTGTTTCTTCATCTCTATTATCCTGAAAATTTGTGATTTTTCCCCCTACTATACCTCAATTATAATATAAATGTGATCACTGGTATTTAATATTAAATCATGTTCTGTGCCAAATACTAATGAATAGCATTATTTGACTCCTGCCAACTATAATCAGGACATCCTGGGAATTCATTTGGAGGAACAGTGTGTAAACCTCAGATTCCACATGGTACAAGGATGGTGTAAAACATCTGTCACTGGAATGTCACAGCAAGAAACCTCAAGAGTTAAGTAGAACAAAAGTTAAGTAAAACTATAGTCATAGATGGAAAAACACTACCTAGCAGAGCTAACTCTTAGAATAAGAACAGTCACTTGCATAGCACTTAGTATGTGCTATGCCCTGTTACAGCCTATGTAGATACACTTTTTAAATCTTCACACAAAATATGGAATGAATGAAATGAACAAATACTTAATGAGTGCCTTCTGTGTCCCAGGTCCTGTACTCTTGCTGGCAAGCCAAATGGTGAGCCAAAAGGACACATTTTCTACCTTCAGGGACTGCAGCCTAGAGAAGGAAGTGACAAGGCTCACCTAATCCCACCAATGAATGTGAATTTCACTGAGATGGAAGCCATGGAGGAATGGACATGGTGCCATGCAATTGTATGCTGGAGGGGGATTGCTTTTCTGGGAAGTAATAACTGAGCTGAGAGATGGAAAGGGGTGCATTGATTGGAGTAGAGGAGTGAGATGCCAGAGGGAAGAGCTCGAGCCAGTTTTCTGTGGCTGGAGGAAGCAAGGTGAAGTTCAGAAACTGAAAGGTCAGGATGGCTGGAGGACAGAGAGCAAGGAGGGGCATGTTATAAGGTGGGCCAGAGCCCTGTAAAGCTCAAGAGAGATTTTGGTCTTTATTCTGAGAACAATAGGAAGTTATTAAAAGATTGTAATTAGGGGGACAACATGACCAGATTTCTGTTACTGTGGCTGCAGTGTGGGAAACAAAAGGGAAGGGGCCTGAGGGGAATGGGGAGACCAGTACAGACAAAGACTTAAATGAGCAACTTGGAGAGGTCCAAGTTAATGAGGTAGATGACTCTGCTGGCAAGATGTGCCTTTGTAAGGCTTAGGTATTTGTCTTCCCTGTCATGCTGTGGGCTGTCTTCCAGGTGCCAGCCAGTGTCTGACAGAAAAAAATCAATTTTCTAGACACATATGCTTATGACCCAGAGACAGAATATGGAAATGCTGAGCTCATCCAGGATGCTATTCTGTTATAAATCTTAGAATGCCTGGGATAACTCCTCTCTTGGTGCCTTTTTAGCCCCAGGCGTCCTGCAGGACCTAAGTTCATCTCTTCCTTGATTTCTTTTCCCAGCACTCTGCCCTCTTTGATCTCTCCTTTTCTGAACTCCTATTGGATTTTGTAATCTATTTCTAGTTTGGGCTTTGCAAGGTCAGCGCTTAGAGTCTTTACTGCAGTCGACTGCCTGCTGTTCCCAGGTGAATATACCTTTTTATGACCTCATGTTCCAACAGCTGGTTCTCCACAGGGAATGTTAACAGCAAGGTATAGCAGCATCCATTTCCACTAAATGATACCCAAGAACAATGGGCATCAGAATTACTTTTATTGGAATTACTTTTATTAGAATCATGGAACATATATACTATCTTATATGAATGACCTTTGAACTTAAGTAGATAATTACTACCATTGAGATCTAAGCTTTTTTAAAAAATTTATTTTAACCCCCTTTAGTCTGTTCTCCATGTTGTAATCTGAATACCTAGAAAAGTGCTTGGCACATAGTAGTAGCTCAATAAATGTTTGATGAATGAATGAATAGATGAATAAATGAACTTTCTACATGTCAAGCACTGTTCTAGGTGCTTAACTTGGATAATTTCTCTTAATCTTTATAGCACTCTAGGAGCTGAGTTTATTATTATCCCTTTAAAGCAGTGCTGCCTAGCAGAAATATAACATAAGCCATGTGTGGAATTTCAAATTTTATGGTATAGCTACATTTAAAAAAATTTTTTTAAAGTAAAATTAATTTTATAGTATATTTAATATATCTAAAATATTATTTAACATGTAATCAATATAAAAAATAGTAATTAGGTATTTTACACTTTTTTTTGTGCTAGGTCTTTGAAACCCAGTGTGTAATTTCACAGAGCACATCTCCACTCAGAGTAGTCACATTTCTAGTGCTCAATAGCCACATGTAGCCCCTGGCTACCATATTGAACAGCAGAGTGCTAGAACTTAGGATGGTTAATGAGCCCAAAATCCCAAGTTAGCAAGTGGCAATCTGGACTTTAGATCACTTGGCTCTCAATCTGTGACCTTAATGACATGCATGCTGTTCTCTAATGAGCTACATTTCAGGGCAGACTTATGAAGCACCTTAGATATAATCAGGCAACTTCTTAACCCTTAATCAGTATCAAATTTCAGTCAATATAAATAACCTGGTAATTCTCTGAGGCATGAATAGAAGGTATTTTTCCACTTTCTGCTGAATCTTTTCTCTACTGGCCTCCTCTGGGGCTTGCTGCCTGATCCAGGACTTGAGGCCAGCTTGCCATCAAAGCCCTTCCAAGGGGATGCCTCCGGCGTGATTTCTCTGTGATAGGTACCAGTGGTACCAATGGTCTGTTCACTTTGCTTAGATTGTTGGGAGGAAAGGAAAGCATGGCCTTTATCTTGCCCAGTCCTGCCTGGTCCTGATCACTGGATCCCTGCCTGGTTCTCTTTGGCTCCTTGACTGTTTCTTGTACATAATGATCAAATTGGAAGGGAAAGAAAACTACATAGTTGCCGCATGAGTGCCTTTTCCACCAGGAGTAAGTCTTTGCCTATCATTTTGAATTTAGAATGGTGTGATTTCCACATTTAAGCTGAATAATTCTTTGTCAACGATTATAACCCTGGATGCCATACTTTAGTTTGGACAAAGACTACATTTGTAAAGGGCGATCTTATCTTTTTATTTTTATTTTTTTCTGGTACAAATTAATGCTTATATTTTGCAGACATAGAAGTAATTATCATCTCTACCATTTAGCACTCTGTCATTGTTCAGCTTTCTGTTGCTGTGAAACAGACTACCCCAAAAGTTAGGGACTTAAAACATCCACTTTATTTAGTTGTGGTTTTGTGGGTCAGGAAGTTTGAAAAGGGTCAACTGGGTGTTTCATCTCATGGCCGAGGAAACATCTGCTTCCAGGATATTTTCTTCACCCACAAGTCTGGTGCCTCAGGACTTCTCAGCCTCTTTTTCTTTCCACATGGCATCTCATCTGCCAGGATTTCTCCAGCATAGCTTGGGCTTCACAGAAGGGTAGTTCCATGGTGATTGCTATTCTTACGTGTCACTGGCTTCTAAGAGGTGGGATGCAGAAGCTACTGGGCCAGTTAAGGACAATGTTTGGAACTGGCACAGTATCACTTCTGCCATATTTTATTAGAGCAGTTACCAGGCCCAACCAGATTCAAAGGGGTGGAGAAATAGATTCCACTTCTTGAGAGGATATGTTAAGGTCATGCCGCATAAGAGCATGTGGGGTGGGAAATATTGTTGTAGCCGTCTTTGAAAAATGCAGTCTGCCAGTTATATGCCATCTTGGATGGTGTCCATTTGTCTCATATCTTTTCTGCTATTGCAATTACAATCATCTTCATATTGTTTCTTGTTTTCTATAGAGGCCAACAGCCCTATAGTTAGCACTAACTAATTATTGTTGATTTGCCAATAAAGCATCCAAAATAAATTAATATTTGAAATTTTAGGAAAAAATAAATACCTATTTATACCTGACATGAAAACTAGTTTTTGCCAAATGGTTTACTTAGTTGTCCAAATTTGTTTTGTTTTTCCCTTAGCATGCCTGCCCTTCTCAATACTTTCTAGATCATCCTTCCAGACTCATAGTTATCTCCTCTATGAGGTCTTCTCCAGTTAACTCAGCCTATGGTATCTATCCATTATCTCTACCCTAGCCATTTGTGCTGATTATGAGGATACTTGCTCTCTGCTCCAAACCTGCTCTTCTATACCCTGCTTTGTGATATTGAGCTGACATCCTGCAAACTAGATTTTTCTTTTGGAGATGTCTTCCTATTAGGTTCCACCAATAGAACACAATAGAGGGAGATTGGAAGGTAGGAATGAGAAGGAATGGACCTGCTTCTTCCTGTTTGCTTGCTCTTCCTGCCCAGTACTCAGCAATGGTTAAGGGGTCTCAGCTCCATGCATTCTCTTTTACAAGTTATCTGTTATCCCAGCTTCTTCCTCTTGTGTCTCCAGCCCTAGGGATGGTAGCCACTTCCTGCAGTTATTATCTCTGTGTTACATCAGCATTCCCTTTTTGTTTTCACCACCTTCCAACACCAATCTCTTATATTAAATTCTTTCTGTTGAAATACCTAGAGTGATCTCTGTGTTCCTGACTGGACCCTGACTGGTACTCTGTCCAGACTCCTGATTGGATAATTGTGTACTGCTTTGTGACATGTTATATAGTTGCCCTGAGCTGTTATTTTCTATTTTCCCATGTTGTCCTTGCTTTCTACTTTATATTTTAAACTCTTTGAGGCAAGAGACCATATCTTACAGTTATTTGTGTTTTACATGGTGACCTTTACTTAGTGAGTGTTCCTGGCTCATAGTTAGTGTGTAATAAATGTTTATCAAATTTTTTTGTGGAGTTGGCAATCAAGGATAGCAGATATGGAGTCCAAGGCAATGGTCAGGGCAAAGGCATTGATTGCTTCTAGGGATGGAGATGTTTCCCAGCCAAGCTGTTATTAATTGTGAGCTGCTGGTGGATGGGACACAATTATAGGATGGTTGTCCTGGGGTTGTAAGTTCAAGAGGTCACATTCTGTATCAGCTGAAACCCTTTAAACCAATATTTGAAAACACTGGGTTCCTTGAAGTCATTTTCCCTTCCAGTTGAAGCATTTCTGGTTGACAGACACCTAGGTTACTGAAGTCTCATGTTTTATTTGTTCAGATTAGTTTTGAGAATAGCTTGTCTTGAGTGCACCCCTCACCTAGGTTGTGAAAATTGAACTTATTTAAGTAAATTAAGGTATTTAAATTTGGACTGCTGAAGTGGATGTAGGATGATTTTTGCTTTGATGTTAGTGATACTGTCCTAATGTGAAATTAAAGAATAAGGAAAAACTCTTTACAGTTGTATTTAATGGTCTTCTTTCAAGACATTTGTGATTGTTTATGCTTCAGCATTTTATGGTAAAGTGGAAATTACTTTGTTAAACTGGTTTCCATCTTTCCCTCAAGCAACCTAATACTGTCTGTTTTGTCAGAGTTTAATTTATCCATAATGTTGTTTTCCTGTGTTGAACTTCCAAAGCCTGTTTTTTTTCAGCCTCTCATATATTTAATGGAGGACAGGTAAGTCCTATCTGATTCTTGACTTGCTCTGCTCACCTCAATGTGAGTTTTAGTAATGTATTTAGTCAGGTGTCAGCATTTGGATAATGGAGATTTCTGTGACACCTTTTACTTTCTTTTCCATCAAACAAATGTGTTAATTAATGTATGACATTTGATCACAAGATAGAGACCATCAGAATGAACCTTTCTTATTTCTTTCTTGTTCATGGTTCTTGTCTAGACATATGTGTCATTTGGAGAAGAATTAATGACCACATTAGCATCAACACTAATTGCAAGCCCAGTCACCTGATGAGGTGCTTCTCTGCTGAGGATCAAAATAAGCTGATAAAATTAAAAACTCTAACCCATATGGCTTTCTTGATATTAAAAAGTACAGATTTAATAGTCTGTTTCTTAAATTTGGTACTATTTAAGGATCATGCTTTGTTTGTTTCATTTTGTTTTAATTAGGTTTTAACTTGAGGAACTACATGCATAAAATGGTCCATGAAATGCAACTGATTACCAGTTGTCACCATTGCAATTTTATGCAGTTGACCACACGATCATCTCAGCACTTCTTTTAGGCCAGAAAGCTGATTCATTTTTTGTGTTCCTAAATAATCTCAGTGCCTTAATGATGTTTAGTGCTCTCTGATTTTAGGGTCTGTTTTAAAATAAATCTAATTCATTAAATATTTAGGGTGCTTACACAGATGTTTGTGAATCAGAAGTTAGTAGTGTTTCCATGGAAGAATAAATCAAGGCACAGAAGGAAAGTCTATGGGCTGTTTTAAAGTTAAGAAGAAATGCCTTTATAGCTTTCAAAAGTGTTTGAAAATTAAATGCTTGATTTATAAGGGCTGTGTACACACAAGGCTCAAATTATTCATGTATCATTTAGAAAATGTAAAATGCTTAATGTTCTGACATTATGTGATCATTGCTATTCTAATGTATAGTGTCTACTAAATCTTTCTGGAAGCGGGTGAGGGTGGCATTGATATACAGGAGCACATGCTTCATGTGCTAGTAAATCTTTCTTCCATTGAATTAAGGCCAAGGAGGGAGCAGTGAGTGGAACTTAAAGTGATATTACAGTATCTGGTACTGTTCTAATCAATAAATATGTAGCAGTGCTGGTGAAAAATAGGTAAAAACACACAAAAATCCACTAAGGCGACAATGCAGTCAGAAATTTATCAATGATGCTTTTTGGTAAGGCTTCCCAGAATCATGGTCATGACTCAGTAGAGTTGCCTTTCAAGGTTGATGCCATCTTAATTCTCTCTTTTCTTTTGGTACCCCTCTGATGACACGCATTAGAATCACTGCTCTTTGTGGTGCTTATTCATTAATGAGTTGGAGTCCTCCTATCACTAGCCAGCTGGGTGAACTTGAACATGTGGCTTCATTTTCTAAGCTTCAATGTCCATAATAGGCACAGCTACCTCGTAGGATTAATATGGATTAAAGAGGTAATTCATGTCCACATTCAGCCTGGGGCCTGGCACACAGTCATCCCTTGGTGTGGCTGTGTCACTCTTCACCTTCTGCAGATGCCTGCCCACAGTTGTTTTGACAAAGAGTGAAAGGGTGCATTGTGAAAAGGGCTAGGGAGAGAATAATTTAACAAAAGGGTAATTTTATCCCCATAGTTCAGTGTAGCAAATGGAACTCTTTGAGTAAGCGTGAGAATGTAGGAGGCCCAAATGTAATGTGTGTAGGAACTGGTTGGCTAATTCCAGTTCTTCTTTTTGAGTTGTGGAGGGGGACTCCAGGTGCAGTGCTCTGGGCTGTCTTGGGGAACTCAACTTCTGCCCTTGACAATATAGAGCTCAGTACACAGGGGAGAAGAGCTCCTTAGCACAGTCACCCTCTTTTCTTAACTGGAGACAGGCAGGAAATCTCAGTTGAGGAAGGTGATATATGAATGTGTACTGGGGTGTGGGGCTGAGGAGTGGGAGGAGACAAATTAGGCTAGGCACTCTATGTCAGTGTTAGGATGGTGAATTCATTAAGCATCTTCAAGAGCTAACTATATGAGGAGTATTTACTCTGTTAGTTACAGTACAGGAGAAAACTCAAAGATGGGAAAAATCATGGATCCCTTGTTCTTTAGGATCTTGTCGCCTAATGGCAGTAGGTTCTGAGGGTTTCCAGCAGAGAGGACATCACACACACACACACACACACACACACACACACGGGCGCACACACACACACACGCGCACGCAGATGAAATGACCTACCTGGGGTCATGACACTACTCAATCCACCCGGATTTCTTTGTGCTCCTTGCCCCTTCTTTGTCCTTTGGTGCCAGGGCTGTTGACGCCCTGACTTGTTGATCTAGGCTGGTGCTAGAGGAAGAGGGACCCCAGACTCCAGTGGAACTGCGGTTACTGACAGGCCCCCTAAAACAAGTGGTTCTCAAACTTTTTATCCTTGGGACCCATTTCCACTCTTACAAATTATTGAGGACTTTGAACAGCTCTTGTATATATGCTGTATCTACTGATATTTACCATGTTAGAGATTAAAATTTATTAATTCACTTAAAATAGTACCAATAAATTCATTACTTATTAACATTAGTAACATTTTGAACAAAAAATAATTACATTTTTCAAAACAAAATTTTGGAGAGTGGCATTGTTTTACTTTTTTTCCCTTCAAATCTCTGTAATGTCTGGCTTAATAGAACACAACTGGGTTCTCAGATGGGCTTCTGAACTCAGTGCATTGTGATCTCACACATTAATTTAGCTGTGGAAAGCTCTGTTGTACACTCGGGAGAGAATGTGAGTGCAAAAGGCAAATAACATCTTAGTATAAACGTGAAAGTAGTTTTAACCTCACAGACCTCCTGTGATGAAGGCTGGAAAGATACTCCTTTAGCTAATCTTAAAGGAAGGAAGAAGGGGTGTTATCCCCTTATAGTTTGGGGACCATCAGAAAGCTGGCAGGCAGTGTCAGGGCTTGGGAGTAAGTCTGTGACTCTGGAATCACTGCCCTGGTTCTCCCACTTACTAGCTGTGTGACCTCCACATTATGTAACCTCTTTATGTCTCGGTTTTATTGTCTTTAAACTGGAGTTCGTGATAGGATCTGCCTCTAATAGATGTTGTGAGTCCTAGTGAGATAATGTAGGCAAAGTGTTTAACTAATAGTAAGTGCTCAATCTTAGCTTTGTTTCTTTGGTTTTTATTACTATTAAGGTGCCAATTCATTATGAGCCTGTTTCCATATCCACCAAATGAGGCAGGTTTAGATGGTCCTAAAGTCTCGCCCAGTTTAAATATTCTTTGATTTTGCTCTGAAGCCTTCCTTCCCCATGTTAGAGGTGAGAAGTGGGGGGAGATGTATATAGTTCTAAGGTAAGAAAAGCACTTATTTTTCTATTGTTTTTGGTAGTTAACTGCTCTTCTCTCTCCCCTGCTCCTGCTTATAAATCTATTAAAAACTTTCGAGGGCTTAAAGAATAAAACAGTGAAAAGAGTTGTTGTTTCCTTGGGAAAAATTAGATTTAGCCCTTTCAATTGGAGCCAATACAGATAGCAGAGCAAACAGAAATTTAAAATTTGTTTCCAGGTCCCATGGTGGTTTCAGGTCAAAGTCATAATAAGGTTTATCTCATGTCTAAATTTAATTGACGGGTAAATGAAACGATGCTGAGAGATCTTGCTGACTCATCGGTTTACAAAAATACACAGAGTAGGTAATAGACTTTTAATAGAGGAGGAAAGTAAGGAGTTTGGATTCATGGAACAGGGGTAGAGGAGAGAAAACAAGGGTGAAAAAGCAGTTTGAAAAGGCAAACGTTAGACCTGCAGGTTGATTGAGGACCCAGATCAAAAGAAATCAATACAAATGCTTTGGTTTATTTTTTTCCCCTCGGTTTTCACTTAAGTACTAGTCTCTAATACAGTGAAAAGCAGGCGCAAATCATATTAGAAAGAAGATAAGACAAATGGTCTCAGAAGTAATAGGAAGCATGGCCTGTGTTGCGTGCTGCTTTGTTTAAATTTACTGGAGCCTTGCTACGGAGCCCTAGGGAAGGCATGAAGATTTGCATATGAAGACTTTATTAACGGGGGATTCTTAGAGGCAATCTTGAGGACATCACAGCTGAAGCACTGTTGCTTGCCGTGGGCACACAAGGGCGGTGCAATAGCAAGCCTTGACGTCGGTGTGAAAAATGTGCTGGAATCCAAATCACAGAAACTTGTGTTGATAGTAAAAAATAATATCACGATGACAAACATCATGGAATAATGTGAAAATTTTACACTTAGAGATGACTGTCAGGATAGCAGCTTTAGAATTCATAGATAGAATTGTTTACCTGATAAAAAATTATGTCGGTAATTTGGATATTACGTACACTACTAGAGTGATGCTTAATGTTAACTTTTCCACCGAAAGCCTTGGAATGCATTTTGATACAATAATGGAAAGCCTGGGCTCTTGCAGGGTGAGAACCAGCAAACTGCTTCTGAGAAAGAGAGATGTGTTTATGCTCAAAGAGGAAGGATAATAGCTATGATCAGATAGAATAGGAACTCTTTTATTTGTGGTAATCACTGGGAAAATAAATACTATTTTTCATCTTTTTGAAAAATACGTAGATCTGAAGGAGCCCAATCTGATTTGTTGCCATTTGCAACCTGAAATCATTATCTCTTGACCTTGCCCCATATGGAGCTAGAAGTCATCCACTTGGAACTTGATTCATTATGAAAGCTATTAGCTGCCTGAGTCTCTCTTGTCTGCTCCAGAAAGTATATGGAAAAAGTCCTAACATGGCAGAGGGGCACAAATGCACCACACGGGGGCTCCTATTTGTGCTGAGCAAATAGGTTCCTGATTCTGGCCCTAGACAGTTCGTGCTTTGGCAGGTGCGTGCCATGAAGACTGTGTCTGGGATCAGGCATCCAGCCTGGAGCCCATCTGATTGGCAAGGGGGAGGTGAATGGTGAGAGGAGCAGGAACAAGTTTTCTCTCTGAAGGACTGAGTGAGTCGACCTATGTGGTAGACAGACTTCCGTTGATGCCATTAGAACATGCCTAGCATTTTCTGGACACTTAGTAGGTGCTCAAGTAACAGTTTGAAGTCCTCAGATGGTACAGCTGAGCAGGACACACCCGTGTAGTATGTTCCTCTGGTGATTAATTCAGAGAAAAGGCTGCAAACTTGTTTCTTTTCTCTGTTTACACATTGTGCAATCGCTTCAGATAGAAAATGATGGTGTTTAAATTCCCGTTCTGTCTGTCTTTTGTGATAACTGGCACCTTAGTAAAGCTCTGCTGAAACAGGAAGGATGGTGAGGGTGTCCACTGCCTTGAACCTGGTGGAGAGAATTGAGGGAGGAGGGTTCCCAATATTGACTTCAGCATGGATTTGTGAAAGTGGCTTGACTTCTCTGTCCTCACTTTTTACCCCTGAGAAATGAGATGCTTCACTGTGGGAGAACATTTCTAATGCTCACCTCATCCATATTTAGTTCTTTTCACCTTTTGAGTGTGAGAGGTTTGCACTTCCCAACCCATTTTGCAGTTTGGTGGGACCATGAGGCCAGTACTGGCCAGTGAGTCGTGGGCAGAAGTCATGTGTGTCATTTCCCAACAAGAGCATTTCAGTGCCAGTGGGAGACCTCCAGCTTTCTCTCGTCCATGCTTCTGCAACCGAGAGTGTTCCGGACGGTGGCACCTCCATCAGCCTGGGTACCAGTGAGAAGATATGGAACAGAGCTCCCTCCTCATCTTCTCCTGTACCACCATCAGTGCCTGCTGGACATACAATGTGAACAAAGAAGAAAGTTTTGTTTTGTCTCTGGGATGTGAAGGCCAGTTGTCACCACAGCATAACTTAATTTATTCTCACTAATCCATGCCCATTGCTTGTCTTAAACATGAGAATTATTTTATTAGTTTGTATTCTTTTTTTAGTACACAGGCACCTAGTTCTTAGACTTTAGAGTACATCAGAATCATATCCTGCTGTTTCAATTTGCAGACTTCTGGGCCTTATTTCCAGAGATCAGACCTCAGTATCTGGTGAGAGTTCCCAGGAATCTGCTTTTTTTTTTTTTTTAAATAGAATTTTTGTGTGATTCTGATTCAGGAAGCAAAACCACACTTCATGAAGTGCTGTAAATCTGTATTATGCTATAAAGACCCTGGCTATTATTTCTCAAGTTCTCCTAGAGAGACATGTTCAGATATTAGTAAAAGGTTAAAAGCATTTAGGGCAGGAATAAGTATAATGAATATAAAGTTCACCAGCTCTGTTTCAAGGCTGTATGAAGCAGAGATAAAGTGAAGACACAGAAGTGGTGATTAATAGACCTGACCACTTTCTTAATGAGAAGTCTAAAGCTTGTAAGTCATTTGGAAATTGAAGTGATGACCTGGAAAACGAGTCACAATTAAGAAATATCAAGTCAGAAATGGATTTGAAGAAGTAAAAGTAGAAAACAGTGGGACAGCTCCCCCACAGTTGATTTGAGAGGGAGCTGGAGAGCAGGAGCTGGGGGCCTTAGAAGACTCCATGGGAAAGAGCAGGGGGAGGAGGAAGCTGTGTCTGACCCCACCGTGGGCTCTGGGCCTCACTCAGCATCTTGATTCAGTATTGCCGGTTCCCAAGATGATGGTTTCCTAAGGATCCAGAGACGTGTTTTTTGACCCTTCAGAGGTGGGTTTTATTGAGTTCACAGAAGGAATTCACTCGTCTAAATTTTGAAATTAAACCCTTTTTGTTAAAATGATGATTTTATTCAACCTCCATCCACCCCAGCCACCTATCATGTCTCAGAGTTGCGTGAGCCTTCTTCGTCATCTCATACACACATGAGTATCATCTCATACTGGAGAGATGACAGACCTGTGAAGTTCACAGCATTGCGCCAGTTCCATAATTCTGCTTTTGGTAGCATAAAATCATTTAGGGGCCCTCCCTCTTGCTGTTTATCATGGGCGGTGGGGTGACTGCTCACAACTACTCAAAGCAGCAGTGGAGACAGAGCAGGCAGGGTAGGGTGTCCCCAGGCCGTGTAGTCCACTTGGACCTGTGGGGTCTACTTGCTTTACAATTATGTGTCTAGAAAAGAACCAACTACCCATAGCAGGACCACCCATAAGAAATGAGAGGGGCTTTTCAGGGAGTGGTTAGAGGGAAGCCAGGGCAGTACCCATCTAGGACATTAAATCAAGGAGAGAGCCTGGCAAAAATAAAGGTGGTTCTGCCGGCTGATATTTGCAGTGTCTGGAAATCATGGTCTTATACATTGAGCAGCTCATCTTCCCCATCCCTGCTGTCTTCAGGAAAAATCACACGGACTCCACTTGTCCCCACTGTGACTGATAGGCTGCTCACTCTGTCCTTGAGTAATTTCTTTTCCCCTGCAAAGTTGCCTTTCCTGTTCCTTATAAACAAATTTTATTTGTATAATCATCTGAGAAGAGGGAGTCGAAGCAGTGGGTGGCAGAATTTGCTTGAGTTCCACTCTGAGTGTTAGCCTGGGTCCTTCATTCTGCACCCCCACCTCTACCCTGGAGGCGTTCAGAGTCTGCCATGCCAAAATACACCGCTCCAGCATAGGGTTATTTTGAACTGAAGGCAATTAAGAAAAAGCAGTCACAGGTCAAGATCTCTGCCTTCTCCTATCAGCCTGAGAGCAGAACATAAATTCCCCTTGTGAAGGTCTACCCCCCACCCTCATTTCTAATGCCAGGAAGGGGATAAAAACCTTAACACTGGAGATGGATGACACCAAAAGAGTCTGCACAAGCAAACTTTATCAAATAGCCCTTATCTTCCACCACTTTCCACATATATTTCCCTATTGTATTCCCCCATATAATTTGCCACCCATGGAGGCTCAAAGTCCTCTTCTTGTCACTTCTCTGAAAAATTACTGTTCTTTGCTAAGATGCTATATAAGCCCAAGTTCTTATTTTATTTGTGTCTTCTCTCTTTTCTTCTTGGTGAGCCTGACAAGAGGTCTATTTTGTTTACTCTTTCAAAAAACCAGCTCTTGGTTTGATTGATTTTTTTCTATATATTTTTTTAATCTCTATTTTATTTCCTCCCTGATCTTTATCATTTTCTTCCTTCTTCTGACTTTAGGTTTTGTTTGGTCTTATTTTTCTAATTCTTTTAGGTGATAGGTTGTTTACTTGAGATTATTCTTGTTTGAGGAAGGCCTGTATTGCTATGAACTTCCCTCTTAGGACTGCTTTTGCTGCATCCCATAGATTTTGTGTGGTTGTGTTTTCATTGTCATTTGTCTCAAAGTATTTTTTAACTTCTTTGAGTTACTCATCACTAAGTGCTCCGACGTGTATGCCTGTTAGTAAACTTCTCTCCCTTTTTCTCTTGTTAATCTCTCTTTTGTCAGTCTAACATAAAGGGCCCCAACCTGAGAATCTAAGATGGGTAGAGGAAATTTTTTTTCCTCCATTATAACTCTATATGCTATTTTTCATGCCATAATTATGATGATTTTTAACTCCTGTAATTTAGAAGGACAATTTTTGTTGAAAGGGAGAGAAAGCCAAATCGAACTAGTTTATTGAAGAAAAATGGTGAGTGTGAGTGCACACAGATACTGTGTGTACATGCATGTCTGTTGTCATATACCTGAATGGTCCAGGGGTATCTGTGGTCAGGATGTCTGGATCTACGTACTCAAACGATGTTGCCAGGAATCTGGTTATGCTTTCCTCAGTGCTGCTGTCTTCTGTGTTGTTTTCATTCTCAATTAGATTCTCCTTCAGAGATGGCAAATATTCTCTTGACTTGCTTTCTTCTAGATTAGCAAAGTCAGTGGAAGGAGACTACATATTTCTCTAGAATTTCAGCAGAAGTTCTAGGGCTCATATCTGTTGGCTCTGACTGGCTTGTCCTGAGTCACATCCCATCCTTGAGCCAGTTACTGTGAATGTTTAGGGAGACCATGCTAATTGGCCAGGCCTTGGCTACCTTCCCACCCCTGGATATGGCAGGTAGGGTAAATCTCACCTGAACCATATGAAAGAGATGAGGGAGGGAAGTGGTTCCCCCAAAGGAAAAGCAGAATATTCTTACTAGAGAGGGCAGAAATAGCTGCTGGAAGCCAAAACTCAAAACTATCCACAGCAGAAGGTATATTGATGTCCCCTGGCTAACAGTGGAATTTGAAATTTTCAGGTTCTGATAAACAGCCAAGAGAGTGAGAATTGGATTTACTTCTTTCTCATTCACTTTATCAATGAGTCAGTATATGTAATGATAAAATCCAGTTTTCAGGAGTAACATTCTTTGTTTGACCTGTTTTAGGAACCATGAGGGAATTTGCATAATAGGATCAATGTTGCTTCTTATTAGTGCCACACAGTCTAAAGCTCTTCAGGATTTCTATTATAGACTTCCATTTCACTCTAAATGATATCTAAACTTGTCTTTTTTGTCAGTGAGAAGTATATTGCCACATGCACAGTTCAACATGTATTTCATTATTTTATATCTGGTGCAAGACTATTGCTTTTTGTAATGAAAGTCACTAGTTGTTGTTCTTAGAGATGTGAAGCAAACCTTGATATCGAGGAAACGTCACTGGAAATAAAAAACTCCACAGTTTTTCTGTGACAGAATTTTCCATTATTGACAGAAATAAAATCCTAAGCATTTAAACATGTAAGCAATTGGAGAAACTGATTAATAAACATTTTTAGGATAAAACATTCAAAAGTGTGCTTATTATAAACTTATAAATAATTCTACACTCTCAAGGGTGAGAGATGGGGGAAGAGGAAGGGGAGGAGAGAGAGACGAGGATACTAGTTTGGTTAAATCTACACTGCTGTGTTTTCATTACAGATTCTAACTCTCTGGTATTTCTGATACCAGTTTTATGATCTGACTTGACTCCTTTGTGACTCCCTTTTCTAGCTTCGTGATACTGAACTGCTCCTGAGTCTTCCTGACTCTGACATGACACCTTGGGCGTACATCCCAAAGTGGGTGTTTCAACACAGGGTTTAGCCATACTGAAATAAGGAGCATGTTTGGTCCATTCAGAGAAGAGGAAAAAAATTCCTTCTCTAGTTGTTTAGCTAAATTGAGCTTTTACTCTAAGAGAATGGTAGGCCTGGTATTTCCGTTAGGACATAATCCTATGTGACTAATAGACCAGTGAAAATATTATGGTTTAAGAATTCATCTGATATCAGCATACCATCACAAATAATAGGACTATCCTTCAGTTGGTTAGTCTAGTCAAAACCTCAATTGGATTGAGTGTTTAAATGAATTGGCCCATGTGGTGTTTGCCCTTGTCCTTTTCCCTCCAAGGTTTTATGCTTAAAGTTAGTGGAATTTCCCCAGGAGAAACATTTGATATCTTGATGTCAATGACCTGGTTACTGCAAGATCTGTAAAAGCAGAGCACCACCCAAAGAATTCATTTTAAAGCATAACCATCAATGGGTCTCTAATTCCTTATGTGGAAAAGTGATTCGTAATGTAGGGGAACACTTAAAGAACTGTCTAATATAATGGACTTTAATTGTTATCTGTTGCTTATTTTACCCTCATTTCCCCAAATTTGCTTTGAAAAGAAACCTTTTAAAAGTCATTTTAAAGTTTTTAAAGTTATAAAAGTGGTAAATGTGGAAGACTATGAAGCTGTCAAAAGCAACAGACAAGATTTACACACATTATAGATAGATCTTACTATAGTTCTGAATGAAAAAAAAGTAAAAATGAAATGAAAGAAATATCACAATACCACTTATGTAATTAACAAATACATATCAAATCAGTCATACATATTTTACTACACAGTATCATGGTTTCCTATCAGAAAAGATTTGGAGTAACCAAAAAACATCAGATGAGGGAGGCCTTCTAGGAACAAATGATGTGTGTGTGTGTATATATATATATGCTCCTGAGGACCAATTAAAAAAAGTAAGTGTAATAAATACTGTTAAAAGACAAAAACATTCTCATTAATCCACTGTCCTATCAAATAATCATCACTGGCATTTTTAACTATTCATTTACAATCTTTCCTTCTTTTTTAAAGAGAAAGATCTTGAGCATTTTCCATTTGGTTTTCTGAAGGGCAAAAAGGCATTGACTTATTCATAGCAACTTGAAATTTGTGAGCCTGCAAAGCCAACACAAGCTTCTTTATTCTATTACCTGTTTTCACTCCTTCTTAATTTACCATTCCCTCTGCTTCTGTCTACCTGTAGAACATCTGAGCTGAAGTGTACAAGGGCAGTTGGAAATGTGGTCCAGATCTCTTGAGAATGGCCTGAGTTGTGATAATGATGTGGGTGGTGTCAGTTTTTGAAAGCCATTCATTTAGCACATAGTTATTAAGCAGTGAATTTATTAATTGATATAATTAAGTAATTCCACAGTTGTTTATTGAGAAACAACTATGTGTTAAGCACTGAACTGTAGGGGAGACTAGGGGAGGATTAATATTCCTGTAATTGGTTGTTTTTTTTTATGTTTACTATGTACTTGCCATGTACATAGTCCCCCAACTTGCAGGGTTTTTTTTTTTTTTTTTTTTTGCAATTTTTAGAGGTAAAGTATTTGGGAATAAAATGAATATGAAGCAAGTCTTCTTGCCAGGAGAGGAGGCTTTTCTGCGGGAGGAATTTCCTTCTAAGCTCTAAAACACCTCAGTCTGTAGATGGGCTGTAAGAATTCCCTGAAAAAGGCTATGTAGAATTTTACCTTTGCTGAAACTATGAAGAAAGGGCTAGGCAAGAAAAAATTAACCTGTATACAAGACTTTGAGAGAATGTTTAAATCTACTTAAGGACATATTAAAGCATCTTTGCCCTTCTTTTTTCTTTTTTACTGTGCTAAAATATTGATCACATAAAAATTACAATTTTAACCATTGTTAAGCTACAGCTTCAAGGCATTAAGTACATTCACATTGTTGTGCAACCGTCACAACCATCTGTCTCCAGAACTTTTTCATCTTCCCAAACAAACTCCATATTTACTAAACAAAAGCTCCCCATTCCTCCCTCCCCTCAGCCTCTGGCAGCCGTCTTTCTACTTTCTGCCTCCATGAATTTGACTATCCTAGTGCTATAGGCCACAGATTTGTTCCCACCACCCAAATTCACATGTTGAGACCTAATCCCCATTGTGATGGTGTTTGGAGGTAGGGCCTTTGGGAGGTGATTAGATCATGAGGGTGGAGCCCTCATGAAGGATTGGTGCCCTTATAAGAGACACAGAGGAGACTTGTGAGGACACAGTGAAAAGATGGTTGTTTGTGAACCAGGAAATAGGCTCTTACCAATGCCAAATCCACCAGTGCCTTGG
Source organism: Vicugna pacos (assembly GCF_048564905.1). Taxonomy (NCBI): domain Eukaryota; kingdom Metazoa; phylum Chordata; class Mammalia; order Artiodactyla; family Camelidae; genus Vicugna; species Vicugna pacos. Next base: position 33,900,293 of record NC_132987.1, read on the forward strand.
TCTTCCAGCCGCCACAGTTGTGAGAAATAAATGTGTTATTTATGAGCTCCCATGTCTATGGTATTTTGTTATAGCAGCCCAAACTGACTGAGCTACCTCATTATCTTATATAAGTGAAATCACACAGTATTTGTCTTTTTGTGAGTGGCTTATTTCTCTTAGCGTAATATCCTCAATGTTCATTCGTGTTGTAGCATGAGTCAGAATTTTCTTCCTTTTTAAGGCTGTATAATATTCTTTTGTGTGTATATACTACATTCTGTTTATTCATCTGCTGATGGACACTTGGTTGCTTTCACCTTTTGGCTACTGTGAATAATTTGGCTGCTGTGAACATGGGTGTACAAATACCTGTTTCAGTGCCTGCTTTCAATTCTTTGGGGTGTATACCCTGAAGTGGAATTGCTGGATCATGTGGTAATTCTATGTTTAATTTTTTCAGGAACCACCATACTATTTTTCATAGTGGCTGCACCATTTTACGTTCCTACCAACAAGGCACAAGGGTTCTAATTTTCCACATTCTTGCCAGTACATTTTTTTCTCAATGATATAACCATCTTAATGGGTTGAGGTGGTGCCTCATTGTGGTTTTAATCTGCACTGCCCTAATGATTAGTGATACGGAGCATCTTTTCATGTCCTTATTGGCCATTTGTATACTTTCTTTGGAGAATTCTTCAAATCTTTTGTTGATTTTTATTTATTCAGATCTTTTGTTGATTTTTAAATCAGATTGTTTGGTTTTGTTGTTGAGTTATGGAACTTCCTTATTTATTCTAAATATTAATTCATCATCAGATATGTGATTTGAAAATATTTTCTCCCATTCTGTGGGTTGCCTTTTCATTTGGACATCTTTCAAGCATCTTTAATGCAGCTTAGGAATGTATACTTAAATGGAAGTACCTGATATTCATTGAGGCACAGAGGCAGTAGAAAAGGGGCTTTGCTCTGCATCTTCTCATAATCAAGTTGGCAGAGGAGACAAACACATGATTAGAAAACAGTGTAATAAGGAATGCCAAAGGCTAGAAGAGCCCAGAGAGAAAAAACTCTGCTGCATTAAGTGTGAAGTGTTTATATCTGTTCATTAAAGCGGTTCCCTCAAAGACCTCCACTGGATTTCTCATCCACCCCAGGGTATTATATATGTACCCATAATCGGATGTCTCCCAAGTCCCTAATAGGAGGATGAGAACCTAATTTCTACTTCTAGACTGAACATCTCTTCCTGAATGTCTTGCAAGTTTGTCATCTTGTTCTAGACAGTTCATATATTTAGAAAGAAAATGTATGAATTTTATTTTATCAAAAAGTATAATGATTTACCATTTCATCAAATTTTGAGTTTATGTCCTTTAAAAAAAAATCACTGCACTTTCACTTTCAAGGTCATTTTTGTGCCTATAGGATGGTTAGATAATACCGAATAAATAAAAAGAAGTAATTTTCAGGTCAGTTTGTCATTGCCATATTTATGAAGTTTGAAAGAATGTAAAACATTATTCATAGATTATATTTAGAATTTCAGCAAGAAGGTTAGTATAAATTTCCTATGAACTCGAGTGATTGCTTTTAATATTCTAGAAAGATTTTGATAGAGTAAATATTTTACTATTTTAAAAGCTGACAAGAGCTGTTAATCATAAAGAAAACTATATGTAGCTCTGTGATTCTAAAGTTAGACTTAAATTTTTAATCTTACCCTTAATTTATTTTAGTCATTGAATATTCATTTTGCTCATCTATTTAATAATTGATTTTGGATAGTGTCATTCTTCCAAGGAGACCAAAACAGAGCAGATAAGTCAGACTTTTCCAGTGCATAAATACTCTCCTATGAATATATTAGATGTTCAGAATCTATACAAATGCTTTCTATAAGGCTGCTTATTATTCATAGATGATGATGAAAATGATGATGACTAACAGTTATGTGGTTTTTATAGTTTACAAAGCACTTTTGCATATATTATATCATTTTTATCCTCATAGAAGCTTTGTGAAACAGGCATTGCTTTTATCATTTCTACTTTATAAGTGAGGAGATCTAGACAGGGAGAGTTTAAGTGACTTGCCCAAGGTCACTGAGTGAGAGCTTGGATCCAGCCATAGCCTGATGAACCACAAATTGTGTATCCTTTTCATCAATTGCCACATCTCCTCTCATATCTCTTGGTACATGAATTGGCTTTTCTTTAAAGTTTTCAGGAGCCACTGCTGACCTGTAAAAATCACTTGTGATAGTTTTCAAAGGTGTCTTACATGAAGAAGTTGACCCATGTCATTCATAGGAGAAATTTGGTTATTATTGTAAAGGGAATGAATTCTCAATCCACCAACTGAATTATTTAAGTCTAGTTTATGGTCCCATGTTGACTAGTTTCCTGATAGGAAAAGCTCAATTAATGAGGATACATTTGTTCTTTGTTTTCTCAGTCAATTGAAGATTTTCTTTCATCACCATACTTCCCATGAAGGTTGATTCTACATTTTCAGAGATTTTGCAGGGTCGGGGCATCTGGGGAAGGTAGGGGAAGCATTAGATCTATGGGTTTCCTTTGGTGTCTGCTGAACAGGACATTATCCCATCTGGTCCCCAAGCATCATCTCTTCCTGTCAGCATCTGCTGAGATGTCTGAGCTCCCAGCTGCCTCTGGTAATCAGCCTCCTCTGGCATCTGCTGTGGTGTCCTTCTTGTCCTTACAACAAGGCCACTCAGGTCTGCCTGCCTTCAGTGCCATGTCCTCCTGGCTCTTGGCTACCAGGGGCAAAGGTCTTCTGCTCCTTAGGTCTTGCTCAGAAGCTGTGAACCGTGGTGGGCTCTCTGTAGACATTATTATACAACTGTTCACCAGCCCTGCAAGGCAGGGGAGCTTTTCTACAAGGCTGGCCCCTCGCTGAGCTGCACTTAGAAAGGGGGTCATGTTACCATTATTTCCTCCTCTCTCTCCACTATGCCTGAGTGTGGGTAGTGTGCAGGGTCCTTCCCAGGGACCCTGGCCATCTATCTTGCTTCCCCAAGACTCTCTATTCCATCTCCAGTCCAAGGATTTCTTTTTTTCATATATATGATTCTCTTGAATGTTTAATTCAGTTGTCACTTAAGTATTAATTATTTATTACTTATTTACTAAATTACTTAGTGGACAATTTCCTTTTATCCCCATGTCCTCTTCCTTTCTTCTCCTTTCTTCTAGACAACCATCTCAATTTGCTTAATGTGTAAATCTTTGTCTGTCTTCTTAAAAATGCATATTGTTTTGTGTGCGTGCATTTATTTTACATGAATTCACATTATTCATGTAATAATAATGAATAATATTATAGCTAATATTATTATAATATTCTTCTTCTTTATCTGTTTTGTGTCCTTATAGCAGGTTGGTGCTACTGGGGGATTGGCACAAGTAGCAGATTGTTTCAGTTTCTGTATGAACATCCGAAATGTTTTTGCTTACTTGGATGATTTATTCATTTTTAACCAGAGATGGAGGACTTCATATTGGCTGGTCAGTGGCAGAAAAACTCAGCTCTTAGGTGGGTGTCATGTTGACTGTGGGAAAAGCCACGTGGGCTGCCTCAAATCCCATTTCTGGATGTGTGAGGGGAGCCAGGACTGTGTGACCTAGCTTAGGTTGAGATGAGATGCCATCAGTGCAGGATCTGCAGAACCCCTTGCTGCAGGGCCCGTGTAAGTCATTTGCTTGTCAGAGACACTGCTGCTGTTAGGTAAAGAAGCCCACTGGTCCTGGAGTGACTCAGTCCTGGCTTAAGCAAAAGAAAAATATTCACCAGCCAGAAATCTAAAAAGACACTGTGGATCAAAGTTCTTCACCACACTCAAGCTACTTACATACTAAGCCCTGAACTTGAAATCCATGCACTTCTGGCTTGAGTGCATTCTCTTTCTACTGCTGTGAATGACACTCCAAGGCCAAATGTGAGTGTGCGCTTATTTAAGCACTGTGATGATTAACCATTTTAGCCTCATTTTCTGGCTGCCAATACCGTGGGAGTCAACATATGGCTCTTCTGTCTCCGTTAAATTAACCTTCAGCACAAGGATGGCCAGACCAGACAGCCAGAGAGGACAAATTCCTGTAAAACCAAACATGTACATGCAACATCATAAGACTGAAGATGTGGGGACGGGGAAGGTGATGCTAAGGAGAAGTGGTGAAGAGAGGCAGGAATTGCTTCATCTGAAGTCAGTCTAGCTTCAGTGCTTGAGTGTTGGAATTTCTTTTTTCTTTATTTCTTCTCTTTGCTTCATGAGTACTCTCATATCACCTGACCCTCTGCATTCCCCACCCCCAATTCTATGTGCAAAAGACTCATACTTATTTCTTCTCTCCTAGGTGATTTTACATTGTTATCTTAGGAAATGGGAATGCAGGGGCTTTAGTCTATGGTGATTTGATTTGCATAAAACTCAATCACTTAGACATTTCTAAGCAATTATGCTCTGGTTAAAAAAAAAGTATAGTCTTTATTTGGGAGTGCAATGTGGTTCCTGTAATAAGTTTCTGAATTTCTTGAGAAATTCAATTGTGAGGCCATCTGGTTCAGAGGTTTATGTCCTTGTCTTGAGATAATTGTGTTATCTATACATCAGCAGTGATGACCTCCTTAGCTAACTGAGTCATCCCACAATATCTGAAAATATTTTGATTCAATCTTTATGTTTGATCAAAGGACTAGAGCAATGCCACCCTATCAAAGGATGTTCACAAAAAAGATCGAATATAATATTTTTCTGGTTTAATTTCTTAAGCAGAGCTAAGGTGAATTTCTTTTGTATTTGTTGTTCCGTCCCTTCTCCAACTGTAATCCTGCAGAAAATTTTACTAGGACGTAGCATAAATGCAAACTGGTAAGTAGTGAGAATAGGTAAAATGATCATTTAAAAAATTACAGATGAGCTTCGTAATGGGGAAAAGGCTAGAAGAATGTAAGGGCAGTTTCAGTTATGCATTCAATGAATTATGACTAAAAGACAGAGAGACAACTGTACGTACGTATGTATGCTGAGGAGACAGAATGGCTCAGGGTGGACAGGCCTAGATAAAGGAGAAGTATAGTGGGGCGGTGAATAAGGAAAAAGACATTTAGGAAGTGAGAGTGAAAACCAGGAGAGGTTAATATGAGACACCTGAGCCTAAAACATAAGGGAAAAACACCCTACAATAATTAAAATATAATTAACATTTTAAATCAGTGTTTGTAATTGAAAGCACTGATTTAACACAAAGGAAAGAAAAAGGAACGAGCTTGGGAAGGAAATCAACTGGAAGAGAAGCCAGCACAGTGGTAGTCTAGTTATTCATTTATTTTCTGTTGGAAACACTGCTGTGGGCCTGGCTGGTATGAAAACCAGTGACCTAGAGTCTAAAGCCATTGTATCCCATTAGCCATTTTTTCAGTCATCTTGAGGAAAGAAAATTTGAAGGGCAGATGAACACCATCCAGAATAGCCTGGAATTATGAGCTGCCTGGGAAACTGCATGAGAAACCCGACCTACTGAAATGAAAAAGCACGTACCTTATGTTTTTCTCCAAGAGTCTCATATTTGGTGTGAGAAATGTGAGTGGTGTCTGGATAAATTGTTTTGGTAATGTTTCTGAGTTCTGTTCTCCTACACAGTTTCAAAGAGTTTTACTTCTCACTTCTCCTCTGCTATCCTTTCCATTTTGAGTTTAAGTTTTGCAAACATTATCCATAAATATAAAGGTTTTAGCAATTCCTTTTCTAGGATTTCATCATATGGACAGATTTACACACTGCAGGCAAACATGTATGTCCATCCTCGAAGCATTACCTGTAATAGCAAAAGGAAAAAACAAGTAAATGCCCATTGTCCGAGTAGCATCCATATGTAAAAGAAGTAACATTTAGATAACTATTACTGTGGTTTTCCCTTTTTTCTTTCTGAATCCATGAGAGTCTCCAGTTTCTGAGAAGCCCGTCAGCCTGGGAATGGAGCATAATCAATTTCTGACATGCAAAGTCGGATCATGGAGGAAGGTGACAGCCTGGAAATCCAGGCTGTTGTGTGAAGAGAGGATTTTGCAAATACCACAATTTCCCTCCTTCAACATAGGAAGGAACAGAGATGATATTCTTGACCATGACAGCAAAGCCATAGGGCTTTCTTTTATATATTTAGTGGTAGAAGAAGTCTCTAGAGCAAGGAGAGTAAGAGAAAAGACTGACCCTTTTGTACCCTGGGAGATTTGGGGAAGAAGAAAGAATGGAAGTCAGTGGAATAAAATATATGAGTCCCAGCGTTCCCCCTTCCTGCTTTTTGCAAGTGGAGAGTGGGAAATTCCTTAAGGGAGAATGCTCTGCTTCGCCTCCCAGGGTAGGATCTAGAGATAGAGAGCTCCTGTGGGGCCATGCCCTCATGCACCGGGGTGGGGGGGGGAAGGCCACATTATTTTGATCGCACAGCTTCAAATTCTACATGGTTCCAGGAAACAGGGCAACAACAACTCGATTAGTAAAAGCTGAGTGTGATGGTATCACTCTTATCTAAAAGCATTGTGCCTTGTGGCCAGTGAAGCTGAGCTTGGGCAGCTGATCACTGAAATGAAATTCCAGAAAGAAACAGCAAACCATCCAATATCGTCAAGGCTCTTTGTCAATGATTAAAGGATTATCAGAGGTGTATCATTTCCTCCCATTGTCATCTAGGGTGGAGGTAGGCGATATGCAATAGTGATACCAACACATCCGGACTCTTAATCTTTCTGCTCAGACCCCATGTGCCCTTAGCCAGGACTTCTCCCTCCCAACAGTCTGTGCTGACATCGCTCCCCTCCCTGTCAAGGGAATGAAGATAAGTCACCACTTAGAACATTCCAGCTATTTAGAGCACCACCATTCTAAGTAACTAAAAAGTTTACACTTAGAAATAAATGGTGGTTTATCTTCACTTTTTTCTGCCGTGGGATGGCCCTGGCACACAGGCTTGACGGCAGCTGCTCTCCAAATGCCTGTACCCAGGAGTCTCTGAGAACTGGGCTCAGTGCCCAAAAAAGTGCAAGCACAAAAAATGAAAATACACACCGAAGAACATTGGGCAGAAAACAATCCTGGCTTGGAATTAATGAGCCCCGGCAAATCCCTTTCCTAACAGGAGACTTGCATGTCTGCTGTGTCTAGAGATTGGTTTTTGTTTTTAAATAAAATTCTGATTTATTTTAAAGAGGACTTAGAGATATGCATGGTATATCTGAGTCTGCTGGCAAATTCCAACCCCTAATTTCTTCTTTTTCTTATTTTTAATCAAATTCTGGAAATAGAGGAAAAGCACATACCTCCCCTCCCACTCTTAATTAATGTTATAAGTTTTGAGGTAAATACTTCAGTGAAAAGTAGACTGAGATTCTATTTGTGGATTTCCCATTATCCAGTTCTATGAGCTTGAGCAAACCACTTCACGTCTGTGAGCTTCAGTTGCCTCATGTGAGAAATGGGCTCTGATGGATTTTGATAAACTTGCTCCAAGGTGCCTTTCAACCCCAAGAACCTCTGGATCCATGCACATGCCCCATGTTCCCTTTCTGTGACCTTCCCCAGCCTCTGAGATGTCTTCTTACCTGTCCAGACATTCAGTCACCTTGGGCTAGAGCCTGTCCTTCCCAACTCCATAGTTTTCTGTTCCCCATTCTCCCTTCCCCTGATCCCCATTGACTGAGGAAGCCAGAAAGCACGTGAGAGTGGCTGATCCTAGTAGCTTGGCATTCATCTGTGTCAATTCAGGTAAATGCAGTTTCCTTCCAGGACCTTTTTGCAGTGGTCGCCAACCAACCCTTTGTCTCTGTAGCTGTCTACTTGATTAATGCCTACCGCCCTCATAGATGGTAAGCCTCATGTGGGCAGACAGCATGTGTCTTTGGCTTTCCCTAAATCCCTAATGCCCAGCACTGTGTCCAGGACACAGAGATGGCCCAGTACATATTTGTTTGAATGAATGAATGAGTCCTTTCCAGGCCGTACATCTGAAGTCACATTTAGCAGGCAGCTTCACAGAGACCTTGCTGGAATCCTTATTGGTGTATGTGGGTCCATCCTGACCGCAATCTAAAATAGCCACCAGCTTCTCTCCCTCTCATCTACTCCACCCACCCACCCTTGGACTTTCTCCATTCTTACATCCTGCCTTATTTTATTTCCCAGCCCTTAACACTACCTGAGTTTATTTATTCCTAGCTTTACCATCTGTCTCTTCTGTCAGAGTGGGAACTTCACAAGGGCAGAGACCTTCACCTTATTTAAGGCTTTATCCCCAGCATCTAGGACAGCAGCAACAATAGTAGGCTCTTAATGTTGGCTGAATGAACGAAAAATGACTTACTGTTTGTAGCTTATTCAAATGACATGGACTCTCTCTGGCTTGATATCAATTAAAAACCTCTCCCTTGCACGGTCCTAGGCAGTAGTACCAGGTACGGCTCTTCCCCCTGCTCCTAGGAGCACGTCGACTTGTCATATTCTTGTGATTTTCCCCTACAGGGCCCAGAGCAGAAGCCATGTTCTTGAATGATGGTCCGTTCAGAATAGACTGTCTTCTCCTTTACTTGCTTTACTCCTTTTTGCCGTTATTTTCTGTTATTTTTAATTTTCTAGAGCTCTGATAAGGAAGAGAACAAGAGACTTGAACAGAGTATACTAACTCTTTAATCCAATAGTGTTTCCTTCGCTGGGCAGGCAAGCGTGTGTGGTACCCAGGCCACTCTGGTGAATGAGAAACATCTGCTCTAGCTAAGTCTGGTGTCTTGCAGAACTCTCAAGGCTCCTAGTTGCTTCAAGCATAGTACCCAGGGTACCTTCCCTACCTGCTGTTGCTGCTGCCTATTTGGTAGTTGTTTTTCTCATTCTTTTGTGCCTTGGGGTGTGCGTTTTTTGTTGTTGTCTACAGAACCTCTGAGCTTTCTTATTGTAAAAGCCAAAGAGAGGAACTGGATTAACAGCTGTTTTTGTTTTGCTGTATAGAGGAGAAATTAATGTCTTCCTTGTTCAATAAAGAACACTTTCAAACTATTAAATAACTTTTGTGCTAAATTATGTTTTAAAATGAATTGTGTGTGTGTGTGTGTGTGTGTGTGTGTGTGTGTGTGTATAGGGGGATGGGAATTTGGGGTGGGATGGAGGCAGTGGAACATTTGAAATCATTCTAAGGGAAAGACTTCCTGGCTTCTAAAGAAATTATAAACACAGTTCTTCATGCTTCTAATACACTCCCTTGTTTGTGTAGCAGGCACAAATGAACTTGAATTTAGTTCAAAGTGGCTGGGTGATTGACACACCCTGCTCCCTAAAAGCATGATAGAAAGTTCTAAACTGGGAAAACAAGAGAGAATAGACTAGGGAAAAGAAAATGCTTATGTTGTAAAACATTTATCTACAATGAGTTTGATAAAATTAGAAGTCACTCACTGACAGCTTTTCATATTACATCAGCCTTTAGTACTGGCTTTTTAGAGTTGAAACCAGCTTTAGTTTAGAAGAACATTCCACTTATAAAGTACAGTTAATTTTCATGAATGCTCGACTTTCTTGAAATGGTTGTTCTTAACAATAAAGTGAATATTGAAAACCATTTCTCACTAATATGATATGGATTTGATGAAAAAGGCATTATTTCTGCGTACAGTACAGTAACATCGTAAAAATATTATTGCTTAACCTATTTATTCACTTGCTTTGTTTTCAGATCATACCATATAAATTATTCCTACCAAGGATGTGCTGTTTTATATGACTCTATTGTCAGCCTTCTCCCTCAGATTTCTTCTATAGCTAATTTAGCAAAACTGCATTTAAATCAGTCCCTGATGAGAGGACCTGGAGTTCACATCCTTGCTTTTAATAGACACTTTAGTCTTCCTACATGGTAAAATTTCATAAATGGCTTTTCTTGGGAAATGCTATTATATATCACTCAGTGCACTTCTGGTCTTACCTTAGGGAATTTACAGGGGTTATCATTGCTTTGGTTTCACCTAAAACACAAGAAGTTTTGAATTGGATCTGGTATTTGTGTTCAGGACCGAGAAGACTCTTCATGTACATTTTAACAAAGCCCTGTAAAGGCTATGTTGGCTAAGCTAACTTGAGTAACCAAATGTACTTTAATACTTAGTTATTTGCAGGTTGCTTTCCCCCCACCCCCGTAAGAAGCGGAAGGGAGGAAATCTCAGAGGCGCGGATGCGGTGAGATTACTGGCAGGGTTATTTACATGCTGACATTGGGGCGTGGAGGCTGTGAGAGGCCGTGAGTGGGGTCTTTTCCTGCCGGGTGAGAAGCTATGGTTGATTTTATAATGTCGTATAATTCACATTCATAGCGAAAAAACAGATAATACAAATTACCAAAAATAAGAAAAAAGATTATTCATAATTCTACCATCCAGAGATAACTGCTGTTGAAGTGTTGTGCATAATCTTGTATATTTTAAAAAAATTTGTTTGTCTTTTTTTTTAAACACAAAAATGGGACCCTCTGACTAGGGTGTTCAGTTAAAAATGTATATCCATTATCTGTTGCTTAATAAATAACCCTGGTCTTATGCTGCATAATACAAATAATGTTTACAAAGAGAAGAAGGATGTCGTCACCATCCCAGGTCACCAGCTCCCCAGGTGGCTGGTCTGAAATGAATTGAAAGAGCAAGGTGGAAGCCCCAGAGAGCCTTCAGGAGAGACAGCAATGTCACGCAAAAGACTGCCTTTAGTTTCAGCAAAAACAAAAACCCTGATTATGCACGTTCAGGAGTCACAAAGCAGGACGAGGACATTTACATGAAGACTCATGCACAAAATGTTTTGGTTGGAGGGAAGTGGGGGAGGGGGAATGGGTGTTACAGGACCTATAACTCCCACTCATTTAATTGCCATTTATCAAAACCTGGACAGGGTCTGAAATTTGATCCTACTTGCAAGCTAATAAGTTAGCCTGCTACAGTTTTTATGGATGCTGCTAGAAGACACAGGATGCCTGGGCCAGAGACAAAGGACTTTATTACTCATGGCACAGCAAGAAGCATGAGCTTCATGACACCCTCGATTTCCCTTGTCCCTCAAATCTCATGAAGTGTCACATGGAGGCTCAGGTAGATGTCACCCATAAGGCCTAGGCACCTCTTTTGCTTTTCACACAATGGGTGTCTTGTAAAACTCAGGCCTCATTCCCGTTCTCTGTAAATCTTCACACACATGTTCCCTCCTAATAGAATGTTCCTTATTCTGGTAGAATTTTCTGGCCGTAGTAGAATTTCCTTAAAACTATATTGTTAAAATATGGTTGCTGCTTTCAAAATAGCCGTCAGTTTTGAAGGGCAGTTTACCTAAACACCAGTAAATGCAAACAAAACTGTTCAGGTTCTTTCCCTGTTAAAAAAAAGAATGTGCTGGATATTGGAGTCCGGGCCTCCTGCAGAGTTGAGGGGCCTATTTCAGGCCTTGGTTGGGGAGAATCAGTGATTAGGTTACTGTTTAACCAGATATGAGATCAACAAGTCTCAGAGGAGACCTGGGTATTTTACATTTTAGGCTAACTGCTCCTTTTATGACTTCAGATGACATCTGATTTGGAGAATAAACACCTTTGTAATTAGCCTACAGGCATGAAAGGTATTTGCTGTTTGTACCTTTGCTATCAGGATTTGGCTCTGCCAGCCACAGTTAAGTGTTAACCCTGGAGGTAAAGCCTGTATCTGTTCTAATTAGGCTTAATTTCCACCCTGGGCTTTCAATTAATGTAATTAATATAGTGTATTGTGACTTGGTCTGAGGATATGAATTGTGATGCTTCTTATTTCACAAGGTGAATTTGGTTGCTGATGTAGGTTTGGGTGGGGCTTGAGAGGTGTCACTTCAGGCTTGACTGGATTCCACTTGCCTGGCTGGTGAGGGATGTTTAAAAAATGGCAGTAAGCTGTCCTAACCTTTTCCAACCTTGTTGATTATTCCCATTGAAAGGATTTGCTCAGCCAGGCTGTTGCCTAGCGGGTCATTTTCTTCCTGCCTTTGTTCATACCTTCTCCTTCTCCATGGAGGTAATTCCTAAGAAAACCCAGTAAAGTCTTGATCCTTCATCAACCTCTCTCTGTATTCATGCCATTTCTCAGTATGGCTCCCTCCTCTCAGATTCACAACTAGGGAGTGTGAAGTTTGAAGATAGGGACCTCACCTTGTACCTTGCCCAGCATACTGCCTTACAAATAGGAAGATCTCAACGGCTATCTGGCTACTTGACCAAATTAAATCATGAAATGAAATAATAGTATGTGGGAGCTTGAGGGATTTAGGGGCTAATCTAGGGAAAACATAGGACCACAAGAGGCAATACACAGCACACTTTATTGGGTGGCGGTTGAAAAGGGTTGCATGATAGGGGAAGTCCTCACAGCATGAGACCATCTAGAGGTTTACAGTGAGGAAGCCACCATCCAGAAGCAGAGGAGGGCAAGTGAATTCCAGGGAAGGAGAAAATGAGAGAGGGGTCTTGTGTGTCTGCACACTGTCCCTCAGCAGTCCAGTGGGAATCTCTGGGTCAGAGAGCTCTGAAGAGCAGCAGTGACTTGGGGTTTGATACTTACAAATTCCTATCTTATCATTGCATAACAGCTGTTGGTGAGTTTTGATGGAGCATGCAAAACAGATAGGCTCTGATGGCTAAAAATTAGCTAGTTTGGGTTATTTTTTATGGAGCTATAGTTAAATACAATGTTATATTGGTTTCAGGTGTACAACATCAATATTTTTATGCATTATTAAATGATCACCACAAAAAGACCAGTTACCATCCATCACCCAAGTTGTTACAATATTATTAACTATAGTCCCTATGTGTACATTACATCCCCATAACTTACTTATTTTATATCTGGAAGTTTGTACCTCTTAATCCCCTTCACCTATTTTGTCCGTTCTGCACTCCCCTTCCCTCTGGCAACCACTAGCTTGTTTTCTGTCTGCATGAGTCTGTTTTTGTTTTGTTTGTTTTGCTTTTTAGATTCCACATATAAATGAAATCATAGAGTATTCATTTTCCTCAGTATGACTTACTTCACTTAGCACAATACCCTTCAGGTCTATCCATGTTGCTGCAAATGGCAAGATTGCATTCTTTTTTATGGTTGAGCAATATTCCATTGTGTGTGTGTGCGCGTGTGCATATGTGTGTGTGTATAACACCTTCTGTACCCATTCATCTATTGATGGACATTTAGGTTGTTTCCATATCTCGACTCTTGTAAATATGCTGCAGTGAACATGGGGTACATATATCTTTTTGAATTAGTGTTTTTGTTTTCTTCAGACAAATACCCAAAGGTGAAATTTCTGCATTTTATGCTAGTTCTATTTTTAGTTTTTTCAGTAATAACTCCATACCGTTTTCCATAGTGTCTGCACCAATTTACATTCTTGCTAACAGTGCACGAGAGTTCCCTTTCCTCTACATCCTCACCAACACTTGTTGTTTCTTGTCTTTTTGATGATAGGCATTCTAACAGTTGTGAGGTGATAGCTCATTGTGGTTTTGATTGGCATTTCCCTGATGATAAATGATGTTGAGAATCTTTCATGTGCCTATTGGACATTTGTATGTCTTCTTTGGAAAAATGCCTATTCAGTTTCTCTGTCCATTTTTAAAATTGGGTTGTTTTTTTTTTTGATATTGAATTGTATGAGTTCTTTATGTGTTTTGGATATCAACCCCTTATCACATTTATTATTTGCAAATATCTTACCTCATTCAGTAGGTTGCCTTTTCATTTTGTTGGTTTCTTTTGCTATGCAAAAGCTTTTTGTTTGATGTATCCCCATTTGTTTGTTTTTGCTTTTTTGCTTGCCTGAGGAGACATATCCAAAAAATATTGCGATGACTTATGTCAGAGTGTACTGCCTATGTTTTCTTCTACAAGTTTTGTGGTTCCAGGTCTTACATTTATGTTTTTAATCCATTTTGAGTTTATTTTTGTATGTGGTATAAGAAAGTGGTCAAGTTTCATTCTTCTGCATGTAGCTGTTCAGTTTTCCAAACATCATTTATTGAAGAGACTGTCTTTTCCCCATTATATAGTATTGACTCCTTTGTTTAAGTTAATATATCATATGAGCATGGATTTACTTCTGGGCTCTCTATTCTGTTCCATTGATCTATATATCTACTTTCTCTGCCAGTACTATATTGTTTTGATTACTATAAAATTGTAGTATAGTTTCAAGTCTGGAAATATACCTCCAGCTTTATTCTTCTTTTTCAAGGCTGCTTTGACTGTTTAGGGCCTTTTGCCCAAGAAGCCATACAAATTTAGGGTAATTTGTTCTAGTTCTGTGAAAAATGCCATGGATATTGAATCTGTAGGTTGCTTTGGGTAATATCAATATTTTAACAATGTTGTTTCTTTCAGTTCATGAACATGGTATAATTTTCCATTCATTTGTGTCATCTTCAGTTTCTTTCCTCAATGTCTTATTGTTTTCAGAGTACAGGTCTTTCACTTCCTTGGTTAAATTTATTCCTAGGTATTTTTATTTTTGATGCAATTTTAAAAGGGATTGTTTTCTTCATTTCTCTTTCTGATAGTTGTAATTAGTGTATAGAGATTCAATGTATTTCTGTATATTTTATAGACTGCAATTATACTGAATTCATTATATGCTCCAATAGGTTTTTGGTGGAGTCTGTGGGGTTTTCTCTATATAGTATCATGTCATCTGCAAATAACAATTTTACTTCAGTTTGGGTGACTCTTATCTCTTTTTCTTGCCTAATTGTTGTGGCTAGGACTTCCATACTATGTTGAATAAAAATGTGGAGAGTGGGCATCCTTGTCTTATTCCTGATCTTAGAGGAAAAAACTTTCAGCTTTTTACTCTTGAATATGATGTTAACTGTGGGTTTGTCATATATGGCCTTTATTATGATGAGGTGTGTTCCCTCTATGTCCACTTTGTTGGGAGTTTTTATGATGACTGGATATTGAATTTTATCAGATGCTTTGTATGCATCTATTAAGATGACCATATGATTTTTATTCTTTGTTTTGTTAATGTGAGGCATCGTATTTATTGATTTTCACATATTAAGCCATCCTTGCATCCCTGAAATGAATCACACTTGATCATGGTGTATGATCCTTTTAATGTATTGTTGAATTTGATTTGCTAATATTTTGCTGAGGATTTTTGCATCAATGCTCATCAGGGATATTGGCCTGTAGTACTTTATTTTTTGTGGTGTCTTTATATGGTTTTTGTATTAGAGTAATTCTGGCCTCCTGAAATGAGTTTGAAAGTGTTTCTTCCTCTTCAAATTTTTACGAGTAATTTGAGAAGGATAGGTATTAACTCTCCCTTAAATGCTTACTAGAATTCACCTGTAAAGCCACCTCCACCTGGACTTTTGTTTTTTGATGTTTTTTTGATTAATGATTCAATTTCATTACTAGTGATCATTTAGGATTTCTATTTCTTCATGATTTTGCTTTGGAAAATTGTACATTTCTAGAAGTGTATCCATTTTTCTAGGTTATCTAATTTGTTGTCATATAATTGTTCATAGTATTCTTTTATGATGCTTTGCATTTCTGGGGTATAATTTGTCATTTCTCCTGTTTCATTTCTGATTTTAATTTTTGGGCTCTCTTTTTCCCTTGATTAGTCTGGGTAAAGGATTGTTGATTTTGTTTATCTTCTCAAAGACTCAATCTTTCAGTTTCATTGATATCTTAACTGTTTTTTAGTCTCTATTTCATTTATTTCTGCTCTGATCTTTATTATTTTCTTCCTTCTACCAACATTGGGCTTTTCTTGTTCTTCTTTTTCTGGTTCTTTTAGGTGTCAGGTTAGGTTGTTTATTTGGGATTTCTTTTTCTCTTGAGGGAGGCATGTGTGGCTGTGAACTTCCCTCTTAGAACTGCTTTTTCTGTGTCCCATAGATTTTGGACAGTTGTGTTCCCATTTTCATTTTCTCAAGGTATTTTTTAATTTCCTCTTTTTAAAACACCTTTATTGTGGTATGATTCCTGTACAGTAAACTACATATATTTCAGAAGTACACCTTAATTAATTTTGATAGATGTATATACCAGTGAAACCCACCACAATCAAGATAGCTATCATTTGCATCACTCCCCAAGATTAATTTCCTCTTTGATTTCTTCATTGACCCATTAATTGTTTAGTTCATGTTGTTTAGTCTCCATGTGTTTGTGTTTTTTTTTTCCAGTTTTCCTTTTGTAATTGATTTCTCATTTTATATGGTTGTGGTTGGAAAAGATGCTTAATATTATTTCAGTCTGCTTAAAATTACTGAGGCTTGTTTTGTGGTCTAACGTGATTAACCCTGTGGAGAATGTTCCGTGTGCACTTGAAAAGAATGTGTATTCTGCTGCTTTTGAATGGAACAGTCTATGTATATCTGTTAAGCTTATCTGGTCTAATATGTCATTTAAGGGCAGTTTTTTCTTACTGATTTTCTGTCTGAATGATACATCCATTGATCAAAGTGAAGTACTGAAGTCCCCTACTATTATTATATTGCTGTCTCTTTCTCCGTTTATTTCTGTTAACATTTGCTTTATGTATTTAGGTGCTCCTATAAATGTTCACTAATGTTGTAATCCTCTTGTTGGATTCCCCCTTTATCATTGTATAATGTCCTTCTTTGTCTTTTGTTACAATCTTGTTTTAAAGTCTATTTTGTTGATATTAGTATTTCTACCCCAACTTTTCTTTCCATTTGGAGTATCTTTTCCCACCCCTTTACTTTTAGACTACATATGTCTTTAAATCTGAGGTGAGTTTTTTGTAGGCAGCATATAAATGGGTCTCTGTTCCTATTCAACTACCCTATGTCTTTGGATTGTAGCATTTAGTCTATTTACATTTAAAGTAATTAATGATAGGTTTATCCTTGCTGTCATTTTGTTAATTGTTTTCTGGTTGTTTTTGTAGTTCTTCTCTGTTTCTGTCTTCTTTTAGTTTCTTCCATTGTGGTTCAATGGATTACTTTAGCACTATGTATATTTCTTTATTTTTTTACGTATCCACTTTAGGTTTTTGGTTACCATGAAGTTCATCTATATATTGACCTCTATACATAGCCATCTGTTTTAAACTGATGATCACTTAAATTCCATAGGTCAAAGCGAGGGGGCTGATTGGGGTGGGTGGGAGTAGAGTAAGAATGGAGGGATTAGCGAGATTAAAAGCTATTATTTTTTTTTCCTTTTCTGAACAGAGGGCCAATTGTGATAGGTTATAGAAAAAAACAAAATTCCTAGGCTCCTCTTTTATTACATAACAAATAAATTCTCATAGATTTCTACATGGAAGCAGGGTAAGATCACCAAGCATAATAGTAGGATTAAGAGTGAAAGAGAGCATAGTAGGCTAGACTCCCAAAGAGCACCGACAACTAAGATAAGTAGAGCAGAAGAAGCCATAAAAGGAAACCAGGGAGATGGGAGTACTGGGAGGGGTCAACAAAGGGTCAAGGGCTGCTGAGCAGTCAAGCATTATGAGCTTAGAAATGTCTTCATTCCACTAGTTACCTGGAGGTCATTGGTGATTTTACTGAGTACTGTTCAGAGGAACAATGGGCATCCAACTGATTTGAATCTGTTGAAGATAAAGGCAAGTAAATAAATGGAGACAACCAGTTTGGTCATTTACACTCATTTCTTCTATTTTAAGACCCATTGTTTCCCCTTCCTCCCTAATATTGAGATATTTTGGGAGATGTCTCACAATGGCTCTCAAGGATGTCTGCCAGAAGCCAGGTGGAGGAATGGGCTGGGACAGACTTGTCAAGGCCTCGGACATGTGTGGACAGGGCTTGGGCAGTACCTGTTCACTCAGTTATCACCTCAGCTGAGCTCTGGGATCTGATAGTACCACAGTCTCTTGAATTTTGACTTAAATTCCTATCTTATTTGTGGATTAAAATGTCTTTCTGAAAGATGATACCATGAAATAGCATTGAATTCAAGCATTGTTAGACACCACAAGTTGCTTATGGATACATAGCCAGTGACACTGAAGGCTGTGGAAATGGCCACATCCCCAGTTCTAGGCCACAGATTTTTAAAGCTAGGAGAGTTGGAGGGATGGTTTGTGCTCCTGAACACCTATCTGTTAAACACATCTGACTACTATCAAAGGAAGTTGTTTAGCACCACATGAAGTATACTTTTTATAATGAAATGGAAGTAGCGTGCCTTATTCACATGATGACACTTATTTTGATCTGAAGTTTTTGCATCTAGAAATCCTAAATTACTTTTAGCCATTTTCTAACCATTGTGTTTAACCTCAGAAGGACATGCTAATTTTTGTAAGCTAAGCCCAAGATTTGATTTCTTTATCACATCTAAAGTTTCTCATACGATTTTTTCATACAGTAGTCTTTTCCATACAATGGTGAACTTTATTGGCTTATATTTGTTACAGAGTTTTTTTTAAATTTACTTTTTAAGTACAACTTACATATAGCAAAGGACACAAATCTTATATTTATAGCTGACAATTTATACATATGCATATACCTAGGTAGCCACAATCAAATCAAGATATGGAATATTTCCAGCACCCCAGCAGGCCCCCTCCCCAAAGTAACTGCTGTTCTGGTTTTTACCACCACAGATTAATTGTGGAAGAAAAAATAGGGACAAAGAATGAGGGCAACCAACAGAAAAAAGTAACAAATATAGTAGATATTAATCCAGCTACTCAACAATCACTTTGAACATCAGTGGTCTAAATACAATTAAAAGGACTGTCAGAGTGGACAAAAAACAAGACCCAACTATATGTTGTCTACAGAACCCCACTTTAAATATAAGATGCACATTGGTTAAAAGTAAATGGGCAGAGAAAAACATACCATGCAAACACTAATCAAAAGAAAGCAAGAGTAGCTATATTAATTTCAGACAGACTTCAGAGCAAGGAAAGTTATCCAGGATAAAGAAGGGTATTACATAATGATAAAGGTGTCCATTCTCCAAGAAGACATAACAATCCTTAATGTGTGTGCACCTAACAATGTCAAACTACATGAAGCAAAAGCTGATAGAACTGCATGGAAAAAAATACCAAAAAATATTAGGTTTCCATGTTCTTCTTGTTTGACTATCTTCATAGTTTTACCTCTTCAACTTGTTCATTCTGTAGCTCCTAGTTCCTATCCCTCCTTTTCCCGTCCCGTCACCTCTAGATGGGAGGCAAAGGCAGAAGGGGGTGATATTCAGAGAGGTTAGAGGGGTTCTTTCAGCAATGTAATTTGCCTGCCATTCATTCCTTGATGCCTGAAATCAGTGCAGTGAAGTTTCCTTCTTTCGATTGAATGAGCTGTCTCTGGAGGGAAGCAGTGCCATTTTATAAGTGTAAGTCATCCTCTTCAGATTCTCTCTTAAAAAGCAGCCAGGCAACAGGCCTTGATAGGGAAGAGGTGAGGGAAAGTTGGGTGCTTGGCAAGGGCGGGCTGGAAGGAAACTGCTTCAGGAAGGAGAGAAGCCAAGAGTGGAGCTGAACAGTAGCTGCCATGGGTGCCCTTCCTCCCAGTCAGGCCTCCTTGGCTCTCATCTCTGGTGATGCTGCCACAGGCCGTCCTCCTCATGATCTTGCCTCTCTGTCTTTCATTAGGCTCCTACCCTCCTCTATTCTTTGATTTTAGTATGGCCCTGCAATCTCTCCAGTACCTTGGGCCCCTGTGTTCAGCTACTCAGGGTTGTAATGGCTCAACATGACTGGCCATGACCATAAAGACTATGGCTGGTAACTTGTGATCTTTTTATCCACAGCATCTGTTAGAATCATGAGGGTGGGAGATGGTGGCAATGTTTCTGCCACAGTGTGAAGTAATTTGAAAGGACTTTTTTGCTCTTCAGATAAAGGGATTTCTTGTATTTAGAAAGGACAGTACTCTTTCTGACCCACATTTTGCCTTTCTGGCTTGCATCACTGGGCATTTTGAGGACAGTTCAGCTGTGACTATGGCTGTGTGGCTGGGTGGAGGGCTCAGGAAAATTCAGAATACACCCTTGCTTACTAATATCCTTCTACCCATTTCTTTTTCACATTTTTATTTTGGTAAAACTTTGTTAAAATTAAAACCAAAGGAAATCTGAAGGGAAAAAAGATATACCTCAAAGAGAACTAGAACTCTTCATGTGAGAGGGAAGGAAAGGGACTCTTCAGAGTCCCAAGCAACCCCTTTGCTTTGATTGTGTGAACATGAGCACCTCAGGTCTTTCTCCTGATGGTCAAGTCCAATGTATATATTTGTTCTAAAAACTCCTGAGCGTTGCATATGACAATATGAATAGTAGTCATGGTGGTCTTATTCTAGGAAGGCAGAATAGTTAGAGGGTTAGAGGATGAGCGATGGAGTCAGTGTCCCTGGGTTCAAGTGGGTTAATAGGGAGGGACTCCTCAGAAAGCTAACATCTGAATAGTGGAAAGGTGGCAGCCATGCAGATATGGAAGGAGAGCACCCTAAGTGGAAGGACACAGCAAGTGCAAAGGTTGTGAATAAGTGCGTCATACTTGAGAAAGAATGGAGCTGAATTACAGTCAATGGAGAGCGAAGAGGTGGAGAGCAGATGGGGACAGCTTGTATCTGACCTTGTAGGCTAGAATAGAGAATTAGATCTTACTCTGAATGCAATGAAAAGTCCCTGGAACATTTTAAGAAGGGAACAGACATATTTTGATTTGGGTTTTTTAAAGATCACTGCTGTATGGCAAATGGGTTGGAGAAGAATAAAAGTGGAAGTAAGGAGACCAGTTAAAAGCCCATTGTAATAATCTAAGACAGGAGAAGATGGTGCCTTGGACCAGAGTGGTTGTGGTGGAGATGGAGTGAAGTGGGTTAAGTTTGGATGTATTTTAGATGTGCGGTCCATAGGGTTGTTCATGGATTGAATGTGGGAGAAGATGGAAAGGGAGGAGTCAATGATAACACTAACAGTTTTGAATTCAGCAACCTCTGGATGGGTGCTAGTTAAGATGGAGAAGTCAGACTTGTTGAGGGGAGAGAGTACTGTAGGTACAATGTATAGAGATCAAGAGTTCCATTTCAGCCATAAATGTGAGATGTCTACTAGACATTAAACATCTATATGGAAATATCACGTAGGCAGTTGGATATGGGATTGGACTTCAGTGAAGATGTAGGGACTGATGCTAGAAATTGGGAGTCCACTGGTATGTAGATGGCATTTAAAGCCTCAGCAATGTATGTGATCTTGTAGGGAGTAGTTGTAGAGGGAGAAGGAAAGAGGGTGAGATCTGAGCTCCAGCATTGAGAGGTTAAGCAGAAGAGAAGAAAACTGAGAGGACTCAGCCAGAGAGATGAATAAAGTTCTTAACTGGAACTTGGCAGGTAGTAATGGCAGGTACGGTTAAAACCTCTACTACTGCCACTGTTTTTCAAAAGAGCTAAAATACATAAAATCTCTAATTTTATGTTTCCTTGTAGACATTATTTTTTTGTTATGCAGTGCCAGCATTTTGTGCATATTCTTTAGTTTTCTTATTTGCCTTCACAGTTGAAAACACAGACAACTGGCTTGAGTCCAGTGAGCTATCAATTGAGCTTGAAGATTCGCTGTTTTCAGTACACCTAGTGATTTCCAGTTTGTACCAATTATATTAACTTTATGAGGATTGTACTTCCTATCACTAGTATCAGCACCTTCATTTTTACATTTTCCACTCATTTATAAACCAATAAGGACAAAATGCAATAAAAGATTCATGTAATTGCCCAAATTGCTGTACAAAGATGGTAACTGCCAAAATGGAACTGGCTGCGAGCAGGCAGTGCCATAGTGTGATAGATTTAAATGTTTATTATTCAGCTGAGGTATGAAAATATGCATATGAAGGCAGTTTTGCAAGGGCCTATGTATTATCTACAACTGCATTTTTTCTTCCAGAAGTCAAACACATGAAAGACAAGACCCATTTGTATTTGTCTACCACCAGGTACACCAACTTTTGTTCATATATCTCTCTAGTCGCTTTCTCCACAGAAGCCAAGGATCAAGAAATATGGCCCCCATTTGTAACACTGATGCTTGACTCAATGCTCAAAATATCATTTAGTTGAGTAGTCCTCTTGTTTAATAAGGAGTTAGAGACTGGCTAGCGAAAAACATCACAGATGGTAAGCAACAGACTTGAAGGAAGTCGTGCCAGCCACTAATTACTAAGACATATTTGGAGAGCATTGGTACTTGTCTTAACCCCCAAGCAAGAAAATCCAATTGCTCCAGGCTGCCTTCCATTTCCACAGCTTTGAGGCTTGGTTAGCATTTGGCAAGTGCTTTAGCATTTGGCTTGGATTGCCATATACCAGGCCCATTTTAATTCTGAAGAAAGAATCCGTATTCCACAAAAGATTAAAAAATTTTAATTTCTCTAAGAACTCAATTCTCTCATCCTTGACTTACCTGCCACCCTGCTTATGTGTGTGTGTGTGTGTGTGTATCCCCAAGCATTGGCTGCTTACTGATGCATTGTTTTCAATCGATGCAGCTTTTTAAAGGAATCTTTACATTAGTCAAAGAAGTTCCCAAATTTACATTAGTGACCCATTTGTGAAAGTTGATCATTGGTAAAAATTGATTCCATTTTACAAATTCAGATGAATATTGTAGTACTAACAGATAGATGAAGAGATGACATTTAATGCTTCAAACACTCTTTTAAAAAACTTTAAAAATCTGTATCACGTATGTTTAGTATAATGCACAATAGTAAAGTGAACATTGATGAAGACATTCCCTGTTTAAGAAGTTTACCATTGCTACTGAAGTTTCTTAATGCTTCCATGTATTTCCCTCTTTCCTCCTATTTTTGTTAGCTATATCATTTTTATGTTTTACAGTATTATATGTCAAAGCATATAATACTCTCCATAATATTTATTTTGCTGTATCCTTATCTTTGAACCTTAGTTCTACAGTTAAATAGATTCAATGCTCAGTCCACTGTTTATGCTGAAGCTTTCCCAATAATTTCTTACTTGTCTGAAGCTCATTTTCCAGTAGAATATTCGGGAAAGGTTCATGGAATCAATATCTCTGAATTCCTGAATATTCGTAATTGATTGTTTGAAGCATTTATTCTAGAAAGACGGATATAAAGTCCTTGGTTTCTATTTCCTTCTTGGAATATCTTTAAAAATATTGTTCCATTGTTTTCCCCATAAAATGTTGCTGTTGAGAGATCTGATGTCAGTTTTGTTTTCTGCCCTTCATGTGTGACCTGGTCTTTCTGTATGGATGCCCAAATAATTTTTTCCTTTTTTTTTTTTTAAAGTCTAGTAGTTTTACTAGAATATATAGTAACTATTGAGGGATAATTTTCTTGGGTACATGATGTGCCCTTTTTGTATTAATATTTAAGTCTTTTTAAATTTCAGGCATACTTTACTGAATTATTATTTAGACAAATTTTTTCTGTTTCGTTTGCTTTAGTTTTCTTTTGGGGGCCTCAAATTATATGCATGTTTGAACTATTTTATTTGCCTATGTTTTCTTTCTCTTGGATCCTTTTTACTGCTTTCTCTATTTCTGCATGATTTTCTTTATATTTTTCTTTTTGGTGTTTATTTAGCACCCTGAGTTTTGATGACTTCTATTTCTCTCATGTTCCTTTTGATTAATTTTTTCCAATTCTGTCTGAATACTGATAATTTTTAACATTTTATTCTCTTCTTGTCCAGCCATTTTATTTATGAGTACATATATTTCTGAAGTGTGCTATTTTTAAAAAACTGTTTTGACTTCTTTTAGCTCACTTTGAAATATTGGATTATAGTTTTCATCTGGTTTGAGTCTGCATTCTTCTGTTTTGTTCTCATTGTCTGTTGGGATATTTTACAGTTCATTTTAATCTGTTTTTCTAGCAGTAATTTAGTATGGAAATAGAAGGTCTATTTGTCTCATATTAAAGTGAGATGAGTTTTCTTGGGCCATGAGGAGAGGGTTTCCGATGGGCAGGGATATTGTCCAGAGTACATTTCACAGCTTTATAGCTTAAAGGCTTGCTTTTCTTTGTTACCATAAGATACTTAATATTTGGCTTTTCTCTACTGCTATTTCTCCTCTTTCAGAATATGGTTTGAGATTTTTCTGCCGCTGGCCCTGTTTTTCCTAGAGTTTTAAAGACCTTGGTTTTAAAAGAAGTGCTCTTACCTCTTTAGATGTAGTATTTTTGCTGTTCAGTACTTCCTGGATTCTGCCTTCTCTAGACTCTTCTTCACTGTATATAGTATTTGCAGCTTCTTTCTCCATGACCTTCAGCATCCTACCTTGCTCATCTTGTTTTTTTACTTCCACCAGTTTTTTTTTTTGGGGGTGAGGGTCTGTTTTTCTAAAAGAAATTTGCTACATAATACCTTTTGTCTTAAAGTCTTTCTCTCTCTCTCTCTCTCTTTTTTTAAACTAATAGTACTGTCTCTACTCCAGCTTCCTCTTAGTTAGTGCTTGTGTGATATATCTTATTCTGTACTTTTATTTCAACTTTTCTGTAGTCCTCTCTAGGTACATATCTTGTAAACAAGATATAGTTTGATTTTTTCTTTGTCAGTCAGACGACTTCTGCTTCTAACTATCAAGTTAATTTTATTTTCATTACTTTATTACTTAAACTATTTTAGCCCCTTCCTTAGAGTTGATATGTGGATAGTTTCCACATTGTTGATGCTGTATTTCCCCTCCTGCCTCTTCTTAGGCTTTAGTTATTTTCCTTTTACAACTTTTCCCCCTTCACAGGTTCAAACTTTTATACTGCAGTCTATTCTTTTAGTGTTTTTTCCATGAAATCTTACCATGCATATTTAACAATGCTGCAAAGTCTAATTACTATGTTAAGCCCCCTTCCAAAGTGAAAAAACACACACACACATGCCTAAGTGCCTAAGAATAGTCACAGTCTGGTCACTCTTTTCCTCACTGATTGACCTGCTAACGTTGCCCATTATATTTTTGCTGCTAAAACTGGACTTTATTTTCATTTGTTTTTTGTTACTATCATATCTGTTTGGAGACATTTATGGTTCTACTTTCTTCACTTACCATTTCTTCTTGCAACCTAGACCTTCCTTCTCAGATCATTTTTGTTCTGCAGCAGTAGATAACATACAATATTTTTGATCAGTTATAGAAATTCTCAAACATTATTTCTTTAGAAATTGTTTCTATATTCTATTTATCCTCTTTCTTTGGGACTTCAATTAAACATAGCTTATCTAATCGTGATCTGTCCATTATGTCAGCTTTATATTTTTGATCATATCCAAGCTGTATTCTGTAATGTCTGTGTCTCAGTTACAATTCTCACCTTTCAGCTGTATCTTATGTACTATACAACTTATCTATTAAGTTTTTAATTTTGAAAGTACTTATTATTCAAAGGTTTTTTTTCTGTTTGTTCTTCAAATTTTCTTGGTCATTTTAGGTCATCTCTTGTTCCTTGTTCATTTTTTAATTCTAAAATTTAAAGCATTTTATACTCAGATGTTTATATTTAACATCTGATAATTCTAACTTTAGAAGTTCTTAGAGGTCTGTTTTTACAATCTGATGACTCTTATTCATGAAGGCTTATTTCATTTTGTATTTGGTGGGTTTTGGTTGAACTTATCCATGTAAATTCTAAGGGCCTAAATGTTAGTTGTTTTTCTGCAGAGAAGATTTCAGTTTGCATCTGCTGAGAGCCAGAAGGTGTTGCCCATCTTGGAACGTTTCAGCTTCTTTTAAGAGTCCTTGCTTAAAGTGTGACTGTCAGGTGCAGCTCCTTCACCTTGCCAAGGGCAGCATTCCAGGTATCTTATCAGCATGGACTCCAGGAGAATCCTCTGATTCTGCTTCTTCATTTGTATTTGCTGACTGGTGCCATGCAAGATTCAGCTCATCATTTTTCTTTTATTCCCTCTTGGTTCTTGAAGACTTCTCCTAAGCCTCAAAATGCCTTACAAAATATATTTGTTTAAGTTAATCTATGAGTTTGTTATATTTCTTAGAGTATCTAGTTCTGGTCCATCATACTACTGAAAGTGGATGTCGGTCACTTTTCTCCTAAGAAAATAATTTCTCCTGTGTATAGTACTTGGAAATACATAAAACGCGGAGGGCAAAGGTACGATCTTTTCCATTGATAAACAAAGACCTTAGTGTTAGGTTTTCGAGAAAACCCTACCAAAAAATGGTTCATAACATTCTTTTATTCTCTTCTAGTATTCCTCCAGGAAGTTAATTTAAGTTATAGTTTTGGTGTAGCTTGTTTATTAAGAATTTTTTTACTTCTGGATGTGGTTCTATAAAAATATCTGTTTTATAAATTCTTTTTGAGAATGAATTTTTAAATTTGTTAAAGCAATAAAACATGACAGAAAATTTGGGAAAAAGTGTAACTCTGTCTCCTTAACCTTGAACTGAGATACTCATGGAGCACAGGTAGAGATGAGGTATGAGTCCTAATGCCGGGATTCCCCCAATCACAGATCAGTCTGCTGTGGGCAGACACGTGAGAGAATCGAGGAAGCCTGGCAGAAGAAACGTCCAGAAGGAAGCAGAGAGAAAAAAAATATTTTCCTTGACCCATAGGGACTAAGAATGTCTGTTTAAGAATGTCCCCTCCTGAACCCTGTCCTCAACTTACCAGTCAGGATCTGAATTTTTAACAAAACTCTCTTTGTGATGAGTTGCTCACAATGAAGCTTTAGAACCACTGGCCTAAGGAATTTTTTAGCAAGGAGAAGAAACTTGATGTTGACACCAGACTTCTAAGTGCTTTTGGTTATTGTGATTATCTATGCTCAAGTTAATATGAGGTAGATGTTATGTAGTGTCTCTTCTAGTCTGTGGATTCAGTCATCCTTAAAAACATTGTTTAATACATTATTGTTTTAAGTTCCATACACTCTTCATGTTACTGTCATTTGGATTATAATATGCTATTCTAATGAGGGGAATAAATCCTAATTTTCTTAGCCATGTCTTCATTGTTGTATATTTAAGCCATTTCCAATTTGGGGCTATTATATATAGTACTGCAATAAACCTTGGTATGCATAGACTTTTTTTTCTTTGCGCTTAGATACTTAGATTTGGAATTACTGGAAAGAAAGACATTAATGCACTTAAGACTCTTGATGAAGATTGCCAAATTGCTTTCCAAAAGGTTATACCAGTTCAAACTGCTGCCAGCAATGTAAGAATATATTTCAGGACATCCCAGCCGGCATTGGGCATTATCATTTATCTGTTAGGCAATTAGTGTTCTTATTGATTTTTAATTTTCAGCTGTTGGATTTTACGGAGTCTACTGAATGAGTCTTCAGAAAGGGCTGGGCGAGGTGAAGAGTGAAGAGATGTAGGGCAAAGTGTATCCCCATTGTTTGTACATCCATCACAAAATATAACCAGCATCTATTTCCTCTTGGTCTACCACAGTGCTAGTCACTTCTCTTCTTTCAGCCTCTCTTTCTTCATTCATGAAATGAAGGAGCGGGGCCAACTGCCCCCAAGATCCCACCTAGGCTTCTGGGTTCTGATTAATCCCTTGTTGTAAACATCACATGTCAAATCTGTGCAGGTTTCTCTGGTTGTCTGGTCAATAGCAGTAGGGATTTGTCTGTCTACCATGCATATTTCTTTTCTTTGGTGGAATATATTTTAGATTTTGTTCCTGCTTTGCTCCCCCTCCTCCTTTTGAAAATTCTGATTAAAAAAATAACGCAAATATGGTATATGAATATTTAAAATGTGATTTGCATTTAACAAATTACACATGATCACATAATTCCCAATGCA
The DNA here is from genome assembly GCF_048564905.1 of Vicugna pacos. Lineage (NCBI taxonomy): Eukaryota > Metazoa > Chordata > Mammalia > Artiodactyla > Camelidae > Vicugna > Vicugna pacos. The sequence goes on from NC_132987.1 coordinate 33,928,145, forward strand.
ATTTTTGCATCAGTGAAGAAGTTAGAATATGTATTTTATATTAAATGCATAGCATTTAAATACTGTAATACAAACAAACTGCATTTAAATATTAATTCTCCAAAAAAAACCTTGCCAGGTACATTAAATATTTAAAACTTTTCTGCAAAGTTCTTGAACCCCTCGAACATTTCTACTTTTCTCTGTTATTTTTAAGTCTGGAGAATCTTGGTATTTTCTATACACTTATTGTGAATTTTAAATCTCTACTTGTAAAGTTTTCCCTCCACAAGGACAAGGGTGAGTTAACAGGATAGAGTGTTAAACCCATCATGCTAAATGCAACAGTGAGGAGAGCTGAGTATGTGGTAAGGAGAAGGAAACTGTTCAATATAAGATGTGATAGAAACATAGATTCTTAGTATTGGACTTGACGTTGGAATTCATCAAGTTGAATCATATGTCTAATGCAGAATCCAAGTACCACATCTCCAAGTGGTCGGTTAATCACTTCTTGAACACCTTCAGTGTTTTAGTGCTCACTACCTCATAAGCTAGCCCTGTCTGTACTGTAATTGGACAGCATTCATTTTAAGAATTATAATCTTGTTTTCTTGAGTTCTTATTATCTTGAGTTCAATTCTACCTCTAAATGAGCCACTGATTTTAGTTTATTCTCCTGGAGCAATTATGTGGGATTAGGTGATCCCCAAAGTGATTTTGTATAAAATAATATTCTACAGGCATGTTTACTTTTCTTAATAATGATTAAAACTAAGTTCCACAAAAAGGAATGATGTTCCTAATATGCACTGATGGAACTGAACTCAAGAACAACTTAGATGATTTTTTGGATTTGACACCAACAGCAAAGACAGCAAAAGCAAAAATAAACAAGTGGGACTACATCAAACTACTATGTCAAACTAAAAGCTTCTGCACAGCAAAAAAAAAAAAGCCATCAACAACATGAGAAGACAACCTACAGAATGGGAGAAAATATTTGTAAATCATATATCTGATAAGGGGTTAATACCCAAAGTATATAAAAACTCATACAACTCAATCAAAAGAAAAAAATATCCAACTTAAAAATGATCAGAAGAACAGAATAGACATTTTTTAAAGAAGACATCCAACTGACCAACAGTAAAAGATGCTCAATATCACTAATCATCAGGGAAATGCAAATCAAAACCACAATGAGATAGATATTACCACATACCTATTTGACTATCATCAAATAGACAAGAGATAACAAGTGTTGGTGAGGATGTGGAGAACAAGGAACCCTTGTGCACTGTTGGTGGGAAATGGAAATTGGTGCAACCACAATGGAAAATTGTATGGCTGTTTCTCAAAAAATTGGAAATAGAACTGCCATGTGATCCAACAGTCCCACTTCTGTGTGTATATCCGAAGGAAATGAAATCATTCTCCCAAAGAGAGATCTGTATTTCCATGTTCACTGCAGCATTATTTACAATAGCCAAGTTAAGGAAATAACTTGTGTCCATCAACAGATGAATGAAGAAAGAAAAGTATGATTTAAATATCTATATCTAAAATGTAATATTTTCAGCCATAAAAAGGAAACAAATCCTGCCATTTGAAACAACATGGATGGATATTGAGGGCATTATGCTAAGTGCATAAGAGAGAAAGTTTCAAACTTTATGATGTTACTTACACGTGGAATCTAAAAAACCAAACTTATACGAATAGAAGAGATTGGTGGTTGCCAGAGGCAGGGGAATGGGCAGTGGTGGAAATGGGTGAAGGTGATGAAAAGATACAAACTTCCAGTTACAAGATAAATAAGTTCTGAGGATGTAATCTACAGCACGGTGACTCTAGTTAACAATAATGTACATTTGAAAATTGCTAAAAGAGTGGATCTTAAAAGTTCTCATCACAAGAAAAAATTATAGCAGTGTGAAGTGATAGATGTTAACTAAAGTTTTTGTGGAAATCATTTTGCAATACCAACATCAAATTTTTTTGTACACCTTAAACTAATACAATGTTAATGTATCAATTATAGCTCTATAAATTGTGAAAAAAGTTATCAGAAGTCAAAAAAGATACCTTTTAATCAGTGATCACACATACTAATAACCCCCAGTAGATTATTAGCTATCTTTGGGTACAGTACTCTCTCATAAATAATTTATTTGTTAAAAAGAAAAGTTAGGAATTACTACTAATAATAAAACAACAGTAACAGCACAACATCTAGCACGTAGTGTTTCCCTCTGTGCTGGGCACTCCTCTAAGTGCTTTATGTATATGGCCTCATTTAATCTCTGTAACCATCTATGAGATATGTTTATTATGCCTATTTTACATATGAGGAAACTGAGGCACAAAGAAGTTAAATACTTTCCCCAAGGTATAGATGACAGTGCTTGGTTTTAAACCCAACACTTTCATCCAGAGTTTGTGTTCTTATCTGTTATGCTGTACTGAGAGTGACCACATGATTTATTATTCAAACCAAGACACTGTTGAAAGCATTCATAACTACTCCCTGACAGCACCCTATACTGCCTCTCAAATGACAGGCTGACAGGAACATAATGAAAGGTCTCAATATCACCCTGAGGGGCAGATTCACGTTTTCTGGAGCCAGAATGCTATGCAATTTCAAGGGCTTTCTTTCAGAAAAAGAATATGAAGCTATGAATACATTAGATATTAAAATGACATTTTTTTTGAATGAGAAAGAAATCAGATTAATGGGAATTTGGAGGATTCAGGTCCCTTTCTTCTGAGATCTATTTGGGAAGTGTACCAGAAACCCTTGATTACAGCTTGGCTTCCCTCCCCACCTGGAACATTCTGTAACTTCCAGATTTCACAGGGGTGGTGCAAATCAGGGGCCTCAAAGCTTAAGCTTCATTAGGTTTATGGTAGTAGATCTGCCTCTGCTCACCATTTTCAGGTCACTTGGGAAATAAACTGAGCACCTAGAATGTTTGTGGTGCTTACTACTAGATAAGATAAATAGCATTTTAAAGTAACACGTCCAAAGATCACCACAGATAGTTCAAAAGGGCCACTCTATGGTTCTCTGATCCCAGGAAGGCAACATTTAGATGCTCTGGAACTTACAAGAACAGTCTCCCCAGGCAGGTGGTTGGTTTTAGCTACTGGTTATCACCTTTTGTTGTAAGTTCAGCACTGGCCAGTGTGTTATTTTGACATGACCCTCCTTCTCCCTCTCCCTGTTGATCTTTTTGAGCCTCTCTTCCAGGTCAGAAATGACTTCATAAGCTCTAGTTCTCGGCCTTAGAATACTTGTTTCTGTAAAGAAAGCCTTGTGATTCTGCAAGGTCTGCTGCCCCTCCTGTCTCGGAATCTCATGGTGCTGTATGCATTAGCAACATTAGATGATCACTAATAAAGGCCATGAAAGGCAAATGCTCACTGCAGAATCATTTATTCGTGGTTATGTATGGATTTGAATGCTCTCAGAGGTATGAATTAGATTCTTATTAATTTTCTCCTACTGTGTAATGCCATCGCCACTCCCTCCCTCTTCTCCTTTGCGCCAGTCCTCCACACCTGTCCTCTCCCACTGCCGCTTCAGACTCTAAGACAGCCAGCAGCAAGTGCAGGAGTTTGGGTTAGGAAACCATTTTCCATTTTTTCTTTTCTTTTTTCTTTTTGTTCCTTTTATTGAAAGGGAAGGGATAATGGCTACCCTGTCTTGCGTGATTTTTTTTCTATGATCACCCACACTATTTCCCTACAAAAACAAGTATTAGAAATAGGAACTGAAAAAATTCCTCCTAAATGTCCTAATAAAGGACAGGAAGTCTGAAATCTGAAGCTAGCTACTGCCTGTCAGCCCACATTCATTATATTCTTGTTTGTCTTGTTTAGATTATACAGCCCCTGGGCAAGAGGCTGGGTGATTTTATTACAGTACCCATCAGTCTGTCAACACCATCTAAATTAAAGCAAACACTCTCCTCAAATGGCACTTTTTTGATCACATCTCCCTACCCCAAGACTGTTTAGGACTGAGAGGTTTGAGTTAGCTATGACACCGTTAAAATGGACTGAACCCAAAATGACTGGGATATTCTTGAGAAAATTCATTTTCCCATCCTGACATGGGCTGCAGGAGACACATTGAAGCTGTAAAACACAGCTTGGAAATGACTAGGCTAATTTTAGAACCCATTTACACAGCTGCTCCACTGAAAAGCTGACTTTCATTGTAATTCTTGCTCTGGAAGGACTTGCCTTTTATTTAATTAAAAATGATCGGCAAGGCAGGCTTTTGATATAGCAAGGTCCACAATAAAACTGCAAGGCGAGGGTAGTTGCAGTAGCTCTCTGACATTCTGCTTTATTAGATGTCAGTTTATAATTAAAAGTTTGAGTGGCAGAACTCTGAGTACCCAGCAAAATGGTTTTGAGGATCTTAATTATTTCCAGCCATCTTCCCTAGCAAATATATGAGACTGTGAAATTCGACATGGAGGGAGACATTTGGTATTGCCCAAACATTCCCTTTGAAAAACGCAGAAATAGGAAATGCTCTAGGGTTTAGAACCCGGGAGAGGGAAATTTATATTTTGAAATGCAATTGAAATCATCCCCTGCTAGGTGAAGGAGTTACATGTTTGAAGCAATAGATATTAGAAGCAAAACAAAGGGAATCAAATATCCTAGGGAAAGATACCTTGGTCATGAAGTTAATTAGAAAAATAAACGTTCTTTTCCCTTCCAGTTATGGTTGTTATTACTTATATTCATTTTATGGAAATGCTTCTTAGAAATATCTAAATTTTATTTAAAATATTTTGAGATTTTTTTCCATTTGTGCAAACTAATAACAATTTACAGAACTTCAGGAATTATCAAATGCTTTTTTTTTTTGGACATCTAGGTACCTAGAGCTGAATTAATCACAATCATCAAATGTTTTTCTCATAAGGCCTATTTATATGTCTGAAACTTCTCATTTCAAAAGTTAAGAATAGGAAAAAGGAATTTCTGGGGAACCACAACTCAATTGTTAATCTTACTAGTAAATAACATAATATAGCACTCACATGTACTCTATATCAATAGACTCAAAGGTTTTCACAATTTACTTAAGGTTGTTGCCTTCAATATTACCACATTTTAAAGATCAAGTCAAGTTTAAATAATAAGACTGTCAAAAAGGTTGCAGTTGAATCTACATCAGGGCTATTTTAATGGCTCAAAGTTGGGTTCATGGACTTCATTACTCCTTGTTACCTAGTATTGTTCAATATAAAGACTGATTAACTGATAAGGCAGAAGTAATGTAAAGAAGATTACATGTTCCAAATGGCAGTAGGTCTGTTTGATGGTTTGGGGTCTTTGCATCCTTGTTTTCTCGAAGGAAATAGTAAGCAAAGAGAAAATATCCACTTTCTTTTGCTGTCAAATGAACAAGTGTCTGAAATTTCTGCAAACTCAATTGGAAAGCCAAGTTCAGAAAATATTAAGCCATGCTAGTTTCCAGCAACCTCAGACTGGCACACTTTTAGAACTGTCTGGTAATTCAAACGTGAGAGGTAAATTACAGATTTAAATGAAGTACATGTGGTGTTTGGAGATGACTTTTTTAGCATGCAAGCTCTCCACTAATTAGATCCCAAGAGATGAATGAGAGTTTTTGTTGTTCTAGGTTCAGCTTTAAACACAGTGAACCAGCAAAGTTACCCACCCATGGGCATTCAAGCGAAGTATTGTTTAGAATACCCTCCTCTACCAAAAAGAGAGAGAGAGGGAGAGGGAGAAAGAGAGAGGGGGGGACTGTGTCATACAGGAGATAAAATAACTGGTTTGCAAAAATACACTTTAAAAATATTGTGTTTATCACATCATCTTCTTAGAATCATAAAGTTAAAATAATATATTTTCTTTGAAGAAGAAGTCTGTTGTGACCTTTCAAAATACTTTGGCTCGAGAGTGTCCAAGTTGCACCGTGTTTTGGAAAATAAGCCCTTGAGAGTCTGAGGCAGCAGCATTATGAAGGCTGAAGAGACTATTAAATATGTTGTCGGAAAGCCCCACAGCTGACTGTTGGAGAACAATGTCCCTCATCAAGTCCTCATCCAAATTCTCTAGTGTACTAGCCAGCTTGGTTAAGTCCCTCTCATCAGGTTAATTAGTAATGTTGGGAGAAATAAAGGGATATTGAAGAAATTATTTATCTCTGCAGTATGTCTATGAAAGACCAGATTGGGCTTTAAAATTCTTGGCACAAAGTGATAATACTCTTGTGCAGTCCCCTACCCTTTTTTCTTTATCATTTTTTCCTTAATGCACAGTATGTGTTTTTAATTTGTTTCCTTTAATTCCATAAAAATAATACTCAAACCCTATTGGGATGAGATAAGCCTTTTTCCTTCCTCTTCCAATTTTAATGACTACATGTATTAGTGTATCCTCTAAAATTGGTTAGGCTGTATATTGATGAAAAGCATTGCAGTAGCCTTGATCTGTTAATGAATTCATTCAAGAAGAATTTGGTAAGGTCTGACTACATGCTATGTATTGTTCAGAGTTCTGGAAATAAGAGTGAATAAAGCATAGTTCCTGTCTTTTAAGGAAACAGGCAGGGCAATACCTGCAACTAGATAAAAACAGTGCATTGTAGTAGTGCTGCATTGATGGAAAATATAGGATGCGTTCTATGCTGAAGGGATGATGGTGGTCACTTACCTGTGTTAATGTTCATTTAATCCCCAGAGAAACCCAGTGAGACAGGTACTATGATTAGCTACATTTTACAGCTGAGCAAACTGAAGCAAAAGAGGTTCACAATCAGCAAGTAGCTGACTCAGCCAACTTGGCACATAAATTACTTAATTTCTGCCCGGGAGGACAATGCCTCCACTTTGAGCCCCATAATTTACTGTGCACGTTCTTCCTACTTCCCACCCCAACACACACAACAAGCCATCCCCGCTGTGAGGCCCATGGGGTGTGCAGTTCCTGTACTTTCACAGCTTTTCTTGTCTGGCCTGGATTTTGGCTAGCCCAACCCCTATTTCTTTTCTCCTGATTTGTACCACAAGAACTGGATTGGCACAGTGTAAGTATGGACATCCATCTTCTCATACCTTCCCCACTGGACAAAGATAGACAGTGCCTGCCACAGGTCACAGGTCTGAGCTTTTGAGTAGTGTTCGAATGCATGGTTTTGGAGGAGCTTGAGATCTGAGACAGTGGCTGAAGAGATTTATCTTTCTAACATTCCCAAGGGTGTATAAACTATAAACTGGAAAACAGTAAGTTTACGCTGACTTAGGTGTAGCTTTAAATCTAGGATTCTCTTTAGGTCCAGAAACATCCTTATGTAAGAGGAGAAAGGATCCATTTGTTTATTCAGTATACATTAATGTTGCTTTTCCTGGCTTTGGGCAATTTTCTAGAAATGAAGTATGTATATATTCAATAGTAGAACAGTCCCAAGAGTTATCTTAGCAACTGAATGGAATAGATAGTATTTCGGTAAGTGGCCTTGATAGTGGAGGCACTATCTGATCATTGGCTCATGGAGTGTTAGGATGGGATGGGATTCTAGAAATGATTTAATTCACCCTTTTCAAACTTCATTTGGGTACCTCCTTTTCAAGATTTTAAAAAATATCTGTGTAATTAGCACTTACATATTATTTAATATTTTTCTTTAAATCAACTTCTTGTTTTTATTTAAATAAATTACATTATACCATAAATGAAATCATTATGCCATAAATAGAAAAAATACATATAATTGACTACAATAAGGCTAAAAAAATATGTTAATTCTAGCTAACCAGTTTGTCTTTGGAAGGTTCTGAACTTAAGTTTTGCCCTTTCTTTGTTAAAAAAGGAGATTTGCTTGCATTGGGGAGGTGTCCCTAGCACCAAGCTGAGACTTTCTCCTTGACCCTCTTAGAAAACTTAAAAAGAGCATTGAAAAGGAAATAACTGTCTTACTTTGATATTCAATATTATTTAATACTTTTTACCAACTCATCTACTACTTCCACTAATATAGATCCCAAATTTTGGAACACATTATCTTAGTTTAATCTCCTTAGTTTTCAAAGTAGAAAACTTAGATTCACAAACATCAATTATTGGGCAGTTCAACCCTGAAACCTGGGTCTCCTAATTGCCATTCTTTTCCCAACACCCTCTCGCTGCAATTAAAACAACACAAAAGTGTGATGCTTTTTAGAGGTAACCTGTCACCTTAGGGCATGGCCCATCTGAACTCTCCTGTGACTAGTTACAGGATTATGCTTTTGGTAATGAGGCGACATTGCTTTCCTGCCTTCTTTGAGTACATTTAGTATTCCCTTTATATATCTGCTTGCTTATTTGTATATATTTATTTGTATTGAAACACATTTATTATTTATGTGGAATTTGAATTTTGGAGGTTCTCAAAATTAAGAGACTGAATTCAACTCAACGTCAGCAAATCAGCAGTAACAAGTGCGGGTCCCAGAGCCATCCCCCCACCCCCGCTACACTGCCTGTGATGAAGTGAACAGCTGGGGTTTTGCTATTACCCTGGGAGCAGTTTATTTCAACCTTGTCAGAGTCTACCTGCTTGCTATTCCTTTTCTCGTCAGAGAACTTGAAGCAAATATTATATTATGCTCTTTAAAATTAAAGCTAAAGAAGGGCTTAGGACCACACCAAAGCATACACTAGGGGTGGGAGTGGAGGGCTAAGGCATTATCATTGTCTCTGAGACACACTTGGTCACGTTTTTCTTAAGATATTTTACACTTTACACCTTGCTGTGAAGGAAAAAGAACTACATAGCTGCCCAAAGAAGGCAGATTTAAAATCACAAAATGCTTTTGAGTTTTAGGGTTTTTTTTTTCTCTGAAGATAAACATTATTCTGTTTGGGTCTTCTTGTTATCATTACTTTTATTGTTCTTGTTTTTGATTCACTTGTTTTATTGATGATGTAAACTTAATTTATTTTTACAATTTTTATTTGTTTTTTTTATTGAAGTATAGATGATTTACAATGTTGTTTGTTTTAGGTGTATAGCAAAGTGATTCAGTTACATATATATGTATATGTGTGTGTGTTTGTGTGTGTGTGTATACATATATTCTTTTTCAGGTTCTTTTCCATTAAATGTTATAATAAGATATTGAGTGTAGTTCCCTATCTTGTACAGTAGGTCCTTGTTATTTTATATGTAGTAGTTTGTGTCTGTTAATCCCAAACTCCTAATTTATTCCTCCCTTCCCACCTCTTTTCTTTCCCCTTTGATAACCATAAGTTTCTTTTCTATGTCTGTGGATCTATTCCTATTTTTAAAAAAGTTCATTTGTATCAAAAGTTTCCACATATAAGTGCTATCATGTGATTGTCTTGCTGTCTGACATACATCACTTAGTATGATAAATTCTGGTTTCATCTAGGTTGCTGTAAATGGCATTATTTCATTCTTTTTTATGGCTGAGTAATATTCCATCATCTATGTCTTCTTTCTTGATTCATCTGTCAACAGACATTTAGGTTGCTTTCATGTCTTGGCTATTGTAAATAGTGCTACTATGAACATTGGGGTGCATGTATCTTTACAACTTACAGTTTTATCTGGATATATGCCCAGAAGTGGGATTGCTGGATCATATACATCTAATTTTAGTTTAAGGATCCTCCATATTGTTCTCTATAGTGGCTGCACCAGTTTCCATTCCTACCAACAGTGTAGGAGGGTTTCCTTTCCTCCACATCCTCTCCAGCATTTGTTATTTGTAGACTTTGACGATGGCCATTCTGACCTGTGTGAGGTGATGTCATTGTTTTATTTCCATTTCTCTAATAATTTAGTGATGTTGAGCATCCTTTCATATGCTTGTTGGTCATCTGTAGGTCTTCTGCCCATTTTTTGATTGGATTGTTTGGTTTTTTGATATTGAGCTGTGTGCTTGCTGCATGTATACTTTGGAAATAAATCCCTTGTCAGTCACATTATTTACAAATATTTCCTCCCATTCCATAGGTTTTCCTTTCATTTTATGGATAGTTTTCTTTGCTATGCAAAAAAAGCTTTTAAGTTTCATTAGGTCCCATATTTTTATTGTTGTTTTTATTTCCATTACTATAGCAGATGGATCGAAAAAATATTGCTGTAATTTATGTCAGAGTTTTATGTATTTTCCTCTAGGAGGAAAGTTTGAGTAGCCAGTTTTACATTTAGGTCTTTAATCCATTTGAGTTTACTTTTGTAGAATATTCTAATTTCATTCTTTTACATGTGTCTGCCCAGTTTTCTCAGCACCACTTACTGAAGAGACTGTCTTTTCTCCATTGTATATTCTTGCCTCCTTTGTAAATTAATTGACCATAAATGTGTAGGTTTATTTCTGGGCTTTCTATTCTGTTCCATTGATCTATGTGTCTGTTTTTGTGCCAGTAGGATTTTGATTACTGTAGCTTTGTCTGAAGTGAGGGAGCCTGATTCCTTCAGCTCCATTTTTCTTTCTCAGAAAACTTATTTTTAAAAGCCTACATTTTATTACTTTTCTAAAGTGCATTTGAGATTAATGTCAAATAAATAATAGTTGAAGACTTTTGAATGTTTGGCCTTTGTATTATGTTGCTGCTATGAAAAGTTATCACAAACTTAGTGTTAAAATAACACAAATTTATTGTGTTACATTTCTGTAGGTCAGAAGTCTGACGTAGGTCTCACTGGCTAAAATCAATATGTCAGCTGAACTGCACTGTTTTCGAAGCTATAGGAGAGAATCCATTCTTGCTTTTTACAGCTTCTAGACTTCGCCTGCATCCCTTGGCTCATGGCACCCGTCCTCCATATTCAAAGCCAAAAATGGCTGGTTGAGTCTTTCTCACGTTGCATCACAATGTTGTCACAATATTATTGACGTAATTCTTCTTCCTCCTCCTCCCACTTTTAAGGACCTTTGTGATTATATTGGGTTCACCTGGATAATTCAGGCAACTCTCATTAAGGTTAAGGTCAATTGACAAGCAAATTTAATTGCATCTGCAACCTTAATTCCCCTTTGCCATTTAATGTAATAGTGACAGTTTCAATGATGTGGACATCTTTAGGGGGACATTATTCTGCCTATTGTAGTCTTTTCTTTAAAGTTATATCTTTGTACATTTAAAAACAAAAATACATCTTGAATAAAATATGAATTGATTGTAATGATATTTTTAATTTATTTTAAAATCAAATATATCTCATATAAGTTAACATTTTGTGGAGACAGTATATTTGCATTTCAAAGGTTTAAATTCACTATAAAATCTGTGGGGTTTTTTTTTACAATTAAAATAGTATTATTAAGAGTCTTCTCTGACTTACCATTCAGTCTTTATCTTTTATATGTTTCTGGTATTTAGAAGTGATGTTTACAGAGATGTTAATCAGCTCTTTGGTAGGTGGATTTTATAAATTTTGATTTTGATATGCTTTTCAATCCACTGGTTTTTCCTTCTCTTCCTCTAGTCCATTCTTTCCACATCATCCCTGTATTTCCTTCTACTCAAAGTTTTTCCTACAATTACTAATAAAAATCAACTTCAACACTTCCAGTAGAGGCTTCAGATCCTCACAGGGAGAAGACTATATTCTACCTTGGATTTACTTTTAATTTGTTCTGGCCTAATCTAGAAAGATTTCACAGATTCTGAATTCATTCATTACATCAACAGATATTACAGTTTGGCATCTACTGTGTACAAAAGTGCTTTCAAAGAAATCAGAACATGTTATGTATGGTTTCTGTTCTCAGAGAGGCAAGATGAAGAAGTTAGACCAGCATAAGAATAATGTATTAATACAGATTGACCAGACAGGAAATGTCATAAGCTGCACATCATCAATGATAATTGGCAAATCAGTGGAACAGGAAATAAGTATAATGAGTTCTGAGAAAGGATAACTCTCTTTGTGTTGTGTGTACCCCATGCCCGTATATTACCCATTACCACTTAATTAACTCCATCAGGCATGCCCCCCAAACCCACTGCAGTTCTCCACATCATCATTTCCTTGTAAAAGGAAAAATCTTGGTGCCAGATGCAAGTAAAGATATAAAGTATATGCTTGGATTTGGAGGAATTATGACTATTTTCAGAAACCTGGGGTTAATAGGGTCATTTGCAGAAGGTCAGCATAAAGTACTCATGGTGAGTGTTCAGTAAATATCTGTTAAAATGAAATGACATGACTCAGCTGTTACTATTTTTTTCCAAGTTGATAGACATTTTCCTAAATTTTTGCTATATGTTACCTTAATCTCTTTATGACTCCGATTTATTTATCTTTGGGGGATTTTTCAAGTTGTTATATACATTACTCAATTTAAAATCAGTGGTAGATTTAATTTATATAATGTCTTCTTGTCATTAATGTGCATTAAGTAAAATTCAGACTGATATCATTTTAAGTAATATTTTCTGCCAAAGGACCATTTTCTTTCATCTCAAATTATGAAGTCTGATTAGATGGGTTCATTAGACTTTAATTATATAATTTTAGCCTATCCTAAGAAATTTAAAACTATTGAAGACTATTTTTTAAAAAAACTGTCGACTTGTAGCAAAATCTTGTGACTGAGTGGAGGGGAAGTGCATTTATGATAAGGTTTTCTGTCAGTACAGTCTTCCTTCCTCATCACAATGTATCTCTGCCTGATCCTTCACTCCATTATAGGTATCTCCCTTTCTCTAGTAGTCTCCTTTCAGTAAGATTAAGCTACCCAACAATGGAACGTGTTTTGGCTGGGAGCAGATAACTAGAAGTTCTTTTATCTCCTGTCTCATATTGTTATTAGCACCAACTATCACTAACACAGAGACCACTTTTATAAAGAACATTTTTTTACTCATGCATGTGTATTTTCATGCATGCATTTGCAAAGGAAGAAAGCAGAGTTAGGAGAAAGGTGACTTAGCTTGGTAGAGCCTGGCTAGCTGCTCACCAAATCCCTTTTCATTATCAGCCGCTTGTATGTGATCCTGCGTAATTTCTCCCCACCAGACACTGGACATTGACACCAGAAGTGAGCCTGCAACCTTTGTACTGAAGATGACAAAGACACAATATGGAAGAAGTCTGGGTCCCTGAGTCACTGCTTGGAGGTGAGTCCTCTGCTGCTCTGGAATATTAGATATTATAACTTATGTAAACAAGACTTACATATATTTCTCTTGAGTTTGAGTATTTGGTCATTTTGTTACAACAGCTGAAATAACTTGATTAGTACACTTGGGTCTGCTATTTCTCTCAGCCTCAATTTCCTCTTCTTTAAAATGAAGGCGTTTGCCACGCTGGCCCCTTGCTCTTCCCCAAAGACTCTGAGCACTTGGAACTTCTGTGCTTGTTGTTTCCTTTACTTGAAAACTCTTGTCTGAGAAATTCACGTGGCTTGTACCCTCAAACCTCAGTTCAGCCTAAATGTGACCTTATCACTTGCCACTCTGAGTATAATCAACGTTTCCCCATCTCCATTGCTCTTTTCCCCTCTTATCTTACTCTAGTTTCCCTTATAACACAAATACCAAACAATTGATCTACGTATTTATTTATTTGGCACTCAGTAAAATATTTGTTGAATAATTGTGTGAATGAAGTGCTCTCCAAGGTGCCAGACAGCTATAAAAGACTATGTCCCCTACATTTGAGAATTTATAATCTAAGGGGAAAACTAAAACAAACTAAAAAAATAAGTCTTAAAAACACAAGAGGCATATAAACTTTGTCAACATTATATTGCCAAAAATGTAAGGGAAGATAGGGATTCTAATAATTGTTGAGTACTTATTAAGTATTGCATACTAAAATTTTCAAGACTTTTTTTCATTTGATGACTCTGCAAAGTCAGTATTACTTCACCCATTCCATTTGATAGATGAGGAAACAGGTTAAGAGGGCTGGAATGGAAAGCTTCAGGAGAGTAGGATCAGATCCATCTTATTCACCATTGTATCTCTGGCCTTTAGTAAAGCTTCTGACAGATAGGAAGAAATAAAGTTGTTGTTGTTGTTGTTGTTGTTTTTACAGAAAATGAGTTAAATCACTGGTCCATGGTGAGATGATTGGGATTAGAACACATATTTACCTGAATACAAAGTTCATGCTTTTTTTCCACTATGTGAAGATGGCAAGTATGGGGCACTCATATTCAGTGCCTGACTGGGCTGCTGCTTCTTCTGTTCCTTCTGATGAAAGGCTGTCCCCTTAGTAATCATATGTCTGAGCTGTTTCTGTTTGTCAGGCATCAGCCCAGCCATCACCTCTGTGGAGAGGCTTCCCCTGACCACTAGGTTGGAAGTAGCCTCTTCAGCTACTGTCTGTGCATTACCTGTTTGCTGCCTTTAAAGCCTTCATAGTACCCACCACCACATAAAATTATCTCACTTGTTTGCTTTTTAATTCTCTCTCTATCCTAGTAGAATGTAGATTCCCTGAACATAGGGACTTTCTCTGTCTCTACTTCGTCCCTAGTGCCTGACACATAGTTGACACTCAATAAATATTTATTGAATAAATAATCAAATCAATGAATCAGTAATTTGATCAATGTTGCCATTCTGTCTTCCTGTGCTCATGGGCAGACGTTACTAATCAATCATGTCACTCTCCCAAACTAAGTCCTAACTCTTACTCAGAAAATTTTACACTATAGCCCTCTAGGCACTTGGTACTCAAAGTATGACTCATTGACTAATAACATCAACATCACCTGAGAGCTTGTTAGAAATGCACATTCTCAGGACCCACTCAGGGGTCATTCTCAGGATTCTGATACCTCCTGTATCAGAATCTGCATTTTAACAAGAACCCCCATTTTTGTGCTCATCAAAGTGTGAGAAACATGACTCTAGGAATATAGATAATACCAGTTAGGCTTGGCAGATAAGAGAAACCCTCTTTACTGTCTCTGTGTGCTCTTCCATGATACTTACCCAAAGCTTGACCCCCGCTTTGGTATTATTATGTATTATCTGGAGTGATTAGGTCCGAGTGGACTTAATGTGAAAATGTTTCATAGAAAAGATGAGCTTCAAGTATTTAAAAAAATGTGTGTGTGGGGGATTTGGTTTGCTGCAAAGGGGAAGAGAAACATTCTGGGTCAAAGAAAATTGAACAAGTCCATTTGGGATCATCTACCCATGGGAATAGATGAACATCTATGTGTAGAGTTGGAAGGATACTTGGTCCAGAGCAGTGCTTACCTCCAATGAATGGACGTAGAGGAAGGAAAATTAAAGTACCAGCAGAGGGAATGGGTAAAAATAGCATAAGAGGGACACTTGGTCAGAACAAGGCTAGAAAGGGTCCAAGGAAAGAGTGATACTAGTAATTAAAAGGAGGTGCATTGGGAGAGAGAGGGGGAACCTACCAGGGAAATCGAATTTGGTAAGAAGAATGTTATGAATGCTCTTAGAGAAAATAATTATACTAGGTAGTGAGGACACAGGTTATCATGTGAGAAGTTAAAAAAATTAAAGGCTTTAACCAAAAAGAGGCTGATGGAAAAATGAACCATGGATATAGATCATTTGTCAAATTTACCATTAAAGGAATCACAGGGAGGAGACAGTTTAGCTGGAAGGGTGATGGGCTCAAGAATTACCTCCTGGATCTGGGCACTGGAGTCCCTGCCCTGAGCCCTGTGCCTTAGGGGGCTTGACTTGTGTCCTTCTCTGGTCATGGCCTTCCCTTCAGGTGAAGGAGTGAGGAACCAAGGGGACATGCCCTCCTGGAGTCCTTGGCCCCCTTTTTAGAACATAGTCCCATAAACTAAACTTCAGAAGTCCCTACCTAAATGACCCCAAAGTCGTTTCTAGGGCCCATGAAAACCGCTTCTTTTGGCCCAGTGTTTGGAAGGCAGGACTACACAACTAGAGTGCACATATCTCAACCCAAGAGGTGTGCAGTGGGGGTGTTTTTGGCCATGGGGTGGGGGTGGTCTGAACAGAACTTGCACTTGTCTTCTGGGCTGTCACACACACGCCTGCGAGGACCCACATACTGCTGGATGGAGGTGGGGATGTGAAGAGAAGGGGGCCAGGCCAAGGGGTGGGGGTGGCAGCTTCCGACTGCATTGTTGCCCTGGGGCTGCTATTGGTCTCAAGTGATGTCATTGTCACTCTGTTTTGTATTCCATGAATCCTTTTATCCCTTTAGGGAAACAGATGTCTTCATAACTCATGAATTTAATTAATTTTGCTTGAATCTTCAATTAGGGATGTTGAATGATACACAGCTGAATGTCGTATATTTACTGATTCTTCAAGCATTCATTCAGGAGGCACTAATGTGGTATCTTCAATAAGTATTTGTACTCCCAGTGCAGATGTGGGACTCATCAGAGTGCTATAGGGGAAATATAGATTAGACTCAGCCCCTGTTTCTAATGCACTTCCATTTTTAGAAAAGACCTTTTATCATGGGAGCCATTTCTAGTGTACTAAAATTAACCACCATGTGATTGTAGCATTTACAGTAACATCATGCTTGTATCTAGCATCTGTGTTTGTCTCCTTGTTAATTCCTGAACCTTCCCATTTATTTTTCATGTTCACAAAGGTTAATTGACATCGACTACTGTTTATATGAAGAATTCCTCGGTGAGTCTTAGTGGTGGCCACTTTGCAAGGTTTCAGTTCAGTTGAGCAGGCACTTTGATAGTCAGTCTACAGGCTGTCTGGAAGCCTAGCACTTAATTGAAGTGCACTGCCTCTGACTGGGCTGGATTGTTAGGCATGGGGAGCAGGGGCTTGATTTTCTTGCCTCTCTTCTTTCATATAGTTTAATCCTCCATACACTGACTCCCTCTTCAGGTTCTTACAGGCACTGCTTCCCTTTGCCAAGACGTTCTGTGGACAGAACAGTAATGACTTACCAGTGATACTCTAATGCCTTGGGCTGAGGTAGGGCAGTAAGACCGCATTATGTTTGTATACTGTTTTTTGATTGGTATACAAATTAGTAGACATGGTGTTGTTTTGCATACATCAAAACTACCAAGTAGGCAGGGCTGACTTAATCCCCACTACACTGACGGGAGATCTAGGGTAAGGTCGCAGTGCTACGTGGCGGAGCAGCAACTGAGACCCTGGATCTTCTGACTCCTGGTCCAGTGCTTATCCCCTGCACCAGGCGGCACTCGGACCCATTTCCTTTGGAGTGAGAATCAGTTGTGCTTGCTGTGGAAGAAACCCCGTGCTCTGTACATTTTGAGAATCAGCGACTCTCACGGATGTCCCTTCTTGATTCCGAATTGGTAACTGACTCCTAGCCACTCACTCCCTTTCCCTTCCCTGGGCTTGTGTGGGCGGTGCTTGCGCACTGTTCTCACTTTCTTCCACTGGCTAGGCTTTCAGGGCTTGAAAGGGTTGCCACTTGCTGTTTTCACTTAAAGAATCCAATGCATTTGTCTTATGGCAAAATGTATAGCGATAAATACACAATTGTATTCGTGTGTAGTATATTGTCTTGTGATTTTATACCTTTTATCACCAGCTGGAATCAATGCGAAAAGCGAGGGTGTGGGTAATTTAGCCTGAGTGTTGATGGTTTACTAGAGGCGGGGAAATCATGTCAATTTTTTCTTAGGTGAGTGAGTGTTTAGGGTTGAGATGTCCGTCTAGC
The DNA here is from genome assembly GCF_048564905.1 of Vicugna pacos. Classification (NCBI taxonomy): domain Eukaryota; kingdom Metazoa; phylum Chordata; class Mammalia; order Artiodactyla; family Camelidae; genus Vicugna; species Vicugna pacos. The sequence continues at coordinate 33,945,780 of NC_132987.1, forward strand.
ATGGCACTGACTGTTACCTTCTTGTAAAATCACCTCCTTATCCTTTGTCATTTGGATCTAGAGAAATATATCCATAAGGTCAGGAAAATGGGGTTAATACCACCACCTCAGCTTCCTGTTCCACACCCACGGTGCCAGCCGGCATCTTGGCTGAGGCTTCCTGCAGACCTGTGGTGGTCTGCCCCTCTGCTGTCTGTGCAGAGCACCATCTGGGGTTGCTGGCCCCGTGGCAGCACCACATCTCTGGGGATGGGTAGGCATCAGAAGCTTCCCAGCCTCCAGCCCTTCTGCCTGAGGTGGCCTGCCAGCTCCTCACAGGTGTCCCGCTGATGCATCAGTGTCACAGGATCTAGGGACCCTACATGGGCCCGAAAAGGACACAAGTGCACCCCTACCTGCACTGGAGGCTCTGCAGGTTCATGGAGGAAGTAGGGTGCCTTTGGAGTTCACTCTCTTGCGCCCCTGACTGGCTTGATGTGTGGGGATTATCAGAGATTTTCCAAGCAGCAAGCAAGAATTTACAAAACAAAACTCATAGATAGAATAATCTTGCTGAACTCACAGCTGTGATACTGGGACCTCATTCTATTTTAAATTCCTTTGCCACTGCGCAAGGGTAGTGTGGAATTGCAGTATCCCACGTGGTCTCTCCCTGGATTAGGTGTATGGTGGACATCTGCTGACTAGCACTTGCAGAAGTTGAATTCTTACCTGACACTGTTTGCAGGGAGTCTTGTAGCCAGAGCCTTTAAATCAAAGGGACTCATCAGGGAGAACAAAAGGTAATCTCCTGCCCTTGAGAGACAGGCCCTAATGTTGTTCCATTAACTGTCTTCCTTAAATATCTGAATGATTTAAGTAACTGGAGTGCATTTGCCTCCCTGAGTCTGTCCTGGTTAGGCAGGATGAGCATTACACACGCACACACATCCACACACATGCACACGTGCACACACATACACTCGGCAGTCTGGTTCCTCCAAGGGTACAGTACATGGCGCTATTTATCATTCATTGAAATATATGAGATCTCTGTTATGAAATGTTCTGTCTCCAAAGACAGATATTGCTTCTCTTTTAGAAAAATATCCTTGGCTGGATCCCTGGAACTTTAATTAAAATCCTGGTTGCTCTTTAAAAAAAAACGTTATTGCATTTCAGACAGCTTGGATGTAAAACAGTGAGGCCAGGAACCAGAACATTTTGCTGGTGGGATGGAAGGGACCATGAGGACAGATCAGAGGGCTGCCTGGGCTAGCTGGTCTGATGGGTCTCAGGGGACAGCTCCTCGAGAGAAGCCACCTACTTGAGGACCAGGCCATCAGCCCCGAGTCCCCCATTTGAAGGTAATTATTGGAAGCGGTCACAAATTTTCTTCCATTCCTGCCCTTGACATTGTCTGGGCTGTTATAAACAAAACTAAAAAGGTTATCATTAGCTAATTAGTTAATTCATTCTTATATTGTTATAGACTGAATGCTCTGTGTCTCTTCAAAATTCATACATTGAAGTCCCAACCCTCAGTGTGATGGTATTTGGAGGCAGGACCCTTGAGGGTGATTAAGTTTAGATGAGGTCATGAGGGTGGACCCCTGTGATGGCATTAGTATCCTTGTAAGAAGAGGAAGAGACAGCAGGGTACAGTGAGAAGGTGGCTGTCTGCAAGCCTGGAAGAGGGCTCTCACCAGCAACCGAACCTGCAGGCCCCGTGATACCAGACTTCCCAGCCTCTAGAAGTGTGAGAAATAGCTGTTGTCTAAGCCACCCAGGTGTTTTGTGATGGCAGCCTGAGCAGACCAAGACATGTATTTTAGTTAGCACGTTCTTAATTTAAATATTTAACTTATATGTTTTGGTGAGCACTTACTTTCCACCTCCCTCACTAGACTGTGAGCCACATGAGGGCAGGAGCCAGCTCTGTCTTGTCCACTGCTGGTTCCCTGGCACCTAGCTGGGAATGCAGGAGTGGTAGATGGTCAAAAAACCACGTGGAATGGATGCGGAGGCCCATGACTCAGGTATAGTCCCTGTCCTGTCCTCACAGGGTAGTGGGACATTGAAGGCAAATGGACACTTTCGATTATTATAACCTGAGTTACTATTTCTTGAGCAGCTTATGATGCCCCAGGCACTTTCCATATTTCAGCTCTCAAAATAACTTGATAAAAATAAACTTTTTACAAAAGAGATAGCAGTAGGAGGGAATGGAAATGGCTGCCCCAAAGACCCACTTAGAGAGAATCCCATGTTCAAACTCAGGCCCGTTTCTCCAGCATCTCTGCAGGGCTCCCACCTGTGAACATTTGTGCTCTCCCTTCTCTTCGTGCCTCAAGGTCAAGCTTTTCTGATTTTCTTAACTGAGAACTAGAGGAGATAGAAAACATTGATTTTTTGGTAGAATTGGTACATAAAGAGGTTTGTATTTTAGTTGGTCACATGAGCTTTGTCTTCAGAATACCTGCCACAATTGGTTTCTTCCTGAGTGAACGAAGGTGGTGCTGAGCTGAGGGCAGTCAGTGGGGAAGAGGCTGAGTGAGCCCCCACTTCCCCCAAGCTGTTCTGACTGCCACCGTGGGTGAGCTGGTGGGACATGGAATGAGACTGTGATGAAAGTCAAGGAGGGTGGAGAGGCAGGTGGACTGGCCACCTGAGGATGGTGTGGCCACATTCTCCTCACACCTCTGAGGAGTGGCCCGGGAGACTCCTCCACCACCAGGTCCCTGAGGAGCTGTTCCAGAAAGCCTGAAGCCCATCTTCTCAGGCCCTCAAGCTCCTTAGAAGGGGATCAGCTGTGGAGGGAGGGGGCCGGGCTGTGGCAGCCTGTCTTCTGGCTGTGGGACCACTCTGTTGGAAGGTTCCAGGATTTGAAATCACCAGGGGGTTCTCTGGCACTGGAGCTGAGGTGGTTTCCATGCTCTGTGTTCCTCAGTGATCTCCTGTGGAGAAGTGGAGAAAAAAGAGACCTACCATGCTGAGTCCTTGGCTCCTCAGGCTGAACCTTCCCCCTCATGAAATTTGATTTGCTGAGGAAGTACCTTTAAGCAATGAGGTAGTAGAATCTTTTGCGTTCTTCTTTGGCTCCCATATCCATTCAGAACCTGCAGACCAGGCTCTGGGGCACACTGATGATGTAGGGGCCCTCTACGGTGGATGGGTAAGCAGAGACACAGAGTGCAGGTTAACTTGAATCTCCATGCAGCGGTGGTTGAGACACCCTCCTCTCAATTACTAGAAGGCTTACAATCACCTTGAATTGCTGTTACTCCTGTGGAGTGGAGGAGGGGACTTAATCAGAATCGCCTGGGGAGATTTTCCCCAAACACATGTGCAAACTCTGCTTACCTCCCCCACCAAAAGGGAATCCAAAAGGAGGAAGAGATAGCAGCAGGCATGGGTATTTGTACTTTTTTTTAAATTGAAGTATAGTCACTTTACAATGTTCTGTCAATTTCTGGTGTACAGCATAGTGTTTCACTCATACATGTACATACATATGTTTCTTTTCATATTCTTTTTCATTATAGGTTACTATAAGATATTGACTATAGTTCGCTGTGCTATACAGAAAAAACTTGTTTTGTTTATCTATTTTATATGTAGTAGCTAGTGTCTGCAAACCTCGAACTCCCAGTTTATCCCTTCCCACCCCCTCTCCCTTCTGGGAACGATACTTCTGATGTGCCCATCCCTTCCTGAGACCCGTGGTCCTTCCTGACAATGGGAAGCTCCTGGAGGGAAGGCCTTGTCTTAAGTGTCTACAGGTTAGGAGGTGGAGTGTCTGATTCACTGGGTATTTGTTGAATGGACAGATGAAGCAGATGGCAGTGGAGAGATAAGAACGAATCTTCTGGACAGAAAGGCCTGGGCCTTGGAATGTCAGAAGGCCGGAGGCTTCACAGTCAATACGTGTTTATTGAGTATGTTTAAAGGTGAGCCTGGCCATCTTCAGCCATCTTGTCATCGACCCTCTATCAATAAATATAAATACCGTTTTGCCCTTGACCTCAAGAGTTAAAATAATGAATAGCTTAATTGGTTATCATTAATTCCACTTTGAATTTATTATGGATAAACGTGGCCTTGAGAAGAATCGCTCCCACGCTCAGCCCATGCATTTTATGCCGAGCCTCCCAAAGGTGCGCGGGTAGTAAAACAAATAGAATCAGCCTCCCACCTCCACCCTCCCATCGATAGCGCATTTGCTTTTGAGTCCAGGCAAATGGCCATTTGTAAGGTTGGATGAGTAGTTAAGCCACGCAGGCACAATGTAATATGACAACATTTTTCATGGTAATATTGTCCTTCTCCTCATTACATTTGAATATAGATTGCCAGGGCTCAATGCGTCCAAACTTGCTCTCTATTCGTGAGCTGAGGAGTTCTTCAGACAAGGTGAAGCCCACATGTGCTTCCTGGAAATTATTAGCTCATTTGTAAGCCTAAACAAAATCACAGCCATTGTCTCTAAGAACTTAATTTGCCAAGGCTCTTTTCTTCCTATCCTTAATTATGTATATATTTATAGACTTGAGCCACCTGCCTGCTCAGTGCTCGTGGATAACTGTATCTCTTATGTGCCACTTAATGGCTCAGGGCACTTCCTTTATACTCTGCTTCAAACTCTACATTTAAATATCTGTACTCAGCTCAGCTTCTGAGTGTTAAAACATTTTTTTCTCCACTTCCTTAGAAAGCTGCGAACAAGCCTTTTAGCATTTTATCTGGACCAAACAGTAGTGGTTTTACACAAGAAACGAGAACTCTATAAGTAAATCTATGTATTTATATGACTAAAGTGCATTATAAAAAGAAGCAATAAATCCAGTCTTCTACATAAAAGGAATTAGATTTTCCAGTTTACCCCTGCACTGGGATTAATAAAATGTGCAACAAATAGCTGATGGAATGATCCATTTGAAGTTTGTAAAGGCATCTTGGGAAGCTGGCAGGAGTAGCCTTTTTATTTTTATTTTTTCAGAAAAAAGGATGCCTGCTAATTTTTTTATTCAGTCTCGTTCCTGAATGACTGTTTTAAAATGAGCTAAGAGACTGTTACCTGCCCATTTCTGCATGACTGAGCAAATTCATCCGCAAATCCAAGTTTCTCTTCATTTCCATCACTATACATCTCCAAATTACAGAGAATTCATTCCTGAGCTGGAGAGGTGCCAGAAGTTTCTCATCTAGCTGTCTGTGGGCTGCCTTTTTCTTTCCCCTCTTTGAGGCTTTCTGATGCCTAGAGTGAGCTCAACTCAAAGGTTTCCAGCCTCACACTCGCCTTGCATTCCCCCACAGTCACACCGAGCTCTGGGATTCTGAGGAAGACCGTGTGCCAGCATCCTATTCACAATCTCCTTTTACCTGCAGGTGTTCCAGAAACTTCAAAATGCGTCTGGTAATGTATTTGCTCCTCTAAACATGCCACTTTGGCATGCATTATTTGCAGCTGCTTATTATTTTTTTAAACAATATGTCTTCTGAGTAACATGCATGCTAAATTGTCAAAGGGGGCTTGTAGGACAGTGTAAGCTTAATTACTGGTCTAGGTGTGCATTTGTGTGTCCTTGTTAACGTAGGCATGTTTGCATAAATATGTATTATTTATGTACACATTTGTCTGCACAGGAAGATTTCACTACAGGAATCTCATTGAAGGCACTACTTTTTATGTACATCCAGGTTTTCTAATCAGATCTGTAAACATCTCACACAGCAGCAAGTAGAAGAAAAATACATTTTTTATTCATGCAAACGGCGTGTTTTAGGCACCTCTTTGAAAAACCTTCCTTTCATTCTTAAAAAAAGGGGTGTGTGTGTGTGTGTGTGTGTGTGTAGGGAGTGTTGATTTTTGAAAATTTGGAGAGGAGTTATCTTGCGGCTGCATGAGAATTTCTACCCCATGTTACCTGCCTTCTTGAAACTCAGTAATCACTGAGGGAAAAGAGCTGTGGTTCTGCTTCAGAGTAACCCCACGGGGACGTTGAGCTGCAGTGTTCAGCAGGCATTTTAGATATTCTAAATACAAGTGCCTGAATAATAAGTAGATGGGGTAGATTTGCTATCGCCGAGTCCTGCTATGTTTCCTGGTTTGTAGAAATCGTGTTCACACCGTACATTTAGGGTGTGCATGTGTTTATCAGACTCTAGTAAAGCAGCATGAGAGTGTGGGCTCATAAATCACATTATTTATTTGCCAGTGTTGGGTGCTAGATTCTAAAATTAAGAAATTATTTAGCAATTAATAATACATTCAGCATCCCTTGTCTCATTGGGTGAGATTTACATCCTGGGGACTTGCTCCTCTAGTTATAGAGACAAATGATTTAAGGTTCAGACTTAATTGCTATTTCAAATCCTTAAGCTAGAAAGATGCCTACAGTACTTTATTTAAAAGACTTATTTTGAAAAATGTGTATATTTATTTCTAACTGTGGTGGTTAGCTAATTATAACTCTAATCTGCTGTATATTTAAGATAAACAACTTCTCTTGAGTATTGCTCACTTGTGTAGTAAGAATTTGCTTTCTAGTCTTCATTTTATAATAATTTTACTTTGCATTCTTTCCTTGCTTTTTGAGAGATCAATTATTACTAACTGTTGTGAAGATAAGAAAATAATGGAGCAACTCAGAATTCACAAAGAAAATTACATTGAATTAGCAGTTTCCTGAGAAATTAATGAAACAGATTTTTCTCAAGTGGGTTTTCTAAATGTGCAGTAGGTCCTGATATTTGAAAATGGAAACAGCTTAAATGTAAACTTGTTAAGTAGAACAGGTTAGGATAGTGTTAATCCCTCACTATTTAAAATGAGATAGTAAGTAGGTTAATTATTTTATATTGCTATTAATTACTTTTGCTTCAAGATGCTGATTATAAAACAAATTAATTTCGATTTTCTTTGAATTTAGATGATTATAAACTTTGATAAAATAGTTTACTGAATTATAAACAATAAAAATGTGTGTTCTTGAAAATCAGTGTGAAAGTATTTCTACTTCTTAGTGTTTGAGATCTAATAGTTTATCACTTACAGAGCTATGTACTTATAGAGGATTAGGTGTATTTCCAAAAAAATTACATTAACTTTTATGCTGATTTTTATCAGCCACGTTCAATTGATAATTACTCAAAGCAGTACAGTGAAAATGCATTTCAATATGTATGAATGGTTGCCTGAAAGGGCATATTATATTGGGAGCCATTAAAAACCTGTGCTGGCTATTAATATTATACTCGTGCCTTGCTCTGTGTGTAACTGATTTTATTTTAGGTACCATTCATTTCCAATTTTTAAATACACCTAATATTGTGACCTGTTTGAGTAGGAATCTTGCCTTTGTGAGTAACTTGATGCAGGTTTCAAATTGAATATATATAGGATGACTGAAGATTTAGTAGTACTCTTTTGGTATATTCCAGTATGCATTTATGCACAAACACAAATATTAAGCTATGTAAAAACATCCACTGCATTCAACCACACTACAGAACAGTTTCATCTTACTTTTGAAGGTGGTTATTTTGTTTGAAGTCAGTTTCACAGGTGTAAAAAAAAGGTTTTATTTTTCTGAGTTTCTATGGCACTGCGTGGTAGCAGGAAAATGCTCAGTGCCATTTTGTAGGGAATATCGTATGTACCAAGTAGTGAGAGGAAAGCATGCCGCGTTCGCCATCTGTCTCTAATTATGATTTCTTACTGGCTTTTAGATGTATTATAGATCAGGCCTTTATTTTATAGAATAGATTTATATTACCTGCAATACCTAAAATGATTGTAAAACACTGGCCCCATACAATAGTTACTCCATTGTATGACTCAGGTTGTCTTATGAAACATTTCATTTTTTAAGGCTCACATATAGGAAGAGGCTGTAAAAATATAATTTATGGACTGACCATGCGTCCACAGCTGAAACATTCATCCTCTAAGTAAGCATTTACTGGGCATCACTTTGCCAAGCCACCTCCTAGCCTTGAGTAAATGGGTGAGTTGGGGAGGGGAGGTCTGTCTAAAGAAAGAGGAGATGCTGTTCCTGCTATTTTGTTGTTAACAATTATTTATGAAAGCACAGATACCTTCAACATGGTTTGAGAATTACCTTTTTGGGAGGAAACTACCTTGTTTCAAAATGCTTTCATTCTGAGATTTTCCAGTAGGGATCACAGTTGGGGTGGGTAGGGCAGGCCATCAAGGAGAAGGTGAGTTCTCAACCTAGTTTTGAAGGAGGTTATTAGCAGCAACTGATAAAATGGAGAGAAATAGGCATTTTTGGGTGGATGGAAAAGAAATATGGGAAGAAACAAATCCTGGTAGGAGACAGAAAGGAGATGATATTATATGAGGAGAAAAGGAACCATGTTAGGAGAAATGGCAAAAGAAATAAAAAAAATTACAGGGTTGGGTTTGAAACAGTTTTAATTAACCTTCATTAGCCTTATTATATCCTTACTGGAAAATACTCTGAGTAAGTGAACATTTCTATTTCATTGTATCCATCAACCTCTGTAAAACAGCATTTCAAAGTTTATGCAATAATGTTAATTAATGTTTCTTGAGCATTTACTGTGGGCCAGGCACTATGCTAAATAATTCAAATGCATTATCTCATGTGTTCCTCATTTATTCATTAAAATCTTCTTTCTGTTTGTGAAGAAATGGGAGGAGTGAGAAGTTTCATAACTTGTTGAAGGTTAGGGTCAGAAGTGGATGAACTGGGATTTGAACCCAGACTCTGAAACCCAGCCTTCTAACCACTGCATGATGGGGCCACTTCAACTTGTCACTTCATCTCTAGCTCCAGGTCCAGACTGGTGTGACCAGTTGCTGACTAGATGTGTCATTTAGGTCCCCTGGGAACAGGTGCTGAGGCAGAATTACTGAGTAGGTGTTTTACTGGAGGGTGAAGACAAAAGGGGTAAGAAGCAGAGTTGTGCAGGGAAAGGCTTCAGAACACAGTGCAGATCAGACACAGCGTCATCCATCTCAGTGGTGATCTCCAGAGGGAAGATTGCCTATGAGGGGAGCCCCACATTGGACAGAAATGGCCAGGCCGAGTACCCCTAACCTGCTTGGTCACTGACTGGTGGTTCCCAGGAAAGGACAAGAACTATCTTTTGACTCTAAAGTTGGGGCAGATCCTGAATATTCTGTAACTGGAGAAGAACTTCTTGCAGCTGGACAGCAAGTTCTTTCTTGAAGGGAGATCTAAGAGGTGTACCTCCTTGGCTGCCAAGATGATATCTCTTCAAAATATACCATGGGAACCCAGGGTAAAGAATTTAAGGAAGTACTCACTCTCATGGTCATGCAAGGGCGAGATGGGCACCTGACAGGGAGTACCTCCTTAATTCTGCACCCTGTGTGCTTTGCCTATCCCACTCTAGTCCCCAGAACCTCAAACTCAGGGCATTTAGAATTTTGCTCATTATCTTCCCCTCCAGAACATGCCCTTCCTTCAGTCTTCTCTCCTGGGCAGATTTAGTAACTACTTAATGGGTCCTTTCATCTCTAGTGTCTTCTACCATCCAATTCAGTCTCTCCACTGCCATAGCATCATCTGAGTTAAAAGTTACTCTAATTTATAATTCCAATGTTGAATACTCTTCATTGGTTCCCTATAGCCTAGAGAATAAATTCCAAGCTTTTTTCTCTGGCATAGAAAGACCTTGTATGATCCACAGTGTGGACAATCTGGACCCAGGGCTGGTGGAATTTCAATACTACAGCTAAGGATTAGCGGAAGTGTTTATATATATATAGATATACAGAAAGGTTGTATTTAACTTTGGGGTTGAAGGGTGGATAGGAATTTGTAGAATTGAACAGCTATTTCACATGGGAGAAGCAGAATGAAGTGATTTGAGGGTGATTAGGGGAATGGGCAATTTGACTGGAATCTTGAAAATATATAATAGGTTAATGGGAAACATGCCTGGAAAAGTAGATCATAATTGATCAAAGAACTGTAGCTGTGGAGTTGATGGTTTTCCCTGAAGGTTTTTTGGAACAGAGAAGTGACATGATCAAAATGATCTTGTGTGCAGGTGACTGTGGTCATGGTGTAGGGGCTGCACTGGATGGACAGAGGTCAGGAGGCAGGCAGATCAATTAGAAGGATATTTTGCTATTCCAGACAAGAGGAAGTGAAATCTTGAACTAGGTGTGTAAAGAGTGAAAAGATATGGGAAAATATAAAGTAAGGGTGTACCAGGTTTCAAGATTGATTAAAGGAAGGGGTTGAGGGGAAAAGAGTAATCAAAGGGGACTTAAAAGTTTGAACTGGGTTCCAGGAGGCTGGTGTCTGGGAACCAGAAGTGGATAGGAGGAGGCTTTTGTTAAGGGAGGGCGACAAAGGTGTAAAAATCACCTGCAGGTGGACCATCTCATTTGCTTCCCCAAACGAATGATATACAAATCTTTCATTTTTATCTCATCTCAGACACAGCTTTTTCAACTCCTCAAGTTTTGCCTAAATTTTAATTCACTTTCATAGTCCCTTGAACAAAAGATTAAGGCATAGAAGACAAAATCTATGTTTATAGGCACCAACTCTTCCAGCAGAATTTAGAGTCCTTTTTCTAAATTCAGCTGCAAAAATACCTTCTTTGGATCCACGCAATTTCTAGCAGCCAGGTTGAGTGAATTATTATTATTATCAGACTTCATTTTTTAAGATGTCTTGGGTTCATATACACCTGATCCCAGCCAGCGGGACCAGCCCATCTCATTGAAGGTCTTTGTTTATAGGGCAGATAGAAGTGCCAACGTTATCAGGAGACGCAGACATGCTCTCATGGAGAAAAATCTGAAGCCGCTGCCTCCCACTGCCTACCTGACAAAGGGGCAGAAGTAAATAATTTAACATAAACAGAAAAAAGACAAAATTTCTTTGCAAGTAAAGATTCACATTAATATAGGATTGTGATGTGTAATTGAAAACCCAGTTTTCAGTGAAAGGGAAATAATGGCAAAGACTTAATGCTAAATAAGCTTTAGGTACAGAAATGATAGAAAAGTTTTTTAGGGATTTGCAGTGTAATATGAGAAGCTCAAAGCGAATATTTAATTGCCTTTAAAACTGAACAACATAATGGTAAAATTTGCTATTCTTCCAGGCTTATTTGTTTTACTGTATAGTGCAGGAAAACACTTGCTGTAATATTACATTAGCATCCACAGTGTACAAAAAAGTAAACTTTTACAAATTGATCAAATTAACCTCTAAAGGCTACTAAGTGGCTGTACACAGACTGGTACCTAACAAGCTGAGATAGTCAAAAGATAAATTCTGGTAACATGAGGCTTGTCTCTCCTTCTCTGTTCTCCTTCTTTGTTCCAGATGTAGATATAGGACAGTGTGTTTTCCTGATTGCATGAAACAAAGAAGCAATAAGACACTGTAGCATGAAAGGTGGGGGGGGGGTCTGTCTATGAGGCCTTGGGTGATTCTGTACTTCACTCTTAATGTCTAGGACACTGATCTGTACTGGACAGTGTTTAATCTTTGTGACAGTCTAATGAGGTAAGTACTGTTAGTTATTACTTATTTTACAGATGAGGAAACTATGGCTAGAGAGGTCCAGTAAGTTGTCCAAAGTCCCAGAGCAGCTAAGTAGCAAAGCAGATCTGATCCCAGGGCTGGAACTCTCATACACTGTGCTGGGCGTGGTGACTGTGAGTGGAGCACTGACTGGTGGGGCCTCCTACCCGGAAGCCTCTTCTCTAAGCTCTCCTCCATCTTGCTGCTCTTCTTATCTCCCATGAGTCCTTCTGTATACAGTAAGGAAATACAGTTGTCAACTCAGGAACTAGTGCCAAACTTTTTTTTTTCTTGATGGACTGGTAGTGAGTTGCTCACTGAGATAAAAATAAATTGCTACCATATTCTAGTGATGTATGTCCCTGCAGTGTGGGCGTCCATCTGCTCATCCTCACCCAACTATGTCACTTTTCTTAAACAGGTTTTGTTTATATTTGGAATTGGGAGACCTAATTCTGCCTTCAGTTTCGGCCCACACTGGATAATTTGAACTCATACTTTATGAGAGAGAGCACATTGCGTATGATTAAAAGGACACGAACATTCTAGCCACACAGAACTCTAGTGAAGGAAGAACTAGCTGTGATGCAGCCCCCAGTAAGCTCTATTCATTGACAGAGATGACTCCCACTTAGCCTCCTTATACATCTCTTCCTGAAGACCTGGTGTGGTAGAAGAAATACAAGCTTCAGAATCAGACATGCCTGGGTACAAATCCTCCCTCTGTCACTTGGGCAAGCCGCTTTAGTATCTTTGAGGACTAGGGATAATCCTTTATATTCCCGTGAGGATAAAGTGGTGCAGTTATTGTTTCTGGCAAAGAACAGGTGTTTAGTAAAACATGTTTATCCATCAATGAAAGTAGAAACATAAGTGGTTAAAAGCACCTGACTCTGGACTCAAACTTCTAGGTGCAAATTTGAGCTCTGTTGCTTATCAGCTCAGTGACATTGGGAAATATACTTAACTTCTCCGTGCCTTAGTTTTCTTGTCTGTAAAATGGGAATGATAAAAGTGCCTTCCTTATAGAATTGGTAGCAAAATGCATGACTTAATGTAAGTGAAACACTTAGAGCAGTGTCTGGCACACAGTAAGCCCTCCAAGACCGTTAAGCCCTCCCTTAAGCGTTTCAGTGCACTTCAACCTTGTTTCTTCTCAGAGAAACAAGCCTGGCAATTCATAGTACACTTAAAGGCAGGCATTTCCAGTTTCTTGGTATCTAAGACCTAAAGATATTTATTTTAATCCAGTGTCCACTGAATCATTGATACCATGCTCCTCAGTCTAATGGTTTCTTGTGGAGTCTGTACCCATTGTTGGTGAAAATCGGGCTCTTGCATATCAATTATAGGGGGAAGAGTAACTTGGTACAGCCACTTTTAGATGGCAGTTTGTAATGTCATCAGCATTTTAAGTGCACATCTCTTTTGACCTGTCAATTTTACTTCTAAGAATTTTCCTACAGACGTTCTCACATCATGAAGCAGAGACATGGTAGAGTCAGTCATTGGTTGCAGGAGTGTTCATGAATATTAAAAACCTACAAACAACTAAATATATATCCAGAGAAAAGTGCTTAAATAATTTATGGTATATCCGTGCAGTGGAATACTGCAGAGGAGATTTTAAAGCTGTTAGAGCCATGCAAGCAGATACGAAAAACTGTACAAACATACTTTTAGAAGAAAATAAAAGCATCTTTCAGAGGAAACTCTGTAATACGAACGGCACTGTTTGTGTTAAAAAATAGATTGATGTACATATACATCCATTTGCTTATTTAGCCATAGAAGAAATTCAAAATATGTATGAGTAATTGTGAGTAGTGTTTACCAATGAGAAGTGGAAACATACCTTGAGTAGGCATTTTTACCTTCCACTTTTTGTATATTATTGGAGTTGTTTAACATGGGCATGTATTGCTTTTACAATTTAAAAAATAGTCAAGAAAAATCTCTTCTTTCTCCTACAGCCAGATATTCGTTTTTGAAAAGATTAGTCCTTCATGCAAGCATAATCCTAAGCCTTGGTATATTTTTGAATTATTGAGCCAAGTATCACCCTAAGTTAAAACAGAACGTGTATCAACTCACTGCCAGAGCTCCAATTTGCTTCCAGGGAGCAGAAACCAAAATTACTAAGGAGATTTCCTAACATCAAGTCACAGGAGAGCCTCAAGTCCTGTGGTAAAACTTCCTGTTATTTAAAAGTTCATGCACTTAGAGAGTAAACATTAAATCAAAGAGCATTAGACGGGAGAAGGGAACATGGAGTCAATAACTTTTCTTCAGGACTTATTAAATTGAATGCTAAACATGGGGAAACATTACACAGGGGATTTTTTTACATTAAGGTTTTTCTGTATTTCTAAAGCCCCTTACTCAATCTTTTGCAAAATGCTATATAAAAGTTACATTGCTTTTGGGTTTTGAGGGCAGAAGTAATTTGCATGCAGGGGTTAATCAAGATTCTTTGCTCTTTGTACTTTTAAAAGTGCTTACACATACATTGTCTCCTTTGATGCTCACAAATGAGGTATTTAGGACAAGTATTATAAAGCTCATTTTCTACATAAGGACCTGAGGTTTGGAGAGGTTAAGTGTTAAGCATAAGCCAGTCAGTGTGGAGCTGAACATGCAGGGACCCTTGATTATGTCTTCATTGTCCTTGCTACCACCAGCCAAGGGCACAGCTGCATAACAGAATCACTCCTATGGCTGTGAAGTTGGTTTGGTATTTTCATGGAGTCTGCTTTTCTGGTTTAGGTAGACCTAGGAATGGCCAATGGAACTTTCTCCCCATGGTGAATTACAAATATGCTCATTTAAAGGGTTTAGAGACATCTAATGAAATCCAGTTGGATCCACACTTCCATTTTGACTTTACCCCTTACTAGCTACATACTAGCTGTTGTTCCCTCATCTGTAAAATAGGGATAATGATAGCATTCATCTTCCAGTGCTGCTAATAAGAGTTTAAATAAAATGATGTATGAGAAATCTTGACAGAGTGCATGGGTCACACATGAAACATAGCAAAGGGTCAATACATATAACTACAATAATAATTATTAATAATATTATAAATAAGTCAGAGTCCAGGTCAGTGCAGCAGGCAGGGCTCTGACAGAGGCCAGAGCTTTTGTCCACTTGGAGGTGACTGTAGGAGCTGCATCCCAGAGTCAGAAGGAACCAATCAGTTTTTCCTTCTAAAGGAAACTTACTTGGAACCATGAAGAACTAACTATATTCAATACCTTGCAGTAACCTATAATGAAAAAGAATATGAATACGAATAAATGTATGTATACATATGACTGAAACGTGCTGTACACCAGAAATTGACACAACATTGGAAACTAACTATACTACAGTTAAAAAAAAAAGAACTAAACATGAGCAGAAAAATTGCCTAGAACTTCGCTGAGCCTCAGTGCTCAAGCAGGCTCTTGATCTAAAGAGATCAACCCTAGACTGAAACAGATCCCATTGATTTTCCAGTTTATGATCCAGAGTGAGATGAGATAGGTAAAAAAACCCAAATCATCCAGCACTTTTACAAAAGGACAGTCACACCACTAAGAGAGCAACCCTAAGCTCTTCTTGCCCTGGGAGTCTGTCTTTATTCTTTTAAATTTCAACTTCTTAAATCAGATTTTAGGAGAAATCCAAAAAGCCAGAGCTCAGAATGCATACAATGAATGGTGAAGGGATCTATTTGCTGTTTAGCTTAAAAGTATACTTTACTAATTCTTCTTTTGAGTTTTTACAGCTTATATGTCTTTACTATGCAATAAGTTTATGCTTACTACAGAAAATATACAGAACTAAAACAAAAGGAAAAAAGTCCTTGGAAGGAAGCATTATTCATATTTCTTTTGGTATATAGTTATTGAGACTTTCATAAACAAATATATTTATTTTTATAAGAACTGTAAAACACTACACAAATAGTTTATGACCTTCCAGATCCCAGTACATTATGCATATCTTCCCATGTCAATAAGTGTTTTTTCTATACCTTCATTTTCAGTGGTTGCATAGTATTCCTTTGGGTGGATTTTTTCATAATTTAACTAACCTTCTAACGTTGAATGCTTAGGGATTTTTTTCCCTCCTGCAAGCAAAATTTTCTTGAAAAGTTCTTGTAGAAATCTTTAATTCTTTCTTTAAAATAAATTTCTAGAAGTAGAATTTTTATGTCTAAGCACATTTTTAAGGCTTTTGGTATCACATTGTCTTCCAGTTAAATTTTTACTTTTATCCTTACTATTAGTGCAAGAGTGCAGCTAGATCAATGACTATTTAAGTAAATATGACTTCTGCTCATATATTGTAAAAAGTGAATACCTTTACAGTAGCCTGTATTTCTATGTCAAGGATAAAGAGTACTTCTAGTTAACGCCAACTTCTAGTTGTGTTTTTATACTCCAAACACAATATATCCATTAGAGAGTGTGTTAATTGTATTTGGGAGATTAGTAATGATATCAGTATAATATGGTTCGCTTTTGAGAGAGTGTAACAGAAAATGCTGAAATAATTTGGCAAACTTACTACAAGCAGTCTTCCACTGGAGCCCATTAATTCCACCCACATGCCCTTTTTAAGATATAAGAATAAAACAATCAAGGGCGTATAAACCCTTCCACTGTGGTTATCATCACATCAATTTTCTCTAGGGTTGAAAGTAACCCTCCCTGATCTTTTCTGTACCACACTAGGATTCGCAGTGGAAACATTAAGATTGGAACCTTTTCAGTAGAAATTACTCTTGATGACACCAGCCTTGCTCTCAGAGTAATTCCTGTTGGAAAGAAAGCGTCTGAATTAATGTTCTAATAAACTGAGTTAGTGTTTCAGCTTGGCAAAGGATTAATTAGGGGAAGAGAAACTAACATTTATTTGGCTTCTTTATTTGACAGGCCCTTTATTATTACATTATTGCAATTAATACTCCCTATAAATGTATGAGGTACGTATTACCGTGGGCATTTTGCAATGAAGGAACTGAAATTCAGTCAAATAAAGTTTCTTGCCTAAGGCTGGTGAGCTGCTGAGAGGTGGGATTTTTAACCTGAGTTTCCTGCTTTGGGAGCCTGTGCTGTTTATACTGTCCTTCTCACCAGTTACACAGCAGTCCCAGCTGTTTCTCTTCTAGAATATTCGTTGTAAGCATGAATATACTTTTAGCCAACTAAACTACAGTTTCTCTCTTAAAAAATCAGTGTGTTAGGCAGACTTAGAGACTCAATTCACTTATAAATGCTATGTCAGTTAAGGTGCTTTTGTAGACCAAAAGCAGAGGATCTGCACTCTTGCCTAACAAGGTATCCTGTGACAGTGGGGTTCTGGTTGTGTTCAGAGGCTCAGTCATTTCATTCGGGGCCCAGGTTCTCTCCATCTTGCTGTTCTGCCGTGTTCAGTGCTAGTTCATATTTGCCTTTTATGGTTGTGTGGTGACCTCAGGAGCTCAGAGCACATCTTCATAGAATGAGAACTAGAGACAGGACAATGGAATGGCTCCCTCTCCCACATCTCTTTTTTTTTTTTTAAGAGCAAGACAAACCACCCAGAAGATTGTCTCTTGTGCCTCATAGTCCAGAACTGTCTCGTAGGACCTTTACCAAACCAAACATTGACTTGGAGGAGGGCTTAGGGCAATCAAGATTCACCCCCAGACTTGGGGAGGGGGACTCTGAAACTGGAGCCAGGCTCGGTGGCAGGAAGAAGCAACTCAAAATGCTACCAACATTGCTTTTGAGAGATTCTGATATTTCTTTTCCTAAATAATTGAATTTATACTCTCAGTTCCTTTCAGTGGGAGAAGAGTATAGTATTGCTTCTCTGGAAAGTTTTATTTTTATGTAACCATCATCTACAAATGAGCATGTCATTTTTTCAGTGTGGTCCACTAGGTCTTTCCCATTTCCATCACTTTTCTCTAATAAAATTCTTTTTTTAAAATCCTTTACCTAAGTGTTCAGCTATTCTAATTCTTCTGTACTAGTCCTTCTAGAGACAACTTCCTCTAACAGAGAAGAGAAAGTAAAATTATAATGGACATTGAAGATGGCTCCAATAGTACCTCTGTACTAGAGCTGGCACAATATTTTGCTTAAAAAAATCAGTGTTCTCTTACTGGGGAGCATTAAACAGAAGAAACCTACATTTTCTATCATGAGTAAATACTCAGATTATCTCATTTCAGCAAGTTTTAAAAGCAAGTTCTTTCAGTCTCATGCTTGTATTAGCACAGTTAAAACAAAAATTGAAGTGGAGGTATGTCCATCAGTTGCCAGAATAATTAGCTCAATAAAATAATTTGTTGACTTACGAGGGAAAATCAATTAAATAATTTTTAAGTTGAATTGGCTTATTAATTAAATTGAAACAATCAATTCAGTTTGACAATGTTTATCAAGAACCTACAATGAACTAATATAGAATAAGTAATATGTGCCATAGAAAGTCTTACAACCTGGAGGAGAAGAGGAGTACACAACCAATACAGAAAGAAGGGTCTCTAATAAATTACTACATGAGATGTAGCAAAAGCATATGATAACTGTACTTAACAACAGTAATAACCAGTGCATTGAACACTTATCATGACCTGGAGTATAATTTTATTATACTTTACAGGTATTAGCTCATTTAATTCTCACAACAATCTTACAAGATAAATTTTTTGGACTAGCCCCATTTTACAGATGGAAAAAAACAGAGATAATAGGGAATGATAAAGAGAGTTTCATGGAGATGCAATTAATTTTGTCTAGGGAGGTGGGGGGCACATGTTTAAGGGGAAAAGATATGGAGAAATGGTGACCTTCCAAGTAGGGTTGAAGGAGGCCCAGATAAAAAGGCTTAGCAGTGGGAAAAAATGATGTCTGCAAAAACATCTCTGAAAGATCTTTGCATGTCTGGTGTGGCTGAAGCATTGTGAGGTGGGAATAAGTAGAGGTGAAGACAAGGAAAACTGGCTGGGTTGTCTGGACCATGTATGCCAAGCTAATGAGCCAGGGCTCTATCTGTCATTGGTCAACACCATGTAGAGTATTCAAGAAAAATAATGACATGATAAAATATGGCTTTAAGATGATTCTGGGACAGAATGGAGAGAAACAGTTTAAGGTAAGAGGCTGGAGAGAGCTAGAGTGTACAAGATTATTGCAGTGATCCAGGACTGAGATAGTAAGTCCTTGACTAGGGGAGTGGGGGAGGAGACCCACAGGGCTTGGTAACTTCTCAGTGAACAGTGATATCATTGATCAAGATGTGAGAGAAATTGGACAGTCTTAAGCAAAAACATGAACCCTGACCAAAACACATAACTTATACAAAATTTGCCTTATAATGGATCATTGACTTGAATATAAAATGTAAGACTTATCAAAATTACAGGAAAAAAACAGGAGAAAATCTTTGATACCCAGGGCTAGGTGTAGAGTTCTTACACTTGACACTAAAAGCATGATTCTTTAAAAAAAATTAGATCTTATCAACATCAAAATTTTGTTTTATGGAAGACAAAACATCTTTTCATCAAGAGACTGAAAAGATCAGCTAAGGACTGGGAGAAAATATTTGCAAGCCACACATCTAAGAAAGAATTTATCTACAATACATAAAGAACTCTTAAAAATTCAAAATTCAACCATAAATAAACCAAACAATCCAAGTGAAAAATGAGCAAAATACATAGACATTTCATTGAAGGTGATATATAGTTGACAAATAAGCACATGAAAAGATATTTAACATCATTAGTAATGCAAATTAAAATGAGATATCATTACACACCTATCAGAATGGCTAAAATAAAAAGTAAAGTAGTGACAGTATCAAATGCTGATGAAGATGCCAAGAAACTGGATCACTAGTACAGTTCTGGTGAGAATATGGTACAGCTATCACGAAGTAAATATGGCAGTTCCTTACAAAACTAAACATGTGCTTACCGTATAAAGCAACACTTCCATGGTTGGGCATTTTTCCCTGAAAATGAAAGCTATGCTCACACTAAAACCTTTACACAAATGTTCATAGCTTTATTCATAATAGTACAAAACTAGAAATAACCCAAATGTACTTCAGTGTGTGGCTGGTTTACAAACCTGTGGTATGTCACATCATAGAATATTCAGTCGTAAAAAGAGAAGAACTATTGACATACTTGATGATTTGAGTCATCTCTGGGGAATTAAGCTGAGTAAAAAAGTCAATATCAAAAGGTTGCATACTGTATGATCTCACGTATATAGCATTCTTGAAATGACCAAATTATAGAGATGGAGAACAGATTAGTGGTTGACAGGAGTTAGAGAGGGAAGAGGGAAGAAGGTGGTTGTAGCTATAAAAGGGTAGCATGAGGGATCCTTATGACAGACCTGTATGGTATTTTGATAGGGTGGCAGTTACTCAAACATATACCTGAGATAAAATTGCATAGAACTAAATACACACATATTTACACAGTACATGTGAATTTCATGAAATGTAATTAAGGAAGGTGGATTGCATCAACATCAATTTCCCTGCTGTGAGATTTAGTTATGCAAGATGTTATCATTGGGAGAAAGTAGGTAAACGTATACAAGATCTCTCTGTATTATTTCTTAAAACTGCATGTAAATCTACAATTACCTAAAAAAATAGTTTTTTAAAAATGAGGAAACTAAGGCCTCCAAGAGTAAGTCATGTTGCCAGGGCCACACAGCTGGTAACCAGAGGAATGAGTCTGTGACTCCAGAGGTTACCCTGCCTCCAGCAGTTAAGAAGAGCCCAGGGTAAAAGCAATCCCACTCCTGGGCATACATCCAGAGAGAACCCTAATTCAAGAAGACACCTGCACCCCAGTGTTCAAAGCAGCACTATTTACAATAGCCAAGACATGGCAACAGCCTAAATGTCCTTCAACAGATGACTGGATAAAGAAGATGTGGTATATTTATACAATGAAATACTATGCAGCCACAAAAATGACAACATAATGCCATTTGCAGCAACATGGATGTCCCTGGAGAATGTCATTCTAAGTGAAGTAAGCCAGAAAGAGAAAGAAAAATACCATATGAGATCACTCATATGTGGAATCTAAAAAAAAAATAAAAAGACAAATGAACTTATATGTATAAAACAGAAACAGCCTCACAGACATAGAATACAAACCTGTGGTTGCCAGGAGGGAGGGAGGTGGGAAGGGATAAACTGGAAGTTTGGGATTTGAAGATACTGACTGGTGTATATAAAATAGATAAACAAGTTTATACTATATAACACAGGGAAATATATTCAATATCTTGTAGTAGCTCATGGTGAAAAAGAATATGAAAACAAATATATGTATATTTATGTATGACTGAAGTATTGTGCTATGCACTAGAAATTGACACAACATTGTAAACTGACTATAGTTCAATAAAAAAAATAGTGGAAAAAAAGGCATAAGCAACATGATCATTGCAAGTCTTGACAGGAAAAGAAAAACTCACAAAAGTAACAGAAACAGTAACTCCATTTTTACCCAGGTTCTATACCTTGAGCTTTAATGGGGTTTTATTCTAGTCCTGTTCCTTAGCTTTCAGATGCATGCTTGCAATGTGTTATCAAGGGAAAATGGAGACACTCCATGTGCATGAGGTTGTTGGATGGATGGATTGGTTCTTATAAGCATGTGGTCTGCAGAGCTTATCAGTAGGGCTGGTACTGGGTCTATTTACAGAGTCAATGTTTAAGGACCAAGGGAGGGAGTTAAGACTAGTGATCAGGAGACTTGGCTAGCTCTGAAATGTGGGAAGCATGCAGTGGATGTGTCATAATGGAAGATCTGGGAGTAGGAGAATGGAGTGAAGTGAAGGTCAGCTGTCAGAAAGCCAAAGTGCAAGTGGATGAAATGAGATTATTCTGGAGCTGAGTCCAGGGCTGAGGAGAGCTTGCAGTGACCTTCCTTTTCACAAGGTCTGGGACAGCCAGGGCCCCAACCCTCCAAGAGACAGAGCTGAGCCTGACATAGCCCATTTGTCTGATTTAGTCTCCAGCTTCCATCTGTTATTTTTACTAAATAGGCCGATTGGAGGGAATTGATCAAATTGATCAGTTGTCTGGGTTCATGTGGGCATAACATAAAAGCCTCTCTAGCTTTTAGGGGAAAAGAATAAATACGTTTCTTTTTCTTTCTTGAGTATTCTGATTTTCCTAGTTGATTTGTATCATAATTCCTACAAACATAGCTAAAAAATTAAATTCCTAAAGGATAGTGAAAAACATTAATGGAGGAACTTTAAAAATTATATTAATAATTAATATTGACACTTAGAAACCTTAATTTGAATTTTTGCTAGTGCATTTCTGAGTACTTCAGCAGTGTCATCTTTATAGTTCATCAATTTATCAGTTTTATTACTGTAACACTAATTAAAAGGAACACTCCTGGGATAAATGGATGATTGCAGATGTAGGGTAGGGAAAATACAAGGTAAATATGTAGTGCCAGAAATCTAGGCAGTTCTTCTTGATCTCAAGTGATGTTGCAGAGCTATAGCAATCAAAACAGTATGGTAATGGCATAAAGACAGATACATAGATCAGTGAAACAAAATAGAGAGCCCCAAAATAAACCCATGCATATAAGGTCAATTAATTTTCAATACAAGTGCTAAGGAAACACAATGGGAAAAGAATAGCTTCTTCAATAAATGGTGTTGGGAAAACAGGATATCCACATGTTATAGAGTGAAATTGGACCCCTATCTTACACCATACAGAAAATCAACTCAAAATGAATTAGACTTGAATGTAGGACCTGAAACCAGAAACTCCTAGAAGAAAACATAGTAAGTAAGTTCTTTGACATCAGTCTTGACACCAAATACAAAGGCAACAGCAAAAATAAACAAGTAAGATAACATCAAACTAAATAAATTCTGCACAGCAGAAAACAGTCAACAAAATGAAAAAAAAAGCCTGTAGACAGAGAAGATATTTGCGAACCATATCTCCAAGAAGGGGTTTATAATCAAAATATATAAGGAACTCATACAACTCAATAGCAGAAAACCAAATAACCTGTTTTACAAATGGCAAAGGATCTAAATAGACATTTTTTCCAAAGAAGGCATGCAAATGGCCAATAAGTATATGGAAAGGTGCTGTACATCATTAATCACCGGGGAAATGAAAATCAAATCTGCAATGAGATATCACCTCACATCTCTCAAGATGGCTGTTATCAAAAAGGCAAGAGATAATAAATGTTGGCAAGGAGGCAGAGAACAGGGAACCCCTGTGGACTGTTGGTGGGAGTGTAAATTGGTATAACCACTATGGAAAAGAGTACAGAAGTTCTTCAAAAAATTAAAAATGCGACTACCGTATGATCCAGTAAATGCACTTCTGAGTATATATCCAAAGGAAATGAAATGAAGATCTTAAAGAGGTATCTGTATTCTGACATTTACTGCAGCATTGTCCATAGATGAATGAATAAAGAAGATGAGAGAAGATATTTACATATATACAGACAGACAGACAGACAGACACACACACACACACACACACACAATGGAATATTACTCAACCATGAGGAAGCTGGAAAATCTGCCATTTTTGACAACATGGAAGGACTTAGAGGGCATTATGTGAAGTGAAGTAAGTCAGAGAAAGACAAATATTCTATGGTATCACTTATGTGTGGAATCAAAAAAAAAAGTTGAATTCAGAAACTAATAGCAGAATAGTGGTTTCCAGGGTTTGGCGGAAGGGAGTAATGGGAATAAGTTGGTCCAAGGATACAAATTTGTCAATTATACCACAGCACACCTGGAAAAAAAAAAGGCAGCTCTTAAAAACTCAAGAAGTCATTAAACACACACATGTACACATACCAACATCCACACACAAGACAGCTTGAAGGGGCACCCTTTGGCAAAATTTGGGACCATCTGAGCATCAAAAAAATAATAACACTAAAGGGTTATAACTCATTAAATAAAAAATTTTAAAGCCCATCGATCCCTAGTGATACTAAAAGGAGGAAAGAGAGGTGAGGAAAACTATTCTTCACAGAAGAATGTCAACTAATTAATGCAGAAGAAATGATGGAGTTAAACAATCACTGTTTTGAAATTTCTAATAAATTAGACAAAGATCGTCAATTGATGCTAAAATCATTTTGGAAGTAAAGGACATTCTTATAACCTAAAAGTATCACCCCTCAGATGACTCAGATTATTACAAAGGGGAAAATGTCCCTGTGTGGTGGAGTGGCCCAGAGGACACCACCTTACCCAGTGTGTCACCCCTGGCGTCATCTGCTTCCTCATACGTACGAGGAATGCAACATCACCTACACAGTACTTTTTACAGAAATGTTAATTCAGAATGTAGTCCTAAGGAAACAGACCTACAAATTCAGAATCCATTTTGTAAGACAGGTGTCTGCTATCTTTATAAGAGTCAGTGTCGTGAAAAACAGACAAACGAAAGGCAGTGGGACGGTTCTAGCTGGAAAAAACTGAAGAGAACCACAGTGTCCTCATGCCTGTGTGAATGCTGGTTGGCTGCTAGATGATCTTCCCCACCACCCACCTTGAGCAAAGACTGTGAAAGACAGATTAGAGACAACAGGACACATGTAAATGTGGACTGCATGAAAGACAGTACTGTTGAGTTAATGTGATTTGTTGCTGTAGTTGCTGTTGGGATACTTCACAGTCACCCGTCCGCACCCGCGGCTCCTGTCTCCGCAGATGCGGGGCCTTCAGTGCTCCATTTCATATAAGGGGCTTGAGCATCAGCAGATTTTGGAATCCACTGGGGTCCTGGAACAAGGTCCCCCACAGATATGGAGGGATGACTGTACAGTGGTCACGTAAGGGATACCCTTATTCTTAGGAGATACACGGTGAAGCATTTGGGGGTGAAGTGCCATGATATCTACAACTGGACTTGAAAATAGCTACATTTTCTCAGACTTATGATCTGGTACAATCATCTTAGATTTTTAGTTTAGTGGTTATTAATTTGGGGTTTCTCATTTTTCAAAGTTATAACAGTTTATTTAAAATCCTTCTGTGGTAGTTTGAACTTTGCCTCCCATTTCATAAGCATTTTGGTTTCTTTCACCTTTGTACCTTCTCAGCAATGATGAAGCAACTGCCTGGATTTGTATCAGTCTCCTTCAGAATCCTCTACCTGCATCTCAGTCAGCAGGTGTGGGTTAGCATATAAGCCTGCATGGTCCTTACTGTTATTTTTTGTTTTAGGTTCTTGTGACAGTTTTGCAAGAGGCAAAAAATACCTCTGTGAGGTCTTAAGTTCATGGAATTATGTTTTGGGAGATAGGATTTGATCTTGGATAGGTCAAATCATGAATGATATTTTAAAGCCATCTTCCTTATTGTCAACAGTTGGTTGGCATACATTCTTCTTCATTAGAATTGTGCTGATACTTGTCTAGTATGCACCTGTGCAGTGGGACCAGTTGTTAAAATATTGAAATACTTCCACATTATTTGATAATAACCACTGCTCCATGAGAACTGTCACCTCCACTCTCCCATCATCTTCTCCAGAACTGTCTCCACCACTCCCACCCCCAAAATCCAGCAACCAAAGAATTAATGCTTGGCACAGCAAGGAAACTGGCTGTTGCATATTTTGAATATCTTCTTTTCCCTAGTTATTATGATAATTCCTAGTTTAATGCCAGTCAGTTACACAATTCTTCCTGTAAAATATTCTTGTACCTTAGAACTTTGCAAACTGACTATCAAAACTATTTCAAAATTATGATATCAAGTGAAAACTCGGTCTTTGTAGTTTTATAGTTAAAATAGTAAAAGTAAATGCTTATAGATAGTGTTTATATTCCTGAATGCTTGAGAGAAAACTTGACTCTTTTTGGAATATAGAGACCATCATTCAAGAGGGAAACTAAGATGGAATCAAACACAATGTGGCTGTGCATACCAGAGGCACTCCATGCATGCTGGTAGATCATCCTGTAGGGAATGAGGCAATGAGACTGTTCCGTGGGCATCAGCTACCATGCCACTGTGTTTCGTTGTAATGGCAGCCTTCCTAGTTACTGACTTCTTTTTACTCCATCTTTGTCAAGAGAGCTAGCGACCTCCTAGGAGTTGTCCTTAGCTTTCCCCCATGACGATTTCTGGACTATGGCCTCAAACCCATTTAATGTCTTCCAGACCTAGACTCTTCTTGTCTTCTAGTTCTACCAGGTATAGCCCCAAGTCTTTCTGGGATCAATACTTTCTTAATGTCAATACCCTTTGTCCCTAGCTCATGTTCAGTTAAACATTTTTTATTCTTAAGTGTAGGAGAGGCTAAACTCATTAAGTTATTTTATAGTCCAAGTGAAAATATTTCTATCCCAGTCTCCATGAGAGCATCCTTCTCACTACAATTTCATTTATGCACTATTTACACATAGCAACTGCACGTTTTTAGCTTCTGGGGTGTTAGATTGCCTTTTAGATTCTGGAACAAGTAATCACAGCTGGCTTAAGATCTGCAGAATGGCTGTCTTTTTATGTTTTCCTGCTCTTTTGCTATGATGAATATCATACTAGCCAGTCAAAAGCATGTTCACCTGAAACGGTTCTTTTTACAAACAAGAAATATGACTGAGTGCTGTACATCAGTTGCCAAGCTAATAAGATAATCCTCTTTTCATTTCAAAGTGTACACTCTAATCTTAAAACAGAAGTCTCCTTTTCTCTTCTCTTTGCTGCAGTCACTGGATAAAGATTCTGTTATTATAATCCTATTAAAATGTATTCACTTTTGCAGTACACCTTGATAATAGTATTTATCCTTCTAAGCACCTAGGGAGAAGAGTGATAAAAGACAAATCTATTCAAAATTTCAGGAAAAAATAGTTGCAAAGAAGAGCAGATATGTTAAAAGCTTAGAAATGAATAGCAGCTAACATCCATAGCAGGAAAGAACAATCATTAATTCATGAATTACACTTCTGTTTTGCCTCTGATTGGGAAAGATGGTAATTTTCCAATTGAAATGCCCTGTACTGATCACATGTGTCCACACTGGCAAATGTTGGCCAGATTGAATTTCCTGAGCACTGAAGTAGTTACCACCAATCCTCACCTGTGGCACTTCTAATACATTACCTTTTATTGGCATTAATGGTTCTGAAGTTTCTAACACCATTAAAAAATAAACAAATAATTAGCTTTGACAGGATTTGTGCAAACAGAGCCATAATTAATGAGTTGATTCTGCTGAGAACATTAGCTGTACTCAGTCTTGTAGTCTGTGTAGATATTGTGCTTTCTTCTCTTCATTGTATGGGAGCAGTTAAAAATCCTGGTGACTTCTGACATTTTTGCCT
The DNA here is from genome assembly GCF_048564905.1 of Vicugna pacos. Taxonomy (NCBI): domain Eukaryota; kingdom Metazoa; phylum Chordata; class Mammalia; order Artiodactyla; family Camelidae; genus Vicugna; species Vicugna pacos. Next base: position 33,972,699 of record NC_132987.1, read on the forward strand.
TTAATGAGGGGATCTCTCTCTCTCTATTTTAGAAAGAACCAATAGCAGTAAAGTTTGGTCTCTATTCCTGGTGTGATCATCCGGTAAAAGCTATGTGAAAGGATCCAGCTTCATTTATGTAAAAGCTACGTGAAATGATTTGCCATTTCCACAGGCTTTCCTCTAAAGTTTTTTGTTTCAAATCAAAGTACATTTCCAAGCATCTCGGTATGTTACCTCTAGCACTAGGTTTTCATTTATTTTTCACACCAGAGGTGAGGCTGTCATGTATTTGTGGTATGTTTCAGGCATATCTGTAATTCAGACACTGAGAAAATACCCACTTTTGTTCACAAAGATTCCACCTGAAGTGACCTACAAGATAGTATAAACTTAATGTTTAATATTATTAAATGTCTTCTCAGTGTAAAATGTGTACATACTTACATATTTACAGAAGATCTATACAGTGTCCATTTTATATTTTAAAGCCCTGGAGAATTACTTCTTTTGTAGGTAAATTGACTTATGCTTTCCACTCTTAGGCACTGACATGTGATTTGATAGACACTTATAAGGCTTCTTGGAAATGTGTCATATTCCATCCTGGAGGTTATTTTGTGAGTAAATTAAACACAAAATGGAGTTGTAATAGCTTATGGCTTGACTTAAGGGTGTTCTAGGATCTATATTCTCTTTGACTAAAGAGCAAATATGTTTTATAGGGCAATTTAGGGCAAAAAGTCCAAACCAAACTCACCATTCTGAAATCAAACACTTACAAAACAAGTTTTGTATTTTCCTTTCCTAAGTTTAAAATTCCATAATGCTGGTATTTCTTGTAGAAGTCTGTGAGGGATCTCCTGAGAGCTGACGTTGAATCACTCACTTGTCTGCAGGGTTTTACATCTAAGTTGTTGGTTTGCTGGGATGGATGCAGTGCTTGTTTCTCTGCATACCAGGCAAGAGCACTTTAAATTCCTAGTAACTGCTGAAACTTAAATATGGAATAGACATGATTTTTCTGAGAAGGACTAATGCTGCATAGTTTTAGTTTCCTATTTTTGAAAAGGAAACCCTGCAATGATTTAATTTAATGTATATTAAAATTGCACACACCTACATGGATTTCTATTTTTTATTATTGGAGTATAGTTGATTTACAAGAATATATTAGTTTCATGTGTGTGACATAATGATTCAATATTTTTATAGATTATACTCTGTTGGAAGTTATTACAAAATAATGGCTCTATTTCCCTGTGCTGTACAATGTATCCTTGTAGCTTATTTATTTTATACATAGTAGTTAGTACCTCTTAATTCCCTGCCCTTTTCCTCTCCTCCCGCCTCCTCTGTCCCCATTGGTAACCACTAGTTTGTATCTGTGAGTCTGTTTATGTTTTGTTATGTTCATTTGTTTTATGTATGTATGTTTTCATTTTGAGGCCAGGTTAGTGAGGCTGAGAGAGGCTCCATGCCGTCTCCATGCTTCTTGGCCTACAGGCCTCAGCAGGGGACTGGTTGGTAGGGAGTTGACAGTTTAGAAATGAATAAAGCAAATGTAGCCTGTGACCTCAAAGGGAGAGCAAGGCACAGAGGACCACTTGCGCTTCCCGAGGTGTGCGGTAAGTGTTCTCTCCTTGGCCTCCTGGTGATCCAGTCTCTGACCTTCTCCCACTCCATGCCTCCTTTCATTCCTTCCCTTTGTCCCGAGATTCAGAATTCAGAATTGAGTAATTCCCATTGCTCATTTCATTGGACACTATTATCAATATAGTCCATGCAAGTTCCCTTTCTTGTTCTGTGAAATTATTTTCTCCTTAATCCCTGATCACCATACTCATTTTGCCTCTTCAGGACATCCACTCAAGTGTGCTTGTATCTCCTGTATGGTCCCCATGCTTACCACCTCGATAACACCTACTAGTATACATTCTTATGTTTCTCCTTAAGTCTAATTTAATTCAAGAAGCCATTCCTGATCTCCCCTCCGGAATATGCCTAGACTCCTTTGGGAAGTACCCAGTACTTCCTTTATTGAAACCAAGAGGATACTTATATAATGCTCTACTACCCAGTACAGTCTCAAGGGTCTGGATCATGTCTGCTTTGCTCACTGTGGAGTAGTTAACTTCTTGGTAACTAGCCCAATGTCTAGAATGTGGTAGATGCTCTATTAAAACGTTGTAGTTGATTGAATGAGCAAGAGCATCAGTGAAATCAAGACATGACCACTGAATCCAAAAAGCTCTTACTGCTCCCAATGACAGTTAGTAGTAGCATCCCCATTTCATTGGAAACTGAAACTCAGAAAGATGGAAGAATTTATTAAAGTTACATGCAGATGAGTCATGGAGATGGGATTCGAACATACATCTTTGACTGTGTTTGGTGGTGTTTTAAGATTCAAAAGCCTTTTGGGACCAGTCAGTGAATTTTTCTTATTGATGATTTTGCTATGATCAATAATCTCTTAACTTCTAATACGTAGCCCACATCTTCTGGAGCTGTAGGCTGAAGGGTAAGATAGCAGATTAATTCATCAGGACATCTCTGTGGAGCAGAAGCTGAGAACAGTACCACATTCTGGGCTCTGTCTTAGGAGCTGAGGACAGTAGTGGAGGTAACATGCAAAATCTCTGTCACAATGGAGCTTACATTTCTCATAGGGGAGACAGAGAACAAGTAAACATACCCTTTCAGGTGCTGTTAAAGGGCTTTAGGATGATCTTGTGGCCATAGTGGATAATTTAGATTAGTTGGTCAGCACATTTGAGTAGGCGAGAATGAGAAGGAGCCAGTCACAGAAAAACCCAGAGCAAGAACATTCCAGGGGAAGGAGGAAGAAGTGTGAAGGCCAGGACTGGGGAACCAGCTTGCTGGTTTGAGGAAGAAGCAGGAGGAGGCCCCTGAGGCGGCAGCTTGGTGGACCAGTGCGGGAGGGGAGGAAGCGAGGTGGATGGTGTCCTAGTCCATTCGGGCTGCTGTAACAGAACACCACAGCTGGGGGGGCTTGTGAACAGCAGAAATTTATTGTTCACCGTTTTGGAGGCTGGAAGGCCAAGACCAGGGTGCCCACAGGGTCAGGCTCTGGCAAGGACCCTCTTCCGTGTTGTGGACTGCCAGCTTCTCCTTGTGTGCTTATAGGACAGAAGGGTGAGAGCTCTTTGGGCCTCTTTTACAAGACAGTAATCCCCTTCATGAGGACAAACCCTCATGACATAATTACCTCCCAAAGGCCTCACTTCCCTATATCATTACCTTGCAGGTTAGAATTTCAACGTATGAATTTTTAGGTGGACACATTCAAATTATAGCGGATGGATAGGCAGGTGACACATCACATAGGGCCTTATAGGCCACAGTAAGGACATTGTGACTGTGTCAGGAAGTCACTGGAAGGTTTTAAGCCAGCGAGTTACTTGATCTCACTTTTGTTTTAAAAAGACTCTTTGGCTGATTATGGGGGCAAATAGAGAAAGAGGAGACAGATCAGTTAGGAGACCTTTGTTAGGCCCAAGGTGGTATCCGTGGGAATGGTAAGAAGCGATCAGATCTGAAATGTATTTCAAAGAAGAACAAATAAGATTTGCTAGTTTACTGAACATGAGTCCGGAGGAAGAGGGGAGGTTGGGATGGTTGGGGTGGGGGAGGTGAGAGAAAGGAAGGTTGACTTAGGGAATGATGGAGCCATTGACTGAGATGGGACACCCTGACGAAGGGACAGATTTCAAGACAAAAGCCAGGAACTCTGTCTTGGGCATGCTTGGTTTGTGACATCTCCTGGAAATCCAGGGGCTTTGTCAAGTAGGGATGCAACCCGGGGCCCAGATGAGAGGTTAGTCCTTGAGATATAAATGTGAGAGCTTCCTGTGTATAGCTAGTCCTAAAACCTGGCCCCAGGAATTGAGGGGAGCTTGAGAGGGAGGAGAAGAAGGTGGAGAATTTAGCTCCAGGTCCCCCCTGCACTTGGAAGTCAGGATGAAGAGGAATGCCCAGCAAAAGAGACTGAGAGTGGCCAGTGAGGTGGGAGTGAGAGAGAAAGTGAAGAAAGTGTTTGAAAAAGCTAGCAGTCATCTGTGCCATATGCTGCCAAGAAGTTTCATAAAATGAGAACACTGGTCACTGGATTGGCAAAAACTGGGCTTGTCAAAGACTTTCCTGAGATCCACTTCTCATAGTGTAGCTGAAAAGTGAATGTGCATGCTTTTTGTTTATTGTTTGTATTTTTGTAAATCAAGTTCTGCTTTATAGGCATAAGAGAATCCTCTTACTTAGAATGACTTTCCAGAAGGGAGTCCTTTTGTGAGGTCAAATATTCTCTTTTATTGCAAATTATCACCCCCTAATTTTTCTAAGAGTTGCAATTCTTACAGCAGGCATCTTTCTTTCTTTCTTTGCTTTCTCAAGTAAAACTCTCATTTGTTTACCTGATGTACCTAACTGCTTGATGTGCTTAAAGTCTAAATTTATTTTCTGAAACATTGCTATCTACCAGCTAAGGAACCTTCTGTCCAGTTTGTTTAAGCATGGTGCTCCTAAGTCTGATAGTAATATTAATTAGCTGAGAAGTAATATTAACAAGACTGATAGCAATATTAATAATAATTTATTAAGCATTTATGATGTATCAGATGTTGTTCTAAGTGCTTTACATTTATTTACTAATTTCATCCTCATAGCAACCTATGAGCTAAGTACTGTTATTACTGCATTTTATGGATGAGGAAACTGAGGCACAGAAAGAGGGTAAGCCAGTTGCCAAGGTCAGGCACCTAGTAAGTGGAGGGCTTAAGCACCCAAGGCCTGACCTTTCAAACCATCAAGAGAGGTTGTCTTCATTCATTCACTCTTTCACTGGGTGCTGTTGAGGTATTGGGCACTGGTGACAGGGAAAGCAGGCTTCTACCTCCCGAGAATTTGCTGTCATCCCCAACTCCTGCTTACCACGGCTTTCCAGAATAGATTTGTGAACTGGGAATGTGCATGTTACCTCTGTGGTTTTTCCAAAAAATTTTCTAGAAAACAACTTGATAGGCAAGGAAGGAATGTTAAAATTGGATTGATGGAGATGACATCCATCTCTAGTTCAAGTTAGTGAAATGAGAACTTGTATAATGTCAGTGCCTGCCAGGAACCCTGAGCAGCTGCCATTGTGATTGCTGTTTTATTTAGAGCTTGTACATATTGACAAATTGAGATTAAATTTCCTAGCTCCCCTTTTCTGTCAGCAGCGAGGATACGGAAGATCTGGTTAAAATTAATTACTTGATTTGCATACATTTTGTTAATCACTCATTCCCTACATACATGAATATTTTCTCATCCTGTAGAATAAAATAAAAAATTTTAGATGGGAGTAAGACTAGAAGAGACAAAGGCTTAAATTTATAATAGGGTTTGCTTACTTAAATGTAAAGGCAGTTTTTTTGCCACTTCAGTGTTAATTTTGGGGGTTGAGAGGAGTGTCTTCTTCCCTAGATACAACAGGTGATGAGGAAAGAAAGCAAAAGAGAGGTTTTTTGGTTTGTCAGAATGCTTTGTATTCTATTTGGTTACTTACATCAAGTCTTTCAAAAAAAAAAAAGACTCAGACAATGATTTACATACATGTATTAGGCTATGAAACTCTGCTGCAGTAATTTATTGGTGAATTTCATGCCCCGAGATGGAACTCAGCAGTAAATCCCCGTCATCTTGGCCTACCCTCACATGCCTCACATGCCTGTCACTTAGTCACAGAAGCAACTATCTGAAGTTGCAACAATATCAAATGATTATGCCATGAACTCCTTGTGTTTTATTGTTTTTTTATTTTTGTCTTCAGATTTGTAAGAAAGCCCTATAATGAAAAATGCTATGGTTTGGCAGTCTCCACCAGGTGATAGGGGGGAGTTGGGCTGGTGTGGGAAAGGGTTTGGGATCAATCGTATTGGGTGCCTCTCAGGTCCAGGACTGTGATAGACTTTAAACACAGCATCTAATTTAATCCTCCTAGTAACTCTGTGAGGTGGGTATAATAGCTCTTAATTTGCCAATGACAAGCACTGAGCTCAACCAGAAATCTTTAGACATGGGCGTTTCTGCCTGTCTCCGGTCTTACAGCAGCCTCGAGCTGAGGGAAGCCCAATGGAGTGAATCCTGCACCTGGCACTTACTGAGTAGGTTGATGGAAACTTGTTTCCACGCCTGCTGTTTCTGTTATGATTTTTCCCTTTTGTAGGGTAGAAGGGATTAGCTCCCCCACAAGGCCCTTCTCCAACTGTGGTAATTTGAATACGCAAATCCACCCTTTCTGTAGGGCTCACTTGAGGAGAGCAGGACATTTATAAGGAAATGATCACACACTGACACAACTCAGTAGAGTTAACTCTTGGTTTACTATGGAGCCCACATTAATGATACTCTCTCTCAACTAAGGAAACTGTACTTCAGCTCTCAAAGAGCCAAATTTAAAAAACAGCAAATAAAATTTCTCAAAGGCCAAGAAAGCCCATAGTGCCATAGACTATTTTTAATTGTAATAACAACAAAAAAAAGATGCCAGTTGTTCTTGTTGTCATTTTGTGTTATTTGCCCATGAAAAGCTCTATGTTTCCAGCAAGAGATCATATTCTCTGTTACTTTACCTATTTCTAGAGACGGACTCAAGAGTCTATGTTTACTATAGCTGGGGTGTGTGTGTGTGTGTGTGTGTGTGTGTGTTGATTTCTAAACATGAAAGTGGGACATGTGGACTAATAAAAGATTTTGTCTAATTCATGAATTTATTTACATGTGAACATCTTATGAAGACGTTCATCACATCCACTTGATTATTTAAAATCAAAAGTAAACAAAGAAACAAAAATTCCACCTTTTCTGAGAAGAATGAAATCAAGGATTGGTATAACAAAGATCTCTAATACATATAAACATTAATAACATAGTTTGTGTAGGAAACATCGGTCCTATCCTTTGCAACAACATTTGAGAGGGTGTTACCGTATTTCATAGTCACCCATATACATGTTGATAGAAATGTAGGACTTTAGCAGTCAGATGTGTTTTTTCTCTCTGCCTTCTACTTCATGCTTTGGCACTATCAGACTATTGATAGCCTTCCCAACAGAAGATTGGAGGGATGAAAAATATAGGCTGTGATCTTGTTCCTGGCTTGATTTGAGCTTTGCCGCTGATTAGCTGTAGGATCTTGGGCAGGTGAATCTCCCTAAGGCTCAAATTTCTCATCAGTAAATGCGGCTAAATCTGTTGTGAAGATTAAGTGAAAGAGAAGATCTGAAGTGTGTCTGGCATCATCCTTGTCATCGCATTATACCATTTGCATCTGTTTCCTCTGCATCTTCTCCCACTTAATTTTTTTTAATTCTTATTTTTTATTAAAGTGTAGTTGATTTATAATGTTGGTTTCAGGTCTACAGCAAAGTGATTCAGTTGTACACACACACACACACACACACACACACACACACATTTCTTTCAGATTCTTTTCCATTACATCTCATTACAAGAAATCGAATATAATTCCCTGTGCTCTACAGTAGGTCAGTGTCATTTATCTGTTTTCTATATAGTAATGTGTATCTGTTGCTCTTTTTTGTAGTGAACTCCTTTTCATTTTTTGAAAGCCTGTCTGGAATATCACTTCCCCTAGAAAGCCTTTTCTCACCTCCAGCCCAGATACAATTTGTTCCTCTTCAGTGCTCCTTCCTCCTCTTGTGCTTGATCCTGCTGTAACATTAGATGCCCTACCTTGATGGTTTGTTTACTGAGCCAATCTCCTCTCCTTGTCTAGACTGTGACTATTATGAGGAGTTGTCCTTCCTTATTTGCGGTTGTGTCCCCAGCACACTACCTGGCAGATAGTGAGCGCTCCGTGGATGATTACCCAATTGAATTTCTAAAAGATAAAGGTGGTGCTGCATCTGGTGTTAAGACTCCCAGGACTGTGAATCTGAGAATTGAGGGTGTTTAACAATAAGTATTCTTCTCTTCACCTGCTGCATCAAGCTGAGATCTGTTTACAGACTGAAAAAAACACATCCAGTCTGGAATTGTGGTTAAAGGAATTTCAGTGTGACATTTGTACACAATGGCACTGAAAAGTAAAGGACTTACATAAGAAAATGACTGCATCCTTTATGACAATAGAAGAGGCTTACGGCAAACTTGGTGGATGTGGTTTTTCAAGTCATACTTTCAAATGTTTGCCCTGGGCTTCACTGCTCTTGCTGCAGACCTCCAGGCTGCTGACGCTCCTGTCCTGTGGCTTAGCCCTCACTGGGGGCTTATATGTTACTGCCACCCAGCTTTGATTTACATTTATGATTTTCATATTCTAGCAAGCTCTAGGACAAGCCTTTATGAATACTGAGAGTGTCCTCTAATCACTTACCAGCAAATGGATGGAGTACTTTTCATCGTAGGGGATGTTCAGGTATTAAAATGATGCTCTAACTTGGAATGACATAAAACTATCCAATAAAACTCTTTTGTCTTAATTGAATTATATAGAGTATATTTCTATTTGAGCCAGCTTTGTCTTCTGATTCTATGATTTTAAATGGAAAACAATGAAAAAATAACTAAAAGTGATAAATTGACCAGAATCCCTCAAACTGATCTGGGGCTGTGTTCTGGAGGTTACAATGCATGTTCTATGAGACTCTTTAAAATTATCGCCTTTTTTTTTTTTAACTATAGTCTGAAATTGATCTAAGCATCTTCTGGACCGTCCTGTAACTGAACGCTGGGCTGTGTTCCTGCTTGTGTTGATGCCAGAATTATCCCAACTTCCTAGTCTGGGCTAAGGAGGAAGACCAGAAACTGGCCAAAAGGCAGCCCCCACACACGGTGGAATGGGTCTGCCCAGCCCGGAGAACCTGCCCATTAGCAGTCAGCACCACATGCATGTTCCCAGCGGTGACTCGGTTTTGGCAAAAGCACATAAATTTGTCACATTAAAGGAAGGCTATTAATTGGATTTTATTGGTCTTGTAGTTTTATTTGCATTTAATTTGAAAAATTTGCTCTGGTTTGATAGTTGCTTAAAAAGACAATAAAAGAGGTTTAGTTTTACATTTATACATATTTAAAGAACATTGTAATTTTTAATGTAATGCAGTATTAGGTCTTGAGTTTTGCTTTTTTCTTCTAATTCTTTGAAAGCAAACCATATAATTAGTCCATTTGGAGAAATGCTAGAATGGCTCCTACTTATGATACTGATTGTATCTGGGGGGAGAGTGGGTCAGGGACCTCAGAGTCCCGTGTTGTACAGCTTACTGCATACCTTAGTTGCTTACTGAACTCTTAATGACCCGACAAGAGCCCTGGGTTCTTGCTGTCATTCTGCCACCTGCTTGTTGGGCAAATGTGAGCCAGTTGCAGACTCAGTTTCCTTCCCTAACCAACTTGGTGCTTGCATTTAAGGATCTGTTTAGCTCCTTCCATCTCTAAAATTAGAGCCTACAAACCCTGCAGATTTCTGCCATTTGTTTACTCTTTCCATCACATCACCCAACCTGATCCATAAAATTGGATTTTTTTTCATCTTCTTAGACATCACTGACAACACTGCCATGCTGGAGTTCATTCAATCAATTTTCTTGAAACATGAACTCACCTTTCTTATTGGAAGTTGTAAAGTCTTTTTTTTCCCCGTGAAAGAAAAGAAATATAAAAGGAAAGCACTTAACCCAGACCTTTGGGCTTATAGAAATAATATATCCCCTTTGAAAGGACTTTAATATCTCTGACAGAGGCTGCCAGACAGAATGCTGAGGAATGGTAACTGCCCCCTCCCTCCTGCTGATCCTGGGGCCATCAGTTCTCTTAATTGGTGTGAAATCTCTCCAGTGCTATGACCCACCTGGGACCTGATCCACAGCCTTGCACACACCTGTGCTGGGACCCTGAGGGAGCTGGAACAACTCAACTATGGGCAGCACAGTCAGGGTGCTTTGGAACAGACCTTGTGCTTAATGAATGGGGGAGCTTGTTTGAACAGTCTTAATATGGTCTCAGTATTCACTTCCTTAGTCTCTGGGGGTAGAACCTGAAGAGCTGGAGGGAAAATAAGAAAAAGAGGGAACACTTTCCTGATGGAGCAGAGTGGGACCACCTCCGAGGTGATCAGCTGGCCCCAACTAGAGGCCTAAGTCAACCCTCAGAAGTTCCTGAAGAAATGGCCCATTTAAGAAAATTCCTCTCTACTGTGTGATTAATTTAGGCTACTGTGTGGCAGATTGGAAAAGGGGAATGTAATCTTTTTTTTAAACATTTTTTATTGAGTTATAATCATTTTACAATGTTGTGTCAAATTCCAGTGTAGCGCATGATTTTTCAGTTATACATGAACATACATATATTCATTGTCACATTTTTTTTTTGCTGTGAGCTACCACAAGATCTTGTATATATTTCCCTGTGCTATACAGTATAATCTTGTTTATCTATTCTGCATATGCCTGTCAGTATCTACAAGTTTTGAAATCACAGTCTGTCCCTTCCCACCCCCGCCCCCTTCCTTTGGCAACCACAAGTTTGTATATCTATGTCTATGAGTCTGTTTCTGTTTTGTATTTATGTTCTTTTTTGGTTTTTTTTAGATTCCACATATGAGCGATCTCATATGGTATTTTTCTTTCTCTTTCTGGCTTACTTCACTTAGAATGACATTCTCCAGGAGCATCCATGTTGCTGCAAATGGCGTTATGTTGTCTGTTTTTATGGCTGAATAGTATTCCACTGTATAAATATACCACATCATCTTTATCCAGTCATCTGTTGAAGGACATTTAGGCTGTTTCCATGTCTTGGCTATTGTAAATAGTGCTGCTGTGAACATTGGGGTGCAGGTGTCTTTTTGAAGTAGGGTTCCTTCTGGATATATGCCCAGGAGCAGGATTTCTGGGTCATATGGTAAGTCTATTCCTAGTCTTTGAGGAATCTCCATACTGTTTTCCACCAGTGGCTACACCAAACTGCATTCGCACCAGCAGTGTAGGAGGGTTCAAGGGGAATGTAATCTTAATAATAACTTTTTGGTTGATGGGCTGTAGGTGAACTCAGGTTTGATTTGAAGCAAAAAACCATGCCACAAAGAAAAATGTTTATTGTTGTCATTTGGTTTAAAGAGCCCTGGGGCTCCATCTTTATTATGAGATATAGCCTTTAGAACACAAATACTTAGCAGCGCTTCTGTAAATTAAAATCTAATTCCTCCTTAGGCTTATGATTTGAAGTCCAGTTTCTGAGCAAAGTGAGATAATTAAAAGGAAAACAGAAGTGGAAGGATGACAGATGCGGCCCGTAGCCTTGGTGAATGGAAAAGCCCCAGCTATTTGTCTTCTGCTCAGCGTAGACTGCAGATTTATCATCAGGACAGCAAACATAGTCACGGGGAGGAGAAGAAAGAGAAGTCACATATAAACCTCGTGACAGCATCTGTCACAGAGAAGCAAATGGATATTCTTATAGGGACATTCCATTTAACGAGTTGCTTTTTATTGTCATCTGAGTTGCTTTATGTTCATTTAATAAAGCAACACTGAGTTCAAAGATAGCTCTGCCCGTAAAACACTCACAATACGAAGGGTAGTCTTGGTACTGGATATGATGGCTGAGATAGTAATTACATCATTGGTACCTGTCAGAAGCCAGGGCCGCTGAGTGGCGGGGCTGGGTGGGAAAAGTACTTAGGGATGGAAGGCTCGCAACTCTAATTAACTACTGTCGACTCAATGATGTCTGACGGTATAAACTGTACTGACTCGGTGGAGCCTGAAGTAGTGTATGAGACAAATGGTGCTGTAATGGGGGGAAAAGTTGAAAACATTTATTTTTATACATTGAAAAATTAAGAGGTAGCGATAGTTTAAGAATAGATGTAAATATTTGACAGCACAAGCTTGCTAGGAACAATGGAAAGTCAGATGACACTTGTAGTTAATATTGCTTTCCACTCCATACTTGGCTGCCAGGAGTAATTTTGTGATTATTTTCTTCTCCTTGTCTCCACCCTGAAGAAAAAGAAGAAATTAGTCAGAGGTTTGTGTACTTCAGATTGACACTGGTTAATTTTCGGACCTCATTTTTATGAGTCGAGGAGTGGCTGACACAGGCCCTGTGTTCCCTGAATGCACTGGGTTTCCGGGTGGTCTTGCCATAGAAACAGGGTGCTATATGTTCTGGGGTTCTTTGGTGTGTCAATAATTCTTTTGTATTTCTCACTTATCAGTAACACAGGTTTAATTTCACGCAAGACTTCTTGTTTCTAAGTGATTTTAAGTAGTTTCTTTGGACTAAATTCTCGGCTCCTTTGCACTCTCAGCCTGATGAAAGAGGAGCCAGGTTACTGGGGAGGAAACCATGGCCTCTGCTTGGCCTTTCTGTGCACCTGTAAGCAGAAGCCCGGGACGTCGAAGCTGCTCCTGGTTTCTCAAACTGCCCAGAAAACGATACCGCTTTATCTTGGCTTTGCCATCTCCTCTCTTTTTCTGCCTCCTCCTGCTCTGTTCCTGGAGCTTAGATGAAGATGAAGAAATTTGGCAGTAGCATCAAGCAAGGACAGGTGGTCAGGTCTCCCAGCCCCCTTCATCCTCAAGGAAGAGCATCAGTGTGTAAGTGGCCAATTCATACCAAGAAACAGGAGACTAGGATGTGTCAACTATAAAGGTCTTCAGAGTGTTGTCAACATTGCTTTGCTCCCTGGAGTCTGTAGAGCATAATTGTTTTTAAAAATTGAACAATATGATCCTCTTTCTGCTCGAAATCTTACACAAAACATCAATACGAGCCTTCCCCACCTTCCCCTATGTAGCCTTGTTCCTTCCAGGGTCAGGCAGAGAGAGATGGGGTTTGGGGCCCCCACTCTCATTAACCAGAGCAGCAAAGCCATCACCTGTTTTCTGTAGTGGCCTCACATGGAAGTTCTTATGTGAAAATGAGTTTTGTGGCTTAAAAATGCTTTAAAACTCCTGTCCTCAAACAATGATATCCACCTTTTTTATTTTTAGAATTTTGCATCCCATTCAGTAAAAAACATTTTTGAGCATAATTTCAATATAAGCATATTTGTTTATACATATAGAACTTTACTAACATACACACATTTAAAAATGGCCAAAAAGTGGTTAAATTCATTAAAAATGTGGCTAAGTAGAAGCTGTGATACTTTTTTTCACTGCTCCTCTGTGGATCAGCTACGTTCCTGCTACAGTGCTTGCCCTCGTCCACTTTGGAGACCATTCCTGGAGTTACATTTATAGTAGACTGGCTGTTGTGGTCGAAACCTCAAACGCTTGGCGACTTAACATAAAAAACAGTTCTTCTTGTGTGTTGCTGTTCTGTTCCAGCAGGTGCAGGGCTCTGCCCCCTGGGTAGGGGACCTGTGCCTCTTCCTTTGTGTGGCTCTATCATTTTCCAGGAGCTCATCCTCCTTCATGTTCTGCTGGAGGATGGGAAAAAAGCCAGCACAGTGAATGGTGGGGAGGGTTTTATGCAACACACCACTTCCCTGTTTCACCGGCCAGGACTTGGCCATGTGGACTCATCTCATGGAGAGGATGCAAAATGTACTCAGCTGTGGAATGAGGAGGAAAACAGGTTTGGTGAACATCTTCAACACTTCTACCACCAGACAGATGCTGCACTGAAAGGGAGATTCTCTTCTGCCCAGTATCCCTGGACTAGAAACCTCACTTTCACGTTTAGTTTGTTGAAGGAGGCATTTAGAGAGGTAGGTCCATGCCTGTTTTTTAAGTAGGGATTATGTTCTGCTGATTGTGACAAAAACTGGAGTGGCTAACTAAAAAGGGGTTTATTTTTTCCACTTCATTAGAAGGACAAGAGGAGGCAGTCCAGGGATGGTGGAGCTGCCTGAGGGAGCCATCAGCACCCAGGCTCTTTCCACCCTCCTTTCAGTGTTCTTATCTCTGGGATTTATACTCATTGTCCCCACATGGCTGATCTTTCTCCAGACAGTTTGTTTACTTTTAAAAAAGATGAAAGACGTAACGCAAGAAACAAAATGCAAGTGTCAGCTGAGCCCCCGTTTAGCAAGCCTCCAGAGGCCCCTCTTGGTAGACTTGGCTTGTATCTTCTTGTCTGTAACTGTGTCCCAGGGCCAACGTGCCCAGCCATTGCCACAGAGGAGTCTGGGAAGACTCCTTTCTACTACTTAGAAAGAAGAGAAAAATTGCTGTCTGCAGCCATTTGAGAATTCAAAAATCTCAGTCTCTTCGTAAGTCCAGCCTGGTGAAAGGAGGCTGGTATGCTACTAGGCTGAGTATATCACAGGCATAACTTATGATTTTCCTGTTTTTTTTTTTTGATCTGAGTTCAAGTTGGTTGCTGAGCTCTCTTATAATTGGTGTTATAAATTAAGCCATATTTGCTTGGAGATTGAAAATTTTTACGTGTGTATTTCCTCTTAGTTAACTATCATATAGACCTTTTGAAACGCACTTTTTAGTTAACAGGAGCGCAAGCACTTAAAGCTCAGTCTTACATTGGTTACCAGATGCTCCTGAGGCAATTGACATGTGGCAGACAGCATCAGGGCACACTGGCTCTCCATGTTCTGAGTTGCTTAATATTGAACTCTACAATAGTCGAGTTCTTCGGGAAGCATGTGTTTGGCAATAGCTTATTTTCCACAGATGTCTTCTTGTTGCACATTTAGATTATGTGCAGGACTAATAATGAAATGAAGAAATTTTTGCAACCTTTGAGATTGCTGTTTGGAGGCACTGTTCGATATGACTTTGGTGGCAGGGGAAAGCATGTCTCTTTTAAAGAACTGAGAATATGCTCCTTAGCAGGCTTTGAGAGATTTATGACCTTCCTCCCATTTTTTTTTCTTTCTTTGCCTTGGCTCCTAGGAAACTCAGAACCAATTTAGTGCTTATATGAATGATGTCTGATTTCAGATTCATGATTAAATTGTTTCTTTTTTTTTTCCCCTCTAAACAGCTTCTCATATCTTTTTCTTCATTCTTAATGATCTGCTTTTGTATATGGATTTTTATCATAAGCTGCCTTTTGAAATACAGAGTAGAAATGACAAATAAATAATGTGAAAATAAATGAGGAAAATCCAGATTGTTTATTAATGTCCTATTCTATCAAAGCCATTTCCTTTGGTAGGGAGTAATTTAGGCTGTCAGATTTGTCTTAAAGTCTTTCAATTGCAGAATGACACTTTCACTTTAGAAGTAAATAAATAAGCTACATTCTTCAATCTGTTCATCTGTCTGCATTTTAACTAGAGTTTAAATCTTGAGGGGGATTGACATGAATGGGTAATTACCACTGAGATGAATGGTGATGATGTTTATTATGATGATGGTTTTTCCTTTATTTGAACTTTTAGAGGGAAGCAGCATTTATCTCAGTGAGTCATCCGATTTGGAAAGGTAGGGGCGTGACATTCCCCCCTTCTTTCAAAACAGTAAATTTTAAATGTGACAGGCAGTAAGTGCGTTATACTCAAGGTAATATAGCAGTGGTGCTAATGGTAAATGTAATTGAAAGCAAGTAAGTCCCAGGTGAGAGGAGAGTTCACCCCAGTCCCCTGGAATACGTGTCCCTTTTACAGACCTCCCTGCAAATGTGCAGGGTTCTGGACACTCATACGCCGTTGGCTTCTAGAATCTGTGTGGGGTGGTCAAGGGAAGCTGCTTTTCCTGGGGGTGGTGATGGTGAGTGGACTGGAGCTTGAATGAATGGGCTGAGCTGTCCATAGACTTGCACTGGAGGTCCTTGGTGGCACAGGGTCGTTTCGGGGTGGGAATAGGAGGAGCAGGCTGGCTGGGGCCTAGACACCAGAGTTAAGGGCTGACTCTCCCCACATCTTTGCATTCAACTGCCAAACTCCCGACAGTCTGAGAAGTGTAAATTTTAATCTTCCATCCTCAGGTTCTTTTAAGAAACCTAAAAGGACATTGGTGACAGTGGTGAGTAGTGGGGTCCCCCTGAGGGCAGAGGTTGCCTGTCTTTGAGTTGTGGGGTGAGGAAGATCTTTAAGACACATAGAATTAGAAACTCAGTCTAGACTCTTGCCTTGGGCCATAAGAATGTTAGGAACAGGTCAGCCTAAAATGTTTCCTAGGTTCTACTGTATGAAGTCCAAACTCCTGCAGGTGACCTGTCGGGTCCAACACCACCTGGCACTCCAATCTCTTTACACTCTTCCCTCATCCTTTCACTAACCCTGTGTCTCAGACCTGTCTTCTCTCAGTGTTCGACTTTCCCTAAATATCACTGCCTGCCATCTGAGTCCCCAAGACAGAAAGTTAAAGTCATGCTTCATCGTTCTGGCTCCCTGCCCTTTCATTTCCAGTTTGCAGCTAGGTGCTCTGGAATCCTTCCACTTCTCGTATCTTTGTGATCACCTGTCTGGTGTGATTTGCCATCATTTCCATTTGGATTACTGCAGTAGCTTGACCTCCCCACATCTACTCTGACCCCATCCAATCCCAACTCTATCCTGTGGCCAGCGTGATCTCTTTGAAACTGGTATCGAATTGGATTTCTCCTTGCTTGAAAGGCTGCAGTGGCTACTATGGGTAAATACTAAAGGTGTGACCCACAGGCTCCACCTGGTCTGGCCCTGCCTACCTGTCCAGCCTCCAATCATCCTGCCCTCCTCCTCACTCTCTACCCACTAGTCATACTTCCCTTCTCACAGCTGCTTCCTTAATCATGTGTCCCCCAGGGCTCCATCCTTGAGCTGCCTGCTCAACTGTCACTTTCTCAGAGAAGTAAGCAGGTTCCCCTGAAACACGCTCTCATAGCACCACGTGACTTTTCATCCTTGTGCTCTTCGCTGTTTGGAAGTGTATGTTCATTTGTGTGATTACTTTATTACACAAATGAACATACGTATTGCTTTATTCTGTAGGTCAGGGGATGTATTTGTTTTTGCTCAACATAGTAGCCCCAGGGTCTAGCATGGTGCTTGGCATATAGCAAGTGCTGAAAACATCCATGCTTAAATGGATGAATGAATAAATGAATGAATGACTATCCCAGTTTACTTTTCCATGAGGAAGCTGGTATAAAAAGAATATGACAATAGGAGTTGTTAATATTTACTATTTATTCTGTGCTGGACACCGTTCTAAATGCTTTGCATGTATTAACTTAAGATGTGCAACATACCTACAAAATACTTTCTACTATTATCCCCAATTTTACAGATCAGGAATCTGAGGCACAAAAAGGCAAAATACCCACTTTTTTAGCATGGGCTGTACATAGGGACTTCCTTTCAAAGAGTACATTGTGGAGAAGGGGAGAAAAACTGTACCTGTGTAGTGGAGAAACCTGACAGACCCGACCTCAGCCAGGTGGTCAAGGTCAGCAGTCATCAACTGTTGATCAACAGTCATCAACATCAGTAAGTCATACTGGTAGTATGTTCCCTTGGTGTGATGTGATGAAAATGGTGCTTTGCCTCTGTGATCTTTCCCCCTGAAACACCAGCCAAATCCCAACTGAGAGACATTCTACAAAATACCTGGTTAGTCCTCCTCTAAACTGTCAAGGTCATTAAAAATATGGAAAGTCTGGACAAGTCTAACAGCTAAGAGGAACCTAAGGAGACATGGAGACTAAATGTAGCGTAACATCTTGGTTGGGATCCTGGAACAGAAACAGGACATTAGGTAGAAGCTAAGGCAATCTGAATAAAGTATGGGTTTTCACTAATAAGAATGTATCAATATTGGTTTATTAATTGTATCAAATGAACTATACTAGTGTGAAATGTTAATAAGGAAAACTGGGTCCGAGGTATATGGGAACTCTCTGTTCTATATTTGAAATTTTTTGGTAGACCTAAAACTGTTCTAACATCTAAAGTTTATTTAAAAGAAAAGGCAAGGTCACAGAGCTGGCAATGGACATAGCCAACATTCAGTCCCCTGTTACATGACCCCATTCCCTGCCCTTAACCTCTGCTCTACCCCGTGAGGTGTTCCTTCAGGCTGCCCTCGGAAGATAGAGCAACACTCCTAATTCCAGGGCGCAGGATTGGCCCAGCCAGTCCAAATCTGGACCTGATTCATGGCAATATTGACACACACAGGGGACGATCTGGGGGACCTCCAGGTGTAGCAGAGCCACCGCTGTGCTGTGGGAACAATATTCTAATCAGGCTGGAGAAGGATAGGAGGCAGAGACTAATGAGAAGTGCGGGACTCATTACACTGGGCTGGTCTGATGCCACAACTATGGCAACTGCCCCAACAGCTTATGCTGAAAGAAAAGTTGGGCTCATTGCTGATGTCTGCACAACCCTTTCCTCAGTCTCCCTCTGTTAAAATCCCACCTATAAACTCTGACACCCCTGTCATCCATGAAACTATTCTGATCCTCCAGAGAAAAATTAACCGTGGCAGTACGAAGTCAGCAGTGGAAAGCATGGGTTTTAGAATAGATGGCATCCTGGCTCTGTCAGTCATGGTCATGTGACCTCAGGCCAGTTATTCAACCTCCTAGAGGCTCAGTTTGCTCCTCTAAGGAATAAGATAGAAATTCTTAACTCTTAGGATTGTTGTGAAGAATGAAAGTGAAAGGTGAATATGAAAGCACCTAGTTCAGTGCATTGCACATAATAAATACTAAGTAAGAATTAGTTCTTCTTCCCAATGTCCTCTTTATGGGGTCATAGCACACTTCTGATGTCATTATTAAGCACTGGTTTTAGTCTCCTCTATTAGTTACAAGCATGACTGTGTCCCTACAAGGCTACAAACTCCTTGAAGGGGAGAAACATTTTTGATTCATCTTTATATTTCCAGTGCCTGAAACAGAGCAGGGTAGGTTCTGAACAAATGATCCATTTACATGAACTGAGTTGGCTTGAATTAAACAGAAGGCTGACTTGTTTTTTAAGGGATGCTTATTCGTAAGGAATCTGATAGGATTGGATAAGCCCACCTGATGACTCCTGGGAGCTACCTGAGGCTTCCTTTCAACCTAGGTCAGAGTGTCTTGACCAACATGCATTTATTTCCATTGATTGAGAAAGGACTTTGATTATCAACTGTTAAAAAAAATGCTTCTAAACTAACACCATAAATCAACTACACTTCGGTAAAAAAATAAGATAGAATAAATGCTTCTAAGCTAACAGAGATCAGCTCCCCACTACCTTAATGTATGTATTCCTGCCTGGGCTGAAACTGCTTGGAAGGCAAAAAGCTAGGTCAAGACAAATACAGGTGATAAACAAAGGTGGATTGGCCAATGGTTGACGACCCCTGGCTGGAAGTTCTGGGCAGATTTGCTTGGCCACTGACCACCCTGGGCACTGGTGCTGTGTTTTTTGCCCCTGTGTGACACAGATTAGAGGGCACAAGAGGTGAGGCAAATTGGCATGATGTTGACATGCCTCTGTTAAATTGGTAACAGGGAACTTCATGCAGTTAACAAACATGTTTTGAGTGCCTGTTGCTGGCACAGCATCATCATATACAAGTGGATGTGATATTATCCAAGCCACGGTTCATCTGGAGCCAGTTACTGCTGTCTTCATTTATCCAGTGAGTGGACAGCATTTCTGTCCTACAGAGGGAATTGTGGGCTCTAAAGAGGATACAGGCTTTAGAATTCTGGCTCCACTGACCAGCTGTGGGACCTTGGACCAGGAAGCTAGTCTCTCTGTGTCCCAGTTTATGACTGTATATTGTATCGATTCTTGCAGTGAGCACTCCTAGCACCGTGCCTGGTACAAGAAAAGCACTTAGGAAACTGTAGCTGTTTAAATCTTGGTAATACTTACTCTTTTAGCCATAAAGCAATCTGTTTGTGTTTCAGGACTGAACTTCCCAGTTGTATATTATTCTCAGGGTGAACATCAAATTCACATGATCTGTTTTTATTAAGGGTTTAGAAATGGAAAGACTGATTGTTCTTGAATACAGAAGAAGTAGTACACTTAGTTGTGTTAGTCAAGAAGAGGGTGGCAGTTAGAGAATTTTATCAAACCTATTATCAGTAATTACAAAATATAGCTTGAACAATTATTATCAAAACTTGAAAGGAAAGTCGTATTATAGGTAGCATGCTTATTAACTCAGTGGGAGTGACACTTAATTAAAAACCAGTGGGGGGCTGCCTTTGGGTTTTCTGTACAACGTATACCAAAGATTTTGCTGCAATGCAGAAGTGTAATAAATGCTTCTCATTTAATCTGGGAGTTCTGTAACTCCACAGTGCTTATTTATGTGATAAACGGTTACCATTGATCTCTCATAAGTTATTACTGCTGTCTGTTTAAAAAGAGACTTCGGTCACTTTTATTATAGTGTATTTGAAAGGCTGTAGAGGGAAATATTGGAAATCATTGCTTCCTGGTTACCATCTTCATAAACCTGTAGGGCAACACTCAGAAAAAATTTTAATTTCATTTTGGCTGAATAAACCATAGTCTTAATGAGATGTTTCTGTTTTATTTTCAGGCAAAAGTATGTGTTAAAATTCATGGGACAAAAAACTGAGATTACCAGAGAATACAATCATAAGAGAAATGCTGGAGCCAATGAATCTGTAATACATTCTAGGACTGAAAATTAGTAATAACTGAGATTAGAATTGGTTTTGGCTATGTCTGTATATGAGGCAGAGGCATGGATAGAAATCCAGACATAATTTCAGCTGCTTCTGTGATTTCACCTGGTGTCGACAAGAATATTCTTATCCGTCTGATAACAGAATGGAAGTCAGAAATATGTGTTTTTCCTCGCTTGTTATTTAGGAATACACAAGCAGAGTTCATAAATACTCTTCTAGAGATGGCTGTTGGAATTTCCCTTCTCAAGTGTGAGTTTTATCCGCACACCCTGCAGTCTTTGCAGTGCTGGCACATTGATCTTTTGTTTCTAGACTTAATCCGTCTTTGTTAAGTCTTGCCTGGAAGTTCTTATCTTCCAGTCCACAAACATTCTGGTCTATCCTGCCTGCCAGTGTGGCCAGACCTCTTTCCCCAAAGCTCCACTCTGACCTTATCACTTTCCCCTAGTCCCCAAACACAAAAAAGACACTGTTCTTCCTACAAGGCCTTCAGAACAGACTTCCTCTTCATGATACAGCCCATCTCACCTTTTTCTGCCTGTCTGGCCCAAGCTCCTCACCGACTCCTCCATGTTCTATCCACATGGGGTTTCCTTTGTTTCCTGAACACACGTGTCCTTTGCTTTTCTGCCTCTGTGCCTTTAGTCCTCCTGCTCCTTCAGCCTGGAATACCTTCTTTCTTAACCCCATCTCCATTTGCTTATGCTCTAGCTATTTGTAAAATCAACTCACATGTTCAACAGCCCTTTTCTTTTTCACTATAATTAGAAAAATCACTAGAACAACATTGCTGATAATTTGGAAAATAGAGAAGAAAAATTTACAACAAAGTCCATGATATAACTATTAATATTTCCATTTACAATTTTGAGAGAATTGTAGATTCTCATGCGGTACTAAGAAATAATGCACAGAGATCCCATAGGCCCCTCACACACTTCCCCCCAGTGGTAACATCTTACGTAACTATAGTTCAGTATTACAACCAGCAAACTGACTCTGCTACAATCCACTGACCCTGTTAGGATTTTACCAGTTTCACATGCTCTCATTTGAATGTGTGTATCTGTGTGCACGTGTGTGCACTCACATGTGTGTTTAGTTCTATATACTGTTATCACATGTGTAGATCGGCATGACCACCGCCAGAGTCAAGACATGGAACAGTTCCACCATCAGGATCCCTGGTGTTGCCCTTCCACAGCCACAGCCACCTCCATCCCATGCCCCTCCCTAGCCTCTGGGAACCACTAATCTGCTCAGCAGCTCTGAAATGATTTTGTCATTTCAAGAATGTTGTATAATGGAGTCATACAGTGAACAGAAACCTTTAATGGGAATTTTTCAGTTGTTTGCTGGGAAGTTTTGTGATGTAAGCATCCCTTTGGTCTTCCTCGTGACATCTTCCAGACAGTCTGTGTTGCTCACAGTTCCCTTTACAACTGAGGCCCTGCGTAAACTGTGTGTGAGAGAATGCAAATTCCTGGGAATTAGCAAAAGTTCTAGGGAGAGCTTTGACTTTCAAAGACCACAGATTTGGTGGCTTTTTGAGCCCATGATACCTGGGTCTCTGAGAGGCAAGAGGGGTACAGATGGCACTGTATCGAGTGTATCCTGTCAACGCTGCTTACTAGCTGTGTAAGCTCAGCTTCCTCATCCGTAAAATGGGGATGATAGCAACGTCAGCCTCCTAGGGTTGAGGAGAGGATGAAATATATATGTTGTGTACCTTCTCTGGCACAGAGTTTGAAATAAAATAGCTCCTCAGGTGTAGACTTGATCAACAGTGATTGCAATCTCTTGCTCCTAAAGGGCTAGAGAATAGGAAATAGTTTTGCCTCACACCTTTAAGTCATATAGTCTACAGCTTTACTGGGTGATCTTTTTTAGAAGGCGCACCACTCAAATAGCAGCACTCAATTGGCCAGATGTTTATTCTTATCTTGTTTATATATTTTTAGGGAAAAATAAAATTTAGGCTAATGATGAATGACATATGCATATTTAAAGATTATCATAATAAATACCTATTAGTGCCTTTCTCACTTTAATGTTCACAGATTATTGATCAGCGCTTGATCTCTTCTATTTTGCTGGTTTATGTGTCAGGCGGCCCCCACCCTCTATTGCTTGTTTTCTCCTCCTGTTTGATCAAAGCCATTCATTATCGCCTACCTTTTAGAAGAAAAGTGTTAATTGCTTCTTTGATCCTTAGCTCCTTCATCTGTAAAACAGGACTAAATCTGACTTTCTTACTGCTTAGGCTTATTCTAGGGAACAGATACAGTCAAGTATGTGGAAGAATTGGTAAATAGCAAAGGGCTTGCCAACGTGAAGTATCATGAGAGTCCTATAGAGGAGTGAGCATGTACTTGGTGCCAGACAGTCCTGGGCTCACATCCCAGCTCAGCTACCTTGTGCTGGAAGTATGACCTGGAACAAGTGACTTAGCTACTGAGAGCCTCAGTTTCCTGACCTGTCAAACAAGAATGCCATTACATATAACATGTCTCTCTTAGGGTTGTGTTCTGGCCATTTTCCAAGCCTCCTTCCTTCCTGCCCCAGTCCCTTCTTTGCTTTTCTTTGTGCCCTGAGTGTCTGATCTTGATGAATGCATCACCCATGCTACCTTGTCAGTTGGCCACCAGTTGAATTGGCCAGTAGCAGGCACTGGCATATCAATTGGTGATAGGAAAGAGCGGCTAGGCATTTCTTTGCTCTCTCCTGTTTCAGTGCCTTGTCTCTGGCAAGGGGTGTGTCCCTCTTGGATCTCAGCTGCCTGGACTGCCCCTCCCCGACAGTTCCAGTTCTCACTGGGCTCCAGGAGTGCTGCCTTCTCCTAGGGGGTGCTGACTGCCACCTACTGTTGCTAGTCTCTGGGTGCCTTGCTGCCCCTCATTGGCTCCCTTAATCCTGTCTGCAGCTCTGTACCCTTCACTGAGTTCTGTTCCTTTGAACCAGCTGTGCTGATTATTATTCCTGCTGAGATCCCAGCTGGTACAGGTGGGAAGGGATTACATTTAAACATAAATGAATGTTATTTAGCCTTGGATCTGGCACACAGACAGGGGTTCCCAGGGTCTCATTTGTCTACATTGTTTTGCCTCATTTTTGTGCAGAGAGTAACCTCCTTATATTCCTCATGGCTTACATCCAATCCACTCTTTTACACTAAACCCACAAAAAATGGAGCGAGCCCGATCCCCTACGCAGAGATTACACTGTCACTAATTCTCCTCTGCCAGCCCTTCCAGCCAACCTATAGATCTTCACCCTCACTCCAGTTTATAAATTATGTATTTCTTGTACCAAATGCTCAAGACTGTGTTAGCCAAGCGCCTTCCTGGAGTTTTTACAGACTGCTTTTTGGTTGAGAACATTCTGTTGTTGTTGCTTTAAGATTCCGCCTCAGAACTGGAAGCTACCGTGGGGTCATTTTCTTCAGCTTCCCTCCTGTATACAGTCTCCAAAACAGTCATGGCAGATGGGCACCCAGGCCGTTCAAGCTCTAGGTAACTAAGGAATATGATTTGAGAAAAAAAATAAATAAAAAGAAACCCAATCCTTTCTGCCATGATATCCAGGCATGGTTTAAGATGCTGCCATTTGAAGACTTTCCTGGTTAGATTTGTCTTCTTCCCCTATATACCTGACTGAACACCATTACTTTTGCAAGTCTTCTTTTTGGTGACCACAAATGATTTTTTTAAATTATATAATTTTCAGGAGGAGAAGGATTGGTGAATAATGTAGTTGTGTGGCCAGAGACAACACGTTTGTCAGTATTCAGAGTGTAATTCAAGTCTGTTTCCTGCCTTTGGAGTCTTAGACCCCTGGGGCTTTAGAGATGGAAGGAGCCTTACTGACCACCAGTCTGTCCCTCCTACTTACAGATAAGGCAGTGGAGGTTCAAAGTCAGGAAATGACTTGCTCATTTGGAAAGATGTCATTTCTATTGTTTAGGGATAGTAAATTCAAAAGCATAATCTAAGTGCTGCCGTTGGCCTTGGGATCCTGAGTAGAAAAACATTCCCATTTACTGACTCTTTTGGAAAGAGAAACAGAAGCTTGAGTATATTGATCCACATGGTCCTTAGTTTAAAATTAAGAAGGAAATTCTGATGTGTGTGTATGTGCATGTGCTTGCTGTTTTTTTTTTCAGTAACAAGCTCTAAGAACTATAATCATTGGTTTCAGTTTCCCTACATTTATATGTATGTGTTCTTTTATTCTTTTCTTTTCCTTTAATAGCATTATCTTTGACCTATTCATGGCATTTGTTTGAATGAAAAATTATAAATTTAATTTAAAAAAGATGTACACCAGAAAGGCAGGCTTTTTTTTTATTCATCAGGTATTTCTGGCACAAGGTCCATGACACACGAGGTTCTCGGGAAAACAGAACAGATTGAGACCTGAATAATAAATCATGTGCTCCAGAATTCTTAAAGAACCCTTCAAAAATGAAATTAATAAATATTTAAACATCTCCTAAAAATAACATTATGTCAACTTCATTAAGTGTTCAATTTAGTATGTATGAAAATTTCATTATATTGGAAAACATTTGAAGGTGAAATGTTCTTTCACAGTTGCCTAAGTCTGCATGGTGATTGCCAAGAAATCATTGACATTCTAAATTAAATGAGTTTTTGAGCCAGATAATTTCAAGGTAAAATTGCAAATTAAAAAATTTCATGTTCATTTTCATTTTCCTGCAGAGAAAATTATACTTACTATGTGACATGGGTACGATATGATATTATTTATGTGATGTGGTTGGAGGCCTCCTAGACTATCAAAATACATGGGGTCTTTGAGGGGTTTAAAGCCTGTTCAGGGGATAGCAGAGGAAGTGGGAGAAGTACAGTATAGTTTGCTAGGATGCGATTCTCGGGCAGTGCCCCCTAATGTTACAAGGGTTACATTAATGGAGTGGAGGTGGGGAGCTGTGGTCGCTGTCGCTGTGAACAGAGTGTATTAGTTGTCTATTGCTTTGTAACAGATTACTACACATTTAGCAGCTAAAACAACACATTTATTATCTTACAATTTTTGTGAGTCAAGAATCAAGGTGTCAGTTAAATGGTTCCTCTGCTGAAGGTCCCACAGGCTGCAATCAAAGGGTCATCCAGGCTGTGTTCTCATCTGGAGCCTCAACTGGGGAAATACCTACTTCTGAGCTCATTCAAATTGTTGGCAGAATTCATTTTTTTCGTATTGTAGGACAAGACAGAGGGTCCTGCCTCCTTTCTAGCTGTCAGCTGGAGGCTGCCCTTGGCTCTTGGAGGCAACCTACCATTCCTAGAAGCTGCCTGCAGTTCTTTGCCATGCTGGCTTTCCCAGTACTTACTTTATCAAATCAGCAAGGAGATTCTCTAGAGTAAGTCTGATGGCAAGAAGGAGTCATATATCATAATGTAATTATGAGGATGACATTCCATTACCTTTGTCACATTCTGTAAATTAGAAGCAAGTCATAAGTTCCTTATATATTCAAGGGGAGATGACGACACAAAACTGTTAACACCAGAAGGTGATGGTGCCGCCTTAGAGTCTATTCAGCACACAGAGAATGCTAGGACTCTATTCATTTGAATGAACTGATCCAGCTTTTCTGATTAGGCATTTATAACAGTTCTGTTTTTGAAGAGAGCCACAGAACAAACCTAGAAGTGACCAGAACCACACTTCTACATCCTCCTTTCAGTGGCCTTTTCTAACCTTCCTGGGACCCTCTGCAGATGGCTTGCTAGCTCTCAAATGGTTAGCATTTCTACCAAAAGTGACGTACCCAAACTTGCCTTTCTCCTCTCTCAGCAACAGTCCATGCAGACAACCAGCTCCTTTCCCACCATCAAAAAATTACTCACACCTTGTTTAACTTCCTCCAGTCTCTATCAGCAGTTGGGAAAATGTTCTTATACTGTTAAATGTTGCCTTGTAAGGCAACACAAACCCAGAAATTCAGAGACGATCATTTTATTTTTGTCCAATTTAGATTGCATTTCCATGCTAATAGGGGCCACACTGTGTCAGCTCAAAGTTAAAGGAATTATGGGGATTTTTGTCACCAAGGCAAATCCACTTGGAAAGATGTTTGGGTGGATTATGCCAAATACAGGCCACAAAATTACACTTCCTGGACAGTTGGCTTGTGTTCATGGGGACAGGAACTCTGGCCAACCCCCCCCCCAAAACCCAAAAAACAAAAAACAAAAAAAGGTCATTTCCTAGGAATTATCTGACCTGATTGGATGTGCTTGGTTTTATGCCTTTGGCACCTGTTTTGAATGCAGCCGTCTTTCAGCTGATACTTTCTCCTAGATTTTCGTGCTTACCCTTTGGGTTTGACGTTTCTTACAAAATTTCCTTGGTAGCAGCCTCTGGCCTCTCATAACTCTACTTTCCTTTCTGGATAAAGTTTTTCTGTGTTACCCGTGCTCCTGGCATCTGGTTTCAGCCCAACTCCATCCCCTCTATTCACTTGAGATTGTAGTGACTTTACCTCAATATGCAGCCCCGTGGAGGAAATGTTAGACTGTGTGGTCAAGATAGCATTGCCAGCTACTAAAACAAAATTTCAGGAGCTGAATAGGGTAGGAATTTACTTCTTACTGATATAACTGGATAATACAGGTGTTCTGGTCAGACAGCTCTCCCAGAGATGCAGTGATGCTAGGACCTAGGCTCCTTCCATGTCGTAGCTCTGCCTTCTTAAGCAGATAGCTCCCTTGATCACTGTGCTTATCTGCATCAAGCCATTGAAAGGGAAAGCTTATGAAAGATTGTGCATAAAAGGTTTTTATGGGCTAAGCAATGTCCATCGTGCCTCACTTTCACTGGCCACACCCAAATGCAAAGGAGTCTGGGAAACGTGATCCGTGAGGCTAGGGAGAAGGGGAAAACTTAGCTCGCAGTCTCTGCCATGTGGAATCTTTTGGCAACCATGAAGCTATACCCACATGTGTACTGGGAAAACTTAGTGGGCAGCACTTTTGAAAAAAGGACAATAACCAGTGGGTTTTTTAAATTGAATATTGCATTGGAACATAGAAAACTTAGTATTTTTCAGATACTACTCTAAGTGCCTTTCAAATAATAACTCATTTAATCCTTATACAACCCTATGGAGCAGTCCTGTTATTATCCTCATTTATGGATGAGAAACTAAGGCACAGAGTAGTTAAGTACGTTGCTCAAGGTAGTAGCACCAGAAAATGGCAAGAGTGAGGATTTCCTGGCTTCACAGCCTGTGTTTCACCAGTATGCTACACGGACTGTCCAACTTCATCCCCACTGTGATTCTTTCATCAGAATAAATTTTTTTCATTGATAAGGAGATGGGGTATCTTCCTTAGCACGGCCCTCTGAGGAAAGACAGGATTATTCCCATTTTATTGGTTGTGCAGTGCAGTTCACAGAAGTTGATGAGCCTCCCCAAACCATACAACCAGAGCAGGAAATTGCTATCCCTGTGGGAGGAATTCCGCTTTGTATTGAATTCGACAGTTCTCACAGCCACATCTGGCTTTTATTGGTGGAGCTTTGAACGTGCTCCTTTTAGAGAGCATTTTGGTGCTACTTTTATAGCAAAAATGTGAATATCTGAGGCAGAAGACTTAGTTAATCCAAGAAGGGCAGGGTAGGACTATGAATTAACTTCAGTTGTTGTTCCCTTCAAGCCGTCAGGAGGTCTTCGGCATGGTGTGAATTAGCAGCACAAGTACCAAGAATCTTTCCCCGTCAGGTAATGCCAGCAACCACTCATATCAAGGAATGCAGTAAGTGTTAGAAAGTCCTTCTCATGACTCAGGTTGACTTACTGTTGAAAAATAATACATAGAGCTATTGATGTGACCTTCAAACTTCTTTATGAGTGAAGGTTACAAAGAATATGAAAGACTATTCTGCAGCAGTGATCTGACCTTTACACTTCATGTAGCAGTCAATGAACAATACCTAAAGATCTGTCTTTTAAACTTTTGCCTTGAGTTTTCAGATTTTGTCAGATTTATCATAGGACAATGATGCCTTTAAAAATGCAATACAAACAAAAAAATTTTGGACAGTATCTCTGATTTAACGTTTTAATTATACTTGTAAAATAATTCTGTAATTTTAGCTGTTCTTAATTTTTGATTTATTGACTATCTTAGTCCATTCAGGCTGCTGTAACAAAATACCATAGACTGGGTGGCTTATGAACAACAAACATTGATTTCTCTGGAGGCTGGAAAGTCTAAGATCAAGGCATTGGCAGATTCAGTGTCCGGTGAGAGCTCTCTTTCTGGTTCATAGAAGGCTGTCTTCTTGCTCTGTCCTCACATGGTGGAAGAGGAGAGAGCTCTTTGGGTCTCTTTTGTGAAGGCACTAATCCCATTCGTGAGGGGTCCACCTTCAGGACCTCATCCTCGCTTGAAAAGGCCTCACCTCCTAATACCATCACGTTGAGGGGTAGAATTCAACACACGAGTTTTGGGAGGACACAAACATTCTGACAACTGATCCTTTTATTTGAATTCCAAGACCATGTACCTGTTCTCTTGGAGTTAAGTTGTGAGTTTATTAGTGCCTGTTTTATAAATGACATGATTCTAACAGGTAAAAAATGATTCTGTTTTAAGAAGTCTATTTTTTCATCTTTAATGTGCTCAGTATAAAAAGTGTAATAAATCTCTTTTTAAAAAGGGGAAAGGTTTTTAAAAAACCTTTTAAGATTTTTAAAAGGAAATTGTAAACACAAAACAAATGGGCCTAGAATTTTTATTGTTCCAACAAAACCCTTTATATTTCTGCATATCTCTCATCTATACAAGAACTAGTATCTTAAGAATACTTTGAATTTGGAGGTGAATTTCATAAACATCATTCGATTTAATGTATTCACCACAGCTATGGGAAGTGAATATAATCATAATCCTGAGTAAGGATAAGATTAAGAGACAGAGGCCCCAAGATGCTCAGGGACCCGTGTGTGTTTCACCGCACACATGGGGCAGCTTGAGGCCCCATTTTTTCACAGGGACTCAGGGTCTGGGCTTTCCTGCCTCTTCTTCCTGCTGGCAGAGAGTTAATGTGACTGTTTTTACTAAAACATGGTCACTTAGGGTCAGTATAGGAGGCAAGAGCCTTCTGCACGTTCCCAGGAATCTGCCAGGCATTCCAGCCTCCTCAAAAAGGACGGCAGCCTCATGGTAACTCTCTGTGGGCAGTGCTGCTGTCCTTCTTTCCATAGGTGAACCCCCTGAAACTTACAGAGATTACATGACTTACTCAAGGGTTCATGGTTAATAGCAGTAAACTCAGAATTCAAGCCTCCATTCATTTAGACCCAAACTCTCTGCTTTCCCTACATGTGTTCCAAAATAAAACTTCTGTTCTAAATACTGTGTGTGTGCTTAGACCTACCTATAACAGCAAATCTTAGATAACTAGGATCTGGTACCTGCCTGGGGCTTACCCATTACCTGAATGAGGAGAAACGGGTCATTGGCTTGGGCCTTGTGTCGAGGTTGTATGTGAGCATTGTTGGATCAGGTGGGTGAGTTCATGTCCACTTTATATTCCTTCACATCTACATCTGAGCTTTCCTGGTGGGTGTGTTCCATTGCTTTTGGATGAGACTATTCCTTTTCCTATTTAGAACTGATACCTTTTTTTTTGTATATATATATTGTTATTGAAGTATAGTCAATTTACAATGCTGTGTGAATTTCTGGTGTACAGCATAAAGCTTCAGTCATACATGAACATATATATATATATATATATATATATATATTCGTTTTCATATTCCTTTTCACCACAAGTTACTACAAGACACCATTCCCTGTGCTATACAGAATGAACCCAGTGCTTATCCACTTTATATTTATTAGTATATGCAAATCTCAAACTCCCAATTTATCCCTTCTCACCTCCTTCCCTGCTGGTAACCATAAGTTTGTTTTTTTTAAGTCTGTGAGTCTTTCTGTTTTAAAAATAAGTTCATTTATCTACTTTTTTCAGATTCCACATGTAAGTGATATCATATGATATTTTTCTTAATCTTTCTGGCTTACTTCACTTAGAATGTCAATCTCCAGGTCCATCTATGTTGCTGCAAATGGCATTATTTCATAATTTTTTATAGCTGAGTAATACTCCATTGTATAAATATACTACGGCTTCTTTATCCAGTCATCTGTTGATGGACATTTAGGTTGTTTTCATGTCTTAGCTATTGTAAGTAGTGCTGCTGTGAACACTGGGGTTCACATGTATCTTTTTGAGTTAAGATTCCCTCTGGACATATGCCCAGGAGTGGGATTGCTGGATCATATGGTAAGTCTGTTTTTAGTCTTTTGAGGAATCTCCATACTGTATTCCATAAGAGCTGCACCAAACTACATTCCCACCAGGAGTGTAAGAGGGTTTCCTTTTTTCCACAGCCTCTCCAGCACTTATCATTTGTGGACTTCTGAATGATGGCCATTCTGACTGGTTTGAGGTGATACTTCACGGTAGTTTTGATTTGCATTTCTCTGATAATTAGTGATATTGAGCATTTTTTCATGTGCCTATTAGCCATTTGTATGTCTCCATTGGGGAGCTGCTTGCTTAGGTCTTCTGTCCATTTTTGGATTGCGTTGTTTGTTTGTTATTAAGTTGTATGAGCTATTTGTATATTACGGAAATTAAGCCCTTGTTAGTCTCATATTTTGCAAATATTTTCTCCCATTCCATAGGTTGTTGTTTTGTTTTGCTTACGGTTTCCTTGGCTGTGCAAAAGCTTGTAAGTGTAATTAGGTCCCATTTGTTTATTTTTGCTCTTATTCCTATTGCCTGGGTAGACTGCCCTAGGAGAACATTGCTGAGATTTATGTCAGATATGGAATTGATACTCTTGACCTGATACTCCATAGTTGATTTTGTGTATATATTTATTTGTAGTGTGTGTTAAGAAAAGTAATTGCAGGGTTTCTTTATAAAATAGTGATTGATTTTTATATGAGAATCAGTTATTTGCTTCCAACAATGAGATCCTGAAAACAAGACCTAGGACTTATTTGTCACTTGGCCTAGAATTGAACAATTATCTTTTCTTTGAGATCTTGAAACAATGCCTTTATTTCCTTAAAAAGCCAAACTAACATTTAAGTAAATCTATACATTTGCATTTATATCTTTATAAAATGGATTTTCCTGAATAAGGGAAGAATATGAAATCAAGGAGCATTTTTTTTTCTTCTTTGTGTTCTGCTTAGTAAGAATGTTGGGTTTTTATTTACATTTATGCTTACTTTTATTTGTACTGACATATTGATGGAAAAGTGAATTCTGTTAGTTCTGTCAACATTTTCGTCCTGAAGTAACATAACTAAAAAAATAAATGAATTAGCTATTTTTGTCTTAATTTCCTTCTGTATAGAACTGTATTTGAAAACATCACAAAAATGTATTTTGTATGATGGCATATTGTTGGCCCTTTTACTGTGTGATGTGTGCCTTGAATGTATCCCAACTTCTCACTCTGGTGTCATGGACTGTTTCTTTTTCCCTGATATTATTAATTATATCTTCCCTATCAAGCTGCTAAATGATCCCATTTCATGAGGTCTGGCTCACTGCTGTTCCCCCCAGGCTGAAGTCTACTTGCCAAAGTCCTGCTTGGCTGGCTGACCCTGCTCAGCAGCTGAGGGATAACAGGTTGCCAACTGTTGGGGCAATTGCTACCAAGACCAGCAGGAGAAATGCCCTGTGAGCTTGCTAGGAACCCAGGAGCCCAGTAGCAGTGGGTGGGGATACCTGTTGCGGGTCAGCTCAGCAGAAAGGTTCTCTTTACACATACATCCCCTTGAAGCTACTGCCAACGAGGCAGGTCTTAAACAATACTTGTTGAAACTCAGTCTCACTCGGCCCTGCACGCGTTGTTTTCCTATAGCTGTGTCACAGACTGTGTGTGGATTAGATTTGGAGGCAGCATTATGCCCATTTTACTAATGAAGACATCATATCATTATCATATCATATTGTATATTATATCGTATCATATCAGACATGTTGCCTAAGTTCCACATCCAGTGGTGGACAGGGCCAGGATCAAAACTCAGGTCTTCTGACTGAGCCCCCTAAAGTCATTGTTAGAGAATGATAGGATATAAATTAAACATTTTTAATAGACTTTATTTTTAGAGCAGTTTTAGATTCACAGCGAAACTGAATGGAAGTATAGCTTCCCCTGCCCCTGTTCACACATGCAGCCTCCCTCAGTGTGCACGGCCCACCGGAGTGGTGCACTTGCTGCAGCCAGTGAGCCTGCATTGACACATCATCACCTGGAGTGACAGTTTACATTAGAGCTCATTCTTGGTGTTGGGCGTTCTGTGGGTTCTGACAAATGTATAATGAGAAGAATCCTCCATTGTGGTATCACACAGAATAGTTGTGAATTTTTTAAAGAGTAATGAAAAAGGTCTTCTGATTCTAAGTCTAGCGACTCTTCCATGGACCGCAGCTGCGCCAGCAACATCAGGAACAGCAAAGGCAGGCCCAGAGATGGAAAGCTGTGGCTGGGCTGCAATAGAGAGGCTGCGTGCAGAGGTCTGTGGGTCGCTCACTGGGTTGCTACAAACCTCTAGCATCTTCCAGATTTTGAATAACACTGTATGTAAAATACGATCACACTTTAAAAATTCTGTCCCATGTCTATAGTGCTAAATCATTAGGTGGTTTCCATAGAGACATCTCAGAGCAAAGTATGGGATGTGAAAGGAAGCGTTCAACACCGGCAGGGTTATATAGGGGTTCTCAGCGCAGGCTGTGGAATGAAAGGGCTTGAGTTTCTCTCTTGCTTCTGCCACACACTAACTGGGAAACATTAGACATATTGTTCTGCTGTCCTGTGCCTCACTTTTTTCATCTGTAAAATGAGAGTGGTGGTGCCCACCTGTGCCAGTTTCCTACGGCTGCCACAACAGAGTACCACAAACTGGGAGGCTTAAAACAATAAGAATTTATTCTCTCATGCTTCTGGAGGTTGGAAATCTGAAATCAAGGCATCAGCATGGCTATGTTCCCTCTGAAACCTGTCGGGGAAAATCCTTCCTTCCTTCTTCCTGGCTTCCAGTGGTTTGCTGGAACTCGTTGCCATCTCATGGCTTGCCACTGTACCACTTCAAACTTTGCCTTTGTCATCACTTGGCATTCTCCCCTCATGTATTTCTGTCTCTTTTCTTCTCCTCCTCTTATAAAAAAATCATATTGGATTAGGGCCCATCCTAATTAATTATAACCTCATTTCAACTTGATTACACTTCAAAAACCCTATTTCCAAATAAAGTCTAAGTCACAGGTTCTAGGAGTTAGGACTTCAACATTTTGAGGGGGTACATAATTCAACCCATAATAACTCCCTCATAGATCTGATGTGATGAAATAATGTGCATGACACTGTACGTGTTTTCCATCATCATCATTAAATCCATCCATTCAATCAGGAAATACATATTGAGGGCCCAAGAAGTGCCAGATATGGTACCAGAGGTGGAAGATAAAATTACAAATAAAACAGAGTCCCTGACCTCATCTTAGAGTCTACTTAGAAATGTAGACATCAAGTGACTATTTTACTACATGTGAAGAAGAGACACCAGGTTTCTTGGGGAAGAATAATAGAGAAATGTCAAAGAATAACACAACCTTGTAGAGGATGGCAAGGCATAAACCTGCTATCACCCCCATAAGTGACAAAAGTAGATCATGAACCTTAATGGATAAGAGCAAAACAGCTATTAATCATGGCACATTAGAGTGAAAAATTGTGCTGAACACTGGAATTTGACACAACACTGTAAAATGATTATGAATCAATAAAAAATGTAAAAAAAATCATGGCACATTAAACAGCATAAATTTCAGTAGAATTGCATTGTTCCCCAGTCCCAGGTGGTGATGGTGGGCCCAGATGAATGCTAAGCACCCAGTAGATTTGTGTCACAGCTGAGAAACCCATGGTCAAAGGCCCAGCACTTTTTACAGCAAGCAGTAAGCAAGCCTGCTGTTTGTCTAGAGGGACGTGCTACCTGATGATAGCCAGCTGCATAAACAATCCTGAGAAATGGTCTGGGTGAAAGCGTGGTCAAGTGCTTTGCAGACTTGGTCCATTCAGTATGATACATAGGAGTGCCAGAGGTCCAGGGAGGACTGCCTTCCAACAGGGACAAGATCTCACCTGGGGATTCTAGGAAGGCTTCCGTAAGGAAATTATATTTAAGAATGGGATTGGGAACAAAAGATCAGGGTGTTAATTAGGCAAAGGAGAATGTGGATGAGAAGACCCCATGCAGAGAGGAGAACCTGAGCAGTCAGGTTGTGATATTTGAAAGTCCGGGGAGGCTGAGGGGCATCAAATGAGGAGCTGGGGACGGACAGTGAGATTGGAGAGCTGGGCAGGGCAGATCCCACAGAACCTGGTAGGACATATTAAGGATTTTGATCTGCATACAAGACTGCTGGGAAACCATCAGAGAGCTCTAAGTGGTAGAAAATGGAACTGTTTATTAGAATAATAAAACTCCTCTTTAAAATGTTGACAATCAAGAAGAATTTTCCATCTGTAATTAGGACTATAAATAATGAAGTAGCTTACATCATTTGCATTAGAGCCCATATTTACTTTGAGAAATTTCTGATTAGCCAAGAGAGTAGAACAAATATTGTTAAAATATAGTAAATATTTTAAGGTAATTAAAATTGAAAATTGTTATTTGAATAAATTCTCTTTACAAGTTAGAGATAAGATTTTTGATAAATTACCAAAGTCGTATTTTTCTTCCAGATCAGCTATATGCAAAGCTAGAATTATTTAGATATCTCATACACTCAGATTTTAATTATATGTTAAGTCATGAATTTGTCTACTTTTATGAAATAAATTATTTATGATGACATATTAGAACATGTCCCATTGCCCTTTTATTACTTTGAATGTGTGCAGTTTAATCAGGTCCAGTTGTACCTTTTTGTTGTTGCTAGAGGAAATAAAAATGAAGGATTAAGGTCCTCTTTTAGTCTGTCTATCCTGTATGTTCATTTGGTTGGAGTAACTCGAGGCATGGAGTAATTGACTATATTGCATTTTGCAGAGTCCTCACCAGTCATGTCTCTGCAGTCTAACTATGTTATTATTCTGTTTCCTCCATTGAACAGCTGGTCGTCACAGTTCCTTGAAATGGAGGGTAATTATTTGACTCAATTTTGTTTTTCAGTTTTCAGTCTTAGTCAAAAACCAGCGACTGCCAGTTGAACTGATCATAGTTCAGTCCATTTCCTGAGGGTTCCCAGGGATCATTCAGAGGTGAAAACTGCTTGTTATTGGTACCCCCAAGAGAACATGGGATCTAGTGTTCTTCACAGCAGGTACCCACGGCCCCAGTAACTATCAGTGAGAAGGCTGTGTTGTTTAGATATTGATGATGGTAAATGCTTGAAGTGCTGGTTGTCACCTAGAGGCCATGTACTAGGGACACAGAACTTTTATTTTAGGACTTTATTGCCAAGTGATGGCCCAAAATTTGTAGTATTGGCTTTGTCACATCCCAGTGAGCCTTTTTATACTCTTAATGATTTGATCCTTAAAACTGATTTTTTAAGCTACAGGCATACAGTCTGAGAGGATCCAATTATTGATATATATATATATATATATATATATATATATATATATATACCTTCAATATCTATTTCTATAACTGATACATATTAGGTTTTGGTAGTTTAAGGGGCCATGTGTTTGTCATCATTGTGCCCAAAATGATTTATGTGAAAATACAAGATTCAGTCATAGTTGAACAAACTGCTTTGGCTCTGCTATTGCTTGTATTAACCAGCAGACTTGTATAGTCATACCCATACATCAGCTCTTGGGAAAGAAAACTTGTGCTTTTTGGAACAAAACACTGAAGTCACCATCCTGATGTCAAACATTGCCCATGGTGAGGTGTGAAGAAGTCACTATGGCATTTGGTATGCAATGCTTATAAAGCCGAGTCATGTGGCCCAGAGCAGGCTGCATTTAAAAATAAGGGCTGAAATGAAGTCTTTATTGGTATTTCTCCCATTTAAAGAAATTCAAGGACTTGTCCACACAGATTCCTAGGGATCTTTCTATTCTTCAGTAGTCTGAACCTTCTGATGGCTTCTGACCTCCCCCTGCTCCCTGCTACCCAGAAGAACCTCCTTTCTCATCTGTGCTGACTTTTGTCTTCATCACTCAATTCCCCTTGCTTTCACTGCGCTTTCCTGCATGCTACCTCATATCGTATTGTACACCCTCCACAGACAGTTGTCATTGTTCTCAGAGAAGCAGGGTGAAGGTTAGGAGGGGAAGCTAACCTACACATAGATGCCTAGGTGGTCTTCACAAGTTGAGGGAAGAGAAGGCTGTGAAACTCCACATGTAAATGATTACCTTCAAAATAAGTAGGAACAGGTGTTTGCTTCAAAATTCTAATCAGTCAATTCTTAATGTGTTCTATAGGAATATTGGAGCCAGGAGGTATAACAGACATCCGGGACAAAATAGATGCTCTCATAGGTGAAGTGAACCACACCAGCTTGTACATTTATTTATTCGCAGATCCAGGACCAGAACCCAAGCCTCTTGACCCTTCACTCTTACTATGATTATGCAAAATAGTTATTTGAAGAGTTTTCAGTTATGTGCAAGCACACATTAGACGTGAGGTTTTGTGTATGCAAGTGCAGGATAGCTAGCAAACCTTTGGCATGATTTGGGAATCAAAGATCTCTGATACTGACCATAGGCAGAACAATGTTGTGTTGGACAAATCCTTCAATGCACATTATCTCATGTGTCTTCACAATAACCCTGTCAGGTAAGCTGACAGATAGTATGAGCCTTATTTCACCGGTGAAATATTGAGGGTCAGAGATGCTACATGACCTGTTCTTGGTCACACTGCTGGGTGGGTCACTGAGCCACAACTCACTCCGAGCTCTTTTGACCTCTGGTCTGTTTTCAGCCTTTCTGCTATATTCTATCTGTGGACACACACAATTCCTGTTGTTTCTCGTACCATTGTGTGTAATGGGTCTAACTCTGCAGGATCTTGCCATCTTCTTTGGGTAGAAAAGACAATCTCACTACCTATAGGAGAAAATAAATCAGTGGCTCTTATCATTAAAAGAAATTTCTTTATTTTAAGATAATTGGATATGAAGAAATGAATAGCTTCAATTCACATAAGGAAAATGTTTGTACTCTTTTAACTTGCTTAAATTATTTCTACCTTTTCTTCCAGCACTGCTCACAGATAGTTAAAAGTCTCTGCAGTAGGAAATCTGAGTGATCGTATTCTTCTTCTTTCCTTTTTCTTTTTTTCCTTTTTGCAACTGTCTCACTCTGAGCTAGAAGCGATGAGATCACCCTCTGCCACCTTTCATTGGTGTTACTCAGGTCAGCAGAAAGTTCTGCCTCCTCTGTGTGTCAGGAGCTTCAGTCTTTTGCTCTCTTTGAAATCTGACCTCTGAACAAGGCTGTAACATCCAGGAAATAGTAGCTGAATGGATTTATTTCAGATTGTTGCTATGGTGATTCCCTACCAGTATAGACAGAAAATGAACAAGGGAAAATAGTGTGTTGAAGAGAACAGTGGAGAAGCTGGTCGGACTGCAGAGAAGCCTTGCAGGGCTGTGGCTGCATGGGTGGCCAGCCCATCTATTCATGGGTAGAGTCATGTCTCTTTAGTTGACTGTTACTTCATCCAGATGATCACCTACAGCCCATTTGCTTTTGAGAAGGAGCAGTGAAGTGTTTTTGTTACCTGGGTAGAAAAATGTATCCATCAGCAGCCTTAAAATTTCCCCCTCAGTGTTTTCCCTCTTTTTTTGAGACAGGAAGCATTTTGATTCTTGAAGTAACTCTCAAGGTTATGCTTTATTAAATATGTTTTTTTGCAATCATAAGAGAAAGACTTTCATCTGGAGAAAAAGTAGGTGAATCAGTCCATTTTTACTGTGTTTATTCATTCATGTCTCCAACTTTCTATCCATTCTTTCATTCAACAAATATTTATTGATCCTCTATACCAGGTTCCAGATATATATGAATAAATTCAATAAGTGTTAATAAATGTAGCAGGTATTTATTGGGCTTTAACTACATGCAAGACAATGTCAATATGCAGGTTGATGTAGGATGCATAGCTGAGCAGTTTGCCCTCAAAGTGATTATATCCTGGGACAGGGTGGAGATTTTTAGATCCACAACCACCATAATGCAGAGTATATAGTCAACAGAGCGATTGAGTAGCTGCCTCAAGGAAGGCTACATGAAGGAGATACTTGGGAGAAAATTAAGGGCAAGTAGGATCTTGGTAGGTGTGTGGTGGTGGGAAGGGTAGAAGAATAACCGGAGGGAAATGCATACAATTGTGATGGGAAAGGGTCAGTTACGTTGGCTTCCTCTAGCCTTGGATATTGATGA
Source organism: Vicugna pacos (assembly GCF_048564905.1). NCBI lineage: Eukaryota > Metazoa > Chordata > Mammalia > Artiodactyla > Camelidae > Vicugna > Vicugna pacos. The sequence continues at coordinate 34,011,754 of NC_132987.1, forward strand.
TGTTTGTAGAAGCACTCTTCACTATCCACTTACATTACTGGCCTTTGGAAGGTATGATCTCAACTTGAAATGTGGGAAGACCGGGGCAAAACGAAAACAAAGGTGCAAAATGAAAAAAGAACTAGGTACTAGCTCTAGCTTGAAGATATGGCAAATTGATGCCCTTGGTTTAGGTGGAGGTGTGGTTTAGAAGGCTTTGGAAATAAACATTTGGAGCAGCTCACAGAGTGCGGGAAAAAGGAGGAGGCAGTGTCAGTGCAATAAAGTTGAATACCAAGCAGGGTACAGCCAGTCCTTTCACACCCCTAGGCACTGTTTTCCCGCCTTCCTTCCCTCTTGGGGCTCTTGCGACTTTAGATGGCAGCCTTAGGAATAAATTAAGAGAGGTGAGTTCCACTCCTTCACTTCGTAAGACAGTCTTCCCGTAACCCTGCCCTCACAGTACTGATGCCATAGACAGCGAGGGGCAAAAATCCAGAGTACATTCAGGTTCCGAGCCTGGTTCTGACACTTACTCTGTACTTAACCTCGGGCAACTCTGTGAACTTCTCAAGACTTCAGGTTTCTCATTTATTAGGATAATATAATGTCTTAGCCAAAACATTACACAGAAGCACGATGTTAGAATCAGAAAGGACTGTAATGGTTTAAAATATATTTTCAGGTACATAAATGAAAGCCTCAGACATAAAGGAAGTACGTTAGTTCTCGCTTCATTAATTCACAAGCTGTGTAATTCTGAGCACTTTGTGATTTCATCGTATTTCTCACCCAGGATTAAACAGTCAAGGGCTGTCAGGTGGGCTTAGCGTCTCAGGGTTTCATTACTATTAAAAATACACTTTGAAGAATTGTTATAAATAATTAAAATCAATGTCAGCCATTAAACAAACAAAGGCCGCATCCCTGTTTTTCACATTTATGAATTCAGTAACATTCCTCACTCAACGCCAGGATTTAGCCTTGAGAAAATTCGATTCATTTTTCACGTTTGTATAATTTCCCTTTAATATGTCAATGTAGAATTTATGCTAATTTTTACTGGAGTCAAACATTCATAGCAAAATGAGGTTTCACTTGCACTCCTTTAATTTAAGGATGGGGGAGCGGACAGAAGTGCTTGTTTCAGTGAAAGGGGCGTGATTTATTTCTTTGCTCCAGGAATTCGGACCGAATTTAAAATATTCATTAAGGCATAAAGACTATCATTTCCAGCAGGTTGTAAAGCATGTGATCTGCTGAACCCAAGGGCTTTACTTTTTAATCACTGCCTTTGTCCCTCCCCTTCCTCATGGTATGTCGAGCCAGAACAATATTATGTTCCCACATAACAGAAAGTACAAGATCTCCAAGAACAAGTGTCAGTTTCATCGACGTTATCTGCCCTCTCTCAGAACTTGACACTCTTGTTAGGCGACTGAGCTTGACTTTGTGACCTTAGACAAATCTCAGCCAAAACTTCCCCAGCTTTTCTTCCATTTTGGTGAAGGTTAAATTAGGGGTGGGGAATTAAGGAGGGAAGTAGCATAATAATTCATGCTAGGAAATAAGCACCATGATTGGATTTCTTTGTCAACTGTCTCAGTTTATTCCAAGATAAGCAATATATGAATTCTGCATGGTGTCTTGTCTACTTAGTTTTTACATCTGCATATCTCTCTGAAACTTACTAAAAAAGAAATGACGTAAAGTTTCTAAGGATGCTGACAATAGTGAGAGAACTGTAGAAATGCAAAATTCATTTGTACCAGTGGTTTTCAAAATGTGGCCTCCGAACCAGCAGCACCCATAGAACTTGGAAACTTGCTCAAAATGCAAATTCTTGGGCCCCAGTGCAGACCTACTGAATCAGAATCTTTGTACCTATCCAGCCTCCCAGGTGATTCAGGTACACACAAGGTACAGCTTGAGAGCCATAGATTTACAGCATTCGACGCATTCTGATACGTTCACTTGAACTAAAATTGAATCGCATGTGACTATGTGAAAGTGAGATTGCCTGGCTATATCATTATATTTATTTTATTCTTTACTTCCTATTCTTGTTTCCCATGATTCTGTGACTCTTATAACTAATCTTTAAGAAAAAATTCATTAAATTTTAATTTGAATGATGGACACTTACTCAAGGATGAAAGAATATGGTAGTCAAAAGTGATTAGAAACAATTATGTAACAATTATGTGACATAGACTCTGTGTCTTAGCAGGAATATAACCAACCTTAAAAACGAATGTTTTCTCTTTATTTTTGGCTGCTGGGAATCTCACAGCCAAATCTCAAGACCTAATGGTCTCCTTCCTAGTTCTCTTTTAATTTTCCACCTTTATTTTCCCTTTGCCCCAATTTCCCCACACAATGATGTTATCATTTTGAATATTTTGAAAGGTCAGATATTAAATAAACAGACTTGTTGGTTGACATGAGTTGTATATGAATATCCCTGATACCATTTCCTTGTGTCAGTTCTCAATTTAGTTACTTTATGTACAAAGTGAAAACTTCATTTGGGATGTACTTGAGAGAACCTGTAAAACATATGCTTAAATATCTAGGCTCATTTTTATCTGATAGCTCCCACGTACTCATCTTTCTAGTACAAAGTGATCCATTAACTTAAATACATTGAAACTGAGAAGTCCTATTTACCTCTTATAGGCACTGTCTTTCCCTAATGGCAGTGAAATTTTTCATCAAAGATTCCCTTGCCTTCAAAGTCATTCTTTCTGACATTGCAAAATCACCTCTACCTAATGGCTTTATTAACCCGTTGAGAACCAAATGTGATGTAAAAGAGGGATTTTTCTCACAAGCGCTTTTATTTAAGATGGAGAATATCATAAAATTTTCAGCTTTCAGGGAAATTCAGACACACAGCGCCCACTCCTTCAGATGGTTTGACACGTTTTGACAGCAGTGCCGTAATTAACAAAGTCAGGGTGGAGTCTGATGTCAGCCATGTAATCTGGGGCACCAGAGCCCTGTTTTATTTAACTTAGGGATGACACCTCTAACAGTTCTTAATTGTGTCAGATCTGTGCAGCAAACACAAATATTTAGGGGAGGATTCATCCTCCTGTATGTTTTGTAATGAAGCTTGTGAGCCCACTAAATAATTAAAATAAACAAATGGAGACTAATTTGCTTTTAATTTTTACCCAATCCACGTTAGTTAATAATTTACAAGGTAAAAATGAATAGAAGATCAAAATGACTTCTCTTCCAGCTCCCACACTGGCAGGATCGCAGAGATTCTGCCTTATTGACTGTTCATTTGTAGTAGAAATAACCCCAGAGAAAACAGTGTTCAATGTGAACCAGGCTTTAATAAAAGGAGCAGCAGACTCCGGAGGTTTTTTCTATTTCCATATAATCCCAGGATCATTTGTCTGGAGCTGTTTTTGAATTATTCATACCAACGGTAGCTCTTTCAAATATTGCATGTGAACGGCTTCTATCGTACAGTTTCATAGGCAGTGTCTTTTTTTGCTGGCGTTTTAAAAATAGAATTTTTTTCCTATTCCAGATTGCACTCGGGTGCTTCCGGGTGGGGTTGTTATTAGTAAAACGTTAAACATTAAGAGGCTGTATGGGGCCGATTCTAAGACTTCTCCAGGTAAAAGAGGAGAGAACTATGAGAGGAAAGTAACATTCTTGAGAAAGTGTCCTTTGTTTGGACTTAACTTTTGAACATCTCAGCGTAGTCTCCAGTGTGAGCGTTGTTCAGGAGACTAGCGTTAACATTCATTGCAGTCTTAACTCAGGTCAGTTGGATTGAAGGGATTTACTCTGCTGATCCTATTGTTCTTATGCCCCATTTGGCATCAAGCTTTGAGTCTGTTTGCAGCCTTCAAAAGAAAAACAAGGCTCTTTAGGGAGGCCTCCCAGGGCAAGGAGACACAGCTACCCTGTACTTCTCCTAGGTCATCTCTGCCCACCTCTCCACTCCCTTTATAGGTCAGCCATTCCCGGGTCCTTGAAGTTCTCCACCCACCAGGAAGATTCTTGGTCTCTTTTTTCGCACTCATCACATTTGCTTAGGATGCCAGCCTGCCCTGCCCCTGACACCCCATTCTCCCTGTGGTAACCTCCTTCCTGCTCCTTTAGACTTAGGTTAGAGCTCATCTCCTCTTCCCCAGAACTGGTTGATGATTGCCTGGGGTGGAGAGGTTCCCCATGAGCAAACCCTAAGCCAGGGATTTGAGTGCACGTAGCCTTTTGGAAAGTGATTCCAAGAAGGACTGGTAGGCAAGTGGGAGAGAGAGGGAAGTGAAGGAAGCCAGTGCAAGGTGTGTTATCAGCAGTTTCCCATGGGCCTGCTGGGGAACTCAGAGCCACATGGGGAGAAGCAGGTTGAAGTACATCCTCCAGTTCCCATCCATCACTGGCTGAGGGCCACTCCTGGAGGCACTGAACCCCCGCCAGTTCTGGCCTGTGCAGGTGGTGGGAAGAAGGCTGGTGGGGGATTGTAGGTGTGTTCAGTAGGACACATAGCATGTCCTGGAGCGTGAGAGCCAAGGGGCTATGTGTGGGCACCAGAGCATATGTTGCATCGCCCCTGCCTTACACACACACACACACACACTCACACACTCACAGTGCTGTGCTTCTGTGCATTGAGAGTAAGAAACTGCTTCTTAACTTGCCTCTGCATCCTCTGTATCCTGCACAATGCCCAGGACACAGTAACTCTGCAGTGAACACGTGTGGAAGCAGTGAGTGTGGAACAACAGGGTGATTCTATCAGGCAGGCGCACCTGCAGTTTTGACTTCTGACCTGCCTCATGGGCACACTCTGTCCATCCTCAAAGCACCTTCCCCTCTTTACTCTGTCCCTGGTTCTCATGGTTCGGAGAGAGTCACGTCCAGTGTCCCAGAGATTACCCTGGTGCTTTCTTATTTCTACTTTTAGAGGAATGCTGCAGCCAGTCCCGCCCGCACTCTCCAGTGTGCCGGCTCTGTCAGGCCGAGTGAGGTGGGAAAGTGCTGGGGGAGCTCTGTGGTGGGGTGGACATGGAATTGGTGCCAGGGTTTTAGTGCCTGTGCTGCTTTCTACCTTCCACTTCAAACGCACTGAAACTGGATGGCAGATACCCCCAGAGCCCTGCTCTTTGTAAGGAGCACAACCTGTCTTCCACCAAAGCAATGGGCAGGGACCCCTTTACTGGAAACAGTGATCTTAGCCTGGTGGTGTGGGGAGCCCACTCACATCCTCTGTGCCCTCCCTAAATGCCGCCTGCCCTGTGCTTTGGGCCACAGGTCCTAGATCCAGCCTGCTGGGCCTGTGCCTTCTAATTGGGTCTGACTGGCTGGGTTCTGTCCTTAGAATTGCTGCAGCCACCCAGTCGTTTTCTCTCAGAGCTCATCCCCCCAGGGCGGCCAGCCTGTCTTTGTTTCCCCACCTTCCACCTGCTGTGCTGGCTGCTCTTTTACCTGCTTCCTGTCTCCCCAGTCTGTCCTCTGTGGAGCTGCCTCTCCTGGGGCCACAGCCCTGAGCGAACTCCCATCAAGTCACTTAACAAAAACCCCAAAAAACAGAGGGACGCAGACTAGATGATTTGTAAGACTCCTTCCAAATCTCAGATTCAAATTCTGTGACCTGAGGCTGTCCCCCGCCACCCCTCCCAGCCACGGATGCACCATTTCTAAGTTTGCAATCTGAGCTCACCTTGGTGAACTCTGAAGGGTTCAAAGTCCTCTGGTGCATAAGTGGGTTGGGAGGGCAAAAATGATTCCTGCCTCCAGGACCCACCGTCTGTTTAGGGAGATGGCCACCAACTGGCCCTGCTGGCAGAAGAGGATGTGAAGACCTATTCCTAGACATTGTGCAGTCACGATGTCTGTGAAATCAGGGCAAAGTGGCTGTAGGGGGAATTTTGTTGTGCTGGGAAGTAAGTGCTGAGCTGAAAAAGGCTGCTAATTCTGGCTCCCTGAGGCCCTGGTCTCCCTTTTCTGAAGAGCCCAACCTCCACAGTAGGGTTCTCTCGGCGTCCTGCTGGGTTGTAAGGGAGGCTACAGGGGACTCTTCAGGTCCCTCTAAAACCAGTTGCCGTGTGTCTGGACTAGGGGAGACCACGGGTAATTAAAGGCAGACTGAAAACCTGGGGTTAAATACTAGCTCAGCCATTCATTGTGTGATTTTTGCCTCTTTAGACCTCGATTTCCTCACCTGTAACATGGGACGAAAGACTGCTTTTCAGTGTCACGTGAGAACTAATTCTACATACAGTTATTGCGTACTTACTGCGGTCCAGGCTGCTGTGTTAAGCTTGAGGGGAGAAGTGCACAGAAAAATTAGACACAATCTTTGTCCCCATCCCCAGTTTACATTCTACTAAGGAAGGTAGAAATGGGGACAAATAATGACACCATAGTCTGATAAATGCACCAGTGGATAAAGTGAATTAATAATTTGCTTGGAAGTTTCTGTAAGATTTATTTTTCTCCTCCTAAGTAGAAAAGGGTCTACTGTAAAGAGGTGAGATGAGGCAGTATGCCACAGGACACCGACCTCTGGAGAGTTGTCAGCGTTGTTCTGTGCAAAGGCAAGTGTAATCCATACCTCACAGCTGAAGGAATTATGTTGTATCCTATAATAGGAAGTCAGATTAATAACCTTGAGTCATTATGAAAAGGTTATATTCATGTTTAAGTGTCAGAGAAGTAGAGAGTATATTTTAGAACATGTTCTGTCTCCAAACATTCAAAATAATTTTTTAATTTTTAATTTTTTAGAGAATATTTGGCACATCCCCCTTCCTCCACCCCCTAGTTTGAGAATGTGGACTTCTTTTTTAGTTCTGTATCCCTAGGGCTGGCACAGTTCTGGGCACAAGACAGGTGCTTAGGAAACATTAGATGGATCAGTGAATGAAGCAAAAAAGCGAATAAAGGCTTCAGGGTAGATAATTTAAAAGCTGAGTTTGGGTAATCTACTAGACAGTGAGGTAGAAAGAATACCAACCACGGAATGCATGGGTCTGGGAGCTGGTTGGCTCTGCCAGTTTTTAGTTATATAAATATTGCAGGCAATGAGCCACATGGTTTAGTCAGATGTAAAATAGGATGTCTGTTGCTTTATCACAGGACTGTTGTGTATGTTAGATACAATAATATTTTGATGGAGTTATGAAAAGTATATAGAATTAGATAAAACTTACAGGGAGAAACAAAATCAAAATCTTACCATGTGTCTTAAATGCCTCCTGTACCAAAATCTTATGGTGCACCTTTTAATAGTAGATTAAGAAAATTTTCTGTGGATGATCTCTTAACCAACTTTCCTTTTATCAACTCCCCAATAACTGAAACTCTCCACTCCCTCTATAAAATATTCTGATAGATGCACACAGCACAGTGGATGTTCAGAATTGCTGTACCTATGACTGTCTGTGACAACCAGTTGAGTTGTTTGCTTGTCAAGAGTGCTGATTACTGTAGCTGTTTATTCCAGTTTATTCTTTTATTCAACATGTATTTCTAGATCATCTGCTCTGTGCTAGATTTTGTTTTAAGTACTGGAGATATGGCAGGGACCGATGCTCATTGTATTCTAGTTGTATTTATTTTTGTAATTATGTAATTTAGTTAACTATTTCATCAACTAATGAAAAATAAGTGTGAAAGGAGAACTGCTGACTTTTATGAAAATGAGCAGTTATAGTGGACATCTGTCCTCCTTTATGACCACACAAGATCTTTAAAATTTCTGTGTCTAAAGTATCCATTTCTCTTGCCACCTGGGATCTACCAGTCAGATGCTCCTGTAAATAAAGGACATGAGACTGGATATGGGGCATCTGTTTTGCATTGTGTATGGTTCTAGGATTGGCTGTGGTGTCAGTTGCTCAGATCAGTTCTGTGATGTAATTCCAGAAAGTTTAGTTTGAGCCTACTTTTACATCTCCTCCCTCCCCAAATTCTGTATGTCTCCAAATATTTCTTAATAAATTCCTTTTCTTAATGAATCAGTCATAATGAATCCGGTTGCTTGCAACCAAGAACCCCAAGCATTACAAACCCTCTCTCCATTTCCACACTTATTCCTCCAGGTCAATGAGACCGAGATCTCGGTAAGAAATGAAGGAGAAATTCCCTGTAACGAGTACGAGAGGGCAGTTTCTGTAGTGGTCCTAGCTAGCTAGTGTTGCTGGCTGGTCTTCAATGAAGAACAGCAACCAATCTGTCATTTCTTCCTGCCAGACACTTAGGTAACTAGATCCCACCTGTACAACCCCAAGAACTTAACAGAAGACTACATGTACTGCCTCTGAGATCGTAACCCTGTCTTCATGTAGTCTTTCATGGTATGACAGAAAAAAAGATTTGGATACAGGACATTTTTAAACAAGATAGTTTTTATCTCAACTTTTGATACGAAAAAATAAATACTGAATTAGGCCTAATTTTAATATGTCAATTTTAATTTGCCCTTTTTAAGGATCATTGGAGAGACTGAATGACATAAGCCTTTAAAAATATACAAATCATTTGAAATTCTAGAAAACAGCTGATATTTTAGGCAAAATAAAATAATCACTAACTTCTAGCCTTATAGAATCATCTATTACTCATTTAACCAAGCTATCAATAGACAGGCACCAGACTGGCACTCAGTGAACATTTATTTACTAAGTAATTGTAGTTCATCTCTGAGATGGTGAAATTTGGCTTTTTTGGCTAGTGTTAAAATTACCCAACCTATTTTGAAAATTGAACTGTAGCCATAATATACCTGAAAGGAATGCTGGAGACACTGAACACGTGCTGTCTCACTTCTAAGTATATACACACGTTTAGCACTCTTGATGCATTTCAACAGCCTCGGATTTTATCTAATTCCCTATCTGTTTTCATCAAATATTTCTTAAGCTCTGCTATGTGCTAGATCTTGGAGATGAGAGAAATCTAAGCCAAAGCTGGATTCTATTCTGGAGGAGCTTCTAATTTTATTGGGAAGATTGAATAGGTTTATAAGAGATGAATAAAATGGCCAGTTCAAGTGAGTGCTGCAGAGGTGTGAAGATTTCCTGGAGGAAGTGGGCATTGACAGAGGCCCTGGGCTGGGCTTACAAGGCAGTGAAGGGTTCTAACACTAAAATAAAAGTGTGAAAACCAGTGCCACAGTCAATGAAAAGACATTTAGAAAGTATAAGCCCATTCAGAGAGACTAGCAGCACACAAAGACTCATCTCCCCGCCCTGCTACCAGAAGGAGGCCAGCCAATGGCTGTTCTCCATTCTCTTTAAGTCTTTACAACCTACACTTGACTATTTTTACCAGTGGACTTGGCATTTCAAAGCAGCTGATAATCTAGCAGTCAGCTATATTTGGTTTTGTACTGTGAGGCCTGATCATTTCAGTGGCAGACTAATTTTTCTGAATGTGTTTTACTTAGTCTAATGTTAAACTTAATTTGTATTCCTTGAGCATGCAATGGTTGGACCTTTGGAGAGAAGGGGAGGAGACTGAGGATAAGAAATGAAGGGGCAAGGACTGTTGTCCAGGGAAGCTGGCTCAGGATGTGAAATTCATCACACAGCATTTGCTCTGTGGACAATCCCTTCACAGGTCATTACGATCAACTATGGTAGGGTCAACTGACCAGGGTCGTTTTACAAATTGTGGTAGTCTTCTCAAAATAAATGTGTTTGTTAAGTGACTCCCTTGAAAATTCAAGAGTATAAGGTTTATATCTCTTGCCTCTGTCCTGCCTGTGCTTATTTCTGGTGATTGTCTTTTTCTTCTTCAGTGAAAACAAACATTAAGTAATGTCTGCTCGGAGGAAGCCTCAGGCGATGTTGTCTTGTGAGTGAACATTTATCTTTATACAGTGTGAGTAATGAACTCATTCGAGCCTATTAGCAGGTGTGAGGTCAAACCATGGGGACATTCATTTAAAGGTTCTTTGAATAGGTGTTATATTCATATGGTTTTAGCTTGAGTATATGTCTCTCAGTATAGATAGAAGCATGTATAAATGTAAAAGGGAAGAATTCCCCTCTCACCGTGGTCTGCCGCCACGTGAGTCCCATGGCCCCACATACAGATAACCGCTGTTCTTAGGTTCCTGTGTGTCCTTCTGATTCTGAACAGGTACTCACAGGAAGTCTTTTTGTTCAGGGTTGTGAAACTTCTTAGTGGTGTCAGCAGCCCTCCTTCCCTGGTGGTTGTCTAGAAGGGAGGGGTCAGGAAGTCTTGGCACCCTAATGTGACCTGAGGTTTGGAGAGATGCTGGCCTCAAAATCAGTGCAGAACAAGTTATATCTGTTTACAGAGGTTCTTGCTGTAGGATCCACAGGTCACAGAATTCAGGGACCTGTGAACTTGGATGAGAAAAATCACATTTTTTTTTGACTAACCTCTGTCTGAAATGAAACATTTTCTTTAATGATGAATATAGGCAGAGCTACAGTAGAATTGGCAGGACCTGTGACTTTGTCACTGAATAAGTCACAGATATGACCATATCACATTATAACCATTGTAAATATTCCCAAATGTCATTGATACTTATTATTATGTTGAAATAGTGAATTTATTGATCCTCTGCTAGTGTTCTAAAATGTTTAGCCAGGGTTTATCTTAATTAGGTGTGATGAGACATACAGACGTGGAAGTATTCATAAAGGAAGAAGTTTATACTCAGATCTCTAGAAATAGAAGGCATACCACACCATGCAGGGCCATGTGGAGACAGTCCTGGGTCGATTAGGTGGCAGAAGCAAGAGAGGGAAGAGTGGGGCTCAGAGCCTTCATTGGGATTTTCAAGGGAAGGAATAAATGAGATGGGGTAGGTATGCTGAGTAAGTCTGGTATTTGATAGTTTGAGTAATTTCAGCAGGCTCTGGGCTATGCAGGTGGTTCTTAGTTAACCTGTACCTGGCCCTGGGGTGATTTTGGAAAAGGGGAATATTGGCTTGGTGTGTGATAATTTGTTAAAGCAGATGGTTGGGGTGTGAGCTCTGGATTGGTTGGTTTGTGTATCAGAGGTGTGCCTACAGGGGAATAATTTGCTATCTCTAGGAATTAGCTAGCCCTGGGAGGGGCAGGCCCTCCAGGGTCAAGGCTCCAAATGCCACAGCGTCAAAAATACAGAAAGTGAATATACTCGGTACAGCTAGCTATTTATTTAATGTGTTAATAAGAAAGCACAGGTACTACATAATCACAGTTATGCTTAAAAACATTTTAATTACTATATTTCAGTAATCAGATTCCTATGTAACCCTGTGTACTTTATTTTCTATATATGAGCACTGTTCTGAGAAGGAGACCATGGTCTTCAGTGGACTACCTACCATGAGATCCATGGCTCAGAGATATTAAGCTCTGAAGAGTGATTCAGTTTCTTGCCTTACTAACTCTCCTTCATTTTCTGCCTTTCTTTCCTGTGGACCTAAGTTTAGCCAAATTTAGGACCAGGACAAATCATTGCGAGAGATGCCGTCCCAGCCACCACCACCACCCACACCTTCACCTGCTCTTGTCCCGACCTTCCCACATTGCTCCTTACACTAAATGGAGGAGGTGTTCATGACGGCTGTGCACATGCCTGACACCATTCTCTACGTTTTTAACATGTCATCTCAATTGACCCTTATGACAATTCTATGAAGTAGGTGTGGTTACCACCCTCATTTTCCCTTGGAGAGGAAACCAAGGTATGGAGTGCTTATAACTTGCCCCAGATACCACACCATGGTGGAGTCACGTTGAGGTTGGTGGTGTGGCTCCAGGCCCCACGCCCTGAACACTGCCGCCGTACACTGTGCTTGCGGTATGAGCATGATTGGGATCTGCGCCCCGAGTATGTGTACCAGGAAGAGGGCATTTTCTCTCACCAAGACTTCATAGTGATTAACTGTCTGAACTTACAAAAGGTTGAAAGGCAATCTGAGTGCATTTCTGGGAGTACTCAATTCTTGGGCCCAGAAGGTTCTAGGTCTATGATAATTATTCAAGTGATTTAGGAAAAAAATCTGGAAATGAATTCAACATGTGATTAAACTATGTTTGTCAATAAATTAATTGGCAAGTTAAATTCACCCAAGAGGTAACCTCTTTGAAACTTACTTTATGTGAGGGGCCATAAAATCCCAAAGTGACTGAGTCGTAGCAAAAGCTTGTTTCTGGTTTCTCTGCCAGAGCCATGATCACCACTGGCTTTTTTTTTTTCTTCCCTACCATAAGAAAGGAACCTAGGTCTCAGGTTAGACTTTTTGCTTCCCTACTGACCTGCCTTTTATAGTCCTGGGTATATATAGATCAGGTGTTCATAAAGTAAGGTGTGGCAGTATCTTCTTTGCTACTGAAGTTCAGGTATATTGCTTCCTATTATTGTTTTTAAAAGTATAAGGGAAAAATAAGTTAACACTGTCTCAGTCAAGCTTTGCCTTATTGTGTAAGCCTACTGCAATTTGCCTTAGGCTCAGCTACATGAAAGTGAAACCCAGAATAATAATGCATTAAATACAAGAGAGTCTTACTATCCTCTAGTCATTCCTGAGAGGTTTTGGAAGGTGTACCTCATGGTCTAATGTGGCTGTCAGAGCTCCAGCAGTAACATCTTTATTCCAGGAAGCTGGATGGAAAAAGAGAAGAGAGCAAAAAGTGTCTTGCAGTAGTGTTTTAAAGGAAGTGTATTGCCACACAATAACTTGTGCTTACATCTGATTGGGCAAAATTAGGCACAAGGTCACATCGAGGCAAGGGAGACTGAGAAATGTACCAAACTAAAAATTGGAGGTTTTATAGTTATGGAAGAAAGAGAAAATGGATGTAGGCATGCAGTTAGAAGCCTTTGTCATATATACTAAGCATCACTAGGGCAGCATACCATTAAGCTCAATTGCCTTATGAGATAAATAAATCTCCTGGACATTATATCTGCAAGCCCAAATACACAGTGTGACAATAGCGCATATCACAAGGTGTTAAAATGGTGGCCCTCCCAGATGACACATCATGCTAACAGGCTCTTCTGAATACAGATTCTCAGCTCAGAGACTGCCTCCAAGGGTGATAACTTCAGGTACTGCATGACAGTGGGAAGTTTGGAGGATGTAAGTTTTTTGGGGTTAACCTTCAGATTATATCACATCAGATTATATGCAACTGCATATTCTGTCTGAATCTAAAGCTGTTTCTGTATATTCGGTTACAACAGAAACTATACTGAAACAAGCCTTATCTTGGTAAGCCTGGGCTATTGTTAAATTTTATTAAAGTACATTTTGTAAAATATAACATTTTTTAAAAAGGAAATGCATATATGTCTTTGAAGTCTTTGGAATCTTGAAAATGTATTGTGCATTCATTTGAGTTACTGGCTCATTTTCCCACTTTTCTGATTTGCAAAGAAATAATTTTATTGATTTTTTTTCCAGCAGGTGGAAATCATAACAGCATCATGCATGCAGGAAGCAGTTGCTAAGCAACCATTTTCAGTGTTAAAAAAAAGTCCAAACAAACCTTTCTTTTAAATGTCTGCAGCATGTGAAAAATTAGATAACTCTCCATCCAACTTTAAATGAACTCATACAACTTACAAAGATTACATCATCCCTCTTTGTTCCTACTCTTGTAACTTTCATCCACAATGCCACAGTCTTCAAAGATGCAGTTTTAGATCTGGGTCAAGCTAACTGTGGAACATAGCAAATACAGTTGGAATTCCTGCTCCACTTTCAATTGTGGCTTTGCCACTCTGACATCCATCGACATGAGGATTCTCATAATTTGTTTTTGATGTCCTTTGAGTTAAAATTATGTTAGCACAGGTCTTGGGTGCTTTGGAAAAGTGGGTTATTTGTGGACACTGGATTGTAACTAAACTTTACCACTAGCTCCCTTACTTCCCAAAACAAGTCAAGTGATCTGGTATAAGAGAATTATTTCAGGAATTTGGAAATACTGCCCTTCCCCACACCAAGTACAAAGACATCATTGGGGGCATTTATATAAATTTATCTGACCTGCTTCTATGTGAAGGCTGGAGGATGATTTCATAGGGTTACAGGTGTATTTTCTGTGCAAAGGGAGAGTTGAATGGCCCCATCTAACCAGTCTAGTTGATTTCAAGACCCACAGAGGATCAGAATTCTTCCTGGAGGAAAGATAGAAGAATATTTTGGTATCTGAGTTGTGCTCCCCTGGCATGCCTTCCTAGAGGTCACTGGGAGTGACTCCTTTCCCACAACCACTGCTGTGAAGTGATCTTAGAAATGGTTTCATTGGTCGTAGCTGCTTACACACCAGTTTTTCAAAATCACTGTATTTTGAGTGGGGATTAAGTAACTGACTTTTTCATTACCTTTAAGTGTATTCGTTATTTCATCCATGAGATGAATAATAGTTACTCAGCCTGTCTGCTTCTCATTCTTGCATCAAACGGCTTATTTCTAACACTGAGACAGGTACTGGTGTAGCGAATAGTTTGATTCATCTTCATGGAATACTCCACATTTATTCCCATTGGTTACTACTCTTTACACAAAATATTTTGCAGTCATGTGTTAAAAACAAACAAACAAACAAACAAACTAAAACCAAAGCAAAGAAACAAACAAAGCAAAACCAAAGCAAAAGACACCCCCAAAATGTAGTTTGAGCCAGTGGATTGGAACAGCTGAAGTTACTCTTGCACGGGAACTGGTCTCACTGCCCAGCAGACTCTCCCAACAATCCTGATAATAATGATGTTGATTATGGTGTCATATTTGCCGCTTATTTTGGCACATACTCCTACCACATGTCTCAAGGGCATGGTGGCACTGTACCAATCTTTTTTCATGCACTGTATTGAGTCCTCATATAAAGGAGATACTTTGGGTGTTCCTTTCTTATAATTGAGGAAACCAAGGCTCAGGTGGCTAAAGAACATGTCAAAGAATGTATAAATCTTGAAGGTGAGCCAGTTTGAAGTTTATGCAGTTTTCACTGTAAAACTGAGTTTGAGCTAGTACCTCCCTATAGGAGTCTTGGCCTAATGTTCTTTCACTCTCCCAGATCCTTGCTCTTTCCTTTCCTGTTTTGACTTGACTGATGGTCTGAATCAGAGGTTGCTCCAGCTTTGGGGAGATGCTGTGGCCATCAGGGGAAGCTTGGCCAGGTTGTGAATCTCAGCTCCTCAGACATCCTTTGCCTGGTGGCAGCCTGGCCCCAAAGCCTCAGCTGTGGATTCCTCACCAGTGTTCTCTCAAAGCTCAACTTCAGAAAAAGAGCAGTGAAAGTGAAGTCATCTGTCATTTTAGTATCATCTAATATTAGCTTTCCCTTCCCAGTTAATTAAGGTGCAATGTTTCCCTTAGTCATTCTCCTTGGCATGATTGTATTTAAATAACTTTTCTGGTCTCTCCTTATGCTTGTGGAAAGTTTTGCCTCCTTCTTTATAAGTTAGTCAGTCATTAGTAATGCACTGATTCTTTAAAACTTTTTTCTACAGATCAAAACATCCAAACGTTATCTATGTTTAAAGTCATTATTCTTGGAAATCAGTAGGTGAACAAATATAGATCATGATTAGTCTTACTAGTAATTAAAGAAATACGATAAAACCAGCAATGAGCTGCCATTCAGCACTTCCCCACCTTGAAGTCAACCAACATCTCCATCTCTGTAAATCTGTATCTGTCTGTCCATATCCATGTACCTATGTACTTTCCACTTTGTTTACATACATGACCGTGTTTGTGTGTGTATATATGTATCTCCAAGAGTAAGTGATTGGTTTAATATATCATCCCCATAGTGGAACAGTTATTAGAAATGATAGCTGTGAAAGTTGGCATCATGGAAAAGTATGTGATTTAAATCCAAATAAAAAATGTATAAATGCTATGATTCCAACCATGAATATATATAATATATATTATAGGCTGAAGATATATATATATACATGTACATACATATATATATAATGGCTGTATAAGTAATATATGAATATGTAATAACATGTATGTGTATTACATATATATATATATATATATAAGACTATCTAGGCATTTGTGCACTGGAGATACTGGACACTGCTCTTATTCAAACAGATTGTTAGACAGGTGGTTCTCAAACTTTAGTATATGTCAGTTTCATCTAGGGGGCTTGTTAAACACAGATTCCTGGACCCCATCCTGAGGATTCCGGGGTGGAGCCTGAGGATTTGTATGTCTAACAAGCTTCCAGGTGATGTTGATACAGGTCAGTCAGCATTGCTTGAGGTGCGTGGTTCTCAGCCCTGGCTATGTATCACTTGAGGGAACCTTTTCAAAAATACAGATGCCTTTGTCCCACTCCGGACAAATCAGAACTTCTGGGACTGTGTTCCAGGGCTCACAGCAGGTTTTAGAAGCTCCATAGATGATTCTTATGTGCAGCTAAAGTTGAGGGCCGTTGCTTTTAGACCACTGGTTCTCAGTCTTGGGAGTATATTAGAGTCACCTAGAGGGCTTGTTAAACCACAGATTGTTTGGCCCCACCCCCAGAGTTTCTGATTCAGTTAAGTTTCTGACCAGAGAACTTTCATTTCTAACAAGTTCCCAGGTAATGCTGATGCTGCTTGTCCAGGGACCATCCATGGAGAGACACTGCTTCAAAGAATAGACTCTCATGATGGGTGCTGGCAGACTGAACTGTAACACTTTCACTGATTGTCACTGCAAATTGCAACATTTTTGCAAAATATTGAAGCAATATATATTAAGAATTATGAACACTTTCATGCCTTTTGAATGGGTAATTCCACTTCGGGGAATCTATCCTAAGAAAATAGACTAGATATGGAAAATGGCCATAAGCTTGATGTTCACAAAACTGATTTTTATAATTGTCAAATATTATCTAGCTAAAAATGTCCAAGAGAAGGTGATTGGTTTAATAAGTCATGATACAGCCCCATAATGCAATAGTCATTAAAAATGATAGCTGTGAAAGTTGGCAACATGGAAAAGTGTTATGATTTAAATCCTCATAAAAATGTATAAATGCTGTGATTACAACCATGAAAAAGTACACATAGGAAGAAAATACCAGAAGGAAATAAACCAAAACAATATATGTCATGTCAGGATGATGGGGTTTTTTTTCTTTCATTTCCAATTTTTTTATGACTGTTTATCAGTTTTATAACTATAATTATAACTACACCACATGTAATATACATATATATTGCATCAGATTACTCATTACCACTTCTCTTCATGATAATGTGGTTTCATCTCGGTTTGAAATAAAATTTCTAAGAATTCTGCATTTGCCTGCAGATCCTAATTGCAACTTTTCCTGAGTGACAGCACTTGTTCTCTCTCCTACAGCTCCTGTTCAGATATTTTCTGAGTGATGCTAATTACCTCAGAGGTGACACAGAAAGAGCTTAAGGATTCCTATTAGGCAGAGAGCAGCCAGAGAAAGAGTCAGGGGGCATGCTGATGTTTCCTTCTCACGATGAATGATAAAGCATTCAAGTGAAACTCATCTCTATTCACTATGCCTGCAATATCTAAAGGCTTTATAAGAAACCCCAATTATACTCTTCGGTTTTGTGCTGGTTCATCAGAGATGTTCAGGGTTATTTTCCTAAGTCACCATGTAAGCTGATATATAACAGATCAAATCCTATGACTGGGAGTATTATTTCAGGAGATTTCTCACTATAATTAAAATAGATCTAAGACTCAGATAGCCAGGGGCAGTCTTGCTTTGCAGACATTATTAAGACTAGATTACCTGCCATAAACACCACTGCCATCCTTAGGATCAGACTGTGGGCAGCCCTTAGGTTGGCACACAGAACTTAAATAGGCAAAACTGAGTATATTCTACATTTGGTCTTTTAAGTGTTTCTTAATGCTAACTTCTATTTTTCTTTTAGTTGTACTAGCTATTTTTAGTTTTTTCTCTAAACTCTTCACATTAACACAATGTTCAGAAATGAGATGTTGGGACTCAAGATGATTTTTGTATCTTTGACCAAAGTGTTTTTTGGAAGGTATATTTTCTATTATTATTGTGTCGTTTATAGTAGAAATATATTTAGATCTGTAAACACATTTTACCAATTATTTGTTCACTTTGGTTCCTTTTATTCTATTACCTTCCAGGATAATTTATCTTCTTGCCAAAGCACATCTCTTCTTTCAGGGATCTGTGGGTAATAATTCTCTCTTATGCACATGAAAATAGCATCATTTCCACCCTCTCTAATTAATTAGGGTAAAAGAATTCTAGATTTCTCCACCAAACTTTGGAGATAGTCTCCATTGTCTTTTGCACCTCTTTTTGCTGTTGAGTTTGCCGTCAAATGATTGTCATTCCTTCTGGATAATCTTTCTTTTCCTTCCATACCTTTTTTTCCCCTGATAGTCTAAAATTTTACTACAGTATGCATTGACGTGAATTTAATTTTATTTATTCTGCTTGTGTTTCATGTTTTCTTTTCAATCGAATGACTCATGTTTTTCTCCCGTTCTACTTATCAATTATCTTCTTCTGAAAGTTCTATTAGATATATCTTGCACCTCTTCAATAAATCCTCCATAATCTTAATTTTTTCATAATTTTCATCCCTTTGTATTTCTTTGCTGTATTATCTGAAATTTCCTCAAAGTTCTAATTCATTAATTCTTTCATTGCATTTTTCTCTTTTTAAATCTGCTTGTCTACTAAGTTTTTAAAGTTTCAATTAATATATTTTTCATTTATAAAATTTTTAATTGCTCCTTTTTAAAAATCCTCCAGTTCTAGTTTTATATTCTCTTGTTTTTATTTCATAGGCTCCTGTTCATATTTTATGGTTGCTATGCTCTCCTTCACCTCTAAAGATTTTTAAAGGAAGATAATTTTCTGATTGTTCAAATATTTCTCTTCTCTTGAGTGTAAAGTCTTATTTGGTTATAGTTTTTACCTATGTTTTCTGGATAAAGGTAGCTGTAAAACATTCTTTACTTTAAAAAAGAAGTATTTCCAATGTACACATAAGCACAGAAATTAGAACAAACCACCTGTTGTGGGACACAGGACGGGCCAGTGACATGCGGTTAGTAAAAGAATTTACCAGAGATGAAGGAGGAGACAAGTAAAGGAGTTTATTAGGGGTACACTGTCATAAACAACAGCAGGCCACACTGATGAGAGTGTGAGCACCTAGGGCCAGTGGTTGGTGTGTTTCATAAGGTTGGGTCACAAGGTGCCTGGTTGGCTTATGCACAAGTCTCTGATAGGTGATAGGTGAGGTAAGAGATTTAGAGTCCATGAAGGGTGGTGAGGTTTATGACTCTGATAAGGAGGGCTGAAACAAGCCAGCCTGAGCTGTGAGATTAGGCATTACCTGGGGCTATTAGTTTGTTATGACAAACACACCCAGTAAAGAATGTACTTTATCTGTTGAGGGACCACAGGCAGACATCTGAGAGCCCAGGAATGGGGGTTGTTGGATTTTGATGGACATCAGTTGGCCCCACAACAACTATATTTCCACCCCAGAAAAAAAAAAAAACCTGAAACTTTATCATAAATATTTCAGATCATTTTAGAGTAATAATCATTATAGATACTTAAAATTTATGTTTCCTGTATGCTTAAAATACATGCTTTATTTATCTTTAATTTTTTTCTCTTGCCTTATAAAGGCTGACTTCTGCCCTAAAGTTGTGGGTCATATTGATGCAGGAAAATGGATGTGGGGCATGAGGAGGACGTTGAGCCCCTGGGACATGCCTCACCAAGCGTAGGTCCTTGGCTTCACACAGGAAAGAATTCAAGTGTGAGCCACAGTTGAGTAAAGGTAGATTTCTTTAGAGAGATACATACTGCATAGAGTGTAAGGCAAGAGAAAGGCAAGGAAAAAGTGTGGGAATTGGGTGCTCAAGTTAAAGTAAAAGTAGGTACACACTCCATAGACAAGAGTGCGGGCCTTCTCCGAAGAGGAGGGAGTGAGAAAGGGGCAGCTAGGCGTGGTGTTGCCGGTTTTTATTAGCTCAGTAGCTTCACACGCCTGCTTGTGGGACCCTTCCAACCACCGTGGGGAAGGGGCTGGGATTCCCAGGAATTGGGCCACTGCCCATTCTTTGGCCTTTTGTGTTAGCCTTGGGGCTGTCATGGCGCCTGTGGGCGTGTTATTTATCACGCTGTTCCAACGAGAATGTACTGAAGCTCAAGGTCCACTAGAAGTCAAACCTCCTGCCAACTTAATCCTCAAGGCCAACGGGGAGTTGAGTCTTCCACCATTTTGGTGTTAAATTGCTGTCATTCCTTGAGTGGCTGTGCCCCGCCCCCTTCTGTCCGGTCTCATTATTACTCATCCATACTTATCCATATTTGTGCACATATATTATTCATGATAATATTTAATATTGTTTGATAGTCCTCAAAAGTTACAAAAATAGTATGTTCTATTTTTCAGTGTCCCTGTTTTTTTAATCTTAGCTATGTTTTTTAAATCTGTGTTGGTGCATATAGGGCCCACGTTTTTGTATATATCTCACCATGTGCATTATTTGGAAATCTCTCAAGAGAATAGACTCAAAGTAGAATGGCTGGATCCTGAGCTGAGCGCATTATCAACTTTGCTAGATAGTGCCAAGTTGCTGTCCAAGTTGTTGCACCAATTCATACTCCCTTCCACCAGCAGTATATGAAAATTTCCATTCACATTGTCAATTGATAATTTTATTGCTGATTTTACTTTTTACATCAACTTTATTGAGGTATAATTTGTAGACAATAAAATTTACTAATTTTAATGTACAATTCAGTTAGTTTTAACAAATTGTATACAGTCCACCGTTATTAAGGTAGAGAACACTTCCATCACCTGAAAGTTCCTTCCTGCCCTTTTATGATCAATTGCCTTTCCCACCCCTGGCCCCTAACAGCCACTAGTCTGCTTTCAATTATTTTATTTTTTCTAGAATTTTGCTTAGCATAATGTGTTTGAGATTTATCCAGTTTGATGCATGTTATCAGTGTTGGGTAGTCCAAGTTCCTGCGTCCGTACGGTGAGGCCAAACAACCAAAACATCAGAGTTTTGAGCTGGGAAAGATTTATTGCAGAGCCAAGCAAGGAGAGCAGGTGGTTTGTGCTCAAAAGACCTGAACTCCCCCGTGGTTTTCAGGGAAAAGTTTTTAAAGGCAAAATTTCGGGTGAGGGCTGCAGGGTGTATGACTGTCTTCTGATTGGCTGGTGGTGATAGGGCAGGGCTCTGTGAATATTGTGCTCAGCCTGAAGTTACCATTCTCCACCCAGCTTGGGGCCTTAGTTCTTGTAGAAGAGCTCAAAAATATATTGTTATGTATATCCCTTGAGGAGGAGCTAGGACTCTGCTTTATCACTGCACTATTATTTCTTGACTGTGCCTCCTTCGTTTCTGCATACCTTCACTTCTGTAATTAGTAACTATTTGAATCTGCCCTTTGGAACTCAAGGAAGGTCTAGGAGGATGAAGCCTTTTTCCTACAAACAAGAAATGGGGGCATGGAAAGGCTTTGGTATCCAGGTAAGCCACACAGGATCCTGCTTGATTTCATCAACAGTCTGTTTCTTTTTATTGCTGAGTAATATTCCATGTAGATATTCTACATATTGATGGCACATTGATGGAAATTTGGGTTGGTTCCAGGTTGAGGCTATTATGAATAGAGCTACTATTTACCTACAAATCATTTACCTACAAGTCTTTGTGTGGACTGGGTTAATAACTAGGATTAGAATTGCTGAGTTGTATGGTAAGTACATGTTTAACTGTCTAAGAAACTGCCAAAATGTTTTTCCAGAGTAGCTGTACCATATCATTCCTACATCAGCATGTAAAAGTTCCAGTTGCTCTACATCTTCATCAACAATTGAAATTGTGTTTTCATAAATTTAGTTATTTGGTGGGGGTGCATTTTGCTAATGACTAATGATGTTGAGCATCTTTTCATTCACTTGTTTACACTGGTATGTAAGCTTTGGATGAAATTTCTGTTCAAACTTTTTGCCCATTTTAACCAAGTTGCTTCATTCCTTAATATTCAGTTGTAGGAATTCTTTATATGTTGTGAATAAAAGTCTTCAATAAGATATATATTTTGCAAATATTTTCTCCTAGTCTTTGAAACACCTTTTTATTTCTTTACATGTCTTCTGAACAGCTGAAGCTGTCTTCAATTTTTAATTTTTCTGTTTTAAATTTTTTATTGTTTTTATTTTTACTATTTTAATTTTTATTGTCTGTAAGTTTTTTTCTTTAAAAATTGATATGTCTATTTTAGAAGAATATTGATGTAGAATGAATGAGTTTAAAAATATCTAATATTTAATTAGTAAATATCTAACTTATCTTATTACACTTAATAATGGTGTGCATTTATTTGAAAGTAACACTAGATTTTGAAATTCCCCATAGATCTTGGAGATATACCTAAAATTTAACTCTCTTTAGCAAAAGTCCTATATTCTAGAGCACTGTTGCCTAATACAAATGTAATGCAGGCCACATATATAATTACATGTGAAACTTTAAATTCCCTAATAATATATTAAAAATTAAAATAGGCAAAATTAATTTTAGTAATATATTTTATTTAACCCCAAAATATCCAAAAATGCTATCATTTCAATATATAAACAATATAAAATTAATGAGATATTTTACATTTTTTCTTTCATACACTGCTTTAGTTTAAAATTTTAAAATGTGGCACTAGCCACTTTTATTTTTTTATTTTTATTTATTTTTTTAACATTTTTTATTGATTTATAATCATTTTACAATGTTGTGTCAAATTCCAGTGTTCAGCACAATTTTTCAGTCATTCATGGACATATACACACTCATTGTCACATTTTTTTCTCTGTGATTTAGCATAACATTTTGTGTATATTTCCCTGTGCTATACAGTGTAATCTTGTTTATCTATTCTACAATTTTGAAATCCCAGTCTATCCCTTCCCACCCTCTGCCCCCCTGGTAACCACAAGTCTGTATTCTCTGTCCATGAGTCTATTTCTGTCCTGTATTTATGCTTTATTTTTGTTTGTGTGTTTGTTTTTGTTTTTGTTTTTTAGATTCCACATATGAGCGATCTCATATGGTATTTTTCTTTCTCTTTCTGGCTTACTTCACTTAGAATGACATTCTCTAGGAGCATCCATGTTGCTGCAAATGGCGTTATGTTGTCGGTTTTTCTGGCTGAGTAGTATTCCATTGTATAAATATACCACATCTTCTTTATCTAGTCACCTGTTGATGGACATTTAGGCTGTTTCCATGTTTTGGCTATTGTAAATGGTGCTGCTATGAACATTGGGGTGCAAGTGTCATCCTGAAGTAGATTTCCTTCTGGATACAAGCCCAGGAGTGGGATTCCTGGGTCATATGGTAAGTCTATTCCCAGTCTTTTGAGGAATTTCCACACTGTTTTCCACAGTGGCTGCACCAAACTGCATTCCCACCAGCAGTGTAGGAGGGTTCCCCTTTCTCCACAGCCTCTCCAGCATTTGTCATTTGTGGATTTTTGAATGACGGCCATTCTGACTGGTGTGAGGTGATACCTCATTGTAGTTCTGATTTGCATTTCTCTGATAATTAGTGATATTGAGCATTTTTTCATGTGCTTTTTGATCATTTGTATGTCTTCCTTGGAGAATTGCTTGTTTAGGTCTTCTGCCCATTTTTGGATTGGGTTGTTTATTTTTTTCTTATTGAATCGTATGAGCTGCTTATATATTCTGGAGATCAAGCCTTTGTCGGTTTCACTTGCAAAAATTTTCTCCCATTCCATAGGTTTTCTTCTTGTTTTACTTCTGGTTTCCTTTGCTGTGCAGAAGCTTGTAAGTTTCATTAGGTCCCATTTGTTTATTCTTGCTTTTATTTCTTCTAGGAGAAAATTTTTGAAATGTATGTCAGATAATGTTTTGCCTATGTTTTCCTCTAGGAGTTTTATTGTATCTTGTCTCATGTTTAAGTCTTTAATCCATTTTGAGTTGATTTTTGTATATGGTGTAAGGGAGCACTAGCCACTTTTAAAGTGCTTTGCAGCCACATGTGGCTAGGAGTATACCATATTGACCAGTGCAGTTTTAGAGGAAGGGCAACATTTATTTCAACTGAATAATCTCCTATGGTGTACATAGCACTGTATGAAGTGTTGATAATAAAATATATAAGATTTAACTGTGTAGCCAGGAGAATATCAAAAAGCAATTTCAGCTTTGAAGATTTCCTGGAAACACCATTGGGTAGCTCATTAAAGCTCTATTTGTTCATTACATCCTGGAAAGTGGCTATAGGTCACAAAATTGTGTTAGTGACAGGAACACTTTTACCATTAAACAGAAAACAGTGGGGAAGCTTTTGGTCAGAAACTGCACACCCAAGTTTCTTCCTCCAGGGAGAGGAATGAATAGTTTAGCAATGTTATTTTTCAATGACCCGTATCAATGGGGCTCCTTCTGAAGGGCCTTCAATGGTTTAATTATCACAAAATTCCTACACTATATAAGAGTCTGGGTGTGTCCTCTTCCTTCCTCCCCCATTCAGCGGTTCACATGTAATAAACTACTGCATCACTGCATGCCCTTAGAACACCTGATGGAAAACAACAACGGACAATACCAAGTGCTGGCAAGGATGTGGAGCAGCTGGGACTCTCCTGCACTGCTGGGGAACAGAAGCTGGTGCAGTTACTCTGGAAAACAGTGTGGCAGCTTCTTATAAAATTAAATACATATTTACTACATGACCCAGCAGTGCCACTCCTAGGTGCTTATGAAACTGGATGAAAGTTCAGGCTCACACAAACCAGGGATTGTCAGGAACTAGAGGTGGGGGGAGGCCATGGTTATGAAGAAGCACAGAGGACAGGTGATAGAAGTCTTCTTTACTTTGATAGCATCCGTGGTTACACAGTTGGAGGCATTTGCCAAACTCATAGAGCCATGCACAAAAAGGAAGGACTTTTATTATACATATTACAAAGAGAAGAGTGTATTATGTAACTGTTAAATGCTGGGACCTAAAGAGGTGCAGAGGTAAGAGAATATAAAGATGATACAATACTAGTTCATACAAGTAGTAGAATTTGACCTAGAAATCAATATTGCTTCAGTTTAATTCAGCGTCGTCAATGCATATTGAGTGCCTAGCCTGGGTTGAGCACAGTACTTAGAGGAAGAGATGGCGAGTAACACAGCTGCAGACTGCAAGAAGCAGTGTTCTTTTTTGTGAGATATATGCAGGCGTATAATGAACATTTTTACAATTTGTGCCCCTCCTAAGTGACGGAAGTTCAGCTCTAATCATGTTTGGTGCTTTAGAGCAAATCCAAGGAAGCTATTCAGAAGGGACACCAGGCAGCAGTAGCTTTTGGAGCATTTCTTTGTTTCTTTCTCCTCTCGTAGTGGGGTTGTCAGTACCCTTAGAGTGAACTCACTGAGAGGTGGCTGACATGAAGTAAGCGAGTGTCTTGCAACTCGCAGTAGCAGTTGGAAAAGGGCCCATCAGGGAGCAAGGGCATGCTAGGGTATATCACACGTCTCTGGGACTGACAGTTCCATCCAAGCCTCGACTTGATTGAGAACCACTTAATCTTGGGTGAAGGACTTGTTACCTGGTAATGAAACGACTCACTCTGAGAACTGAAGCCATTGCAATTCTGCAATCAGCCGGAAAAGTCATTCTTCATGGGAAGGCAGCAGAAGTCCTGGCACAAGTGAATATTCAGAGACCGACAAAAGTGTTATTACCTCAACGTGCAATACCCTCTAAGTGGCTTAGATTATACACACATGTGCTGTATACCAGTTCTCTTTTTCTTCATCATCCCCTCACGTGGGACCCCTGTGTTGTACTCTGTCTCCCGTTTTCACTGTATTCTACTCCAGTGGGAGGGAGCAGGCCTGTAAGACATTCAGGTAGAGAATAACCCCTACGTATGCATAGCACTTCCTAGCAACAGAACCCCTTAATCCTCAAAACAGCTCTGTGCAGTAGTGAAGGGCAGTATTAGTATCTCCGTCGTAGAAGGAAACAAGAGCCCAGAGGAGCTGTAAGTTATGCAGGTTGCCTGACCAGAGAGGTGTGGAATCAGGTCTCAAGTTTGGGTTTTCTGATCCCTAGCCCAGCATACTTTTCCCTCTGTCATGATGCCTCATCACTAATTGTGCTGGGTTTTGGTTTAAGAGGCAGTAATATAGTTTTGTTTTGTTAAGTAGTATTCTTGAGGACAGTGCCCACGATCATCTGTAATGCAGTGTCCATGAATACAAGTTACACAACGCTGATGTTAAGTCAGGGAATTGTGTTGCTTTCCTTCTTCAAGCCAAATACTGTATAGCAATTGCTTTTGTGTTGCTTGATTTGTTAATATCAGCTCAAATGGATGGCAGCTGCCTGGATTCTGCACTTGAGAGGCCGTTCTGTAGCATTGGTTCTGAACTGTTTTTACATGGTCAGGGGTTCCCACAGAGGTGTCTGTTCCAGCCACAGTGATCCTGGAAGTTTTACCTCCTCTGTGATTCTTCCTCCTTTCAAAGGGCTTTCAAGGAATCTAACAAACTGGTAACTGGTGGGCTTGTAGCAATACCGATCTTACGGCTGTAAGTGAGATTTCCCATGATGCAGTTATTTGAGGGAAGATGGAAAAACCCTCACGTAGATTTTCACTGGAATCTATGCCTGTTCTTAAAATTATCATATTTTCCCATTTGAGTAAAAATATGTACTATAGGGGTGTGTTGGAGGGGGGCGGGTTGTGAGATATTTGGCCAGTATCAGTTGCTAAATGAGTTATAGTATTAATTAAACAGTACTTAATTGTATACTTCTATGAAGAGAGACTGTGATAATGGCTATAAAATAGCTACCACTTATTAAGTATTTAATAAAGATCCATCTTTAGCACAGTATTTCCTTTACTCCTACAACAACCTTATGAGAAGGTTTTGAATGAGGGACTGAGACTTAGAGGTAAAATAACATGTTCAACTAAAGAGTGAAAGAGCCAGGATCCCAATCCAGATCTATCTCAGCTGTGACTTTATGGGCAAGACAGAGCCTTTTTATTCAAGTAGATTAAGGTAAACAAGGAATCCTGATTAAGACTAAGCACGTGGAGAAATAGCAACTCTTGGCAGATATGATGGGAGCTGTAGATGTGCTTTGAGATTTGAGAAGAAGCAAAACTCTAACTGGTTGAAGGGACTAAAGGCAGAAGGGGCTTCTTGGAGGACGTGGCATCTGCAGTAAGTTTGGAAGGAAAGGTAGGATTCTTGTGGCAGACAGAGATGTTTATCTGTAGTCAATAACAATGCTTAAATAGAAACACCGATTCTGCATTATCAGCAGAGAACAGCACATGCAAATTCTGGCTCTTGGAGTTTTATTTGAAATCCTTTCTTGACCCATGGGTCAAAACTCAGAGCTCTTCCTCTCTCCCAGTATCTCTCTCTCTCTCTGTCTCTCTCTCACGCAACACACTCACAATCCTAGTGATTGTGTGAACACATACACACATAGTATAATTAGTATGATATTTTAAATTATCTTCCTCAGAATATCCTTATTCTCAAAAGAAGTACTTGAAATCAAAAGCAAAGTGACATGATGTCTGCCACTTAAAGTGATTCTTCACTGCACCTGAGAAACTCTTGTCTCCAGACCTTCCTGTGGTTGGTTCCTTCATGTAGTTTGAGTTTGGGCTTATGTCACCTCTTCAGAGAAAACTTCCTCATTACTCATTCTAAGTAGCCCCTGGATCATTTTCTTTACACTGATACCTTAGCCTAGCTCTTCTCGATGTTCAGGATTTGTAATCAGCTAACAGAAGCTACAGTCAAGAGCAGGTCAGTAGCCCCACACGCTGTAGATGCTATTTAAGGAGACAACCACTGCTTTGGAGCAGCAGAAAATGTGCTCACCCTCTCGGCTCAGCAAATTCAGGTGGAAGGAAAGGTGACTGTTACTGTTCTATCTTAACTTCCTTTTTTTCCACCAGCCTGAATCGCTAGCTATTTTTGAAAAGTTGCTTCCTGTCTAGCAAGATGCAGTTAATGACAGAGCAGATTTCTCAGTCATCAATCTGAACTAGCAGGTCTAAACCAGAACAGCACTTTTGAACGTGCTGTTGGAGAAAGAAAATGAAATGTCAGGTTGGCCATCTTTGAAAGGCTTTTTGGAATCACATGGCTAGTTTTCTGAAGAGTGAAAAACAAGCCTCAGGGTGACAGTATCCCACTGTTCAGGCAAGGAGTTGTGAGGAGTCCACTGAGCTCCCCTTTGGAGTGTTGGTGTTAGGCATCCAGTATTGTGACTGCCCCAGGGTTTCTGTTTTGAAGACACTGGATTGGGCATGCTATTATAGCAGAATATTTCTTTCAGTCTAGAAAACTCAAGTCTCCAGTTAAATAAAGGCAATTTTCAGCAATTTTTTTTCTAGCAGACATTCATTGTGCTCTCATTAGACATTCGCTGGTGTGCTAAGCCCTGGGGATACAAGTGAACAAGAGAGAGGTGTTCCCTGCCGCCATGGCTGTTGAAGTCCAGCTTTTTATACCTGACTGAAAACTCGGTATCAGACTCAAGTAAAACCTGACCTTTTGACCTCTACTTAGTCTTGCCTAGAACTGGAAGGTAACTTGATTGTGACAGATTTTTTGGAAAGAAAACAGAAAATCAATCGAACCAAAAGCTGGTTTTTTTAAAAAGTAAGTAAAATCGACAAACCTCTGGCCAAACTAACAAAGAAGAAAAAAGAGAGGGCACAAATAAGCAAAATAAGAAAGGAAAATGGAGAAATTACAACAAATAACATGGAAATACAGAATATCATATGAGGATATTATGAAAAATTATGAAGGCCTATGTATGGCCTGACACTATCTCACTTTTTTTGCTCCTCTGTTTTCAAACTCAGAAACAAGCACCGTGAAATTGTGAGTGTGTGTGCCCCTTTAAGTGAACGTGGCTCTTCCACAAGGCCTGCTGACTTCAGCAAGGCTGGAACCTCTCTCTGGGGGTACCCTTCCCCACTCAGACAGGTGGCCACCATGGGCGGCACTGTGACCCGTGTATGCCATGAGCTTGGTTACGATTTTTCATGCTGCAATTGGCAGAAACCCAAATGCAGTGTCCTCATGAACAGCCATGGCCTAGGAAGCTCAAATAATGGCGCCAGGACCTGCTTCTCAGCTTTGCTTCCTTTGGATGTGATTGTCTCTTAGCATCCCTCGATCTCATTCTCTTCGCGGCAGTGAAATAACTGCTGCATGGAAGCCTCAGATTCTCACAGCCTGGTCCAGAGGAAAAGTAAAAAGGCTTTCTCTCCTAAGGCCCCGGCAAGCAGCTCCTGGAATCCTACTGCTCTGATTGGTTACCTGCCCATTTTGAACCAATCACTGTGGCTGGGTGGGTGATATGTTCTAATTGGTTTAAACCAGGAGAGCTCTTCACTGGACCTGGAAGGGGGACAGCCCCACCCGAGCTGGCCACTGAGGTTAAGGGAGAGGTGATTTAAAGGAAATCTGGGCACTATTAGGAAAAGGAGGGGTTGTAGATGCCTCTGCCATTGTCATTAGTGTTTTCAGCCTTCCTTTCTTTTCTTTTTTGAAATGGGCTTAATCTTTTAGAACAGTTTTAGATTTACAGAAAAGTTGGTAAGAGTATAGAGTGTTTCCATATACGCCACACCCATTTTCCCTATTTTTAATACCTTACAGTCTATGGTGCATTTGTTATAATTAATAAACTAATACTGATAAATTATTAAGTAAGGCCCATATTTTACTCAGATTCTCTTATTTTTACTTATTATCCTTCATCTGTTCCTGGAGCCCATTCAGGATACTATATTACAATTAGTTTTCATTCCTTCTTGGGCTCCTCTTGATTATGGCAATTTCTCAGACCTTCCTTGGTATCCCCTTCCTTCACCCTGTGATTTAAAATCAAGTGTCACCTTTATCAAATCAGTGTATCCAGCTCATAGTAGAAATTGAAGAAATTACTTGTTGGATAGTTGAATTAATAAAAGCTGACTTTTTATAATAAAGTTCATTTAATAGTTTCAGGAATTGTCCCTGTAAGAGGATTTATATTTTAAACTGGAATTTGATTTAAGCCAGAGGGGATGATACTCTAAGCATGAAATTACAGGTTTAGCTGGGGAAGGTGGTGGTAATGGGATTGGGAGAGAAGGAATTTAGCCATGGGGGACTTCTTGGCACTTCTGAATTCATATTGTAGGGGCAGGCTTATGTCAAGTCCCATGTCACAAGTAGAACTTTTATATAATAGAGGGTAGGAGGCAGAAGATAGCAACTGTGGTGGGATGTTTGGGAGGGAAAATTACCAGTCAAAGATATAACTATTACAGCTAATGTGCTTTTTTCTGTCAAAGGAAATTTGGAAAGGGAAGCTGGGGCTATAGTGGATAGGAGGTGATTTTTATTTTATTGTTTATTTTGTATCTTTCATACCCTCCAGAAGATGGGGAAAAGGGATCTACATACAGTCCTACGGGGATGTTCCTATTCTCAGGAGTTCTTCAATTCAGTGCCTTCACCATCCCATGGAATGTCAAAGCCCCTGGCATGTATGTAGTCAGTGAATGGGAGTGGGAAAAATATAACTCCTCTTAACCTTACCCAGGCCCGAAAGGGACACCTATCGTGTAGTGAGAACAGGTCCCGCGGCCCTACCTGGCTGGCAGCTGCTTCCCAGAACAACTTTATACTCAGGATGGGAGTGTGGATTTTGGTATACAGTTAGCTGTCCCTGACTC
Organism: Vicugna pacos; assembly: GCF_048564905.1. Lineage (NCBI taxonomy): Eukaryota > Metazoa > Chordata > Mammalia > Artiodactyla > Camelidae > Vicugna > Vicugna pacos. Next base: position 34,042,507 of record NC_132987.1, read on the forward strand.
TGTAAGTTAAGAGGATGAAGAGGAAGGGGAGAAGGCTGAGGTCTGATCATGAGCATCTTGGTTCTAGATTGAGAATCTAGATTTTGTCCAAAGACATAATGATCGGGGGGAGGGAGCAGCAGTGGTTACCTCCCCGCCTTCCCCAGTGAGGCACCACCTGAAATTCACTGCTCAGTTTCTCTTGTTCCCCAGGCTGGGAGTCTGACACTTCCGGAGGCCCAGGGAGCAAGTGGTCATCTTGTTTTCCCTGTCATCACCGAAATGAAGTGGGCGATGGGATTTATAGCTAATATAAGGCTTTTGAGTTGGTTTATTAGAGTGAGTTCATGCAGAAGCTTAGCCACATAGCCCTCCAAGCTGAAAAATAATAACACTGTAGCCTTATCTCTGCTTTTATCTGAGGCACTACAAAGCACTTTGCAAAGCCTGACAGCATCCCCCTGAGGTGACTAATATTATAGCTATTTTAACAGGGAGATTTTATCTCCGTTACAAGTTAGTATAAAGCCTTTCTGAAAACACCCTGGCCAAGGTTAAAAAGTCTATTCAGGAAACAGAGGCTGTCGGGCACAAGCTCTGTTTTCTGTTCTCCCCGTCAGGGGCTGTATGGAGGTCTATGTTTTATCATTATGATGACTTTCTTGTCAGTATCTCTGGTACATTTCTCCCTACAGGAGACCAGCAGGGCCATCGAAGCCCTTTCAGGTATTTTAGGAGAAAATAATTTCCCTTACGAAGCTGACATTTCCTCCCCAGAGGAATGGCACTGTCCTGTTAAAATCCAGAGGGCGAGAAGAAAATCCTCCCACTTAGCTAAGTTCACACATGAACTTATGCTGAAAGCACTGGGGGAGTTTGTTTTCCAAAGCATCTTGGTAGGTGACCTTGTTTGGAAAAATCAGAATTTTGGCTCCTTTAAGCATGCTTCCTCCCTGACATGTCTCTCCTTTTGCTTTTATTAATTAGTAATTACATGCTTTGGAGGCAAATTTCCTTTAGAATCCATGCTTTGCCACTCTCATCAAGGGCAAATTTAGGGTTGAGGGAAGTTTCTCTTTTATCCATTAAGCACAGAACCTTTATTCTCATGCTGTAGATTTATTCCCTAAGACTCTGACATGGATACGTGCGTCAGGACACTCCTGGGAGGGTTCCCTCATCAGTCACCTGTATGAGGGAGCGAAGGAGGTAGGGTTAGGCAGAGGGAGGAGTTGAACTGTGAGGGAGATGTAATAAAGGCCTCAGCTGGGAACTCGGGGACTAGAGTGGCCTATCAGAGTTGTCTGGAGTTGAGGTGAGAGCACCTGGCTTTTGTATCCCTGCATTACCAGCTATCGAATATGTACTGCCTGTGGGAGGTGGTGTAACTTTGAGCAAGGAGGCCTTCTTCAGCCAAGAGCAGTTCCTGGGAGGGTTCTGCTGTGTGCCACCAGTGGCCGACACGCCTGGCATCCGGGGCGATGGGTGTCTTGTTCCTGAAGGACCACCTGGGCCATCCACCACAGCATCTGCAACAATTCACCGCTTTCATGCTCAGATCCACTGTCTTCAAATACTAAGTTCCCCATTTGGGAACAGGCCATCAGGAATTCTGGTTAGCCTCATTCCAGGGGAGACTTACAGTAGAAGGTTAGAAGATGAACCTCAGCCACTTCACAGCAGCTGGTCTCAGGGCCACGTTGATATGCATCAGTTCTCTCCTCTACTATCCACCCTTCACCCTCAGTCAGCACTTCTGCAAGTCAAAGTGGCTTATTTTGTGAGGCAACCCAGAATGTCATCCCTGCAGGATCTGATTCTGTAGTTACCATGCCCTTCTTGGTCTGTGACCTCTACTTTTAACCTTCAAAATTGGGTATGAGAGTACCAAGGAAGCACTCCCTCTCTGTTGGCCAGGGCCTGTGGACCTGATGAGCGTAGAGTTGTGAAGATGAGACATCATTTCCCCAAGAAAGTCACCGGGAGTAATGATAGTGTGACCACTCCTACTTAAGCCCCTTGGTGCCAGATCCACGTGTTCTTTTGGTGGCAGACAGTACTTGAGAGCTGCCGTCTCCAAACTGAAACCTCAGTAAGCCTTCCAAAGGTCAGCGAGTCCAGCAGCTTATGGCTTGTGCAGTAACTGGCAGGAGCACTGGATCCCACACTTACATGCTCACTGCTATACTTCCTTTGCTCCAAAGTGGTTTCCTTGGTTCAGTGTGGTACTGCGTGTGATTCCATATTGGTGAACCAACCATTCTATAAGCCCTTGAACAGTAGGGCAGGCTGAGACCCTGTGGGCAGAGAAAGCAAATCTACAGCTAGAATATGTGTCATTTTCAATCAAGATAATCACTGCCACTTTTAAATAGAAGGGGTTTAATGTAATCAACTTACCCCTAAGTAGATGTTTGGTCTTCTCAAGGGACGGTGCCATATGGAGGACCATTGGGCTTTTTTACTGGTAGGTGGGACATTTGTCAGCAGTGAAAGCTAGATAAGACTTGGTGCAAGGAACCCCGTGCTGTTGGGCCCATGTGTACCCTCCATCCCTGCCTCCATGGCTATTTGTTCATATGGCCATTGGCCAGAACTGGTAGGGTCCAGTGACAGAGGTTGACTGTCATCAAGTGCTTGAGTCGTTCAGTCTACTTGATAGGCAAGTGGTATCAGTGTCCAGAGTCCTCAAAATGTCTCAATTTTTCTCTTTCTTCATTGTATGGATACCTGAATAAATGCTCATAGATCCCTTTTGGGAAGGACTCAGGAAATATTACCATATACAGTTATTCAATTATTCTTATTAATTAATGACTACTTTCCCAGAATTTATCAAACATATGATATATTGCATCTGCCAGTACATTCTCTTCCTCTGGTATCTCTTCCAAGTTCACCACTGGTTGAAAATTTTAACAGTTGCACTTGCTAAAACTATTCATTCTTCCCCTACTAGTAGTGATAGAATCATCATTGCAGCGGGCAGATTACCTCTCTTCAATATCCCATCTTGTAATCTCCTTGGTTGGATCACTCTTGCACCAACTGTCTTAGCTCAGATGCCCTGGAAAACAACCGTGAGGTGGAGGTTCTTGTGCAGAAAATTTTTCTGGGTATGCTTTCAGGAACAGTGTCCCTGAAGGAACCACAGCAGCAGAACTGGGGAGAACGGAGAAGTGAAACAGTGAAAAAGCTGGAACATGAGCTCCAGCTGATCCCACCAAGAACTCTGGAGTGCTGATTTCCCATCAGAGATGTCCTAAATTGATGCAAAGGAACCAGGACTTTCCACCCCTACCTCCATGGTCATTGCAAGTGGACAGCCCCCAAGGGAGGGTGTGTGAGTTTCCTGAAAGCAGTTTCTTTCGGCCAAGGGCAACGCCCAGCTGTGAGCCATCAATAGCCAACTCTCTGGGCATCAGGGAAATGAGTGCCATTGTCCTAAAAGTGCATCCAGGGAATGTACTGCAACATCCATCACACCTGGTATAGACCAGCTCAAGTCTCCTCATCAGGCCTGACACACAAAAACTGTCACAACCCCTCCCCCTCAACAGTGCAAGTGAGCCCCAGTCTCGTAACTCAGTGGTGTATCAGATCATCTCTCGAAAGGAAAAGAAACAACCTTTATTTTTGCTGATGGGTCCTAAGCATCAGAAAGACTAGATACCAGCTACTATCTCAGTAAACCACCCTATTGCTTGTAAAGTACAGAGTATATAGTAAAGTGCCTAGTAGAGGATAAACACCCAATAATGGCAATAAGGATAATAATAGCAAATTGTTATTAAGTGCCTACTCTGTGCCAGGCACTTCTCTAAGTTCTTTTCACATATTAATGCATTTACCCCACAAATAACTCTCTAGGATAGACAGTGATATTATCCTAAAGCATAGAAAGGTAAGTAACTTTCTCAGATTCACACAGTTAACTGGCAGAGCTGTGATTTGAACCCAGGCCTAATTTCAGAGCCCATGCGCAAAATCAGTACGTTATTTCACTCTAATTGCTAGTAAATGGTAGCTATTATTTTTATTATATCTTCTAACAAGCCCTTGACATACAGTAATGTTACAAGAAAGGACTTTATTGGAATTTACATTTAGAGCTACATTTTGATGGATGGAGCCCATTTTAAAATGAGAAATTCTTTCCTTGGGAATGTGGTTCCCAAAACTGTCTGCATATTAGGATCACCTGGGTGACTTTTAAATCTCTTAACACTCAGGCCACGTGCCAAAACAATTCAACCAGCATCTCTGGGGGGTCAGACCAGACATTAGTATTTTTGGAAGCTCTCCAGGTGGTTATAATATGCAGCCACATTCGAGAACTGCTGCCCTGGGGCCCTATCTGCCTCTCTGCACGCCCAGCAGAGCTCTACATTTGGCTTTCTTCCCTCGCCAGTGTCTTCCCAAGGGAGCACATTCATTGTCCACGCCTGTGATGGCTCATGTCTCATTCTGAGATCCCAGACTCACTCCTGCACTACACTTATGAAGCAGACACAATGATTAATTCCCGTTTTTCAGAGGAAATTAAGGCTCTGAGCAGTTAAGCAGCTTATTACTCAGTGTCACATAGCTAGGATCCAAACCCAGCCATTCTGTTTCTAGAGTCGGTGTGATTGGCTATTATCTTATGCCACTACTTACTGGACGTCACCATCCATTGCTTGATTCTTATGTTCCAGACTAAACCTTTTAACTTCCCCCACCTCCAACCTTCTCCCATGCCCCAGCCTCTGAAAAAGAAAACAAATATTGCCCATTCTCCTGCATTGGTTGTCTTCATGAAAGGTACCCCCAAATCAGGCTCAACTTTGATGCCTCCTTTTCCTTTGGCACTCGTGTACAAGTGGCCTATGGGAATGTTAGGCAGAAATGAGAAGGTGAGAATTAGAGCCTGACAAGTGGGGAGCATGGGACGTGGAAAGTTCAGTCAGATCCAAGGAGTCGGTGAAGGGTAGGTAAGTTTTACAGTCCAGTCAACTGTTAGCTCCTGTTGATTCCGCCTCCTCAAAATCTCCCGCACCTGGCATTTCTCCATTGCCGCTACCATTGCCCTAGTTCAAACCACCATTCCCTCTCTTCTAAACGAATGCCCTGGTTATCTAACTGTTCTGTCCCACCTCCAGTCTACCTTAGACCCAGGTAAAGTGGGCTGAAACACAGCTCTGATCATGGCATCTGAGCCCACCTGGAATCAGCTGGTGAGAAGTACATTCTCAAGTGTGAGAATGATTTTCGTAGGCTGTTAGAAAACTTAGAAAACCGTGTGACTTGCTTGATCCAACAGATTTTCTCGTTAAGGGATAGGAACTATGCAAGTCACAATCTTCGTTGTACCTTATAGACCATAGGATCCAGACCATGGGGCACAAGCTCAGTTGCCTACGTGGGCCAGGCAGGGAATGCTGGTAAGTATGGAGCTGAGGGAGGCAGGGAGCTGAGGCAAACCCGCATTGTTTCGCCTGTGCAAAAAGCACAGCTACTGTCAACTGAGCACGTCATTACCTGGTGGTACCCCGGGCCTGGTGTGGCCAGTACTTCCCGTTTTTCTCCGGAAGCCAGAACGTGCAATATAATATCGTATCTTGTAAATGCTGGAAACCAAATAAAAAATTTTCACTAGCATAGTACTTACAAACAAATCATGCCCCTGGGCTGGTGTGTCCTGTGGCCCCCAGCTTGTAACCAGTGGTCCAGGGAAGGCTGCTTTCTCCTCTGTGTACTCTGACTCTCTGGTTGAATTGTAAACACCCTAAGGCCTTGAATTGTAAAAGTAGGTCCTGTAAATCCTAATGAAAAGTGCTCTCCAGCAATCTCCAAAATGAGCTTTATCCTATTAAACGAAGCATATGTGGCAGAAATGGAGACATTTCCTCAATGGTTATAGGGTAACTAGATGAACTGTGAAATTTTAATCAAGTAGAAAAACATGTATACTTCACTGCACCAGCGTTTCCTCGCAGAGGCAAGTTTCTCTGATTCTAAACAACTGGAACAGGGAAAGGAGAAAATCATGGAATCTAACATTACTGAGCATCTAGTATATACAAAGCATGCTGCTGGGTATAATAAATACAGTATTAACTCTTCTGATAGCCTAGCGATGTAGCTGGGTGAGCACTCACTTCCCCTGGGCATGTTCTCCATGAGAGTAATACCTTGACCTGATGATGTTAAAGGAATGATGAAAAGCTATTAGCTTTACCGTTGAGATGTTGGTGGTTAGACTATGAGACATATGGAAAAGGTAATCTTGAGTAAAGTTTCCTTTTTTTCTTGAAAAAAAAAAGAGTTCAAAGACATGAAGTAACTAATCAAAGATGAAATAGCTAGTGAAGAGATAAATCCAGGAGTTAAATGCAACTCTAATGCAAAAATCTGTGTCCTTTCCACTGCACTCCACTCCACCATTTTTCTACTTTTAACGAAAGGACTTTGAAAGTTGGGTGATACTGCAGTGATCTGAATAATGTTAAAAATGGAAAATTATGGAATCTCAGAGGCATAGCTCCCAGGAACTTTTGACTACCTTCTAAAACAGAGGAGAGCAAATGGGTCAGTCACCCCGGAACACTCGCTTTGGTGAGATTAAACCAACCACAGTGTATACTTTCTAGAAACAGATGTAGACTACACTCTCTGGCCTCCCTTGCAGGTTGGCCAGTGATTTCGACCTTGGAACCTGAGCTGAAGAAAAGTGTACCACTTCTGGGCTCAGAACCTTAAAGATGTGTCGGTGGTCCTCACTCGTTCTTTTCCCCTTCGAGTGAGCTAGTTGTAAATGGTGGCAACTAGGACCTGGGAACTGAAGGCAGAGCACAAAGAACCCCGGGCCCTGAGTTACCTCGGGAATCACCTCACCAACCAGGAACACTCACACTGGCCTGTATGAGAAATAAACTTCAGTTGAGCAGGAGACCCTTTGAGATCAATTTGTTACGACAACTGATACTACCCTAACGTAGAAATTGGTACCATGAAGTGAGTATTGCCATAAGGAAACCTAAAATATATGGTTCTAAATTTGCAATTAGGGAGTAAGGAAATAGATATTACAGGCTGGAAAGGTGGAAACTCGGTGGCAGGATATTTGGTAATGGTTTTTCTTGCTACATTAGACAAGATATTCAAGCAAAAATTGGCTGGTTTGAGACTAAAAAAGGAAGATGATATAGAGAACCCAGAAATTTAGAGCTTCACTGGGCTTGAAAAGCCAACTGCTTCTGAATTTAAACAATAAAAGGTAGGCTGAAAAAAGCATTGAGAAATAAAAGCTCACACAATTTTTGCTTTTATTAATCAAAGGGAATCCCAACTTGCGATTTTCCCTTCTTCTGGGTGTCTGCCTCCATTTCTGTGGCACAGGATTAGATCCTTTAATACATTTTCATTTAGAATAGTTCAAGAAATGTGAAATTCCCACCATTATTTCTGGATTTAGATGTCCAAAGTACCTCCCATTGTTGCGACAGATTTAACTCTTGTGTATTGAAACAGTGTGGTAGGTAGAATAATGGCCCTCAAGGTTTCCACATCCTATCTCTGGAACCTGTGACTAGGTCACCTTACATGGCAAAAGGGACCTTGCATGTAAGATTAAGTTAAGGACCTTGAGATCAGGAGATTATCTAGGCGGGCCTTAACTATAACAACAAAAATGCTTAAAAGAGGCATAGAAATTGTGATGACCAAAGCAAAGAGTCAGAGTCAGAGAAAGATTTGAAAAGATGGCACACTGTTGGCTTTGATGTTGGAGGAAGGGGCCATGAACCAAGGAATGGAGGCAGCCTCTACAAGCTGGAAAAGGCAAGGAAACCGATTCTCTCCTTGTGCTTCCAGGAGGAGCATAGCTCTGCAGCACCTCGACTTTAGCCTAGGGAGACCCATTTCACACTTGTGATCTCCAGAGCTGCAAAACAGTACCTTTGTGCTGGTGTAAGCCGCTGTATTTGTGACAGTTTGTTACAGCAGCAACAGGAGCAGACAGTTTAGTTGAAGATCGTGGATGTGGCAAGAAGAGAGCTCTCCTCTGTCTTGGTTAAACGGGCTCTGAGAGCATAACTCTGACCAGTCAGTGTGAGCTGAGGGAGGAACCAGGGCCTTCAGGAGGGGGCTAGTGCTTCAGACAGTCATGGCGGAGCAGCCCTGGACCCTGGGTCACTGTGGTCCACAGTTAGAGCATGAATCTCTCTCAGGCAGAGACTGAGAACCTCAGAGTAGTCCAGTCACAGCTAAGAGGGAAAGACACCAAAACCCAGGAGGGCAGCACAGCATAGTGGCTAAGAACACACGTCCTTCAGATTTTCCGGGTTCAAGCTGCTTCCCAGACTGTGTGACTTTGAGTATACTAAGCCTCTCCATGCCTCAGTTTTCATCTGAAAAAAGGAGAATAACTGTAATATCTGCATAAAACTGTTGTGAAGTAAATAGCTCACATGTAAACTATTATATAATAACTTATTAACTATGACTATTATTATCGACTGTTAACTGTTGTGTAAGCATTAGAACACTGCCTGGCACATAGTAAGTGCTCAGTGGATGTAAGCCAGTACTATTTCTTGCTCCCTAGAGGGTGAATGAATAGCACTGAGACTCATAGGTGTTTATTGGCACAGCCAGGGCCAGTATCCAGATATCTTGTCTCCTGGTTCATGGATTTTTCTACCAGTAGACAGGGTGCCCTCCTGAAATACCTGGGAGAGGAGACGCAGTTAACTGCCTAGTGGTATGCTGGGGCTATGGCGTCAGGGAGGAAGTGGGGTGACCTGGGTTAACCTGCTCCCTTGGTTTCCTCATGAGTTAGTCAGGGTTGTTCGGTTGCAACCACGGAAACTGCTTGGGCTGATTTAAGTGAAAGGGAGCTGATGGGCAGGATTGATAATGGTGGGGCTTTCAGAACTGATGGGAAGAGGGAGCCTCAGCTGTGGTCCTTCAGCAGGAAGGGCCGGGGTGGGGTTGTGATCCCTAAGTGAATCTGATGCTTTTGTCCTGTTCCCTTGCTAAAGTTTCAGAGTCCTGGAAGAGAACACCGGATTCATTGCACTCTATCCACATGCCCTTTCCTTGGCTCTGCTGGGCAGAGAGGAAAAGGATCTGGCTTCTGGCCTTCCCATCACATCAAGGCTGTGTTCAAGACTCCACCACATTTTTTTTTACTGACTTTTCAAAAGCCTTATAGATAGATGAAGGAAGAAAGGGGAGCCTGTCTAGGCTGAATTGAGTGAAATGGCAATGTGCCCTTGAGGGAGGTGGTTAAAGAAGGACGGGGGAGGAGTTCTGTGCTCTGATGAGGAGCTGCCTTGGTTTAATGACAGTTGTAGAATCTGAGTGCAGAAAGAAAGATATGTGTAAGAAAGAGGTGAAGAAGGCAATGAATTAAAAGCTAAGAAAAGTGTGTCAGTGATCACAGGGAGGCCTTGAAACTGACCTATCTGGGGTATGAAATGAGAGAAACAGGGAACATATGTTTTTGCCAGAAGAAAAGGCACTAATATAGAAACTGAAGAATAATAAGCTGATTACACTCAATACTTGTACACTTAGGCTTATTATATATATACATATAGAAGTTAATATTAATTATAACCTGATTTAATAATTTTACATCCAACAGATGTAAAAATCACTCCAGGATTCCTTTGAAAAGTGAAGATTTGGATTTTCTGTAATAGTATGATTTAGAAAAATCCAACCAAAGGTATTTTGTGTACAGTTAAGCATTCTGGTGGGTAAAAATAAGATTTGGAAAAAAGTTATTAAAGTATGATTCTATGATATACTTAATGCTGGTGCACTTATGTAAGAATGCCCAGGTGATTCTTTATGGAGGTCAGTGTGTGCATGTGTGTGAAAAAACATTGCTTCAAATTGTATTCAAAACAAGGTGAACAGAGGACCAAATCTGCTGAGAGTTGAAAGTATAAAATGCCAATATTAAGAACAAAACTACTGACAGTGGTTCTTAATCTAATTTTTTCACTCTTCTCCATGAGTGAGTGAGTCATTTATGGGCTAGGTTGGAAAGCAGAACCACTATGATCCCTGCCCTCATGGGGCTCACAGTTTGACTCACTTGGCAAGTCTGTTTTCCAGTGCATAGAATGTGAGAGCATGAAATACACCATACCAGAAGCTGGGAGACGGGTTCTTCTCCAGTCCTGTGTAATTAGTGTGTGACCTTGGGCAAGTCACTTCACTTCCAAGATCCCATTGACTTATAGGTTACTCAAAAATGTGTGTAAACATATAAGTTCATGTTCACATTTTCCAAAGGAGATTGTCCATAGCTTCAGTAGCCTCTTGAAGATCCATTTGCAACTTGAAAGACTGTTTAAAGTTCTAGTGGTTAAAAGTTATTCTCATCTATAGACTCTGGTTTTCCCTTTGGAATGTTCCAAAACAAGAATACTTGCCAGTCTGAGAGCTAGAAAGGTAGGTGAAATGATTTGATGGGTCAACATCATTTTCTGAACATGAAAACTAAGGGCCAGATGGTTTATGAAAGCAGAAGTGAGTCAAAATATGAAGGCGTGATTTAACAGCAGTTGCTGTTTCCTTAGGGAGTTTCCGTCCTCTTGCCTCTGTTTCCCAGGTGCCTTTTGGGGATCCCCTCACAACTTCAGTGACAGGGTCCAACGTGCTTCTCTCTTGAAGCAGATAAGGATAAAATGGTGGCCACCCCTTAATGGTTCCTCTGGATGCTCCTGGCCGCCAACTACCAAAGCAGAGGGAGGATCTGTGATGGCGAACCAAGCAAATTGTAAATGCCCAATCACCACGCTTGTTCTGGGGCCGTGTGAGTGGCAGTGGAGCATAATTGTGCAGATTGCTGTGTGTGCCGTTTGGAAGAGGGGAAAGCCGCCTCAGTCAGCTTTCTTTTTAGCTCGATGATTACAGCTGAGCCCACAGACAAGTAACACAGATTCTTTTTGATAAGGTACAGTGGGTTTTTAGTTGACTCTTAAATTTCTAACTGCTTTTTGACCCATATGTGATAGCTCTTCGAGAATCTAGCATTCTAGGAAATGTGTCATTAACTCAGTCCCTTTCTGCTGGTTGTTTATTCTTACTCAGAAATTAAATAATTTCTGATAGTATATGAAGGCTTTTCCTCCTTTGTTCAAGATGCGAACTTCCAACATCACCGAGCAAGTTAAAGAGGAGATTCTTCTCCCGTTTTATCTGGTTGTCTAATATAGGATTGTGTACTGAAGGGACTCAGGGCACTGGTTTGAGCAGGTCAATGACAGTGATGGAGGATGTGGTCTGGGGAGTGACTCTGCCCACTATAGTGACAAGGCACCTGCAGTTCTGTGAAGTAAGTCCTCTTGTCAAGTTCACAGTGGTGATGAGAGCTGGACATTCTGGGTCTTGGGTTTTCTGGTTTAGTATGTGCTCCTTTTGTCACAGAATGGCCCCAAATATCACTCTCAACCCTACTCCTTTGCCCAGCAGTCTACTCCACCACGACCCCCCCCCGCCAAGAGGTCTGACTCACAGCTCTGCATCTGACGTCTGCAGAGGACATAGCTGGATGGCTCCTCTCTGCCCCTCCATGACTGCGGCCTCAGCAGGGGTGGTTCAAAGGACGGTAATGGCGAGCGTGGATCCCTGGGGCCCTCTCAGTTCTGGCTCTTCCTTGTGTCTCTGGATCACATTTGCTGTGGCTGGAAGTTCAAGAGGGCTTCTTCACACTCAGGGCTGGCACCTTGCTCAGATGGCTGGAACAGTTGAGGCTGGCCGGCCATCTTTCCTGGTGGCTAGCTTGAGCTTCTTATGGGGTGGCTGGCTTCCCACCGAGCTACAGCTCCAAGAGACAGGAAGTGGAAGCCGTGTGTCCCATCCAGAAAATGGCTCAGTGTCATTTCTGCCCTACTGGCTAAAGGGCTCATAGAGCCTGCCCAGATTCAAGGGGATGGAACAACCCATGTTTCAGTGGGAAGAATGTCAGAAAATATGTGGCCATCTTCAGTCTGCTGTCATGATACATGAGCCTCTGTGTGCATAGCAGGCTGGGTCCTCAGGGATTTGAGGAGACAGGATCTGTGTGTGTGTGTGTGTGGAGAGAAAGGGATTCCTGTTGGGCAGATTCCAGAGAGGGGTGACCAGTGTGGGTGTGTGCTGAAGGTTGGAGAATCTCATGGAACAGGGAGTTTTCTGAATGGGCCTGAATAAACGCTGTGCCTCTGCGTTTGCGACATTACTGATTGCACCTGTCACCTCTGGTGTCATTGGGTGGCAAACTGATGCTCTGAAGGATGCCAGGCCAGGCAGGTCCTGCTGTGGATCTCAGACTGAGAATTGCCAAGTGGCAGGTCTTCCTTAGCTTCCACTCTGGGCTGACTTCCCTGGCCTCACACGTTTGTTTCCAGGTTGGCAGGTAGCAGACATTTTTGCACAATGTGGAGGAGTTTGGCCAACTGTAAACTTAGAGGAAACAGTCTTCAAGTCTGTCCTCACTTCTGACACCAACTACAAGTTCAGGGGGCTCCCCAAACCACTCCCAATTTTCTAGAAGGACTCACAGAACTCACTGAAAGCTGTTACGTTCATGGTTATGGTTTATCACAGGGAAAACATACTGATTAAAATTAGCCAAGGGAAGGAGTACATAGGGCAGAGACAGGGACGTGCCAAAGGCAGAGCTTCACTGTTTGTCCCTGGTGGAGTCATGCCATGTTACTTTCCTGGCACCAGTGCGTGACAGTATGCACAGAGTACTGCCAACCAGGAAAGCGCATCCAGGTCGCGGTGCTGAGAGTTTTCATTCAGGCTCCATTACATTGGCATGACTGACTAATTTCCCATGGGGTTGATCTCAGTTTCCAGGTCAACTAATACTGTGTGGCTCAAATCCTCCCACCCTAAATCACATTGATGGTCTTTTCAGAGTGGCCCGCCCCTGCTCTTATTCATATTGTTAATAATTTGGCTAGCTCAAGGACCACAGCTGAGCAAAGATTATCTATCTCACAGGAGCTGTAGACAACGGCCAAACCTCCTTTTTCAGTAAAGTTAAATTCTTTACTATACAATCTCATATAGAGAAGGCAGACAGAGGCGTGGATGGGTTTCCCTCACGTGAATACTCTGCGTGGCATCCAAGAATTAGGATGATAGTGCTTCTTTGCAGTATATGAATTCTGGCAACTTTAATGTTTCTACTTCCAAATTGTAAAATGTTTCAGATTTTCTTCCCCAACCCCCCCCCCAGTGTTCTCTATAGCCCTGCCCCCACCCCAAACCCTAGGCACCACCTTTCCTTTGTTAGAAGCATTAAGAAAATAAATGGGGTGGGCAATGCCTCAGCTTCTCTCTCTTTCAGGTTTTCCTTGTTTCCTTTATCTTCTCTGTTCCCTCCTTCCCAACTGGAGGTGGGAGTGTTAGCCTGGGCCTGTCCCTCCACGCTGGAAATTCCACCCCTGACCCACTCGTCTGGATTCTTCATCCTAAGTCATTCCCATTTTCAGTTCCAGTTTCTCGTGCTTCAGTGGGACATGCTCACACCCACCACCTCCCCTTCTAGCCACCATTTTCTGTGTTTTGGTAACCTTCCAGTTTTAAACTAAGCCATTTCTTTTTTTCTAAATCTTTCCACTGATTGCATCACAATGACTGCAGTGGGCGTTTACATAGTGCTGTGTGGTTTACCAAGCACTACTGCATACCATGATAGGTCCCTCGTTTCTGTGCACCTAGTAGTTGTTTCCCTTTCTTTAGGTAACAACAGCCCAGTTTTGTAAAACAATATTTTCCGTATTTGGGTCTTGCTGGGACTGGCAGTGAGGATGCCTACCCTGTTCTTGCCAACGGGTTGTTGTGTGACCCTGGCCAGTCAGTCAGGTGCTCCCTCCCTGAAACAGGAATCTTAGCTGAGTAATACAAGATTGAAAGTGAATAGCGTGCATTCATCCCTGTGAATGATGGAACATGTGGACCATTGGATTCTGCTACCTGCATCCCCTAACTCTGCCTTGGTCCATGCCCTTTCCCAAAACCTAGTTCTTCAAGCTTTTCTCTTAATTCTATGAGCTACTCTGTATCTTTTTGATAAAGTCTTCCTTTCCCCCAAAATTAGCCTGTCAATTTCTGCTGCTAGTAACCAAAGAACCCCAATGGAATCTTGTAGTTGACCTTCCATTAATCTTGTAAAGTTACATGGAAGAGGAAAACTAACATTTACCGAGTAAGTTTTCTAGTTTTAGCTACTTTAAGTAATTTAAATTCACAAAGGTTATGCACCTTGTCAGTAGTCCCATGTGGCTTTATCACTTGCAAATTTCTTGACATCTGTATTTGCTGACTCCATTTTTAGTTCTTGAACTCTAGTAAGTTGATTTCTCTATCTTGCTCTCTTCTAAGGTCCTAAGACATTAATCAGTGGTCACCATCATAATAAGACTTCTACTAAACTCTAGGATTGCCATACAAAGCCCCTTAGCCCAGCAGCCTTTGTTCCACATGCAATACTAGAAGGGCATTTATACATACAGTCTGTTTATGTGCCCTATTTTATAACTCCTTTTTGCTTTCGTGTAATAGACCTAGAGAGTTAATTTCATAGTATTCTGTGATTTTCTTCAGGTTTCAGAACCTTACTTTAAAACCCAAGTGGTTACCACATTCAATTGTGTGTAGTCATGAAAAACTGTAGATTCAGGTATCATTGTTTTATTTTCCATCAAAATTTTCTTCTTATTAATAAAATATGGAACTTAAAAGGAATGGCATTTCAAAATGAAGAGCTATGGGGAAATTCAAGATACCATTGAAATGATCAAAGAGAAAAATAAATGTCCAGTATATTATTTTGAAAAAAAAATAAGTAAAGAGATGACTTGAAAATCACTTGACGGTGGCATTGATGACTTTCAGAGCTACTGCCACTCTGGTGTCATGGGGGTAAGCAGGCCGAAAGGAGTCCTAGTCTCACTCACAGAAGTTGTAAATAAGATTTCTGATCATTCATCACAAGATGATAAGAAGGGAAGTTTACCATTTGGGGAGTATAGCAAACAAGGCTCAGAAGTTGTTTTTGAAAAGATCTATCTTTTTGGGAAAATTTGTGGTGTTTATTAGAAACCGAGCTCCATCTGGTCGATGTTGGGAGGGGTAATAACTAACTTCATTCTGAACCTTTCGGGCCCTTGGAAATTGCCCTGATTTCTCCAGAATGCATCCCCAGCTGAACAAGCTGAAAAACAAATGCAGCCAGGTCTTCTGACTTCATTTGTACCCGTGCTAAGAAAGCAAACACAGTTGTTCGGAGGCAATTAGGGCTGTGGTGCAGAGCACCATTATTTTAAAACTTACCCTTTAGCACAGTTGTGACAAGATAATGAATGTGCATTTGCTAGGGTGGGAGTGGAGCAACTGAGAAGGGAGGAAAAATGAGTTCATTGAGTTTTCATGCACCATCAGGTCCAGAGACCTTTCAGTGTGAAAGGGCCCTTTGTTAGTGCTTCCGGGGAACTCCTCGCAGACGAAAGACTATCAGACTATTCCTCCAGGACAAGCCATGACCAGAACAACTGTGCTGTGACCGCCTCACCCTGCCCAGCTAGTGCTACTGATGCGTTGTGGCTTCCAAGCTGCTCTACCCACTTCCTTCCATCGTGAGATGGACCAGGTCAGCACTCAGCTGCCCCAGCTCATGAGCCTTCGGGACCACACACTGTCCTGTCCATTCTCAGTCCTCCACCTACAGTATTCTCTGCAGTACTCTTGGCTCCCACTGCTCTTCTCTGTGGGGAGGCCAGGCAGAAACCTAAGCCTCTTTTTCTCTGTCTCTTGGGTTTCTGATATTTTTCAGCCTCCTTCCAAGACACTTGTCCCCAAGGGCAGAATTCTTGGCCAGTGGACTGGAATCTGCTCAATTGCTGACAATCCTAACTTTGCCAGGGGGAATTCTCTTTTCTCCAACTTCTTATTTGTGGAAGGTTCCTGGATTAATCAACACTGTCACTGTCCATGGTGGGCGATGTAATGGCCCCCAAAAGATATGTCCGTGTCCTAACCCTGGAAACCTGTGAATGTGACTTTATTTGGAAAAATAAGGTCTTTGGTTCTTTTTTGGAAAAAGAATCATTACAGATGTAATTAAGGATCTGGGTCTCTTGAGATGAGACCATTCTGGATTAGGGAGGGCCCTAAATCCAATGACAGAAGTCCTTATAAGACAGACACAAGGAGGAACAGAGAGAGAAGGCCATGTGAAGATGGGAAGATTGGTTGGAGTCATTACCAAACCAGACTTGGATCTGCCTGTCTGCGCAATAAAACCAACCCACTGACACCCGGTTGTGGTGAAGGGAAGTGCAGTATTTACTATAAGGCAATAAATAGCAGTTAGTGCTCAGAAAGCCCCAGCTCCTCAATGGGTTTTAGCAAAGCATTTTAAAGGCCAGGTGAGGGAGGGGAGTCCTGGGGCATTTGATCAGATTGTGCACAGTTCTCTGATTGGCCGATGATCAGGTAACAGGGCAGTGTCACAGGGATTAATATTGTCCATTTCTTAGGCACCAGTGGGTCTGGGTGCTACTGCTCATGATTACCCAGTAGTTAATTTCTTCCACGTGGTAGGGGGTTTAGCATCAGTAAACTCAGAAAATGTGCATCAGAAACTATTATCTGGGTACTTCAGAGAGGGGTTAAACCAGAGGATGTGGGGCAGGGGTCTGCCCCGGAAAGGCCCCATAGGTCGTGGTTACAGAGTTACCAGCCAAGGAATGTCTAGAGCCATCAGAAGTTGGAAGAGGCAAAGAAGGATTCTCCCCTAGAGCCTTGAGAGAGAGTGTGACTCCGCTGACACCTTGCTTTTGGCCTTCTGGTCTCCAGAACTGTAAAAGAATAAATTTCTGTTGTTTTAAGCCATCAAATTTATGGTAATTCATTATGGCAACCCTAGGAAACTAATAAGCTGTTTTTGCTTTAGCCAGGGATGGGCTTGGATGAAAATGCTCAATACTAACCTGGATTTGTACTGTAAAAGCTGGGTTTGGGGGTGATTCTTGACAGTGACCATAAAATAGATGACACAAGTGAATTCCCACTCTGAGAAGTAGAGGATTAATCTACTTCTCCCTTGGGGAGTTTATATATTAGTTGTCAGCACAAGGCTTAGACATTTTTTTTAAATGTTATGTTATTACATCATGAGTCATCTTACCTGTAAAGACAGACACACGACAAAACAAACTGACAAAGCTAAGGAAGAGTGAGTCCAGAGCTCAGAGGGAGGGGTGGTTGAGTGGGCTGGCAGGCTGCCATGGCCTTGGGGAAGCTGTGTCTGACCAGGAGTGGGCCAGGGAGCGCTGTCTGCCCAGTGCAGACAAGAAGGGATGGATAGTCTGTAGGAAAATTTTAAAAATAATAAAAACAACTGAAAGTCAATCTGCTTTTTATTATCATCATGGGCCAACAATTAGAAATAATGTCAGTAACAAAGTGCTCCTCCCCATAAATCTTCCATTGGTATTTTTTCCCCACTGATACGTTTTAAACAATTGCTGCAATACTGATAAATTTGATACTATATATATATATATGTACACACATATATATGTATATATGTATGTTTCAAATTAGCACATTTTTATTAGCCTTTTTTTGCCTTTTAAAAAAATTATTGAAGTGTGGTTGATTTACAATGTTAGTTTCAGTTGTACAGCAAAGCAATTCAGTTATATACATATATTTATTTTTCAGATTCTTTTCCATTATATGTTATTACAAGGAATTGAATATAGTTCCCTGTGCTATGTAGTAGGTCCTTGTTAGTTATCTATTTTATATATAGTAGTGTATATGTGATAATCCCAAACTACTGATTTATCCCTCCCTCACTTCTTTAGTAAACACTGAAGTTAATTCAGGTTATGCAGTTGAACCCTGAAAGGCAAAGTCAACTACATGTACTTGTTAGAGAGTCAGTGTATAAGGTCAGGAATTGTTTGAAGTAACTTTGGGACAGTTCATGTCTTCAACACCTGGGGCTGCGTATTTTTGTCTGTAAGCAGTAAATTCATAAGAAGCATTGACAGTAGGTGGATTTTAAAGACTGAGAAACAACTAGAATTACTTTAATTTTGTCACTCTGTGTAAACACTTTGAAATTCTATTTTCGACTGACTTTTAAAACAGTGAAATTGAGTGAAAATTGCAGGGTGTACTATTTTTGTGTGGTAAGTACAAGTTGTATTTCATACATGAATTAATTCACTGAATTTAAATATCTTTAAAATTGAGATGACTTATTTTTAGATCATGAATTGTTTCAAAAGTAAAGAACAGTGCAAGGAAATACAATTATCACTGATAAGCAAGATTTTTTTCCCTGAAAATAAATTTTATTGTTTTGGGTGAAGTATTAAAAAATGACCCACCATGGGTGTCAAATATATGAGTTATGTCATTATGTGGATGAGGAAGAGCAGATGTAGAGTTTGAGGAATGAAGGGTTTTAAGTTCACTCCTCCAAATTTAAATCCTTCGCTTACAATTGCCCTCATCAATTTGAACGTTACTTTATCAAACATTTTAAAGCAAAGAAATTTATGTAGATAATTAGGATGAGCAGATGTCCTGGACACCTCCAGTTTAAGCCTATTGCCCAACATCATGGTTAATGGAGCTCCCTTCCACTCTCCAGTGTGTCCCATGGGTCATCCTTTAGATGAGGGGCAAGGTGTGCCCACACAGAGCAGAGTTTAAAATCTGAAATACTGTTTGTAGTTCTAAATAAATGGACATGAAGGATCCTCTATTAAGAAGAATGGCAATTGACAACTTTACTGTCAATGGTGAGTTATAAATATTGAATCACCAGTGAATAGTGAAAGGAGATTATGAGTCTGTTTAAATGGCAATATTAAGTGAAGTAAGCCAGAAAAAGAAAGAAAAATACCATATGATATCACTCATATGTAGAATCTAAAAAAAGAAAAAAGAAGACATGAATGAACTTATCTACAAAACAGAAACAGACTCACAGACGTAGTAAACAGTCTATGGTTACTGGAGAGGAAAGGGGGTGTGAAGGGATAAATTGAGAGTTCAAGATTTGCAAATATTAACTGGTATTTATAAAATAGATAACAAGTTTCTTCTGTATAGCACAGGGAACTATATTCAATGTCTTGTAGTAACCTATAATGAAAAAGAATATGAATATATGTATGTATGTTTGTGACCGAAACATTATCCTATACACCAGAAATTGAAACATCGTAAACTGACTATATGGTCGAAAAAAAAAAAAAACCAGTAAATTTCAACTTTCTTCACTGGTTGAGCTTGCAGATGAGGAATTTAGAAGGAAGGCACTGAGGTGGGCATCACATTTCTGTTTGTTTGCTTAAACGTTTTGGAAGGGATGCCGGAGTGGTGACACACAGATTAGACTGAAGAGAGGTTTTAGAGTGAGATTTGGAAATTTTTGGAGCTGGGATCAAGTCAGGCAGAATGAAAAGGAAGACGATGGAAAGTGCTGAAGGAGGTAGAGATGTTCTTGTGGTGGACCCTGCGGTTAAAGACAGCTGGGGTTCGGTAAAAGAGTGTCTGACTATAGAAAGAATAAATTAAATAAAAAGCATAATCTGAATTAGATACCAGATAAGACTGGGATGATGTAAGCCATGAGAGAATTTTTTCCCCGGGTAGTTGTGAGTGAAAGCCAGCATAACCATGCATGTTCCTCCATGTTTCATTGTCTTAATGCATGTCCTTTTTTAAAATTAGGGACAACCTTTCCTGTCTCATCCATTAAACAAATTCTGAGCTGTCTTTTAAAAGGCAGTGCAGTAGAGAGGTTTTAAGCACTAACTTAATCAGCACTGTCACTTTCTATCTGTGCGATCCTAGGCAAGTCAACGTCTGTGCCTTTTTCTCATCTGTAAAATGTGAGTCATGATAGTGCTTACCCTGTGTAGTTCTTGTGAAGCTGAAACGACTTACCTGTTGAGTACTTGGAATGGAACCTGGCTCCTGGAAGCACTACATAAAGTGTTCGCTATTATCATTTAAAACTCAGCTCATGAAATCAGTTCCTCTTAAAAGTACTTCCTGACTCCACTTCCAGGCTGTCATGGGGAATCCTGCCATAAGACCCTGTGCACACCCTGTCCTATGCTGTAAGTATTTATTTCACGTTCCAACTCAGTTTAAACTCCTTCCACTAAAGATTAGGTCTAATACATGTCTACATCCCACTGCCTAGCAGAATTCTGTATGATAGTACTTACTCAATAAATATTTATTGAATAGAGCAAGGAATGAATGTTGGCAATTCACCTCTCCAAGTATCAGTCTTTGAAAGGGTTTTCTTAGGGAGTTAGACATTTCTTAGAGATTTCTTAGGGAGTCTTAGTTTCTTAGGGAGAAACTAAGCCAACTTTAGTGGCAGGGGCCCTGGAAAGAATTTGCTCCTCAATGACTGAAGTCTGGCATCTGCCCTCAACACACCATTAGACCAGAGGAGTAAACCTTGCTGCTGCCACAAACAGCCTCCCATCTGTGAAAACCAGGAGACAGTTTTCAATGCTAATCTTCTTGATCATCTTTTGCCTCTTATTGGAAACTCCTAACTTGGCTTCTGTGACTCCATTTCCTCCTCCCGTTTCATTGGCTAGGGATTTTTGTTCTACTCTGTAGGTTTCTCCTCTTTAACTCATCTTTAAATGTTCATGTTCCTCAGAGCCATCCTTGTTCCTCTTTAATTCTCACTTGACACACTTTCCCCATCCTTCCTGTTACTACCCGCTGATTCCCGAAGTCTGTCACTATCCTTGACCGTTCCTTGAGTTGCAGACCTACCTTCTGGACATACCCACCTAGACCTTAGACTCAGCATGACCAAAACACAAAACCGGACCTGTCATCACCTTTATCCCCATCCCCATCCCCATCCCCAGCCTGTTTTTTCGCTCACTCTCTCTCTTTGTCCATTCTCATTAATGACACCTGTTAATGAGCCAAAAACTTGAGAATTACTAGAGACAGTTCTCCCTCATTCTTTGATTCGATCTGGGGCTAGCACTAGCTGTTTGGCCTCCTGGAGATCTCTTAGCTGCATCCCATCTTCTCCAGGTCCTCACTGCCACTGACCTAGTTCAACCCTCAACATATCTTGCTTGAACTATTCCAGGATTTTCCTTTTAGGGTCCTCACAGGATTCACTGGTACTGCACGATTTTTAAGTTTAGTTTTTGGCTTGATGTTTCTAATTAAATGAGTATTTCAAATTCAGGCCTGTCACCTATCTATTACAGGCTTTGGGTCCCCATCTGTCAGTGGTCTCAGTTTCTCCATGTGGCCAGAGGCAGAAGGCTGGCAGTGATTTCCCTTCACTCATTCTCCCAGCCCTAGAGGAGAGGCCCTTTCCACCTTAGCAGCAGGTACGGGGCATTCACAAACACAGAAACCCACCCGTGAGGGAGGCACTAACCCAGGTTCTCTGTGCGCAGCATGATTTCAGCTCTGGCTCATAGCTGTTGCTGTTGTTTCCTTCTTTGTTTCTGGCAGCTGGAGCTTTTCCTTTCTTAGTTTTGAGCTTGACTATGAATCTACTATTTTCTTAAAAAGAAGTTTATCCAGTAAGTCCCTGTGTTTGGAGCCAGAGTGGATATTTCTACCACATCTTCGCCTGTCACACTGAAGGGAAGTCAGCTGTTAAAAGATCTTTTCAAAAGGATATAAAGTAACTCTTAGACCAACCTACAAATGAACACATGTTAAAGATTTTATGTAACTCATTAATGAGAAAATCAGCAAAGATGTTTCACCAACTCGAAGAAGCTGAAAACCACACATTATAGATCAGGAACATTGAAAACTGAATGTGCAAATGGAGGTAAAACCAACTTCTTCTGCAGTGCAGAGAAGTCAGTTAAACCTCTGTTGGACAGGACTGAGCCTGCAGTCTGTGGACAGGGGTCGTCTGGCACTGTTATCAGTTATCTACAATTTGCAGAGTTGTAAACCAGCTCAAAGGCAGTGAACAGCTAGACAAGATGACCCAGAGGGTGTGTGGATTTAGATAAGGTGTAGTTTTCCACTGAAGCACAATTTTTCCCTACACGAGGCTGTAATTATTTGTTTTGTGTTTGTTTCAAGTTTCTCTCAGAAATAGGGGTTGGGTTCAAATTAGTGTTACACATCCAGGGCCTAGAATAATTTACGTTACTTGGAAATGACTCACTAACTACAGATGGAATAAATAAATGTTGTGTTCCATATAGTTTTTCTCCCCTGCCTTAAAGAGGGAGAAATTTTGAGAGACAGCATGTTTATGTATGTGTGCATGTATTTATTTATGTGTGTCATATACATGTGATTCGGAAAAGGAACTGAGAAGCTCCTGTCCTCCGCTCCACTCTCTCCGTAAGTCCAGGCCTTCGTGGGCACGTTCATTGCGTGGGGTCCTGAGTCATCAGTGCTTCACCTTGTTATAGGTGAACATCGAAGTTGTCCATCAACTGGGTCTAATTTCCTAAGACATCTCTACCAAAGCATTTTCCTTTTGATAAATGATGCCAGTTCTCCTCCTGGAATACATGTAACGAAAATTCTTAATTACGTTCTTTTCAGATGCTTCTGCATCTGAACTGCTTAATGGCTGCCGCCCTTTAGGTCCGGCCTTATCAGGGGGATCTTAGGGGCCTTGCCAGCAGCACCATCAGTCAGGTAATTTGCATGAATAGTGCTTTAATAAACATCCAGCCCCCTTATCACTGTTCCCTGCAGGACCCTCATTAGTCAGTAACCTAATTCAAGCTTGAAAGATTTCCTTCATGATGCCCTTTGTTTCCTTCCTATTGCCTAATTTTCTGTTCAGCAGGACATTTTTTCTGCAGCTTGTGACTTGTTTCTTGACTGACAAACATGATTTTTTTTTCCTTCAAAATAAATGAGCACGTAAATCCACACAGCCCGTGTCCCATGAATGGTGTATTCAGTTAGGCAATACAATAAAGTGTCAGAGGGGTATTATCAAAACAGCCCCTAAAGTTCTCTTTAAAAACAAAATACAGTGACTTGAGAAAATAAAAATCAGTAACTAGACTGTGTGTATACGTGAAGGTAAATATATAATTGAAACCACAAAATCAATTTAATCTTTCAAGTAATAGTTCCCATTTTACCAATTTAACAATGTGATTATCTCTCCCTTTTTTCCCAGCAAATTTGGGTTGAAATAATAATCAAAATTGGGATAGATCACTGAATAGAAAACTCTAGGAGTATTTCAAAACTCTTTAAACTCTTACAGAGAGTGTGTATGATCAGGCCACTCAGGAAGGCTGTCCTCTTGCTCTCTGTATGTTCCCTGCTCGACCAGTGCCTACTTCACCCACACTCTGCTCACATGGCTGACCTTCCTACATGCTTGCCCCCCGGCCCCCAGCTCAGTGGTCAGAACATCTCCACCTCGATAGCTTATCCCAGGGGCGGTGAGGTTTCCCTGGTTACTGATGAACCAACGTGACACCAATTCCCCCTGTAACTGGTAGCCTCCTCCCTGCCCCTGGGAGCAGAGACAGCTGCCTTGCCCTGCCCGCCATCTGCCACACCAGGTGAGATGTGGCTCCAGGACCTTGCTTCTGACATGTAAAATCCTGCATCCAGTAAACCACTGATGTCTCTGTTGCTGACTCCGGGCTCTTTCTTTGGTCTTCAGGCTGGGCAAGCACAGGACTTGCAGGTCTGCAGGGTGCAGCCCAACAGAGTGCTAAGCCAATAATTTTCATCCCCGGCTGCATATTACCATCGCTTAGGAATGTTTCAAAACATGCCAATGAACTGGTCCCATCCATAGGTGTTCTGTTTTAATGGGTTTTAAATGAGGCCTGCGACTAGGTAATTTTCAGAAGCTCCCTAGGTAATTCTAATGTGCAACCAGGGTTGAAAATCTCTAGAAATTTTGCTCAGTAGAACTTTTATAAATAACATTAAATTGTGCTTTTCTTATTGTGAGATGACTGAGTTGTCATCTAGATTTCAAGGTGGTCCTTCAAGACATTTTTCTTTAGAAAAATAAAATGATATCTTTTGTGTTTGCTGAGCAGTTACAACATGCTTGGCTGGATTTAATCATGGTCGCCTAAAAGCTTGTAAGATGTGTAGTTTCTGTCATGTAAGAATCAGCAGCATGGATTCCTGCTCAATCTCTATTACTTAGGAACAATGATCTTGAATTTGCATATTGTACTAAAAGCAAGATTCAACTTGCAGGGTTCCAGTGAATCATGAGTTACTTCTAAGCCAGGATACTCTCTTTCCTGTACACGTCCAGTCCATCCTGCAGCAAACATCCTTTGACTTAATTCCCGCTGCGCAGAACACTCTTGTCTTTTTCTCTTTTTTGCCTGCTCCACATCACAACTTTCTCCCCTCAATTCCTCCATTTACCTGGCCAGCTCCTTTTTGCTTTCCAGGTCTCAGCTGAGGGATTACCTTCCTTAAATAGCCTGAACGTGACTGCCTCTCCACCCCAGGTTCTGCACCCCACTGTGTGCTCCCAGAGCCTGTCCCTTGAAGCATTCACCCTGAGTCCCACTGGCCTCTTTTCTGACATGGATCCCCCACTAGAAAACTCCTTGCTGACAAAGGCTGTGTTCTCTTCACTATCGCTGCTTTGGTAGCAGTTGCTGTTCTTAATATTTTGTATAATCTATCTCTGTAAGTCTCTGAAACAATCCTATCAGGTAGTTACTGTTATTATTCCCATTTTAAACATGATGAAATTAAGCAAAAAAAGGTTAACTCGAATATTCAAATTCACACAGCTACTAAGAGGTGTTGCGGGGACTTGAACCCAGGCAGTCTGGCTCTGGAGTCTGAGTTCTTAATGAATATGCTGAGCAAACAAGTATAGCAGAATGAGTACAGAGTCATAAGGGCCTAGGGTCGGGTCAGTATGGTTCCCACTTCGGTGTGCTCTAAGTGATGGTGCTGAATTATTGAGACAGTAGTCATCACATTTTCCCCAAAGAGAAGTGTGTGTATGTGTGTGTGTGTGTGTGTGTGTGAGAGAGAGAGAGAGAGAGAGAGAAGGTGAGAGGGAAAGATTCATATTATCAGAAGTTTAAACACACAACAGAGGTGCAAGATTATGATGTCAGTCAATGTCATGTTTGGGATGAGCCCAGGAGTCAAGTTAGACAGGTAAATATGCAATACCATGTCATAGGATTGCGTAGTGTTTTTGAACCATCTTCTCTTTATCTTTTGCATAAAAATAGGGGGCAAGCAGTAGTGTCCGATCTACCTGTGGCTTAACTGGACCATTTGAAACACCCTAGGTGACTTCATATGGAGAAAAGGATTTGAGAGTTCAGAAATCTCAGAATTGTTTATCTTGTCAGTGGGGTAAATAAAAAGCAGGCAGAATTCTCTGTTTCAAACCCTATTTGGGGGCTGTATGGATTGAACCTTTTTATTAGTTTACTATTGCTGCTGTAATAAATAATTATAAATGTAGTGGCTTAAAACAACACAAGTTTATTATCTTACAGACCTGATGGTCAGAAGTCTGAAATAAGTGGGTCTCACTGGGCTAAAATCAAGTGTATGGAAGTTTGCATTCCTTCTGGAGACTCCAGAGGAGAATATGTTCCCACCTTCTAGAGACCGCCTGCATTCCTTGGCTCCTGGCCACGTCCTCCATGTTCAAAGCCAGCAACATAGCATCATCAAATCTCTCTCTCTTACTCTGACTCTCCACCTCCCTCTTGTAAGGACCTGTGGGATTACATTAGCCCAGCTGGATAACCGAAAATAATCTCCCTATCTCAAGATCCTTACCTTAATCAAATATGTAGTATCCCTTTTGCCATGTAAAGGAACACATTCACAGGTTCCAGGGACATCTTTTGGGATGGGAGCATTATTCTTTCGGTTAAAACCATTAATAATCACTAAGAAAACCATATGTAGCCAAAGGACACCCTCACATGTTGTATCTGGTTGAGGATAGTGTAGAAAATAAAATCAAAGGCTCAGGTTTTTTTTTTTTTTCAAACATAGATTTAAAAAGAAACTGCTTTTTATAAGAATTGTGTTGCAGGAAGGATGGAGGTAGGTCTTCCTCAGTCAGAAGCTTGGGACTACTCCATCTCAATTCCATACACATCGAAATTACTTGCCTTCTCTCCATGAGAATAGCCTAGGATGCCCCCCTCTCCCCACTCTGAGCAGTGACATGTGGTCAGAAGGGAGCACAACCTCTTGACACTCAGGAGAGACAAGACCATTTGATGCTCAGCAGAGGAGGTGAAGGGAAATTTTGCTGTCATCAATTAGCAAACTTCAAAAAGTTTATTTGAAAAAAAGAGACAATTCCAAATCTTTCAAGAGGATCACTGTGGTTTTCCAATAAAACATTAAAGATCTCTCCTTTGGTAGAGACTTTAACATTTTTCTTCTAACTGTGTTGGCTTGTATCCCTGTTGTAATGATGTGGAGGAACTGGTTTCATTAGGAGATACATGTAAAGTGGCTCATACGTCTGTATTTGAGAAGTGACTTCTGGCCGGAGCTAAAAAGGTTTCTCCGTAACTCCCACTTCACGTCCAAGTCTGCAATATTCTCTTGTTGTCAGCCCCACTGGACGAGGCCGTGGGTGAGTGAAGCAGAAAGCCTCGTTAAATGGGATGCTTTTCTCTGCACTCAGCAGTGTCTCTGGAGACGTTTGACAGGTTTCTCTTTGCCCTTTGTGTTTTTGAAACTTTTCTCTAGTGAGGCATGAACAAAATCTAATGGACAAGCAGTGAGTCTACAGAGGGTCTGTTTCCATTCATTCTGTATCTCAGATTTTCATGACACGTGCTCCCCGATGTTTTCTTTTTCACTCTCACATTGTCAGATTTTAAAAGGCAGCCTCTGCAGCAGGTTAAAAATGGGAGTAAGGTTAAGGGATCGAAGCCCATGCACAGTTCTCTGTATTCTCTGTATTGGACTGAATTGTGCACCTCCTCCCAGCCAAAAAAAAAAAAATTCCTTATTGAAGCCCTGGCCCCTAATATGAGTATACTTGGAGATAAGACTTTTAAAGAGGGGATTAAGGTTAAATGAGGTCATAAGGTGGGGGCCCTAATCCAGTAGGACTGGTGTCCTTATAAAGAGTGGAAGAGACACCAGGGAAGTGTGCTCACAGAGAAGAGGACATGTGAGAACACAGCAAGAGGAGAAGCCTCAGGAGAAACCAACCTGCTAGGACCTTGATCTTGAACTTCCAGCCTCCAGAATTGTGGGAAAGTAAATTTTTGTTGGTTACAGCCCCCAGTCTGTGGTATTTGGCTATGGCAGCCCTGGCAAACAAGTACACTCTCCTCTTTCCTGTCATGGGGGCTAGAGACACTTCAGATGGCGACTGCTCCACTGGCCTGGGCCCCCACTTCAGCACAGCAAGGACACAGCAGCCCAGCAGTGGATCCACCGGGAACGTGGAACGTAGGCGAAAACGTTACCTTTGCGGTCTCAGAACACTGAGGCCTGGGGGCCGTGTATCCTGGCTGCCGACGATGCTGGTTGTCGTTACTTTCACCTTCAATGTTGGAAAATGAAGCTGATGGTTCAGGTGACTTGCCCAAGTTCTTCTGTCTACTGAGCTAAGCTTCTGTTGCTGGACAAGGCCCTACACCAGCTGTCATTTACATGTTTGGCTTGTAAGAGAAGGGAAAAAGTCTTTCCCCTCTACTCATCTTAGATTCTCAGGCTGGGGCTCTGTGTGTTAGACTGACAAAAAGACAGATTAACGAGAGAAGAACAGACAGACACTGATTAACGCATGCACTGAACTCACAGTGGGAGCAATCAGTGATGAGGAACTCAAACGGGTGGTTAGAACTAGGGCTTCATACATAGCATCTGAACAGAACAACAATAAATTTTTAGAGAAGTGATAAGACGAGGGAAAAGATCTCTGAGTTTCTAGGGCAGCAAACTGAAAGCAGTAAACAGGACTAATGGACAGGATGTGTTATATAGATTTTTCTGGTGGTCTCTGGGCTGACAAGGGTCTAGAATTATCTCTGGGAATTAAATTCTGTCCTTCCCTGGTAGAGAGGAGAGGAGAGGAGAGGTAGCGTTACAAATTGATGTCTTGCTTTTAGACGAATAGGGGAAGGTCAGAGCTTTTCTTGTATCTGCTTCATCTCGACTGCTTTCAGCTCAAAAATCAAAATGCCAAAGTGGCATATTTTTGGGTAGCATATTCTGCTACCCTTTAGTATCTCAGAATTTGGAAACCTAATGATTCAAAGGAAAAAAGGGATAATAACAGCTAGCATTTGAAAGGTAATTTGGAATAAGACAGCAGAGAGCAGGTAAATTAGAAAGTTAGAAACAGCAACAACAACACCTGGTTTTTATTTTTGTTTTTTTCAAGTTTCAAACAGAAGGTAATATTATTTATGATCCTGGAGCTAAAATAGGCCTGAATTCAAATGCCAACTCTTCTGTGTGACCCCAGACAAGTGCTTAACCTCTCAGAGTATTAGTTTCTTCCTCTTTAAAATTATGATGATTAAAATAGTCTCATCAGCTTGTAGGGGAGAGTTTAATTGTATCATAAATGCAAGGTTCCTGAGGTGGGGGAGATGTCCCATAGTTCCCAGACCCCTTTCCCCAACACCACAGGTGCTTAACGAGAGACCTTCAAGGATTAAGTAATGCTTTTCTGAAAAGTTGTTTTTAAAATGGTCTCTGCTGCAGCCCTAGAATTCTGAAGGAGAGGGCCTGAAGGTGATCGTCCCTGCAGGGAATGAAGCCATTATAAATTATGACAATTTCCTCTAAGTAGAGGCAAAACACCAGGGCTTTAAAAGACCCATAATGTCCTGTTCCACATCTCAAAGACTTCATGGAGACATGGATGTAGAATGCCTGGCAGCTTTCTGCTTGGTCCAAATGCTTCCAAGTGATAAAAGCCCTTGCTGTCTCAATCTCTTAAGCCAGGCCAAAGTAGCACATAAAGGAAGTTTTAACTCTATCCACTCTTCCATTCTGGGCAGGGCGTATCCTAGAGCCAGCCTCTCTGCCAGGGAGGTGACAGAACCCAAGAAAGCAGTAAAAATAAAAGAAAGAATTTTAAAATTGAACACCAAACAAGACACACAAGTGAATAAGCACACAGATAGTGCCTTGGGAGAAAAGGCAAAAAAAAAAAAAAAAGCTTAAAATCAAAAAGAAATGAAGGAAAAGAGAAAAAGGTTTGAGAGAATATGATGAACACTGAAGACATGCAAGGAAGATCCAACATACTCAATCCCTAAAGAAGAAACTCAAAGCTAGGCAGCCAAATAATAAAATTATAATTCATCAGGAAAACTCTCCTGAAATAAAGAAATTTTTATTTGGAAATGCTTTGAAACTACACTTTGAAGGAGGACCCTGTGTAACAAATACCAAGTAACAAATACCAAGACGTATTCTAGCAAACTTTTTCAACTAAAAGGAAAAAGAAAAACAGCCATTGGATATCTAGGCAAGAAGAACATGAGACTTATAAGGGAAAAACGATCATCATCAGATTTTTTACTAGTCCAAAGAAAATAGGGTAACATATTTAACATACTCAAGGAAGGAAATGTGTTCCAAAGATTTTATATACTTGAAAGCAAAACTTCCAAGTATAAAGAGCACTGTAGGGGAGGAAGGAGTTCCCTCTGCCCTCCAAGGTTTGATAACTGGGTCTATGAAATAAACTGACAATAAGCAGATTAACAGGCGACAACTAATACAATAAATAAAAATTTATTAAATTTTAATCTTACATGCACAGGGGCAGCACAGGGGAAAAAAAGTGAGTCCTCATAAAGACAGTGAGTTTTGAGAGTTTATATACCATCTTAATAAGGGAAGGGGAGGGGAGCTTTAGGTGACTTAGGAGAGCAGATGATTTTTAGGGAAGATGAATGGGCTCTTAGAAGAATAAGTGGGAGATAGGATAATGCGTGACAAAGTTTGGGTGTGCTGTGGACATCAAGTCTTCTCTCCAATAATAAGAGTCAATCTTCTCAGGTTGTTGAAGCTCCCAGAGAAGGGATTTATAATAGTTCAGTTCCTTTTGGAGACTCTGTCTTCAAGCAGATAAGGGGACTTCAGAGAAAGCCTCTCCCTACATTTGCTGTTTTTCAAGTGCTTTCAATTCAAAACAATCAGTATAACATAGCAGCATGTTTTGGGGTGGCATGTTCAGCTGATGGGCTGAACTCCTTCAACAGGGACTCCTACAGAACTAGGGGACTTTGTTTCTAAGAGGAATTTACTAGAGAAGCTTCAGACAACCAAAATGACTAGGGAGACATGAGCTGACGGAATGGTGGGATGTGTTAAACACAAACTTACTGAAAAATTAAGATTAAAATAAGGATCAGAAAGAGAGACAATCGTATACAATAGCCATCTGCAACAATGTAGACACAATAAAAAATTAAAAGAAGGGAGGGATAGAAAAGTTAAAAATGTAAAAAACTTTATTGTTTTTAGTAATCCTAGTGGGTGGTAGCAGTCTTAGCGATGTTACATGTGTCAGTTCTTATGTGTATAGTGTAATTATGGAATGAGTAATTATGCAGTATTCTAATTCTATTACCTCCTATGTCCTTGAGAACCAGGACTTCTGTGTGGGAAATGGAAATAGAGACATTTATGAAAGAGGTTAAGTTAAAACTCTGCAGTCCTGAAATTGAATTGGAAATCTCAGTGTGAGCCCATGAGGTATTTTATTATATATCCTAGCTCTGTCTGCTGAAAAGTCCTTGAAATAATGACCAGTGCAGTGATAATGAGCATTCCTACTGCCCAGATTATGATATTAAAATACCATTTCCCACTAAAAGCAATCAGGGCTTCTTGAATAAATAGCTGATTCCTGGTCTGTGGCAGGAAATGTATAAGTCTGGATTATTTTGTCAGAGCAAGTAGCCAGGAAGCTATCAGAGGACTATCAGGACTTAGGAGTCAATTGGAAGGAGTTCCCACTGCTCCAAAATGGAACAATTTGAGTTTTAATAATAAGAAAAAACAATAATAATTAAAATACCTAATATTTAGTAATAAGGAAAAAATCCCATCAAACTTGTTTATGTTCATGAATTCCTACCTTGCCACATTGCAGGATGACAGAGAACCACTTCATCTTGAAAACTAAAAGAAAATAATCAGGATTTATCCTGCTTCTTCTATATCAATTTACCAGTGGGTAAGCAAATAGTAAATAAAGAAAGGTCTCTTTATAGAATTATTTTATATAATAACTACAATAAAATCATGTAATTAGCACACAATCATTTTGCAACCCACCACTCTAACTTAGCAGATGTAGGCCAAGCTGTGAGCTTCAGTGGTTGCTATCATCAGAGATGTAGAGACCATCAGACCATTATGAGCCTCCTGATGAAAGAACACTCCACTATCTAAATCTTTGCCAAAGGGATCAAACTAAAACCTGATCAAGCCTCTAGGTACAGCTGCATGCATGAACTTCACCATGAACATATAAATCAGTAAAATCCAGACTAGCAAACTCTGTAGTTCAACTTGCCTGGGTTTTTCAACAAACATATTTTTAGGAACGGAAAGAGATGGAGCAGGAATCTGTAAATGAAAAGAAATTCAAGTACACATCACATTTTTTTTAAATGGGAAAAACAAAATGTTGGCAACAGTGCAGAGAAACAGGCTAACTCATGTACCACAGTGCAACTGTAGAACACAGTCACTCTGGACAGTAGTTCAACAATCTTTTCTAAAATTAAAAATGCACTAACCATATGACCCAGAAATCGCATTCTTTGGCATTTATCCCAGAGAAATAAAAAGTTGTGTTTACACAAACATCTATGCATGAATGTTCATAGCAGCTTTATTCATAATAGCCAGAAATTTGAAACAGCCTAAATGTTCTTCAATGGGTGACTGGTTACAAACTGTAACTCATCTGTACCGTGGCATACTACTCAACAATGAAAAGTCTGTGTATTAATACACACAACAGTGTAAATAGACCTCAAGGAAATTATGTTGTGTGATAAAGTCTCTCAAAGGTTGCATGATTTATAGATCCACTCTGGGATATTCTTGGAATAAATTATGGAAATACAAAACAGATTAATAGTGGCCGGGGTAAGATTTGAGAGGGGCGGAGATGGTTGTGGCTATAAGGGGGTTAGTATAAGGGAAACTTGTGGTGATCTAAGAGTTCTCTGTCTTGATTGTGGTGGTGGTTACCCAAAGCTACATACATGGTAAAAATTGCATAGCGCTATAAACACATACACACACAAATGAGCGAGTATATAATTGATGAAATTCAAGTAAGCTCTGTAAATTGTATCGATATTAATTTCTTGGTGCTTATAGTACAACTGCTATACAGGATGTTAACATTGGAGGAAAAGAGTGAATGGTGCTTGGAACCACCCTGTACATTTTTTTTGCAACTTCCTGTGAATCTATAATTACCCCTCAAAAATTTTTTTAAATGGGCAAGGTTAGACAATAGTAGTTAAGAATGCACAACTGGGTTAGAAAACTAGCAAAATGTAAGAAAGTGGTTACTATATAAGTTGCGGTAAAGGTAGTTCTGGAGGGAGTGCGGGAGGGAGTTGTAATCAAGATGGGTGTGTGAAGGGGCTTTGACACGTTTGGTGAAGTTGTATGTCTTGACTAAGGAGATGGTGTTAGGAATTTGCATCATAGTAATTCACCAAACTATATTTTTTGTGAAACTGTGTGTGTGGTGTACATGTACACGTATGTGTATATTCTGTGGATGTGCTTTTGTTTGTGGAGCAGAGGAAAAGGTGAACAGGGACCATTTAAGCACACACAGTAGATTACTTTCACCTAATACCAGACAGCTGCTGAAATTGGAAGGCTTAATGAGCTGGTGTAATGCTCTTAGGTTTATGTCTTTGCATTAACAGAGAAAAACCTCCAAATGGTCCAGGTTTAAGTAATAGGATGCATTCTGAATTGTTAAAATTAGACTATTTTGGTAGTAATAAACATAGACAATTCCACGCTTCATCTTGAGAATGCATGTTTTTAAAGATAGCAGGAAATCCATAGTTCGGGCTGTGGTGAATTATAATCTAATGAATTTGCAATGATCATAAATTATTAAGCCACCACAAAATTGTAGCTAATTGGATTCCAAGGCCTGTTAAAGCTTATAACCATTTCCACTGATATTTTCAAGACCTTCTTACAGAGTGAGCATCTTGACTATTCTGTGTGTAGGATGGGTGAGGAAGGAATGTCAGGACTCTTTTCCCTAAAGGAAGTGTCCCAGAATGCATTTGGTCTCTCTTACCTTGCATCTGGGGAAATGCTGCAATTTATTATAATGGCCTTTAAATGTGACTTGTGGTGTGAGGTGATACCTCATTGTAGTTTTGATTTGCATTTCTCTGATAATTAGTGATATTAAGCAATTTTTCATGTGCCTATTGATCATTTGTATGTCTTCCTTGGAGAATTGCTTGTTTAGGTCTTATGCCTATTTTTGGATTGTGTTCTTTGTTTTTTTCTTATTATATTATATGAGCTGCTTATGTAGTCTGGAGATCAAGCCTTTGTCTGTTTTGTCATTTGCAAAAATTTTCTCCCATTCCATAGGTTGTCGTTTTGTTTTATTTATGGTTTCCTTTGCTGTGCAGAAGCTTGTAAGTTTAATTAGGTACCATTTGTTTATTCTTGCTTTTATTTCTATTGCTTGGATAGTCTGCCCAAAGAGTACATTTCTGAGATGTATGTGAGATAATGTTTGCCTATGTTTTCTTCTAGGAGGTTTATTGTATCTTGTCTTATGTTTAAGTCTTTAATCCATTTTGAGTTGATTTTTGTATATGGTGTAAGGGAGTGTTCTAGCTTCATTGTTTTACATGCTGCTGTCCAGTTTTCCCAACACCATTTGCTGAAGAGACTGTCTTTATTCCATTGTATGTTCTTGCCTCCTTTGTCGAAGATGAGTTGACCAAAAGTTTGTGGGTTCATTTCTGGGCTCTCTATTCTGTTCCATTGGTCCATATGTGTGTTTTTTGTACCAATACCATGCTGTCTTGATGACTGTAGCTCTATAGTATTGTCTGAAGTCTGGGAGAGTTATTCCTCCAGCCTCTTTGTTTTTCTTCAGTAATGCTTTGGCAATTCTAGGTCTTTTGTGGTTCCATATAAATTTTATTATGATTTGTTCTAGTTCTGTGAAATATGTCCTGGGTAATTTGGTAGGGCTGTGGAGAAAAGGGAACCCTCTTACACTGCTGGTGGGAATGCAGTTTGGTGCAGCCACTGTGGAAAACAGTATGGAGATTTCTCAAAAGACTAGGACTAGACTTACCATATGACCCAGGAATCCTGCTCCTGGGCACATATCCAGAAGGAACCCTACTTTAAAAATACACCTGCACCCCAATGTTCATAACAGCACTATTTACAATAGCCAAGACATGGAAGCAGCCTAGATGTCCATCAACAGATGACTGGATAAAGAAGATGTGGTATATTTATACAATGGAATACTATTCAGCCATAAAATGACAATGTAATGCCATTTGCAGCAACATGGATGTCCCAGGAGAATGTCATTCTAAGTGAAGTAAGCCAGAAAGAGAAAGAAAAATACCATATGAGATTGCTCATATGTGGAATCTAAAAAAAAAAAAAAGAACATAAATACAAAACAGAAACAGACTCATAGACATAGAATACAAACTTGTGGTTGCCAAGGGGGTGGAGGGTAGGCAGGAACAGATGGGATTTCAAAATTGTAGAATAGATAAACAAGATTACACTGTATAGCACAGGGAAATATATACAAGATCTTATGGTAGCTCACAGCAAAAAAAAATGTGGCAATGAATATATGTATGTTCACATATAACTGAAAAATTGTGCTCTACACTAGAATTTGACACAACATTGTAAAATGACTGTAACTCAATAAAAAAATGTTAAAAAAAATAAATGTGACATGTGGGTTCCTTGGCTGTCTCCCCACCTTAGTACTTCAAAGCTGCTTGATCGCAGAGAATGACCAGGTCCAGAGTGGACTCTAAACAAGAGCTAGCTGAAAGGAGCCTATTGTGTGCAACAGGTTTTTCCTCAAAGATTCTGGCTGGGAGCATTCCTCAAAGAAGATTCTACCAGATTTCCACATGGTAAAGGAGAAACGTTTACCCAAAGAGTATGGTATAAATGTTTTATCAAAGAGGGAATGCATTTTTAGAAGAGCTTCCCAACACAGGTGAGAATATGGAAGCTACAGAGCAGGTGTGTATGAAGTCTAAGAAAACAGTCATTGGAGAGTTCAGGTTGGAGTCCTCAATTTGCAGATTTTACAGGTACTGAGAGTGATGATTTCATATTGAATGGGGAGGGCTAAGTGATGATCAGTAAGGCAATTTAGTGGAGAAGAGAGATGTGTGGTCTCGTCACCAGGTTGGGGATGGGCGTGGAGTGAGCTGTGCAGGGGAGGTGACGACGTTTGTAAGTTTAATAACCTGAAATAGCAGAGACTCCAGTCCATATTTTGTTCCAATAATTTCTTACTCTGTCTCCTCTTTTCTTCCTCGTCTTCCACCTTTAGAAAACCACCCATTTTTCCCCTGTGTATTTCCTCTTGGTTTTAAGGTAACAGTGTCATTATATCTTGAGTGTCTAAAAGATGTAACAGTAGTTCTAATAACAGGGAACTCAACTGAAGTTTAATTTCCTCTTTGGGACTTTAGTGTTCCTGCTGAACATTCTGCTGTGGCTCTTTGAAGGAGAAATATCAATTCCGACATATCTTGGTTTAGAATAAATTACTTATCAAGTTGTTCACATGCTTGTTATGAAGCAGTTTGGGCAATCACTAAAATCATGAAATGTAATGGTATGAATCTAATAATGGGGAATTTCATATACGAACAGAATAAAGTCATCTTATTGGGAATTTCTTCTGGTTTTGAAAAGTGATGCTCTGTTTAGTTGCCCTTCTGTAATATTTGTCCTTCCATATGGTTTTCTCTATTCAAGAAAATTAACACTTGACTTAGAATGGATAGTCTATAGAAGGAAGCTTTATTCTTCTTCACGATCTGCCTTTGGTGTTACTAGCCATATGTGGTACTCCGCTGTTAGTAGTTATAATATGGAAGGAGTAAATAGTCATTCTTATTTGTAATGATGTCATGGCTCATCACATGGCAAAGCAGATGTGGACACACCATCTTCTGTTGCCTTGTCTGTCTGCCTGCTTTGTCTCCATCTCCCTCAATAAAGGTCATCCTTATGGAGCAAGCCCCTAATCCATACCTTGGAACTTTGCATTTCAACTTCGGTGCCATTCCCACTGCCCTCTCCACTCTCTGCAGGCAGGCACGCCATTCGAGCTGGCCGGAAGGAGCCCGTGCCCCACCAGGAGCGCATGGAGCCGTTCACCTCCTTTCCTTGGGCCTCTTGGGACATCAGCTTTCAGGCTGTCTTGTCACACACACAAGAGTCAGGCTTATTTCACTGATCTGCCTTCAGTCCTGAATGTCAAAATGTTTGAACCAGTTTTTGAGTAGAAACGGTCTTAGACAACTCCTTGGCTACTTAACACTCATCTTTCCTCCTCTTGTTGTTTTGGCCCTTTCAAGGGGCAGGAGGACAGGCCTCCTCTGGTTGTTTTGGCCCTTTCAAGGGGCAGGAGGACAGGGCTGTGTCTGCTTGTCTTCTTCCCTGGCCCCCTTGTGTCCTCATCCCTAGCACAGTGCCTGACACAGATGACTATATTTTTACTAAGTCGTGAGTGACACCATGAATAAATGCAAAAGGGAAGCATGCTGACTTGCAGCACCTCTTCTTCATGTTCTTTCTTAAGTTCTGTTTTCAATTTCATGCTTTCTGTGTTGTGGCCTCCATTTAATTACCATATGATCCAGCAATCCCATTCCTGGGAATATATCTGGAGAAAATTCTAATTTGAAAAGATACATGCACCCCAGTGTTCATAGCGGCACTATTTACAATAGCCAAGACATGGAAGCAACCTAAATGTCCGTCGACAGATGACTAGATAAAGATGTGTGTATGTGTGTGTGTGTATTACTACTCAGCCATAAAAAAGAATGAAATATGACATTTTCAGCACCATGGATGGACCTAGAAATTATCATACTAAGTGAAGTAAGCCAGACAGAGAAAGACAAATATCATATGGTATCACTTATATGTGGAATGTTTCATCTTTTAATGAATATTTATTGAATATTCCTCTTAACACCGAAGTTATTGCTGTGCCCAGGATTATGCTGGATGCTAGATTTATCATACTTGATGTACTCGTGAAGTCATAATCCAAGCCCAGAAAGCTCAGCATCCACTGGGTCTGGTGGGCAGTCAGATATAGAAGTAAGTTTTCCCTTCCCTAAGTAATATGATGCCTGCTTCATTTGATCTCACATGGACAGATATACATGGATTCCCCTTCCCCTTCCACAACCAATGAGTGCCTAAGAGAACTAGAAATAAAGTCCCATGGTGTCAAAAAGAACAATGTTACCCCTTACAAGTACAGAATTTTTGGAATTGTATCCAGCATTGCTAGAAATCATACTGTTGCACACCTGCCAGCAATCTTAATTTTAAAAACATGATACTCACTTTCCTTCCTGACTAGGGCAGTATGTATCAAATTCTCACCCAGAAGTATTGAAAGCAGAAAATAATTAGCATGGATATTATTGTTAGGGGATGTGGGAAGAAATAGCCATATAGAAACCGAACCTTTCTATTAGGCCTTCTGTTCTCAGTTTAAAATTAACACAAACTTTGGACTTTGTTCTAAAATCAAGCATTTGTTGTCCATGAAGTAAAAATGAACCCCTGGAAAATGCGCCCTAATCTTAAGCTCTGTGTGCCCCTGGCCTGTTGCCTGCACACCCCAGTTTGCTAAGTTCAGAAGTAGGATTTGCAAGTTTGAAAGATACTTTAAAAGTTCAATGAAAAAAATAAATTCTACCCTTAAACACTTAGGTGATATTAAGGGAAATAAAATACGGGCAATGTAAGGGCGATACTGAGCATAACACATCCACACAAGATTTCAGAGAAGCAACATTTACCTTGAGAGGGGAAACTTCCAGGAAGTTTTCAAGAGAAGGCAACATTCCAGGAAGTAAGAATCTTCCTTCATATGTAAAGTGAAAATATAGCTCAGGATCTACTTTTTAGTTTCTCTGTCTCTTCCTCCCACATCTAGTCTGAGAACAGCTCACCTCACAACTTTAAGACCTTGGTCAAATTACTTAATCTCTTGGAGTCTGTTTTCTTATTCAGGTCATAGGAATAATAATTGCGTCTTTTGCTATTTTTATGGGACTGCAGCCATAATTTTTAAAACATAATTTATGCAAAGTGTCTGGCACCTAGTAAAATTCAATAAATGTTAGTAGTAATAACAGTAGTTCAATGAAATGACACACAATTAGCTGTGGAAGGAAATATTAAAATACACAAAATTGCATTTGTGGTGAACTTTTTAAAGAATTTCAGAAGGTATAGAAAGAGCAATACTGGGGTTAGGAGATCAACAGTATTTTTAACCCTAACAATTATTTTTGTTCACGCTGGCAGTAGGGTTTATGAGCAGGGAAGTTAAATGACTGGAAATGCACTTAAAGAAAAGCAGTTAGGCAACCCAGTGCAACCCAGTCCTGGTGATGTCAGTACACTCCTGAACATGGCTGGTAGTGGAGGGAGCAGAAAGGTGAGATGGGCAGGCCTGATGTGCTGCAGAGCATGATAGGAGAGCTCTTCCCAGCATGCATTTGAGTTCCTTCATCACAGTCACTTGGTGAATGCATAAGAAATGCAAACTCATTTTCCAATTGAACTAAACAAAAAATCTAATCTGAGCAGCATTTGCTACACTGCATTGACGGGCATTCGAGAATCAGGTATAACTGATTTGGGAGTTATGTGTTGTTCTGATTGCTCGCACTTTGTTTTTGTGTCCTTTGGCACAGGAAACCTGGAGTTGGGGTATGGGCTTACCCTTCCACCTTTGCTATTCGGTTTGCATTCTGACAGATGTTTATTTGCTGACTTGTATGTATACGTGTCTTTGAGTTTTCTGCTTGAAATATGGTACCTAGAATTTTTTTTTCAAAAAGCAGAAATATACAAGATGCAAAAATATCTACACCGTAGTAGTTGAACCTAGTATTTCAGTCTCAGTTGAGTTTTCATGGTTGTCCTGCTGCTAAGCTGAAATAACTTTGTTTTTTTTTCCATGAAAGTATAGTTGATTTACAAGCTGAAATAACAATAGAGTGACCAATTTAAAATTATTACTAGTAGCGTTTTACTTTCTTATTTCCTAGATTTAGTAGAAGTGGTTAAGACTTTTTGTAATGAGTTCATTTTGTAATGGTAACCTTAGAATGCCTGTGATTTAAAACTAGCAAAAGTTCTTGACAACATTATGCACACTTAGGGAAAGGAGAAGGGGTACACTTAAGCCTAACAGATATTTTTCAACATAACATTGGGCAGGCTTCCCCGGTCTGACAGTCCTGGGTCCACTGGGGCTTTCTAGTACAGCTGGATGGAGTTGTAGGTGCTTATTCAAATTTGGGCATGGGGTAGACTTGGGTGATCAGGTTGTAAGTGTACCCTTCCAAGTTAGTACCCTCCCCCGCCATCTACTCCAGGAGACTCTTAGCAACTGAAATCATCTCAGATCCAAGGTGACCAATGACTTAAATGGTCATAATTGGATTTTCATGTAGAATGTTTCTCTTTGGCATGTGTTCAAATGAGCTCAGGTGTTTGGCACCCTCAAATATGGCGGTCAAAGACTTTTATGTCCTCATGCCTACAAACATAGCCTGGTTGGTCAAACAAGAATAAAGAATGAGCTATTACAGCAGTTCCCATGATCATATTGTATGTGTATAAGTTTGTAATTTTCACTGTGTATGAGGCAATAAATAATCATGCTACTGAGACCTTGCATAGTGAGGCCAGTATCACTTCACTCAGTGATTGTCACCATAAAACCACAGCACCTCTGCATCTCATCGGACATTCAGAATGTTCTTAAAGGGGCTAGAAATAGGCAAATCAAATCTCTTTTGAACTCTACTACCTCATATATGCCTCATGTGCCCATAACTTACCTGAATGAAGCCTTTAAATGAGCTGTTGATGTCCTATTAGCCATTTTTTTTCCTCCCAAAGAAATTCATGTTCAGCTGCAAGGTAACTGCCCTGTCTGAAATTTACAGGTCTGTCAGCCATAAAAAACATTAATGCATAATACATAAACAAAATGTATACTCTTTTTGCAAAAAATGGCAAAAAAAGGGGGAGAGAGACAAAGGAGTTTAGTCTCTGCTTTCCAAAGGGAGAAAACATGAATGTTGCATTTTTATTTTTGATGCCTTTTTGCCTTTAAATATATGAGATGACTATTAATGCCCATATTCACAGCAGGGGTAGGAGGAAAATGCAGTAAATTGTAAAGCACATTTACATTATAACAAGGCCCAGGGAAGCACTGTAATTCACACAGTTATTTCAACAGAGGTTTGGACTCCCTCCAATTTAATTTTCTGAAGTTGGGCTGTGCAGCTGGGTCATTCCTGGTCTAATCTGGGAAATGTATCTCTTAAGGCTGCGGATCAGAATGCCAGTCTCCCAGCTGTCACCAAGGAACATCATTTACAGCCACGGAGGTCCGAGGGCAGAGCATCAGAATCACTTTATGTGGACCCAGCAGCCTAGCTAGCTTCATAAATTCTGTTGCAAAGAGCGATAATCAATATTTCATGTTTAATGATGCAGGGCTAAAATTAGTATAGATTTTATGTCTTCTACTTTTCCAAATTATGCAAACATTAGTAACCCCTTTTTTAGTGCCCTTGTTACACTTCCATTAAAAAAGGGGTGATGGGGTCGTGATGGAGGAGATTGAGGAAGCCTGGTGATGTTTAACTGAATGATTGAATAGTCAAAAGGGTCAAAGTAATTTTGGATTTTACCTTTTGTTAAATACTTACCCTTAGGTTAATACAAAATTATTCCAAGCTCAAAAATGACGTGTGTAAGTGGTACAGGCTTTGTCACCCTTAGCTACACAATGAAGCGAATTGCAGATTGTGTCCACGTGTTTTAAGTTACCTTAAGTGCTCCGGGATATGCTGAGAATAAAATGGCCAGGACGTAAGTTGGAAAAGTTAAAAGTTTGCCATTTAGCCGCAAGTGCACTGTAGAGAAAAAGCAATTTTGAGTGTATTTCTGATTTTAATCTTGTCCAAAGAACATACCCTGCTTGTTTAGACAGTAGAAGTAGCAGGAACAGGAAAAAAAAAATAACCCAAGAAGAGTGTTTTGTTAGTGGTCAGGTTACGCGGCCAGCTAAGTGGCCGCAGAGAAGAGCTCGTCTAGCCTCTTAGCTGTACTCTCCTGTTTGTGACAGGAGAAGAACCTGCAGGATTAAAGTGGGAGGGGGAAGCCAGA
Source organism: Vicugna pacos (assembly GCF_048564905.1). NCBI lineage: Eukaryota > Metazoa > Chordata > Mammalia > Artiodactyla > Camelidae > Vicugna > Vicugna pacos. Next base: position 34,083,997 of record NC_132987.1, read on the forward strand.
CACAAAAGAACAAGATCCAGAATCCACCATCCAGCCTAGGGGTTCACACCTAAGTGACTTCGAAACAGTTCTAATGACAGTGGGAAGCACGGACTCATTTTGGCAAGTGGTCAGTTATTCCCGCTAATAGTACAGCCTGCAGTTCACAGCCACTCACAGCACAGATTTCATTTGGAAAAATGAGATTAAGGAATAGGGAATGCTCTCTGTCTGGGTTATACTTGAATAATTCACTTATACTTGCAGAGGGGCTTAGCCAGATGTCAAAAAAGTTAAATCGAGCATGGTAGAAATTGTCCCCTTACCTGGTGAGTCAAACCGAGCCAGAAAATTGAGGTGAGGCCCTTGAGTTGGGACAACTTCTCTGATAGGGAACAGCCATCAGAAAAACATGTTCTTCTGTTAATTAATGTAATTAGTTAATACTATTAATTGAATTTGTTGGATTATAGAAAGTGAATTGCAAGGATAGGGCAAACAAAAGCAAACTTACTATCTTTGAGACTTATGAGCCAGAGTTCAGGGAGAAGACAGAGGACTCACTGAAGAGGGAGAAGGATGTGCCTGTGGATATGGGCAGGGTGTAGGGAGGACCATGGGGGATGGTGGAGCATCTGGGGCTAGCAAAAACTGGAAGCGAAAGAGGAGGGAAGGGAACAGTGGGAAAGAAATGTCTGGGAGGGGTGAGAAAAGGGAGCAGTTATGGGAATGTGGCAACAATGGCCAAGTGGCAGAGGCCGTCCCACGGAAGCTGTGGCCTTCAGTGACGCCAACCTGTGCTCTAGGAAGAGAGGGGAACAGAATAAATCCTCCAGCTGCTCTCTTCTGTTCCCCTCTGGTCTCGTGCCAGTGCCTTCCACTGCTCAAACCCTATCCAGAGCCACAAAACTAAGAGGCTTGCTTGATAAAGTCTAATTTTGAGTCCCCTGGAGCACAGAGGAGAGTGGAGATGAGCAAAGAGTATAAATGGAAGTCAAGGGGGACCAAGTGTCAGTTATGCAAGATGAGTAAATTCTGGAGATGTAATGTGCAACAGTGTACTTAGTTAACAGTACTGCAGTGGGAACCCGAAATGCACTAAGAGGGTAGATTTTAGGTGTTCTCACCATACTCACACACAGAAAAAAGAAAAGAAAAGAAAAGAAAAGAAAATGGTAGTTTTGTTACTAATTTGTCCATTTCTTTTTCTGTTTTTTGTTACATCTGGGATACAGTCTAACTCACCTGGTGTAATATGCATTTTAAAAATGACGTAACTATTACACACCTAGTTTATAGACAGATGAAATAAGTTTATTCCAACCAAAAAAAAAATGTGAGATGATGGAATGTATTAATTAGCTTGATTGTGGCAGTATTTAACAAGGTGTACAAATGTCAAATATACACCTTAAATATATACAATTTATAATTGTCAATTACACCTCAATAAAGCTGGAAAAATATAATGTTAAATAAAAAAGAAAGCTACAGAATGATTAAAAAGAAAGAGAGAGTGAGTGTATCTGGAGAGGCAGAGAAAAGTCACCAGACAACATATAATTTCTTGGGATTTGGGGGCTGTTGAGCTGCTAAGATTTCCTCTCAGTCAGATCAATGCATTCAGTTCATTTATTCTACAGATATTTATTAGGTACCAACTAAATGTTTCATTGGGGGAATAGGCACCTCAAGGTGAGTGAGTCACCATCTCTGACCTCAAGGAGCTCAGTGGTGGGCCTGGGTGGGTAAAGGGGCATTGCTAAAACAGGGATCACTAGGAAGCAGGATGAGGTACCAGGCCCTCATGCTAAGTTAGGAAAGGCTCCATGGAAGAGGGAAATGTGGGGGGCCTCTGAAGGAAGAATGAGAGTGGGCCAGTAGCAGAGTTGGGGACACAGCTGTCCTCGAATGTCCAATAAGAGAGCATGGGAGTTCAGGATTGGGTGAAGTTTCATCTGGAGAGACAGTCAGGCTGTGGCTGAGGTCCTGGAATCCATCTGAAAGCACCAGGCAGCTGCGTTGGTTTCTAGCAGGGAAATGGCACATTTAGATATGAAACCAGAGACAATGAAGAAGAGTAAGGGAAGAAACCAATGATGAGAAAGACCAATTTGTATATGTTTTTAATGGCAAATTAAAACTTTCTCAAAGAGTGAAACTCTGGGCGAAGATCCATTGAGCAAGCCGACTTCCTATCCATTTCCCAGAAAACAGGACGCAGTTTGGAACTTCCAGGCCAGTTGAATTGAAGTGCTTTTGTATAGTTAGCTTAAGTAACCAAATGATGAAATCAATCCTCCAAATTGTCAGCAGAGCAGCTGTTCAGAAAGCTCTTGTTAGTCATTGACCTTATGTTTAATATGATTTCCTAGAATGTAGACAGTTAGATTGAATAAAGTACTGCATCAAAGCCCTCCTGCCCCCTCCCCACAGCTCCCTGCAAATGAAGGAACCAAGGGAAATAGAGTAGCTGGCACGGAATGCAAAAGCCCACGCCTTCCTGCCCCCCAGATGCCCAGGGAAAAAGAGGAGAAGAAAACACATCACGCGCATGTGTAAGAGAAGACGGCTCAGTCTCTTTCCTAATCGTAATGCAGGGGGAGAGAAAGAGCAAGTTCACGACCTAAAAATCCACTTCTTGTTTTCGAGAATATCTAAGGATTCTTATCCACCCTATTTCCTTTCTGTGTAAAAGTAGCTTTAAACCTGACCTTTTATATGACCTGAATTTATTGCTTATGTCACTGGAGGGAGGATGGGATGTGCTGATGTACAGTGTGGTATGAAGTTGAACAAATGGGGAGTGGGGATTGACCTAGGGGTGACCTAGGAGACGTGGATGTCTGCTGGGTTAGGAGCATGCTGAGACCAGTCCTGATGGTCTTTTAGGGGCGAATGAGTGATTAGTGCTAACTGGGGCTTCCTCATGACATTTCAGCAGTTTCTGATGTGAGACCAGTGGGGTGACCTCAAGGAATGGTGGTCTCCCCAGGACCAGACTTCTGTGGGTCTTCCTTAAATCCTGCTGTGACTAACAAGACTGGGGACAGGCAGTCTCACCAGGAACCTGGGCCAACTTCTGTCATGTCTCTGAAGCTGAGGCAGTGGGATTACGGGGACTGTGGAAGCCTGACGTTCAGAGCAGGAGTGTGTGCACGTTTGTGTGTGTGTATGTGTCTGAGCACTGGGGCTCAGGGATGAGGTTACCAAAAGAGTTACCAAGAGACAAGAGAGGATGTTTGCTAAATGGCCAAACCCAGCTCGTGTCCCTTGGCGTCCGTCACGCAGCAACTAGCAAACCAAATGCTGTTGACAGAGTAAATTTGGAAGAGTGTGGATGGGTCCACGTAAACACATTCTTACTCTGGAAGAATAACAGGAAACATTATCTTTAGTGATGGGAAAAAAATCACACAATTCGAGTGGCAGTATTGTATTTTAATTTGGTCAAGAATCAAATTGTATGTTTAAGCACTTATCCATTGCAGAGCCCAGAACTCTTAATGGTGATTATCTCAATTTTGTTAACGGTTGTCCTGAAATATTATAATCCATAAGTACACGCGATCAGTTTGTAAGACACTTCTTTTCTTTTTCACAGGAAGAACTGAAAAGATTGCAGAATCCTTTAAAACAAGTTAATGATGGAAAATATTTACTTGAAAAGTAAGTAAAAATACTAACAGAAATTAAGGTTGATGCTGAAAAGCTTACATTAAAAAAAACTACTTGACAAAGACAGAAATAAATAAGTAAATTTATTTTATGATATCATTTTGGCCAGGAATGTGGCTCATTTGAGGTAGATGTATGGCTAGTTGAGCTACAATACACAAGCTGTACTGATTAACAGAGTAATATGATGCCAGAAGATGTCCCTGATGGTATGTCGGAGGGCTTGCAACTTAACCCTGCCCTGTCTTTGACTTTAAATCAGTGAGGTGTATAGAAGGAAGTAAAAAAATTTGCAAAAAGCACAAGGGTAACACCAAGACTAATGGAATGAACATTTGAAACAGTACTGCAGAATGGAATGAAACTGAGCTGGAATTAAAAGCAAGAAAAAAAGATGAAATTGAACAAAGTTAAAAGTAAAGTCTTCCATTTAGGTTTTTAAGAAAATTGTACAATTAGAGCATGTGAAAGATGTATTCTGATTTCAGTTCGTGGATAAATGCTTACAGGTTTTATCTGATATTAACATGAGACCATGGTTTTATGTGGCTTTTAAAAATATTACCACAATATTACTCTGACTAATAGGCATACGTTGTCAAGATAGAAAAAGAAAAAATGAACTACCATGAATTGAGTATGTACAAAGCACTCTACCAGTTACTGAACACTTACAGATGTTTCCCCATCAAATTCTGATCACGGCCTTTTGATGTAGGCATTATTGTTTCCATTGAACCGATGAGGAAAGAGGCTCAGAGAGCTTTCAGCACTTGTCTCACTACACTCAGCTGAGAGTGGTGAGGATGCGAATGAAGCTCAGGTTCATTGCCACCAGAGCCCCTGCTCACAACCACTCAGTCCCACTGTCAAGTCCCTGTGAGTGTCACCATGCTTGGGTCTGGGCGCCCCATTAAAATGCACTTTGACCTCCCCAAGACCACCAGAGGAGGTCATTTAAAATTGTGAGAGTTCTGAAATCATGCAAAACTATGCTTCAAATAGCTGAGGATGTGTAGCTTGGGGAAAAGAAATCTCAGAGGAAACATAACAGCTGTTCTTAAACATTTGAAGGAATTTTCCTTTAAAGAGGGGCTAAATTGCTCTTCTTGCTCTAGCAAGCAGAACAGGAATCAATGAGCAGGATTTATGGAGAAACAGCTTTGTGACTCAGAGAAAAAAATATGGTAAAGTTTGTAAAGATTCAGCCTGCCCACCAGAGTGGACTTCTTTGTTAAGGAGTGAGCTGATACCGGAAGTACCCAAGGAGAGTGCACATGACCAGCCATCTGAGATGCTGTGGAAAGCATTCCTGAAAATGGAAGACCCTGGATTTGATTCCTCTTTCTGCTTTTTCCTGGCTTTCTGAGTCTAGAAAAATTACTTAACCACCTTGAGCCCATTTTCCCATCCTGGCTTGACAGTCTTCTTGAGCGCATGAAACGAGGCTCGCATGATAGCGTGGTGCCTTCGATGGCAGCTCCTTCCCTACCCGCCTAGGGGGCTGTTTGAACCAGGCGGACTCTCAAGTTCATCCCATGTCTGTGATTCTAAGAGTTTGCCATGTTAGCACTTGAAGAACAGGTTCATTTGATCAAATGAAGTTTCTGGCTTACCTGTGGCTTTCATTTACCCTTGTTAATTTACCCTTGTTTAATTTACCTGGTTCTCATTAATATGAATAAATAAGAATAAAATAGTTTGATGTTCCTCCTCCCTCTCGCTACCACCATCGCTAGTTATATGTAAACAATAATACCTGAAGGCTTTTGGCTGAAACTGGAAAGAAGGTTTTGTGTTCTATGGTGATTAGTGTGATAATGACATTAGATCAGTGGTTCATCATCTTGACTGCATTTACAATCTCCAGGGAGTTTAATAAAAATGCGCTGGCCTAAGCTCCCCCCACCCCAGACAAATCAAATATGAATCCCTGGGGGTGAGGTCCGAGAATCAGTATTTCTTAAAAGCTTCCTTCATGTGATTCTAATGAGGATCTGGGGTTGAGAACCAGTGGTCTACATGCATTTTAGATTTTTTTTTTTTTTGGTTGTTCAGTAACCTCATTTAGCTTAATTGTCTGAAGACACACTTTCTCTGCGGTATTCGGCTCAGCTCATTTATTTATTAAATCTGGCTATGCTGTTTTTTTATTATTGATTTTAATATAGGAAGTGAACTGTAGAAGGTTTTTTTTTTCCCCTGCTAATTGACCACAATTCTATATTAAGTCCCTCACTAACACCAACATGTATCTTTCCCAGCTCTATGCTGACAGGAAGATATATGAAGATTAATGGTCTACGTGTGGACTTCTGCCTCCTCCCCCTTCCTCTGTTCTTTCCCTCTGATTATCTAGAAGCCTGAGAAAGCTACAAAGCTTCTGGAAATGGCCAGTCTGCTTTGTGTGCTTATTTTTCCCAGTCCTGATTGAGGAATTCCAGGGATGGAATTTAAAGTCTCCTCTCAAAACACACAGGACTTTCATGCTTTGTCCTAACAGTGGCTGCCAGTTGGGACAACCCTACCCACTTGCCTGGAGTTCTGAAGGTCTTCCTGGTCTGCTTCAGGGCAGGCCTGTGTCCTTGAAAGCTGTCAAATTTGATTGAAAAATTGGTGTGCTTTGAGTGAGCAGATTAGGCATTGCATTACAGCTGTAGCTGACTTAGGTGCTGATGTAAATCATCTCAGCTACTTGAAATGACCGTTAGTTAAGCGATAGTGGTGTCATAGCAGTTGATCGGTTATTCCCCCTTGGAATGTTACAGTTATTCTGAATGCTCAACAGAGCTTTGTGGTAGACAGTCAGTGGGAAGGGCGGGGAAGCTGCGACTCCGTTCTGTTTGAGACCATATACTGGGCCACTCTGGTGCGTTTGTGTTCTCTCTCTCTGTGAAGCTTGGCATGTGCCCATACACAGAGACGAGTAATTAGTCAGGCCATTGATGAGGAGGCTGCTTGTGACTGTTGTTTTCGGTAATCATCATTGACTTCAGTAAGACCTTAGGCTGACTGCTATGCTTGGTAAATGCTGAGTCAGGCTGGGTACCTGACACACGTTCTTCTGACATCGTCACTTTATTACCCACAGGCAATTATGGATAGAGCGAACGAAAGCTACCCAATTGAAACCTACAGATATTTGTAGTGTATAGTTTGTTGAGAATTTATACATTGTAATCCCAAATTAATAAATTTGTTAATATTATTAAAAAATTTCTCTTTGTGATGACTTGAGCCCTGTCTTTGGTTGCTATATATCAGCAGGGCCCACAACACCTCACTTGCATCTCTGTTGCCCAATTTGCTAATTTGTTATTAAGGAGTATAACTTACAGCACTTAGAGTATCCTTTTTCTAAGGCTGTTGTTCCTACAAGACTACAGAGCTATAAAAGTGAGACTTTCCATGCCTACCGACACTGGATTAGGTCTCTCTGTGTTTCCCCTTTAATAACATCCATCACATTTAAAATTACTTGTTCAATATCCATCTTCTTGGACCGTAAGAACAGGAACCACGTTTAGTGTTTTCACCATTGTATCCCCATGTTTTACATTATTCCTCGCACAAAGGAGACATTTACTATATCTATAAATGAGGGAATGAGGTTAAATTAATAATGGGCCCTGAACACCAACAGCACAGACCAGATGAGAGGGTTTTTTCCCTTGCCTCTCAGCATCCCATCTGGGCAACCACAAAGCTATCTTGGGCTGATGGCACCACCTAGTGGCCATGTACACATACATATGATCTATCATGTTTTCCTGATCACTTGGTTATTCCTTTCTCAGGAGAAGAAAATACAGTCATTATCCTAATGATGCCTCTAGCATGTTTTTTTTCCTTATCTTTTCCTTTTCTTTACTATCACTATAATACTGGTCCTCATTACCTGGCCAATTTGAATACCCACCTAAATAATTTCCTTCATTCTTCTTGCTCACTCCCACCACAAACCATTCTTAAACATCCCATTCATCACATTTTCCTGTTTCAAATGCTTTATTTCCTGCAGCAGTGTTTTTCAAATTGTAGATCACAATCCATTGATGGTTTCTTAAATCGATTTGATGGGTCACCACTAGCACTTAAAAAAACTGAACTATAATTGAAAATATCAGAGTTGGTGGACATTTAGGTTGCTCCCATATCTTGGCTATTGTAAATAATGCTATTATGAACATTGGGGTGTATGTATCTTTTTGAATCAGTGTTTTTGTTTTCTTTGGATTCTACTCCTTTGTTTTAATATCTACCTCATATGTATTACCTTTTACGTCTCAACTTATCTAATTCCTGTCCATTCTTCAAAACCCAGCACAACTGCCATCCGCTCTGTGAAGCCTTCCTTGACCACTGTAGTATCCAGTGACTGTCTTACATAAACTCATAGGAGCAGTGACCATATATTCATCATCATCTGTCTTTCTCCAGGGCAGATTCAGGCTTTGTTCATAGCAGGAGCTCTGAAAAAGTTTACAGAATGAAAGGAGGAAAGGTTCACTAGTGGTAGCACCGTTGGGAATGAATGAAGTTCTTTCTACAACTCGCTAGTTGGACGATACCAGGAGATTTGTAACTGTACTTACTTTCCCCCGAAATGGCCTAATGGTCTGCTTTCCTCTTTGCTTAAAGTAAATGATTTACATGCCTTAGATGAATGTTGAGCTGAGTGGCAGAAATCAAGAACAGTGATGTTAAAAAACAAAACAACATTTTCTTTCTATGTACAGTTATTTATCTACCATCCATCAATAGGAACTTTTAGGACCCTATTAATAAATTAAAGTGAATAAAATTGAACATATATTTGCCTTTTCAATTAAATCTAAATTGGCAGTATTATTGATGTAGATGTCAACTTTATGGGTTCAGCTATATTGAGGCATTATTTCTGTTTGTAGTCACCCGCTGGCCACGGATGTGGAGAATAATATTGAAAAATATCATCTCAATCTACAGCCCTTGGAATCAAAGGTGAAAATGTAAGTTATTTCAAAGTTTACATTAAAGCACTTGTTTTAAAGTTCTTGCTTTCTTAATCTCTGAACTATTCTAGAATGTAGGGATACAAGAATTACACGTTCATCTATTTCACATTTACATGTTATACATTGTTTCCTCCCTGTTCTAAGCGGCAGCAAAGCCATTTGCTTCATCATTTCTTGGTTTTTCCCTTTTCGAGTAACGTTCTTCAGCTTCTACTAGCATTTCCACTGTCTCTCTTCTTAGTAACTTGTTAGTTCCACCTTGGAACAACTGGGTAATTTCTTTTACACACACTCGCACGCACACACACACATCTTTTCAACCCTGTTCCTTCTTCCTGCTTCCAGTCCAGCTCTTACCCAGTTGTTTTGGGAAAATATCTCTTCCCTTTCTTCCTCACTTCTTATCCTTTTCTTTCTTATTCTGTCTTAATAGGGCCAAATGAGAGTCCTTTTCCTCCACTACCAATGACTATTGCATAAAAATACTGCTAAATACACCTCAATATTAATAAAAGTGAAACTAGTAAGACTCAAGGTGAAACAGGTGATGTGGTATTCTAGAACAAAATAACAACCTTCTAAAACCATTACCAAGTAGGGAAGGGGCCTAACGTAATCACTGTAGAAGTACTCTTAAGCTGTGCTTGTTCTCTGTGATCCTTTCCCATTCAGATTTTCCTTCAGGGGTGCATGTAAGTATTGCCAGTGAGGGTGTGCATAATCTCTTCCTCCCTCTCTCTTAAACACACACACACACACACACACACAGAGCTTAACACTCTGAGAAGCATGTATCTGGAGAATTTAAACGTGACAGCTTGGCCAGGGTCACTGATCATGTGCAAAAAGCCCAAAGAGGAATCTTTTAGAAAAGAAGTCCCCTTGAAGAAAGGCACCTGGAGGTGTATGACAAGCCGTTGCTGGATTTAGGAATTGCAACAGACATGACACAGATACACAGTATCCTGGTGGATAAAAGCAAATATTAATACACACCCCTGTAAGTCTACGTTAACCTTGGTTATCAGTGAAAAGCTTGTCTCTGAGCGAGCACATAGTGCTGCCTCTCAAGGGGAAATTCAAGCGTGGCTTCTGAACCAGTTGGGTCCCCTGCTGGGTCACTTTGCGTCGTACTTACGTAAATGAATAATGAATCAGGCCCCCAAATCCCTTTATATGAGCAGTGTGTCAGCCTTACTACACAAGGTGTTGGTTTCCAAACATAGGTTGCCTTATCCTAGGAATTTTCTCATTTAGATAACATCCTCTTAACTGAAAAAGTGCTGGAAAGGAAAGTTGGTTGTGTGAAAAATTGGAGTGTTTAATTTGAATGCTGAAATGAAGTTAAGAACCCTCCCTGGTCTTTTTTAGTCTTCATCATCTCCAAGCTGTAGGGGCAGAGGGACAGGAGCCAGGAGGAGGAGCAAGCAAAGGAAAACTCTCTGTGCCCGAGAGCCCAGCCAGCTCAGAGATTTTATGTGTAGCTGGTTTGATGGGGGAGTCTCAGCCCAGTGAGGTGCAAACAGAATGGTTTTATCTCTCCTAATAACTCTGAACCCCATTTCCACTCACCAGAGGGGGATGAGGGAGAGAAAACTTAATCTTGTCCAATAATGGAATTTGAGTCCCATTGGAGAATTTAGTCCAGTTCAGTGACTCTTATCTAATCTGGTTATTAAATTCTTAAATCTCATGACAGGCCGAACATCTCCTCTCCACCCCTTAGACCTTTCCTACAGCTGTGCAGCTAGCTCCCCGCCTTCCCCCTCGTCTCCTCTTTCCCCCTTCCAGGCTCCCCTCCTTTCCCCTTCTCTTCCTCCCCTGCTGTCACCTCTCCCACCCTCTGAGTGCTGAACACCGAAGCTGCCCCAGGTTTCCTGTTGATGGTGAGCGCTTGCACCCCCAGGCAGTTCTTTCCTTAAAAACAGACCTAAGGATTGGGACTCTGTGGGAAGGGTCACTGGGTCTCCCCTGCGCCCCCACCAGTGGTGTGGGCTGCACCCCTCATTGTATCTATTGCTTTGCTGGGGCTGTCTCCCCCAGGCCGACCTTGGCATCCTCAACAGGGAGGATCTCAGCATACCCCCATTCCTGCTTCCCAGGGAACCTTCCTTAGACCTGCGGGGCACTGGGTATGAAAGATGGGTCTTGTCCCACATTCTGGAGTCACTGTCAAACTTCACAGGCTTTCTCATAGAGTCTTTTGTCTTCTGTTAGTGGGAACCAGCTGAACACGTACCTTTACCAGGTAGAAGGCGAGGTAGGGAGAAGTGAGAGTTATGACACCACAACATCTGCTTTCCTGGAAACTCTCCAATCCCCACCCTGATGGAGGGAGAGCAGCAGGTTCCAATGAAGGTTTTCTGGACAGTCCAGCTCCTGCAAGCCCCAAGGGGGGTGCACCTTGGCAGGCCAGTCTCTGAATGTCAAAGATGAGGTAAGATGAGAACTCTTCTCAGGTGTGGGGACCTCCACTGTGAACCTGCTGCTAGTGGGAACCTGGTCGGGGTCGGATGGGGCAGGAAAGGATCTTGGTTGTTCCCTCACACTCAGGACAACATAAACAGGAAATATTTTGATAAGAAAGCCTAAACCTGTCTGTGGCTGTGCAAGGAATCAGTGGAAAGGAGCAGAGGCCTACAGGGAAAGAACATGTGTGTTGAAGGGTGGAATCAAGAGGACATGTCGGGAAGGGTGCATTCCCTGGCTCACGAAAGCCACTGTTAAGAGGTTATTTTGAGTTTTAGACTTGGAGGACCAAAGAACTGCATCAAAGGGGTGAAAGCAATCAAGATTGCACAGCTATTAATAAACAGTCACTTTGGGGAGGTGAAAGGCAGGTTTCCTGAAGATCAAGCAAAAGCAAGGCTCTTCTGTCAGAAAATTCAGAGCAAGCAAAAGTAATAGTGAAAGCACCACAACGGAGGCCGTCAGCACGACCCTTAGACTGAAGACGGGAGTGTGCTTAAGGGCCGAGGCTGGGAGTGCGCACACACATCAAAGGGGTGCAGGCTTTAGCACCGAGGCCAGACTGCAAAGGAAGGAAACAGACCCTCCAAATCCCACCAAACCTCTGCCCTTCATGCTGGGGTCACTCCTTGCCTGTTGCCGCGAGATCTGAAGCGCATCGTTCGAATACAAACCGTCATTTAAAAGTTGCTCATTGACTGTGTGCAATCCCTCTCTTTATGTTTTAACAGTGTGTATATTTTGTGATGGAACAATGTAGTGATCTTTTGGATATGAATCATCTTTTAAAAGTCTTCTCATTAAATATGTTCAATTCCTCTCCTTATTTTTTATTAACATATTTTACTTAGTGATCAAATAACATTTAGATTCTATAAGGGAGAGACAGAGACAGACACACTATTGAGAAGGAAGACAATTCCCAAGAGAATTTCAAAGCTAGTTTTCAATGAAGTCTTGTTAAATTGCATTTGTTTGAGAGTAATACCTGTCAACTGTAGTCAAAAGTTTAATTAAAAAGATATGAGAGAAGTGGGATTGAGAGCACAGACTTTGGAGTTAGAGCACCCTAGGTTCAAATCCCAGCTCTGCTCCTTACCTGCTGTGTGACCTTGCGAGCACTGCTTACCTCTCTGGGCCTCAGTTGCACTTCTCTATAAAATGAGAACACTAATCATGTCTTAAAGGATTGTAGTGGGCTTTCAGTGAGAAAATCCAAGGAAAACATTTAGTCTAGTGTGTCTTTTCCATGCAATTGTACCTTTTCCAAATATATTTTGTGTCAAGTTGGGCTACTAAAATATTGTCTGTAAAGATCCTTAGGAATGCAGCATATCATATCAATGTATATGATTTCCATGATTTCCTTAAGTAATTATAGTAATTTATCTCAGACCTCTATTTGTCAAGTTTGGGGCTAAGTGACTTAAATACCTATCTTGACTCTGCAAGAGTTACAAAGAAGTTATTGTCATTCCCATTTTGTGCATAAGCAAAATGTAGGCCGGTAAGTTTAGTATTTTGCCCAAGGCCACAGCTAATGAGAAGTAAAACTGAGCAAGAATCCATATCACTGTAAACATATTTAGTTTTGGGGAAGCCCTGGTTTAAGACAGGGATGTAGGAAGACCCTGTACCGTTTTCTCCCACGGATGCATTGAATCTACAGCTACAATTCCATATATTAAAAAAACCCCTTCACATTGGGCGAGCAAGAGGGAAACCACTTCAAAGTGCATTGGAAAAGCTGAGACACAGTCTCTCCATAAGCCCCACCCCCGGGGTTACAGCCCACCATCCCGAGGGAACTCCAAACCCAGAGCTTTCCTCTGAGAAGCAAAAGGTTATACCCCACATTGAGCACACCAACTTTCAAGGCTGGTACCCGAGAGACGAGCCCCCAGACTCCTGGCTTTGAAGACCAGCGGGACTTGAGGAGATCCTAGAGGCTGTGGCGAACTGAAGATCATCCTTCAAAGGGCCCACATGCAGACTCACCCACTCCAGGGCCCAGTGCAGAAGCAGCCCTTTAAAGAGTGCCCAGACTTTATGTGAAAGAAACTCATTTGCTGATTGTGAAGCGTTGGTCTGAGGGGCAGGGGCCTGCTGGCATACCCTCCAGGCCCGGGGCGGGTGGGCGCCATCGTCCCGCTCTCTGTCTGGCTCCGGCTGGTGGGTGCTGTCTCCGCGCTCTCCCTCTGCTGTGCTTCGCAGCACCTGTGTCTCCTGCAGGGGAGGCTCTGCACACATCTGGTGCCGCAGTTCTTATCTCTGCTGCCCTGGCCTTTGCAGCTGCCACCCAGGGGATGTCTCTTGATTGCCTGGCTCTGGAGTCCAGGGGAGTGTCATTCCCGGGTCCCATGGGACTGTAGCCTCCAGACCACTGCAGATAGCAGACTGAAGCACACCCCCTGGTATTCCTGAGAAAGAAGCCTATTTGCTTGTCCGGGAGCTTTGGCCTGAGGGTCAAGCTTCTGATTTGGCAAAGCTAGAGTGGCCTGCAGGTACTCTCAGGGAATGGAGGCCGGTGCGAGCGGTCTTGGAGCTTTTCCTCTGCTTCTCTCCAGATGGCTGGTATCTTCCAGAAGGGAGCATGTACCCTTGCATGATGCCCTGATTTTTGCGGCTGCTGCCAGGAGACACTTCTACGCTGCCTGGCTCTGGGTGGCCTGGCTCAGGGCTTACACTCGTGGGTCCTATAGGACTGTAACTAATGGAGAAAGAGGTGTTGTTGTTTTGGAGAAAGAGTTCTTAAACAGCTACCACTCCCAGGGCACAGCAAGAAGCAACATACCAGGAGCTCAGAAGCTCAGTCTTTCTGTGAAAGGGTCAGGCTTCTAATTAAATCTTCTAAGGGCCAACTGTAAACCTTTCCTGAGACCTTGGAAGGTGGGCACTGTCTTCAAGCTCTCCCCCTGCTGCACTGCAGAGCATCAGCATCTCTTGGAGAGGACCTTTTATACGTGTCTGGTGCGCTGGTTATTGTGGCTCCCCCCCAGCCGGCCCCCCTCGATCTCCTGGCTCTGGAGGCCAGCAGGGCTTATGCTTGTGGTCCCACAAGACAGTATCTATTGTGTTTTTTAAAAGCTGCTGCCTGAGTGTCTGGCTTCCATTCAGCCTAAATCTAGGTGCTGCTGAAGATCCTCCCCTTTGTGGCACTGACTGGTCTTCGCACACCCTTACCTACTGTTATTAAAAACAGAACAGGTTACTTGGATACTCGGAGATTTGAGGGACAACCAAGAGCTGGGGCAAGGTTGAATGATAAGTTTCACCTCCTACCCAAGGCCAACCCTTCAAGATGAGGAGGGGTGGCTGCTTCATCTAATACATAGAAACCAACACAGAGAATCAAGCAAAATGAAGGGACAGAGGAATATGCTCCCAATGAAAGAACAGGATAAAACCTTCATGAAATGGAGATAAATAAATTATCTGACAAAAAGTTCAAAATAAGAGGTCATAAATATGCTCACTGAGTTCAGAAGAATGGGCGAACACAGTGAGAGCTTCAGCAAAGAGATGGAAAACATAAGAAGGCACCAAGGAGAAGTCACAGAGCTGAAGAATACAGTAAACATTCTTGTGTCTAACCACCCCTCCCTGTGAGGTAAAACCTGTTCTTCTTCAAGCATTTATTGAGCTATTTCTGGGACATAATCTAAGGAGAATATGTTGTTGGTCACCTACTTACCATATTCCTAGAACGGTAGAGAGATGATGGGCACACATGGTCACTGCCCTCCAGGGCTTCACAGTCTAGTGGAGGAAGAGGACTCATTGGAAAAGAGGTGTCTGGACCGGGCTAATCAGATACTCTTCTTTTTGAGTGGTTAATGCCTCCCAGAGCTACTGATCTCATTCATAGACTCAGTTGCCTCTGTGAGCCTCATTTCTGTAGTGCCTTCTCAGTCTTCCTAAAGAAAAGAGCCACGACCCCAGTGGCCCAAATTCCCATCTGTGAAGGAGTCGGGAGTTGCTGACAGTTAGGGTGGTCATAGATGTTGGTGAAGAAACTGGTAGAAAGATCCAGAAGAGCATGACTCTAAGATGCTTAAGATGTACCAACAGTTAGAGTAGGGAGCTGAGGTCAGGAGTTACAAACTGAGCAGAAACTTCAGTCTAGGATGGCGGGCTAGAGATATGGGCAAGTGCTATGGAAAACCCGTCTGTTGCCTGCAGTGGCCCTTTCCTGGCATTTGGGAAGGTCTATGTGAAGATCCAGGGTTGCAGCCGACACCAAATCATACAAACATGACAAATCTGTTAGGGTACCTTTTAGTTGCTTGTAGAAAATGTAACTAACAGAGGCTTAAACAAATAGGGGTTCTACTTATCACTCAAGCCAAACCCACCATCTTGCTCCTGTCTCCATCTCTCCCATTTGCCAAACCATGAGGAAGGAGTGCAGTGTAATAGGGGAGACAGGGAATCTGGTCCAAGGGTTGGGTAAGTCAGTTCCCATATTGTTCCACCAAACTTGGCCAGGACTCTTTATTGCAAGTAACAGAAATTCAACTCAAACTAACTTATATATAAAAAGAGATGATATTAGATCACCCAACAGAAACCCCCAGGGGCTAATGTGCCTCAGGCAAGGTCATTGGGCATCTCTGTCTCTTGTCTTCTGTAAGCTCTGCTCTCTGCATTATTGCTTCTTTCTCTCCCAGCATTGTGGCAAAGTGACCATGAACAGTCCAGGCTTACAGCCTACCAATTGGAGGTCTCCAGGTGCAGGAGGGGGCTGCTTTCTCAGTAGCTTCTCAATGGCCTGGCTTGAGCCAAGTGTGCATCCATGAACCAATTCCTGCCCGCTGGTTGGTCAGTCCCAGCACACGGACTGCTGTCTACAGTGGAGGGGTAGGATCTGCTCCATCCAAAGCTTCTGGGTTGAGGGTTGGTGGGTCCCCAAGGGAAAATGGGCACTGGAACCAAAAGAAGGAGTAATTAATGTTGGCCAGGCAAAGCCTACCACTGTGATAATACCAGTGCCTTCCCTCAGCCCACTTGTGGGAAGGATTGAGTGGGAGAAGACAGACAGAAAGAGCTACATGTAATTAGCTATTGTTTCCCAATATACTCAGACTTGTGTCTTCTTTGATGGCATCCTCTTTTTCCCATCCTCAAATTCAGCTTACTTGGGAAATAATGTATTTTGAAATTAAAAAAATTATTTAGTAACATTTAAGAACTAGGAACTTTCACACAAACAATCCAGATGTCTGACTATTCTTGAAAAGCTGGAAGATCTGGCACCCGTCAGTTGTGCCAGGATGGGGTTTCCCCTCACAGGGGCAGGTACTGCCCAGTCTTCCCCGACCCGGGCCCCAGGCGACATCGGGATTCTTCTCCTGTCTCCACAGCCTCATCCTGCCTGGTACCCTCACTTTCATGCCTTTGCCCAAAGGTCTTGCCTCTTCCTCCCTAGCAATCTAAATCCCATCCATCCTTGAAAGCTAATTAAAGTACCAGGACTCCCTCAAGCCTCCTCTAAGCATCCCAGCCCTCAGAGAGCTCTCCCTTCTGCTCCTCTGTGTCAGGACGTCCGCTGACAGCCAGAACTGCACAGGCTGAGTCCCCAAGCAGCTGCGAGTGCAGGAGGGAGCCACCTGCACCATAAAACTGACGAGGGCTTCTAGAAAGGGCAGAGGCAGGTGAGTATGCCATCCCTGGTGAGAGAAGATGAGAGAAGATAAGTTGGAATTGACCTGGCAAAGAAATCGAGAAATGTATTTTATATCATTTCTTTTGAAATAAACCTCTATACCGTATTTATAATTCAAAATATAGGAACACACACAATGTGCCTTCTTACTGCAACCAGCTTTTAAAGAATTATAGTGATGCCATTGCTCAGTTTCAGAAGTGAAAATGTCAAGGTCGTTGGTGTTCAGGGTTTACCCTGCGTCCGTGAAGGTGCCTTGTGAGTAGGAATTGCAGTAAAGCTGGGGTGAAAAGATGACACGTGATTCCCTTTGACTGAGGGATGAGGTGCTTCTACGTTTTAATTCCGTCATACAGTAAATAGTATATGGAGATGGTATTCTGAGAGCTAATGTTAGAATCATTTAATCTGTGAACGTCACATCAGTGTAGTTAAAGGGGAGTAAGTATATGATATAAACACTTTTCTATGATTCAGAGAGTAATAAATAATAGCACAGCTCCACTGTTTAAGGAAAACAGTGTAGCAATTTAGAGTAATAGCCTAACATGACGTGACTGTCCCCTCATTTTTAACCCTTAAATTAAAAAAAAAAGAATAAAATACAATGTAATATACTTTCAACTAAGTAAAACTGTTTTCATATGTGTAGACAAGGATAGAGAGATAACTATTCAAAAATTAAAATGACTTTTTAATTAAGGAAGTGAATGGCTTATAGATGGCTTTAATACACATTTTAAAGGTATTTAATATTTTCACATTTTCTTGTCAGTTAACAAAAGTAGAGGATATCCATTCACTTGGAAGAAAAGGATATTGTCTTCTTAATCTCTGACTTAAAGAAACTGACATGTCACTGTAAAGAGCCCATAGAACTGGAAGGGGAAGGTGATGCATTAAAGGCTTTGCAAGCTTTCACTTGCGCATCCTTTTGTTTTTTAAAGGTGTCATGCTGCCCCCTGGTGTTCAACAAGCTAAAATGTAACATCTCAAATGGGGGCTACGCTTTTCATATTTTCTGAATAATCAAGGCGATTCAAGAAGGTGGGGTTGGGGGGAGAAATACCTCGTCCTATAATCTTATGCATATTCCATATGTTGTCAGTATTTTCTGTTTTTAAAATCACATTTAAAACGTCACACGTTCCTAAACCCTTGACGGGCAGGTTTGCAGGCTTTAGGTGCCCTAAAGTTGCCGGGACTTGTCAGCAGGGCTCTGGGAGACGCCCAGTGCTTCAGGCACTTTGGATGACATGGAAATCAGCCTCCAAAGGTTTGATACTTTCTTAATAAAATGGATCCTAGAGGAAACAACAGGATTACCAAACTCAGGCCCATAATCTTACAGGACCTTCTCTGAGGTTCTGTTTAAAATCTTTAAATCCAAGGAAAATAAATAAATATGGATGCGTTTTGAGTAGACATTGCATAAGAAAACAGTGACCACATATGACCCAAAGCAAGGTCAGGTCCTGCTTTAATGGGGCCTGAAGTGTGCATATAATTTGGAGAGCCCTTAAAGAAAAACCTAAAAAATACATCCTTTTGCAATTTTATACAAGCCACCTGAGGAGCTCCTCGAAGAGTCTGGAAGCTCCTGGCCTCTAAGTAAGGGCCCCAGAAGCTTCAGTGTCATAGATTCAGGGAAATTGGCCTCTGACGTCACCAAGGTATTATTTCACTGCAGCTTCTGGACTTTTCCTTGAGCATTATAACTCACAGTGCCTTGATGAATTAGGAAATATATACAAATTCAAGAATGTGATAGCATTTATGTATTCTTTATATCCTCTGACCGCTGAGAATTGATGGTCTTTGAACCATTCTAGCCAAATGAAAATAAATCAGTTCATTTACACAGAAACATCTTTAGTGACTTTGGTTGTATGTAGAAGAATTATAGAAGATTAGAGGCTTCCAGGAGTCGAGGAGAGAGTGATGGAATCAGTGCAGTCATTTAAAACTATTTTCAAAGGCTGAATCCTGACAATCGGTTTTCATTTCCAGCTAACCCCCAGGAGAAAAGAGAGTGTGTTCCCTGATCACATGTGAAAATCTAGATGTTAATCTCAAAGATTAGAAGCTAGTCCAAGTGGAAAAAAAAGTCACTTGGCTTTCACAAGGAAGGGGTTTCTGTATCCAAATCAGAACATGGCTTTTTGGGGATACTAATCACAGGAAATAAAAAGCTTCCTTGGGTGAAGCCTCAAGCAGCCACCTCATCGTGGGTTCCTTTAAAGTTCTGAATAGCACGTAACACTTCCAAATATTCTGTCTTCTCCCTCCACTTCTTTGGTTATTTATCATACATTACCCCAGTTTCCTTCCACAGGGTGTAAAATTCGTAACCACAGGGCTCTTGCCTGTCTTGTCCCCAGAGCAGGACCCCTGCACTTGACCATGCAGACTACGCTGTCAGACATCATGGGACGCCCTTCACCTTGAAGTCTGTGTGAATGGCTCCCATAGAGCTGCAGTGCCAAGGGCTGACCCTGGCACAGGATGGTCCCCCAACAGTGATGTATTGAGTGAGTGAATAAGTTGTACATCAGCATGTTTATTATTCTCACTTGAAAAAAGGATGAGAAATGGAAAGATTTTGTGTCTCATGAATCAAAGTACGTACATTCCTGTATGCAAACTAGTTTCACTTTGATGACTGTTTCTGACTAAATTGACTCTTGTAGACTGATTTAGCTTGGGGCAAGTCTATGAAAGTAACATTAATGAAATAGAAAGTCCAGGTCTTCCGATTTCCCGTGTCACATTCTATGTGTTACAGTTTCCCTGTCCCCAAATCCAGCTTCCCAGACTCCTTGTGCTTTTCTGAGTCTGTGACCAGGGAATGACAGTGGATGCACCGTTCCCTGTTTTTTGTTTTGTTTTGTTTTTCTGGCAGCATCCAGCGAGCATGGCGCGAGTACCTGCAGCGACAGGAGCCCCTGGAGAAGAGGAGCCCATCACCGCCCTCTGTGTCCTCAGACAAGCTGAGCAGCTCTGTCAGCATGAACACCTTCTCAGACAGCAGCACACCCGTGAGTGCACGTTTCCTTTTCATGACCTTGGGATGTGAGCAGGTGGTTTGTGATGGATCTGCAGTTGCTTGTTTGCTATATGTGAACCCATAGTGAGGATTTTGTCCTCTCAAAACCAAGACACAATTCAAAAACACAAAGTGAACTTTTATCAAGTCTGAGGGAATTGATTGCGTTTGAAATCAACCTAAACTACTCATTTGTGTGTTGGCATTCTTCTATTACTGAGAATATCTTTCTGCTTTTCTTTATAAGAGCACGCTCCTTTTAGTCTGTGTCGTTGGTAGCATTTTGAGGTGCAAATAGGATAGAAGATTAGCTTGGTTACAAGGATTTTAAAGAGAACTTTCATAGGAAGAATTGAAAGGGGTTACAAATTCAGGGGTTGCATCTCAGATGCCTACAAGACCAGGTAAGTAATCTGTGTGACTGATGCTGGCTGAGTTGTGACTGGCTCACTGAATGAAGGCGTCATCTAAAGAGGCAGCCCACCTTGCCTCCTGGAAGTCTGTTGCCAGGTGGTAAAACAGAAAAAAATGTTGCCAAGGGTCATTTTCTTTCTTCAAGTAATGCCAGAAATCCAGATTTTTAAATGTTGGCAACCAGTAAGAAAAATTTAAATGTAAATAGACCATGCCCATGGACTGCAGTTGTCCTGGGGGCCACCAGTTTAAGAACTCGAGTATAAGGCTGAATGATGAAAGAACCTGTTGAAAGCCTTTTTTTGAAAAACGATACGCAGCAGCTGTGATGGGAAATAAATGATGAGGCGATTGTAATGCAGAGTTGTGTGGATTTAGCCCCTGGGATCACTTACCATAGTCACTGCAGTACTGAAAGAAGTTAGAAAGTGAAGTAACTACACAGGTGCATTATTTCCAAAAAAATCTTCCTTGAATACTTTGTAATCATGTTTGTTCAGTGGTGAAAAGTCTTCCCAACAGCCGAAATAACATACTCATGTTGGGATCAAGCAAAGGTTGTTTTGAAATGTTTTCAGATGATAGCGTTGCCTAGTCTTTAGGAAATGGCTTCATCTAGCTATGGATTCTAAGGAGAGGGCAGTAAGTTAAGTTTATGGCTGTGCAAATAATTGTGGCAGAAGATCTATTTTTAGCTGACAGCAGAAATTGAATACTTTCGTGAATCTGCACTTGTCAAAGACAGTTTTGCGGGGGAATGAATTGTCTTAAGGGGCCTCACTGTCACTAGAGGACGCTCATGAACCAGTTTGGAAAATGTCTGCGTTTGTTTAGTCAAGTGTATTTAACTCATGACTTGTGAGTGGAAAAGAATGTGAAAATGGAGTGTTTGGGTTGCCTTCGCTGTGAATGCCAATACAAGGTGCGAATTAAATGGCTTTGAAGACTCGATTTGAATGATGGAAACTGAATATCAGAAATCACTCTGCCAGTGAGTGAAAGATTTGGGTTTCCTGCTTTTGTGTTTTCTCACAGTTCCCATTGTGGACCATGTCAACTGTCCTGCGATGTCTAATGGCTTCAGTGTTGCTTTGGGTGGTTAACCTTTTGGCTTATTGGAATTCGGGATGAATCTATCTTTGCTTTATATTTATGCTGCCACACTACTTGGATTCTGACACCTCAAGTGTTTCTGTGTAAATGCACGTGGTTCCCCCTCGTGGGTCCTCATGTTTATATATAGTTTTGCTCAGCTTTGCTAATAGTTTTACCTGACTTAATTAAGCCAAGCCTCCAAGTCCCCCAATGTTTCTTAGGTAAGGAGATTTCCTCCCTCAAGTGTCCCTGGCAATTTGGTTTCCCATAAGGTGTGTCCATCCGACTGAATTGGGAGTGGTACCTGTTCCACCACCGCATCGTCATGTCTTGTCTCTGTGCTTGTGGGACAAAGGCGACTCTATTCCGTGTGTGAAAGTTTGGCTCACTCTTGATTGTCTACACACAGAATCAAAACAGACTTTCCAAAAACATTATTGGAATTAGCTTCAGAAAGCAAGCAGACCCTGCTCAGAATTCTAATAAGGTTATTGATTATTAGGACAACTTTGATATTGATGATGGCAGTGGGTGTGACACTAAATGTACAGAATAAAATATGAAAATATAAGATGTTGGGACATTCCCAAGTCTTTTGTTTGTCAGGCAGGTAAAATACCCAGGCCATCATTGTTTAAAACTTTATGCCTAACTGTTTGGAGTTGGTATAACTAGCTAAGGTAGTTTAATCTCCCATGATTATCTCTTTGCTGAGACTTCTTTGATGAAGATTCATTCTTACGTCTTTTGTTGGTCACAGCCCCATGAAAGGAAACTGACTCTACTCCACCTTGACGAGCCTGCCAGATGCACTGGGTTCATGTATATTCTCAGGGAGCCCCAGGTAGAAGACTTGCTTTTACCCCTCTCTGAAGTAGACCTCAAGTTTGTGGAGGGGATAAGGAAGACCGGGTCTCCCTTGGCTAAGCCTGTCACAAAGAGATGAGCTTTCTCTAATAATCAGTGAGTGCATTTGGAACTTCAGGGTTAAAAGCTTTCAGTCCATGTCAAATGTTCTCAATATGGTGTCTCCCTAGGGGGTTCTCTGGGCCTCTGGCTCCCACTAGATCCCCTCCAGCTTACTGAACCTCAGCCCTCTTTCTCTGGGCTTCATCTATCACTGTTGCTGCCTAGACCATGGTCTGTCTTCTCTCATCTGATCAGCTGCCTGTCTCATCCCAAGTACTAACCCTCTACTAACCTCTAATGCAGCCGCAGTTGGAGGCCAGTCTGCCCTTGCCTAACCCATGGGCCTTGCCAGCTGCTTCACGAACCCCGTGCCCATAATAACTGCAATTACTGCTTATGCTAGCTGTCTGCCCCAGGCACGCGCCGCATGGGAAGCCAGCAACCTGACGGGAGGAGGTGGGGGAGGAGCCCTGTGCTGAGCTGAGAATGATGCTTCTGCGTGCTCCTGCTCTCTTTAGGCTAAGCATGGTGGTTAATAAAGTCCTTAGAATATTTCTCTAAAATAAATAGCAACAGCAGTGTTTCAGTGCGAGCTCTTAAATTCATCGTCTTAATAGGAGCTGAGCACTTGTTACGTGGCAGGGACTTTGCTAATGCTTTCCGTGGATTATTTCATTTAATCCTCTCTGTGACCATATGAAAGAGGTGACTGTTATTATCTCCATTTTACAGATGATGAAAATGAAACTTAAAGAGAGAACTGACTTGCCCTGGGTTACTCACTGGGCTGGAGCCTGCAGGCTTCACTATTCTGCTGTATCGTAACACTTGGAAGTAAGCCTGCATTTAGATGTGGTCAAGCCATGAAAGAGATAATCAGTGCATTAGTGCCTTTCTAAGACTATTTTACAATTTAGTAGGTACAAACAGTGAATGAAAGAATCCTCATTTGATTTTATAAACTGCCTCATTCAGTGCTCTTTGATTAAAACCTCAAACCTCAGCTGCTCAGTACCAAATAAAAGAGCAACAGGAGGGAAGAAGATATTAAGTTATGTTAGCAATTTGCATATTAAGTGCCCTTATACCGCAGCGTGTCATGTGGTAACAGAAAAATCTGTTTTGGAAATATCAATTTTGAATAGCAACTGTTATTAGGAAATGGCGCTTGTTGGTATCAAATTGAGAAAAAAAGAATAACTCTTTTTAAAAAACCACAACAATATTAGTTATTGCACAGAGGGAAACACTGGAAAATGCTTTGTTTATTTTTTATTAATCAATTTCATGTGACCAAATACTTACTCTTTTTGTTCCCAGCTTCAAGAAATCTGTTACTTGTCTAATAGCGTATCATGGAAAGAAATTACAGACCAGTACATTGTAAACTACTAGGTTAATACCTTTTTTACAAATCATTAGCGTATCCATGCAGATAAAACCAGAAAAATCTTTGGATTGTTTGGGGACATTCTCAACCCGGTTTGGTTTGAATTGATTCTGTCTGCCTGGGCCTGCCTTCCTGGCCACACCCACTTTCTCCCATTGGTTCCCATACTATTGTGATCTGGCCTGTAGGGGGCAGCGTGGCTCATGGAATGAGGCCCTGGCTTGGTGAGAGGACCTGACATAAAATAGCAGCTCTGCCACTGTTTTTGTGAGTCCAAGTTATAAATCACTTGAGAGGCCCTTCTTCATCTGCAAACTGGAAACAACACCCACCTCAGAGATGGATTGTTATTGCGGTGAAGACTGAATGGCACTCCGTATGTAAAACAGCACAGAGCCTGGACCCTGAAGGCTCTCAATAAATTGTCAGTTCTGAATCTGCTCTTGAAAATACTCCATGCATTTAAAACACTGTGGACGACTTGTGAAAAGCAGAGGTGAAATTTTTACCTAGGTTCCCACTGGGGTGAGGGGTGCAGGCACAGAGCCTGTTTCCAATTCACCAAATGAATCCATGAGAATCAGATTGTGTCCTAGAATACCTGTTTTCATATATACATGTATTCATAGTATATATGTGCACACACACATGTTCTGAAATTGGAGCTGTACAAGAGTAATAAATTAAACATTTATTTTAGTGTTTGTTACTTCTTTTAAAGCTAATTTTCAAGGTCCAAAGTTTAAGCCAGGTGCAAATACTTTTGCCTCTAAATGAGTAGCCCTCTTCTAAGAGCCCACACCCACATACAGAGTGAAAGCAAGCCTAGATCATCCCCTCACTTCTACCTGAGAAAGAATAAATGGGAGGTTCTGCAGCGTGTCGGGGAGAACAGGGATCTGTGGCCTCACCTCTCAGGCGGGTGAGTGCAGAAAGCACCATTCCAGCAGCTGCACAACCCCGGCCACAAGTCCTTGCTTCACTCCTGGTCAGGAAGAATTACAGTCCTTGTAATTCTTGAGCAGTTTTTGTGATTCTTAAAAATCTTGAGCAGATTCCCAAGCAGTGATTCCCCTGAAGATCCTGTTACCTCAGTTGTCCTGGAGCAAAGCTGTGGAGTCTCATATCTCTAGGCTGGCTTGAGTGGTCCTGGCTCTTAGCAAGAGTATCTGGGTAGTCAGCACCGAGCAGCACCCAGACCTTCCCAAGTACTGTGCCTGCCTGCCAAACACGGCAGGTGCACCGGTATTCAAAATGCTTAATCATCCTCAAGTTTTATTGCCCTTCTTTGAGATTTAATACCTCCAATATATTAGGAAAAATCTAGTGACTGAAGAGAGAAAGTCTTCCTGTAAAGTTGCACTTGTTTTGGGAGGAAATTCAGGCTCTGAAAAAGGATTTTCTGGGACCCCTTCCAATACACTCTTGAGAGCTGCAAAATTATAGAGAATGTAAGCTTTGTGCTACTGAATAATTTAATAACCTAGATTTTCCAGGTCAGGGACAAGTTACAGTATTATGCCCAGCTGTTACAAATTCAGGCCCCGTGAGTTCTAATGTTTCAGCGCCCAGGCTCTATCTACCCACTATCTAGCCTTTCAGACCTCGAAATAGCACTTTTGTTTTTTTAATCATTCTGTTTGTCTCAGATTTTGGTTCAGAGAATACCAATAATCATATGTCAAAAGAGAAAGCTTCTTGGTATTTGCATAGAAGTAAATACATTTCTCTTTTCTTCTAACCAGGGTCTTAGAGAACAAATGTTTTCTGTTACAGAGTTTTAGAAATTGTATAATATATTACCATATATTATATAGCCATATAATTATAACCAGTTTAAATGAATAAAATGGAATTGTATAAAAATATCTTTATACCACATTTTCCTTTTTATATCTTTGAACATTGATTGATCATAAAGATTCCTCTTCCCAAATCATCCTTTTAACATATGATTTGAGGACATTTTTCTTGATAGGTTTAAAAAATGAGCATGTTGTTTCAGTTCGGGAATTAAAAAAAAATTTTTAAGGACTGCTAACATCGAACATTTCCTGGGTTCAGAATGATATGCAACATGGACAGTTCCTTGTTTGATAACTGACTCATTCATCCACAGCAATACACTAAATCCTCCTAAGCAGTCGCGGTCACTGACCTATGAGCACAGATGCAAAGATCTGGACACCAAGCCCCTCACTCTGCACAAGGAAAGTGGAGAAAGAATTTGTTCTCTTTGCAGTTTACCTTGAGTCCAGTCTCAGCGTTTGTCCTCACAGAGGTCCTGTCCTTATTCTGCAGCTTGTGTGAGATACAGCGCTGAATCCCTAGTTTAGACCCATAGTGCACCCTCTCCTACAAAATGCAGTTTCACCATAGCTAATCAGCATTTCACTCTTTGGATGAGTATGAAAGATGCTTTAGGATCTGAGAAGAAATTTTATGTGGCGGAACCGGCGTGAGGTCTACTATTGTATTCCTTTTGTTTCTGGAAATTTCGTTGGCCTCAGCCTGTTTAAGATGTTCTTTTTGTAAACAACACATCCTTGGAGGGAAGGGGAGTTATTCACACCCATGGATTAGATCTACATCACTCTTTCACTCATTCAACAAATATCTGAGTGTCTACTTGGTGCTGGGCCTTTGGAGATAAAATGATCACCCCAATACATGTAACCTCTGTCCTTACAGAATTTTCATAATTCCCTGGTCATGGTTGGCAATTCTTGTAACAGATGTACTGGCAACTTAGAGGGGATACTCAATAACTTTCACTGATTAACCATATAAAAGGTTTAGGTGTTATTACTAACAAAAATCTGGCTGCTGAGACATCTCCTAGAGCAAAATTTCCCAAAACGTGGATCCTGGAGTACTAGTCTCATAGGGTATTGATGCTAATTAGGGGAAGAGTGAAGTAAACCGGTCTGTTTACTATAGAACTTCTTAGAGCCTTACTAAGGTAACTTACATTTTGAATTTGCCAGAGTCAGGGGTCACTGTTTTCTTGTTTCCCAGACTTCTTTGACCATGAGACTCATTAAGAATCACATCTTATTGGACTCCTTACTGAAGCATAGAACACTTTGGGAAGTGCTAGCTATTTTAGTGTTAGTTGTTGAAGAAAGGTCCCAAGAGCTGGAGTCTCTAAGTGGCTCAGTAATAAAATTAATATGATTTGAACATTGCATTTTGAAAACTTCCAATGAAATTTTTACACATGACATCTCCTTTTTATAGGTCTCTATTTACAGCTGTATTAAGCAAATTTTACCAAGTTAGTTCACATATAAAACTTGTTACATTAACTGGCTAGTAGGGTTGTCTAGTCAACAACGTAACAGTGTTGCAAGATGGGGTTTTAGGGAGTCAATAAATAACTCCTTTTCTGTTCTTGATTTGGAAACTTATTTTGAAAGGCGGAAGATTTAGGCAGAGGAATATCAAAATCTCAGCCTTATTTCCTGTCAAAGCTGTATTTGAGGGTATAAATTGGACTTGTGGCCATTGGGCTTTCTACTAGTGAACTTTGGATTTAGGGACTTAAAATCATGGGAAGCACCGAATACTGCTGGCCTTGCCCAATGGATCTTGCAGAGAGGTGGATCCCATTAAAAATGGAGGGAGAATGAGCCTGGGATGCCTAGTTCCTTTTCCTAATTCCTCACTTAGGGTAACTCCTTCCACCTTCATGGACTGGAATAAAGGGTGGAAATCAGAGACTGGGAGTATTTCAGAAAGTGCTTCCTAATGGAAATCTGAAGAGTTGGGAAGAAGGGAGCCCTCAACATTGGACACTTCATGTAGCAACAGTTTTTGGCCTTTCATTATAGCTATCATAAATATTTTAAACTTATTTTGATTTTTATATGATTATATACTTTGTAATATATTAATTATTGCAGTGTTTTCTAAATAAGCATCACTTGGGCAGCTTTTTTAAAAAAATACAGATTTTAGAACCACAGTATATCTTTTAAATCAGAATATCTGGGAAGAGGCCTGGGATTCCGTATTTTTTAAAAATATCTCAAGTAATCCTCATTATCGCTAAAGTATAGAAAACACCAAGTTAAGGAAATTGTAAAAAAAAATCAATTTTATTTAAAAAACTTACATGATCCTCCAGGTGATAAATATTTTTTCTGATTTTCACTTCTATGTATTAGCATTGTAATGATGTGCCTTGAGAAGCTGGCTAAGCAAAATTTTCCTGGTCTGATATCAAACGTCTACTATTGTTTTAATAGAATTTTCCCAGTGGCACTGGTTGTGTAGAAAATGCTGTTTTCTCATTTTAAGATTTATTGTTCTTTTCTTTCTCAAAAATATAAGTACTGTACTCATCAAGGAAGGTTTCTGTTGTTGGATCCATTGAGGTTTTTATTAAAAGAGGGTATATTCAATAGGCACTGATTAGATTAGCTTCAATTTATTCTTCACTTTGACTGTGAGGATTTTTAGTTGGTGTGAAAAGAGATTAGATGATTTAAAAGTTAGCTGACAAGACTGTCAGCTATGACTGAAATCCTAAATTATGATATATGACTGCATAGTTGAGAAAAGGAAAAATACATTGTACAGAATGGAAATGGCTATTTATTATTATACATTCTTTAAAATAATATCTGTGTCTACTACTTATTACCAGTTACATATAGAAATTAGTTATAGTTAAAACTTTGTTTCTTTATTCAGAGCTGAAAAACATCTAGAAATAATGAGTAAAAGAAGTTTCCTACCAATATTTGAAAACATACTCAAAACCTTTCAGAGATAGTGTTAGTAAAATTTTTTTGTCTATAAAACATTCTTCAGTTCTATTAAATAAAATGTCTCCAGTTGACAGTTGCCTTTATTCATATTTTGTAAACTTCATGGATTGATGTTAAACAATAATGTTTTTAACTTGCTAAAAATTCTGAGAGACATTTTAGACGTAGATTCCATGTCTCTGTCATTCCTCTAGTTCCCCTCACAGCCCATCTTCACTATATTTACTACGAGTTAATGACAACTATTCATTTCCTAAAGCAGCATCAGAAGCTGATCTTAAAGAGAAATTCTGCTTCTCATGTGAGGATTACATTGATTTCCTCTTCATTGCACTGTATTGATAGGGTTAAGTATATTGATAGAAGACCACACTATTTAATGCAAGTAGATTTTCAAGGAAATCCCTTTGCCAAACACTTCACTAGAAGGACTTCATCTACATACAGCAGCAACTGTGACCTGCTTTAGAGATGACATCACTGGGTGTCATGTGGCTCTTTATACGTTTCAGCCTCAGAAAGAGATAATCTGTGAAAGCCACAAGAGCCTGATTTCTGCTGTGATAATCTTCAGTAGACAGAGGCTGGGGCTAAAGCAAGGCATACCTGTTTACATAGTGTGTGTGGTGCCTTGTGGAATTCTGAGCTATAGTTCATTTTATTATTTTTTTTATCAAAAAATAGATGCAATGATAGAATGAGGTGAATTGGCTTCTTCCGACTAATGGGAGCTTGCTTTTTGCATTAAGATCAAGAACTTTTCTGGAATCCTCTGTTCTCTGAGTAGCCTTGTATTCTGTGTCTTTTTTTCAATTTGAAGAACACCGACAAAAATCAGCAAACTTCATCTTCCAAAGAGCTCTCTCTCTTTTTTGTCAATACTTGAAGATTTCTGCTCCAAAATCTTCTTTGAGCTGCCTGAGCTTCGTAGTTGATAACTGAAGGGCAAAGAATCTCCTTTGTAGTATGTGTTACAGAAATTCTTCAGATAACTTCATTTGCTAACAGAGACAACTCTTTATGGATTTCTTGCAAAACCAGTTCAAATAAACAACTCTTTCCTCTCAAATGGGCAAAAGTAACTCTTCAGCACCATGGAGAGGTCTGGGCAGCGAGCAACGGCGTGGAACTGTGACCAGGGCAAGCAACCTGACAGTGTAAGTTTTCCAAATGCCTGTCATCTATTTTAGGTCTATCATATTTTTACATACGGAGAGAGGAAACTCCAAACTCTAACCGAGGCAGTTTAAATTTAAGCTATAAAAAATATGGTCTTCATTTCAAATAAAGGATTAGTCATTTAAAAATACTAGAAAGTGTTAATATGTTGATTTGAAAAAATTATTTTCTCATTGCATCGGTTGGTATGTGAATGTTTGGTGCTTTGAATGTTGATCATCTAAGTTTTTGTTTTAATTTGTCACAGAATAATTGCATTGCTGTTAGACAAAATGCTTTGGATAGCATTTTTATATACTCATTTAAATAGTTCCAAATGTACAGTTTGTTGCCTTTTGTGAAAACAGGGCTCTCTTTGGAAAGTAGTTTCTGATTTGTGCACATTGAAAGGACAGTTTTAAACTTTTTAACTGCAAATTATTCTTCACTTACAAATGAGCAAATGTCTAGGTATTCTAATGTTGATACACATAGGGGATATTTGATGACTTATGATATTTTAAATTTACTGGTATAAAATATATACAATAAAAGCCTATAGTAAGTTGAAAGGGCAGATCCTTTTATAAAATGATTTGATGTAGGCCACTGAAGAGGTATTTTGAGGCATTATCGGAAATATTTAGTTTCTAAGTAGTCCAATCTTAACTGTTCAAACCAGAAATTTTAAAAATGGTTTATTTAAAAAAAATCTTAACACCTCCTTAAAATCGTCAAAGGTGTAGTTCTATGATATTATATTACACAGCCAGTGGAGAAATGATGCTTTGAATTGCTATGAAGAATGACCTCCACAGATATTTTGATTAACTATTCAAATTTGTCCAAGAGAACAGTGTCATAAAAAAGTAATTTAACAAATAATTATCTTTTCTCAAGCCAGTTAAGGAACATTTATTTATGTTGAACCATTTATTTTAAAGTCTAATAAAACTATCTTTTTATATTATTCTAATATGGAATTTATTTCCCTCAATAGTTCTCCTCATATATAGAAACCACTGTAAATGCAGTTTACTTAGCTAATCTTCTAATTCAAATATAACTAATTCTTTCTGTTATATGTAATTTCAAGTGAATTTGAAGTTGCTTCTTAACTCTTTAATTTTGAGATATTTGATTTTTGGATAAATGGCACTTAGGTTTTGACGGTATATTTTGTGCAAAATTTTGGAGGCTGTGACTAAATTTTATATTAAGGAGATCTTATATATTTTTGCCAGCCTTGCTTGATAGATCTACTGATGAGTTTTTAATTGATGTCAATATTTAAAAGAACTCTGTTTTTGAAAAGAATTAAAGGTAGATTTATGATTCTTTTAATTTAATTTCCCCAAATTTGGTAATTATGCTTTGATTTTTAGAGATGAATAAGTAGGGCCTTTGACACACTGTTGAGCACATTTCTGTGATTTTAAAACTATGATTGTTCCTTTATAATAAACTGTATCCATTTTTTGCTGGTGGTAGACTTTGAACAAATCACTCTGGTTGATTAGATTGTAACATTCTAATTTAGAGGATTTGAGGTTCATGTCGTAAGATGCATTTGCTTTATATTCTGAAATGGGAGGAAATCTACCTGATTCAGAAATGTATTTTCTAGCAATCTTTGTCTCTATCTTTAAGGAATGTGATTTACTTATGATATTGTCTGAAGTGTGACATTTTATATTTCTTGCTCTTTTGCACACATTTCAGTGATGTATTTATAACAACAGCTATCTAACATATACATTTTCTTGTTGAGATATGGTTGTCTATGTATTTCTTTAACCAAAAATTTTTGCTATATGACAGACCACAAATGTGTTTTGGCTTCTGCTTTGATAGCCTTTCAATCATTGTTGAAATAGCGTAACTCATCTGAACAACAGAAAAATGTCCAGAACTATTTAGACTGTGAAGTAATTCACATTTCTTTCTTTTTCTTTCTTTCTGCTGCTTCTTCGTCTTTTTTTAATATAACATTCTGGTGGTAGCAGATGTGTGTGAACAATCTTAAATTTAGTTGAGTGACATTTTGCTTTTCTTGCCAATGTAAAAATATGCTTGTGTATCTCTTTTCTGTGGTCCACCCACCCTTGCAAAGGCTTTGTAACCTTTGGTTACGAAGGATTTAAGGGTGTATTTACTTAATGAAAACCACCCTAGTTAGGATGCTTTGCAGGGTGGCTGAACATAGAGGGAGCTGACTGACAGGTGTGGTTCTTACTGCTGATTTCAACCTTTTTTGTCACCAAGAGAGAGAAGTTGGTTTTGTGAAATAGTTCTTATGTCCAAGGTACTCACAGACTCATTCTGTTGCATGTCTCCATCATGGCTTTCGGCCAGAAGCAGCTCTTTCAGCTACGGTCCCAACAGGACCAGTTTCAGTAGGGGAGAGCTGAAAGTGGAATGTGTTACAGGGAGTTCCCAAATGGTAGCTTCTTAGAGGGAAATGGGTGTTCGTGGGGTTATTTCAGTCAAGCAGGACCCCGACTGGCTCCCAGTGGACTCCAAGCTTGTTTCAGTATGTTTCTAGCATTATGTGTAGGGCTCAGATGACATCAGGTGCCCAAGGGCAGATCTCCAGCTTCCTAGAGCATCACCTTGGGCTGACACTTCTGCATAGAGGTTTCCATCACACGATTTTTGTCCTCAGTTATTATGCTTTATTGTTAGCGTTCCTTTCCTCCCCTTGTACTCACAAGGGATGTTCCTACTTTATAGTACATGTTGGGCCTAAGTAGATATGACCTGACCAATTTGAGATTTATATTAAATGTTAC
Source organism: Vicugna pacos (assembly GCF_048564905.1). Taxonomy (NCBI): domain Eukaryota; kingdom Metazoa; phylum Chordata; class Mammalia; order Artiodactyla; family Camelidae; genus Vicugna; species Vicugna pacos. Next base: position 34,116,364 of record NC_132987.1, read on the forward strand.
TAGAGACTGTGGAGTAATCTGAACTGCTTCAGAAAACTAAACAGAGCTTAGAGACTTTCCAAGGAAAGCTGAAAGATCAGAAATATCCTCCAAAGAGAAGTAAATCCATACCATGCTTTTCTCGTTTTAACATAATCTTTCAAATTCCAGTCCCTGTATATGAATCTGGCTCCTTCCTGTAAGCAAACTCAAGCCAGAGCATGTAAAACACATCCAGGCAGCCAGTCATTGGGATGGATTCAGACCATTTCCATCTTGCCTGATTTATCCTGTGCTCCTAATTCTCATCTTACTTATGTCTTTTTCACCATCTAATCTGCACTTAGGCACTTGACACAGTACATTACACAGCACCTGACTCCATTAATAAGACCCACCTTGATGGAAAACCCAGTTTGAATTCAACATTCGGTTGTTATCCCAGAAGCACACTTCTCCAGGATGCTGTTTTGATGCTTGATGCATTGTGCACCACAATGGCAGGAAAGAAACATCTCTGCACCTGGAGTTTCATCTTGGGTGCACTGGAACTGATGGAATCGTACTGGGCAGATCACGGTGTTGGCACAGAAAGCACGTCCTTTGACTATCTGTGATTAGGTATCTTCATGTTTTTAGAACTGGTTAAAGATAGACTCAGCCTAATGATTTGAGGATAGTTAGATAAGAATGTCAAGTATCAATGCCTTAAAGCAAGTCATACACATTTACCCATATTTAACTTTTGTTGGGACTATGAGGAATATAAATACAGGCATTGTATATGGACTTCAGCACAACTATGAAGATATTTTCTGATATCTCTGTGGAGAAGATAAAAAATTGTGGGTGAAATAATAATACAAATTGGTGATTTTCTTGACTGGTTAAATAACCTTACCAAAATTGTGTTAACTAATGAATCAGAGCTAGCCTGGTGGGAAGTGCCTAGTGGTGTGTGATAAGCAGGTTTCTGTTACAAGCATTATTTTAATCAGTGATCTTAAATATAATATTTTTCCTACCTCTTACTTCATAGTTGAGGACATTTCATGCAGGAGAGGGGAAACAATTTGCCTAAGGTCAGCTAGCTGGTCAGCTGCAAAAGTGGAGCTGGAAGCCATATTTTTCTAACTCCCAAGCAAGGAAATTTCTATTGGAATATGTAGTATCCAACCCAACACTTAGCAATCAATGAAAGTTTTATGGAGAAATTTTTTTAAAATTTAAAATAAGACCAACTTTTTAAATTTTGGAGCTGTCATTCAGTGGCATAGGCTTTCTTGTAAAGCAGTAAGCTTCTTGTCACCAGAAGTATGCATGCACAGACTGGATGGGCCAAGTCACAGATGCTGTAAAAGGGAATTCTGTGTTGTGGGAGGGTGAGTGTGAGTGTGTGTATGTGTGCTGATTGGACTAGATGACCTCCAAGGTCCCTTTCAACTTGAACACCGAGAGGAGACTGTGCAGTATTGTCCCATTAAAAAGAGGAAACAAGAATGATTTCTTTGTTCAGCAAACATTAGGTGCATGTGCAAGGTACTGTGCGATTCTAAGAACTGATTACCCAAGTCGGACTGAGCCACCAGGAAACCACCCATTTGAGAAGGAGTAAGAAGGGGGAATATTGGGAAATGAATTAAAATTAAAAGGATGGGGACAAAAAGACCCAGGAGGGAGAGTAAGATGCATCACTTGAATCTATTTGAGAAGGAAAAAACTAGGTTAAAGGGGTAAAAACAGAACCAGAATTATACCTTATCTCTTCATTATCTCTAGCATGGAGATACTTCAATGCATGAAGAAGAAACAAAAATTTAGGATTTATTGATCTCTAATAATTGCCACGATTCTGTTCAGGATTGCCAAATCTGTAAGAGCCTTTTTGGCCTTCATCCTTTCAACCTGTGTAGCTGTAGCTGCATAATCGACCCTTAGAGATTCCATTCTGGTTGTTATCTGTCCTCTACCTATTGGGAGGAATTCCAAAGCTGTAGACCATCAGTTCAGGGGATCAACATCAAGTCAGCCTTGCTGCTGGCCCTGCTCTGAATTTGAATCTGTCCTTCAGTAACTGGGTTTGTACTACACATTGGATATTTAGGCTCTCTTGTTATAAGTAGATCCCCATTAGTATAACAGCTCAGACACAACAGAAGTTTATTTCTTGATTAGGTTTCAGTACTGGATAGTTGAGCAGGTCAGTGGGCTGGCCCTTCTTCACGCAGTCTTTCAGAGAACTCAGGATGGTGTAGTCTCTGCCATCTTCAATGTGTGGGGTCCAAAGCCACACTAGAGTCAAAACTTAAAGCAAGCCAGAGAGGGAAAAGGAAATGGAGCAGCACACATAGAACGAAGCATTTAATGGGCCAGGCCTGAAAGAGACACACGTCACTCAACTCGTATTATTTTTATTAAACTCAGTCACATGACGTACCTAACTTCTAAGGAGATGGGGAAATGCAGTCCTATAGGATACATAAAAATAAGACAAGAAAATGGATTTTAGATAACTTAGCATTGCCTGCCATACCTGGGAGGAATTCTTCCTCTGAACCTATAGTTCCTGCTGTTGCAGAGTTAACATACACCTCCAGATCTGCTTAATGTTAATTTCTCCACAGCCTTGGCCATCGCCTATTTCGGTCTTCCAGGTTGCAAACTACAGAATCTGACCCTAGTTAATTTCAGCTAAAAATGAATTTATTAGAAAGATATCAGCTATCTCCTTGAATTAACAGGAAGATTAGAGAATCAGGCTCAGGAAACAAAGGCTCTAAGGGAAATTGCGCACCTGAGGGACAACATTTTTGGAGTGCTGCTGGCCTCATGGGCCACTGGATGCAGTGATCATAAGGAGCTCTAAAATGTGCCTTGCTTCTCTGACACACTTCCTCCAGATTGAGTCCTTAACGGGGCCATCCTATTGACTGGTTTAGATCATGAGTTCAAAGCCAGATTGCTAGGATGCAGAGAAGGGAAGTTTCTTGTGTAGCGGTGGGTAGAGCCCTGTTCGTTGCTGTATTCCCATAATAGTGGAATCTGTAATTATGGGATGGTGGCTCAGTTGCACTGAAAAAAAAGAAAAGAAAGAAAAATCTACTGTGCTTGCTGTTGTAAGATGCCCCTAGTGCCACGTTAGATCTACTGATGACCCATGCCAGTTCTCACTGATTCCAGCTGGCCACGTGCCTAGACTGTGCCTTATTGCTGTGCCTAGACTATACCTCGTTGTCCCTCCTGGGATGTGTTTTGATTGCTTTTACCAGTTTACTACCCAAGCCCACTTAGCATCCTGTGTGAAACTTGCTTTTGCCCTTTTGGATGCTAGCTTTTCAGGTCCTCTCCTACAGCGCTTGGCATTGTTTTGAGAACTAAATTCAGATCTGTGACCTATGTGCTAAGTCTGCATGGCTGTCGCCCAGACATTTGACCCATCTCCTGTGGGGTTTTCTCATCTGTAAAATGAATAAGCCGGCTCAATTCCCGTTAGTCTCAAAGGGACGCCTAGAGGCTTAACAAGATGGTGCTTCAAGATATTTGGAACACAGGGTGGCATTATCACATTATTATTTTCACAAGCTGTTCACCTGAAGGGAGAAAATAAAGAGTGGAAATTTAATGCCAGAGAGATTTTTGGCACTTTGTCAATTCGACATTAGCTTTGAGGGCTTTTGGAATTTTGCCTGAAATTTTCAGTACCAAGCAGCTAAAAGCTGTGTTTTTCCGGACTCGTGATATTCCTGTCCCCAGGGATGGCATTACGCATTTGTGGGGAATGAGCTGTGCCAGACCCATTTTCCAGTGTGCCCCCAACAGACACAAAAAAGCAATGTACATTGCTGCTCATACTCCCATTTCACACTTGGAACAGCACCTCTGACTTGTGCCGGCAGAGAAGGGATGGGAGAGGCGTGATCCACGCATGCATGTGTGATGGACGCTCCCTGTCTGACACGCGGGCCGTTTGTGTCTGGGCAGCTTCTATTTGAGTGGTCAGATGGATCCTATTGAAGGTCCCAGAACCTTTTTTAGACCTTTCAAAATCACCCACATTACAGTTGTCTTTGAAAGAGGGCTATTGGTTATGCAAATGTCACATTTGCCAACTAAACTGAAAAGTGGGCTACTTAGAAGTACAGAGAAGTACATACTTTTAGAACTTCATTTTAATGATTTTGGAAGGAAGAGAAAGGCAAGGAAACTTTTCGGGATCCGGGGATGTATTTGTTCATGTGACTGAAGTTTAAGCTTCCTGATCATGATTACATGGAGAGGTTTTACCTGGTTTCCTTTATTTGGCTAAGAATCATTTTCAAATATATGGTGAAAAGGAATATGAAAATGAATATATGTATGTTCCTATATGACTGAAGTATTGTGCTGTACACCAGAAATTGACACAGCATTGTAAACTGATTATACTTCAATAAAAATATATGTTTAAAAAAACAAATACATGGGCTTCCACATATGGGCCTGAAATACATATTTATGTATATTTTAAAAGTAATTATATGCCATCCATATATGAGAATAAAAGGTGTTAATAGAAATTGTTCAGTGTCAAGAGCTAAAAAGTACAGTTTTTGAACCTGTTTACTCTTAGTAAATATGTCTTGCATCTTTGTAAGACCAACAGACCTGGGCTTATTCAGTGACAGAAGGAAGCTACTTGCATTTTAAGACAATGTACAGTGACTGCTAGTTCATCTAAAACTGTTAGGAAATGAGGTTCTGCATAAATGAAAGGTACCAATAATGGCAAGTTACTATATTTTTAAATCAATATATTTTGAATGATGTTTTTAAGGTACAATATAAAATTGGCTGTTCATTTTATAGCAATATTTATTTGCTTCTGTAATATGTATCTATGCTCATTTTAGAAAATATAGAGAAAGTTTAAAAACTATTTCTCACCTTTACTCCAATATTCAGAGACCACCAATTTTAATATTTTGGTGAATTTCCTTAGAATTATATACATATATGATTATATGTATTTATATATATACACACATATATATATTTATCTCTTAAGAAATATTTCCAGTATTTTGAACTTTGCTTTTTAAGCTCAGTGTTTTAATTTGTCATTAGAATTCCCCAAAGTCTGATAGTTTAATGTGAATATTTGCATAATATTAAACCATATAGATGTATGATCTGTAATTCATTGAATCATACTATTTATAATATCAATAGTATCAACATTGGGGCATTTATATATTTTTACATTTCTATTTCCTTCCAGGAGATTATCATAAGTAGAACAAAAATTTGTATAAAGTTTTGTTTAAGTATCTTGATACATATCACATTTCTGGGACTGTTCTGCCAATAGTATTAATTTGATAGATTGAAAAATAGCATGTGTTTTAAATCAAATTTATTTTTTTAAGTGATTTTACAGATTTTATTTTTTAATGTCTCTAAAGTTAAATGTGGATATTATATAAATATTTTGGCCATCAACTAAATGTCTAGATAATTACAGTTGTCAGATAAAATTTAATACTGCAAAAATTTGTCTTTCAAATGCATATTCTTCCCTTCTGTGTCCCAGATAGCTCACTGAGTCTCAGTCCACAAAGACTTGATACATGATTCTTCACCATTTAGGATGACTGGGACCTTCTGTTTCCCACAGTTCTTTTATCTTTATTTTTATTGAAGTTTAGTTAATTTACAATATTGCATTAGGTTCAGGTGTACAGCATAGTGACTCAGTTTTTTCTTTTTGCAGAGCATATTCCATTGTAGATTATTACAAGATACTGGATATAATTCCCTGTGGTATACTGTAAATCCTTGTTGCTTATCTATTTTGTGTATCGTAGTTTGTATCTGTTAACCCCATACTCCTAACTTGCCCCCCATTTCTCCCCTTCAGTAACTATAAGTTTGTTTACTACATTTGTGAGTCTGTTTTTGTTTTGTATATAGGTTCATTTGTATTATATTTTTTAGATTCCAAATATAAATGATATCATATAGTATTTGTCTTTCTCTGTCTTATTTGTCTTATGCTGTCTGACCAGCAGTCCCACTCCTGGGTATATTTCTAGAAAAAACAGAAACTCTAATTCAAAGAGATATATTCACCCCAGTGTTCATAGCAGCACTATTTACAATAGTCAAAACATGGAAACAACCCAAGTCCCATCAACAAATGATTGGCTTAAGAAAATGTGGTACATATATGCAATGGAATATTGCTCAGCCATAAAAAAGAATGAGATACTGCCATTTGCAGCAACATAGATGGACCTAGAGAATACTATACTTAGTGAAATAAGTCAGACAAATTTCTTTTTTAACTATCGTGATTTGACATTTTCACATGTTTTGTGGCTATGTTTTTGCCTACTGTTTTATTACTGTTTCATTATTTTTCTTAATTACTTTTATAAAATGAAATCTTTTTAGTGTCTCTTTCTATTTATATCATTTCCAGCTTTTTTATGATTTCATTGTAAGTTCACTTGGAATTTTGGCATGTTTTAGGAAGAGACCCAGTAGTCTTATTTTATTCCCAGTAGTTAAGCCACTGCTTGAGCACCATTTACTGACCAGTTCTTTGTTCTCCACTGGTTTGTGACATGATCTTTATCACATGTTAAAATCTATCTATTAGAATCTCTTTCTGAACTATTTTCCTGGTTACATCTACCAATTCTAGGACCTGATTCAGACTGTCTTAAATATTATATTTTGATTATAGATTTTAATGTTTGGTAGAGAAATTCTTCACTTGATTTCTTTTTATGTTCTTGGTTAGTCATACTCATTCCATATAAACTTTAACATTGTGTAAACTTCCAAAAGAAATCTTTGGTGACTTTAATTGGAATTTTATCAAATTATACACTGATATCACAAGAGCTGATATGTTTACAGATTTGTTTTTCCTCTCTAGGAGCATAGCATGGATATGGATATGGAAATAACTATCAGGAAAAGTTAGAAATTTCATTATATACATTTCCTGCTTTTCTTATTAGGATTATTCTTATTACAAATCAGTTCCTTCCTTCTTTCCTCCATGTCTAGATGGATGTCACTAGAATACAGAAAGCAGTGACTTTTTTCACGTTGATTTCTATTTGTTCACATTATTGAAATCTCTTATTAGTACTTAGAGTTTTTTAGCTGATTCTTTTGGAGTTTCCAAGCATTGGTAAATAAAAATATTTACCTCAGATATTTATTTATTTATTACCACCTCCTCCTGCTATCTTACACAAAAAGTAGTATTATATACATTATATATATATACTTTTCTGTCCCTTTCTTTTGTTTTGTTAGCAGTATACCCCAGAGATACTTCATATAAGTAAGTTAAAACCTTCTGCATTCTTTTTTTTTTAACAGGTGTTATAGTATTTCATACTGTGTTATCCATGTTTTTCAGTTGTCTTCAGTGGGAGGCGTATTCCAGATGGCTTAGTCCCCATTGCCAAAGTCAGCTGTCTTCTTTCTGGGTCTTTAGGAAAAGCATTAGTTTGGGAAGCACAGCTCCATACTCATATTCGGTGGTAGGAAGCAGCTGTTCAGTGTGGCTTCATTGGATGGTGGCAGGATCTCTTCTTACCCCACTGATTCAAACACACTAACTGAGACAATCAGGAACATTTAAGTATAGGTAGGTATTAGATGATACCAAAGTATAATTATTACTTTTCTTATGTACAATGATGACATTATAGTTAGAGCATAATTATTTTAGAAAAACCTCCATGTTATTTTAGAGACCCGTATTGAAATTCTAGGGGTGAAATGAGCTGATTTCTGGGATTCTCCTTAAAATAACTGAGGTGGGAGGAGAAGGAAAGGAAGGAAGGTGAAGGAAGAGAGGAGGGAGGGAGAGAGAGAGATGAAGTATAGGAAATCTGGATATTTGATCTTTGTTAAATCTGAGGATGAATAATAGGGGTTTCTTGCTATATTCTTTACTTTTGTATGTTCATATTTTTCGTAAAATAGGCAATAATAGTACATTTGTAACCTGGTAAATTAAACAGAGTCTTGGTTAGTTGGCTAGTCAACCAAGACAAGTACTTAGCCCTTATTATAAGTGATAAGTCTCCTTTGTGTTTGCCAGTCATTCAGTACAAAAATATTAGATTACAGTGCTTTTAAAGGGGCATCAAATAACTCTTAAGAGAGGGAGGAATTCGTTTGACAAAATCTAAGAGAAGGTGGGAACCCAGAGGGTAGAGCTCAGCGTTGGCTGTAGTACATTTGTTGTAGGAATGTTGTGAGGACTGATGGGTTACTTTTTGTCGAGTGCTTTTAGCAAAGCCTGGCACATGTGTAAGTGCTAGCTGAATAACTAAGACAATCTTTCAATATGTTCTTGGTTAACTCTAAAGCATTATACATATTTTCTGCTTTCTTTTTTCAATATATTTTTATTTGCTTAGTGGTATATTACACAGTGCACAGGGATTTCTGGGTATTGGCCTCCTATTTCAGTTCGGCTTTGTTTTAGTTTAATCATGGGATGTAGACAAGGTCTCTGTTCGAAGAGCACCAGCCTTTCTTGGGCTGTGCAACTTTCTCATCCTTCCTGTAGCTTCCCTTTCTGGAGTTGATTGCCAATAAAGGGCATTCGCTCAATAACCATCTCATCCGATGGTACTCTCAGTACTATATGATGATGTTCGTAATCAGTAGCCCTTTGTATGAATTGGTAACAATAGCCGTTAAGCAGTCTTTCATAAGGACTACATGATAGCCAACAATTAAAATAATTTTTCTTATTTAGTTGATTGCTTTGGTATTTTGTAGATATGGCCTGTGTTGAATGGCTGCACTTTGCAGATAAACTAAAACAAATACTAACATTACCTTTGAAGTTCCTTCCTTGTTTGACCACTTTCTATGACCTCTTTAATAGAAAGAATGACCTCAGATCCACTGCCCAGCCATGCTCCCCATGTGTAGATGGGTACCAGGTCAGAAGGGAAAACAGCTATTCTGAAAAAAAGGCTGGTGAGACCATGCAGGAGCATCCTGAGGCCTTTGTGAACTTATCTGTGCAACCAAATCTGTTCCTTCATTCACCTTGTTGGATGCCAGTGTTTGTGTGGAAGCCAGAAGGTGGTATAGAGGTGGGAAGGTGTTGCTGAAGTCACAGTTTTGTTTCTTGCTCTGGCCTTTGCCTATTCCAATTTGTGATATGAAACGATGCTGCAGTTCTGACAGGTCATTGTTGACAATGCCAAGTAGAATCTGTCTGGAAGAATTATAAATGAGGCAAAGAGCAGGTGGTTAATGCAAAAAAAATCTCAAACAAATAGGTGGCATGTGTCTCTTCTCCCTCCAGACCTCCGTTTCTCTGTTGTCCTGGATATCAAATTAGCTGCTGAGCTTTCTTGAAAGCCTATTATTCTCAGGATGTCATTTGGACAATTTGACTCAGTAGTTATTGGATGGAAAATAATTCTCTTTCTCTGTCTCCTTCTCTCTCTCTCTCTCAGAGGGAGAGAGGTAAAAGGGAAACAGAGAGAAATGTCTTTCAGATAATTATTTTCTTTAGAGGAAAATTAAAGTAACACAGGGGACTTCCAAGAACCAAATGGCACAAAGATTAGAGTTAGATACATGCTAAGAAATCAAGGTCAGAAACTACGGGGCAAGATGTTCTTGGTTTCGCCCTAATGCCGAAGAGAGTACCCTGTAGATGGCCTGTCTGTGGGGCTGTGTGATCATCCATCTTGAATGGGCCACCTGGTGCTGGACAATGTGGACGAGTACCGGAACACTCTAGGACTCAGTTCCCGCTTCTGCAGGATGAGGAGGTTGCTCATTAGGATCTTTGGCAAGTACTGCTCTGATGGCTTCATGTACTAGGGCAAGCAGCGTGCTTCCCAAATCCACAGACACACAATAAATGTGGATTACTTTTATCTGACCAGCAGCAGAATGTCTGTGTATTTCCATCTCTGCATCAGCAGTACCTGGCAAATGTTGGTATCATCAATTTGACTTGGAGTGTTCAATGAGCTCTCACGAGCTGGCACTGCTAACGACATGCTTTTAAAACATCCCCCTTTGTATGGTGAGACAACCTTGGAAGTTGTAACTTGAGAATGTATAGGTATTTATTTATAGCCTACCTTTTGGCTGAGATTTGAGGTGATATTTTTCTTCAACAAAACTCTCAAGTGGCGCACCATGATTTATCATTTTATTTGGTTATTGTCTGCAAATGCTACAGGAAGTTGAAAACTTATTCAAGTCCTGCCAAAATGTATTTACAGTATTTTTTCTGCTGCTGAGACTACCAACTTCAAAACATTTTTAAGTCTTCAGAGAGAATCAAGATTGGACTTTTCACAGAAAAAAAAAATGAGAGAGAGAGAATGAGAGATAGAATGAGAGAGACCAAGTTTTTGTCTTTACCCAGAGAAGCCTAAAGTAGATTTTAGAATCTTAAACTATAATGGAAAATCTAGGGTGGCAACAAATCTCTGTTTAGCAACTTGAATTGTCCAGTCTCCAAAGGTATTTCATGCCCTTGTCCTGCAGGGGCATAAGAATTAGGCTTCTCTTATTAAGCATCGTAGAATGGATTAGAGCCAAACCATTCCTGGAGGGAAAAAGGTAGTCTTCTCCTCCTTAATTACCATATCAAAATGTCCTTTTGCCAGGCAACCTGAATTCAGGCTTTGGGGCTGGAAATGGCATATGTCCTCAGCAAGTTTCTTTCTATTACCTTCAATGATGCAAGGTAGAAGTCACGCCCCACATAAAAGAAGTGTCCCATAGGGAAGTTTACAGCTGCCTCCAGCCTGTTCCCATTCAATTTCATTCCGGATTTCAGAATAGCACATTCAATACCTGCCCCACTTCATGTTTTTCCTTTGGTTCCTTCTGCCTCCAGCAGAGATCCTCTCCCATCCCTGCTGACATATTCACCTGGAGAGCCCTTCCTCTCTTCAGGCAAGGTCCACTTCAGGTCCCCACCTCTCAGCCTCTGAGAAGTAGCACGTTAGCCCCTTCCCTACCCGACCCCCCAGCCCTTATGGCATTTGCTTTGCACATATCTATTGCTGTGTTGCCACTGCCCTGTGTTCAACTATACAGTCAGCCCTCTGTATCCGTGGGTTCTGCATCCATGGATTCAACCAACCGTGGATTGAAAATATTAGGAAAAAAGATTGTAGAAAGTTCCAAAAAGCATAGGCAACTATTTACATAGCATTTCATTGTATTAGGTATATACATAATTTAGAGATGATTTAAAGTACACTGGAGGGTATACATAGATTATTTGCAGATCCTATGCCATTTTATATAAGGAACTTGAACATCCTCAGATTTTGGTATCCACAGGGGTCCTGTAACCAGTCGCCCATGGATACTGAGGGATGACCATCTGTGCTTATGTTTTTCTTTCTAGAGGCAGATGTAGTTGCTTTTGACCTTTGTATTTCTCTTAAGATATTTATACAGAAAGATATCCTATAACTTTTTGCAATTGAATTCACTAGTATTTAGTCCTTCTTAATATATAATGCATATTGTTCCTGTGCATGTCAATGACGGAAAAAAAAAACGGTGAGTAAAATGAGGTTTAAATGTGAAGAGGGTAGAAACTTTAGGTATCATCAGTGTTTGCTTTTTATACCAGGTTGCACAGTTATGTTTCATTGTCTCAAACCTCAATTTCCAATAATCAATAATTTCTTTCCTAAGATAGGAGCCCGAAGAGCAAGGACTCTACTTGGTGCTCTAGGACAGAGATTTCCTTTCTCATTTTTAAGGGAGGTTAAGCCACCTGTTCAGCCCTGCACAGTCAGTAAGGGCTGGAACCAGAATCTGAACTCAGGGAAGTCAGATGCCAAAGGCCTGGCTCTCCCATCACATTCTGCTCATTTCCTAAACAACGACCTTAAAATATTTTTTAATAAACAACGACCTTAAAATGTTTTTTTTAAAAAAGAAAGAAACAAAGAAAAGAAACTGTGCAGACAGCCACTGCCAAAGAGAACCTACTTTTCTTTTATAGTTTTGCTGCTGTATTCCAGAGATTGCAAATTCACTGTAAGTTCAAAAAGGGTGGGACTTGTTGTTTCCAATCAACTTACTGTCACTCTAGGGCCTCTCACCTTGTCAGAAATACCCTCCTGACCACTTTTTGCAAATTAGCAGCCCCCTCCCCATCACCAAACTCTATCTGGTACAGAGCTTTCCTCAGCGTTCATTCCCGTCTGACCCACTGTGATACATTTGTTTCCTTGTTGAGTGCCTGTCTTCTCACTGGAGTGTAAGCTGCATGAGGGCAGGGACCCTTTCCTGGTTTGTTCACTGATGTTCCCCAGCATCCAGATGAGTGCGGGGCACATGCACATGGCAGGCTCCCAGTACATATTTCTTGAATAGATCAACAAACACAGAGGAGGTAATTCTACAGCTTGCTTAACTGATTCAGAATCAGTGCTACTGACAGTTTCCCAATGACTGAGGAAATTTTTTTTTCCAATTTGCTTTCTTACAGTCCAGAAGTTTCTTGCATCTGTTCCCCCTACTACTTCCCGTAACTCCTTCTCTCTTGTTTTGGCCACAAGTAATTTTGATCACAAGTCACCCATAGAGACATGAATACTTGTTGCAAATCATATGTGTCACCCATGGGCTCCCCAGTGCCTTAACAGTACTACTGCATACAATTCATCACACAATTTAGAGAGTCAAGAAAAATTTTTGAATTGCCAAGATTTCTCCTCATTGTATAACTTTATACTCTAATAGCTTATGCTGGGAACATTTATTAGGGGCCCTTTAAGTTAGATGGGCGCTCTCTCCCTGCTTGCAAAGCCCCAGTCCTGTTCTTGTGGACTCGGTCTGCGCCCAAAGCCAGTGAAACACTGGACACTCAAAACCAAGGGTGCGGAAGCCTCCATGGAGAACAACATAGATGTGTTTATAAAGGACCCATGACATTGAAAGACCAGTGTCAGAAATCATGAAGGAGACTCAAAGCATAAGGAAACAAAATCTAAAAAGTTAACTTCAGTCTTATTAAAATAAACCTAGTTGGCCCATGCCACAGAATTACTAGAATTAAGCTATATAGGCATTTTGTTAAAGTTAATTTTGAAGACCTTTTTGAGTTTGCCCCCAGTCCATCTACTCCAGTCCTCATTGCATCTCAGTGAATGGCACTGCCAGCATCTACCAGATGCTTCAGCCAGAAACCCCAGGCTCTCTGCTTCTCTCCATTACACTCAATCACCAAACCTTACTGTGTTTTTTCATTTTTAAAACTCTACCTGGCCAGTACTCTAGGAGAAAACCTAGACTACTGCAGTAACCTCTAATTTGGTCTTCTCCCATTGTTGCAGGTTGTGTTGTGTCTTCTTCAAAACGTGTTGAAGTCCTAACCCCCCTCTACCTGTGAATGTGACCTGATTTGGAAATAGGGTCTTTGCCGATGGTCAAGTTAAAATGAGGTCATTAGAATGGGCCCAAATCAAGTATGACTGGTGTCCTTACCTAATGGGGAACTTTGGATTCAGACACAAACACACACACAGGCCACGCAGAGATGAAGGCAGAGATCAGGGCGATGAACCTACAGGCCAAGGGACCCCCGTGGGTTGCCTGCAAAGCACCAGAAGCTGGGAGATGGGCATGAAGCAGATTCTTCCTCACGGCCCTCAGGAGCAGCCGACCCTGCTGACACTTTGCTCTCAGACTTCCAGCCTCCAGAGCTGTGAAACCACACGTTTCTGCTGTTTAAGCCCCCTACTCTGTGGTTCTCTGTCATGACCTTACAAAACAAAACCAGCCCTCTTCTGTTATTATCTCAGACTCTGCTTAAACTAAGAAAACATACAAGTAATGCATTTTCTTTATAAAAATTGGAACAGTTAACACCTAGCATGTATTGAAAGCGTTTTTAAAAATGTACCAGACGCTAACTGATTTACATGTGACTGTTCCATTTAGTCCTTATATCAGCCCGATAATCATCTTCACTTTACAGATGAGGAAACTGAGGCACAGCAGGCTGAGTGACTTGCCTGTGCTCGCATGGCCGTTATGTGAGTTGGACCCAAAACCCTGTATGTGGCTGCAGAGCCTGAGTGCCCGACACATGGCATAGCCCCTTCATTACACCCCCGAGCGTCGTGCCCTTTCCAAACCCTTGGAAGTAACTGCTGTCAGATTTAGTGTGTATACATTACCTGCATGTCTGTGCACATGTGTGTGTGTATGTATGGGTCTCTAGAATCACACATATCTTCCTATAACTTGCTTTATTTTCATTTAGTTTATCTTAAATATTTACCCATTTTAACGATATATATATACACACACGCACCCCCCTTGTGCTTGGTAGTCCACTGTACAAAGTGTGTGTTTTAAACAGTATGTGGTTTTATATCATGAATGTTTAAGTTTGTGTGCTAAGATGGGGGCAGCAGCTTTCCATGTCCTTGGAAGGCCTTCCCAAGAGTGGTCGGAGCAGGAAGACACACATTAATGTCTGTGACATGGGAGTTTGGGGGATGGAAGGTCAAGAGAGGGCGTGAGGTGGCTCCAGCTTGGGTGGCTGCTGGTTCCTCCAACGCTAGTTTCTGTTGAGGAGAGACTTTCAGAAGAATGTGGGCCTGGAAATTTCAGTATTTGGGATTGGTTGATTGAGTCAGTAGACTTCTCTGAGCTTTTATTATTTTTTATTATTTTTATTTAGAAAAGCAGAGATAGTATTTCCTCTCCTTCCTTGTCATAGGACTTCTTTGAGGAAAAAAATTAAATGACATTATAAAAATGGTTTACAGACACAATTGTTACTATGGTTATTATTATCTTTGCCTTGTTTCCAGATGCTAGATATCAGAAATGTTGTTTTGTGGAGCCTTTGGAATACAAACCACTATATATGGGATGCTTTTTATTGGTTTCATGGGATTGTTGTAAGGAGGAAATCTGAATGTCTTCTCTTCTCTCCCCCAGCTCTTTTTTTCCCCATACGTTCAGTGCATGAGTATCCTTATCACCTGTTTGTTGAAAATGCTACTATCTATCTTCTCAGGATACAAATTCTAGCGTATTTATAATGAATCAAACTTTTCGAGCTTTCTAACAGAGAGAGCATTAAATCATTATTTAATTTTAAAACACATGGTTTAGTGAATTCTTCATTGATTTTACAAACAAGATTACTTGGCTGCCTGCAGGGTGTGTGTGTGTGTGTGTGTGTGTGTGTGTGTGTGTGTGTGGACTTTGCTCTCAAAACCATCAAATTAATTTGCACAGGAAGACACACCCCTTACATTTCAGCCACTCAGATCCCCTTTTCTCTGATAGTATGAGCTTCAGCTAGGACTGTTTTTCCCTTTCACTCACATGAACGTGAATTGGGAGCCTGAACAGGTGCTGCTTTGAGTAAGGAATTTAGCAAATTAAGAGAAGGATACAGATGGCTCTTTGCGTACAACAAAAGATGAAGGCAAGAGAATAAAACCTGAAGAAACACCCATCAAGCCATGGCCTGACGTAGGCATTTACTGCACCAAGAAGAGAGGTTCCCGAGACTGCTTACCAGAGCTTAACAAAAGAGAGATGTGTGTTTCTCGTTTTCCTGGCTCTGCAGCTCACATCCTTAACCCCTTTGTCAGTGTTCCTGTTGCCATTGCATTATTTTCCACATAACATGGTGTGACCTGTCCCAAGTGATCCCTCTCTGGAGGGTATCATCTCAGAGATGTGGGCTGAGGGGTCCTTGCACAGATCCGCGATTGTCTGCAGGTCACTTCTGACCCACCACACATGCTTCTGATGCCAACCAATGACCTGAGGGTGATTCCTTCTCTGGTGTGACCATGGCTCCTGTTTAAGGGAGTGAGCTTCTGTACAGTGGACCACAAAGAAGGTTTAAGCACCTTCAGGCGTGCATGTGATTATCGCAAACCCCTGGGGGAAGGCAGGAGAGCCATCAATTCCCTGATCTCGCTGCCTCATTCCCTGTAGCTTACAGTGAAGGGGGATCTCAGGGAGGCGGGGTCAGAAGCAGGAACTTAAGAAGATGATGACTCTGAGGTTGTTTTCTCTTCCCTGAGCACCTCCTGCCTCCTTTTTCTGCAGCCCTCTCACTTCCTCTCAATATCCTCCCTCCCTCCTAAGAATCTGCCTTTTAAACTAACACCATAATAGAGTCTAAGGGAAATACTCAAAGGAGGCCACATTAACACAATGAAGCTGGTTCCTTAGCGTGGTGTCCGTGTACTTGTTGGCCTTCCCCAGCCTCTCCCCCACCGGCTTCTTCATCTTCCGCTTCTGCTCTTCTCCTGCATCCCTTCACCTAGCCCTCAACTCCCTGCATGAGCATTTGGCCAAAACTGAACTCTCACAACATTTTTCCAAACACACAGCTTTTGCACTGCCCACCTGGCCTGTCCTCCCCTCCAGATCTTACCAAGTGGTCCTCATCCTCAGAGAGCCAGTGAGGAGCCATCTGACTGGATGAGGCCCCCTCCCTGCCCCCACGACCCCTCTGCTGTCTTCCTCCTCAGGTCCTAAAGCCTCACCTCTCCCTCTGCTGGGTCACCTCTCCTTTTGCTTTATACATCTCTTATTGTCCTTGTCACCTGACGTAAAACCCATCTCACTTCGCCTTTGAAGTTTGTCCTGCTCTCCTGAGATGTGCTCTTTCTTAAATACGCATTGCATTTCTTCTCAACCTGTCTTATGTCCCCTGTAACATTCTATCTTAAAAGTAATAATAATACACACAAATACAGCACTTGCTATGTGTCAGGCCCTACTCTAAGCACTTTATGTAAATTAATTCACTTAAGCCTCACATCAACCTTTGAAAGTAGGTGCTGCTCGTGCCCCTCATTTCACGGATGAGGAAATGCAACCCAGAGATGCTAAGTGATCTATGAAGTCACACCTCTGCTCAGTGGCTAAGCCATCTTTCAAACCTGGTCAGTCTGGTTCAGAGATCATGTTCCAAACAATTATTCTGTGTAACCGTTCATACACCTTATGGTTTGTACTTATCTGTGTACTTATCTTATGACTTTGTTCTTCCATCTTTGCATCCTTGCATCACCTAGCACGTGGTGGGTATCCTGCAAACACTTGCAAAATGGAATTATATGGGGATGACGTTTTCTAGGAGGTCCTTGAATTCTAAATTTTGGGAACCCTTAGGAAGAGCTTTCAATATACGCGGGAATGGAGTTTCTGGTGGTAAAGGGTGAAGCATAAATCCCTCTTGGCAGTTAGCATTTTCTCATGATTTTTCTTCTTCTGCATACCTTTCCAGGCAGTTTTCATTTTCATTTGTTTTACATTTTCTTAAGCTATGTTCACACTTATATTTTAAACGATGGAAAGAAAAAGATCACTTGCAAATGCCAACTGGGAAGAGTGTTTATTTTAAACAGTGCTGTTCCGGTGCACCAGCTGCTGTTGCTATGCTTGCATGTTGGCTGCTGAGGGGGATGAGGAGAATGAAGCTTGTGGTGTCAAGATGGAAAGTTGCTTCTACCCCACATTTTATTGGCTGGGATTTTCTGGAATGAGGGATCCTCAACCCTAAGCAATTAGAAAAGTACTGTGCTTCAACTTGCAGAAATAATTTAACCTACAGAGAGAATTCACCATCATCTAGTTATATTCCAAGGGCAGAAGGAAATCTGGCTGTTAATACAGATTCCAATTTTGAACAAAAGTTTTAAAAAGTTTACATCTCACCAATGGATGATATAAACCACTCTAGAAGGCTAATGTCAGTGTTTTAAAATGGTAAAAAGGAAAAGCTACCTTTAGTATGGGATACATTATCTGGGTTAAAAAATATTTGTTTAAATATGTCAGTGGCCATATCGACACAGGAAAAGAGAATTCACTGTTTTAGACTGAATACAGATTTGTAGACTTATGTTTATACAGGAAATGTCTGTGTGTATCATGATTTTGCCTGTATTTTACATATGGACTCATTCAATAAGAATTCCTTAAATACCTACTACATGTGAAACATTCTCTTACGCATGAAGGCAGGGTGACCAACCGTCTCAGTTTGCCTGGGATTTTCCGTTCTAGCACTGAAAATCTCATGACCTGGGAAACCCCGAAGTCCTGTGCTTCTCACACGAAGGGAAAACGAGTAAGAGTAAAATATCCTTCAGCATTTTTCACTGTGGCTAGGAAGACAATTTGGAACTCAATCAATCAAGGAACACAAGTAATAAACCACTTGAGTTCATTGAGCGCTTGTGAAGTAAATTCTATTTTACTGTCCCCATTTTAAAGATGAGTGAACTGAGACACAGCAAGGGTAAGCAGCCTACTTGGTGGAGGAGCAAGAATTTAAACCTGGGAAGTCTGGCTTTAGAGCACATACCACATAACAATAAGTACTGTACCGGAAAGTTCTCTGGGAGGAAAGATCGGTAGAGGCAGGAGCCTTGGGGAATGCAGGAGCCTTGGGGAATGCATCTCAGAGGAGCTGGATGACTACACCTGGACTCAGGGGAGCAGGGTTAAGAGAGTTAGGAAGAAGGGATGTCAGTTTCCTTAAAAAGAGGCAGGCAATGGTGTGGAGTAACGAACAGGCAGGGTCTTCTTTCTCCAGACAGGAGGGAGTTAGCCTGGGGAAGGGGGTGGAGCCCTCTGTCTGATATTGTAGACAATTGAATGCAAAGACAGAAAGAGGGGATGACAGAAAGCAAGTAGCTTTCCCTGGAGAGATTTAGCCTCTCTGGTCAAAGGCAAGGTCACCGACTGGGCATAGGAGGTGGGACTGAGCCTGGAAGAAGGGAGCCGTTTCAGGAAGCCCACAGGTGTCCAACAAGAGGATTCCTAAGCAGCAGGAAGGAGCTGAAATTGAACATTAATAATTTTAAATTTTAACATAGCCATGTTGTAAAAAAAATCTAGAAAATAGAAAAAGGAAATCTCCATAAAAACCACTGTAAGTTTAAGTCTTCATCTTATGTTTGTTTTTAACACATTTGGAATCATGACATACCTGTATATCTGAATCCTATATTTGATTTTTACTTATTGCATTTCCCATGCTATTGTGTAGTCTTAAAAACCATCAGTTTAACAACCAGATAATATTCTATCATAGGTATATTCCACAATTCTCTTAATGATTATACTTTGTTGATACTCAAGTTTCCAGTCTTTTCCTTTCATAAATGAATCTTGAACAACATCCTCATTCTTACATTTTTTCCCGCAGTCTCACTAGTTCTCACGTGGGTTTTATATATTGTCTTTCTTTAGCTGCCATGTGGCTGTGAAACATCAAGATTCATTTCTCACATAAACATACACATGCTGACATATCCAAGTGCATGTTAACTCCTTTAAAGAAGCAAAAAGTATTTTCTTGGAGAAATATTTACTTATTTCTTATTAGAACTTTGGGATTTGTTTTCTTCTTTGTCATTCCTTCAGATACAGTGTGAGTCACCCATAAAAATTAGGCTTGTATCTTCTCTATAACCTCAAATCTTATTCGTCAGCCATATCATGCTCTACTTTAGAGGACTTGACTCTGATCAGCCCTGGGCTGGACCCAAACTGTTGTTACTACCCAGAGGAGTACACCTCAGAAATCCTTGCCTCTGCCTCTCAGCTTCTGACAACAGCCCAGCCCGGCTTGACTCTCTCCTACCTCTATCCCTCCCTGGTTGTTGTACCTTGACTCATACCATTCCTTCAAGACTTTAAAACAGTTCTTTTCTTACTGAAGTATAGTTGATTTACAATGTCATGTTAGTTTCTGGTGTACAGTATAGTGATTCAGTTATACATATACATATATATATATATTCCTTTTCATATTCTTTTCATTATAGGTTATTATAAGTATTGAGTATAATTCCCTGTGCTATACAGTTGGACCTTGTTGTTTATTCTGTACATAGTAGTTTGTATCTGCTAATCCCAAACTCCCAATTTATCCCTCCCCCTGCCTTTCCCCTTTTGTAACCATAAGTTTGTTTTCTATATATGTGAATCTCTTTCTGTTTTATAAATAATTTCATTTGTGTCTTTTTTAGATTCCACATGTAAGTGACATATGATATTTGTCTTTCTTTTTATGGTTTATTTTACTTAGTATGGTAATCTCTAGGTCAATCCATGTTGCTGTAAATGGCATTATTTCATTCTTTTTTATGGCTGAGTAGTATTCCATTGTATATACACACCACAACTTCTTTACCCAGTCCTCTGCCCATAGTGGACATTTAAGTTGCTTCCATGTCTTGGCTATTGTAAATAGTGCTGCTATGATCATTGGAGTGCATGTATCTTTTTGAATCGGAGTTTTCTCTGGATATATGCCCAGGAGTGGGATTGCTGGATCATAGGGTAACTCTATTTTTAGTTTTTAAAGGACTATCCGTACTGTTTTCCATAGTGGCTGCACCAATTTATATTCCCACTAATAGTGTAAGAGGGTTTCCTTTTCTCCACACCCACTGCAGCATTTATTATTCATGGACTTTTGAATGATGGATATTCTAATTGGAGTGAGGTGATACCTCATTGTAGTTTTCTTTTTTTTTTTTTTTAAAAACCCGGCACTAACATATGGTAGTTTTATTTTTAATTTTTTGAGGAACCTCCATACTGTTTTCCATAATAGCCGTACCAATTTACATTGCCACCAACAGTGTACAAAGATTCTCTCTTCTCCACATTCTTGCCAACACGTGTTACCTTTTCTCTTTTTGATAAAAGTTACCTGAACAATGACATCTTGTTGTGGTTTGGATTTGCATTTTTTCTGATAACTGGTGGTGCTGAACACCTTCTCATGTACCTGTTGGTCATTTGTATGTCTTCTTATGACAAATGTCAATGCAGATTTTTTTGTCCATCGTTAAATCTGATGATGATGATGATGATTTTGCTATTGAGTTGTTTGAGCTTCTTATGTATTTTGGATATTAACTCCTTATCAGATACATGGTTTACAAATAGTTTCTCCCGTTTCATGGATTGCTTTTTCATTCTGTTGACTGTGTCCTTTGATGAGCAAAAGTGTTTTATTTTGATCTAATTCCCCTTGTCTATTTTTGCTTTTGTTACCCTCATTGTAGTTTTCATTTGCATTTCTCTAATAATTAGCAATGTTGAGCATTTTTCTATGTGCCTGTTGGCCATCTGTATAAGTCTCTCCCATCTTAAGAGTAAAAGGAATACAAACTTGTATTTAGTGCCTATTATGTGTTGGTTACTTATCTCATTTAATCCTCATAACAATTTTTTGAGTTAACTGTTATTATCCTCATTTTTCAGATAAGAAAACCAAGACTCACAGAGGTTAAGTTAACTAATGTTTTAAGTTAGTAAACTGGCTTGATCTAAAGGCAGAACCATGAATGCTACCTTCATTAGCCCATTCCAAGTTCTCCTCTTTTTCCCCTCACAACCATATTTATTAACTAAATAACAAATTGCTTACTTAAATTTTACTTCCATGTGATTTACTAGTGAGTTGTCTGTGTATGAGTTATTTAAAATGTAGCTACACACTGAATATACAGTCTGTAGCTTCTTAACCAACCTAAAGCATGCTTTACTAGTCAGCAATACAGAAAGAAACCCCGCTGACCACTTATTTCTTTAACTACTCACTTAACTTGTGGGTATCGTTCACCATCTGTAACAACCTTCTCCAGGGAAAGGGTAATACATACATGAATGGTAATAGTGGTGTGCTGGTGAATGTGCAGTAACAGCTGTCTGAATAAAAGTCTTGATTACTAACCAAGTTTGTGCCAGTTTCTGTGGTGTAAATAGTCCCACCATGAAGAGTGTTTACTAATGCCTGTGTCTAAGGACTGTCTTTCAAAATTCCTAAAAACTTAGCGATCATAAGGTCATCTGAGCTAGTTTTAGGACATCGCTGAATTAGCTAACAGTTACTGAGCGCTCACTAGGCAGTGTGCACCACTCCACATGCTCAGAGGTATTATATCCGATAATCCCACAGTACCTTATTTCCATTCCACACATGTGGAAATTGGAAGAGTAAGGAAATTGCCAAGGATGTGTCCTAAGTGTGGGAGCTAGGATTGTACAGGAGACCTAAAAATGAAAAATATGTAAAACTCTACTATTTTAGCCTTCTTTATTTCTAATAACTTAGAAGAATCTGAATTTTGTCATCATATAACTTATGAAGAAAATGTATTTTTAAAATAAATATGTAATTTTCCACCATAATAGGATTAAGTACCAGGAAGGCAGGATTCTGATCTGGTGTGTTTGTATACCTACTGTTTAGTTCAGTGCCCAGCATGTAGCGAAAACTCATGCGGGATGTTGAAAGAATGGAATTAGTAATTCTTATCCCTTCACTAACAGTTCTCTAAAACCTCTGTAAGGTATGTACATGCATTTAAAATAATTAACTATTTTATGTTTATATCTCTTGATAAAGTAATATCTTTCGTGGAAATTTATCCTCAGGAACTAATTCGAAAGGAGGAAGAAAAAAAGCTTTAGAAAGGAGAAGTCCCTTGTAGTTCTAGCTACATAGCAGAGAAATATGACATACATAAATGTCCAATAATAGGGAAAAGCTAAATTACAGTACATTTCTTCGAATGAATTTTGTGCAGCCAATAAAAAAGATAAGAAGAAGTTAATTTAGCAAGGCAGAAAAGTAAAGCAGAATACATTTGACTTGATCCCATAACACAGGGGCCATGTTACAGAGTGGCCAGCAGTACAGACTTCAGATTTGGGGCCCACCAGAACTCAATTCCAGGATCTTTCAACTTGCCACACCACCTAGCGCAAGCTGTTTAACCTTCCTAAGTCTCAGTCTCCCCTATGCAGTGGGGACATTGCTCTCAGGGTCATTGCGGAGATTAAGTGAGTAACTATGGACAGTGCCCAGGACAGCACCTGGCACCCTGATCTATGCAGATGGACAGGAAATGGCAGAGAATATGGACCAGGGAAAATAACTGATGCTTTTGGGTAGGGAGATTGTGGATTTATTATTTCTAGTTCAAAAATTTTTATTATATGACATATATGCAACATGTAACAGCTAATTAAAAAATAAAGTCACTTTTAAAATATCCTACAAATTAGGTTTATCTCTAATTTAGACAATCTTCCTTCAAAACAAGTGAGGTCACTCAGTTATTAGACCATGACTCCTCTCAGGGATCCCACGAGCAGAACAGATGCTTCTACACTTCCTGCTACACATGAACTGTTGAGACTCGCCACCATTCACTGGTTCACCCAATTTCTGCCAGACACGTGGAATAGACTCATTTACATGCTAGCAGGATGCACATAGAGCTGTGCTTATCTGATAATGATGATGATGTTGGCCTGGTCCTTTGGATTCCTGCTCACATATGGGTGGAAGGTATCTTGTAACCTTTCAGGGTATCAGTTCACACACTCCTGTTTCTCTTCTTCTTTCTTGTTCATCTTCCTCTTATCAGACTAAAATTGGTAAAGATGAATTTAAGGTGTCTGCATTATCCCTTGACCTGCAAACAGCTCAAAATGTTTCCACACCAAAACTTTCATTCTCATAAATCTTGTTTAGGTGAACACCTTGCTGGATCCACAGTGCAATATTTGGATCAAAGTTATACTCAAAGCAAGATTGTTGGGTACATAATACATCTGAAGTCATTATGATAGAGTTCCATGTAGCAAGAATCAATACTAATTATCTTGGTGTAAATTATTTTCATTCTTCAGGGCCTCAAGACTCAGAGAAATTTTTAGAGAAAATAGCCTTCTGAGTCTTCAGCTCAAGCAGAAGGAAAATCCAGAGTTCAGAGTAAGCTCAAGGCTTGCCACCACCTGCTCAAATGTGAGAGCAGCGCCTTGGGCCCACCCAAGTCTGCTTAGATTCCTCTTATTAGTGGGAGCATTTAATTAAACCAAGACAGTCTTTCTCCCTGACCAGGGCAACTACTGATGAGAATAAAATTGATGGGAGATGAACAGTTAACAGCAGGAGATACATGGGGACAAGAAATAAAAGAGCCATAGTCAAACTGAAGAATATTGCTGTAGTATATTATATTTGACATTTACTGCTGTGTCTAATAACGCATCCCTCACTTCTCTCCAGCAGCCATGTGACTGACTTCATTATTTTAAATTTTGGAAGCTTTTGTTTTTGAAAAATGACAAAAAAAATCTCAGTTCTCCATTCCTCATTAGGGTGCATATTTAATTGTGTTCTTCTGTTCATTATATTTGAATGTTGCCGTTCAACCAGAGGAGCACTGGCAAAAATCATGTAAATGGCTATGCCTGGCTTTTCCAAGGTATTTAAAATTCTATCGTGGTTTCCATAAGCCACAGACAGTGGGTTATTTTTCATGGACAGACAGTGCATTCTTCTCTTGGGGTTTTTATGGACAGACTGTATAAAATGATAACACAATGAATGGAGGACCAGCTCTACTATATCAAAGGCTTAAATCAGCTATTTCAGACAGAAACTCAATGTGGGAGAGCACGCTTCAAATAGGTTTGCAGGTACAGCTAGAACACAAAATTTCAGCATCTTTTGTGATTAATTCTCAAGAAAGGTTAATGACACTTTTTACAATTCATTAGCGCTAAGGTGAGGGAGATTTCAGTAATGTAGGTTCAGGTGTTGACCTGCATAAAATCCTTAAGATTTGCATGCCAGAATTAAAATAGAGATGTGATTCATCTTCACAATAGCAGGGGTTTGGATTACTATGGAAGGTATAGCAAAGGTGAATCTGCTACCTGCCTGTTCATAGTCCCTTCTCTGTCACATGATAGTTTTGATGAATTTTGTAATACCATATTCACTAAACTCATTTCCACACTCTCCTTTCCTGAAAAGGACATTTCTTCATTGTAATTGTTTAAAAAGACGCTATTTTGAGGTTAATTTATAATCAACCCTAACTTAATCATAGTCATCAGAGCTTCCACTCTGTTGTGTCTTTTTTAAACCTGTTGTGAAAATGGTTGAAACTAAAGTGATGTCTTAAAACTATCTCTAAGGAGTGTGAAGAAATGTCTATTTGCAGTTAATGATCCAGAAAATCAAGAATTACCCCCAGTTTGCCAATAAAGAGTATTTTTTATCAGTTTGAAATTCTTTTTAATGGAAAAAATTCACATGGAATTAATTTTTATGCATAGCCTTTAATACAAACCTAAATTCCTGACAACCCAGGTATGACGTGATCAGATCTCTTTTCTAGTTGTGTTTCCTTGGGAACCCTAAGTTTGTACATAAATTCTCTTTATCCAAAACTGTTATGGCCACACTTTTATAATGATTAGTATTTAATAACCAGATTCACTACTCAATAAATTATAATCAGGTTATGTAACACATATGAAAATAATTTTTTTAAAAATTGAAAGAATTTCAGCATCATAGTCTACAGGCTTCCCATTTCTTCTTTTTCTAATCAATGTGATTGATAAACCTGTAAAGAAATTATATTGTACAATACACTGGAGAGAAGGTACCATATTTTTGGCTATCCAAAAAACAATAGGGAGAAAATGCATCTTCACTTACTCATAAAGTACAATACTCTTCATGATAAATCTATTTTATTCACTCTTTTATTTATGTCTCCTTTGCTCTCAAGAAGGGGGTAAGGTGGTGTATCATTAGGATGACCATGTAATTTATCATCCAAAATTTTGAGATTAATATTAATCGTAATACTGGGACAACAAGCATAAACTAGCACTATCTCAGGAAAGCTGAAACACTTACCAAAAAGCTGAAAAAATAATAAAACCATAGCTTAGGCAACATAAGACAAAAAGAAAAAGAAGGGATAAGGAAGAGGTAAGTAAAAACCATTCCAGAATGTCTGCTTTACTTTGATCTGTCTGGACACAACATATATCACTCAGCAGGTCAAGAGTTGGGAATCTCCGATATCACTCTTTGCTAAATAATTAGAAATACTCTCTTAGTCAGGGTAGGGTAATTGTTGTAATAAAGAAATCCAAAATCTCAATGACATAAGACAGTAATTTTTTATTTCTCACTCACATCACAGTTCAGTGTAGATTGGTGAGACAAGAACCTAGGCAGACAGAGGTTCTTTTCTCATTGAACTTGGGGCAAACAATGTAGCCTTGTATATAAACATCCAGTAAAAAGATAAGAGTTGAATGAGACTGTGGAGAATCTCATGGAACTCTTGTCATGTTCCAGTTCTGAAAGCGACATGCATCACTTTCTCCCACGTTCAATGGCCAATCCTCAATTGCATGACCCCACCTAACTTCAAGGGAGACTGAGGAATATGGTCTGGCTGTCCACCAGGAGGAAGTGGAAATGGAGTTTGGTGAACACAACAATTCCCATCACTCTCCAACATTTTGGTTACCAAGTGTTTTTACTCTTCCTCCTATATATGGAGTAGTGAAATCTCACATAGTCCCTGCATGGAGCTCAAACTCTAGAATCTCTTTACCAGCTTCCAATGTGGCTCCTTATGATCTGCTGACCTATGATTCAGAAAGGCAAATTATCAACTCCCCACCCTCCTTTTCCATACATTCAGTAAACCATGGTGGAATAGGGATAAACACCATAGTTGACA
This sequence comes from Vicugna pacos, assembly GCF_048564905.1. NCBI lineage: Eukaryota > Metazoa > Chordata > Mammalia > Artiodactyla > Camelidae > Vicugna > Vicugna pacos. The sequence continues at coordinate 34,142,949 of NC_132987.1, forward strand.
TTTTCTGTAGGGAAAACAGATAATCAGTAGTCATCTAGAAAGCATTTTTCTTACCTTTGCTTTTGCAGAATCTTGCATTTTTCTTTAGCTTCAATCACAAATGTCATCTCCTTTCCTTTTTGCTGTTACTCCTCTTGAGAAATCACCGGTGTTTGTATAGTACTAAGAACACATTAAATCTGTTTGCTCTCTGGTAACTCAGATTAGCAATTTTGCAGCTACTTAGAAAGACCCTCTACAATCCTCATTATTTAAAGCATATAATGGAGTTAACAAGAAAAAGAGCTTCTTTATCAGTGATTGTAAGGATTATGGAAGAAGATTTATGAGCTCTAAAAGAGTTGAGAAAATTACTTCTGAACCAAAATATATAGGAAAGGAGGAAATAGTATAAGAGCAAAGTTATTTAGTTTCCTGACATTCAAATTATTGTTAACTGGCTTATCTTTTCCTATGTCTCCCTAACCATTGGTACTTTCTACTTGTTTGTTTTTATATTTAGTGCCTAGCAACCATAATGATATCACTTGATTTCGTTGGCACAATACCACCACTGCAGAGAACTGGGGAAATGTGTGAAAGTCTGATAATATTTACTGAAGATTTAAAATCCTGAAATGAAAATAGGAGAATAGCAAGTAAGCGGTTTTATTTCTTAATTCTTAATCTCAAAATAATTTTAGACTTACAGAGGCGTTGCAACCATAGTGTATAGAGTTCCAGTATAGCCCTTATGCAGTTTCTCCTAACATTAACATCTAACACAACCATGGTACAGTTTTCAGAAGTAAGAAATTAATTTGGTGTAATTCTATTAAGCAAACCACAGGCTTTAGTTGGCTCTCATCATTTTCCCACTCATGTTCTTTCTCTGTACCAGGATTTGATCCAGGAACACGTGTTGTCGTCATGTCTCCTTAGTCTCCTCCAACCTGTGTCTGTTACTCATTATTTCTTTATCCTCCATCACCTTAACTCTTTTGAAGAATATTTTCAGGTATTTTGCAGAATGACTCGAACTTTGGTTTGTATGAGTTTTTCTCCAGGTTAGACTAAGGTTATGGAATTTGGGCAGGAATACCCCAGGGGTAAAGTGCCTGTCTTGTTGTGTGGTATAGGGAGCCTCATGACATCCACCTGACTTATCACTAGTGATATTGTGGTCGATCACTTGGGTAGGTGGTGCCTGTCAGGTTTTTTTCATTGTAAAGATACTTTGTCTTTGATAAACGTTTTGGGGGAGACACTTTGTGTTGTGTCTGCATCTCATCTCTCACTGCAGGCACCTGCCTTCCCCTGGGTTCTGGACAGTTAGTTGCCCTGAAACCTCGGCACTCTGATTGTTAAGAGACAATTTGTGAACTTCCTGTTTGTTCAGCATTTTTCTCATCAGGTTGAGAGCTTCTCTGTTTTCACCTCTCAATAGAAACCAGAAATCCAATATTTGAGGTTTAAATAAATGGTCTTCATATTAACGGTCACTGTAAGTTGTCACGGTGATCAATACTCCACCATCCATTCTTTTCCAGAAGATCAGCCTTAGTCAAATTTTATCATCCTGCTTCTCCTGCCAGTGATTGGTTCTGGGGTAGGATGTGACTCACTCTTGTCCAATGAGATAGGAGGGAAAGTGTGCTACAGTCCTCCTAAGGAAAAGTTCTTTCTCTTAATAGAAGGAAGTAAGGAAAAGTAACCTTCTTCTACCTCGGGCATAGCTATTTCTCGATATATTGCCTGAAACTATGACCACCATCTTGTTTCTAGTATGAAAATGAAGCCAATACAGAGGACAGCAGAACAAAAATGTGGAAAGAGCCTGGATCTTTATTGGCATTCCTCAGCTGCTGTGCCAGTCAGTCATGGAATCAAGGGTATCTGTGATTTTTCTACCTATGTATTACTGGTTTATTGTTTAAGCTCAATTTGAGCCTTGGTATTTCAGTTACTTCGATCCAATGACTTGTAACTCTTATCACCACTTTAAGTGAAGTATGATTTTTGTGCAAATTTATGCTACAATCTTTTTATCCGTGGACATTCAGGTTGTTTCCAGTTTTTAGCTTGTAGGAACAGTATAGCTATAGATATTCCAGTTTCACATCCTCTAGTGAATATGTCCACGTTTCTTTTATGTGTATACCTAAGAATGAAATTGCTCAGTTATAAACTCTGTGCATGTTCAGCTTTAATATAATACTATTAAATACTCTTCTAAAGGGGTTATATCAATTTACCCTCTCAACAGAATTGTGTGAGAGTTGCAGTTGCTCCATGTCCTTGTCAACTCTTGGTTTTATCAGTCTTCTAGGCATTCTGATGCATTTATACTTGTAGTAGTATCACATTGTGATTAATGATATTTATATACATATTAATATTTATATTCATATCCATTCTATATCAATTTCTATATATTTTGTCATTTGAGAATCATAGTCTGAGTGTAAATTGTTGGAAGACTGCCAAAAGACAATTCATATTCATGCAAACTATAGGTCCTTATACTATACCTGAAAGTCAGGTGGTAAAACGGGAGAGATTAAGCTTAAGTGTATGTTGTCCAAAGATTAAGCTGTAGTCCATTTCTAAGGGTAGATTTGCTTGTAAAGTAAAATAACAAGGTAGAACAAGAGGCAGACGCTGCTTCATCTGATAATGTGAGAGATGAAACATACCAATGGGAGAGACATAATAAAAAGCACAATGGAAAGAAGTCTTCATCAGATGACTACTCTCTTTGGGCTCATCTGTGAAGTGAAGAAGAGTTAGATGATTTCCATGTTCTTTTGCCTCCCATCTGTAGCATTCTATGGTTAGTGATTTTCTCCTCAAGAATTTTCTTTATATCCTTTTAATACAAATATTGATTGTCATCCACACAAAACCCTGAGACCAAGTGTGGTATCAGGAGGGCGCCCTGAGGTTCAAAGCATTGCCCCTGATCATTGGGGAACAGGTGTTTTGATGAAAGTATCTCTTTGGTTCACATCTAAATGTGGGCTGTGGTGATATGGACACTTCCCTGGAGAAAAAGCTTCATTTTCTCTCATATTTGTGAACAGTAGTACTAACCTGAAATAAATAGATGCCCAGATATTGCTCCAGCAAAGATGGAGATCTTTATTCAGGATCAGCAGAGAATTGCAGTTTGGGGTCTGTGACCATGGCAAGCCACATGCAAGTTCCCCCATGGCAAGGGAAGGAGAAATCATTTTATAGAGGGGAAAGAAAGTTGGCAGGTCTACAGTAAACAGAAAGTCCATGGCTTTTCATTGGCTGAGTCCTCGCCAGGAAGGAACGGTCTTTCTTATTCCTGTTGGGCTCTGCTGTAGTTACAGGGCATGAACGCTCTCCCTTCTGGTCTCCTGACTCTATTTAATTGAGATTTCTGTGTATTAATTTTTTTTACAGTAATAAAGGTCAATATTTCAAAAGTTGGAGCATGAAAAGCCCTAGATGTTGGTTCTGAGAGGAGAGAGCTAACTGTAAAACAGACAGATAGCTATTCGGGCCTCAAAACGCCTTAACAAAAACACATCTACATGTTGGTAACCTGAATACCTGTTATAAATGTCTAGCAAGTCTATGTCTTTATTTGGGGTGCATTATTTAGGGTATGTTTTTAAAATCGTGGATTATGGTTAAGAACTGGGCCAGATCGTTTGTCCAGTGAATATGTTAACGGTCTGTTAAAATGTCAGTGGGGGCAACTTTCTCTTGTGCGGTGATGTTAATATTTAAAATCTGTTTGTATGAGCAGTTATTTTCTCTGACATTAATGCCTCATTTTCCATTTGCTTTGAAATCTGTTGCTCTTTTTTTGAAAACATTCATCCACGTGTTGTTTTCTAGTTTTTAAGTGTAATTAATGATAAAAGTATTTCCTCCTCTTTTATAATCATGGTTTACTCTTCATCTGAATCTATCAGGCAGTACTTACTGTTGGCCAATTAAGTGTTACAGCATGTGACAGGTTTGCTCTGTTGATGCTCTAATAGCATGTCCCTGTGGCACAGATAATGAGACATGGGTTTGCTTGGCAACCTGGTTCCAGTGGTTTCCCTCTGACTGTCAATCTAATGCCAGCTCAAAGCCTCTTGGCATTTTGAACTTAAGGGCCATTTATTTTGGACATACGGTGGTGAGTCCTCGGTTTTCTTTAAAAGTAGTGTACTCTTGGCTGGACATTTTTATTTGTGAAGTGCATTTTTGTTTATAGGATACTTTCTTAATTTCTTTAATTTTTGAAAATGTGCAGAGGGCAGCATGGAATGACTGTGCACCATGCAGTATCATGGCTGTGCTTCCAGTGCCAGCTCCCTTATTTACCAACCAGGCGGCTTTTGGAAATTCATTTAATCTCTCTCTCTCTCTGTCATCTGAAAAAATAAAGACAATGGCATCTACCAGGGAGGGTTTTTGCAAATTTAGATATAAGAAATTTAAAGTATCTGGCAATAAAATGATTATTTGGTGTTATTTTAATTACAAGAAGCACCCCTCTTCCTCACACATGTGTTGTGTCTTTAGAGACAAACCGTCCATCTTTCTGCAGTAACCTCTCTTCATTTCAACTGGATAAATGACTGGGAATCTGAGAAATAAAGACCAATGATAATTTAGAGATGCCTGATATGTTTTGCTTCTTTTATGAAGCAGACTCTACTAAGATAAATACTTAAATATAAAGATGTTATGCCAATGATTTATTCTTTCAGGGAAGACTTGACATAGAAAAAAAGTAGATTTTTATTTTTAAAAACTAACTCTTTTTTATTGGCTTTTAATTTCCTTTCTAGGAAGCCATACTATTTTGAGAAGATTAAGTCATTGTCCACTCAGATAAAGTAAAATGAACATCTTTAAGGTTTCTAGACAATGGCATGCATCCTAAATATTGTTGTTGAATAATAAAGATTTGGAATTTCTTTTAACCATCCTCTTGACTTACAGTGATGTAGTTTTGACCTTGTACTTGCTACTTCTTCTGACACCTGGGACATACGTTACTTAGTGAGCTACTCTTTCTAAGTAGTGCTTTAATCAGGGAATACATAAATGTCTTTTGCTCTAAATCCATTTTATCTGCATGAAAAGTGTTATTCTACACTATGTCTTTGCAGATAGTTCCTATCAGTTTGCCCAGGCAGAAGACACCAGAATTGTGTCGCATTTGGGGCAGAATTAGAGGACTAGATTTAAGTGATTAATTAATAAAACTTAAGTCTAACTTCCTAACCCTGAGTGTGAGACACTAGGGCTCCTGAATTGCCTAATTTGCATTGAACACCTCGTATGTGGCAAACACTATTTAGGTGCTTCAGAAATACCAGTCAATGAAACAGACAAAATCTGCAGAGTCTGTATCCTGACGTGAGGGACATCACTTTATACTCGTAGTGAGACTAACATAAAGTCAAAATTATTGGATACCAGCAAGCACTAGCATCTTAACATGGCCACTCTGTCTCTGACATCTCACAATTTACTGGAAGCCTTGGGATCCCAAGTCCCTTTTGCTGCCTCTGTCTTATAACCCAGCTCTGTTGTCAGAGTCCAAGGGAGCAGTGCCCCTAGTTGCCTCCTGCCACTACCTATCACCTAGAGTGCTGAATGTCTGAATGTGTCTGACAGCCACAAGGTCACAGCAGGAGGTGAGACTGAGCCTGTGTCCTAGTGTCCAAGTGAAAAGAACATTCAGCAGAAGGTCAGGCCAGGTCCCAGCTGAGCTCATTCCTCCGTTGTGGCCCCGCTAGATAATTCTGTCCTGAACAGCATTTGTCCTCTTTGCCAAGTCTAAGAATTATCGAGGATTCTTGTTAAACATGCTGTGTCGGGGCAGGAATCTGTACTTTTAACAACATCCTCCCCAGTACTCCCCCTGCCCTGGTAATTGTGATGCGGAGCATCTAACTGACCTTTGAGAATCGCTTTGGGCTCTGATCCTCCCTAAGGTGGGGAAAAAAAGGGCTGGGAGAGGGACAAAGTTCCCTTGTAATAATATGGCTATTAGTGAACAGACTCGAGGCTATGGAACTGTTTTGAATGCAGAATTCAGGAATACCAGGAACCTCTCCGTCTGTGACACGGTGATCACCAGAGTTCGTTTATCTTCTTTGTCACTGACTGCTTCAGCTCTAACTGCTTTGTTCAAAGGGCAACACTCCTGATAGTGAAGGACGGGAAAGCTCTTCTCTATATAATTATCTTGGGTCCCCACACAAGGGAGTAACATTAAAGTTGCTTTTGTAAAACATTGCTATTATTTTTTAAGGCTGTATTTTATATATTGAATCAAGTGTCTTTATGGGAAAATGGCCACTCTTCTGTTACTCCAGGTGTTGCAAAAATTAAATTTAAAAAAAATCTATTTATTCCTTTGAACAGATAATTCATAAACATAATACAAAATTCAAAAGAAGGATATACATGTCTAGCAATTTTACACTGCATCTTTATTTCTCAGTCCTTCACTTCATCTCCCTGGAACAACCATCCTTAGCAGTTTCTTGTATTTAAGCATATATGATTGTATATTGCATTTTTTTTCATTTATTTTGTTTGCTTCCTTAACAATGTGATTGGTAATACCTGGTGATTGATCCGTGTATATACACATATCTACTTCTCTCTCATTAATGGTAACACAGTGTTCCAGCTACAGATGAACCATAATTTGTCTTACTACTTTCTTATTGATGGACATCTGAGTTGTCTTTAGTTTTTTGCTATTTAAAGCAATGCCAGGATGAGTATCTTTTTGCATACATCTTTGGACATTGTGGAAATAGACGAAGATCAACTAAATGAGAAAAGCAAACGCTATCTACCCAGGCTTGCGAGGGAGTCAGTCACTCTCACTTACATTGTGGCAGAGACTCAAAGGCAAGTGGAAGAGTAGGAAAGCTTTATCGTGGAGAACAACGAAGCCTTCAGGTATGACCTGATTGGAGGCTGTTGGCACGAGGAAGCTGGAGGTGGGCTAGCTAGAAGTGGGGCAGTCTACGTAATTGGTCAGGGGAACAACTTTGGCTTTTTCTGATTGGTCCAGAGTTGGATGTGGGGACAAAAGTTAGGGGAGCTGTCAGTTATGAATCAAGTCCTGGACATTTCGAGCTGATTGCTACAGAAGTTATCGTTTAGCTTCCTGAATTGTTACTAAAGACAGCTGGCTTCCTGAAAGTCTGACTTACAGCAGGTGGCTACCTGGGCAGGTTGCTGCAGGCTGTGGGTCAGAGTTCTGACTTTACATATGGCCCAACCATTGTCCGTTTGTCTACTCTCTTAACACATATGAGAATACATGTAAGATGAATTCCTAAAAGTGGGACTTCTGAGTCAAAGATAAATGCTATTGAATTCATATGTATTTTGTCAGATTGCTTCCCAAAACTTTTGATGAATTTATAGTCCTCACGCCTTTGCGGGGATATAACAGGTATATTACCAACTTTTCATCTCTGCCCAGTCTAACAAATTGTTATCTCAGTGTAGTTTAATGTGTACATGTGATTGAGATTTTTTCTTCATCTGTTAACTCATGTTTTTTCTTCTCTCTGGATTGTCTATTTATAAGGCATATTTTAAAGTGTTCCCAGGTCAGGGAAGGTACTGATAAGAGAGTAAGTCTTTAGTATTTAGAATTATCACCTTGAAAATTCAAACTAGATGCAGGATGGAGCAAGGGATCTGCTCTTAGCAAATTTCAAGTATGCAGCACAGTATTGTTAACTCATCACCATGCTGTCCATTAGATTCCATGAACGTATTAATCTTATCATTAAAGGCTTGTATCCTTTGACTAATATCACTCCCTTCCCTCACCCCCAGCCCCTGGTAACCACCAATCTGCTGTCTATATCTATAAATTTTACTTTTTTGATTTCACGTATAAATGAGATCATACAGTATTAGGTTTTTTCTGTCTGACCTATCTCACTTAGCATAATGCCCTCAAGATTCATCCATGTTGTCACAAATGGCAAGATTTCCTTCTTTTTTATGGTTGAAAAATACTCCACTGTGTATATTGAATATGTATAATTTGTATATGATGATATATGTATATATATATATTTTTTGATATACCACACCTTTTTTTATCCATTCATCCATCAACACTTAGCACTTAGGTTGTTTCCAAAGACATGGGCTTTGAAGTTGGGCAGCGGAGGCTATATTCCCAGCTCAGCTACTCATGGCCCTAAGGGATGGAGTAGGCTTTCTCATGCTCATTGGTTCAATAGAACCATTATTATGTATTCAGAAGTTCTTGGTGGGGGTTTCTAGCACAGTGCCCGGAAAGCTGTAAGTGCCCAGTGACTGCTGGCTCAGGTTCTCCTCTTGGCTGGAGGACTAGAGGACTTTCCAGTCACCTGGAAATCTAGGCAATACTTTGATTTTTAGCAAACATTTCAAGTCAAGCCCTCATGAACATGAGTCATAGACCCTAAAGCTTTCTAAGTTGGCAGGGTTTCTTTAATTAAACAGTCCTAGTAATACCCTGGGAAGGAGCGGGGGATGGGAGCCATGGCAAATGTGTGTGGTGTAATTTTGTTGCAAATGCAAATTAGTTTTCCTGTCATTTGCTAGCGAGCCCACTGTTTATAATAACTGTTCATAATGAATCAGGCTGATATTTTGTTCATACATTTTCCCTTGAGGCTTTAATAACTCTGCTCCTATGTTTTATGGTTACATGTTGTGGAATGAGACTCTGGTGGAAATACAATCCTATTTTATAGCCTCCATAGAAATGAGAGGCAGAAAAAAACAGCAAAGGAAGCAAATTAGTGGTCAGAAAGAGAGGAGTGCTCCTCCAGCCAGGCCTCGAAAGTAACTGAGGAAGATGAAGGATGGTCCTGAAAGTCTCCATCAATAAAGTGGTTGAGCAGAATTAAAAATATACCAAAGGTTATATTGGTTGGGCTTGGTTAAGTGAAAACCTTAGGTGACCTGAACTGAATGGCTGTACAACTCAGCAAATACTTATTGATACCTACTTTGTCCCAGATCTTTTATAAGCTCTAAAGCTGCACCATTCAATATGATAGCCATTAAAAAGAACATGAAAACATGACTGGGACGTTGTGCTGTACACCAGAAATTGATACGTTGTAACTGACTGTACTTCAATTAAAAATTAAATAAATAAATAAAAATGAAAAAGAGAAAAGAAAAAATATACGATAGCCATTAGTCACATATGCCTATTTGAATTTAAATTACTTTAAATTAAATAAAATTTAAAAATTCAGTTCCTCAGTTTTGCTAACCACATCTCAAGTTCTCAAACCACAAAACACATGGCTAGTGGCTACTGTATTGGGCAGCACAGAAGAACATTTCATTCATTACAGAAAGTTCTGTTGGGCAGTGGTGCCCTGGAGATACATGGACAGGTAAGACATGTCTCCTGCCCTTGAAAAATGTATAATCTTGGAAGGTAGATGAACATGTCAAGAAGTAAGTTGATATCTGGACTGTGTTAGAAGTATGTCATGTACTGTTGTGGGGATTGGGGTAGGATGAGGAGGCTTAAAAGAGATGGTGGTCAAATATAGGAGGATGAAGGAAGGGCAGCTGTTCATAGAAGGTGGAGAGAAGACCTTGGTCTTAAAGGTGGGTGGGTTTTCTCCAGGTGGGCAAGGGTGGAGGAGAGCATTATGAACAGAAGAAGTAGAAGCACAAGTGGAGGCGGGTAAAGCAGCGCGGACCACTCAGGAAGATGCCCCCGGTCCAGTACGGCTGGAGTATGTATCTAGCACGACGCGGCCAGAACTAAGCCCAGGGAGGTGGGCGGGCCACACTGGGAGGGTTTGGGCATCATACCAAAGGGGCCAGGGTTTTGTCTTCTGGATAATGAGGAGGCAGTGAGGGGTTTTAAACAAGAGAGCGAATTATATGATCAGATTTATGTGAATTGGAATGAAAAAAGTTTGGGGTTTGTTGCCGAAGGGTCAGTGTCATTTTGAACACTGTGCATTTCACTGTGTATTTGGTCAAGCTGTTTAACATTCGTGAGTCTCAGTTTCCTCATGTGTAAAACAAGACTTAATTGCACCTCACACGAATGATATGAGGCTGAAGTAATGTCATGTAGGTAAAACAGCACAGTTCTTGGTACCTAGAAAGTGTTTAACAAATCTTAGATTCTTTTCTTTTGGCCTTATCATTGCAAAAGAAACAAAGTAAGTGGGGACCATCTGTGCCTTCAGAGAACCATTAATGTCTTAATTAACTAGTTAATTGATGTCCCTTAATGCTGAGTAGGAATGTGTGGATAAAGAGGGCAAGGACACAAGTACCATGGACACAGACAGACAGACACAAGTCTTGCCTGCCCAAGGAGACATTCTAAGCTACACAGGGGTACTAGCCTCATGTTACCTGTGTGTGTGGGGGGCATTTGTTGGGGATTAGTTTTCAGTGAGGGAATGCACATGTTTAAAGGAGAGGATTGATTGAACCAAGGAGAAAGTAATGTTGACACAGGGAAAGAAAATAAAAGTGGTCCCTAGTGGAGTCATAAGGTAGGAAAAATGAAATCTGCAGCAAAACACCCACTGACCTTCCTCCTCTCCTAGAGGCTGTCCTGGGGAATCCTTGGCCAGGAGGTCACAGAAGGAAGGGCATGGCGGGTTCAGTATGAGGATGGCAAGTCTGGGATGTGGAGCACTTGCTGCTGAGTTAGTTGAATTTCCTATTTATTTAAATAAACACCTTCTGTACTCTGATTTTACACCAAATCCTCGTTTTTATTTTTTCTTTCCCACATTTCTGTTTTCTCTTAATAGTTGAAAATGGCATTTAGATAGTGGATTAGAACTCTCGTTCTGATTGTATAACTATAGCAGCGTTTCCCCGTGTTTCCTCAGCTTTCACGTGCCAGTGGAAGAAAAAGCGAGAGCATAAGCACCCTTAGTATTAGCGAAATAAAACAAAAATCCCAAAACCGTTGGCTAGAGTCCTTATCCAGTCAGGAGTGAATGCAATGGTTATGTCCTATTGATTAAAAACTCTGAGTAGATTTGTTTATCTCTTTTTAAAAATTTTTTAAATTTTAATAAAACATTGGAAAATTAATTGTCACTATGTTCAGTTTGTTACATAAAATCTTTCAAAATAGCTGGTCCCTGGAGGGAAGTTAAAAGGGACATTAGGAGGTAAACAGCCTGGGAGTCACTGGCCTGTAGCAGGACTGTTGTGGTACGTAGAAGGGTAAAACTGGCCACAGTATCTTTTCTTTAAAATTGTGGAAAGATGCTCACAATTTTATACATTTTCTCCAGATTTTTGTAATAGACTATTATTAGAGTATGCAGAGCTCAAGAATGCCTTTTTCTGTTTCTGTGTGTTGCTTAAATATGTGGTTGGAGCGATGGCATCCCCTACGATTACGCGCTAGTCTGGAAATCATTTGTCATGACACATGTAGTAAGAACGGCAGGTAACCAAGGACCACAAACATGTGAGACCTGCTGTCGTCCTAGGATTCCAGAGCTAAATTTTCTTCAAGTCAAATCAGTAGTTTGTTTGTTTCTTCTTTTGGTGCAGTTGAGATATTTTAATAAATATTCGACTTAGAACATTCCACTTAAAATTTTTAATCTTTGTAGATTTATAGTATTGCAATTCCACTGTCAAAATGACAGATACTGATACGTATTTTAAGGTAATCTAATATGAGTATTTTTCAGTGCACCGTATCAATCAATGCCCTGACAGGCCATAAAATGCTACAGCTCATAAAGAACCAGTAAATACTCAATTTTCAAGGTACAGCAGGAGAACTGTAAATTAAACTGATTACATAACTATAAAATAATTAGTCCTGTACTTCCAGACAAGTTTGAGAACTTCTCTGCCAAGATGACTGTTTGAAAAGGAACTGGTGCTGGTAGTCTATCTGGTTCCACGCTGTGCTTTTTTTACTTTATATCCCAATATCTCTCCTCTTATTCCTTTCTCAAAATGAGTTTATTTCCTCTTCTAGCTTCAAAAATCTCATATGTGCTGATAGCTTCTAAGTTTATATCTCCTACCCAGACATCTTGTTCACTACACAGATCCATATGCTGCAACCCCTCAGGAGTCGCTTGGGTGGGGTCTCCCCTTACATACAGACCCAGAGACAAGGGTTCGAGTGTGAGTAGTTAATTTGGGAGGGTTTCCCCACACGCTCCAGCAGGGGAGTGAGGAAGTGATACAGGAATCAAGGGTTTGTCGGGAAGCAGAATACCACTTCTGTACAGCTGGGGTTCAGTCCCGATGGGGAACTCTGGGAGACAGCATAGAAGACACCTTTGATTTATCCTCCCCCAGAGAGATGAAGGGGCTGGAGTGTGTGTCCTTCAGCTCCTCTGTCACTGCCTGAAGGCTGCTCCAGGAAGTAACTCCCCATCGCGTTGGTTTGGGTGCCCATGTGCACGGGGGTGAGGAAGTTTGCAGGTGGAAAGGGGGCATGGGCAGTGCAGCGCAGTGTCGGGGACTGCCCTCTCCACGGAATGTCACATGGATTCATCAGGCTCTGTGGCCCAAACCTGGCTCCCCAAACTTGTTTTTTTTCTTCGCACCCTGAGGAATGTGCTACAATTTACTCCTTGATTCAGGCAGGAACTGAAGCCCCTCCAGGCTTCTCAGGGACCAAAGCTTATTAATTTTACCTTATCCGTAGATCCTGACTCTGTCTACCTTTTTCTCTCATCATTGGCACTATGTTACTTTATTCCCTCATTATTTTCCCCACACTTGCCTACATTGGCCTCCTGACTGTCTCTCTGCTGCTCACGCCCATCTACCAGCCTTCTTCCTTCTAGAGGGAGAGTTCCAAAACCTAGATCGGACCGTGTCCCTTCTCAGCACCCCCGGATGGAGTGTAAACTCCCTGGCACTGCATGCAAGGCCCTTCAGGGTGTCGCCACTCTCCTCCCATATCACTGCCTCACCTCACCACGCACCCCAGCCACGCAGAGCTGCAGCAGCCCTGATGTGCAGCACGGCCCTGTGGGGCTGGCTCATCGTGAGGCATACCCTCCTGAGGGTGCTGTATCCTGACTCGTCACCTGGCAGGGCTGCACCTGCTCGCATCTCTTACCACTTCAGTGTTACCGAATACTTACTTGTTCATCTCAACTCCGCTCTAAGTGCCCTGAGCGCAGGGGCTCTTTGTTAGTCTCAGTCTCTGGCACCTAGGACAGTACTTGTGGGAACTCAATGTGGGTGTTCAAGAAATATTTCCTGAATTAATTCATTTGCCAAAATTGTTTTCTTTACTCCTCAAAGGAGTCCTATAAGATTGTATTATTATCTTTACAGATAAAAGTGTTGAGGTCAAGTAGGTTAGACACTGTGCTCAAGATCTCAGATCTAATAAATGATCAAATCAGGATTCGAACTCAAATCTGCCTCCGAAGTCCATACTCTTTCCATTAAATAATGTTCATTTTTACCATCATAAAGCACTCCACATTTTCTTCACCTTTTATGAATTTAAAGAAAATAATGTAAATTTAAATTTTTTTTCTAGAAATGAATGTGGTTACAGTTAGCTTCTTCTAGAAATAAAATATTCAGCCACTAGCCATAGAAGACCTGCGAGGCTCAGTGCACAGCTTGCTGAGAATAGCCTGAGACTTTGTTGTGGAACTTCAATGTATGGGGGTTGGACCATGGAAATGAATATCCACGGGTAGGTTGTGGTGCCTCTGAGCTTGTGGAATTTAAATAAGCATCAGTCAGTTTGACAGTCAAGAGGATATATGTGAGGGCCTGGAGGGTTGTGGGCAGGGTGAGGAGATTTGGAAATATAAGCAGTAAATTTTCATACATCACTGATTGTGGAAATGAAATGATTATCCATCAATTACAAAGCAGTTAAATGGCTATGTTTCTGGGTTTTGACTGCACTATTTATGTATCCAAGTCTCCTGCAAGAGCTGCTTATGCACCACAGTCCATGCTTGACAGTCAGCGTCAGTTTCAATTTAGAAATACAGAGTGGTCTCTGGATTTAGAAATAAGTAAGCAACAAAAAAGAAGGGATGGTACTGAAAGAATGCCACTTTTGAAATAAAGCAGGTACCTCAGAAATTATAAGGAAATAATTTCCAAAGATAAAATTAGGTCAGCCTTACAGGAGTATTTTTTTATGTTGTGAAACTTAAAATACAAACTTATTTATGAAAGTTACTAAATTATCCATAAATCCAGAGTTGCAAAAATATGCTTTCTTTACATCCATTTAAGTTGTGGGTCAAAATGTGAAACTTTGGGTCCCTGATGCAAAATATAAGACTTGGAAAATTCAAGCACTTTATGAGAATTTAGGAGTGGAAATAAATGAGGAAATAAATGTAAGACAATTAATATAGTACATGGAATATGGTAAACAAGCAATAAATATTTGCTGCAATTATCATTAATTTAACATAGTGGCCTCATTTGAATCCAAAAAATATATTGTGGCATGGGATACTTCTAAATACTGTCATGTGTTATGAAATCACTATCATCTCCATCTGATGACAACTAGAGTGCTTTCTCATTGTTAGTAATTAAACATATAGTGCAATTGTGCAGATGAGCATTCAGATTTGCTTACATTGGGCCCAGCTTAAGTAGTTAAATTGAAAAATATCAAAGAACTCAACGAAAATTTACATATCCTTTGCTCTTATCTTCATTATCAGTTGCGATGAAGCAGAAGCCTCCTTGCTTCCTCTCTAGAAACTTTCTTTCAACAAATATTTGTTGAGTCCCCTCTTTGTGCCATTTTCTAGGTGCTGAGGGTACAGCAGTGAACAAAACAGACACAAATACTCACCCTCACAATGCTAACATTTTTAGAGCAGGTCGGGCAATAGAAAATAAATAGTTGGAATAGGAAATATTTTAAATATTTTAAATGCAAAGTACTATAAGAAATAAAGCAGGGAAAGAGTTTAAAGTCTTAACTAGAGAGGATAGGGAGAGCTTCAGTGAGAAGATGATGTTTGGGTATAAACGTGAGTGAGGTAAGGGAAAACCCTGCAGATACCTCTGCAACAATGTTAAGGCAGAGGAAAGTAGGACATGGACTTTGAGGTGGGGACATACAAGGAATGGTCAAAGAACACCAAGGAGTCTGGGTGACTGAAGGAGAGAGTGAGCAAGAAGATGATACAAGATGAGATCAGAGAGGTAATGGTGGACCATATTGTGTGGGACATTGTAAACCGCTATAAATGTTTTTTGCCTTTACACAAGATGGGAAACCATTGGAAGGTTTTGAGCAGAGAATTGATGTGATGGGACTTTATATTTTGTGCAGAGTATAGACTTGGTCACAAGAGTGGAAGCAGAAAGACCAGTTCAGAACAGTCTGGGGATGATGGTAGCTTGGACCAGGGTGGCACCCAATAGCAACATGAATGCAGCCAAGCTGAAGGAATACCTTTTCTTCTAGACATCCTAATAATATATTGGATGCTATTGCTATTTTAAGGCAAAGAAAACTCATTTTTAACATGCTGGCATATTACTAATGTTTGGATTTCATTAAATACAGAAGGCTGTGCTTGAAGAATTGATACAATGCACATTGCATTTCCAAGCAAAAGAAGCTGCAGCTACACTAATCATAGAATCTTGAATCCACATACTCTAGAAAATGCTGCATTTACACAGCTGAAATGTTGTGCCTCAGTCAGAGGACCCACTCTATCCCCAGTATTGAGGACATTTCTCCTAACATTTTTGTAGCTGATTATGGAGATATTGGCAGGTTCCATGGCCATTCACAAGCAGCCAGATGAAACAATCAAATGAAGCTCACTCAAGGCTTTCGTGTCTTCTGTGCATGCCTATTCACATCAATGAATTATTATATTGTGAGCCCGTTTCAAGAACTATAAAGGCATCTGACATATTCAAAATGATAACAGTCTTTGCCAAATAAAATGTGATTAGAAAAAAAATCTTAGTGTGCTTTATTCAGAAGGCAGCACTGTGATGTTAGATCACACATCTTTTTTTTTTTTTTGGTTTTTTGTTTTGTTTTGTTTTGTTTTGTTTTGTTTTGTTTTTGGCTATTTTGGCAAAAAAAGAGAGAAACTCCTTGTTTCCACATCAGCCAGTACTGGTGTTAGTCTCTGACAACAGGCTTGAATGAAATCTTGTCCAAGGTCACAAGCATCACTTCCTTCTTCACAGCTCATTTTTTAATAGTTTCATCATGAAGTGGGAAGAGAATATGAAGTTTTTCTCCACGCATAGAGAAATTTACTCTGGCTTTCATGTTTCTACATCTTGAAACATGAAACTGCATTTCAGGCATCAGTTTTATTTATCTGAGATAAGAACAAAGTCTCCTTTGATAACAATTTGATAAAGAGACCTGAATTCATGTATTGATTTACTTAATGGATGTTTTAGGCCCATAGTATTCAAATTGGGGATCCACAAAGATTTCCCAAGGAGTATGAGGACTGGATGTATTTTAATGAACAAAAATTTCCAGAGTTTAAACTGTCTATTAAAATTTCTTTAGAACTAAGCTGCATGAGAATATACTTCAGGTTACTTCTCCTTTCCCACTTTCTCTTTTATAATTGTGATTCTTCCATTTAAAAAAAGGAAAATATATCTCATTTACCCAAAATCTAATATGCTGCATTGCCCAGGGTGTTAAAAATGTCCAAGACATAAAACATTAACACTGATTTTGAGAAAGGGAATTATTCTAATGACTCGGTAATAAATTGTTTTGCAAGTCAGATAGTTTCCAATTCTTCATTTCTAATGAAATTGAAGAAAGATCTAATCCAGTTGTCAGCTGATAGATCATTAAATATAATGTTTGATGAAAGGCACTGTGATTTTAAGAATATAACTTAGGAGTTTAGACACTTGAGAAACAATTTCTAGAACTGAATTTTTAGCCATTCTCATATATCTATTCATATAAATCTCAGGCTTACATCTATAAAAATGATAAATAGAAGTAGAATTGATACAAAACCCTCTCTCACTCTACTGGGAAGCAATACTTATTCAAAGATAGATGAACTAATGTAAAAGGGATTCATCTCATTAAATGATGCAATTTCCAAAAAAAAACCCTTAACTTTGATAATTACCTATCAAAATTTATAATATATTTATGTTATTTTAATAAATTATGTACTAATAATTTTAATAATAATTAAAACTAGAATAAATTTTAAGTGCTTACAACCTTTCAGCCATAGAAATCCATTCACATTTTATGTGGAGAAGAAAGATTAAGTAATCAGTAAAAGGACTTTTAAGCATAAAATTTACATTAAATTTAGATAAAGTTCTTCAGGTGAAATAAACTGTCAGATTTCTCATCTGCTCACTCATGTGTCTTTTTCCTGTAGATCTTTCATAATTTTTATCATAATTATTTTCACCTCTGACCCTAAAAATTCCAATCTCTGGACCACCTATCAATCTCTTTCTGTTGATTGTTTCTTCTCTTGACCATTAGTCACATGTTCTTGCTTTTTTGTGCATAGTATAATTTTTCTTAGGAACAACATTTTGTGTAAGAGATCAATATAGACTGAAGAAAATAACATTTATCTCCAAAAAGGGGGATACCCATTTTCTATCAGGCCCCTAGAGTGGGAATTCAGTCAATCTGAACTATATTTGAACAGACTTGGGACTTTTTGCACCTGTAGTTTGATTTGGTTCTCCACCACTGGCTTCAGATATTTTGAGGGCATGATCCAGACTTCCCTTTCAACAAGGTCTGATGTCAGAGAGTTGGAAAGATTCCAGAAACCTTCCTGTGCTTTGGAGTTCAACTGCCAAATTTTGGAACTATGGGTGATATCTTCTTGCTTATGACCCAGTTGGTATGGTTTTGAGCCACTGGGGAGTTTTCTCCACTATCTAGTCCTGTCTCTGTTTTCTGCATGTATGGAGATTGAACCTTCAGCCTGATTGACTCTTCTTTTGCTTTTGGAGAGCTGCTGCCCTATGTTGTGAAAACTAGGAATGCCCTGGAAGGGTTTCTCTTACCAGCTATTAATCTTTGGCAGCTGAAAGTTTGGAGTGCCTCTGATAATTTCTCTCAGCTCTCCTCCTATGTCCCCCTTCATTCCCTGCCTTTGAAAGGGGTTTGCATTTGGGAACATCTCTATGGACCTCAAAGAGAAATGTTTCTCAGCTTTCTTTCTCTGGACCCTTTGCTTTGGGCATATTACCCTCTGTACCCAGTAGAGATCTGTGAGTAAAAGTTGGTAAGTAGGTGCATATTCACAGAGTTGATTGGAATTCCCAGGTATATAATCCATCATGTCACCCTACATGTGGCAGCTCAATGTTTGTTTAATGTTTGACTGGCTTTGGTTCTTATATGTCTTACTGGGAGGAGCCATAGATCACTTCTCCCTCAGGAAGGGCTTGTCATTTTCTGAAATTTAGTTATTTAGGTATCTTAATAGCCTATCTGGCTTTTTTGTAGCTTATTTTATTATTTTTATTTATTTAGGATTTTTACTTGTTAAGATAGGGGTAATGATCTGTTATGACTTTCTGTATCCAAACCAGAAGTCCTGTTCAAGTATATATTAAAACTGATGACTGGATATCACTCAGTATTTAGATCCCATTAGTTCCATTCGAAGTGATGCTTCAACTTGATTTTAAAAGATTAATTTATACAATATGCCAAGAATCATATCCTTCAGAAATTCGTAAGCTTATGATGAAAATTTTTAGATGTCAACTTTAAAAATGTAAGAAATACATGTTTTTTTTTTAATATTCTTTGAGGAGTAGTACATAATGATAAAGATGGTCTTTTTATTCTTTCTTGATCATGGGAGTTGGGTTGACTGGCCCAGCTTTGCTTTAGGCTGTAGCTTCTCCAGGCTTGGCTCCAATCCTCTTCTTGCAGGAATGAGGTTAAAGCCTGGCCAACCTCTCTCTAAGAGGGAACTGAAAACATTTGGAACAACCTAGAATTCTTTTGAAGAATAGATCCTAAAAGCTACCACTTATTAATTTTGTAATTTTCATCTCAAAGATATATAATTTTTAAACATCCCTGATTGAGGTAAAGCTACATTTCCATTTCCAACCTAAATGTAGTACATTTTAGAATTCAGAATTTCTCCTGGAAAATTTTTTAAAAAATTGTTACAACAGATTTTTCTTTACTAAGTCAGCAATTTAAAATAGTATGCTCCATAATAAATTAATACTAAGTAACCTTTAGTATAGGCAACATCTTTTGCTTTTTTAGTATATCATATGTAAGTTAACTATTCAATTTTCCTTCTTTTAATCCTAAGTTTTCAGTATATAACATTCACTTTGGCACTAGACCCAAACAGATTTAAAAGATTATAAAATTGCTTTTTATTGCTCAAATTAAAAAAAAAAAAAAGAAAGGTAATCTCTTTTGCACAGGTTGCTGACGTTGCCGCTTGATAACTAAGAGCAATTTAGCAAGATTAGTTGGATGTAAATTTTGGCTTCACTGCTTATTTTTTTGGCACACTTCTTATGGTGTCAGTGATTAGATAATCCACAGTGCAAAAGGTCATTTTTTTTCAGTCTTTATCAATTCAAGACTTGTAATTATTTGGACAGAAAATAAAATGAAGTTTGTTTAATATCAGTCCTTTGCAGTATAAGTTAACTATGTAATCATAATTACCAGGGAACTAAAACTAAATGAAATAGTTTTAAATCCTCAAATATTTCAGAGGTAGTCAGACAAACAATTAAAATGCTGACTGTAAGTTGGTCTCATATTTTCACTAAAGAAAGTTCCCTAAAAGCTGAAGGACCCTAGTTTTCCTGATTACTTTATATATCTATCCAAACTATATGTAAAAACAGCCCACAGCTTCACACTGTACGCAGTAAGTCAGGATACTCTTCCTCCACAATTAAAAATAGTTTATTGTAGGTCATAAAGCTCTGAATATGGTAAATCTCTTCTTTCATTTCCTTTTTTTAATTGAGGTATAATCAATCCACAATATTGTGTTTATTTCTGATGTACAGCATAGTGATTCACTTATACATATATATATATATATATATATATATATTCCTTTTCATATTCTTTTCATCATAGGCCATTACAAGGTATTGAATATACTTCACTGTGCTGCTATACAGTAGGACCTTGTTGTTTATCTGTTTTATGTATAGTAGTTAGTATCTACAAATCCCAAACTCCCAGTTTATGCCTCCCCACCCCTTTTTCCACCCTGGTAACCATAAGTTTGTTTTCTGTGTCTAAAAAGTAAGGCCAATTTGCAGAAACATGGATGGACTTGGAGATTGTTATACTAAGCAAAGCAAGCCAGAAAGAGAAAGAAAAATACTATGTGATATTGCTTATATGAGGAATCTAAAAAAAAAAAAAAAAAGAAAGACAAATTAACTTATTTACAAAACAGAGGCAGACTCTCTGAAAATGGTAAATCTTAAATTATTTTATGACTTTCATTTGATAACTAATAATAGCAACTAGCATTTAGTGAACAGTTATTCTATGCCAAGCCCTTTACAAGAATGATCTCATGTGACTCTCATAACACCATATTAAATAGGCATTATTATGAGGAAGCTAAGCTTAGTAGACTCAGATAGCTTTTCTGAGACATAACCAGTAAGTGGCATAGCAAGGATTTGAACCCAGATCTGTCTGATTCCAGTATATCTGCCGATACTACTTCCCTAGTGTATTTTATGTGTTGAATTGTCATAGTCTAATATACCAAGTATCAAATGTTGCTCTTGACATACTTACGTTTTGTTTTAGTTAGTTGTTTCTGCAATAATGCCATATAACAAAATACTCTAAAACTCAATATATCCAATAATTAGCATTCTTTTTCTTGATCCCAAGAGGGTGGGACAGCCAGGAGGACCCTGTTTCAATCTGTTGGTCACCTGGGCTTGGCTTCAGGCTTAGAACTTGGTCCACATCTACTCCGTGGGTCACCATGTCCTTCCTGACCAGCAGCTCCCTAAGGTGTGTTGTCTCACGGCAAATCACAGGAGTGTGAGAGTACAATGTAAACCACACAAGCATGCTGCAAACTTCTTGTATCAAGTCTGCTCACAGTCCATTGGCCAAAGGAAACCACAGGGCCAGGTTTCAAGTCAGTGGATCAGAAAAATATGCTACATCCCATGGGAATATGTATTTCTTCCTGAGAAAGAGAGTGTTTCTAACGCAAATTCAGCCTATCACATATTGCTTGTGCAGTGCTAGGGATAGGCTGCTTTCCTTTGTTATTACCAACTTTGTTCCTGCTACATCTATGCGGTGATGGTGTGTGTATATCCCAGATGCAACACAGAATAGAAACAGAAGCATGTTTTAAGTTGGCAGGTGGTTTCAGTTTTTATAAATAAAGCTTAAATGTTTATATTGATCCTTTAATTTGTTAAATAAAAGATCTAATGCTATCAGGAAAAAATAACACTAAAAAGGCTTAAAAGCAGTTTAAAATAAGGTGGGTTATTTAAAAACACACACACAGTAAATAAAAATTAAATTGCATCTTGGTTTCTAATGCCATTGTCCAATAAAAGGAAAAAGTATGAAAAAGTAGGGGGAAATAGTAACTTTTCAGTGGAAAAGCCTGGCAAACAACACTGCTTCAGCCAGGTGGTCAGGTTTAATGTCAAGAGGGATATCATGCTGATGTGATGAAATGGCACTTTATGTCTCTGTGTCCTTCCTCCCAAAACACAAAACTCAGATAAACATTAGAAAAATCCCAATCGAGAGACATTTGAGAAAATATCTGACCAGTACGTCTCAAAACTGTCAAGGTCATCAAAAGTAAAGAATGTCTGAGAAACTGTCACGGTCAGAAGTCTAAGGACATGATGACTAAGTGTAATGTGGTATCATGGATAGGATCCTGTTCAGGAAAAAGTACATTAGGTTAAAACTAAGAAAATCTGAATAAAATGTAGACTTTAGCTAATAATAACATATCTTTATTGGTTTATTAATTGTGGCAAATATACCATAACTAATACAAGATGTTTTTAGGAGGGGAAACTGGGTGTGGGTTATATGGGAACTGTGTACTATCTCCGCAATTTTTCTGTGAATGTAAAACTGTTCTAAAATGAACAAGTTTATCTGTTAAAAATTAAATTGCAATGATATAAAACAAAGAAAAATAATAAAAACAAATTAAAAGACAAAACCAAATACTGGAAAAAATATTTTGAAGAAGGAAAATTACAATGATACTTAATAATTGTGGCAGTTGGAAAAACCAATCAAGGCTAAAAACTGACTCTTGCTAAATATGTGTCAGTGTGATCGTTAATATTTGACCTTTAAACATTTAGAGCTGAATCCCCTGAAGGAATTGCCTTGGGACTGCCTAAGACAAAGCAAGGAGGGTTCAAATGCCAGTCTTATGGTATGGAAGTCCAGTTGGCTTGACAACATTCTCTCTCTCTGTCACTCTCTCTCTCTCTCTCACACACATACACACACACACGCACACACACACACAGTGTGCGAGGTACTATCCACACTGTGGTTTCTGGTTCTCTCTTCTGGCTGTTTCCGGACCCCCATCTGTCACCCTTACCCTCTGCACTTCTGGTTACGCAAAAGAAATCTGCTGTTATTACTTCATGCTTCTCAGAGAAGGAGTGTGGACAGGAAAGGGTTAAAAGGGAGTGCCTGGGTAGTGAGGCAGGGTTTCAGAACATCCCAGCGTCTCTAGCAGGAGGCTGGCTAAGATTATTTAGGAACTTTTCCAAAACTATTGCTGGTATGGAATGAAGGCAAAACTCTATTAGTCACATCAAAAAGTGAGGAGTAAATACCCGTTCAATTTTTTAAAAAAACAATAAAACATTCAAGCAAAGATTTGGTTGGATTTTGATAAAGCTGAAATGGCTTTCAGAAGCAATCCTCTCTTTCTCTCTCTCTTCTGTAATTTTCTGTTTCTCTTGAGAGAAACCATGACATCCCATTTCTGGTTCACATGTTTTAGAAAAAAAATGGAAGCATATTGTCAGTCATGTAATTGATACACAGTGCTTCTTGACATGTCTATTTTTAATTAAAACACATTTTAATTAAAAAAGGAGAGAGCAATTTTAAGAAGAGAAGCTCTCTGCCAGATGGTGATTCCTAATTTACCTCGAATGTGTTGGGAGCCACATGATTCATTTTTGATTAGCCTGTGTTTGTGCATTGTAGAGAATAGTAATTTTGTTATGAAAAATATCCACCCACAGCACCCCTTCTAAGTGAGGTAAGTGGGTGTGTGCGGTCAGGGTCATTGGAACTGCTGTGTCCTACAGCTCTTCACCCAGGAATTCTGATGCCATGAGTAAGACTTTTGTGTAAAACTTTCACTCATGCACTTGTGCTTTTCTTAATAAATAAAATCCCTGCGGTATCAGATTCAGGCTCGCAAATGCAGGGTCACATTTGAGTGCCAAGGCTCAGAGCCAAGAAATCCTGCTGGGCAGGGGTCCACTTGCAGTGGTGGTCGGGAATTCCAGTGAAGCCAGATGGGAGGAATAACACTGTTCTTCCTTTGCTTTTTTCTGTGATTTCACACCTCACTGGCTTCATCGCCAAACCTGAATTCCGTACAAGCTCTGTGCTCCACAAATACATACACCTCACATGTTCCCCATCTCTAGGCCATAGTACGTGTGTACAGTACATACTGTAGAATGGCCCTGCGTGTAGAATACCGTGTACTGGACCACAGGTCTACATACTGTAGTGAGAGAAAACACGGTGACCAGAGGGTAGCAGTTGTTCTAAGCAATTTGTCCCTGGTTAGAGGGGGAGAGTGAAACTGACACTGAAGCACTCTAAGTCACAGTTGCAGCGTGTAGTTAAGCCAAACCTAAATTATCAAAGTTTAAGCATCATAAAGGAGACCAGTAGTCATATTCCCTCGGGGTGTGACTTGGATGAGCCATTTAACCTCTCTGAGTCTATTTTCCCAACTGTGAAAAAGAAATAGTAATACCTGTGTGCTGCAGTAACTGCCAGGAATAAATGGAGTAATGACAATTAAAGCATTTTGTAATGATTTAAGAGTAAAATATACTTTATTAAAGGTGAATTCAACAACACTATTTTTCTTGGATTTGTCTGCATAAGAGTCTAGTGGTAGTGTTGTTGCTTGTTGTTTGTTTTTTAATAGTCTCTCTGAGACCAAGAAGGAATAAAGCAAACGAGAAAATGCTCTGGGTATTTTTGTACCTTAAATGAACCAATATAGTTATTTTGAATTAAGCTTTGGGGTTTATAATTTTAATCATTCATGAGAAACTCAGAGTTTCCTTTTTCTTGCCCAGATTCAATCCCTGAGCCATGATTGTTTAAAATAGCTCTAAAAATGAGAATACAACTTGAAGGCATTGTCAGACACAACCATAGCTTTCAAAACAAGATGCCATTTATTTCAAAATCCTGTGATGAAATAGATCCTAATTTGAAAAGAATAGTTCAATGGACTCAGATTAAGCCTCCTAGTGTCTTTGAAAAATGTTTTAGTGTTTAAGCACCGAGTTTCTGACCACAATTGTAAGAAACAACAGGATCAGGATGTCGTATTGATTCTTACAAGTTACTATAATGTAGTGAGATATAATGGATTGATAAATTATAGAAACTGAAATTTTAGACTTGACCATCTTCAATAAAACTTTAATCCTCTTGTAATTCAAACTCACTTGTGACCTATGCCTCAAATTTGCCACTGAGTTCTGGATACAGCTAAGATAGCACATACCCTACATCATAGAATTTGTCAGTGATGATAGTGTGAGAAAGTGGAGTAAGAAAGTTAAGTATCCTTGAGTGTACCTCTTAGAAGTCAGATATTTGACAGATATCACATATATCTTGAGGTTAGTTAACATTAATCTTGCCAAAA
The DNA here is from genome assembly GCF_048564905.1 of Vicugna pacos. Classification (NCBI taxonomy): domain Eukaryota; kingdom Metazoa; phylum Chordata; class Mammalia; order Artiodactyla; family Camelidae; genus Vicugna; species Vicugna pacos. The sequence goes on from NC_132987.1 coordinate 34,167,869, forward strand.
CACAGTTTTACTTCTAAATATTAAAGTGTATTTACACAAAGGCTGTTAAGACATGGCTCATTACTTTTACCAAAATGCAGTTGATTTGACACTGCTCTAATTTATCTATCTAACTCCTACTTTTTGTACTAGTTTACTTTGCATTGGCATGATTTCTAAAGTGTTCAGATCTTTTAAATTTGCATTTCAAAGTAGCTATAAAATATGTATTCCATTGCAAAACATTAGCATAAAGCGATTCAGTATTATATATTCTGTCGGAAATGCCAGAAAGGATTCCACAACTATTGAATTTCCATCTGGCAGCATCTTCCTACACTGAATATTTGCATAAATATTTCAGCAATAAAGTAAAATTACAAAACATAAACTCTTTAGGTTATATTCCAAATTGATAACCTCTTCAAAATTTAATAGGCAAAAGAACCATGCAATTGCAAAGAAATTACTATAGTGCTTTCCACCTATTTTGAACTGTCTTGGGGAAATAGTTCCTTCCTCAATACGCATTTCAGTCATATCTTAGCTTTTCTGTCCATAAGGAATGAGTGTTGAGTGGTTGAAAAAAAATGAATTCGTACCCAATATAAGTATGAATGTTTAAGTAGTCTAGCTGCCTTCTCCAGAACATTATTCAGTCTGAATGAAAGAGTTACGTCTGAATTAATGACAGGTGACTGTAGTGGAATTGGGATATTTTCGAGCAGGAACCTTCTATTTTATTTAAATGAATGCCATCTTTTTTAGTGCAAAGATAACATCCTCAGAGCTACATTTTCCAAGGCTGGTGATGATTGGAGTGCTAACCAAATTTCCAGAAGCTCCTTTATTTTTCACCAGTGGTAACAGAGAGCACCTATATTTTCGCCTATATTGTGCAAGGGGTGTTCACATTTTCAAGTGTGAATGAGGCTAGAAACAGGAGAGATGCTTTATATGCTACTTTATGCAATAATCTAACTCTGCAGGATTATTATACACTGGGTGGTGGCTAAGAGTCCCTCACGGGAGTCAGACAGAACTGGAGGTCAATCTGGCTCTGCCTTTTATTGATACTGTGACCTTGGGCAGATTGCTTAAAATCCTTTTAGTTCTTTTGCTCATCTTGGAAAGAGTGGTAACAGTAATGCCAATCACGGGGGATTGTTTTCTGAGTTAAGGAAAATAGTATATGTCAAGTCTTCACTCCAGTGCCTGGCGTGGGTAAAAGTTGAGAAAATGTGAGGTATTACTATGAAAACGGTTCTTGTTTTATTGTCGTAGTTACTACCCACCTGTCCAGACTTTACTAAATGGCCTCTATCATAGACATGTGATGTATATGCACATACGTATTATACGCATATGGCGTCTGTACACACATACACATCTATGTGTGATTTAATAGAGGAGGTAACAGCCTGGGGGTCAGGGCACCTGGGCTCTAGTCTCAGCTCTGTCACCTACTGGGATCTTTGGGTCAGTAGTTCACACCTCTGAAGCCCGTTTTCCTTATACTTAAACAGAGGGTTAGGCTTAAAGATGACAGCCCAGAAAAGGCTCAGTTCTAACTTTCTAGAAGACTGATTCTTCCAAAACTAAGCAGTAGTATTGGCAGCCAAAGCATCTCCGCCACCTTTTCTCTTTGACTCTGTGAACACTGGTCCTTTTCCTGTAGGCATTTAAGTGATTCCATGGAATAGTGCTCGGCCCTCAAAGTAAGGAGATTTTCAGATTGTCAAGGAAAAAAAAAAAAAAGGTAAGAATGCTGGATGAGGCTGCCTCCACATGCTGCACTGATTTGACTAAGATGTTTTTGTTTTTTGATGTAAATCAGCACAACAGTAGAATCTATAGATAGAAAGTCAATCAGCCAGTTTGCCTTCATAGTTTTGCTTTTGTATGCCAGATTTTGGCATCACGTAGACACCAAGAAAGAACTAATTTCTTGGAGGATGCTTTAAGACACCCAAGTTTATGTGCTGACAAAGCTGCGTAACTTAAACTTCCTTTGCCAGCACACACCTGGCTGTAATACTGTTCACTGAGAACGGCCCTCTGTCATCTAAAGCTCACATGCCCTCCAAAAAGGACCCTCTGTGTGTCAGAATGAGAGAGATGGGGCTGGTGGGCTGAGCCCTGTGATATTTACTTGCTTACTTACTTGTTGCTTTGTTATTTTAGGTTGCTTGGTCATAGAGTAAACTTGAGAACCGTAATGTTGCAGAGACATAAATATGACATTGTCACCCCCTCCCCCACTAAGTATCTGCACATTTTTTAAAAGTAATCTTGCCATTTTGTCAACCAGGGAGGTCGAAACACGATTATCAAATGATACTGCTAGCTATCATTTAATGACCACCTACTGTGTGCCCTCACTGCGCTTCACATGCCTTTTGGCCCAGCAGTTCTACTCCTAGGTGTGCACTTAGCAGAAGTGCATACACATGTGCGGCAGAAGACATTTATGGAAATGTTTGTAGCAGCACTTTTCGTAATAGCTTCAAGCCGTAAATGAGCCAAATGCTCGTTGGCAGCAAGGTGAATAGACTGTAGTGTGGCCACGCTGTGTGTAAAGCTCATAGGGGACGTGCTTTATGTGCCCTAATTACTCAGTAATCTTCAAAATTCTGCAAGTATTATTACTCTGTTTTACAACAAAGCAAGGAAGTCTGAAGGCCAAACTGACGTGTCTGAGAGTGCTCACCTAGTAGGTACTGTACTGCATCCAGATAAAGCTCTTCTGGATTCCAGAGTCCAGCCTCTCGATCACACCTCGCTGCCACTTAATAGCTGCTATTTATAGATGCTTTACGTATATCAGTGCGTTTCATCTCATCCCGTTTTAACCTCACAACAACTCTGTAAGGTTAGGAAACTGAAAGAGAGAAACAAGAAAGTGGGAGAGTTGAGATTAAAACCTAGCTCCTTTTGACTTCAAAACTCACGTTTGTTCTGTCAGGACACAATATCTCTCGTGGTATAAGCTGTATTCTTTTTTTCTATAAATGAATTTATGTGATTTTTGTGGAAAGTTTTTTTTGTGTAAAATCGGAGATTGTATAGTAAAAAGGGTTTGACTGTATTGTAATTATTTATCCCAAAGTGTAAAATTGGGACTGTTAAACTTGATAGTCTGCTTTGATTTTTCTCACTTTTAACTAAAAATAGTGATGGGGAAAAAGTAATTGGGGAAGATTGGTGTTTCCTTACAGTGAACTCGATATTTTACATGTTTACTTTCAAAGAGTAATAGTAAGATGGCCTGATGTTTTTATCTGAAATTTGCCAGGAAGAAATTGATGAATATGTTCAAGGTTATTTTCATTTTTTAAGAAACAAAATCCATAAATTGACTAAGAAAAAGTACCTAATATAAAGATATGAAATTTTGAAATATACCTGTACAGTATTGCAAAATTAGGTCTCTAAGTAAGTAAAGCATTGTGCCAGCTCTTTAGGGACCCGATAAGGACTCTCAGAAAACTATTGGAGGAATTGAGGTATCAGCTTTGCTGTGAACAGTTCCTGAGCCCTTCCTGCACTTCCAGCTCTGTAGGGCTGAGGAGGTACAGACTGGTGGTAATCATGCCTCCCATTTGTGTATGACTACCCAGGCAACACTGCAGTTTCCCAGTGAGTCAGCTGTGCAGGTGAATATGCCCATTTTACAGACGAGGAAGCCAGTGTTTGAAGGTGAATGATTTACCCGAATTCTCGTGGCTGGTGTGTGACAGAGCCAGGAATAAAACCCAGATCTTCTGAATCCCAGTCTTCCCCCAACACATACCATTTATTCTTGCAATAATCCAACACATAATTGCTGATGCTTTGGGGTTTTCAGGAAGGGGGGCGGAAATGATCAACATCCTGTGTCTGTGATGGCTTAAGTACCACAGAGTAACTGTAGGACTTAGATCATTTTTAATACTACTGCTGTAGGAACTGATGCATGCCGTGGTGCACATTAGTGAGTAGGAGGTGAAAGTGAAAGATAACTTTTTGCATCAGCTGTGTTCTAATATCTCCTATTGGTTTAGACCCAGTTTACAGTACACTGAATGCACAGAAAAATGGGTAGAGAAATCATAGACCATAGAATCTGGGAGGAACTTTAGAGTTTGTCAAACCCCTACTATAAAAGAGGGAAGCTGAACCCTTAGACCTGAATGGAGGAGCTACAGATTACACAACTTTTCCAGGGCAGAGTGAGGCAAACTCATCCATTGTCTCCAACAGTGTGGGAGATGCATACTATGACCAGTACACTGGATAAGTTTGTGAGCTACTGAGATGAGAATTTTTTTTTAATTTACTGTCATATTTATTTGTTTTTTTACTGTCACTGTTGAAAAGATATGGACAAATAAAAGATATTTTCCCAGTAGCTGGCCAAGCCTTGCCTCATCTGAGTCCAAATGGCCTCCTTGCTTCTTCGTTAAGGGACTTTGGGTCTGACGCAGACATGACAGTTATCACATCCCTGCCCTGTTTAGGGCCATACCACAGGAGCCGCAGGTTCTTATCATTTCTCATCTTGCTCTGTTTCCCACCTTGCTCATAAGGCTACCTTCAGATCCTTAAATATACCAAGTGCTCTCTTACCCCAGGCCCTTGGCACATGTGATTCCCTCTGCCTATAACACTTTTCTGCCTTCTGTCTACACAGCTAGCTTTTTCTTTCAATTGAAGTCTTAAGTTAAATGTAGGGTTGCCAGATAAAATATAGGTTTCCCAGCCAAACTCAAATCTCAGATAGATAACAACTGTTTCTTTTGGATAAATATCTCCCAAATATTGCCTGGCACATACTTATACTAAAAAGTTACCCATTGCTTACTGAAATTCAAATTTAATGGGGCACCTGTATTAAAAATTTTTTTGACGTAAGTGTAGATCACATGTGGTTGTAAGAAATAATACAGAGAGATCCTGTATACTCTTCATCTAGTTTTCCCAGGGGTAGCATCGTGTATACCTGTAGTGTAATAGCACAGCTAGGAAGCTGACAAGGATACAACCACTGATTTTACTCAGATTTCACCAGTTTTACAAACAGTGTGTGTGTGTGTGTGCATGCACGCCTCATCTATGCAGTTTTACCACACGCAGATTTGTGCAGCCATCACAATCAGGATCCACACCAGTTCGATCACGAGGCTTCCTCCTGTCACTGTTTATAGCCATAGCCACCTGTCTCTCTCTCCTCCTCCCTAAGTCCGGACAACCACCCCTCTATTCCCTCTCCCCTAACTTTGTTAGGAGATGAGCACTTCTAATAGTTCTATTCTTACTTTAACACGATGGTAAAAAGTGAACACATCAAAACCATGATTTCAGAGAGATTGCTTCAGATAAAGGCAACTTGGGTGTTTGAGTTTTGTAAAAGAGCCAATTTAAAGAAACATAGTGCATAAGCAAAAATTCTGGTGGTGCACAGTCATAACAAAAATCGTGGAGGTGGTAGATGAGGTGTTAGGAGACAGAACACTTAAGCAGGATAGAAGAAGCAACTTGAAGGGAGGGAGACCATCTGTTTACCCCTTTTAATTCTAAAGGTTACCGTTAAATGTGGGCTGGTCATTCCAAGTCAATACCTGTAGTCCAGTTTTCAGGGCTCAATTACAAATTCAGCTAACTGTCCCCATACATTTGAGCAGGCGTAAATGATTAAGTACAAGATAGCTCAGACACACTCTGGCTGATTCTCTGCTAACAGAATAGAAGTTGCTATGTGACAAGCAGAATCTAAACTTTTAAAGTTTTTGTTAGACATAGTTTTGTTTTTCCACTGGTAGTTCATACTCGGTTCTTAAAGAATCAAAGGAAAGAATAAAGCAAAAATTAGAATCCCTGAGCAGATTCTGACTTATCACATAAACGCTAAGGAGAGAAGTTTGCATAAACTTACAAAACTTATTTATATCTTCATGTGCAACAAAGTGGGAGGAAGAAGCCGGGCTGAAAATGTCTGGCTGTGTGGGTCTCAGATATTATTATTGCTTACTTCATTCTTCCTGTGATAACAAAGAAAATAGAGTTGGAAAAAAAAGTGCTTAATTAAGTACAGATATCTTTGCATTTTCTTCATCAAGGCAGTCTTTGACTTACTAAAATAGACTCTCCACACCCAATGTATCTATTCATCTTCTACCTGGTAAACTAAAACCACAACAAGGAATCTGTAGGAAGTTTTTATCCAGAAGAAATGCAACATCAATTCCGTTAAACACTGTTTTCTACCCTTCTATTCACAAAGTAGGCGTTCAATAAATGTTTGTTGTCTACTTCATTGATTTAATTTAGGATAACTTTACTAGTTTAACAGTGAATCTAAAGGTTACAGATTGTTTCATTTCCTAGTGAATCGAATTATATGAAAACAAACGGTTACCACTAGAGTTATTTTAAATTTTTATTTGTGTTTTCATTTCCCATGAACTTCTAAACAACAACAAAACTGAATGAAAAATTCTCTTACTCACTGACTTACCACACTAAAAACAAATCTGTTATTTGAACTAGATTCACGCCATAATTTCATTACTCTCTAAAAAAATTAATTTAGACAGTTTTTACTGAAAATACACAGCAAAAATGGGTTGGTGTTACAGTTAGTGTAATCTTTAACACAAGTTATTCTAATTCTGGCTCTTAATATAAAATAACAATTTTGTGTTTGAGAGTCTTGCTGCATCCTAATTAGAAACATCCTGTTACTATATATGTAGAGGCTATATCTGTAAAATTCATCACTGCATTAATTCACAGGCGTTTCCCCCTGAACATTATGGAGAGAGGCAGTGCATATTCTCTTTCAGAAAAATGTAGCTGGAGTTTCTCAATGGCTATTTTGGGAAAGAAAAAAAAAGCTTTATTTCAGGTTGTAAATTTTGTAAACCAGACTTCTCTAACATTCTTCTTATTGGGAATTTGAAGAATGTAAAGTGATTGTTCTCCAGAGGAAAAAGTACGGTGAGCGTAGCTTAAATGGCGAGTTAACATTAAATAGAAGGACGATTGATATCAGGGAAGCTCTCACTTTTAAATCTGGTGGAGGTAAAAGGAAAAACTTTACTAAAAGAACTAGTAGAGTTAGCATTTTAAAAAACTTTATGCATGGGAAATACAATAGCGATTTATAAGAAACAATCTTGTAGCATTTATTCCACGTCTAGTACCAGAACTGTGTTAGGAAGGAAACTGCAAATAAGACTCTATCTTGATTCTTCGTGGCGGTATTGAAAGAGAGGAATCACGGAAAGAAATGGATTCTATTGGAAGAATTTCTTGCCTTTTCTATCCTGCTAATGTGCTAAATGTAAACAGATTGGCAAGGCTGAATCCGTTTCCTCCCAAGGATGGACTGAACTTTTGGCTGTGTTTATTGACAAAGCGTTTGCAAGTCCACCAGATCTGCCAAGTTGTCTCCAGCTTACAGGTAAGGGGGGCTTTAGGTCACATCAGCAGTTCTCTGGAGTTGTCCCATCCTGCAGACATTACAACAAAACAGGCTGGGTAGTGTGAACTAGATGCTTTTAGACACACACACACACAGACACACATGCACACACACATGCAGTGTAGTATTTAGTGGGGAACAGTTTAAAGAAACTGAACAAGCCCTCTAAAAGGGTGAAGAGAGACCTAATAATTTACTCCCTAGAGGTCTGTCAGAGGATATAAATCAATGACACTCATCCCAACACAGCATCTCTCTTGCATTGAATCCTCCAACACCATTACCGTGTCAGGGCAAAAACAAGGAAATGACTAGATCAAAACAGCCGGGGCTGAGGACATTTATCTTAGTCATTAGTGCACAGGAAGGTGACATTATGTAAGATCAGATAGCTGTGTACTCAGAAATCTGAAAATCAATTTCCTCAGATGCATGAAATAGAAACTTGATAAGCATCTATTGCATTTCTGGTACTCAGTATTTATCCTGGACTCAAAATTACATTCGCTTTCTTGAAGAAAGCGTTTCTCCATTCCCTACTCATAATAATCCTGATCCTTCCTGACCCCTCTTCTCTGCAACCCTCCAGCCCACCCTCAACACCCTCACCCACCCACCATTCATCCCCATTACCAAATCCCTGCCATTTCCCACCTTGTTGTATTTTTCCAGATGAGGATAAATTTGACCTGGACAATTTAAATTAGAATTTCTTGTGGGGAGGGTTTAGCTCAAGTGATAGAGCTGGGTTCAGTTACCTCCATTGAAAAACCAACTAAATAAATAAACCTAATTACCTCTCCCCTGAAAAAAAAAATAGGATTTCTTTAGGGAGATTATAAACCCTAATGGGTCAGGAGACTACTCTTTTTACTACTGCTTCATGAAGTCATTTTTTTCCCCTCCACTTTATTTTAGAAATTGGAATTGATAGTTTAATTCGGAATTCTTTGGTGAATGCCAGTTCTATTCATCAAAAAAAATTCCTTTTAAAGTTGAGGGTTTTTTTAATTGTTTAGTCCTATGCTATACTTGGAATGTCTTCTTGCAGGCCATGAAAAATCTCCATATATGCACTCTATCATGTGTCCTTGGCCCTGCCAGACTGCCCTCTGTCGCAATGAAGCCATAGTTAATTCCCTCAGAATGGGAGATCCATGCTTAGCTTTTGGTGGAATTTTTGTTTTGTTTTGGAAGTGGTCTGCTATTTAGCAAGTCTCTGTTGCTAATTCTATCTTGAGAGTAATAGATTGATAAAACTGATAAAAATTTGATTTTGTTGCTTGAATTTGAACTTGGCATTTTCATATGGGGAAAAAAATGGTCTGAAGAGATCCTGAGCTTAACTACTCCTCATTAGCTAACTAGAACACTTTGACAGTGGAATCCGGCTTCCTGAACCATCAGCAACTTTAAAAAAGATGCATCTTGGATTCTGAAAGAGTTAAGCATCCAAATGCCTCATTTACTCCCTAAGAGCACTTTGGGCCCTGGGAGAATTTTGACTCATTAGAGTTTTTAACTTTCTGTCTGGAGGAACAATTCACAAGGAGGCAGACAGATAGAACAGAACCTTCATTATAGCAGAAACATGCATTGTGAGCCCCCTTTCTGTCTGGCAGAGGCTACGCCAAAGAGAGAACAATTCTAAATTATACTCCTCACAATTCTTCCCAAAGAGAACATGGCAAATGAATTCAATTCTTTTAAACCAAATTGAATATCTAAAGGCAAATAAATCTGAACAACCAACCTGGTTTTATGTGTTCCTTTTCCATAATTTCACTGCATTCCCATTATTTGAATTGGGTAAGATCAAATTTCAGATAAAACACCTTAACACAAATTTGTAGAATGAGTTTTTTAAAGAGAGAGAAAGAGACTTGTTTTGAGATGGAGAGATAGCTTTCCTGTATTTGAATATCACTTGTATTCATAATGTTTCACTGTCTCACAATGGTGGGTTTTGTTATGAAAATAAAGCTGAGAACATCTAAGTTCAGGAGAGAGACCTCACAGAAACTAGGAAGATATTATCAAATGCCCACATGTGAGAACACAGCGCAGACTAAGGAGAAAGCTCTTTTTTCTTATTCATTTCACTATTACTGATAAAAACTGAAATTCTAGGGAGATGTGTATTTTTCAGAGAATGAATTTGGCACAAAATCTGCACACACACACACACACACACATGAGCTGGACGCCCAGTCAGACAGACTCAGGTGAGTTTTATCAATGAGAGGACAGGAACAGATTGTTTCTGGGGGAAAATAACTACGTAGACTAGGAGGACTCAAATACCTAACCAAAGGGTATGGATGAATTCTAATGGGGGATTTTCTGAAAGTGTTTCATTCATCCTGATTTTGGAGTCAACATTTTTATTTCATTGAGGTTTTTTCCTCTCTATTATATTAATATGCATGGCATCCTGTTAAGAAGGAATAAATAGTCTTTACTTATTTACTGAAGCAATAAACATATACTGAGGGTTTGCTGAGCACCAGGCACTATCCTCGAGATGCAGTGAGAGCATGGATTATAAAACACAGCCACGACCGTTGGAATCTGACCTTCCAGGAGGTCCACGTGGTATAATGCACTGGGGGAGAACGTGAGAGCGCTGTGAGGGCTGATGGGCATGCGGTCATAGTCATAGAAGGTCAGGTGAAGAGCAGCTGGTTCTGCTCCCTGGGGTTAGGCACAGGGGGAAGCTTCCACTGGGGTGGGAGGGTGGAAGTACTGATATTTAAACCAGAATTCGAAGGATCAGACTTGGTACCTGGGGAACGTTGGTACATGAATAGCAACCAAAGAGCAGAGTTAGAAGGAGATTGATTTAGGTACAAAGCCAGGAACCAGCAGTGGCTGTCATGAAGGCAAACACAGAGTCTAAGGAGAGGGAGGTGAGGAGGTGGGGGCAGGCAGCTGGGAGATTTCTGTTGGACATGCCTGGCTGCTCCACCATCTTTTATTATACCCAGTATCTATATGGGAACCCCCCATAAAGGTGGATGGAGGTCTCTGGCAAGTTCCCAGGACCAGTAGGAGAGAAAGGCAATCCAGACAGAGGGAACAGCCTGTAAAGGCTAAACTGTGCAGCGTGATGGGAAAATGGCAAGTAGTAGTGGTGGCTGGAGTGTGGAGCGCAGGCCTGAGGTGCAGAGCCACAGCCTTGCCTAATGGAAGACCTGTCTATGACAGGAACCACCTCCCTGCAAGGCAGGGGCTCCAAGGGGCCAGTGAGAGACCCAAGGTTCCAACACAGTCTGCATTTCTCCAAAAGAGCCAGCCTATTATTGATGAAACTGCTTCAGTGAGAACTTTCTTGACTTTTAAGCTTCCCAGGCAAATACTTCACAGAGAGTCAAAGACATGTGCCAGAAACAGGTGCTTAAAAATCGGGTGGAACTACAGTTGGTATCTCATATAGGCTTAAAATTGTGCAATCTATGAAAAATTCACAAGGCAGCCTAGAAGATAGGTGAGAGATAGGTGACTAACAGATACGAAGGTACCCTTATGAAAGGGTCCCTTGATAGGGGAAATAAAAATGCAAGCATGGTATCGTGAGTTGAAGTGCACATGGAATTTCATATGATGTTTGAGTCAAATGTCTACATAACTTAGTGCTCATCAATCTTTTAAAGGACAAGTTAAAAAGGAACATGATTATATGCTGATAGGTTTCAGGGTCACGTAAGATGGAGTGAGAATTCATTTTTCATGAGAGAAATGAGGATTACTGGTCCCTTACATAGAACAGGAATGAATCTAATCTAGTCCTCCCCACCTCTGATGGGTCATATGACCTTGAGAAAGTTCCTTAACCAACTTGAACCTCTGTGTCTTTATTATTTAAATGGAAATGATGCTACCTGCCTGTCAACTTAGTTGATTACTATGAAAATTAAAAGATGCCGTACAGATAAAAGTGTATGGTAAACTGTAAGATTACATATTAAAGATAAGGCATTATTAAAATAAGTCATGTGATAACCTTAAAGTTTCCAAAATAGAGTTTATTTGAAAGTGAACAACTGGGAATTAGAGTAGAATAAAAATGCAAGGTGGGTGTGGAGTAGGGATGGTCAGAGTCAGAAAGAAGCTTATTCTTTAAACTGATAATCAAAGGACTGAAAGCTTCTCTAAGAAAATATGTCCTTCTGTGAAAGAACAAGTCATCTGATTCATGAGTTGGTAAGTCTTACAAAGGGAAAGGAGATCTAGCCTCACGCAGTTGTTGTGAACAGCAAGCCTGTTGTAAAAATAAGAACTCATAGGTGTGACTTTTGTGCAGTTCCTTTGTTTGTTAGCTGACAGCACAAACACGGAGGTGACAGGCCAGGGTGGGTTTAATAAATGACACCTTGGAGCAAGCACATACGAGAACTTTTCACTGCCAAATAGTGCATGACTGGACAAATGTAAATATCTAGACCCAGAGGAGCACCCCCTGCTTGTCGAAAGATGCTCAATGAAAACATCACAGAGAGCCCCCGGGGCCATTAAGCTTCTATTTTCTTTCAAATTTATGAGCACGTAGCCTTACAGCTTAGATTTTAGCAGAGCATCAGCAGTATCTTGTAAAGGGGGAATGTCATTTTAAAAATTTACATACAATGGTATTTATGTTTTCTAGTGCGTAGTTCTGTGAGTTTTAACAAATGCAGAGATCTTGTGACCACCATGACAAACAAAAGCCAGACCAGTTCTACGACCTTCTGTAGTCAGAGTCCTCACCTCTCCCTCACTCCTGGTAATCACTGATCTGTTCTCCTATAGTGCTGCCCTTCTCAGAATGTCGTGTAAATGGGGATATTCAGTATGTATTTTTTTTTTCTGGTTTAGGTTTTGAGCTATGACAAGTTATTATAAAAGTGCACCTAGACCAGGCCATCAAAAGACAGCTAAGCTCAGATTCGATTGGAGATGGAATTCGTTTTAGTGAAGCATGTGCTTTCTCTTCATTCTTTATTATATCAGGATTATGTTCTCATAAATACTTTTGGCATTGGGTTTTTCCTCTACAGGGTATCAGTAGCTTTCTATCACCAACAGAGCCAAACATTATTCCACAGTCTTTCACTGACCACTTATTTTTAAACCAGGATGTGGTACCAGGATGCTGGTGATTTGGAGGAGAAACAAAAATACTTGTCCTAATAGAACTTATAGTCCAGCTGGTGGAGACAAATCAAAAACCATTAATATAATAAATAAGTATATTAAGTGGCATATTAGAAAGTGAAGAATGATATGGAAAAAAGAATAAGTAAAGTGAAATAAAGTGGAGGAGGGTAGAGTTACTATTTAAATGATTTATTTTTAGAAGAGGTGACATTTACTTGATAAAGGTGAGAGGATTGGTCATGAAGTTATCTGGAGAAAGAGCATTCCAGGCAGAAGACATCTGCAGTGCAGAGATCCTGAGGTAGGAGCATGCCCAAAGTGTTTAAGGAAGAGGAAGAAGGACAGATTAGCTGGAAGAGAGACAGCAAGGGAGTAGGAAATGAGATCATAAAAGTTATTGGGGGATGGGGTATAAGAGCACATGGGACCAAGTAGACCATTATGAAGTATCTAGCTTTCACTCTGAAGGAGAGAGGAACCATTGCAGGGCTTTGAGAAGAGGCATTACTTGACCTAACTTACATCTTAGAAGGATCTCTCTGGAAAGTGGTGGGTTTTTTTTGTTTGTTTTTTTTAAATTAATTAATTTTTTGTGGGGGGAGGTAATTAGATTGATTGATTGATTGATTGATTGATTGATTTAAATTATTGAACCCAGGACCTCATGCATACTAAGCACACATTCTACCCCTGAGCTATACCCTCCTCCTTGGAAAGTTATTTGCAAATTGGTTGTAGGAAGCACTGGGGATGCAGGGAACCAATTATAGTACCCCTGAAGAGAAATGAGGTGGTAAGGACCACAATATTAGCAATGGAAGTCAGAAAAGTTGGATTCTGGATATATTTTTAAGGTAGGTCCAACATAATTCTCTAAGAGTTTGAATGTGGGTTGTGATATTTTTTTTAAAAAGATATTAAAAACAACTCCATTTATTTTTGGCCTGGGGAACTGAGAGGCTGGAATTCCTATCAAATGAATTAGCAGAAGGCATGGGTATAATATATTTGGGGGAGAGATGGTTAGCACATACTGAATGCAAGATATCCTTGCAGATTTGGGGGAGAAGTATGGGCTAGAGAGATGATTGAGAGTTCTTGGCATGGAGGTGGTATTTAAAGTCATATGACTAGATCACACAGAGAAAGTACCAGATCATCTTCCTGTCATGGGTTTAATAGTTTAACTGAGCTAGAAACCTGAAACTGGATGAGAAAGTTTCATTCTTTACAATATTCAGTGTCTCTTGCAGTTTGGCCTGGGTTTTTCTGGGCAGTGGTTCCCCTTCCATCTCTCCCTCCATCCCTCCCTTCATCCCACCTTCCTTCTTCCTTCCACTGTGTCTTCTCCTTCATCATCACCACCACCTTCCTCCATTCAAAGGAGAGGAAGAGAAACAAAGAAAAGAGGAAGGAAGGAAGGGGAAGAGATTTTTATATACTTCTGATTTTTGATCATATAATCCCACTTCTCTTATTTTCACAATGGAATACTCACCAGTCACTATATGTATGTATGGATTTGTTAACAATGAAAATGATTTTTAATTACTCACATATCTGATGAGCCAAGGAGATAAAATGGACAGTTTTATATGTTCTTTAAATGTGTTTCCCTACTCCCAAATTTCATTATAAGGATGGTGAAGAATTTTCTAGTCTTTGCTGTGAAAGAGAAGACAGCCAGCGAGCTTTACTGAACAACCTTTGTACAACGCAAGGAGACAGGTGCTTATTTTCATTGCATTTTCCAATTCTCAAGTGTTTGGACTGCTGAAGTTGCCCGACGGGATCAAGACTCAGGAATAAGGCAGAATTTTCATAATGGGATGTATGACTAGGTACATTTTACCAAGAACTGCTTTTTCTTCCCTCATAGATGAGCTGGAATCATGTGGAAAGCGTTCTTGTAGTCACCCTGCTGCAGTAACTAGTCCCTCTGCACTTTGTCCCATGGGAACCGCTCCCACTCATAGACTAAAGCCAGGCATTTGCACGTCCGACCATGAGCCTGTCAGTCTGAACACTGAGCACGTATACACCTTGGTCGGGGACCCTGACCCTCCGCTTTCGCCCTGTCCGTGGCCCCTCTCCAGATGGCTCTCTCTACAGCACTGGGCCCTGAGCGCTGATCCCTCTAACAGAGCTCTCCCCAGTACTGCTTCTACCTCCCCCAAGTCTGTGATGCTGATCACCTTCTCCTGGGGGTGAGTGCACCCCTTGGGAGAGAAGTGGACCAACAGAAGCCTAGTTCTAAGAGCCTCTGTAACACTTGCTTCTTACCCCATTCACCTCTCCCCGATCTCTGTTTCCTACTTCCAGATATTCCCGATTACAACTCTTCTGAAATTAAACTCATACCACTCTTCTTACTCTAAGTGTATACAGATGGTAATAACCAAGGTCTGGTTTAGGGAAAGTTGACAAGGAAAATAAATAGGTACAATAAAGTGATGTTCATTAAAAAGTGAAAGGAGTAGAATAAAGAATTTAGAAAAAGAAATTTGACATAATAAGTAAGTAACTCACTTTAAGAAATAATATTTATCTTTAAGTGGTATGTAAGACAGTAAAAAATAAGCAGGACCCTGTCTAGGTAGTAAGCTCAATTTCCTCTTTTATAAAGAGCAGAGTGAAGCCTGGATGGAGAGATGATAAATGAACACAGCAGCTGCTACGTTGGCTTGAAAGCGAGTAATGCAATAGTAATGAACCCAAAGGATGACGGGCCCGCGCAGGTTGTCCAGTAATGAAATAGTGAATAAATATAACAGCGGCAGCTCCTCCCCACCAGACAGATACACATCTGTGCAAGCGGCCATCTGGCTGGCTGTGGTAGATACAATTGTCATGCTTCATTACCTGGGTTTCTGTGAGACCCCCAACAAAATGCTCACCGCCCAAGCACCCCCCAAATAACTATTTTTAATCTACAAACAGGATGATTGCCTGGTATCTCTGCTCCATAGACCCTAACGTTTGGTCAGACATTACCAGCTCAGGGCAAGGGTGATGTTTGTGGTTGCAAATTGACGTCTTGATGGAGGTCATTTGTTTGGTGCTGTTTAGCCCTCTTCTGACAGGAAAATCAAGGTATAGTTTTTGATATTGATAATGAGTTCTATTTTTATGTGATGCCTGGGGAAGAATAAAAAAGGAAATACCTGAATCCAACTAGGAAAACAGGTGGAGACTCTTCAAGTTTTGTTTAATGAAAACTGAATTTCTTTAGACAAGTTAATTCTGAAACAGCCAATGTTGCCTCTTACTTATCTCAGAATGCTGCATACTTGTTCTGCATGTTGCTAGTTCCAATAATAGTTTCATACAGAATTTGGGAACTTCCCAAAGGGAGAACACTTTTTACTGTTTTCTGTTGTTAGCACATCTTGCTATCAACAATCTACTTTCCATTGATCTCGAGAAAAGAATTGCATATTAACAAAGTTGGGAAACAAGTATTTGGAATTTGACGCAGACTTCTAAATGGTCCATAAAACAATCTGTGAAAAGGTTATTTTTATAAGTTGAGCACATAGTGGGCATTCAATAAACATACGGATTTGTTACAAAGGACTCTGTGGTCTTACAGAAATGGATTTCCTAGGACTATTGGTATAGGAATTAAAACAGCATACAAAGATAAATGGGAGCAAAAAATCAGGGCTCATAGAGAAAGAAATCTTTGTTTCTGTTCCTTGCACCGCAAAGAGAAGTTTGTATCTTTAGGACTCTGTGTCTAGCACATCGTCGGTACTCCGTGAACAGTTCTTCAAGGAATCTGTAACAGAAAATATTTATAATACTTTCCCTGTAGCTCTCCCAGAGGCATTATTTCCTCACCTCTACTGCTAGAGATTTGAAAGTGCTCTGTGGTTTGTAATGGAAAGAGTGTCACCACCGCAATTTGGGCAGCAGAAATGAAGGACACAGCTAGTACAGAGAGTCGGCCAGAGCGATGTGGGTGTGACTAATGAGTTCAGAGTTCATCTGAGATCCTCCACTTGACTAATCAATCCACCCATCATGCAGGGGTTTATGTGGCCCTTTCCCTCTAGGGTGGAATGGAATTGAGATAGTGCTTATCAAATTCAGGGTCATTAGATACTTTTGTAGCTTATCCACATGTGTGCACAGGATTGAGGTGGCGGGGGAGGTGGGGAGTGGTATCAATTCATTCTCTTGAGTGTTCCTGGTTTGTTGATAATGTTTCAAAATCATTTCAGTGCAAAATCTTTAAGCTTAGAGTTAAGGCATCCTATACACAATGGCTCTTAAATCCGGTTACTTAGTCTTATGTCAAGAATTGAGCCTGACAGTGATGTTGTGGAGTGATGCCTGTTTTGTGCTGAATTCATTACCATCTAAACACCCTGAAGGGCAAAGGATTTAGGCAGGTACCCAAAAGATGGCAGTCTTGACAGAACTGTCTTCTGATATAAAGTACAATCGTATTGGTCTGTCTCTATTGATACTGCCCTGTAGGCTGATATTCTACTTTTAGAATATTCTGTAACAGCAACTCTGTGTTGCAGGTTATTACACGATGTTGCTTTCTTATAGGGTGTATTTTGAGATGTGCTGAAGTTTTTGAGAGTGGGAGTTGAGCACTGGGGTGTACGATGCATAGCAGCACTCAGTGTCATTCCCTCTATCACTCACTATCCCTTCGTCTTGATTCCTTCCTCATATTATATATATTTAATGTCTAGTGTCCCTTGCCCACACTAGAATGTAAGGTCCATGAGGGCAGGGAGTTTGTCTGGTCTTTAGAACAGTGCCTGGCATGTGATGAGCATGTGAGACATTTGCTGAATTAATAAATGATGTATTCTGTGAGACAGAGTGCTGTAGAGAATCCTAGGTCTGACCATGGGTCTCTTTGCTTTAATTTCTTTTCTGTGACTGCTTCATATTGTTTAGCTGGTTGCTCTGATCTAGACCCATCCATTGGAATCCACTGGTGCAGTTTGGTTGAATCAGTAGCCCTCTTTTCTTCCCAGTGTGGCTTCTGGCCAAACAACTCCATAAATAGCTCATTCCTGTTGCCTGTTGTGACCTCAAGTTGGCCCAGAGCAATTGCTCCAGTGCTTTAGTGACCTCTCACATTGGACAGAGTGAATTACCATCTAGCCTTGCTGTCCCGCCTATACTTAGCTAAGGACGCCCTCTCTTGGTTTTTAATTTGTCTTTCCATAGTGGTCCTCTTGGCAGGCTTTTCTGTACTGAGGGATTTTAGCAACCACTTACACATTAATGAAAGTTGGAATAGCTCAGTGAGCAAGAACTCAAGCATTGAATTCATGCAAACATGAGTTCAAATCCTGGTGTCAGCACTTGCCAGTTTGTGCCCTTGGACAAGTTACTTAATCCCCCTACCTCTCAGTTCCCTCGGCTGTAAAATGAGTTAATGATAATATCCACCTCACATTGTGGCATAGAATAAGCATGCAATAACTGTTGCCTAATAATTTGTATCTAGACCTGCCTCTTCAGGCTTAACCATTTGCTGACTCTCTGAGCCCATCTCTCACAGGCCCCACTCATTTTAAAGCTAAGAATCATCTAGCAAAAGCCATGCTATGTTGTCTCTTCTACCATGTCTCCTACCATGCCCACTGTCCTAGGGGTGCTCATCTATAATTTGCATGGACAGCAACATTTAAAAACACATTTTTGATAGGGAAAAAAGTTTACATCATAAGAATGGTGATCTGTACTTAACAAATACTGACATTAAAAAAAAGACCAATGTCTACTATCACCATGTTCTCATCAAAAACTATTTTAACTACCCCCAAATCTAGAAAGGATAAAATCTTGGAATACAGGACAGTCCTTCTCAAAAAAGAATGTCTAGCAACTATACCTGTCCTGCGCCATCTATGAATTTGTATCTTTATCACTCTGCCTTTGTTTCCTTTTTCTCATTTCACTGGAGACCTGTGAATATTTTGTACAGACAAGCACTGGTTGATAGTCCAGCATTTGGAAACCCTCCTTTATCATGTCAAAACTGTCTCAAGCTACTTTGAAATTTTCTGGGGAGGATTCTGTAGCCTCCTTTGAATGCTCTTCTAATAGTCACTCCTACTGTCTGTCAGAAATTTTAATCCCTTCTGAAACCTTATGACCTCTATGTGGTGACCTGCTGTAGTTCACTTAATATCTCCTCACTGTCAGTCGAACAATAGAGACATGCCTACATACCAGACACTCTGTTTGTGTAGTCTACATGGAGTTGGGGCATACTGGCTATCTTGGAAATTCCAGATAAAATTTGTTCACAAACCAGAAATTGTCCCCTTTCACAGAGAATTGTAAGGCTTCATTCCTACCAGCTAGCCTCACCCAAAATGCCCTCATCCCTAGAACGTCCTAAAAAGTGTACGATGCATAGCACCGCTAAGTGTCATCAACTCTATCACTCACTATCCCTTCGTCTTGATCCCTTTCTCATATTATATATATTTAATGTGGTCAGATAAGTTAAATAATGCAAGAGGTAATAACTGTTCAAACAATATAAAGAATATCACGAGACAGCATATGATTAATTGCCAAATTAATGGCATTGAAAATCTATAGCCCAGAATTAGTGAGTGCTCACTGTTGCTTTCAGTGTCTATGTTCACTTACTCATAAAATGGCACATTCTTGCCTTCACCACTTTTTTCAGATACCTCTCTTTATTTCTATTACAACCTTCTAATTCTTACCTAATTCCTGATCCTACCAGCAATCTTTCTAACCACCATCTCCAGCATCTCCCCTTTTTTCTTATCTTGGGTTCTTCTGACTCCTTTGATCAAGCTTCTTCACTTCTTAAAGTGCACCTGAAACAATGATTTTTATCAAGCACCACCTTATGTTTGACATATCCTCTGTAATTTTTCACAGAATCCCAGTTACTGAATTACCTAATGCCCCTTTTCCAGTGGTTTTGTGCTACCGTTTAAGTATGTTGCCTCTCTCTTCTTCCATGACTAAACCCCTCTCACCTACCAGTTATGCCCCACCTCCTCGCTTCTCCTCCCACCACATTTTCCCCTTGTTTCGGATATCTGATCATGGTGATTTTTGGTTAGTAGCCCTAACCAAAAATTCTTTTTTTAGAGCTTAACTGTAACCCTTAACACTGGCCTGGGAGTCAGAGGACTGAGGCTGAAGTCCTGAAGAGCTCCATACTAACTAACTTTGAAAAAGTCACTGACCCAGTTAAAAACCATAGAGTAAAATGATAATTCTAGAAATTAGTACTCTAAAAAATGTTATTACTTAATTAAATAAAAATAAGGCAGTCCTAGGAAGTAGCCTTTGTCCCTAACAACAGCAGCAAAACTGTCTTCTGAAATATTGCTGATTCCTGCAATCCACATGTCTGACAATGCCTAGGGTAGCAGGCATGGTGGGAGATGTGGGCAGAGAGACAATGTAGCTTAGACTTTATCAGATGATGCTTAACTTTAAATCCAGCAGAGCCTGTGAGAGATGGTCTGGAGGGTCAGTGAGTGGTTATGCCTGGAGAGATAGGTCTAAACACAAACTACGAATTTTAAGAATAGGTAGGTTATTGAGTATAACCAAACTAATACATCAGCAAATGAGATGATGTACATGACTGCACTTTGTAACCTCTGAATGTTACATAAATAAGTCAGTTCTACTACGATTCTGCAGCTGATTACATCCTACTAATGTTTCATCTGAGTGACAAGCAATGAAAAGAAGTAACAGCATCTGGGTCTAGATCATAGCCTGACCCTAACCCACTGGAGGGTGTATCCCTGGGATTTTATATTTTTATTTTTATCTGAAAAAAATGGGGCCCTTTTTTCTCATTTCAAAAATTTAATGATATCTGCCACAAACTATAATATGACAACAAATTTGACAGCCCAGAAGAAATGGGTATATTCCTAGAAGTGTACAACCTACCAAGACTGAGTAGTGAGGAAATAAAAAATTGAAAATAGTGAAGAGATTGAATAAGTAGTCAAAAACCTCCCTACAAACAAAAGTCCAGGACCAAATGACTTTGGTGGTTAATTCTACCAAACATTTAAAGGCGAATTAATACTAGTCCTTCTCAAAGTCCTTCAAAAAATAGAAGAAAGAATACTTTCAAACTCATTTTATGAAACCAACATTACCTTGATCCCAAACCAGGCAGGGATAGTGCAAAAAAAGGAAATGATAGGCCATTACCCCTGATGAACACAGATGCAAACATCCTCAACAAAATTTCAGCAAACCTAATTCAACAATATATTAAAAAGCTCATACACTATGATCAATGAGAGTTATTCCAAGGATGCAAAATGGTTCAACATCCCACTAATCAATCAATGTGATATATCACATTAATAAAATAAATGTTAAAAAGTATATGATCATCTCAATAGATGCAGAAAAAGCATTTGACAAAATTACACATTTATAAAAACTCTCAAGAAACTTGATATAGAGGGAACATATCTCAACAAAATAAAGACCATATATGTTAAGCTCACCACTAACATCATACTCAGTGGTGGAAAGCTGAAAGCTTTTCCTCTAAGATCAGGAACAAGACAAGGATGTCTGCTCTTAGAACTTTTATTCAACACAGTACTGGAAATCTTGGTCAGAGCAATTAGGCAAGAAAAGGAAAGAAAATACATGCAAATTGGAAAGGAAGAAGTAAAACTGTCTCTATTTGTACATGTCATGATATTATAACAGAAAATCCTAAAGACTCCATTAAAAAACTGCTAGAACTAATCAATGAGTTTAGTAAAGCTGCTAACAATGAACTGTCACTTAAGTTCACTAGCAGTGAACTACCAGAAAGAGAAATTATGAAAACAATCCCATTTACAGTTGCATTGAAAAGAATAAAATACATAGGAATAAATTTGACCAAAGAGGTGAAAGATATGCATATTGAAAACTATAAGATATTGATGAAAGAAATTAAGGACACATAGAAATGGAAAGATATACTGTGCTCATGGATTGGAAGAATTAATATTATTAAGATTCCACACTTCCTAAAGCAATCTATAGATTTAGTACAATCTTTATCAAAATTCCAATGATATTTATCACAGAAATGGAGAAAACAATCCTGAAATTTTTATGAAACCACAAAAGAGCCCAAGTAGCTAAAGCAATCTTGAGATAGAAGAACAAAGCTGAAGATACCATGCTCCTTGATTTCAGACTACATTACAAAGGCCCAGTAATCAAAACAGTATGATACTGGCACAAAAATGGACACACAGATCAGAACAGAATAGTGAGCCCAGAAATAAGCCCATGTACATATGGTTGATAAATTTATGGCAAAGGAGCCAAGAATATACAATTGGGGAAATAATAATCTCTTCAACAAATGATGTTGGGAAAACTGGACAGCCACATGCAAAAGAATGAAACTGAATCGACCTTACATTGTACATAAAAATCGACTCAAAATGGATTAAAGACTTGAATGTAAGACTTAAGACAATAAAGCTCCTAGAAGAAAGCATAGTGAGAAATAGCTCCTTGATGTTAGTCTTTTTGATAATTTTCGGGATATAACACCAAAAGCAAAGACAACAAAGCCAGAACAAAGAGATCAACTACATCAAACTAAAAGCTTCTGCACAGCAAAGAAAACTATGGGCAAAATGAAAAAGTAAACTATGGAATGGGTAAAATATTTGGAAATCATATATATGATAAGGAGTTAATATCCAAAATATATAAAGAACTCATACAACTCAATAGCAAAAAAGAAAAAACTGATTAAAAAAATAAGCAGAGTAACTGAATAGACACTTTTCAAAAAAAAAAAAAGTCATACAAATGGCCTACAGGTACATGAAAGGAGGCTCAACATCACCAATTATTAGGGAAATACAAGTCAAAATAACAAGATATCACCTCATACCTGCTAAAATGGTTGTCTCCCAAAAGACAGGAGATAGCAAATGTTGATGAGACTGCAGAGAAAAGGGAACCCTTGTGTACTATTGGGGGAAATGCAAATTGGTGCGGCCACTATGGAAAACAGTATGGAGGTTCTTCAAAAAATTAAAAATACAACTACTGTATGATTCAGCAGTCTTACTTTTGGGTATATGTCCAAAGAAAATGGAAGCAGGATATCAAAGAGATATCTGGCCTCCCATGTTCATTGAAGCATTATTCACTATAACCAAGATATGGAAGCAGCCTAAGTATCCATCAACAGATGATTATATAAAGAAGATATGAGATATACGTAAAACATTGCTCAATCATGAGAAAGAAGAAAACCCTGGCATTTGCAACATGAATGAAACTTGAGGGCATTGTGTTAAGTGAAATAAGCCAGGCAAAGACAAATGATGTATGATATCACTTTATATGTGGGACGTAAAAGAATCAAACTCAGAAACAGAGAGTAGAAAAGTGGTTGCCATGGGCTGAGGTTTGCAGGAAATAGGGAGAGGTTGGTAAAAGGTTACAAAATTTCAGCCGTAAGATGAATAAAGCCTGAAGATCAAATGTAAAACATGATGGCTATAATTGATAACACTTCATTGTATAACTGAAATTTGCTGTTAGAACTAAATGTTCTTACCAAAATAAAATAAAATAATAAAATAAATACATGAGGTGATAGATGTGTTAATTAAGTAGATGGGAGGAATCCTTTTACAGTGTATACGCATCAAATCACCTCAGTGTACACTTTAAATATCTTACTATTTTATATGTCATTATACATCAAAAAGCTGAAACTTAAAAAGATTTAATGATATCAGTGACAATTTTCAGATTCCTAGTCCATTGTCTTCCGTGAAAACCTGTTAAATATTTGTAGCTTTTACTCTGTTTAAATCCCTAGTCTGGCATCACTTTTATTTATTTCAATAATTTATTTAACTATCATCCATGATATCCTTTTGCCAATGAAATGGTAAACAATATAAATGTGCTATCCAGGAGTTTTATTTCAATAATGGCAACTTAGCAATACTGTAATACGGATAATACCTCATGTTGTGTATCACTTGTCAGCTGTACATGTGGATATTTTTTCTCATTTCAGGAATGAAATGGTATTTCAGAGAGATAAATGGTCAGTGTTATGTCTATATGACCTAACATCTGTAGCTAAGGATCCTAATGTTGGGGGCAGGATGGGAATAAAACAAGTGTATTTGATATATTTATGTACAAATATATGTAGGATTGTTTTTTTTTTAAAGAAAAATCTTTCAAATTCATGGATAACTGCCCCCGAGTGATACTTGTCATGAACATAAATAAAACTGAAGAGACCAATTTGGTATATAAATAACCCAAGGGCAGCTAAATGAAAAGTGAACAATTTATCTCATATCCAGATGTATTGTCTGGACAATGACAAACATATGCACATGTTAAATATTCAACATATGTAGAAAGTTGGGGTGATTCAGTTAAAATACTAGGATTGATTGATTTCTTTTTCTTTTTGTTGTGAGTAATCAACTGACCCTGGACATAATCCATGAGCAATATACAGGGAAACAAAAATCGTCCTTTCCAACCATGTTCACACTCCTGAGAACTATCTGTGGGTGAACAATGTCAGAAAAAGAATCAGGCTAGGAAGCCTACGTTCTGGTCCCGTATTTTCCAATTACTATGTGACTTTAGACACAATGCTTTCTTCTTTATGCATTAGTTTCTCCATGTGTTCATTCCTTTCATGAGTGTGATCTTGCTGAAACCTAAATTGAGTATGTCACTACTCTGCTCGAAACCCTCCAATAGATTTCAGCTGGAGTAAAGACAAGTCTTTGCAATAACCTTTGAGGCTGTGAATCTGGACCCCTGTCTCTCCTCTGACCTCCACCCTCACTGATTCTCGCTTGCTCACCCCATACCAGCCACACTGGCCTCCAACAGACCAAACACATTCCCTCCCTCTTTCCCCCAGTTATCTGTGTAGTTGATTTCCTTCTTTCCTTAAGTCTTTACTCAAACATCACATTCTCAGTGAGGCTGTCCTGTCTCAACACTCCTCATGCCCTTTCCTGCTTGATTTTTCTCCATGGCCTTTATAATCATCATACTGTGCATTTTACTGGTTTATTTTGTTGATTGTCTGTCTCCCTTCATAGAATGAAGCACCACAAAAACAGAGATTTTTTTGGTCTGTCTTGTTCACGGTTGCATCTCCAGCACCTAGAACCATAGCTGGAACCTAAAAGGCATTTAACAAATATTTGTTGAAGGAATAAATGAATCGATCATTTACTTCTTGAGCAAATGTAACTCAGTGTGCATCATGCTGGCTGTTGAGGATCCAAAGGTGAATAAAACTGCAGTCCTAACCCTTAGGAAGGTCATAATCTGCAGATGTGAACCAACTCTTGCCAAGTACCTAGGTAAGTTTAATGAGATACAGGAATATTGGTCATATGGAGGTTGGAGCACGAGACTTCTATAAAGACTGGGGAAGATTTCATGGAGGAAGGGAATTTCAAGCTGAGATGTGTAGCCAGTTGGCTGAAGCCAGAAGTACTAAGGGGGAAAGAAGTCAGATATAAGATCACAAAATTTTAAAAATTAAAGAAACTGTGTATATGGAAGTGCTTTGCAAACTAATGTAATAATAGAGTGTATGTCTTACTATTCTCTACCTATGTTTTTTCTTTTCCCATTGATCATCTCGCAGGATATTCTATGGTACAACTTTATGGCAAAAGACAGTCATACACATTTGGATTTGAATAGATAATCAAAATTGAGATATTCATATAGATCAGAGAGTATCTGTCAAAGAATATATGAAAGTTTTGCATGCCAAAGCATTTTAAAATCTATTTTTCAGTAATTAAAAACTGTTCTCTCTAATTTCTCAGGCTGAGTACAAATTAAGTAGGGCACTGAAAAAAATTAGTCTTAAAATAAGGCACGCTATGTTTCTCAAGTGCACAAATTGTTAATTAGAATTGGCAAGTGAACAGAAGGTGCTTAAAATAAAGACCTTCCATTTCAAATTAAAACTGAAAGTGGACCCTACTTGGCACTGGCATTAAAAAAAAACCTAAGAATTATGGGGGCTGATTGAGAATTTCTGAAATCTTTAAATAATTTTGATTTAAAATTTTTATAGTTAGTGATTGAAATGTGTATTTTGTCTTTTTATTTTAGTAGTCAATTTTTAATAGTTTAGAATGCAAATAACTTTTTAGAAAACATGGAAAATGACTTATTTTTGTATTTTTATTTTATTTTATTTTACATTTTTTATAACGGCCTCAAACTTTGTACACCTTGAAATCAGTGGATTTTGGCTTTTAATCATTTAAATCAGGAATCAGCAGACTCCGCTCTGCAGACCAGATCTGCACCTGTTTTTGTAGTCTGCATGCTAAGAATGTATTTACATCTTTAAATTGTTGAAAAAACTCAAAAGAACAGTAATATTTGTGGCATATAATAATTATATGAAATTCTGACTTAAATGTCTGTAAGTAAAACTTCATTGGAACACGCTCACTCATCTGTTTAAGTGCTGCTTATGGCCGCTCTCCCATGACAATAGCAGAGTTGAGTAGTGGCAACAGAGACTGAATGCCCCACAATGCTGAAAATATTTCCATTTGTCTTTTACAGAGAAAGTATGCGAACTCCTGCTTTTAATCATTACTTTCAGTAGAACACAAATTATGTGAAGAACTTGATTATAATAGCATAGTATATCTTCAAGCAAAATAACTTATTTATATTTTAAATAAACAACTTATCAATCATATATTTTTAATTTTATTACTCTTCTAAATGTCACTGGCCCATTAGTAGAACATACAAAAACTATAGCTATCCATGCATATTTTGAATTTTGGTATTTTCATTGTGCGTTTGTCAGTAGTGAAAGAATGAATATATTTTATTTAACAGTTTGTTTACTTGGCTTATAATTTTAAATATTTAGATATGTATTTGGTGGGTCTCCATTTGTATTCTTGCTCCCAGCTCTGCAATGTTTGGGAAGCTGAAAACAGAGCAAACACAGAGAAACAGAAAGGTGCAGGAAGTAAGCAGGGTGATGGCCAAGCAATCGATTTGACAGAAGACACTTTTTAAAAAATGAGCAATAAATAAAGTAATTAATTAATGAAAATTTTAAAATGAGCAAAGTACAGTCAAAGAAGCATTCATATCTCTGGGTCTTATGGGAATCTGTGGGTCCTAAGAAAAAAGATTAATTCTAGGGAAAGCTTTCTCTTCCTAAGGAAGAGAAGGAGCAAACTGACCTACAATAAGGTTATTGGTCATACCGTTACTTATGATGAGACATGACTAGCTGCCTCAATCCATGTATTAAGGAATTATTAAGAATCCAGAGGTTATAGAAAGATTTAATTTCAAAATTATTTATCATAATGACCTTACATGGAACTTTCAACCCTATGGCATTAAAGATGCAATAATTAATGCTGCTTGTGACTGAGACTCATTTGTCAGCAACATTTATTGAGTACCTTTTGGGTTGCAGACATTGCACCAGGAGCGATGGCATAGAGCTATGTAGTCCAATATGGTGACCATTAGCCATGTGTTGGCTATTGAACTCTTTGACAGTGGCTGGTTCAAACACAATTGTGATGCGTGCTCTAAATATAAAATACACACTGGATCTGGAAGATTTACTATGATAAAAAAGAATGTGGAAGTCTTCATTCATAACATTTTAGATATATTGGTTATATAAAATATTATTAAATTTATTAAATATTAAAATTAATATTACTTGTTTCCTTTTACCATTCATAATATGACTACTAGAAAATTTTAAACTACATGTATGGCTCCCATTATATTTCCATTGGATGACATGAAATAGAAGATAGAATGAGTGCCCTCAGGAGCTCATGTTTTAGGAAGACTGATAAATGAACAAACAATGGCAGATGACAGTCATAAACACGGGCTGCTTTGGCAGCATCTAGGCAAGATGCCCAGATGATCCTAGGAGGGTCACAGGAGACTGTAGCAGGAGATGAGGGTTGCTCTGAATCTTCATATATAAGCAGGAGAGAAACTTTAGTCAGGGGAGAAAATTCCAGGTAAAGAATATAGCATTTGAAATAGCTTATCTTGTTTGGTAAAATGTTACTAGTTGGGTATATGCAAAACTAGGCTGGGTTGTGGGAATGGGAGAAGCAGAGGTAGAGAGGTAGACAGGGGCCCCTGACAAAGGATTTTGAAAGTAGGCATTAAGAAACGTTTGGAGGAAATTGGACCTGGTCTCATGTCTAAAAATGCGCTGGCTCCCAATAATGTTGAAAAAGCACTTATAAACTTTCAAGTGAACCTTTTCCAAAATAGCCTAATGTGAATTCTAGAAATGATATTGATTATTTCTTTGCTTTTAATCCATGATTAGACAGCCAGAGGAGCAGTGCCTTTAGTATTGCTGTGTTGTATATAAAACATAAATAATGCCTAGAAAGGTGCTGAAAAGCCAAAAGGCCCTGTTAAGTAACAGAGAAAACGGCTTTTCAGAGGATGCAAAAATGTATTAGACAAAGGCTACTGTATCCTTCAGTTGTAATTCACTAATTACTTATGCAAAAAGCAGGCAATATTTCACTGTCTAGGAGACACTGCAACTTTACGTGCTTTATGCAGTCTTCATGGGAAAGAGACAGATGACCATAACATCAGGGACTTTGTAAAGAAATCATGTTTCAAGGCCAGTTCTGTGCTGGGAGCTTACCATCCTGGCATAACCATGCTTGTCTCCTGATGGAAGAGCCCTCTTTGCCAATAACTGTGACCATCTGACTCCCCAAGAAACGTTTCAGCTCTACCCCTTATCCTGGAACCAATTGGTTCCTAAATAGAAAACAATTTAAGGACCCTTAATTTAGCACAGACTAAATATCACTTCATATGGGTTCTGAGTTTGGACCCCAGGTCTGGTAACTAGGCTTTTTGAAAAAGCCCTTACCTTGAACCTCAGCATCTCCTAAATGGGCACCTGCCATTTTCTTTCATCTTACCCAGGTACTTGGCTTCATACTTTTGGCTGGACGTTCTTTCTCTCCTTGCCTGCCCTTCTCCAGTGACTTGTCCTACGTGTCTCCCTCTCTGTGCCTGTCTAGGTCTGTGCCTGTGAGAACGTTGTGGCTCTTGGTCTTGTTCCACCCATGGGCCAGTGCACCACTGCTGACGGGCCTGGGCACCTCTGTCTCTGCGTCAGTAGCCCTAATTTTAGACTCCATGTTGAAAATGCTCAGTGAGAAGGGTACACCGTTGAAGACGTCAGAAAAGCACAGGCTTTTGTAAAGGCTGTTTTTTGAACCTTACTATTAGTAGTTTTTAGGTGTGGTATCTGATTAATTTTATGAGCTTAGACTTTCTCTTCACAGGCTAATTGCTCCATTGTAATGCCAAAGTTGAATTTTCAAAGGTGGCTGAACTTTTTAATTTTCACTTTATTCTTTTTCAATTCCTTAATTCTTTTGACCCAAAAAGTAGACTTGATTGCTGGGGGTTGGAGGTAGATTAACTAATTGTTCTGCGGGATTGTGGAGAGTAGCATGAATACTTCTGAAAGCCAAGCACTTCCACTGACACAACCAGCCCACTTTCTCTGTACTCTTGCTAATTTGCCTGGTTTCCAGCCAAGACAAACTTGGTGACTTTAGCTTGTCACCAAAGAGCCCAGTGTCTGATCCTGGTCCTCATTCACCAAAGAACATCATGTCTGAAGTACTTTCTCCCAAGTTCTTTCTTTGTGGTCAGATCCTGGGTTTCACAGGTTTTACTTTGGTCCAGAACTGGGCCTGCTTACCTTTTTCTTTTGCAGATGGTTTGTTGTATCCTACAGACTCATCCTCTATAAACATGGGATGATAAAGTTAAATAGGAAAACTAGGCAATCTATTGCTTTGTTCAGGCATGGGCTTTCAGCTGCGTCTCAGCCATCTATTTTTTTGGTAGTCATTTGAGAGGCTGAGTAACTCGAGGAAGTGACTGGTTTTTAAGTAACTGAAGAACAATACCTCTCCTGGGGCTAATGAGTCATCTACATTGGAGCGGTTTTTATTTTTTCATCTGGAACTATATAATGCAAAATTAATTCTGTGTTTTTAGCCTTTCATCATCTTGTGGTAGTGAAACACTTTAAAAAAAAAAGTGTATTATTAACAAGTCTGCTTCCTAGGAGAAAGCTCACTGACTTAGAATTTATAAACCCCAGGAGGGGCTGTATGAACCACAAAGACAGTAGAGGAGAGGAATGATAGGAATGACCATGGCCGTCCAGACTCGCACAAGATGAACTCGTACTGCATCGTCTGCCCTCTTAATTGGTCACCGTCTTTGGCCAATTGCTGCAAGGCTCTGTCAGGTGAGCTGAAGTATGGAGCCAGAGACTAGGGTTGGGTTTCAGGAATGATTAAGAGCTTAGGAAGGCAGAATCAATGACTGTAACATTCTCCCTTTGAAAACAGGATCCATTCCTAACAATGAAAACTCTTCAAAGGCAAAAATATTTTCTTGGATGATTTGAAGCTGAAAAACCTGCATCAGCAGCCCCGCACCTCTGCATTCTTATCACCGAATCTGTAGTATTGAGGGGAGCAGCCCAGACACTATGTAAGGTTAATCTCAGTGTTTGTGTGTCGTCAGTAATTCACTCCGGAGAGCTGGAGTTTGCTGAGCTTTGCCACACCAGGCAGTCAGTTCCCACTACAGTAAGGTGGCAAGTAGAGGTCTTTGAATAAAAAGAATCATTCTTCCCGAGGAGAGGTTGCTGACTTTCAGGAAACCTTTCCTGGAAATACTGTATCAAACAGATCATTGACTCCTGGGATGGTGGTTTCTGTTTGTTTGGTTTTAACTTTCAAAATATTTGGGATTGTTACATCTTTTGAACAATTTCACAGACCAAGCTTCTCTGAGGAGGAAAAGGTACTGAATTTGCATCTTTCTGTTGTGTGATTGCCCTAATTAGTGTCAGGTCATGGGGCTTATGAGCACAACCTTGTTTTCATGTCAGGCTTCCACGGTACTCTTTGAACTTCTGGTACAGCCCTCCCAGGAAACCTCTGAGCTCTCTCAGGCAGGAAGGCAGGTAATTGAAAGCAGGTCTGGAAGCTGGATCTGTTCACCATCATCTGTTATTATCACCTAGACACAGTCTCTTCTGAAGGCTTTATATCTGAGAAGTCTGCCTCTAAAGTCGCAGTGGCAATTAATAATGTCCACACCTAAATCAAAATTCCTACTGCTGCTCTTGCTAGTAATATAAGATTCTTCCTGTTTCTTTCATAAATTAGTGGATAACTGTCTCTGCTTCTCTTTTGAGTGAAAGGATTTTAATTACACAACGCACAGGAGCACAAAGCTTCATCTCACGGGCAGCAGACAATGGAGGCTTGTGATAAAAGCACATTAAAACCTTCATTGAGGTTGTTTACACATTTGTAACGGTGGCTGTGGTCGTCTCTGATAGCAGGGACAATAAATCAAAACCTTAGGATGTTCTTTTCATTAGCCAATGATTTTATAGCCTGTGGTGGCTTTTTAACTATCCATGCGTAAAATGGAGTGATATAATTTGTAATTACTGGAAATAATTAGTTTTAATTCCCCCAACAGATACTTAGGGCTTTCATATGATTTGGAAGACTCAAGTTGACTTCAAAATAGTACATTGATAGTCCTCTATTAGTGGGTATATCCCACTGTGTACCCAAGGAACTATAGGCTTTTTTCTTAGCATTTACTGGGGGTTACGTTACTCCTGTAACTCATAGAGTATGGCCGCCATAGGGCTGGGGTTGATCCCAAAGAGACGACAACAAGAAAAGCTGCCTAGTCTCCTGGGGAAAAGGTGGGATGGGAAGAAGAAATGAAATGTGAGGAGAAATGTGGAGATAGCAGGAGAGATCTTTTCTCATCCTCACTGTGCTGAGTACCTGGTATGTGGACTTTGTCTTGTTACCTAATCTCTCCTGGCATCAGTTTCCTCATCTGTAAAACTGAAGTAATAACATCTGCCTTGTTCCAAGGACCAGTGAGATGAAGCCTAGGACAGTGCTGTGCACAGTTGCTGGTTCAGTAAAAGGTGCTCAGTGTATCGAGACTCTGTTCACATATCTGCAGCCTGTGCCAGAGAGTCATCTGATATGTCCTGAGCTTTTCCAAGAGAACTGCATAAAAAATCAGGAGTGCTTTGACCCATTTGAAGTCCCCAAATATCATCTTTTTATTTTCTGGCAGGGAATCACCGATAAAAGTTTTGCACTTCAGAACCCGCATTTGATGCTAAGGATGTGAATTTAACTTATAATTTGAACTCACATCCCAATCTAATCAATCAATGTTACAGAAAATATAGCAGAAGGGAAAAATTTTTAAATCATGCATATCTAGCTTGAAATTCTAAGTCCAGTTTCCTTGAGTGTCAGAAGGTCTCTGGAAATATTTGCAAAGTTCTTTCATTGAGAAATGCCGTGACAGAGATAGGCAGTCCTAAAATCCCGAGAGGGTGGTTGACAGCACAACTCCTATTTGCAAGTGGGCCTTGGAGAGAATAGTCTTTCTCACTCCCAGCTCTTGCAGATTCATCATCACATCAGGAAACAGCTTCTGGTTGCTTTGTTAACCATCAGTTGTTGATGTGTTTAAGGCTGACACATTTTTATTTTGTGTATCTCCTTTTCATCCAAGCAACTAGTGATATATAGGCCACCAAAACTCTTGACGTGACATGTCAGATAGAACTTTCCTATGTCTTCTAATAAAATATATAGGATCAGTTCTGCTTTGAATCTGCCTTAGATAACATTGTCATGTTACTACTATTATTATTATATTAATATATAGAACTTATAGCAATGCCAATATTAAAATATAACTTTATGTAACAATATATAATAGCAGACATTAATAATTGTATATCATGTACTATGATAATATCTCTATTTGCTTAGCACCTGCCAGGTGCCAGACACTATATACATTGTTTTAAATCCTCACAATATCCAATCAGAATGGAAATTGTTGTCCCAAGATTACAGATAGGAAAGTGAGTGAGAGATATGTGCACCCCAATGTTCATAGCAGCACTAAGTACAATAGCCAAGACATGGAAGCAACCTAAATGTCCATCAATAGACCACTGGATAAATAAGCTGTGGTATATTTGTACAATGGAATACTACTCTGCCATAAAAAAGAATAAAATAATGCCATTTGCAGCAGCATGAATGGACCTAGAGATCGTCATTCTAAGTGAAGTAAGCCAGAAAGAGAAAGGAAAATACCATATGATACCACTCATATGTGGTATCCAAAAAAAAAGGGGGGGGGGGACACTATGAACTCATCTACAAAGTAGCAGACTTAGTGAACAATCCTTGGTCACCAGGGAAAGGGAGTGGGAAGGAATAAATTTGGGAGTTTGAGATTTACAAATGTTAGCCACTATATTTAAAAATAGATTTTTAAAAAAGTTTCTTCTGTGTAGCACAGGGAGCAATGTTCAATATCTTGTAATAACCTTTAATAGAAAAAATATGAAAATGAATATATGTATGTATATGCACAATTGAAACATTGTGCTTGTACACTGTAGATAGACAAATTATAATTGTACTTCAATTTAAAAAAAAGGAAGAAGAAAGTGAGTGAAGTTCAGAGAGGTTTAGCATCTCTTTCAGTGCTACACAGCTAGTAATTATCAAAGCTAGGATCTAACTACAGTCTGGTCTGACTCCAAAACCCAAGCAGTTTTCACCAGCTCCTGTTGCATCTCTTTCTTGGAGAGTGGACCACATACTAGTAAAAGACGTGTTATGTGTGGAATTGCACAATCTGCAGTGGTTCATAACTACTCATAAGTGTTCATAAGTGTCACTTTCACGTGGGCAAATTTTAACTGCCTCATAAACTACATTTACAAGGAGATGCTTAATTTACTGTGGATTGCTTACAAGTACTCTTGAGTGAGGTGAATTATTTAGGGCAGTTTGTTTTCACGGTTACACAAAGGTTGGATTAATAAAATAAAAACAGAAAAGTTTCAAGTGAACAGCCAGCACAAGGTGGACACAGTGGATTATGAGTGCTAGAGAGCAGACCTCTGAACTTAACAAGCCCTGATTCCTGTTTGTCACCCTGATGCATATATCACTGGCTTGCATTTCTTGGGACCAACTTTTCAGTGAATATAAAGCTTTTTGTTTTAGAAAATCGAAATTGAAATTTATTTACTGTAGGCTTGCTTTCTTCCTAATTTTTAAAAATCATATTTGTATTAGGTCCCTCAATTTGGAGTCATCCTTGACACCTTTGTGTTACATCCCATAGCTAAGCCGCTCAGAAACCCTGATGCCTTGCCTTACAGATACATCAAGAGTGAGAGCATGTCTTACCACTTTTGCAGTTATACTCGGTGAGCCATCATCATTTCTTGCCTGGATTTCTGTAATAAATTTCTAACTAATTTTCTTGCTTCAATCTTGTCCCCGTGGTCTGTTCTCAACACAACAGCCAGAATTATCCTTTTAAAACTTTAGTCAGCAAGTCATTCTTCCTCCCCAACCCTCCATGGCTCCCCATCTCTCTTAGGGCAAAAGCCTACACATACTACAGGATCTTCCTCCTCTCATCGCCTCTCTACCCTCGTTCCTACCATCCTCTCACCCGCTCCACTTCAGCCACCTGGCCCCCTTGCTGTTCCTTGAGTTGCCAGGCGTATCCTACCTTCAGGCCTTCACGTTGCTCCATCTGCCTGGAAGACTCTTCCCCAAATATCTGTCTGACTAATGAACGACCTTACCTCTTGTAAGTTTTTGATCAGATATCACCTTCTCAGGGAGGCTGACCTGCCATCCTATTTAATATTACAGCCTGCCTATTTACCCTGTTCTACTACTTTTTTCTAAATAGCACTTATAAACTTGTGTATTGTGCCCACTGTCTGACTCCATCTGCGGGAATGCAGGCCATATGAGAGCAGTGACCTTTGTTTCTCTAACTGACCTATTTCAAAGGCCTAGAAAAGTAGCTGGCACATAGTAGGTGTTCAATAAATGTTTGCAGAGTGTTTAATAAATCGAAGTGAGGTGCCAGCATAGGGAAAGAAAATCATGTTCTACCTTACATTTCAATAGTTTATCCATCTGAAAACAAATAGATATAAAGGCATATCCTGTTCTCATACCATATACGAATTAATTCCAGATGGACTGAAAATCTAAATGTGGAAAAATTTATAAAGCAGTAGGCAATATTTTATAAGCTTTGATTGAGAAATATCTTTCATGGGAAATCATAATACCCTGGGCCTAGGAAAGAAAATGCTGAGAGATTTGACCTAAATGGATGTGTGTTCACACACACACACGTATTCACTGAGGTCAAATCTCTCAGTATTTGTATTGGACAAAGGTTTAATGTCCCCAGTGTAGAGAAAGGTCCTAAAATTAATTAGAATTTAAACCATTTTTCAAAAGAAAGTGAATGAAGTCTACATATATACTGTTTTATTAAATGTCAAGGACTGTTTTAAGTGCTTTATTTGTTTAATCATCACAATTCTGATACATATTTTTTTCCCTACATTACTAATCATCATGGAAAGACATGTAAAAACAAAAGTTTTCCCCTATCAGTCAGAAAAAATTTCAAGGATATAAAGTATTAAGTGTTAGCAATGTTTGGGAATGTGGTGACCCCCATATACTTTTTATTGAAAATAAAATTGGCACAGCATTTTGGGGGGACAGTTTGGCTGTTTCATCTCTCTTTAATGGTCATGCCTTTTGACCTAGTAATTCAATTAATAGGAAACTATCCCCTATAAATACTAGTAAATATGTATTAAAATACATTTATAAGGATAATCAGTGAAATATTGCTCCTTACAGGAAAAAATGTTGGAACAATCTAAATGTTGCATTACTGTGACCAACCAAGAGTAAGGCAAGGAAATATGATGACTCTCTTACCTTAAGTTGTTTGGAAGATTTGTCCAAGAGTTGGAAATAGGCAAAGGAGATAAGTAGGTGTTCTTTCAATGGAATATAGATATCCAGTGGACTCTCCGTGGATCATCTGATTTCATAAGGTGTGTGTGCCTTTATATTTCAATTGACTAGGCTATTTTATAACTCTGAATGAGTAGAACTTAAGTTGTAGAAAATACATATTAATGCAAATGACTCTTGTCTATAAGAATGTAAATGAATTATGTCCTATAGAAAAGCAATTGATTTCTACCCTATGGAAAAAGATAACTTCAAACATTACATTCAGTTGCCCTGTGGAATATTAACCAGTTTTGCATCTATTAGCGCATTCCTGGCGCCCAGCTAGCTCAGTCGGTAGAGCATGAAACTCTTATTAGCACATTCATTTCACCACTCCTGCTTGCCTATATATATATTTATAATGTTTATTCTTCAAATTCTCCTTTGAACTGGTCTTAACACATTACTGATTCCCTTGTTAATTATGAGTTGAAAGCAATCTTTGACATGTGGTCACTTTATATCTGCGTGAGAGTCAGGATTATAACTTTTTGAAAATTATATATCAGCATAATATTAAAGTCATTGCTTTTTATGAGACAAGAAGTTCTTTATTGCATGATCTTTGCTATGGCTTTCACCATCTGTTCTTACTCAAAATCAAAATAAACTTTACTGTGCCAAAATAAGATTTTATTTGGTGATATGTGGAGCTCTGCATTGGGACAATGATGAGGCTTAGCTATTGTGCACAAAAACAGGGTGAACCAGAGAATGTTTCCTGGAGGTTCTGTATAATCTGACCCAAAAGTCCTTCAGCCCAGGTTTCACACAGAATTTTTGCTAAAGGAGAAGGGGATTATGGACACCAAACAATTGAGGGATTGGAGTGAATTCGTTAAGAAATAAATCAATCCAGCTCCCATGATAATTTAAAAGTATTAGGAGTAGCCTTTAAAAGATAAAAAAAAAAATTTTTTATCTTTAACCTTTTTTCCTTTTGGCAAGGTAAAATGCATTAGGGGTATTCAATTTCAACCAAACAGAATTGTGCCCTGTTCTAATCCATGTTGCCACATGTGGGCAGCCAGTCCTGGCATCTGTTGAGGCAGAAGGGAAGGCACAATAGTTTAGGCTTTGTCATGTGGCCAGCTCATTCTTCTTGCCATGTATGCAGTGCCTCAGGGAGGGGGAAAATTCAAGGGGCTTAAGGAAGGAGAAAAAAAAAACCAGAAGAGAGAACTCAATCTGTAGAGCTCTGTGAAGTACCACTTGCTTTTTCCCTTCACACAATCAGTTAATCACCTTATAAAATGCCGAAATCATCAGAGCCTGAGCTGAAACAGCGAATTCAATTTTTTCCTCTCCTTTAAATGTCTCCTTTTCAGTTATACAGTATTTTATGAAAAATTGATGTCTTGCTAGTCAACATGATGAATGTTGGGACATGCAGGGAATAGTTTAAAGAGTTTGTTTTAACAGTTATGCATTTAAATTGTCCCATTATAGTGGACATGTTTCCTCTGCCAACAAAAAATCAGTTCTTAAAGGTCCAGTTCTCCTAGAATTTTTTTGCTGCCTTCAATCATTTTGATAGCAATCCTGATGAATTCATGAATTAAAATTATTTCATCCAAATGTTAGATTTCAAGGTGGCAGTTCAGGGCCTCTTTTTCTTTTATTGCAGGGCTTTAATACATAATACAGAAGCCATTTAGAGTTTAAAAAATATGATACATTCTCTAAGGAAAACCTTTAGATTTCTAGGCTCAGTAGGGCATTTGTCTGAAAGCAATTAAGTTGTGCAATGCATATCTGTATAAAAGCCACTTCTGAAACTCAATGTACTTTTGTTTAAGTCCAGTTCTCAGGTCAAGGTCCTAGCCTCTGATCTTGCTCATAGTACACACATAATAAATATTTATTGAACAAATGAGCACATAGAAAACACTATCCATTCCTCCATTACTCTGTTCCATCAGCAGAAGAACAAAGGTTTTTTCTTTCCTTTTGTTCTTCTTTTGTGGTTTACCCCAGAATCATAGATTTATAGAATAACATAGCTGGATCTTAAGAGCCATTAAAGCCAACTTCTACTTTTTACAGATGAAGCAACCAAGGCCCAGAAATTCGGAGTGGCCTGAATGCTGATGCATAGCAAGTTAAAGGCATGGCAACCAGATGGCAAAATTCTGTAAATCCAGATGCCTTCTCATTGTGCCAGGTTGCTCCTGCAGTGTGTTCCCACAATGCTGGTAAAAGGTAACCTGGCCCGGCCTATTGACTTTCCTTCTATAGGAGAAAGAAACAGGTCCCAAAAGACCTTTTGTTTTTTTTCTTTCAGTGCTGTACTTCTGGAAGCACCTCAGAGCTGCTACACATCTCCTTGGCTGCCTGTCGTGAAGTCTTACCTATTTCAGTTCCTAGCAGGCAGTGTCATTTCTGAGCCCTCAACAAAGCAAGATTAGTGGTAATGCAGTCAGGCCCATGTCTGAAGTACTGTTCTGATAAAGACAGGTAAATAAGACTGAAATTTGAGAAAATGCCCCCTGTCAGAACTCTTCTCAAGGAGTTTTGTGATCACAGCAAGTTAGCAAGGGCTTTGAGAGCCACGATGAAGGTTCTGGTAGGGCAGGGGTAGTCATGGAGGAGTTTTAACTTGGAGAATCAGCTGCCTCATTGGCTCTTTCAAGAAAGTAACTTTGGAAGAGTAACCATGGCAGTAGAATGGTAGCAGGAATGCGAGACTGCACGCTAGGAGAACAATGAAGAGGCAGTGCCTGTGATCCTGGTGGTCTCTGCAGGTGAGTGAACTCAGAGACAGTGGAAATGCAGAGAAGTGAAAGGATTTGGAAGGTATCTTGGGATAATATTTTAACCCTCACACCATCTGTAGATGATAGGTACTATTTTTAGCCCTACTTAAAAGAAAACATATTCCAAAAGGTTAAGTAGCTTGTTCAAGTATGGACAACTAACAACAGCTAAAACCAGGGCGCACAGCCAGGGCTGCATGACTCCAAAACTCATGCTCTTTTAACCCTCCTCTCTGCTCACATTGTGAGTTACAGTAACATCTCTCGAATATCCAAACCTTTATGAATGTGACAGCCCCCCACACATGGGTGATCTTGTACCCAACTGAGGAGTCATGGAGGGCCATGGGCCAGTGACTCTCAACTGGACAGAAGCCCAGTGACAAGGGACAAAGATCTCATGGCCCACCAGCTGTCTCCATTCCTTTAACAAGCAAACAGGACATAGGGATAATCAAGAAGTGTTTCTGTAGAAACAAAAATTACAAGTAATTTTATATCAGTGAATTAATTATAATTTAACTCTACATTAAATTTATATATAAATTAAATGTACATCTGCCGTACCAGTAAGAGTATAGGTGACTCCTACTTGCACTGTAGCACGTACCTGTTAAAGAGTATTGACTGGAAAATAACAGGTCAAAAATTAATGTTGATGCCCCAGTATACAGAAGAATTGTTTGGTTGAAGAATTATTTGGTTGAAGAATTAACCAAATAATCCAGAACAAAATAAATAACAGCTTTTAAAAACTGCTACTAAGAAACCTTTAATTCTTTTTTAAACAGAAGCCTACGAAGTCACATGTCATTAATCCGTAACAATAAAATGAAACACCTGCATGTTTGACCCAGTTCTCAGGCCATTATCTGGACTCTCCTGGCTTGGCACTGGGCCACAGATCATATACCCTGAGAATTACTTTCATGTAACCCTGAGACAGCTATTAAAATTTGGGTATGTATTCATCAGACCCAGAAGTCACTTTGTAAAGCTCAAGATCTTGAACCAGACCCCATCCATGAGGCATGAAGACCAAGACTGTGACATCTTTTATTATATGGAAAATGAAGTGTAGTCCTAGAGAAAAGTCTAGTGTTGAAATGAAAGAGAAGAGCAAGACGAGGGCAAGAAAGGAGACCACGTATCACTTAACGCAACTGTCAAAATCAACTATCAATTATCAAATGCTTAGTACATACCTGGGTTTGTGCTAACTGCTTTGTATATATTATCTTGTTTAAACCTCGAAACAAACCAATGAGGAAGTTACTGTTATCAAGCCCAGCTTACAACTGAGGAACTGAGGTGTAGAAAAGATAAACAATTCCACTCAAAATCACTTAACTAGTGAGTCATAAAGCCAGATTTTGAACCCAAAGCTGATGTTCTTAACCACTAACCAAGTTCATCACTGCATACCAGGTTTAATGTCCTATCAGCTAGTGTCCTATTAGAGATTAGACTGCATCTCTTAACCTAAAGGTTGTTGCTCAAATTGAGTTACTTTTT
Source organism: Vicugna pacos (assembly GCF_048564905.1). Taxonomy (NCBI): domain Eukaryota; kingdom Metazoa; phylum Chordata; class Mammalia; order Artiodactyla; family Camelidae; genus Vicugna; species Vicugna pacos. The sequence goes on from NC_132987.1 coordinate 34,207,783, forward strand.
TACAGTGAAAGGGGGCCCTCTTTTCTTGGGCATTCATCAGGACTGTCCTGGGCAAACAGGGACATATGATCAATTCACATCCTGACATGACAACATATTTAGCAAGAATTCAACATCAGTACATAGTTGCAGTTGGGAGAACAAGTTTAGATGGCATACCACAAACACCTGCAGGGCAACCATTATGATGTATAGCGATGTGTTAACAGACCTCTAGCTCACTTGGAGAAAATCTGTTTTCCTGGTTTGAAAGGAACCAATCAATCGCAGGGGTCCAAAATGGTGCTTTGGGGCTATGGGGAGCAAGGTTGCACTATGAAATTTCACAGAGGCAAGAACTTTTGTATCAGTGATGAAAGGCTGGGACCTAGTTACAAAGCCAGCTCCTAATGCCCCATGGCCCAGCAGGAAGGCAGTTCTGCTAAGCAGGGGACAGGCACAGCTGTAGCATCTGCGTATGTTACCTAGGTCCAGGCCGGGCTGGGATGTCAGAGCAGAACCACAGGCAAGAGAGGTAGAGGCACAGAAGTTGGGATGGGAGCGGAGAGAGCAAATGAGGCTGCAAAGACATCCTCCTTGCTAGTTGTGCGGATTCCTTTCAGATATCGATCTTTTGTAGTAATTATTTTTCTGAACTGAAAAAGGAATTTTTAAACTCTTCTATTTGGATATTCTTTTAAACCATCCCAGGGCATGTGGTACTCATCTCCAGGAGCTGAAGATTTCTACATTTAACAGATACTTGTTGAGAGCCTATCAAGTCTTCTAGGAGCTGGGGACATAGCAGTGAACACAACACATTCCCTGACCTCATTCTTGTATATGTCTACATGCTTTTATGGAAAATGACACTTTAGAAAAGGTATTTATATAGACAGTCTTTTTCTAAGTCATGAAAATTATATCCCCTCTTTAGCCATGAATTCCCTTGAGTGCAAAATGAGGGCACTGACCTGGATGCCTCTCCAGACCTCCTCTGGCTCTAAACTCCCATGACCCCATTGTCATGTTCATCAGGTTGGTGTGAAGGGCAATTTCTTCAGCTTTTCCTTTCTCTATTTAGCTTTTCCATTCTTAATATTAAAAATCTAAATCCATCTCAAAGCAACACATTTGATGTTTTTTCCATACAGTGAATATGAATGAAAAGGTTAAACACATAAATCATTTGGGGAGATAATCAGGAAGTGTGTTTGTGCATCCAGCATGAAACAAACCCTTCCTCTGGCCTCTGGAAGGTGCCTCAGAGAAGACTTACTCTGCTCTTCGTTGGGCCTCATGTAAACCAACACCCCAGAGAAATCACGCAATGCATAGCACCATGGTTAAATGAGAAGTGTTAATTTCCTTTTTATTATTCTTGGTTCAGAAATAGAGAAGTAGACTCCAAAGACGACTGCCCTTTTCCAGAATAAGAAGAAAGTCTCACCATTTCAAGGTCAGGGCTGGCAGCAACTGGCAAGCTAACGTAGGGAAGGGAGAGAGAAAAGAACTTGACTCCTCTCATTCTGCATGTCAGCACTATGCAGTGACTTAACATGACCTCTAACCCTTACAAGAAGTCCATCGAGTAAGCCCTGTTAGCTTCCATTTTAGGACGAGGAAACTAGGGATGAGAGAGGCAAACTGAACTGTTCATGATTACGTGGTTAGGAAGTGGCAGAGTTTGAGATGCTATTTGAGTCTAGAGCCGCACTACCTCTAAGTGTTTAATCCAGTTTAAAGACTCCAAATTAATTATATATTCAGAATTCTAACTGTTGGTTCTTCACATTTAGTCTCATAGTATTATATTTAAAATAACATATAGAAGTGCTCCTGATTAAAGACTATTTCTCTGAAGTCTTTGTCAGACAATTCTGACATCTGGGTTGTGTTTTCATTGGCATCTACTGATTGTCTTTTCCCCTGTGAGTTGTGATTTTCCTGATTTTGTGTGTGTGTGTGTCGGGTAATTTTAGTTCTCTGAAGTCTTTGTCAGACAATTCTGACATCTGGGTTGTGTTTTCATTGGCATCTACTGATTGTCTTTTCCCCTGTGAGTTGTGATTTTCCTGATTTTGTGTGTGTGTGTGTTGGGTAATTTTAGATTATGTTCTGGATATCTTGAACATTATATTTTGAGGCTCTGAGTCTCATTTAAATCCTTTGAATAATGTTGATATTTTCACGCTAGCAGGATTCAGGCGATAGGTTCCTCCCAGCCTTCTGTGCGTTATGGTTTAAATGTCAGTCTGTTGTTCCCACCCCTCCTACATGTATGCCATCCAGTTGTGAAGATATATATAAATGCATCATGCTCAGGACACACAGATGGTCAAATATTGCTGGCTGTTCGTAAATGGTCATAACTCATGTCTGCCTAACTTGGCTAAAGCATATGATTGAGGATTAATTGGCTTTGAGACCAGAAAAGAAATTAGGTCACATGAATGAGGAAAACTGTTGCTTTGGCACCAGCATGGTGAAGAAAAATGAACAGAGTCTATGGATTCAGAGATTAAACTTGAAGCCCAGTTTGGATGCTTAATAGCAATGTGACTTTGGGTGAGTTATTTCAACATCCTCCATAAAATCAGATGAATATACATCGCAAGATATTTTTGAGGATTAAATAAAATTATACAAGTTAAATATTGAAATTAAAATATGTAAAACCCCTAGGACAGTACCTAGGACATAGTAAGTACTCAATAAATATTTTATTATTAATTAAAAAAATACTTCAGTAATAAAGTTATTAAAAAGAAAGAACAATAATATTTCCAGTGCACATGCCAAGGTCTACTTTTGCTTTGCTTTGCTTTTACAGCTATACTCTCCTTAGTGAAAGATGCTGATGGGGTCATAATGGGCTATAAAACCCTTTTGACGGCAAACAGTCAAACCGATGTCCTCTGGGATTTCACATGATCTAGCCCCTCCTATCTCTCTGATCTTATTTCATTCCACTGTCCTTTTATTTACTATTCTTGGATCTTTTTAATAGCTCCCCAAATTCTCCAACCCCAGGATCTTTGCATCAGCTAGTCCTTCTTTCCCAACCTCTGCACATGGCTGGTGCATTCTCATTATTTGGGTCTCAAAGCAAATGTAATCTCTCCAGAGAGGCCTCCTCTGACCACCTCCTTATCCTGGCCCCACCCCCACCCATCCCTGTCCATCTGAATTACCCTGACTAACTTTATTCACAGCGTTTGTCACTATTTGAATTATTTTAGCTATCTATTTATTTAGTTTTTGGTGTATTGTCTATTTTCACTCAGAAAAATGTCAGCTCTATGAGGCAGGTGTCTTTTTATTCCTCCCATGGTATTCCCAGAGCCTACAACAGTGTCTGGAACATAACAAGCTTTGAAAGACTTATTGAGTGAATGAAGAAGCAAACTTTCATTTTGTTGTCCATAATTTCTTGAAATTTTTTTTACTCTAATAGAAGAAAATCTATTATTTGTTCATTTAATTGGACTTTTTTCAATTTCTGGTCCCCGTAAACATTCCATAATTCATCAACCTACCTGAGTAAATTTTACATTTGGATTGATTTCCACATTTAAAACCTTGATTTAGTATTTTTATTGTAGAAGAATCCAATGAAAACAGGAGGCCATTAATTATGCAACTTCTCAGCATCTGACACATGTGTGTGGTGTGGCTACGTGGGGCTCCCTGGCAGGGCACTAAATTATATAACGGTCACAGAATACCAATAACACATCTGAGCTTGCATCAGACAAGATGATCTGTTCACATGTGCTTAGTGCCTTGCTCCCTCAAGGGACAGCAGTCTTTAGTTTTACCTAAGGCCAGTATGGATCGCTGACAGAAACCTGCAGCTAGACACAATCACATTTAAGAAATATAAACTCTGCAATGATTCTGGCCAACTTCAAGCTGTATGTGGCTGAAAATGAAGAAAGGCTGGCTGTTGGATTTCAAGCCAAGACAGGTGGCACAGGACTGACTTTTAACATGTACCATATTTCAGTCTCTTTGGCCCACTTCGCCTGGCAGGGTTTGTTCAAGGCAAGTCTTGGGGTCATTTATCCTGCTGACTAATGTGCTCTCCCTCCATCAGAGAAGATCCTCCCAAGCGGGGGCCTGAAGGATCTGGAGGGCCGTTCAGAGCTTGGGAGACTGAATTGACAGAAGGAATTTGAGGCTCAAAGTCACCAATTATGAACAGCCCCACAATCACTCTGAATCTCATAAGCTTAATGCTTCAATAAAACAAGTATTTTTTAAATTTTAAAATTAATATTTGTTTATGATAAGCATGTGAATGATACAGTCCTGGAGACTGGGAAATGGATTTAAAAATTTATCTCACCCATGTCTATAAACCTACATTCCCAAGAGCTAACCACTAGTGAAAGTTTTCTTGGCATCCTTCTAGAAATATTCTAGGAATGTATGAACATATATTTATCTATGTTAATGTATAAATAAATAGGCGGATAGTTGGATAGTAATAGGATCCGTCAATGAATATGATTCCTCAAGTTATATAGTGTGGCAGGTGGCAGTGATGTCCTTGATTCTTCACTCTTTCCTGTAACTTTTCAGTGCTCTCAAAGTTATATGCTGTGGGTAGCTGACTGCTCCATCTTTGACATTGGGCTCAGCTATGCCGTTTGCTTTGACTAATGGGATGATAGGAGATTTCAAGGAGCAGTGATTTCAAACAGGGTTGTGCATTGGGGCTTCCTCTTTTGAACCTCTGACACCATCTTGTTTTCCCCTTCCAATTTTATTGAGATATAAATGACATACAGCACTGTATAAGTTTAAGGTGTACAGCATAGTGATTTGACTTAACATATGTCATGAAATGATTATCACAGTAACTTAAGTGAACATTCATCATCTTACATACATACAAAATTAAAGAAATAGAACAAAATTTTCTTTGTGCTGAAAACTCTAAGGATTTATTCTCTTAACTTTCATACACAACACATTGCAATGTCAATTGTATTTATCATGTTGTACATTGCATCCCTAGTACTTATTTATCTTCTACTAGAAGTTTGTAAGTTTTGACTCCCTTTATCCAGGTCCCACTCCCTCCACCCCTCACCTCTGGTAATCAAAAATCTGATCTCTTTTACTATGACTTTGTGTATTTGCTTTTTTGAATAGTATAATTGACCTACAACACTGTGTTAGTTCCTGTTACACAACATAGTGATTCAGTATTTCTATATATTTTGAAATATATAATTATTATTATTATTATAAGCTAAAGTTAATAATACTTAGAAGTTAGTAAACATCAAATTCCTATAATGTTTTTGCCTTCAAATTATACAAAATATTGACTGTAGTCATCATTATTTATGTTTTGATATAGAGAGCCTTTTCTTTTTCTTTTATTTCTAAATACAAGAAGTTACATCTTCCAGGTCAGACTTCATTTGCTCAGAATGTCTGACCTGGAAAATTCCCATCAAGGACCACGAGCCCAAGGCTTCTGTTCCAAGACCATGATAGCATGAAGGCTCAGGGGAAGTTGATGGCTGAACTCAGTGGCCACCAACATTGCATTTCTCTTCATAAGGTTTTTACATCTTCAGTTTTTGGCAATGGAAAGAATGAGGGCTTTGGAGTTCACCCGAATTCAGTCTGAATCAGGGTTTTGCCCTTTCTGTACTGTGTGAATTTGGGCATGATATACAATCTGTGGGCCTCAGTTTCCTCACCAACAAAACTTCATCAAGAGGTTAACGATACATATACTTATTATTTTGTGAAACGTAGTCCACTTAGCATATCTGTTGCTGCTTGGGGACAGATGGAAGCAGGAGGCAGCCACTAGGGCAGCTCACACCGCGGGATGAGGAAGCATATGGGAGTGAAGAGAGTGCCACACACCTGAGATGAAAAGCTCGACCCGCCTCCTACTGGCTGAGTGACCTTGAGTGTAGTCAGTTAACCTGTCTGAACTTTTTGTCTTCTCTTATCAATGGAAATATGGCTCCCACCTTGCAGGGCTGATGTGAGGGTGAGAAGTCCTGTGTGTGAACACCTAGCACAGGGCCTGGCACAGTAGGCGCTCAGTAGTGGTACTGAGCACCTTTATCTGTGTGACTTTCCTAACCCTGAAGGAGTGGTTGTTTCCTTCCCTCACCGTTCTCTCCTGTTGTATTTTATCTGATTTACAGAGCACACTCCTCACGGTTTCACGTCTCTGATAATGCTCTGTACCTTAACATCGATGGTATTTTGTAAGTCAGCCAGGCTGCAGTCATAGAGTGACAGTCATTGCCTGTGCATGGGGGACTGGGTGACATGAATGGACAACTAGAACCTCTCTGTGTCTGAGTTTGGAGACCACTGAAGGCCTAGGAGTCTCACTTATCTTCTGAAAACTGGTTGTTTCCGCTAGTGTCATTGTCATTATCATCAGTTACACCCAGCGTTTATTAAACACCTAACAGGTGAAAGAAACTGGGCTAAGACCCAGAAATGCAAAGCCGTTGAGGGTCTTATAATATCACCAGGGAACTAGGGCACAGACGGAAAGCATAATTAACTGTACAAGGCAGTCTGTGTCTGGTGCCAAGAAAGCGCAGACACTATATAAATGCTTCAGGAGGCAAAGAAAGGAGAGATGCCTGGGAGGGTGAGGGTTCAGAGACAGTCTCACAAAGAGGAACAGCACCATGAAACTTTAAAATGAGGATAGGACTTATGAAAAAAGGGAGTCTCGCTGGCATGCAGGATGGCTGGAACAAAGAAGTAGTGGAAAAACCTCGAAGGGTTTAAAAAAAATACAAGAAGTCTCTTTCAGTTGAAGTATCAGATAAAAAGGACGAAGTAATGTTGTCAATAAATAGGGTGAGAGAGTTGGGGACAGGGTAGATTGTGACCTTAAAGTTGCATTGTATGTCCCTCCTTATTTTTAACTCATAAGTTAATGATGTGAATGCTTGTGGATGATTGCCATTTAGGCTACCGAGAATAGGAAGGAAATTTCTTCTTCATGGGTGATTTGATTGTTCAGAACTAGAAGAGGTCTCAATAGACAGTTTGTCCTGCTGACTATTACTGGAAACAATGGAATAATTATCAGCCACTCAAAAATGGAGATCATTATTTTTTGGCCGATGTCCTTTAAATGTAATTGGTTCAAATTGATAATCCCAGGAAACAAGTCAGTTTGCTTGGTTACTAAGAAGTTTTGTTGAGACATTTTTGTGGTCATGGTGGGCAACCGGTCAACACTTGAAGATCATACAAGCCCATGTCATCCTGGCCGTATGGTACACACTTTTAAGATATAAGCAGTTATTTGTTTAAGTAGTAGATCAGGCCATTTCTTAAGACAAATCTGCTTGATGCTGAAAAAAGGACCCCATCAATCTAAGTGAGAGTCTTGCCCTATTAATGTCCATGAACCTCACCTTTTCAGTGAGACCTGAGTTCTGGACCAATCCATTAAAAATTGCAACCTGCCTCCTTTCCTATCATAACCCTACACTCTAAACCCCTTTCCTTGCTGTGTTTCTTCCTATAGAATTTGTCACCTTCTAACACACTATATACTTGCTTACTAAGTTATTCATGATGTGGCTTACCTGGCTAGAATGTATGCTTCCAAAGGGCAGGGATTTCAGTCTGCTCTGTTTATCACTGAATCACACAAGTCTAGAGCAGTGCCTGAAGTCTGAAAACTTCAAGTATTTGAGGAACTAGTGCTTGGATGAGTGACCTCAGTAACAGAAGCCCGGGGTACTGTGAGAGGATTGTTGCACACTCCAGGGATCAATTCCACATCTGATTCTGTGGCTCCATTGCTTCTTTGTTCTTGGAATCTAAGACACTATACTACAAAAAGGGAGAACCATTAAAGTTGTAAAAATTTTAAAGTATTGGTTGAGCTGTGATACATGCATACCATTGTGTCATGGGATGTGTCTGCTGATCCCAAGGCAGGTCCCTTCACTCTATAAATATCCAGGATGGAGACTTGATTTAGAAGAGGTAACAGAAGAGTACACGAATAAACTCTTCTCTCATGTACGAAAACTAACTCTGCCTATTGCTCTTAACCGCTGGAGTTTGGGACTGAAAGTATATATGCTGGCAAAATAAGCAAATTAGATACACCAGTTCATTCACTGGACTTGAGCTCTTAAAAGGAATTCCTACCCTGCCACTACCCACCCCCTTAAATTAAATTCACATAGAGACCACTGCATGTTGCTCTCAGGCCCTTCAAGGGCACTAGTAAGTCATGTTGCAATTTTATCAGCATCACGACACTTCAAAGAGAATTTTGTGACAGAAAGCAAGTTACACGGAGACAAAATTTTCCAATGCTAATTGACTTCTGAGAGTCAATGCCATATATTCAGGTGAGAGTTGCATTGTGTTCTGTTATTCAGTTGGCCAAATTTAAACTCTAAAGGTCATTCTCAGCATCCTCTTCATATGAGAAAAACATTCTGTAGACCTTTTATCCTGTATATCTCTCCACCTACCATGCGTGAACAGTAACTTGCCAAGCAGAAGTCTGAGGATGCCTTGTTCAGTTTCGTGGTCAGATTGCTAGCTGTCAAATGGAAAGAGTGGGAGTGTGTTATTTATTCTCTGACTTAGATTTTTTTGAAAACTTCTCTAACTTCACAAAAAGTCTCCCAGTTTATATCGCTTTTGCCAGGTACACCTAGCAAATGCTTCACTATGCTCAGCACGTTATAGGCCAGAAATAAGGGGCACCTGGTACTTTGAAATCCAACTAACCTAATACTGGTGGACGGATTAGGAGTATTCTTTTTAAAGTCTTTTATTGAAATTTGTTATTAAAAAGTGCTTAAGCTTACATGAGCTTATAGCTAGTGAGTTTTCCCAGCATGAACATCCCTGTGCAACAGCACCCAGGCCCAGAAACAGAACATTGTCAGAAGCTCAGAAGCACCCCTTCGCGACTCCTTCCCACCACTACCTCCCCACCTAGGGTGGTCACTTTCTTGACTAGTAAGTAACAGCAAGGGTTAGTTCTCCGTGCTTTTTTTGTTCTTTATATAGATGGAACCATGCAGTATATATTCTTTTGTGTTGACTTCTTTTCATTTTTTTCTATGTTGGGGGTATTTTTTTTTCATTGAATTTAGTTATAGATCATTCATTCTCATTGCTGTATAAAAAGCCACTGTGTGACTATACTGTAATTTATCTATCATCCCAACTCTTGGTGAGAATTTTGGACAGTTTCCAGGGCAAGGCTATTGCAGATAATGCTGCCAGGAACATTCTGGGGCATGGACTTATGCTGGAAATATGTTAAGTATTTCTGTGAGATATATACCTAAGAGTGGAATTTCAGCTTCTCATGCTTTTCTATATGTGGACTGTTTGTTCTCTAAAAAGGAACACATACAGAGGCATCGAGAAGAGAACACGTGATGGCAAGAGAATCCGGTGATAGTCATAAACTTGCTGCTTTCGTAAGATGACGAAGCAGCTTCCCTAGAGGCCCCCACTTCTGCTGCCACGCGGAATACAGTGATCTGTCCCCAACACCTTCCCTTATCTCCTCCATAGAGGGGTGGGGCAAGATATAAATACTTCCATCACCACAAACCCACAAAGAATTTCACTCTCCAAAATCAAAGTGTCTACGTGATACCTTAGACCATTGCTTCTCGTTCCAAGAAATTATCCTATTTGTATCTGCCAAGGAGGGCAGGGAACCATAATTAAAATTCACACTTGCATATCACTCTCCATCTGCAAAGTACTTCATTGATATTAACTAATTAATCCTCCACCTTTCTCCCCTGCTCTCCCCGCTTCCTCCCCACCACGAAGCAGGTGGCATCTCCATGTTATGTCGCTCATTTGCAAAAAGATAAACACAAGAACAGCTTACGCAGTCCCCCGTGAGGTCCAGGAGTGTGAAATAAATACTTTGCTGCCTGGGGCTTTTGTGAAATAAAATTACCACATACTTTAAGCCTGGGGATCTAAATTGCACAAATAAAGCCTCTGAAGAATTTTTGTCACATATGACAGGGAAGATGGATTTATCGTCGGTTTGTTTACTAAACTGTCACAGTGGTTGCTCATGAATATCAATGACACCACAGCTCCTGGGAAAGCTGTGTATGAACCCTGAGAAGGAAAAATCACTGCGTGTTTTCTAACGTGGAACGAAGGGAGGCTGTTAAGGTGGTTTTTCTGTTTTCTTTTTTCTCCCAATCCAAAGACAAAACAGTTTTAAATTGGTTAGAAAGGAGAGCAGGGGTGAAATAACATTTACATTTGTAAATATACAGAAAACAAAGTGGTATGTATCCCTTTATGTGTTTGTGATTAGAAATGAACATTTTGTTATGACTTTTTTCCTATCTAAAAAAACCCAGTATTCTGCGTGAGTCTTAGTTGTCTGTGTTCAGACACTAACCACTAATCAAGTTTGGTTTAGGTTATTATTTGCTAATGGGAAAAAGCGTAGGCCTGTGGAAATTTTCTGTCACTTTGCAGTGGTGATTTATAAAAATGGAGTAATCTACTTTAATTTTAGATACAACCTACATTTGAAAAACCAGGAGCCAGGAAAGTCATCAAAACCAGTAATTATACCAGAGAAAAAAAGGATTCTTCCTGAGGCTGCATTCTGCTCTGGTTCCGTGCACACAGCTTGTGCTGGTTTCCCGGGACTTTCTTGGGCGTATTGAGGGCACTATAGGCTCCGCTGGGCATTGAATAAAAGAAAAAAATTAAAGAGGGGAAACAAACAATTATGAAGCTTAGTAAGTTTGTTCAAAAGAGAAATTAAGAAATTAAGGGAAATTAAGAAATTTGATTTTTTTTCCCTCTCCATCCAGGCGCTGCTGGGGTGAAAGCCGCGTCTCAGAAACTACCTAAGAGTAACGCGGAGCACTGCCCTGGGGGTGTCTCCACAGCGGAAGGGAGAAGTCGAGTAGGCGTGTGTCTGAATTACGACATAGACCAAGAGAATCATCTGCAGTAGGGTAGACTGAGCTGCTCAGGAGGGCCCCAGCCCAGTTGCCCACACCGTATATAGAAATGGCTCCAAATAGTAATGTGTTGAACAGAAATACACAGCAGTGCTCCGAGCAAGCGAAGGTTATGCTGAGACGTGGAAATGAAGAGGGAGCTCAAAGCTGGGGTGAGAAGTGAGATTCCAAGCCCAAGTCCCACGGAGGGAGTCTCCCTCCGGGCTGGGGCCTTGAACACTAGTTTGAGGTCTGTATTGAGGCTCTCCTGTGGAGAGGCTTAATGAGGGTTCAGGGAGTAAAGCATTTGATTCAGGGAGGAAAACAAAGCACAACTGGGTGAGGAAGAACTAGCAAAGGAGGTAGGAGAGGACCCGTGGTGAGGTGGGGGAGCAGACAGGGCTGAGCTGTGAGCATGGCTCGTGCAGGCATCCCGCAGCCCCGGGACGAGGGGCTGTTGTCCAGTTTTGGCTGCCACTGTGGACGGTGAGGTCGGAGAGCTCCCTGGGTTTGACAGGAAGTCTTTGATGATGCTTGGGAGAGTGGCTGAGTGAATGTGTGAGGGGAGTGGAGTGGACCTCAAAAGGGAGTGGGCTGTGAAGGAGCAGAGGAAGCTGAAGAGGAAGGGGAGGAGGGGAAACTTTCAGGCAGGAAAGTGAGGGGAAGCCAGACCTGGCAAGACTCGCACTTGTTGGTGGTTGTTTTGCTATTCTAATATAAAAGAGATCTTTATGTGCTTATAGGCAAGAAGTCATAGAAAGAGGGAGACACGTTGAAACTCAAATGGCAGTAATAGATGGAGCAAAATCCAGGAGGAGGCAGGGAAGATTGCACTCAAACTTCGATGGAGGAGTTAACATTGGGAAAGGATAGGTGAAAGCAGTGACTTTTTCTTTAGTGTTTCAAGATATTTTATTCTCTTTGGTCATTACTATTGCTGATGAGAAATCTGCTCTCAGACTTTGTAGGTCATCGACCTTTTTATCCGGGCAGTATCTTAATTATCTATTTTTGCATAACAAGTTATTCTCAAAGGTAGTAGCTTAAAACAATAAATGTTTGGTCTCCCACACAGTTTCTGTGGATCAGGAACCTAGGAGGAACTTGGCTGGGTGGTTCTGATTCAGGGTCTCCATGTGTTGGCTGGGACTGAAAGTTTGCCTGGGCCTGGAGGATGGCTCCCAGATGGCTCATTCTCACACCTGGTGAGTTGGTAATGGTTGTCGGCAGGATGTTTAGGAACTCCACATGGACCTCTGAAGAGGGCAACATGGCAACTGGCTTCCCAGAGCAGGTGATCTGGGAGGGAGGGAGGAAGACAGGGAGATAGAGAACCAAGAGGAAGTTACAAATCCTATAATGGGCTAGACTTGGAAGTCATACCCCTTCGTGTCTCCCACATTCTGTTTGCTGGAAGTGAGTTCCTAAGTACAGCCCACACTCACGGAGAAGGGAATTGGGCTCTACCTTTAGAGGAAAGAAGTATCAGGGACTTGGTGGTCATCTTTTTATTTTTTAATTTGTTTTGAAGTATAGTTGGTTTACAATGTTGTGTTAATTTCTGGTGTACAGCATAGTGTCAGACTATATATATCATAGTGAGATGAATATATATATATATATATATTCCTTTTCATATTCTTTTTTTATTATACTCTATTAGGTATTGAATATAGTTCCCTATGCTTTACAGTAGGACCTTGTTGTTTATCTATTTTATATATAGTAGTTAGTACCTGCAAATCCCAAACTCCCAATTTATCTCTCCATCCCTCTTCCCCCCAGTAACTGTAAGTTTGTTTTCTATGTCTGTGAGTCTGTTTCTGTTTTGTAAATAAGTTCATTTGTGTCATCTTTTTCAGACTGGTCATCTTTTTAAACTATAGCTGGCAGTTAGAACCTGAGGTGCATGGAGTTAAGAAGTTTGGGGAATCTGACATTGGAAATGTTTAATTTATTTAGATAAGCTAAGATTCATTAGGTGTGAAAAGTAATGAAGTGTCTGCATACCGTGCCATGTTATTCTCTTCTACGTGCCTGAGAAGATCTGTGTGATTCTGACCATAATAGCACTGCATGGTGTCTGCTGCGATGTCTCAGACAGCACGGGCGAGGGCTGGTGTTGATAACGGAATGGATGACAGGGGAGGGGGTGGATGCCTCCGTGGCTCCATTTGTTCCTTCATTTCTTTGCAGTTCTCTCAGTGAGTGCTCTTAAGTGTTGGCTTTCACAGGAGAGTCAACACTGTTACTCACAGAGTTTCTATAAATTCTGACCTTGCCTGTCCAGCTGGTCAGAGCAGGGCAACCCTGCCTAAGTGAAAAGAGCCAGGTTTGAGGTATAGTTCCTAACACAGATGCATTAAAAAGAGGAGAATTTGCCCCCAGTTTTGTTTCCATGTCCCTTCCGTGAGCTTGGAAGGAAGAAGGAATTAATGAGACTCGTTGTGTATGCAGGGTAAGCACAGTTTGTGTTGAGCTGAGTCTAGCAGAAGCTGAAAGAGCTTATCTGGCACAGCTAAGTAATTAGACTTCCCATTTCTTGAGTTTTGTAAGAAAAAAAATGTCTTTAGTGGAAAGTGTCTTTAAACTCATTTTCCTCAGACAGAGACTTTCTCAGCCCAACCTCAGGCTTGGTCCTTTGCAGACCACATTGAAAATGAAGGTGGAGATCAGTGCCGTCACGGGGGTAGCAGCGCCGTCACGGGACAGGTAATTTGCATGCTCTGTGAGGATGGGGTGACTGCTTGAGGAAGAGAGAGCCTGGCTGATGCTATATTTTTTGGCTGGAATTGAAATCCTGCAAAATGTGTGTCCAGATCAAATGCAGGAACCAGGGCAGGGATGAAAGCATCTGTTTCCATTTCTCTCAAATGATTGGAAATATCTAGAAAACAGTGAGCAGGTCTTCCCTATCCTGGCTAATACCTGGTTTCTGGAGACACACAGCCTGGATTCAGCTCTGACGCTGCCCCTTAGTCTCTGTGTGAATTAACTTAATCTTTCTCTGTCTCCGTTTCTCCATTTGTAAAATGAGGAAAATAACAGTACCTAGCTCATCGGGCTGTTGTAAAGAAGAAAATAAATAAATATATGTAAGTCACAAAAAAACAGTGACTGGTGCACCATAAGCATTTTAAAGCTATTTTTTAATGATGATTAATAATTATTGCCAAGAATAAAGACATGCACAGAGTAGATGCTGAATAAATCTTTTCTATTTGAACTGAACCCCAAGACTGAAAATTAGAGCAGGAGCTGGGAGGAGAGGTTACAACTTCATACTCACTCTTCCCCCCACCAGCATAAGTTCCTCCACTCCCCATGCTCGTAACGGTTACAGCACTTCTCTGTTCCAGCACTTTTCACACTGAGTCCTAATTGTGGTCCATATCTGCCTCCCCTACTTGAACTGCCAGCATATTAAGGACAGAGTGCACGTCTTATTTATCCCTTTATTACCAGCATCTATGTTAGGGCCTGGCTTATCATAGGGATGCATAATGAATATTTGTGGAGAGAGTGATTAATTAATTAAAATTAATCAGCAAATATTTGTTAAAATGTACTTTCTGCCAGGCACATTGCAAGGTACAGGAATACAGCAATGACCAAGACAGACACTGTCTTTACTCTAATGGAGTTCACCATCTAGTGGAGCTATTTTCAGAATCCTGGTTACCTCCAAGACACTGGTAGAGAGGAAAGAAAGGCAGGTAATAATGTCTGCCGATTCCTGCTCCACATCAGTCCACACACAGCAGACTGCAGATATTAGGAAACCCCAACAGTGGCTTAAACCTTAAGGACACATACTATTCAAGTAATAAAAAGTCTAGAGTTAGATGGTTCTGAAGATGGTTCACTAGTTTCCTGAAGTCAGGGTGATGGGTTAGTGTGCCAGCAATTGTACTGGCCTACCCCTCAAGGTAACAAAATGGCTACCAAAGTTCCAGCCATCATATCCTCACACCATCATCTCCAAAAGCAAGAAGCAGAGGGTTTCCATGTGGCTCTCTCCTTTTAACAGGGAGAGATTATCTTTCCCCGTACCTCTTCATCAGATTTCCCCTTACATATCATTGTCCAGGATGCTGGGGTCACATGGCATCCCTACCTTCCAGGGAGGCTGTGGAATTGAGGTTCTAGTTTGTGCAGCTTTTATAAAGGGAAGTAGCAGAGGAAAAGGAGGTTGAGAATGGCTTTTCAGTGGTCAACCAACAGTGTCTGACACTCTCAGACTGCCCCTGCTCTTTTCCTTTCCCTTGACCTTGAGAAGAAAGTGTGAACAGGCATTCTTTGATACTCTGTCCCCTAACTCTATCCTGTCCTCCATCTGTAAAATGAGGCAATAGAGTGGATGGTCCTAAAGAGTTCATCTAACTTTGCTTTTCTAGAATTAGCTAATCTATGACCGTATATGGATAGGCCTGATCACAACCAGCTTGCACTTTTGTGTGTAATTACTATGCACCAGGGACTGTGCACACATTGTTGCATTAGAACTGAATATTTGGAGTCAAAAGGTCTGGGTTTTAGTTGTAGCCTTGGGTGTTGCCAAGTCACATGTCTTCTCCAAATTTCAGAGTTCTCATAATTTACATAGTGATAATTACACCCAGCAAGATTGCTTTGAGGGTTAAATGAAACATTCAATATAATTTGCATTTTCCTTGTTTACCTCTTTTTTAATAAAACAGATGTATTGAGGTATAATTGAGACACAAAAACTGTACATATTTAATGTGTACAGTTTGACACCCATGATGCCACCAGTATCAAGATAGTATACAAATCCAGCACCTCTCAGAGTTTCCTTAAGTCTCTTCTTCTTTTGCCTGTGGTAAGAACACTTAACCCGAGACCTACTCTTGTAACAAATTTTGAAGTGTCCAAATACTGTATTGCTAACTACAGGCACTATGTTGTACAGCAGGTCTCTAGAATTTATTCATCTAGCATAACTAAAATTTTATACCTGATGAATAACCCCCAACCCCAGTCCCGTCAACCACCAACCTACTCTCTGTTTTTACCAGTTTGACTATTTAGATACCTCATGTAGGTGGAATCATTCAGTATTTGTCCTGTGATTGGCTTGTTTTACTTGTCTGTGTCCTTGAAGTTCATCCACATTGTCACAAATGGCAAGATTTCCTTTTTTTTTTAAGGAAATAATATTTCACTGTGTGTATCTACCATATTTTCTTTATTTTTTCATCTGACAATAGAACTCCTACAACTCAGTAGCGAAAAAATAATAATAATCTGATTAAAAATTGGGCAAATGACTTGAACATGTATTTCTCCAAAGAAGACATACAAATGGCCAACAGGTATATGAAAAGATGCTCATCAGGGAAATGTAAATCAAAACTGTGAGATATCACTTCATACCTATTAGGATGGCCATTATTTAAAAACAAAAGGTAAGTGTTGGTAAGGTTGTGGAGAAAAGAGAGCCCTTGTACACTGCTGATAAGAATGCAAATTGGTTCAGTCACTATGGAAAACAATCTGAAGATTCCTCAAAAAATTAAAAATAGAACTACCATATGAGCGAGCAATCCCACTTCTGGGGATAAATCCAAAAGAACTGAAACCAGAGTCTCAGAGATGTTGTCACTGCCGTGTTCACTGCAGCACTGTCTGAAATAGCCAAGATGCAGAAACAACCCAGGTGTCCACTGACAGATGAATGGATGGTATCACCGCTTTACACAACTCTGCTACCAAAACAGTCAGAGGAATAGCACCCTCAAAACAAGCCCCACACCCTTCCCCCTGCACCTGTAGTGATGAATGCCAGCCCCACTCCCACCCCAGGGAACATTGAGATCATTGCCATCATAGCTGTCAGTTTTCTGACTACAAGCATAGCACGTGAGCTCTTGTTTTAGCGTGTTCCCTTACACTTCGGAGATCTTCAAGATGATTAAATGCAAGCGGAGAAAGGCAGGTGAAGAACTTTGCCGTAGGCACCTCACAATTTCAAGGTTCATTCATAACAGAAGGTACATTATTTTAAACATTATGCATGTAAATGCTGTCTGGATCTTGCTAAATATTTGAAACATGCTAATAAGAAGGCCGTATTTGTGTTCAGTTATGCTCACGGAAATGCCACACTTTACACAATGTCATCTTCCCAGACTGAACGTGGGCCGCTCCTCACACCAAGCAGATGCGAGTTTCTCTCATAGCAGGCTCAAAAATCCTTGGAGATATTCGAGGGGAGGAGGAGGTGTAATAATTCTCCAGCTCTAACTCAGTTTCTTTAAGAGACAAGTTTATTGAATCATATCACCCAGCAGGAGATGCAGACAGCCAGGCCAAACGGAAGAAGAGCACATTAGTCCTGTTTGCATGATAAAAACCACCTAAGCGCGTGTCTCCACTGATGGACTCTGACAGCCCAGCCTGGAAGCTTCAGCTGGAAAATAATAGAGACAGGAAAGCTGCTAAAAATGCTCCACAGGTGTGGTCACCTTAAGTAACCCCTCAATAATATAAGAGATTCAGTCAGCACTGGTATCCAAATAACAGTGCTGGAATTTTCCACACATCCATGCACATTCTCACACATAATTCCTTTAACCTTTTCCAATCTTTTCAGATAAACTGTGCGTGGAGAAGTAGTAGCATACACATTGCAGTCAAGCAGACCTGGGCTCAGCTCCCTTCAGCACGACCCGAGTGATACTTACTTCCCTGCACGGCAGTTTTCTCATCTGTAAAATGAGAATAGCTGCCTCACCAGATTGACTTGAGGATTAAGGGAAGTAATCCCTGGAGAGATTGTAGCAGACAATCTGCCTCCATCCTAAGTGATTGATAACCACTCCCTTCCTTTTCCTTGTCAGGGGGACTAGAGGAGCTTGGTACCTTCTCTTGGCTGTGCTTTCTTTTTCCACATATTAATGGCTAAGTTAATTAATTTTTGGCAAAGCTAATAAACACTCCAGTTATTTTATTGGGCCTTCAGTTTGGAGGCTAGCATCTGTTTCGACCATGTTCTAGAAGATAAAGAATGATGGGGACCCAAGGTTACCTGCAAGGTATTTGCAAAAGGAATGCAATCCTGAGAGGGCAAGTGGCACATTCATGGTGTGAGCAGTAGGGCTTATGCCCCAGATACAGTGGAATGAGGTTTTCTCTGTCTGGATGTCAGTTTGCCTCCTGGTCAGTGCATATGACATGTGCCAGGAGTCTCATGGGGCCATCTGTCTCAAGGGTCCTTTATTTTTGAAGCATTTCTAAGGGGCTATGATGTGAAATGATCCATGGTGAGCATGACCAATTCCCACCAGTTCTTAGCTTTGAATTACATATATCCAATTACTGATTGGATTAGTCAATTGATTAGTAATGGAAATACTGCTTATTCTTTTCCACTCCCATCTCCTGCAGCCCTTTGCTAACTCCATTCTGTAATTTATGAGACTCCAAAATCCAAGCTCCTTTGTATGTAGTCTTCCCTTACGAAGTTCTTGCTCTTCTCTTGAGTCATTGTCACTGCTAGCTCAGATACCCGATAGTTTCCAGGCACACTAGCTATTTGAAGAGCCCTAAGAATGCCGTGTAATCGTGCATCTACATGCCTTTGAATATGTTCTGTCTTTACCCAGAATTAGCCTTTCCTTCTTTGTCTATCTGGCTAAATCCTCCTGTGAGCATCCTCAATTATATAAAGGTTTCTCCTGTAGGAGTCTTTCCTGTCTTCTTCTTTATTGACATGTCACCCTGGCCGGTGGCTGCCTCAGGACTTCTTCTGTGAATTATAGATTTTCATTTCACTCTAGACTCTGAGGCCCTTCACGTCAGGAACTGTGACTTCAATTCCCTTGTCTCCACTGCTTCGTTTCGTTCCTGGCCTATCACAAATCGTCAGTAAATGTGAGGAAAAGGAAGGGAAGAGTGAAGAAGGAAGATTAATCCCCATTTGTCTTTCAAAAGCCTACTTCTTGTGAAGGGAATCCACAGTCGTTCTCTTGCCCATCCTTAGCTAAAGGGCCATAGCCTGAATTCTTGCTCAGAGAAAGCCCCTAGTGGGGAGTATTTTGGGTACCAAAATTAGTTTTATGAGAGCAGATTTATATTTAAAGATGAGACCAAGTTTCTGATACTGGAATCATGGACTCTTTGAGAAGGAAAGATGCTGGGGAGAAGTAATACAGGATCGGCATTAAGAACACCAATCATGGAGCCAGACAGCCTTGGCTCATTCCTCAGCTCTGCCACCTACAATCTTTATGAACTTGAGCAAATTGCTTAATAGCTCAGTTTCTCAAACTATAAAGTGGGTTTAATAATAGCGCTGTATAGGGGTTGTTGTGAGGATCAAATGCTTTGATGTATGTAAAGTGCTTAGAAAAGAGCCTGGCACATGGTAAGTGCTATGTAAGTGTTTGTTCTCATTCATAATTGTCTAGACTGGGATTTTCCTAAATATTTAGCTGCAGTCTTTTGTTTTGCAATTTTACATAGAAGCCCATACATATAACTTATAAATGCAGAGTTGTCTTGCCAAGATGGGGAGAGAAGGCTAGTGTGAAGTCTAGAGCTGCCCTTTGCCTACTCCTCAGGGATTCTTTGGAACCTTAGGGCCATAGAGAAACCTAGTTGAGAAACTCTGCTCACATCCCAAAGCCCCTCATTTTCTGGAAGGAAGATCAAGGCCCCGCAGGAGCACCTGACTGAGCAGCAGGGACCCTCTTGGGACCCAGGTAACCTGGTCCTCAATTCAGAGCCCTCTCCCTCCACGTTGTGGCCCCTCCAAAGGACTCAGAATTAGGATAGAAGGAGCTGGCTTCCACTCCTTTTCCTGCAGTCATTTTTGAGTAATTTTGCTCCGTGATGCAATTGCAACCCCCTGTCTTCTGCCCAGTGGAAGAAGTCTGCTGTGCCTCTGCAGACTCTGTCTTAGAATCTGAAGACAGGGAGACAACAAAGGAAGAGGTGATTTTATCGTGCAATTTGCCATGCCCATTTTGGTAAAATCAGAACTGGAATTCACTCTTACTTTTTCCAATATCTTAAGAATTTCCTCACCTTTAATTCATCATGTTGTCCTGAAACAGATAGGCTATGGCTATATTGTATACAAATACACTGAGTAATTAAACCAGAAAATGTATCTTATCATATAGATAGACACACATGTAAATCAAGCCAGCCTTTCATGCGGTCTCCATTGATCACTGAGTTGACTCAGCAGAGATGTTTGAAGCAGGTTAGCATCCTCATTCAACTCAATGGCTCCTTTACTAGTAACTAAAGTTCACTTTGATGGAGAAAATGATATATCTTTGGTTTTTAGAACACAGCTTTCTGGTCGAGGAACACACTGTAGAGCTATGTAGGCCATTTTCTCAAGAGACAGGATGGTTATCTTTATATGGCTGGGTCCAGAGAACCATAATCACCCTGGTTGTAAGGTAGGAACTTTTGGCTTTCTTGTTACACATGAAATCATGTGAAGTGGTTACAGATAGTCAGTCTTTCTCAATCATTTTTATTTTTTAATTTTGCTAGACTCTGACCAGAAGAGAGGTCTTGAAACAACACACACACACACACACACACACACACATGCATGCACATATACACACACACATATGTGCATGTGTACCCACATGTTATTATAATTCCTTGGAATATGTGCTACTCATTACACTTAAATGACTCTACATGTTTCATTTTTGGACTGTTTGTTTTTATCAGTATGCTAGAGGTAACTCGAACATGTTGGGTTATTCTTGTAACAAATATTTGCTGAGTACCTAGTGACAAAGACTGCTGTCTCCAGGCTTTCTTCTGCCTTCTCAGCCATCCCATAAAGTAGGCAGTGTTAGTCCCATTTTATACCTGAGCCAATGCACAAAGCTCAGGTAACTTGCACAAAGCCAAGGAACTTCTTGGGTGTCAGAGCTGGGATTGGAACCCAGGTCTGTGAGACTTCAATGAATGGTAGGCAAGAATTCTCAAGGGAGAGAAAGATGGTCCAGTAAGAAAGAGCATGGATGACTTGTGTCTACTATTGTGTCCAGGGAGTGGTGATTAGGCTGGTGTGGCCAAAGTGTGGTGTGAAAATGGAGGAACAGGCAAGAACTGAGATTATGAGTCTTTATCTTTAAGGCAGTGGTGAGCTGTGTCAGCCAGAGTTTCTTGCTTGTAAGCAACAGAAACATACTCTATGTTAGGCTAAAGTAAACTCACAGGAAGTGCACTGGGATTGCAACGTCTGTGGGGAGGCTGGAGAACCAACCTTGGTAGGAATCGCTTGTAGAAGAGTCTCTCCAGAGGGCCAGGAGGGAGAAATACCAGGAACGGTGCCCCCACAGGAAGTCTGGTCGGGTTACGGGAGCTCCACCCATCGTTTCTGTCCTTCATCTCAGGTCAAAAATGCAGAGTCTAGAAGGATAAGAGCAACTGGCCAGCTTAGGCACCCCATCCTCCCTGGGTCTGAGAGGAAATGACCTTGGGAAGAGCATCCAGAGGCCTTTTCAGCTTTTCACACGAACGGGAAGAGTACTTGCCTGAAAAGAAAAGGGAGGGGCTCTGCTGGGGGTGGGGGTATGACTGCAGGTAGATCTCTTGGAGGAATTCCTCCATATGCTCTCAGTGATTTCAGAGCAGGGCAGTCACGTGGTCAGATCCATGAGCGGGATGCGATGACAGCGTGGCGGGTGGCTTAGAGAAGTCTGGGGAGGCCACTGGTCTGCCTGAGAGGCTGCTGCTTTGGTCCAGGTGAGAAGCGCTGCCTTCAGAGTGGGTGCAGGGATGGGTGAAGATGAGGCTCAAACTCACAGGGTGGTAGGAGTAGCACTCCACTGCCATGGTTATCTGTCATATTCCCCACTTGGGCAGTATTACATTCATTTGATGAGAATATTATTGATCTAATGAGGGATTATCCCAAGGCTTATGATTTTATAAATGAGAAAATAACACACACTTCAGGGAGACTTAGCTGTTACATTAACAATTAATAGGAAATCCTGACAAAGCCAAGGCTTGGAAGTCACGCTTATCATGAATAATATAGAGCTGGGAGAGTTGGTCTGAGCCCAAATACATTCAGAGTCATTTTCCATAAACCTGCCACCTCTGGTTTGAAAATATTTCATGTGTGAGACTGCGATTTTCTCTGACAGGCTAGGATAGGAAGAAGAGGAAGTTGGAAAAGTAAATTGCTCTTTTTGTAATGGTAAAAATGTCATTACTGTGAAGAACATTAATCTTTCTGATCAGGTATTAGATTTTGAGCTGAGATAAGATTCCGGCTCTGTGAGCCTCAGTGTTAGAGGCCAGCATGTTTGAGAATGCCCAAATCTCTGATAACTGGTTTTATTTTATTATCCAAACAGTAATAGGTATATTTTTTAAGGCACTCAATGCAGCCAATCACTTTTCCCAGCACTGAAAACAGCAGTAATTTCAAGGTGAAGTCACTTTGGCCACAGCCCAGCTGGCTCTAAGTTTCAGTGAACTGATTCTAACAGCCCTACGGCATCTCATTTCCTCTGGACAAGTCCTACCTTGAAGTATCTTCTGGGGATGATGACGCCAGTTTCTGTGTTGGTCAGTTTGAGTCACTGTGTTCCATATTCAAATCCCAAATCTGATTACCAGAGGACTGTGGGGAGAGGATAGAAATTGTCTTGGTTTGGGTCCCCCAGCTGCAGACCCTAAGATTTTGGGAGTGCTTAGTTTATTTAGGAAGCACTAAGTTGGTGAAGTGGGTCGTCAGGGAGGAAAGGCAATGACAGGAGTGTTAGCGACAGGACAGCTGTGGACTAAGGTAGCTCAGTCCCAGTGAGGACTCTCAGGGTACAGTGTGGGACACACATCAGAAGTGTCCTGCCCAGGGGAGAGGAAGCCAGGGCATTTATCCACCTAATCCTCACTTGTTGAAGGAAATACCTGGGGTGCTAAATCTCCAGTACTTTGAGTCTGCCCAACCCCCATCCCAGTGCAGGCCACACTCGCCCTTGCAGGCTGATAATGTTCCCAAGAAGTCATTTGCACACACAAGAACCATCTGCAGGCAACCTCCACGGTAGGCCCAAAAGATGCAAATAGCAGCTGATACAAAGTGGACTAGAAGAAATTAATTGCTGTGCCTGAAAAAAAAATGCCTTAAAAAAATGGGGCAATGAGTATTCTTAAAGAACTTTCCATCATGTTAAATGAGGTGGATTGATTTCTTCTCTGAGTGAGGCAGAGTAGATATTCAGCCATGGATCACACTTGAAAGC
Source organism: Vicugna pacos (assembly GCF_048564905.1). Taxonomy (NCBI): domain Eukaryota; kingdom Metazoa; phylum Chordata; class Mammalia; order Artiodactyla; family Camelidae; genus Vicugna; species Vicugna pacos. The sequence continues at coordinate 34,231,010 of NC_132987.1, forward strand.
ACTTACAATTTAGTAAAGGAGTTAGGATGTATTTACAAGTAAGTCTAACACAAGAGACAAAGTGATGGGGAATCTAACAAGTTATATACGGAGAGTGAGATGTGGGAGGGATAATCTCTAGGAAGGAGGGGAAAGACTCAAGAAAGACTTCTTGGAGAAGGCAGCACTTGGCTTTTATCCTCAGAGGACATTCCCTGCATAGGAAACAGAATCATCATAGACACAGAAGATGAAAAGAAAGGGACAAGGTTCAGGTCAATGTAGCCTAACCTTAGGGGAGTGAAGGCGAACAGTTGGAGGAAGATTGGAAAGTTCTGTTGGGCCCAAACTGGGACGAGTCTTAAATACCAGGCTCAGGATGTTGCCCTTTGCCCTTGAAACTGGTGTACCAGGCACGAGGGACATGCCGTCAACTCTTGTGAGCATACTACCACATCTTTTATTAAAATTTAAATTTATTTTTGCTGAAGCAGACACACACACACCATGCATACCGTCATCGTGCTGTCTTTCAGGTAAGCCTCGTGGGTCATGTATCACGGTGTAGGGCAGTGTGCAGCTTGTAAGAGCAGGGAAAGAGAAGTGGAACCGAGTGACAAGACAATGTTTCCTGCAAGTGGGAGAATGCTGCCTAGTGTGCATATAAACAAGCAGACAGTGCAGCAGGCAGATTTCAAACACCACCTCTAATGCAAAAGGCAATCAGAGAAATAGTTCAGTGACAGTGGACATAACCCACTCTACTTTCAACTGGACACATGCCCCTTTCTTAATTTTAATACTTAGAAGTGTGCTAAGAAATCCCCCCCAAAAGGGTTGTTACTTCTTTTAAGGCAATGGAGAATCATTTCAAGATTTTCCCAAGTAGAATAACTTGTCTACCCTTGACTGTTGTTAAGAGCATGAGCTGTGACTTGGGTCCTCCATGGGTCTTCATGGGTGAGGGGTTTTCTGTGCACACAAATATGTGTTGAAGCCATCTGCCATACGCTTATGCATGTGGCAAAGAAGGAAACTGAATTGAATATTCTAGGACTAGAAACAGAACTCTCTTTGATATAGGTAGAGAAGACAAAATCCAGACTCTTTATGCCAACACTCATCAATATGCATTTGGTAGCTGTGTCCTGGACTCCCACTTAACACAAGGGTCTCGTTTATGTGTTGAGTCAGAAAGACACATAATACTCTATGGTCTTAAGAAGCTACTCATCTTCGTCTCAGTCTGCTTATCCATAAAATTGGAGATTAAAAGAGCTGTCTTGCAGAATTGTGAGGATTGAATGATACAGTTTATTAAAGTCCCTTGCCCTTAGTAGACCTTAGTAGATGAGAAATCTTAGGTATTTTATCACTCAGGTACCCTCAGGAGCATATTTTGAAAGTTATTCAAGGCAAATGTAGGAATTCTAGGTGAAATCAGACTATTTCTTCAGTAAGCTATGGTCTTCTATATAAAGAAAGTTCCTGACACATTACAGTTTGTATCTGTTAACTTTGGGTGTTGTTCTTATGGAAAATATGATACATATCTATATGTATATTCTTAATTGGCACCATGAGACTGAAATTTATGAGAATTAGTATACTGTTCAGTGCTTCAGTTCCTCTTACTGGAGCATGGTATGTTACCTCATGTACTTACGTTTGTTTATCATCCATTCTACAACCATCTTTTGAGCATATACTGTAAGTGCTAAATAGGAAGTAGACATGAGAAAGTACACTTTCTTTAAGTATCTTACAGTCTATATGTAAAGACAAAGTGTATATATATGTATATATTATATATATATTATATATATATATAAAATGTTACTTATACAATGCACATATAAACTATGCCAAACATTTGAGTAATGCTACTAGACAGTACAGATTAAGAACAAAGACAGACTGTGTAATAGTGAATATTGTAATCGTTTGTAAGAGGAAATGGTGAAGAATGTTTTATGGAGGACAGAGGGCCTAACTTGGCCTTGAGGAATGGCCAGGAGATCATCATTTAGGGAGGAACAGGATCCTGGCTTCTATATGAATAAATAGGACAGCGAGGAAATCAAGCCAGAGAAGAGGGTTGTGTTAGGAATTAATGGGAAGTAGGCAGTAAAAATAGCGGGACTTGGGCTGCAGAACGATTTCAGTGCCAGACCAAGTACTCTGATCCATAGATCAAGATCATAAACCAAAATGCCTTCAGGAGCCAGTCAAAGTTTCAGGTGGCCAAGGGTGAAAAAATAAGAGAATGGTGTAGACTATGGGAGATCTGGAGAATATGAAAGTCTTCAGATTTTAAAATATTTGAAACACTGGGCTTCTCAAACAAAACCTGTCTCTAGGTCAAATTCTGTCAGCTGGACCATGGTGTTTACCCACGTTATCGGGGCTACCCATTGCCATGGCCCATGATGGGCAGACATTATCAAACCAACAAATCACTATTTCTTACTAAGCCTAGATGAACCCTCGGAATCCTTCTCAACACAGTAAGTCATGAGTAGTATTTCTATATTGATTTTTCTCCCACCCTGTTCTCCAGTCTCAATAAGATCATCACAACATTTACCTTGCATATATTTGTAAAAACACATTAATTTATGAATGAAGGGAGTGGTATTTATTGTATAAATTTGTACTTTCATGGTACCCCTCCCTGTAACCTCCAAATGTCCACGCTCAGACATTTTTTCTTTTCAAATATGTATCTCTTTTGCAAAACTAGGGCCTTGGGGTTACACTGCCCTTAAGGGGATCAAGGTCTCATGGTGCTTTTGAAACCAGGAGCTTAGGGATCCACACAGGGGTAGGCAGGAAAATAGGCAAGGTTATTTAGGGCATTGGAAACCAATTTCTGGTTCTATTGATGACTGGCATGAGTAACTTAACCCCCGAGCCTCAATTTCCTCAGCTCCCAATGAAGGTAATTATTTCCCCTTTGGCCACCTAATGATATTACTGTGAGAATCAAATGAGTTCATGAGTGTGTAAGGGTCTGGCAAACTAAAAGCCTTTTAACATTACTTTTCAATCTGTTCCTCTTGTGAATTAATCCCAAGGGAATTGTCAGCAGGGTGGGGGTGGATGGGTAGGGTGGGCACACATGTCTGATGAGATTGTGTGCTGTGTGCTGATTAAGTTGTATAATTTTAAGATTTACCACAGAATGTCCTGTTTTAATGGGTGTCCAGGACACTGGCTGAGCTTTCTTTGCAGGGAACCATTTTTGGTGATAACAAACATAAACAACAGAGGTAAAACAGAGAAATAAAACCATTTTGCAGATTGAATGTATCATCCTGTACTACAATGAAACCTTCTCCTCTCTAACTTCTACCATCCTAACAAGCCCTTAAACACTCATGAGCTTAAGTGGTCCTCACAGTAGTAGTACCATGAGGTGGCCTAGGAGGAGACGGTTGCCCTCATTTGGAGCTGAGAAAATCGAAGATTCAGAGAGGTGAAATTACTCATGCCTGGTCAGCAGTAGAGCCAAGAACTGGATCTGGGTTTTCTGACTCCCTGTGTGACTCTGTCAATTTCCTGTGTGTCCCTCTCTAAAACTATTTTCAACTTAGTTTCTGAAGGTATGGCGGGAATGGGAAAGAAAAAGAGAAATCAAAACATGGCCATCCCTTCCCGTGTTTTCAGCCGAATGCCCTCCCTGATTTCCTCTGCCCTTAGCTTGCATAGCCATGCCCTGCTTTAATCATCTGTGTAAAGGTGGCCTTACCTGCAGCTAACCTGATGCCCTTCTGCTTTGCCCAAATGCAAGAAGGGATGGAATTACACTTAAATCAATATTTAATCTAATGTACCTTTCTTGACTCCATTTGTAAAATGGTGTGTAGATCTTGGATAAGAGCATAAGTCCGTGAGCTGAATCAAAGCCATTTCTAAGACAATTCAAGAAGGAGACATGGTAATGCATGCAGAAGAGAGGAACTTTCCTGGGCGAGGGTCAATGTATTGCCTTACCCTCCCCGCCTTTTATTAAAGATATGGAAAAGGGAATCAATAGTGGTTTAATTGTGCCCTGTTGCAAATGAGTCTCAGGATTCCAACAGGACCAAAGGCATTCGCAATAATGAAGAAAAATACCCTAATAACACGAGTAGAAAGTCTTTTCAGTCATGTATCATAATACTTCACAGGATATTTTCATCATTTGGAAGAGAAAAGGCCCACGTACGTCATTTTTTCAGATCATAAAGTAAGGACTGCGCACATCATGCTAAATGAAACCTGAACCCAAATATTTCACTTTTTATGTAGAACCTGGAGTCTGTGGGTACCTTTCAAAGCGTCCCTGAGCCGAACTGATTTGCCGATGCCATTTCGTGTTCATTTCAAGCTGAAAATGGAACTCTTAGCCCGATCTTTCAGAAACAGGTTGAACTTCAATTTCCCAGCCTGGGAAATAAGTTGTTGTCTGTGGAATGGCGATGGTGAGGTGAGTGAGCTTGGAAGATGAAGCAGGAACGAAAGGAGGAAGGAAGGGCAGAGAAGAAGAAGGAAGGAGAAGGGGAGGGGGAGAAGGAAGAGCATACCTCTAGTGACCTGCAGGAATCAAAGTCTCTTCATAGTAAGGTTTTACATCTTTCTTATCGGCAAGATCAGACTCATTTTTAATTAACAGACGTCTAGGTTTCAAGTTCAGTGAATCGGTCTACTTAATTTAACAGTGTTTTCACCCTCCCCATGCTAAATTATTGTCCCACACTCAGGAATATTCTACACAACCATGTTTTTGATTGACAGTAAAATCACAGGAAGAGATTCATACCATAAATTCACAATTAAGTGGCTCTATGAGGCATGTGAAATGAGCAGCATTTCATCAGTGAATTCCATTGCCCACATATAAGGATCAACCAAGTACTTCTAACTCCAGATGCCTTTGGAAGCACTTGTTATGTTGATAGAAAACTTTACTTATTTGCTTCTAAATACACAGCTCTGACAAGCAATGACACCACTCCTAGGTAGTATTTTTAATATCCCTCTTGGTAACTAGGGCTTTGGAAGTCAAGTCAGATTCAGGACAAGAAGCACATTTTGATAACACATCTGTTACAAAGCATGAGCTTTGGATTCTGTAGTGGTAAAATGCCCTCGCATCATCTCCTTCAGCTTCCATCCCCTAAACCTCCTGAAATAGACACATAATCAAAGCAGAAGCACGGTGCTTGCTTTGCAAATGCAGCTTCAAGCCAAGTGGCTTTCTCTCTGTCAACCTGATGGCCTCCCCTAAGACCATCCTATATCAAAGTTTTAGAGCCTTTATTGAAACAAAATCATTACATTTGAAGACATTCAAAATACTTAACTTTGCCCATTTAGTGCATTTTATAATAGCTAGGAGGTTTTGAACTACCTTATTATTCATTGTAATAAGCTAAGATTTTGGTACAAGCATACAGTGAGGAACACCTTTCTCTGTCTGCAGGGTAGATGTTCTAGTGCGCATGGGTGATCATTTGTAAGTTAGTGTTTACACACCCCCAACCCTCTTAACCATGATGACATTTGTCTGATTATGTTAATGGGAAAGAGAGTGTTACACAAAGCCACTGTGGTCAAAATAACAGGAGAGCAGACAGATAAACCACATAAGAATCACAGCCCTTCAACTACATCCTCTTTAAGAGCAGACATTTCTGCTGTGATTGTCTGATAATGGTATTTACTTTGTCATTTTAGCTTTAACGAAACAGTCAATTAGAAAGGCATGAACTATGCTTTCACTGACCGTTGTCGTAAGTTAGACGATACCACTTTTGTATTTATCTGAAAATATTAAATCAATATTTTCTTTAAAACTGACTTCCAAGAATTTTTATTTGACATCTGAATCCTTTCACAACAGTTCAAACACTTAGTCACCACATGTTTACTTTCTGAATAATCTAATGCTGTGGAAGATGCAAAGAATAAATAAGACTGTCTGCCCTTAGAGAGTTCATAGTCTAGAAGAGAAAAGATGCACGAGGAGAGCCAGGATGTAAAGCAGAATGTACTGCAAGGAAGACAAGCAAAGCTCTGTGAGAGCTGAGAAGAGGGTTTGACTGGAGCCTGTCAAGAGGCGGATATCAGAGAAGGCTTGAGGAGCAGGTGGGATTAGGGTGGATACTGAAAAGAGAGTTAGATTTTGACCTCCAAATAAATTTACTTCTTTTCCCTTCCAAAAAGGAGAATCCCAGCTTTCATCATCTTTCTGTGAAGATGATTACACAAAGAAGTGTTCAAGGAAGTGAATCACATGGGCCAAATTGTGTGCAGTAATGTCACCCTAAATGCCTTAACTTCGTTTAGCCATGACAATAAAGCCAAAAAAAAAAATATCTTGATATATCTCTTATAACAGGTTTGGTTCACTGCCAATGCAAGCGAGGATACAAAAATGCAGAAGGGAAGTTAGTAAAATATTAGATGACAGAAGTTAAATTGCTAGAATTTAGCTCAGGTTTTTTTTTTTTATAAAACTAAGCTTTTCTCTATGTAACTTTGTAAACCTTGCCACACAGAGCTGGCTCCTGAATCAAACTGGGGGCAAAAAAAATCACAACTGAGTCCTGTCAGTGTAGGGCCTATGGGTTCGTAGCTGATTTCTCTTTGTCTTTTGCTGCTCATTCCCGTTAGGGACTCCCAACTTGCAGACCTCAGGACAGCCAAAAGCATGGGACCAGGAAGGGAGCATTCACCTGCACAAGGAGTCAGAGCTGTGCTTTCAACCGGCTGTGTGACCCTGGACAAATCTCTGAGCCTCACGTTTCTCATTTGCCCAATGCCATGCCTGTCTCACAGGGTTGTTTGAGTTTCCAGTGAGATACGTGCTCTGTAAACTGTAACGTGCTGCCTAAATACCAGGAAATAACCTGTGTCAGCACCATCGGTGGAGTCGGTTCCTACCCTAAACAAGAACCCTCCCTTACGCTCTTATTTTGTCATCAAAGCCATTCTTATTGCTGTTGTTTCTTAGCTGTGTGACCTCACAGAAGCTATTAGACCTTTTCAAACCTCATTTTTCTTATCTAGAGAGTGGGCATTGTAATTGTGTCTGCCCTGCCTATCTTAGAGGTTCACTATAATAATTAAATATGATAAAGGGATGTGAAAGCAAATTGCAAACTTAAATCATCCCATAAATATTCATCGTTCTGCCCACACGGAGGCTCCAAGCCCGCATTCCTAACCCAGACTCCTTGATTGAGTGCCTGATCCTTGCTCCTCTGGCCAGCTCCCTGGGTGTAGCTTATCACCTGCTCTGACCTTCAAACCTTCAAGCCTTCTGCTCATCTTTCAAGCCTTGCTTACCAGTCTGGTCCTAGCCCACGGAGTGCTGATACAGCATGTGCCCCTACTCTGGAGTGTCCCCCTCTATCCTGCCCATCATTTCAGGAATCCTGCTTCAGAATCAAGCTGCTTCTACTCCACGGTCCTGACCTTGAGCTCAGCCAGGTCACAATATTTTCAGGTCTTGACAATTTCAGGTCTCTTTGCCTCTGGCCTCTAACCCTCTGTTGCTTAGACTTTCAAAATTCTCAGCTCTTTTCATCTCACTTCATGCATGGAAGGTTCTTAGTGGGCAGCGATATCCAACATTGGCTGCACAGCATTTGGGCACCATGGGAACCATGTGGGCAGCTTGAAAAATGACAATGCTTGAGCCCCACGTCCCAAGATTCCGATACAATAGGTCTGGAATGCAACTTGAGCGTTAGGATTTTTCAGATCTACCCATGTGATTCTGATATGTAGCCAAGGCTGAGCACCACTGAGTTGGAAGTTGTTCCCAGACAAGTTGTAACCTGGGTTGGGAGTGAGGGCTGGTGACAGCCCACCTCTTACCTGCACTGAGTGTGGAGGTCAAAATCTATTACCAAAGGTGAGTTCTAAGAAGCAACATGTTCAGCACTCACAATACCGCTCCTGGGGCCAAAGCCCAGGGCGACTGACTCAGATGGCAGCTTGGTCCAGCTGGATCACTGGGTTTCAGGTAGCAGAACTCAGTAAACAGAGGGGTGGTGTTGGCAAGACTACACCTGGATCTCCAGCTGGCATTGCTTATATTCCACCCTGGGTTTGGGAAGAGGGTAGGGCCACCATAGTTAAAGATAATGGAACTGGGTTTTCCTTCAGGAAACTAGAATACAGTTTTTATGGGTCTAAAAGTCAGCTTTTAGTTTATTGTATTTGTGCATATCTATAAGTTTGGATGCACTTTGGGCCCAGGAAGTCTTGGTTTTCCCCATGTCCAGAGTCTTTGATAATGAATCAGAGACAAAGGTGGCAAGAGCCGCAAAGGCCAACTTTTTCATTTTACACATGTGAAAACTGAGGCCAGGGAGGATGACGGTTTGTCAAAGGTTATACAGCAAGTTGGAGGCAAAGTGTGATTAAGAGCAGAGCTCATCATTGAACAGTGGGCATGGAGTTGCTTTGGGTATCATGTATGTAAACTGTGATGGCAAGAACTATGTAGAAAATTCTCTTAAAATAGATTATTTTGTTCATAAAATTTCTGGATGATGCAGATATGTTTTAAATTCTTCCTCCATTTTGAGACTTGAAAGCATGATACTTTAGTATGAGTAGGGGCCCAATTGAAAGTACTTAATTTAAAGGGAACATAGAAGAGAAAACGAATCTGAGATTTTCCTTGAATTTTTTTTTTTCAGTTAGCAGGAGGTAGAATTAGTAAGTTTCTATTATCTTTGCTCTGTGGTTTCTGGGGGTGTGTAATTAGCAGGGTGGGATGCATTTTTCATTTAGAGCCAGGACATCAGTCTAAAGACTCACACTGTGCTCAGATGCTGACTGCAGCGGATGTTTAATATTTCCATGTGGGTGAGTGTCAAGGCCATGGGGGAGCCACCACCAGAAGACCCATCTCCTTGGAGGACTTCGGCTAACCAGGAAGACAGACGAGGCATTAATAATAATGCCTGGCATTGCACTTTACAGTTTATAAAACACTGTTTAAGGCATTGTTGTAACCATGTCTTAGAAAAGTATACAAGTCAAGCAGGGGTCACAAAATAGGTAAAAACGACTCAAGCTATTTTAAGAGAAAAAGAAAAAGACATTATGTGAATGCCCTGTGATTTGGAGATATCCATTTCTTAGGTACCAGCATTAAAGTTCAGCAAGATCACGTGACTTGTCAAGGTGCCACAAGAGTAATATTAATGAAAGCAATCGATGTTCTTATTTCACACCCAGAGCTTGTTTTACTATCACACCCCAGATGCCTCATGGCAAAGAAAGGGGAGCAGAGTTAGGAGTCGGGAGGCCAGAGTTGGCAAGAACAGCACTTAGAAGTCTGTCAGCCCCAATTGCAGGACTGGGTGTGGACATCTGGGCTCATGGGCAGTGAGGTGGGGGGGGCAGGGTGGACACCTGGGGCTGCAGGCAGCCTTGATGGAGGCACAGGTGCCATCATTAATGAGTGTTTCTGGCTTGTCTGTTTGCGAGGTTGTACCTGCACTGAGGGGCGTCTAGCTAGCTGAGCAGCTCAGCCAGCTGAACCAAGTCTGTCTCTGAAGTGACCACTCAGATATAGCCTCGACCTTATAAAATAACTTAATGGAATTTTTCACTCTGATCAGATGGTTTCGGGACCAGCTTAGGATGACTGATGGCATTCCTTCTCCGCGCCCTCATCCACCCTCCACTACAGCTTTTTGGACTGGCTAGTGGCAGGATTTGAATGATGTTGCCTTACGGTTTGCATCTCTGTTGAACTTGGATGAATATCGTGGGACTTACATAAATTGTTTAACATAAACCGTCAAAGTATTTTTGTGATTTTTCTCTGTGTTGAGAGAACAGTAAGATAGAATAATGGACTTCATTTTAGAGAAAATCAGATAAATTGATCTTTTCATTTATATGGATACTGGGAGCTTTCAAAGTCTGAATTGGAAAGATGAGCCCAAACTCATGACCAACTCACTGCCTCATGCCCCAGAAAAATCTCTGTGGAAAAGTGGTTTTATAGGAGATCTAAACCTGTCTCTCCATCCTGTAAAAAGATTGTGATCTTTATTCACAATTAAAGTGATAGGTTTATACATCAATTAATACAAAGGCTCTAACATAGAAAAATAAACCCTGTGTTTGTGAAAACAGGACATGTCTTTAGTGCAGACTCTGGTGTCTGGCTGCCTAGGTTGGAATTCGACTCTGCCACTTAACCTTCTGCATGTCTGTGGTCAAGTTACTTCACCTCCCTTTGCCTCGGTTCCCTTGTCTGTAAAATGGGAGTCACCTCATAAGTTGGTTCAGAATATTAAGTTAGTTAATTTACATAAACTGTTAGGGGGCCTACATATGGTGAATGCTCAACAAATTTAGCTTTATTATTATTGTTACATTGTAATTTCTTCATGCTGGATTATTGTAGTGGTTTCCCTTTTCTAGTCTCTTCCTTTTATATCTGGTTACTAAAATAGTCTTCCCAATGAATAGCCTGTATCATTCCCCTACCCAAAAACCCACATTGAGAAGATCCTGTTACAAAAGGAAGTGGAAAACACTTTCACATATTTTATTTTTCACGTGTAATAGGTAACTGAATCACTGTGCTGTGCATGTAGAAACTGTCTAGATTATTGAGGCCAGGGTGGGGGAAGCGAAGAGGGCAGAAGAGAACGTGAAATCTTAAGAAGATTGTTAATATGTATTCAGAATGAGATTAGAGTTTGAAAAGGTAACAGACTCCTACTTCATAAAATAAGTCATTAAATTCTTGACGGGCATTTTTCTACCCAAAACCCCTTGGTCATTCTGACCCAGCCTTGGAAGTATCAAATAGTAAGAAAGCCATATGCAGCCATTTTGACTATGAGTGTATACTCATAAAAATAAGTATACACTTTTAAAGATCATGATGTCTAATAAAAGGTTTTATAGAAGCACACAACCGTATCAGGAAGGGTTGTTAAAAATAAAATACTGTGTCTTCCCACAGTATATATTTATCGACCTGAATGTATATAGTTAAAGTGGCAAAATAAAACCCTCAATATGATTATGATTTAGGATGTTTTTAAAGTAAGAATTGCTGCCAGAAATTAAATAAGCTTGTGGATACCACTATTTCCTTGGTCTCTATAAAAAAATAAATATATTCACTTACATATGATATTTTTAGAATAAGAGATGATGAGAAATTCTGGACATGAGTCCTGAAAACCATGCCTGTAATTAGCTCAACTTTCTCATTAGTGAATGCTGCTTTTTAAAAAGTAGGAGATTGCCGAGAATAATAGCTTATCTAATTGAAGATCATTATAAACAAATTAGAAAGTATTTGTGAGTTGTGCTAATGATGCATGTTAAATGAATGAAGTGATATTCTGGTGTAGAAATATGGTGTCTGTCTTTCACATTTGAAGTGATTGTTGTTTTCTATTACATATGTATTGTTCCATTTTTTATATGTCTGTCATTCGGGGGATAGGGAAATTGCAAAACTAGTGTTGTGCTTTAGGAGAATTAATCTAGTAAACTAGTATGAATTGGTTGAGTAAGCAAAGGAAGGTCTTGATGGAAGATCCTTTGATGAGGGGAAGGGTAAAGGCTGTAAAGAGAATGCTAGGTTTTATTAATATTTAATTTAAAATGTCATGCACCAGGTGTTGATTCAGCAGAATTTTATCATTAAGGAAAACATGAAATGTCAAAGGGAAAAATCCATTGTTAAAGGATGCTAACAAAAATATATTAAACCTCAAAACTAGCTTAACAATTAATAAAACTTTTGAGGATGTCTTCTATGTAGGGAATTCAGAGCACGTTATCACGATGCAGAGCTCTGAAGAAATAATACAGAAGAAATTTAAAGGAAAAATAATGTGAAATTATCATGAATTATCTTCTTGCAAATGTGTCCGTCTGTGTGACTCTGTGGCATGGATCCAGTGACGCCCCTCCCGTCCTCCCCAGTTGTTGTCCTTTCTCAGGAACAGATGGCCAAACCTGCCTCACATGCCTCCCTCTCCTGAAAAAAGTCCGCCTTCTTCCCAGATCACACTCTGGCCCCCAGGTACACTCCCACAAAAATGAGTTCAGCTACACCCTTCCCAAATCAAAACAGAACTCCAGCCCAGGAGGGCAGTTTCATGGGCTGTGCTAGGTATCAGAAGGTCAGGAGAATGGCCCCTGGGCTTTTTGCTTTTCTGGCTCCTGGAAACAAAGAATAAAGGAGGAATTGGACTTAGCATGGGTGATTCTCAAAAGTTATACATTTAGTTCAGCCTCATAACAGTAACAGATGAGCTGACTTAAAAAAAAAGTTAATGGTTTGGGATGGTTGTAATAGCTCCTTGTAATAGGTGGTAAAAGAGTTTTGTGAACTGAAGCCAAACTTACCTTCAGTGGAAAAGCACATGAAAGTAATTGCTCAGAGAACTTCTACACCAAAGAACAGTTCATGACATTTTAACACGATAACTGATGGTGAAATGCCATTTGAGAATTAATCTTTAATCCATAAGGGCTAGAAAGATGAGAGAGAGAAAAGGAAAACTTCTTTTATCTGGTTTTGGAATGAAAAACCAAAATCCTGGGGGAGCTACAGTTTCCCTGGAAGTGCAGGCACTTCCCTGAGAACGTGCTCTGATGAAAAGAGAGCTTTTTAAAAGATGCGCTTTAACATACGTTCTCATGTGTACTTCTGTGTTTTTACTGAATACCTTTATGCTATTTCTGTTAGCATATTATTCATCATTGTTTTAAAATTTGGCATCTAAAATTATCCATATATTTGACAATTCAAAGAGGATAATTGTAAGTTTCTCTTCTCTTCTTTTTTTATTATGCAAAATGTAATGAAGGCACGTTTTCTATTTCTGCAAACACGGTATCAATCATTTTTGCTGTTCTTGCATATTTTGCTCCCACCTTTAAAGGCTGCTGTCCCAGGTGCTTTGTCTCTAGGGCCCGGTGATGGTTATATAATGCTGGGATCAAAGCTCAGTGATTTAATTGCAGCCATTTTAAGGTTATGGCCCAGAAAATACTAATCAAAAAAGTTAATAAAATGAATAAAATGGAAATTGAGAGGAGCATTTCTTAGTCTTGCTCTTCGAGGCTTCCTGCTCAAAATGCTAATCAGTGTTTATTCATTTGACAAACATCACCAAGTACCCACTATAGGGCTGGAGGTAAGAGAGATGAATAACATAGTCCTTGCCTAAAAAGTTTACACACAACTAACTACAGTAGGTTGACATTTCAACAAGTTATTATAGCTCTATGTGAAAAGTGCTATATAACAAAAACAAGAGACAAAGCTGTAGCAAATAAGAATATTTCAATACAAATGAAAGTAAAATTCAGGGTGTCCCAAATAGCAAAGCTAATTTATCAGCTTACATAACTAAAACAGATATTTCTGATCCAGGATGAGAATGGATCTAGCAGCTCAAAGTATGACAAAGGTCCTGGCTTCTCTTTATCTTTCTACTCTGCCTTCTACAGTGCAGGTAATCTTATGGGCTTTATTGTGTCTTCCCAAAATTCATATTTTGAAATCCTAACCCCCAATGCCTAGGATGTGGACTGTATTGGAGATAGAGTCTTTAAAGATGGGATTAAGTTAAAATAAGTTATATGGATGACTCTCCCATCTCACTGGTGTCCTTATAAGAAGAGAAGATTAGGACACACACACGTAGAGAAAGTCATGTGAAGGTGCAGGGAGAAGACAGCCACCTACAAGTTAAAGACAGAGGCCTCAGAAGGAATCAACTCTGCTAATACCTTGATCTCATATTTCTAGCCTCCAGGTTACGATAAAGTAAGTTTTCATAGTTTAAACCACCAGTCGGTGCTTAGTTATGGCAACCCTAGCAAACTAATATAAGATACCATTGCAAGCTCCACGGTGGTTTCCCCATCAGCTCCTGGCACCATTGTTGGGGCTACAAAATACCATCAGCAGTTGCAGATTTTACAGCTTCTCAAGACATCATCCAGGTACAGCAAAAGGAGGCGTCTAACAGCTCTCCACAAGGTTAGGATTCTTACTCTCCTGTTCCTTTGTCTGACAATGGCTGTACTTGGGAATGGGATCCATGGATTGGCTTAAGCCAACCAGAACCCACTCTGAGTGGGTCATATCCATCCAAACCACATAAGGTTAAGTCCCCAAAGGAAAATCAAGATACATTAGTGAGATACAGATATGGAGGTAACCAACAAATTTTCAAAGAAAGGGATCAAATAACTCCACCTGGGAAAGCTGAGCAAAAGCAGCCTCAAGGGGGATTAGGATGGATTGTGGAGAATTAATAGATGTTCACCTGGTAGAGAAGAACTCAAAGGACAGTCCAGACAAAGGAAACAGTTCATGCAAGGTAACAGAGGGCACAAAAGTCCTGTTGTATTTGGTAGGGTGATCAACTTGTCCCAGTTTGCCCAAGACTACAGCTATTTTAGAACAGAAGTCCCACATCCCAGGACCCCCTCAGTCCTGGAAAAACCGAGATGGTTGATCACTACATTTGGGGAGTTATGAGCAAGGTTTATGGGGCAAAGTGTCTGGAGATTAGATTGGGAAGTTTGGCTGAGACTAATTGGGAAGGGTTTTTCATGCACACTAGTCTGGACTAGAGAGAAAATCTGTAGTGTTCTTCTGCCATGTTGTAAAAGTAACTTGTAGGACATTATTCCACAGAGTGTGAAGGGACTCTGTGTTAATAATATGAATTTCATGGACATTTTGTAATTTGACCGATTTTAGGAAGTTCATGGAACTTGAGGGCTATATAGCATCTGGGAACAGCAGAGAGCTCCAGGCCAACAATTCTGACTGGGAGGCACTGATCCCTCGGGTCAAAGGTCAGCACTCTGCTGGGCACATCATGAAGGTCCATAAGTACTACTTGATTCTTGGTCAACAAACTTTCCTTCATAACTGGAATTCCCTCTTTGCCTTCAACCATTCAATCTGTGGACCTGTCTCTTAAAACTGTCTCTCTCTTCCTCTGACTTCTTCATGTCTTCATTTCCAATTACCCACCTGTGGACTCAGACTCATTATATCAGCCACTAACTGCTCTTCTTCCCTCCACTATGGCCTCTTTTGCCCACGGCTTCACCTCTGCTGAGAATGCTACCGTTCTCCCGGTCACCCAAGCCCACACTATGGAATACATTGCAGCCACTGAAAAGAAAGAGCTTGAATAAAAAAGTAGCAAGTAGTGGGTATTTAGAAGGATTCTATATTCATAAAAATAACATTTATATATTGGGAAAGTGTCCAGAAATATATATACACCAAGCTCTTAAGCTAATAATTTGAAGATATCTGATGGGAAATTGGGGGGGGGTCCTTTTACTTTATATTTTACTAGGATTTTATTTTAATCCTTTTATTAACCCTTTTATTTTCTGTTGTTTAAATGTTTATAGAAAAAGCGTATCTAACTATTTTCCAAATAAAGATAACAGACGGTCGTTGTATGCAGATAAACATAAAGAGCAATAAAAAATCACGTGAACTTTCAGCACCAGCGGTACCACTGTTAGCAGGGCACTCTGGGAAGCAGCCTGCCAGCCGTCCCCGGGCCCCTGGGGCGATGCAGACGCAGAGCCTGCTGCCTGGGGCGCACAGCCTGGCCTGCCGCCCTCCCCGTCCGATACCCGCAGAGTTGCAAAGCCCTCCTGCCACTCGTGCATCTGCAGGGTCCCTGGACCCTGTCCCTCTCCTTTTCCACTGCCACCACCCTTGTTGAGCCCTCAGTAACTCACCCCTGCTCTGCAGCCACACCCTCCTAATGGCTCATTCCTTCCCTCTTTCCCTCCTTGCATCCAGTCTCCCCACAGCCTCCAGATTACCCGTTCTAAAACCGGGCTCTGATTCTGTTACTACCTTCAGGGACTCTCCATCACATATAAAAGAAATGCCAAACTCCACGATATGGACTGAAACTAAACTTTTCATTGTTCCCTTGGAAGCTTTTCTTCCCCTCAACTCTACCTCATATTGTTTTCTCTAAGAGGAATACCATCTCACTCAGACATTTCCCACCCATTAAAATTCCCCTCCTCCACATCCTTGCACAAGTGTGAGAAAATGTTTCCACAAGGATGTTCATTGTAGTCAAGTCTATGATAAGGAAAATTAAAGCCAACTCTAATGTCCACCAATGAGGGGCTGATTTAGTCAATTATAGTCCATGCGGTTTTTCAGTGGAATACTGTTCTGCTGTTAAAATGATATAGATATCATTTTATTATACAGACATAGGGAAAAGTCTACAGAATATTATCAGTCAAGAAAGTAGGTTATATACCAGTTTATAAATGTTTTTTCAAAGGTAAACAGAGGTAAACTAGGTGGTTGAACTTGTACTTTCTTCCTAGTACTTTTCTACTTAATTTGAATTTTTATAAATACAACCACAGTTACAGAAGTTACCATTTGTTGAGGGTTATTTGCCAGGCACTGCGCCTGGTGTTTTACATAGAATAATTCATTTAGTTCTTACATCCAACCTTTGAGGAGGTTCTCACCATCGCCATGTTATAAAAGAGTAAAGTGAGGGTTGTGGGGTGAAGAGATAGTCCCAGGGTCACACCGCTAATCACAAACAGAGTTAGAATTCAAACCTCTGTCTTTCTGACTCCAAAGACCATACTTACAAGTCATGTTATATTACAATGAGGTATCATTTTTACAGAAAGAATAATGCTACTAAAATACATTTTTGCATTCTTTTAAGTTCACACTCAATTGCTTTCTTCCTCAAAATCTTCCCTTGTCCCCATATCCAGAAGTATGACGTGGTAGGAAGATGAGGATAGAGTGAGAGACATATCAGAAACCTATAGAATAGTTTTTAGTTCTCAATATAAATAGCATCATTCTATATATTATACTATTTTATAAATGTATCTGGCTGTTTATACATAAAAATGCATCCTGGACATCTTCCCATAACTTTATGTCTCAATCTTCCTCATATTTATTAACAGTTTCATAATAATCTATTGTATGGATGTGCTGTAGTCATTTAACTGCCCCCACCTCATGGGTGGTCATTTATGTTTATAAATTTTGCTATTATAAACATATCAGAATGAGCATCCTCATTTAAATCTATGCCTGTACACATGTGAGACTATTTTTGAAGATGGATTCCCAGAAATGGACTTATTAGCTCAAAAAATGTTTTTTTTTCTTTTCCTTTATCAGAACGCCAAAAAATTTTAGTTGTAGTGAGAATCTGATCTAGAAACCAGCTGGTTGGACTCTTCTGTGGCCTCCGTTCCCACTCACAACCTCCCCAGGTGTTGGCAACTGTTTGCACACTGTAGAGGAAATTTCCTTGTAGAGGAAAAGCGCACTGCACTGCGAATTGCCCGTCTTCTAGTGAGTTGTTGGTCACCCAGTTGCTGTGTGACCCTGAGCAATAAGTGATGCCTCTGGTGACTTTCATTTCCTCTTCTATAAATAAGATCCTTCCATCTGCAGCAGTGTTCCTTAACTCTAACGACTGGAATAACACTTAGTTATTCTGACTTCTTTGATTTTGAAAAATAACATACATGCCACAAAGGGTTATCTGGCCTCACTGCAAGTTCAAATGGTATGGTGACAAGACTGTATTAAAAACATTTATAAAGGTCCATGGTAAAGAGTTCATTATGGTTCATTAAATCCCCTCATGCTTTTATCCACTTTAGTTACTGTATTTCCTGTAAATGGGATTTATGCCAGGGCCACGTTAACACCATTTTACATTGTGCTGTGCTATTACCCACTGAGCTTGAATCAATTGAATGAAAGAGGCCTTTCGAGTGTATTGATTTTCATTTATCCAAACTCATCTGTTTGCTTTGCTGCATGTTCATACGTTAGAGCAGCTCACAGCTAACCTGCTCCGTTGCTTTTTTCCCTTAAGCATTTAATACTAGGATATGCATATGATAAACACTAGTGTAAGAATTGCAAACCATTCACTAGAAATACAGTTTTCCAGGAATGATATAAGGGCTTGGATCTCTTTCTCATGTCAAAAGAACACTGCCTAAAGCAAAATACGACAGCGTTTCTTCCCGCACCGTCCGTTCTCCCAGCCCATAGGGCCTAAGTCCAGGGAGCCTGCCTTCCTCCCCCTAGAAATAAAGCATGTTGTCAGGACAATGATTCTTCTAAGTGTCAAGTTTTGCTCACTGTCAGGAAGCAAAGTATTACACTGCTGCTCTGCAAAGAAACACTCCTGTTTCTCTGATCAGAGATCAAACTGAAATCTGAACAAAAAGAAGTGTGCAACAGAGAAACAAACACTTTTATTAATTGTACATTCAGTTACAATGTGTCAGTTTCTGGTGTACAGCACAATGTCCCAGTCGTGCATATACATACATATATTCATTTTCATATTATTTTTCATTAAAGGTTATTGCAAGATATTGAATATAATTCTCCGTGCTATACAGGAGAAACTGTATTTTTCTAATCTATTTTATATATAGTGGCTAACATTTGCAAATCTCAAACTCCCAAATTTATCCCCTCCCATCCCCTTTCCCCAGTAACCATAAGATTGTTTACTATGTCTGTGAGTCTATTTCTGTTTTATAGATGAGTTCATAGTGTCCTTTATTTTTAAGATTCCACATATGAGTGATATCTTTTTTTTTTAATTGAAGTATCATCAGTTAACAATGCTGTGTCAATTTCTGGTGTACAGCATAATAGTTCAGTCATATATATACATACATATGTTCCTTTTCATATTATTTTTCATTATAGGTTTCATTACTAGAAGATATTGAATATAGTTCCTTATGCTATACAGTATAAACTTGTTGTTTAGCCATTTTATATATATTAATATCTGCAAATCTCAAACTCCCAATTTATCCCTTCCCACCCTGCTAACCATAAGTTTAAGTTTGTTTTTTATGTCTGTGAGTCTATTTCTGTTTTGTAAATAAAGTCATTTGTCCTTTTTTTTTTTTTAGATTCCACATATAAGTGATATCATATGGTTTTTTTCTTTCTCTTTCTGGCTTACTTCACTTAGAATAACAATCTCCAGGTTCACCCATGTTGCTGCAAATGTAATTATTTTATTCTTTTTTATGGCTGAGTAGTATTCCATTGTATAAGTATATCACAATTTTTTATCCAGTCTTCTGTCGATGGACATTTAGGTTGTTTCCATGTCTTAGCTATTGTAAATAGTGCTGCTAGGAACATTGGGGTGCATGTGTCTTTTTGAACTAAGGTTCCCTCTGGATATATGCCCAGAACAGGATTCCTGGATCATATGGTAAGTCTTTCTTTAGTTTTTTGAGGAATCTCCATACCGTTTTCCATAACAGCTGCACCAAACTGCATTTCCACTAACAATGTAGGAGGGTTTCCTTTTCTCCACAGCCTCTCCAACATTTATCGTTTGTGGGCTTTTGAATGATGGCCATTTTGACTGATGTGAGGTGATACCTCATTGTAGTTTTGATTTGCATTTCTCTGATAATTAGCAATAGTGAGCTTTTTTTTTCATGTGCCTATTGGCCATTCATATGTCTTCATTGGAGAATTGCTTGTTTAGGTCTTCTGCCCATTTTTGGATTGGATTGTTTGTTTTTTTCTTATTAAGTTGTATGAGCTGTTTATAAATTCTGGAGATTAATCCTTGTCCATCTCATCTTTTGCAAGTACTTTCTCCCATTCCGTAGGTTGTTGTGTTGTTTTGATTTTCTTACAGTTTCCTCTGCTGTGCAAAAGCTTATAAGTTTAAGTAGGTCCCATTTGGAGAAACAAACACTAAATGCACATTTTGGTGTCCTTTTTCTACACTCCTTGCTTGATGTGTTTGTGTTTTGTATGTTTGATGTGTTGTGAGATTGTGTGACAGAGAGAGAGAGACACAGAGAGAATCCATTCATTTTGACCCAGAGTTAAGATTTTGGAAGTGGAAAGCATTTTAACAATTTTGATTGAATTGTTATGTTATTCACTGTATAATATTCACTGGATAAGAATATCTGGTGTGGAACTAAATGAGATGTCCTAGACTTACAGTAAATAGATCTTGAGTTCTGGTCAGATAAATATTAAAATGTATTTACCTTGGGGAATAAATATTAGCTAAGGCAAAGCCAAGGCCATATTTCCTTTGAGTTGCAATGAATGTTTCCATACTTTGAAATAAGATTTTGTGTTAGAGCTAGTGATTAAACATTATCCAAGGCCACAGCAGAAACTAAAATTATCAGGCCAATTCTAAGGCATCTTGCTTTTATGCTTAATGCTATAAAGGATAATCATTGTTGGTTTAAGCAAGATCTGATGGTAGATGTTGGCATAAATAGAGTTGACTAAGTCTGAGTCCTCATTGTGAAACTGAAGGTGAATGAAATTCATTTATGAAAAGGTTGAGTTATTGAATGTACCAATGAGCAGGCATTTACTGACTTGAACAAAATGAACAGTTAACTTCAACAAAAGTTGAAATATGACAATTGATTAATAATTGAGCTAATTGTTTTTTCTTATGCATTTTCATATCATGTACAGTGTCACATAATTTTTGAGAGATTTTTTATAGAAAAAGGTTTTTAGAAAAATAATTTTCCTTTCAAAAATAATTATATCATAATAAGTAATAAACATCTGACTGTGACTTGGTTAGGAACAAGGAACAGTACAGAGATATATCTTCAAGAAGATTACAGTCTAATTGGGAAAAATAGCAGATACATGCAAATATGGTATTTTGCAGCTGTTAAAAACATGAGCTTTGGAATCTTAATAAGTTTGAATTCCAGCTCTGGTACTGTGACCTCGACAAGGTTTTCTGAGTCCTTAGTTTCCTAATCTATAAAAATGGGATGATAAATTTGATCTTATCAGATTGTAGTAAGAATGAAAAGTCTCTAAAGCACTGAAAAGGTGCCTGGAAAAAGGAGAGCCCTCCAGAAGTGGTAACTATTTTAATGATGTATTGTTTAAGTGACAGGTGATAACTCGTGAAGGCAATTCAAGGAGGTACGTGATTATTGGATGTTAATGAAACAGAATATTTTGGCCTTAATTTCAAAGAAGAGCCCTCTAATGGACGGGCTGCATGGTCAGTCAGCTGTTTAAGGAAGAGATAGGATTTGAACTTGAGGTTGACAGAGGAATAGGGTTTTATTAGTTGACACATAAAACAAGAAGTAATGAGCATTACAACTTCTAGTGAAATAGCAGTCATCTATTCAGCCATGGCCCCAAGTACATCCTCCTTAATTTTCTCTTCTTGATTAATTACCGTATTAATATTTCTCCAGATCTTTCTAATATTTTTTCAACCATTTCTTCTGGGTCTCCTTTGTTGGCACCTCTTCTTCGTCTTTTATTTCCCTCAAATGAAAAATAACTTTAAATAATGAATGAATTACATAAAATAAGAAAAGTGAAAATCACCAAAAATCTCATCTTCCAGTTAATACATAACCCCCTATTAATATTTTGGTGAAGTTCCTTCCAAACTTCTATGTATCTCTCCATGACTCTGCCTGTCGCCCTATTTGTGCATGCACACAGACACTCACATACTTAGCTAATATGATCTAAATAAGATCACACTGTACATGCTTTTTGTAGTCTCATTTTTTCTTTGAAAAATATGCAATATGCCATAAAAATTTTCCCATGTCAAAGAACAGTTTCTTTATATTTAAATGGGTTTATCACATCTTATTGTATAAATGTTAACACAATTTAATAAACTCTTTAAAAGCCATTTATTTGTTTCCAGTTTTCCCTCTATTAAAAAAAAGTGCCACAGTGCTATAGTGACCATCCCTGTACATTCATTTCAGCCCACTTACAGGATGATCTCTTTAAGAAAAATTCCTCAAAGTGGAATAGAGGGATCAAATAATACATGCAGCATTTACAATTTTGGTATTTAGAACTAGAAATGACACATAAATTCACCACGTTTTGTCTTAGAAGACTTTTTTTTAAGAACTGGCCCAATCTTAACTTTCATGAATAAATAACGCAATTACCTTTTTAAAATTAATGTTTGAAACTAAAATTTTAAAAGTAGGAATACCTAATTAGAAATAATTATGTGTAATTTTATATAGAGCAATGTCTGAACAATAGAAAACTTATGGAAAGAGAAAAAGTTATCAAATTGGTTTTGTTGTAAGAAGTCTTGCCAATTGAGCTAAGGAAACTTCTTAATTTAAACGCCTGACTTCACAATTAAATAAATTGACTTTCTAGCACAGTTGTCTGACATCTCGATGAGTTATTGTGGTATGTGGAACCATACTGATCATTTTAAGTCACTTGTAAAGAGAACTTGTGAGCTTGTAACAGTTTAATCCAATCTGTGCAGTTCTCTCAAGTCTCCTAAGACTATAGTGAGTAACTTATGTTTTTAGTCATCACTTTCCTTGTTGTCATGTTTATGTAAGAAGCTTCCCATCAACATGACCTTGATGTTCCAAGTGTGGCTGCTTAGTGTGAAGTGTTTGGTTTCTCCACCCATCAGTACGAGTCGATTTTGCTAAATTTGGTTTATTTGTCAGATTCTATGTCACTTTTTAAATTTAATTCTTAGTTTTATCAGAGTACACTCGATTTGATGATTCTGTCCTATTGAATATGTGTTGTTTTGTATGACAATATAATTCTTAAATCCCGCAATTTCTTTATAACATTGTAGAAATTTTAGAACTAGAAAAATTCTGATCCATCATTTCCCAAAGTTTGGCCGTCAAGGCATATATACCCCCAGATGATAGTACCATATGTGTTCACAAAAAAAGAATATAAATAAGCAGATATAAATTAATTTGGGAAATTCTGGGATAAATAGCAGATCTTTTTACTGAAGCATATTCATGAACCCACATGCTAAAATCCTATATTCTATGCAATGATTCACAGACTGATTTGACCTTGATATTCATTTTTATAAAGTACCCATTAAAAGTATTTGTGTCACTAGGTAGGCAAGCACAGATTTAATCTAGTCTCTTCATTTTACATGTGAGGAAACAGATTCAGGAAAGTTAAAAAACTGTGATATTCTAAAAAAAAATAAACTTAAATAATAAAATAAATTAATTTTAAATTGGCTGCAATCATTGCATGTTGAATATGTACCATCAGTCCATACAGAAATACTGAGCACTTTTATTAAAGAATACAGAATTATTTACAACTCTATCCATTTGCAAAAAAGACTAATTTTAAAACTTTGTGACCTCTGGGAGCCAGTATTATTAGAAAAACATTCACTGTTAAATCAAAATATGAAAATATAAATTATTACATACATAAAACACAAATAAGAAGGTGAAAGGGGGAACTCTGAATCCCACGTGTCTTGAGGTGATGAAAGAAATTTTCATAAATTGAGGTATAGGGAAGTCATCCTGACTTATACATGATTTAACTTAAACCTTATGCTAACTGGAACAGCCTGTTTTGTGGCCTGTCAAACATGCATTGTACATTTGCTTTAACCATTAAAGAAAAGAATGCATTTAAAAATCAAATTGGAGTAACTGTGGTTCAGGCATCAAAAATGGAGCTGGGTGGGGGTTGGGGGGTTGTGGGTTGTGGATGTGGTTTTAGACATGTTCCTGCATCCCTGAGAAATTGAATTTTCTGAAATGTATCAGATTCAAGGACAACACCAACCATTCTCAAAATAGTATCTGCTGGCAGCTGCCAGCTGTAGCCTTACCCTCTCAAGGTCCCCTCTTGCAACTTTGCAACCATTTTGTACCTCAACCAATCCTTGCTTAATAAGACCTTTAGTCTTGCTAGCTCCAATTATAATTCTTAACAGACAACTTATATAATTTTGCAGACTACCCCATTTTGTAGTCTGGAAAAACCCAGTTCAAGTGCTTCTTGAATCTGTGTCTCCTGGGCTATAGTCCTCAGTTTGGCTCAAATAAAACTCTTTTCTGTTCCTATTATAGATTTTTTATTGATTATTTTTGTCAACAGAGTTATAATGGAACATGGTATGATGGAAAAAGAAACCTGGATTGAATTATAGTACTGCCATTTATTAGCTGTGTGACATTGTGAAATTTCCTCATTTCTCTGAGCTTCCATTTCCTCACTTTAAAAGTAGTAGTAACGGCAATAACTATTTGAAAGTATCATTTAAAAACGTCTTGCTCACATGGGCAACAGTATTATACTAGGTTAAAAATGTGTATCCTGTTTGAAGAAAATTACATGTACACACACAATAAAATAAGACTTTGAGAAATGTAAGAGCTATAAATGATTTATTTTCCTGGCTGAGAAGACTAACTGCCAAAAAATATTCTTTCCCTCACTCTTAAATATATATATTTTATATATATTATATATATAAAGAGAGAGAGAGAGAGAGAAAGAGAGAGGGAGATTGATTTAGATATATAGATATAATATAATCCCAATCAAATTCCTGATAGGATTCGTATTAGAACTGAACAATATATTTTTGAAAATTCAACTGGAGAAGGAGCAATTGTCTACACAAAACCTAGGATGCAAATGTTTGTTGCAACATGATTCATAATTGCCAGAAGCTATAAATAGCCCAAATGTCCATCAGTTGGTGAATGGATAAACAAATTGTGATACATCCATGCAATGTGAATACTACTCATCAATAAAAAGGGATGAAGTAATGATGTATATATAACAAAACAGAAGACTCTCAATAGCATTGTGTTAAGATAAAGAAGTCAAACTCAAAAGGTTTACCTATATATGATTCCATTTATATGGCATTCTGGAAAAAGGCAAAACTATAGGAAAAAATATCAAACTAGTCGTTGCCTGGGGCTGGAGGAAGAAATTGGCTACAAAAGGGCACAAAGGAACTTTTGAGGATGGTACTGGTTATATGACTATGTAAGTTTGTGCAAGTTTATAGTACTATATACTAAGAAAGCATCAATTTTACTGTATGTAAATTTTACTGAAATAAACAACAAAACAAAACATACACACATACTTTTTTTAAAAGTAAGCTATTAAAAGTCCCTTCTGGAATGGAGTTGTTTGCCTGTATTCCTACAATATGTTAAAATGTATTTGAAAGAAAAGAATTAAAGCAGTGTCTCGTTTACAGGAGGACAGACAGATCACTAGTAGAGAGGAAATGAGCACAGAGTCAACCCCATTGTACGTGATAATTAAAGATCTTGTGAAAAGAGGTCCCACCAATATAATGGGGAAGAGAAAGATCCTTCAGTAAATTATTGTAGATTACTAACTGGTGAATGCTTTTTCAACTTTGAACTGACACCTCATGAACAATAAAATAAGTTTCATTACTTAGTCAGTATCAAATCTTAAAAAATAAAATCATTTGCCAGGACTCTAGAAAATTTAGAAATATTATAAGTAAATGACAAAAATAGGTCCAACTGTCTAGAACATATATTCTCATATAAATAAAATTTTAAAAAGAAAAACAATGGGTGAGTAAAAGAAGGTATTCCCAACAAACACAGCAAGAGTTACAGGTTTGCAATCCTACAATATAATTAATAATAAAAAAAATATTAAAACTCTGCAATAGATTGTGTAAAATACTTAATCACATCAGCCACAAAAAGTAAACGTAACTTTCAAACTAAACATGGAAATATTTGAATATGATAAATAGAAGAAAAATGCACATTATTTTGATTACAGCATGCTAGTCTTTTATGTGTACAATAACATTGATGAGCTCTCTTCTTGCTGCTAATGGTAGCAGCGTTTTTATACATCCCACTTAGAAAGATACTTCTGAAATATAAATGACTCCTCTGGTCATTTTTTACCTTATTAATATTTCAAATAAAGGAAAACAATATTTAGTTAAAGATATTCATTGCAACATTATTTATAACAATGAGAAAGTGAAATCAATTTAATGTTAACCCTTGTACTAGATAGACTAGTATGCAGTCATTACAATTTTAATTATGCACACAATAAAACAGCATGGGAAGCAATTATTATGATCTTAAATGAAACAAGCATAATACACATTTTACACATATTATCTACTCAACTATGCTTTTAGAGCCATGCAGTAGAGAAAAAAGACAGAAAATACTGCTTAAGGACAACAGCAAATGCTTATACAGCTCACACTGTGCCAGGCAGTGTTCTAAAATCTTTATGTGTATTTGCTGATTGAATCCTCACAATGTATGACTTCCATTTTGCCAATAAGGAATTGTGCTACAGAGAGGTCAGGGAACTTGCTCAAAGTCACATAGTTATAAACGGCAATTTCTGGTATTTGAACACAGGAAGTCTCTTAACTGTTATCCTATAAAACCTCAATGTGCTGTACTACCCGAAAAAAAAGTGGATATAGTTGTGTTAGGTTGTAGTTGTGTTAATACTACCTGTGGCTTTTATTTTCCAACCTTTCTGTAATCGTCTTAATTAAACATACACTTTAAAATGTTTGCATGGGAGGCATTTGAGGGCTTCAGGGGAAGGGATGGAAAGTGTGAAGGAGAATGAAGGAATCACAACACCAGTCTATACCAAAAGAAACTGCCCACAGGCTACCAAGCTGAGGGATCCACAAGTCCTTCTGACCTGAGCAGCTGGGAAGCCAGTGTGTGCTCTGTGTGAGTATATGGGGATAAGGGAATGGGAACGTTCCCCTTGCTTTTTGATTGGGTCTCCCTCGAAGTCAATTAAGATTTAGTGGAAGGACCAAGAATATCCTGTAGAATCACAAAGTGGATTGTGATGCAGTTGAGTCAAATGTTTGGTCCTCTCTGATTCACCTTGGTTCACTCATATTAACACAGAAGGTAGCAAAAATTTTGAATTACTAGTCCTGGTGCATGGTCATTATTTTGTATCATAGAGAAAAACAAAATACTGGATGTGGTTCTGTTTTTTCAGTGAACTCAGTAAAAAACAGCACATTGCCCCAGATCCATCTGGAAGGGTGACACCGGTTGTATGAATAGCTATAGGCCAAATTACTTATTAAAGTTCATCAGAAGACTATTGACTAAAATTGTGTAATTTATCACCAGTTATTGAAAAAGATGAGATAATTTGCTGTCAATGCTTTAGGCTGCAATTGGGGGAAAAAATCAGAAATATAAAAAAATTGCCTATGTTTTTTTTTTAAATGCCACTAGGCAAAAACCAAACATTGACTCTCTTACTTTGTCATCTAAATATAAAGCGTGTTTCTTTTTTGGCAGAAAACCCAGCAATTCCTGTAATAAAAGTTACCCTGGAGGATATGTAAGAATAAGCTTAGAAAAACGTGAATAAAAGAAATCATAAAGAATTACTTGGAGCTATAGTTGTTGATCATGAGGATTAGGTTTGACAGGAAAATATATCCTTTGGGAACTCCTATTAATTCTTAAAAGCAAATTTCACTACACCCAGTGCGTCTGATGCTGAATACCTATTTTTATTGAATTTAGGAAACAGAGGTTTGTAATGCCCTAAAATCTACCCTACAGGAAGATTTTAAACATGCAGACAAAAAGCCAAACAAACAAAATCACTAAAACATCAGAAATCTAAAAATTCATAAACATAGAATGGGTAAAGCATATGGATTTGCAAACATTCTACTTTTGACTTATCCACATGCTGAATTTCAAAGAGACTCAGTGAAAACAAGAAGAAACTGGTATGGCTAATATTTCAAGTGCTAAGTAGTTCATATAACATGTTTTGAAAAGATGATTTACTTTGTGAATAGTTTGATTCCCTCCTTTTCTTCCACCCCAATGGTCTTTTAAGCTGAAGTACAGCCTCTTATTCCAAACTGTAGGTTAAAATTGTCTCTAAAGAAAAAAATGTTTGGTTTCTGATGGACATTGGTTCACTCTAAAAACAGGCTATTTCTTATCTCTTAAGTGTATTGATCTCCTCTGAAGCTTTTTTTGGTAATAGTCTCCACGATCCATTTGATGTCCTAGGGTTCTGTTATTACAGATATAAACCCAAAATATCCCAGTTCATAAAGGACCTCTAATGCCTCAGTGATTTGATTTTATAAATGTGATTTCAGCTCTGCCTTGTTTCTGACCATTTCATAGACTCTGTCAGACCATGGAGTCTTTTAGCAAACTTTAAAATTTCTGAAAGCAACACAATTAGGTAAGCTGGACTGTGCCTGCAAGGTGTGTTCCTAGTAGTCTTTGTCAGTAGATTTTCACCATCCTGAAAGTTATGTGTCAAAACATGCTACAAATTGGAGAAGCATTTTTAAGGCCCTGATTTAACAGAATATCCTAAAAAAAAAATTAAGCATATAGGTTAACTTTAGTTTTGCATTCCAGAAATTTTAATCTCCAAAACTCATTATTTCAAAACCTTTCTAAACTATATCCTGATTCAGTTTTTTAACAGTAACAGAATAAAGATGTCTAGACATAGAAATAGAAAGTATGAGTGGGACTCATGCCCACGGAAGCCAGGCAGGTGACATGAAGGGATGAATCCCAACCGAAGTTAGATAAGGTGGTGGGGAGCTCTAAGGCACATGAAGGACTGGGGAATTCACGTCCTACCTAGTGGCCAAATGAAGTCCATCCACTGGCCAAATCTGGCCCCCAAGGGACACCAATCAGAGATCTCCAGGCCAGATAGTCAAGCTGAATGTGTCCTATACCCATCCCAGGATGTCTCTTGACTTTTACTTTTAAAATTAAGCTTTGACTACAATGAGATACCATTTCATTCCTACTAAGATGGCTATAATAAAAAATATGGACAATAACAATTGATTAGGATGCAGAAAAATCAGAAGAACCCTCATACAATGCTGGAGGGAAAATAAAATGATGCAGCTGCTTTGGAAAACAGTTTGGCAGTTCCTTGAAAAGTTAAACATGGAGCTACCATATGACCCAGCAACTTCACTCCTTCAGAAGTGAAAGGAGTTCACTTCACAGAATAGAAAACATACATTCACACAAAATTTTGTACACTGACGTTCATGGCAGCATTATTCATAGAAAAAGTGCAGAAACAACCCAAATGTCCATCAACTGATAAATGGATAAACAAACTAGGGTATATCATACAATGAAATATTATTTAGTCATAAAACAGGAATCAAGTACTGCTACATCATGGATGAATCTTGAAAACATTGTACTAAGTGACAGAAACCAGACACAGAAGGCCACATATTGTAGGATTCCATGTATATGAAATGTCCAGAATAGGTGAATTCGTAGAGATAGAAAGCAGATTAGTGGTTATCAGGAGCTGGAGAAAGAGAGGAATGGGAGAGGATTGCTAATGGGTACAGGGATTTGGGGGGAGAGTGAAAAAAAGTTCTGGAATTGGATAGCGGTGATGGTTGCACAACTGTGACTGTACTAAACACTGCTGAGTTGTACACTTTAAAAGAGTGTATTTTATCATATTTAAATTGCATCTCAATAAAAAATAACTAAGCCTTGACAGGACCTTATTTACTTACTAGTTTTACTATCTGTTAAAAGCTTCATGCTGACAAATATAGAACATCCCCTCCTCAAACCCATGACCCATTTTTGAGTTTCTTGTTTTTAAATTTTTCATATATGTGGTCACACTTCTGTATCTCTTTTTGGCAACTTCAAAACTATTGTTCCATTATCTGGGAGTCACTCCAGTTGGAGGTGACTAGGAAAAGAAAAATTTGAGAACTGGGAATAGGAACAGGAAGGAAGGCAAAAGTTATGGAAGGAGTTGAAACTTTTATAGTGAGGTCTTGGGAGAAATAAAGGAAACTGTGGGCAAGTAAACCAGGCAGGGATCTGCACTTCTGCATCTGGAGGAAGGCAGACGCTAAGCTGTGTAAGCCAGAGACTGAAGGGCTGTGTCTTGAAGCTGCCGCTCGAGGCCTGGGTAGGATGTAAGAAGCCTCTGAAAGTCGACAGCTCAGAGTTGGAAAAACACAAAAGCATCTTAGGTTGAAGGGCCAGCTAGAGAAGAACTATGCATCCCAGTGGGTGGCCCATCTGTGACAATTCCAGATGATGTATAGGCACTTTAATGAGACTTCAAAGGAGAATCTAAGACGTTTCAAGGCAGTCAGGGGCTGGTCAATCAAAATCGGTTGAATTGTACTCACTGGTGTTAACTTTTGATGTACAGCATGCCATTGATAGGCTCTTGAGGTCACAATGGCTTGAGTTCTTTGTCTTCAATATTTATAATTCCTTTAAACTCCACCCCCAGCCCTATTTTTTCTATAAGGTCTTAAATTCCTCAACTGAAGATTCCCTTATAGAGGGCTTTTCATTCATGATTGGAGAGGGAATTGCTGCCTTTGGCTGACAGAGGTTCTAAATAGCTGGGTACAGCAAGAGCAGATTCAGTGGGTTTAATTTTTATTGAAGCTATTGATATGCACTATAATGCATGGATTGTATTACCAGAAATAAAACAAAGCAAAACAAAGGCTAGCTCTGTTTATGAAAAAAATGGGCATTTCCTAAAGTCCCAACATAAAGTATTGTCATAAATTATGGCAAATATATATAATGAGGTGTTAGGCAGCATTGTTTTAAATGATGTTTACAGAGGTTTTAAAAGTATGAGGAAATCCACACATATTAATATAATATTATGCCAGAAAAACAGATTGTCAAATTTTATATATTATGCTATTATGCATGTTATATATTACACATCCAAAAAAGTTAAGAATAGAGACTAGAATTTAATGATAAAGTTTTAGCAGTGGTTTGTTTCTAGGGAGTGGGGTTACTAATGATTATTATGTTCCCTTTCATATCTTTCTAAATTTTTCAAATTTTCTCATGTATCACTTTTTTAACTCAAACCTTCCCCCTCTCCAAATATTTGATAAAGTAGAGTTCAAAACAATCTAAAATCTGTATCTGGGAATGCTGAATTTCCCAGGTGCTACTGGCATAGTTGTGGAGCATACACAAAAAGGCTAAGACAGCAGAAGTCTGTATTCAGCATGTGGAATAGACTTTATGTCATAAATCTTGCAATATCCTAAGAAAGCTGTGCATCTTTTTTTCCCACATATGGTCAGATTGAAAGTGACTGTGGTTAGACAGTTTGCTTAGCTTTAAAATAATCAAGTGATTTATTTTTCCAAATAGCAGGCAACTGGTTGGCTAGTTTGTTTTTATTTGATTCCACTACATTTTACACGGAATATTTAGACATTCAAGCCCTATCTTAAAAGAATGATTTCCCTGAATGTCAGGCCAACTCTTCACCTGCATTTCACAGATAGGAAAACTGAGGCCCAAGGCAGTTAGTCAACTGGCTGTAGGGCAGGAGTCTGATTAGTGAGAGAGTGAAGACTAGACTCCACTGGTCCTGACTTGGCAACTGATGGGGTCTATGGAGCAAGAGATGACAGATAAAAAATGATTAACATAATTTAAAAGTTAGCTGCTTTATTCATTGAAGAGTACTTGAAATAACTTGCCATTTTCTGATAATTAACACAAATGTCTACCAAAAAAAAGCTATGTATTTTTGGTCAGAGGAAAAGGTAGGGCAGAAAAGACTCAGCAACCACGAGGCTATGTGTGTAGGAGAGAAAAATGATCCCAAGCACCCATGATTCATGTTCAGATCACCCCGGCGAGGGATGGTTTCATGGTCCATGTGGACTGATGGTCACTGAGCTTCTGTAGTGTGCTGGGGTCTATCCGAGGCTCCTTTCCCTGTAACTTTTCTTGGAACCCCACAACCATGCTATGCAGAAGATATTTCCAGCCATGTTTCAGAACTGGGGAAACTTATTATGCTCAGAGAGGGTATGAGGATATCTCAGGGTCACCCAGCTAATTACTAGCCAACCCAGAATTCCCATATAGACCGTATGACTCTGAAGCCCACCACCCACCTGAACAGAGAGAAAAAAATGGCCCTGTTGGCTAGGCCCATGGCCTTCAGTCACCAGCACCCCTGAACATGGCACTTTCAGCCACCTGCCTCACTCGTAGCTGCTTGGGTGGATTCTGGCAAAAATCATTTTTCTTTGAGGTTCAAAATAAAGAATGCTGTACCCAGAAAGAGACAAGAATAGAAGATAGTTCCCGTTTGGTCCAGTGTTTGTGATGGTGTATATCACTATCTCCTGCCTCACTTTTCTCACAAATTTCTAGAAACTATTTCTCCCTTAGAAGATGCCATCACTAGTATTTGTTCCTAAGTGTTTACCCAGTAATCGTTCCGTATCTTCCCTCAACACCAAAACATAGTGAGTTAAGTATAATTTTCTTACTGTTTCTAGGCTGACTTCAATTTAAGCCATGGCTTATTTGGAAGGGGTAAGATGGATAATGGTTTGGGAGAATTTAATCTAGTTTCTGTATAAGATACTGTCCACCCCTCCTCACAGGAGAAAGAACACTGCAGCCACTCTCATTTAATGTGGACTACTTCTAGCATTTCACTCTTCCTTGTTCCCATCCTCATCTTTGGTTAAACCAAGTCCCTTCACTGTGTACAACTGGCTTATGATGACCAGGGCAAAAACAGTTCACCTTGATGTCTGTTATAACCAGCTTTGTCAGCACCATCTGTGATCTTACAAGAAATGCAAATTCTTAGGCTCCACCCTGGACCTACTGGATCAGAAATTCTGGAGATGGGAGCCCAGCAAACTGTGTTTTGAAAAGCTCTGCAGATGATTATGTACTCCAAGTGTGAGAGCCACCTGCATATAAATTATTTCCTTTTTTTAAAAAAAAATGTTTTTAGGTGATATAGACCAGAACTCTAAAAAGATCACCAATAGTGAACCTAGTAATTTAGTTCTTGCATATTCAACAACTAAGGTCAGCAGATAAAATACAAGATGTCCAGTTACACTTGAATTTCAGATAAACAGATTTTTTTAGTGTAAGTGTGCCCCATACAATACTAAGGAAATAGTTACACTTAAAAAAAAGTTGTTTATCTGAAATTCAAATTTAACTGGGAGTTGTGTGTTTTTATTTGCTAAATCTAGCAACCCCATCACCAATCTATTCTTCTACCAGTGGGCTCTGAGAGGTGGGAGTAACTGCAGTCTGGCGGGTCCGATGGCCTCCCTTGTTTTCATCCTGCAGCAGGTCAAGCTGGGAAGAAAGCACCATGTAATTCACGCCTGTGCCTTTTATAAGCACTTGGCTGCATGCTGTGATTTGGGAAAACAGTAATTACTACACTTAACATTACTCGTTTATTTTGTATCACAGAAAAGGATAATGCCTTTCTCCCCCAGTTAACCTATTAGCCTATCAGAAAAGCACAAGGTATCCTCCCCAAGAGTCCTTCTAGGGAATTTCAGAAAAATCAAGCAGAGTGAGACAAAATAAGACGGAGGTTGGGGAGGATGGTTTGTTAAAGTGCAGAGTGGCAGCTAGCACGCCTTGAATGAGCCAGGGCTAAGTTTTGGGTTAAGTTGTGTGTGTGTCTGTGTGTGCGTGTGCATGTGCGCGTGCGCATAGGTGTACGCTCGGAAGGGTGGGGAGGAATCAATACACGATTAGGAAACTGATACTTACTGGGTTCCTACCGGTGTCATGCATTATGCATGAATGTTTATATAAATTACGTTTCATCTTGATGCTGTTGCAAAAGCATTCCCTGAGAAAGGAATGTTGGAGACGGGGGAGCTCAGCACTGACCTCACGGTACCCCTCCCAGTGCTGCCTGTGCTTCTTCATGAAGCCGCCATCTCTGTCTTGCCCACTTAGGTCAAAGAGTGCGTCTAACTATGTTTACTGCCCATCCCCTTCCTTCAAGAAGGAGACGTGAATACCTTTCAAAAAGAGAGAAAAATTCATCCTAGACTGTAAGGAGTTCAGAACTAAATCCTGAGCAGGAATCTTCTAACAAGCTACTGAAGCTTTGACCGATTCCATGAGATGCAGTAGGAGTCAAGAGAGACTCAGCTGAATGTGGCTCATGAATTTAATCATCCTGTTGAGTGTCCCCCACCTACAGGTACTAATTATAAAGCACTGTGAAAATTATGGCAAATGTATTTCTTATTAACTAGGTTACGTAATATGTATTTCTTAGCTGGTGGTAGAAATAGTTTGTTTTGAATTTGGTGTTCTATTATATGTATGCTTTCGCTACTAAGGAATAAAGAGAGAAACATGAACAGCCAATGCCCACCCCAACCCCTGCCTTTGGAATGCAAGAGAATTTAGGATAGGAGAGTGACTGCTGCGTGGGTCAACGTGGAGACCAAATGGCCTCTTCTGCTCTCCACCCCCCACCTCAAGACAGGCATGAGTGACCATGGAACAGAGCCTGCAGTCACATTTCTGGCAGTGCCCAGTGGTGAGCAGTACATTTTTGTTGAATGAAAGTGAGCAAAGGACAAGGCAGTGGCATCACAGACAGTGGGGGACGAGAAAGAGGGAAGAGGGGAAGGGGGCCTCGGCCTGGACTGCCTTGTGTCTGATTTAAGGATTAGCAGTTCAGGACTCCTGAAACATTTGTAACTTTCCATAAAATTTAACTGATATATTTTATTTGTCTTCAAAGCAGCCTCCCAAGCAATTAGTTTAGCTGCAATTTGGGGATCGCTGACATAGCTCCCACAGTTTTTCACTAGCCATTAACCAACCAGCTGTTTGGGGGGATTTTTTTCTAAACAATTCAAATTTAGGAATCACTTTTATGGGCACTCAAATTGCTCTTATTTCCCCTTCCCTATCAAAGACGCTGTTTTTGTGATTTCCAACTGAAAGACAAAGGATTGCTTGACATAATGATTTTACTTTCTTAACTGGGTCTAGATATAATTCAGTTTAATCAGCAGAAAGCAATGGGAGAAGTGAAAACAATCTAAAGTTTCCAAAAAACTGATAAAATATAAATTATTCTTTAACTTCTCCCACTCTACTTCTAAATAGAGACACATTAGTATTCACAATTAATTGGAAATAAAATTTGTGATTAAAGTGATAATATTTTTTAAGTATATATGCTTGCCTTTTGCATCAATGACAGTCATGGCTGTGTAGGGATTTACGTATGTAAATAAATGCAGGTAAATATATATACAAACATAGATATTTTGTAATGTTCTGGCACACTGTAGTTGCTCAGTAAATAGTAACTATTATTGGTACTGAGTATAGCAAATCATGATGTGTAGAGTCAAAAATCCAAATTGTGCAGTCACTCTGTTGTGCAGTGAATACAAGAAAGAGTATTTTCAGCTCGTCTTATAATGTCCCCCAAAAGCCCACAAAATAAAATAAGAGGAGTGACACTTCTGTTTTACCTACAGACCATGCATCACGTCCTCCTGCATTTAAAAATGGAGATGGGGAGGGGACCAGAACCAATCACTAACCACATGTGAGCAGGTTATAATCATAGGAGTTTATATCATAATCTGATTAGTTGGAAATTATGATTCATGCATGTTATATGTGTGACTTTATTTTTCATTTAATACAAATGAACATTTTACTATGATTTTATTAACTATAGTTACTGATACTGAGCTGCACATTTGAAAGTTGCTAAGAGAGTAAATCTCAAAATTTCTCATCATAAGGTTAAAAAAAAGTTTGTAACTATGCGTGGTGACAGATGTTAACTAGACTTATTGTGATGATGGTTTTGTAATATATGCAAATATCGAATCATTATGCTGTACACCTGAAACTAATATAATGTTATATGTTAACTATATCTCAATTTTTAAAGTCTATTCTAATTTTTACCCCTAGGCTATACCAATATGACATTATTAAAACTGGTTGAAAAGTGAAGATTAAGTTAAAGAGGGAATTAGTGTGGTTAGACCTACTGCAAGATGGGTAATGATAGCCAGAGTTGAAATACTCCTGGTAGTTGGGGTCTTCCAGATGCAGACAGAAATCTCAGTGCATAAATGGCAATGGCCAGTTGATGCCAAGAAGCTTTTCTAACTCCGAATCAGCATTGAGTGGGTATGTCATCGTGTGGTACGAAGGGATCGCATATACATTTCATTGATAGACTGCAAAGGAAAGTTTCCGTTTTCTTTAATACAGACAGTCCTCTTCTTTGAAAAGTCAGATGAGAGGCTCTAATGACATGTTGCAGCTTCTCTGGGAAAAAAAACCCACATACACAATTGCCTAGGCTGATTAAAATCACATATTATATACAAATTAAAACTATTGACCATTTAGGGGGACAATTACAAAGCTCTACAGTGCGCTGGCACAGAGGTCCATCAGTGTCTTCTGCCTGAGCCAAAGCAAAATGACTCTTTCGATTCCTACAGCTCATTAATTTCCAAGTTGGGTTATTAGGATGATAACATTTAGTTTTTCAGTGGATTGTGTTCGCCTCTCCCTTTTGGTTTTTAGAGCGTAAATGGACATTTGGCATCCAGGATGTGGATAGTAATTTCACAACTCTGTCTTTAGTACCTTGTATGTTTGACCTTGAGAAACAAGCCCAGAGTCTTCGTCTCAGCCAAAAAGAAGCAGAGTTCTCAGAATCAACCTTTGTTTTCCAAGCACATGGCAGGAAATCCTTTCTCCCCTGCTCCCTCACACTTCCTGGGTAACCAACCCTTTTGCCCACTCTCAGAATGCCATCACAGTGTCTGAGGGGCATGGAGTCAGCCCGCTTGGGTTCAGATCTCCAGCCACCCACTTACTTCTCTGGGTGGCTTAGAATAATTACTTCCTCTCTGAGGGTCAGTTTCCTCATCTGTAAAACAGGAGTAACACATAGGACCAGGCACCTAGTAAACACTAATAAATATTAGTGGAGGGAAAAACATCCCAGAAATCTTTGAGGGGCTGCATTTTGGTGGAGCAGAAAGAGTGGTGTTTTTGGAAACTAAAGTGTTTCGTTGTGAGATTTGGGGCCAGGAACTAAACATCTTGGAGCACTAACTTTCTCATAGGTAAAATAGGAAATATAATTATCTTATGAGATTGTTATGAGGAGAAAATAATGTAATATGCTTATGGGAAACATTGCTGAAAGAATAGGGTTTGGGCATCCAATGGAGAGTTTGAAGCCCAGCTTTTCCACTTACATAGCTCTGTGATCTTGAGCAAGTTACTCTCTGTCTCCTTATTGTCAAACAGGCACCATAAAACCTCCATTGCAAAGTTACCAGGTGAATTTAGAGTTAATTTTTATGAAGTTCTTTAGGCGTAGTAGGAGATGCATTGTTTTCTGAAATATTCTGTAATCTGTGCACTATGAGTAATGTAATGCAATAGCACTGTGAGCTGCCAGCTTCATCATTACTATTTTTGTTCTTCTGGACAAGATGGACCAGTGAGTCCTTTCCTCCAATCTCTATCTGCAGCCTGTAGAAACCTTTAACAGTTACTCCTTCCCGGGAATGCTGGGTATGCGTACCATAAACTTGGGAACTTAAAGGTCTCATTACTTTTGAAGTCCCAGAAACACAATGCCAAAAGAAGGCATTGCCTCAGGAAAGTGGTCCTGTCAATGATCTGCTTTCTGCAGCAAGTATCAGAAATCTAGACCTTAACCCACGAGGATTTTTTCTCTCATAAAGGAGAAGACGCAGGAAAGGCAGTCCTGAGCTGGTTCAGCAGCTCAACAGCAGCATCAGAGGCATGAGTACCTTCTGTTTACCTGCTGTTTCTTCCTCAGTGTGTAACTTTTGTCTTCAGGCTGTTGTGAGAACATGTTCCAAGAAGGAAGGAGGTGGGTGGGGCGGCAACTTCTATTTGCATCTCATAAGCCAGAGCTAGGTTACATAGCAACCCCTGGCTGCAAGGAGGGGTGGAGGAAATGTTGAATTGGACTTACTGTTGCCCCAAACGAAACTGGGATTCTAGTAGTCAGGAAGAAGGGAGAGTCGAGAACTGTTCAGCAGCTAGCCCTGGGATCTGGACTCCCCAAGGGGCTGCCGGTGAGAATGAGCTGGCGGCCCATCCAGCAGAGCAGAGATCTGTTCGAGTCACTTCAGAAGATGACTTTGCACTGAAAATTCTAGTAATTCTAAGATTCAGGCTGCTTCCTTTTCCTGTGCATGTGTAAGAACAGATAATGTGAGATCTATCCTCAGCAAATTCTTAGGGGTATAGTACAATGCTGTTACATGTGGAGTAAGGTACTGCTGGCTTTTCTTGCTTTACTTGCAGGAAGTGGAAATGCCAGCCTGCACTTGAGAAAGGCAGTTCGTATCTCTGGTGATTGGTTTTTGGTCTGGTTTAATCAGTTTGCTTTTCGGAGATTTGCAACTGCCTTGGTTGTCCAGGCTGACAGACTTCTCTCTCAGATTTATCCCCGTGATTCATGGCTGGGGGTCTGTCTCCCCGGGGTAATGCATGGACATCCCCACAGCAGTGTGGACCCCACCACCAACCCATTCTCAGGGCTCT
This sequence comes from Vicugna pacos, assembly GCF_048564905.1. NCBI lineage: Eukaryota > Metazoa > Chordata > Mammalia > Artiodactyla > Camelidae > Vicugna > Vicugna pacos. The sequence continues at coordinate 34,269,353 of NC_132987.1, forward strand.
TTTTTGCACAAAGCACAGCTCAGGTGGTGCAATGAACAGGAGCCCTGCATTTCATGGCTGGAGCTGCTTTCTTCCATGTGAAGAGGGGAGCACTTGACTGAAATATAAATCCTATTCAAATAAGCTTGGCCTAACTCCACACAGGCCTTAGGTATTGCTGTGAATTCTCTGCCTGAGAAGGGAAGATAAATCAAATGCATAAAACTAAGATTGGCGCCATAAATACAAAAAATAAATGTTAACATCTGTAACAGGTCTGTGTGATATAAGCCCACCTCAGAAAAATATCTATTCTTGTTTGCTAGAGGGGATCTCAAAAGGAGACAGAGTCACCTTCTGGGTTTGAAAGGGGCTCTCAACACATGGGAAAATAAGTGCGCTTCATGGGCCTTGACACAGTGGCTGAAGTTTTTAATATTACAACTGAGTCTTCTAAGGTTCTTGTTAAATTATGAACGCTGTAAGTGACATATCAGCTAGACTTCCATAACACTTGATCTTAAATAAGTTTATCAGATTAACTGTAGAAAATTCCACTAGGTTGAAGCTTTCCTGGGAGCAGGAACTGGGCTTTCTTCCTGCATCCAAGGACTTGGCATGATGCGGGCAGCTGGGCACAAAGCAGGCGTCAGTGAATGCTGTCCCCAGCTAATGAAGGGGGTGTGATGTGGGAATGAAGGAGGGGGGTCTGAGGAGGGCAGAGCTGACAAGGCAGATGACTCCGTAGGGGGAGGCACTGGCAACTATGAGGAAACTAGGTATCTGGGGAGAAAGGGCTCAGAAAGTAGACTGGACAGCCCCATAGAAAACAGCCATCCTACTGCGTGCATTTGCCAAGAATTATGCTGCTCCTTGGTACCGTCGAAGTGAAGGTCAGGAACCCATGATGCGATGCCACTGGAAAAAAAAAAACACCATGAAGAGGAAAAATATTTGTCAGCAGGTCCAATTCTGGCTTCTGCTTTTGGATTTATTTTTAAATAAAGCGGTTCTTATTAAAGTAATTAGCCTAGCTGTGAGAATTTTGCCACTGATTCTGGAGTTCCCAAGGTAATAGAGCACATGTTGAATAAAAAGATAATTCTAAGCCTCCATGTTTCTCTAGGGTCCTTTTTCAGTACATGCTTATAGTCCAAATTCATAAGTGTTGGCTAATGTAATGTTTTAATTGCTCCTGCTCCTCTGTATGCTGTGATAGAAGGCAAGCCATAACACTGATTAATTTTGCATTTTGCTTAAGCAATATAAAAGTCCTTTCTATCTTTTGTTTTAATCATGCAACACTTTTTGAATCTATTCCTTTTAAATTTTGTTTAAGAATGAGGCGCTGATACTCATATCCTGATGACTGGTAAATGTTTGCATTACCCTTTCCTTTAGCCAATGTCCACTCCGTCTGTCTCTATGAACCTGTAGTCCTGCTAGGTGAAAACACTAAATCAGAAACGTTAATTTATTTAAGGGGATATTTTTAATATTAATCTGATGTGAAGGAGCCAATATCCTGCGCTAGCTCATTACATTACATACACAATCAGTGTACATATAATCACTGAATTTATCACGTCAGGACTTGTAATGAGAAGATAATTAACCATCTTCCTCTTTAGGGTGGAAATGCCTTTCTCTGGGCTCTCTGCAAAATTATTGGCGAGAGTATAAATAACTGGCTAAGCTTTAGGGGAGAGCAACATGGTGGCGTGTGTCAGCATTTTAACCATATATGCTCTAGGACCAGCATCCGTGCCTAGTAGGAATCTGTCCTACTGAAACGCTCGTGCATACATACAACAGCGAATGTTCATTTCTGCAGTATGGCCTATGACAGCCAAAAATTAGGGGGTAAAGTCTAAATGTTTATTGTGAACCAAGTGATCAAAGAAACTACGAGATGGCCACACTTTAGATTGTTCTATACCCACTAAAACAGAGGATCAGTAGTACAGAGATAGTAGGAAGAGTCCGAGACACGTTGCTCAACATAGTAGAACAGTACATATGGTATAGTATGGTCTCTCTTATACGAAAAATCTATGTATTTGTATATATTTATGTATATTTGTACTTTTGTAGAAAGGAAAATGGAAGGATGTACACTAGATTGTCAATTCTGGTTACTTCCGAGGAGCAGAGGGATTGAATGAAGAGATCTTTAGCATTTTGCTGAGATACATTTTTGTAATTTGAATCTTTCCATGAAAATGCATTCATGTATTTGTTGGATAATTTTTTAATGTCTTAAATCTAACTTTCTTCAGGTTCAAAATAAAACTGTACACAATTTTTACTTTCAGATAATAACTGGCATCTGTAAGTACCATAGGTTGACATAAAAAAAATTAAGAAATATCAGTAATATAAAACAGAAGTAAGAGTAATTAAATGAATCCTTGTAGATAGGTATGTTACCAAACAGCACGTGCACACACATGCACACACTTGATCCAACTTCATTCAATCACTTATCCAACTAATATTTGTTATGTGCTTACAACTTGTCAGTGCTAAGATAAATGTACAAGTGCATACAAAAATTAAAACACTGGGGAAATAATGAACCTAAGATTAAACTGATGTTCTATTTACTTCTATCAAAGTTGTGGTTATAGAAAGGAGCCCTCCTATATGAGGAGGAAATTAATTCTGTCTAAGAGTTACACTGAAGACCACGGGAGGCAGGCTTGGCTGTCATAGGCTGCAGTGAGATGAATTAATCTTAGATTCTCATCTATAAGATAACTGGCAATATGACCAGTTATACAGAAAGATGCCAAGAAGGGAAGGAGAGTTGATTGAGTAAGTGGGTATGGTTCTACACCTAGACGTTTAGAATCTGATTTTTAAGATAATTCTCAGCTTTACCAGGTAAGATCCTAGCTTGAATTTCAATTTCAGGGGAATTATTCAATAAGACTCATTTGATTTACGAGTTTATAAACTTACTAAAATTAGTAGTAGTTTGAAGTAGACATTTTGTAAGTTCTGGGCAGGCAGAAAGAGAGCAGTGTCAGGGCTGAGCCCTGGGCGCTACACTTTTGAAAGACACACATACAGGATGAGCCGGAGGGTAACTCCTTCCACATTTCAAGTTTATGTGAAGAAAGGGCTTTTTTTTTTCCCAATAGTATAGTTGATTTACAATGTTGTGTTAGATTCAGTTATATGTATATGTATTCTTTTTCATTATAAGTTACTGCGAGATATTGAATGTAGTTCCCTGTGCTATACAGTTGGACCTTGTTTGTCTGTTTTATGTATAGTAGTTAAGTATCTGCAATTCCCAAACTCCTTATTTATCCTTTAATTTAACCAAAGGATTTAACCAAAATTTAACCCTTTGGTAACCATAAATTTATTTTCTATGTCTGTGAGTATCTTTCTATTTTGTAAATGTCTCTATCATTTTTTTAGATTACATATATTAATGATATATGATATTTATCTCCATCTTTCTGGTTTACTTCACTTAGTATGATAATCTCTAGGTCCACCTATATTGCTACAAATGCCATTATTTCATTCTTTTATGGCTGAGTAGTATTCCATTGTGTGTATACACACACACACACACACATTCTCTATATACATATATACACAGTTTATATATATATATATATACACACACACACATACACACATACATATATATACACATGTACACATCACATGTGATATATATATAGCACATCTTTATCCAGTCATCTATCGATGTACATTTAGGTTGCTTCCATGTCTCGGCTATTGTAGAGAAAGGGCTTCTATAAATGTTCTGTCACGTGCTTTGCACAGCCGTATTATGAGACAAGTTATCATATATTGAGGGTCTAAAATGTGTCTGTGTCATACCAGCTGCTTATATAGACTGTCTCACTTAATCTTTGCCATCACCCTGCCAGTACATATTGCTACCATGTTACAGTGGAGGAAACTGAGGCCCAGAGTGGTCAGGCAAATTGCCAGTGTCATCACACAACAGAGTTAAGATGCCAGTGTTTGTCTAATTCCAAAGCCAGTGTACTAGCTCCTAAATGAAGAGGATGAGGATGGAAGACCAAGAAGATGAGAAGGAAGGAAGGAAGGAAACCCTATTATCAATTTCATTGTTTTCCATGATTGAAGTTGAGGACTGAGTTTGCTAAGGTCTCAGCTAGCAAGTGGCAAAACCCAGAACAAAGCTCACACCCTCGAAGTACTCTTCCCACTGTGCCTCTGCTGACTCTCCAGCGTCAGGCAATAATGAAACCATGATAGATCTGGCAATTCATTATGTCTCATTTTACATCTGTATATCTTCTCTAAACCGATACTGGAAGGGTAAAAAACAGCTTCAGAATATTTTTTTATTTCTCCCTGACAGAAATAGTTTTTCTCAATCAAGCTATAATGCAGAAGTGAACAAACTATATATTATACATTCAAATTACACAGAGCAATAAATAATTCTCAGAGGAAATAAGCAATGATTTCCAAAAATTCAATTGACATCCCAAATTAGATCTACATAAGAAGATCAGCCAATTAACTCTGCCAACCGCTCTTTCTATTTTGCTATTCTCACTTGCATTCTAAAATTTTGTTTATATAATTACTTCAGAACCATAGGGGAAGTAAACTCATTTCTATCTTTTAGGGAATAATTGTCTTATTCAAAGGGCAGCAGTTCTATCCATGGATATGAAAACATGCAAAAGAAGAATAACCAATAATTCCTTATACTACGAGACAAAATTGCCTCAGGTTGCAAAAGAAAGAAAAGGTTAGAAAGAGTAACTAAAATAATATCATCATTTACTTAGATAAATGTCAGAGGAAAAGGAAACAGAGTTGGTCTCTGGTTTCTTCTTCCTAAAGCAAAAATTCACAGTAGTGAGTGGAGGAAGAGTCAGCCATTTGATGGATTCTTTACATGGAAATTCAGGAATGTCCATCCTCTAATGCTGGGGATAAGGAACAATGTTGTTTTCCTACCTACACATCTTCAAAATCCCCTTTTTTCAAGACTAAGTCACACTTACTTGAAAGAAATCAGTTACAAAAGACTGTTTCAGTACCAATATGCTCATAGTAGTCCTGTTTGTAATAGAATAAATGGAAATTACTTAACACAAGAAGAGAATGACTAAAGAAAGGATGCAAATATATATCATATTTCTTTGATCCTTAGATGCTATCTATTGTAGGCTTCTTTGGGGGAAAAGACACAGTATGTTACATATTCATCAAATATTTTTATTAACCAATATTGCAATTTACCTGTACAATTACACACTCTTAGAATTGAGGTTGGAGCCTTCTTTATCTGCTCTTCTAGGATAAAATTACATCTGAGTCTTGTGGCCCCGAGGCAACTTGTATGGCTCAGCAAGGACAACGGCTTATCTAACCTAGGCCCATTCAGTTTCTAGGAACCTGAAAAAGTATCCTAGTTCTGTCTGCATTTTCTCTTTGGTTAAACTCATAGTTCTTCTTTTGTCTCCTGAATTACTCACACCATATATTAAATAGCTTCTCTTCAAAGCAATTTGGAAGTTTTTGACAGAGATGTTCAGTGCCTGAGTGATAGACCATCACAATGCATAAATCAGGCACAGCTATTCTCCCAGCTTTGAAAATACTATGATCTACTCTAAAGAATTCGACAATTTCTACTGCCTTTAATTCCATCACATAGGATATGGCAGGCTTTCTTCTGCATACACAATAACTTTTCTTTTCAAAGCCCTGTCATATTGTGATATTTTTCAAGTCATTAGGAAATCATTAGGAATCCATATTTAAGTTAAAATTCAAATGTATTTGGTGTTGTTAAATTGACTGAGATGATATTCAGATGGACAGATGACTCCTACTCTTAGGTAGGATCACATAGTGTCAGGTAATGACAACTACTGTACAGTGTATTCCTCTTCCTGGTCACCTGCGTGTTCCCTTGACACTGATCGTTTTGCATATCCTAATTTCAGAAGCATTAAAATGTTTTTTAAAAACTATTAGAAAATAAAAAACATCAGTAATAGAATCTCATTCAACCATTTAAAAAAGTTGTATTTAAAGGATATTCAAGTTGGGGATGGTATAGCTCAAGTGGTAGAGTGCATGCTTAGCATACACAAGGTCCTAGGTTCAATCCCCAGTACCTCCTCCAAAAATAAATAAGTAAACCTAATTAACTCCCCCCCAAAAATTAATAAAATTAAAATCTTACAAAATTTAAAAAAAAGATATTCAGTCACAAGGGAAGGTACTCACTTAACCAGCTGTTGGACCTGGGATGAGTTACCAGCCTCTCTGTTGAAATAATATTACCTCTAACAGACGGCTTTCATGGAAATTAAAGGAAATAAAGCCAAGATTCTCAAAGTGGGGTTCCTGGATCAGCAGCCTCTGCATCACATGATAATTTGCTAGGAATGCAAATTCTCTAGCATCACCTTCAAGTGACTTTGATGCTAAAGTTTGTGAACCACTGGGATAAAGTATTCAGACATCTGGCACATCCTAATACTCATAGCTTCCAATTTCTAAGCATGTAGCATGTGAAAGGCATTGTGCTAGGTGTTTTCTGTGCCTCATGTCACTTAATAATCAATCCAGCGATATAGCACTGCACTCATTTTGTAAATGAGGAAACTGAGGCCCAGGGAAGCTGAGGAGCTTAGGTTTGTTCTGTACCCAGGTTTCTCATTTTGACACATCAATGTAGTAAGCCACAGATTCAGTCACTTGGTCAACCACATGCTTATCAGTCATGTTTAGTTTATCGCCTCACTTTCTAGATTTAAAAAAGTGACTTCCAGAGAAGGAAAGTGACTTGTCAAGAGTCAAACAGTTGATGGAAGAGCCTGAAGTAGGATTAAAATCTTTGCCTCTTCTAGTCCAGGGCTATTTCCATCTTACTGCCCTAAATTCGGTTTAGACACTCTGATTTCAAAGTAACAAATGGATGCACGTGAAACGCCACTCAGGATATGTGTTTTGTTCCAGGGGAAAACACTTTTCCCCCCCAGAATACTGAAGGACCCCAGATATGTGCCGGGCATTTCGAACTGTCCTCTCCAGCACTCACTTGTATTAAGATTTATATTGTTGACATGCCTTAAGTATTTAGCTCACTGACTGTATCAGAACATTATGGTTTCCTTGAAAACAAGTATTATTTCATGTCCGAAAGGAAAAAAAAGACCAAAAATGTTACTGATCCCAGTATCTGCTAATAAGTTGCAAATTGTTGGCTCTTTTGATGATAGAATATTTGCCTAAAAAATAAAATGTTATTTGGGGGTCCCCCAACCCCGTTTTTCATAATTTCTTCATATACTCACAGGTTGAATTGTTTACAGATGAAAGCTGGGCTACTTGTTTGGGCCATTCCAGGTCCCAATCACAAATTATGTCTTTAAGTCTTCTCTGTGTTTGAATCAGTTAATTATTAGCAATGCTCTTGATAGGAATACACACAAGCCATTATTTATTGAAGTGTGGGATTTTTCGGAAAAACAAAGTTTATAAATTCAGTATTTTTCTGGAAAATCTCAGCTATCTGGGACCAAGACAAAGTGATATTTTGTTCTTTGGAGAAGAAGCTGTACTGTTTATTCAGTGTTCAACCAGAAACTCATGGACTGTGACATTTAATTCTGGCTGTGTTCTCCCCTATTGCTGTGACTGCTCAAGCTTACTGCCCCCAACTGGGGACATTTATTTCATTGTCTGTTACAACAGGATGGTAAACAGGTGCCTGATTTTAAAGTTTAGAGACTAAAAAAGTTCTGTAGCTTCACTAATTTAGGACAGACTCCCTTACTTTATAACCCCTATCATCACCATTTTCCTGAAAAGCATATTCACATTTTGTTGCTGATAAAGAAGACAGTGTACACTTAGATTATCTAATTACCACTTAACCAGGGTAACCAGAAAAACAGCGTCAGCATTTGAAATATGGTGCAAGACTGTGGACTTCTATTTCTATATTAATTACTTAGGTGTTGTTCTCAATGTATGCAAATATCATATACTTCTGAAGTCTCTACTAGTAAACCATGTGGTATAACAAAATAATACTTTCCTTTTTTCATTAAAGTGATGCTCCTTACTCAATTTCACATACAATTCTAAAATTTAATGACCACATATAACAAGATTAGTGTACTGTCTGCTTTTTGTTCTTCCTAGTTGATGTATTAATTCATTTGAAAACTAGGCATATCACTGCAGCACTTGGTTTTTTTTTTTTCCAAAGCATTTCATATACATGATTATTCGGTTCTCACATGAACCCTATAAGCTAATGTGATGTATGTGGGGTTTCCCATTTTACAGATGAGGAAATTGAATAAGAGTCTCACCTATTCATAGTCACACAGCAAGTTTGACTCAAGTCTCCTGAGAGTTAGAAGTCCAATGCGCTATCCATTGCGCTACAGAGCCACCTAAGTCTCCTGAGAGTTAATCCATTTCAAACTTCAGCAGTCCATCATTAACCATAAATCAGGTCACTGCCCTTCCACTAATTATTTCCACTAACAAACTTGATACAGAAAATTTTCAGTGTGTAGAAATCCAGTGAAAGTGAATTTGAGAAAACAAAATTTTAATAATGGAATTAACATGTAAGTACAAAAGGAAAAAAGAAGTCTCCTAGCCAACAACTACTAACCCAGTTTCAGTTTTGCATGGGATGGAGACACACCAACCTAGTGATACTGCTTACTTCTGGGGAGAGGGAAGACAGATGAGATGCAGGCTCATTTCGTCTGTATTGTATTGTATTTGTGTGTGTGTGTGTGTGTGCGTGCGAAGGGTGAAGAATGGGTATCTGTTGTGTTGTTTACATTTGGGTGGGCCTAATAGGTGACTAGTGTTGGGAATGGAGAACAGTGAAGGACCATAAATGGCATTTTATTCTCCTCCCAAATCTCTAATCAAGTGAGTTATAGTGGGCAGACATATGGTGATCAGAGCTTTATTACAAGGCCTGGGTAGATGCACAGACCTTAAATGGATGGCTACAGTGGCCTTTCTAAAATTCACCTCTTAATTACACGTACTGAGTTTCCCAGGTGCAGGCTCCCGCAGGGCAGAGCACTCGTGGAGGGGGGACAGTAAACACAAGCAGATAGACAGGCTCTAAGAAAAGACACTGTACAAGGAGGTAGGTGGAGTGTGGTCAGTTCCTTCTCTAAACTCACCTATCAGACTGATTATACTTTCTCCACTAGGGAGACACTAGAAGTGTCCCCCATCCTTTGCCTCCCTCAGGAGCGCACTATTCCATCACTCCATGGAAACAAGGGAGAGTGCTGGAGGTGAAGTGTTTCTCCCTGGCATTAATCAAGATTAGGGGACAGATGAATAATATCCCTTATGGACAGGTCACTCCCGAAGACTTAGTGCTGTTTGGAGGTGCTTCTCTTCATTTGGGAGACACGTCTTTTTTTTTTTAACAGCTCATAAACTTTGTATTTGCTTGTTCCCTTCTCTTTGGACAAGTCTGATAGATGAGACCACATGAATCTGTGGCCTCTCCCAGCTTGAATCCATGGACTAGATTTTGTCTTCCTTTCATCAACCTTACTATACACGGTGAATAACAGTAAAGACTTGGTGACAAAGCCATATAGATTTCAAATTCTGACATTTATAGATGCTGTCTTCTCAAAGATGTACATATTCCTCTGGCAATATCATGTAATTTCAGGCATGGCTGTTGTCACATCAGGAATCAGATGGTGGAGGCCATGAAGGGATCTTCCTGGCCCCCTGGACACAGTCCTACTGGCTCAGCCTCACCCCAGCTCTTTCATAAGGTATCCAGAGCGTTAGCCACAAGAATGGCTGTTAATGGCATGACTCTCAAGAAAAAAATGATTGAACATTTTACTAAGTGAACTCTCTTTTGACCAAATAGCAGCAATTATACCTTTTCAACATTTGATTAATATGACATGCTCACCAGAAATCATTCAGAATTTAGTTGTCTAACAGTAATTCACCAAATATTTCCTGAATATCCAGTGGTGCCAGGCACCACAGATAAAAGAGGAATAACACAGGGTTGTTCTGTGGTACGGAAACTCGCCGTCTTGCTAGGGAGAGAATTAGAGAAGTGAGTAATTAGGATACAAAGTGGGAGATGGGGAAGGAAAGATAAGTTGGTACAAGAAGTGCAGGGCCTTTTATGTAGAACTAGAAGTTTGAACTTGACCTTTAGCCACTAGCCATTCATCAGTGGCTGCTCAGGAACGGAGAGACTGTTTGGATTTGTGTTTGGGGACTCTTAAGTTTAGAATCATGGAGGACAATGGACAGGGGAGAGAGAAAGGAGCAGCGCACCAGTCATCTGGGAGAAAATGGTGCGGCTCGACTTCAGGCAATAAAAGATGAAATTGCCACTTTCATTGTTTTTAAATCACATTTAGAAAATACAAAGTTCTGTACTAAAGATTGTGAGTGTCATGAAGAAATAACATAAAGGCCTTTAACTGGGGAGCTAACCAGAAATTGTTTTGCCGAAATTCTTCTCCCATATCATATCTCACATCTAAAACCAGAACCAACTCCTTCCTGCCGTGGAAAGAAAGGTTTCCGTAATGTTTACACAGATCATGGTGGGTTGCTGAAAGTATCTGTAGAATTCTAAAGTGTATTTACATGTAAAAGAATTTAAATCCCAAGAAATTATAATAAGACTACATACATTCAATAGAAAACTGATTCTAATAAATTTGGGGGGCCAACTTACCCCTCTAGCATTTTATACACTTACCTTTTTTTATTGAAATATAATGACACACAATATTATATTTGTTTCCTGTGTACAACATAGTGATTTGACATTTGTATATATTGTAAAATGATCACCACAATAAGTCCAGTTACCATCTGTCACTATACAAAGTTAATACAATATTATTGGCTGTACACTACATCCCCATGACTTATTTATTTTATGATTGGAAGCTGGTACCTCTAGAACTTTCCACCCTTTTTGCCCCTTAACTCACTGTCCCCTCTGGCAGTCAGCAGTCTGTTCTCTGTATCTGTGAGTCTGAGTTTTTGCTTTATTTTGTTTGTTTTTTTAGATTCCACATATAAATGAAATCATATGGTATTTGTCTTTGTCTGATTTATTTCACTTAGCTTAATACCTTCAAGGTCTGTCCATGTTGTTGCAAATGTCAAGATTTCATTCTCTTTTAAGGCTGACTAGTATTGCTGTGGGGGGGGTGCGCGCGCGTGCGTGCGCGCACTAAGGAAGTTTTCAGCCATTGTTTCTTCATATAAGTTTTCTGTCCCTTTCTCTTTCTCTTCTTCTGAGACTGCTATAATGCAAATATTATTCTACTGATGCATCCCCACAGGCTCCTTAAGGAATCTTGGTTTTCGAAAATTCTTTTTTGTTTTGCTGCTCTGAGTGAGTGGCGTTGCTTTGTCTTCCAGCTCATTGATCCATTCTTCTGCTTCATGCAGCCTGCTGCTGAAGCCTTCTAGTGTATTTTTCAGTTCAGTTATTGTATTCTTCAGCTTTGTGACTTCTGTTTGGTCCTTTCTCACATTTCCTCTTTATTCAAGTTATCAGTGTGTTCATCCATTCTTCTCCCAATCTCGGTGAGCATTTTTATGACCATGACTTTGAACTCTTTATCAGGAAGATTATTTATCTCCATTTCCTTAAGGCCTTCCTCTGAGATTATGGCTCATTGTTTCATTTGGAACATATTCCTCAGTGTCCTCATTTTGCCTGACTCTGTGTTTTTCTCTATGTGTTGGGGAAACAGTTACCTCTTCCAGTCTTGAAGGAGTGGCCTTGTGTCGGAGACGACCCCTGGCCATCAAGGGGCATCCCAGGAGTGGGCTGCACCTGCCTGCCGGCTGTGGCAGGACCACGGCAGCTGTTTACCTTTCTGTATCCCCTTCCCACTGCCTGTCACAGGGACTTGCTTCTAGTAGAGATTCTATATTGATACACTCAGCAGTACTTTTTATCGAGTACCAGCCAGGTGCACGATAATGGGAATCAGTGTTGAAGTGTTGAAGAGGCTTCCATGAACAACATATAATCATCCCTGCCCTCCCAGCATTGACAGTCTATTAGGGACAGGAAATTTCTGTGCCATGTGAGGAAGCTTATGACAGGGGACGCGTGGGAGAGGTAAGGACGTCCAGAGCACAGCATCTCACCCACGCATAGAGGCCAGGGAAGCCTTCTGAAGAAAACAAGACAAGAAGCAAGTAGAAGGTAGGGAAATGAAGAGGGAGCAAAGAGTGTGTCACACTGAGGAAAGCACATCTGCAAAGACCAGGAGGACAGAGGACAGCACAGTGCATTTGCTCGCAGGAAAGACACTCCTGACGGCTGGGCTGCAGAGAGCCAGTGGGAATGTGGCAGGGTCAGGATGGCCAGATAAGCCAGACCCAGATCATTAAGTTCTGTAAATAACATTAGCACCGGGGCTGGCACAAAAAGTAAGCACTGAAAAATGACTGAATAAGTGAACCACTGTATAATCGCCAAAAGCTGTAAATAGCCCAATGTCCGTCAGCTGGTGAATGGATAAACAAATTGTGGTACATCCACGCTTTATAGCATCCTGTCTATCTACCCAAATCAATTTATGCATTCAGTGTAATCCAATGGAAATCTCAACATGATTTTCTAAATAATTTGGCAAGATGATTTGAAAACGTACAAAGAAAAGAAAAGGAAACACACTAGCCAAGACCATTATGAAGAAGAACAAGATTGAGGAACTTGCAAATCTGAAATCAAAACTTATTATTAAGCCATAGTAATTTTAACAGTGTGGTTTTGTTACAAGGATTGATAAGCAGATCAACCAAACAAAATAGAGAGTCCCAGAGGAGACTTCTGTGAATATGTGGACTTGGCCTTTGACAAACCCAGCATTGCAAATCAGGAGAGAGACTCTTAAAGAATGGTGCAGGGACTACTGGTTTTCTATAAAGAAAAGGAAAAGGATCCTTACCTCTTAGTAGACACACAAAATCAATTATAGAAGGATTCAAAACCAAAGCATGAAAAGCAAAAGCTAAATCTTTTATCAAGAAAATGTGGTTGCATGTATTTATGAACTAGCACTAGAGAAGAAATTCTTAAACATAACACACAAAAAGTTCAAACTCCAGAGGGAAAAAAAATGATACATTGGACTATGTTCAATTTTTTGATTCTCTGCATCAAAAGGCATCCTTTTAAAAAGTAAAAACAGAAGCAACAGATATAACTAACAAAGTATTAGTGTCCAGAATATAGAAAGAATTCCTACAAGTCAACATCAACAACAAAATATATAGAAAAAATGATGAGAGACAGAGAAAGGACAGGCAGGAAGGAAGGAAACAGGGAAGGAGAGAGAGGGTGGAAAATATCAGAGATGACCAGAAGAGAAAGTCTGAATGGCCACTAAACTCAAGATGTTAACCTCAGTAATTAGGGAAATTCAAATTAAAACCACAATGAGATAACATTTCATACACATTAGACTGGCAACAGTTTTAAGTCCTGAGAATATCAAGTGTTGATGTAACTGTGGGGCATCTAAAAGGGTGGTGTAAATTGTTAGAACCACTTTGGAGAACCATTTGGTAATAAAAAGCAAACTTTCAAATGTACATTTCCACAGTCCAGCCCAGGGCAATTCAGCACCTCCTAAATGCCCTAGAGGATCTTTCACACTTGTCCACAGAGAGGCGTGTACAAGATGGTCGTGAAGTATTCTTTGTAATGGAAAAAAATAGATATATAAATTATCGTTTAGTCATACAGTGGAATAAAGCAGTTAAATGGATGAAATACTTGCATGTATCAAATTTGAAAACTCTCAAAAATACATTTTTGCATGGAAAATAAGTTGTAGAATCACACAGTAAGGTATGATTTACTTAAATTTAAAATGCGCAAAAATACGACATATTATTTAGAGATACTTATATATGTAATTACATTTTTTTAAATATGCAACGACTGGGTAAACTAAGTTCACAGTTACAGTTACTCTTATGCAAAGAGGAAGAGGGGAATTTGATGTGGGGGGAGTGCACAGAAAGCTGCTTCTGTCCATTTCTTGTTTTATTTTCCAGCTAGGTGATGTGTGGTACACGGATGCTTTCTGTATCATTCGTAATATCTTCTTGTGTGCCTGCAATATTTCATTACTTTTTTAAACCTGATAAGTTCGATTCAGATATTCCTCTGTTTGAATCACAGATTGCTTAAACATATGTATTTACATTTCGCACAAGAAGGATTTTCACATTTCTTGTTTCATTTTACCTTCCTAGTAGCATGATTCTGGATGGAGGACACAGTGAGACACATTAAGTGACTTTCCCGGGCTAATAAATTGAATGACAGAACCACAACTGGAACCAGCTCTTTCACCCCCATCATGGCCTCCTCCAGCCCAGCTGCCACTCAGTGTCAGGGAGAGAACCGGTGCCATGGAGACGGTCTGAAATGGCTGGATCAAAGGGAGGAAGGGGCTCCAAATCGCTCCGAATAGCGCTCCACAGACCTCGTGGAGCAGAGAGCTTGTCTCTAGAGCAGATGCTGGTGGTCAGTGGGGTGGGACCACTGCAGAAACGCGTGGGCGGGGTAGAGCGAGCGGACTGCCCTTCTCCTCACATTTCAGATCCTAACCGTCCTTGTCACCAGCATCGCAGTGTTTCAAACCCCCACTCAGAGCGTGATTAAAGCTTGGTCTCTGTATGTGTAAAATACGGTGCCTGTTTGACCGCAGCATCCCATAAAAACAAATTAGGTGAGCGCGGTAGTAATTCAGGTGCAAGATGTGAAATGAACCCAGCGTAGGCAGAAAGACACGATAATGGTTTTAGGTGGAATTAACTTATGGCCTTCTGGGAGGCAGCCCTTTTTTCTAGCCCAAGCCCCTTTCACAGGCCATCTGGCTCCCCGAGTGGGCAGGCCTAGCACATCAGGGATCAGAAGAGCACGACCATCTTGGAAAACTACAAACATGCATCAGAAGGGCCTTTCCATTTTTGTTTAGCAAAGGGAAATGTAAAAAATATATCAACTGATGTTACACCAAAATTCTTATTTGCTGACACATTTTCATAACTATTAGGCCTGTGGAATTAGTCACTATAATGCATTCAGTTAGTTCAAATGAACTCCTGAAAGGAATTACATATTTGTTCATAAAGTAATTTATAATGAATTATTAACAAGGCTTCAGTTCAGTGCATACATGGTTTATTTGCAAACTGAGATCGTCCTTCACTGAGCAGAGTCGTGTACCTACACCTGACAGTCCTACCATTTGGAATGAATGAATGAGCCAGTGCTTCATTGCCAAGGAAGAAAGGCAGTGAAGCTGTGGCTTCCTTTTCTCATGCGATTTCTCTGAGTTTCTGTACTTACTGAGCTTCTGTTATAAAAAGGATGTGGATTGCCAGAATATCTTGCATTCAACATTGTTTTTATTAAAGACTCTTCATTCATTGTTTCTAAATACAACTGGAATTTCAACCCACCCCATGGCTTCAAATGTAAATAATATGTTGTACTTTCCCGCTGAATTCCAGGTTGGGTTTCCATCCAGCTGCCCATCTCCACTAGGTTGTGTTATTGAGGCCTCAGTCTTTCCGTGTCCACAACAGATCTTCTCACTCGTACCCCAAAACTGCTTCTGATTTAACCATCTTGGTTACTGACAACTCTATCTTTCTCATTATTCAGGCCAAAAACCTCAAAGCTCATCCTCCTCGACTTTTTTCTTTCCCTTGCATCACATCTGTGTATCCTTATATCCAATATTTCATTTTAATCTATCTCCAAAACATGTCAAGAATTTAACCTCATCTTGGCACCCCTACACCATATGACCCTGTTTTAATCTACCATCATCTCTTGGCTGGGTTATTTTAGTAATCTCAAAACTTCCATCCCTCCTGCTCTGGCTCCCCTTTGGTGTATTCTCAACGTCAGAATCAAAGTCAAAGTGTTTCTTTAAACAACTAAGACACATCATGGAACTTCTCTGCTCAAAACCCTTTAACAGTTTTCCATCTCATTCAGCGTGCAGGCCGGATCTGGGTCCCATTACCAATGCCACCTCATCTATTTCCATTCTCCCTGTCACTGGCCTCTTGGACGAAATCCATGAATGAATGAATCATGGGCACTGCTTCTGGGTGTCAAGGTCAGTATAGCCCCACAGGAAGAGCACAGACCCAGGGTTAAAATCCAGTGCACCCACTTAATAGTTTTCTTAGCCAAATTACTTAATTTCTGCATTTCCTTAACTATAAAATGGAGATAACACATACAGTGGTAACAAAATGAAAGAAGTTATATAAACCGCCTGCCGTATATTTTATGGTCAATGCCGGGGAGTTGTTTTTAGTATCACTTCTTCATCTTTAATGGAGATATCTGTTTATCATGGTATAGCTTTGAAGCTCTTGTGGAGCAAAAACTATTCTACAAACTTTGAATAGCAGCAGCGAACACTGCTGAACATTTCACCTCTCGTAAAGCCTCTTGGTATCTGTGATATAGTGAACTTGGCTAGTTCATTTATTCATCCATTTGGCAAACATTTATTGAATGCTGACTTTGTGTGTCAGGCACTGTTCTTAACATAGGAAATATGGCAGTGGGAAAAAAACATAAAAATTCCTGCTCTCACAAAGCTGAAGTGTTAGTGCAAAGCAACAAAATAATAAAGATAAGTGAGAAGAGTATTTAGTATTTGGAGGTAAGCACCAAGTGAAAGATAAAAAGCAGGCAAGGAGGATATGAAGAGGCGGGGTGAAGTCTTGGTAGGAGAGTCGGGAACAACCACATCTTCTCTCTCAGACCGTTGCTGGGTCCTCCGGTGGCTCCTCTCTCTCTTTTGGAATCTCTGCCCACAGCCCCTTCTCCAGTGCCCTGCACCCTCTGTGAGCGATTTCAGGACACCCTTTGACAACCTCACTTATCCAGTGATTGGCTTCCAAATCTTCATCTGGTCAGGGTAGACTCCCACTGCCTTCACTCCTGGACACCGCCATGTGCACGTCCGAAGTCCCAGTGTCTGGAATGAACTCATTCCTCTGCCCCCTTAACCCAGGCCTCCTTGTGACACTGCCTCCAACGCTGGGCACTTCAGTGGACTTCACCGCCTCCCTCTGCTTCACTTGCTGGGGAGAATCAGGCACGCAGCGGGTCAGACCTACTCCATAATGTCTCTCGAATCCTCCGCCTCCTCTCAGTCATCTTCATGTCCCTGAACTCAACGTTACCTTTCATGGGAAATTACATTCTAAATCCTTTTCTCTGTCTCCACCTCCCCAACCCATCTCCCACCCTGCTGCTGGATACGTTTCTTAAAAGTAGAAATTTGATCACATCCCTCATTTGTCCCAAGATGCTCTCCTTTTCCCTGTAAATAATCCCTAGCCCCAGCAATAAACACGCCCCACCGGCTGACCCCAGACTTCCTTTCCGTCTTCGTCTCACCCTCCACAGCCCTCCCCAGACTCCCGTCTTTGTGGTCTTGCCCACTGGTCCTGCTCATTCCAGCCTAAGCCCCTGCTCGCCATGGCCGTCATCAGAAAAGCCCTCACGTCTCCCATCTGTCCAGGCCCCACTCATCACGTTAGCCTCTGATCCCCAAAGTGACCTGTGTGCACTGCTGGGGATGCACAAGAGAATCCACTGAGGGGCAGAATTAGAAAAGAAAATTCCGTTTCCGCTTATTTGTTATACTGAGCTTTACTAATACGTAACATGCGCACTGATGCTGGAGGCCCACTCAGGTGGTATAGTAGGAGGTGTTCTGAGGGAAAGGGGACTGTGTTGGGGGCTCTCAGTTACTCACGGTTCCAGCATATTGTGGGAAATGCTAGTCTAAATGTGCCTGATTATGTGGTTTTATGGCTTATATTCTAAGAAGAAGGAGAACTTTATTATACTTGATCCTGAGATGAGCAATGATCATTAAACCTTTTTATTATACATAAGATTGGGGAAAAGAGTTGGCAAGTTTAAAGCTGAGTTGGCTTTTTCCTTTCAAAAAAGATAAGTATTCTGAAATCTCTGGCCTTTTCTGTGAGGAAAAATGGCTGTCGGGAGCCTGCTCCCCTGCAGATATTTTAAAAGGGATAAAGAAGTACACATCTTCAGAAAAAGATGATATTTGGATCATGAGTGAAAAATGAACTGTTTGTCCAAATAAATTTTGCCATACAGACGGCATTTTAAGACTGGAAGTGTAGAGGTGTTCTCACTGTTACAAGATATTATTGCTGATAGAACATGTGTCATGTGTTAAAATGCCTCAGCTATACACTTAAAAACTTAGAATTTAATTTTCTAACCTGCTTTAGAATTTTCCAAATAAACAATTCCAATGGGTTTTTTTTAAACCCATTTGCGTTCGTGTGTGTGTGTGTCTATCCCACAACAGAATCTAAATAGTTGCCAACAATAAATGATTGAAATGATTGAATTCAGTGGAGTACATATTCAGGGAAGGTAGACAATTAAAAAAAATAGAAAACTTTTGCATAACTGTTGGGAGGGATTGGAAAAAGACTTAGTAAGTGCAGATATCAATGCACTTTTCCATTTGGAACTGCACATTTTTGAGCAAATATTCAGTGGTGCTTTGTTAGCAATTGCAACAAAGATGAATGAACCTAAATGTATATCACTATGGAAATGGACAAATAAACTGTGGTCTAGTCACACAGTGTAGTTCTCTACAACTGCAAAAATGAGGGAACTAGAGCTATATGCAACCATCTGGATAATTTTCAAATACATTGAGCAAAAACAAGAAGCAAATTGCAGAAGGATATATAGCGTTGAGATCATATATATGTCATTTAAGAACCTACAAAATAGTATCAAACGCGGAGTTTGTTGTTTTAGGTCTGCCCACATGTAATAAAAGTAGAACCACATACATGGGGCTGAGGCACACCGAATTTAGATAATAATTGCTTTTGGAGGAGAGGAGAGGGAATGGGATCTGGTGAGGATCCTGAAAGAGCTTTAATGGTTATTTTTGTTTGATCACTCACCTTGGTGGTGGGTACATGGGTTTTTCCTTTTATTTTTCTCTTTGCTTTTATGTACACCTGAAATATTTCATAATGAAAAATGCTTTTTTCTATTGAAGATGGTTTTCTTTTAAAATCCCTTTGAGGAAGTTACAACAATGACAAATTTGTAGACATATCCATGACAAAACCATTCTGAGACACCTCATTAATTTTAGAAAGCTGTCATGAAACTGCTCTGGCTTTCTGGAAGTGTGGGTTCTCATGTTTTTCTAACCACTGAGGGAACTCCCTCAAAGTGTTAAATGTGAACCACCAGCAGGCTAAACAACCTAGAGTAATACAACCTTTCAGGATTTAAAAGCGGGTGGAAATGTAGAGGTGGGGGTGGGAGCTGGTCAGTGTTTTCCACTTTTAAGCATCTTTCTATGTTCCTCCAATAATTTCTAGTACCACAATGTCTTCCAGATCCATAAGAAAATCAAACAAAAATGCATTAGTAATGATAAAACAATCCATTCTCATTAAATCGTCTCCAGGTTGATTTCAGATTCGATTTTCCAAAAGACTCAAGAAAAAAATTTGGTAGAAAATCTACATGTCTAAGCCAAGATAATGAAAGATTTCTGTTTGTTTAACTGGGGGAAATATTTGTTTTCAATTTATTTAATAGATGACTTCCACTTAAGAAACCAAACTCTATAATGCTAACATTGTTCACCTATGTCTTAGAACTCAAGAAGCAATTGTTAATAAAACAAAACATTACCAACTTAGCAGATAGAATTCAAGTTGCATGGCTTATGGTTGAATGAGGTGAAAAAGTGAGTTCCAAAAAATAGATTCGAAGTCTATTAAAAGAGCCATTTTAGCCTCTTTAAAATAAAAAAGGAGTAACAATTAAAGGAAGCTTTGGGGTATATGATGTAAAGGGGAGAGAATTTGTGGTCAGAAGTATCCAATTATAGGCATGACCTGGACAGGTCATTATAACTTTGCTTAGCTTCACTTCCTCACTTGTAAAATGATAATAGCAAGATTATTTTGAGGATCAAGTAAAAAAAAAAACGTGCTTCATTATTATATACCACTACTTGATTTTTTAAATGCCAATTTTCCTAAATGCCCAAAAGATCCCAATATAAGTTCAAAAGCTCCCAAGAACTCATTGTTGTTTTCTGAATTACTGTACTTAATCATCTCTAAATTATTTAGAACAAAAATCATAGAAGACTCACTTTCCATAGATAAAATACTAAAAAAAATTTTTTTAGGAAAAAAAACTTTAGGGAAAAGAAAATTTTGTTGGAAAATAATTAACAGCATCCGGTTAATGGTTCCCATTTTCTTCCTTTTCTGTTAAAGTAAAATATGAATGTTTTTAGTGCTCCAGGTTTAAATAAATTTGAGTTTATATGAAAAAATATATGGTCATAAAAAAGCTACAAGCCTTGAGGTTGTAAAAACAGCATCTTAGATACTGAGTTTCAGGGGTTAGGAGGGGGGTAATGGGTATTTACTCTCTGTAAAGACAGAGAGCAGGTCCTCAAGGCATTTTCAGTCATGTGAAAAAGACAAACATATACATGAAATTAAACACCGTTGGAGTCCAGGGCCACCACCTACATTATGTAGCTGGGCACAGCCTGACACCACATTGGGGCATGTATGAGCTATTTGCTTACACAGGGAACCATAGGTGTGCTGTTGCCAGGCTACGCATGTGAGAAACACACAGTCTCCCTCATCAAACAACTGGCAGCTCAGTGGAGAAGACAGCACGAGAAAAGACACAGAGGCAGATCCGTACCAAGGAGTTGAGAGTGCAGCAACAGCCACAGAACATAATGGAGCTGAGGGCTCGCAGGGAGACTGAGCCTCGCTGATCCTGAAGCATGAGGGGCAAGAAGTTTCTGAGGAAAGGTAGGACAGGAGCTTTCCAGGCCGATGGGCAGTCATGGCTGAGGTACAGAGACAAGAAAGAGTCCAGCGTAGCCCCGGAGCTGCAAGGAGCCTGGTGTTAGGAGACTCTATGGCGTGAAGCACTGGGCAGTAAATATGCGCCAGCTCACAAAGCCAGGTGTGGCTTGGGTGATGTGGTCTAGCATTACAGCCGTGGATGTGCCCACCAGCTTCAGAATTGCCCACGTCGATGAAGACCTGTCTCCCACAGGTACCCTATCTAGCCCTTAGGTCAGCCTAGAGCTTGACGCTTTACTTGGGACCATTTCTGTCTTCCAGTGCACCTGCCATTAGACTTACTAGTCCTTCGCTCACTACTTTCTTTTTTGGTTCATGAGTACTTCCTTCTATCATGTACCACTGACCGTTTACCTAACTCTCCATCCCAATGAATTAGACCTAGAGCTTCCTTAGGTAGTTTTACAACATGCCATCAGCATACAAATCATTTTCTTTCATTTAAAATAATAATTATTTGTGTTCACCTAATCACAGAAGCAGTGTAGTGCATCATAACTTACTTACCCAGTGTGCTATTGTTAGACATTTTGGTTTTTTTCACTATTTACTACCATAAATAGTATGAGATGAACAGCCTTGTATGAACTAAACCTATGTCATTTATTTAACATCTGTGATTTTCTCCTGAGGATAAATTTATAGAAGTGTAATTGTTGAGTGAAAAATGCATATGTTAAAATTTTTTTAACGTATTTCCAAACTGCTCTTGGTAAAAGTTGCTCCAGTTTTCCCTCCTACCCTTGTGTAAGGAAAGGGCCAATTTCTCTGTTTTCCTAGTTATTTTTCAATCAACATAACTAGGCTGGGTCTGCAAAGCAGCCCTGTGTCTCCTTCGGGCATGTTCAATCAGCATACGGAAGATCCTGTGGGATGATTAGAGGACAGATATTCGTATCCTGATTAAAGGAAATACACTCATCTACTGAGAAATTAAGTTGTGGAAATTCCACAGTAGCAAGCAATCAGAGACAAAGCCCTTTTAGTGCTGCTTCTCCTAGATCAGTATTTGGTCCATGCAAACAGCAGGCATGGCTTCTTTGGCCCATGTTTTAAAATTGGGAAATTGAACATAAAAATCTAGATTTACGGTTTCTCTAAGGAAAAAAAAATGAGACATCTGGAAACGCTATGCCACAAGGCACGACCGACAAGAGCTAAGAACTGCTGCCCCTTCAGACGGAGGCGGTCCCTCCCGGCGACCACATACATAATCTGCCTGCCTGGCTTCATTCATTTATGTTACCTGCCTGATCCCTGCCAGCATTTGAATTTGAAATGCCACCCTGAGTACTGTTTCTGCCCTGAAATAATAGTAGAATTCTGTTGGAACAGAATCCTAACAGAGATTTAGGTATACTGAAAAGCAAGCCATGGCCTCTGATGAAATACATCAACCGTAGCAGGGCTTCTGCATTGCCGCGTCGCCTGCAGTTCACTATAAAGAGATTTTACCAAAATATGTTTACATAAATATATAGATAATTTGTGTATGAAATATGCATGCCTACAAATGTAATTGCTAATCTATTATTAGAAATGTATGCAACAAAAGACTTCAAACAAGAAATACAAGGATTTTGTTCACATATACTTTCCAATTTAATTCAAACTCAAACTGCAGTAAGCTTACTTGGAAAAATAATAGCCAATTAAAAATTTTAAATATCTAGCCCATGATCTGAGGACAGAATTATGTTCATTTCATTAAGTTCAAAAGCGTAATTAGACATATATCTACGCATGGTGTCAGAATTCTGCAAGCAGTTAGTTATGCAAGACCATGCAGGAATTAAAGCCTGTGAAATGTCTTCCAAAATCTATTCAACTGCAACATAAATACAACCATGTGGAGTAAAGATGGCAAAACCCCCAGGAGAAATCTGAACAAATGATAGGAGTATATGCATATACCTTTGTTCAGAAGAAATAGAGCTGAGGTTTATTTTAGTAAATCTTAGTTAAACATATCAAGAGGATTTATGCTAAGGTTGGCAAGTGATATAGAGTTCTTTTAAAGCACAAGGCATGGGTCTTAAGATGTCCTATATAAAGTGATTTATATGACAAGTAAGAAAGAGAATGTTTTAAAGGTTTGTTTTATTTCAATGACTTTTAAGATAAAAATAAATGCCTTCTTCACCAAGGCATCTATTGCCCTGTGAATACATATACACAGTAGCGATAGATTAGATGAAGAATTTAGAAATGTGCCCAATATGGTTAACTTAAAACACCATAGTGTCTACTCTACTAGTTTTCCAGGTCTTAATATCCAATTTAGTTTTTCATTCTTATTTATCAAGGAGAACTTCAAACATATACAAAAATAGAGTAGCATAAGGAACCTCCATTTACCCATCACCCAGCCTCAATGACCATCAAATGTTGGCCAATCACTTGATGCCGTACCCACGCCACCAACCACCTTGCCCCTTCAGTGTTAAATTGAAGCAAATCCCAGATATCATAACATTTAATCCATAGATGTTTCAGTATGAATCTCTAAAAGATAAGGACCCTTTTTTACTTAAACATAACCATACTACCATTATCACACCTGAAAATAAGAAATAAGTCCTCAATATTGTCAGATATACTAGTAGTGTTCAGACTTCCAAATGCGTCATAAATGTCATAATTTTTATTGCTTATTTTAAAATCAGGTTTCAAATAAGGTAGTTACATGGTAGTTGCTGCTTTGCCTTTTATGTTGCTTCATGTTGTGAGGGTCCCCCTCCACCTCTTTTCTTCAAATTTATTTCATAGAGCAATTCAGGTTTTAAAGTAAAAAAACTATAGGAAATCAAATTAAAACTTGGCTTTTGTCTTTCAAAAAATTAGTATCTGATTGCAACGGGGAAAGGGGGATCAGTGTATGGTAGCATATGTGTTAGGCATAACTCTTGTCCTTGAGTTCTGAGTAATACCGTCATGGTCATAGAAAACATTTGTCTAATACAGTTAATGAACTGAACTGGGAATGTTAGGTGTGTGGGGAGGTGCTTGGTAAATTCAGGCAGCAGCTAGCTGAAGTTCTTAGTGTACTAAGGATGTGCAGACACAGGGTAATGAGGAGAAGACGCTGGAGAGGAAGGAGGCAGAGTTATATGTCATCTGCAGTTTGCCTTGGTTTAAAATAAACAAGGTGCCCTCTTTGGACTGAAGCAGTACTAGGCCCTCGGAGCAGCAGCGCTTGCCCCGACAGCCCGGATTTCCTTGTGGGCGTGCCCAGGGTGGACCGGGACGTGTGGGCATCCTGGATGGGCTAGTGGCTTGATGCCCCCTTAAATGGTGGTTTTTCACATATTTGTGCAACATTTATCTAATGAGCATGTGTGAAAAAATATTTTCTATGAATAAAAATTGCAGACCTTTTTGTTCAAATTCAGTCTGAGGTATTTATTTCATTCTTGATATACCACCATATTTTAACATGTTTGGAATTGTTCATGTCACAATTTTTCTACCACTCATAACTGGATAGTGTTAGTCATCAAACTCACTGAAAATAAGCTTCACTTCTATGAGTATGCCCCAAGTGTATTCAGATTTTCTTTTCTTTTGGACATCATATTGGCAAAATATTTTTCACTTTTCTCTGTTTGACTTTTATCCATATTTTATTGAGTGAGGCAACTTCTTGAGAAATGTATTAAAGGCTATAAAGTTGGTAAATGAAATAAATACTCTGTCCCTAGAGAACATCACCAGTGTATGCTTTATCCAGTTTCTGTTTCAGCTAACCACCATTTCTGAGTAGGGGACTGTCAGCTGGTAGGTTGTAAGACAGTGGACGCAGGCCTGTGGTCCCAGCATCCACAGCAGACACAGGCTGTATGGGGGAGAAGTGTCCTCTTGTGCTTTTGGAGAGAGCAGTTTTCCAGCTGATGCTGACAGTGACATCTTGACAGATTTGTAAGGTGTGGCCTGTGGGAACCTGGGTTAGTCCAATCATTTTATGGAGAAAACTGGGCGTTCTGAATAGCCACAGTCTCTTTCCCTACTGCAACTGCTGTGTACACTGCTGTGCAGTCTAGACTGGCAGTCCAGGACTGTAGCTTGTCAGGGTAGAAGAGTGAGGAAGAGGGGGTCTCTTTACCAGTATTACACTCTGCCTTGATCACTTTATGTCACTGTACTCCTGGGTCCCAATATTACATTTTCTCAGTGAATTCACACCCCTACCCTCATTCCACCCACCCACCCACCCCTCCACCTCCCACAGAGCTACATTTTCCCAGTGCGAGGTTTCTGATTCTCACTAGCAGATATATCAAGAATCAATTCTTTGTTCAGATGCCCTCATTCTTAGGGTAAATTTCCTTTCAGAACTTTCTGGGATCGTCTCTTGACAACTGATCTCTATCAGGGCCACTTCCTTGCAAGAGAAGCATTGAACCTCAGGGCAGGAGGCATCCGTCTTAATCCCTCTCCTCCAAGGAGATTCCTTGGCTTCCATGCAAACGTCCCCTGTCCCCTCCTCACCACAACGAAGGAGGATGGGAAAGCAGGGCCTCTGTCAGGCCAACAGCTGTCTGGTTACTGTCTTCTCCAGGACAGCACCACTTGCCTTTCACGTCCAGAAGTAAAAGGGGCCACTTGAGGGTGTTCTTCCAATAGAAACCTCTGCCCCCAAGGTAATGTTAATCAACGAATGACTAAATGACCAAACAAAACGGACTCTCCCAGCTGTGAGCATGTGTGCGTTCAGTGCTGACAATTCCCACTGAATTAAACTGTTTATTACCACATGCTCCTTGGTGTACTCATCTTCTAAAACTGTTAGAAGCTTTGTTTTAGAATTAAAGTGTCAACCACCTATTAATAAAGAATTTTTGACAGGGTAAGAAGAGCTTGAGTTTAGGTATGGCCAGTTGTTACCCACCTTAAGTGGGACAGAAAATCTATTATACTAATGTGCCTTTGGAGTAGGCAAATTTTTTAAATAAATTGTTTGTGAATTAAGTGGGTTTTAATTGGGGAGGGTGAGTGATGTCCAGTGTGATTGATCTTATTAAAAGAATAAATCTTTCATGCGTGAAGTTTTAATATTTCAACCAGGAGATTAGCACTCTTACATTGCAAATCTCATTTAAATTGTTTGCCAAGGGCTTGAATTAAAAACAAGTTATGATAATATAAAGCCATCATGGCCAAAAACCAGTGATAGATAACTTTCAGTGGGTTTCAGGATAATTGTTCATCCAACAAAATGGTTTCCAAGTCAAATTTGATACATCTGTTCAAGACAATGCTTAGTGATGTGCTAATTACCTTCAGTAGTTTATTACTTTTAAAAAGTGTTAAAATTAGTTATATCTAGAGAAGGAACTCCGATTCCTTTGTTGCGATGAATAATGCAAAGGTTTGTTTAAATTCATGCAGTCCTATTTATAAAAGAACACCTGGGTAGTTTTATTTTGAGCTTAGAACAAAACATAAAATTGTTGAGAACATGATATTTAAATGTACTCATTTACATTCTTAGGCAGATCAGCAGTGGTAAAATCGCTTTGCTGAGGATATAGAAATCTAGATCAGGGGTGCTCTAACAAGAGTGGCCTTCAATGAGGGGGAAAGGAGGAGAATGAGAAGACATCAGGATGCTGGTACTGAGCCCCTCCCCCTGGCGGAAGGAAAGAGGGCCAGGTGCCCATCTTCCTGTTAGTCATGGCAGAAAGGGAAAGACTTTTATGCTGAGACTCAACTTTTATTCTATTCTTTCCCCATCACCCTCCTTTCATCCACTCCGAGCTTAAATGTGCACCTTCTCCCACTCTTCCCCCCGCCCCACACATGCACCCCCCCCAAACCTCTCTCTGTTAAAATCTCCTCCCAAAGTTCTCTTCCCACGTCCTTGGGTCAGTTGGTTTCATGGGCCACATCAGCCTCAGAACGCCTGATATCCTGACCTGAATCAAGATCAAGGGGGCTGGGCCACTGACTGGATGGCATTGGTTGGCATTCCATTACCCATAATGGGAAAGAGGTGGATCACCACAGGGCTAAATCTGACATGTTCCCACACATGACTCCTTAGCCCACAGTGTAATTTGGCCTGCTCCTGGGAAGAAGAGAGAATCCACAGGTGAAAAGTGGAAACCTAAATAAAAATCCTCACCAGACACTCCAACTTCTATTAAATGATTTTTCTGTGTGCACACAACAATTTCTATATTCGGAGCAGATCACCATATTTAGACTAGCTACTGGACACTCCGATGTCAGGTGTCAGAGTCAACTAAAATTCAGAAACTAAATATTGCTGTTCACCAGTTGAGTCTTAGTACCCACCTCCATGTCCATCTCTGCTGTTGTTACAGGTATGGATGCCAAACACTGCATTTCAGTATATGAATGATGGAAAAACTATAGAAGTAAAGGGAAGTCCAAATGAGTGAAAATGGTGGTAACTTCAGGGCATATCAATTCTTCATTACATGAGTACGACTTTTATTAATAGAAAATCACTTTCTTCCCTCCTTAACTAAATAAATTTTGCACAAGTATTGAATAAATATTAGGTTGAAGGAAGACCAAATCACTAGTCAGGGTGGCTGCCCAAGGTGTAATTAGAAACCAGGCTGGAAGTAAGGATGTGATACGGGAGTGATTGAAAAAACCACCTTCTTTTGCTGGCTTCCACCTACTTTCCTGGTCTTCTAGGCTGGTGGCCACTCCCAAGTCATCTGAGGTCACAGCAACTTTGCCTTCCGCCAACTCTCCCTCCACAACACTTGGTCTTTTGTATGTATGCTCAAGTCTAGGCTTGAGAGAGCTGCTGAAGGAGCAGGCGTTGGCTGGACCACCATCTTGGACCTGGCGCCATCACCCTTCTCCCACCCCTTCCTCCTTCCAGGTTGGGGTGTCAGGCCGTTTTCCTACTCCCACATCCTCTCCCACCACCAGCCATCCTGCTTCCTGGGAATATTCATCTCCTCTCCCCAGTCAGGCAGCCGCTTCCCCAAGGTGTGCACGAGCAGATTCACCCTTGGGCTTCACTTTGAACTCCTCTCTCCTCTGTGTCCTTGGAGTGCTGCCATGGACGCCCACCATGGAAGGAAGAGTAAGGAATTGGCAGCAGACATTAACAGAAACCCATTACCTGCTTTCTCAAACACACCCAGCCCTACAGAGGGGACAGAACCCCACACTGCCCCTCCACCTGTGCACCCGACAGAGGGGCCCTTCCTGCCTGTGTCCCTGCCTCATACGGGCACTGCCCTGCCCAGAATATTATCAGATTCTGCTCACAAGAAGCCAGGAGGTTGAAATCCATATGCAAAGAATCTTTCCATGTCACCCAGGGAGCAGTGGCTTTCAACAGGGTCACAACAGCCACATTTTTGCTTCTGAAAATCCCAGAAATAAAACCCTCACCTGACAGCTCACTGCCCTCTGGCAGAGCCTCACCAAAACTGAACCTATTTACCAGTTTGTGGTATGTCGTACTTGGATTTACCTCAAGAGACCCTAAAAGATTTCAAAATGATATTATACCGAAGTTGATAGTTTTAAATTAATAAAGCCTTTAAGGAATAATTTTTAACTAACACTCATGAGAATCAGACACTGCTTGTAATGATAAGTTATCATTTAAAATGCAAAGTGTGCAGACATACTCGGGAATAACCACATTAATTACTCACTGCAGCCAGTAAGATGTTTCCTGGAGGTGCTTCCTGCAGTCTCCACCCCCTGCGATGCCCTTCTGCTTTCTCCCTGATAATGCAAGTCCACCATTCCCGTCAAGACCCAGCTTAAATCTTATTTTTTATGAGACATCTTCTCTTTCCAGCCCCGCGCACCTCCATTAAATTTGCTTCATACTTGGTTAAATTCTTTTTGAGTTAATACTATCTCTTCTTTGTTTTCTTTGTGGAGCTTAGTAAGACAGCACGCATACATACAAAAGACCAGCACCCCATAGAATACAAGATACGGCACCACCAAAACTGATGGGCCAATGGGTAATGAGTAAGAAAGTCAAGTTATCAATTAATCAACCAATGCATAAGTATATAAATTTGGAAACTTGATCCAGAAAGTCATACACTGAGGCTTAAGATTACCAAACAGTATTACCCTTGCCTAAAAGTACAGATGCAGGTGTGGAATAATAGGATTTGAGTTTAGGCTGTGTTTGGCCATTTAACCAAACATTAGACAAGTTATTTTACATGTCTTGGAAATCATTTTCCTCATTTTTGTTAAGCACAATACTAAATCAAATGAGAGAACGAATAAGCAAAGGCCTCATAAGTGCTGTAAATGTGGGTAATCACGAATATTATTTAAATAAAGAAGAAGGAAATTAAGCACAGGAAAAAAATCTGTACGGTAAACTGGGTCAGTGTAGAGACTCTGAAATATGCACTTAAAAATATAATATTTGAACCAAACAAAAGTATTGTTTTTCCTTAATATCCAGCATGTTTGTAGCTCTAGCTTATTATTTCGTAATTGATAGCAGAGGTATAAATGGCTTGGGGATAGTTGTATATTCACATTATTGCCATGCTGTGGAGTAGCATAATCAAGGGGAAACAGAAAATTTTTTGTTAGAGATTCCGTTCTGTAGGAAAGATGCTGCTTTTTTTCTAAGTACCTTTTAGCTGTTGACTATTTTATAATCATTGACATAAATATAAAAATGGTAAACAATGTTTACTGTTTGCACACAAGTGAGCCTGAATTGGGGGCTTTTATTGCCAGTCATCCCCAGTGCAATTTCAAGAATGTAATAGGCAATCAGACAGTGATTTATCTGACCCATTATTGAGAAAGAACAAAGAAAAATTTAAACATTATTTGACTCACTCATGTGCACATTGCAAATGCAAAACAGTGAATTATCTGAGCTTTGTCATGATTTTCTATGCTATAAACATATTTAGTATTTGAAAATTTGCTTTTATTGCGGCCCTTAATTTTTCTTTGTTCAATCATAGGAAGAAATACCAAAGCAAAGTAAATGTAATGGGGTTTCATAAAGAAAAGGTAGCTAAACGTCAAGCCAATGGCTGCACTGGAAAAATAATTCTCTAGGCTTTCTTAGGGTGAGATGTACTCTTAGGGTGGGATGACTGAATTCCAGCTAGGGTCATTACTTCAGTCTACGCTGCCTGCAGGGAACGCCTCCTGTGATCTGGGCTGACCACTGGACTGTCACATCCCCAGAACCACTGGTTAGTGATCTGCTAAGCAGCTCCCACATGGTTACATTCAAGTGAAGATGAAGCAGGCTTACGTACTGAGTGAGTTCTAAGTCCCCAAACAAACTCCAAATCACAAAATGTACTTTTAATCATTTTTTATGACCAACAATTGTTAGGAAGTTCATTTGAAAAAACAACACAGTATTACACCATGAAAAAAATAAAAGCCACAAATGAATTACTTTACTAGTTAGTTCAGTAGCTAATCAGCAGTTGCTTTTGTGCCTGCTCATGATTCATAGCCTGATGAGCAAGATGGACATCTCCAAATAATGGCACAAACAAATGTATACACTACACACCCAAAAGCTGATGCAAAAAAGAAGAGCAGAATTCAGTGAGAGCACATGGCTGAGCAAGCTGACCAGGGCTGGAGGGTCAGAGGAAGCTTGAGTTGAGACCACAGGGTGGAGAGGATGGAGGCCAGGGACAGGGGACAGCAGGTGTAAAATCTCCCCAGTGAGTGAGAACACAGTGCATTGAAAGAAGCAGAGGAAGGCTCTGGGCAGAGGTGAAGGCGCGGTGAGGAGCCGGGTAGGAGCGGACCGTCGGAAGCCTTGTGAGATTGACGCTGTTCCTGGGTTTTACCCCTGAGTTTTAATGGGAAAGATGACTATGACAACAAATCCATTATAAGATCAATTTTGTAGAATTCAGATAATTCATTTCATATCACATTTTATTACTTTTATTTTTAATACTTAAAGCTTACTAATATTTAAGTAATTAAATACTAGAGATTTATTTAAATGATTATTGACTAATTAATGACTGGGCACTACCTTGGGCACTTTAATACATCATTTAGTTTTCTTCTCAGGGCAGCCCATGTGGCAGACATTTTCCAGTTTGGGTAGTGAGGACACAGACTTCGTAACCTGCCCAAGGTTCAGGAGTGATATGTGGCAGAGGAATAATTCACACCGTAGCCAGCCTGACTGCAGAGCCTTTTTATTGATCAGTCTGCCCACACTTGTTCTCTGGCCCTGAGTACTGAAGTAGTGTGTGGAACTACAATTTGGTCATAATTCCAAAGAAACATTGAAGAGTATCCCTTTGAATTAGTGTTGGGCTGTTAATGCTGCAGTTTTAATCTTACGGTTTTCAGTGGGCGTAGTCAAGGCCAATTAAACTGTACCCCTAATTCTGGCGTTTCCTAGGAGGTAACTTTTAGTGTTAATATCTTATATAAGTCAAGAACTGGCCAGAGATATATGTATGTCAAACCACCATGATGTACACTGAAACTACACTTTAAATATCTCACAATTTTATTTGTCAGTTATACCTCAGTAAAGATGAAAAAAGAGAATTGGTCAAAGAAAATAGATTTGTAACAAAACCCTGCAATTAGCAATACTGCTAAATAAACCTAGATTTGGAAAGTTCAAACTTAGCTTTATGCACTGAAGCCAACCCTGACCCTCTCTATGACTGCAAGTGGTTTGGCCCTCTTCATTCTTTGGCTATCATATTGGACAAACAAATAGACAGAACACTTCCGTCATCATAGAGACTTCAGCTGGACACCACTGGTCTAGAGCCGGGCTCAAACTAGTAAGCCTTTTACAGTGTTTTATTCAGGCCAATCCCCTCTCCACATCTATGCCATTCTCCTCCCAGTTAGCTCATCCCCCAGCACCACAGCAGTCTACGTGACTCCCCCAGAAGCAAGTAGGGGCTTCGGGAGAAACGCAGCAGCAAGCTGTCAGACTTGACTTTCACCGCAAGTGACTTGTTTTCTCATGATCTGGGCTTTTAATAGACATCAGCCAATCAACCTTTGAAACCTCCCTTTAATTCACAGCTTTCTGCTTCTTGGTGCTATCCATGCTCTTCCCAACTTCTACCATCAACCTGTAAGGCAAACACTAAGATGCCCTGGACACCCCTACACCCCCAAGCAGCAAACAGAGGGACAGTGAGCAATCCCAGCTCCGACTGCCTACCTGTATCCCAATCACAAGAGAGAAAATGGAAACAGGGAAAGCAGGATGGTAGAGAAGACACTGTCCCTCCCAGAGGCATTACCTGAGGTGCCAAGGGGGAAGGAAAGCCAGACAAACTAGGGAGGGCGGGTTAAGTGAAGCTGGAACCGGCTGCTACTGGCTCATGAAAGCCAATTGTTACATTTTCAGGAATTCTGTGAGCCTGTTCTTAAACATAACTATTATTTTAGGACAAATTATATAAACTTACCATTAAGTAAATTACATTAAAAACAAGAAATAAATGCATATCATAGCATAATAAATACAATCATCTCTTTCTAATTATTTTGCTACATTTTACTGCCATCTATGCTCTTGAGGTTGTTTATTCCCGTTGCACATGTGTGACAGAAATATTCTATAGCTGTTTGTTGCTGTACATTTCTTCCCAATTTCCTTGTCCAATGATGTCATGTTGGTAGTTTGAAATTGGCCATGGTGGAGTATTTATACCACAGAAGGCAAATATTACAATTAGAGTTGTTTGGCTTTTTTTAATCCCAGAGAGCCAGTTGTTAAACATTTTCCAGAAAGCTATACCCTGTGCAAGCCAAAAGATAAAAAGTGCAGTATATTAGAGATGCAAGACACTGTCAAGGAACGGCAGGGGGAAAGGAACACAGACCAAGGGGGGATGACATTTCTGCTAACTACTCGGTCTCGAAGCTGAGTGCTGATTAGAATTCACCCAATCCTCCAGGAGCACTCCCCCAAGTTAGAACTTTCTCTACACCTTGAACCAGCGTGCCTCAGTGCTCTTCAACTAGGAGACCCATCACCAGGCATCCTTACTGCCAAACCCCTTTCATCTGGGGCCTCTGCCAATTACTTGCCATTTTGACTTGACCTGATTCACTACCCCATCATTACTTAGATGTCACAGGTTATGGCTTCTATTCCAGTTATGGCTCTAAATGTTTGCTTCTCTCTAGTCTTTTCTCCCTACCTCATCTTTTCAGATTTTCTTTCTGATACTAAATTCCTGCTACACGTTGGCTAGTAGATACTTTGTCATGCTACACCCACTGGCCCTAGCTTAAACTCACAGTCTGATTATCCACCCTGAACCTTCTGGACAGACTTCCTGAGGCCCTTTCCAGATCTCTCTGCATTACAGCTACCAAATTATAAACAAGGCTTCTGTGGAAGGCAGAGGGAAACTGGCCTCAAAAAAACAAAACGCACGAACAAAACAAAACAACTTTCAATGATATCCTAGCAAAAGCTTAACTTTTATGGCTACATTTAAGTTTGCAGAAAGTATTTTTATAAAAGTAGAATGGCATTTTCAAGAGGCTTAGAAGAAATTAACTGTTACAAGTTTTAAACAACTTAGTCTAGGCATAGTTATAAACAGTGGAAATGAATGTATGTATTGTATTAAAGGCAGTTCACAGAAGATTAAAGAGATGCATAAGACAGAAGCCAACAGGCACAAACTCACTTAACTCTTGACACAAATTATTAAACATCATCCTTTTCTTGTGACCTGACCTGTACACTGTCGTGGATCAAGGGAGATGAGCCACGTTGCTGGAGTGAGGAATTAGACGTTCTTGTTCTGAAGGAAACCACCAAAGCAGAACACAGCATTTACCTGTAATTTTAATGATTGTAATGAGAAGCCCTTGGACTTTACAAGGAAAATCATGTAATATAAGAAGCCACTATTTTAAACAAGATAATCCAAGCATTAGCCAAGATTGTTGAGAAAGGGAGGGAAATTCTAGGAAACAGCCATAAATAATTCATGTACAACAAATAATTCAAAAACAATTGCCATAACAAACGTAACACAACATTTGTTGATGAGAAAGTAATATTGGACCTAAAGCTTTATTATTTTTCCCTATTGGTAATATAAGCATTGACTTTTATCCCTCTTATTATTTTCCTTAGTTATAAATTGTTTGTAAAATAATAAATTAGCTAAATAAAAAGATATTTCAGTGCAGTCTTTCAAGTTCTTTGTATAGAACTAGGACTTGGGAAATTTTTAAGGGACAACTTTTTGTTTCTAAACACTTAACGCCTCCTTTTGTGTGACAGCAGCAATAATTTACTGTACATAATACCTTGCATTAGCCAAGAAGCTAGAGAAATATTTCATAGCTTCAACCTTGACATTGTGAAAGCAGTCATAAAAAGATAAAAGGGGCATTGCAGTAGCCTTACATACTTAACTTTCAGAAAGCATTGATTTTGTATGTCTGTACCTGCCAGGCGATGCTGTTATCTTTAAATATTGGCTTGCGCCATAACATTGAAAACAACCATTATGTATAACTGCCTACAGTTTTATTCATTGACTAGATTATTAAATAAAAAGTCAAAATTATTTTTATTCTTGTTGAGGTCCCTTTGCCTAACTTGCAATGGCTTCCAAAGA
Source organism: Vicugna pacos (assembly GCF_048564905.1). Lineage (NCBI taxonomy): Eukaryota > Metazoa > Chordata > Mammalia > Artiodactyla > Camelidae > Vicugna > Vicugna pacos. Next base: position 34,303,969 of record NC_132987.1, read on the forward strand.
ACAGATATTTGATGCTTTATAGTGTATTTGTCCTCATTTCAAAATAATCCCTTGCACACATGCTATCTATGCCTCTATAAGAATGTGCTTTATCCAAACAAAGTAACTTCATGGACACGGCCCCCAACTGCCTTCAGTCTCGTATATTCGATAACACTCTCTCCCCTTCCTCCGTGGGTGGTTGTACAAGTGCACGTATTCTCCCTCCAAACGGTATATAGCCCTGCAGATACCTGATACTAAGAATATCCTTGAGTTTAAGCTTCAAGATAAAAATCACTGCCCTATACTGCAATATTGATCCATAAAGATAATATATAATAAAATACAGTGCCCATTGGAAATTAAAATTTATGTGAGTCTATACTCTAAAGGGAACATTTTTCCCACCTTTTTTGGTAGTCAATAACACTAATCAATTTTTCAAAGATCAGCAATTAACTTTGTGTTATTATTTTTTATTTATAACATTCTTTGTTTCAAATGGGATTTAGAAGGCATGCAAAGATGTGTACAAGGCAACAATAATACTAGAACAAAAATAAAGTAAGTTAACAATAAGAAAAGGGGGAAATAAAAGTAAGAGAAAAGAATACATATGGCATAATCAATCTAGTACATCAGAGTTTAATAATCTGGAATGGACTTGAGATGGAGTTAAGGAAAGGTCAGGGATGGGATGGGTAATGAGCCACCGAATATTTGTGCAAAATGGGGTAGGTATGTTTGGTGCCCTTTTTCTGTCCTATCCCCCTTCATAAATCTTCTCTACAATGGCAGATTCTTGAGGCCAGATACACAGACCTTAGAATCTAAGGAATGTCTATACTATGTCCTAAAACCATGTAAGAATGACTTAGTAAGGATGCAACAGAATTTCACTTTCCATTCTGGCGTCTTCTCTTTTCTTTTGTACGTTCTTTTCTCCTCTGGATGCTTTCCCTCCGTTTTACTTAATCATTACCAAGTGAACTGGATAATGAAAGAGAAAAAACCTACTACTATCACAGCGCACACACTACACCAGAGAGGAGACAGGAAAAATATGTTTACTATAAATCTTACAGTGAAACATCTGAAGAGATGATTCTTCTCCAGGACACCCTGCCATTTCATATTATTCTAAAGAGATAAGCATTTCTTTAAAATTAGGAAGGACCCGTAGATCTCTACTCTCTCTTTAAATTCAAAAGCCTAAATAAAAAAATACATAAATATATATACACATCCATGTATTTTTTTAGCCTTCCTGTCTCTTCTCTCGCTTCCCCATCAGAACTTCTAAGATATAGTAATCAAACACTATTTCAAAGAAGGAATTCTTAAAAGCAGCATATTCACTGGCTTTCCTCCTGTCACCTCTAGCTTTTCCATTTCTTAACTATTAATGGTGTCAGTGCTATAAAATGATATATTTTTCAAAAGAGCAAAAAAAAAAAACAAACGCATTTCTCTCCAAGAATTGTCAGTGCCTTGGCTATTTTTCCTTCCCATCATCTTAGTAATGCATGAGAAGTCCTCTTACCCACAGGAATTTCCCTACCTGCTACCTGAAATAAGGTAATTAAGGGTTAGGCTCTCCTAGGAGCACGCTGAAGGATTTTTAAACTCCCTGAAAATTGGTTTCACATTCCGTTCCCACATTTAGTCCCTCTTTCGTTTTGCCCCCTCTGGGGGGCTATCTTGAGTTCATTTCAGTGAAGTCCCTGAAATCTTGGGCCCCTTTTAAAATTACATCCTGGGGAACTGGTCGGCATCCCATTTTCAGAATCTTTTACAGGAGAAAATATCTGTATTATCTTTATCAAGGAGAGCTTTAAATGTAAGTGAATGAGCCACTTTTTTGCGAAATAATGGTAGAGGAAGGTCAGAAATGTAAAATGGTCTTTGTTGCATTGTCTGGATGTGCATGGCTTGAACCTGCAGTTTTATTTTTTTGTTTGTTTTTAATACAGTGAATGACCAGAAGATGTATGAGCATCTTTCAGGATTGATGGAAGTAGAGTAAAGAAACTCATTAAGCGGTTTTAGCCATTTTCTGGTGTTAGCTGAATAGATTCTCTAAGATCAAACTAAAAAAAAAAAAAAAAACATTTTATTTGCTCTTAGTTCCTAAGAAAAGCTTTCCATAGTCCTGCCAGTGGCTCCAGCTGTCTCTGCGTCTGATTTCATTGTTTTATCCCAGTCAGCCTTAAACTCCTTTCTAAACTTTGCTGTTTGCTTTATACAACATAGCTTCACCCACGGGCAGCCACTCCAGTTCCAGTTCTGAGCTTCTTCAAAATGTAGGCTTAGATTAAAAAGATAACTTTAAGGAGAGAATTGAAAAGTGAAAAAAACGTGAAAACCACCCTGTCAAACTATTTCCATAGACCCAAAACATCTTAAAAAACTGGAAATGTGCAAATAACCACATAAGGCCATCATATCAAATTCAATAGCTGTGAGTCAGATTTCAGTGATTATGACAAATAGAATCTGAATTTCAGAGAGATACCGTTTTCATTCAAAAACTGCTCAAACCTTCTTGTTACAGGTTTTAAGACAACTGTAATAGAGTTTCATTTGGTAAAAACTGCTATGAATTGTAGCTTTTTTTTTACATTTTTTTATTGATTCATAATCATTTTACAGTGTTGTGTCAAATTCCAGTGTTCAGCACAATTTTTCAGTCATTCATGGACGTATACACACTCATTGTCACATTTTTTTCTCTGTGAGTTATCATAACATTTTGTGTATATTTCCCTGTGCTATACAGTGTAATCTTGTTTATCTATTCTCCAATTTTGAAATCCCAGTCTATCCCTTCCCACCCTCTACCCCGCCCCCCACCCCGGTAACCACAAGTCTGTATTCTCTGTCCATGAGTCTATTTCTGCTTTTTAAACATTTTTTATCCTCACTTTTCCTTTTCCTCTCGTTTACATCTCCCTTCGCCCCTCTTTCCCTTCATCCCTTCCACCTTTCCTCCCTTTCACATCTCCGACTACTCCAATGCATTTGCAGGATTCCATCCCAGCCTTCTTCAGAGAGGGGGAGAGGTCCACCTTTTCAGTACATCCATGGGCATAAGGTTTTAAGAAAAAGATCCAATCATTGGTGAGGGCCCAGAAATGTACTTTCTCTCCTCGGTCCTGTGAATTTTCACTGTAGGAACAGCTGCTACCTAGTGCACTTTTCCAGCAATGTAGCTAAAAGAGGCCAACGCATTTTAACCATCACCTGTAGAAGTGAGCAAAATTTGGAGCTGAAATGGTATCATATCATACTGGTGATATGATCAAAATATTTCCAACATATTTACAGTATACTTAGCCCTGTGTGGGTCCTTTGTCCCGGGGGAGCAGGCTTTCTAAATGGCCTAGCTTATTTTCAGAAAACACAGACAGCATTTAAGTAACCTTAGCAAGACCACCATGGTGTCATTTTGGCCTCAACAATATCTCTGGTCTGGATAGGAGAAAGAAAAATTCTTTTAGTTTCTGGCGGCATGATCCACTGAGGGTTAGAAGAGAATTTTTGCATCAAACTTTTCTTTTACTTACATATAAGGTGCAGGTGTAGATGACTTGATGAAAAGAAAAGGGAAATATGGTCTGGGTAAACATTTACGTTTTAATTTTCCCTTAATTTCTTGAGGCCCATTATGTGTTTATCAAGGCGTGTAACAGCTTTAAGTTAACAATGCAACAATGCATCGTTAAATGTACACCAGATGTTCCTTTTCTGGCACCTATTACTGAAAGCCCTCAACTTGCCTGTCAAGGAGAGGAAAAAAATGTGTGTTCTCCTTTAATAACGAACACTAACCCATCAAAACAAGAAGCAATAACAGAAAGGCTCTGACACATTGCTTTGATAAAATACTGCCTGGAAACTCATTAGTGTAACAGGCTGCAGATGAACCAGCATACCCCCTCCTCAGCCATCTTCTTGAGGAGCTGAGTAATAAAGACTCTCAGCAGAAGGTTAAGCCTAAGGATTGAACCGCTGATGCAGTTTCAAATGATGGGCACATGGGTTGCCCTTGTGAATCACAAATAGAGAGGACTTGGGAGCTAGATAAAACCGACAGCGGAGAGTATCGGCAAGCCCATTCAGAAAACGCTAAAATGTGTTTTGGAGATCATAAACTAAAATGTTACAAAGAAAGTTGGAGCAGATGGCTACAGGGGCATAAACGTTCTAAAATGTGGAGTTTTTTTAAGGGAGCTTTTTATGGAAGATGTGCAGTTGGATCTTGGAATGGATTAAAAGTGAGGAAGTTATAACTAGTTCTTCGCTTTTTCTTGTCTGATTAATTTACCTCCCAGAGAGAAGTTACTTAAATGGGCTTTCATAGATCCACTGTAGCAAATCCTGTGAAAAGATGACACATTTCCCCTGTGGCTGATAGATTTATGGATATTTCTACACATCAAATCTCAGCCTGGAAAACTGGTGGTTGAGGGGAAGGTGAAGAGGGGAAAAACGGGTAGGAATATGTACAAGTGAAACGTGTGCTGTTCTTTAATTGAACCAAATTAATTGAGACAAGTTGGCTTTCCTGTTTTGCAGGCAATTTTAATGAATTTTAGATCGCAGATGTCTTCAAAGTAAAGTAGAATCAAAATCTCTTCAAGTATTGAAATGTTCAATGCCACTTGCTTTCTGTGAGGGAAAACATCCTCTTTTACCCAAACTGATAAACTCGGGGTTTATTCAGGAAGAAGAAATCAGAAATAATAAAGTCAAAAGGAGCTTTAAAATTGCTTTGAAATATGTAGAGCACACATTTCCAGGCTGAAGCTTTGCCCAGCTACAATTTATGGATAAAGTGTAGTTTTATGACGCTGTAGCATGAAAGTGTCTTCCAGGAACCTTTGGTACTAGGGGTGGAATATTTGGGATTCCATTTCTCTTCTCTAATTCTGTCCTCCTCTTTTCCCTTATAAGTGAAAACAAAGTGCATCGAAGTTCTGTTAATGTTGTGTTAGTGAATTAAAGCTCTGAGCTCAGCAATGAAATGCAGAAATCCTCTGTTGGCAATATCCAAAGGTCGTTTATCCAGCCTTTCAAAGTGCTATTCAGTTTGCGCCAGGTAATGCTGGGCCCTCTGTTGAAAGGAATCCAGGAACTGAGTTGGTGACAGCAGGAATCTTGCCACCCACAGGACCATTCAGCATGAGGCATGACGGGATGCTTAATGATAAGTTACGTCCTCCCACAAGGGAATTTCTGAACCTGCCATTTGAGAGCTATGCCACTGAGCTGTGATTCCTGTAACTGAGAAAATGAAGTTCTGCCTCCCACTGAGTGATCTGTTGGGCCTTTCAATATGAGATGAAAATAAAGAAATGAACATAAAGAATGCAGATTGCAGGTAAAGTTGTTTCTATAACAAAATTAATAAAAGCTACTAACCTCGGTGTTTTGGATCATTTCCAGATTCCGTTGGTTTGAAGGTAGCTGAAGGATTATTATTCCGAGTACTAGGAATTAGGATACTAAAAGAAGGGCTTTGAAAGAACATGAGTTCAGAGCATTATTTATATAATCCTTTGTGGGAGTATGCATAGCACGCATACATACAGAAAAATCATAAGTGAACAACTTGATGAATAAAATGAACACGACCGTGCAACCACCAATTAGGTCTAGAAATAGAGTACTACCAGCACTCAGGAAACCCACAGGGTCACCTCCTATTCATTACCCTCCCTCATCCCCTAGGGAACCACTCGTCTGACTTCTATCACAAGAGATTAGCTTTGTTTTGAACTTTATATTACTACTATTATGTGTTATATTTTGTACATATATATGTATCTGAACTCTTTTCGCTTCATATTATGTTCATGAGATTCCTCCAGGCAGTAGTTTTTCATTTTCATTGCCATGTAGGTCCCATTGAATGAATGTGCTACAATTTATTCATCTGTTCTACTGTTTGGGGATATTTGGGCTGTTATTGATGTTACGGTATTATCAACAATGCTTCAAGAGCATTCTTACACATATTGGACATATACCTAGGGATGGAATTGCTGAGTGACAGAATGGGCGCGTGCCCAGCTTTAGTAGATGATGCCATGCAGTTTTCCAATGTACGTTTGCAGTCAACCTACGGTTCCACTATCAGTATATGAATTCCTGTTACTCACCATCACTGTATAATCAGTTTGCTTAAGTTTTAGCCATTCTGTTAGATGTGTAGTAGTATATCTTATTGACTTACTTTCCCTGATGATTGATGTGTTTGAGCCATCATTTCATATGTTTACTGGCAATTTGAATATTCTCTTTTAGGTAATCCCTCTTTAATTTTCTTGCCGGTTTTTAAAACTGCATTTTTTTTTCTTACTAGCATGTGGGAATTCATTATGTATTCTATGTATGTGTCTTTTGTTAGTTATATGTATTGCAAATACCTTCTCCCATTATGTAGACTGTCTTTTCACTTTTTAAATGTGTCTTTGGTGAAAAAAGTTCTTAATTTTAATGTGGTCAACATTTCTTTCATATATAGCATTTTTTTGTATCCTTTTCAAGAAATCTTTGCCTCCTGAAGGTCATGAAGATATCCTCCTATGTTATATCCTAGAAGCTTTACCATTTTGCTTTCACATTCAATATACTTTTCCAATATTGGGACAATCATGATTTTCTTAATTACTTAGCTAAAGTGATCAATTATATTGATTGATTTTTGAATGTTAAACCGATGTATTCCTTGCATAAATCCATCTTTGCCATGATGTATTATTATCCCTTTTATATATCACTCTGTGTTGTTTCTAATATTTTGTTTGGGATTTTTCACATTTATGTTCATTAGTGAAATTGCTCAGAATTTACCTTTTTGGTAATATCCTTGTAAGGTATTCATATTAAGATTATGCTTACCTCAAAAAAAATTGGAAGTGTTCCCTCTTTTTCTGTGCTCTTAAAGAGTTTGTGAAAAAAATGATTTTGTTTCTCCCTTGTTTGTAAGAATGTGTTAGAAATGCCATCTTAGCCTGAAGTTTTCTAAAGGTTTTTATTTACATATCTTATTACTTAGTTTCTTCGGCAGTTAGAGTATTATACATATTCATTAGTTTTCCTTGGGTTAGTTTTAGTAAGTTCTTTTTAAAGAATTTACCTGTTTCATTTAAATTTTCAAAATTATTGTCATGAAGTTGCTCACATTATCTGTTCATTCTATTTTTAAGGCCCATAGACTCTATGTTAATAACCCATCTTTCATGCTTGCATTGGTTCACTCTCTGTTCCTCTGCCCTACCAGAGAAGATATTTCCTTCTACCCCATTCTTTCTCGTATCTCCTTCTAGAACTCCAATGAATCTTAGGCCTATTGATGATATTCTCCCACAGGTCTCTGAAGCTTTGTTTATTTTTTTTTTCCACTTTCTTTCTAGCTGCTTCAGATTGGGTTATTTCTACCGATGTCTCTTTAAGTTCACTTGCCCTTTCATCTGTCATATCCCTTCTGCTGTTAGATACATTCGTTTTGTAAAATTTCAGGTGTTGGGTATTTTTTAAGTTCTAGAATTCCATTTGATTATTTATAGTTTGAATTTCTCTGCTGAGATTTACAATCTTTGCATTCACTGTAAGCATCTTTCCTTTTCACCCTTGAGCACACATATAATAGCTGCTTTAAAATTAAATGTTGCTAATTTCAATATCTGAGTCTTCCCAGGTTTAGTCTCCATAGATTTTCTTTTCTCTTGAGAATAGGTCACATTTCCTGTTTCTTCCCATGTTGAGGAATTTTGAATTAGAGGCTGGACATTATAATTGTTATGTTGTGAGACTCTGGATTCTGTTAAGCCCCTCAGAAGAGTACTGATGTTTTTATTTTAGCAGGCATTTAGCTTGGTTGGGCTAAAATTGCAAACTCTGTCTCTTGAGTGGAAGCTCAAAGCTCAGTTCAATTCTTATCATTAGCTGGAGTCTGTCTCATGCACGCCTGACTCAGGGGTCAGCTAGATGTGTAGGCGAAGATTATAGAAATAGAGGCTGCCCCTCTCAGGCCTCCTCCAGAATTCCCTACTCAGCTTCTAGAGACTGCGGTTGTCCTTACCTCTATTCCCAGAATCTTCAGGCAAAAAGACAATGGGTTTTCTGCAAGAGTTATAGCTAAACCATCAGGAGAGACTGAATGTTTGCCCCTCCTCCAAATTCATATGTTGAAATTCTAACCCCCAAAACTGTGTGGCTGTATTTGGATATGGGGCCTCTGTGGAAGTAATTAAGGTTAAATGAGATCTTCAGAGTGAGGTCCTGATCCAGTGGGATGAGTGTCCTTACAAAAAGAGACACACAGAGAGCTTGCGCTCTCTCGATGTGCACACAAAGAAGAGATCGTGTGAACACACAGGGAGATGGCAGCCATCAGCATCCGACCAGACACTAACTCTGCTGCTATCTTGATCTCAGAATTTCAGTCTCTAGAACTGTGAAAAAAATTAATTTCTGCTGTGTAAGTCACCCGGGTTGTTGTATTTTGTTACTGCAGCCCAAGCAATCTGACACAGCCGTGGAGCCTGATTTGGCCTTTTCTTAGGCTCAAAGCCATATAACTAGGCAGGTCACTCTGGGTCCTTCTCTTCTCCCAAATGTCAACCTCCTCTCAGAATCTGCCTGCTTTTGTTAACTCTACAGTGACTTCAGGTCGTTGTTTTGTATTTTGTCCAAAATTTATCCTTGTTATTTTGGAGAAGAGTCAGGTCTGGTAAGAGCTAATTTGGCTGTATAAAAACGGAACTCATGTTTACCAATTTTATTTATATTTTCAAAGAACCATCTCCTTTTTTGCTTCCCTCTATTTTATAATTGTTTTCTATTTCATTAATTTCTGTTTTTATCTTCATTATCTTAAGATACCTTAAGATAATTATCTAAATTATGCTTCTTTTTATGTGTGGGGGAGGTTTAATTTACTGAATTTTCTTCTCAACCTGCCAGAAAGAACTTAAACCACTGATTTTTTTTTAGCCTCCTTTTTTAACACAGACAATATTGTTTAGTTTGCTTTCCTAATCTTTTGCATTGTTTATTGGTTTTTTTGACTGCTTGTTCTATTATGTATTGAATGAGGTTATTAAAATCTCACACTATGCTTATGGGAAGGCCTATTTCTCCTTTGAGTCCTGATTTTTTGCTTTACATATTTTTAGTGTTTGTTTATAAGATTTAACTGTTCTAGATTTGAATTGTTCTCTAGCCTAGAGAATTATATTTTTTAATATTATAAAATACACATCTGTGTCTCGAGCCATACTTCTTGTCTTAAAAACTACGTTGTCTGATATTCTTACAGATAACCCCGCTTCTTTTTGCTTAATGTTGCATGGTAGTTTCTCATTCCATTTCTAGACGGAAAGTAAAAGCTTTCCATTTGCTTATATTTAAGTCTTTTTAAAATAAAAAGCATAAGGTTAGATTTTGTATCTGTATACAAATAGGTATGCAACCTGACTATCTTCATCTCATGGTTGGAATACTATGGTATTTAGTCTATCTACATTCAGTATTTTACTGATACACTTTGCCTTAAATCTGTCATTTTACTATCTGCTTTCTATTTGTCCATCCTATTCCGTATTTTGCTTTTTCTTCCTTTCTTACTTTTTACTAGGTTAATCAAGTATTTAAAATTTTTATTCCATTTTCTATTAGCTTGTTATTCATACATCCTGTGTAATATTTCTTATAGTTTTACTTGAGATTGACACTTGCATTCTTGACTTGTTGAAGCTACTACAAAGTTGTTTATTTACCACTTCCCAGATGTTGAAGCTACTACCAAGTTGTTTATTTACCACTTCCCAGACGATGCAAGGACTTTAGAACAATTTAAATCCTCTAACTCCCTTGTGTGCCTCATGTCCTATTATGATCTTAATTCCCTCTCTATCTGTAAAAGCTTATGACACACTGTTACTATTTTACAGTGCCAGAGTTCATATACATTTACCCATATCTTTATCCTCTCTGTTGCTCTTTGTTTCTTCCTGTATTTCCATGCTTCTATCTGGGATCATTTTCCTTCTGCCTAAAGAAATCCTATTAGTGTCTCTGTTAGTGCAGACTTGCTGGTAACAAATTCATCTACTTTTAGCTTTTTATTTGTTTTATATTTCATCTGGGAAAAAAGTCTTTATTTTTGCAGGATAGTTTTGCTTGGTATAGAATTCTAGATAGGCCTTCTTTTTCCCTTCCAGTTCTTGAAAATATTCCAGTGATCTGGCTTCTATTGTTTCTGTTGAAAGCTTTACTGTTGGTATTGTTCCTTTGAAGTAATATGATTTATTTCTTCAACATCTTAGGATTTTTTTCTTTATCTTCTGTTTCACCAATTTACTGTGATGTGCTTAGATGTGATTTTCTTTGTATTTACCCACCTTACTTTTAGTAACTTCTTGAATCTAATGCCTGATCTTTTGTCAGTTTGGGGGAAAGTCTTAGCTGTTGTCTCTTTAAGTAATGTTTCTTCCCTAGTGGGACAACAATTACATGTATCTTAACATTATACTCTATCCCATATGCACTTACGCTATTTTCTTTATTTTTCATTCTTTTATATCTCTGTGGTTCATTTTAGATATTTTTGTCTGAACTTTTAGTTAATGCATTCTTTCTTTATCATGTTCTAACTGTTTTTAAATCCATTTATAAGCTTCTAATTTTATTTTTATGTCTCTCAGTATTAGATTTTCTATTTGATCCTTGTAACAAATAATTTCCAGTTCCCTGCTAAGATTCTCCATATTGTCATCTAATTTCTAAGTCCTTTTCTGACATCTGCCAGATAAGCAGACCCTCTGAATCTATTTTTCTATTGTCTGTTTTTCCTTTCCCTTTTTATTTTTCAATTCTAATTTTTTCTGTAGGCCTGGTTATTTTTGATTAATTGCTGGGGTTTGTATGTGGAAACATTTTAGCAATGATTTAAGGCTCTGGATGATAGTATTGTCCCTCATGAGGACTTACTTTTCCTCTGGCAGGTGTTTGAAGAGGAGTCCCTTACTTTTCAGTCAAGGACTGAGCCCATTTAAAACTGAGCTCTAGCCTTTGTGAGGGGTCATTAATTTCCATCTTGCCCTTAATCATGGGATATAGCCCTTCAAGAGTGCAACTGAATGTCTGGAATGTTTAGCAAGGCACCTCCTTCTTGGTGAGCCCTGAGCTGCAGTTTTCTGTGCCCTCAGTCTCTTGAGCCTTACAAAATTCTATTTGCCTTCTTAGCCTTTCAGCCGTTACATTAAAATGGCCAAATGCTTTGCCAAATATCACATTTATCTCCTTAGGTGTTCCTTCTCTCTGGGATCTTTGCCCCTCAAATTCTTCTTTTCAAATCAATTTTTCAATCTTTATTTTTCTTTCAGCTTATCTACTTTATCACACTGGTAGGGCTCAACTGATGAAAATGAGTCTCCCATAGCCAGAAGTCTCCAACAGATTTTATTGGGAAAAAATTTTTTTAAACCTTAAGATTTTAACAAGTTTAACTGAACCACAAACTAAAAATTATGTTTTGATTTGTGTTAAAGAACCAAATGTTATTCTTTGAATTTTGACCCAATTTGTTTAAATACAACCAGTAAAATGTTAAAGCAATGACCTTTACTTTATTTTTAATAACTTTAACAGATACTGTTTTGGTCATTAGCATGTGAGAAAGGCTCCTCTAGGAATCATGGATGTGGTAGTGCATGAGAGGGGTCCCTCTTCCACACAGCTTAAGATTTTTTAACTCTATTAAACTGAAAATTCCATATGGTTTTGGCAGTGAGATGGCTGTTAGGAGGAGAGAAATATAATGGAACCCGTATTCCCTTCATTGTGTGAGTTAGTCCCAGCTTAGATCCAACTACCCAAAGGCCTACTTATAAAGTCACCCTCTCATCTTTGCAGAACAGGCATAGCATGGAGTTGCCTTAGTGGGTCATATCCAGGCCCAAAGCAGAGAGGTGATGATCCCACAGCAAGTGAAAAGCTATGATTTGATGAGAAGGGAAAGAAAAAAAAAAAAGACAAAAACAGAGCATTTGGTTGAACATATTATCAGAGAGAAAAATCTTAGCAAATCAACTGAACCCAGCTGTGCTCTTAGGGTGAACTTTAAGTAATTAAAGCTGTAGAAGCAAAGTTATTAACAGTTGCGAGAAAAACCGTGTCACAGGGAGATGATGCCCTCACAGACATCAGCATGTGAAAAGACTAGCATGTGGCCCACATCAAAGGTTAAGCCAGAGGTTAGTAGTTAAAGAAATCTGGACTGGACAGGTAAACCATTAGAAATCAACTTCACCCCCACCGTATAATTCTACCTATTGTAAATAAGTCTACTTATTGTAAATAATTATTGTGTTGGGAGTTAACTTTATATTCTTTTATTCCATAAGTTATTTTTTCATTCTCAATGAGATCTTTTTATAGTATTCATAAAATCTCAAGTTAAAGAATCACTCCAATACATCATTGTTAACTAAACATCAGCAGCTGTTAACATGAAATCTGCAGACCCCCTTTGGTAGCTACAGACAGGCTGAAATTTTATGCCAAATTTGTGGATGTGTGAGGAGGATATTTTTCTGAGGAGAGGATTTAAAGCTTTTATCTGTTTCTTTAAAGAGTCCATAACCCCTGAAAATTATTCCACTGTTATTCCATCAGTATCTGAGTTCAGGTGCCTAGAGTGAATGAAACAAGGAAAGTGATTTCTTTACAGAATCTTGCCTTCAAAAGGTTTTCTTTTAAAAGAGCATGCCAAGCTTTACAGTAGAATATGATAATATGCACCACAGTAAATCTCATCGGAACTATTATTTCAATCAAACCACCTCAAATAGCCTGCTATTGGAGCAGTTTGTTTTTCTTTTTGTTTTTAAGCAAACTGGGTTCTTTTCCTGCCTTATAATAATATCACTATGAAAAAATACTCAGTATCACTAATTATCAGAGAAATGCAAATCAAAACTCCAGTGAGGTATCACCTCACACCAGTCAGAATGGCCATCATTCAAAAGTCCACAAACGACAAATGCTCGAGAGGCTGTGGAGAAAAGGGAACCCTCCTACTCTGCTGGTGGGAATGCAGTTTGGTGCAGCCACTGTGGAAAACAGTATGGAGATTCCTCCAAAGACTAGGAATAAACTTACCATATGACCCAGGAATCCTGCTCCTGGGCATATATCCAGAAGGAACCCTACTTCAAAATGACACCTGCACCCCAATGTTCATAGCAGCACTATTTACAACGGCCAAGACATGGAAGCAGCCTAGATGTCCATCAACAGATGACTGGGTAAAGAAGATGTGCTGTACTTATACAATGGAATACTACTCAGCCATAAAAACCAACAACATAACGCCATTTGCAGCAACATGGATGTTCCTGGAGAAAGTCATTCTAAGTGAAGTAAGCCAGAAAGAGAAAGAAAAATACCATATGAGATCACTCATATGGGGAATCTAAAAAAAAAGAACATAAATACAAAACAGAAACAGACTCATAGACATAGAATACAAACTTGTGGTTGCCAAGGGGTTAGGGGGTGGGAAGGAACAGACTGGGAGTTCAAAATTTCTAGATACTGACAGGCATATGCAGAATAGATAAACAAGATTATACTGTATAGCACAGGGAAATATATACAAGACCTTGTGGCAGCTCACAGCGAAAAAAAATGTGACAATGAATGTATATATGTTCATGTATAACTGAAAAATCATTCTCTACACTGGAATTTGACACAACATTGTAAAATGACTATAACTCAATAAAAAATGTTAAAAAAAAAGCATAAATGACAAATATAAAGAAAACAAAATAAACGGGGTTCTTTTCCTGCCTTATAATATCACTAGCTTTAGTTTACTGGAAAAAAAAATCAAAAAAATCAAGATTAGAGGACTATTATTATGAAGTAAAAAGAGATTTGTTCCAATAGAATCAATATTTATAAAACTTGTTCTTTCATTATTAATTTTTAAAATAACAATGAGCCATAGAACACTTTCATTTTAAAGTCTATATAGATTGCTCAATAGAAGTGTTTAAAGCTCATATTTTTTCAAATATAGCATCTGTTAAATTTTATCATCATTGAGATTTTATCATTACACTGCTGTTAGAATGTTGTTTGTAGTTTTTTCTTTTCCATTAAAAAAAATTAACAAATTTGAATAAAATTGGCTAAAAAAGTAATCATGAGGTCAAATTAATTTGCATTATGTTGGTACATGAAACCACATTAAGGATGCCAAAATTCAGATTAGAGGCAAGTTATCCCCAGTTGATATTGCTATAATATGGCATTAAATTATTTACAAAATTAGCTGTTGGCTAGAGATTTTGTGGTACTTACAAAAGGAGAAATGTGAAATTACCTAATTGTACTTGCTTCTGGTATAGTAATTTCACGTGAACAGATACTCCTTTAGGCTGCCACACTGCATTTTAATTAGAATCCTTCATTTTTGGACAATGACCGTGGAATAACTCCACCGACCTTGAGTTTCTTAATCATCACTCCCTAGTAATGAAGGAATCAACAAAAGGGAGTAGTTTTCGTTTCCAAGCCTGAATCTAAATGTGACATTACTTCCATGTTTAATTGCAGTCCATTCAGTTTTAAAAGACCATTCTGCAGAATGGCTAGGTCTGAATAGAGGCAATTTGTGAAAACATTCTTTACATACAGTCAACATGTCCCTGAAAACAAATGGCACGGCATAGGGTTATGTGATTAGTATTTTTGAAAGCACCTAATCCATCCTACTTGCCTTTTCAGTTATTTTTTAGAGGAAAATTACTTTCCTAAATACAAGCAGATGCAGTCTAGAGATATTTAAGATAAAATTATAAAATGGCGTTGAAATGATACCTGTAATCAAGCCCCAGCCTCTTTGGTAACCTTACCATTGATTTGAAGAACTTCCTTTATTACCTGACAAGCTTGCTCATTCTGTACATTTATTTCGATTTTGTTGGGCTTTCAGCCATGCCTGGAATGTTGCTGAGGAGTAAAATATCCTTCATAACCAGAATCATAAATCTTTCTTATAACCATGGGACTATATCTTTACGGCCATAGATCATTTTAGTTACTGTCAAAAAGTGTCATCATATCACATTATGAATTAGAAAACTGAAAGGCAGTGCGTGGCTGACAATGCCCATTATGTGTGGGCAAGGAAAATAATTTTCCTTTCTCGTGAACCAACATTTCTAATTACAGATACTTTTTAGATTCATAGAACAAGGATATATGCTTTAGCCAGATTTTGAAAGCACAACTAGGTTAATGTGAGGAGAACTGATATTTAAAACTGATATTTATGAAAAAGTACTCAGCCAAATGGAGAAAGAAAAAAAAAAGACATGGAAAAGGAAATTCACTCTTTTTATTTTATGAGGGACGAGATGAAAGGATTACCTTTCTGATTTCAGTCTTCCATACAAAGGTTGAACCCAGATTCAGTAATGAGATAACTCTTGAGTTTCTTCTTGGCAAGAACCAATTATGGTCTAGATGTTCAATGTATGACCTTTATTGATATTTTGAATGCATGGTCATTATTAAGTTACTCTTCCTAGGAAAAGAAAATAGAAATTTTGATAAATAGAAATTCATTTTATTTTGATGAATGGAATGTTTAACTGTTTTGTTGCTTTATTTGAACTCTCCACTTGCTCTCAACCTTATGTAAAAGTCACTATATTTTTAAAGCCCCTTACTTCCTTAGAATTCATAGCATCTACTGTATCCTAATTGTGCTATTTTGATGTCATAAAACCACAGAAGAGAGCAAGCCATGGCATTTCGTGTGTGCCTGTCTCCCCTAACGTATCTATGCATGGAAGAGCTTTTACAAAACTGGGGACTTGGAATGAGGGCAGTGGAAAGAGAAAAGGAGCTTTCAGGTCCTTCTTTGTCTTTTTGTCCTTAAGTACATTTCCCACCTTCCCTGGCTTTGCCCTGTGTTTTGGGGGTACTGACCCTAGGAAATCACTTTAACGAGGCTCCTTTGCTAACTGGCTTCCAGCTAGGTTTAGCCAATGGAGATACTGCAAGGAGGTAGGATGCAAAAGAAAATGAGAAGCCAGGGTATGTGTCCTCCACTCACCTCCCTTAATGGTTCCTCCAGCAGCAGCTGCTTCTGCCGCATGGCTCCGGCGTCCTCTAGGCAGATCCACTGTGGCTCTAGCTTCTTGGGTGGCCTTGGTTCCAAGCTTTGATGCCCCATCGCTTTCCGTTGTCTCTCTGGCACTAGGAGTGGTTTCAGCATCCTGAAGCTGCTCAGCTCCAGGTCACCTTACCTTTCCCTGCGTGCTTTTTTGGTTCAACACCTTTGATACTAGGGCATCTCCTCTTATTTCTGAAGTTGCTGTTACAAATACTAAGCCCTCTTCCCTTTGTCAAAGGAGTTTGCAATCCTGGGAGAGGAAGAGGGGGAGGAAAAGGAAGGGACCCAAATTGTTATGGATTCATAAAAGTTTCAAGGGAAAGAAGAATACAAGTAAAACCAACATTTAACCAGCACTACTCACGTACACACATACACATACAAATATTAATTGAAAATATATCCACTTAATCTTCCCTGCATAACTGGTCTTCCTGACCTCTGCTTTCCTTTAAGTCAAAAAGCTCAGATGGACTCAGAACAGTTCTCTGTCACCATTCATCCACCTAGGTCCTGCAGGCCATGGGTAAGTCCTCTCTCTGGCTACCAGAAGATACAAGGGAAATCCCGTGTTGATAGTGACTCTGGCCCCGGTTGTAGTAGGAGGTTAGTGAAGCTGAGGACATGTGCTTAGAGAGCCTGAAACTCCCACTGAGAGTTAATTTTGTTTGCCCGTTTCCAAATGGTCTTTGTGGTCATTAGGCTTGCTGCTGTTTGGCACTTGACACATTTTATTTTTACTTTTGGCTTTTGTCATACAGGGTTCAGAGCTGAAAGCATCTACTTCTTAAAACTACTGAGTGATTTTCTAATGGTCACAGTATGTGGGAACTGGGCAGTCTGCAAAGCTAAATGTCATTTGGCACAAATTATACTGGGTAATTTATAACCAATCTAACTGCTCTTTCTTGATGAGCAAATCCTCTGTGTGTGTGTGTGTCTATGCATACACTGAGAGTGAGAGTCAAGTCTCATATTTATTTTTAATTGAAGTATAGTCAGTTTACAGTGTGTCCATTTCTGGTGTACAGTATAATGTTTCAGTCATACATATACATGCATATATTCCTTTTCATATTCTTTTCCATTATAGGCTACTACAAGATTTTGAATATATTTCCCTGTGCTGTAGAGTAGAAACTTGTTGTTTACCTATTTTATATGTAGTAGTTAGTATCTGCAAATCTCGAACTCCCAGTTTATCCCTTCCTACCCACTTCCCCCAAGTCTCATGTTTTAAATTAGACTTTCATTCTCTATTAAAGGGCATGCATTGACCTGAAATTCATAACCATCTTATGATAGTAAATAAGCATAATTATTGTAATTCAAATTAGAAAACCAAGAACATGTTGTAATCTGGACCACATGTTTCTGTCTCTGTGGTGATTGTATTTCCCAAACCAAGATCTAGGATATTTGTATGACAAAGAACTTCCTTTAAAAATGGTCTTAACTCTTACTTCTATAATCATTCTTATAAGAGTCTAAACATTCAATCATATTTAATGCACATTTCATAATTTTTAAAGAAAATAACACTTTTATAAATGAGTTAGTTAGAGAGTCCATGACACTGACGCATCCTATGTCTCCTCTCATTCCTCTAAGGAATGATTTTATCTGTTGGCTTTGTTTAATCTGTAGATGGACTAGGAACAGAATGGTCACTGGTTCACTTGAAAAACAGTAAAATTCTTTGCTTATAATGCTGGGATAGTAAGCATTTAAGAATCTAAATTCATATGCAATTCAACTGGAAGCTGGAGATTGGAGCCCTAAAAATATCCCCTTGTTCTGAACTGCATTAATGTGCTTCCAAGACTTAAACAGAAATTACAGTAGATAGTTTTCCCCCTACAGAATTGATACAAGCTAGACTTTCCCAAAACCAGATTAAAATCCG
Organism: Vicugna pacos; assembly: GCF_048564905.1. Classification (NCBI taxonomy): domain Eukaryota; kingdom Metazoa; phylum Chordata; class Mammalia; order Artiodactyla; family Camelidae; genus Vicugna; species Vicugna pacos. Next base: position 34,322,061 of record NC_132987.1, read on the forward strand.
TCTAGTAAAAATAAGGCAAATCCAATCCACATCTTTTGTGCAAATAAGTTTTCCAACTGAGTAAAAGTTTAAGGCGGCAGTTCCTGGGTAAGACATAAAGGCTGGTGAGAAAAGAGTCTCTGGCCAGGGGGTCCCCAAGATGTAATAAGCCTTTTGAGAAATGGGATACACCTTGTAGGTGCCCCCTGCACCTTCATCTGGGATGTTTGTGTGAGAAAGAGCTTGTACAACCAGATATCAGGGCTCAGAAGAACACAAGCATCAAAAGCCATAGGGAGGTTTGAAGAAGTCTTTTTCAGAAATAAAACTTGAAGGCAGTTCTCCATTGTTCCTCAATCCCAGCTAGAAAGAAAAACAGAAAATACACGTCAGATGCTTCGACCTTGAGTAGTTGTGTGACTTCTTAAACCTCTGCCATTTCTCCATGTCTATTACGTATTAATCTGCTCTTTTGATAAGAAATAAAAGCAAACCCCTTAAAAGGAAATCCTGCTTCTTTTTGTCTCTTGGACAACAGGAAAGAGATTTGGGGAAAGTACATCCACTGTGGTATCCTTGGTGGAGGGAGGTAGGCTTGGGTGGAGAAGAATTTTAGGATAAAAAAGGAAAGAAAGACAGTAAATCCTTCAAGTTTGAGGAAAGTAAAGGATAGTAAATCCTTGAGTTTGCTAAGGAGGGAAGTTACAGGCTGAAGGCATGGGAAAGAGAAGAGCCCAAGAGCTGAACATCGGGAGGTGGGTGCATTTCCTCACATCGGTAGCCCCTTAGAGCTCACTTTCCAAGCTCCCTGACTCCACAAATGCAACAGTGCTAACACAGCCTATAGGAGAAAATGTTTTGTATTAGCAGTTTGGTTATTAGGTCATTCAATCTGATTTTCTAATCCACCTCCCCTCCTCCATTACAACCCCGTTAAGAGCAGAAACTGCCCCATTCTCGTCCTTTACAGCTCAGTGTCGTCTATAACTTTGCACTCACAGACTTTTCATAAATATAGAAACAATACTTCTCATGCTGCCCTTACAGCTCAATGCCATTTCCAAAAGTAATGGACAAAAGAATGTCCCCAAAGGACAAAAGAATGGGATGTGGGCAAGATGGACTGGGATAGCAAATGCCTGCTACCTTTTTTAGAAAGGAATTTCTCTCTCAGACCTGAAAGTAACTTCCCAAGAGATGGAGGCACAACTTTGCTCAGATGGAGAACTCCTGCTTTGGTCTCTAATTTGCATTCAAGGCCCAGGTCTCGGTGTAAGATTCTTTCATAGTAGAGTCTTCAGTACAGAGTCATTTACAAAGAGAGGAGGATTTTTTTTTCTTTTTTTAATCCCAACATTAATATTATGAAAATTTTCAAACACACAAAAAACAGAAACAGAAATTTCACAGTGAATGCTCATTTGCTCACCACTTGGATTATACCATTAGTATTTTACTGTGCTTGCTCTGTCACCTACTTCACCATCTATGCATCCTTCTAGCCATCCATAAACCCACTGCTTTATGCATTTCAAGATGCAGACATCAAAACATTTCCCCCTCTAGAGGGGATAAATTTGGGAGTCTGAGATTTACAAATGTTAGTCACTATATAGAAAAATAGATTTTAAAAAAGTTTCTTTTGTATAGCACAGGGAACTATGTTCAATATCTTGTAATAACCTTTAATGGGAAAAAATATGAAAACAAATATATGTATATATACGCATGACTGGGATTTTGTGCTGTACACCAGAGATAGACACATTGTAATTGATAGTACTTCAATTTAAAAAAAAACCTAAATACTTCGGCACGTATATCATTGGCTGAAATTGAATATTTGTTTACAGATTTTAATGTAAAATTTGCATACGATAAAATGTACAAATCTTGGGTGTATATCTACTGAGTATTTTAGTCTACTGAGCTTTAACAAGTGTTTATATCTGTGGGATCTTAATCCCTATTAAGATACAATACTCTAGATTATATTAAATTCCATCCAGCAGGACCATCGTCCCAGAGAATTCCGTCATGCCAGTCAATCCCTACCCACCGATCTCCCTCAGAGTCATCAACTCTTCTGATTTTTTCCTTAGATAAGAGTCTTTTTCACACTTTCCAAAGAATCATGCAAATTCTGGTTTTAGTGATGAAACTTTGCAGTCAAACTTTAGGGACATTTGACCTCAACAAAAGGAAAAATTAACATTTCTAAATGACTGATTATTGTAGATAAATGAGTCAAAGGAGAATGATTCTATTGCATAAGTCATCTTCACCTCCTGCCCATTCATAGCTAATAGCCTGGATAAGAAGTACAGTACACATTGTCCTTGCTTGATAAATCAGCGATTTCATTTGCCTCATAACGAAGGGTCAAGGAGGAAGGTCTTCAGTTTTTGAATATGGTCCCCGTGTGATTACAGGTCTTAGAATACAGAACAAGAGAGAACAGATTTTGATACTACCAGTGAGCTCTTCTTGGTCTAGTCACTCATACTCAGTATTGTGGTGCTCTAGAAAAAGTGTAAATACAAGAACAGCATCTTGCCAAATGGATAACCACTCCTGGGTGGAAGTTAAGAACCACCACGAAAGGTGCGTTTTTCTTCCAGGCTGGGCAGGAAGTTGCTGTTCCACTGTGCTCAGTAAAGGTTCCCTAATGGCTTATGAGAGTGAATTCTACTCCAAAAATGGCAACTGCCTAGAGGAAGTAGTAGCCTTCTGGCCCATTGTTTTACAAATTAAATGGAAAGTTTCTGACCCGTCTTTACACCCACTGCATGGCTTTTTCTCTGGGGTTAATTGGTTTTGTTTTCTGATAGCTAACAGCGTTTTTCCTCTTTATCCTATTGAATCCCTTTTCTTTCTAGTGTCTCTTTAGCAGGTCCTTCCACACACTCTCCCACCCCTGTTCCCTTTTCCTCACATCATTGCAAGTTTTACTCCCAACACTGGACTTGCTGCTTCTTCGTGTAAATTCCCACCCCTCCCATTCTCCCCATCGCTCTCTAGTCGCCCCCTGGACTTACTGTGCTCTTTGTTTCTCTTTCCTGCTGCTTAATGATTTTTTCCTGCTGATAAGCTGTGCTCAAAATACTGAGAGCCCTGAAGCACTTGCAGTAGTGTTCCCTGGGCTCATTGCTCGTGGAGTGTACCGCGGCAGATGGACGTCGGACTCCAGCCATGTTCATCACGGGGCAGGTCTGCCCTGATGTGCAAATTGTATAACATCCCATCAGTTTTTTGGTTAATGAACCCATATGTTTCCCATTTTTATTTCCCTTTTTTTAAGCTGGAGTTTTATATTTTGGAAAATATTTTTCTGTTGGAAACTTAATTTCAGTGCCCTCTTTGGATAGCAGAAGCAAACCCAGTGTTTATTCACTATACCCCCCAGAATCAAGGTTTTTGTTGTCGTTGTTGCTGTCGTGATTAATGCTGGAAGAGTGGAATCATAATAACATTGCTGACATTTGTTACGGCGTCCTTCTTTGTAAATGCAGTCTCATGCATTGTCCCGTTTGAGTCTTACAGCAATCCTAGCCATTATTTTCGTGAGTCTCACTTTAAGTCAAAAACGTCTGCAGGCATTACGGTGAGGGAGTGCCTCAGAACAGCTATGCTAAGTCAGATCAGAAGCTCACCAGGAGAATACCTCTTTTTATAAGTCTAATGCAAAATTTGCCTGGCTCCTTCCCCCGCTGGGTTTTCCTCTTCTGGATCAGCAGTTAGAATACAAAGCTTCCTGTGAGACTGGAATCTTTTTTAAACACCCTGCAGTGGTCAGGAAGTGGCTCCTACAATAATTCATCAGACACCAGTACATTGTATGCTGGGACATTTAGCCATGCCAACGGCCATCATGAATATACAGGCATTCCACTCTTGACCCTGAGTGTCTGCTCCTACAAAAAGTGTATGTAGATCAAATTACTGCACATGAAATCATATTGTAAAACACCCCAGGGTAATTTGCTATTTAAAGAAATCCTGTAGTTTACCTTTGTATAAAGAATTCTTTCACGATGCAAATAACCCATATTTTATTTGTAAATTTAAGACTTTAGGTATGAGTTTGCATTAAGTGAAGGACACATCCATTTTAATGGATAAGTAGATGGTGATCTGAGACACACTTTTCTGAACCACCCAGGGGATCCCAGCCAATGTTCAGTGAAACAAAGGGACAAATTAGTCCCTCTGGAACAATAGAATTCTGCCATTATTCTTAATATGAGTTGATATGAGAATAGGAGGTCCTTTCCCCTCTCCCACAGTGGTTTTACCTTTCCCAGTAATTGTTTCCTCAGAGTAAACCTGAGCTTTATATTTGTGAAAAGCACAAGGCATTCTCTTCTAACAAACCACATGAGCATCAGATACCCTTGAACTATGCATACAAGGGTACACAAGTGCTTTCCCTGCATTTCCTGAGACGAGCTTCAAAATGTTACCTGTAGTCTCTGAATGCTCCTTAAGCAGGCTTTACCTTTCCTAATTTATGACCTTGGAATCAACTCTAAATTCCCTCTGTCCTTTGCTCCCATTTCTAGTTTGCTGACAGACAACCTCCATGCCCTTGGATTATTTATTTCCTCTCCGTTTTCATCAACTTATGCCATATTCCACTTTCATTGGAGAATTTTCTAAGTACTAACAAGCACTCAGCATCCTTGCTGAGAAAGGAGTTTATAAAATGTTCACTGCTGAGGAAAGTGTAGGGTGAGGGGAAATTCTGTTACAGGGGTTATCCCGTCTCCAGCGTAGGCAAGAGTCCTTCCCAGGGAGCCGGCCTCGAGAGCTTTAGCGCCACTCTTCTTCGGAAAGGGAGGAACTCAGCGATTGTCCGTAGTTGTGTACAGAAACGACTGAGGAGAGGGTAAATTTGTCCCAGGATCCTTTGTAGCTATGCTACCTGAGTCCTATGGAAAAATAGATCAAGACACAGAGACCTTGAATGTGCAGCCATTAGGAGATTTTGCTGGCTACGTCAAGCTGTACCCCAAGCCATGAGAGGTACGTGTTACCGTAGTGCATGTCCAGGGAAGTCCTCCAGGAAGATTTCATAAGTTCCCAGCTTGCAGTAACTTCGTAAGTTTACTTCCAGCTTCTCTCCTACCAGACGCAACCACAAAGGAGAAGATATGGAAATTATATAAAAGAGAGACAAAATTAATGAACTCGGTATATAAATGCTGCACTTTTTACAGCATTAAATGGGATAGGAGATACAGACAGGAGATCTCTCATCCTACCTTATTCTGGGACCTCAACCCATCCTTTGCTGTTGTACCTAGACCATAGCCCAAATCCTTCCCTCCGCATGCCACACTTTTAAAATGCTAAATTCTAGATATGATAAAATGTATAAGAAAAGATAAACATTTTTCACTTTTCCATGATGCCTTTATTTGGGAGGGATATGGTTTGTAACTGGGTTAGAGAGCTTTACACATGTTTGTTTTAATAGTAAGATTATAACTCAGTTTGGAGGGAAAAGAAGAAAGGGGCTGTTATCACACAGGTGCCGTTCTTAAGATAATGCCAGCTCCCTGGCAGCAAGTTGGCAGTCCGGGAGCCTGCAAAGCAAAGGTCTTCAGTCCCAGTTGAGTTTATTGCTTCAGTTCCTTTCATATTAAACTCCCATGTGATTAATATTTAATCCTCAAATTACATCTCCACAATTCTCACTATAGAAACTTGAAGGCTGCTACGACGTTATATCAGGAGAATGGAGTTATAAGTTCATTTTTTTTTATACATCTCTATTGTTTTAAAATTTCCACAAGCAGGTGGCATATGCTACTATATAATTATATGTAATTATACCTTTATTTATATATAAATACTTAGTATACTTATATTTACAAATATATATGGGTAGCATATGCTACCTGTATACTTTTTTAAATTAAAAATTATGAAAAGAGAAGCAGTGACTCCCTATTACATACCAAAATCCAAGTTTCTTCCTCACTGTAACTCATCATATGCACTTCTTTTTACATGTCACTGTGAGATTTCTATCTCAACAAAGCACTTTCTGTTCTCTGCCATTCCCATCTTCCCCCCCACTTAGTATGTAACACTTACTCCTATCTCCTTTAAGCCACCCATATTTCACCGCTGAATCTCACAATTCACCTTCTTCAACCAGTCTTCCTTTATCAGGCCCAAAATTCACTTTGCCAAACTTCTGTACTCTGCACTCGCACATACTTGCTTTTTTGATGTAAAGATTTCAGTAAGGTATAATGCTCAAATGAACAAGTGCATAGTAAGTCCTAAGGGTACAGCTAAATGAAACTTCACAAAGTGAAACTCAGATCAAGAAACAGAGCACCATCAGCAACCCAGAAGCTTTTCATCATGCCCCGTTCCAGTGACCTCTGTGCCACCTCCAGCCAGAGGAACCACCCTCTCGAATTTTAACACAGAGATTATTTTCGCCTGTACAGTGTATGCTCTTCTATATCTGGCATCTTTCATCCAACATTGTAATTTTAAGATTAATTCATGTTGTTCCATATGGCAATACTTTGTTCATTTTCGTGGCGCTATAGTATTTTATTGAACAGTTTTCCTATCCATTTGTAAGTTGATGGACATTTGTTTTATTTCCTTTGGGGCTGTTATGAGTAGTGCTGCCATGAATGCTCATACACATGTCTTTTGGAGAACAGAAAGGTATATCTTTTAGGTATATCTAGGAATCGTATTGCTGGATCATATAAGGACGCATCTCAGTTTTAATAGATAATTCCAAATAATTTTCCAAACGTGCTATGTTGCTTTTTAAATTCTCTCAAGCTGGAGTTCCCTGCTGGTCAGCTATGATTAGGCAGTCAGTGTGGACACCCAGCCTGGTGGACAGCCACGTCACCCCTGACTCCCCATACTCAGCCCGTGGGGAGGTACCACCCACTCACATCTTTGCAAGTTTCTTCAGGGTGTGTAAGGGCTGGCATAGCTTACTTCACCTCATCAACCCTTGCCAATGAAAAACAACTCATTTCTGTCCATGTGATGTACTCATAACCAGCCATAAACCTCTTGAGAGCAAGAATTTTACACTATTTAAGTTTTTAGAATTTCTCCTCAACTCACCCACCCCACTCTCCACCTCCCTTGAAGAACAGGTTATGAACACCTGACTCGGGACTGCTGCCTCGGGCACTGGTGTGCCCCCACCCCTCTAGCAGCCCATTTTCCTGTCGCCTGCCGTGGAGACCTTATGAGTCTGTCCTTTTCTCTTCCTTTCTCCTCTTCTCCACAAGGAGAGACAACAGTTACGGATGCAGATGGACCATACTGGTTAAATGTCTTTACCCTGGGGGGGCCTCTTCAGTGTCACGTGGGCTCGTAAGTTCTGTTAACACTAATAGTTGTTAGATGTTTTTATGGCGGATACAGGCCTCTGTGGTTTATAAGGAAAAACTGAAGTGTATCCTCCTTAAGATGCATTTTTTTTCTTCCCTTCATTTTAGGCTTTAAACAAAGTGGAATAGAAAGTCCTGTTTGATGAAATGATACGGTGTTATGTGGTTACAGTAAGTGCATGTAATGTACAGCATTTCTGCTCCCAACATTCTTCACATGCCTCATATAATGAGCATCTTACTATTAAAATTCTCGCTAGTAGAATTCACAGTAGGGTAACCACTTCCCTTAGATATATCAGGGCAAGCATGACTGAGAGACTTTTGCATTTTATTTTGCTGGAAGTAATTCTTATTTACTAAATAAATAGAAAAATTCTCTCCAAAGTAATACATTTTCTAGAGATTACATACTATTTAAGGGGATAAATGGATTTGCCATTCTAATATTTTTCTTCCTAGAGGAACACACTGGAATGTGGAATTTATTTAAGTTGGAGTTAGGGTAGCCTTAACACACTTGAGACTGGGCTGGACACTTGTGCTGTGACTTTGGGCAAACTTCTGAACCTCTCTGTTTCTCAGTTTCCTCCCAGGGCACCAATGGGGATGTTATTCATCCCGTTTTATTTCACAAAGTGTTGAAAGGATTACAAATAATGCTGTAATGAACATTTTCATGCACATTTATTCATGTAATAAATATTTATTGAGCACCTACCACGGACCAGGTTTGTTCTAGATTCCAAGGACACTGTAGTGAACAAAAACAAATCAGACCCCTGCCTTTATGAACTTACATTCCATAAGTAACTAAAATGTATATTACGTTAAGGATAAATGCTAAGGTGAAAAAAAAATGAAGGTGGAAAAGGGGAGAGAGAATGCAGAAGCCAGGATGACCTCAGGGAGAAGCTGACATGCAGGCAAAAATTGGAAGGAGATGAAGAAGGAGCCGTGGGCGTACCTTGTGGAAGAGTGAGGCAGGCAGAGGAAACAGCAAGTGCAAAGGCCCTGATGTAGGGATGTGCCCAGGATGGTCTAGGAACAAGGAGGCCAGCACAGCAGAGGCAGACTGAGGGAGAGGAAGAATAGGAGAAAACAGCACGAGAGAGTAATCAGGAGCAGACCACAGAGGCTGTGTGTGCATGAGCGCACACGTGAGAGTTCCTTCAGGGTGCGTGACCCAGGAGTGGTACTGCCTGCATCTGTAAGATAGGGGTGCCTGCCGTCCTGCTAGATATTGCCGAGTTGCTCCTCAGTTCACAATTTCACACTTTCGTGAGCTTTTATTTGAGTTCCTGTTGTTCTCCATCATTCCAGTTCTTGTTATTTTCAGTCTTTGAAATCTTTGGTCATTTGGCAGATAGGCAATGGTATCTATTGTAGTTTCAGTGGGTATATCCTTCATTACTAGTGAGTTTGAAGATCTTTTCATCTGCTTATTGGTCATTCCAGATTTCTCCTTTTGTAAATTTTGTTCATCTTTTAATTTCCTATTATGTTGCTTGTTTTTTCCTATTGACATCAAGTACCTTCTATGTTCTGCGTATCAATTCTTGTCAGTTAAATACGCTGCTGCTCTATTCTCCATGCCTGTGGCCTCTCTCCTTTGTTCCTATGGTGTTTGTTAATGCATAGAAGTTTTAAATTTTAATGTATTCACATTTGCCAGTCTCTTCCTTTATGGTTTCTGCTTTTTGTCTTCTTTAAGAAATCCTTTTCTACCTACAAGATACCTGTTACCTCTATAGTTTCTCCTAATGATCTAAAATTTTAGTTTTTACATTTAAAAATTATGTCTCCCTGGAATGGTATGAAATAGAGATTTTTTTTTTCTTTTGCCACATGGCTAACCAAGTCCCAGTCCCACTTTTCTCTTTAGATGAAAATGGCAGGTTTATAATTTCTTAAGTTTCCGTATATGTGTGGGTAACTTCTGGATTCTTTAACCTCTGCATTGGTCAAATTTTCTTTCTCTCCAACAGTACCATGTTATGTTAGTTGCTACAGCTTTATAATAAATGTCAAGATATATATTTGCACAGGTGAACAATTTTCCCCACCTTGTTTTTCATATTCTTTTTTTAGAGATATATATATATATATTTGTATTGTATAGTCAGTTTACAACATTGTGTCAATTTCTGGTGTACAGCATAATGCTTCAGTCATACATGAACATACATATATTCATTTTCATATTCTTTTCACCATGTCACTACAAGATATTGAATATAGTTCTCTGTGCTATACAGTATGAATGAAACATATTCTTGACCCACTGCTCTCTTATGAAAATTTTTTTTCTATTTTATCAAGTTCCATAGGAATATCTCTTGGAATTTTTATTGGAATTGCATTGAATTTAAGGGTATTTATGTCTTTATAATATTGAGTCTACTTATTACAGATGTGACATATCTTTCATTTATTTAGGTATTTTGTAATATCATTCATTAAAAGTTTGTTATTTTCACCATATAATTCATACACATCTTTTGCTGGATTTGTTCTTAGGAGACATCTTTTGCTGTTAGTTGTAAATGGTGCTTCTTTTTATATGTTTGTATTTTGTCATTGTCTCTTCCTGGTGAATAAGGAGTGCAATTTTATTCCATTGATCTAATATCCAACAAACCTGCAGGACTCTCTTATTAATCCTAATAATTTTACTGTATGTGCTCTTGGGTTTTCTATGTACAAAATTGTATTACCTGAGAATAAGAACAATTTTATTTCTTCCTTTGTGACTCCTATACATTTTATTTCTTTATCTCATTCTAATCCACTGACTAGGCCCTCAGTATAATCTTGAGGCAGAGATGAGGGCATTTTTGTTCCATTCCTAATTTTAAAAAGAATGAGTCTAACATTTCACCAGTAATGTACTTACTGTGGAGGCTTTTTATTGATATCTTTCATTAGCTTAATGAAATTCCTTTCTGTTATTAGTTCACTAAGAATTTTTATCATGAATGGATACTGAATTTTATCAAATGCCTCTTCTGCTTTTATTGAGACAAGCATACGATTTTACTTCCTAAATTTGATAAATTTTATTGGTGAATTTTTCAATTGTCATGATGCTCTTTCTAGCGGGTTGCCAGAAATGATTTATTACTATTTTGTGGTCATTTTCTTTTTAATACTCCATGCTTTTGAGTAAAAAAATTTTGAGAAAATTTTTGAGAAATTTGAGGGGAAAAAAATGTGTTACAAGTCACTCACCTCAAAGTGTGACTATCATAAAATTCCAGAGAAAAGATGCTGGTTACTCAAAGGAATTTAGAAAAAGGACATTTGTCTGAGTCTTCACATTATTGACAACTCCGTTTTAGTGTATAGATGAACAGTAGGATTGGAATGAGGCAACTATATCACACCATTATGGAAAATAGATGATTTGTCCTCATGAGTTGGCAGCAGGTCTATTTAGTGGGAGGTTCGACTTTTTGAATAGACTCATTCACTGTCGTATCTTGAAGGCAGCTAGAAAGGAGACCGAATCTCATCACTTTGCAGTGATTCCTGCATTAGCTGTCCTTCACTGTGGAGGACCAGATGAACAGCAGAATTCTCCATAGAAAATCCTGGATTTTCCCAACAACAGTTAAAATTTTGCAAAAAAGTCACCAGTAAGTATTGTTCATTTGAGAAAGAGGTGTTTGGAGCAAAATATTTAAGCAACTTTTCACATGAATAATAAAGAAAAAAAGTTTTACCTAATATTTAGAGCAGTGCTTCTCAATATTTAATGAGCATGTGAATCACTGAGAGTTCTGGTTAAAGTGAACATTCCGCTTCCATAGATGGGTGGGGGAGGGGAAGTGCTGAGATTCCACCCAACAGACTCTCAGATGATACTGATGGTGTCAGTGAACCTCACTTTAAGAGACAAGGACCTAAGTGACTGAGGCAAAATGGGTTATATTTGAATAATCTAGATCTGGGCTATTTATATGTAATACAATAGCCACCAGCCACAAGTGGTGATTGAGCAACTGAAATAAGGCTAATCCAAGTGGAGATGTGCTGTAACTATAAAATACACGCTGAATTTTGATGACTTAGTAAGAAAAAAGTATATAAAATAAGTCATTAATTTTTAAAATTTTGGTTAAATGAACATACTGGGTTAACTAAAATATATTACTAAAATTAATCTCACCTTTTTCGTTTTTTTACTGTTCAACGTGACCACTAGAAAATTTTCAAGTCCATATGCAGCTCATATTTGTGGCTCACCTTGTTTCATGTTTATTTCCTACTGCTGCTGTAATAAATTATCACAAAGTTAGTGGCTTAAAACAAATTTACCAATTTTCAGTTCTGAAGGGCAGAAGTCCTAAAAGCAAGATGCCAACAGGGATCTAAGAAACACTGTTTCCTGGCCTTGTCTAGCTTCTGAAGGTCACCTGCATTCCTTGGTTTATGGTCCCTGCCTCCACCTTCAAAGCCAGCAGCATGGTACCTTCAAATCTCTCTTGCTCTCTTCCTCTCTCTTTTCCCCTCCCCACTTCGGTCTCCCATACATGTGCTTCTGTCATCACATATCCTTCTCTCATTTGAATTCTACCTCCTTCTTTACAAGGACCGATGCGATGACAGTGGGTCCACCCAGATAATCCAGGATAACCTCCCATCTCAAGCACCTTAACTTACTCACATTTGCAGTGGGATTCTTTTTGCCAAGTAAAATATTCACCAATTCCAGGGATTAGGATGTGGCCATCTTGATGTGGGAACATCATTTTCTCTACTACGGTTTCCACTGAACAGCACTGATCTAGATAATCCATTAGTTTTGCCAGTTGTATACCTTAATCACTATGCAAATAGAGTCAGGAATATGAAATAAGGGATTTAGTTACTTCGTTATTACAATGCAAAACATCAAAAAAACCGAAATTTATTTTGGGGTGGAGTACTTCTGATTTTGGCACAGATTCAGTGTTCATCTAAACAGGTTTTGTGGTTGAAAATATTAGCAAAAAATGGAGATTCCTGGATTCTCCTTCTAATTCAAGAGATTTCTGTGGCCCTCACTTAATTCCCCCTGTTAATTGACAGATGATTGATGAAGATAAAGGATAAACTCTGGAGAGATGGGTTAAAATCCAGTAATATTGTAATATGAGAGATTTAGAGTATTTGGGGGCTGCTTTGGGGGCTGATAAGTTTTTTCATAAATGTATTTTCCAAGTATTTGGAAGGCACTGCTATATGTAAGGCATTGTCAGAAGACTGGAATGTGTCTCGACTCTATGAGCTCACAATCTAGCAAGGAAATAAGTCATGAACAGCAGTGGTCGACATCCCAGATAGGAAATAAGTATCACCTGCCATGGTGGTGCTAATAAGGATTTAAGAGGGAGGAGTAACAGCTGGTAAGGTTCTCTTAGCTCAAAATGATCAGGGAAAATCCCTTGGAAGAAGTAGACTGTGGCCTGGGTCTTTAAGAATGGAAATGAATCTGGATCTCTTAGGCATTGATTCCAAACAATCCCATGACTCTTCTGTTCTGTTTAAAAGGCACATTTGTAGTTACTGGGGTTGATAGCATTGAGTTTCCTTTTTTTTTTTTTCTTTTTTCATTTCTTAAACATTAACCTTGGAGGTTAGGTCAATGCAGAATTGAGTGACACAGAAAATGAGAGTAAAGGAAAAAAGAAGAAATGGAAATTATTGCAGTATTTTTCCCCATATACTTCCTGTCTTCAAGACAAAATAACTTGTGCTTAGATTTGAGGAATACGACCACAAACTAGCTTGTCAGAATGACAGAAACTGACCGATTTTCAAGATATTGAAGGCACAGAGTCTAACACACCATACATTTCAAAATATTTAAGATTCTGCTATGGTCTAAATGTACCGTTCTTGCAGCAAATTTCCATATTCATAAATTATACATAGATCCACATTATCATCCTATCTATGTAGTCATCCATCCATCTATGAAATAGCAACTTTATCCTGAGGGCTCTACCAGGATTCCAATTTGAGGAACCTGTGTGGAACAGCCTGAAAACCCAAAGCCCTACTTTGTTATGGCTATTAATTAAGCATTCATAAATGCCAGGCATTTCCGGAACCTGCACAGATACAGGACCTCTCGCTTTGGCTTCTATTGGAGCTAACGTGACTAAACAGCAGTCTGTCCCAACGGGAGGAAGGAGCCGATGAGGACAGTGCCTGTGCTGAGCTGTGGCGGGGAGGGCTGACGCCCAGAGCTGGAGCTGCTTCAGACACTCCAGAGTAGAATTATAACCACTGTCTCTTTACAAGGCTATTGTGATGTCTCATAAAATATTTATTGGATGAAATACAGAATGTCCCACAAATGTTATCAAGTATTTTCAATAACAACAAAAATATAATAAAATAAAATAAGGCTAGAGAAAAGATGCTCACTTGCATGGAAATTCAGTTTGGCCAAGACAGGACATCAGCAGATGTACTTTTTGCCACTCCTTTGCCAGCAGCAGGACTTCGCTCCCTTGTCAAGAAACTAAGACAGATAAAGGCCCAGTGATCTCCATATGGCTTCACCACTGGCTCGGGGTTCAACTGAACGTCTCTAAGAGATAGTGTTCTCTAGAATCAAAATTAGTGGCAGAAAGAGAGTCAAAGCTAGGACCCCTTCCTAGGCACTTTCCATGATCTATGTGTTTCTCAGAACTATGAACTAATTCAGCATTCATATCACATCTCTTGGGCAGTTATCTAAAAACCTGTTTCTTTTTAGAACTCCAGCCTACTGCCCTAAAAGCCTGCCTTGGAGTGTGCCTCACCACTCTTCATTACCTCAGTTCTACAATTCATGTTAAAAGCTAAGCGATGTTGATGGTACTTTCTTGTAGATAAATATTAAAGTTATTTGGGAAATGTTCATAGCAGCATTATCTACAATAGCCAAGTTATGGAAGCAACCTAAATGCCCATCAACAAATGACTGGATAAAGAAGATATGGTGTGTATATATATACAGTGTGTGTATATATATATGTGTGTGTGTATATATATATATACTCAGTCATAAAAAAAGAATGAAATTATGCCATTTGCAGCAACACGAATGGACCTAGAGATTATCATATTAAGTGAAGTAAGTCAGACAGAGAAAGACAAATAACATGTGATATCACCTATATGTGGAATCTAAAATATGATACAAATGAACTTATTTACAAAACAGAAACAAACTCAGACATAGAAAACAAACTTGTGGTTACCAGGGAGGGAAGTGGAGGGATAAATTAAGAGTCTTGGATTAGCAGATACAAACCACTATATATAAAATAAACAACAAGGTCCTACTGTATTGCATAGGGAACTGTATTCAATATCCTGTAATAAGCCATAGTGGAAAAGAAAAAAAATTATTTGAGGAGGACTTCTGCTTCTGGGAACATGGAGTAGGTGTACCTTTGCCTATTCCTCCCTATGAGTACAACTACAAATCCTGGACATTATACATAAAATAAACATAAGAAGACACTGAAAAGAGGAGAAAAGAAAGCAGAATGGCTAGGCACCTAGGGACCCACAGAATGATACAGTGCTGAGTTTCCTCGATTTTCTTTCCGATGTCCCAGACTTAGAGCTAAAGAAGGCAGCCACCCAGAAACACCAATGGGTGCAGGCAAAAAAAACCCCAAAAAACCTCAACAAAGGCCAGCTGTCTCCGGCCGAAAGGACAGCAAGGGACAACCTAATAAGACAAAAAACTTTCAGACATTAACCACTCTATTCCAGCTTGACACTACTAAAACACTGTAGCCCCTGCCTGCCCGTGGCAGCAGAGACCCACTGGGGAGCCTAGACTTCTGCCCTCTGGAAACTGTAATGAGGAGCCCAAGACCCTCACCCCAGTGTGCGAGGAGGCCAAGAAAAGTGCTGGGCTTTCATCCCCACGGAGCAGGAACTAGCTGCCCACCTTTACCCATGTTAGCAAAGGACATCACGGAGAAGCTGGGATTTCCAATCTCACCTCCTAGGAGATCATTCTAAATGTATATGAAAAAGAATTTGAATATCTGAAACAATTTCAAGAAAGAAAAATGAAGTGGGAGGAAACAGTCTACCCAATTTCAAGACCTGTTCTCTAGCTACAGTAATCAAGACTGTGGTATGGGCGGAGTGATAGACATATAGGTCAATGAACGTGAGTCTACAATTCTCTCAGAATGAAAAGTTTAACTTTTAAAAAGTCATTTGTGCTACAACCAACTTGTTCATATAGGGCTCATTTATTCTTTTCTTTTTATGAACGTGTATTTACATGGAAAATATTATGGAGGAGTTGAGGGGTTTTCTCCTTATACAAAATCTTCACAAGCTGGAGAAATCATTATTTAAGCATGTAAATTAAATTGAATTGTGGGTCATATTTATGTAACACTTAGCTTCATATTTTAAAATATTTTGAATATGATTTATGAAGTCAAAATCCAGATGCAAAGCCAAAAGTCAGCCAACTATCTAGATAGTCTTAACTTGACTAGGTTATCTAGATAATTTTGCAACGTGACAAATAACAACAATTTGTAAATTCAGCAATAAGTGTTCTATTTACAGTTGTACTTTGAAAATTAATCATATATTAGCTTAAGTGAGACCTGCAGTCTGAATTACCTATGTCAACAAATAATAAGATTGAGATAGTCAGGGCTACATTGTAAAATATACATATAATACATATGATACACTCTTATTTTTTTAAAAAAATGCATACTCTCAAAATTCACAGCCATTATTCTTAACTGATGGGACCTAATTTTAATTCAGGACAGCTCACTAAATGCAAATTCGCATTAATTAATACAGTTGGTAATTGTTCTTTTCTGATACAGGGATCTATATTCAGTTTTAATCAAAAACCACACCATCCAACTGGTTAACTCAGTTTTTACTCTTAATGCAATAGTTCGTTGACTTGCAAACAGTCCATATTTAAAAGTGGTGCCTCCTCCAGCAACATTTCTATAAAACTGTCCATTTTGATCCTCATATGTAATTCTAATATCACATATGTGTACAGCACTTTAGAAATTAAAACCACATTCACAAAAGCTATCACATTTGTCCCTCCAGCAACCCCTTAAATAGAATCATTGTGCAGATTTTCTGGACTTTTCGAAGGTTACACAGCAATGAAGCCCGGCAAAGACTCCAGCCCACGTGTCATAGCTCCAAGTCGAGCAACTTTTCCCAGTCACCAAACTGACTTCCTGTAGGTGAATATTTCAAATTCACAAAGCAATCCGACTGATTGAATAGTGCTTTCAGCAGGAATCAATATTCCTATGGCAACACCTTCAGGAAAGATGAAAAATTGTATTTTAAGAGCAGTGACTATTATGTATTTTGATGCGTACAATATCAGCTAAACATTATGGACATGTCTTTGAAATGTGGGCTTAGCTGAGATGGCTAGTACATAGCTGCTTTGACTTCACCTGGAAAAGGGGAACTGTCTCTGAACTCAAAACAGCAAAGCAGAGAAAAATGAAGAGAAACGTGTACCTGAAAATGACTTGGTAATTGTTGCAAAATGTGAGTCACTGCTGTCTAATTTGTATCTCCCTAAGGCCTGGTATCCCTTAGTCAGTCAGACCCTGAAATCAGCATCTCTGCGTCAGTGAGTGCTTTTGGCCGGTCAGGCTCCTCCCTGGTAGGAACAGTAAGCGTTTGTCATAAGGAAATGATTACATTGGTTTTATGCATGTTTTTAATCATTCCCCAGTTGTCCTCTCTTGCCCAGTGGAGCATGTCTGTGTCCTCATTATTTGCGTTCTCAACATGCCAATTGCCTCTTTATTCTCTCCCGGAGCACCTCTTCTCTGAGGTGTCTCAGTGATGCATAATTGCCCGTGTCCAGCCTATAGATCAAACTCCAGTCTAATTTGCAAAACCGAGTAAATACAAAGTAGGTTGCACATAATTCAGACCTCATCTTGCAATGATTAAGTTATCTGATTCTAGCTTTCGCATTTTCCGGCTTTCCACTCAGTATTCTCCCCAGCGTCTCTTCACAGCAAATACTTGCCAGGTCCTTTTAGTTTTTCAAGTACTGTTTCAGCTTCTCTTTAAAAACGGTCACAAAAATCCTTGATTATTTAGAAGTCTAGGGGATGTGTTGCCTCCTTTTCCTGGACTTCTGAGTGCCATCCTGATGAGGATACGCTGGGGCACTTGATGTCTGTCATTCCCTCTTGAAACATGAGCGGATCCACATGCTGTTTTCAAAGGAAATAAGTAAAGCCAATTTTGTACCCCATGGAAAGGCTTTTAAGTGCTTCTTGACATCATCTTTTAAGAGGCCCAAATCTGTGTTTCTCACAGAGTCCTCCACAAATTCTTACTCAGTGAACAGAATAAAACATGATGATGACAGGGCTGAAGAGCCACCATTGCGGCTGAGAAGTCAAATCAGAAACATCAGACGTTGCTCTGACCTAACCTGAGTCAGAAGTCAAACACCATGCTCTGTACCTGGTCAGAACGATGCAGTTGACGCAGGGCCTGCAGGAGGTCTGTGGATGAGTGGGCCAGTCCAAAGTTCTCTAGGGCCAGGATTCCTAAACTGTGGTCCCAGACAGAGCTTAGGAGTCCAGGAACACCCTTAAAGCATGTGTGGAAAAGGGTAACTATATTCTATGGATGGAGAGGTTCTCAAGGTGTGATCACCAGACCAGCAGTGTCAACATCCCCTGGGAATTTGTTAGAACTGTGAGAAACTCTGGGGGTGGGGTCACCATGACCTGAGTTCTCACCAACCCTGATGCCTGCTGAAGTTTGAGAATCACAGCTCCAGAGAAAGGGTGGCTAGCTTTCCTCAGGCCCGTCTAACCTCATCTCCTCCTGTTTCCTGCCTTGCTCAGCTCAGCCACACTGCCTCCTTGTAACACCCTAGGCATGCCCTGCCCTGGGGCCTTAGCACTGGCTGTTCCTTCTGCTTTAAACACTCTTCCTCACGTATCTGTGCAACCAACTCCCTTACCTTCTTTACACCCTTGCTCAGATTCTAGCTCTCAATGACAGCTACTCCAATCACCCTATGTTAAATTATACCTTGTCTCTCCCCATCCCCACCAGCATTCCTAACCCCCTCTCTCCTGCTCTTTTCATTTTTCTAAAGCATGTGTCACTTCTTACCTATTAGATAATTCACTTGTGTATTATGCTTCTTGCTTGTTGTCTGTCCCCCACCTACAGAATATGAGCTCTACAAGGGCAGCAGTCTTCACTTTGCTCCCTAAGTGCCTGGAATGATGTTTAGTACATAGCAGGTACTCACTAAGTATTAAGTCAATGAATGAAACACTCGAAAGAATCCAAGACCCTAAAAAGGGAGGAAAACACTGTCCCAGAGGCAATTTAGTAATCTTTCACAGAGGAATCCTTTCTGATAACCAGTGTACTTAACACTATTTTTGTGCTGTTACGTGAATCTAGGTGTGTACCACTCAGGAAAGCTGGAAGTAAACGATGTAGAAGAGATTTGGGAATGAAGGTGGGCAGGAGTTAGAAATATTTGTGCAAACTCTCTGTTTGATTATATATTTGCCTTTCAGATGATGATTTCTGAATTTTTGAAATAAATGTATATTAACTCATTTAATCCCCCCAAGAAGCTTATAAGGTAGATACCTCACTTAATCCTCCTTTGCTAGATAGAAACTTAGGCATAGAAAGGTTAAGATTTTGCCTAAGTTTACGCAGAATCAGAAGGTATATGGAGGAAATAGGAGGTTACTGAACCATACTTGGGGCCACTTGCCTGTCGTGCAGCAAAGCCAATTTACTGGCACGCACAGGTTTGTGGTAAAAGAAAGTACAGCATTTATTGCAGGGCCCAGCAAGGGGAACAGGCAGCTCATGCTCAAAAGAACTGAACTCCCTGAGAGTTTTCAGGGAAGGGTTTTTAAAGGCAACATTTGAGGTGAGGCTGCAGGGTATATGGCTTTCTTCTGATTGGTTGGTGGTGAAGTGACAGGGTGGCTTTTGGAACTCTCAATCTGTCACCCTTCTGGTTCCAACCAGCCTGGGGTCTCTGTAATCACCATTCTCTGCCTGGGTAGGGATCTTATTTCCTGTAGAATAACTCAAAGGTTCATGTCAGATTGTTATGCATATCCCTCAAGGGGGAACTAGGACTCAGTTTTATTGCTGAACTATTGTTTATTGACTGCTTTTCCTTTGGCTTTGCATTCTCTCACTTCCCTAATTAGTAATTGCTTGAGTCCGCTCTTTGGAACTCAGGAAAGGCCCATGAGACCAAAGCCTTTTTCTAGAAACAAGAACGAGGGACACAAAGGGGATTTTGTACCCAAGAGGGCCCTGTAGGTAGGGTCCTGCTTAGTTTCAATCCCCTCTTCCTTTTTATATTCGCCAATCCTGAGAAGAACAGGGATCAGGACAAGAAAGAGAATAAAGTTTTTCTTAAAGATGATAATCATGAACTCAGCAGGCAGACTTGGTTTTAGGAGGACTCAGGTTCAGTTTGAACCTAGCAGCCCAGGTCAACAGAACAGCTCTTACAGCTGTACTATATCAACTTAACCTTCCAAGGTTAATGAGTTATACCTATGTGTTAGCATTTAAAATGCTTTATTATTTTTTATATAGTTCTATCTTCCCTGCCAACCTGAAAAATCTTAAAAGGGGCACCATTTCTTATTCATCATCTCTACTGATCCAGTGCTTAACAGAATGTTATTGGATGGATGGATGGATGGATGGGTGGGTGAGTAAACGTATGGACGAATGGACAAGGATATAAGTCCAGGCTTGCTACTCCATTCAGTTCTCAGATAAACAGTTCCCTGAAACTCCAGAAATGAATTAATCAGCTTTAGTTTTTCCTCAGCTTAAATCTGTCAAGTAAGCCTGAGGTTTTATAATTGCAGCAATGTGTAGGTGATCAGATAAGGGAAACTGAATGATAAGGACATTTGTCTCCTGGTAATTTTGGCCACAGGAATGTCTGTTCCCCCAGCCATCCTGCTTCCTTCCCCGGAAGATAAAGAGCAGCAACAGCAGGGGAAGCAAAAGATTATTGCTGGGCTGTGCCCTTTCCTCTCCGTGGGAGTTTGGGAGGATAAGCCAGTTTAGCCACAAGACTGGTCTCCAATTTCCATATGTTATCAGGGACTCAATAGTTAAAGTAAATTTTTTAAATTAAGCCTTGAATTGAAAGACTGCAGAAGGAATGCAAATTGCACAGGACTGGCCGAGCATCCTAGTGCGTCCTTTAATCTCATTCTTCCTTCCGGCCTCAGTCTCAGTTTACAGAATGTGGCTTTCAGAAGACATTCATTAACATTTCAATGTAAGTTTTTACAAATGGATAGCATCTCAGCAGAGCCCCTGATGATGCTGTAAAGCTCAGCCTTCTCTCTAGAATGGCTCCAACTTGCCAGTCTCGTCTCCTGCGTCTGCTCCTGGGTTGGCCAGAACAAGGATGGATCCCATTTCCACTTTGGGCCTGAGGCTGGTCCAAGGCCTTTCTCTGCAGATCTCACGGCTGCTGCTCTCAGCTGGGATTATGAGACTTGGAGCCCTTCCATCACAAATTCCAAATATCCTTCTTAAAAGACTTCAATAACTCTTCTCAAAATAAACCGAGCGGCACCGACATTTGGGAAATTTACTGGGCAGCAGCCAACTTCAGAAAGGTGGTTATTTATCCTCATTAGAGATACTGCCTGCACATCAGCAGAGAGAGAGCATCGCTCCACACCTGGGGCATCTAAGCCTGCAACTGCTGTTTCTAAGTCACTGGCTCCCGAATGCCAGTCCAAGGGCAAAGGCCGCTATGCCCCATCTGAACCACTGGGGAAACTTTTCCAAATACAGGTTCCTGAGCTGACCTCTGGAAATACTGATTTATTAGGTTAGAAGTAAAACCCAGGAAGTCATCTGCATTTTTAAAGAACTTCTCCCACAATCCTGACCACAACCAAGTCTAGAAACTGCTAGTAAGACGTTTTGAGGCCTGTACCATCTTTAAAAATAACTAACTTTTAACAATGAAAGTATCTTTATTTTTATTGTGAAATATTACATTCTCATGTTAACACTTCAAAAACCCAGAAAAATAAACAAGAAACTAAATAGCACTCAAAAATTTTATTACCCAGAGGTCATTACTGTAAAGATTTTGGAGAACATTTTTCCTACAACTTGACATGCAAATATATATAATTTAAAATAAATGTCAGTTTTCTTAGATAGACTCTACCCATGTGTAATACTCATTCTATTAACCAAAAGTATGTATTCTAACACTAAGCTTTGGCAAATCTTTTTTTTTTTTAAGCAGAATTAGAAATAATTAGAGCCTGCATGGCTCCTCAAACCAAAGAGAGGATACTGTGAAAAACTGTTAGACAGTAAATATTTACTAATATTCTCCCTTGTTCCATGTTAGCATTTTTCAAGTAAGTACTAGCCAGAGTATCAGCAAGTGAACCGCAGACCTTCAAATAGTATTCAGGAGTCTTAGAGCAGAGGGAAGAGAAGACAAATGTTAGATGAAAGTCAGGACTGGTGAAGGGGGTATTGTTGCCAGATAAAATACAGGATTTCAAATTTGAATTCCAGAGAAACCAATACTTCCTTGCTGTATATAGTATACATCCTGTGTATATTGTATGCAATAGGTATACTTATATATAGTATGTATTATATGTAATAAGTATATTGTGTGTATTGTATGCAATAAGTATATTGCAATTTGTTTTTATCTGAAATTCAAGGTTAACTAGGCATCCTGTATTTTTATTTGCTAAATCTGGCAACTGTAGAGGAGGAGACCCAAGCTTGACTGGGGCAGAGTTGGCTGAGGGTAGAGGCAGAAGGTGGGCAGGTGCAGGGCCAGAGTCCAGGTCCAAGATCAATGTCGTGGTAAAGACTCAGGAGCTCTGACATGTCTGAGTCTAGCACTGCTCTGTCACATTGAGAAGTCAAATCCCACCGCAGCCACACCCCAGCTCAGTGCATAGTAGGAGCCACCATTCACCTAGCACAGTCAGCATCCTTACCAGTGCTCACGCCTTCTCTTTCTATTGTGTGTTAAATCTCCCTCTCCTAGTGCACCCTCTCAGGCTCAGTAATTGTTTACCTCAGGAAAGTTTCCTTTAGGAGTGACTGTATTGCTTTCATTCTAATTCTTCTGGCTTCTTTCTTAAGAAAACATCAATCTTAAGTGGGAGCTCCCTTGATTGTCCTCCACATTTATCATTCTCTCTCTCATCATTTTTAGTTCTTTTTTCCCTTCCTCTGCATCCTGGGGGAGTGTCCCAAATTTGCCCAGGACTTGATTTTATGACTTCAACTCTGATTTTACTGTCTCCAGTATGGATTTATTCTGCCATTGCATGCTTACCATCCTTACAATCTTGACTTATCTTACTCATATGTCTGTTTATCTCATCCTGTTCTCTTTTTCTCTCTCCTTATGTTTTCTGCTCTTGTTTCATAGACACTATATCTTTTTGTATCCTTCTAAAGGCCTCAAATTTATTCCAAAATTTCCTTCTGGTTCCAAGAGCCTGGTCAGGTATTCGTCAATAGAAATTGAGTGTGGGTCTCTCTTGGCCCAGCTCGCTGTCTGCTGGAGGGCAGGGCAGGTCCCTTTCTCACAGATACAGCAAAGACAGGTAGACATGCCTCGCTACTGTTCCCTTCCCCACCATAGCAAAACTTTCATCATGGATGGCTTCTGCTGGACTGAAATAGGACCTTTTCATCCTCTGTTTCCTGTGTCTTGACTTGCTGAAAAGAAGGAATCCATAAAGATCTGTCTTCTCCAAGGTGATTTGTTTCCAGGACTCTTTTTCCCCTGCCTGTCCTATGGGTAAAGTATCTCTCAACATGCATTAGCCACAATCTTTTCCTCACCCTCTGTTCTCTGCCCTGGGCACTACTCCTGGAGATTCTAATTCAGTAGCTCTGAGAACTCAGATGTAGAAAGACCCAGTTTGGGGTGTAGAGATTGGTGTAGACCTTTCACACCTAAAACAGAAGACCGCGAATACAAGGGGAATTGAAAGGACTTCCCCTCAGCTGTCATAAGCGGGGCCCCAGTTGAATTTCCAGTTCTCTGGGCCTTATGGTTGGATTCTGGTTGTCTAATTAATTAATGCTGGCTTTTGGTAATGAAATAATTTTCCATCTTTTGATGAGTTTCCTGTCATCACAGGCATTTTAGACCAGAGAGGGCTAACCAGATTCCATTTGAATGCAGATTTCTGAGGATATGTTAGCTTGTTTTATTTTAAGGTAATCAACTTTATATAAAGACATTTCACTATTGGAGTAACATTAATTTGACCATTGCTAGGAACAACAAAAAAAAGATGTCCCTCGCCCTGGTAGTTGATATAAGTCAGAAAGTTAATAGAGACGAACGTGCTTGGCTGTGTTCTGTGGGATAGTAGTAAGATCTTTAAACTGATCCTCGCCTAATGCACTGCAGCATAAAAGCCCAGAGCGTGATAGTAAAAGACAGCTGGGAACCTCAGGGTACAGAATGCAGTTATCAATGTGAAACATCTAGGTTTCATTGGTTTTGTGCTACAGCCAAATGCCTTCAAGCTTTAAGTTGTTTAAATCCTCAAATAATTAATAATTATATCCTGTACTCTAAATTATAGTTTAGACAAACCTTCCAGATACTTCACACCGTTTAGGGCTCTTTAGTGTCTCTACACGAGCTGTTTCTCTCTGTGCGAGCCCTGTGCCCTCCTGCACCTGGACGCCCCTACAGATCCTTTCGGACCCACGTCCCAGTTTTGTGTCTCTCTGCAATCTCTCTTGCTCCCCAGGCAGTTTGTGGCTCCCTCCAGCTTGTCCATTTAACACTTTGTACCAAACTCCCCTCATTACGCAGTCATGGCTGGTTGTCCTTCTTGATGGTGGACACACACTCGGCTACAGGAGCAGAGGAAAAATAAGAAGAGGCTGGGACATGTGCTCCCTTAAATAGCAGAAATAGTCTCTACTGGCCCCTCTGCTCTTCCAGAATGGATAATCTTGCCTGACCTTGTTTAAAAACAAATGGGGGGAACAAACTAATAGTTACCAAATATTATGCTGAAAGGTCTTTTTAGCTGTGTGCCCTCAAGCAAGATTCTTACGCGAGCCCCAGTTTCTTCATCCATAGCATGAGGATAGTACTAGAAATCTCCTTACAGGATTGTTGTGAAAATTAAAGGAGGCAGTATTTTAGAGCACTTAGAAGAGTTCCTGGCACATAGTAAATGTTCAGTAAAAGTTAGCCATTAGTATTAATCAATTGGAGAAGACAGACAACTTGATTACATCAGGATGGGTGTCGAAGTGGAATCACAGAGGGGCACGTGGCTCAACTTCAGAGTTGAGGGACGACACACCAAAGGAGGTGACAAGAAAGACACCTCCACGAGGAAGCGCCCTTCGTAGACTTGCAGGCTGCCCTCTTCACCCGGTACCTCCCCGGGCCCAGCCTGTCCGGGGGACTCATCAGGTTTAGGCCCTTACTCCCTAGAGGTCCGCTGCTCCAGCCCAGAAAACCCCAGACCCTGGGTAAGAGTAGGGATTTGGGAGGAAGCCATCTCCATCACCAGTTAGCCATGTGAGCCTGGAAAAGCAGCTCAACCTCTCTGGGTCTCCAGAACCTCATCCATGATGCTCCTTCCCGTGACAATGGAGCGATGAGAAGTCTCTGAGGGGCCTCCCTCTGCAGACCAGGCGACACAGTGCAAAGCAGGTAACTGGGGGCTCTCCTGGACAGATGGACCCTCACTCTTTCCCCTACCTCCCTGTCTGGATGAAGAGATCTGAAGGAGAAGAATTGAAACACGTTTGGAGATGCTCTGCCCTTCTCAGCAAGAGACAGAACTGAGAAAGCAGGAGGATGTATTGTGGAAGTATTCGCATGGGTAGTATTCCTGGGCATCTGTTTCTAGGATGTTTCCCTCTGAAGTAATGGACAGCAAGAGCCAGAGGGCTACAGCCCGGGCTCCTGGCTCCACTTGGCAGGTTTGATTCTCTCCTGATTGCCTCTGTGTCTGTCTCTCCCCTTGGCCCTGGGTGTCCCTTACTTGCACAGCATAGAAAATTCCAAGATGATTCACAGATTCACTCTGTAGTTGCTCAAGGAATGCCCTCTACTGACCTCTGGCTGTTCCCTACATGAAGAAAGGAACACGGACACATTTCCAGAAGCCAGTAGAAGCCCAGGATGCAGCTGCTGCAATCTCTTTGTTAGAGGATGGGTTAGATTAATTCATGGACTTCCTGTGTTTACAAGGCTGAAGAAACTGCAACTTTGTAAAAAAAAAAAGGAAAGTGGCCAAACAAAAGCTGGAGGCAAGCTTTGATGGTTGCAAAGTAAATTAAGAAGAGAAAAATCACCAAGTAATTTTTCCCTGGCGTGTTTGCTTTGTCTTTGAACATTTTTTTCTCATGTTATGTCAATGGGTTAATTGCCTTCTGACACTGAGTGACAGTAAGACGTGTTCGCCTGCTAGGATAAAGCAAAGTTAATTGAAGGAAGTTAGTAATGAAAATATTGGCTTCAGTCCATTCTAGGTAGAATATGACACTTGAAATTATAGCCAAAATGACTCCTACACTCACACATAATGTTTCTAAGAGCTTGACTTCCAAGAAACCAGCCATCAGTCACCTAGAGTTCTGTGTCCATCACAAATGAACGACTTGGGAATCTATGAACTGTGAATCCTGAGCATCACCGGAGTACAGAAAACTGTGGTGCTCGTCTCTAGAAAATTCATTAGCAATGTCTTCAGCATAGAGGGAAGCCAATTGTTTCTATATTTAACCATAATTTTATTTCTGAATATAAACTCAGATGGCTGAGTGCATTCATTTCTGAAATATGTTTAACCCAAATACACAAATTGTTCAGTCTGCTCAGTCCTTCAGTGATGGAAACAGTGCCTGATAAGGCACAAAGCCTGATTGTTCACTTAATTGGCTGTTGTGTTGTTGGATCTTAGAGATTAAAGATGGGGAGGATGTCAGGTTTCCAACCCTGTGTCTACTAAAGAGCGTCAGAGCCTAATTTTCTTGAAATACCAAAAACCTCCCAATTTCTGAAGGGCTCTTTGGCCAACATCTGTCATAAATCAAGAGAGAGTACTACCATTACCCAGTCAGTGACAAAGTAAATGAAATTTAATTACTCACTGGCTGGGGCATCATCTGCTGATGGTGAGAATTGCCTGGATGCAAAAGCATCTATAAATGCTGGTCCCGGGAGAGCATTCCCTGCACTGCTAACCCAGTGCGGCTCTGCTGGCGGACATGGTACACGTTGTGGGGTACTGACCTCCTGTCCTCCAACTGTTCTCAAAACAGAGGGACAGGTGTCCATGGGTCTCTCACTGAGACATTCGGGGTAGGAGGAGATCTACATTAACTGTCTAGGAGGAGTGTTCTTTCATTATTTGGTGTGTATTATTCCTTCCTTGATGGCAAAGCCAACTATAGATGGAGCAGAGAGCCTAGGTCTTACTCCTGAAAGTCACTATGTATGAAGAAAGAATTCCAGAAATTATATGTAAAAGATAAACTGCTCGGGTCCTAACCTGAAAAGGAACATCAGTGGGTATCTTTGTAGTCAGGTCAGTATCTACCATGAAAATGCCTGACATTCAGTTGTCCTTGGGACAAACCAAACACAACTTCCTGGCAGAGTAGAAACCAGCCCTAGGGTCATTTTGAGTTCTCCTTGAATTCAAGAACCCGAGTTGATATCTTGATAAGTCACCTCCTAACTTACTTTGACTTCCTCCCACTATCAATTCGTTCCTCCTCTACAAAACGGGGAAACATTATCAGCCCAGTGCACACCATATGGATTTACTGTGGAAATCAAATGGCATGAGATATAGTTGCAAACTGAAAAACGTGTAAAATACAAACTATCTATATTATGCAGACCTTATGTAAAATCTTAAAAAAAAAAAAATCAGTCCCAAGACAAAAAATAGGGATTGAGTTGCGAGAATCTCTATCCTGCTTTAAGACAATTTCTGATTATTTAACCATTTCCAGCCCCCCCATATTAATAACCCCCACAACCTAGCACCGAGTTGAAAGAGAAAAATTCACTTAAAAGGTAAATATGTATAGCTCAGTGGTAGAGTACATGCCTAGCATGCGCAAGGTCTTGGGTTCAATCCCCAGTGCCTCCATCGAAAATAAATAAATAAGGAAACCGAATTACCTCCCCCAGAAAATAAATAAATAAATAGAAATAAACAACAACAACAACAACAACAACAAAAATAAATAAATAAAAGGTAAATATAACTGTAACTCATTTCTTGGCAATTTTCTTGATACAGCTGAGTAAAATGCAATAGTAAACTAACATCTTTGTCTTTTCTCTGCCTTGTGCTTTTCCCTGTCCCCACGATCCTCATGAAGTACTAGGCAGCCTTAGAAGTCCTTGGTGGAGATTGTAGCATCTTCTTTTGAGTAGATAGAGTCTGGGGACCCTAGAAAATCATTAGGTGAACTGGGCTCCCATCTCCTTCTACCTGCCGTCCCCTGTTGCCAAAGACTTAGCCCCAAGCGGGTGACAGCATGATGCGGGTACCAACAGTGAGGTGGCTTATTTAAGCAGCATCACTAAATGCCTCCTCTGTGCCAGGCACTGTCCCAGGAGCTGAGATACCAAGATAAGTGAAGGCAGATGGCAGTGCCCTGTCCAGGAAGCTCACCCACAGCCTAGTGGGGAAGTTATTCAAGTAAACCAGAAATTGAGGTGACGGGTAAAAACAGGCATGTGGGTTAGATCTACATTTGAAGGTGTTTCAGCACCTAAACATAATTTAAACGAAAACTTAAGACCTTGTCAGCACATTTAACTTCCATGTTATTGACAATCCAGATGTTTCTCATCATCAGAATGTTTGGCCAGACCCAGAGTTTTTACATTAAAATGTTCCATGAGGTTATTTGAAGATGGTACTGACACAATGCAAAGTTAATTTCCCATAGATGTTGAATGATAACCTCAAGTGATTAAAATGATCAGATTGTGAAATAAGAATAAGCTACTACCTGACCCAACACATTTCTAATGACATTTGGTGACAGAGCCACTGATTTAATTAAAAACAGTTTTTCCTTCTATCAGAGAAAACAATCCAGGGGCAAATGGTGAACAATGCATGCACCCAACAGGGAGGCCCAGGCTGGTGGAGTCAAAATTTAGATGAGGCTAAAACCTTTAGTTCCACAGTCAGAAACGAGATTTAAAAGGGTGAAAAATAAAAGAAGAGTAGGCTGGGAAACAATGAGCACATACCTTGGGCACACATCGTTCTGACAAGGACTTTAATCAGATATGTTACTGATCAGCCAAATTCAATTTGACAGTGACTCATGCACAGGCATTAAAATGCTGGCAAAAATGAATTAAAATCCCAGTAATTCGTTGATGGCTTTGAACTGGTTTTGAACTCTTGAATGAACTCACAACTGGAAAGTAATTGAGGCTTAGATCATAGGCTTTCAAAATTGGAAGAAAATTTAGAGACCTTTCTGACCAACCCCATCATACTTTCAGGTAAGGCAACTGAGTGTCTGAGGGGCTATGAGACTTAGTCAAGGTCACCAGATAGTTAATGGCAGTGTCAAGTATAGAAGGTAGAGTCTACACTTGAGGGTAAGAATAAAAACCTGACAAGTCAAGATAGGAAATGACAGATGACTCAATAGTGTAATCATATGGGTAGAAAAAAATAGCTATGTTAAAGTTTGAGAAAGTGGAGTTAATCAAACTGATGGATTAAAGTTAAGGCTTATTTTAATAATTAATAAGAATCCCTTAATTGATGACAACCATTCTTGTCGGCCCTGATCATATAAAGAAATCATATTCAGGCATGTGGGTAGCCGCAGGATCCCAGCTGGGACACCTAGAGCATCCTGCTTCTTAAGGCACTGGAGACTCATGCTCCAGAAAATAACAGAGGTGATGCTGCCCCATGTCCCTCCCCAAGGCTTGTGGGAAAGGCAGATGCAAGCCCTAGCATACAGAGCTCTTCTCTTGGAACCCCAAACCCCAGTCCCAGCCTTTCACAAGAAAACTGAGCTACGATGCAGCCACCTCTATACCAGGAATTAATTCCTCCTAGTGTGTTTTTCATTTCATTTATTCTTATGATTGGTTCCTTTATGTCTTCTAGAACCTTGTTAAAATTCTCACTGGATTCATCTATTGGTTTTTTTTTTTAAACATATTTTTATTGAGTTACAGTCATTTTACAATGTGCCAAATTCCAGTGTAGAGCACAATTTTTCAGTTATACATGAATATACATATATTCATTGTTACATTTTTTTCTGGGTTCATCTATTCTTTTCTTGAATTCAGTTGGCATTGTTATTACTAATGCTTTGAATTCTTTCATCTGGTAGATTATTTCTGTTTCATTAGCTGTTTTTTTCAGGAGTTTTTCTCTTGTTCTTTCAGTTGAAACAAATTCCTCTGTCTTCTCATTTTGCTTAACTTTCTGTGTCTCTATGAGATTAGGTGCAACAGTTACCTATTGAAGGAGTGTCCTTGTGCAGCAGTGGGCCTATACAGCTTATGGGTGCCCAGTGGCTTTGCTGGGAGAGCTGGATCTGGCATGAGCACAAGTCATGTCTTCCCCCAAAGTGTGCTGACAGCTATCACCTCGGTAGAAGGTGAGGCTGAAAATGGAGGGGCTAGAGCTGGGCTTCTCCTTTGCTCAGCAGCCAGTATCACCCTACTGGGGGCAGGTTGGTTCCCACATTGCTTGAACTGAACCCCTGAGGGTTGGGTCTGAGCTTGTTCATTCTCTGTAAGTGTGTACTTTCCCTGCACTTTCACCCAAGAAGGAAGCAGTACTGGAGCAAGAGGAGGTGGAGTGGGTGCTCGGCATAGGTCAGGGCATGGGCTGTGATGGTCCCAGCCCCAGTCAGAGTCCTGAAGCGCATTGGGAGTGGTTCCATAAGCACCATTAATGGCTGCTCCTGCCATATTCAGATGCTGTTTCGTGTCTGAGCCGACTCCATCCCTCACAACTGAGCACTCCCATCGGCCATGACAGCCTTCACCCTAGAATGGAGCTGCATCACAAAGCAAGCAGGGCTGGAGCGGGAACTTGGTTCAAACTGGAGCGGGTGCCATGGCAGTGGTGGGAAACTGACCAGAATCCCATGCAGCTTCAGTGTTTCCTCCCCCTTCTTTTGGGAATAAGCCAGCGTGTGTGCACCCTTCACGAGCAGAGCCTAGGTTTCTTATAGCCCTCCTGTTAGTCCCACTGGTTTTCAAGCCATCTAAGGGGATTCATCGTCCCGGAGTTGGACCCCAGGGCTGGGGCGCCCAATATGTGGCTCTAACCACTAATTTCCAGGGAAGATCTCCACCAATGTAATCCCCCTCCTCTCCTGTGTCCCCTCCCAAGGGCACACGTCCCAGCCTGATCGCTTGTCTTCCCTCCTACCCAATTCTGTGGGATCTTTCTTAGAACCTTGCTTGTACAGGAGTCCTTCTGCCAATTTCCAGTTAGTTACTAGTGAGAATTATTCCACATGTAGATGAATGTTTTATGTCTTCTTGGCTGGGAAGTGAGCTCCATGTCCCCCTACTCTGCCATCTTGATGTTCTCCTCTATATATTTTGGCCCTGACAGTGCACTGAAGAGGATGCTAATCCACTTACCAAAGCCCCTCTGCTTCTGCCTCCGCCTGTACTGCTGGGTCCCACTGTGTCATTCTCTCTACTCCTCTCTGCCTTTTCTCTTTGACTTCCTGTATATTTCTGAATCATTCTCTCCCTCTCTCACTATAAAATTTCTTACAATTTTTCTCATGGATTAGCTAAGAAGTAAACACAAATTATAAGTAATTTATAAAATTTACTATGAATTAATCCTGGTAGGAATGTTTACTATTACTGTTAGAATCAAAACTTTGCAAGAATTGAAACTATATTCCATAAAATTTATTAACTGAACATTGGCGAAAACATAAAATATTTCTGAGAAATTTTGTTATGAAAACACTCACCCGAGAAAACTGCACTTTGTAGAAATAATGGCTGAAAGAGAAAGACTCATTATGGCCAAAGCTATAATCATTAAAAAAATATATATATCAATGACAAAAATGAATACTTGATGTAAAATTGAAGTGAAAGAATTGATCCTGGTGAAAATAATTTTAGTAATATAAAAATGAAAGTGAAAAAATATGAAAAACCATTAAATGCACTTTATAGACAATTAATCAGGGAATTAAATTGTCCTAATGATTTTCACTCCAGAAAGTACTTTCTTGAAACAAATTATTTAATATTGGTATAATTCTGACTGAAATGTTTATTTTAAAAATGTCCTTGAGGTAAAATATTGGGTCAAAACTGCAGACGCTAAAAACCCTCTACCAATGACAAGGGATATCCAAAAGGCTATAAATTATTTCCTTAGCCAGGAAAATATCTTCTCTGGATTTGAGTTTTTAGCTCTTTTAGATGAAGATGTTGGAATAGATGATTTCCCCTTGTTTCCAAAATTCTGTATGTAATTCTACAATTAACCAGATAAGTATTAAATTCTTTAATTTTTTAAAACCTTAATTCTAAGTCGGTATAAATAAAGAGATCATGAAAGTAAGTCAGAAATAAACCCAAACAAAAAATTTTTGGACACAAAATATGAAGACCTAGACAATTAATCATACATCACATAGTTAAAATCATAAAAATACTGTCACTTTGACAAATATCAAAAAATTGATTTACTTTACAAATAGGAAAAAAAATCTCCATTTTCATTCATTTCTGAAATTCTACAAGAAAAGCATAACAGACACTATTGGAGCTATATGATTGGTGGAATTTGTGGTTAAATCCTCAAAATATGGTTTTCCCATATTTTATACTGCTGGCCAGAGAGAGTATTGAAGTTACACTTAATATTGAACTATACATTGTATCCAGAACAAAAGTAAGATAATAAAGCACATTCAGGCAATTTACAAACAAAATTACTGATCAGATCATCAGTGTAAAATTGGGTTAATTAAATAATCAATAGGTTTATGAATTCATTTTGTGTAAACCTTTTTTTCCCTCTAGTTTGGCATGTATATTCAATTTCATTTAAAACTGTAAACGTCTTTGAAGATATCCCTACTTGAAAGTATTCACATTAATTCCCATTTTCTGTTAGGGTGATTGACATGTCCTACAGGTTGAATTTAAGGTACATCTTGACACCCCTTAGCAGAGTATGAAGGGCACATTCAAAACTTGCTGCCCTGGAACAAACTGCTTAGAATAAGCAACAAGACCCACTCCTGAAGCATCGCCATCCTGGTTTAGATAACTACTGGTAATCTTCCCTTCCCAGGCTGGAGAGAGTTCTATGTCATCAGAAAGAAGTTAAAAAGCAAATGTGGCTATTTTTACTATCTATGTATAGAATATATTTGATCATATGAAACTAAACATGCAAACAAAAAGAAAAAAAGCTCAGAGACCATTGGAGCTGCATTGCTTTGCAGATTTGAACTACTTTGGCCTGCAAATGATGATGGTAATAATAATTATAATATCAGCTAACAATTACTGAGGCACTCACTATTCTGAGCTTATAGGTATTTAATCACTACTGAAACACCATGGGATAGATGCCATTATTATACCCATTTTATGGATGAGGAAACTGAGACTCAGAGAGGTCATATAACTTGCCTAAGTTCACACAGCTAGGAAATATCAGACCTAGGATTTGAATCAATGTGGCTCCAAATGCTATACAGGGCAGCCTTCCCAGCACAGTGTGGGTTTTAGGAGGAGGAAGATTTCTTACAGAAATCTGAATTCCTTTTCTCCAGCACTTGATTGAGTGCTGAGAACTTTAGGCAAACATTTTTCTATTTAACATGGAAGGCAACTCCCTTGCAACTATAGATCTTCAAACCATGATTTCTTAGGTTACATTGTGATATGTCTTCCTTCATGGGGTTTTATTTTCTCATCTTAAAGCTTCCCTTTCCTTTTTGACTGCAATTTAATTGCTGTTTGGAGTTCAGTGTCCCTTAAAAATTCTAGGTGAATGTTCTTAGCTTGCTTTCTTCATTCCATTTGTGGGTCACAACTGCCTTATTTCTTTAAACCTAATACAGGACTGTACTTTCCGTTTGCATCTGGGGAGGATCAGGTGAGAGGAGAGAGGGAATAATAGGAGCATACCCACTTCTGTTTCCCTCATCCCCAGCCCCTCCCAGCTCAACCCGTCACGATTCTACCAAGTCTTTGAAAGCAACCAAGTTCAGAAAGGCTTTTATGGTTTAAACCGCTGTGTTCAAATGAAAAGATGAGGTGGACGCTTAAAATTAAAATAAGTTCAGTTATGTTAAGTTGCACTGAAAACCTGCATTTGACCTCTAATATTAAAATGGAACAGCATTCAATTCACATATTTATTTAACAGAGATTTTAACAGAGATTTAACATTCATTTAACAGAGATTTAAGGAGAGCCTGCTCCTTGCCTGGTAGTGCTGGGGACAGGTGACACAAAGTGAAAAAGGTGTGACAGACTGACCTCAAGGAGTTCAGACAGACAGATGTGAGAATTCTAAATGAGCAGGTGCCATGACCGTTAGTTCAGTGAGAGTGTGAAAGAAGAAAGGTCCCTTCCTCTTGTGGATGATCAGGAAAAGTTTTATCACACATGTGATTCTTTGGCTGGATCTCAAAAGAAGAGAGTTTCCAAAGCAGCTTAGGAATTGAGGGATTTGGGGGCAGGGAGAGGGGACATTCTAGGCAGAAGGTACAGAGGGACAAAAATCACTGGGCCTGTCTCAGTTTCTCCAAGGAGTTCAGATGGTGTTTGGTGGAGTGGAGAGGAGTGTGCAGGGAGGGAGAGACTGGAAGGTAACCAAGGCCACATCACAGCAGGTCACAATAACAAGTGTGTGCTTTCCGAGGGCAGAGGAAAGCCATTTAGGTTTTTAAGCAAGAGAGTGCCAATATCAAATCTGAGTTTGTAAGTCATCACTCTGGCTACAGCAAGGACTGGAGAAGACCAAGAGCAGGGAGGCAGATTAGCAGGTGGTTCCATTAGTCAGACTGAAAGGTGTTGAGAGTAAACTAAGGCCACCGAGAGAGCTGCAGCTGGCCTATGTGGCTCCTTTATTTGATTTAGAAAAAGCTGCTTCCTCTGGATACCATTAGGACAAAGGACAGTGGAACCCCCTGGCTCAGATGCAGATGACCCTCACCATCCTCAGCCAGGCCGCCGGACAGTACACACACTGCTCAGCACACGCCGCAGCTTTGGCAGTGGTGTCAGGATGAAAAAGAAGGAGGTGAACATGATAGAATTGGTAAAATGTGGGAGGTGAAGAACAGATGAATCTAGGATGACTCTCAGATTTCTAATATGGGTAAAGACGTGAGTGATGGTAGCATCAACCAAGAAAGAAAATTAGATTATAAAAATGTAGATTTTTATGTAAAATCTTTGTATAAAAATAGATTTGAAAGAAAAAAATCAAAATAAATGTTTTCAATGTACACATTCTGAAAAATAAAACATAATTGCCTATTGAGAGGGGCCTCTTGATGGTCAGCAGTGCCTAATTTTACTAGGACAGCATTTCTTTTGTATCTACAGCTCGCCCACAGCTCCAGTGTCTTTATCTGAGACCTGTATCCACTCCATCAAATCTGGAATTATTACTCTTTTCCCCTCTAAGTGGTGGGAATGTAGAAATGCAGAGAAAAAGTCATCTCAGAGAGTTAACTGCACACTTCCCCTTCCTGAGAACTGACCTAGAATATTATGAGCAGAGTCTGGGGCTCCCAAGCCCTGAAACAAAGTACGTTTCTGACACTTTCTTTCATATTCAACTGGGACAGAGGGGGCCTGTTCATCTTCTGAGGGAGCATGATAACCACACCAGAAATTACCAAGCAGTTGATCAGCCATGTATGTGCATACTGAGGTCACGGATGGTTCCCCTCAGCAGCTCCAGGACTAGACACAGTACCATATAGAGGGAATGGTGGCTGAGGAACTGCTCATTATGTGTCAATATAGGACTCCAGTAAAAGTAACAATTTCTTCCTTTGGATGGTACATCTGTCAGGATAGGCAGGGTCATACTACAGTAACAAATAACCCCCCAACCTCAATGGTTTAGAATAACAGAGGCTTGTTTCTTATTCATACTACATGTTCCAGATTGGCTGGAGCTGTGCTCTATATCATTATGGCCTCACTCCTGGCCTCCGGCTGATGGAGCAGCCACTCCCTAGAGCTGTGCTGTCCAATATGGTAGTTCTCAGCCACATGTTAAAATTCAATAAAATTAATTAAAACTTGACTTCTCAGGTGCACTAGCCATATTGCAAGTGCTCAATGCCACATGTGGCCAGTGTCTACTCTGTTGGCCTGTGTAGCTAGAGAACATTTCCATCATTACAGGAAGTTGTGCTGGGTACGCTGAGTTAGAGCATTGGAACTTTGGAGGTTTTAACACCAACAAGTAAATGTCATGTGGTACCATCCAACAAATAAGTCCAAAAAGTTCAATTCCTCCAAGAGCCCAGAAAACAGAGAGCCAGACATATTTGGTAAGCAACATTAACAATCACTTATTCATGGCTTCAGAAGAGCTCATTTCCCCCCTATTTTTGTTATCAGCCACAATAAGAAGAGGGAAAGAAGCAGTTATAATTTGGAAATGTGAAAAGCAGAACTAGAGGTCACAAGTAAGTTGCAAGTTCATAATTACATTGGAAGAATAACAATTATCATGTGATAATTTCCCTGAGCTCTACCTCTAGGTCATGCACCTTATTTTATCTTCATAATGATCCTATGTAGGCATATTATAATCCCCACGTTAAAAATGAGGAAAAAGAGGCTCAGAGAGGTTAAGTAACTTGGCCACCGAGGTCTACCTGAACTCAAAGCACCAGAGGTTCTTTATATGAAGCTGGAATATACTGTTTCCCGGGTCTTTAAATTGTTACCCTTCAGTTCTATAATATCACTCAAATCCTAACTTCTAATTCTACATAAATGGTTTAGAGAAGCTGGGTAGATGTGTTTGGTTTAGTTACAAATCTATTCAATTAAAAGCATTTGTGGGCATGAACTGCATGAAGACACAAAATGAAATGACTATTTCTTACTTTCAGCTGCGTAGCAAAAACATATATGCACACACATATATTTATGAAATTGATCTGTATATAATTAAGCTCCTTGGAAACCTTGAAAATCTAAGTGGCAAATTTGTACAAAGTATTCGACTATGATGGTGAGACTATTAAGTATGCTGCATTATTCCTCTACTTTTGTTTTTTTAAAGTCATCCTTGTGCCAACATTTCATCTTTGTTTTTTAATTGAAGTATAGTCAGTTTACAATGTTGTTTTGTTAGTCTCTGGTTACAGCATGGTGATTCAGTTTTACAGACACACATATATTCTTTTTCATTATAGGTTATTACAAGATACTGCGTATAGTTCCCTATGCTATACAGTAGGACCCTGTTGTTTATCTATTTTATATATAGTAGTTTGTGTCTGCTAATCCCAAATTCCTAATTTATCCTTCCCTCCATCCTTTTCCTCTGGTAACCATAAATTTGTTTTTTATGTCTGTGACTTGGCTTCTATTTTGTAAACAAGTTCATTTGTTTCATTTTTTTAGATTCCATGTATAAGTGATATCATATGGTATTTGTATTTCTCTTCCTGGCTTACTTCACTTAGTATGATAATCTCTAGGTCCATCCATGTTGCTGCAAATGGCATTATTTCATTATTTTTTAATGGCTGAGTAGTATTCCATTGTATATATATACCACAACTTCTTTATCCACTTAGGTTGATGGACACTTAGGTTGCTTCTATGTCTTGGCTGTTGTAAATAGTGCTGCTATGAACATTGAGGTACATGTTTCTTGTCAAATTAGAATTTCCTCCAGATAAGTGCCCAGGAGTGGGATTGCTGGATCAGTTTTTTAAGGAATCTCCATACTGTTTTCCATAATGGCTGCACCAAACTACATTCTCACCAACAGTGTAGAAGGGTTCTCTTTTCTCCACACCCTCTCCAGCATTTATTGTTTGTGGACTTTTTAATGATGGCCATTTCTGACCTGTGTGAAGTGATACCTCATTGTAGTTTTGATTTGTATTTCTCTGCCAATTAACAATATTGAGCACCTTTTCATGTGCCTATTGGCCGTCTGTATGCCTTCACTGGAGAACTGTCTGTTTAGGTCTTCTGCCCATTTTTCGATTGCGTTGTTTGTCTTTTTTTTGTTATTAAGTTGTATGAGCTGTTTATATATTCTGGAAATTAAGCCCTTGTCAGTCGCATTGTTTGCAAATCGTTTCATCTTTTTAGATGCCAAAATGGCAGACCACAGGTCCTGAATATTTAGCACTGAAGTGGAAACTTTGTCTATAGAGTTGGGAACCCTGACTGGAATCCCTCTAGCCCTCCAGATGCTGGTGAGGACCCCCTTGACCTTTGACTCTTGTTTCACGAGGCGCTCTCTTTGGGTTGACAGCCCACGGGCTGCTGCTAGTGGTTTATCCATGGCATTCCAGAAGCCACACTACCCCGGCCGTCCATCCCTGTGATTGGCCAAATAAATCACATCATCTCTCCCTGAGACTCTTCCTTTCTCTCTCTTTGCAACATTCTTAGGGTAAACAGTGCCATTTCAGCAATTTTAAAGGTGACTTCCAATAAAATATGTATGCAGATTTACTTCAGGGCTAGTAGGCTAAGCTAGAAATTTATACCAGGTCAAGCATGGAAAGCCCTTCAATTAAAAAAGAAGAAAGAAAATACAGAAAGTATAATTTCCATCAACATTTATCTTTGGATTTTAAAAAAAAAAAAGTCTTTTGGGCTTTTGCCTTTTTTCTTTGTTTTTCTTTTTTTTTTTTTTAATGTGAATCTATTTCTTCTTACCTTTTTCTTAAATGAGAAAGAAAAAAAAAGCCTATGAAGAGCAATTGACTGGAGCATTTCAATAGCCTGGTTTATAAACCTCTCTTGTAATCCTGGAAATAAAGAGAAATCCTCTGTGTGGCCCACCATTGCTTCACAGGGCCCCCGGTGCTTCGGGCTGCAGACGTACATGCCTGGCAGCCTTCAGTGCTCGGGTACAGTTTGAAGCACAGCCATTGGTCCCCTCCCCCCTTGCTTACGAAAACTGAGGGATTAGCAGAGCCTGAGACAAACACCCCACTGAGCCACCAGCATCAGTGAGCCCCACATACGTTTTCTTCTTTCTTCCAAACCTCAGTTACCCATCTCTTTCGAGGAAAACGGTCTCCCGTCCCCGTAAATAGGTAACCCTTGACCTCTGCCAAACAAAGGCTGCAGATTGCTTCATACTTTTTATTTGCCAAGAATTTATTGGACCCCTTAAAACAAATTTCTGTGGTTGGGGAAACTGTACCCTTTTTGTTTGTTGTTATTGTTTTAATCTAGGCTGCAGTCCAAAAGTTTGCAGCGTGAGTGAACAGTTAGTTATGCTATGCTTTCTAGTTGTATTTGGCCTGGAAAAAGCAAACAAGTGGGCAGTGCTTTGTGTCACATTATCTACGAGGGGTTTCTCATGTTCGGTATTTGCCTTATTATCTTTAAAATACAACTTGAAAAGGAGGGAATACTAAAACATGAAGACCACGATGTAGAAAGCAGTTCTTTGTCAAGTAGCAAAAGCATTAATAAAATCAAATTTATCTTCATAACACACTGTATCCAGGTAAATGGGAGATATGTTTATCCCACTTTGTGGATGGGTAGACTGACTGGGTCTGGGCCACACATGATAGGATCACAAAATCAGCTGGAGGTGGATCAGTCAGTATCTGTTGCTGTCCCAGAGTTCTTACCCTTTCTGCACACTCCCTGCCTTACAGAATGTTGGAGATGAATTGAATTTTGAAGCATAACACTTTATGTGAAATCCACTACAGACACAGTGTGTGACCATGCCCTGTCAACTTTACAGCGCTTACAATGTACCCCCAATGCCACCAAATGTTCCATATTTATCAGAGCTTTTGTTTCAGTCCAAACTAGGAATTGAGTAACAGAGAGGAGAAACATGACACTTAGAACTACAAAGATAGGTCCTGCTTGCTTCTGTGACATAGCGTGTTCCTTTGAAGATTTAATTCATCTGGAAACTACCCCAGGCATAAAGCCCAGTTTCAGCTGGGGAAGGAAACAGACAACGGCGTCTGTCACGTGTGGGAGCTGGGAAGATGCACGGCGAAAGTCACGCAGCAAGAGTGCCCCTTCTCTCCTGCCTGAGCTCTTGCAAGTGAGCTGACCCTGTAATTCTTGGGAAATAACACACTTTGCAGGATGCTGTGAGGAGGGGACATTGGAGGCAGAGCAGACCCTGTGCAGTGTGTCCTGCTCGGCTCTGTCCTCATGCCTGGCACATTCTGTGTGGTCATGGGAGGGGGCGCCAATGGGTGGCTTGCTGCGTGGAGATAGCGGGCAGCCTCGACAGGAAAATAGCCAAACCAGGGAGGAACATGAGCAAAGCCTTTTTCTTTCTTTGGTTGTAGCTCCAAGCTTCTTTAAAAAAAAAAAAACCTTATCATGGCATCCTTTATAGCACCTGTGCATGGAATTAGCCCGGCAATCCGATTATGCCAATAAACTTGTATTGTCCGCTGTTTGCACAGATATGTTAGCCACATAACACATACCACATTTTAATATTCTCTTTTAAGTAAGCAAATGCCAACACCTTTCTGACATCCTGATTGAGTCATCTACTGACTGGAGGAAAAGCACAGTCATGTGAAGTGATGAGAACGCTAGTTGACGTGGTGTGATCCTGTCCCTGGCAGGTGTGCCCCACCTTATCACCTAAAAACCTGCAAGTCCAGGGGAGTAAGTGTCCACAGCGAATAGGAAGGTGGTGACGAGAGGACAGGAATCAGCGAGAGTTACACATGCTCCAAAGAAGCAACAACTGTGTCAAGCCCAAACGCACACTAGATGCCATCATGGGAGATAGTTCGAGAATTTCAGACAGAAACGCAAAACTGCTTTCTTCCCTGAGTACTTGGCTGAAAGGGCTCAGGGCTTCTGAAGAGCAGAAAACTTGTTCACAGGCACCGAGGGCTCTAAATCTTTCTACATTCCAGTGGAACTCAGATATCACCAACACTTTCTCTCTTTCACATTATTCACTGGCATCTCCGCAACCTGGGGTAAAGCCAGCTTGGAGTGAAAGCATTGTGTTCCCCAGCGAGGCTGATAATCCTTTCATTTTCCAATAAGGTAACAGCTATATTTGCTTCTTTTGAAAAAGGCAGCTGAAACAGGAAGGATGTGTGCATGTATTTTAATAAGGACATCTGTCTCCCAGCTGCCAGGTCCCTGGCACACCCCCTGACCCTTCCCTTCACCGCAGCAGCATCCCGTTTTATCACAGAACTGAAAAGGGAACAGTTCCAGAGGGTTCGGGTGGTGACCCCAAGGCGACTCTGTTTTCTGTTAACCTTCCTGGACTCCCACTTTGCTTCTGGCCCAGGCCCAGCAAGCTGGCATTTGCTTCCTAAGCAGGCACTGCACCACCAGAACACAAGCAGGGGCCTCACTGACCAGATCCTAATGGGTCCAAACCCACAATGTCAACACATCTGGCAGCCTGGAATAGCCCCACTCCAGGTTAAAGGACTCAGCCAATTTCAAACTAACATAATTATATAAACTGGAGCTTCTGTAGGCAAAGAAAAAGGGTTTCATCTGAAAGGAAATGCTGTTTGTTTCTGGTGATTTTCCTGGAAGCTGGACATGTCTTTATTTCACGGAGTAATAGACTAGGCTTATAGTATAGCTAGCATTCTCTTTACACCAAGATGTTGAAGACCTTTGTGATTTCATTAATCCTCATGAGTGAATGCTCTAAAATATTGGCCTCTATACCGATGTCCCTGGCCTTTGGCTAAATAATCAGAAATATAAGAATTATTTGCAAAGGAATAATGCAAACAGAGGAAATATGTATGTGCATATATGTGTGAATAATATATGTATATAGAAATACATATATATTCAAAGATATTCCTTGTAGTGTCATTTTAAGACTGGAAACAACATGAATGCCCTCTGTTAGAAAACACTGATTGAACCATAGGAAATTCTCTCAATTGAATAATACTCAGGCATTACAAACAATACATTTGAAGCTACAGTAGACTTGAAATAGGTTCATCATATAATAGGTTTTCAAAAATTAAAATGCAAAATTGTTTTTATGCTAATGATACAATAGTGTAAAAATAATAAATGTATATGGACAAGACCCCAAAGGAAATACAAAAAGTTGGGAGAGGATCTGTAGTTATAGGAGTCAGAAACTTGAGAAGTATATTCCTCTTTTGTGTAGATGTTTATTTAATGTCATATAGTGTTGTTTGAGTGCTAAAAGAGAAACGTAAAAACAACAGTTTTCCACTCCTCGTGGTAACTGCTTCCTACATTATCTTCAGTGGGAAATGTAAATTTCAGATGCACCCGGTAGGGTGCTGTTAGCTTCTGGCTTTGTTAAAAGGATAGAGCTTGGAAGGTTTTGGATTAAAGAATCCTACAAAGAGAATATAATGTGCTATCCCAGGAAACCCTACTGGGAACACATCTAAGCTCTGCCTTGACTTAAAAAGAATTTCTTCTACCCACACCCCACGTGCCCTCTCCCATGCGGACAGACAACTTTGCAACGCTAGGCCAGTAAAAAAAAAGTCTGCTCTCACCCCTCCTGCCTTCCCCTACCTGAGTCTGAACCTCTTGGTTGTAGGAAGGTCAGGGTGCTCCTCTGAGGCAGAAACTTGGTGTTTCTAGGCAATAAAA
Organism: Vicugna pacos; assembly: GCF_048564905.1. NCBI lineage: Eukaryota > Metazoa > Chordata > Mammalia > Artiodactyla > Camelidae > Vicugna > Vicugna pacos. The sequence goes on from NC_132987.1 coordinate 34,364,355, forward strand.
GCACAAACGGTTATTGATCATCTCATATGTCAAAGACACCTTGTGAAATATCATGTATGGGGCTACATCCTGGGAAACAGTTATAGTTATGGTTAATACTTATTTGACCAGGTACTGTGCTAAGCATTAGACATGCATTATCACATTTGATCTTCACAGCAACTCTCTAAGCTCCATTCCATTAATAGCCCCTTAGTACAGATTAAGAACATGAGATGTGAAGATTAATCATCTGTTAAATGGAATGAGAATTAAGTAGCCTGTGACCACAAAGCCACACTCTAACAAACCCAAACTCTCTGACTTTCTGACTACTCATCTGGGTACTTTTTAACTTTTTACAAAATTAAAGCCCCTGAGGGTCTCCCTAGATGAGCTAGTGTGTATAATATGGGCTATGAACCGGGGACACTGGACCTAGGTGCTCCCAACACGGAGGTGCTCTGTATCCGGGGCAGACAACTCCTGCAGGAGAATCAGAGAGAAACCACACAGAGAACAAAAAGCTGGCAGAAGACAGAATAATAGCCAGATACAGGGATGTGTGTTCCATCTGAAACTAATGGGCCGTGGACTGACCCACTGAAAAAGTAATGCCTAAGGCCATGGAGATTGGGCATGGATGACAGAGTGGCATCTACTTACACAGAGATTGAAAAGACAACTACAAATAACAGCTCAGTTTGAACGAGGAAGCAACCTTGAGCTAAGCAAATGAGAAGGACCACCATCTGGAGGTTTAGGGCTTCAGGAAGGGCTAGAAGAGCCTTCGGCCCAAAAGCTTCTGGGCCCCAGCACTTGAAGGGCATGTTTAGGATTTGGGGGTTTGGCAGAGCTCTGAGTAGCCTGAGTCTAAATTTGCAGCTTCTACCTGGTGCAACGTTTATACTTCTAAAATCCTCACACCAAAATGGAAGTTAGCCATGCACTTGAAACAACAGTATATACTGGATTTTGGAATAAAAGGAGGACTAGAGGGGAAGAGGCAGAGAACGCAAATACATGGGAACTGGGGGTTTTAGTGAAATTGTCCTCTAGGTAGAAACAAAGAATGGGAAACTGAAGACGAGGCAGTGACCCCTCTGGATGCTGGAACTTTGCACTGGGTCCAGTGAAATGGCGGTTGTACAGGGCAGGGCCTGGAGTCAAGAGAGACCAGGTTCAGGTTCTAAACGGCCTACTTCCCAGCGATGTGACCTTAGGAAAGTTACTTCAATTCTCTGAACCTGCATTTCTTCGTCTGTTGCATGAAGCCAGTCATACGTGGGTCCTAGTATTGTTGTGAGGTGTAAATGCCGTAAAGTATGTGAAGTACTGGACATATAACAAGTCACTCAACAAACTGAGGTCTCTTTCCCTCTTTCCTTCTGAGCGTTGCCCTTATTAACCAGGAGACTTATTTGGACCCATCAGAATTGCCTTATATTTCAAACACATAGTTTAAGAGCCTGAGGCAACAGGATTCTTCAGTCGTGTTTCTCAAAGAACCTTAAAGGTGATTAAATTATTACATCTTTTCTTTCCCCTCCACTTCCCTTTCACTGGTGGTCTGCTGAATTTTTCTTGCCAGTTGACCTCACATTGGCAGCTTGCAGTCAGCTGTGGTGGGAATATTTACACCATGGGCCTCAGCAAAGGCTACAAATCAGAGCTCTTTTTTGTTTCCAGTGAGCTGGTTTTTCAGCACACTGCGCTCCAACCTCACAGGTGCCCTAAAGCTTTTCGCACCAACTCTCACCTCCTCCCCATCCACCCACCCGCAGAAGAAACTCATCCTCCCTCACAAGCTTTGCAGCTTGCTTCCTGCTAACACGCTCCTCCTCTGCTCAGCACTTTACCACGTGAACTAGTGCTTCTCTCCAGACACAGAGGACGGAAGCGAGCAGGACTGACAAAGGCAGGATTGTCTCTAGTGGAACGGGAGAGAGATGCTGTCAGAACTGCACCTGGGTTAATAGTAACAACCTTCCAGAAGGACTGGACGTGAACACTGATCATAGTGACTCTATACCAAACTTGTAGCACCTTCTAAAACTAGGGCTGAAGGACTCCCAACTCTGGAATTTTTTTACCTTAGGGGGTAAAAAAGAGTCAAAGGAAGCCACTTATTTTTGGGGGAAGGAGGCCTTGCTGAGTCTAGCTTTACATTCTCCTCAAGGGCCAGGTGCTCCTAGGTCCACTGCCTCAGATGGTACCTGGAATCTGGCTTTCCTGCCTGTATTTCTTGGAAGGCCTAACCAGCCAGGATTTCACAACTATCTGTAGCTCATCTGGGACATGAATGACCCGTTGTACTATACAGGAATAAACCCAAGAGATTAACATTCCTCTACAAACAAAACTTAGCAAGCAATACAGTTTGCCTGGGGGTGTAGATAGCAGTTTGCTTTTTCACACTCAGGCCAAATCAATGAGACCATCTAGCTGCAAAGGATGTCTTCTTGTGCTGGTCTTCTACTGGCGGCCATGCAGGGACCTGAGAAAGATGGTCTTCTACATTGCATTCCTTCCCTCCCTTTTGAACATCCCTTGAGATTGGCAGGTGTCCCAGGCAAGACAGCACTGGCAATCAACTGTCGTTTGGCAGTGGGATTTTTGTAATTCTTAGTGAAATTTCAGACCATGGGCTTTTTAGAGCCACTGTGTGAGCAGAGAATCTTCTAAGTTCTTCTAAAAGATCTACTTAGGTCTTTTTTTTTCCTTTCCCTCAAACTACATGGTGAGGCAAATAGATTTAATACACAGGGTTGGCCTTAGACAAAGGAAGGACAAGAAAGCAACTTTTATTTGGCACTCACTGTATGCAGTCATTGTTCTAGGCACAGTACCTCATTTAATCCACACAAAAACCTTATGAGAAAAAATGTATTTTAAAGGAAAAAATATACTCCAGTGTGTCTCTCCTTTATTCTCACATTACCCACTACACTACTTCATTTCTGACACCAGATATGTAAGTTTTCCACACATCAGGCAATTCTGGGACACAAGCTGGGTGTCCTGCAGTTTAACACGATTCTGACACTACATGGAGATAGCATCAGATCCCAAACAGGTTAAGGGGCTCAGTCCTGCAAGACTGTCCCCACTTCAGATCCAGTCACAAGTCCAGGTTGTCACTGGTGCTTCTGACTAACTGGCTCTAAGTCATGGGAACCTATGACCCTCTCCTTGGGTTCAATTAATTTGCTAGAGTGGCTCACAGAAACAGTTTAATTACTGGATTATCAATTTATTATAAAGAGATAATGCATACGGCAACATAAGGGGAATGGGTGAGGGGTTTCCATGTTCTCTCCGAGCACAACTCTCTCTCAGCACCTCACGTGATCACTGACCCAGAAGTTCTCAAAAACCCACCCTTTTGGGTTTTCATGGAGGTATCATTACATGGGCATGGTTGATTAAATCACTGGCTATTGGCCATTGATTCAAACTCCACCTGCTCCTCACTTCCCAGAGGTTGGGGGTGGGATTGAAAGCAGTCTTAATGGTTTTGTGGAAAATCAGAATACTAAATTACATACTATATGATCTCATCTATGGAATTAAAGAAAAAAATGTACAAAAGTGATTGGAAACAAGCAAAAGAAGAAGAACCCAATTTAAAACCAGGCAAAGAGTGAGGAGGGTATATCTCAGTGGTAGAGTTCTCAGCATGTACAAAGTCTTGGGTTCAAGTCCCAGTACCTCTATTAAAAATAAATAGATAAACCTAATTACCACCCCCTGTCACCCCCTCAAAAAAAGATCAGGCCAAGTACTTGAATAGATATTTCCCTGAAAAAATACACAAATGGCCAATAAGCACATGAAAAGGTGCTCAACATCATCAGTCAGTAGGGAAACGCAAATAAAAAACACCAGATACCACGCCCTCCCACTAGGATGTCTATCGTGAGAAAACCGAAAGGAAATGGCAAGGACTGGTGAGGATGTGGAGAAATTGGAACCCTTATGGAAACTTTATGCATTGCTGGTGGGAATATAAAGGGGTGTAGCTGTTTGGAAAACAGTTTGATGGTTTCTCAAAAAGTTAAATATAGAATTATCATATGACCCAACAATTCCACTCACACATATAAGCAGAAATGACTGAAAACAGAAACTCAGATAGATACTTATAAACACATGCTCATATCAGCATTATTTACAATAGCCAAAGGGTAGAAATAACCCAAGTATCCATTATCAGATGAGTAGATAAACAAAATATAGTAAACACATACAATGAAATATTATTCAGCCATAGAAAGGAATGAAGTTCTGATATATACTGTAGCATGAAATAAAATTTGAAAATATGCTAAGTGAAATAGGTCAGGCACAAAAGGACAAATATTGTATGTTTCCACTTACATGAGCTATTTAAAACAGGCAAATTCACAGAGAGAGAAAGTAGAATAAAAAAGATTGCCAGGGTCTGGAGGGAATAGGAGGTAAGTAGTTATGGCCTCATGGTTGCAGAATTGCTGTTTAGGATGGTGAAAAAATCTGGGAATACTTAGTGGTGATGGTTACACAACATGATGAATGTCCCTAAGGCCACTAAATTGTAACATTTAAATATGGTTAAAGTGGTAAATTTTATGTTATGTAAATTTTATCACAATAAAAAAATTAAGATTAAGAAGTAAAAAAAATGGTTGGAAAAATATTTCACAATCTTTTTTTTTAAATTTTATTTATTTTTTCATATTTCAAAATCTTACTAATGGTTTCCTCTGGTTGGTCTCTCCCCTCTCTCTCTGTCTCATTTGCATTCTGTATATTTTCCTTAATGCATACATATTCTATAATTTTTGAAAAACTCTAAATTTCACTTTTCAAAAAAAAGCAACATAGAAAGCCTATATGGTAAGATAGAAAATCTATGCTTTCTCTATGTACAAAATACCTTGGGAACGCAAAGGACATTGTGTGGATTTTACTGGGCCTGGCGACAGGGTTGCAAACTAGTTTGTTGGGAGAGCTTATAAAGTGCAGCCATGTGTCCTCTTGCTAGGAAACCTCTCCTGGAAGGGATGTAGCCCTGGTCTCCATTATTCTGGGGAAACTGTAACTCTATGCTGCAGTCTCCCGCAGAGCAAGACATTCACAGCCTCCAGCTTCAAAGAGTCACTTCCCCCTTAGAATGCAGCTGCCCAGCTGGCTTGGCAGACTTTGCAGAGATTAGAAGGATCAGACAAAAACCCTCCAGTAGAGAGGAGGAGGGACGGAAACTCCAGCCAGTTTCTTCCCAGGTCTCCCTATCCCTCAGGGTGCTGCCAAGATTCTCCCCTTTTACTTTAAGGAAAGGAGAGAAGCTAGTTTTGTTATCTTAGTAAACTGGCCTCTGGCCCCTTGCTGCCCTTCCCTTTGTCAGAGATAAAGCACAAACAATATTGTGTTATGTTGAAGCCATGCCACTAACTTAGAACAAAAGTTTTGGAGCTGGGCCCTGCCTTGGAATTGGATCATCAGGCAGGGACCTGGGGCACTGCTAGTTCACCCAGGATTTTACTCTGACCTGGTTTGACTGAGAAGGCAACTGAACTGCTAGGAAAGGAAAAAGGTGTGATGAGCCCCCAGTAAATCTGTCACCTCCACTGCTGCTGCTGCTGAAGGAAGACAGGTTTAAATTACAAATCAGGGAGATGTCGACCCTTAATTTAAAGGCCCCTAAGCTGGTAAGGGGGCACATGTGTGAGACTACTAAGTAAGATGCTAAGGATGAAAATTGCCTTTTCTTCTGGGAATGTGCCCAAGAGATTAAATCTGGATTTAGTTCAGTCATCCAATATGGTCCCAGAGAATAAGCACCAATATGAAACCTTCTCCTGTGTCTAAGAAAGCTCATGGATACACCCCTGGAACTCCATTCTTTTGTTTTCTAAAATCTTGTGACTTCAGAATTGAACTAAGAATTGGAACGCAGGAAATTTTAACACTAAACTCTCATTTTCCATGTATTTTTCTCCTTTGTTATGCTCAACTCTCTACTGCAGCAAACTACACACATACAATGTATTTAGAAGTTAGTTCTCTGGGGAATCTGAGATGGAGACTCTGGACCCAGTGGTGTGCCAGAGAGAGCGCACAACGGCTTTCGAGAGCCAGTTGTACACATCTCTTCCCAACTCTGTTCACACATCCATATCATGTTGGTAGCTTGAAATCAGCCAAGGAAGGGTATTGACACATACAAATTAGCAAGAACTAAAAATCAGGGTGAGTTTTTTTGCTTGTTTTTGGAGGCCAAGTGTAAAGCTCAAAACTAAAGATTAAAAGATCAAGTTAAAATCAGCATATTGATGGTAGGACCCTCAAACCCACCTCTTCTCCTCTCCCTGCCCCCAGGTTGCAGCAACCAGGCGTTCACCACGAGGCAGGGAATTAGAAATTTATCTCTGGAAAATGAAAGGGCCATGGAGATAAAGACTTCTTCGTTACTATAATTTGAAATCCCTTAACAAACAAAAAAAGCTGACGTGTCACCCATGGTCAATAAGTCCCACAAGACTTTCAGGCAGCTTTTAGTTTCTTACTTTAATCATGAACTTTCATCCAATTTGTTTTAGAAGTTTGTGGAAACCCCCAATATGAAAACAATAAAAGCTTCGTATAAATTGAGGAAGCAAATAATTAGCAAGGAAAGCTTCAGAAAGTTAAGAGATGATATTGTAACCATAGAATTGAATAGTAGGTTGCTGTAGTAGTTTTCCATTATGGCATGACAAATAACCAAAAAGTTAGCAGCTTAAAATAACATCTATTTATTATTTCATAGTTTTCACGGGTCAGGAGTCCAAGCATGGCTTAACTGTGTTCTCAGCTGCTGTCAAGGTGTCAGCTGAGCTGTGTTTCTTTCTGAAGCTTGGGATTCTCTTCCAAGCTCATGTGGTTGTTGGCCAAGTTCAGTTTCTTGTGGTTGTAAGAGGTTGTAGGTCTCTGTTGTGTTGCTGGCTGTCAGCAGGGAACTGTTCTCAGGTCCTAAAGGCTGATTACAGTTCCTTACCAGGTGGTACTCTCATGGGCCCTGTCCAAATGGCAGTGTCCTTCTTCAAGTCACAGGATCTGCTCAAGTTCAAGGGGAGATTATATTAAAGGGTGACTCATTGGGTCACCATAAGGTATATCTGCCACAGTTGCTATGGGAAAGAAACAAATAGAGAACAAGAAAGATCCTGAACATTTAAAGCCAAAAATAATTGCATTAAGTAGAAGAGATAGAAGATAAATTTGAGGAAATCTCCCAGAGAAAAGAACAACATAAAGAAATTTAAAATAGGAGAAAAAAGGATTAAAAAAAAAAAAGACCAATTCGGGAGGCCCAATATCTGATGATAAAAGGTCCCCAAAGAGAAAACAGAAAAAAAAAAAATAGAAAGAGGAAATGTATCAAAGATATAACACATGAAAATTTCCCAGACCTGAACAAGTTTTCAGATTGAAAGGTGCCACTGATGGCCAGCACAATATATGAAAGAGAGAGCGGAAAAAAGAACCCCATTGATAAGGCACACCTCCATGAAATTTCAGAACATTACGAGTGAAAAGAAAATCCTAGTGGTTTTCAGAGAGGAAAAATAGATCAGATACAAGGGATTAAAAAGCAAAAAAATCATCAGACTTCTCAATAGCAACTTTGGAAGCCAGAAGGGGATGGAGTAATACCTTCAGGATCCAGAGGAAAGCTGTTCTAACATGAAATTTCAAACCCGGTGGACCAAAACTCAAATGTAAGGGGGGAAGAGAAGACATTTTTCCCATCTGTAAAGGCCAAAAAACTTTATTTCCCATGCATTTTTGGTTAGGAAGTATATTAAGAATTTATTTTTGGCAATATAAAGGGGTAAGCCAAAGATGAAGGGGATATGGGGCACAATAAGTAGGAGATACAGGCCCTCCCCACCAAAACAAAGATGTACGGGAAGTCTTGAATATTAGCATACAACAGGCTGACAGAGAACAGTCAAGGTTGGAACAGCAATATAGAGGGTTAAGGGGAAGAAGTTTCCATTAAAGGGGAAGATTTAAAACAATTAGGTTATCTGATGTGATTAAATATTTAGAAAATTTTAGATATAGGTAATTTGACAGATCTTTTGAAAAATTTGGAGTGGGGAGAATAGTAGTCCATATATGAACTTAAGCGTAAGTTGCAGGGGAAATGGCAACTCAAGTCCTGAAAAAAAAAATCTATAATCTTACAACACTCCTTAGTTTCATACTGTCGACTAAAATAAATGCACAGCCTAAAAGTTGAGAGTTATGTTTTATTTGGCGGGAGAACTCAAGCCAGGATGACAGCCTCTCAGATGGCTCTGAGGGACTGCGCCGAAGAGGTAGGGGAGGAACTAGGATATATAGGAGCTTGACAACAAAGACCAGGTAGTTGGAACAATAAAAGATTACTTGTTATCTAAAGAAAAACAGGCATCTCAAGTTAAAGAATTTAGTGCTTTTCTATGTATGGGAGGAAGCAAATATTTGGGCTCATTGAATTCATTCCTTTGACAAGCATCTAGCTATCTAGGGTCAGTATCCTGTCCTTTCTCATTCTGAGTCCCCTCAGGGTGCACCACTGTGAGTGGCTGCAGAGGCTGGGTTACAGGCTTGTCTTACCTGGGGGGTGGTGGCAGCCACTGATGACTTGATGGCTTCAGCATTCTTTTGTTTACTGATACGGTTTGCAGTATTTTCCGTTCACAGTTGTAATATTTCATCACGGAAGTGTAAACACTGACTCTACATAGAATGAACCAAATATTGCAACATGTGAAGAGGATAAGATATGAGGAAATTTAGGAGATTTATTTTTCAAGGGTTTGGGCAGTAGGTTAGATGGCTTAATGACCGAAAATAAAGAGATAATGTTCCAAATTGGCCAAGCAAGCAGTTGCATTATTAACATGCTAGTTAGAAATGCAGAGCAACTGTATATTTCAAAAGGAAAAGGTAATGAAATGAGCTGAAAGGGGTTGCCTCTGGAGGTAGAAATGAAGACTAGAAAGAGGACTGGTTTACTCTCATCCTGTTTGGTACAGAAAAATAAGAGCGAAAAGAAAACCGATGTAAATGTATTATTTTGGTTTGAAAAGATTTATCTATTTATTTAGTAGTTTATCAGGTTTCATCAAAATCCATAAGAATCAAAGTTTTTTCCCACCAGGATAAACAAACAGGAAATGCTAAACACTTAGAAGCAAAACCCCACCTCTCTCAGTTTAGTACTTGGTTTAACAAAGACAAACAAACCAAATTTAGCTTCCTTTTGTTACGACTTCCACGCTGATTTTGACAGATTTTCCTGAGTGCCTGTGCTCCACTACAAATTACTTCTTTTTCTGAGTCACTCTTGTCTAGACTGCCAGAGCTGCTCCTGCTCAGCGTTGGGCGGGTGGGAATTGTAGGTCCTGCTCAGATGTGTTTGCACAGCACTTCCTCCCTCGCGGGAAGTATGCATTATCTGTGAACGAGGCTCTTCATGGCTCTGCATAATTACCGCATTTGGAGCCATTCTTCTCTTCAGAGGTTGAGTTTTTTCTTTTCCTTCTTTTGATTTCTTACATTTTGCAGTGAGTGTCATCGTGATTTTGATGCTGTGGTTTAATAGCGACTTCAAATGCAAATTTGACAACACCAGCTGAAAATTATGGGTGGCGAACAAAGGAACTAAACTTCCATGCCTGTATTTTGAGAGGCTCCACCTGATCTATGAAATTACACGTTTTAGTAGTAAGCCTAGCATACAACTTTGGCTTTTGTATCACACGAAGAGCCAGAATTTTCCGAAGACATTCCCCAAACCTGGGCTTCAAAATGGAGTCTCAGTGATTTCCGCTTCACGTTTTACAGTTCTCATTTTGTAGGTAGTTAAGATCCAGTTGGAGACTTTGTCTCCCAGTGAAACTGTTCTCCTCTTTGCATCATTTATCCAAGGGCGATAAGCCAGATACTTCACAACCAGAACTGCCCAGGCAGCGGCCAATCAGAGCAGGAAGAGAGCTGGAGCTCCTGGTTGGCAAAAGCTTTCTGCCTTTAGCTGGACCACAGGAGAGGTGACAGAAAGGGGGTCTCTGGCCAGGGGCTGGGTGACAAGAGGGATGCTTGGAAGGCCTGGGAAGCAGCAATAACTAATCAGTATGGGAGTATTTAAATGTTAGAACAACTGGTAGGGCCGTATCTGTGTGTCCTGAAGTAGCACTTCCTGTCTATGTACATGCCTCTCCATCCCTACTGTCTTCTAAATTCCTTAAGAAGAGATTGGGTATCAGACTCTGCTCTATGTGCGACACAGTGCTTTCTCTGGATGAGTGGATGACTGAATAAATGAGTGACATAAATTATTTATCCTCCTTTCTAAACCTGGCTTCCTCATTCTTGACTTAAAAAATATTCCCTGTTAAAATTGAACATGCCAAAATTCACACAGGGAGGGACTTTTCATAATCACAAATCTAGTCCTTTGGAAGGGACAAAGGGGCTTAGAGATAAATATGCAAGAATCAGACTATCAAGGGAGAGGTATAGCTTAGTGGTAGACTGTATGCTTAGCATGCATAAGGTCCTGGATTCAATTCCCAGTAGCTCCATTAAACAAATAAACTAACTAACTAACTAAAACCTAATTACCGCCCCCCCCAATAGTTTTTTAAAAAAACACAAAAAAATCAGACTATCTTTTTTTTTCTTGAAAAAGTTATCCTTGGCATAATGGATGTTTGGGAGAATGATGAAAGTATGTTCTTTGTTATAGTTTGTTAGTTCTGTAGGTGGATGTGGAGTATAGTGGAACAGACTTAATGCTAAAAATTTTTCTTTGGGAAAAAAATGGAGACTTCATTTGCACTGTTTTAATTTTGCAATAGTTTTTTAGGTTTAAATTAATACAAAAGAATCAAACCATAGGCATCACACTGACAAGTCTTTGTTTTCCCAGCTGAAGCTACTTGAAGAACAGAAAGGGAGAGAAATCCATAAATAATCAGGAAGAAATTAGATTTTTTTAGATCAATTCTCAGAACCAAAGATGGTATCAAGCTATAAGGGATTGTAAAGGAATATGATTTTTATCTAGGTCATAACATTTACAGCTGTTTTCCTCCCTTAATTTAAATGTAGGAGTGATAGGCATCTATAACGTGCCCACCCAGCAGGATCAAAAACACAGGATCACAGGTTCAACCATTTAGTTTTCATCCAGAAAGAAATTGACAGGAAATAAATATATCAAGGGACTACATTTTTAAGGCATGCGTTGCATGGCTGCCTAGAACAAAAAAAGAATTCTAGTATATTAAAGCAATAATTCTTTTTGAACTATAGGTATTAATGTAAGATGAGAGAAACAGAGCAAAATAAACAATTCTCAAAGAGACTGAGACCAGAGTATCATTTGCTTCTCCGATACTTTATTAGTTGTAGTTTTTAGCTACTCGTGTTCTCAAAAGATAATTACCTAGAATTTTCTGAACTCAATCTGAGGCTCTGAGCAGAGCTAACTTATTGATATCACACTATTGCTATGAATCAAATGCAGGATGTTTCTTTTGAAGCAACTGAATGATTTATTTAATGCAAGAGCTGTTGACTATTTGAAGTAAGTTATAAAAAAAAACTAGTCTACATTAGACTTTGGGATATTTTTAGTTGTTCTTTAATGAGATTCTGAGAATAACTTACGTTTCTCTGATAACATGTTTCCAGACCTACCACTTGGTACATTATTACTAGGCACTGAAAATCTAGAAATAAATAAAATACTGTCTGTCATGCTAGAACTCAAGACTTAGTGTAGGGAGTAGACAGTTCTATAGATAATTTTAGCAAAGCCTGAGAAGCGTCAATGTTAGAAGTACCCCAAGAGGAGAAGACTCCTTTTCTCTGCAAAGGGGAAGAAGCAGGAGTGGCCAAGGGAAGGTCTCTAAGGCAACCCCTGAGCTAAGTCTGCAAGGAAACAGACATTAGCCAGGCAGGAAGGACATTCCAGACAGGGGGAATGAAAATGCAGGATATGTATATGGTATTTCAGAGGTATAAACTCAGACTGGATATCCTTAGAGGAAATCCAATGTATAAATTCATGGGACATACAGAGACTAAAACACTTCTTCCAGAAAAGTCGTACAGAGTAAAATAATTAATATTTTCCCTTTGAGAATTATCATTGCATTATGTTCTCAGTTGCTTTCAATAAAAAATATATGGAAAACTTCCCAAGGATTAGCCATAAAAATGCTTGGGAAAATTTCAACATTGGCCATTATAAGACATTTCCATAATATTTAATATTTCTGTCCCTAAGAGGCTGAATAAAACGCTAAATGACTTATACTCATCAAATAAGAAGAAAATTTGCTATGTTTGAAAATTTTTTGCAGGATTACATGTAGCCCATCCATGTATCACAATATGGACTCTTCAAAATTGTCTCCTTATCACATAGTTTCCCTATACAAATGGAGCAAAAAATATGCTGATGTGAATCATGTGGAATTTGCATTCCTTGTGAAGGAAAACGTTTTCCTGTTCTTAAGTACCAAGTCCTCCTTCTGAGCCCAGCTAAAAGATGGACTGGCCCAGAAGACATTGGACTGTGCTTGCTTCCTGCATTTAGACAGAGTCTTATATAACATAACATTATATAAAGTTCTCATTCTAACTGTGGACACCTCAGTTTCCTTACTGTAAAATGAGTGTGGACCAGATGACCTTTAAGGTCTTTCAGCCCTAACAGTCATTCTACTACTTTTTTATTTCATGCCTGGCATCCCACACACAGCATCCTAATGACTCCCAGCTCCAGTCAGTGAAACTGCTTCTTCAGCATGCGTTTCAGCCATGGAGATCCAGGGTTATATCTACTGTAGGCTGCTTTGTCCATCTCTCCTGGGTCATAATCATATTTCTTCACCCCCAAGTGGAGCACATTAGACTGAGACCTTCTTTCATAGGCTTTTACCCAGCAAGGTCTGCTCACTCAACTGTATCAGCCTAAGTCCAAGTCATAGTGTAGAAAGAATACGAAAGACTCCAAGGTGGTAAACAGCCAAAGCACTAAAAATCTTTCTCCAGACAACTCCCATGGCTCTATTACAGAAAAATAATAATCGCCTAAAGCAGGTGCCGACTGGCTGCATTATACTGGATATATTGAGCCTGTCCCACTCGGTCTCTCCTGACTGGGTCTAGAGCTTCAGGGCCAGAGTTCTTTAATCACATGCTACCTCATCAACTAATGCATATATCTGTATGTTCTTATATTTATATATTGTGTGCATGTATTTATTTATGACTTATATTCATGTTATATTGAACTAATAGTTTACACAGATTATAATATATACAAAAATAGAAGCTTTGAAAGAGTGAGATTTTTAAAAATTAAAAGATAGAAATGGAAGTTGCAGTATTCTTCCTGAATATTTTTGGATTATCTTGAATTCCCTACTTTGAGGCCATTGATTTTAAGTGCTGACTCTTCTGAATGACCTAGACATTTACATCATTAATCTATCCCTTTCAAATCTTTTGTAATTCTTAGTAACTTCTTATTCAAAATCTTAAAATATTTGAATTTTTTTTAAATCCTGAGTTTTGATATTTTTGTTCCAAGCAGTCAGTTTTGCCTTTGTCAGTGAACAAAAGAGGTAACCAAGGGTCAAGTTTACAAGGCAAGTAATACAGATTAAGTTGTTTTCAGTAAGATCCCTGACCCATTCAAGCCCTCCAGAATCTCTTCCTTATGGCTCATTGTTCTCTACTATTCATTAGATCTTGAATAGGGTCTCCTTCTTACCGGAAAATCTCTTTTTTTCTTTGCATGCATGCATATGAGGTAACACAATAAGATAGTGACATTGGTTCAGAATCAAACTCTTCAGGAAGTATCTAAATACATTCTCATTATTTTATGATCACATTTTATTTTCTTTACTTTTTTTTCTTTTTAATTTTATTACTCACCTTAATCATTCCATTCATTCACTGGATTGAGCCATTAATAATTTTTGACTATTTCCAAAAATCAGACCTATATAAAACGTGAGTTTTTTGTCTAAAGATAAAAGAGCAAAGATTTATAGTACCTGAGGATATTTAAAAACAGTGTGTCCTAGAATTCTGGCAGTAAATCCAAACAAAATTGACAGTATCTTTATAATCAGTGTGTAAATAATTTACATATTAAAAGGAAATATATGAGCCTATGGTTTTTAAAATCGATTTTATTTCACCACAGTCCGTTCTTATAGACATTAGTCTCTCCACATAGGTTGGAGGCAGTGTGGAGTGCTGGACAGAACCTTCAGAGGACTTTAAACCAGAGTTCCAGTCTCTACCCCATCATTAACTGGCTGTGACCTTGAACAGTTGACTTGCTTAATCTTTGAGTCTCGGTTTCCTATTCTGTAAAATAGGACACTATCTACCTCTTAATCTTGTTGTGAAGATAGAGTATAAAGCTCTTAGTACAATGCCCAGAACATAGCAGACACCTATTAAATGGCAAAGATTTTTTCTACTCTTTTAAATCCCTGAAGATTATGATTTGTCTCTCCTTTTTCCCCCCATTTAGTGCCAAGCATAGTGTCGTCTCTGGAGTTAATGTTCAGTATTTTCCCATTGATTAATATGGGTAATCTCCTACAGTTTGATAATTTTATTTAACTTCATAGAAGTAAATGATGCTCTGATGCTTCTTATATTTTTGGAGATTAAAAATAAAATAGTTTGACAACAACATAGCAATAGCAACAAAGCTTGTCTGTGCAATCCTGCCTGCTTTCCCACCATATGGAACATTGATTCCCAGGGTCTGAAGTTATTAGAGCTCTGAGGGAGAAATGATAAATTGACGTGCTCTAATCCTGATTCTACCAGCCACTACATATGGCAGATCTGCAAATCCTTTCTCGAGGTCAATTCCACAATGCAGGTCTCTGCATCTGGGGGGTCAAGTCTAATCTTCTCCATTGGGTGATTTGGGTAATCCTCTGGCTTCCATCTTTGGGGATAAACCTTATCTTATTCCTGAAGGGAAGCCAGGAATGTTAGTTTTTCTATCCATATCTAGCCAGATTAGATTCTGTGTGAGCATGTGTATGTGTACATGAAAGAAAAGCAGAGACAGTCAACTGACATTTCTACAACTCTCTGCCTTAATTTATAAGAAACTTAGGCATGAATTTTAATCTTTAGCACCAACACAAGGAAGCAGGATCTTCAAAAATGTCAGATGCAAAGGAACTACAGACTTGCAATCTGAAATGCAGAGAGGCTGTCTCTGTGAGACACCCAACCCTGGCTGTTAGTTGCATCACCACTGAATGGCCAGGAAAACCCGCACCCCAAGTCTCTGTGGGGACTGATAAATGCTGTGAAAAGATCAGTCTCTCCAGCTGATAGCTCCTTCCGAACAGAAATACATACAAGGTTTATCAGTTCTGAAGCACTTTTTACCAATGTTAGAAAAACAGTGGTTAAATATAATCTGTTTAGAAAATGGCATGTCATTGTGGATAGACATTTGACTTAGAATAGATTCTAGTGTTTTTCTATTAAAAAATAATCATCTATCTTGAAAAAGAGGCTGAAAATATGAACTCCAACTTTCTTATATGTAAAATGGGGGAAATAATACCTACCTCATAGGTGTATTGGGAGAAGTGACTGAGAGAACAAATGCCCAGACATTACCTGGCACCTAGTAGCCCTTCGATAGGTGTTGAATCTCCATCAATAATGAAATGAAGTTTTCTGTTATGGTTTATATTCCTGTGTCTGTCTCATCCCCCAAACCTAGAATCTTTACAAAAACTTTCAGTTCTGCTTTGGGAACCATTTATCATTGATTTAGATTTGTATTCTCTGGATGATTAATTATTCAGCATTAATGATTTTTGCTGCAGCAAAGATAGGTTTTGAAGATTTACCTCTGTGTGAGTTTTAATAATTACAAGATCCCACCATATTTGCATAAAGCTATGTTCTGCAAAAGGCTTTTCTGTCTATTTTCTCATTTGCTCAAGAGTTAGTACAGTTATGCTCTTAAATTTTAACATCAATTTCATGGAGACAGGTTTAAATGGTTTCCTGTGGCTGGATGGGAATTGGGTTTTTTATTTTCAAATCTTCATTTGAAAATGGCAACCATATCCCCATAACCTATCTCAGAAAGGACACCCAAATAGGGCAGTGTTTCAAAGGAAATTCAGAAAAATTGCAAGTGTAGATTACAGAACGAGTGTCTGACATTTGCCTTGGCTCCTGAGTGTAATTCACCTGAATGGGTGCACATGTTCGGTGTGCATCCCAGGGGGAAATACTCAACGGCCCACTCTCCACAGTGGATAGCCTGCCAAGGAAGAAAACCAAATGACAGCCTCTAAGAAAAGAAAATATTGGTGCTAAATTCTTTGTGGCCATTTTATTGTAGCACAAAGGAAATCCACATTAAAGCAGAAGGAGGAAATGATTTTGTTACCAGTTTACATTAAATGATTTGTATCTCCTACAATCTCAGCTTGAGCTGGGTCTCCAAATCGAGTTCATTTTCGTGGCTTTATCGCATAAGCAGTACGGCTGAGGGGAAACATCGGGGAGATTTAGAGCCACAGGACCTGGTTTTGAATCCCATCTCTGCCATTACTTGCTGTGATCCATGATTTTTAGCTTTTCGGAGTTTCTGTTTCCCCATGTGTAAAATGGCAAAGCACAATAAGAATTACCTCAGGATTTATTAGGGAGATTAAATGAGATAATACATATAAACAGCCCTTTTTATACTGTAAAAGTGCTAATCAAACTTCAGTGTCAATGAGGTCATATTACTATGAATAATGATAACAGAAATATTGGTACTGATCTTGTTTATCTATTCTGGATACAGTAGTGTGTATCTGCTAATTCCATACTCGTAATTTATCCCTCCCCACCCCCCTTTCCCTTTTGGTCACCATGAGTATGTTTTCTATGTCTGTCAGTCTCTTTCTATTTTGTAAATAAGTTCATTTGTGTTTTTTTTTCTTTAGATTCTGCATATAAATGATAAATGATATTTGTCTTTCTCTGTCTGACTTTCTTCACTTAGTATGATAATCTCTAGGTCCATCCTCAACTATACTTCAATGAAAAAAATACTGGCACTGAGGTCTTTGCCTTGCCATGTTCTAAGGAAGTATGATGGACTCTAGTCCAAGCCCCCTGCCCCTGCATATACACCCATGAAACTTCCATCTGCCCCTCCCTCAGGTTCATTGCATACCAAGTGTCATTCCTTATTCACACAGCATAACACTCAGTGCAAGAAGACTTTAACTACACCTTCCTGTGCCTTCTCATCTCTGTTTAACTTTCTCCAAAATGTTTATAGATTATTCCAAAGGCATGGTTAATTTATTCAGTCGGTAAACAAACATTAGGTGAAGTGTTGCCCTGTGCTGGGATTCTGTGGAAAGCACAGTAACCTAGCCCAGACAAGCAGAGGTTCAGACGCTTTAAGATGGGACTGGCAATAGAAACCAAACACATTGTCTGAGAATATGAAATACTGCGTCGGACACAGAGACAGAGTACTGCTTACCCACGGGTTGCAAATTGTGACAGTAAGAAGCGTGGAATCATGGACCATCTTATGCAAGTCAGCGATCTCAAGTGTGCTTGGCAGGTGGGCGACTGTTCCGGGAGCAGTAACAGGGGTCGGGGTGAGCTGTGTAGGGCAGAGCAGGAGGCGCCTGGAGAGATGGCTGCGGCACTCAGCACAAGCGGGCCCTCGGGTGGGGGTGGGGAGACTGCTGAGGAAGGGACAGTCCTGCTCGTTTGGGTGGGGTGGAGTAAAGGTGAGTGAGCACTGGCCTCGAGGAGGAGAGGCAGTCGGCCAGGTCTGGGACGGTCAGAGGTGGGCTCTTCCTTGGTTGGTGAGACTTCTAGGTGCTGAGTATTGTAAGTACAGTTGGCCCTCAGTATCCGCAAGGGATGAGCTCTAGGACCTACCTGAGGATACCAAAATCCTGGGATGCTCAGTTCTCTTACAGTCAGCCCTTGGTCTCCGTGGGTTCAACCAGCTGCGGATTCAGAGTTTCCATCCGCGTTTGGTTGAACCCGCGGATGCGGAACCTGACGGTACGGCGGCCACCGTCATACAAAGTGAATCAAATTCAGCCCCTTCAGGGAGAGAAGTCAAGATTTAATGGAGCAATATCTAAGAACCTTAGGACAATACCTGCTATAGGTGTTCATAAGGAGGTTACTGTTCTGATTTCCGGAAGAATTTCTTGTTACCCAAGAACTCCCAACCGAGTGGAATTTGTTCCTTTGGCGAATTTGCTGTGATCCGAAGTCTGTGGCTCGGCTTTGCAATTTCTAACACCGGATTCTGTAAGCACATCACGAGTGGCTCCGAGCCTCTGGGGCAGACGCCCATCAGCCAAGCCCACGAGGTGCAGAGTGCCAGCAGACTCAGTCACGACGAGAGCTATTACTGTCACGCAACCCAGAATGCTCCGCCGGCCCGTTCTCTCCCCGCAGGCGCGTCTACGTGGGAAGTCGCTTTGTAATCAGAAGGTAGCGCGGTGAGCACAGAATCAGGACACGAGGAAATAGGTGATTTGAATGTTTAATGGCATCAGGCTATTCGGGCTGGTTGCATTCTTCCGTCATAATAGAAATGTCCTTGATTAGCTGCAAAACTTCATAATTTTAGACTCCTTCTGCCCATGACTGTGATTGGCTAGTTTTCTGGTCATTTTCTCGGACTCTTTTTTTTTTTTCCCGTAATCCGCCTCTCTAATTGACGTTTTTTTTTCCTTACGTTTGTTTCATGTATTTTAATACATATACAAAGCCTTTTATCTACTGTTTCATGGAGGCCTAGGATCCCTCTTTTCTCATCCAATGTGTGTTAAGTTTTATGATTTGACCCGAAGAGATCTATCTTATTTACCTCCTCCCTCTATCTAGGGGTAGAGGTGCGTGAACAGGGTAGAGGGAGCCCCTCACTATTGCCCCATTTACTAATAACGGTTACAGTGACACACCCTTCCTTTTCCCCATTCAGCATAGGCACATTTCTAGGTTGTCAGTGTCCATCTGAAAATGCCCCGCCTGGAATTAAACAGTATTCCAGGCATGTTTTGATGTGCTCCCAGAAACTACCACCTGTCCACTCATTTTTTTCAGGCACTATACTTCTAGTAATATACCCTAAGATAGAGTTTGTTTTCTCGGCAGCACAGTTGCACTGTTGATTTTTCTTGAGCTTCAAATAAACTAAATCTCTTAAATTGTCGTGTTAAGTTAACCTACATCTTCCTGGCTTTTGAGTGGTATTTTTCATTTGTTCCCATTTAATTTCATTTTGCATGCTTTGGCCATCATTACAGCCTACAAACACGTTAAAACTGGTTTGTCACCAATCAGGAACTATGTAAACATCTGAGTACACATTATAGACTAAATTTCTACAAGTGATTATTTTCTCTACTTTGTTTAGATTGTCTGTAATGCTGGTGAATAAATGCATCAGCCACAATCCTTTATGATCTTTTTCTCTTTGTCCGTTTGGAGCTTTTTTTTTTTCTTTAATTGAAGTATACTTAGTTACAATATGTCAATTTCTGTTGTACAGCATAATGTTTCAGTCATACATATACATACATATATTCATTTGCATATTCTTCTTCATTAAAGGTTACTACAAACTATTGAATATAGTTCCCTGTGCTATACAGAAGAAATTTAGGTTTTTTTCTATTTTTATACATAACGGTTAATATTTGTAAATCTCGAACTCCCAATTTACCCTTTCCCACCCCTTTACTATGTCTGTGAGTCTGTTTCTGTTTTGTAGATGAGTTCATTAATGTCTTCTTTTTCCTTTTTTTTTTTTTTTAGATTCCACATGTAAGCGATATCATATGGTGTTTTTCTTTCTCTTTCTGGCTTACTTCACTTAGAATGATGATCTCCAGGTCCATCCATGTTGCTGCAAGTGGCATTATTTTATTGTTTCCACTTGGAGCTTTGCATGAGCCATTTTTCTTTTGCACTGTGACCCCAGAAGGATTGAAACAAGATTAGCTAAAATGCTTATCTCACATTAATCATTAAACAGGTCTATAAAGATATTTATTGCTTCCAAAGTAAACAAGGTAAAACACAATTCTGCAAACTGAATAATGCCCACTAAATTCAAATTAAAAGCCGGCTTCATTATTTTACAAAATCATGAGATTATTCTTGTTTTCCTTACTTTCTCAAGTTTGGTGCCAATCTTGTGGCACTTGAAATATAAGCATTCTGAAACATGGGGTAGCAAGAATCAGATTATCAGCCAGACAAAATTATTGAAGACTTGCCATATGCTAAAAACTCTGGGGAGTAGAAGCTGAAGCAGACAAAGATCCTGTCTACAAGGAGCTAACATGCTAGTTAGGAAAAAAGACCATAATGAGACTATTGAACTGAGTCTTGACACCTCTTTGACTGACTGGTCCTCAAAGCATAGCTAGGCTAGTAGCCCCCAAAAGTTTGAGGTAGAGAACGTCCACTTTAACCATACATTGCCTTGATTATTTTTTTTCTGTTTTACCCAATAAATCACAATTCTAATGGGGAAAAAAGGCAGAGATAAGTTGTTATTATTTTCATAAATTCTTAAGAGGGCAAGGCAGTCCATATAGACCAGAACTGGAGAAGCCATGACTCAGGCATAAACTTGGGAAAGAGCTTTCCCTCCAATTAATACCCCCCAACCCCAGCTTGACCCTCTGATTAGATTTATCTGAAACAAGAAATGCTGCCTATTATACTCACCAACAAAATCTAAACCCTAGGACCTTGCTGAGCCAAAAAGTACCCATCCATGGACATCTACAAAAATATAGGTTGACTCTTGCCTTATATCTACATTGTCAAGAAAACAACTCAGAACGTCCTTCCCAGAGCAGCGTGATAGGCTATTCTCAGCATAAATGCTGGTTTGCAGTGTAGAGTGGAAAGATAGCTTGCAACCTCCAGAATGATCATTGTGACCTTTCAACAATTTACAGATTCTGCCTCCACCAGGCAGCCCCTCCCTGTATGTTTAAGTAGCTCTTTCTCACTGCAGTGTGGAGGATGGATTGGGGGGGGTACCACTGTCATAATCCAGCAAAAAGATGATGTAGTATCTGTGTTGGTAGGATTGGAGATGAGATATGGACCTAAGAAATATTAATGAGTAAAAAGAAATAGGATTTGGTCATGTGTTGGATGTACAGAATAAGGATAGGAATCAAAAAGTGGTGCCCAGATTTCAGGGTTGGGTGACTAGGTAGATGAAGGTGCCACTTGCTCTGGAGAAGAGAAGATCTAAATGAGAAGATAATGTGTTCTTCTGTTAAGATTTTATTTACAGCCTATATAGACTATCAAAATGGGTTTGTTCGTGTCTTGGGGTGGGTTCTCCCAAACAGATTATGACTCAAGAATTCATGTGCAAGTGATTTTTTTCTTTTCCATTATAGTTTATTGTAAGATATTGACTATAATTCCTTGTGCTATACAGTAGAACCTTATCTATTTTAAATCTAGTAGCATGTATCTGCTAATCCCAAATACCTAATGTACCCCTCCCTCCCCTTTGGTAACCTAAGCTTGTCTTATATGTCTGTGAGTATGTTTCTATTTTGTAAATACGATCATTTGTGTCATTTCTTTATATTCCACATGTAAGTGATATCATGTGATATTTGTATTTCTCTTTCTGGCTTATTTCACTTAATGTAATAATCTCTAGGTCCAGCAGTGTTGCTGCAAATGGCATTATTTCATTTATTTTTATGGCCGAGATATATTCCATTGTGTGTATATATATATATATATATACATGTATATATATATATACACACACCACATCTTCCTTATCTATTCATCTGTTGATGGACACTTAGGTTGTTTACATGTCTTGCCTACTATAAATAGTGCTGCTATGAACACTGGGGCTCAAGTATCTTTTCAAATTAAAGTTTTCATCTTTTCCTGATGTACGCCCAGGAGTGGCATTGCTGGATCATATGGTAATTCTGTTTTTAGTTTTCTTAAGGAAACTTCATACTGTAGCTTCACCAATTTACATCCCCACCAGTGTAGGAGGATTCTCCTTTCTCCACATCCTCTCCAGCATTTATTATTTGTAGACTTTTTGGTGATGAACATTCTGACCAGTGTGAGGTGATACTTTATTGTAGTTTTGATTTGCATTTCTGTTATAATTAGCAGTGTTGAGCATCTTTTCATGTGCTTGTTGGCCATCTGTATGTGTTCTTTGGAGAGATGTCTGTTTAGGTTTTCTGCCCATTTGGAGGGAAGGGGTTGTTTTGTTTTTTTGATATTAAGCTGTATGAGCTGTTTGTGTATTTTGGAAATTAAGCCCTTGTCATTCACATCATTCTCAAACATTTTTCTCCCATTTCATAGGTTGTCTTTTCATTTTGTTTATGGTTTTCTTTGCTGTGTAGAAGCTTGTAAGTTTGATTATTTTTGCTTGTATTTCTGTTACCTTAGAAACTGACCTAAGGAAGCATTGCTATGATTTATGTCAAAGAATGTTTTGCTTTATGTTCTCTTCTAGGAGTTTTATGGTATCACGTCATATTTAAGTCTTTAAGTGATTTCAAGTTTATTTTTGTGTGTGGTGTGAGGAAGTATTCTAACTTTGTTGATTTACATGCAGCTGTCCAGGTTTCCCAGCGCCATTTGCTGAAGAGCCTGTCTTCTCTGCATTGTATATTCTTGCCTTACTTGTTAGAAGATTAATTGACCATAGGTCTGTCAATTTACTTCTGGGTTCTCTATTCTGTTCCATTGATCCGTGTGTCTGTTTTTGTGCGAATACCATGCTGTTTTGATTACTGTAGCTCTGTAGTACTGTCTGAAGTCTGGGAGGGTTAGTCCTTCAGCTTCATTCTTTTTCTTCAGTATTGCTTTGGCAATTCGAGGTCTTTTGTGATTCCACATAAGTTTTAGTATTATTAGTTCTAGCTCTGTGAAAAATGTCCAGGGTAATTTTATAGGGATCACATTAAATCTGTAAATTGCTTGGGTAGTATGGCCATTATGACAATATTAATTCTTCCAATTCAAGAGCATGGGATATCTTTCCATTTATTTGAATCATCTTCAGTTTCCTTTATCAATGTTTTATAGTTCTCAGTGTACAAGTCTTTCACTTCTTGGTCAGGTTTATTCCTAAGTATATAATTTTTTTCACGTGATTCTGAAAGGGATTTTTTTTTTTTACTTTCCCTTTCTAGTGTTTCATTGTTCGTGTAAGGAAATGCAACAGATTTCTGTATGTTAATCTTATATCTTGCTACCTGTGTGCAAGTGATTTTTAAGTAATTTTTAAATAAAGTTCTCCCAGAGGAGACTAGTTAGGGAGTGGGGAAGGGGAGGGAGTCAAACAAGTATATGGTCTCAGCCAAAAGTTCTACAGAGCTCAGGCTTTAGCCAGACCCACAGGGGAATCCTGATGGGTAGGATACAGCTCCCAGCTCCCCACCTGTGACAGCATGAAATCCAGTGAGCCACTTAGGCCCATTTTTAAGAAAGAAACTTCCACTGGGAGTTCAATTAGCTGATAGCAATTAGCTGTTGGTACTTTCAGCCTTAGCTGGAAAACTGAGACAATGTGCCCCCCAGGAAGCCTCTAGCCAACAGTTGAGCACAGAGGTATAATTATAATGACTCACCATTTCTGGGACTCCTCTATAGACAATCTTTACACTGGAGCAACCCGGTGGACTAGCTGAGACTTTCCCAGCACTGCATGGCAATCTGAGTCTCAGTCCCTCCCATCTCCCTTCCTCCTCTCTCGCCTTCCACAGGTGTCAGACGAATTCTTAGTCTAAATGTTTTCTCTGCCTACTTTCACTCTCCCTGTCTTTTATCTTTTATAGTCATTACCCTCCAATAATTACTTGTGCTTCTAATTCCATCTTGACATCTGCTCCCTGGCAGACCCAACATACCACTCAACATGAGGGACCTGGGTTTTCATACTCTAGAGCCAGCAGTCTTTGGTTAAGAGTTGACAGTGGGGCAGGTTGGGGTGGTGGCGTAACTCCCAGGAAGTTACAACTCTCCATGGATGTACACAAAACTGCTCTGGTCATCAGAGGACATCCCTCTGAAAAAAAGCGCAAGGACAGGCTTTGAGAGTGGGGCTGTGACACACAGCAATACTAAAAGGGACTCATGGGTTCTGGGCAGAGCACCAGCATTGTCTGCTACATCTAGAAGCAAGTTAGGTATCTGCATAGGTCTGGGCACAGAGAGAGAGATCTGGGCTAGAGATTGGAAGCTATTAGCATGTGGCTATTGAGTGAAGACTAGAAGATAAGGGAACCAAGACTGAATATATGGAGGGTGTTACGGGAGGATAGACAACAGCCAAGGAAAAAAACAGAAAGTAAATCAACATTTAAAGGGCAGACAGACAAAAAAAGAATGAAAATAATGCCATTTGCAGCAACCTGGATGGACCTAGAGATTACCATACTAAGTGAAGTAAGTCAGAAAGAGAAAGACAAATACTATATGGCATCACTTATATGTGAAATCTAAAGTATGATGCAAATAAACTTATTTACAAAACAGAAACAGACTCACAGACATAAAAAACTTACGGTTACCAAAGGGGACAAGCGGTGGGAGAAGGATAAATTAGGAGTCTGGAATTAGCAGATATTAACTACTATATATATAAAAAAGATAAACAACAAGCACCTAATGTGTAGCACAGGGAACTATGTTCAATATCCTGTAATAAACCATAATAGAAAAGAATATGAAAAAGAATATATATGTATAATGAATCACTTTACTGAACACCAGAAACTAACACAACATTATAAATCAACTATACTTCAATAAAATTTGTTTATGAATAAATAAATAAAGGGCAGGCATATAGAAAAGAAGAGAAGTTAGTGAGGGGGGAAAAGCAGAAAGGTAGAAGAAATCAGAAGAGGGTGTTGTTAGAGAAAGCCAAGAGGAAAGAGAAATCCAGAGATGGACAATGGCAAATGCTTCTGAGGTAGAGCAAGGTCACGAATGAAATGAGTTCAGTGGTGAGGATGGGGAAGCGGGAGGAGAGAGGATCCACCTGCCAGGGAGTTGAATGGGAAATGAGGTGGAGACCCAAAGTGCCCAGTGATCTTTCAGGATCCTTGTCACTGAATTGAAGGAGAGAGACAGAGCCATGGGGGAAAGGAATGTGGATCCTTCTCAGGTTCTTTATGGTTAGAGGGACATATACTTGTCAGAATTTTCAGCACTAGCAGTAAACTTCTTATAGAGAAGTGACTCCATGACAGCTCTGTCCTTGTTTGAAGTGCTGTCCGGCAGCGTCTGTCAGAACAAATGACTTCGCTAATTGTGTGTCTTCGTAGCCATTGCACTTTGCCCTGGAAAGCCATTATAGCTAATGTTCCAGTGCTTTTTACTACTTTTACCCACTAGACTGGTCCCAGATAATACAATTGTTCAGCACTGTTCTTCTTCCTATGTCCTGTCTAGAGAAGCTCAAGTGATGTAGTCGCTGACAGAAACAAAAATGGAAAACCACCAGAACGAAATCCCCATCTCTCCCAGTTTGGTTTCTTTGGGAAGCAGGAAAGATTGAACGGTTTTAAATTTCCTGTCTTCAAAAACCTTCCCCGCCCTGGGGGTGGCCAACAAATAGGCTTTCTTCCTCAGGGTCACAGGGAAATTGATTTATCCAGTGATCTCTGCCCAGAAGAGAGCTAATGAAGCAAGTGAGAGGCAAACCACTTCTGCTAAATCCCACCAGGTCAGTGACATGGACTCGCCCATGGCTCAATTTTTTCAGAAAGTGACCACCATGTTGGCTCTGGGGGAGCCACAAGAGCTTCCTGAAGGGAACAGGAATGGAAGGAGGGAAACTGGAATTGTCACAGAATCCCTGGCACACGCCTCTCCACTCCCAGCCCCCAGCTTCCCTTCTCTGAAAAATGGGAGGCTTCTTCCTGGAGTTATGGCCTCGCCCTTGACAGCAAGTCACGTGCTCCTGCTGACCTGCAGGCAGGGAATCCAATCATGGTTGAGAGCATGATTACAGGACCAAGCGGACTAGCCCCGTGCCTACCATTCACTGTATTAGCTTCAGCAAGTTTTTTACATCTCTCTGCCTTGTTTCCCATTACTTAAAATAAGATCAGTACCCCTACCTCGCAAGATGGTCTTGAGGATTGAATGGGATGCTGCCTTGGAACACATTTAGCACAGTGTAGGCACATAATTGTTCAATCAACAGTAGCTAACAGTATATGGTTATTTTTTTAAAAAGGAGAGTACTTTTCTTATGGTACTCATGGAACATTGTCTCTTCGCATTGTCAGCTTTTGTCTACTTTCTTTATGCTGATTTGCACACATACCTCCAAATCCATTCCCTGCCCTTCTCTGTTCCCCAGAAGCTGACCTCTGTGGACAGCCTCTACCAGGCACCCTGGATCCCTGGCTTAGTTACACCAAGGTTCTGCTAGTAGAACACGCTAGCAGAACAAGGTCAGAATCTTTCTCCCCCGCTTCCCCTCAGTGTTGGCAGGCTGCCTCTAGCTGTGGCTGGGTCCCTCTTTCAGGCAGCAACCATTCCCCAACTCCAGCTCTCAGGGCTCCAAGTAATACTCTCCTCACTGCCTCCCTCTGGATTACTTGCAGGTGAAAGAGAAGTTCTATCCAGTTACTATCTTCGCATC
This sequence comes from Vicugna pacos, assembly GCF_048564905.1. Lineage (NCBI taxonomy): Eukaryota > Metazoa > Chordata > Mammalia > Artiodactyla > Camelidae > Vicugna > Vicugna pacos. The sequence continues at coordinate 34,391,098 of NC_132987.1, forward strand.
TTCAGTCACTTGGTCCTGAAATTATCCTAATTAAATGTCCCACCTCCATCTTCCTCACTTCTTGGAGACAGAAGACAGACAGAATGGGAGTTGACTATACAGGTCAAGAGCCCTGGTGAGAGGATTCCAGGGAGAGAAGTTAAAGATTTAGGTATCTGCATTCACTTCAGCAACAATAAAACAGGAGGGTTTGATTCAGCCATTTGATCCCAAGGGCATTTGTCTCTGTCACTTTATAACCCATGTTTTTTAGCCCCTCTGTGCATTCAAGAACTCAGCAATGATTCCTTAGGACTTAGTTGGTCTCTAATGTCTGTCTCTCTCAGTCTCCATTTTCTATTGCTCACTCTCTCTTTATCACAGGTGTTCATAGGTTCATCATGGATTAGCTAGGAGATAAGTGCACACCACTAGTCTTTTATTCAAAGTCATAATAAACTATAGATATTGATGGTTGAAAAAATCAACGCAAAACTGACAAAGGCTAAAACTGTACATTGTAAAATCAATATTAAATAAAAATGACAGAAGAACCAAATCTTCATCACAAAATTTTGACCTGCAAAGGTAGACTTAAAAAAATAACTCTGCAGAAATTACGGCCATCCAAAAATAATATCAGTACAATTTTATACAGGTGGAGAACTGATTGATGAATTAAATCTCTTCAATTTAAATGGAAAATAATTGAATCCAATACAAACAACTTCAGTTAATAAAATAAAAATTAAACAAAATAGAGATAATGTAACTACATCATATGGAAAATTGATTAAGAGAGTCACATTGGCTTTATTGAAGTCCATTTCAGGGGTAGCTTCCTCAGTGAAAATTCATCAATGTTGTTATAGTTCTGATTAAAATATTTATCTTTAAAGCGGCCTTTAAGTCAAACCAGTGGTACCAAAGTGGAAAGGGCCCAAGAATCCTGTGTCACCTAAAGCAACCCTGAATATACAACCTCCAGATAGTTCTGGTTGCTGCCATATGTCCAGAAATTCTATTTTCCGAAGACACCGGTACACTCTACTTATTTTAATAGCATGATTGCTTTTTTTTTTTTTTATAGAATCATGCACAAGCCCTATAAAATCACAAGCCATCATCCTGGAGTTTGTAACTCAATTTTTTAAAATTCATATTCTCAAAGAATCATTGAGCTGGAAGGACTCTGAGAAATCATCTGGTATAAACTATCCAAGACAGATGGTGGTCTGTCCCCTCTTGTTCCTCCCTGAAGTATGCTAGAGATGGAAGAGAATGAATAACAAGAGATAAACACTGTTAGCAGGAGAAAACAAAAACTGTACATTTGAAATCAGGAAAAAAGGAGAAAATTCCAAACTGCCATTCATAATTACACCTTTTAATGATTTTACTTGTGTTTATATAATCATTTTATGACTAGCCCACCAATGTTTTATCAGAAATAGAACATAATATCAAAAACTATGAAATAAAAGATTTGTTATAAAAGTTACATATTCATAAAATTACTTGAAGTATTAATTAGGTAATGAGAGAAGTCCTAGAGCAAGTACTCTGGCTCACTCTTAGTACAGCTATAAATTTTCACAACCTTTGGGGAAGATAAACAGGTAGTATTTATTAGAATTTAAAATGTACATATTCTTTGACCCCCAAAAGCCCAATTCTGAGAAAAATAAAAGTGCTAGTGCATAGAGATTTATGCACAGGTCTGTTTCTTGTTTATAATGGCAAAAAAAAAAAAAGGAACCTACATGTTCATCACAGGAGAGTAGTTGTACAAAGTATGATACATCCATCTGACAGAAAGCAATACCAGCATCCACCAGAATAGTTTAGGTCTGTTCATTGCACTGGAAAGAGGTCAATGACATTTGTTAGGTAGGTGAAAAAGTTATAGGAAACATATGGTACAATCCCCCTTATATAAACCAAGCAGAAAAGCTATGTGTGAGAGACAGAGTAGCTTAGTAATTAAAACTACCTGAGTTGGGATACTAACTACTGGATATAAAATAGATAAACAACAAGCTTCTACTTGGGAAAAACAGGAAACTATACTCAACATCCTGTAACAACCTGTAATGAAAACGAGTATGTGTATATATATATGTATGGCTGAAACTTTGTACACCAGAAATTGACACAACGTTGTAAACTGACCACACTTCAATTAAAAAAAATTTTTTTAGACAGTTAAGTTCACAGAAAAGAAGGGAACTAATATTCTCTGAATCTACTATGCTTCACTTACTGTATCAGCCAATTTCTACATTTTAATTTAATCCACAAAATAATACTACTGAGTAAAGATAATTCCTAATTAGGAATGGTCTTAGGTGGTATTACGGAAACATATTATGGGAGAGGTCAGATAGCTTGGACAAGATCAGACAACTAGTTTTGGAATAAAGGCCTCTGTGTCATAAACAATTGGAATGTCCCCTATCTGGAAGTAAAATTTGATATCTTAAAAAAAAAAAAAGACTATCTGAGTTTGAATATTTTGTCTGCCACACACTAACAGTGCGACTTTTGGCGAATGACTTGACCTCTCTCTGCCTCGGCTTCCTAATCTATAAAATGGGGCTCATACTTGTATTTATCTCATAGGGCTACATGTATAGCATAATATTTGCCCAGTCATTTAAAAAATCCCTAACATAGTCTAAGCACTACCAAAGTATTATTTGCTGTTATTATTGTACATATACATCGTATTTATATAAGCAAAGGAGAAAATATGGAATTTATAACCTAAACATTTAGCATCTTTTATGCAAAAAATAGAATTAGAGGGAGAAGTAAAGACTATATACATTTTATAAAGATACCTTGCTTTTGTTTGAACTATTGCAACAAATAGGTGTTACTTATGCAATTCGAAATACTGAAACTTAAAAAAAAAACAATAGGAAGAACTTTTTAGTAAAGTGTATCAGGTGACTTTAGTAAAGTGTATCAGCACACATTTGAATCTCCCACAGGTGAATAATATAGACAGCTAAACTTCTGGAAGCATTTTATAACAAAGACCATCACTTCTCCTATTAGTAAGAGTGCAACGTCCTAAGCAGTTTCACAGCCATTATCAGTAACAGCGTACTTGTTTGGTTATTGCCTCAACCACGTTAAAATGCATTTTTGTTTCTATAAATGCACTGAAGATTTAACAGTTTCCATTAGCACCTCTGTAAAAAGCAGTTGCAAGGTAAAAGGCAAATTGTATAATTATGAAGGCATTAGATGCAATTTTTCTTACTTTCTGTAACTTTTTGGTAAGCAGACTTTTATTTTACCAAAAACTCTACCATAAAGTAAGTTGGAAGGCCTAAAGCACTTTATTGTTAAACTACTCAAATGTTACCATAAGTAAAGGAAAAGTATACTTGTCACCATTTAATTGTAAGAGACTGGGTAAAACGTGTTTTGTGGCTTCCTTGTAAAGTTGGCCCTTATTTATTTAATAGAAGCAGTTTATTCATTATTCAGGCTACCACCTTCATTAGGATCTGTTAGAACCCTCAAGGAATTTATTGAGCATTATTGGAGGAAAAATTTTATTTGCATTTATTATTTTTAGTGGAGTCAGTTCAAGGTGTTCTTTAATACATTTAATGTAGTGATATCCCTGTTAAGAAGTACATACACTTAAAAGGAAATAAAACCAACAAAGTGACTATTAATTTCAGGTTTTGAAACCTGCTCCGTGTCTGCCCTGGGTGTCTTCCAGGAGAGGTCCTTGGCCCAGCAGCACTTACATCCTGATGGGGGAGAAGCATGGAAGCAGACACATACTCAGGCCCACTGCAGCCTTTGAGAAGTGTCATGAAGAACATAAGGGGTGAATTGAAGGACAGAGACCACAGGGATGGGGGGAGGGGTGTGTGAAGACAGTGGCCAGGAGACCTTCCAGAGGAAATGACATCTGAGCTGAAGCCTGAAGGGCAAGGGGGAGGTGCCCACGTGAAAGGATGAGACATCGCAGAAGTCACAGCAAAAACAAGGGGGAGGTGATCTTTAAAATTAACTGTTGAGGATTAGCTTCTAATAATCATTAATTCTTACCTCTATACAAATGTTCAATTTAAGAGTCTAATTTCAAATTTTGCTTAATACATCTAAAATATACCATCATATGTCCTTGGGAGATGGGTTTTTTTTTTTTTTGTTTCGTTTTGTTTTTATTGAAATATAGTTGATTTACAATGTTGTATTAGGTTCTGGTGTACAGCATAGTGATTCAGTCATACATATATATATATTCTTTTTCATATTTTTCACTATAGATGATTACACATTATTGAATATAGTTCCCTGTGCTATACAGTAGGAACTTCTTGTTTATCTATTTTATATGTAGTAGTTTGTATCTGCTAATCCCAAATTCCTGGGCATATATGTAGAGAGAACTCTAATTTAAAAAGATACATGCACCCCAGTTTCTCAGCAGCACTATTTGCAATGTCCAAGGCATGGAAACAACCTAAATGTCCATTGACAGATGACTGGATAAAGAAGTTGTGGTACACACACACACACACACACACACACACAATGGAATACTACTTGGCCACAAAAAAGAATGAAATAATGCCATTTGCAGCAACATGGATGGACCTGGAGATCATCATACTAAGTGAAGTAAGTCAGACAGAGAAAGATAAATATCATATATTGCTTATATGTGGAATCTAAAAAAAATGGCACAATTGAACATATTTATAAAACAGAAACAGACTCACAGACATAGAAAACAAACTTATGGTTACCAAAGGGGAACTGGGGGCAGGCGTAAATTGGGAAATTGTTTTTAACACTTGGTGTCAGTCACTATTTTCTGTTTTTATCTTTCTTAAATTATAGAATTGTATTCCTTAAAGTGCTAATATAACATAAATAATTAGGAAGATAGTCACATACAAATCACATAAAGATGTCAGAGAAACTCCCCATTCCAGCTACCAAAGTACCTTCTGAGTTAGGGAATGTTAATGTGAGTGAACAGTGAGCCCCCTTTGACTGTCTGGCACCACGCTACCCCCCCAGCACAGTCTGGCTCACCCTGTCCTGTTCGCCGGTCCACTGTCCCTGCTCCCTCGGATTCAGCACCCAATTTTCATTGGTCATTTGGCTTTGCAGACCCACTTTGAACAGCTGGGTCACCTTGGACCTCAGTTTCCTCATCTACAAAATTGGGTGGTTGGCCCAGATTATCTCTAAAGTCTCTTTCAATTCTAATAGTTTGTGGTCCACAATGTACTGTCTATAAACCCCTACCTACTCAGATGATCAGTTGTGCCTCTGCTTCCTTCCTCTCTGACTGCACATGTCTGTATGTCTTTGTGCCCATAATCTGAGGATATGGGTCTGCATGGTGGGGCACGGGGAGCAGGTGGAAGGTGGGGTTGTGTGCAGGTGAGTTCCAGGGAGGTAAGAGGAAGAAGTAAGGCCCGCGTGGGTTGGAGTGTGGGCATGGATGGAGGTACAGGACATTTCCATTTCAGTTACTATCCCCTCGAAAAAGGAAGCTACTTTACAACATGGTCTATGACTTTAAGTAACAGATTCCTTACAAATCATACAAAGACAATCTGCACGTATTCAAAGTGACACATTGATTCGTCACCAGTGGCAGCACTGCTGACTGGAAGTGGTGGGCCCAGCCATGTCCCCCTGCCCTTTATGTCACTTCAGTGCCTGCTAACTGCCTCCTTTCATAAAACAGGAAGACTGTGCTGCCAAACACGTAGAGTTCCCTGTTCAGGGCAGTGCAGTGTAGTCGTTAAGAGGATGGGTTCTGTGTTCAAATCCTGACTCTGCCACTTACTTACCGTATGAAGTGAAATCACTTGATTTCAGTTCCCTGAACCTGACCTTCCTCCTCCATAAAATGGGAACGATATTATATCTATCTTCTAGGTTTTATGAAAATCAGCTATAAAACATCTGGCATAAAACTATTTTCATTTGCTTGTTCAAGTGTCAACTATAAGGTAATGTGTCCACTTTGCAGGTGAAGGCACTGCAGCGGGGAGAAGTTGTGAGCTGCCCAGTCACACAGCTCCAGAGAGTCAGGGTCAAGATTCCCAGCCAGGTCTCCTGCCTCCAGAGCTGCCTCCCCTCCATGCCGCCCACTGGTTCCCACGGGTTCACCTGCCTCCTTTCAGTGGCATCTGGGGACCTTGGAGTCACGTGGCCTCCCCTAGCCTGTTCGCAGCCTGTGCGGGGGAGGGGTCCTTCCCTGAGCACACTGCCAATCTCGAACGTACACCTTAGATAAACCACTAGAAACCTAATGGGTTCCTCCTGCATTACACAGAAACCTACACATATTTAAAAGGGCCAGAAACATCACATCAATGACTTTGGCTGATACAACTTTGAGGAGATTAGGAATCACGAAGAAAGAGGTCCACATGACCATCCTCGAAGATGGGGCTGATAACGGGAGCCAGACGGGCCGGTGCCCTCCGCCGTTACCGCAGCGCTCCCCGCGGCCCAGGTCAGCCGCGAAGCGCGTGGGCGGCTCTCCCCGGGCCTGCGCGTGGCAGCCGCCGTGGCGCTCACTTACTTTAGCCTTTATGTAATTAGCCCCGGATATTATTAGATGGTGATAATGTACACGTACATCACGCCCCGTGTACAGGCGTGTAGTTAAGGCTGTTAGTCACGCTCCGTGTGACTACAACCAAATCTGCCCCAGAGTCTAAGCTGACCGGTAAATCCATGTCAAGTGGAGAGAATAATTTAAGTGATAATAAAAGGCAACCAGTTTAGATTTTGATTTTATTGGCCGACGTTTCCTGCTGCCTGAATGTCATTTAACTCTTCAGGAAACATTGCTGAGGGTCCTGAACCTTTCAGTCATAAATGCAACAGTGGGGATTAAAAGAGATATTAGCCTCCTGAGACGGCTTATTATAGATTGGATGGTGAATGGGTTATTTTTTCCTGCAAAATAACCCATTCCAAACTTAAAAAAAAAGCCTTCTGAAGACAAGCTAATTGTGAGATCTGATTTTAAATTAATAAGAGTCATCAATGGGAAAGAAGCCACTGAAAGGATTCAGGGACACTTGGAGGCATGTTATGTGGATGCAGTTACTATGGTGATGGGTTTGTTCTCCAGCAGATAGAAGCTGGAACCCAGGACAGACATGTGGAACCAGGAGGTCGCATTAAAAGCCATGCTGCATTTCTAGCATTGTCCTATCAGAACCAGTGGCTTCTGAGCTAATGCCAGCAGTCTGGCAAATTTTCCAGGCCTGGCCCACTTCCTCCCACGGTTAGTTACCTAGAAGAGGGAGTAAATTGCCTATCAATGTGGCGAGAATTTGAACAGGAGTGCTTATGTCATAAGGGGAGGTATGTGAATTGTTTCATAAAACTCTGCAGTTCCTAATACTGAAGTTCTGATTCAGAGAGAAAACATGATACCTGGCTGTTTCACAGTCTCCTTTCCATGATGATGACGTCCAGATGAAATATTGTGGAGTCACTCCAAATCAAAGCCTGAGGACCAGGGATTATATTCTCAAGTCAACGAGAAAGGTGGACAATGGCAGACATTAGAAATAACTGTTTAAAAAAATCCTTTAAATTGCAAATCAAGTATGTTACACTTAATATCATATATTCTGTTTAGATACTCTTATGTATATTAAACTTTGAGAATGTCAGAGATAGATTAAAGGAAGGAATGGTGACCTGAGTTTACTTGCTTTCAGAACACCCGACTCCTAATGGTCCTGCTGGCTTCTTCCCATCTCCCCAATGTTTATAATTTGGCCTTGAACCTCTGTTCTTCCCTGTCCACACTTTCTCCCTCAGGGATCTGATCCAGTCTCATGGCCTTAAACTCATCCATATGCTGACTGCTTTCAAACAAGCATCTTTAGCCCATCAGACATCCCACCCAGACCCCAGATTCATGTGTCCAACTGCTTAATCAACACCCCTACTGGATGTTTACCTGGCATATCAAGCAAACCCAAAACCAAATTTCTAGTCTTTCCGCTACAAATTTGTTCTTCCTATGATCGTCTCCAACTCACTAAAAATTCCATTTTAGTTGCACAAGCCAAATACCTTGTCATTCCGAGATGGCATTTCCTGCTATCTCGTGTCTTTGGGCTTGGTTTAGAATCCCTTAGGTGACTGGATCACTAATGCTGCAGTGATCCAGTTGATCAGAGTAAAGAGCCCCATGAGATCACAGCCCATGCCTGCTCTCTGTTTTGTGCCAGCGCTAGACCTGGCCCAGAATGGGCACCTGGAAGCTCAGCAGAGGAGGGAGATTGCTGATGAACAAGCGAAAGGATCCTTGGGATGAGACTGGGTTCTCAGCATATCCAAATGGTGCATCTTTTTGAGACAGTAGCAAGGGGGTGAGATATTTACCCATGTGGCACTGCTCCCAGCACTGTCACACCACGTGGCTTCCTTTCAGTGTCATCATGTTCCTAGTAGGATTGTTCACAACAGCCCCATAAACAGGTACAGTTTTCAGGGCCTAACTCATTGAACATTCACTACTTCTAAAATTGTGCTAAGACTGAAAATGGTGAACTAAAAATATAAAAAATAATATCTTGTTAATGAATCATAATGCCTTTTTGTGGCGCTTCATGATTTTAAAAAATCTGAGAAGGCTAGATGAAGGAAAGTCATGACATATTAATGATTTCAAATGTGTGCTGGAATTGGCAGAATGGAAAGTGGCATGAATAATTCAAATAAGACACCAGATTTTTTTTTCCTTCTTGCAAAAGGTTGACACATGGAAAGCAGGGGAGGGGGGATCCTGGAAAGATGGAATTATATATTGTGTTGTCCAGCGATCACCTTGCATTTGGAGGGTTAATGCAAGTTCAGGCAACGTAGAACACCATCTAGTCATTTTGAGGGGATTATATTGAAATCTTCTGACACCACATTTCGTTCTTCTGACTCCAGCAGCTGCTGGGGAGAGTTAAGACTGAATGTTTGATGCCCAGTGAATTAAAGTCTATTTTTGAACTCAAATCTCCAAATCCTGAAGGAACGGTCACTGAGAAGAAAGGAAAGCAGGAAACAGCACTGAGGGCAGCTGGTTTAGTGTTCTCCCTCCTTATCTCCACCACGCAAATGAAGATGGAATCGGCTATGAAATGCTCTGAAAGGGAACTCGGAGTACGGATGATGACTTGGGAGGAAGCCAGGAATAAAAGCCAACACGACTACCTTTTTGCTTTAGTGTCTTTTCTCCATTGTCTTTTTGCTTTAAACTATTTTTGAAAACAGCTGTAGTATCCTGAAGAAGAGCAGTCTATTTCAGCTGTGCATAGATTGTCATGACTTACTATGTATAAGGTTGCATTTCTATTGTATCTGTCTATATCCATATATGTCCATATCTATACATACCCTTACACACATGCACACATGTATGCACGTACACATATAGCATATACATGCACACAATAATAAATATATTTTGACAGTGCAGGAAAAAATATTTTAAAAGAAAACTGCTGTGAGTATGCTCCAGGCTCAGATTAATGAAGAATGAGGATTTAAGTGATTAGGGCAATACTAAACTTCGGGAAGATCATGAATTTACAGTTTTCTTTACGAGGTTCAGTAGAGAAGATAAATCAATAGGCACTTGAGTCAATCCATAAATTATCTGCTGCAAGTTATCTTTTAGAAATTGGCCCAAAGAGATCTGAACAAAGGGAATAGTAGAGAAATCAGCCCACAAAATCAGGCAGCAGGCTGCAGCTGGGAAAAGGGAAATCCATCCATCTATCCAGTCACCCACCCATCCACTCATCTTCCCATCCATCCACCCACCCACCCATTCACCCATCTGTCCATTCATACAGTGAGTGTGTACTAATGTTAGGCACTGTGCAGAGTGCTGTGGATGCGAAATGAAAGCCAGAAGCCCTCACTTCACAGAGCCGTCAGCCCTGTGGGTGAGAGAAGCAAGGAAGCCCAGACTGTGGTTGCAATCTGCTGAGCTAGGACAAGCGGGAGTCGGGGGCTCTGGGTATACAGAGAGGGGGCAGCTATTTTTCATCAAAAAGCCATCTGAGATTTCAGATTTCAAGAGTCAGAACACTTTCTGTATAGATTAAACTACATGAAAGCTGAATTTCCTATTTTATTTCCTTGTTTATAACCACATAATTTATATAATCATTTTAATGCATTTTAGGGGCACTTTCTGTATAGTTATCTCTCCATGTAGTAAGAACTGACATACATATTTTTCATGCTCATGCCCAGTTACGTGTAAATTATAAGAATAAATTTTGTTAGACAACTTATACATTGTTTAAAAATAGACTGCTTATAATCAAACAGTATTTTCAGATTTTTTAATTAAGCACTTACTATGTGCCAAGACTATACTAGGAAGTATCAGTCATATTGCAAAATCCTGTAAAAGAAACATTATGATCCTGATTTATAACATATATACATATAATATATGCATATATACACATATACATATATGTATACATTATTGGTAAACCACATGATTTGATATGTGTTTATACATATAATACATAATATATAATCTATATAATATATAGTATATATGCATATGTGTATATATACAATATATGTGTGTATATTTTTGATAAGTCATATACATATTATGAGATTATGAGAGATGAGATGAGCTGTCACATGTCTCCTTGGAATGATGTCTAAGACTTGAGCTCAGAGCTTCTGATTTCAAGTTGAGCTTTTATTATTATTATCATCAAATCCTACCACAGATCCAGTTGAGTTAAATTTAAGTGACTACTTTCAAGGGCATTAATTTACACACACACCGAGAGAGGCCATCTCTCTGGATTAGATCCTAGCTTGCACATGTCAACTAGGGTCTTTCTGACCAAGAACATCACTAGGACAGAGAAATCCCACTCCCAGTCCCCAGCTTCCAGTAGATCCCAGGAATGTCTTATCTGAGAAGCTGTTATAAAGAAATCCCACTCCCAGTCCCCAGCTTCCAGTAGATCCCAGGAATGTCTTATCTGAGAAGCTGTTATAACCTTTCTAGCCAAGAAACACAGCACGGCTCCAGCGTGTGTGTAGCTGAATGTGGAAAGGCGACCAGCCGATGCTGGTCTAGGTCATAGCGCACAAGTCCATGAAAAGTGAAAATTCTGTTGTCCAGGTGATTCTACTATTTCTCTTTTCATTAAATGACCATTTGCTTAAACAGATTGAGATAACCAAAGAAGCAGTTTTTCACGGTAGTAGTTCAGCACATAGATTCTAGAGATGGGCTGTCAGAGTTCACGTCTCAGCTCTGCCATTTATTAATTAGCTCCTTGACCTTGGGTGTGTGGCTTCACTTCCTGTACCTCAATTTCCTCACGTGTGAAATGGGCATAATAATAGCATAATAACAGGACCTATTTCACAGGGGTTTTTTTGAAGCTTAAACAAGGTAATACAGGTGTACATATGATACACGTGCACACGTATCACTTAGAACGATGACTGACACATTAATAACTACTATAAGTACCAGCAATTTTGAACATCTGGATAGTCTTTCAGATATTAATTTCCACTTCAGATTGTTTCTAGATGGACAAACCCTGGGACAGGAAAATTAAAGCCAGTTTCATTGTAGCAGGAGGGATATATATGATAGATGAGAGAGAGAGAGAGAGAGAGGTAATAGATAGAATGCTTTAATAATATTTTTCCAGCAATTGCTTGCTCACAAAAGCACATCAAAATTATTCATTTCAACAAGGTCGAGTGGGCTATAAGGTGCAAAAGTAATTGCTTTAGGCCTCAATTTTGACAAAGCTTATAAGAGTTCCTGTTACTTTTAAAATTACTCACTCTGTGAAAAAACAAAGTTTAAATTGGGAAGTATCTCCTATTCCATCATGTGAGGTTTATTTGCCTCTCTCGTTTTACTTGGTCCTTCTGATGGGATTTAATGGAAGCACTGGGTGCCAAGAAGGGGTCATAAGGCATTTACTGACCAGGAAACCTTGCTCAGGAAACTGCAGGAGAGAGGCATTTCATCCATCTCCTCTCTACTCAGCACAGCGCCCTTTCCCCGGGGGCAAAGTCACCACAAGAGAAATGAGTCTCTGGCTAGTGTGAATGGAGGGTGGAGAGGCCCAGAGTCTATTTTATATTTACTTATACTGATATATACTCACTCCATGTCACATCTGTGATTCTACCATTAATAATATAGCAGTTCTATTTCCTTACTTGTTCCTTACGAATTATGGATTTTAAAAAAGGCTTACAATGACAGGTTGTAAACAGTACATCCCAAGTTTTGGAAGAAAAAAATACAGCCATAGTTTATTTTTGTATTCACTTCAATGTAGGAAATAGAACCTTATTTAATGAGAAACTACATGCTGTAAAAGCGTATATATTAACATGAACAAATTCAGCACAAGTTCTGCAACTTACGTTTGCTGGAGGAAACCTAATGTCAATTAGTGAAAACTGAAATACAGCCTTTTCTCAGTGAAGTGCGTTTTGTGGCAGGGAAGGTGTTGCAGGCAAAAGGAAGAGTGCGTTCAGAGACCTGTAGGGTAGAGGGAGCACGTGTATTCATTAGAGAAGCATAAAGAGTTGTGGACGGGTAAAAGAGAGTGTAAAAACGGCGAGAGGCAAAAATAAGGCTTGTGATGGTTAATTTTATGTGTTAACTTGACTGGCCTAAGGGATGCCCAGGTACCCTGGTACAAGGTTATTTCTGGGTATGTCTGCAAGGGTGTTCCTGGAAGAGATCAGCGTTGATGCAGTAGACTGAGGGAAGAGACCACAGTGCCCTCAGCACTGAGTGGGTGGCATCCAGTCTGTTGACATCCCCAGTAGAAGGAAAAGGCCAAGGAGGGACAGGTGAATTCTCTCTCCCTGTTGTTGAGCTGGGATGTTTATCTTCTCCTGCTTTTGGAGACAGAGCTCCTAGTTCTCAGGCCTGAGGATTTGGGAACTTAACACTAGCAGCACCTTATTCTCAGGCCTTTGGTCTTGGACTGAATTATACACCCGCTTTCCTGGTTCTCCTGCCTGCAGAGGGCAGGTGTGGGACTTCTCCACCTCCACAATGACGTGAGCCAAGCCCTCTCCTCTTTTATCTGTCTGTCTGTCTATCTATCTATCTATCCATCCATCCATCCTATCAGTTCTTTTTCTCTAGAGAACCCTTACTAACGCAGGGCTGTTGAGGACTGTAGATGGCCAGCAACTGTGTGTACATGTGGTCCTCAAAGTGTGGCCTGGAACCCGCATCATCAGCATCGCCTGGGAACTTGTTAAAAATTCACGTTCTCTGCTCCATCTCAGATCTGCTGAATCAAAACCTCCGATGGTGGAAGCCCGAAACCTGTGTTTTAACAAGCCATCCAGTGACGTTAGTGCTTTGATTATAATGTTCTGAAAACCAGGAGTACAGACCGTGCTGAAGGGCTGAGCCTGCACGGCAGAATCAGCTGGGAAGCTTTAAATGCAGACGTCTGATCCCCGCCCCAAGCCAACTAAACCTGGGGGTCAGGCTCTGGCACTGGTGTTTCCTGAAAACTCGCCAGACAATTCCAACATGGGGCCAGGGCTGAGAATCGCTGGTTTAGACTAACAGTTTGTCGTCTGTAACATGCTAATCGTGGGAAAGGCTTTATTCTGAGAGGCAATTCATTGATAACCAACTGTCTTCCAGTTCAGGCCTTGGTAACCCTGGTCTGTAGTTAACATCGTCTGTCTTCTAATGGCCGATACTAGATTTCCCACACCCTTGGCAACCATGTTTCCGTGACTCTTAACAGAATGGTTCTTTTTGCATAGACAGCATGAGGTAAACTTCCATTTAGCACAAACTAAATCATCAACTAAACAGTCAGAGAAGTGGGTCCAAAGTAGCAAGATCTTTAAAGTTGAGTTTACGAAGCAATTATTTGGAGGACGGGAGTGAACAAGAAGGGGGGAAATGATGGGAGATAGAGGGACACAAATAAGCATCTATGAAGAAAAATAAAACTTTCATATTTTGCTTATGAATAAAAGAAAGAAAGTAGCCATACTCCCTTTGGTCTAACAGGCTGCTATTTCTTGAAGTTCAGATAGCATCTTCACTCATCACAAATTCCTGGACACTTGACACTGGGCAATCTTTAATAATGATAACCACCATTTATTGAGCACTTACAGTGGGATCATATCTTCAAAGAGGGAGTTTAGGTTCCAAAGATAGTATGTAAGTTGAAAGTTTAAATAGAGTCAAAATTACCCTTGAACATCCCTTAATGACTGAGGTAGAAGGGACCAAGTTCCTGTGAGACCAGCTGACCACATCTCCAATCTCACATTCCTCAGAGCTCCCAAAATGGGACAGGACTTCTCTCTTGCTGTCACCATTGGACTTGGATGCTTGCTTCAAGTGTCTCCCCCCATTAGCTCTTTAAATTTTCATCACAGTCCCATGATGCAGATATCATTATTATTGTCTCTATTTTTTTTTTATTTTACAGAAGGAGAAAGTGAGATTTAGAGAACTTTAGTAAATTGCCTAAGGTACACTACTGGAGCCCAGATTAGGATACAGCGTGTGCAACCGCAGGACTCACGGCATCTCTAAACCAGAGCCAATTTTAAAATTATTTTTCTTTCAGTGGGGTCATTTTACCTTCATGTTGTTTCCAGTAACAACAAACCTTTTCTGAGTAATTAATTTTGATCCCAGCAAGACCTCTGAGGCCAGTGCTACAGGATCAAGGCAGAACTAGTCCCTTCTCTCCCACAAAGGGAACCCTTGTGTGCTCTTGATGGGAATGTAAAGCGGTGCAGTCATTGTAGAAAACAGTATGCGGGTTCCTTAAAAAATTAAAAATAGAATTACCATATGATCCAGCAATCCCACCTCCAGGTATAGATCCAGAAGAATAGAAATCAAGACCTCAAGGAGGTATCTGTCCTCCCACGTTCATTGCAGCATTATTCACAGTAGTCAAGATATGGAAATAACGTAAGTGTCCATCAGTGGATGAACAGATAAAGAAGATGTGGTATACAAACATAATGGGTATTATTCAGCCCTGAGAAAGAAGAAAATTCTACTGTTTGCGACAATATGTATGGACCTTGAGGGCATTATGCTAAGTGAAATGAGCTGAACAGACAAAGACAAATACTACACAGTATCATTTATATGTGGAATCTAAAAAAAAAAAATCAAACTCGTAAAAACAGAGTAAAAAGGTGAAGAGGGGAGGGTATAACTCAATGGTAGAATGTGTGCACATAGCATGCACGAGGTCCTGGGTTCAATCTCCAGGACCTCCATTAAAAAAAATAATAAATCTAATTACCTCCCCTACCCCACCCCAATTTTTTTTTTTAAAGTGGTCGCCAGGGCGTGGGGCCTGGAGGGAAATAAAATAGAGTTTAGTAAAAGGGTATAAACTTTCAGCTGTGGAAGGCTAAGGTCTGAGGAGCTAATGCATAACATGGTGACTGTAGTTGATGACACTGTATCGTATAATTGAAATTCGCTAAGAGAATAGAACTTTAATATTCTCATCCCCCTCCCCCCAAAAGATGATAAATACGTGAGGTGATGGATGTATTAACTAACTAGTTGGGGGAATCCTTTCACAATATGTATGCATATCAGATCACCACCATATACACTTTAAAAATCTTACAATTTTGTCAATTATACTTCAGTAAGGGTCAAAATAAAGATTTTTAAATAAAAAATAAATTAAAATTAAAATTAAAAATGAGGTCCCACATTTGTAAAATTCCCTCTAGCCCCTGCTTTGTCGTCTCTGGAGAGGGTAACCCACAATGAAAGGAGTTTCCTTTCAGTTGACAGATCACACGTACAAGTGCCCCAAAGTGAGGCTCTGGAGAGAGGAGCAGTGGGGAATGCCAATGTGGGGTTTGAAAAGTTATCACATCCTTCTCAGCATCCCCAGGCTCTGCTGGAACCTTCTTTCCTTGCTAGTGAGAAAACAGGCTCTGTGAAGGGGCAGGCATTTCCAATTAGTGCCTGAAATAAAGCCAGAAGAAACTTGAGGGAGGTGGTGAGATGATGGATTGCCTGCTCAGTTTAGCATCTCCCTGGGCCACTCTCCTCCTCTCCTGCCTCCCCACCTCCCCACTATTGCACAGAGGGAGGAGCGGGGAGCTTTCCTCATCACCCACATTTCCTGGGACTTCAACCCAAAGCAGGGAGGAATAGCTTTGCCTGGGAAGAACAACAGGAACAATGGAATACCTTCCAACTACACAGCCACCTCCTCTTTCAACAGCTCCAATCCCAGTCAGTCGGTAGTTAGTTGATGAAAAGCAGAGAATGGTATGAGCCCAGTTAAACTCTTTGTGCTGCCAGGCATAGATGTGCAGGTTGCACACTGAGCAACTCCATAGATTACAGTGTGAATGGCCTCCCCTGGCATTGTGCAGTGCCTAATCTGCACAGCCATATGCGGCAGCCCTACCAACTACCCCTGAGACTTTGCCAAGGCAAATAGTAAAGCATAATACTATACTTTTTTTTTTCAAGGCAAAACAGGAGTGGAAAATCCTGTTGTACATACTTTTCTATAATATTGTCAAGTCTTCTAAGTAATTCAGATGCTCAAGACAGTTAGGTATCTTTCTGAAAGAATAGAATGCTTATTTGTTTATTTCCTTCCTTGTTACAAATTTACATGTACATCTGTTCACAAATATACATGTACATATGTTCACATAAACCAAAGTGAAAGAACAAAGCAGTGAAAAAGAGAAAGGATTTATGCCACTGTAGAATTAGCACACTTACTATAGACGTTATATTTCAATTTAATTGTGAGCCTCCTAGAAGCCAAGGCAAAATAGATAATTACAATTGTATTATTCTTAGCTGGTGGATAAATTATACCAAAAGGAGAAAGTTTTAGGAGAAAAACTTCTTTTCCTAAATCTCCATCCTTAAAGAGATGTATCACGACGAAGCTGATTAATTTGCCCATCGTAGCCAGGCAGCAATGGTGAGATTGGGGTGGGAGGGCAGGGCCACATACAACCAAACCTACATGATGTAATGGTGAAGCTCGCAGACATGGACGCCAGCTGACCAGGTTCAAATGCCAGCTGACCTTGGGCCATGCACTTACCATAGCTCCAGTTTCCTTGTTTGTAAAATGGGAGTAAAATTTACCCACCATGATCTACTGTGAGAGCATGTGGAATAAGGTGACGGCATGCTTACTTAGCACAGCGGCTGGTTCACAGTTAGCCCTCAATACGTTAGTTCTTATTACTGAAGCCCAGGAGGGGAGCTGGAGCTTGTGGCTAGGATCAAATACCTGAGTTACACCTGAGATGCCCAAGAAGGATGCATGAGGAAACGGGTCAGGGAAGCCAGGGTGAGGAAGCCTTCTGGAGAAATCCTGAAAAGTGTCTAGCTTCTGTGTTCTCAACCTGTCACAAGTCCCAGGTACCACCCCCTCGGGCAAGCATTTACTTTTCTTTAAAACATCACTCTCTACAACAAGCAGATGATATTGTAAAGAAATAGCTATAAGATTGATAACAGTCTTGCTGCAAATGCAAAGGGACCTGTACTTATGGTAGGTTCCTGAGTCACCCTTCCATGGATGGTCAAGGCAGCCAGAGCTCTGGCAAGCCTGGAGCCTCAGGCCACAGACCTGTGTGTGTGTGTGGTAGGTGGTGGTGGGGGGGGATGGGCCGGCACAGGTAGTGGGCGTGGGATACACAGGAACCAGAGTCATAATCATGAGTCTGTTGGCCTCCAGAAGGAAATTTGAAATGTTGAGTTTCAGAGGCAGGCAAAAAGCCACAGTGACCTTCAAAATGATGGGTCTGTCATGGGATCTGGCTAGAAGAAGAGAAGAGTGGGGAAGTCAGAGGACTCCCGGAAAGCATGGAAAGCTGTGCTTTTCCAACTTTTTGGACCATGACCTGACCCACAGAGAGAAGTGGATTTTCCATCACATCCCAGTACACACAGACACGTGTAACTGATCAAAGTTTCACGGAGCAGTTGGTTCTTTTACCATGTATGTTGCACTCTGGTATTATCACTTCCATTTTCCTTCTTTTTTTTAATGCTATTTTATTTCACAGTTTCCAAAATATTGCTTTAGGGAAAAAGATGGAGAAAGGCCCTTTTGGGGGACCTTGGGTCCAAGATGGTGAGCGAGAAGGTTCATCAGAACAGATGCTCAGGAAGGACAAAGGGCCTCACACTGCAGTGTGGCCACAAATGTTGGGCTGCATGGGGGAAATCAGTGAGACCTACTAGCCTGGATCTTCTTTGAATCCCTCATGCCTTTCACACAGTAGACTGGATAAAGATGTGGTGTATATACATGATGGAATACTACTCAGCCATAAAAAAGAATGAAATAATGCCATTTTCAGCAACATGGATGGACCTAGAGATTATCATATTGAGTGAAATAAGTCAGATAGAGAAAAACAAATATATGATATCACTTGTATGTGAACTCTAAAAAAAATGATACAAATTCTATTTACAAACTAAAAACAGACTCACTGACATAGAAAACAAACTATGGTTACCAAAGGGGAAAAGGCAAGGAGGGATAAATTAGGGGTTGGGGAATAACAGACACCCATTACTATATATAAAGTAGATAAACAACAAGGACCTACTATAGAGCACAGGAAACTATATTCAATTTCTTGTAATAACATATACTGGAAAAGAATCTGAAAAGAAAATATATATATGTGCAAGTAACTGTATCACTTTCCTCTACACCTGAAACTAACATTGTAAATCAACTATACTTCAGTTTAAAAAAAAGTTTTAAATTATTTTAACCAAACTTGATCTACCTTTACTGAAAGCAGCTGCCTCAGGTATGCAGCTTCTCATGACCTGACTTGATAGCTGGATGGGACTTGGACCAGCTGGAGGAGTGGATGGACAGTGTTTCCCATTCTCTTCCTTAAATGAGCCCTTTCTCATCTGGGCTGGCACAGGTGCCTTGAAAGAGAGATGCTGAGTTTGCACCTGACAACTCCTCCTTTGGTAGGGCCTGGAGCACTGGTCCTCTCTGAAGACGGCCTCCTCAGGGCATTCAAAGCCCAGCAGCTCCCATCAGCTGGGGAGAGCTGAGCAGCTATTTTAAATAGTTCAGGCTGCGAAATGAATTGTCCTGAAATGTCTTCCCTTTGACTCCTCCACTTCCTCTTTCTGCAGCAGAGAACTTCTTTCTTCCTTTTCCTCCCCCTGTGGTATTCGACTTCGCAAATTAAAAAGTTACAGTGCTTTTTTTTTTTTTTACAAGCAGGCAAGTGCCCTGGCTGTTCCAGGATGCTAATGCTTCCATAAGAAAAGAAATAACATTTATGAGACCCTAGGTTCTACCCCGGCATGTGTAGTTTCCATTCCGAGCAAGCCAGTCCCGGTTCCTCCCTCAGGCCTTTTCCTGGGTGCTCCCAGAGGACCTGAGCTTTAATGCTCCCATGGGAGGACGGCCGCGGGAGACCTGCGTTCTCACTGAAGGGTGCTGTGAGGGCAGCTGCGCCTGAACTCCAGCTTCACCCCCTGGGGCAAGCGACTCAGCTTTCTGACATTTCATTGCCTCTTCGGGAAAACCAGGATAATAATCAGTATCTGGCAGAGTTGTTATAAAAGTAAGGAGCAATGTATGTAAAACAGGGCGGAGAGCAAGCCACGTGGAAATGCTGAAAAGCAGTCGTAATAGGAATAGCAGCCGCAGTTCTGCTGTCATTTTTGTCATCATCACAGTTAAAACAAGTGTCTTCTTAGGTGGACCCAGAGAGAGCTAGGCTCATTTTGACTGAAACCAAACAAACAATGGAGCATTACCATTGTCACCACAGTTCAGTATTTATGAGGCAGCTTCTGCTCATGTCACTGTGTAAAGAGCATTAGACCCAGTGCCTGTCCAGTAGGAAGGTCTGTGGTGGACGACATGTGTGAAGGGATGGCATTCTACATCACGGTGTGAAATGAGTAGATCCTAGGAAGCAGGAAGTAGGTGACTGGCCTCCTTGCTATAGAAGGATGTTATGTTTATGCACAGATCTTTTCTGTTCTACCAGATTAAGAGCCCTCCGTCCCACCTTAGGTCAAAGACTCTGTCTCATTTGCTTTCAGAGTCTCCCCAGCCCCTCACCTTGCTCTATTCCCTGCGCACGGCAGGCATTTGGCAGCGCTTTGTCAGGTGGGTAAATACAAGCATTAATCCTCTGACCCTGCATCAGATGCCTGGGTTATGTTTGGAGCATTTGTGGTGATTGAGGTTAAAGAGCAAATGCTGAGACCCTTTTTGGAGGAAACTCACTGCGTTATGTCCTCGAGCCCTGAGGGGAAGCGGTGGGTGAATCTTTTCAAGTCAGAGTCGGCAGGAGGCACGTGGGAGGAGGCTGGTTCCTGGGCCCGTCATCAGTGAACCTGTGTGAGTCAGTGTCTATTGTGGGTAACGAGCTCCTTGGCAAGGGGCTCTCTGGGGAAGAGAGATTCATCAAGCCACAAATTCCGAACAGCTAAAGAAGCATTCACCTTGAGGAGGATGTCGACCAAACTCAAAGGAAACGATCTGATGCAGGGGAGGTTTGCATCTGGAAAAGACACTGTGCTCTGCTTGAGGGCAAAATCTTGGTTCTATAGTGCGTCTGTTTGCTTTCCAGCTTGATTGGAACATAGCGTTCAAAGTATTAAAATTATTAGGTCTGCTTAAGTTAAGCAGCAGAAACAAACCCAGGACAAGGACAAACTCAAATGGCTTCTTCTCATTCATTTTCAACATGGTCAAAGTTAGAGCTCAGAGCCAATGTCTAGTTGTCCACATCTTTCAACTAATCACCCATGGAAGAGCACCTTCATGGCTCTTTTACTAAACATACCAATGTGTAGTTAGATTCAAACAGCCCAGAAAAATTTCTGAAC
Source organism: Vicugna pacos (assembly GCF_048564905.1). NCBI lineage: Eukaryota > Metazoa > Chordata > Mammalia > Artiodactyla > Camelidae > Vicugna > Vicugna pacos. Next base: position 34,412,030 of record NC_132987.1, read on the forward strand.
TGAAGAGAGACCAGCCAGGGCAAGGTGAATGCTTCCTTTGGCTATCCAGAAATCAATCAGATGGTTGATAAAAACTCATCATGAACTACATTTTTGTCATTCGAGGGTGACCTTTTATGTTTGTTTCACAATTTAATGTTTCTTAAATCAGTTTAGGTTGGATATTTTATATGCACAACTAATGTGTTTATTTTTCTCAGAAAAAATAGAAGCTGCCCCTAAGCCAATGGAGTGTCATGTTTGATGTTATCTTAGAATTAAAGAAATAGGATGCTCCACTGTTTCTAAGAACTTTCAGCACAGCACCTTGTGCACAGTCCTTGAGTTACAAGCCCCCTTCTAAGTAGCCCCATCTTCCCTTCAGCCCTGAGTAATGTGGAGATGGCTTATCTCAAAGGTGTATCAGGACAGCAGGGTCACTGCTGCCCAGGACCATCTATCTAATTTGTGGCTATAGATGCAAAATGAAAATATGGCGACTATCATTCAGAAGTTATTAAGAATTTCAACAGAGTGACAGCAGAGCATTAAGCCAAAGGTGAGCCTTTCGGGGCGTAGGGTGCTGTGCAGAAACTCAACGCACTGCTGGCCAAAGGAGCAGATTGTGCTGAGCCTCAAACCCCATACAAGTCCTCATGCCACCCAGAAGCCCTCCCTCACTGACACGCCAAGCTTTCCCTAGTCTCCTTCCCCCAGCTACGTCCCGCCACACCGTCTTGCACAACCTATTAATTCCACACATGCCCGATTCACCCATTCGTCCCGAAGAAGGGTGATGAGAGTCCACAGGCAGAGGGAAGCCCGGGGAGCCCTCCCAGTGTGGATCTGGGCACCATGCCCCCCTCTCCCCCGGGCCCCGGCCACTTTGGGCTGCTTCTCCTCACTGATTTCTCTTTTCATTCCGCCTTTTCCTCCTTCTTACCTGTCTAGGTGTCCTCTGCTTTAGAGTTAGCATCCCTGCCCCACTCTCCCAGGCCCTTCTTTCTCTCCATCTCATGGTCAAATCATTTTATTCCACAAACTAACCCACAATAGTAAACTCAATAAAGATTTTCGGCATGAGTAATTGACCTGTAAGCCAGAATTCTTTTCTGTGTGAACCATAGCACAGTCCAGTATATTATCAAGTCATTAGACCGACTTCCGAGCCAGCCCTCATTTATTTGGAGCGTGGTGCTGAAGCCTGAGCTTTCTTCTGTTGGTCTTGGACTTAAATTTCTCCCCCTGAAATGATTACTACTAAGTCATCGCCTTAACTCAAACTAACTAGTTTATAATCGCATTTTTTTTCTGGGACTGTGACTTTGAAATAGAAAACATTTTCAAAATCAATGGCTTTTTAGGAAAGAGAGTGTTAAGGAACCAAGAGTCTGAGAGATGCAAAAAGACAGTTTTGAACTGATTCCATTTTCCCAACAGGCTCCATTCGCTCCCCTGGGAGGGGGTGGCAGAGGGGGTGACAGGCAGCTCCACGCCAGGAGAGTGCCTGGTACCGAAAAGGATGTGTGATCCTATCAACTAATTGGTTGGCTTCATGAAAATTATTCGAAACAATCCTTTTTTGACAGCTCAAGCTTGACCAGGTACATTCCATAGTTGAAGATAATTGGAACCGTAGTTGTCACTAAAATCTAATATCTCACAAGGACTCCGGAGTTGAACTTTGAAAAATTATTAGCCATTGCAGAATTCCCTCATGCTGCTGCAGTGGCAGAATTTCCTTTTCTGAATCTATTTTATGATATGCTGAGTCTGCAGGCATATCATTCCTCACAAGGCTGTGGAGATGATTAAATGGGCAAATGTGTATAAAGTGCTTGGCACACTTCTTGAAACATAGTAAGCACTCAGTAAATGTTAGCTGTTATTGTCATCTGCTCCTTTATTTTGAAATGACATTAATTGCTGTGACAACCAGAGTACGTAGACTCTGTTGCCGCGCAAGGCAGTGTCTTCACGTGAGGGCTGATATTACATGTTAATTCTGTTTCTAGCTGAGGAAAAAGTTGGCTCTGAAGACAGACAGGTTTGAATTCAAAGTCCAGGTTAGCCAGTTACTCTGAACAGTGGTTCTTAACCAGGGGCCGTCTTACCCACCAGGGGACACTTGGCAATGTCTGGAGACATATTTAGTTGTCACAACCCAGGGAGGTGCTACTGACATTTCTTAGATAGAGGCCAAGGATGCTTCTAAACAACCTACAAGGAACAGGACATGTTCCTCCCCACCCCCAGCAAAAAATTATCTGGTCCCAGATGCCAAGAGTTCCAAGGCTGAGAAACTCAGCTCTGTGAGAGATCTTGGTGGGATATGTAATCTCACTGGGCCTTGGTTTCCTCATCTTCAGGAAGGAAAAGAAATAGCATCCTACTTGCAAGGTTGCTATCAATAAGAGAAATAAATATAAATGTATAAATGAAAAATGCAGGGGGGAGGGTCTAACTCAGTGGCAGAGTGCATGCTTAGCGTGCCCGTGGTCCTGGGTTCAATCCCCAGGACCCCATTAAATACATTAAACAAATATATAAAAATAAGCCTAATTACCTCCTCCCATACACACACAAAAAAGTGCATAGTGGGATCCCCGGCACATAGTCACCCTGGCCTTGCCACCAGCGGTCACGGACGTGTTGGTGAGGCCTGTCAGTTCCTATACAACACGTGGAGAGTTCATTCTCCATTAACACCAGGGGGAAGAAAGAGAGAGAAACCATTAAGGCTTTTTTATTACCAGGAGAAGAAAAATGGAAAAAGAATCTCTCTTCTCCTTTTGTTTCTCATCTGAGCTGTTTAGAAGTGTCTGGAACACTCCTCTGTGCTCACTGTTTCCATCCCTTCTCGAACACACAGAAATCCAAGTTGCCCAGCCATGTGGACCTGAAACAATTTTTCTGTTCCCTTGTTTACTCAGTTATCAGTGACACTGTGTCTCTCTCTGTCTTAGTTAAGGTAATACCTTCAGAGAGGAGACGGTCTGTTTGAGAGCGTGTGTCTGGGCATTAATAAGGCACAAGGTCTCCGCTGAGCCTCTGTGGGCGGCCTGCCTGTTTCTGCCCCCATTCCCATCCCAGGACTTCAGCTGGAACACACTGTGTCCCCACCACCACCTCCTCCCAACTAGCAGACCTTGTGGGGCTTCTCGATCCTTCCATAGACTACTTTCTAACTTGAGGATGCAGATAGCAGAATTGCTTTCTATCTTATTGATGAAATGCATCAGAAGGGCAGCGCTAAGGCCGATTTGGCAATTATTCACCTGATTCCGGATCTCTTGCTAGTGATGTCAGGCAGCTGTGGGGTCCGGCAGGAAAGAACTTCAGAAAGGTCTCACATGGGCCACTAAACAGGCCACGTGGGCAGGGTTTTCCTCTGGGAGGCAAGTGAACCTTACGGCAAATCCTTCTAGATCCCCAAAGAGAACAAGTTATATCTTGAGAGGTGCGTAAGCCAGTATGGCCTTTATCAAAAGGGAGAGCTGAGAGAGAAAGTTACTTACCCTCTAATACGCTGTTTCCCACCAGGAAATGGCTTTATAATACAAGAGGCATCACACTCAGGCCTCTTTCAGCACTCACTCGATGAAGGACTGCTAACCCAGTGCCAAGCGTGCTCAGGGCGCTGTGCTGGGCAGAAGATACGACCGTGAACAAGCCATGTCCTGCTGGCAGGATGCGTGCAGTGAGCTGCTCACTGCTCCTGAAGTTCCTGCTACCCTGGTGCCTGGGACCGAGAAATTATTTGCTGAGTCCTTTCCATGTTGCTGATCCAACATTACCTGAAATATCCTGTTTATTACCTATTTTGATCATAATGCTTCCTTGCTCCTTCAAAGTCTGTTCCACATCTATCGCCTCTGCGAAACCCGCCCCAGGTCATCAGTGTGCTCCGCGCTCCCACCACCTGCACTCTCTTCATCAGCCCCTTGCCGTCCCCTTCGTGTACCTACGAGGTGTAATCTACAAATCCATGTGAAATGCAGCCTCCTTATGTCATGAGTCAGGCACAAGGCATAACCACGCACCTCTCGTAAACTGGGCCTGGAAGGGTGAGAGAGAGGCCCGGAGTTAAGATGCTCACGGCCTGGGGAGGTCCTCGGACGAAGGGCCCAGCTGTAGATGGTGCCCCCGAGAGGGCAGCAGGGCAGCCCGGGCAGAGCCACAGGCCTACTTCCCGGTGCCTATTCTTAGCACATCCCACAGGTGAGCCACACACAAGAACTAGGAATCCTTTCACAGTCAAGGCCAAACAGTAGCAGTTCTCTTTGGAGGAGACCTGTCCATGCATAGCAGGACCTGGTCCATTGCCCTTAAGTATCGGGTCAGGATTCCAACCTCCAGAAAGGATTGGGAAGAGCTATCTCTAGAAAAATTGATTTGAATTGAAAGCAGGATAAAGAGGGGGGAATGAGGCATTTAAAGCCAGGCCACTGATCAGTAAATAAGAACCTAGGAAAGAACTCAATTCCAAAGGCTGAGCAGATTCCAGTGAGGATATGCCTGAGAGGTGCCTGGGTCCCCCGGGGTGCGCCCAGGTCTCCTTGGCAGTGGTAACTCAGGAGGAAGTAGCAGCAGGGATCAGGAGAGAGAAGTAGGAACACACCGTGTGGGAGCAAGTTTGGAAGTGGCTTTTTCTCAACAGCAGCCGGAGGGAAGAGGAGCCCAGAACAGAGCCCCGGCTGCAGACATGGCTTGTGCTTTAGGAGGTCTATGCTTTAAAGCCAAAGCTTAAGCTTCAGGGCTTAAGAAGGGCAGGAGTGGAGCTGAAGGAAGTAGCAGAGAGGCAGCTGATCTGTACGTCTTCAGATGTACAGAGGCACGAATATTGAATGTGTTGGGCTGACATGCTTCTATGTCTCCTTTCCAAGACTGAAAAACTTAAGACAGCAGGGCACAGCTTCTCTGTGCTCTGCAAAATCCCAGGTTTGTTTGTTACAGCCAATGATAACGGTGAGGAAGAAAATGGTGTATATTAAATTACACAGTCTGTGTAGGTTAAGGAAAAGCACGACTACAGACATATTCCAATGGTTCCCTGAATCCCTCATTTATATGAATGTAGCAGAGGATGAGCCACCCCAGCTATGCACGGTGAGTACGTTAGCTTGAGTGTATGTCAAATTATGGTCTTTGTTTCTCACACTCTGACAATTGTTACCCGAAATAAAAGAGACACAATGTGCATCACTATGAAATCTCTTTTGGGGACTGTCTCACCAAAGGCTGGGGAACCGCCCCTGAGCCTGCATGAACTTGGTCTACACCTTGGGTCTGGACAGGACTATGTCTGGATCGCTCTGCTGACAGCAGCTCAGGAACACTGACAGCCCTAAACAACCTCCCTTCTTATCTAGTGCCGGTTTTACTTTCCCAAAACCCTCCCCAGCACACCCGCAAGGAAGGAGAAATTCCTCCTACTTGGAAATGAAAACCTACGCGAAGAGCAGTAAGGCCTGCCCTCTGTTGCCCTGATGGGGAGCTTGGAGTCAGGTGTGGCTTCAGAAGGGGGAGTTAATATTGGCATGCAGAATCCAGGTGTTTCTGTGGCTGTGGTGGGGTACCAGTCTCTGGAAGGCTCTACCATTCTCCCTCTCAAAGTCTTCCCAAGGAAACAGATGTGAGTTCCCTCTGTGTGCATCAAAGTTCGAGAGCAGGCAATTACTCAGATTATGCTGAAGATAAACAGTGTTATTCTGTTCAGTTCTTCAAATAATCTTCTATTTAAATCGTAGCTAATTACTAGTGAGCAAATTAAACTCATTGAGTACTTCAGAAATGTCTATTTCACTGTCAGAATGAATACTTTAGGGATTCCCCATGGTGAGGAGTCTTCTTTTTTCATGACATAGAATATTATCTAGTTGGCCTGAATCCATGAAAAGAATTTTTTTGGAGGTCCCTTAGAACAAACAAATGATACAAATCATTTTTGAAATGTCAAGTCTTCAAGCAGACTTTTTTTTTAGGACTCAGAATTTCCTGGTAAAGCAGAAAGACTTTGCTAGTCTCTCAGGCTGTGGTTAGACCCTCAAATCATGTGCCAAGAGGTTAGGCGTGGAGAAGGGATGCTTCTGGAAAGGTGTGACCTGTCTGCTGGAATAAACCAGGACCGGGCAGCTCTGTCTGAGAGAACTGCTACCTGGGCTGTGTGCACCAAGTTCCACGATCGTTCAGCCACCCAGCCTCCCTTCAACCTGAAGGGAGTCTTTTAAGACAATTTTATAGAGTCAATAATATGGATTCCTTGAGAACTAAATCCACGTTATGGAATAAAATCTATTTATTAAATAGTTACTAAGTATAAAGCAAACATACTATACATACAATGGAGGCATTACTGCAGTGGGGGGGGTGCCTCCTATGTTGGTTATGGTTACAAGGGCACTGGCCTTAGACCCACATGCTTTAGAGGGTCCTACTCTGGCCATCCTCTAGCCACATTCCCAGCCACGTCCCCCACCTCCCATAGCAAGGAGTTCAAGAAACCAAGGGGCCTTGTCCACCTGGAACCCAAGCCCTCCATTCTAGGCAATGATTCAGGTACCCAGGACCCTAGAATCTCCTGCTCAGATGACCCCAGGCCTCCATCCCTGACCTACACAGGCCTCTACCCCATGTCCTTCTCCCAAGGGCAGAGTGTGCCACCAATGTGTGTGCTCAGAGGCCCAAGGAGTGATCAGTGGAGGTGGACAAAATTTGGACATTCAGTGCAGTAAGGGAGGAGACTAGGGGAGCTACCCAATCTCTCAGCTGTACAACAGCATTCTCACCCACATCTGCATTCCCATAAGCTGTCCTATTCCTCCCTTCACCCACAGCTTTGTTATAAAATCCCATTTCCTCATTGAGGATGCTTTTATCCAAGTGAAAGGAAAGGAATCTTTAGACACTAATTTATACTACAGTATGAATGATTGATGGTTTTCTCACCATTTCAGTTACAATGGACTATTTCAAAAACTCTAGTTGAACAATTTTATGGGTGAACATTTTTATTAGCAAAAATGTATTGACATTGACCAAATATGTTTTTAATTTTAGAAATTATGTGTTTATAATTAAGACCAGTACAGTAAAATATGCCATATAATAAACAGCCCAATAAAAGAAAGTAAACTAAACTTAATTGGCTATTGGGTCAATCACACTGACTGGCAGAGGAGAAACTTACTTTCTCAATAGTGAATATTGCCCAAAGGATTCTATTGATGAACTATTTCCTCTAACTCCCAATTTAATTCTCCCAGAGTATGACTTTAGAATTTAGTAATTAAATTTGAATCATGACTGTCTCTGCTCTTCAAGATTGCATGAAGGTGATTTCAACCCAAGAGAGTTCATTTTAAATTTAGAGAGGGCTTGTTGGCAAACATGTGTTATGAGGAGGAAAAAAATCCCTTTTAAGGTTTTATAATATATCTAATACCCTGTTAAGGAAAAAAAAATGAAGCAAGAAAGAAAATTGCTTTTATTTTTCTACCTGCAATCGGGAGAGCACCGCAGATCTGAAAATCAGAGCCTCTTAGCATCGTGGTTTTGCCATGGACTTGTGTAGGGAGAAGGAGACAAGTTATAGGGGAAGTGGTTTCCAGCTGGGATACTTCTGCCAGGAGAAAGTCCCCGCCAGTCAGGACCAGGGAACCTTTGCCTCTGTGGCTAGCTAGTTTTGAGGAGACAAACAGTTCAGCTAATCAGTTACAAGACAAAGGGGGGCATTTGGAGAGGCTGTGTCTGTCCCTCTTGTAAGTAGACAAAGGGGGTCATTCAAGTGCCTTATCTAAGTCACATGGAGAAGGGTGGCTCTTTGCAGTAAGCCATTTTCGAGAGCGTAAAGGGGAGGGAGATAACTGTCACTGTTTTCCAGGGGCACAGGGCTCAGAGGAAGTTCAGCATTGCCCATCCATTGGTAGAAGTGTACGTTTTCTTAATGCACTGCTGTCCTGTTCCTACTGAGCCTTCCCTGCTCCCTGAGAGCAGCAGTGCGCGCAGTAGGCTTGCAGTTCCTGTTTGTGAATAGATATGTTAAAATCACTTAGTGTATGCTTTGCCTCGCCTTGTGTTATTAAGGCTGTTTGTTACAATGATTAATATTCTTTGGGGTTTTACACAGTAGCACATAAATAACATGGCCTGGGAGGAACAGTATTCCTGGTTCTCTTCTGAATGCTCAGTCTAAAAATATGTATTTTAAAACTTTATTTTCATTCCTGATCATTATAATGAAAGATCCCAAAGCCAGCATATAGCTATATATGTTCTAAATATAAAATTTCAGATGTTGACCTTGTAATTCCCTTGTCTAATTTATCTGAGCGAAAGTGGCAAAGTACTGTGTACATCGAGAAACGGCCACTGATTCCTCAGTGTCTCCTGATCTGCAGGCGCAGGTTTTAATCACATGCCACACGTGGTCTGGGCGCACGGGCATTAATCTCCTCCTTGCAACAAGTGAAGGTTGCACGATTTAATCAGAAATTCCTTCTTTTTTTCTTTTCCTTTTTGGTGGGAGAAGCAAACACAACAGCATTTCCCTGACTGATTATCATTCTGCAGAAGGTCTGAGTTCCCAGACAATGAGAAGGAGAAAGAAACTTCTTAATGAAAAAGAAGGGGGAAATTAATTCTCAGGTGCTGTTTTTTTCATTTTACTTTTTATTGTAAAACTAACATCATCGCAAGTAACAGACTTTTTTTAAAGCCTTTGGTGAGTCTATAATCCTAATCAAGATCTATTTCATTATTTCCTATTTTCCTCCAGTTCTCGACCACATGCACATATAATTTTTCATACAGTTGCAATCATAGAATAGATAAAATTTTGTGCTTTTAGGTTTTTTCTTGTTTAATGATAGTCTATAAACATTACACACATTATCTTAGCATCTTCAAAATTATTGTTATTTTTGTGCCTGAAGAATATTCCGTTAAGTCACTGATGTACCACAGTTTACTTGTTCAGGGTGAGTTTCCCTGCTTTCTAGGCTGCTTTCCTCATCTCTTTTCACTGAACCTGTCATCAGTTGGACTTTGGAAAATATCTTCCAATTCAGTTACTTGACTTGGCATAACTTGGTGTTATCCAAACCACATTCCACAGACCTTCCCATGTGCTGGGCAGGGAAAGGAGGTGGGGAGACTGTGAGAAGGGAAGGCTGTCCACACTTGTATTGAATACACACGTCTTGGAGTTTAGTATCACATTAATAAACTAAAGGCTCTGAGAGGTCTTTCAGAAAAGGCACTAATTTCACTGTAATCCAGCTTTCCCAAACTTTGATGAGCAAGAACTCTTCCTGGAGCCCACGGTGACTACCTGAGGGAGCATCGGGCCTCCCTCGAACCTGGTGCAGAAGCACTGCTGTGACGACCCCTCCAGTCCAGGGACCCTTTCCTCATCTTTCTTTCCTGCTCCAAACCATCTCTACGCTCCCCATGGATTTCACAGCTAGACTCTCAAGGGAGCAAATGGAAGCCCATGTTGTCTTGGTTTAGCACAGGGCAGGTGCTCAGGGGCTAAGAGGTCTGGTTTCTGCTCCCAAGCTCATTACTTTCTTTCTATGTGATTTTGGGCGAATCACCACCACCTCTACCCCGCTGCTCACTCCATCTTAAAGAGAGAATCTGAACTAGACGTTTCCTGGAAGGGCAAGGCTGAACCCAATCCCTACAGTCCGCACATGTGCCTGGGGAGATAGTGGGAAGATAGGGAGTAGCATGTAGCATTCTTTTTATTTTTTAATTGAAGTGTAGTTGATTTACAATGTTAGTTTCAGGTGTACAGTAAAGTGATTCAGTTATACATATACATACATATTTTTTTCAGATTCTTTTCCATTATATATTACTATCAGAAATTGAATATAGTTCCCTGTGCTATACAGTAGGTCCTTGTTGTTCATCTACTTTATACAGAAATGTGTATCTGTTAATCCCAAACTCCTAATTTATCTGAGTGTGGACTGGAGTCTTCAGGACGGTGATGCCAGAGCTGTCACAGAGAAGCTTCCCCAGAAGCCCAAACGCTCCAGCAGAACATACACATTCTTCTCAATAGCCGGGGACATTCTCAGTGGCCACAAGTGATCGAGACTTTTCCTCTTCTATTTCTTTTCCTTCTTAATTTCCTCTTTTGTCTGACTGTGAGGGGTCTTAAGCAACTCACTTCACTTCTCTCAACCTCAGTTACTTATCCTTTCTGAGTCTCAGCTTCCTCCTCTTAAAAATATTCCAACCTCTCAATGAGATAACATATTTAAAAGGCCTGGTACATAGTGAGCACTCAATAAATATTAGTTTTCTCTCCTTCCTTTTTCTTTACTGTGCTAAGGGAATACTCAGTGTCTAAAGAAGACACTGCTAAGGTTGAACAATTGCCAGGAAAGCCAGTTGAGCATGAAATGACTTCAGGAAAGACCTCAGCTCCAGGTAAGAAACATGAGAAAGTGATTGGTGCATCTCGTCAAAGTCAGCCTGCTTGATTACTTCATGCTCATTTACATTTGGGTTACAGTGATGCCAAGGAACTACCAAAAAAAAAAAAAAAAAGAAAATTCAAGAAGAGTTTAAATGAATTTGTGGATGATAAAGTCAAAACAGTAGATGACTGGGGTACGTATGAATCTTTGAAAAATCTAGATCTTGGGAGGAAACTATGTACTTCTTTTAGACATCCCCAGAGGATGCTATCACAGAAAAATGACTGGCATGGACTGACCATCTGGTGACCTAAGCACACCAGACAAAGCATGGAATCTGAGCATGACACAATGTGAGCCGGGTCCCTTGGCAACTGGAATTATTGCTACGAACACACTCCTTATAAAACTCCCTTTGGGCTCAGATTTCACAACTGACATTCAAACTATTCTTTCATTTGTATATTCCATTGATGCCTTTCATTTTAGATGGTCCTCACTTAAGTAGTTCCTTCCTCCTTATTCCTAATATACTTTTTAAAAAATTGAAGTATATTTCATTTACAATGTTGTGTTAGTTTCAGATGTACAGAAAAGTGATTCAGTTATACATACATACATATGTCTATTCTTTTCCAGATTCTTTTTCATTTTGGGTTATTACAAGATATTGAATATAGTTTCCTGTGCTATACAGTAGGTCCTTGTTGTTTATCTATTTTATATATGGTAGTGTGTATATGTTAATCCCAAATTCCTAATTTATCTCTCCCCTGCTTTCCCCTTTGGTAACCACAAGTTTGTTTTCTATGTCTGTGAGTCTATTTCTGTTTTGTAAAGAAGTTCATTTGTATCATTTTTTAGATTCCACATATAAGTGATACCATGTGATACTTGTCTTTCTCTGTCTGACTTAATTCACTTAGTATGATAATGTCTAGATCCCTAATGTAATTTTAACTATAAAATTGACAGAGGAGGAAAGTAGAAGTGAGAAATATATTCAGTTTTAACTGTATTTCTCTGAATTTGATCTTGCATCAGAATTATCAAGGACGCTTGTTAAAATTCAGATTTCTGAGCCTTATCTCAAACCTATTGATTCAGAATTTCCAGAAGAAGGAATTAGACATTAGACCTGTGTTTTAAACAAGCTATCTAGGTCATTCCTGTGAATATTAAAGCTCAGACCCTCACTGCTCTTGCCTGGGTCACTGCAGCTGTCTCTTAGCTGGTGCCCTGCCCTTGTGTTTTCCTTCGATCATTTCTGAAATACTCCTGAAGGTCTACATTCATCATGTCATTTACTCTATGAAAACCTAGCATGGTTCTTTTGGATCACCTCACTGTATTTAGACCCATCCCTTGATGGTGAAAGGTCTTCCTTCTGCTTTCCCAATGCCTTCTCACTGGCTTTGTCCACATCTCCTCCTCAATCCAGTTGTAAACTTGGGCCAATATAAGCTGCCCTCAGATTGCTCGGTGAAGCCCTGGAGGTTCCTTCCATAGGGAATGACAGGGGCTGCCACTGGGGGAGGCAGAGTGGAAGAGTGGCTTGAGGTTTCTCCATCTCCGTTGCAACCAGAGCTCCTCTTGTGCTTCCTCATAAAATTTATTTGGAAATAAGACTCTGGTGGATAGAATAAAATTTTTAAAAACACTGTTCTAGATTAAATCTCTTACATCCCTTTTCGGTCTGAAAATACTTTTTCTTTGTGTGAATCCCCTCCCCATCTTGCCTACTTCAAGGCTTCCTTATCAACAGTCCATGCATGGTCTGTCCATCAAATTTCAAAACTTTCCTCAAGATGCATCTGGGTATCACCTGACCTTCCAACTTCAGGGTTGTTTGTATCATCCTGAGCTCAGGTGAACTCACTGCAAGTGGACTTAGTTTCCTCCTTGTTGTTAAGTCGTACCCATCCCAGTTATTTCCTTCACTCAACAAATATTTATCAAGCCACCACTAGGTAGCAGAATCTGCGCTCGGCCCTGGAAATACAGTAGTGAACAAAACAGACAAGTGTCCCTGCCCCTTGTGAAGCTTACATCTTTCTGTGCATGCCCTCCCCAAAAAGACTCCAAGTTCTGCAATAGGAACTTGAGCTCTTCTTAGTTTTATTCCCTTCCAAACGACTTAGTAAAAACAATTAAATTAAATCCACTCTAGGAAACATAACACAAAATTCATGACAAAGTTATTTTATGTCTTAATGTCAAAACCTAACGTTTTATTTTCTGGTTACTTGAAAATTAACTCTGAACAGTAATTTGTCTGCTTCCTACTTATATTCCACATTCTATGTAGAATCGAAAACCTAAAATTTCAGGGGAAAAAACCAGTGACAATTATTTACAATTCTTTAATTCTGTAATCAACATGATACCGTTCAATTTTTCTTAGACTTCCGTCTTAAATAGCTCTATGACTTTTATGAAAAGAGCTTGCTTAAATTCCCAAACTTACCCAACCAATTTGCTTTACACAGGAAACTTTTAAAAAGGAAACATACTACTCTCAGTTGTCTTTGTCCATGCCAGAGTTCAGAAGATTCTTTTCTTACCTCAGTGTTGATCTCGTGGGCATGAATTTCACACTCAAATAACTCAGGCAGGACTTCTGATGTCCAGCACTGCCAAACTAATTTATTCAGGCCAATCCTCCTATTGAAAATTACTAAAAGTACTAAATAAAATATGCTTTCAACTTTATTAAAAACATCAATAGGCACACAGTAAGGCATTACTAGGCCCAGAATAGAAGAGAACACAGTAAAATAGGCCACACACTAGACGCCGCTTTTGTTCCAAGGGCATTTGCCTGTTTGGGCTGTGAAACTGAGTGGTGACTTCAGTGGATTCCTAGGGTGAGAGGAATGGAAATCAGACCCCAAAGCCCACCGGAAGTGGAGAGTATAATCAAGAACCCCATATTAAGTGGAACAGAGTGGGCTACCCCAGAGGTCAGCCCATCCCCTCCCACTCCCCCTCAGAGAGCCATAGAAAGGGTTGCTTTAGCCCAGAGCAGAGCAGAGAAGGAGGAAAAGAAAAGGAAACCCAAGAGGCTGTAACCATAGGACTATTTGAAGCCTAAAATGTGCAGCCCCAAATTTGTATCATTGCCCCAAATTTGTATCATTGCCCAAAATCTAGTTTAGAGTGGTACCAGACTGATAGTCTGCCCAAGCCCCCGAAAGAAGCAAGTGCAAACCTTCCCCAGAGGAAGGCACCTTCATCTTATCGGGCCTTTGAGAATCCTCAACATATACTTTCTCAAGTGGTGCGAGCAGCACAGAATCGAAGGGGACCAAGAACACAAAGAAACGCGGCACGAAGAGCAAGAACCAGCCTGTAGGAAGAACAGACAGCAGAATCAGACCCTCAGAGACTTCGGATGTTGGAGTTTCCACACTTAGATTAGTAGAGGAAAATGGCTGTTGTAGTTAAAGAAATTTTTAAAGCTTGAAAATATCTGAAAAGAGCATGAATCTATAAAAATTGTCAAAGTTTTTTAAATGAGTCAAAGAGAATCTCTGAAGATTAAAACTAAAAATTAATGTAAAAGGATATGTTTTTTCTCTATAATTGAACTTAGTTCTTTAGCCCTTATTTCAGCCGATGGAGGAATTTCAAATGCATTGATTCCACCTCCAGGTTAAAGTCAGTCTCTCTCGAGTAGATCTTCAGTAATCGGTAACTCAGAACTGTGTAAGTCCCAGGGCTTTGCACATCCTTAGACAGTGGTTTAGTCTGTGAGGTCTTCCGTTTTTTTCTGGATTCTAACCCTGCATTCTCCCCTTCTTAGGCATTCATTGGCCTCTTTCCTCTATAGTTTTGCCTGCACTCACTTCTGCACTTTGATCACTCAGACAATTCTTGTTCATCTCAACCATAAGGCTGCTTTAGGTCCACTGACCTGCACCCAGTCCTAACCTGTGCCACTAGAAAACATGGGAAATTCTCAGCTGCTGGGCTCCCTTCTGGGGCCATATGATTGCCGTGCAACAGCCTCAGGTCCTCTCTGCCTGAAACCTCACCTGAGAAGCTCTATTTTCCCAGACAGGAGCTGGGGCAAAAATCCCCTCTACAGTCAGATCCAAATTTTGCTGGACATTTTGTCTTTCATGACCTCATTCCCCTCCCTACTCAGACTCAAGCAAAATGGGAAAGGGAGTCCTCTTTCTCCTCTCTCTCTCTGACAAGCTTCTCATCCATCCCAGGAATGCTTCTGTTGCCTCTCACATTGCAGGAAAATATTCTGTGCTTATTGAGAAATTCCTCCTGTTCCATGTTTATTCTATCCACTCTAAGCTCTGAGCCCTCCATGCTTTGTCTCGGTATTCAAACTTTAGGAATGAAAACAATAAACAAATAATAACAATAAGATGTTTTCTCTTCTCAAGAAACTTACTCTCAAGTTGAAAGCTCTAGCTTTGAAGACTGTCCTTGAAAACTCAAAACCAAGAGTATGACTCTGTTCTCCCCATTTGATTGTGTTTTCCTTTCTCTAAGATGTGCATTTCTCGGGCTGAGGGTACAGGGAAGTTACCAAGAAGAAAAAATACATTCAGTAATATTTCAAAATATTATTCTGCTGCATCAACTTTTCTTATCCAATCTCTACAAAAAGAAAACATGTTTGCCATTGAACTTGGTATCACAAAATTATCCTGTGGCAAAAATATATGAGCCATAGAGTTCTGTTATACAAGGATTTGATCAGCCCATAGGTTTCAAGAGCAAGCCACAGGCAAATTGTATTAATTTACCATGCAGTTCTCACAACCTAGGTCAAAAGAGTGTTACTGAGATAATTGAAGATTTGGAACAAAGATATATTTACTTTGGCTGGTTGCTATGAAAATTGAATCAATTTTCTTGTAATCTCAAAATTGAGAGTGCTGTACTCACGCTTATGTCACCCCCAAATGTCAACAGGGAGAGTTTTGGTTTTTTAATGAGAATTTATACCATAAATTGAGAGTTCAGAAGTGACTCTACTCATCACCTAAAACTGTTATGACATTCAACATTATTAAAGATAGTTTGGGTTTCACTGAAGTAGAAACTTTTTCACATCAATTCTAAGATCTTTCTTTCCTTTGAGGATAAAAACACATATAAAGAGAAAGTAGGTGAAATCTGCCAACTTTATATTTGGAAAGAAATACAGAGATGAGTTTCCTGCCAGCAGTCTTGGATATAAACCAAATAGATAAAGTCATCAGAAAGGATTAATTGGGTCCCAGCATCCATAATTGAGCTGCCACTTTGGGGGATGCTGACCGTTAATAGCTTAGACTAGAGAGGACAGTGCCTTTTTCAGCTAGAATTGAAATGTTCCCAAAGACCAAATGGAAAACGCAGTAAGAATGAACACTGAAATATCCATGATTTTGTTAGCACATCTCTGATTGTTACTGTAGATAGAGCCCACATCAGTCCTATGGAATTAGCATCTATTCTGTACCTTTTGTATGTAAAGCAAACAACAACAAAATCCTCCAGTTTTCAGAGATTTGGCTATGCCCCCCCCCCAAAAATTACCTAAATCTGAAATTTACAAAAATAAAACTCTAGAACCTTCCCAGTTTGAAGATAGTTTTAGAGTGTTTGCAAAAAGTGAATCCATCCATTATTAAGTCATTTGTAGGATGTTAGAGCTCAGGGTACGTGTGTCATGAAGATCAGTGCTGTGGTTTCCACAGCAACTACAGCTCCGTCTCACTTCACTCCCCACTCTCTGCTTTATTCAGTCTGTGCTAGTAAATTCAGGCCCACAGCGAGTACAAGGAGGTGAATACAGGCGCACACGCACACCTGCATGGGGACAGGGTCTTTCCCAGAAGAACTAGGTTTTCCTTTTCGTCATGTCACAATACGCTTAACCTTTAAGCTTGGAATCAACAGAGCCTTTTTTGCAGGGTTTTCAACACCCAGGCATTATAGTAAAATATTTTTGTAAAGAGAATTACGACCTACTGCATATTTTTTAAAAATTCAAACAATCGCATGTTCAAATAACCCAAATCCCCTAAGTTCACGACTGAGCAACAGTCACTGATTCAAGAGAAGAGCCTTCTCTTGAGCCCGCTGCTAATTCCAGAAACGAGGCTGATAGAATAAGGGTCTTTCAGCTCAGTTTTCCTTGAAACCAGGTATCCAGCTTTCACGCAGCAGCACTTCAGTCCCTTCTGATTGAGCTGCTCAATTGCTTTGTGATTCTTGGCAGATTGGTTGGTTGGGCTGAATGTATCTGTCACGGCAGATCCCAACACTTGACTGATTGCTGTGCAGTACAGTTAACAGGCCACCAAGTTATTCAGAAGACTTGTCCCCACCATGAAAGACAAGCTCCCTCCCAGCTATCCTAGAGCTTCTTGCCCTGCGGCTCTCCATGGCAAGAATTCTTCCTGAATGAAACCACTGTTGGCACCTTTGGTGTTCAGTTATGAACACATCCAACAAACACCGACAGAGTGCCTACCATGTGCAAGGGGCTGTGCTGGGCGCTATGGGCCCTCTGCTGACCCTGTCTTAAATGCCTTGAATGGGGGTCTATAAAGGGCCCACAGCAAAGTGAACAGTGTCAGAGAACAGTTCCCGCCCTTAGGTCATTCTCAGCTACCAAACCCTTAAAATGTGACTTCAACATGGCCACTGCCTTGTTTTCGTCCCCCATAGGCTTCCAGCTGACATCCCCAGGTCCTGTCCTACTATTGACCCTTCCTCCAGAGTCCCCACTCTTCCCTGTTCTCCACGTCCTTTCCTGTTACCAATTCAATCACCACTTGATCCCACTGTCACCTCAACCTTACCTCTCAGCTTCTCACACCCCGCTGCTCCACCCCCCATCTAGTTTCATTTCTTTCTACCTTCATTCCTCTCCTCACTGACAATTTTAAAGTCTTCAAGAGACAGGGAGATCCAAGGCACTATGTGGCTTTTGTCTCTAAGTAGTTCAGGGCTGGATGAGGTTCAAGGAATTAGTCTGGGGTTCAGAGCTGAGCCTTCTTGGCTACATTCTGGTTAAATAAGCATTGTGGAATTTGTATGAGGAGCTAACCACTGTTTGTCTCCTTGTGTCTTTGGCAAATGTCTCCATGTCCCATAGAACCTGTTACCTTCTTTATCTTCCCCTCAACCAGCCTGAACTTTCAGTGAAGAGACATCATCCTTAAATTCACATCAACCAGAATCCTAGGAATGATCCAAGACCCTTCCTGCTCACTAACCCTTCCCTACCCCCTCCATCACCAAGCCCCATGGATTTATCTTCACTGTCATTGTCTTATTTAGGTTCTTATCAATTCTGGCCCAAATTATTGCCCTACCCCACTGACTAATTAGTCAAATCTACCACCACCCATCACCACACACCATACTGGTGCCCCTGCCTCCATCAGTCAAATTCATTTGTAGCTTCCTTTCCCAGCAACCTAACATCCACCCATGCACTGTTTATTCCCACCACCTAGAACAGTGTGTAGCTCCTGTATCTTCTGTTGCTGACTCACATCCCTGTTATTTCACATGTGCTAACTGTCTTCTCTGCCTGGAATGCTTTTCTTCTCATCATAGAGAAGGAAAAATTAATTTTCCCTCTACCCTTCTAACTTCTCAGCTGGGGCCCCTGTAACAAAAGACAGATTAATAAGAGAAAAGCAAACAGAAGTTTATTAACGTGTATGCCTCATGTATACATGAGAGATACCCGGAGGAAAATCAGTAACTCTCAAAGAGGTGGCTTTAGAATTCAGGCTTAAATGCCATCTTAAGCTTAAAAAAAAAATGGTGTGAGGGAGACCAGTTATGGGAGAGATAACCATGAGCAGGAGAGTTTGTTATGCAGATTTACATTTTTTTAAGTCTCCATTTACAGGAGTTTCTGATGGTTTAGAGTCATTTTCTCTTCCTGGTGGGGAAAGAGAGAGAGAGAGAGAGAGACTTACAAATGGAGATTTCCTTTATAAATATAAATCTCCCTTACAAAAGGGTGACTTATGCTCTGTTTCCAAAGCTTTTCCTGTGTCTGCTGTTTCTCAAAATAATCAGCTCAAAATAATCCTGTGCCAAAAAGGCACACCTTGGGGTAGCATACTTTGCCACCCTTCACCATGAATAGTGAAATTAACTCATTGATATTACTGATCCTTTCAAACTCAGTTCACTATGTGGATGATTGTGAATGTCATTCCTGTAATTGGAAATATTTGGTTGGAGAGGCAGTTTTATGAGAAAGAAAATAAGCTCAGTTTGGGACACACTGATTTTGAAGAGTCCTTACAACAAGTGCAGTTGTCCAGTATGTATTTGAAGGTGCATGGACCTAGAGTTCAGGGGAGAAGATGAAGAAGAGTCTGGAAATAGAGATCTGAGAGTCATTAGCATATAGGTTGCAATTAAGGCTGAGAGGATGAATGTGATGCCATTAGACTGTAGGTCTTGTGAGGCAAGAGCCATGCATTATGTATCTCTGTATCACCAGGGTCTAATACTGAGCCTGAAACAGAGTAGATGTTTGATCACTTTATTGAATGAATTAATTAATAAGTGAATAAATGAATGAACAGTGTGAAATACAACCAAGTTTAGTTGGAAAAACTGCTGAATGTAAAATATTGAAAGATAAAAATTATTATGATATTAATATGTACCAACCAAGTTTTTAGAAAAGCAGTATTGGAATGAATAATCTAAAAAAAAAAAAAGTTGGGTAGAATAATAACGACTCTGAAGACAAGTGAAATGCATTTCATTTGTACAAATTAAGGCGCAGTTACAGTCCAAAAATTACCAAAGCAGATTGCAAATGCTATTTTATTATCATCATTTATACAGTTTCTGTGACGGTGCAATTAAAATTTGATAATCATATTTGTCTCTGCATAGTAATTAGCAGGAGATAAAGACATTAAAAGAAAGTTAAAGACCAACCTTGAAACCACACGTTTGGCATCACCCAAACCTACTTTCAGCTGTGGCCTGTCTTGGTGCCTTGCTTTCCAACCTCCACTTGCTCCCCTCACAGATCTTCAATAGGGGGATACAACAAAACTCCTCTTGTGTGTTATCATGGTAATTTTCTAAATATTTTCAAAGGGAACTCTTTGAATCATTTTTTTTCTTTTATTGAACATAACATTTAAGTAGAGGAACACATTCTCTGCAACCAAACCCTGTCTATCAGCAAGGGTAACACTGCATATCAGTTCCGCTACTGAACAAATATGTCCCCACTACTTTTTAAGCATGTCTCTCTTTTATTTTTCTATGATTCTTTCCTTTCATTGGGAAACCTAGGAGAAACAACTCAGTGACTTTTCTTTTTTCTTTTTGTATGGTAATCCTAGTCATTAGTGCAAGGCCAAAAGATAAATCTCAAGTGAGTTGCTATCAAGTGTACGCACAGTGGTGGAGAACATCCGGGCCAAAGTCAGGCACCAGTGCATGTTGCAGCGCACCTGTTCGGTAGGTGGAGGAGCTTAGGGAAGGTTGTTCAGCCTGTCTGGGCCTCGGTGGTCTCATCTGTAAAGTGAGGGATTGGATTTGGTGACTTCTAGGAGCTCTATGGTTTTATTATTTCATTATACCCTGGGAACGTTTTATTGCTTTAGACTATGTAGGCTTTATTAAATTTGACTTTGCTCATTATTTTATTATATCTGCTCTCTAGTAAATGCCATTTTTGGATCTACTGACGATGTCTCCATGCCCGGTGGGAACTAAAGGGCTGGAGACATAGCATGAGCATGGGGATGCGAAGCGCTAACAACAGTGCTTCCGTTCTCTGGGTATTTATCATGGGCCAGGCATTGGCCTAGGTATTCGCTCTCTCTCCTCTAATCTTCACAGCAATCCCATATAGTAAATATCAATATCCCCAATTTACAGAAGATGGAACTTACACTTGTACATGTTGACAGCTTGGCAGCTAGAAAGTACAATGGCTTGATTTCAACCCCAGGTCTGCCTGCCTCCTGAGCCTGTGCTTGTAATCACTGTGTTAGATCGGGATTTCTGGCTGGTTCCCACTCTGAGGGTTGGAGTGAACCCAGTAAAAGCAGGTAGCGCTCAGGGGTTAGGGGAGAGTTAAATGGAGAAAGCCATCAGGGGTGCTTATCTATGAAAATGCAGGCTTGAGAGGTGAGCAAGGGAGGGAAAACTAAAATTGTGTTGAAGACAGCTCCGGTTGTGGTTGTAAGGCTGTGCGATGTATCACGTCCGAGGGGAGAGGCAAGAATGAACATGGGAAAATGAACAGTGACATCAGTAGCCTGGAGAGTCTTAGAATTCTATGGCTCCATCACTAAGGCCGGGTACAGCAGGGTCATGTGGAAGTTCTCCTTTAAATAGCACCTGGTGGTGGCATAAGGAAATAGAGTGAACATTTCTATAAAACAATGGAAATGGATTCCAGGAAACAGGTCGTAAGGAGTTTGTGCTGGAGCTTTTCTCAGTGGCTCATGAGAAGCACATAGAGAGGCTTTCTGACTTGGTCAGAGAAGGGAAGGCGAGGTGGAGAAGATGTGCTAGGCAAAGGTCTCCTGTGCCTGATCCTCATGACTAGGTGATACAAGTGTCGCTGGGGCTGGTGTTCTCCAGGCCATCATCTTGTTTCACATGGTGAAGCCCTCAGAGGCAACCATGCTCACTCTTTAGAAAGGTTTCCATCATAACAAAGGGTGATTTAGAACATCTAAATCAAGTGGATTGCTTTTGTCAGAAAAATGCAATTGGCTTTTGTAAAGTATTCTTGCTTTTTAAAAAATGACTCTGCATCTAGCCAAACCTCCATGTTAATTACCAGTTTATACTAAGTAGAGGGGATAGAGAAACAAGTTAAATGATGCCACAAGGAAGTTATCAGCCAAATCCTGAATATAGAATATTTTACAAGATCCAGTTTGTCTAACCACAAATAATGCATTTTCTCCAACAAATTAATGGCAAGAAATAAAAGGAAATAAATTATAAAATAAGAGATACTTCATTGATATTAATTTAAAAATAAGCAATTGGTATAGAATACAACTTCTAGTCATTTAAAATAAGTAATTAAACAGAGTACATGTGTGTATGTGGGTTTCCATTTCTCTGTTGTTTGTAACAGTGGAAATACTACACTTTCACTGAAAAAGATGCAGTATTGAAACAGAAAAGTAAATTAAGAGGGAGGAAAAAAGCAGGTTATAGGCAGTCTGGACAATATGGATGGTATGGTAATCAGAAAACCTAGATTTTAATGTAAGGCTAATTCCCACTGTTGGACCTTGTGCAAATTAATCACTCCATTTCCTCATCTTAAAGTAAAGATAATTATAGTTCTTATCTCATAGAGATACTATGAGAATTAAGTGTAATAATATTGAGCACAAAGCTTGGCAGAGTAAACATTTGCTATATTCTTCTAGAATATACACCAAACTTTCTAGAGTGGTCATGGCTCTCTAGAGAGGAAATTTTATTTTGTTTTATTTATATTTTTAAAGAGGAAATTTTAGATTTTTTTCCCTTTTCTGTTTTTCATACACATTCATTGTCATTCAACTCTAAAATTTTTGTCAGTTTTCTTTGTGAAAATACGTGTGTGTGTATCCTTTCTAAAAAATATTAATAAACTATTTTTAGAGCATGTTTAGGTTCACAGCAAAACTGAGTAGAGAGTACAGAGTCCTGTGTATCCCCTGACTGCACACACATGTAACCTCCCCACGGTCAACAGTGTCCTTTTTGCACCATGAGTTACTTAGATCTGGTTTTTAATTTTCATATAAATGAGATTTTTTTTAAATTTTTACTGAATGTAATTGATTTACAATGTTAATTTCAGGTGTACAGCAAAGTGATTCAGTTATACATATGCATTCATATACATAATTTTTTCAGATTCTTTTCCATTATATGTTATTACAAGAAATTGAATATAGTTCCCTGTGCTCTACAGTAGGTCCTTGTTGTTTATCTATTTTTTCAAAAAGATACATGAACCCAATGGTCATAGTAGCACTGTTTACATTAGCCAAGACGTGGGAACAACCTAAATGTCCATCAACAGATGACTGGATAAAGAAGATGTAATATATATATACGATGGAATATTACTGAGCCATAAAAAAGAATGAAAGAAATGCCATGCAGCAACATGAATGGACCTAGAGATTACCATATTGAATGAAGTAAATAAGACAGAGAAAGACAAATATTATATGATATCACTTATATGTGGAATCTAAAAAAAGATACAAATTCTATTTACAAACTAAATGGGAATTTTTAACTGATAATTTGGTATTTAATTTCACTGTCATCAGAGAAAATGGTATGTATAATCTTGATTCCATAAGAATTTATATTTAAACTCATTTTCCTGTATAACCTAACATATGGTAAATATTTGAAAAGATAGTCATTTTTCTATATACAGGGTTCTATTTATTTTTGATATGATCTATCATTCTTTAACATATATTTTTAAATCCTTGATTACAATTCTGGATTTGTCCATTTGGGGGGTAATTTTTCTTGTGTTTTAAAGATTATGTAGTGGCCCTCTTAATCCTGATTGATCTTTTTTGCCTCCTATTTCCTTACACGAGCTATTTACATAAGGTGGCACAGGAGAAGGAGTGATAGGGAGATGGGCAAGACTCCCAGCAGTGTGTCAGAATGGTATAGTTGTTACCAGCATGTTCTTTGGATGAACACTGATCTAGACTGAAGCCCAGGCTTATCATGTCTAAGCTTCGGTTTCCTCATCTGTAAAGTGTGGCTGAAGACAGTAACAGTTCCCACCCCTATCCAAATCCACATCTTTAAGTGCCTTGGGCACATCAAGGTCAGGGCACTGCAGAATCCTGACAAATTCCCTAAACATCCTAACTGGGAAGTAAATCAGTGTTGACTTGGAATAATGCAGGAGCTTGAGAGGGCTTACCTACTTGTAGTAATGAAAAGGGAATTATAAAAATTCATTTCCTAACTAAACTGAACCTCCCAGGTGATCATTGTAGTGCCGCTGGTCAGTGTTCTTGGATCTTTAGGTCATCATGGCAGTTTTCAGAGGCACTAGAGGAGCTGAAGAAATCCCTGAGTTCTTCATTTTATTACATGTTCCAAGGGGAAGGGAAAGCTTTCCTCAGTTCGTACTTTGTGAGTAAACTCTCACAAAACCAAAGTAATTTGTTAATTCAGTCATAATATTTCTTAAGACACTATGATAGTCTAAATAATAATGAGATCTCACTTAATGCCTGTTCCTTTTGCTTTCTTATATAAATTATTTAAGACTCTCTGTCCATCGTTTCTCCATGAAAGTACATAAAGCGAAACCTAATCTTCTCCTGACAAACACATCCATAGAAGTGAACTTCAAAGTCTGCAGATTACTAAAAGGAATGTTCTGCCCGGAATGGACACAGTTTATAATAGCTGTGAATGTTTAACTTTCCAAAGTGTCCACAAGATTTAATAGCTTTGTCCAGTGCTTAAAAAAAAAAAAAAAACCTTCTCAGACCCTCATTTATCTAGAGATCAGTTCAGTTTAATAGCAAATATTTGTGCTCTAAGATGTGCCAGGCACTGTTTAAGGCTTTGGAGAAACCAAAATTGGTAAGACATGGTCCAGAGTAAAGGGAATCCTAGTCTGTTTCATAAACAAGCAAAGCAATGAATTAATACAAGTTTATACCGGAAGTTGACAACAGGAAGCCTGAAGACATTTGGCCCACATGGCATTTTTGTTTTTAATCCAGAGATTTCAAACAGAAATATGAGTTTGAGGGCTCTCTGGCAGAGTCAGCAAATAGGAGAGTACAGCATTTTGGACTCACTTTTCTTCATGGCTGCTGTCAACCAGAATTAAGAAGCCCTGCTCTCTTTAGAAGGCACATGTGCCCCTCAGGTGGCCATAGTCTGCACCCAGCCTACCTCGCTTACATTGGGTTATCTGCCTGGCTGCTGGAGGAACGGAAGGAAGCCTGTGACCCTCATCCTTACCAGATAATCCCAAACGAGGTGGTTTGCTGAATACCAGTGATCACTTTCACTGCACTTACAAGCCGTGCCTTGATACTTCTTTGTATCTGAAGACAAGATTCTAAATAATATTATTTTAAATAAATACAAAACCCAGCATCGTTAATAAGGCTGCAGGAGACCCTTAGCAGTCAGGAACAATCTTGAGGTTTCTTTGATTCAAATGAAAAGGTCCCAAATATGTAAAACTATGTGCAGTGAATTGAACCAGATTACTCAATAAAAGAGTAGTTCCTGAATTGATTTTGTTCACAATGGCAACCTACATGTTTATAATGTTTTTGAGATCTTTTCAGCATATAACATGTAAGAGTTGTACATGGGTAAGGAAAAAAATATTTGCTGTTAAGCAGAGAGCATCTGTAAAGGGACTGCCCGTGTGGTCATGGCCTGACTTCAGGTGCTTACTGGAGAGCTCTTAATACCTGAAAAAGCCAGTCATTAAGAGCAAGAAGCTAAGCTGAATTCTGGGAGGGGAAAAAAATGCACTGAAAATAAATTGCCCGGATTCCTCCTAGCAGGTGAATTTAGAACCCAATGTTAGTTTCGGATTGAAATTTTCAGAAAACAAGTACAGCATTTGAAACTGAAAGTGCGACTGCCTTCCTGTACTTAATTTTCAAAGGTTCAACTACATAAACTTTATTACACACGGCTTATACATTTTAAAACTTTTAAAATATTTTTTTCCAGTTCAACAAAGGAATTATTTTCTGAACCAAAGTATAGTGAGACTCTGTGATGACCTTTTGAAACAAGTAGACTTATCAAGTAGACTTGTTAAAGCCAGTCAATGATAAAATTGTTCTCGCATTTCTGTTTACAAAAGTGGCAATTCTTTCTTAAACAATCGTCAAGATAATTGACAAAGTACATGCATTTATTCTTAATCTGTTTGCCATTCTCTGAGTGGTGAGGTGTAAAGGAGGAGACTCTTGTTTGGGAACTTGAGCCAAATTCATAACTCAGATCTTAATTCAGCCAATGATTAGAAACCAGTGTAGTGCCTTTCTGCCTGGACTGGAGTGAGGACGGAGGATCACCCATAAACAGCAAGGGACTACTGTACAGCACAGGGAACTATATTCAATATCATGTAATCACCTATAATGAAAAAGAATATGAAAAGGAATATATATGTATAGCTGAAACACTATGCTGTACACCAGAAATTAACACAAAGTTGTAAACCAATTATACTTCAGTTAAAAAGAACAAAAAAGAATCAAATGATTCGAGAACTTGAGCTGCAGGATCGAATAGAGTTCCAGGGTGTTTATAGACTGAATGACTAAAAACCTTTCCATTAATGATTTGCATTGAAGGAAATTATTTTTCAAAATTTTCTTCCATAAATGTTCTCTTTACATAATCATTTCCCCCTTATTAATCTAAGAACATATGATAGAGGAAAAGTTGAGTTAAAGCTTGACAGTAAGTGACATTGGCCAATAGCCTGGAGTGGCTTTCGCCCAAGATTTGTAGCTGACCTACCACAGAGATATGGGTAAATTATGTCACAGAAGAACTCCAGGATTGATCTAGAAGTCCCACAGCAGGACCTATCACAATATTTTACAAAAATTGGATCCTCGAGCAGTCTCGCTCCTGGAGCCAACCCCAGCCCATCTCTGCTTTCGGGTGCCCTGAAAGAGTTCTGAGGATCAGTGTCTCCCAGCATAATGCATTTCATCCAGAACAGCAAGCGTTTGAATGGCACCCACTTACACAGTCAAGTTTTCACTCTTAAGAAAAAGCAACACAGGGATTCAGAGAACTTGAGTTCTTTCTTGTGTGTTGAACTGTATTTGGACAAAAGCCATTCTACTCGCCCTAAATCCATGCAGACTTTCATTCTGCAAACATACTCTTGCAGCTCTTGCCTCTGTGTTTTGCATGTTCTGAAGTGTCCATCCCATGTTTCCTCACTTCTTAAGCTCCCACCCATCCCTACAAGTGAAGCCCAACCCTTACCTCCTCTAGGAAGTCCTCCATGACTCCCTCTCCCAAGGCCTTCTTTGTCTGCATCAAATAACATTAAATGCAATGTAAAGTAATTATTGTTTAATGTGTCTGTCTGTCCACTGTACAATGAGCGCAGGTGCCATGTCTTTCCTATATATTTAGTGCCAAAGGTTGACCTTGGGCTCAGAAAACATGTTGCGTGGATAACTGAATGATGACTATCTCCATACTAAAGTCTCACTGGAATGTCATTTCATTAGAACAGAGACTGTCTTGTTTGTTTCCAGTCAGAAGATTGATTCCTGTGGTTCCCAGACACCTCCTTTTTAAATCAGGAAAGTGGAAAATCAAACTTCCTGCCACCTAGCAGTAACTTAACAAATATTTCTTGAATGAATGAACATGTTTTAATGAGAAGCTATTTTTATTAGGCAATTCTGCTGGAAATTAAAATGCAAATTTCCTTTCCAGAAAATAATCTCTTTCTTCAACACCAAAAAGACCTCCACTCAAAAATATTTGAATGCTGCTCTTGAGGCCAAAAGAGTCACTGGCACATGTAGAGACAGGGCTTAGCAGCATTGCAATGTCTTCTACTGTAATGAGATAATATCTTTAAAAATTAATTTTGTGCTTTTCTTTTCCCAACTTTCTTTTATGTGATCACATTGTCTCAAAGAGAGTGGGATAACTAGATTGAGAATAAAATAGAAGAATGGTACATGTTCAGCTGTGAAACTTCAAAAGAGGCTTTTGAGAATCAGAGGGACAGCTTGAGAGCCCAGAGATCATGACACAGAAATAGAAAGAGATTGAATGAAAGATCAAGCCACCAGCCCCTACCACTCCCAAGGAGGACCAGCAGGTGTAGAGATGGAACGGGACTAGGGGTCAGGGAATGGAGGAGAAGAGGCCCTGGCCTGGGGTGCCTGTGAAGTACCATGGGAAAGAGGTTTGGTGGAGGCAAGGACAGTCAACATCAGAAGACTGCCCAGCACTGCCGGAGTTTGGTACAGCGAGGAAACTGAGATCAGTCATCGCCACTCAAAAGAACACTGCACGAGGCAGAGATGGAAGAGCTGTTTTGCTGTTTCTTCTATCAACCGGTGTCCTTGTTGCCACCTGTGGTTTCTCCAGCCTAAGAACATTCAAGACTAAGGCTTCTGAATTCCACCCATACTGTCCCATATAAATAACCCCCACTTTCCAATCGTTGAGTATACCTGTAAGCTGCCTACCAGTCCCTTAACAGAGTAGGTGAGGATCCTTGGCTTCCAGTGAAACAGGGGGAACAGAGTGACATGGAAGAGAGGGGAGATTAAATAATTACCTTCATCACCATTTTTTAAATGGATGTTGAAGATTTCTTCAAATACTGTATTGATCATAATGAGAGTAAGTTAGCATAATCTTTGTTTAAGATCTAATAAATCTGTTCTGAACATATCTAAAGTTCAGATTTCTATCCTGAGTTCTGAGCATGAGCACACATTCAGAAGAATGTGGACAGAATGATTATCTGAGGATAATCTAAGGTACCGGACCCACGCTGCCTGAAGAAGAGAAGACTCGGCTGAAGTCTTCCTGGGAGGAAAGGCGCACTGGAGCTCATCAGTATGCTCCCCTGAACAATGGCACTAGCAGTCAGAGTGATGCAAAGATGCTTTAAGAACAGTTGGCTAATCGGTTGGTTAGAATGATTCCACCAGGCTTCTGGTGACTGAGTGGAATAGTTAGCAGCTGGGGTGACTGCTGACTCTGAGAATCTATAATTGTATAAAGCAAAGATAAAAGGACTTATTCAATCAACCAATAAACATCTATTGATCACTCACTATATGTCAGGCATTGTGTTCTAAATGCTGGAGATATAACGGAGCAGAATGGCCTCTCTCATGCAGCTCCCAGGCTAGGGGAGAGAAGACGGACATTGATCCAATAATCACACAGACAAATATAAATTTCAGCAGTGACAAGTGTTACAAACAAGAAATCCACAGTGCTATGAGGACACGAGGGTGAGAATGGCTCCCTGAGCTGTGACTGACTAGACACCAAGGATGTGTAGGAGCTGTCCAGGAGGAGGGGAAGGGAAGAGCACTCAGCACCATTGGAAGGGGCAGCCCAGTCTCTCCATTCCCAGGTGAGGGGCAATATGCCTCCCTGAAAGGCAATGTGGCCAGTTATTAAAAGATAGACTTGAATTCCACATCTTTCACTTGTGAGCTGTGTGCCCTTGGGCAGGTTATTTAGGCTTTCTGCACCTAAAGGTTCTTATCTGTAAAATTATCTATCTCAGAGGATTGCTGGCTAAGATAAAAGAAATAATGGATGTAAAATGCTTACCCAAAGCCCAATACATAATGTTCATTAACCTTTGTCTATAATCCATAAATAGACATGATGTGACGCTGACAATTTATTCACTGAAGACAAAACATAAGCCTTTTAAATTGCAAACTAGTAGATTGGGGGACACTAAGTACCCCAGCATTAAGGCGGGAGCACCAAACCATTAATGGCAGGAAGTGTGAACTGTGGTCCACAAACTTGTTATGAAAGGAGCCCCACAATTTTCTTTGAATCTAATTAAATCTTACTCTTACCCAGATCAAGGAATATTTTTTATAGATTAAGGAATTCAGTCTCAGTTATTACTGGATTCCTTCCCCCTCCCTAATCGTCAGTTCATCAAGGTCACTTGTGATTAATTTGTTGTCTGAGATGGTGTCAGCCCTTGAAGGCAGGCACCTCAACTGGCCAAGGTCTCTGTCCATTTCCTCATCTGAGCACTGTCTCCTCTCTGGTGGTGGTGGTAGTGGTGGGTTTTCTTCTTCTCTGTCTCCTCCTCTTCTCCCCAGGCCTCATAGGGGTGAGAGGTGGGCCCAAAGGGAGAAATATTCTTACATTTCCCTTCCCCCTTGCCCTCCATCTTCTGCCAGCACCACCAATGACCCCAATTGGAAGCCAGAGGACAAGCGAGCCTGAGGAATGGAATCCTCATGGGCCAGCCTTCTCAGGCACAGAATAGGTTAGAAGAGGGCAGATAATGGGGGGGGAGGCGGGGAAGGATGATCCGTTTACCAGTGTAGTGCAGTCACTTGTGATGAACATTTATGCCATCAAGAGAGTAGCTATTCTTGAAATGAAAAAAGTGTAGGTACTACTAAGCCATAAAAAAGAATAAAACAATGCCATCTGCAGCAACGTGGATGGACTGAGAGATCATCATACTAAGTGATGCAAGCCAGAAGGAGAAAGAAAAATACTGTATGATATCATTTATATGTGGAATCTAGAAAAAGAAACAAATGAACTTATTTACAAGACAGAAACAGACTCACAGATACAGTAAACAAACTTATGGTTACTAGAGGGGAAAGGTGGTGAGAAGGGATAAATTGGGAATTCAAGATTTGCAGATACTAACTACTGTATGTAAAACAGATAAACAACAAGTTTCCTCTGTATAGCACAGGGAACTATATTCAACATCTTGTAGTAACCTATAATGAAAATGAAAATATATATATGTATATGTATGACTAAAACATTATGCTGTACACCACAAATTGACACAACATTGTAAACTGACTATACTTCAATTTAAAAGAAAAAATAAAGAAAGTGGAGAAATGAAGAAAAGATTAGTGGTTTGTCATGGGAGGGGCTGGGAGGGAAGGAACCATCTGTAAAAGGACAACAGGAGAAATTCTTGTGGTGACGGAAATGTTCTGTATCTTGACTGTACTGATACCAGTATCCTAGATGTGGTATTGTACTACAGTTTTATAAGATAATAAATACCATTGGGAGAAACCAGGTAAAAGGTACAGAAGGTCGCTCATATTATTCTTGCAACAGCACATGAATTATAATCAAAACAAAATGTTTAATTAAAAAGGAAAAAAAATAGGTTAGCTTAAGAGCAGATGCTAGATATTTCTGGCCTTCTATCATCAAAAGAAGTGTAATTATTTGCTTTTCCAAAAGACTGCGTCTTCCCTTTGGTTTACACAGAAATGTGTAGCTCCTGGGATTTGTACTCAGTAATAATCACTGAACAAATTGGTCTTTGCTAAAAAGTGCCTCATTCTTCAACTTGACCACATCTTTAGAATGTTTGTTAGATTGCAGAATCCTGAGCACACCATGAATAGCCTTGGTCTGTTAAGACATTGGCACAAATACATGCCTTAGCATGTGGAGGCAGAGAGATCTGAGGAACAGGTGTCTAGCAGACATAACAAAAGGAATAGAGCAGGGGAAGTGAAGCAGTTTATTTAAATATTTATCCTCCATCATAATACAAGAAGGATTTAAAATGGGTTTCAAGGGTGGGGAGAGTATAGCTCAGTGATAGAGCACGTGCTTAGCATGCATGAGGTCCTGAGTTCAATCCCCAGTACCTCCACTGGAAATTAAATAAATAATTAATTAAACCTCATTACCCCCCAAAAAGTAAAAATACTTGCTTAGTAAACATTAAAAAAAGACAAAAATTTTAAAAATAAAATGGATTTCAAACATTACACAATAGGATTTTTCCTAACATGTGACAAAATCTGGGTGAAGAGAAAACCAGGGTAGCAACAGTTAGACACAGTCAGGGGTAGAGTTAATGCACAGTGTGCCAGCATGCCATCACGTGCACTGCGAGAAGTCACCCACGCGGGTGGTCGTGGGCCCTGCCTTTCTAACAGCCAGTGCAGAAAGCAAAACCTGATGTATTACGTGCTTATAAGATAAAATTTGACTTGAAGGAAACTTCTTTGATGTGTTGTCACAGAGGTGACATTACAATTTATTCAACATCCTTAGGGTTAAGAAAACAAGTAGTTTCATAGTTGGGTAAAAACAGTTCTCTTGGGGACCTAAATAATGCAGTTTAGGTGTACAGCATTCTGGTTTTGATTTGGGGGCAATCTGGAGTATATTCAAAATGGGAGAATTACATCCTTTAAGAAATCAAAAAATGTTTTTCAATCAAGCCTTACGTAAATATTAGTGAGATGGCAAATTAAAATTCCCGCAGGGTCCAGGAGGGTAAAATAACTAAGAAAAGTGCAACATCTGTTAAACACATGCGCACACACTACAGATTCGGTTAAATGGCATTTTTTAAATGGTCTCCAGTTGGGGGGTCCCCTAAGTTGTGGTGGGGTCTGTGCAACCAGAGCCCACGGAGGACTTCCAGTCCATTGTTCACATAACCAGCGTCAGGGCCGGCTGTTGCCAGCGCTCTTATGTTTCCTGTGTACTCGTCAGAGTTCTGTTATGGAAAACAGAAACCACTCTGGCTATTTTAAGGACGAGGGGCAAAAGGCTTCAAACAGGGAATTAGGCGCTTACAGGGTGTTAAGGCTGGGTCTCCAGGACCAACCCGCGAAAGAGCAAAGAATAACTCGCGTCCAACGAGGCTGCCCCCACTGCGTCAGTGCGGGAGATGGGAAATTGGAACGTTTCCTCTGAACCATTAGCTCTGGAACAGTCTGGAGCCTGGGTAGCTCGTAATGCTGTCACTGCTGGCTCCAGCCATACCTCACCTGGTAGGTCCACACTGGCAACAAAAATAATGACAGCAGCTAAAAGATGCTGCCGATCTCACCTGTTGGTCCCCACAAAGCTGGTGACAGGAATGCCACTGCAGAAAAACCCAAAGCATCTTTGCTTGAGCCTGCCACCAGGGGCAGTGGGGACCTCTGCCTGTGGCATCTCACAGGAGTGGTGGTTGGTCTAAGCTAAAGCTAAGTCACTTCCAGATGCCTAGCTTAGAAATGTCATTGTGAGCTGCCCAGCCTCTGGGGGCGTGTGGAATACAGGCAGAGCAACAATCTATCTTATCTGCCACATTCTATTTTTATGCAAAAATCACCTGAACTTTTAAATGCTGGTCATTGAATCAATATTTTAATAAAAATT
Organism: Vicugna pacos; assembly: GCF_048564905.1. Lineage (NCBI taxonomy): Eukaryota > Metazoa > Chordata > Mammalia > Artiodactyla > Camelidae > Vicugna > Vicugna pacos. The sequence goes on from NC_132987.1 coordinate 34,444,366, forward strand.
AAAGGGTAGGCCAATAATGTGGGAGGTGATCAAATACATCCCAACAGATTCAACTTCAAGTCAAGTAACTGGAGAGTGGTTTTTGGTCCACTTTAGCACATGGGAATGATCAAGTCCCTCTCCCTCCCCATCAGCTGGTATATGGATAACAGTGTGTATGGTGCTGTGCTGTATTCAAAGCACTTAAAATGTTTATTATTATAAGAGTAGTAGATGTTTGAAGAAACAATAGTCCAACAACACACAAGTTCACACAGTACAAGTTCATCTTTCTCTTTTCACTTCCCACTGCCGCTGCCCAGCTGTAACTTCAGATAACACTGTGAAATAAATCAGACTTTACTGTGTTTGAAGTTGAATCTTCTAGAAGCACCCTTTGTTTCAGGTGATCTACCAAGGGAAAGCTAGAACCAAATGTTTGAAGCATTTGGACTCATGTGAGAACCTATCCAATATATGTCTGGGGATTTAACTGGACTAGTGAGTCAATTGACCGAGCAATGGGCCTACTATTCAAAGCAGAGTTCATACTCAGCCTGGGAACAAATACAGTTTCCCATAACATATTTATAGCCAAGTAAACAAATACAGTTTCTATTTCAGACATGTTTGACTAGCTTTGTGGTAATTCTCAGACTTTGTGGTTAATGGTCATATTTATTGCTAATATTTGAAAATTTTAGAGTGTCTTCCTCTTCTCAGTAGACATAAAAGGAGAGGAGCTATAATTTATTACATTCTAAAACACTGTAGGCAAATATTTAAATTTAAATAAGACCTTTGTTCCCCTAGCTTGTCTTTCACGTGTTCCTTGTTTGTCGTGCTCCTGTTGTCACTGGAAAGTAAATATTCTCTAACCTTCTTATGAAAGAGAGTAATAATCAACATGTCTTAAAGTACTCAGGTCAACGAGAGATTTCCTTCTGAAGGCATCTCATCAAATCCACAGTGATCTATAATTTTATTTACATTCTTTGCCAAGGTCAAATCAGGGGTTTAGGCTTCTGATGATTATTTCCACAACTGTGTGATGTATACACTTGGACAGTTGTTAACATACGTATCTCTGTGTGTGTGTGTGTGTGTGTGTGTGTGTGTGTGTGTGTATAGAGAACTGTGCGCACATGCACAAGCATGTTTGTATGCATATCATTTTTTTCAAGCTCTTTCACATACTATCTCATTCAGTCGCCACAACAACCATATGAGGAAAGTGGGTGACCCATTATTATTCCCAAAGAGGCTCTAGGAGGTTTGGTGGCTTCATAAAGAGAACCCGACTAGTGAACCATCAGACCAGATTTCGGGCCTTTATTTCTGAGTCCAGTTCTTTTTTCCCTAAATGACATGTTTTCATATTAAAAAACCCCTAAAGTATAACTGAAGGGCCTTAGAGTTCGCCTCCGTGCTCCTGGAGCGAAGTGGAAACCAGAAAGAGTAGTGGAGTGATCCTTTCAGTAGCACCTCTCCCACGCCCAGCTCCAGCAGTTAGAACCTGCTGCTGCTCGCAGCCAAAGCCTGCGCATGGCCAGCGCTCCAGGAACCGGGTGCGTAATTTGCAGCCTCTTGTCGGAGTCCTTGACCTTAGTGCACCCAGAATTTGGGTTCTGGTTTGCTTCTTTTCAGTCCCCTTAGAGACTGAGGAGCTATCCCTGAAACTGGATATTGTTTTTCTTATTAAAATACTTTTATATTTTGACTCATTAATTTAGAAAAAAAGGGTTTCATAAGGATAAGAAATTAGAAATGTCTACTAACCCCACCAGGTGTTTCCACCCCTGAAGTTTTGGTGTCTCTCCTTCCTCCCTTAGTCATCTCAGGCTGCTCTAGCAAGATGCCATAGGTGGCTTGGACAACAAATACTTATTTCTCATAGTTCTAGAGGCTGGGGAGTCCAAGATCAGGGTTCCATACATCCAGTGTCTGGTGAGTGTCCTCTTCCTGGTTTGCATATAACTCCCTCTTGCCGTATCCTCACATGATGGACAGAGAGGGCTCTGGTTTCTTCCTCTTCTTATAAAAGCACTAACTCCATCTTGGGGGCTCCATCCTCTTGACCCCAGTTCATCCCACTCTTAACTAGGACAGGAAACAATACCTCATTTCTGCTCACACTCCCAGTGGGAAACTGGCCTCCTCTAAACCCAATTACCTGCCAAAGACCATAACATCAGAGTTTAGGGCTTCAACATGAGAATGGGAGGGGGGAGGCAGGGATAAGTGACACAATCAGTCCATAGCACTTCTTTCTTTATAAATGTAAACATTTTAAAAACACTATACTGTTTATTTTCTTTGCCACATGTTTTTTTCTCTAGAAATAGAAATATATCATAAATATATTTCCATGTTATTAACTAGTCTTCTATAAGAACATTTATAATAGTTATCTCGCTGCATGGTGTCGCAGTTTACTTCATATCCTGAGCTGGGCTTTTAAGCGATTTCTCTTCATCACCATTGCAGATATGCTCTGCTTATTTCATTTCCTGTCTCTTAGGGAGGGTGGAGCACCTAACCCTCACCCTACAAATAGCCCTTGGAAGAAGTAACCCCATACATCCTATGACACTTCTCTTCCCAGACAAACAATAGTTGACTGGATGAAGTCAGTCAATCTGTTGGCACTGAGCAAGCTATCAGTCTTAAATCAATCAAGAATTGTAACTAAGAGAACCAGAAAATGCAGGAGAGAGTAGCCATTTCAAATGAAAGATCCTTGGCAACCTAATATTTGCAGCCAAAAGAACCTTGACTTAAAAACCTGTGATAAAGCTCAGGGATAAATTTTTTCCAACCTATTCATGATTATTTCTTAGAATAATGCTTCAAAGTGGGGTGCTAGCTCAACTTTATATATTTTTAAACTGTTTTTGACATATATTGCCAGATTGCTTTCTAGAAATATTAAATATTAAATTAGTTTATTCTCTTCCCAACCATCACTAAAGGTTAGTTTTTCTAATTTCATTTCCAGAATGGTACCTCATTATTTCAAATTGCACATTAATGAATTCCAAGTGAGCTTTAATGATTTCTGTGGGTATTAGCCATTTGTATTTCTTCTTTTGCAAATTGTCCCTTTGTATCATTTGCCCATTTTTTCTGAAATAATCATATTTTTCTTATTGATTTGAAATAACTCTTTATATGTCACAGACTTTAACCTTGATCAGGATCTTTCTCATTGTGAGTTAGCGGGAGTTCGAAGGAAGGACAGAAAAAGATGAGCCAAGGATTTGGGTAAAGGTCTGCAGCCAAAAGAGGACAGGTCAGGGGCCACTCCATCTCCTGACCCTCCTTCCTCTTCCCTAGATGGGTCTTAAATGTGAAATACAAGTGTCACTGGACACCCACAGAGACTCTCAAATGAGTAGACAGAGATTTTTAAGGGAATTAATTTCCAGATCTTCACACTTCATATACCTTGTTCCTAAAATTGACCCTGAGAAATCCTTTTCCTACTTCAGTCCTCCAATACTGTTTGTCCCGTTTTACAAAATCTCATTAGGGTGATTTGCACTGGGCACGCATGTACTTCAATGGGGAGACATTGCTGTAACTGCCTTCGTTCCCATCTCCATGAACGAGGCTGCTCAATGTTTTTATTGAGACGCATTTTCAAAAATTAAACATTGTTTTTCTTAACAATAACCTGTGAAAAGTTGTAAAACATCCATGTTGTTTTGATCGGTTGTGGCATCTATTAATCAGGACAGTGTCAGCTACCTCACAGTAACCAATAAACTTAAAACTTCAATGGCCCAACACAACAGAAGTCTGTTGCTACTTTTTGTGTCACAGTCTGGTGCAGACAAGGGGGCTCTATGCGGGGACTCTTCTCCAAGGGGTCCTAGATAACTCTGCTTCATCTTGCATCTTTGCCATCTCAGAATTTCCCGCTTCCAGCAGGGAAGGAGAGAAAGAGAGAGAGAAAAAGAGCTCAGTTCAACCCACTCTTAACTAGGGCAGGAAACAATACCTCATTTCTGCTCACACTCCTGATGGGAAACTGAGAAATATAAACTTCCTGCACCTCTAAGAAGAGAAAAGGATGTGGTGAACATAGCATTATTTCTGCTACAAGTATTCCTAGTAATGATTGTAATGATGACTCTGCTCAGATGAATTTTTTTAACAGTTTGAGCCTTATGGTCACAGATAAGAAAAAAATTTTTTTAATTTCACTTTATTTTTATAGGGAAATATGAAATGGTAAATAATTAAATACTCAAACACAAAAATACATTTAATCAGGATAAAATTCTACATATGAATAAAAATAAGAATACAAGAGGAAAATGAAAAGATGTAAAATTTGCAATTCTTACCCAGTGACTGATAGTGGGTATCAAGTTGCTATAGTGTCTACATGCCATTGGATTTATTATAATGAGTTGGGTAATTGTATCACTTTAAAAGCCAATATTTACAACAGATCATAAATTATATCCTTTGCTACCGTTCAAGCTTTTGATGAAAATTTTTACACGACAACATAAAACTGAAGGAGGGTGCAGAGTTTTTCAAAATCCCTTTAGGAGATAGTGAACAAAAATGTTGCAGCCCAGTGCCCTGTCCTGTCTTTAGGGAAACCCTCCCCCAATTTGATTTCTTTATTTAAAAACCAATAAGAAAGAAATTAAAATGCACTGTGAGTAGAGCTGCTTCTGCTGTACTGGATTTGCAGATGCCGTGGACTGCAAAACACAGTAGTTTATGATACCAACTTCCCAGAAAGTCCAGGGATAGGCCATGCCAGGTACAGAAATGTATTTCTAGGCAGAGTTCACACATCAAGGTAACAACCAGACAGACCCTGCTGGGGTCGGCCACGCCCTGCTTAGCTTTGCAGTCAGGCTACTTGAGGATTTAAGTCTTCCACCCTGAAGTCAGTGAATTCTCACTGCCTTGCTCATCAGCCGGTGGTACCGAACCACGCTCCAAGTTAAATAAACATCCTGCCACTTTCCAGAAGAATCTAAAGCAGCCTGATTTTTTGACTGTCAAAGACGGCAGTTTTAGATAGGGGTCTAGCTCTCCTTCCTAAAAAGGCCCATTGACCTTTATTGCAAGTGAAATAGCTTATGGGAACAGGAAATGGCTAACCTCACTGTGCCATAAACCAGAGCTCCCTCCAGCCTCCCCTCCCGCAGCGCTGGCGTGAGGCCTGGAACAGCACTCCTCATAAACATCTCCGTGCCAGTCCCCAGGTGCAAAGCTGTCAAGAGGTACAACTGGGGAGTTTCCAGAATTGCTTGGAGAGACGATTGTCTGAGAATAATGCCGACTATTTTGCAGATGTTTCTTGACCGGAATTTGAGATCCCTTTATTTTTGTATTGGCTCTTTTGTAACTGGTATAAGTGACAACTGGCGGTATACTGGGCACAAAGGAGAGAAGGCTTACATTGAAAGGCCAGTGAGAGTGCCATCTGATTTGGAGATTAAAAAATAAATTCTACTCTCTGAACCAAATGAAATTAAAAGTCCTAAAATGGAAAATTTCGTCAGTTTTTCGAACAATAAATAAATGATTCTCTGACATTTATTGAGAATCATTTGCCAGGTGAAGAGCAATAGGAACTGAGAAGCAGGATGTGATCTGCTTAAAAGAATTCAGAAAGTCCTGTTCTGACCAACACCCAGTCATCCCCTCACTTAGCCTGTTTTGTCTACATCACAGAATTTATTACCACCTGGCATTTTCTCCCTCATTTCTTTACTGGTCTCTCTCCCCACGAGAACGTAAGCTCTGTGATCCTTGAGACTTCGTCTGTTTTGTCCACAGCTGTATCCCCAGGGTTCTGAACAGAGCCCTGCTTGTTGTAGACTTTCAACAAACTTTTATCAAAGAATGAATCAGTTCTCACCTTCAGAAGGGGCATGCACTCACAAGGGATAGAAACTGAAACCCCCATGTCAATAATGTTCATTTATTCATTCAGTTAAATAGACCTCAAAGCAATGAGGGGCTTGAAGAACTGATGGAGCTTATGGAAGGAATTAGGTTTCCTAGAGGAAGTCATTAGATTGGGCTTCCATTTCCTGGGCTAGTGTGGGGCTGGGGGACAGGGCAAACTGTGGCGCACACATAGGGAACATTGGTTCCACGCCTGTAACTTTGTATGAAATGAAGGTTTGCTAGCAAAGCCTTCATGCTAGTCAAAAAATTATTAAGTCTTTGTTCAGGACATTTCCTGGACCTTAACATCAAGAGCTGGTCGTCTTCCTCTAAATGGGTGTCCAGATAATTCCTGATCCTGCCCTCATAGCTCAGGTCACATCCATGGCATCACCAAATAAAAAATACAGTCTTTAAAAGGAGGCCAATCTCTAATCTGAGAATGATTTAAAGCGATCTCCCCCTGGTGTTAGTTCTCAAGGACACATTTTAAATATGTAATCTACATGATGTCAGTTATGTTTTGGTTGTCTTGCTAGGGCCTTAGGGACAAACTTTCTGCCTGTAGATGGGTGGGTGAGCGCTTTCCAGAAGAGAATGTGTCTTTCCACTGTGGTTCTAGAAGATACCAAGATTGGGAAGAGAATAAGGGCTCTGGAAGTGGGCCTTATACTTATGTTGGAGATGATCTTTCTCCTCTTATAGAAGTGGGTTGTCATATTGTCCAGACTCCAAGACATAGGGATTCTCTTGACATCTGGAGACAGATGGAGATGGAGGCAGGTAACCCGCCTCATAGGGGCCCCTAAGGCCAGTTTCGGATGTGCTGTGCTTTTTCTCTTCCATTCACTTCCAACTTTCAGTAATGTCTCATTGTGCTTTATCCTTGAGTCAGCTGTCTTGTGAGATAGTGGGGAGAAGGTCTCACATCAGCTAGAGTGACAGAGGGGAGAAGAGCTTCCCTTCCCTCTTACCTCCAGGGAGGCTGGCACAGGGTGAGCTGCAGTGGTCACCAGCAGAGGACACCTGAGCTCAGAAGCACCTTGTGAAAGTCACTTGCAGTAGTGACAGCAAAGTAGGGAGGTCCTGCCTGCCTTGGGTACACTTCAGATGGCCTCTGAGAACACCTGGAAACCTGGAGAAATAGCTGAGGAACAGTTAAATGGAGAATTATCACTCCTGAAGGCCAGGGCTGTTAGAGATACCAAATTTAGTCATTAAAAATAAACTCGTTCTAGATACATGCTTAGTAAAATTGAAATTTTATACGTAAATTATTTTTATAATGGTAAGGAATTAGCTATTCTGATTTTTTCCAAGGCAGCATCTTGATTCATGGGGAAATATAAGAAGATTTCCCATTAAAGAGAAGACAACATTGTCAATATATTTAACATATAATATTATCTAAGTACTACCCGCTGGGATAATAGAAAAAAATATATAAAAAATCGAAAAGGATGAGCCAAGATGATAACTACTTACAGATGATATAATCACAATAGCTAAAAGAAAGCCACATGGAAAATGACTGGAAATGATAAGATAATCCAGTAAGAAAAGTGGTTATAAAATGCAATAACCAGTAACTTTTCTATATAAGAACAAGTTAGAAAATGTAATGAAAAAATTCCCATTTAAAAGAGTATTCAGAATAGTTAAATACCTTACAATAAAAATAATAATAAATGTGCAGGATATATGTGACTTGGAAGAATCTTGACAGAATAAAATGGCATTTTCTGTGTTTAGACTAAGAGTTAAGTATTATAAAGATGTCAACTCTCTTTAAATTAAATTATTAACTGAATGTGATTCCAATAAAAAATGCCAACAAAATTTTTTTGGTTATTGTTGAAATCACGTGTGCAAATAAAGATATTTATTATGCAATTAGTATAGCTGCAATAGCCTGGAAACAGTTTGAATGTACACCAGTAGGAGGTTGGCTAAATTATGGTATATTCCCAGAGGATACCATTGTGATATCCTGCTATTTAAAAAAATAAGGGAGCTCTGCAGGCCTGGGTGTGGAATAATCTCTAAGATACATTGTTAAGTGAAAAGATCAAGTTGCAAAAATAGATATACATACACACAAATAACATATCATATCTATTGTGTGTATACATATATAAGGATATATGCACAAATACGTAGATATATTATGATGTCATTTGTTTAAGCACACACACACACTCCTACACACGTGTGTGCTTCAGAGCATCCAAGAACATTTGCTGCTGGAGATGAAGAATGAGAGATGGCATAAAAAGAAGACTTGCCTTTTAACCATATATCCTTTTTATGCCATTTGATATTTTTACTATGTGTATGTCAGCTTTTCAAGAGAAAAAAGTTTTTAAGCAATAAAAGAAATAAAAATATAGATCAAAAAAGGAATGTTTGTTCAAGTTAACAGTATCAAAATGTATATGAGCATTCCCATCTACCCAGCTGGTCGACCTCCACTCAAATCCTAGAGAAATTCTTGCCCGTGTGCACAAGTAGACGTGTACAGGAAAGAGAGGTGTGGCATGGAGGGGGCAGCTAAAACACTGTCTATCTCTATTGTACCTACTGTTCACTTAGAATGTGAATAAATATTTATCATAACAAAAATTCAGAAACAAACCCATCAGCAAGGAGATATTTAACAAATTCTGGTACAGCTAAGTACCAGAAAATCCATACATAATAGGAAGTTGTTAATGTTATTAAGTGAAAAATCAAAATTCAGAACGATGTATGTAGTAGTAGTAATCTATTGTATAAGCACAGAAAATATATGGAAGGAAACATCAAACCGTAAATAGTAGATGCCTGAGTAAACAGTGTTTTCCTCAGTTCCTCCAAGCCAAGCCCGCTTCTTCCGGTCTCCTTCCAAGCTGCCTCCTGATCCAGGCTGTGAACACTGCTGAGCTGGGTCACTGATGTAGCCCTGGCTCCTGTCTGGCCCTCAGCAGCTCTTCATCGGGGTGCCGACCTCTTCTTACTGCCACTAAGGACAGTATCCTCTGGTTCCTCATCTGCAGCTTCTGGTGTGACGTGGCTCCTGGGAAACTTTGCCAGAGAGAGGAGTGATGGGACTGGTGTGTTTCTGTGGCTCCACTGTAGCCCCTACCAGACATCTCCAGGTCCCTCTAGAGGGAACTCTCCCTTTTCACTTTTTACACTTGTAACAATTGGCTTCTGTGTATTTTGGGAAACAAACAACTTATTAAACTGTAAATAATGTAAATTGAAAAAATATCTTTGACATTCCTAAGAATAAACTGAACCTTAAGCTTGAACATGAAAATAACACATGTAAACTGATATATCCTTACTGATGCCTCCCACATCACGTGCAAAAGATTGTGACTGCAGAAGGATCCATAACCACTCTTCTCAACCTGTTGTTTACTTTATTTCTTTGGTTTTTGTTATGCTTATTTTTTCTTTTCCAAAATAAGTAATACACTATTACATGCTGTGTATTTAGTTTAAAAGAATATTAAGTAACCTTGATCAATTTGTGTCTTCACTAGCTACATTTCAGTTTACATTATTAACATTTTATTAGGGGAAAAAACTATTACTTTCCTTTAAACCTTCTATTAAGTTCATTAAAATCGTAATTTATTTACTCATTCATTTGGAATCACGTGGTCTCTCCCTTTTTTCTCCCTTCTCCCATGAGAGAAAATCGCTGAAATAATTTTAGAAAAGAAAATGTGACTACTGGGTCAACAGCTATAAAAATATTAATGCCTCCTGATGCAAGTTTTCAGCATACTTTCTATAGCTTAACTTCTTTGATTTTGCAGTACCTTCTAAGGTACAAGTATATTCATTTAGTACAACCCTCAACAGCTAGAAGCAGTACTTTTTTTTAAATTTTAGTTAATTTACACCAAAGTTTCCCCTTGTATTCCTAGAATAAACACATCTTCTGAGACATATCTGTGTGTTTACTGATAAACGTTATCAGATTCAGAATCCCCCGCTGGAAGCCTTCCCACAAATGTTGGTGAGACAGCGTTCCCCAACATCACTAACACATAATGCTTTATCCTTACCAGGTCCACAAATCATGAGATATTCGGTGAAAATGGATCTGGTAAGATATCACCGTGATGCACAGTCAACTCAAGGGTGAATGAAAGGCAGCACAGGTGTGCGGTGTATGACACAGGCAGGCCCCACCCCCAGCTACGGTGACTCACTCAGCTGGCAGAGAGCTCCCCTGGGATAATGGCACATCAGGAGAACCTCTTGACACTCACTAATCTAGGCTGATAGCATCGTTTAGACGAGCTCAGAGCAGAAAGAATGGCAAGGTCAGCGTTTGTGTAGCCAGGATTTTTTTTTCTTACTAATTTAAAAATAAAAATAGTAGATAACATTTAAGACAATTTTAGATAAATTATATCATAGTTCAGCACTGTTATACAGCAATTTTCAGTTTTGCACATGGCCTTCCATTTCTCATAGATATTTAGCTAGTTGTAATCATAGATGTTCTCTCTTCTGCTTCCTTCCGTTAACTTTATACCACACGCATGTTTCCATGCCTGTACAGAGCTTTTGTAATTATTACTTTTAATGGCTGTGTGAAGGCCACCATTTAATTTTATTACTCTGTCTATACTCAGCGCCTATTATAATATTTAATAAGTCCTGATGGGAGCATAGGATGATGCTAGATTGTAAGTGCTGGTGCCAAAATACCTCAGTTCAAATACAAGTGTCTTAACCTCTGTACCTTAGTTTTCTGGTCCGTAAAATGGGATGATGACAATTCCTACTACACAGGTTTGTCGTGATTAAATGAATTAATTTGCATAAAGTGCTTAGAACAATGCCTGGTATGCGATAAGCGATCAATAAACGTGAACTATTATTATTGATGTATAAATGACTTTGGAGCCTTCGAGTCATTTCTTGCTTTTGCTATTACAGATAGCAATGCAATGAACATCTCTACTTATCAGATGTTTTGCTTCTTTTTAATTATTTCCTTAGATTAAATTCCTAGGAATCAGATTGCTGGGTCAAAGAGTTTATCACAATGATTACCTTTAAAAGAAATTCCTTTAACCTCTGCCCTTGAAGAAAATGTGATTGCATGGAAAACAAATACTAGCTGATACGAAAGAGATGATAGAGCAAAGAGCTCATAGTTTTGTTTGACAACAACAATAATTTAGGAAAAATCCATTTTATTCATAAAACGATGTAACATTATGCAAAACCCCTGGGTTCCATTCAGTTGATTTAATAACAAGTATTTCCCAGTCGGCTCTAGGCCTGTTCCATGCTGGGTGTTAAGCAGAGTATGGAAGAATATGAAATGGTCTTTGTCTTTAAAGACTTAAAATCTATGTAAGAAGGTAAGATGTGAAAGTAGTATGAGACAATAGAACCAGGGGCCAAATTATGTGTTTTTAAAAAATCTAAAATCCATGGCACAAATGCTAAGCATTAGGCATAACCATCTAGCAATAAAGAGACAATATGCAGTTGGCAGTAAGAAAAAAGTGCGTGACCATCCAAATGATAACTATATTAAGCTCTATGTTGTTCTCACAATCTGACATTTTAGAGTTGCTTCTAATCCACCTCAAACCAACCGGCCAGACTTGGCATTTGAATTGCATCAGCAGAAAGCGTTTGCTTTTGCTAAAACACACTCTCACCCTGCCGGTTGGAAGATAAAAGCACTGTCAGACTTCAGCTGTGGGCTTTAGCCAAGGGGGCCCAAAAAGGCTGCTCAGGGGCGGAGATGGCCTTGGTGGAGAACTGTGTGCGTATCTGCTCAGGAAGGGCCTCTGCCAGCTGAAATAACACCATCTCCATTTACCTCGGTTTTCAGGGGAGTGTGGCTAATGTGTATTAAACAACCGAAGTCTCCCACCACCCTCAGTCGTCTCTCTTTAGTCTCAGTGTCGAACGAAGAGGGTCGAACTGCCTCTCCTCTTGGAGATGAGCAAGATTATTGGTTTCCAGGAAGCCAAACTGGAAATAGAAGCAGAGCCCTTTCATGTCATTGAGGAAGACTTCCCAGTCACGGTAAATCCTTTCTGTAGGGGGCAAAACTCACATAAAGGGTTTTCCAGCCTTTGAAAATGGCCTGCCAAACACCGGTTCTTGTGCCTTAACCAGTGGTTATCCAGCTGCCCACTGTGTACAGATCCTCTTGGACTGACAGGCTCCAGATTCCCCCAGAAGGCTTAAGCCTCTGCTATGTCCAGAGAAGGAGCTGCTTTGCCCAAACAGGTCCCAAAGCAGACAAGTGAAACTGTCTTCCTTATATGGTGAAAAGCGCCCTGTCGCTTTAAGGCCAAGAGACTTGGCTGCAGACAGTCCCTGGGAAGTTTGCGGGCAGCCCCATCCTGTGTCTGATCCTTGCAGCTGTGCAGGTGAGTTCCCAAACCTTCTCTCCCCAGTTTGCCCTCTCCAGTCGCTCTCGTGGCGTGGCCGGTTGGAAATGCTATTACAGAGGGCTAGAGAAATTCAGGGTCAGTTGAGATGATGTTGTTTGGAGAAGTTTGAGTTGAAGGGGAAAAAATACAAGGTTACTAGGGAAATGTGCAGTAATGCAGCCACTGAGGATGCTTCTAACTTCCAGCAGGGAGGAGGCATCAAGGTTATAGGAAGCCCTGAGGCATTCCAGGACAGGGCAGGGGAAACAAATTCAGCAGGGGATGAAGGACAGATGTTAGGTACGACAAGGGTAAGTGTGGACTTCTGAGCTACTGGTCAACTGCAAGTTTAAACCAAACATAGGTGGGAGGAAATAGTGCTTCTGCAAATGCTGAAGGCTTTGCAGGAGCTGGAGCTACAGGGCTGACTGCAGACAGAAACTATACGTGAATGTTTGCAGCGTCTACTGGCGTGGAAGGCTGCAGCCTTAACCCTTTGTTCAGCCTGGCTGATTAGCAAGTAGAGCTTGACTGCACAGAGCAAGGAGTGGGGGCTGGGGTGGGGATGCCTGCGTGGAGTATTGAAGTAGGAGACTAAATACATGGATGAGACTATGATCGTGGAACCGCATCTCTGGTAACCCATCAGTACCACCTGCAGCGAAATTTTCTAAGCTCGGCAATTCTGTGTCATCCACAGGCAAAGAGCTGGAAGAAGTCTCGTTTAAACTGATTATTGCTGTCATTTACTAATTCAGTTTCCTGATTTCTTTTCCCCCATGGCCTGGAGCCTCCTAAGATATTAATTGGGAATTCTCTAATAGAACTTTTTAGCAGCTAAATATGCACTAACAGAAGCATGTGTCTAAGTGAAAGGCTGAGATGTATACAGTTGGGGTTGGGATTTTATGGATAGAACCAAAAGAAGTGGGTATGGCAGAGGAGGAGAAACACCTGATGGTTATTTTGCAGTGTATCCAAAGCCCTTTAACTGAGCCCATTCATCAGCTATGGCCAAAAAATGAAGTCCACCCAGGAATTCTAAAAGATGCCAAATTATACGGCTGGGGTTGTCTACCCTCCTGGTTCAGTCTGGGGCCATTCATCATTCATTTGAGGCCAGTGGTTGCTCTACAGTTGTGTGGGGGAGTGAACACAGAGGCTGGATTAAAATTCCTTACATACCCCATGCCTATAAAAAATATTCATTCATCTGAGTAGTCACTGAAGAATTCTTTTTATTATTAACTAACAAGTGCTATAGCTACTTGTTTTCTAAAGACAGAATGTTCATGAAAAAAAGGTTTATTTTATCAACAGAGACTTGTAAGCTCAGGGTTCCTCTTTTTCACTTTTGATAGCTGGGAAAAGGATGATTAGAGCTTGCTGAATAGGAAGATCTGTTCTTGACTCTGAAAATCCCAAAGGACTCCACTTGGGTCTTACCCATTCAGAAAGGCTGATGTTCTGAGCAAAAAAGTTAACTTTTGAGTTCCTAACTTGGAAGAGAGCAGGATGGGGGTATAATTTTACGTCATTTGTTTCAAGCTAAATCCAGAAGGCAGTGTCAAATATACTGCTTTCAAAGCCGAATGCTGCCAAGAAAAACAAAATTCAATCCCCAAAGCTGGAAAATCTCTAAAAGTAACAGACTGTGATCTTTTATAAGCTGAATTAAGGTATTTAAAAGGAAAAAAGATATGGCTTTCTGAACATTTCACTCAGTGACCCTCGATCACATACTGACTGCACAACTTCTTAGGTTGTTTATTTCATCTGTGCCTCAGTTTCCTCACCATTAAATTGTGCATTGTTGGGAGGCACTGTCCAATGAAGTGGAAAGATCAGTTGGAGCTGGAATTGAACAGTTCTGGGTTAAATTTCCAGTCCCTTCATTTATTCCATAACCTTAGGCAAGTTATACAGCCAGTCTGAACCTCGGTTTCCTTATTTGTAAAGAGAGTGAATAATTAACAGTGTCATTAAAATTAGAGGAACCTACTGGTACATAGGTGCAGACTTGCATGTCCTTGAACTTAGTGAGCAGGACGTCCTGCTCACAAGTGGGAACCTTTCTGTCTCCTGTGACAAAAGGGTGATTCTAAAAAGAGTGATGCTGAGAAGGGCAAGAGTATTTTTATTCAGAAGTGTCCCCAGTGCCACACCATGGAAAAGGGAGGCAAGCACAAGACTGAGCCGAATCTCCATGGGCCATTTGGGCAAAAGACAGGTCAGGCCCCTGGATTTTATTACTTGGATGCTAGCAAGAACAAAGGCATCTCTTGGGGAGAGGGAACACTGCTGGGCTAGATGGAGAATCCCAAGAAGTACATCCTTGGGACAAGGCATTAAGAAGATGGCAGAAAAGGCAGACTTGATAGCTTATCTCAAAACAGCTACTAATGAGTAGAAGTTGGCTGTTGCCTTACTTATTACAGAACAGAAGTATCTCATGACTTTACGTGTGCCGTACTTAAATTGAGCTCCTACACCAGAATTCAGACCATGGATGGCAGATATGATGTTTCTTTTGGACCGATTTATATAGATTGACTTGTGGTTAAATTAATAAGATCAGCTTTTTGAATTTTGATATTCTAGTTCAGCAAATGCTATCCATGTTTTCCTCTTCTAAATATATGACTGGACTTGATGAGTAATGCCCAACTATTCACAAAGATGGTGAATGCCATCTCAAAACCTATAGGAAGCTGGGTTTACATTTAAATTTATATGACTGGCTATATAACTATATTTAAAGACTGAGGCTATCCCTTCACCGTCTCATAGCAAGATGCACCTGCATTTCAAGTTCCGTTCATTAGCCTGCTAAAGGCCAGGGCCGAAGACAAGCTGGCAACGTTCACATTATCTTCTCGGTCTTAACTATGCCAACTTAATTAAATTCGCTGTATCTAAAATGTTGCCCTTTACTTCATGAAAGGCATTTTAGTGTGGTTTATATACATAATATCAAACAAAGAATATTTAATACTTTTCATATTTTATAGATGACCTATAAGCTAGAACAGCAAACTTTGTTTGCAAATTCTATGCTGAGTCAAACTGAGTTATAATTCAGAATTGTCTTTTAAGCAGCTATGCAAAAGCACTGTGGTATTAACCTTTATGTATGATTGGTAATGGTGCTTTTGCCAGCTCATTAGAAAGATTAGAGGATTTACACCATCAGGACAAATTTGTAAATTATGTGATCCTAAGGCTTAAGATAATGAAAACCAAAATCACAGATCAAAAATAGATAGATAGATAGATAGATAAAAAGAAGGGGGCAAAGAAGTGGAGGAACCTAGAATCCAGTGGAGCCTCCATAAATATTATTTTACATTTCTTTCTTTTTTTCCTATGACTTAGGAAACCATATTGTTTCTTGGGGAGGAAATGAGTTTTGAGAGCGGAAACCAAGCCTGGAGCACAGCTTTGGAACCCCTGTTACTTCACCCCCTTCTTCCCACCCTCCTTCAAAAAAGGATGCCTAACTCCCTAGGAAATCCAGTCCTAATTATAATTTAACCAGGCTCATTGTTTGGAAGTTCTTCTTAAAGCAAACCCACTTCCACATATTTTAAGTTCAGAGACATGGAAAGTAGCTGGTTGTTTTCCTTTGCTATAAAAAATATTCCATATGCTTGCAGACAATGGTAAGCCATCTTGGAATCTCAGTAAGGGTGGTCTACCCAAAAGCTGGTTTAAACAGCATTTTTAAAGGAACTGTTTTGGTTATTATAAGCCACCTCTTACAATTGTTTCAGTAATAACCAGTTGCTACCTTTCTGTGAAATCTCCTAATACATTCACACACTTTAAGCACGTGGTTAGTGCTACTCGCAGGCTTTTCATCTTTCACTTCAGGCTGTTTTAAGAGTGGGGCTGCACTTTTAAACGGAAAACATTCCCTCCACCAGCTTAGAAAGGTGGCGATAAATTTCAGCAGCAGGAACATTCCGTTGGCAGTACAAATCACAGCACACGCATCAGCTGGGAACTGAGGGCTGTCATTTTTAACTAAAGCAAGGGTAGGTCACTCCTACAGCCGATTTTCCAGTGGTGAATTAACACTGCCTCTGTTAGGAGACTGGTGTTTTGGATCCACACTTGGCCGCTTAAAGTAGCCGTTGGGACTCTGGGCTAGTTCCTTTATGTGTCTGAGCCTCAGTTCTGTGGTCTGCCTCATGGAAAAAATAATAATGCCCATGTGTGTGGCTGTGGGAAAGACAGGAAAGCTGGCAGTGCAGTCTCAATAATTATGTTGGATCCAAAAACCTGATGGTCTCTAACAGGGTCCTTGTACTTTGATAAGACACTAACCGTAAATCTTGTCTACACCAACCATAAATCTTGTCTACACCCTTCAGACCCGTCTGCAAGTATGAGTATGTGTCCAAGAATGTGTGACCTACACTTTTAATAAAAATTAAGTCTCACATTAGGTGGAACCAAAGAGAAGAAGGTGCTGAGGCAATCGTAGATGGTGCTGCAGGGGTTACTTTTAAACAGGTTTAAATTCTGCTGGGTCACACAGGGCTTCAGATTGATCTCACAGGTGGCAAAGAGCAGATATGGTATTCAAACTCAGATTGATCTGGAAAGATTTGATCTTTCCTCCATTCCAGGGCTGGCAGTAACTTGTATGTCACCTCCAATCCATTGGTAGCCACCGCCGGCAGCACTGGACTGGGGAGTCCCAGGTGGAATAGATGCTCAGCAAGAGGAAGTTCTGGAAATAATGAGCTGTACTTGCCAAGGAAGCAGGAGTAGAGAGCGAGGAACTGAGTGCTGTGTATTTGCCATCCCCACATGATGCCTTGTTCGTGGATCCATCTGTCAACTACTAGAATCAGATGAGAGATAGGTATTCAGATTTGTTCCACGGGAAGCAATGAAACTTACTTCCTTTTTCATACCCTTCTCTAAAGGGTGAATCTGTTTTTTTGAGCCTAGATTTGAGAAGGTATAATAACCAGTAAAGTAAAATGAAATGCAGCTGAAATATAGATAGTAGTAACCACCATGGACATTTTAACTTAAAGTGGTAATGACAAGAGAATTGGTTAATTATAGTCTCTGTATGTTACCTGTCTCTCAGTGTGACCTGTCTAAATAGATCACCATATACTGAAATAATCCACTGTGACTTAATAAGGAGGTAATGAGCTTTCTGGTTTTGTTCCTCCCTCCATCACTAACATTCAGTGTGGGATTTGTTGTTTTTAGTGTCTTAGTGCTTACCTAAAAAGTGAGTTTGATAATGGTTTTCTGCTTCTTACTAATATGTACGATGTATGTGATTAAATGATATATAACTTTATGGCATCTTTTATTCAATCAACAAATAGTTATATAAATTTATCCAGACTGCTCTCATGGAACTTACATTCTAGAGAGGAAAGACAGAGAATAAACAAGGAAACAGAGAAGGAAATTGTATACACTGATGTGTGCATAGTATGTGCACACACTCTGTGTGTGTGTGTTGCTATTTTAGATGGGGTAGTCCAGGGAATATCTTTCTGAAGACATGCATTTAAGCTAAGACATGAAAGTGGAAAAGGAGCCAAACGTGGGTAGTCTGGGAGTGGAGCAGTCCCTGCAGAGAAAAGAGCCCGTGCAAAGATCCTGAGGTTGAAGGTAGGCAGGGGGCTCAGATTAAGTAGGCTAGTAGGGATTTTCAGCTGGGGGTGATACAACCCTCATTCCCCTGCCTAGATGGTGTTTGATGTGCAGTTGGTGATCCAGATGCAAAATATGGAGTTGAGGTCAGAGCACTGTTGGCTTTTAGTGGGCAGGACCAGGGATGCTAAACATCTTGCACTGCTTTGGGTGGATGCATATAAGAAGATGTGCCCTGCTCATACTGTCCTGCAGATATTGTCTCTGTCAAGAAATCCTGAAGAGTCTCTAAGGCCAGGGAAAGAAGTCTGAATTTTATCCTAAGCACGGTGAGAAGTTACCGGGGAGTTGTAAGCTTTAAAGATGATCTTTGAAAGATCATTTTGGCTAGGGAGTGGAGCGTGAACTGTAAAGGGACAAGTGTGAATGCAGGGAAATTCAACAGGCAGCTCTTCCAGTGACCCAGAGTAGAGATGGGGGGGGGGGGCCTGGGGATGGGGAGTAATGGTGAAGGTTTTGAGAAGTATTTCTACCGTCAAGAAGGAGACTGCTACATAAATACAAAATGCTATTTCCCATAGCATCCCTATGTTATCTTTTTTTTTCTTTAAAGATTTTACCATTTCGGAATCCGCTGGTTTCCTCTATTGTCATTTAAGAGAATCTTTGTGCCACCAAATTATAGACTTTACTCTGTCAAATGCAAGTCCTTGTCCTCTTGCTCTTTAACCTTGCAGATCCATGTGCGTTTCAAGTTGTTCACAGCTCAGGAAGGTAATCTATTTGATTTGGGCTTGTAAAAAGAGATAAAAATTACATGTGCTCCTTGAATAACAATATGTGATTTCTCTCTCTGAAGGGTCAGTAGGAATTAGCCTACATACATCATTTTACAAAACTAGTGCCTAATCACATGAATAACAGGGACCAAGTCTACATTTTTTTTCGGCTGAAAAAGTCACAGTAAGTGAACATCAAAATCTCTTGGAGAGACCGCAGGCATTTCAGTACTCATTTACTCGGGCACTAAAGCCTTGCAAATGGTTTTCAGGTGCATCAGCTGCTCCCCCACAAAGGCAATTCAGTTTCCAGGATCTTAGAGAATCCCCCTCACTGCACTCTTCTCTCTGCTCCTTGCCATCTCTTCTTACTCTACCCCAGCTGCGAGTGGCCCCCAGACTGCCCTCGGAGTGTCCTTGCAAATACAGAGACCCATAAAGCACCAACAGGGGAACCCATTAGTTCACCTGCAGAAGAACCCACTTCTGAAATATCTGGAGGGAGAAGCATTCTGGTCCCCAGGCTGAACTGAAGAGGGTGGCAGGAGAGAGAGGAGACAGCTGACTTCAGGTTATCCCCACACTGGTGAATGGTTCCCCCGAGTCCTGAAGTCAGCAGGTGGGTCTTCCCACCAGAGTCTTGTGTCCCCAGAGCAGGGCAGATAGTCACCAAAGAAACACTGGGGACTGGATGCGGGCAGGCAGAACAACGCACCGCAGCCTCCAGCGGAGCTGGTGGAGCAGGTACTCACTGACCGCATCCTGCCTTCTGATTTTGAGGTGAAACTGAAGAAGAGAAACAGAAAGTGGACAGGACCATCCCCCACCCCAAGCATATTAAATTATGTGAACCCACCACCCAGTCTGTGTAATAAGCTAAGCTCTCAGAAATTAAAAAAGCAAGGAGTCTTGCTTAACTGTAAAAAACAAGGAAGAAGAAGGTCTACATACAGGTGTGGTCTTGCAAGAGATGGGCCACTTCTCTGCCGACTGCAAAAGGGGGAAACCAGGACCATGTATTGGAAGGGAAAGAGAAAATGTTTTGCATTAACAAATCCTGTCCCAGCTACTAACTAGCCATGTGAATTTGGACAAGGCCACTTTCTTAGGCTTCCGAAATAGAGTTGATCAAAAGTTCTCTGAGACTCTGATGTGTTCTGAGGCTGTAATTTAGAATTCAGCTCAAGATCATGGCTCCCCTAAAGCCTCTTGCAAAACAATCTATCCGCTTCCCCCAACTCCTATTTCTCTCTCACTCTGAGTTAATCCCTTTC
This sequence comes from Vicugna pacos, assembly GCF_048564905.1. Lineage (NCBI taxonomy): Eukaryota > Metazoa > Chordata > Mammalia > Artiodactyla > Camelidae > Vicugna > Vicugna pacos. The sequence continues at coordinate 34,464,361 of NC_132987.1, forward strand.
TCCATGCCGCCCCCACTAGCTGCTCCTGTCAGCACACCTGGAACACTACATCTTTTCTTTCTTTCTTTGCATAGCTCTCTCCCTCCACTTGCTCTTCAGCCCCCAGGAAGGGAAGTACCAATGTCAGGTTTTGTCTTGGAATCGCCAGGGTTTAGCACTATACTTACTAGATGTTCAATAAATGTTCATTGTTGAATGAATGGATAGGGAAGATACAAAAACAGAGGTGAATGGGCCAAACCAAGTTGAAGCTCAAGGGCCAGCTTTTGCTAAAAGCCATATATTCTGCCCATAAGACCCTGGCCTTCTTAGAATTAAAAATAGAGAGAAAAGGGAATTTTAGATATTGTAGCAATAATTTTCAGACATCACAGTATCTAATACCCTATGTCTCCACTGAGATACACCGATTTTACAGGATTTTAGAAATACTAGAGTTTTACCTAGCCTTTATGGAATGTCTTATATTTGTAAAAAGCTGGTATGAAATTGCTGAGTAGAAATTTCCAGATCCCTTACTTTATGACTTCATGCCTCTTGTTCTCAGAAGAAAAAAAAAAGCAAATCAGAAAGTTTAAAACTGCCTGCATCTTGTCTTCATAAGCTTTGATCCTTTCACTTATTTAAACTTCGTAACCATCCTGGCCTCATAATTAGAATTGCTAAAGAACACAGGGAGGACATCTGGGAATAACCCCCCTGGCCTGTCTGGCCAAGTCACCAAAAATGGTAAAACCTTGCTGGTGTGGTGCTGGGAAGAGGGGAGGGGGCTGAGACTGCCAGCAGAGGTGGCCGGGAGTGTGACAAACCCAGGCTGGTCCAGTTCCAGGAGTTTGGATTTGAGGGGACTGAGATCTGGTGCAGTACCAAAACTTCTGGGTGGTGGCCAAACATTTGATAAACTTTAGCCTAAACAGGGAGGATCACGCACGAGTGATTCCAGCCTCAGGAAAGGGGTCAAAAGGAAAAGGGAAATGCAGCTGATTGTGCCTCTTCCTTGCACCGGGCCCCCTGCCGAACAGATGCTTCCGCAGGGCTGAGGCTGCCCCGTCGCCGTCGCCGCAGTGTGGAATGGCCAGCGGTGTCCCCGAGGGATGCTGAATGACGGGTTCTTCCAGAATACTGTACACGAGACAAGAATAATGGATACCCAGCTTCAGCGTGGGGACGTGCTGTGTGCAGTTCAGCCATCCATTGTCGGCAACTGGGGTGGCCAGTGTCGTGAACTCAATTATTTTTAGTTTTCTGGTCCACTGTGTAAAGAAGTGAGCCCTTTTGGCCCTTGTTAGTGCTGCCCTGGGAGCAGAGGAAGAGACCACCTCGAGACCGTGACACAGCTAGAGCTTTAATGACAACTATCAAGCCTTATTCAAACCAAAAAGAGCAGGGTTTTGGTAAGCTCCACGAGGGGAAGACCCCGAGTAGGGGGAGAGCTGCTGATCACAGGGCTGCCGGGGAGTTATTTCGGGAAATGTAACATACATTACACCTCTGTGACTGTTACTAGGGCATGCGCTTGGTGACATGAGGGGACTAGCACCAGTTTAAGTGCCCCCACAGGCCTCTTGGCCAAACAACCTGGATGCTGACACAGCGGTACCACGGAGTAGCTTTGCTCAACCATGCCTTAGAGGAAAACCGTAAGGAGAGGCAGGAGGTTAAGCTAAACTTCAGGATAACGTTGGGAGTGGAAAGGAGAGATAGAGGGTGAAATGTGGTTAGGATGGGACATGCCGAGGGCTTCAAAGGTACCAGAATAATCTGACTTAGAACGGAGAGGCGGGGGACGCTGGGGTTCATTTGATCACTGTTCTTTACACTGTGCATGTGTGTTTCCTGCCCTGCTGTGCATGTATGATATATTTTATCTCTTTATTTTTAATTCAAGTATAGTTGACCCACAATGTTGTGTTAGTTTCTGGTGAGCAGCATTGTGATTCAGTTATATATTTAGACATATTCTTTTTCATTATAGGTTATTACGGGGTATTGAGTGTAGTTCCCTGTGCTATTCAGCAGGTCCTTGTTGTTTACTTATATTGTGTATAGTAGTCAGTATCTCCTAATCCCAAACTCCTAATTTATCCCTCCCCTCCGGCCTATTTTAAAATAAAAAGAAATTAAACTCCCTCCCCCCAAAATAAAGACCTATGGTCTGACTGAAAGGAACTGATCAAGAACTAAAAAATGTTGCCAAAATAAAGTCCCTAAGACCTTCGGTCTTAAAACATTAACCATTTAAAACATTAACCATAGAACCAACATACCTCTCTCTCTCCCTCCCTCCCTCGCTTTCCGCCCACCCCTCTCCCCCTCTGGTAAAATGTTTGCTAACTGGAAAAAATTCTGTAGGAGTGAGAAGCATTAAAACTTATCTATGAATTACATTTGAGAGAAAATATTCTTTCCCCTCCCTTCCCATCCTGCTCACCAGGGAGGGACTGATTCAGCACACTTTCTTTTCCAAAGTTGAAAGGTCACAAATAATGCCCGCTCTCTGGAAGCTGGTGTTCTAACGCAAGGTAGCCGTTGAGCAGAAAGAAGCCTGCTAACGTCAGAGTGTGCTCAGCGGGGCTGACGTACAGTCCGGTGCCAGGCGAGCGCCTCGGCCTGCCCTCGGCCGCCTTTCCCTGTGTCCGTCCCAGGTTCTCCACTATGCTCTGCGCGCCAGCTCAGTATTTCTTATTTTGTTTTGCTCTTTACATGCCTCAAATAGCTCATTTTTTTTCCCTGAGCCCTGGCTTAGCCAAGTTCCCTATATTTGGTTCCTTTGATCTTTCCGTTAAAATCAATCTCTTCCTCTAATTATTTTCTGTTCCACTCCTTTGAACCCCTTCCAGTTGCCGCTATTTCTCAAGAAGCCAGGTGTTTAATAAAGAAATTGGGTGAGGTTCAGGCAGAATCTAGGTAGATGCAGCTGCCTGCCCCCAGGTCACTTGTTGACTCCTCTTTAAGCGGCAGAGATGGTTTACTAAAGGCACGTGACATTCCAGAGACATTCCAGGGCCCTGCACAAGGCAGGCGCTCGGTAAGTCATTACCACATGAAGGAGTTAATTGGGATCTTTTAAATGGGCGAGTTTATATTCCGATTTACACTCAATCTGCCTCCCCATCCCACCCTTGGCCCAGGTCTCTTTCTGCTCTCGGGTTTTTCTTTCCAGCATAATCGATATTTCTTTGACGCTTTAGTTTACACATTTTTAAATTTAATTTCCTTCTGTTTCCTCCTCATCTGTTTACCCTCATTAGTTTAGTTCATGTCATAGGATTTTGATAGTAACCTCACCAGCTTAGTATTATTTATGTTATTCTATTTTACCCCTTTCTCTAAATAACTGATAATCACGTTCATATTGTCTGATTTTTAATTTCTCTTTATGGAAGAGAAGACTTCGCTTCTGTGCTTGTTCATTTTCATTGTTTTTCTAGCCACAGTACAAGGGTCCACATATCCTCTGATTCTGACACAGACTGGGGTTTAGAATAAAGACCCTTATCTTAAAATGACAGGATGTCTGCGATTTGCTTCAGAATCGTGTAATAGGAGGATTACAGGTGAAATAAGATTGCTGTGGGTCGACTGTTGCCAGAGCTGGGTGATGGGTTCGTGGGGTTCACTGTACTGCTCGATTATGTGAATGTTTGAAGGGTTCACACAATAAAAAGTTTTTTTAAATATATAGATGTATAAATAAAAATTGATCCATGGATTCCCTTAGATGTAGAGAGGGAATGCCTCCGTCATTCTCCAGCTATCCCTGTCATCGTCACCTCCTGGAGGGAGGTTCAGCCCTTCCTGAACGTCCACTGTGAAGTTCAGCACATGCTACTTCTCTTCCTTTCTTTCCAGACTCTCGTTCTCACCTGGGACATTTCATCGTGCTGGTGTGTGGCTCATGCGACGCCTCACGTCTGCAACGCTAATTGTCTGCACTTTCATGCTCTTTCAGCAGCCCACTATCCTATCCCTTGATTATATTTTAAATCATTTTTTTAAGTGATGCAGATCTCTATCTGCTGACTGTCTGGCACTCTGGCTAAGGCCTTTGGGTTGTTTTGATGAAGAATTTACTTTTTGTCAACATCCGTCCACACAGAAAACACATGTATATTCCAGCCAGTTCTGGCTTAAAACCCTTCATGTCTCTCTGTCGACTTCGAGTTCAAATTCAGTTTCAGTATCCCTCACATCCAGCTCTTGCTTTCCTACCATTTCCAGCCTCTTTCTCTACTGTCCTGCAATACTTACTCTCTATTCCAGTTATCCTAACTTCTCCCATTTGTGGGTAACATCCTGCTTTCTTACACCTCTAAACTTTGACCATACTGTTCGGGCTGTCCTTGTGTCATTTGGCCTCTGGAGGACTTTTGTTTTTACCTCAAGACTTAATGCAAGCATCACTCCTCTTGGAAGGCTTCCTTGAGCTGTCCACAATGCCCTCTCCAATATTTTCTTCCATTGCATTCTTTGACTACACCCCCCGTCGACTACTTTGAAACCGAACTGTAATCACTGAGATTTTTTATTTCCTTTCTAGACTGGGAGTTCTTTGACCTCTTCCAACTTCTTCTCTCTAGAGCCCAACCCAGTGCCTGGCACATAGTAGGTACTTCAATGAATGAGTAACTGAATGAATAGAGGAATGGAAACCTGAATGCTGTTTTCTCCTTAAGGTAGCACCTCCCCACCCAAGGGCCTTCTCTAGAGGTCTGGGTCAGTGCTTTGGTCCTGGGCAGCCCCTCCAGGCTTTCCCTCCTAACTGCCTTCCCCAACCCACCTGATCCACCTGGCTCTAGCTGTAACCCGATTGACCCTGTCTCTGCTGAGTCCTTCCTATTTGGTGCTCCATCCAGAAGAATGTTGCCTAAAGTGTGAAACACAGTAATTTTTACATGATACTCAGACAAGTGTCTTTTGACAGTCTTGTATTTCCATTCATTTGGAGGGAGGGGGGATTGGGGACATAAAACCTGTAATTTCACAGAGAATAATGCTTAGGATGAGACAAATGTAGTCGTGCCCTGGTAATCAGCCTTACCTAGACCTCATAAATCAGGAGTGAGGTGTTCGAGCATAATCATAAATGTCCCAAGCCCTCAATAACTGAAGCCCAGGCCATGCCAGTTAGAAGCACAGGCAGCCAGGAATCACACCAATAGGAAAGGAGTCCCATCCCCTGAATTCTACAGACACCTCTGTTTTATTCAGCTATATGTTGAAATATTACTTCCTGAAGTTGCTGAGTGTGTATGTATACACTTAAATATAACAGATAAAATAGTTAAATAACATATCTTATAAAAAATGTTTTGTAACAGGTAAAATAGCTTTTGAGCTGGCCAACCACGTCCTCATGGGAGTTCCGATTTTTAGTGGGTTAATACAGAAACTGACAGATCCGTTTCACTGGTGTGGGTCCTCACCTTTCTTTGAAACTACCAGTTAGGACTTCTAGCTATTTTGATCCAAAGGGCCCATTATCATCAATAAGAAGCTTATATTCAGCCATACATTTTATAAGTCAATTTGAGGTATTCTTTTTTTTATTTGGCATTTTTACTTTTCATTTTTAAAAGTTTAGTAGCATTGTTTTTTAATAGAATTTACTATATTTCATCAAATCTAACGTACCATTGACATGTAAAGCACCTCATTATTTTATGTGCTACTAAGAACAACAGAGATGTTGCCAATTATAACTGCAAGATGCCATTTTCTAAGATACATCCCAATTTCAGAGGTGTTAAAAATTATTTTTAGAACTGATGAAACGTAGTATATGTACACTTCTATTTTAGCAGATAATACTTACATTCCATTTATCATAGTGATATAAAATTTCCCCTTTGAATGAATTTAATTTAAAAACAAGTTGATTCAAAGAAAAATGCTATGTAAATAGGAGTAGAGGCGGAATAGCGTATGGCAAAATCCTGGAGGTGGTAGCCAAGTGATTGTGACCTGCGCTAACAGCCTAGGCCCAGATCCTGCCCCTTGGGCCCACCTGTCACCTCAGGCCAACCCCGTCACCCTCCGGCACTATGCCCAGATCCTACCTGAGGGAGAGCCTGGCTCCTCCACTGAGCACGGGGGAGGGATTTGAGCCATACACCTATGCTCAGGCTGGGGAATGTGGCTGTAATTCACGGAAGTTACTTTAAGAGAGTGAAAAGAGACTCCTAGGAAATAGACTCACCATAGGTATTGGAATCATACGGACTTACTTCTCTTTAAATAACAGCATACTCAGAGGCGTCTGGTTTTTGTTTTTGTTTCGTTTTTAACCCAAGAAGTAAGAAAGGAGAGGAAAAGAGGCTTTTAGTCTCTGTTGCTGGGCAATTGATATCCTGATCATGGCTACCTAAATACTAAACACTCAGTTTCACTGATTATCAAACCAAAGAATGGTCCACTTCGATTTTTCATACTAGATTTATTGTTGAAATAAATAGTTGAAAATAACTATGAATAACTTGAAGCAAAATGTATTTCATTGAGAAAGTAGGGAAGGAGCTGATTTCCTTCTTTCAGAAGAGGGAAAGTGAAGAGGGAGGAGGGAAAAATGGTTCGGTCTCCCCTGGGGAGGCTCCATGCTTTTGTGCTCCCTCTCCCCGGCAGTTGCAGGGGCTCTGTGTTCATCATGCTTCCAGCTCCTGCTTCTGCACCTGACCCAGCCCTTGGACTGCTAGGCGCTGTGCACACTTCCCCCAGAGCCAGGCACAGAACCTGCTGATTTACTCGGAGCTTATTCTTGAAGGTTATTGCGAGTCACTGACCAGATGCAATAGAGCACAAGGTCACAGTTATATGGCTCCACTCCTTGACTGCTTTTGCAAACATCATTTTAAAGGTTTTAATGTAGGTGTAATTGAGAAGATAAATTGAACATGTATGCATATCTTAATTAAGGTATCCTTCAGAGTCAGCAAATAACCACATCGTATTAAGCATCAATGAACCTGTTACAGTATAATAAAATGGAAAATTCTTATAATAAAAGATTATTTATAGGCCGTTAGTTATTTGTATAATTTTAAAAACATAATCAGTAACAATTAGCAAAATTGATAATATTGGAGAGGCAGCTGTTTCCACTCACAAACAATACTAGCAATAATTCTATATAGTAATGCCAATTGAAAGCTAAACCTCTTCCAGGCTCTTTGTTTACCCATGTGGGTGTTTTTGTTTTTCGGATCATTGCTGCATATTTTATAAGAACTATTTCCTGGTATTCATAAAAGTTACTGACATCATACATTCTGAAATTTATTCATGGATTAGAATAAAATTATAAGGATAACCAGTCCTGTATCCTCTCTCCAAGCAGATGCAGTGACCAGAAAGCCAAATATACTTAGGAAGTAGAATCACTGGGACTTGGTGTATTAAGTCAGATTCCCTAGAAGCAGAGCCTGAGACAGGGATTTGGATGCAGGTGGCTTATTAAGGATAAGCCTATAAGGAAGTGAGGGAAGCAGGGATGGGGCTGGGGAAATGCCAAGTAGGATGTGGCTCAGATGGCCTGATGAAGGCGGAGGGATAAATTGCGCTGTAGAGGATAGCTGTGAGCCTTCATAGCCAATACTCACAGCAGCGGGGTGCGTAGGGAGGGTTGTGTAGCGGCCAGAACCAGGGATCTGCATGGAGCACTTTCAGCACTAAGGACATCAACTGGTGATTGGAGGCGAGACACAGAGGGCGGGACAAAGGTGGCTCCCAGGTTTGTGGCAGGAACAAGTGAAGAGATTCTTGTATAGAACTGCGACACTCCCCTCATAGTACCAAAAGTCTAAGATTACAGAAGAATTATGGCCAGATTCTTCATTTTACAAGTAAATAAAAATTTCCTGTAGCTTTTATTTTCTAGGTCAAAGTAGCAATTTCATAGGATTAGTTTTCCATTCAAATATATATTAACTTTTTTTTTAAGTTTTCTTTTTTAGACCGCTTCCATTTATTCTGCTTCCTAATGAGCAATAAACCCAAACTAGTTCTAGGACTCTAATAATTGAAGATTCACCTAGCTTCAATCCCAATATTATGTTAGCTTTTATGGAAAAAGTAGTCATGGGCTTTTCTTATGTATTCATCCTTTACTCCAGAAGTCATCAAACTGGGGTCTGTGGGCCAAATCCAGCCTGCAACATGGTTTTGTATGACCTGAGAACTAAGAGCGTTTTTAAAGTTTCCTTAGGGGGAAAAAAATAGGTAACATGTCTATATGACTCACAAAGTTGAAAACATTTACTATTTAGCCGTTTACAGGAAAAATTTGCTGTCCCCTACTTCTGTTTATTATGACCTCAAACTTTTTTTCAAAAGTGTGCTGGCTCAATCTATATTTTGAAAGAAAATCTGATATTCAAAAACTTTAATAGGTGATTTAATGGAACCATAAAAATTACTGGTTTTATAAAAGGATTCATCACAGAGTTTATATAAATTCTCTCTCACCTAAACAATGATTTTAATGGTATTCTTTAACAAATTCAGAATCATTCATTTTAAGGAAAACAAATATTTGTAATTTGTTCTCTGCTTTGTAAGAATACTACCATCTACTTTGTGGCAACTGTAAAGAAACTGAAAAATAAAAATAGATACAAAGGTAAAAAAAAAAAATCACCTGAGATCTTGCCATCCCTAGTTAACCACTGTTAACATTTGGCTACATCTTTTTCGAGGTGTATAACCATTTACATTTTTAAAATGTGGATCACATTGTGTGTATAACAGTATGCCCTCTTTTATTCATTTAATGTTATAATTTTCAAAAGCATCTGATTTGACTGCATTTATTCCACAGAATGAATATGTCACAATTTATTTAAACATCTTCCCATTTCTTGACATTTAGGATGGAGCTAATTTTTCACTATTGTAAATGCCACAGTGAGCCTCTTTATGCATAAATCTAGATCCTCATTTCTGTGTCCTTAGGCTACATTTTTTAAAGAGTAACTATTGTCTCTCCTCCTATTCTGTTCCTTGTCTTCCTTACAAACACAGTCTTCTTCTCCTCCAGCTGTAAACAACGGAGTTCCGACCTGGCCTTCTCTTCTCACTCTCTATATTTGTCTCGAGATGATGTCACCTATACCCAAGCTTTCAAATACCATCTCTATGCTGTGACTCCCATAGACTTACATCACCAGCCCCAGATCATTTTTCTAAGCTCCAGACCTACATACCCAAACACCTTCTAGTCATCTCCACTTGTATGTCTCATACCACTTCAAACAGAAAATGCCCAAAAAGGACTCAGTATTTTCCATCTTTCTGCTCCCATGCCAAAACTCCTTCCTCCTAATTGCCCATTTCAGTAAAGAGACATCGCCTTTCCACTAAATTCCCTATGATAACAACCTGGAAACCATCAGTGACATCTCTTTCTTCCTCCCCACCCCCATCTATTCAGTCACCAGGTCCTGCTGATTCTACCATCTTAATGTATCTTTAATATTTCCGTTTCGCTCCATCTCCCCAACTCTCATCCAAGCCGTATTCATCTCTTTCCTGGACTACTATATTTGCTACCTAACTGGTCTCTCTATAGCCTGCTTTGTCCTCTCCCCATGCAGTTTTCCACTGTGGAGAAAGTTTCTAAAATGTCAGTCTGCTTTCACAGCCCTTAAGTGGCTGTTAGGATGAGGATCTTAAATGGCAACCTCTGCCCCCCCCTTTCCACCTTCATTTTGCTGCCACTTTTCCCGGACTCTTTTGCTCCAACCTAGTGGTTTTCTTTCAGTAACTCACTTGTGCTGAGCTGCTTTCAGCCTCAAAACCTTTGTTCCCAATGTTCGCTCTGCCTGTAACACCCTTCCCTCCCTCTTCAGCTGACCAACCCATTTCCTGACCCTCCCGGGACACACATGCTACCTCCAGGCTCTCTCAGCATCATATCTGTCTACTTTTGGGGTACTTATTACAAACTGTAATCTAAATTGTCACATATTTCTTTCCTCCATAATGTCTTTTTCTCCACTACAATGAAGTTCCATTTGGGGGGCAAATAGTATTTGTCTCTTTCACCTCTCTATCTCCCATTGCCTGGCATGTAACAGGTCTCAGTAAATGTTTGTTGAATTAACAGGCCATGGAGTATAAACTTTGTAAAGATATTTAAAACATAATATCACATAGTATTTCAGAAAGTTTGTATCAACCAATTGATAAGCCCACCGAAAGGACATGAGCGTTCCTTCCATCACATCCATCCTGACATTGAGCATTGCAGTTCTAAATAATTTTAAAATACTTTTACAGGCAAAATATTACCTCATTACTGTTGAAATTGCACTTCTTTGATTACTAGTAAAGTTGAACACTTTTAACAAACTGATAGCCTCTCATGTATTTTCTGTGTTTTTTAATTAAATTCATGGCACAATGCTTTTTATTGAACCATTTTGTTGTGATATTTTGGAAATTTATTTTGATTACTAAAGACCTATAAAACAATGTCACCAAATCTGCTCAACTTCATCTGAAGGTTTGGACAGATCTGGGCAATGCTGCTCCACAGGTTCAGTTACTGCTGAGTCCCTTTCCCTGGGATGATCATATACTTTATCATGGAAACTGGGACATTTTTGAGAATGAAGGAGGGCACCATTAATAATTATGGCAGGACAACAGGTATAAACCAGGACCAGCTTGTACCAGCCAAGATGTATGGTCTCCCTAACTCATTTCCATACAGACTTCAACTCCAGGGATATAGAGCTCAGAGCAGAGGCCCAAGTGGTAATTCAGGGGTATACTGAGGGTAAACCTGCTTTTTGTTCTGAATTTTAATATGGATGGCTTTGTGCGTGCTGTTTAGTGACTCAGTGGCTCACCCTGTTCCTTCCTGTTGCCCCTGCTGCCAGCTTCACTCATTTACCTCACTTGCCTGAGGCTTGGAGCCATCTGACAACGTCATACAACTCCATGATGAGACCAGTGGTCCAAAGATCTCCAGGGACCGCCTTGCCCATAAATGCAAACCTGGTCAGAGGCAGAGCCAAGTCTCTTGGAAGAGTTATCTCCTATCCCACCATGCTGCTTCCTTCTTCACTTTTTTTTTTTTTTTTAATGGAGGTGCTGGAGATTGAACCCAGGACCTGGTACATGCTAGGCATGCACTCTACCACCGAGCTATACCCGCCCGCTCTCCTTCTTCACTTTCAAATGTATTCCTCCTGCTCACCTTGCAATGGCAAATGCCAGCAGCTATCTTCTAATTTTATAGTGCTTCCAAAGTTATGCCAAAGTGACCAGAACACATCAAAGTCCAAGGCACGCAATTTCTGAGGCACTTGATCCTGTGTTGAGGAATGTGCATGTGGGCTTCAGTGCCCATCACTTGTGATGCTTCCCTGAGCTCATGCAGTGTGTCTGCAAACGTTCCCAGCTTTTCCTAAACATCCTCTTATGTACTTTATGCCCTTCAATAGAGCTCAAAAAATAAATTGAGAGTTGCTTACAGATTGCACTTTCAAGAATTGCTAAGCACTTAAGGAAAGCAGAACCTGATGACAGAAAACTTCTGGAAAAAGACCGGAGAGTTTAGACATGTTGAATTTGTGTCAGGGCCATCCAATCTGAGGTATGACTTGATTAGGAAAAGAAGAGCAGCTCTCCTCTTCCAATCTTGTCAGCAGAGAACAAATTTCCTACCAGGGGAATTCCCAGTAGCACCCAGTGTACTGTTTTCCACTGAGCAACTACAGGGGGCGTCATTTACATTGCCATCTATGCGAATGGTGCCAAATGGTCCCTCCTGGCAGGGACCTGTGGTGCAGGTCACAGGCCTCCTGGCACTGTTCAGGGCACGGTCTGTGTGGCCGTACGCTGAGGTCCTGACACCCTCCACGTGGCTTTTCTCTGATAAAGACGCTGCCCCCTTGCTGCCCTTCGAGTGCACCAGTGCCCACAGACTTCAGGGTAACCTTCACTTCAAACGTGCATTCACCTGGTTTCCCTGAGTGCTGTAGTATTTGTCAAGCCAAGTGTCCTGGTTTCAGGTTTAGAAAATAGGTCATTGGAGCTCTCTGTTGAGGGCTGAGTTTTGCCTAGATTTTGCCATTTCATTTTTATTGAGGAAAATGTTGGAAATAAATGCAGTCTCATGGTTTGCTAGAGATTCAAAACATTTCAGATGCTAATTTTTTAAAGAGGCCTTTTCACTAAAGTACAGCTCTATAAATGAAAGAAAGAAAAAAACTATTTTAGGACATATAAAATCTATCTCCAAAGTATCTACATAGACAGACTAATCAGTTAAGATCAACCCGTTGGCTCCACAGAAATATAGAAAAAATACCATGCATTCAACCTGCCTAATGGAGACAGACCTTGGTTTTAAATTAGGGGAGGAACAAACTTTGTATCTCACAAGAAGGAAAGTGATAAAATGATTTAGACACATTTCCAAAGGGTCTTTAAGCTAGAAGCAGCCTTTGAATTCATTCACTTACCCATTCATTTAATTTGTTCTTAATATTTTCTTAACACCATGATTATGCAGTCCAGCCCCCTTCATGAGGAAACTGAGGTCACAAAGGTGGTTAGAGACAGGGCTGGAAACAAAGCCCAGATGTTCTATGTCCAGGACACTTCGCCCCACAGTGCTGTTAAATATTCCCTTGTAGTTACACTCAGGTGATGAAACAGGAGAGCATCTGTGTACCGCATGTGACTCGCATGTAATTCACGTAATAAAGATGAAATACAAACCCCTTTGCCAGCCATTTCTTTATTACTCTAAATGCCACAACTTACAGAAGGTTCAGCGTTAGGGCTAATAACTTCAGAATTGGTTTGGGAGTTTTGCAAATAAATCTTTTCCCCACCAATTCATATTCCTTACGATTTAAATATTTCAATCCTGTCTTTTCTCAAATGTTGCCTTTACAGATTAAAATCCTATAAATAGCCCTGACCCCTAAGGAACATGATCTCATCCCTCCACTTTGAATATTATTCAGTTTCCTATCCATGTCAAAATGAGTATCTCAATCTTAGGGTGGCTACCTTCTTAAAGGATTTGGTTTTGGGGAGTGGGAGGGGGAACTTAAGGCATATAGTTAATAACAATGTGAAATTCATTTTCTGAGGTGTCTACACTCTTCCTTTAGACAATGAAATGCCCCAGCGTGCAGACTGTTGCTGACCTGGTTGACAGCTGAGGTGGCTGACTGGAGCACGTGTGAGCAGAGGGGAGCAGCTGCTCTTGCCAGCTGCCTTTTTCTCTGCATAGAAATAGGCACTGCCCAAGGAGCCTCTGCAGGGCAGGGGACGGAGAACTAATGCTGCAGCGAGACCCTTTCTGACATGTTTTTGCTTGGTCAGAATCCATCCATATGCATCCAGACCAAGAGGTACTAAGCTCTTGGCTCAGTGACTAAGAGCAAGGATTCTGACGCCTAGCTACCTTGGTTCAAATCCTGGCTCTGCCACCTGGCTTTCCAGCTCTGGACATTAGGCAGCTTTCTTCACTTCCCCGTCCTCAGCTTCTTCACCTATAGATAGAGATAATCGCTTCTTTATAGGGTTTTTGAGGATTAAACGAATTCAACGTTACTATTAATAATTCCAGCAACAAATATCAGTCAAGTTCTTATTCCATTCCAATTACTATGAACAAGATAGAAATGGCCCCTTCCTTCACGGAATTTAGAGTATTTTTTCACACTAGGAACTCTTACCTATTTAAGGGTTGTGATGTCAGTGGTGAAATGTGAACACATTTTGTTTTAAATGAATTAGAATAGGATTTTACAAAATAAAGAGTTTTATGAAATGTTTTAATATTTTAAAAATATGTGCAGCCTGGGTCTTGCTATAAAATGGATTCTTGACTCTACTCAAGAAGATAAGCAGTTAAACAGCAACCTCGATACAGCATGTGTGATAAGCGAAGTGAGCATCATGGGAGCATAGGAAAGTCACCTGATCCTCTTCGCTCAAATACAGAGAATCAGGGAGGCCTACCAGGAGGAAGTGACATCGATGCTGAGACTTAAAGGACTGAGTAGAAATTAACCAAAAGAAGTTGGGGGAGGTTGGGCAGGAAGCAGTGAGAAGCCATGGGAGGGGAAACGGGGGTTAATGAAGCCTGGAGAGACTTGCTTAGATTTGCATTGTAGAAAGGCACTCTGGCTGCTTGCAGAGATGGTAGGGAGACTTTAGTAATTTCAGGACACGGTGATCTAGACTAGGGTGGGGATAGTGGGAATTGAGAGGGACAGGACCCTGGAGATTGATTGGGGAAGGTGCTGGTCTGGGATGACACCCACCTGACTCACATGTCTGACATCTAATTTACAGAGGTTGCAGAGGACAAATCTAAGTCTGTAAGCCCCAAGCCCTTGACTTGAGGAACTGTTCCTGTAAACAGGAAGACAGGGCCTCTCAGTCACTTTGCAAATCATCTCTCCATCCTGCTGGACATATCTGTAGACTGTTGCCGGCTGAGCAGTTGGCAGAGCTTCCTGTTCCAAAGTGGGATGGTTCTTGGCAGGAGATGGAAAGTTGGAAACAGAATGCAAACTGGGCTAGCCAGGCACCTTGCATGAAAAGAAAAGAAAAAAAGGAAACCTGGTACTTTCCCATCTGATCCAGAATATCTGGTCAGAAAATAATTTAAAAGGACAGATAATTCAAAGATGTTTCTATTTGGCTTTGAAATGCCATGCATTTTTGGCAATGGATTTACCTTGCCAAATGTTTTCCTAAGGCCTCATTTTGCATTCCCTGAACACAGACCATCTGGGCAGCAGGGGGCTGAGCTGGAGCCCAGGAGGGAGTCTGGGTGGGTGGCTGAAGAGGTCCTGATGTTTGAAAATTGGACGGACACCACAACTCTCCCATATCACCCCAGCTGATCCACACTTGTCCGTCTACCTGTGTCCTGCCACAGAGCAGGGAGCTTTTTCTGACCTAAGCCTTGCCAAGTCACTTGAAAAGCAGCTATCTAGTCCCCAGCACAGAATGCTGTCTACCCACATCTCTGAACACTCACAGGGCCACCTCCACTCCACAGGGGGGCAGCCATCTGACCGAGGGCTCTGCAGCAACCTCAAAATCAAACCATATTTGGAGCACGAGGCAGGCTGTTTACAGATGTTACCATAAAAGACATTTT
The DNA here is from genome assembly GCF_048564905.1 of Vicugna pacos. Lineage (NCBI taxonomy): Eukaryota > Metazoa > Chordata > Mammalia > Artiodactyla > Camelidae > Vicugna > Vicugna pacos. Next base: position 34,479,497 of record NC_132987.1, read on the forward strand.
AAGTTATAATCAGTCCTGTTTTACAGAAGAGCTGTAAAGAGGCCAGACTAGAAGGCCCCCTTTCCTGTTATTCATTAGATAGCTGCTTCCAGGCAAGTTAAAAGATTAGTTTATCTCCCCTGGCTCGGGTCTACCTAAGAGAGCAAAGAGTTGCAGTTCACTGAAATCACTTAAACAAAGGGTCTCTCCCAGTTAGGACCTAGAAGAAATGTCAGGGTGACAGCCACTCCCTACTGAAGAATTCCAAGCATTCCTCTGTTCCTCCATCTGGAGGGTGCCAAGCCAGGGTAGTGGCCTGGTCCAGGCTAGAATTTAGTGGGAATAATCAATAACAGGCCCAAATTTGAAAGTTCAGGGAAACTGGTTTTCTCCAATCTGCGGTACAATTAAGCACTGATTTTCTTTTTCTTTTTAAAAATTTTTTCAGCTTTATTGAGGTATAACTGACATCTAAGTTGTAAGATATTTAAAGTGTGCACCATGGTGATTTTATGTCTATATATAGAGAGAGATATATGTTGTGAAAGGAACCCCCCCCCACCTAGTTAACACATCCATTACCTCACTCACATATTTATCTTTCTTTGCATGTGGGAGAACATTTAAGTTCTCAGTGCTGTTTTTCATAATCATGTCCTACTTCCCGGGGGTTGGGTAACAGTTCCTTCACAGGAAAGTCTTCATCCTTAAAAGGGGTTCTATATGACCCATATCCATTTTCCAGTAGTATCTTCCACTTCATGGAACCTTGTTCCTAAAGAGGATGAGCTGCCAAACTAGGGCAGTCGCTGTGTTTTGAAAAAGCCAGCATTAGTTTCTTCGACTCAGTTTCCTGAAAATTTTAAGGAAGCCAAGCCAGCGCCTGTGACAGGAGCACGTGACCTGACACCCACCTTTTCCCCTCCTTTAATGTCCTCTTGATTGGAGGTGGCCAAAGGGGGCTTTGGAAGCTCGCCCAAACCTTGAGAACAGATTCCGCACCTCCATGCCAGACAGCAGTCCCATCTCATACTTCCTCCTCCATTCCTCATACACACACCTCTCATAGGTCATCCTCAGCGTGCAGCCGGGAGGGGAAAGAAAACGTGAGCTAAAGCAACAGGTTCCACCCACAGCCTGAACTTGGAAGGGCAGACGGCCAGGCCAGGCGACTGGAGCTGGGCGGTGGAGGGAGAGGAAGCGGCCACGAGGAAGTGGAAGGGAAATGATGGTGCATGACCACCCAGCACACGTCATCCGGGCTCCCACATGGGCTTGTGTATGTGCGCGTGGGGGTGGGGGGAGGTCCTTCAAGGGGTCACTCGGGGACTTCCGCGTGGTTTGGGAGAAACCGGGCCTGCGCTTTGGGGCAGGGAGGTTTGGGGTGGGGGGTAATGAGCCCCTCAGAGAGGGCTTGAGGCGCGCCCAGGATATATGAGTGTGTCTGAAAGGTTAAATTCACCACCCTCCCCAGGGCGCCGCCCCTGCTAAGTGGCCGGGTCTGCGCCCCTAGAGCCCCGAGTCCCCTTCCCTCAGGCCTTTTCCCAGCCTCTCCAACCCCATCCCCGCCCGGTCTCCCGCCCCAGTCTGCTGCCGAGAAAGCCGGGAGAGCGGACTGCGCCGCGCCCGGCAGCCTCTGGGCATGCTCGGTGGCGGGACCGGCTCCCTGCCGGGAGGGCGCGTCCTCCCTCCCCCAGGGCGGCGGCGGCGCCCGCAGCGACTGCCGCCGCGCCCGGACCCGACACACCTTTAGGGGCGGCGGGGGCCACCCTGCCCGGCGGGAGCCGAGAACGCCCCCCATCCCGAGCCTTCCGGCGAGCCGAGGAGGGGCCGGCCCGGCAGGCGCGGAGGTGGGAGTGACACCTCTGAGCTGCCTGCGGTTCCTTAGAAAGTAAAGCTCAGCTCGCGCGAGGAGCCGGGCTCCCCGCCGCCGGCGGGGGCGGGGCGGGGCCGGGTGGGGGTGGTCTCGGCGCCCCGCGCGAGGTGCGAATTTAGTAGCCGCCCACCCTCTTCTCGGTCCCCGCCCCCAAGGAATTATAATTCTCTGGGAAAGTGTCTGGTTCTCGGAGAATCCCTGGGGCGGGGTGCAGGGGCGCGCCCAGCGCAAAATGGTTAAAACAAAGTCCATGCGCGCCCCGAGGTCCCTCTTATGGAAAGTGTGCGCGCCAGTGGCTGGGCACCCCCTTTGCTGATTTGAGGGTTAGTTGCTCTGAGGAAGTCTGGTTGTGGCAGGGGTGGGAGTGGGATGAGAGAAGCCTCAGGCTGGTGCCGTCTTCCAACCCCCGGCCTCCTTGAGGGGCGCACCCCAGGCCCTGCGGGCGCAGGGCACTGGGCCGGGGCATTCGCGGCGGGCGGCAGGAGCAAGCTCGGCCCGGCGACTCACTCTCTTTGCCTCCTCCCCCTAGGATTACCGAGAGGATGGGATGGATCTAGGCAGTGACGCCGGCAGCAGCAGCAGCAGCAGCCGCGCCAGTTCGCAGTCCAACTCCACCAAAGTGACCCCTTGCTCCGAGTGCAAATCCTCGTCGTCGCCGGGGGGCAGCCTGGACTTAGTGTCTGCCCTGGAGGACTATGAGGAGCCCTTCCCGGTCTACCAGAAGAAGGTGATTGATGAGTGGGCGCCGGAGGAGGACGCGGAGGAGGAAGAGGAGGAGGACGAGCGCGACGAGCGAGGGTACCGCGATGACCGCTGTCCGGCCCGAGAGCCGGGGGACGTGAGCGCCAGGACCCGAAGCGGCGGCGGCGGGGGCAGGGGCGCCACCACCGCCATGCCGCCCCCTGTGCCCAACGGCAACCTCCACCCGCACGACCCCCAGGACCTCAGGCACAATGGCAACGTGGTGGTGGCCGGCCGACCGAGCGGTTCTCGGGGTCTCCGCCGGGCGGTCCAGAAGCCCCAGCCGGCGGGGGGCCGGCGCGGCGGTCGGGGCCCGGCCGCTGGAGGCCTCTGCCTTCAGCCCACGGACAGCGGGACTTGCGTCCCAGAGGAGCCCCCAGTGCCCCCTATGGACTGGGAGGCGCTGGAGAAGCATCTGGCTGGACTGCAGTTCCGGGAGCAGGAGGTGCGGAACCAGGGCCAGACGAGGACCAACTCCACCTCCGTAAGTTGGCCGGGGTGCGTGCCCACGCGCGCACACACGTACACACCCCGCGCACCGCCCGCACGCGCCCTCCCCGCGCTCCCGCGCGCCTGCAGCCCCATTCATCCTGCCCCGATGGTGGGGGTCGGGCCGGAGAGCCTGCCTTCTGCTCCCCTTGGGTACGGTTGCTCAGTCTCGGAGCTGTCTGGATTTGCAGGATGGGCGGAGAGGAGGGAGGGGCAGCCAGAGGGCAGCGGAAAGTCGGGTTAGTGGAACCGGCGACTCATTTTAATGGAATTACTTATGGAGACGAGGTTGTGAGTCACTTGCCTGAAAATAAATGCGGGGAGATTTTGGCACTGAAGCCGGTGCCCTGCGGGTGATAATTCAAGTCGTAATAGTTGTGGCTTTGTCAACCGTGGTGGGTCTCCCTTCGTTGCCACTGATGTCGATCCCATATATAGGCTGTCCCTGCGCAAAAGCAAGCATTCGCCTGCCCACACCTCCGCACCGGCAGCAGGGTTTGTCCCCTCCCGCATTTAAGCGGTTGCTCCTGAATTTTAATGGCTTGACCGCCCTCCTCGGAGACTTTTTTCCTTTCTGAATCCCGACCCATTGTTGACCTGGGGGAACGGGGTGAATTGACCTGCTAGGATGAAGGAGTGGCTCTTTCCTCTGTCGCCTGACTCACTCCCTCTCCGGTGAATCCCTCCTTATTTTGATAAGGAGCCACTTGCAGTTCCTTACCGGAGGCTTCTGCCTCAGTTCAGGAAACCCACAGGGGGAAGGGTGCCAGACTGGAAAAGAGAGCGGGAAGGAAAGGGGGCTGCATCTGTAATAAGAAGCTCTGGCTGGTTCACACTTGTCTCAACATGTTTTTAGCCCCTGAGAGGACAGCAAATAAATGACTTCAAAAAAAGCATCAGGATTGTAGCCCCCCTATTTATCACTGTTTTAAGATAAAACAACAGTTGTAATTTGAAATCATTAATGATATTCCTAAATGGGGCTGAAGGGCACACAGTTTAAATGAGCTGCTTTCTGTGTGTGGCAACTGTGTGGCAGTGTGGGAGAATGCTAGCTTGCAGGTGTAATTTTTCGGCTCCAGGGCCCTGGGGCTACTGGAAATTGGGTGCGTGCACTTCTGACTTCAGGGGTAAGGACAGTAACTGCGTTTCACAGAGAAATTGGCACGGTTTCTATCAGAGAGAGTCCTTGGCTGACCGAGCCCACTGGTTGGTGTCCCTTGAGAAACTACCTATGAAATTAACACACTCGTTTTAATCCCAGCTGTTTACTATGGCCACTAGCAGGCTTGGAATCTTTCCATTACAGCCAATACTCTCTCCTGTACCTAGCAATTCAAAACAGCCTTTTCCCTTTTAGTGCTGAGAAAAATACCCGATTAGGCTCCCTGGATTTAAACAGTGACTTGAAAATCAATGAATTTCATTTACTACAGCCTGACATTTATACATTCCAGGAAAATGTAATGATTGGGTATCAAAGTTAGGGTTTAATGATGACAATGAGCCCCATTATTCAAAAGTTATTAAATGAAATGTTCTTGAGGACCCATGTGTTATGTGCGAAATTCGAGGTATGATTCTCAGCGCTGCAGTTACACATCTGTCCAGTTGGGCCTCAAATTATTGTGAGGGAGAAAGGAATATAGACTGACTCCTCTCTAGGAGCTTACAATTTAATGGCTTACCTAACCGACCTGCCTCCCCCAACACACACACCCCGCTTCTGTCTTGTTACTGTGAGAACTGAATCTTTCCTTCCTGGGCAATTTTTGAAATCTGCGGTGTCTCCTCACCAAGTGAACCGTTTGCACATGTGGGTTCCTCCCCACTCCTCCAGTTCTCCTGAAAGTATCCCCTCTGGGCATTTCCACCACAAGCCACAAAAATTTGGTTCCATTGATTTAAAGCAAGTATGTGTGCAGAAAAAAATGGGAGGGGGAGGTGGCCTTTGAGGCTATTTAATATTGAATCTTTCCATATTTTGGTCTGTAGTCAAACAAAATTACTAGCGGATATTGGTTTCAAATAGTGTTTTTCAAACTGTAAGTTCCCTGTGAAATCACTTTAACACTTTTTAAAAAATGAAATAAAAGAAAATGTACTACAGTGCGTTGCAGGTAGTCACAGTAAGATTGGTTCTTTACGAAGTTTTGTTTCAGTTTTATGTAGATACTGGGTCACAGTTTAAGATTTATTTCTCTCTGTGGATCACTGTCATAAAAGTTTGGAAAGCACTGATTAAATCCTGTTTACTCCTGCCTGGAATAAGTGGGAAAATTTATAACCATGAGGACCTTGGTGGAATTGATGTAGAAGAGGAAGCCTGCCTTAAAGGAGTTGCTCAAATCACATAATATTTTTGCTCCTCCTTAAAGAGTTGTGTGTAAATACATTTAAACGAAATTAGTATGTGCTACTGGGAGGAGGCATATAAAATGAAAAACAGAGGTACATCTCTTTTACTTATGAGGAAAACCAAGTAAGCGATTCCCATCTAATGACTTGCCCACGCCGTTACCTCTGTGTGGAATCTGGTGGCTACTTCCTCCTCATCAGTCCAGACTGTACCCAACTCACCTGCTCAGGGACGCTGTCCCGACCACCGTCCCTAATGTAGAGTAGGGTGCTCCACCCCCGAACCAGGCACTCCTCGTATATTTTCTTAGTGCTTATCACTGCCTGACATTATCTTGTTCGGTTTGCCTTCATTTTTGGTCTCTCTAGAATCAAACTGGAGTGCAGGGGTCTTTCCTGCGTCTTTTAATTGCTGTAATTTAGTGCCTGAGATGGTGCCTGGGGAGTAGTCAGTTCTCACATATTGAATGAATGAATGAATGTTTATAAGACTCAAAGAGCCCAGACCTAGGGCAACCCCCTTATTGTACAGTTGAGAAAATTGACGCCCAGAGAGGTGAAGTGATTTACCAAAGATCCCAGTAAGAAAACTATGAAAGGGGTCTTGTTCTTTCTTCTGATGCCAGGCAAGCTTTTTCCCTTTTAATGCTTAAAATCAGTTGACACAAAAGGAAAGGAAAGAGCTCCCACCTTCGTAAAATAATTTAAAGTGTTTCCAAATGATAGGTCCCCTCTTGTACTGCCTTAGTGTTACCGACAGGAGTAAACTAGGAAATAATCAAAATCCCATGACTTTATGAGTCTCTTCTCACAGACAGGGCTTGGTTTGAATGGAATAACGTCGATTGTGCCCAGCAAAGCAGTGACAGAATTCAGGCCTCCTCATCCCTGTCCAGTGCCCCTCCCTTCCTCTCGGCTACAGCGCTACCCTGAAAACAAGGACTGAGTTCTCAAAAAGGTATTGAAAATCAGCTGCCTCTAATCCAGGAAAGATTTAGAGGCAAATTTTAAAACACACATTTTAGGTGGGATTTAAAACCTAGGGTTGACCTTTACTTTGTGAAAAATTTAAGCAGCTAATCTCTCTGTTGGTGCAGCGGAGCGGGGTGAGCTTGGATGCTCCTCAGAGCCTGCATCGCCTCGGGTGGCCAACCCCCTTCTGATGCCCCAACCCTTCACCTTGATGTCAAAGCCTTGAGGGCAGCAAGGTCACTTTATTGCACTGCCTCATCCCCAGTAGCTCCACTGTGACTGCACCAATGCCTGACTCTCATGGGGAGGGAAAGAGGTTCCACCCAACAACCAGACCTCCTCCCAGAAGCGCCCCCTCCAACTGGCCAGCCCCTGCTTATCTGGTGTCCCTGTGTTTCTCATGGTCCTGCCCCAGGCCTGCAACATCTCGGGTGTGTGAATGCCCCAGGTAAGCTCAAGGGCCACACACAGCCTCAGAGTCAGATTTGGAACCAAGGTGGCAAGTTAAGTGAGCCCTGCCCCCATGTGTTCACAGTCATCCTTCAACCCCTACTCTGCCAGAACTGGCGTGGACAGTCCCTTAGGGAAACCTGGAGCTTCTCTTCCTGTTTCCTTCTTCTGAGCATAGCCCCAACCAGTCAGCTTTCTCTTTCTCCTGCTTCTCCTGGGTTTTAGTTTGTCACGGTATCATTCTTCTGCCTCTCCATCACCAACTGCCCACTGCCTCAACGTACTCCTCTTCCTAAATGGTCTATAGCTTCACCTCTCTTTCTCGGTGGTCTCTCCAGGAGGTTTTCTTTCCTTCAGAGCCTATGATCCTCTGTGTTTAGCCTGTTCTGCCTCTGGAAACTAGCCCCTTTTTTTTTCCTTCTACTTCTCCCTCCTTTTGATCCTCAAAAAAAAAAAGCTCCATTGAGGTAGAATTAATATACAGTTAACTGCGCATTTAGAGTGTACAAGCTGATGAGTTTTGACATTGTGTTCGCCTGTGAAACCATCGCCAAAGTCAAGATAATGAACCTGTCTCTCACCCCCTAAGTATCCTCGGGTCCCTTGTAATTCCTTCCATCCTGCCCTTTGGCCAGCACTGATCTTATTTCTATCACTGTAAGTTCCCTTGCATTTTCTAAAACTAATGTGAATAGAATCATGTATTATGTACTCATTTTTTGTCTAGTATCTTTCACTCCACATATAATCATCTTGCGATTGATCTGTGTCAGTAGTTCATTTCTTTTTATTGCTGAGTAGAGTTCCATTTTATGGATATATTCTTTTCCTGGTTGATGGACTTTTGGGTTGTTTCTAGTTTTTGTCTCTTACAAATAAAAATGCTATGAACATTCACATACAAGTCTTTGCATGGACATATTCATTCATTTCTCTTGGGAAAAATACCTAAGAGTGGAATGGCTGGATCAAATGGGAGGTGTGTGTTTAACTGTTTAAGAAGTTGGCTGTTTTCCAAAGAAGCTGCACCGTTTGATGTTGGCTTCCTCCCCCACCAATTGCTCTATTCCATCTGTGTCCTTGGGGACTTGCAGGACATCTCTCTTTCGGTGTCTGGGATGACTGCTCCTCTCTCTCTCAAAAGAAAACAATGAGAAAGTACTGGGATTACATCCTATATCCAACTGAAGTCATTACACCCATTGTTCAAAAAAAGGAAAGAACTCATTTTTAAATTAGAGTTCTGGTTGTAGACCTGACACATTGTAATCGCAGTTTTATTATTTTTTACTGCCTGTGACAGGTGCGTTTTCCTTCTTTAATGAGAAGATAAGAATAATTTTAATTGACATGTTAATTGAAAGCAAACTCTCCTGATGAAGTTACTTCCTAAGTACTTGAAAATAATTTGTCTTTTTATTTGTTTGTACTATTTAACTAGTAACAAACTTTAAATTACCTACATTTCTTCCTAGAATGGTACTAATTACAGGTTATTTTGAATGTATTATTCTGTAAGAATTACAGCCCAGTTATTCTCTCTCCATCAATGACACTACTAAAGGGGCTCGATTGCTGAGTAGTTTGTTTCCTTAGTTACTTGGGCTATGTTTAAATTGCATGAATTCCCATTTTTATAGACTGAATTAAGAAGGCTTTATTATTCCTGCAAACTCTAGTGAAGTTTATAAGTTTAATAAGTTATGGGATTCATCAGCCGGAGACACAGCAGTGAAAACATTCTGTGTGGTTTGCACTTATCACTTATCCCTGTTAGAGCACAATATGATAGTGTTAAAAATAATTTTTTTAACCATAACCAGAAATCACCTGGGCTAAATGTATTCTGTGCCTCTACCTTTACCTTGAAATGTTTACTGCCATCATTGTCGGCTTTTCTAATTTATGTTGATTTCTGTTTAAGAGCTGCAAAACCTGCTCTGTCCATTAGCGTGTACTCCAGATTTTAAAGAAATATGGTTGCCACTAAACCACAGGTTCTGAGGCTGTATGTGTGTGTGATTCAGCTACCATCAGATGGCTCATCCTACCGTGGAAGAGCCTTTTGAAAATGTAGTTGGATTAAAGGAAATCTCTGCCTACCAATTGTCTTACACATTAAGGTCCATTAGAACATCATAAGGAAAATTGTCAAGGTGCAGATCTGAAAAACAGATGCACATTTCTCGTCACACATTCGCCAAGCTGTTTGAACATCTCACCACCAACATCACATCACCTTCCTCCATGCCTTTCAGGTTCAGCCTGCACTTTCAACTCCAGATCCTTTGCTTGGCATCCTTGGGACTTCATGCCCAGGAAGGCACAGCATAAGCCCTTTGCTCTGCAGCAGGTCCGATGCTACTGTCCACCAAACTGCCCAGCACTCTCTTCTCCAAGGCCTGCTCTGATTCAGGGCTCCAGCGCTTTGGGAAGCTGGACCTGATCATCTCAGCTCTGAGCAACCTCTCTTCCGAACTTCTTACTCCACTTGTGTTCCAATTCCTCATCCTTAGGTTTTAAAAGGCTCATGCCTGACAAGACTTAGAAAACATCTGTCAGTTTCTGGTTCCAGGCTCTCTCAGTGACATTGTCTAATATCCTTGATTATCTTTTTGTGGCTATGTCTCTTACCTACCCAGCTATTTTAAATCCGTCCTCCCCTCAAACACATACATTCTACAAGCTCAGGCATTTCCTGAGGAATAGACATTTGATGAATACTTGTTATCTGGTTAGTTTAGTGTATTTTGTACCACCTTTCTGTTTAGTTTTAAAATTTGCTCAAATCTGCTACACTATGAACTTTATTAGTGCTAATAATAGTAATTCCAAGTCTTTTCTTAAAAGCTTCTCTAAATTCTGTGATATCATATTTGCATTTTAAAATAGGAATTTGTTTTAACTACTGGACCTTTGCCCCTGAAAACATGAATGGTTTTGTTTTCTTACTTTTGGAATTCAGTTCTAGGGTTTTTCTTTCTTTCTTTTTTTTTTTTTTTGTGGTTTTGTTTGTTTATTTGTTTTTAACAAAAAGGGACTTTGCAAATGCTTTATGTTCCTTGAGCTATTAGGACAGATAACCTTATACTGTCAGTGACTGGGAGATTATTTTGCACAGCTTTTGTAGAACTGGCAAGTGTCAATTATGAAATTGAGCATTTTTAATAAAAAAAAGTAATAGGATTTTCAAGACAGAAAGGATCTGAGAGGTCATCTCATCAAACTCTCACCATTTTCAAAGGAGGAAACAGGTTTGTGGAGATTAAACATCTTCACCCAACTTCCTCAGCCCAGGCCTGACCCAGCCTCAAGTCACCTGACCCACAATTCCCACTTTTAATGAACTCTGTCCCCCTGCAGCTAATGCTACCTTCTTCCAAAAGAGTCTTTGCAAAGTTTAATTGGAGGACAGATCCAGCCTCATCATTTAAGAGCTTCAAGACAGGAAGTAGATTCTAATTTTTATCCCTTCCTAGAAAAGTTTCATTTTACTGTGAAAAAGAGAAAAAATTCTCTTTTTCTTTTCTTAAGCCCATGGCATTATGCAATTATAAAATTGCTTTCTTCCATTCAGACCTCTGCTTATCACTGTGTGTATCCCCACCAACAGAACAGTGCTCTCTCTGGGCTAACAAATTTTTTTTCCCCTGTCATTTCTTCTTTCCCAGCTGTAAGCACTTTTTTTCCTGGCCGTGCACCCTCCTTTCCAGCTCTGGGCGACACCATCCTCTCCTCTCGTGGGGTCAGGGCTGACTGCGCTGGAGGGCTGTGCACGGAGCCACCCCAGCTCTAGGAGACAGAGGAGGGAGCAGCAAGGGCCCAGGCTCCCCACTCTGCACGTCACTTCCATTCATAAATGTGTCCACTGACTCTTAGGCTATGACGTGATGCCTGGGTTCAGAAAGACAGAGGAGAGATCTCTGTGTGACTCACCCTACAGGTAGAAACAGATTTTGTTCTATCTAGATAGAGTTTTCAGGGAATCGTTTATGATAAGCCCCTAAAAAGGGAAAGTAACAAAACCAAGAAAAGACTAGAAAGAAAGGTATTTGTGGAGTCCAGGAGCAGCCCATAAAATCATCTCCACCAGGACATCTGGCTTCATTAGAATATGGATGAGAACTAGGAATGGAAAAATAGACGTCAGGGAAGGGAGATGTGTTTGGGATGTTATGTTCCCTCAAAGATGTTTCTGAGCTTCCCATTTCAGTCTGCAAACCTGAGTCAACCCTCTTTCCTGTCAGGTCCGGGAGGGCTGTAAGAATCACTCTCCTTCTGTTACTAAGTCTCATCAAATCCAGACGAGCCCTCATTGTTTCAGATGTTCTTGGCTTGTTTGTTTGCTTTGTTTTGGTTGGGTTGGGTTACCGTTTCACTTTTGTGGATAATTCTGCTACTTTCCTTACATACGTGTTAAATAGCTGTGTCAGGCATGTTCTGTCACCAATCTCTATCACTTGCCTCGCTCTGTTTTTACTCATGCATATATTTAACCTAATTTTATTCCCTCCACTTGACCTATTTTTCAATATTTGTGTCATTTTAGATGATTCCCATTTTTTCCATACTTCCGTGGTATTTTTTTTTCTATAAAGGGCATGTGATTCAGAAGGTGATGGTTTAGACTAGGAGGAGCCCAGGTGAGAGGGATGAACTCGACCAGTGCTTGTTCAGCCCCAGGTTGATGGTGGTGGTGGTGGTTGTTGTTTTTAAGTACTTGTAAAATATGTTCTAGTTGTCTAACTGACGTGATGTTATACTTAAAGCTTACTGGCAGTGAAAATGTTACCAATTTTCTTCAGTCTAGTTTTGTCTATCAGATTTCCTAATAATTGCCACATGTATTTGTACATTTTACCGAGACCCCTGCATCTCCATCCAAATATTTTGTATTTCTTTGTAACTGAATGACCTTTTTGATATGTCCATCATTAGCAATATCACGTTCATCTTTCTCTCTCTTTTTTCTTCCATTTCTCAAAGTCTTTCCCTAATATTTATGGTTTATGAAAGTGATTGTGAATCTTCCTGAGGATATTAGCATAATAACCCCCCCCAAAAAAGCTTCGATGTTTATGGATTGCAAGGAGCCATGCATTTGTCAGCAGCTGATTTCTGCAAGTTCATCTATTCATGAGTTTTATTACCCATGTCTTAAAAGAGATGATTGAGCGTTCAAAACTCTTCTTTGTAGAAATAGATGTGTTAGTTATTCACAGAGTTTTTTGTTTTTTGGTTTTTTTTAATGGTACAAATAACTTCTATCAAGGAAGTGTGCAAGCTGGGCTTTTCCAGGTGATGCTCCGTTTGCCCAGGTGGATAGGGCTGGTTTTCAAGATGCTTGAGGAAGAGGAGAGAACAGAGCACCACCTCTACAGCCTCACGGCCAGGCCTCTAGGAGACAGTTTTCTGTCAGTGCCTCCTGGACGAAAGCCAGGCAGGCCAATATGTCATTGTCCCCGTGGCAGCACACACTCATTGCTTCGTCCTCTGAGATCCCCCTACCTTGATCTGCAGGCTGCCTCTGTTTCCCCTTTGACTCTTGCCTGTGCAGAGAACCAATTCAAAGCCCATAAGAAAGTATCTCATCTATCACTGGACACCTCTGGTGGTCAGAGCCCCTGGCCAGGCTCCCTCATGGACCACTTGGTGATGGAGAGCTGAGGCCAGGCAGCCACTCTCCCCAGCCAGCTTGCTGTGGCCGCATGTGGGGTGTGGCTCACAAATAGGTTGTAGACTTGCCCCAAACCAAAGAGCAGGTAAGTCGTGGCACTAAACCACTGTAACTTGATTCTCTTTCCTTCTTGGTTTGCCATATATGGAAAGAACTCTGCTGTCTAAAAAAGTTTAAAGGGAATGAGGTAATTTCCTCATAATTCCTGAGATCTCCAGCAGTGTTGTAAATTTAGATTTGAGGTTAGAGCATTAAAAAAAAATAAATAAAAACAGAAGAGCTGTTGTGTTACGAAACGCTGGGGCATTTTTAATCTCGAATCCACCAGCATAATAGCTTGTACCCCCTTCCTCCACCCAAAGAAACAGTCGTGTTGAATTTCTCTCTAAAATCAAAAGGGTCTGGACCTCTGGGAACCTAGCACAGCATCTTCTTAGAAAACAATGGAAAGCCCAATCTTCACTCCTATAAAAATAACATGTTTTCAAATAGTTTCAAAACCAACTTAGCCTCCTGTTTTTCTCTTCATGGCACCGGTAGCTAAAAATTATCTTACTTAGGAAAATTACAATTTTTTTTCTTTGTGCAATCCTACATAATTTTGGTCCATTTTGACCTGGTCTGACATTTTATTACGGGCAGCATCTTAAGTACTCTGTCCTTTTTATTTCCATTCTAAAATTGGTTCCGTAAGGAGTAAGAGAAGACCACTGGGATTTTATTTTTGAATGCTTAACATTATGTAACCAGTGATCTCCTGTTAGAGTTGTTTTCCAACCTACAGTGGCCCCACGGCCTGACCCAAATAGGCCTCCAAGTAAGATCTCCTTCTAGAAGAACAGCATTAGGCAGCAGTAATTTTTAATTTTTCTGAATACCAGCTCTACTATGGTATGGCCATTTCATTACTGGATGTATTTTTCTTGTGTTTCATACGGAAACTCTCAACAAAGCAGGTGTACAATGGTTGTACTTACACTGACACGTGAGTTACACCACTTCAGAAATTCCTGTGCCCTGGAAGCCAAATTAAAATTCTCTTTCATTAGTAAATAATCACACTGAGAATGTGAATATGGAAGGGATGCCATCCCAAGGATGACAAGCTCAGACGCTTCCAGAGACCATGTAGGTGATTAACGAGAGCAGTGGGTTAGGTGGGAGTAGGCCGTGGTGAACTGGAGGGCGGATCCCAGGGACAAATGGCAGCTGTTCCTCCGTACTCCTGACTTGTTGACTTTCCAGAACAGAGTCTCAGGCTTCTGGTACGTCAGGAGAAGCCCAAGACCCAGGCTTTTATGAGACACATCTTGAATATTAAATGCATTGCAAATAGCTTTAGATAAACACATAACTTTGTGGGCCTAAGAAACAGACCTACGGTTCAAAACATGGCCTTGGGCTGCCAGTTTTCCATCCCACACTTAACCCAGCCCTTCATTTTACAGGTGAGAAGCCTGAGACCCAAAGATGTTAGATGACTTACCTGAAGTGGGGATGACTGGGGGCGCAGTAGGCTGAGGTGGGGGTGGCTGCTGAGAGGTTTGGTAAGAGTCTAGAAATGAGAGATCTCAGGGAGGAAGACTCATAAGCAGTGTTGGTCTTGTTTACCGACACCAGAGTGACATTTACCTCCCTTCAATGCTTAAAGTAATTGTTAACAAAAATATGTATGTATATATATATATATAATATTGTATATAAAAAATAACATTTAGAGGGACAAAAATAAGAGATACCTTACTTGCACACCTTCCTCTATTTCACTTTATTTTTCTAGACATTCCATTTCTTAGAATTTACTTTTCTCTTTCATCTTCAAAGCAGGTCAAAAGTTGATTTGTTATTTGGATTCGGGAAAATGTATAAGGATTTATTTTTCATTATTTATAAAGTATGAAAAGGGAAGGGCTTTTTAAGTACAGGTTGCCTTAAACATAAACATAGACATGCATTCACGTACACACACACTGCAGGATTTGTGGCCTCAGTTCTTTTATCTGTTGCACACTTATCCGAGACTGTTTAATTCCAAGGGCTGGTAGTAGGGGTGAGTTCTAATAAAATTTCTTGTTATATAAGACCCAATGAAACTTTAACACTGCTGAATCATATTACAGTTTCATTTAATTGTAACTGTTACTATATAATGTTTAGGAGAACCTGTTGAAAGTACAGAGCTTGGGAAGTCGATTTTTTCCTCCTCTTTAGAACTATTGGCTCTAAGTTTTAAGTCAACAGATTTCAAACAAAGGAGACAAGTTTGCGGTGTTAATTTACTTTCCTTTGGAAATATAGGAAATGTTCGCTTAGCTTTTTTAAAAAAAACAAACAAACAAACACCTTTTATTGTGGAATAACTTCAGATTTACGGAGACGTTACAAAGATAGTACAGAAAGTTTCTGAATACCCTTTACCAATTTCCCCGATGTTAACATCTTAGATAGCTGCGGTACATTTGTCAAAACTAAGAAAAGAACATTGGCACAATATTGTTACCTAAACTGCAGGCTTTAATTGGATTTATAGTAGCTTTTAAAATTAAGAAGATTGTATTAAAACTACCCAACAAAGGTAATAAATACCATATCCTTGTTGGCTGTGGCTTGAGGGGACAGGAGAGAGTTTGTCCTCCATATTGTCCCTCATCTCCCCACAAAGTCATCCCAAGTGAACTTGAAACCCAAATAAAAAGTCTGCTAGTGTGTTTGCCTTGTAAATGCATTTGGAGGACGAGTACCCCAGCTCCTCCAGCGAGGACGCCTCCCCCAAGTCTCTCCATGTAGGAACTTGCAGCTGCCTGCGGGAAAGGGTTATGTGGTCAAGGGGCAGGGGAGGCAGGTGAACACACATGCACACGCACACGCACACGCAGGCCTGTGGAGGGTGTGGCTCCTCCAAGCAGGAAGGCGGAGTGAGGGGGCTGTGTTGTGTCTGCTTTCATAGGGGCTGGAGCCAGCCACAAGTTGTCACTGTCCTTTGGAATGTTACTTGGCTTGCCAACATCCAGCTCTTTTGTTTGCTTGTAGTGAGGGAGCAGCTTTTTGGCTCGGGAGTTTCCCTCTTTAAGGAGCCTGGTGGAATTGCGAAGGCTCTGAGAGCGCGGTGTGGAGTTCCAGCAGGAGGGAGTGAGTTACGGTTGACTGGAGAGAGGTGGAAATGACCTGAGGGACACAGGCCACTCAAGCTGTGAAATGGGGGCGGTCAGGAGGAGCAGTTGGAGAGATCTCACAGACTAGAAATGGCGAGGAAAGGGGTGTGAGACTCTTGTGAAAATGGAAAAGGAAGGGATGTTGGCATGTCAGAATGTTCAAAATTCGCTGACTGATTGAATAATCTGAATTTTCAAAACTAAACTGGTTGTGGGCTCCAGGCACAGTGTTGTCAGCAATGGGAGGAATTCTCAGAAGGAGGGCTTCCCGGCTCTCAGTCGCTGCCTTTGGGTGGCCTGGCTTGGCTGACAGGATCAGTGATTTCCTCTTAAGCCTTGTTCAGATTTCCCAGAATTCTTTTACTAATGACACGTTCAATGTGTTGTGGATTATGATACTACTAACTGAACGTTTCTTTCAACAAAACCCATATAATCAGATTGAAAACCATGTATTTTCTAGACCAAAATGTTTTGGCTAGCTGCTCCAATGTATGTATTCCCTTTAATCTCATTAGCTGCTGTGTGGGGACAGGACAGCGGGGCAGCGCCCATCTCTATATTCTGCGTGTCTTCCTCCTGTAGATGTTCGTGGGTTCACGGCACCAGTTACCCTTCCTAATAGCACCCAGATTCCTTTTAGGGACTTACCTCTTCCCTGCTGTGTGTGATTTTGGGGGGAGGGCAGTCACTAGTGGCTGATTCATGTTCTGGGAACCTCAGCCCCAGATTCTCCCTCCCTTGGCTCTGCTGCAGGTGGAAGGGCTACCCCGGGACTCTGAGCCTAGCACACTTGCTCAAGGCCCTCAGCAGCAGTGGGAGCCTCCTCGCGGGGTGACTTTTCCGAGCCCTGCCCACAAAGGGACCACAGCCCTGGCCTCTGCTTCCCAACCTCCTCTGCCTCCCTTGGTTCCTCAGCGTCCACCTCCAGTTGATTCTGCGGGCTTCAGTCAGTCAGTGTTAGTTTTATTGCTTTCAAATTGGGAACCCTGACTGATAACAGCAGCAGTCTCTTGACTTCCGCCTCAGATTCAAACATGACAGTTGTGGGCCCAATAGCACTAGGTAGACGTCTTTAAGGTGTCTTTGAGTCTTTCACAGAATCATTGGATATCAAAGGTGGAATGGGCCTTAGAGTTCTTCTGGCCCAGGGCAGGGTGACTCATCCTGGGCACAGTCCCCTTCATTTTACAGGTGAGGAAATAACCACACAAGATGAAAGAGACTTTCAGGGTGTCATAAACAGAACACGCCACATTGGCATCCTGCACCGACACCTGATGACTCATCTGCCCAGGGCATCTTGTCCTCACATCCTCCTTCTGCTTCCCTGTTCCTGTGACCCTTGGTACCAATTTATAGGGTGACTGGCCAGAATTTGAAGGCAGCATCGTGGCCTTGGAGAGGGTCAAAGCTCACTGGACCACAGTGGGATTCAGTCTATGGCTGGTGGTGGTGTAACCCATATTCAAATACTGAGCTGAAAGACGCCCTCTGATGCCAGTCCAGACGTGTCCTCTTGATGCAGCTCAGACGTTGCATAAGGAGGTGGTTATCAGCAGGCTCTGAAATCAGACAGACCTGGCCCAGAATAGTAGTAGTAACCCCCTTATGATTAGGGGCATAAAAATAACTAGTATTATGGTATAAACCTCATGTTTTTAATGTGAATTAAAGACTGTCTTCTAAACATTCCTTATTTTATAGAAATTGTGCTTTTATGGCGTCTAAGCATAGAGAGTCTTGGAGCTTTGAAAGGATACATTTTCTGAATTCATTTTGGAGCAAGAGCTATATTTTAAAATTGCTTGTGTGAAGCTTTTCAGCAAAGTGAAAAGTCCACAAAGTGAAGTCTGCCAAGACTTTCCTTAATATATGTCATTATTCTTTCTTCATAGCTTTATTCAGTCAGTGAATATATATTGCACATCTGCTGCGTGTTAGGGACGGCAGACGAAGATGCGCGCAAGTAACGTGCAGCTTCCATGCTGTGGGGCTTCTGGCCCTCCTGGAGCTTGCAGTCAAGTGGCGGAGACTCACGTGAATCACATCAGCACACGAGTGTGGCAGGTGCTGCGGAAGGGGGCCCTGATGCTGTCAGAGCCCGAGAGACAGGCACTAGACCTGTTTCAATGAGAAAAACAATAGTTGTTTCTTACTGAGAGTGTTCTGAGCAGGCACTGAGCTGGCCGCTGTTCGTTTCTTTGCCAGATACTCACCGTGGGGTGGCGTGAACGCTGTTCCTCCTGTTTTCTAGGTGAGGCAGCTGCAGCGTGTGGTGGGATCCCAGAGAGCGTGCAGGTCTTGCTGACTCCCAAGGGCCATGTGCTCTCTGCTTCGGCGGGAAACCGCCACACCACCTACTTGGAGTGTAGCCTCTCTGACTTTTCATCGCACAATAACTGCTTATGTTTGCTGATGGCTGTGGCCACAGCTGAGCATCTGTAATCTCTTCATATGTAATATCCACTTAGTCCCACGTGCTTCTATTTGAGAATTTTTCATCAACAGAAACGTTCCTTTAATTAATTAATTAATAATTAGAAAGTCATACGAACATAAATGCTTGGCTTTTTGTTTCTTTTCTCAGTTTTGAAGGTTCCTGCTACCACTGCTGTGCTTGCTTTTAATCTTCAAATCCATCCGGTTTGTTCAGGCACAGTCAAGAACTCACCCTGCATATTGGCTTAAAGGGGATGTAATGATCCTCTGGTAGAGCAGAGGCTCACAGAGGGAAAACGGTGCATTCCTCCTCTCTTGACACCCAATCCTGAGCCAGCTGCTCCTCATAAAGTGTGTTCTGTGCAGAACAGGACGATGAGTCCCTGAGATTCCAGGCAACCCTGAATGGATGGGGTGGGCTTCTGGAGCCCCCACCATCTGGTGAGCAGTGCACTCAGAGAGCCCCCCACCCCCGACATCCTGGGACCACATTCAGCAGTGGCTTCATCTGTCCAGTAGGTCTAATAAAAGAGACTGTCATCTGAAGGACTAGGAGGAGGGACAGGTTGGGCAGGATGAAACAGGGGCTCAAGCTGCAGCTGAACCCACTGCCTTCTAGGATTTTTTACTTTTATTTTGCCCATTCATGTACTTACTCACTTACCAGCCATTTATTTACTCAGTAGCTGCACTATGCTAGACAGTAAGGAGGCAAGAGAGCTGGGATCTTGCCCAAATGGCATATTTATTTTGGTGAGGGAGGTGGACATTAAACAGCTTCCTTGTTAGTTATTTAATATCCAGGGTAAGTGCTATGAAGGAGAGGTCCAGGAGGCAGCTAGTGGAGGACGGCAGAACGGAGACCCGGAGAGGAGGGAGCCCGCCCGGTGTAAGGTGGGATGGTCAGAGCTGCCCCAGCGGGAGGACTGTGGGGCAGAGGGGGGGTTGAAAGGTTTGTGGAAATCAGCCAGAAGGAACCTGAACAAAATCACTCTCTTTCTTAGCAAAAACATCCCAGGCATTTGGGTCTGTACTTCATTTTTGGAACTTCCCACCACCACTCTTCAAAGCCGTATTTTTAACAATAAAGTCACATTGGAATTTTCTTATAGTAAATTTTTTAAAATTTTATTCTGCAAGGAGTTTCATAGTAGACACAATGCTTGAACTGCCATTCAGAGAATTGGGGTACAGTGGGGAATGGAGCCTTTTGGGGAAAGAAGAGGGAAGAAGCTATTTGAATTCAATAGTGGATTAAACTTCTTATGCTCCAGGAACTTCTTGAGTGTTTTGATTTAAAGGAGTTGGCATATTTGTGGGTTTTTCTGCCGAGGTCTCCTGGATGCTGTGGGCTGGGAATATGTTAAGAACAGAAGTCCCAGCCTTTTCCCTAATAAGCTGTTTGTACTTTAGACACAGTAACCCAGGATGAGGCAGAGGTGCTGAAATGCCAGGCGCTGACAGGACTGGGGGCAGGCATTCTGATGCCAGCCATGTGAGCCCTCGACCTGGGACTTCCTTTCAGAGACCCCCACAGTGCTTTGCAGGCAGGTCCAGGGAGGTTAGAGAAGCTCCTCCCCTCCCCTGCCCATCGGACCTGAGATGATTGGATCTGGAGTCTTGGTTAGGAGCTGACGGGTAATTACTGTGTCAGAGCAGGACCAATGAATTGTCTAAGCTGAGATAAAGCTTAATCCTCTCTTCTACCCACCCACAATGAAAAACTGTTGAATGTCAAATGGGGTTTGCCACTTTGAAGTGAAAATGTTTCCTGCCACATATCATCAAGTTGAACAAGTCCACACCTGTTCGTCTGGTCGTTGGCTAGGAGAAGGAATGAAAGAGAAGAACTGTGTGCCTTTGAGCTAAGGCATTTTAAATACTTATTCACCTTCACTGCAGTTTCCCTTTCATCTTGACACTGTAAGTAATGCATGAGCCTTCCCTATGGAACACCGCCGATCTCATTTAAATGGTAAAAACGTCTCCAACTCAGGCCCGGTGGCTCCACAAGAAACAGAAAATGTTTTTGTCAGATTGGAGCCTAAGGATTCCCTGTAACGTGAGTACCTCCCATTAGTTTCCATCACTGTGTTCCTGTAGCCCATGGCTTCTGGACTTTCAGTTATCTTATAGACTAAATGGAAAAGTAAATGGCTTCATAGCATTGTGCTGGGTCTGAGAAAATTGTCCCTAAATCTCTATCAAAAACAAAACTGCAAGTGCTTTAATGTTAAGTAAAAGTCGGGCAAACAATCTGCATTTGCTCCTTAGTATGTCTGCTTTGCTTTATAACCTAGAGCCTGAACTAGGGCTAGAGGTTATGAACTAGACGAGTATTGCATTTTTTTATTCTCCGAACACCCTTATCCATTAAAATATTAAAAAAGGTGAGCTCAGAGGTCTGTAATACTTTTTTTTAAAAAAATCACAATTATGTATTATTTGGGTTATACACCTTCCAGGGGCTGTACACTTAAAATGCCATATCAGAACAGTTGTGCAACTTCTCAATTTGATAGCTTTTCTGAAAAGCGTAACCAGGCTTCCATAAATGTAATGAAAGCTTTTTTTTTCATATTAAAGGCATGTTATTGGGAGATGGAATGTTTCCTTCTCCCTACATAACTGCACAGTGATTAAATATTGACTAAGAGCCAGGAGTTGACAGCCCTCGGCCTCACACTGGTAAATGCTGATGTGTGAGGCTGAATGTAAATACAGAGCCATCCCCGCGGGGCCATGGTTTTCTGATGGGGAGCCGGGAGCAGGAGTCGTGAGTTATGCACGAGTTGTCAAATCAGAGTGCACCATAGAAGGATGTAATTTGAGACAAGTAATTCCCTAAAAAGCAACCCAACTCTGTCAAAAGAAGAATAGAGTTTCCTAATCAATCTGAATAATAAAGGGGATGCTAGTCAGAAGTTTTAACAAAACATCCAAGGTATCCACTGAACATTGCTGCTTCAGAAACAAAAGAACTGTCTGTCACTGGAACAACTTATTCTTTCACAGACAATGATTACTTGGTTTATACGAAACAGACTGGTTGAAATCATCAGATATATTTCTGTGATACTCACTTGATTAGGAAATTTCAGTACATCTTCTATAGTTTTCTGGTATGTGTATTTTCTTTTTTTATTGTTGTTTTAATCAGTCTGATCATTTAAAACACAATTAGCTGTTTCTCTCCCTCTATGGGCGGGGGAGGGGGTATGAGATGTTTTGCTTAGTTCCTGTAAGAAAACAGTTTTCATTCTATTTTTTCCTGTTAGTAAGGTTTATTGTAGAACTCATTCTTTTTATTATAAGACTTTTAAACTCTGCTGCAAATACCTGGAATTTGTTTCAAAAGAACGCCCACCTGGGCTGAAGGCAGGCTGTGAGCCTCTGCCTAACTTCCAACCCTGTCTGGGTGTGGGTGTGGGTTTGGGTTGTCTTTTAAACGCTAGAATTTGCTGGGGCACCTTCCTCTAATTTTCCAGTCCCTGCTCATCCCCCACACATTCACACACACTAGGCTCAGGCCTGTGTGTTCAGACCTTGGAAGCTGAATGACCATCAGTGGAGGGCCCTGCCCCAGAGTCTGCCCTTGATGAGTTTCAGGCTGAATGGATTCATAGCGAAAGGATGAATCCCTTTCTTCAAATTCTGTGTTTTTATGGTGACTGTGGAGCAAATCCAACAGACTAATTCTTAGTGTTTTTCTCCTCCAAAAAAACACCTTCGTGGCCGAACTGGGCTTTCCAAGATTCAACCCAAGGACTGAGTGCTGTGTTGAAGAGGCAGCTGTCAGACCTAAGTCCTCCTTTCTGCCAGCCGTTGCCTCCCCTAGGGCACTGGGACCAGCTCCCCCCAGCTCAGCCTGAACCTGTCAGCCAGCACGGAGAATCTGGTGTGGTTTCAGTGGAATTTGACTTGGGCTTCGGTAGGTGGAATGGAGAAGGTTAGCCGAGGAATGTTTACCTTTTCCGATTTCATAGAATTACCATCCCTGAGGTTTCAGAATAGTCTAATGAAGATGACTTTTGACCCATGCACAGAACAGCCCCCTCAGCCTGGAGACCAAACCCTGCCTTTGTTCTCAGTTAGCGGCCCTGCTGAGTGTCTGCCACGGAAGTGGAGGGGAGAGCCCGTGACCCAGAGCGCTGTTCCCGCGTCACTCAGGAAAGCACATTTTTTAAAGATTTTTTTAGATTAACGTGTTAAGGCAGACACTAAAATAGGCAATATTTGAGACTAAGTTTTCAATTTCACTCTTTCGAGAAAAACAATGTACTGATAAGAATCTGATCCATACAGGGCATAACAGAAATGGCACGGTGCAGTGGCCGTGCTCACGGCACTAAAGCAGCGGGGCCTGTGGGTACAGCAGAATCTTGAGAGTGGCCTGCCGAGTGCTGAGCACTCTTCCACCGGTGAGAAATTAAACTCAGAAACACGAATCACAATTCCTTGATGTGACTTCCTGCTGGTTCCTCTCTAGACTCTAGAAGATTCCTGAGGAGAGCTTTATTGCTCACAGGAACTTAGTGGAAGTGTCCTCTAACAGTGTTGACTGTTTTCCAAGAGCCCCCTCTCAGGGCCAAATTATCCACTTCCCCTTCTCAGGGCGTTTACCGCGGATCATGCATTTATCAAACACACAGAGAGAGCCTAGGCGACACCGAGCCTGCGTACTGGGGGAAAGAGCAGGCACCCTAGTCCTTACGTAAGCACGTGCATGGAACCGGCGAGCCCCCTGTACTAGTCAGGGTTCTCCGGAGAAACAAAACCCATAGGATGTGTTTCTGTCTGTCTGTCTGTCTGTCTAGCTATCTATCTGCAGAGAGAGATTTATTTTAAGGAATTGGCTCTTGTCCAGGCTGGTAAGTCTGAAATCTACAGGGCAGGCCACCAGGAATTGATGCTTCAACTCTGAGTCCAAAGACCGTCTGGAGGCAGAGTTCCTCCCTCATCAGGGGACCTCAGTTCCTACTCTTAAGGCCTTTAGTTGGTTGGATGAGACTGACCCACATTGTGGAGAGTAATCTGCTTTACACAAAGTCTGTGGATTTAAATCTTAATCACATCTAAAAACAAATACCTTCACAGCAACATCTAGACTGGCATTTGACCAAACAACGGGGCACCATGGCCAAGCCAAGTTGACATATATAACTAACCATCAGTCCCCTACCGCCACCCCCAAATAACTAGGGCATTCCGTGTAATGGCTCTCACACTTAGGCAGGCATCAGAATCCCCTGCAGCGCTTGTTAAAACAGAATGCTGGCTCCTCCCCTTGGTTCAGGAGGTCTGGGACTGGGCCCCTGCAGGAATTTGCAGCTCTGCCAGCCCAAGGTGCTGCTGCTCCTCCTGCAGGGACCACGCTCTGAGGACCACTGGTCTGTGTAATCCAAGGGCTGCCCTGTAGCCTCGTGGTTCAGAACCTGATTTTGTGGTTGTAAGAAAGGTGGTTTTATTTCTCACAGATGGACCCAAACAAACTAAGATTACATGTGAAACACTAATGCAAATTGACAGATTTATAATAAGAATTAAAGTCACCACACTGAGCAGAGCAATCATGTCAGCTTGAGAGGGGTCATCTCCCTCAGGGCCACTGTATGAAACGCTGAGCAATGATCAGGGGGAGCCAGAGAATCAGAGCCAGGGAATGGGGATGAGTGACTGTCTACGCAACCACCCTACCACAGGTCGGTCATGTTCTCAGGGCCCCTGGCCAAGGCCCTCTCTCCCCGGACTTTGTACGTGGATAAGATACAGCCATTGTTTGGAGAATGGATGCTGTAAGTAGACTGCTTGTTTCTACTGGTCTGAAAGAATGCTTCTCTCTACATTGCAAACTCTACTCAACAGTGGGGCTCAAAGTCCACAGAGATTGGAAATACTTTTAGTGAATCATTAAAAATTTAGTTTTTATAGTACCTTTTCATTAGCTGTAACATACACTGTTTTTATGAAAGAGGAACTTGGGCAGCATTAGGGTTTGTTAATGTGTGTCCTTAACATGTTAGGTTTCCTTTCTTGGCTGTAGTTTGAATGAATTTACAGTCTCCCCTTCAAAGGCTATTTCCATCTGTCTTTGCACATTAGGGAGATTTGACGGAAAAAACACTTAAATGTTTCATATTTTCAAAACGTTTCATGTCCATTTAGAAGCCATTTTTCTCTCAGTTTTGGCTTTCTGCCTCCATTGTGCTATTTTTAGATTTTACATTAAGAACAGGATTCTTTTCTTAATAAAGACCTTTGAACCAGATTGTGTTGTAAAAAAGTTATGTTTATAGTGTTTGTTTTAGTGTTCTTTTTTTAGAATCCTGCAATTGCCTTCCTCAGCATGAAAAGTTTGGCCTTTTGTATAAAGATAGACCCTTAAAAATGGTTCTGAGAAATCAGAATGTGGGCTCAGTCTGTACAAACCCTCCCACCTGGCCTGCCTTGAACTTGTTGTGAAAGACAGTTGAATGAACAGCCTTGGCACATGGAGCCAGCACAGGAGTGTGGGTGGCCGTGGACCTGCTTCTGGGTTGTACACAGACCTCGATGCAGATGAGAAGTAGATCCACATGAGTCTCAGCGACACGGCGGAGGCAGGTTCATCCTCACGCTTAACCTTCCAACCTCATTGTCATCAGTCCAGGGTCCAGTCAGCAAACAGAAACCATTCTAGGAATTTCAGGGAGCTGATTCAATACAGGGAGTTGGCTATGCAAGTGAAGAAAGGCTGAACGAGCAAAAAGCGGACACCGTGGTAACCCAGAGACTAGTAACTGGGACAAGCAGCAACCACCCCTGGCACTGAGGCAACAAGCGGGAAGAGATGGGGTTACCAGCACCTTCCTGGGAGGCGCCTCCTGTGGCTGGGGCACAGCCGAGCATGGGGAGCGTCCCGGGGTGAGGGCGGCATCTGGCAGCCACTGTCAGATCACAGAGGCGTCACCCCAGGGTAGGTTGGTGCTCTCCACAGCTGCTGGGGGACTGGACCTCACAGAGCACTGCCCTCCCGCCTCTCACCAGCCAGTCTCCCATCAGTGCCTCCCATGGACAGGATCAGGGAACCAGTGGCAAAGGTGCCTGAGAAATGTGGTTTGCTGAGGCTCAGCCTTAGCGTTACAGAGCAAAGTCCGTCCGTGGCTTTCTTTGTTTCCCTTCCTTCCGATGTTGGTCTTTACTCTCAGTTTTATTCACTTATTTCTATAAAAAAAAACTTAGTATCTCAAGTGAGGGTAACGTTAGTGATAAAGGGACCTCTTATTTATAAGGGACAAGAGAGAAGATCTGTTCTTCCCTTCAGGTGATGCTACCGATGCCCCCCAGTCATTTTTAGGAAATACTTTTATATCAATGAGGGAAACAATCTCAGCTCATTTTTAATATCACATTTAAGTTTCTCAGAGAATAGACTGCTGTGTAATATTCTCATTTCGCTTTGGAGATTTTAAGTCTTGTTCTTATTTGGATGTAAAAGTACGTCCGCAGAATAACCGTTCTGTGTGTGTCTATCTTGTGTCTAGAAAAAAATGACTCATTTTTCTCCGAAAGATTAGAATTCCATGGACGTCACTTTTGCTGCAGTTCCTTTGTTCATTTCTAGAGATGACGGAGTTGGCCAGGGATAGTGTCCTCCTTGTATCAGATTCAGCTGGGTTCAAGGAGCCTCTATAAGGGCTTGTGAAATGCCAGGCTGTGCCCTGAAGGCAAGGAGGCAGAGGAGGCGGGCAGTGGGGAGAGCGTGGCTTTGGGCTTAGGACAGACTCGGCTTTGAGTTCCAGCTGGACCACCCAGGTTTCTCACCCTGTCACGCTCGATTTCCTCGTCTATGATAAGAGGCCGAACACTCGTGTCACAGGATTGTTAAGGATTATATGTGACAAAGCGCTTGACATTGTGTCTGGGACATAGTAACTGCCCCGTAAACGGTACCATGTTGTTGTTTTTGTCATTATTATTATTGATAACCATTCATCGTTTTGGTAGGCTTTTTATATATTATTCAATTTAATAGTAAACTTTGCTTAGATGTCTGTGTTTCGTTTGCACAATTAATCAGCCTTTTAGTTGTTAATGGCCTAGAAGGGAAGTTTTCTTTCAAAATGAGTACTTTGCTGGGGGTTTACACAGCTCCTGTTCCTAACTCCAGAAAGGGTCTGAGGTGGCTGGCTTCTCATTTATCAGGTTTTAATAAGAGAATTAAAAATAAGTAACTCGTTTGCTTGAACCATTCTTTTAAGCCTTTGGTTTTCATACTTATGGGTTGACAGTTGGTTCATCACAATGGAGATGTGATGTTGACTTAGGTAGGGAGATGTGTTCTGTTCCAGTGACTAGAGCACTGAATTGAAATTTTAGAAAGGACTTGGATTCTATTTTTAACCATGTTGGAGATTTGCCCATAACTATAGACAAGCTATTTTATTCTCTCTGCTTGTTTTAATTTTGTGTTTGCCATTGTCTTAATTCACAGTGGTCTTATAAGAATTAATGAGAATATTTATAAATAGCTTATAGCATATATTTACCTTGGATGAAAAGGGCTGTATGCAAACTATATCCTACCCTATTTTTGTTGGTACGGGCAGGGTTCTTAGGGGCAGTTCCCTGTGTATCATAATCCCTGAGAGCCTTCAATATATTCAGATCCAACTCCACCCTAAGATTCTGATTCAGCTGGTACCCCAACATTAGCATGTGTGTAATGTGTGTGTGGTCTGTCTATCTATCTATCTGTCTATCTATCCATCCATCCGTCTGTCTATCTGTCTATCAAAGGAGGTTCTGACATGCAACCAGGGTTGAAAAACACTGGGATAAAGGATTAAGCCAAACTGTGTGCTTGGTTCTCTCTTCCATTGTGTGAGCTGGCCATGTCATTGCTTATTGGATATGGGCAGATGTTTTAGTTTCCTACTGCTGCTATGACAAATTACCATAAACTTGGTGGCTTAAAACAACATATTATCTTACAGTCCTGGAGGCCAGAAGTCTGAAATGGTCTTACAGGGCTAAAATCAATTTGTTGGCAGAACCGATTCCTTCTGGAGGCTCTAGGGGAGAATCTGTTTCCTTGCCTTTTCCAGATTCTGGAGGCTGCCCGCCCTCCTTGGGTCGTGACCCCATGTCGTTCCTGCCTCTGCTTGTCATTACATCTCATTCTCCAGCTCTACCTGCTTCAGACCGTGTAATTACATTGGGACCACCTGGATAATCTAGGCTAACCTCTCCATCCCAAGATCTTAACTTAGTCACATCTGTGGGGTCCCTTTGGCATATAAGGAAATGTAGATTAGGACATGGACATATTTCGGAGAGGCTATTATTCTGCCTACCACAGCAAGAGAAAAAAAACATCAAATCCTCCCATTTTCCTCGTACAGAAACCTCTGAGTCAGCCACAGCTTTCCTTCTCTCTGGCTTTGATAGGCAAGAGAGGAATGTTTTGCAAAGGCTAGAAGTGATGATACCATGTTCAAAAACTTGATTTTATTGATTTTTTTTAGAAAGCTACAATTTTTTAAATTTTCAGGTGCCTTAGGAACCTGAGATTGCATAACATTTGAATTTCAGCAGCTCTGAAATGGTACATTGCTAACATTTCCCTCAGGGAGGGTACTTCCCTGCTACTAAAACCGTGATTCTCAACAAGGTATGACTTACTCTTGAATTTATTCCTCCAGTGAGCATTTATTGAGCCCCAAGTGTGTGTTTGGCCCCTTGACGCAAGAAGACTGGATTCCTGACCTCAGGGTCAGGGTCAAAGAACTCACCCTAGTGGTCGATGTATTTGTATTTCAGTATAATTGATTTCCTTGTAATCCAGGTTTTTTTTCACTACATGTATGTGAAAAACATCATTCTGAGAAGGGGTCCACAGGCTTCACCAGAGTGCCAAAGGGGTCCTCTTGACATAAAAATGATTTACAACTCCCATGAGAGGCCAACAAAGAGGATTCTAATAGAATGATAGATCTCACCAAAAAGATGATCATGGAACGTAGGAAGCTCCCCAGGGGGAGGGGGAACTCCTGACGGGGGTTTTCAACTCTAGCTGCTTATTGCAGTGATGGGCAGAAGGTGGGTGGTGCCCCTTGCAAACCAGTGGCTGGCACCCACCAACAGAGACTCCGACTTGATGGTTCCAGGGACGGCTTTAACATCTGACACAGAAGAAGTGAAGCAGAGTGGGAAGAGCTGAGGGACTTTGGCAGAGGTCAAGGCCCAGTCAAGGAGCTGTAAGTAGTTCTATGGTGCTGGGACATGGACACGGCCCGTAAGCCCATCAGCTCATCCCGCCCCATGCCCTAATTCTTCTGTCAAACACTCTCTGCTGAAAACTTCGTGACCTTTGAGTGAGACAGAACCAAACTTAGACACTTGGCAGCCTAACAACCTCTGTTCCTTCCTTAGCCAGTTCATTTCCTTGTAGGGAAGACAGGTTTCCAGTGGTTGAGAATGTGGGCATGAGCCAGATGGATTGGAGG
This sequence comes from Vicugna pacos, assembly GCF_048564905.1. Taxonomy (NCBI): domain Eukaryota; kingdom Metazoa; phylum Chordata; class Mammalia; order Artiodactyla; family Camelidae; genus Vicugna; species Vicugna pacos. Next base: position 34,508,120 of record NC_132987.1, read on the forward strand.
CTAATCCCGGCTCTTCCACTTAAATAGCAGTGTGATCTTTGGAAATTTACTCCATCTCCTGCCTCAGTTTCCTCACTAAGAATAACTTCCTGGGATAGTTACCAACAACTGAATGGGGAAGGTACTTTTATTGGTTTTATTTACAGATGAAACTTGAGTTATTAAGTAACTCATCCGAGATATCAGAGCTGCTGTTATGGCCTGAATGTCTGTGCCCTCCCCCCCACCTCCAATTCACATATTCAAGCCCCAACTCCCAATGTGATGCTTGCAATTAGGAAGTGGGGCTTGGGGTAGCTAATTAGGTTTAGATAAGGATACAGCCCCAATAATGGGATTAATGCCTTATAAGAAGAGAAATAGAAACCAGAGCTCCTTTCTCTGCCATATGAGGATATGGCATAAAGTCAAGAAGAGGACCCTTCGAAGAACCAAATCTTCTGGTACCTTGCTCTTGGCCTTCCCAGCCCTCAGAATTATGAAAAATAAAAGTCTGTTGCGTAAGTCAACCATTCTGTGGTAGTTATAACAGCTCAAGTGGACTAAGATAGCTGGCAAAGGGGAAGAGCTGGGATTGAAAACCATATATTTGACTCCCAAACCAAGATGTCTCTCACGCATACCATCTCCGTATAGGGGAGTCAATGTGATAAAGGTATGCACTCGCCGCAGTGGTGGCCCAAAGAAAGGATTATACTTCGTTTGAATAGGCCAAAAGAAAAGCATCTTCAGCTGGATCTTGAAAAATGATTAATCCTCCTGGATTTGCCAGGAGGCTGTGGAAGAAGGCCTTCCAGGCAGAGGGACCAGCACATGGAAACTATGGGCACGTGGACGAGAAGCAGCACTGGGGACCATTTGGCTGTGGAGCAGTGTTTCTCCAGGGTTGTGCTGCATCAGATATATATTACAAGCACTGGATATGCAGAATCTGGGCCTCTCCTGGGCACAATGAATCACAGTCACTGAGGTTGGAGCCTGGCAATCTGCATTTTAAATGAAGCAAACCATATGCATCTATGAGGACTAAAGTTTGGTTAACCACAGGCAAAGATGTGGGAGGAAAATACATCATAGAGGGTCTTCCTTGTCCTCTGAGGGGTTTGCACTCAGGTAGAGCCACCACAGGTCACATTTGGATTTTCAGAAAGATCCCTCTGAACACAGTGTAGAGGAGGAAGGAGAGGGGCGTGCAGGGGGATGGTGTCCATGCGGTGGGAGTGCATTCAAGCAGCGAGTAATGATTCTAAGCAAAAACATTCCTGGACTAAGACAGAGGGTGGCAGCAGAAGTGAGGCGGGCAGAAAGAGAAGCCATGTAAAGCATGGTGAGTCACCAGACCGTAGTGAGAGGTGGTCTGTATGTGTGGGGACGAGTCGGGGAGGCAGTGGGGGCGGTCAGAGAGCATTCTGGGTCGTTGGGTTGGCACAAAGTGACTGGTTTGAAATCCAGCGAGTCAACTACTTCTTGCGAAGGAGACTTGCCAGGGTTGAGTGGTCATGCACTCATCCTCCCCAGATTCCCCGGAGGAAAGCAGAGATGTAAACAGAGCAATGACACCTGGAGGTCACAGTGGGGAGAAAGCCATCTGCATAACTGCGGTCCTCCCTCTGTGTGACACATGTAGGTACTGACAACCAGAGTAAAGGAGATTCGGGATAGAAGTTGCCATGCAAAGAGTTGAGAGTCATTGCACTAAAGCAAAGTGCTGATCCAGAGAGTATTTCCACAAAGAGGCCTTACACAGACCATGGAAAGTGACGTAACAAGCACTCGGACAGAGTACCAAGGCCATGAAATCATGAAAGGGAGCTAAACACCAAAACCATGCACTGGGTGTCAGGGAGGGAGATGACTGGAACTGTCTGGACAAGCACCACAGTGTTTTTCTACCAGATGATGTCATTTAGTTAGAACAAGGACTTACACGACCAGCAACTCAATTTCCATTTTTCATGACTAACTGGCTTCTCCTGTTGTGTCTAGTGTTTGGATTTCTACTGCTCAGGAGATCCACATCTACTTGTTCAACCTTAAACCCTTCAAAATTATTAACCTGAAGGGCTATTTTCTTAATTCCTCTAAATCTTGATTGGAAGCAAAGGTACCATCCATTTCTGCAGCATGGAATTGATAAGGTCGTAAGGTCGCTGCATGCTTTTGACCCTATATATTTATTTTGCCCCTATTGGTGACAATATCCAGCATGTCATTGTAAAACTTGATTTTATTAGATGTCCTTAAATTTCTCTTAAGATAAAATGTAGAACTCTTACTACTACTTATTCCTTAAGACTTTCCTTTATATTCTTCTGATGGATTTTTCTCTTCCACTGTTACCTTAAAAGAAATTAAGCATTATTTCAATTTTGTGAAGTTTCTTATTGTAGGCAACATGTTTGTAAGATACAAATTAGTATTAAGATGTTGTTAGACTAATTCTGTCTTACAGTTTTCTGCAAAATGTAAAACTAACTATTAGAAAGTGTAATGTATATATTACACAAACTAGAAAGTTGGTATGGCATCAAGCAAGTTTTGGAGGTAGCTGGGCTGGCTCTAATCCTTTCTATCCCTTCTAGCTGTGTGACCTTGAACAAATTACTTGACCTCTCTGTGAGTTGACTTCTACATCTATGAAATGGGGGTATTAATAGTACCTGACTTCAGGGTTGTTAGAGGGTTAATTTGTGATGTGTGTACCTGACCCATAATTAGTGTGTTATTTTTCTTTATCATCGTCATCATTTACTCCATTTTCATAACAGTTGAACAGGACTTATTTTTCCAGGGGCCTAGTGCAGTCTTTTACACCTGGTTGGCTCTTAACAAATGAACAAATCTGAACTTTTGAATTAGAATGATCGTGAGCTAAAACAGAAAGTGATTTAAAGATCCTTTCCTTTGGGGGGTAGGATATAGCGCAAGTGCTAGAGCATGTGCTTAGCATGCACAAGGTCCTGGGTTCAATACCCAGTTCCCCTCTAAAATTAAATAGGTAAGTAAATAAACCAAATTACCTCCCCTCACCTAAAAGTAAATAACAAAAATAAAATAAATTTAAAAAAAATCCATTCCTTGACTTTGTGAGCCTTTTGTGTTTAGTGATAGTCACAGAGCTTCTGGAATTTTCCGTTTAGTTTCCACTCATGGCCTCATACATGCAATGAGAAAGGTTGGGTAATAGAGGGAGACGCTGGGCAGGGCAATTATTTGACCTACATTCCTTCACTCTGGTGTTCAAGAGGCTTTATTCGCAGTCTTGACTAACAGCAAACATTCCATCTCCTCCGGCGTGCCTTCTTGCTGAGGTAACAGATGCGAGCCAAGCCCGTGGAGAGCACTCAGGCACACGTGTACTGCCCAGGCTGCTCTCCTGGAAAAAGCAGACCAGGTGCCACCCCACGGCGCAGCGCCGGGGAAGCAGGCTCGGGTCTGCTGACTCTGAACCCTCACCCTGGGCCAGTGACTTAGCCTCTCTGAGGCTCAGCTTTCTCACCCTCGAGATCTTGAAAATGGGGGGTTACAGACAGCATGGCGCCAAACCTGGCACAGAAGAAAACATATTTATCCAGTGGAAGTCTCACTACCTCCTCTGTGCCAGCCCCTCCTTAAGCCAGGTGCCAGGGACACAGGTGACCCAGGTCACAAGACCAACTGCCTGACAGTGTTAACTGGCCAGCAAACAGACCGCCCTACAGAGGGGCTCAGTAAGCACAGTGAGGGAATAAAGGGCGGTGGTGAGAGCGCATGAAGACGGAAGCTGGGACCTGATGGGTGAGTTAGGGGGTTGCCCCCCAGCCTGATGGAGAGGGGAGGAGGGTGTGCGGGAGAGCACTGGGCACAGAGAAGGTCAGTAAGGCTGGCCAGGGCAGGGTGGATCGGCTGGGGCCTCATTAAAAAGTTTAGACTTTAGGCAGATCTATAGAGGAAGGAAGTATATTGATCATTGCCTAAATTTGAGGGTGGGAGGAATGGGAGTGACCACTAATGGGTTTCCTTTGAGGTTGCTGAAAACATTCTACACCTAGGTTGCAGTGATAGTTGTACATCTCTGTGAATGTGCTAAAAACCATTCATTGTTCACTGTATGTGAGAAATTTGTATGGTATGTGAATTCTATCTTAATAACGTTGTTTCTAAAAATGAAAAAAATTGGACTTTATCCTAAGAATAATGAGAAACCTATGGCAGGATTTTAAGCAAAGAAGTGATACCATAGATTTGGATTCTAGAAAGACAACTCAAGGTAGAGATTGGAGCTACCCTGAGGCCTGGAGTCTGACTCAGCTGAGAGGTGTTGGAGGTCTTCTAGACGAGAGACAGCAGAGGCCTGGTCTTGCAAAGAGGAGGCTTCCAGGGAGAACATAGTGGAGCTTTCATTCACTTATCCCACACGTATTAATTCAGCATCTATTATGTGCCACGTACTGTTCTAACCGCCTAGGCTACTGTAGTGAATAAAGGCTCACGGAGTTCCACTCAGCATATAACACAAATGAATACAAATGAAACACATGTAACACTCTGATTTTATGACCAAGTTGATGCCCCCCCCCTCCCCGATCCCACTTTGAGAAGGGGAGGTCAAGCAGACTTGAGCAGGTGTGTCTCAGGCCAACCTCCTGGTGCCCAGGGTCAGGGCACATCTCAGACCACAAGAATGGCACACCTGTCCCAATAGCCAGTCTCCTGTTCTCCTCCAGGAGCTCCTCTTGCAGCTGTCCCTCAGTCCCTAACAGACACAGAAAAGGGGCCAGTTCAAAGCTTCTCAAAGCCAGGGTCGCAAACTCAAAAGCCTTCAGGGGTGGAGTATCATTACTGGCTTTATGTTACACAGATGGTGTCCGGCGCTAGAAAGTGAACTTTGCAATGAGTCTGCTGGGTCTGAGGAACATGGCCCTCTGTAGTCATTGCTGCCGCGAGGCTACATGGCAGTGGTTCTCACGTGTGGCCTTCAGTGACTGGTGGGCCTTGGGGAGCCCAGTGACAGAAGGAGAATGGAACATGCCAGAACTTTCTTTTGTTGCTCCAGGCCCATGACCTGCACCTGCATGGTCTTCCTTTGCACACAAGGCAGACGTGTGTATGTGCAGACCCAGATACCTTCAATCGTATGTGCAAATTCCTATGTCTTCAGTACGGGCCAGGCCAGTCTCTAAGGGAGGCCCCCCACTCATGCAGAGAGTAGACTTAACCTAAGGGGACAGAGATAGCGTTGTGCATTGTGCACAGCCACCTGGGTGCTGAAATGCACATCACGGGATTTTTATGTGAAAATTCCCCTTTATTTTAAGTCCATTTTTAAATCCATTTTTTAAAGCATTTTAAGTTTGTAATCATTTGTGGGCTGGATTCTCCCTTTATCTTTTCCACAGCTGCCCTGCAAAACCCTCTAATTCTGGCATCTACTTTTCTTCACTTTTCATTCCCCCACTGAGTCCTTTAGTACCTCAGGATGTCCAATAGTAGTAACTCAAAATTGGTCAAAATGTTCTTGCATTTATACAAAGTTATATACAAAAGTAAGTTTGTGTACGAAAGATTTTATATAAGAAAGACTTGTCAGTTGGGGACAGTGGCTGGTACAACAAGTAAGATACAGTTGTGAATGTTTTTCTAAGGGGTGAAATTTCTGAATTCTAGTCAACTTACAAACACGTGTTATAGAACACAAACATTTATAAATAAAGAAAGTACACGCAGATGTGTTAAGTATATATTAACACATAGTACATATGAGTACTTATTTTAGGAATTGTCAGATACTGTTTCCTGAATCAAATGATGAGGACTACTTAAAGTTAAAAAGAAAGAAAATCAAAATATTCTGCATGGATATTTTGTTTTCACTTTTATGGTAAGCAGTTAGGTAAACAGGTGCCTCTACTCTGGCATTATATAGCTTTAGATTACTTTTTAAATGAAATACAAGTTTTTAGGAAGGAGCATATGTTTCGTACCTCATTTTTGATTGAAATCTTTTTCTTTCTAAAAATCAAGGTATTTTTCCTAAAAGAACTAATCGATTTGATCACTACTACTATAGTTGTATGTATCTTACAATTTTATAAATTTCTTTCACACACAGTATCCTTATAATCACTTTCTCATATTTTATTTACATCCTTAGAAACGTCTCTAGGAGGTAGAAAAAACAGATTTCACTGCAATAATGAAAATAAAACATTTGGTGCAGTGCCTGACACTTGATAATCATAAAACATGCCAACAATTGTTATTGTTACAATTAATAGTATCACTGTTGTTCTTATAAACCTGACTGGCATTTTTTTTAATTGAAGTACAGTCGGTTACAATGTGTCAATTTCTGATATACAGCACAATGTCCTAGTCATGCATTTTCATGTTATTTTTCATTAAAGATTATTACAAGACTTTGAATATAGTTCCCTGTGCTATATAGAAAAAACTTTTTTTTAAATCTATTTTTATATATAGTGGTTAACATTTGCAAATCTCAAACTCCCAAATTTGTCCCTTACCAGCCCCCTTTCCCTGGTAACCATAAGATTATTTACTATGTCTTCGAATCTGTTTCTGTTTTGTAGAGGAGTTCATAGTATCTTTTCTTTTTTTAAGATTCCACATATGAGTGATATCAGATGGTATTTTTCTTTCTCTTTCTGGCTTATTTCACTTAGAATGACAATCTCTAAGTCATTCTATGTTGCTGCAAATGGCATTATTTTATTCTTTTTTATGGCTGAGTAGTATTCCACTGTTTAAATATACCACGACTTCTTTATCCAGTCATCTGTCGATGGACATTTAGGTTGCTTCCATGTCTTGGCTATTGTATATGGTGCTGCTATGAACATTAGAGTTTCATGTATCTTTTTGAATTAGAGTTCCCTCCAGATATATACCCATAAGTGGGATTGCTGGATCATAGGGTAAGTCTATTTTGGACTTTTGAGGAATCTACATACTTTTTTCCATAATGGCCGCACCAAGCTACATTCACATCAGCAGTGTTGGAAGGTTCCCTTTTCTCCACACTCTCTCCAGCATTTATTGTTCATGGACTTTTTCTTTTCTCTTTTTTTTAATTGAAGCACAATCAGTTACAATATGTCAATTTCTGGTATACAGCACCATGTTCCAGCCATGTATATACATACATATGTTCTTTTTCATATCCTCATTCATGGCCTTTTGAATGATGACCATTTCTGACTGGTACGAGATGATACCTTATTGTAGTTTTGATTTGCATTTCTCTGATAATTAGTGATATTGAACATTTTTTCATGTGCCTATTGGCCATTTGTATGTCTTCATTGGAAAATTGCTTGTTTAGGTCTTCTGCCCATTTTTGGATTGGGTTGTTTGGTTTTGTTGTTGTTGTTGTTAAGTTGTATGAGTTGTTTATATATACTGGAAATTAAGCCTTTGTCAGTCATATCATTTGCAAATATTTTCTCACATTCTGTAGGTTGTCATTTTGTTTTGCTTATGGTTTCCTTTGCTGTGTAAAAGCTTATAGTTTTAATTAGGTTCCATTTGTTTATTTTTGCTCTTATTTTTATTGCCTGGGTAGACTGCCCTAAGAGAACATTGCTAAGATTTATGTTAAAATGTTTTGTCTACGTTTTCTTCTAGGAGGTTTATCATGTCTTGTCTTATATTTAAGTCTTTAACTCATTTTGAGTTTATTTTTGTGTATGGTGTGAGGGAGTGTTCTAACTTCAGTGATTTACATGCAGGTGTCCAGTTTTCCCCACACCATTTGCTGAAGAAACTGTCTTTTTTCTGTTGTATATTCTTGCCTCCTTTGCTGATTGACAGTTGAAGAAACTGAGTCTTAAGTAATAAGTCCCAAGAGGGTTATAGATACAGTTCTACTGACCTAAACTCCATAGACTTTCATTTATAACAAAAAAAAACCTAAAGAACAAACAAAAAGAAGCCTTTGTTACTACAGTACCTATTTATATGCTAGGCGCATTGCACATATTAGCTCATTTGATTTTTTTTGCAAGTACTGTATGAGATTTCATTTTATAGTTAAAGAAACTGGAGCTAATAAGGGGTTAAATCACTTACCAAGGTCACAAGTTAAGTGGCAAATCCAGAAAGTCTGCTCCTAGGTCTGAAGCCAAAACCCCTGACCATCTTCTGGAGCCCACTGTCTCCTACTACATTGTGTCTAATTGATGCTTAGAGAAGTAACAGGTATTTTATTTTTAACTGATAGTAAGCATTTGAGAGCTTTTTGTCACCAAGAAAATAGTCTTCATTTCATAAAATTGTCAGCTAAGGTAGGAGAAAGCAGTCATCTTGAATAGATAGGGTTTTCTGTAAAATAAACAAGAAGGTTTTGTTCTTGGTTTAAAACAAAAATCTCTATTTCTTTCCGTGTCTGGGAGGTGACCTTTCTGATGTTACACCGTGGATAGAATTCATTCTGTGGGATGTGAGTGGGATTTGGGGAGTATGGTGGAAATGACTGATGAATCTATACCCCATTTGTAAGCAGCCTGTCTCGTTAAAAACAATGCCATTCTGATATCACAGATGAATGGAGAAAATATAAACAATGGTTATAGGAAAATATCTGTTCAGATTAGGTTTAGCAATGAGTGACCAGAAAACACCCAAAATGCCAGTACCTCATATCAGATAGAATTTTATTTCCCGTGCGTATAAAAGAAGTGTGGAGGTCAGAATCTAAGGAGGTTCAAGGTGACTGAAGGTTATTTTCTGTTTTGCTGCTCCGTCATCCAGTTCATGGCTTTCTGCCTCCTGGTCCAGCTGGCTGCTTAAGCACTTACTATCATGTTGTAATCTGGCCAGTGGAAAAGAGGAAGGGCACATGTCCCTTCCTTTAAGGACACTTTCCAGAAGTCACACATGACACCTTTGCTTAGATCCATTTAACCAGAATGTAGTCACATGGTTGTGAAGTCACACACTTGTGTGCAAGGGAGGCTGGAAGATGTAGTCTTATCCTGGGCGTGGGGGAGTCGGGGGTGTGCTATCAATAAGGAAGAGAGAGAACAGATATTGGGAGACTAGTAAAGTGTGCCACAGAAAGGATGGCAAGGCGCTATAGAGAAAAACTGACTCCGATCCAGCCTCTAGGCTAGACTACATTATGTTCCTTTTGCCTTAGGACAGGAATTCTGGGGCAGATGTGCAGATGTGGGTCTTAAACTTTTACTCTTTGAGTGAATCATAGAAATCTATTTAGGAGCCCATGTCTTTACAAAAAATCAAAGATGACAATAATCTTTTTTTAGTAGTCGTTCCTTTGCACACTGCTTCACCACAAATAAGACCTGCCTGAGGAATTACATCATTGATGAATCACTATCTCCAAACCTGCAGCAACTGTCTGAAGCCCTTGACTTGACTTCCATTTCAAAGTCTGTGCTGCCTGATGTAGATACAGACTGTGCCTAAGGGACATGTATTTCCAGGTCCTTGACAACTGCTCTCATCAGTACACGTACACTCAGGGAATCTTATCATGGGTGGGAAGTAAATACAGTCGTTCCTCTATATCCACTGGGAATTGGTACCCAGGGCCCACGCGGATGCGGACCCCATGGATGCAGAGAGCCAATGTGAATACACTGGGCAGAATGTTTAGGGAGCTGGCTGCTTTTCTGCTTTTTTGTCAGAGAGCCATCTTCTCTCAAGGAATATTGAAATAGTAATCCTAGCAACTATTCTTTTAGTGCCAAACCCATTACATGTTACTACATTTAAACTTCAGAGCAACTCTGAAAGGTAGGCTTTACTCATTCTCAGTTTACAGACATAGCAGATCAAATGTCTTTGTGATATGTCATGTCACATAACTAGGAAGGGTCATTACTGAGATTTGAACTTGGGTTTGATGGACACCAAAATCTATATGCTTTATCACCTTTAAAAAAAAATGCAAGGAAGAACAAGGACCCCTTTGATGTTTCTTTTTGAATAACAGCCTAAGGAAAGCAGGGAGGTAGGGTCAAATTTTCCTGATCCCTGGAGTTGTGTTAGGGCTCCCTCGGCCCTTTCAGTGGAACTGTAGGAAATGCCACTGTTTCAGAACTGTGAGGATGCAGACTGCTTAGCACTGAGCAGGTAGGAAGTCAGTAGCAAAGACCTGGAGCTCTGTTCTGTCCCCAGTTTTTTGTTTTTCAGGCGCCTGCTTTCACCACTGTGTTCTTTTTTTCTTCATCTTATAGCTGTCCGTCCACACCTGGTGGTTGTCAGATGACTGTCTATACTGTAGGGCTTTGGGTTCCTTCATCCTCATCCAAGGAGAGAGAGAGACTTACAGAAGCTCTCCCAGAAGATCATGGAAACTACTTTCCCTGTCATCCTCAGCAAATTTCTTCTCAATCTCTGTTGGCCTGCATAGGGTCACATGTTTATCCCTGAACCAGTACTGTGGGGGTGGGGGTGGGGTAATGCAGATTAACTTAGGCGGAACCACAAATCCAGCTCCCAGATCCACTTCCCCCAGCACCTGGACTTTGGAAGAGCAGCTGAGGGTAGCCAAATAAAAGTTAACGTTGTTACTTAAAGACTAGGAGGGGGGTTCAGGAAAGCATCCACAGCGTCTCTCCCTGTTGTGAGAATCAGCCCCTACCCACCCCTACCTAGAAGCACCACAGGAACTGGGGCTCTTGGCTTGACTCCCCACTTTTGGAAGGCTGCTGACCCCTAGTGTTTGGAGTAGTACATTGGAGGGAGAAACCAGAGATTTGGGTTAATCTTTGAAATGAGAATCACAGTAGCTGTGCCACCCTTTGGCACACACTGAGAGTGTGAGGAAAATGAAACTTCTAGAAGTGCCTTAATGAATATGTGAGTTTAGTTAGAAACCTTCCAAAGACCCTTCGAGACCCCGTACACAGGCCTTCCCTGACCTGGCCGAGCAGCACCCTCAGACCACTCTCTGTAACCCTTGTCATCCTTGTAAATAGTCATCCAAGGCAGATCTCCCTTGAGAGATGACAGCTGTGCTCTCTGAGGGCGGATCTGGGTGCAGAGCACCCAGCGGCGATGCTTGGTGAACACTTGTGTGAGGAAACGAAGAACTCAGATGTCGCTCGGCCCTCCTGTCCCCTTCCCTAGCCACTACTTTCACTTTTCAAAATCAGATAGATCAGCTTACTTGTACTCACAATAACAAGGATAAATAAATAAATAAATAAGCAACCAATTGTGTTTGGAATATGTACGTGTAAATGTGAAAATATTCCAACAACCCAAAACACACATACTTTGTGATGTGGAACGGCCGCTGCCTGGTAGCATGGCAGAGAAGGCGCTGATGTGCAGGGTGACTCCTATGCGCCTCGGCAAGGACCCCTGCTGTGAGCGCTCCACCGAGCTGTAGGGGAAGCTGTGTTCGATGGGGGGCCCTTCTTTGGTCTGTGCATTTGGGGTAACAGAACTTTTCCTGTGTGCCATGCTTTGGGGTAAGGGCGGAGAGGAAAGACAACAGCGTGGTAGTTACAATATAGGATGGCTCTCAAGAAAAGAGAGTAAGGTTTTGGTTTTGTTTTGCTTCTAATTGACTTCTAACTCAAGGGTAAATATGGCAGCTCTCTGGATGAGAGAAATTTTGCACAGACCTGTGAGTAGAAATGAATTGGCACTGTCGATGGAGGGCACCTAAGGACAGCCAGGATTTCTCAATCTGAAGTCGGTCAGGGAGAGCGTCTGGGACGTGGTGGCAGCCACAGCTGGAGAAGCCCAGCAGCTGTTGGGTTTTGGCAGCCAGCTGCTGCGCACCGAAGGGAGCTGTGCTGGTTCAGTGTAGGGCCCCCTCCTGACACGCGGCCTGCAAGATCTCCTCCGGGAGCGGAGTCACACACCATCTTTCTCTTCCTCTTTTCACAGGGAGAAGCAAAATGGGAAAATGGGTCATGGGAATGGGAAAAAAATTAAGTCACTGATATAGTTTGGTTTTTCCAGTCACTCTGTATCATTGTGTCCTGTATTCTATCAGTTTTGCTAGCCTGCTCTTATCTTTTAATTAAGTAAAAGAAATGCTGGGGACTGGATAGAGTGCCTGCTTAGCATGCATGAGGTCCTGGGTTCAATCCCCAGTACCTCCATTTAAAAAAAAAAATAGGGAAATGCTGTTTTTGTCAAGACTATCATCATTAATACAATTTGGTATTTTGGAGAGAATGCAAATATATACTAAATATTCTAGTGTTAAGCTGACAAATTTTACAATTCTGCTTTGGATTCATTCTTCTCTTTTGAGATGTGTAGTGTTCTTACAGAAATACAAATTTTGTTCAGTCAGTGCTTAAGTGACTTTTAAGAAGCCACTAAAGCTGCAAACTGATCCCATTCAGCCAGTTTGAACAGCCTCCTATTTTAAGTTGTATTTGTGCTTCAGGGAGAAGGTGACGGATGAGGGTCCGTGTTGCTGTTGTCAAACTGATGTGTGAATGACGGGCAGGGAACAGATGACCTGGGGTTCGTGCCAGCAGACCCACCTGCACACCTGCTTTCATGAGCACCTTTTTCTTTTAATGTGCTAAGTACATAAATGTCACTGGTGTGTTTTTCTAAGTGCTCTCTCTGATTGTGTAGGAGCCACATTCCTAATCCTATTAGGAAGGTTCCAACGCTTTAGGTACAAAAATAGAAGTATTTTTAGAAATTTGTTCTCCACAGGTGAACTTTTATCTTCAGTGTGTTTTCTTTGGTTTTGCTTTTTGGTTTTGTGTGTGTGTGTGTGTGTGTGTGTGTGTTTTGTTTAGGTTTTTTTGCTCTCTCCTCCCATTATAATTGTGTGTGTGTGTGTTGAATAGATGATATCTCATTAGGAATTCTCTTGAGATAAATTTTCAGCCTGAGAAATATGGGGAAACCATGGCTGAAGAACTCTGAGACAGCTGTTTAACTTTGGCAAGAAAAAGACTGAGACTTACTCTTCTGTGCCGAGCGCACGTGAGGCCCTGTTGTGCGCCGTACGGCAGCGTGACCTGCGGAAGGGGGAGGCTTATACACCTGCCGCCTTAGCAAGTCCTCTTGGTGGCCCTGGGAAGCAGGAATTATTATTGTGCTTGTACAGGTGAGGAAATTGAGGCTTAGATGAGTTCCGGGCAGTCCTTTGCCTAGGGCAGAGGACTAAAGGATGTGGCCAAGTTTTGAATCCAAACATTTCCAGTCTCAAGGATCCTATTCCTTCTACTAGTCCAAGTGGCTCAGCTCTCATGTTTTTGTCTTAGAAATAAAAATAGGAATAACAATGAATACTTGTCAGCTGTAGGGTTTCCCAGCAGAGTAACAGGCAGCTTCTCTGGAACCCTTATGTTTTCACTGAGGACTTGATTGCTTTTGTTTGATTTGATTTGGATAAGAAACCAGTAAAAAGTGGACTTGGGATCACCTGGATCATCCATTTATAACTGAGTACCACTCTATTATGTAAGCAGTGCTGGCTCTATTTGTGTTCCCATGGACCGCAACAAGTAATTACTCCACCCGAGAGATGGCTAGCTGCTTTCCCCAGTATCCATGCTTCCTTCCTTCCTTACTGACAGGACCCTGGTTTGACAATACTCCTACGTTTCCCAGCCTTCCTTGAAATTAAGAATGTTCCCGTGACACTGTTCTAGCCAATAATATGTGAGAGTTACTGGGTGGGGTTTCCCACAAAGGTCCTTAAAGGTGGCTGACGTGGCAGGCCTTTTACACTCTGTTCTTTTCCCTTTTCTAGCTTGGATGGAGGTCAGGTTATGACCACGAGGGCAAGAACACATGCTAGGGACAGCTGAAGGTGGGGAATGTCTGGGTCTCTAATGACTACAGACCACACCATAACATCTCTGCCCTTGGCTGTCTACAGACACCTCCTTAAATGGGAACAATAGTGCCCAAATTTTTAAAGTAGCTTTATCGAGATACAACTTACATCCCATAAAATTTACCTGTTTTGAGTGTACAATTCTATGATTTTTTAGTAAATTTTCAAAGTTGTGCAAACATCACCACAGTCCAAATTTAGAAAATTTCTGTCTCCCTCAAAAGATTCTGCCTGCCCACTGACAGTCAATTCCCAGTCCCACTCCCAGCCCCAGGCAACTACCCATCTGCTTCCTGTCCCTGTATGTTTTCCTTTTCTGGACATTTCATATAAATAATACCATATAAAATGTTATCTTTTGCATCTAACTTCTTTTGTTTAACTTTTTGTTTTGCTTTTGTTTTTGAGGTTCACACATTACTTACAATATAAGGGATCATTTATTTTAAAAAAAATCCATGTTGTAGCATGTATCAGTAGTTCGTCTCTTCTTATTGCTGAATAATATATTGCTGAATAGTATTCCGTTGTATGGCTGTCCCGTTTTGTTTATGCACTCACCAGTTAATGGACATGTGATTTTTTTCCCACTCTGTTAATGTAATGAATAATGCTGCTGTGAACACATATACGTCTTTGTGAGACATATGTTTTCATTTCTGTTGGGCAGATACTTAGGAATGGAATTGCACAATCGTATGGTAAATTTATGTTTAATGTTATTTTGTTTTTTTTTTTTAAGAAACAGCCAGACATTTTCAAAGTGTTTGTACCATCTTACATTCCCATTGGCAATTAGGGATTCCAGTTTTCCCACATCCTCACCAATAATTATTTCATCTTTTTGACCCTACCCATCCCAGCGGACATGAAGTGGCATCTCGCTGTTGTTGTTTGCACTCTAATCCTAGGCTTACTCAACACAATCCTTTTACTTCACACAACAAAGTACAAACACAGCAGCATTATCTTAAATGCTACAAGGTTACAAATTCAAAGCAGAAAATGTATAGTACTGACTTTACAATAAAAGCCAAAAAAGCAATGTACACATTGCCAAGGTAACCTGCAACACCACCATGATCATTGCTGCTTTAATTTGCATTTCCCTGACGACTCATGATGCTGCACATCTTTTCATGTGCCCCTTAGTCCATTTCTAAATTGGTTTGTCTTATTGGCTTATAAGAGATCTTTATATATTCTGGATATAAATCCTTTATTGGAAATAATATTTGTACATATTTTCTCCCAGGCACTTGCTCATCTTTTTATTTTATTATTGGTAAGTTTTTAAGCACAAAAGGCTTAATTTTGATGAAGTTTTTTTTTTCTGTTTTTTTCTTTTATGGATCATGCTTTTGGTGTTGTGTTTAAGAACTCTGTCTAACCCAAACCACAAAAGATCTTTATATTTTCTCCCAGAAGTTTTATAGGTTTAGCCCCTGTCTTAGTCTATGATCAATTTTGAGTTTATGTTTATATATGATGTGAAATAAATATAAAAATTAATCTTTTTGCAGGCAGATGTTCAGTTATTCCGGCTCCATTTGTTGAAAAGATCATCTTTTCCCCTACTGAATTACCTTGGCACATTGTCAAAAACAGATGGATTATAAATGCAGGGTTTATTTCTGGATTCTCAGTTCTGTTCCATTTCTCAACATGTCCATCCTTATGGCAATACCACACTATCTTGATTAACGTACCTTTATAGTATTAAGTTTGGAAATTGGGAAGTGTAAGTTCTCCAACGTTGTTGTTTTTTCAGGTTACTTTGGCTTTTCTGGGTCCTTTGCTTTTTCATATAAATTTTTAGATCAGCTTGTCAATTTCTGCCAAGAGCCCATTGGAATTTTGATATCAATTGTATTGAATCTATAGATCAATTTGACATCTTCTGACCCATAAATATAGAATGTCTCTTCATTTACTTAGGTCTTTAATTTCTCTTACAATATTTTGTGTTTTTCACTGAATAAGTCTTATACTTCTTTTGTTCATTAGTTTTTAAAGTCACTGTTTTATGGACTTTCTCCTGCTAAATTGAAATCCTGGTGCATGTTCTAACAGGCAGATAATATAGAAAATTAAAGGAATAGGAGTGGACTTAACATACATAAATGATATTTTTATATGAAGGCCAAATGATGTGGTGCGTTGTATAAATGACAGGTTTCACAGTGGATAAAATGGAGGCAAGTGTTGAGAAAGTGGAATTACTGCATGGCATACAAAGTATAGGCATCTCCAACCCAAATGAACCTTTGTCTTACAGTTTGTACCATACATATAAAAGCCAATAAAGCAGCATCGTCTGTCACAATAATTCAGTATTTGTTCTTTGAAATTGATTGTATATCATTTTGTTTACATTTGCGTATGAATTTGTATTTTATGTGTTATCAGCACAAAGAATTGATACCATCTAGCTTTACATTTATTGGCCTAACTTTTTTTTCCCCTTTAACAGGTGTCTCCTACACAACATTGGAAAACACTTGTTCTAGTTTATTAGTTTACAAAGCATTTTTAGTTCACCATCTCAGTGTTCTGAGAGCAACCCTGGAGCTTGGGTAAGATAAGGATTGTTATTATTCCCACATTATAAATGATGAGACTAAGATTCACAGAAATTAAGTGATACAATGTAACTTTACACATCTGTAAGTGGCAATTCTGGGATTTGAAGCTAAGATTTCAGGCTCCAAATCTTTTACTCTTTTTGCTACATATGTCATGGATTATTGATCACTTTCTTAAACCCTGCTAAGGATACAAAGAAATATAGAATCTGGGGAGAAATTTGCAATCTAGGCAGGGAGATAAAACCCATGAAACATGCTAAAAAGCAAGTTAGTGTTAACAGAGCCCACAACCCAGACACTAAGCTCTGTTGGCATCTACAGAATGCAGGCAAGTCTGTGGACCTACGTTACTGATTAGGAAGCGTGATGTGATCGACCTGGAGGATACTTACTGTCAGGCAGCCCAGATCCGTGTCACTGCCCACCCCCCTTCGGAAGTGAAGCGCCCAACTGCCCCCAGTTGCTGGGAGTGTTGGCAGCTGACAGTTCTCATCTGAGACCCTCTTTGAGGATTGCCCAAGGTCATGCCACCTTCTTAGCAGCAGCCAACATCCAGTGTCTGGTTGCAGCTGGGACCCAATTCTCTTAGCATGGGTCAACTCTCAAGGGCCAGCCCAGCTCCGAGCTCCCTCCAGAATCAGCGAAGCCTTTGCTGCAGCCGCATCAGAATTCAGCCTCTCCTGCCCACGTTGCTGCCTTTGTTCCCTCACAGGTGCAGATCCCCAGAGCGTTCCTCAGTAAAGTTCCTGCTGGTGATCTTCACCTCAGAGTCGCTTCCTGGGGAATTGACCTGCATCAAATGACCTCTGAGGTTTCCAGGCAGCAGAAACAATGTGAACAAGGATATGGCAGAATGTAGCAGAATGAAAGCAGAATGAAAGGGAGCTGATGGCAGAGGACTTTGAAAGACAGGCTGAAGTATCAGCCTTGATAGAGAAACTCCAGAAAGCCTGGCTGGCCCACCTGCTGTAGATATTGCCCTGTGAGAATACTGGAGCCCACCCTGACATCCCTTTTGTAAAGAGAATTTGTAACCCAGATATATCTGCCCTGACCTTTAACACTTACTGCCCCATCCGTCCGTGATCCTGTGACTCAGGCCCTGAAGCTGGAGAGGGAGGATCTGAGTTTAGGATCTCCCTTGCCAACTTTATTCCTGTATGACTTTAGAGCTTTTGTTCCTCATTTGTAAAATGGATATACTGTACAGCACAGGGAACTATATTCAGCATCTTGTAGTAAGCTATAATGAAAAGAATCTGAGAAGGAATGTACATATGTATATGTATGACTGAAGCATTATGCTGTACATCAGAAATTGACACAATATTGTAAATTGACTGTACTTCATAAAAAAAAAGGAGAGAAGAAATGGATATGCTGTGAGGATTGAAATATTCCTAATTTCATGGGCATTTCATTGGTGTCATGTAACAGGAGGCTTCCCCAGCCACCATAACTCTGGGTGATACTAAGCTAAGCCCAATTAAATGGATTTCTTTACTGTAGGGTTTCTCAGTCTTTAATATGCTGCTGTGCCTTGTGATCTCAAGGAGGGAGGTGTAATCCAAATCATCGTACCTTAAGTCATCAGGAAGAACTTTCCCCCTCCTGACGCCTTCCAGGGAGCATCTAATAGGCTGTGTCCTGCTGAAGTCGTATTGAGAAACCCTGACCCACAACATAGCAAGCAGTTATAAAATGTTAAGCTGGATTCCGTTGATCACCATGGTCTGCCCTGCCTTGACATGAAACTAAGGAATCTTTCAGAAATTTGTTAAGACGTCCCGGTGACTCTGGTACTCAAGATCAATGTGGTCTTGCTTATTTAAATTTGGTAAGGTATAATTCCCTTCAAAGATACCTCCAAATTATGGCATGCATCTTTTAAAGAATGATACTCTCTCAAGCCTTTAGATTGGGGGGATTGTGGGTTTCCCGTGCATGCACTGTCCACTGGGCTGGCAGTGGCCACCATATTGTGCTGAAACACACGGTGGCTGCCTTGTGGGGACAAGGCAGTGTGTTGAGAAGGATGCTGAAGCTATGTCTAGGCTGTGTGAGCAAGGGTGCTCTGCTGGATTAGTGATGTCCGTTAACGCAGCATTTGCTACTTTTATTTTAGACCATAGTTAAATTTAACTTATACATTACTTTTTCAAGACAGTGAGAGAATAAATAAATTGTATATAAACTATCTCAAGTGCAGCATGTTCAAAACTAACTCGTCATCATCTTCTCCTCTAACTTGAGTCTATGCCGTACCTTTCATCTCAGATCGTGGCAGTGGCCTCCACCAACATACACATGATTCCCCCAGGTCTTCATTTCCTATAACCAATCAGCCACCGAATCCTGCCAGTTTTACCTTCTATATGTGTCTCAAAGCTTTCCCCTCCTCATTGCAGCTACCGCCCCAACCCTGCAAATGCTATTAACTCTCACCCCAGCCTCTACAGCTTCTCCCACCTGGCGTCCCTGCTTCAGCCCTGTACCCTTCAAATACTTCCCCCAATCTACCCATCTACCTGTTCTACTTCTTCTCACATCTTTTAATGACTTCCTCAGGGTAAAGCCTAATGTCCTAAATTTGGCACCGAGGCTTTCCATGTCTGGGTCTCACTTATCTGTGGTCCCGTTTCATGCTGCTCTCTTACATTCGAGCAAAACCCGCCTGCTGACCTGCCTGATCCACACTGTTTCTAGCTTCCATGCCTTTGCTT
This sequence comes from Vicugna pacos, assembly GCF_048564905.1. Taxonomy (NCBI): domain Eukaryota; kingdom Metazoa; phylum Chordata; class Mammalia; order Artiodactyla; family Camelidae; genus Vicugna; species Vicugna pacos. The sequence continues at coordinate 34,527,226 of NC_132987.1, forward strand.
TTGCTACACCCCTGCCTGAAATGTTTTCTCTTCCCTGTTCACTCTGTCCTTTTTTTTTTTTTGCCCAGTTAATTCCTACTCATTGTTGAAACTTAGCTCAGCCACCCCCAGCTCCAAAGAGCCTTTCCTGACCCCCCTTCCTCTAGACTTGGTTAGGTGCCCTCATCTGTGGTATATTATCTATACATAGTGTGTAATGCACAGTAATTGTGTGTGTGTGTGTGCGCACTGGAGGGCAGGGCTGTGTCTTATTTCCTGTTTCTTGCACCTGTTAACATGACTGCTTTGTCTTAAGCATTCAACAGATATGTGTGGACCAAGTGAAGGAATTAAATCTATGATGAAGTAAACTAAGCTGTCGGCTGCCATGGACATCAAGAATATAACCCATCCTCGGGGTAAAAAAAAAATACATTTTTGCAGGTTATGAAAAATTGCTCTGCAGGGCTGGTGAGATCTGAGAGGGAAAAGCAAGCAGTGGGTTTCACCAGTGGGAACAGCAGAGTCTAATACTTTAAGTGTCACGTAAAGCAGCGTGGACACTGAATTGCATCTGGTTTCCAAGGAAAGAAAGTCACTGTGAGAAGTGCTTAGTCGGGTTTAAAGTAATTTTCCGACTTTCGTGTGGCTGTTTCGGTGTTGGCCCGTATCTGTATTTCTGTGGCTGACTTTTTGAAAATGCCTACAATTCGGCCCATTTTCTTCATGGATTACTATTAAAAAGAAAACCTTCTTACTACTGATTAGATCAGATTTAAGTTAACCCATGTGACCCTATGATGAATTACCCAGTGGATTAAAACTTCCTTTCAACTAAAGCTTTTGTAATGATAACAGAGGAGGAACTGAGCGTAACCTGTTGCCTCCTGGTGAAACTCCTCATTGTACTTTTGTTATTATATTTTCACTATGGGCAGGACGGCTGCCAGTCACAGCCTCCAGGCTTAGGTTCTGAATGGCCTCAGGAGTGCAGACTTCCAGATTCTCACTAGTGCCCTCATTGTTTTGATTTTCCTTTTTATACTCACACACCCACAATATGCCACAGTCCAGGAAGCCGAATTTAACATAAACTCACAACTCCCTCACACTCATCTGATGGTGAGACCTCCAGCAACTGTGGTCAATTGAAGCCTAAACACACACCTGAAACTCAGACACCCACTCAGTGGTCAGCAGCAAAAGAGGGTTTACAAAGTCGGTGTGTGTCACACTCAAGTGGGATAGGAATGTGTCAAGGCGTAGGCTGCAGGTGTGTGGAAACTTCACTCATGCTCCTATGACGCTAAATGAAAAATGGCACTTTACACCAAGGCAATATCTCCAGTGCCCTTATCACATGGCCCCCAGGCAGAGCCACTGCATCTCATGCTAAAGTCCTAGGGATAAAAAGCTGGTGAAAAGCTGTGAACAATAGCTGAGTGTACTTTAAAGTGGGGCCACTAACACTCTGGGATTCAAAACTAAAGTGGAAGAGCGTGTGCCGACAGTGCAACCCGTCTGTCACTAATTACACCTCCTGAACTTTGTGTCGCCAGCGCCCGTCCCCGCCCATCACCTCACGTTCATGCCCTCTTCCCCAGGCAGGGGCGACGTCGGGCTGTGGGCAGGGCGCCATCTGCCAGTCTGCTAGGCCTTTGTGTGTCCGCAGGGCAGCCCGGGTGGGGGAATCACCGCCTCTGCCATCAGCCTCCTCAGAGCCAGGAGCTGTGCCCAGCACTTGGCATTATAATGTCATGTGGTCCTCACAACCACACAGCGAGGAGGCACCAAGGCTTGGAGAAGCCAGGAGACCTGCCCAGGGACACAGGGTGAGGACCAGGTGTGGCTGGCCCAGAGGCCCCGCTCTGGTCTGTGCGAACCTCTAGACCCTTTTCCTTCCTGGCAGCTGAAGCCTTTTCTCACATTAGCAAAATTATAGGTTATAGGTTCTTAATTTAAAAATGAAAGAATTTTAACTGTGTGGTCCTTGCCTGTCCTTATCTGTCTTTGTTATCTATTGCTTTGTAGCAGCTTACCGCAAATGTAACAGCTTAAAGGAAAAGACGTTCGTTATCTCACAGTCCTCTGATGGTCAGAAGCCCGGGAGCTGCCTGGCTGGGTGGCTCTGCCTCGGGATCTCTTGTGAGGCTCAGTCGGAACGTCCACAGGGGCAGTAGTCACCCAGGGGCTTGACTGGGGCTGGGGAGTCCTCTGCCAAGTGGCGCACTCACGTGGCTGGAGGCTGGAGACCTCGGTTCCTCGCCACGTGACCCTCTCCACCGGCTGCCTGAGCGTCTTCAGCTGACTTCCCCCAGGGCAAGTGAGGGGAGAGGCAAGAGGGAAAGCCAGCCTGTCTTTTTTAGCCTACTCTCTGAAGTGGTTGGTGTTTGTTTCTACTTTTTGTTTGCTTGTTTGTTTTCTATCCTGTAGAAGAAAGTCACTAATTCCTAGGGATTATAACAAGGCTCACATCAGAGAGGGCACGAGGCAGAGTAAAACCTAGGGAGGAATCAGAGACTGCAGCCTGGAGGGCGAACTCAGGGTGACTCAGGGGTCTGATGGCAGGAGGGTCCGAGCAGGGTCTGGGGAGAGCAGCCGGGGTCTGGCAGCAGGAGAGGAGCAGCAAGACTCCTCCCATCACAGGGCCTTTGGCAAGAGGGAGGAGGGAATGAGAACAGCCACCACTTGAGAGAGCTGCGGGGGAGGCAGCGCCTCCGGGCACTGTTACAGCAGGACAGTGAAGGGGGCTCCCTGGAAGGGCTAGGAGAGGGGGTTACAGAGCCTTATAGGAAGGACCCTGGGTGGGTGAGGGATGACCCGGGAGTTGAGGGAGCATCACTAGGAGTGAAAGACCTTGCCGTCTGGCTGATGGTCTCGCTCCAAGGCAGACAGTGAGGGGGACGCTGCTAGTGTTGAGCCAGGGGCATGGGGAGAGTGCTTGCCCAGAGCACACAGACCCCTGGGGCCTGTGGGCTGACAGCAGAGGGGAGGAGTGGTCCTCAGTGGAGGATGTGGGTCAGGAGAGAAGTCTCCTGCAGGGTCACAGAATGCCCCCAGCTGTCCTGTAGTGTCTGCATCTCTTAACCTGCTCTTTCTAAATTTGAGGCAACTAAGCTTAAACCCATCACTGACCCCAGTTAGCTTCTGCATCTGTAGTGTGGAGTTAATCCTACGCTGGAGCAAGACAGACTAGGGCCAATGTCAGTGCCAGCTCGGGGCCCAGCAGCCGGCATGTGGTGCGTGCTTGTAAAGGTCACTTTCTTCCTCTCCCCCTCAGCAGCCTCTTCAATTTCATTTCCTCTCCTACTGAGGGAGGTTGTGTCTTTCCACTGATATTTGCGTGCCAAAATTGAAAATGCTTTTTTCTGTGCATCTGAGAACCTGCTCCATTCTCAGACGAAACGACTGTATGTCTTGTCTCCTCTTCTCCCCCGCCTGCCACCCCAGACAGATGTCATGGGTGTGTGGCCTCTGACCTTAGCACAGGGCCCTGGGCTTCAAAGGGTGCAGCTCTTAGCTTCGTGCTCTGCTGTTGCCACCCTGAAATTCTTAATTTTTGAACAAAGAGTCCCCATTTTCAGTTTTCACAGGACCCAGTGGAGTATATAACTGGCCCTGTGCTTATTCCAACCTCTACAGGAGCAAAGACCAGGTGAAAATGACCATGGAAGAGTCAGGTCATTGGATTTCTCATCCCGTCCCTGTGTCATCATTCCGGTAATGAAGGGTAATTTGAAAATAATGAAAACACCTTAACCATGTCATTTGTAAATAAGAAAACATTGAGTGCATCTGAAACTTTATGAATTCCCAATGTTTAATAATGTATTTTTTTCATTAAGAACTAGCATCAAAAAATTTTAGAAGAACCAGCATCACTTTCAGAAAGATTCTTCATTTATTGTCACTACCCTGTGTTAATACATTGAAAAGCTGAAAGTTATTCTTAACTCCAAGTGAAGCATGACTGAATTATTATCATGCCAAACAGAGTCCTTCCCTGGAACATCTCTTCCCTGCTTGTAGGAACTCTCTTGTCTTTTACAGGCGATCCATACTTCCTGTAGTGTGTGCATCCTGCATCCTAGAGCAGTAGCCGTGGGGTAAGGAAAGAGACCACAGGGGTGGGCAGGGTGGGTTTGCGTGCCGTCATTCCTCTGGGGTTAGACGGCATACCTGCCTCGTTCTCTCACTGCCTAGGAAACGCAGTCACACGGATCCAGGCATCCACCCCGGATTACAGTGACTGCTGAAGGGAGAGCCTGCTCAGGTTTTCTCAACTCAGCAGTGCCAGACCTGTCCTCTCTGCAGCCTTTGACCCAGATTCACCAATAATTTATCACCAAGGCAAGGCAAGCAAGTACCCGGAGTCCTGAAACTTTACTTTCCTTTACTGTCAGTGACAGTGCTGTAATATGGAATAGTAAGGATTTTTCTACAGAGAGAGCTTTTGGATTAGAGAGACTCAGACCACGTCCAGTATTTGGAAAACCACAGTCTTAATTGTAGGTTATTGCTTGTTTTTAAGCTGTCATTTTTGTTTGTTTTCCTCTAAAAACGCAAATGTGCTAAGTTTTCTTTCTTGGGCCTTTTTTTTTTTCTCTCCAGCCTAGACCTCCATGGTAGGCAGGCAAATTTTAAAATATCAGTGTTTCACAAACCCAGTTCAGCTTCCTACGGTCATTTTGCATTCAGTTCTTTTGATTACAAAACTAGTTGGGACACTTTATCACTCCTTAATTATAAGAATTCTGACTTTGTACACTTATCAATATCCCCCCCTTTTTTTGTTTGGATGCTCAAGTCTAATCTTGAATTCAATTGGGGGCGCTAGTCTAGTGGATGCACTTTGATATGTGTTAAGCTTGCATGGAGAGCTGCAAATGATTATTTTTGCCCTCAGGTCCAGCTGGCACAGTCAGTGCTGTCCCTGAGGCAGATCTGCCAGGTGAAGGGCCCTTCTGAGCCTGCCAAAGCCACAGTTCACAGTGAGGAGGGAAGTACAGCCAGATGGCCTCACCCGGCTTAGCTCACAAGCTGGCCGTCAGCCCCTGAGCTGGCCAGGTGAGGCTTCCCCTGCAGTCTTGGGATGAGGAGGTGGCTGCCTGACTGGCTTTGCCTTGGTTGATGAGTTGAACTAATAGCAGCTGGTTGCAGGCCCTGTCCTGCCCTGGGTCCCAAGACCTGCCATGAGAGAACGTCAAGGATTCCCTTCATTCATTCATTCACTCACATATTTGCTGAACACCTACTATGTGCCTGGCCCTGGGCTAGATGCTGGAGGGACAATGGTAGACAAGATAGAGAAAGCTTAGCGCCTAGTGGAGTGAATCAACCTTCTACATCCCACAAAGGAACAGGTAGTTAGAAAATGTGGTAAGTGCTGAGAAAGAAATCACAGTGTGCTAAGGGACTGAGAGACAGGACCTGATTTAGCCTCGGGGCTAAGGAAAGGCCCAGTGGAAGGGGCATCCAGGTTGAGAAACAGCTCCTCAGAAGGCCCTCTGCCAGGAGCAATCTTGGCTTTTCTAGAAAACTGAAAGGCATCCCGTGTACCCAGAGCTAAGTGAACAAGAATGTGAGAGGCACAGAGGAAGCCTAGAAGGTAGAGCAGGGCCTGAAGCGAGCAACATTCAGCCTCAATATTGTGGGAAACTACTGAGTTTTAAGCCAAGATGTGACATAATCTGATTTATGGTTTTAGAAGTGTTTTTCATTCACAAAGGGAAAAGGCTGCAAGCGCTTAATTTTGTCTTAACAGTTTGGGAACTAAATCAAGAAAGCATGCAGCTATCAAAACTGTCAGATCAGGGGTCACTGGGTGAGTGACCGAGGCTGCATTTCTTTTAAAGTGACATTCTATAAATGTATGCCCTCTCAAACTGGGTCAAAGGTCTGATCGCCTCAGGTGTAGTGACAGCTCTGCTGAAGAAATCACTTCTTTGGAGAAAGAATTTGATTCTAAAAACCTCAAACCAAAACACAAGCAGCTTAAACCATCAGTGTAAGTTACCACCACCGTCTGCAAAGCAGATGTGAGTTTTGCAGTGGGCTACCCTCAAGTTACACTGGGAGTCAGAGGCAATGAGCGGGGAGAGGAAATGTTGGTGTTTGGGCAAAATGGATCGAGTTTATTTTCTCTTTTTCCCCCTTTGTCAATAATGAAAGCAAGTCAAGTCTTCCGTCCGTTAGCGTCACCTCAGATAAGCGGAGACAGGTGTCGGAGCGAGGTAGACAGATATTCCATGAGGCATCAGACCACGGAAGAACTGCCAATTTCAGTCTTGGTTTTCTTAGTAAATAATGCAAAACCCCGTCTTGCTGGCCCAGCGTATGTGTCTGAAAGAGGCTCTGTGCTATTCACAAAGGAAAACTAGTTTAAATTTGGGAGTTTCAGATGAGTTGGAATTAATGTGCAGATTAACTTTATTGCTAATGAATAACCCATGACTGATTTCAGTCCTCTTCTGAGGATGAGTTCACTGCTTGCTCACTGTTCACAGCAGCACAATTTCCGAACCGCTACATTTATATTCTGAAAGAATTTCTTTCTAAAACATGAGAAACTGTCTTAATTCAATAGCTTTAAGATAAAGCAAGTTAATGAAATCGTTCAATGATGTTCTGGCATTTTTATTGCAATTCAAAACACTTCTTAGACCAGTGTTTTTTATCTCCTACCTTTTAGCAACTAAAATCATTGAGACACCTCTTTTGGGATGTGAGAATGAGAAAGATTGTAAAACCATTCTGGATTGCTGCTTAACTGGCCCTGGACAAGCTAGCTAGAGAATTTACCTGAGAAAGCTCTTAAGTACTAAATTCTATTATAATTAGTAGCATTTCAACACTACTCTTGTACTGAGGGGGAAGAAAAAGATTTAAAGACCACAGAAGAATTTTAATAGTCCCTTAAAGATTATGTTGAGTTTAATTGTAAATTATTGTGCCTCTGTCCTGTGTTCAGTGATGAAGCAAGAAAATAGCAGGGAGTTTTCAGAAGAGATATATACTCATAACTTATTTTGTTTCCCTTCTTTTCATCATTATTTTTGCCTTATTCAAGGAAATAAATTTTTTTTGAAAGTAGTATCTCTAACTTTCATAATAAACTAAAATTTCATAATAAACTAATGACCTAGTGTGTTTAGTGTTTGAAATACTTTTTCCCACAATCAGTGTATAAAGAAAAGTTTAAAGTCATTGCTTTTCATTACATTTATATTAAGAAGGCCTTAGGTGAAATCAAATAGCTTTTTGTGGACTCACTAGTGCTGGTATATAATGTGATATTAATTTTGTTTTGGTTTGTTTGTTGTTGTTGCTGATTTGGAAGCCTCATCATATGAAATAAACTTGATTTTAAAAGACAACAAACCATCTGACAGCCTGAAAGGGGGGTGAGGCACAAGGAGATGACAGTTTGGGAATCAACCCATTTTATAGATTAGGAAATACAGGCTTTTATATATGAAGTTGCCCAAGAGAATACACCGAGTCAGAGGCAGAGTTAGCCCAGAACTCAGGTCTCTGACTCCTGGTCCAAGACTCCATGCATTCTAGAACCTTCAAGGATGGCCTAGATTGTAACTTTGAATATATTAGCGTTAGTGTGATCTTTCTACTTTTCTATTAATGTGACTGAAGACTTGTGTATTTAAATTTATAATTGGCATTAAAATATTGAAATGTCGGTAAGACAGTGGAGCATAGTTTTCGCGTTATTTTTGTTTCCTAAACCTGTTTATAGTTTGAACAGATTGCAAAACACAGTTGTCCACTAGAGGTCACCTTTCTTCAAGATGAAGGTCAGTTCCCTTCCCTATTATCTGAATCTGTTTTAAATCAACCACCACCTGGGAGAAATGAACAGCCTTTCTTGTGGTCGGGGAGGGATTCCATGTATTTATTGCTTTAGCTAAATGCGCTTGTAGGGAAGGCTGTCGGCGAGGGTGAAGGGGAGGTGTGCTCCTGTCTTCCCTTCCCTTCACACACACACACACACACACTCACACACACTTTGTGCTAGACAGGCTAACTTATTTTTCTTTGGAAAGTCTTGTGTTAGCCCTGGCAGGTTTACACAACCTTTTACTTTTTCTGCCACTGTTCTCTCTGACTCCAAAGTCAGAGACTAAATGGAAACTAAAAGAAATCGTCCTTAAACATTGGCACAATTTGGGATGAAACCATGTAGACTTCACCCAAATTTATCTATGAGTCAGTTACTATTTTTCTGCAGCATGTGAATTTCAGTCAGAGTTGGCCAGAAAGTACTATGGGGAGAGGACTAGGACTGTGTCCAATAAACAAGCACTTTGGCAGATTCTGTTGAAATACACATCATCTCATTATTCTCGAGGGAGAGGCAGGCAGCGGCTCTCGCACTGCCTGATGCATCAGGTTTCTGATTACGTCTGTAGAAACCCAGGGCTGCAGGATGTATTTTTAGAGGCTCATTTGCACCTATTATATGAACTGCTAAACACCTCAACCCCCAAAAAATCAAATTGGAAATTAAAGAGTTCTAAGATGTGAAAAGAATTCAGAGCAGATACAAATGAGATCGTGAGGCTCTGGGCTTTTGGAGAAGGGTTGTCCTGTAAAGCCAAGGTGAGAAGAATATAACAACATTTCAGCCCAAATTGTAGGCATCCATTCCCTCATATCTATGCAAAGGATTTCTCTTCATCCCCTTTTCTGACATCAGCACATTAATTTATCCTGCCAGGTTAAGTAGTCTTTTACAGTCCTCAAAATTGAACTTGTAAATGTGTCATTGACCATGACGGTGGTGGCTCTGCACTGGTCTTGCTGAAAATTCATGCCTGTGCATGTCCGGATGGGAAAAATGACCTGGGCTGCGCAAGAGGCCCCACTGGGTTTAGTGGCAGGTCAGGGTCAGGCACATGTATTTGGCACATTCTGTCAACAAGCCTGCTGGGTGGACTGTGCAATCACAAGCGAATGCCCAATGCAGCAACTGAGGAGGAGGTCTGGTTCCAGACTGGTGACCTATTGTCATCTGGGGACTCTTGTCTTTTCTTGTCTTGTTTATAATAAGAAATATGAGCAGTTGCTGTATGTTGTTAGTAGATCAATTTTGAAAAAAAATTTCTTACTACTTTGCTTTCAAGCTTCTGGATGTGTTTAATGAAGAATTTCCAGAGATTGCAGCATAAGCTATTATAAAGGACTCTTACCACATTGAACCACTTATCTGTGTGAAACAGTATTCTCTTGGTGTGGCACAAACAAAATAAAGAAATAAATGTAAAAATACAGTTAGAAGAAGACTGTAACTGACTTCTATAAATTCTGTTTTCAACTGTTTGTGTATGACAAACCAGCCTCATGTTCCCAGTGAGGGATTTAGTAAGTAAATAATATCAATTTGAACTAAAAATCATTTTATTTTGATTTAAAACACTTTTGATTGTCTTGTATATTAGTTTTCATTTGAAAAACATCTAATACTTGAAGAAAAGAAAAAATGACAATCATCGATTCCCACTAACAATTTGCTCGGGAAACTATCTTTGAGTAACGGAACTGATAAACACAGGTGTAACCAGGGTCAAAATTGTCAAAACTGAGTAAATTAGTTGACGTACTTAATTTGTAAGACTCTCGGGTAAATTTCTCATAATTATAAGGATAAAAAATTACAGCCTATTTTTCTCCTCTTTCTTCATTTCTGGGGCTCAGAGTGTGAGGGGACAAGTTGTGGGAATATGCCGATACCAAGCATCCTTTTCTGTGGGAATGACCTTGAGGCAATAGTGGCCTCCGAATCCACCACAGGCACTCTTCCAAGAAGTCTCAGACCAAATTAAGATGCGCAAATCACAGTTCATCAAGGAAGTTTAAAACGCATATCAAGATGCACAGGAAAGAGATGGGATGAGCTGACATGCTTAGTGTGATACTGTGGTTTGGTCTTCGTCCCTGTTTCTGGCACAGAGCTCCTAAATTCTAAAACCCTTGGAATTCCTAAGTGGTGAGAGTGATAAAGGCATCTCTTGTTAGGTTATTAAAGTGACACTTGAACCTCATCACCTCATCACCTCTGGATGGGGACTGGTTACCTGGAGAGCCAACCGGGGGATTAGAAAGTTGGAACTTTCAGTCCCATCTCCCTGACTTAAGAGACGGGGCTAGAGGTTGAATCAGTCACCAATGGCCTGTGATTTAATCAATCGTGCCTGTGAAATGAAGCCTTCAGAAAATTCCAAAAAGGGCAGGGTTTGAAGAGCTTCCAGGTTGGTGAGCACGAGGAGGTCTGGGGAGGGTGAGGTGCAGGGGAAGAGCGCATGGAAGCTCTGCGCCTTTTCCCCACACCCTGCCCTGTGCATCTCTCCCGATGTTCCTGAGTCACATACTTTTCTAATAAACCAATAATCTAGTAAGTAAAATGTGTCTCTGAGTTCTGTGAGCCACTCTAGCAAATTAACTGAAACCATAGAGGAGTTGGTTGGAACCTCCCGTCTATCGCCTGCTGGTCAGAAGCACAGGTAACAACCTGGACTTCTGATCGGCATCAGAAGTGGGGAGCAATCTTGTGGGACTGAGCCCTTAACCTGTGAGATCTGACACTATCTCCAGGTAGATGGTGTCAGAACTGAGTTGAATTGTAGGACACCCAACTGGTATCCAAGAATTGCTGGTGATGGAGAAAAGTGCCACCCCACCCCACCCCCACCACGAATTGGAATTGGTCGCAGAATCATACTTAGGATGTGGTACAGGGATGTAAAGACAGCACCACCTGAGTCTTAGGTTGTGCAGTATTTACACGCCCAGCCTTTCTGCCACAGCCATCTTCCCAGTTGATGGTATGGTTGCAAACCAGAGTTGAGGCTTTAGAAAGGAGGCCCAACTGGACAGAAGGTGTCTGCCAATGACACACAACTTGCTTTACCAGAGACGCGGGGGCAAGGCCCTCAGGCTTCCCCTGTAGCCTGCCCCCTCACCTGATGAGCAGCTATGAAATTGTATTTTTTGGCCAGAGGACACATGGGGCCAGAATGGGTGTCACCAAAGAACAGTCAATGTACAATCTAATGACTGTTGAGTGCCTCAGGGTTATTTAGATGTGTCATGAATATTAGATGCTTCTTCAGTCTTTCCATCTCTTTCTTTGCTCAGCGCACACATGCTTGACCTAGGTCCCACACATCCGGGTTACTAACTTACTTTTCCATACTGGAATCCCACCTCAAGAATTCTGCCTCATCATCTAAATCTAACACATCTTGCACGCTTCACCTGCATCTGACAAGCTCCTATATGTAACACGTCTTGTAAGTTTCATCTGTCCCATTTGTTTTTCTTGTTCTTCTATAGGATGAATTGAACGTTCTCAAGTAATGCAGCAACATCCCCTACAAAATCTCTTGGAATAGCTTCCCTCACACCAGTCTGCCTCTCTGATGCCATTTTAGCCCACCTCCCCATCCTTGCCATCTTCACCACCCCTGCTCCTTCAAGGACCCAATCAGCCATCTGTGCTCCTGCACCTTTCCCCTTCTCCACTGCGACCTCCTCTTTGCTCAACATCTCTTTGCAGTCTCACCCTCCGTATCTTCAGTTCCAAGGCTGAATGGAGCCCTCTCTCATGCTCCTGATCTAACTATTCTAGGACCTGGCTCTTTTAGTTATTTTCCACCTACTGTCGTCAGTTCCTTCCTCGCTGGCTCCTTCCCTGACACCCACATAGATGTTTGGATCTCCTCTGTCCTAAAGACCAGCCACAGCAACCACCTCTCTGAATCTATTATACACTCACACTACCACCCTATGCTCTAATTTATCACAACCTTCGTTTCAAACTGCTCTCTACTCAGTCCCCCAGCTTCCTAACCACTTATAACCTGGCTTCCACCCCTAACACATTAGTCCTGAAATTATTTCGAGGGAAACTGATGACCTCAGAATCGTCAAGACTAATGACTTCTGGCTGTGTTTCCCCTTCTACCTGTTGGTCTTTCCTGCTTCCCTGCAGTGTTCAAAACCATCGAGGTCTGTCAGCCTCCGCTCTCTCCCCTTGACCCTTCGCTGTGTTGGTTTTTGTTCTCCTTTCACCTTGTGCCCACACCCCCTTTGCTTCCTCTTACCCTCCAAATGCTGGCTTTCACATGAGGGGACTGGATTAGTTTTCTATTGCTGCTATAAAAGATTACCCCAACCCAGTGACTTAAATCAATACAAATATATTATCTCACAGCTCTGGAGGTCGGAAGTCCCTAATGAATCTCACTGGACTAAAATCAAGGTGTCGGCAGGGCTGTAATCCTTCTTGGGGCTCTCGGAAATCCACTTCCTTGCCTTTTGCATCTTCTGGGGCCTCCCACACGCTTGGGCTTGTGACCCCTCCTCTGTCGTCAAAGCCAGCAACCTCGGGCTGAATCTTTCTCACACTGCCATCTCTGGTTCTTCCTCTGCTGCCTCCTCTTCTTACCTTTTAAGGACCCTGTGCTAACTTTGGGCCCACCTGGTTAAGCCACAATAATGTCCTCCTCTCAGGGTCCACTGATTAGCAAGCTCCGCCCCCCTCCCTTCCCGGGGGCTGATGCGCCCACCACATCAATCGTTGGGGGCGTAGGGGGTGGGTGTTATTGCCCACACCACGGTGATGTCTTTGCTTTCTCATTCATTCTTCCTCTACACTCTGTCCCTTCCTCCAATCCACTTCTGCAGCTTCAACTGTCCTCTCCCTGCAAAAGACCCCCACATCCTATCTGTTGGCCTGACTTCTCATTTTGAGCCCCAGTTGCCTCCTGCACCTTCAACTTAAAACTTTATGATGAAGAACGAAAGCCCTCCTTACTGCAAGCCAACCCCTCAGAATTAGCTTCTCCTTCTAACGTCCCTGTTTCTTTTCACAGCACCAAGCTTACTCCAGCAGTGGTCTCGAAACCCCATGAATCCTTGTCCCATCCACTCCCCCAGGTTGCTCGCTTCGATGCCTGCCGTCAGTTCATTTCTCACAGTCTCATGGGCTGCATCCTTCTGTCTTTAACTTCCCGTTCCCACTGTCACCACCATCCTTCAGTCCTCTCTTTATTCCTTGGACTGTTGTTATTGCCTTTCAATAAAATAGGGCAAAAAAATCCATTTATGTTTCTTGTCTGTGCCCCTAGGAGCTGTTTTACATGTTTTTCTCATTTTATCCTGTCATCAACCCCATAAACCCAGAATTAACACCCTTAGTTTAAAGAAGAGGAAACTGAGTTGAGAGCAATGAGATAACTTTCTGCAGGTCAAAATCATTTATTCATTCATGCAAAAATATTGAGAGCCTGTTATATGCCAGGTATTATTTCAAATGTTGAGGATAATAGCCCTGAATAAACCAACCAAGATCCAAGTTCTAAGAAAATTTACATTAATCTAGAAATAGAAAAGACAGACCTTCCAAAAGTCAACAACCAAATGAACAAGATTATCGCAGTCTCCTGGCTAAGAGTTCTCGTGCTCTCCTGAATTCCTAGTGAGCAAACAACAAAATCTCTTTGGTGGTACTTCACTCGTTCATCATTGTGTACAGTCATTTTATGCCTTATTTCCCTTACCAAACTCCATGGGAGCCGAGACACTTCTACACATGGCAACTAACAGGAACTTGTTTCAACTGCAAGGTTGTAAGAGTCAAGGGAGACATCGGGGAAAGTCCTTTGTAAACTGTAAAGCCATTTCCTAAGGTTTGCTGTCATTGGTGGTACTGACTGTGATGCTCTCTGGGCCAGTCATTCAAGGACCCAGTTCCCCTTGATGTGCACAGGATTAATTTCCCTCACAAGTCCTTTCCATCCACTGTCCAGTAAAGAAGCACAATGTAAAGCTTACAAAATGTCTGTCTACTTTCCACAAATTCCTAAGGAAAAGCTTAAAAGTTACTGCTTAAGACCCTGACTTCCTTGCTCATTTTCCCCACCCCCATTAACTTCATTTTTAACCCCAACATTTCATTACAAACTTTTTCAAACTGAAAGCTTTTTAGGTGAATATGCATTTAGGCACCATCCAGATTCTACAGCTACTGTTCTACTAAACTTGCTTTCTCACAGCTTTTCATCCCACCATCCCCCCATCCTTTCATCAGTTCACCTCATTTGTTTGATGCATTTCAAAGTAAGTTGCAGACATCACTAAGCCTCCGCCTAGATACTTCAGCTGCATATCATTAACTAGAGTCCATAATTTGTTAACCAGATCTTTTTTATTCTTTTGAGGTAAATTTTATATACAATGGAATGCACAAGTCCTGTTATTCAGTGAGTTTTGACCAGTGTATACTCTGTGTAATCCAAACTCTTACCACGTCATACAGTTTGTGCCAGAAAGCTCTCTACGCCCTTCCCAGGTCAGTCCCTGATCCCAGTAAGTCGCTTGGGAAATCATATGCTTAGATGACCTGCAGATGTGACTTTTTACCACTATATTTACTGTCCTATAAAAAAAGCCACCCTCATTCTGTTGCTATTTTAAATTTTTATTTATTTTAATCTTTTTTCAGCTTTATTGAGTGATAATTGACAAAATTCGTATATATTTAAAATGTACAATGTGATGGTTTCATATAAATATACATTGTGAAGTGGTGACCACAGTCAAGCTAATTAGCATTCATTATTTCACATAGTTACCTTTTTTCTTTTCACCCTCCCACCCCCTCCCCCTGTCAACCACCTGTTTGTTCTCTGCGTCTATGAGTCTGTTTCTGTTTTGTTATGTTTGTCCATTTGTTTTGTTTTTTAGATTCCACATACAAGTGAAATCATACAGTATTTGTCTTTCTCTGTCTGACCTATTTCACTTAACATAATACCCTCTAGGTCTATCCATGTTGTCACAAATGAAAAGATTGCCTTCTTTTTTATGACTGAGAAATATATATATATATGCCACATCTTCTTTATCCATCAGTCTACAGATGAACACTTGCGTTGCTTTCATATCTTGGTTACTGTAAATAATGCTGCAATGAACATAGGGTGCATAAATCTTTTTGAATTATTGTTTTTGTTTTCTTGGGAATAATGCCCAGAAGTTGAATGGCTGATTTTTTTTTTTTTTTGAGGAACCTCCAGACTGTTTTCCATCGTGGTTGCACCAGTTTACATCCCTACCAACAGTGCACAAGGATTTCCTTTCCTCCACATCCTCTCCAACACTTGTAGTCCATCGTCTTTTTGGTGATAGCCATTTGGATAAAGTGTGAACTGATAGCTCATTGTGGTTTTGATTTATATTTCCTGGATGCTTAGTGATGCTGAGCATCTTTTCATGTGTCTGTTGGCCATCTTCATTCTGTTGCCATCAAATGAAGAAATCCTTTTCTAGATTTAGAGATGTAATAGTTTGCATGGTGGCAGAAACAGGAACTTAATGAGGAAATACTCTAATTCCTTTTCTTTTTAAACATATCTTGGATTTAGATTTAGGTAGAACCACTCTGTAACCCCACCCTTACCTTATGATAGATTTTGATTTCAAGGCCAGCCTACATTGGCTCAGTAAAAAAGACGTTTATTTCTCCAAGTCTGGTGGCCCTCATGTAGGATTTTTTAATATGAATATACAAGGTGCGAGGCTAGAAAATCTGGAGGGTTTTTTTCTTCTTCTTACTTTGATGCCTTTTTGCTGCTGTTGGAGGATTTGTGTTCTTGGGCACATCATGACTTTCTTAGACCTCAGTTTCCATGTCTGGAAAATAACAGTGTATCTCTTGAGGTCCCATCTCATTCTGAAACCCACTACTTTTTATGGGAAGGGAAGTTGTGAAGACCTGAGAAGCAAAAAGAATCTCTCTGCTACACAGACATACTTAAACAGTTCATCAATATTTTTTAGTCCAAAAATAACAAATGTTTCTGTAGCCTGGTAAGTTATTCCAGTTTAAATGTTCTTGGAACAGCTGGTTTCTGTTTAAAGGTTTCTGTTTAAATTATAACACAAAGTCCTTTCAGATGAATGACTATAAAGGGAAGCTGGCTTGATACATTTCTTTTTGTTTTGTTTTGTTTATATCGCTTGAGAAGGTTTTTTGACAGGATTTGGGATACAATTGTCAGAAGTCTGTTCCCCCCAGAGCCACCTCTGAGTCATTTCCACTATTTATGGACTAGCAACTGTGAAGAGTGGGATCATGTTTAGGCTTCTTCTTCTTCTTCTTTTTTTAATAACACATGATAAATGTCTTTAGGAGCTTATGTAATATATCCCAGAGCCTTCAGTTTTCAGAAGAGAACAGAGTCCAGGAAGTGACTTTTTAGGCCTTGTCCAGCTTGAAAGCATGTTCCTGAGTCTTAAGGTCATAGATTGTCAAAGTTGTAACTTGAAGAAAATTTTAACAGCCTTTGAAGTAAACCTGTTTTGTCTTGAAAAGTTGGGATTGTGCCTTCTAGATAAGGTCCAAGATCTCCATTTCATCTTATTTGCTACCTCACAAAAGCAACTTTTACTTTGGCTGACTTTTTTTTCCCTTGCGCATACTTAGGATTCCAGAGCCTCCATCTGGGCGGCTGTATAGCAGGGCGCTCCCCACAGACGTCTCTCTGCCTGTCTCTGTGCTGTATGGATTGCTCAACCTCCCGGGAGGGATGGAGTTTGGGCGCGAGGTGTGTTGCGTGTTGTTTCCTTTCCCTGAAGCGTTTCTGTCCTCTTTCCTTCATCTCTTTAAGAAGACTCATAATCTAGCGGTAGGGTAATAGCTCAGTGGTGGAGTGCACGCTTAGCATGCACCAGGTCCTGGGTTTAATTCCACTAAAAAAAAAGGAAAAAGAAGAAGACTCATAATCTAGCTCAGGCTTCTGCTTCGTTCACGAAGCTTTCGTTGTGCCACCTGCCAACAAAAAGGCCTAAAAAGTCTTGCACATGTTAAGTGGCCCAGCGCCCTCTATGCTCAAGGAGAAGGCCTGTGAGCTTTGCAGGGTGCATGTCCAGAGTGCTTTTCCTTTGAATCTGATGGGCTGGTGCTGAAATGTGAGTCTGTGGCATCGTCAGCTGGGCCATCCCTGCCACCTTTCCACTCTCCTGACCAGGAAGCTGCAGCCAGGCTTGTGAGTGTGTGTCAGGAGTTGAACTCAGGTAGCGTACTTTTCTCCTGTCAGAACCTCAAATCGCAAAGATTAAGAATTTTTCGAAAAATCCATTTGTCTCTTTCCCCAAGCAACAGAGTGTTGCTATAAAATTAAAAATAGATCACCAAATAGTCCTAACACAAACTCTCAGCATTCCTTAAGATAGAGCTCAAAAGAAAACCTGTCAAACATGTTGGCTTCATTCCTCAGGCAGAAAGTACTTGTTTTTCTCTATCAGTAGCATAACGAAGACTTTGCAGTTATTAGTAAGAATTTTTAAGAAGCTAAATAGATGTAGATATATTAAAATAGCTTAAAAATAATGTCTCTATTGAATTTTTTCAAATTTGACAGTTTAAATTTAGTCAAGATTTTATTGAGTACCATTTATGTGCTCAGGGCTATTTTATCGAGAAACAACAAGGTGGGGGGAGGGGTATAGCTCAGTGGTAGAGCGCCTGCTTAGCGTGCCCAGGGTCCTGAGTTCAATTCCCAGTACCTCCATTAAAATAAATAAATAGAATAAATAAAAACCTAATTACCTCCTCCCCCTCAAAAAAATGACTGATTAAAAAAGAAAAAGAAAAGAAAGAAACAACAAAATGAGTTGCCTATGGCAACTGAAGAATATAGATAAGGAAATTTTATTGTGTGTGTTTTTTTTAAGTTTCCTGTCATTAAATTAGCTTCAAAAATTTATAGGCCTGGGGGAGGGTATAGCTCAGTGGTAGAGGATGTGTTTCGCGTGCATGAAGTCCTGGGTTTAATCCCCAGTACCTCTATTAAAAAATAAATAAATAAATAAAAATTAGTAAACCTAATTACCTCCCCTCAAAAATTTAAAAATTAATAACTAATAAATAAAAATTAATAAATAAAAATTTTTTTCAATTTACAGGTCTAATTTTTCCCCTTTATATATCCTAAAATCCTAGAATGGCCCTGAAGTATTTCAGAAATTGGCTCCCCTTTTTCCCAGAGACAGCTATGATCCAACCTGTGTTTCCTTTGATTACTATCTGCAAGTCCAGAATCCTTTCATTACTGTCTCTTAGGTGAAAAAGGCTATCTCTAAGAGCACATGTGCTATATTGGATGTGGCTATATATTCAAGTCACAGCATTGGGTAATGTATATATATATGGCCTTATTTTCAAAAAAAAACTTGCAGCTTAGTTTCATTTTCATGAAATGAATGAATTATATACTAACTTTGATACTTTAATAAACTTTATCACCCCCCAAAATTATAGGAGTAATCATTTCATCTTATTTCTGTTTGACTTAAAAAGCAGATAAGAGCCAAAAATAAGTAGGAAAGCAAAAGAATTAACAAAATTATATTGTTTAAAAGAATGAAGACCCCTCCCTTTAGCTATGAAGTTGACAAACACTTCAAACACTCAACACAGAGAACATCCCTTCAGTGTCGGTATTCAGAAAGGATTGTTTTCTCTTTCTCATGTTAAAAGTTCTGAAACGATGCCCAGGGCCTCTCTGTAAGCACCATGCAAGCAGCATCTGGGCAGGAAGGATGATGCCGGAGGTTAGAAATACTTAACTGCAACATTGATTTGTTTCTGTCTGTTTCTCTCTCTCCCTCGCTGGCCTTTTTCCCTTTAATGAGGACTAGAATGTTTCCACATCAGTTAACTGCCTTCATAAAGCACCAGAAGGTCACACCAGCCCCAGACTGATCCTTTTCTTTGTGCCTATAATATAATTGGCTGATTGTGCCAGTGATGAGCGCGCCCCCTCCCCCAGCCCAGTCCTAGCTCCATGTTTGTAAGCCTCACTGCTGGTTTCCGAGGAGAGCAGCTCGGCTCGCTGCGCGCTTCCCGGCACAGGCAGTGCCACTGCGCAGGTTGATCAGCGAAACAGCATCCATTTTAATCTGCGGGGAGCCCCTGCCTTCCCAGGGCGTTCTCTCCGCCAGTGGATGCTCTGCGCTTTCCCTCCGCAGCCTCGCTGAGCAGTCCTGCTTCGGGGTCTGCGCCCTAGGATGCACTGAGATGGTACATCAGGAGAACTGTTCGTATCAGGTAAGATTTAAAGCCTGATTGAGAGGCCGGCATCCTTTGGGAGAGGAGGCCTTCCTCTTCCAAAGCAGCAGGTTGCCTCTTTCCGGATTTTCAAGGGATTTTGCCATCTTCCACTCCTGGCCTACATCGCATACAGTACCTGAATTGTAATTAGATTTTCTGGGGAGTAATGGGGCAGAAAACACTGCTTCTTTGGCCTTTAAAGCATATGTGAAATCCACTGAGGTGATCTGTGCACATTCTGTATGTCTGAGCAAAGAAGAGGAACTGCTTTGAACTGTAATTGAATTTAAGGGGCTTTGGAGAAGGCAAATCTGGTTGGAATTTCACATAGATAATATTGAAAAATATGATTTTTGCTCACTGCATAGGGCATGAGTGCCTTCACATCCAGTTTTTAAGATTGTCTTTAAGGGAATTATGTAAATAGGAAGTAATAATTGATGACCTGAGAGATTTTCAAAAATCAGCTGGCATGCACTTGACGTTTAAAGTTGCACTTGTGTGTCTTTCCAAACTTATTTTTACTAGTATGTTGTTTCAAATGGCTAGTAAATAAGAATTAAGGTACCAACATGCATAAACAACTCCAAACAGAAAAATTTTAGGAAGATATATTCATCTGTGTGCCCATTTGCTATCTATCTGGAGTTTTGAGTTAAACACTTGGATGATTTCAAAAGGCCAGTTCTGGAGTATTAATAAGTCTTTCCTGTGACTGAGACTGTAGAGGCAACATTGAAAGTATCCTCGTTGTAAACAGACAACGAGAATTTTCTCAAACAAACTGCTCTTTGCAGCAGTAAGCAGGGCTAGTCCAAGCCCTGGATAGTTAATGTCAGGGTATTACTCAACTGACCGACTTTAGAAGCTCTGAGGGACCGTTTCTCTGATTTAACAATGCCTCTTCCTTGTGTGAGGTAGGTTACCTGAGACCAGCAGGTGTTTCTTCTAAGATCGGATTTCACAGTGGTAAATGTATACAGGTACATCTCACAAGACTCAAGGCAATCTTTTCTCAGCTAACTGTGCTGAGAAAATATATTTGTATACTTTTTTCTCTGCTTAATCATTGGAATGTTGTCATTGTAGGCTTGTCTTACAGTATTTTCACTTTATGGTATATTTAGGTCCTTAGATCCTAGACATCAGATTTATGCTTCATGGAAATTTTTTCCATGAGAAAGGGGGCATGATGCTGAGGAAACAGCCAAAACTTGACTTACACAGAATACAGAGTTGGGGAGTGGAGAGCTGAGCCTACTTATGGCATGGCTCCAGGTGATTAAATTACTATAATAATTAAAATCCTTTTTCTGCTCACCTTTCAGAGAAGCTATGTGATGTAATTTTTGAAAGGCAAGATACTGTAAGATTATTCCCTATATCTTTTCATTAGTTTGAACATGGAATCACTGGTTTTACAAGTCAAAAATTGGTCCAGTAGCAGCAATTTCATCTGAAGAGGAGGGATTTTGTTAGCCCCCTGCTTCCAGAGGAAGACAGATTAATTTTATTTTACATGAACTGCAACATATTACACTGTCAATGTGTGTTCAATAGTTTTAAAATAGTTATTGCTTAGTTTCACAATAAAATTAAATGCATTAGGCAGATAATAATGGGCAATAGATTCTGCATCTTCATGGGGTTTTATAGACCTACCTTCCTGGGTCTGTCCTTTTAAAATGCTCTCCCTTGATTCATAACTCAGCCAAAGCAAAAACATTAAAGGATTGAAGCCAAGTCTCAATCCTACTTAGAACCTTAGTTTTAGAACCCACCTGGCACCATGTGCCTTTGGACTCAGAAAGTTCTTGGCTTGATTTTATCATGGTCACTGGTGATATCGACAGTGTGTTTGTTGTCGTTCAGAAACTTCCCCTTTTCATATATATATGAAAATATATTTATATTTATTTACATTTATTTATTTATTTACTCTCAAGGACGATAATGCAATGGTAAAGCAAATTCCTGGGTTAGTGTTTTAGTGAGTAGAAGGAATTTATTTGTAGGAGTGATTCCTTTCCTGCATAAATGTAAACCAAGGTCTCTTAGTGGCGAGTCCATGAATGGGGCTTCAGAGGCTACCCCTCAAACGTATTTGCCCGTTTTGGAGCACGTGCCTAGGTGTATGTTACTATTACCGTTGTTGTCATCATCATCATCATCATCATCATTAGAGCAATAACGTCCTCTAACTGGTGCTGCTCCTGCCCTTGCCCCCGTTCTGTAGTCTGTTTTCAACACAGTATTCAGAAGAGTCTTTTAAGACCTAAGTCAGAGCCTGTCATCATCTCAAAATTCTCCTCAGAGAAAAAAGCCCACGTCCTCCCGGGGCTCCCAGGACCTTACGTTTCCTCGCCCCTGACTCTGCACGAACTCCTCTCCCACGTGTCCCCTTCACCTCCCCACCCCCACCCCATTCCCCCCTCTTCCCGTGCCGGCCTGGCCCTGCACATGCTGCCCCTCCTGCCCAGGGTGTGTGTCCTTCAGGGACCCCCGTGTAGGGTTGCAGATTTAGCAGACAATCTACAGTGTTTAGGACATGCTTATACTACAAAAATTGTTCTCTGTTTATCTGGAATTCACATTCCCCTGGGCATCCTGTATTTGTCCTGTCCACAACCCCCATGGCTTACTCACTGGCTTTTCAGATCTTTGCTCAAATGTCACCTTCTTGTGTAGGCCTTCTCTGGACTTACTATGTCAACTTCCAACTCCCCAGTTCCATCCCAATATTTCTATGACACTCCCTAATTTATTTTTGTAGTTGGCACTCATCACCACCGATCAGACGACATAATGTACTTGTTTATTTTCCATCTCCCTCACTCCATGGACGCTCGCCAAGGGCAGGGGTTTTTATGTTTGTGTCCCTCTGCTCTCCCAGTGCTAGGAACAAGCTCGCAAACAATATGAATGGCTATGCCTACTGTATATAAAACAGACTAAGAAGAAAAGCACTGTAAATGTACTAGAGCGCTGTGCTTTCTTACATTTTGATGGCCATTGGGGTGACTTTCAATCCCCCTCCCTCCCAGCCCCCACCATTAGCCTGCACTGGTTTCATTGTCTGTGGGTCAGATTATCCCCTATTGTCACTTTTCTCATCTGTGAAATGGGATTTTTTCCTGGTTAACATACTGGTGTGAGAGTTGGCAGGTCCTTTCTGCATCTTTCCGCCTAAACAAGTCAGTCACCATGAATTAGGAGCCACCTTCTTCTGATACACATAAAGGGCTCAGTGAAGACTGTCAAGCAGCCCAGGGAAGCCATGCGTCACTTCACCTCCCAATTATTTATTGCTAATATACAGACATATACTTGATTCCCATAGACTGCTTTTGCAAATAGATGACTGTTTTGAAAAAGGGTTTCGCTGCTTCCAAGGGCTAGGTGGATGGATGCAGGATGAGACGGATGGATGCACTGTGTTTGTCTTTTAACATATGTTTTATTTATTTATTTTTTTAATTTTGTGGGAGAGGTAATTAGGTTTATTTATCCATTTATTAATTATTATTATTTTAATGGAGGTACCAGGGATTGAACCCAGGACCTTGCTCATGCTAAGCGCTGCACTCTACCACTGAGCTATACCCTCCCCACTAAATTACAGTGTTGTGTCAATTTCTGGTGTACCGTGCTTTGAACAGCCTAATCCAAGCAGGGATGATCAGAGAGAAATTCTCTGGCAGAATTTCTCATGGTGGTTTTGCTTTTAAAGGTTCTCACGTCGTCATCCTCTTCATGTGCTTCTCTCCCTCCCAGGATTTACATTAGCACAGAGGCTACTGAGGTGTATGTTGTCATTTTCAGTCGTAGCCGTGTTAAAAGATAGAGCTATCGACCTCCATTTTCCAGTCTTGGGAGGAAGCCAATCTCTTCAGGAAAGAGCCTTGCCCACAGCTTCAGGCCTGGCAGCCTTCAAGAGGCCAGATCCTTCTAAACGGTCTCTGATAGAAAGCTTTGAAATATTGTTCACTTGAAAGCACAACCTTAGGTCAGAGTTCCATTTTGTAAAAACTCCCAAATATTTTCTCCTCTTTCCCTACAGTTGGTTTTAGGGATTAGTGCGTCTATCAAAACAATGACATGCTTTCATCCCTGTCTTGCCAGGGCTTAAATTCCCTCATGACCACCTCCGACATAGAGCCCACCCCTCACATTCTTAGCTACTGTGGGAATGGAGGCTTAGAAGGGAAAAGGTAAAATGATACGAAGATGGCTCTCATCTTTTTCCTCCCTCGGGATCATAAAGAGACTCTTCTCCAAACACACACCTGGGCCTGAAGAAGCGCAATAGAAATCTTTAATGCTCCCCCATTTTCTTTAGGATAAATTTCAGACCCCTTTGCATGACATTCAAGGCCTAACCATGATCTGAACCCTGGGCAGAAACACACCTCCCTCCAAACCCTGCACTCCTGCACCTATGTTGCCATCAATTCACTTTCTTTGCGGTGATGCCTCCGCCTGGACGGTCTGCCACCCACACACCTGCTTCTACCTGTTGCAAGCTGATGCACCTTAAGGCTCAAATGCCACCTCATTCTGGAAACTTTCTCCTTCTCAGTGCACTTTGTTTTTACTTTTGTCAGATCCCATTTACAGCTAGTGACATCTAAGTCCGTATCCCCCATTAGACAACAGGCTTCCTGAGGGCAAAGGCACAGTTTTCATTTTCAGCCCTACACACAGAGTATGTGTTCAATAAATAGGTGTTGGACTGAATTGCATTTTTTGCAGCCGGTGCTGTCGTGAGTCCCCAGGATCAGGGTTTTGCATCCTAACAGCAGAGAGAAGCTCCAATGCGTGCACTGCAGCAGGGGGTTGATGAAGCTGACTCGCGACTCCTGGTACCTGGCTTATGAGCCTGTGTTGGCCATTTGCCAGCATCCCACATGTCAAGATGGGGGACAAGGAGCGAGGAACAAAAGGAAAGAGACAGACATCCCACCCTTCCCAGAGACAGTGCATTAAGAACGGGCCTCCGCACCTACCCCTCCTTCACCAAGAGAAGTTTCCCGAGATGACCCTCCTGATCATCCCCAAGCATTTTTCAAGATATCTGTGGTCAGTGGAGGCAGGTTCGCATCCTCAAGCCGCCTTTCTTAATAGATTGAATTTTGCAAAGTTTTCACAATCTTTTTACCATAGAGGGGGATCATTTTACTGCTTCCTGAAATACCAAATATTTCTTGGGCAAAATGTTTCAGCCTAGTTGAAGTGTCACATCCAGCACATAAAACAAAAGATGTCCTATGTTGGTCTCAAGTGCTAAAACTCAAGAGCATATCAATTTAAGTAGTACATCAAGATATTTTAAAAGTTCTTGCTGGAGAAAGTAGTAAACCGGTCTTCATGCCCAGATTGTGGTGGGTTATTTAATGGTTAACAAAGGAAATATAGTCTGTCCCTCTTGACACCAAGCCAAGTGAGGGCTCATTTCCCAACCCCCTCTTCCTGTGAATGAGAAAACAAGGTATCAAATTTGACTTCATTTAAGATTCCGCTCAATTTAAGCCTGGTTTCATCCACAGAAGGGAAAAAAATATATTGACCTAATGGAAATTTCATAGCATTTTAGTGCATTATTTGATACAGCCTTTGAAATCTAAGCTCAATGAAAAGTAAATAAATAAACTATAAGTTCAATGATGCTATTTTTCTGTCTTGTTCTATAGATTTTTATTTGATTGAGAACTTTGCTCCCCATAGTTAATAGTATCGACGAATACTTTTTGTCTTCATTCTTTTGCCTGGTTCGGGTGTAGCTGTGTTTTGCCCTGTTGAGACACTGTTTCTCTGAGGCAGTAGTAATGTATCTATCACCTTTAAAATTAAGAAAATAATTCTGGATATAAACTTATCTCCACTTGTTTTTAGTCAGTATATCTGAAAATCTAACATATGTTTTATCACAAAAGAAACACAGTTATCTGTCTAAATGTGGGAAAAAATCATTTCAACAAGGCTTCAGTTATGGGCCTGATCGGAAATAGAAATTTAGTACAAGTGCATCGCTCCTATTTAAAGTAGCACTGGGGCCTCAAACATCATGATTTAGACATCAAGCGATTTTTAAGAAATGAATATGCAATGCATATTTTAAGCCAAAAGCTTAGTATTTTTCTAGGAAAGTGGGTGGAGATGGGGGATGGGAAGAAAATGGGAACATTGCTGTGGTGCATATAAGTGCATCCATGATTTTTAAAGAATAGAGACCCCACTTTCCCAGACACACAGGCACAATCTTAGGTAACTAAGATTTCACATGCAGAAGCTCAACACTAATAGCGCCATATCCTACTATTTATTTATATTCTCTATACCAAGGGAAAATTTGAAATCTTGGTGTACTTAGTATTCCCCTGTGCGCTATCTAGAAGCATCAGAAATTACCAAGCTTCTTGAAATAGAAAGTACTTTGACGAAATTGCTTGAATTCAGAAGAAAATAACCATCAAAAGACCTAGTGACAATCAGTGTATGTAGGAGGGCCGCTAATGGGAAGAGAATTCTAAGAACAAAGGGAAACATGATGAGAGCATTAATGTTGGGCCCCCTCGGAAGCTGTGCTGCCGTCGTCCAGGTGACCACAGCCGAGTGTCTTACGCTCAGGCTTTCAGCTGGATAAGAAGATTGATGTCTCTGGCCCTCAGTTTTTCTGATATGGGTAAACCACTGGCATTCTGTCTACTCCCAACACATTCAACCTCCTCCACTCCACACTCCCAATGCCATTATTTTAACTTTTTAAACCTACACTGAAAAGTCCAGTGCAAAATCACATGCAGATTTTCATGGTTTATCTAGCTATCAGACTACCTTATTTGAAAAGCAAAGCAAATTTAGACAAACATTGCACGGAAGGGGAAAAGTTATTTTTTTGGAAAGATATAAACCAGGTGTCAGTTTGTATAGCACGTGGAATTTGGATGTTAGGGCATAAGGAAGGGCGGTGGGAGGCTAAAGGGTTAATCGGGATGAGGTAGAGTTTCTATTGATGAATAGGAAAATCTTTTGACAATGCATAAGTGATTTCTCAGTAATGGGGTTGGTGTTCTCAGAGTCAATAATTTCCACCAGTGGCCGATAATGATCATTTAAAAGCATTAGCTCACATGACCAGTGCGCCTTGACAGGCAACTGAAGCTCTCCGTTCTAGTCCTTGAATTTCAGGGCAGGGGGGCGAGAAGAGGCCCTTTCAACCTCTGAGATTGTAAGTGGCTATGTGTACATTTTCTAAGGGGAATCATTAGTATCTGGGTCCATGTTTTGCCAGCACAGTTCGTTTTAGAGAGGGCAGCAGGAGAGGAAGGAACCAGAGGAAATTCTCTGTAGGGAGAAAGAGTGGCTGTTATCCTCGTTTGCATAGCTACTGCAAAACCGCCAAACACTGTCAGCTCAAGCCTTCCGAGGTGGTGTTTTGTTTTGTTTTTTTCCATTCCTGCGTTCATTTGGCCCTCATGGAAGTGAAATTGATTAGTGTTGATCCCAAGCACCTAAAGCCAGGATCTTGCCATCATGCCTAGAAATATGATCTAAAATAGAAGGATAATGACTTATAATGAATTTTTTTCAAGGTCTAGAGCTGTGCTCCTAAAATTTTAAGTGCACTCAAAAATCTTAGAGTTCTTTTCGAAGTGCATTTTCTGATTCAGCCGGTCTGGGGTGGGACCTGAGAGTTTGCATTTCCAGTAAGCTCCCGGGTGATGTGGATACTCTGGTCGGAGGACACACTTTGAGAGGGAAAGCTCTAGAAGACATCAAAGGTCAGTCCACGTGTTAGGAAAATATCAGACATTTTAAGCCAGAACAAACCATCCAGACAGCAGTGGTACAGCGCCTTCTGGATAGGGTCTGTGCTATGAGCCTGTATGCCAAGCACTTCTTTAGGGAGGGTGCAAAGTGAATCCACCACCACTGGGGTCCAAGGTTCAGGAGATGTTCTACTGCTTGCCTCTGTATAGTACTTATTAGGGAATCACTTATGCCAAGAAAAGCTGTAGAAGGTAGAGGGGGGAGTGGTCTTTATTTCTTTCTTAGTGCTACTCCTTGTTGCTATTGTATGGCTGAGAAATTTCCATCTCGGATTTTGAGATGCCCTTCTGCAAAGGGTACTAGCTTATTAATGTATGTGCTTATATGTATAGATGTATGTATGTGGTCAATATATTATTAGTGTATTTCAAGTAACTGGATTATGTGTATGCAGATGCATAATTAATAGTGAGAGTTCAGTAATTTTAACTGTCTATTTCAGACAACCCTGCTAAAGTCAAAAGATGTCAGCAATTAGGATTATAGTTTTACGTATTTTACTAGGTCTTATAAGATCTAAATTTGTATAATTGCATCCATGTTAGCTGTTGATTGTAGGTAGGATACTAACCCCGGTAAGAGGGTGAAATTCCTCAAATTCGTGGTAGGCCCCCTCCTTCAACGCAAGCAGACTCATTTTTACCTTTTGAATGTATGTGGTTTCCAGAGAAGATCTGGGTTGAAAAGCACTCTTATGAGCTATTCATGTTTCCTCTGGGGGCGGCACTCCGAGGAAAGACTGTAAGCAACACATACCTTTCTCCTCTGTTCACATATTTATTCAACAGCTCTTCATCGTCCACTTAACGTGTAGAAGGCAGTGTCTAGACGCTGTAGAGAAAACGAGCTGAATAAACACAAATTTCTGCCCCCTTTGAGAAAGGCTAGCAACCCTAACGGTGTTGGAAGGAAACCCTTGTGGCTCTGAAAACAACAAGGTAAACTCGAAAGGAGAATTCACTATGCAGTGTGCTAAGTCATGACCATCAGTGAAGGAGCTTTTGTTTCCTATCTTGAGATCTGACCATCAGGGGATAGCGGTGGTACACACTGCTGTTCCAGGTGTGTGATTTAGGAAGTCAAATCCATATGTGGTATTGCTGTGTGAGACCTGCCGGAATTCACTCTGTATTAAATCCTGATTTTTAAAAACTATGCTTGATGATTTAATTGGGTACAGTTGTTTCTTACTGGGACAGCCAGTGGGAGGCGGTCTAGCACGCCTGTTGAGAACGTGGCCACAGACACAGAGGGCCCAGGGTCAAATTCGGGCCTGGCCATCAGCAAGAGACTGCGCCAGTGGCGAGTAGTTATCCTCACTGGGTTCTCACTCCACTATAAAATGCAACTGATAATAATATCTACCTCAGAGCGGTTCTGTGAGGGGCAAAGGCATATGTAAGAGGCATGTGTAAAGTGCCTTCAAAGCAGAGCATCCTTTATTTTAACCACAAAACCTTAGCTTTGGAGAATTCTTCGGTGTAGGGAACACCCACCCTGGGGGAGCACTTGGTGGCCAGCATGGCCTTACAGGCCACGGTGTACTGGGCTTCTCACGTGCAGATGGTGGGACCCTCGTCCAGAGTGAGGGTCCTGGGGTCTGGCTGAGAGTAAGACAAGGGAGATCTCTGCTAGGGAGACGCTCTGCACGAAGGCAAGTGTGGCTCAGGAGATGCAACTTGTCATCATATTGTCTGACCGAGGTGCAAGTCATTCCCTCGGGGTGTCTGAGGCAGGGAGACGGCGGTGGGGTGAAGGGAGGCCTTGGATCTGGGTCAGGGGCTGCAGAAGAAGGCATTTGCTTTCATTGCCATGAATTACATTGAGACACAGTTAGGCCACAAGTCTCCTACAAATTGATTTTTTTTTAATTTGTGGAGAGAAGTAGTAGACAACTGAATGTGACCATGTCAGCAGTGGTTCAGATGCCAATTTATGATACATTAGGAGTTGAGGATTAACAGATACACATTACTATATATAATATAGACAAACAACAAGGACCTGCTGTACAGCACGGGGAACTACATTCAATTTCTTGTAATAATATGTAATGGAAAAGAATCTGAAAGGTTTATACATATCTATATGTACATGTATAACTGAATCGCTTTGCCGTACGCCTGAAACTAAGTGTAAATCAACTATACATCAATAAAAACAACTGAAAAGAAAAAAACTCTTAACAGTGTTGAGGTTGGTGAAGAAATCGCATTGGGAAGCCTGTCGACTGGTACATTCGCTGCTTTCTGCCTGAGCGTGTCAGAGCGTAAGATTGTGCTGCTAGACGGGGCCTTGGCCTCTCAGTTCTTCTTTGGCCCATTTCTCCCGCAAACAGTGACTTAAAAAAAAAAAATACTGGTTATAGAGTTCACAGCCACAGTAGTTCCATAACGAGGAGTGTGCGTTTGCGTGTGGACTTCTGTTTGTCTGCTTCTTGCATCAAAACATCCTCCAGCTGTGGGCCTTTTCCTCCTCTGTATGTGAAGCCAGTAAACAAAACGCAAAGCCATGGGAAAAGGGTAGACAGAGCAGCAGAAAGGAATGTCCTCTTTTGTGAAAAACCCACCACTGGCGGAATTTTAAAGAAAAGTTGATGGATCTTTTTCTCTCGCCTATATTAATAGAACAAAGCGCCGATCCTGGGGCAGTGGGTCCTTCTCTGTGTTGGAAGTAAATTTCATTCTTGTTCTAGGGTTTTTCCCTGAAGATGAGACTCTCACATCTGATTTTAAGAAACGATTGTTTATGGGAAAAGGCAGGCGGGTGGGGTGGGCAAAGCTAGCATCTGTCTTACAGGTTAGCTTTAAAATTATACTGTTTAGTTTTGTCATGGGATACACCCGGCTTTTAACTCACCAGTGAAGTCTGCGAGGCTGGGCTTTTGCATCTATTTTTATCCTGTACACTCTACCCTGGTTCAGAATAAGGTTGCTGGATTCCTCGCAGAACTCCTGTCCACACTCAGCCCTGGACGGGAAAGTTGGGGAGTTGAATCAGCTTTTTCTTGATTGGGGGTTGGAAAGGTACTGGGGAGAGGAATCTAGACGAGATCAAAGGTGGCAGCAGACGTGGGAAGGCTGGACTCTCCACCAGCCGTGTGTCAGAGCAGAGGGAGCCTCGGAGAACAGCAGCCGCCCCTGTGCCAGAGCACAGGACAGACGGGGAGGCCGGGCGGGGCGGTGTCTCTGGGACAGAGGGGGCCAAGGTCACCGCACGGCCAGACACAGACTCTTAGCTGGCTCTCCATGGCAGCATGAGCGGCCACCAGGGTTCTGGACAACTTCAGCCTATCAGGATTCATGGGAGGTTATTTCTTAAGTGAAATTCTAAAGAGTTAAAGGATGAATTTGGACAGTGATGGAATGGATGACATCATCAGTCAAGAATCCCCATTGGATATGGAGGGGAATTATAAAAAGGTAAGGGGAGAGAGCTCTTTTGTTTGTAAACAATCGGACCATTTTTCTAACGGGGAGAAAGATCACCCTTGAGGAGTGGCCAAATTCCACACTCAGTGGCCATTGCCGTAATATATTCAGGAAAGCTGAATGCACAGAATCAAATGCATTGAGCTGGGACAGTTCTTTCTACTTTCCCCAGCTTGTATTCATTAATATATTATAGCAGTAACTGGAAGACACATGTTGTTATTCTGAGGTTGGAAAAAAAAATCTGTGATGCAATAGTTTGTAAGCAGGCTTTTTATGTAAAGGAGTAGTTTTAAAATTATTGACATGTTGACAGCTTACCTGCAAGAAACAATTACTAGCATGTGTAATCTATCTAAGTTTGACCTTATGAAAAATATAAAGTTTTACTAAGAGAAGTGTGGAATTTAAAAAAATTGTTACCATGTCTGCTAATTCTTTGCTTGCCTTTTTATTTGGGAAAGTCAGTAAATATATTTTTGGTATGTTTTATATGGTCATTGTCTGGTAATAACAGGCCCAAGAAAAAATAACTTTAGTTATACGGGTGAGGTTGTGAAATTAAACTACAAGTATATGCTTGTCTGTCCACAGAAGGCTAAACACTACGTCCACCCACCTTATTATTTTCCGTAAGTCAAGTGTGGGTCACAACACAGCACAGTATGAAGAATTAGGGCCCTTCCATCATGGACTGGAAAGAAAGACCTCTTTTCTCTCAGAGGCCAATATCCTAAAACAGTAAAACTTGCTCCTAAAATTTTAATTTGATCCAAAATATGTCACTAACTTTTTTCCCCCTAGATTGAGATGGAAACTTCTATTTTGATAGCGCTTTAAGAATAATAATGTAAAATATGGCAGTTTAGATCTTATAGCCATAATTATGTGTGAGTATGGGGGCTGTTTTAAGTATATACTTTCTTAGAGCAGTTTGCAATAGTTTATGTTCTTTCTCCAGAAGCTGACGTTTAAATATGGTTTGAGTGACCTGCCACGTTGCTCTGCATGCTTTTCGTCCCTTGTGATCCCCGAGAAGGAAGTGAGGGCCCGAGGGGATAAGTGCTCAGAGTCCTGA
Organism: Vicugna pacos; assembly: GCF_048564905.1. NCBI lineage: Eukaryota > Metazoa > Chordata > Mammalia > Artiodactyla > Camelidae > Vicugna > Vicugna pacos. The sequence continues at coordinate 34,558,676 of NC_132987.1, forward strand.
AATCCTAACACCTCTCCGATGTCCCCTCCTGCTGGAAGTGGGTGTACAAAAGATACTTGGGACCCTCAGTAATCAGAGTCCGTCACTTACCCCGCCCAGTAGAACAAGAGCACAGTTCTCATCCCACCTCTTTCTTCAGTGCCCAAGGCTGGTCACGGTTTTCCTTGTCACAGCATTTCTCAGGGAGGAAAGTGTAGGTCGGTTGGCACTTAGGAAAAGTGAAAGCCATGCCGTTGCTAATGCAATGACAATAAAGTAATGTCCACTATAGTTTTATCCTGCTTAGAAACTGGGAGCCCAGATGCCTGGAATGACTGAGCGATGATACGCTGGCAACCTGATACAGCGCTGACTAAAGGGACAAACATGTTAAGGCTCAAGTAGCTTTAAAACATCAACAACAACAGCACAGAGCTGCACTGTGCAGCCCTCTATCCCACTAAGGCAGGGGAGGCCACGTGTGGCTTCGGGAGAAGTGCTATCTGCCAGGTTAGTACACAAGACCACTGGATGAGACTTCTAGATGTGTAGGATGCCCGGACACCAGTCTGCGTTGTTCTGGACCCTCAACATGGAAGTTGTTCTCTCGTCATTTCAGCTTTCTAACTGCCTTTCTCAGGCAATGTGCTTTCAAATATATGCATATCATGCATAACAGGCTCCATTTTGCTAAAAAAAAACCCACTGTTGATCATTTCAGTAAGAATTTCTAGTAAAACAAGGCCTCATATACTTTCTTAAAAATACAAAGAATAGGAAAACAATGACCTAATATAAAAATTACTTTTCCTAATTAGCATCTTCCTTTTCTGAGTTGGTTTTTTCCTCTAATGTTTTTGCTGTTTGCTTGACTAAGTAGAAAATTAAATTAGATGCCATAAAGCAGTGGTCTGCAGGCTTTTTTGATCTCATATTCATCAATAAAATGTTTTTGAGCCCATGCCTCTAACACACATATATTCTATTCATAAATTACAGATATATACCACTATAAAAATTTGTATGTATAAAACATATACAATCATCTCTTGGTGTCCACAGGGGATCCAGGACCCACGCAGATACCAAAATCCCATGATGTTCAAGTCTCTTATATAAAATGATGTGGTGTTTGCACATAATCCACACACATCCTCCAGTATACTTTAAATAATCTTTGGATTACTTATAATACCTGCTACAGTGTAAATGCTATGTAAATAATTGTGAAAAACAATGTAAATGCTATGTAGATAGTTGCTGGATGGATGGTAAATTCATGTTTTACTTCCTGGAATTTTTTTCCAAACACTTTCAGTCTGTGGTTGGTTGAATCTGCAGATGTGGAACCCACAGATATCGAGGGCTGACTGTATACAAATAGATATTTTTTAGAATAAGATGTTTAAAATATAAATAAATATAAAAGTTTTAATAATTTCTTCTTTCCCATTCTGTCACTTTGAGGTCAATTATCCAAAACAGTTGGAAAATTGATATATCCCTGCCTGGGTACAATGGAATTTCCTATACCAGTTGCACTCATAAATGTCACATGCATTAGGGATTATTTTACAAGATCGTTTTAAAGTCAGACAAACAGCCTTCAGGGGAAAGGTCACTTTACAATAACTAGAATTAGATTCCACCCAGGCAAAGGAAGGAAAAGAGTACGTATCTGTTCTGTTTCCTTGGGGAAGGTCCTGATGGTAAGAAAGATGTTTCATTGAGGATCTCTGGTTATTCAGTAATAGTAGTAAAACTGAACTCAACAGAAAACACATCTTAGTATCTAAGACAGAAAGTCTGCACCTTGGCAGAGTCTGAGGTGTGACTGTTCGGCCCATTACAGCCTTGCCTTGCTCTGAGCAACCTCTGACCCTCCGGTCACACAGCCCATTGTCTTCAGGACATGGAGGCACAGAGCCTGCCGGTCACCATCCTTCAGCCATCATCGCCAAGACCCCTCCTGTGTCCCTGGCATTGTGTGCAGGGGCCAGGATCCCAGAAGGGAGGCTGGGCTTTCCCTCGGCGAGCTTACAGCCCACGTGGGGAGGCACACAAACAAGCAAGCTGCCTTGGAATTGATCCTGCCTTGAAGAGCGATGAGACAGGCAGCATGGACCTAGAAAACACGCAGCCTGGGCCATCTCAGGGCTGGGGAAAGATCCCGATTATACCAATGGAGAGAGAGGAAGGAAATCAAGAAAACTCCACATGAAATACAGCAGAAGACTGGCTCCCACTCTGTCCCAGAGCAAGGCAAACACAGGGAAGCCAGTCTTGCCCTCTCTCCCCAGCAGAAGGAGCCCTGGGCAGGGCACGTGTGGCCGGAGGTTGGGAAAGCCGGCTCGTCTTGGCTTTGTCTCTCTGAGGTGCTGTCTCTAGTGTGGTGCATCCAATTATGGTGAAAGATTAGGGAGGAGCCTGTGAAAAAATTAAAAGGCTGGAAGGAACAATATTTAACGTGAAGCCCCAGCTGCGCCTCATGTTTTTTTAAAAAGGTGAATGGAAATGACTGCTTGAGATAAACTGCCATAAACAGGAACCCAGAATGCCAGCTGCCGTTCCAGACGAGCGCTCTGCCCTCCCCACACAATTACGGAGGAAAAGCAGCCGTCGACCTCCATTAACCCTCACGTCCTCCTGTCTGTAAGGGCTGAATCCGCCTGAAGAACTCTGTTAAGTTACTGAGCCCTGGCGCCCAGCCCCACCTCAGCCCCCTGGGGACAGTCTCTTCCACTTTCTGGGCCAGAGTCTTCCTTTTCATTCCAGGGAGGAGTTGGCTGGGCTGGTTTTAGGTTTTGTAAATACGAAGCTTCTTGGCTCCTGGTTCGAGCTCCCTTGCATCATACAGCCAGATCGGTACACCTTGGTGAGCCAGCATGGTCAGGGAGTGGCTTCTTCCGAATAACTAGATTTTCCGGCTGTGTGGTGTGTGAGGTGTATCTCAGTTTTAAAAATAAGCCCCCCACACACATTTTGGGAGGAGGGTGCGGTTTTTTTTTTATTTGAGGTAGAATTCACGTACCATGAGATTCACCATTTCAGTATACCCTTTGATGGGTTTTAGTATATTGATAAGGTTGTAAAAACCATTACTGTCCAATTCTAGAACATTTTCATCAGCCCCACCACAAGAACCAACCCTGCAGCCATTAGCAGTTGCTCCCCATTCCCACCTCCCCCCACAACCATTAATCTGCTGTCCGTCTTTATGGATTTGCCTGTTCGGGACATTCCTGCCTCTCTTCTATCCCTTTCTCCACTCTTCTCAGCAGCTGACCCCACCCTCCCTTTAATATTAGCAACAGCTACTATTTAATGAGTTTCTCTCTGTGCCAAGCATCTGTGTAGTATTTGATTTAATCCTTGAACTAACCGAAGAAATAGGCACCTTTATCTCTTTTTTCAGAAAAAGAAACTGGGGCTTGAAGCGTTTCTGGAACTCGCACTAAGTATCTGAGTCAAGATGCTAACTTCAGTCTTCTTGGCCCTGAATGCCCTGCTCTCTGTTCTGGTCACACACCTGTCTGTGTCCAGCTCTCCCAGATCCTCAGTCCACCCTGACGTGGGAGAGGGAGGATACCAGCTTCCTGGCAGTTGATTGCCGCTTGGCTGTTTCATAACCATGTAGTAGGTGTTTTGGACGGTTGTGTTCTGACAGTGATACGGAATGATGAGGTGGCTTTACAGGTCTGTGAAACGGCATCTGCTAAAAGTAGTCCCCAGATAACACTGTTCTGTGTGAAAGTCTCTGGAGCCAGTCAGCTGAGAACCCGAAAGAGCTCGGGGTGCGCCCAGCAGTTCACATTTTGGATATGCTGCTCAGTGGGGAGAAAACTTGAGTTTTCACATGGATCCCTTTGGGATTTAATGTTGAAGCGCTCCCACCACAGGGGTCGTCTTTGTGGATTGCACCTGGGGCTCCTTTACCTCCACCACGTTTCCCATTCAGCCAGGAAGTGGCTAATGGACTTCAGTCCCAGCTGTTTGTTAAATACCTTTGCTCCGGTCCTTAGCAGTTAGAAACTCAAGTTTTAGGGAGTCCGCGTGACGGCACTTCCATCTGCCGTGTTTATTTATGTCCTCTCTCTGTAGCTCGAGGACAAGGAATGCAGTCAACAGGCAAAACCATCCTCAGGGTTAACTAATTGTAAACAGACATCTCCATCCTCTGGCCTGGCATGCCAATATTCTTGATGTTGGTGGATTCTTAAGTAGAACAGCTGTCAGAGGACCCTCCTTGGATGCCTGTCCTGGCCTTTAGGTATCCAAGGCCAGCTCTCCCAGGAGGACTGACGCTGAGCACGCTGAACCCAGGCCTCAACATTGCCCGACAGCCCAGCCTGACCCCTAGTCCAGAGGACTTGTTTAGGCAGATGGGTACAGGATGCAGTGATAAGAGATTTCAACCACATTTCTGGAAACCCTTCTGGACTGTTGAGTGTAAGTATCTGAAGTGGAAAATACCAGAAAGACAAACTAAAAACAGACAATCTAAAAACAGACAATATCCAATCCGTGATACCATGGAAAGATACTAGGTTATTTAGCTTATATTTCCACTGATAATTGAAAAGCTCCTCCCAGGGGATGAAATAAGATGCAAGAACTTGAAATAACCTGCACAGAGCAAGGATTTCTTCCCCTGACATTCAAAAGCATGCAATCTATATTCTTACAGGATTCTGTTTTCATATTTTGATCTTGTGACAAATCCCTGGTTGTCTCATTGAGAAAATAATTAGAAAGTACCACCAGTATATTTTGGGTTTTCCTTTTTATTTTTTTGTTGTTGTTGTTTTAAAGAAATAATAAAATTTAATAAAATTGACCTAATTAGCAAATAAGTTCTGTCATTCCAGTTCCTCGTATTTAAAAGCCTCAGACTCCTCCACACTGGAATGCTGCCTATAAATGTTGGAGTAAAGATGTCTTTCTTAAGCCAAGGAAAGAAATAAGAGTGTCTACCATTCTCCTAAAGGAAGAGATCTTTTCCACAGGGAGCTCCAGCATCCCGGTCACATTCCCTGGTGGATGCAGCTAATGGCCATGATGCCAGATATCACCAGGCAATAGATTGCACCGAAGCCAGGGGATCAGTAATTGCTTCAAAACAGGCATCCTGGCAAGGCCTTGGCAGAGGCCAGGCGGCTACAAATGAGAAGCACCTGCGTGCAGAGTCTGGCCATTCCATATGCAACAGATCTGTGTTCAGTTAAAGAACCACCTCTGTGTTTCATCCAGCTCCCTTGTTCTGTTCAGATGTTTAAAGCCATGATTCTCAAAGTGCTTGAACCAGCATTGTCTGGGGACTGGTTAGAAATCCGCTTTCTCAGCCCCGCCCCAGACCTTCTGAATCAGAAACATACTCTATGGTTCTGCAAGCCGTCTGGGGGATTCTCGTGCATAATCAAGTGTGAGCATTACCGGTTGAAAGAAATTTCTGACGAGAGACAGGGCTGTGCTGTGCGTGCAGCCACCTATGCAGTTCTCCACTTGGCACGGCGGGGCCACAGCGACCTCCCTACACCCGAAGTTCCTTCCTGGGCCTGGGGGACCAGAGTATTACTCCTCAGCTCCTGGGATGGCATAGCCCCCATCCCGTAGGAAGTTCTTCCTCAGTGGCACATTGCTTTCCTTTTTCCCATTGGTGGAAAATGCTTACATCACTGCTCTAACGCATTTCCTAAGGCCTGTGTGTGACACCCAGGTAGAAGATGGGGAAAGAACGTTCAAGCTCCAGAGGCTTCTTCAAGAGAGGGAGAGAGGACCAGGTGTGAGACAGCTCACCCCTCACAACTCCTGTGGCTTGTTAGGAATGCAGGGTGTCAGGCCCGGCCCCTGAATCAGAATCTGCATTTTAACGAAATTCCCTGGGTGAGCACGGACTGAGGTAACAACTTCAGCACGGCAGAAGGGAGGCTGCTGGAAGGGGTGTCTTCCGGGACTGGGAGTGAATTGAGGCCTGAGACAGCACCGTAGATCAAACACATCCAATAACAGCAGGCGATTTCAGTTCCCTTGGAGAACAGGTAAAAGGAAGAAATAGTGGCACTGGGGAGGAGGGGACGAGATGGAAGGCAGGAGTTTGGGGGAGACAGTTCCCTTTCCCACAACTGAACCCTGTCCAGGCCCAGGTCGCTGCTGCACGCAAGCTGACACCTGCCTTTATCCCCACAGCACCACTGTGCCACTCACATTTGCTGGGCCCCCTGATTCTCTCAGCCAAGCTTCCTTCAATATCTTCCTCCTTTGGGGAGTTGAAGGAACCCCTTCATCTTGGTCAGACAGGCCCTTTCCTGTCCGTGCAGGGATGAGCATCTGTGCAGGAGTCAGAAGGAAGCAGCTGTTTGCAGTGTCCTGAGCACCAGCTGGCTTTAGATTTAGGCTCCGGATGAGATTTCCCAAAGTGTGCTGAGAACCCTAGCGCCCCGCAGCTGCCCCCAGGAATAGTTTGTCAATTAAATTTTAGAAATGCAGAATATACCCAATCTTCTGCTTATAAATGTATAAGACTAGCGTGTGAAAGATGAGGAGGCTCTGCTGCAGAGACCAGAGACACCAGGATGCTGCAAGCAAGGTGAACTGGGCCAGAGGGACGAAGGCAGGACGGGAGGAATGGCTCAGGAGTGGTAACCGGTGTCTAAGGGACAGGGACACACCACATCCCAAAGGTAGTAGGGAAAAGACTTGGGGACATACCGGATTTGGAGATGAACGCTATCTACCAAAGCAGAACGTTGGCTCTTTTGTTTCTTTTACCACACACCCTTCTTGGTTCTTGTCAAGTTTGGGCACTTGCGTCAGGACAGTGGCACGGTGGGAAAGGCTGATGGGCAGCGGTCGGGGTCGGGCAGTGCTCCACGGTCAGTGTTCAGAGATCATGGCTCTCAGGGCGCCCTCGAAAGGCACTGTGAGCCTTACCTGCCCAGGCACAAGGGGTGGCAGTAGGGAATTCAACCACAGGCCAGAACAAACACTGCCTGTGGCTGGGCAACAGGCTTGTGAGCACACGTGACTCCTGATAATGGTCTCACTAGTCTTTCTGTCTCAGTGATGAGCCACTCTTCCCCAGGTGCCCTCGTGCTTGTTGCTAGCAATATCCATATTGGATGTTTTATTTTTGCTTTATGACAGTATTTCCCAAGGCTGTTTTCGGAATGGATGTGGCTCTGCTCGCCATAAACACAGTCGAACAATGTAGTTTTGAGTCAGCCCTTTTCCTTCCCTGGTTCTCACCCTGGGGCAGCTTTGGGCTTTGGGGGATTGGAGGCCATAATTGCCCTGCAAGTGTAATTCCTTAGAGGACAGAAGAACTTTGAAACCACACACACACACACACACTTTATACGTGTGGGCAACTGGAAGGAAATCAGGTTCCAGTTGTTGAATTTTAAGATGTAAACTGTTTTACTAGTCAGTTGAATCACAGTTACTTGAAGTGTTAGGAATCACATTTGTTTCAAAAGGAAGATTGAGCACTGGGGTCAAGGAGCGTGGCTCTGATGAGAAGGTGTTTGTGCTGTAAATATTTGTGGTTATAATTAGGCCTGTGGTGTGTATGTTGTGCCGTTAAGTGTTTCTCCTTTTCTAAGAAAGCATCACATCCATCTCAGGAAAGAAATAGATCCGTCACTAAGTCCCACATCGTATCTCCAACGTGATGTCTGCTGTTACCAGCCCGGACACCTGACTCAGCGATGTGGAGGAGTCGTGTGGAAGAGGGGCAGGAAGATCTAGCACCAAAAAGATGGACTTGACTCCTAGCTCCTCTGTCTAACAGTGGGGTGATCTTCCTTCACCCTCCTTCGCCTTCATCTCCAGAGCAGGAATGTGGGGGGATTAATCGTGACAGTTACCATCTATCGCAGATTTACATCACCGTGGCCCGGGTACTGCTACTAAGCCATTGACCTAAGTGTCCTCATTTGGTCCCACCCACATCAAGTGAGATGCTTTACCTCTGGACTGGGAAGGGCTTTCCAAGCACAGAGCCAGCAGACACTTCAGAGGAAGCACTGACTTAACTATATAATAACACTTAGATTTAAAATTCAAAAGAACTAATCAGATGCTTAATATAAAATTTTCAAAACTATCAGACCTTTACAGAATAATAAGCAAAGCTTAGAGAAAAGCAAGTACATTAACTGAAAAAAATTAAATATTTAATCTCACTGGTAAGCAAAGAAATTAAAATAAAAAGAATAGCACTTTGGGCTGATCATACTAAAAACAATAGCACTCTTTTTTTAACATGGAAATACTCACTGTGAGCCAGGATATAGTGGGAGCTGCACCCTTTTATGTTGCTGGTGGGCATGTCAATTGGAACAGATTTTTCTCTCCAGCAATGTGACAGAATGTGTCAAGAGCCTCAACAAATGTTCACACTCAGCTGATCTGGTAATTCCACTTCCAGGAACTTATCCTGAGGAAATAATCAGACATGTGGGCAGGAATTTATGTAAAAATACTAACTTCTATGTAATTTTTATTTGGATACAACCCAAATAGCTAACAATAGAACATAATTCCGTAGGAGAGAATGATATGCATCCATTGAAAATTGTATTTGTGAAGAATTTTGTATGAATGAGGGAAATTCTCAAAATATAATAAATGGTGTGATCTTAATTTTATTAAAGAAAAAAGGGAAAAACACACACAGAAGATAAAAAAACTAGAAGGAGATACACCAAAATGTTAGCGATGATCTGTGTCTAAGTGGTGGGATTATGGTGACTTGTATATTCTTTAAGCTTTTCTTATTTGTTCCGTGGGATCCAGACAAGAAGAGAAGGGGAAAGATTGTGTATTATAAAACAGCCCTCTTTAAACTGTTCATGAAGTGTTCCAGTATAAAAAAATTGTAATTGGTGCAAATAGAAATATTTTTAAGGCTTTCTCCACTATCTGTGGCTTTAGGGTACCAAGTAAACCAGGAAAGACAGACACAAAATCAAGGGTGCGTTCACACCTTCACACCTGGGATAGGTGTTGTCTTTAAATAAAACCTCTTCTAGACCCCAGGCTAATGTTGGACAACATTAGTCATTAACACTCATGTTGTTATCCACTGATTTTATATTTGGAGATTTCATGCCACTCAACAGTGTTCTGACTGTAGGGGACATTGAGTGAGAATCTCTTTTTGTCTGTCACATGGATTGAGAAACAGGTTCACTGACGACATTAAATCTGCCCCGCAGATTTGGGGGTTTTGAAATGAATTTGTTTAAAAGAAAGATGTCAAGTGTGGTAGGTCTGTTTTGGCAGGACCATCCCCAGTACCAGCCCTGCATATTTGAAGGGCGGGTTGCTTTAATTAAGGTTCCTAGCAGTATGGTTGCAAGTGATTAGTGAAATTAAAAGCATTCTCACTTCCCTTTACAACCTCATGGTTACTTTCTCAGGGCTCATTGCCGCACTAGCCCAGCAACAACAAGAAATCAACATCACGTCTATATCTGTATAAAAACAGCATTTCACCTTGTGGCTGTATCACACATGCACACGCACACGCTCCTAGTATGACACAGTTCCATTGGTGTATGCCAGAATGGGGGCATATCTATATAGATGGGTAGCTATAATTGCTAAGTATGAAAGTTGAAAGAATGCTTGTGGTATCTAAGAGGGTTTTTTTATTTTTTTCAAGAATTTTTAAATGTTAGAGAAAACGAGAATAGAGATGAGCTTTCCTTGAACTAGAAGTTCTCAAACCTGTTGAAACTGAGTATCTGGTACTAGTGCCCAGGGTGTGTATCTACACTTGGTCTTAGCCAAAAGGCTGAGAAGCGATGGGAATGTGCATTTTAAAGTCTCTGCCGGAAATTCTGATGCTGACTATTGACGCTGACGTTTGGGAACTGTTGTCTTAGCGGTGCTGTCCTGTCATATATTTTATTCCGCCCTATCCAGTATGATACCCACCAGCCAGCTGTGGCTCTGGAGCTTTTGAAACACAGCTAGTATGACTGAGGGACTGAACTTATCATTTTAATTAGTTAATTTTTAATTTGAATGTGCATAGCTACTTGTAGCTAGTAACTACCCTGTTAGACAGAGCAGCCTTAACCTACAGTCCACCGCCCTTCACCTGGGATGAGATGAAGCCATCTGTCAGCCCACCCTTCCACTAGGTTGTACATTTCGTTACTCTGACACAGTGATGCTCGGATGACGGCTCAGAGCTTTTACTGTAACTTCTAGGTGCTGGTAGCAGCAAATGTGGCTCCAGAACCTCCTACTGGGGGAGTCCAAGGCCATCATGTGCTCCTTAGCCACACTCATTCACGTGAGCTGGGTTTTGTGATATAATTTGCTCTGCATAGTCTTCAGCCCCCTGCTCAGAACATCAAATGGTGCTTCTCACAGACTTCCTCATCCCACAAAACTGAAAACCAACCTCTCATTCTCACCCCAGGATTTCTAACTCATTGTATTTGTTTTTTGTCATTTTATTTTTAACTAAGGAAATCATGTTTAATCTTCTCTCCTGTTGTTTAAAGGGTTTAAAAGTTCAGCATGGTGAGTTTTTATGGGACTTTTATGGGAAGCCAAGTGTTGTAAACATATCCACACTATCCCAGTAGTATAGTTTACCAAATCCTTTTCCTATGCACACCGGCCTGACTTCCCTTCAAAATATGAAACAGATGGGTCCAATTAGAATCCTCCAGCTATTCCAGGCACTATATTAGGGTTTCTCAGAATCCAAACCCGGTGAGATCAGGATTACTCTTGAACAGAAACATCACGACTGTAAGCTGGGTGGAGGTAGGGGCTGTGTCTATCCATCCTGGGCTGTGTTCCGGCATCACAGCGCGGCTCCTGCCTCTCCCGAAGGCTTGGTGCATGTTGGTTGAGTGAATTGATGTTCTTGCCACAGAGAAAGTGGACTGAAGGGACAATGTAAGAGAGAGAAGACAAGATCCAGAGAAAGGCCACATTTGGGATAAAGGTGATTTGATTTAGGACAAAGTGCTTGCCCTCCACGACTACTCTGTCACATCTAGCACGTAAGAAGAAGAAAGATTATAACACATAATAATCTACAGGTGACCCTTTGACAACCCCCCAGGGTTAGGGGTGCCGATCCTCCACGCATTCGAAAATCTGCCTTATAGTTCAACTTATAGTTGGACCTCGTATATGTGGTTCCCCATCCGCAGATTCAACCAATCAGGGATCGGGTAGCATTGTAATATTTATTATTGAAAAAAATCTGCTCTCAATGGACCTCAGCAGTTCAAGCCTGTGTTGTTCAAGGGTCAGCTGTGGTTCTCACCTGGTGAAGTTCAGTTAGTACCATGATGGTAACTTCTGAGACTAGTGAAGGGCTCTGGAGAATTGAAATTGCTCACAGAGGTGGAATCAGGAAAGACTGGTTTAATTTCAGCTCATAATAATTCAGATGCTTTTGTGCTGTGACCTGTTTATTTTTTTGTTGTCTAATATTACAGTTCTAAGAAACTTAGCCGTTAAATTGCCTATGATTGTGATGTATCTGCCTGCTTATCGGCATGTTTTATTTTCCTGAAATTTTAGGCACAGAAAAATGAGAGAGAATCTATCCGACAGAAGTTGGCACTTGGCAGCTTCTTTGATGATGGCCCAGGAATTTATACCAGCTGTAGCAAAAGTGGGAAGCCAAGCCTTTCTTCCCGGTGAGTGTTCTTTTGAGCTGATTTTCTGATATGTACCTAATGGATTTTGTCATCTGACTGTAAGTTTAATAAGAGATATCCTTTAAATCCTTGAGTATTTTCCCCCCATAATACTGCCGCCTTGATTTGGATACTAGACAGATCCCTCCCCAACTGCTTGTTGGGTTTTGTTTTTGGTTTTCAGTTTGGGGGATTTGGGGCCCATTTGCCCAGCTATTTGAGGTCAGATTTCTATATTTCACTTTTTCCCTAGACACAGTTCTGATTTTGCGCTGTGCTGAGGGAATCAAGCTACACTCTTAAGCAAGCTGCTGATGCTTAGAGGAGTGTGGCAGACCACCAGATTTCCCATTAAGCAGTCCCAGGGCATCCAGCCTCACCCCCCTGATACATCTGATTGCAGTGAAAACTCGTAGCTGAGAAATACAATTCCCACTTTGATCACTGAATGTTTATTACAGAGCTTAATCTGTCCTCCAGGTGGTTTTTCTTGATCTTAATTGATTCCAGGATATCATTGGTCATTTTGTGTAGCTTCTAATTCCAATTAAAATATATTAAAATTATAATTTTACCTAGAAAATAGGGCTGTAGACCATAGCTTCGCAAATTTTAATGTGCATGTGAACCATCCGGGGATTTTGTTAAAATGCCGATTCTGATTCAATAGGTCTGGGTGGGGCTTAAGATTCTGTATTTCTAACAAGCTCCCAGCTGATGTCCATGCCACCAGTCCATAGGTCACACTTTGATTAGGGAGGGTATAGACTCTGCAAAATTAGCTATTATAAATACAGGTATTCCAAATGATCAAAGCACATGGAACACTGCTTTAGTGAAGATCTGTCATCAATCTCTTGATCCCTCCCCACATGTCTGTGTCTTGCCTGGGGCTCTCTAAGAACAAATACCCCTGTGTAAATACGTTGTGTATTTGCCACATTAAGCGAAGCATGGGAGACAAATGATAAGCATTTATTCATGCATTAATTTGGCCAATAAATTTCCACTCTTACCTTCGTTTGAGGCCAGGAATTAGACACTTTAGTATTTTATCTGGCTACCAATAAGCCTCATACTTCTCTCTGATCCTCACAGACTTACCTAAATCAGCAAAAACCGGAAAGCACACACACGCTCACATACACGCGTGTTTAGGAGGCACTGTGGGTGGGTTGGTGCCTTGGGCACGAGCTGTGGTTTGGCCATGCAGTATTGAGACATGTCTTCCTCAGCTGGGTGTGGGTGCCAGCCCGTCTCAGGATTCCCTCACTCTTTGTCATGTGGACTCCTTCCAGAGCTGGAAGGTCAGCCTTTCCCTGTGCCGTGGAAGAACCTCCTGCCCCTCCCAGGGGGATGTGGCAGGAAGAGCTTCTGGAGACCTGAGTCGGTCCTAGTCAGCTTCTAATTTTGAGACTTGAACAATTCACTTAGTTTTACCATTCCTCAGTTTCCTCATTTTTGTAAAATGAGAAGATTGGACCGTATAGTCTTAAAGATTTCTGCCACTGCTCTCTCCTGTTCCCCAAAGCTCCACAAAGTCCTCTTCTAGAAACTCCATTTCTCTGCTCATCAGTGTCACATCCATCTGGTCCAAATGGGAGATCTGTGTTTCGTGTGTGTGTGTGTGTGTGTGTGTGTGTGTGTGTGTATTATATGGCTTGTATGTGTGTGTATATTATATGTGTGTGTAAATTATATGGCTTTGAAAGTAAAGTAGAATTAATATTAACTACAGAGTATATAATAGCAGCACAAAATAAAAGTAACAGTCTCTGGTCCCATCCCTCGCCATCCTCATCTCTCTCTCCAGAAGTAACAGCCTTTAACTCCTTAGCTGTTTCTGCTGGCATTTATATCTCGAGTAAAATGCTTATCTTCTTAGCTTTTACTTGTAAACCATCTATTGACTACCAAGTGAAGAAAACTTGGATTTAACTCTCTTTTGCAGCTCTCCCACAGATGTATCTAAATACCTCCCCCCTCCTCCCTGTATAATTATTTCATAATTTGAGGTCAAATAACTCTTCAGTCTTACATTGCAAAGATCATAGATTATTCACGCTGAACCATGCAGTAAACTATGATTACCTAAAAAATTGTGTTGTTTGTTCTGAAATTTAAATGGCCCCATTTTCCCCTTTTTCAGTCCATGATTTTGACTGCTATTTTATATCCACTGTGTGAATGTGTCACAGTTTATTTAACCACTCATCTGATGATAAGCATTGGGTTGCTTCAAAGGTTTTGATCTTATAAACAATACTGCTTATCCACATTCTTGTATATGTCTTCTGCTGTCCATGTGCAAGTGTATCTTACTCCACCGAGGAGTGGAATTACTAGGAAAATACATGAATCTTCATATTTAGAAGGTAATGCCAAACTGTTCTACAAAATAGTTGTGCAAGTTACACCCCTACCAGCAAAGTTTCAGAGATCCTGTGGATTTGTAGACTTTCTAACACTTAATGTTATTGCCAGTCTCTTTTACATTTTACTAATTGAATAGATATCAAATGGTATCTCATTGTGTTTATTAACCATCTCTGTTTCTCCTTCTGTGAAATGTCTATTTGGGTCTTATGTCCAGATTTCTATTGGATTCTTTGTGGTTTTTTAATTGACTTATTGAAATTCTTTAGTTATGATACTAATCCTCAGTATGTTGTATTCATGCCAAACGTCTTCTCCCAGGTTGTAACTTGTCTTTTCACTTCCTCAATGTGTCTTTTATGACCAGAAGTTCTTAATTTTAATATACTAATTTTTATCTAACTTTTATAGTCAATCCTTTCTGTGTCTTATATAAAAAATCTCCTACCCTAAGGTTCCAAAGACATTAACCTAGATTTCCTACTTTGAGTTAAAAGTGTTTGTTTGTTTGTTTGTTTTTTAAGTCTGTAATCACCAGGAGTTGGTTTCTGGATACGGTATGGAGAAGTCTAATTTCATCTTTTTCCATATACTTGATTGTTTTTTCCATCATGTTTATTAAACAGTTCTCTTTTACTCAGTGACCTGACAGACCACTTCTGTATATACTGTACATTGATGTACATCAAGTTCAGCAAAATACTCTTGGGATTTTGACTATAGAATTGCATTGCATCTGTAGATAATTTAGGGGAGAGTGACATTTTCACAATATTAAATCTTCTATCCATGAACATGGCCTGTCTCTCCTTTATCTTACTGAATATTTCTTAATAACATTTTACAATTTTCCATTTTTTAACATTTTTTATTGATTTATAATCATTTTACAATGTGTCAAATTTCAGTGTAGAGCACACTTTTTCAGTTATACATGAACATATATATATTCATTGTCACATTTTTTTCTCTGTGAGCTACCATAAGATCTTGTGTATATTTCCCTGTGCTTTACAGTATAATCTTGGTTATCTATTCTACAATTTTGAAATCCCATCTATCCCTTCGCACCCTCCGCCCCCTTGGCAACCACAAGTTTGTATTCTATGTCTATGAGTCTATTGTACAATTTTCCATTTAGAGATAGTGTATATCTTTTGTTTTCTTTATTTCTAGATATTTGCCCTTCTGGTATTATCTTAAATTCTCTTTGATAATCCTTTTTTACTGTCTCACTGCAACTTACTGTGTGTACTGGGCTTGTATCCAGCCACTGTATTATTATTATACCTATTATTTCTCTACTCTTCTATTATTTCTAAGAAAGTTGTCTGTACCTTCTTTGGGATTTTAAAACAATATCATCTACCAGAAAAATGGCAGCTTGTTTTTTTTATTCCTTTCTAATCCTCATACTTATGATTTCTTTCTTTATTTTATTGCACCAATAAGTACCCTGGTATACTGAGGATTAAAAATGGTAGTAGTAACAAGGATCCACTGTGTAGCACAGGGAACTATATTCAATATCTTGTAATAACCTATAATGGAAAAGAATCTGAAGTAGAATATATACCTATATATATGTATAGCTAAATCACTATGCTGTGCACCTGAAACTAACACAACATTGTAAAGCAACTATATTTAAATAAATAAATAAAATGGCAGTAGCTGGAATCCCTAGCTCATTTCTCGTAGTAAATGGAATGCTTGTAATGTTTCTCCATTTATGATGTTAATTTTGTTTTCTTTACTGTTACTGTTTATAAGATTAACATTGTTCCCTTATATTCATAATTTACAGAGAATTTTTATCATGAATAGGTATTTAAAATTATCACATGCTTTTGCTGCATCTATTGAAATGATTATATGATTTACCCTATTAATCTATTAATGAATTACATTTTTAGATTTTCAAAATATTAAACAACCCTTGCGTACCTATTATAAACCAGAACTGGTTAGGGGTATTAATCTTTTTCAGACAGTATTGGATTTTATTTACAATGTTTTATTTACAATTTACAATATAAATTCATGACTGACATGGGTCTGTTGTATTCTTTTCTTATAATATTTTTCTCTGGCTTTAGCACCAGATTATACTGGTGTAAACAAATTGGCTACTATCCCCGCTGTCGTATTGTCTATGAAAAGTCTACATTATACTGGAATGCTCTGTTCTCTTACCTGTATAACCGCCTGGGCCTGGTGTCTACTTTGTGTGTTTGATTAACTGCTTCCATTTTTTTTAAATGGTTTTAAGATTATACACACTTTTCATTTCTTCTTGAGTCACTTCTGATAAGTTGTATTTTTCTAAGAATTTGTCCGTTTTGTTTATGTTATCAAAAATTTTGGCGTGATACTTTCTCACTTTGCTGAGGGTATTAATTTTAATTAAATTGTTCAAAATGTTTTCTTCTGATTTCTACATTGTTCATGATTTTTTCTGAGTTTATTTTTGTTCATTTTGATATCTATTAATAATTAAATGTAAAACACAAAAGCTGTTGTCAGCTCTCTAATTGGGGCTTGGCGTCATCCATTGTCTCCTCCGAGAGACCTTCCCTGACCACCCAGTTAAAGAGGAAGCATCCAGCGTTCCTGTCACTTTCTCTTCTCTTACCCTGCTTCTCCTCCTATCCTGATTTGTTTTTATTTATGGTCCTTATCTTTATCTGACATTGTATTATATATATATAAAAACAAGACTCCAGTGGAGGAATGGTCGAATAGTCGGCATGTAGAGTTTCCCTTATTTCAGTGAGGAGCTTCACTGCCACCTCAGCTGCACCTGCGTGTGCCCCAGTCCAGAGCTCCTCTGATTCAATCTCTCTAGGTAGTGCTTTCTCATTCTGCCAGGCCACAGGTAGGCAGGGCAAGTTAGAAGGTCTATGTGGTCTTAGCCCACTCTCCTGCCTTCCCTGGTCACTGAGCATTTCCAGGACCCTGCAGTGAAAATGCGTGAGCTTCCTCCACCAGCCGCCCCTGCAGGCGTCTAGCAAATTGCAGTAATTCAGTCAAATACTTCTCATCCATCTGCATTGTGTCTTTCAGTTGTTTTTCAAACTCTTTTCTGTGCCGTTGTCTCCTTTAACATATTCTTTGTCCATGTAGGTTTATACCTTCTTTCTTCCTTTAATATTATTTTAGTAGGATTTCAAAAGAGAGAGTAGATCAATACCTATATCTGATAGGCCATGTGTAAGTAGGAGTCTCATGGAGGTTTTCATTATTTTTAATAGCAGAAATACCTTTGCGAATAAAATCCTGGCAGAAATCATGTGTGTAAAACAAAGCAGACCTCTGACTCTGAAGGAGAAGACTGGGGCGTCCCTGCCTGGAGAATGCCTCCCCCCAACCTTTCCCTTTATTGCCGCTCTACTCCGCCTCCAGTGCCCCTCACCATCCCTCCCCCATTGGCCCTCAGAGCCCACCTGAAACTCCTCTGGTGGGGAAGAATTTGAGAATCACTGAGTCATCCCCCCTCTTTGGAGGCACAGCTCTCTGAGCGCATATGTACTTCACAGTAGCTCATAACAAGCTACACTTGTTGACTCGCCATAAGGGAGATTATTTATATCCTGTTCTTTCAGATGTTTTCATCTCCACACTCTGGGATGAGATCATCATCTCGGAGAACACGATGACTTTCTGGATCCCCTTTAGGATGACGGTTAATAATGAGACAATGTTTCTAACAAATATCACTCTATCCCTGTAAATTTGAAGTCTGCAAAGACTGTCATTCTCCCTCTCCAGTCATCGTGCAGGAGAAAAGCCGTAGGAAATGTTCAGTTGCAATTGTGTAGCCTGTGTTCTTCATCCCTATTAGAATTAATGTTTTCTTAATGTATTACAATCCCTGAAATTCTTCACTGAGCTCTAAATACCTTACCTCTTTCTCACTCAAGTACTTGAGGGATATTAGAAATCTGAGGTCACTGATGCGGCACTCCAAAATATGCCAAAGCACGTGTTGAATCAGTTAGATAATCAAAATAAGGTAAATATTAGATGAATTTACTATTTACAAGAGCTCAGTACTCAATTTTAAACAAAGCTGAGGACTCAAAATGAATTGGCCAAGCACTGGATTCTGAAGTGCTAAGCTGACTTTTAAGGCAGGGCCTCCCCAGTTAAGTGGGCTCCTCAGCAGAATAACGGAGTTCTGTTTGTGCATTTTAAAGGATGTGCATTTACCTGTAAAAATTAACTTCATGTACATTATGTGAGACATTGGAAAGTAGCGTGAGGGTCTTCTGGGAAGATGGGTTTAAGCTGCTCTTGGAGTGTTAAGTCCTTCTCAGTTGGCCTTTGGGTTTCAGCCCCACTGAATTTTTCTCCTTGGTGCTGTCTCCTAAAGCACTTTTTAAAAGAGTGACAAGCTGTTAAATGTAAGCTGGGCTTACAATAATCCCATAAAGGCACTTCATGCCCAACACTGCAGCAAAAGAATTTTTGATGTTGCTTCATAACTCAACTAATTAAATTTGACTTATACTGAAATGTGGCAAATTTAGGAAGCACTGTATTTTTCTTCTGAATTTGGTAATCCGCACATAATCAGCCTTTTCAAACTGAGCTTATATGACCTTTGTCAGTGTTTTCTATTTGAAAATGTTTCAGCTAAAAGCTTAAAAGGAAATTAGAAAAATGAATGACCTATTTTTGAAATAAGGTTTCTAAGAAATACTCGATTTACTCACGTTCTTGGGGAAAATAAATATGCCTTTTCTCTTATTACTAGTATAATACTTTTCCATGAAATAGTTTTCCATTGACCCAATTAATCTAGCATCAGCATTCTATAGGATGCTGGGTTTAGAAAGCTTAGTGTTACTAAAGGAATGGAAACTGGCTTGGCTGCTAGAACACAGGACAGAGCAGTCATTAGTAATAGACATCCAGGAAATCTTTTATTTTTCAAACATTACAACCTGATTTGACATTGTGGAGAAAACTTTTCCTGCCTTCTCCATTCTTCTTTTCTCGGAGTAACCACAAAATAAACCTGACCCTCACTTCTCTTATTCCCTTGCCCAAGATAGATTTTATTTACACGCATATAAAAAGAAATACAATCGAATACAGTCTATTCATAAAATATGCAACGGGATGGTGTAACCTAGAAAAGGCTATACCCTTCTCTCCACATGTTGTGAAGATTGTGGAAAACATATTCCCCAGAGAGCTTCTGAGCCGCTGGTTTGAATAATGATCACTGTTTGCTTATCTCAGTCATTCCAACATCCCCAAGTCAAAACTCATTTCTTTCTTGTTCTTATAGGTTCATTGGTGAATGGCTGAGACAAGACCAATAATAGTTACCCCCACCTCCTTTTGTGTTTGGGCTGGGTCCCGGGGGCAGGGTGGGGGGAAGGTAGCAGAGCCCAGAGAGTGGTATCACCAGGACTGGTAACAGTGATCTAGAGAGCCTTTAAGGAAATTGAATCCATAGGAGTTTTGAATGTGAGGAGCTGAGAATCTGAATATATAATCTGCCACAGAATCACAGGTCAAACCAGCATCATTTTGCCAGGAAAGTGAATCATCTTTTTGTCTCTAACAGTAATAACTTTTGCATAATTTCCTGGAAGAAGTAAGCGGAGTGGTGGTCATATATACCCAGCATGGGTGAGAAAAGGCTGTCCTGTTTCATCGCAATGAAATTAGCTTTCTTGGAGTAATAGGTGCATGTTCCAGCAACCTATTTATAACATGCAACATGCCTTTTAAACTTCATATTAATCTCATACATGTGTACTATTACTTGCTTATTAGAAAACCTTTCATATGAGTAATTCCAAGGTATGTGTCATTGGAAATGGTAGTTTACAAATTCTTCTTTTTTACTATTTGAAAAGTTACTTTACAGAAAACCTGTCATTTTTTATGCCCTCCTCCAAGAAGTACCTCCAATATTCTAAAATATTACACAATTTTAAAATTGAAGCAAAACTTGAGGAGTAATAAGATTAAAATGGCAAAACAAATTTAATTATGGAAGCAATTCTTCTCTTTTACAAACCTGAAAGCAAAGCAAATTGGTATTTGTGAAATTTTCTTTGTCTAATAAATAGCCTCACTTTACAATAATGCCAATGACCCCAGTTTAATTAGGTGCAATTAATTTTGTGCAAGCAAAATTTGACATCTTGCTTGAGGCATAACCAGCTGTACTCTGTCTTATGAATTTTTTTATTATCACCAATGAGAATTCAATTGTCAGAGCTATTGCGAAAGGGTGGGAGACAGGAAGAAAAAGGCCACAGGGCTGCATTTTATATTTAAAAATGACTCCAATGGACAGCCAAATGTTTAATTAAAAGAACTTGTAGGAATGATTGTTTTCATCCGTGCATCTTATTTGACAAGTTGTCATGACTTTATTACCACAATTTGCACTCCCTTTGGACAGTGGTCCTACATACGTGTCTGGACACACACAGCTCATATGAAGACCAGCTCCTTTGAGAGGTGAAAAAAGCTCTCACTGCTACTAGAGAACAGCCTCACTGACTGCAGGTGAGCTGTGTCATCTGGAGTTTATCCCAACCCTTTTGTTCAATGTTGTTAAATTTTCTGTGCCCCTCAGATTATTCTCATTCAGATTATCACATACATTAACTACTATATACAAAATAGACAAACAACAAGGTCCTACTATGTAGCACATATATTCAGTGGCTTGTAATAACCTATAATGAAAAAACATGAAAAAGAATATATATGTATAACTGAATCACTATGCTGTATACAGAAATTAACACAACATTGCAAATCAACCATACTTCAGTTGAAAAAAATAAGTAAATAACATGGGGAAAAAACCCATGGAAAGTTATTTTCAAAAACCACTGCCAATTAAATGGTGGCACATTCCTCGTTAACACTCAAAATTTTTATTTTAGTTATTGAAATTAACTAAGTTAGTTATTGAAATAAATTTAGTTATTTATTTAGTAATTTTAGGCTTATTTGGATATACATTTTTATCCCAATGTGTCTTTGGGGCATAAAAAAGAAAGAAGAGAAAGTGAAATATTTTGGTTAAAGTGGTCCTAAACCCTCTTCACGTTCACAGTTCAGCTCTCCATTTAACCACTTCCCCTCAGAGTTGTCCATCTTTGCTTTCCCTGCAGTGTCACCCTTTGTGCCATGAGGAAGTGCTGTGCAGCACCTTCCAAGCCACTGTCCCCCACTCTGCAAGTTTTGATGTTGGTGCCTTTTTGTTCATATCAGAGGTCATGAATGGTCCACTGCCAGAGCCCACCTCCTCCTCAGTGGTCCTTATCTCGTTCGTTGGCTGATGGGGTTACAGGTCAGCAGAGCAGTCATGCCACCAGCAGCCTGGGTGGCTGAGGTTGGGAGGCACATCCCGACTTCAAAGATGGCCAGATATGAATATAACCACAAGTCATAGAATCATTGCAATTCAGTAAATCTCTGCATTCTTTTTAATGACTGCATAGAATTTAAATGACCACAGACTAAATCGTGAAACAGATTATCTTCAAACGAAACTGACTCTGGGAGCCCCCAGCATTTTTTAAAACATGAACACAAAAAGTGGTGAAAGCAGTGATTCAGTGTTCACGAGAGGGAAGGAATTTGCAATTAAGATTTTTCACCAGATCCAACCACACCCACACCCCTCAGAAACATCCATAGGCCCTGATTCTTCCACCACCACGTCCTTACCCCAGCCACGCGAACCTTGTCACAGGTTGGGAAGGGGACAAGCGAGCTTCAGCTCTAGCAGTGGAAACTCATCAGCGGGTCTGGCAGATACAGGTGTAAACTCTGTCTGGTCTGGGTAGAATAAGTAGGCAAGCTGGCTTGGAAAATACAAACAGTTAAATGTATTATCAGTTACGTTTGAGTCTATAATCTGTGCAGATCTGAAAAGGGGAATGGGATAGAGACTGGGCTGGGAAGATGTCAACAGTTGAATCAAAGAGTCCATCCCCAGAAATGTTCCCTTATAAGAGAATGTGTTTCTTACTGCCTTCTAAGAGGATCTCCCACCGCCAGTACCCTGCCAGAAACAAAAGCCCAGCCTGACTCATATGTGAGTCACGATCCCTGCATAGACACTGTCTGAGTCAGACCCGCAGCAATCCTCTTCCAGCTGTCACACATTTAATCCTACTCACCTTTCTGCAACACACAGGCGCTAATCAACTTGCCCATTTTTCTGTCCTTTTCCTTTTTTAATTCCTGCTAAATGCCCACACATGGCAACTCAGAGGCACTCAGAAAAATTTGAAGTCATCTGAATTTCTTCCACCAAAAAACATCTAGGTATATTTCCAGCCACTTTTTCTGTGCATATATCTTCATATTTTTGTTTAGAGTTGAACTCATGCTATACCTATTGTTTTTAGCTTGTTTTTTGTTTTTGTTTATCACTTAGCAGCACACGAGAAACATTGCCCATACTCGTAACTGTTCTATCATGTGTATTTTTACTAGCTGCATAATGGTCCCTCATATATTTTACCATAATGTACTTAATCTCTTGTTGTTAGACGTTAGACATTGGAGTTGTTCCCAGTTTTTTGTTTTGTTTTTGTTTTGCTTTTTTTTCTTCCATTTCTTTTCTTCCTTTCAGAAATTTATTCTAACATTCTTAAAGTGCCCTGGCTTCTCAAGACACTCTCCTAGAATAAAATGCCAGCTTTGTGACCTTGTAAAATTTAACCTCCTAGCCTTAGAGTTCTCCCATGTAAAATGGGGGTCATAATAGTTTATGTGTACCCAAGGATTAGAGGTAATATATGTGAAGTGCCCCCAACATAGCAGATGCTCAAAAGTGGGGAGTCCTTTTATTTCAGAATGTGGATTGCTTAGAAATCATTTGGCTTTAATTAAGATGAAAGCAGGCCACAACTGGCATCTGGGAGAGATGGCTGTTTATCATTATTCCAATATCAGAAGAGGCCTTATTTCTGGTCTTCAATTCATGCAGAAAATATTTCCAGTGAAAATGCATTTTTTAACATTAAGATCCTATAATTCCAAATTTAATTATGTAAGTGGTCGTTAGTAAAGAAACTGGACACTGATGTGAAATTAGAACCAACAGCTGTCTGAGGAATGCAAGTATTTATAGCTCCCTGGAGAATCGAGTGAGGCTGCAGGGGCTGCTGCTCCGCCGGAGAAAAGCTGGTGAAGGCTGGGCCACTTTTCTTCCCTTTTCTTAAACAGTGAAAAGGCTCTGTGGCCGCGTGGAGTTGGCTGCCTACCAGCCCTCACATGAACGAATACAGACGGAAGGTCCAGGACTAAACAAGCCTTAGAAAAGGGAGCAGAAGAAAAGGGTGTGCAGGAGGAGGAGAAGAAAACCCAGACGGGGCCGCTCACACTCAGCCACCTTTGGAGCTGCCTTCCTCGGCTTTTGGTGGAGAAGCCAAAAGCCTGAGTCCTGTAGACATGGGGCGGGGACAGGACATAGACGCGATACCTGCCTCTCCACCAGCCAGTACCCCTTTAACACATAGTTTGGAACGACCCTTAACCTCCCTCGGCGTGTAACTGCTGGAGGTCGGCTTTGCATCCCTCTTCTGCGTTTGTGTCCCCCCCACCCCCCATGCGCCAGACCTCCTTCTGCAGTTAGTTCCCCACTCATTCTCTCTTCCTAATTAACATCTTACTTACGAGTCAATGTCCAGGTGAGTGAAAGTGTTCCTTTTCCCATACATAAGATAGACAGTGTCTAGCATTTTTTGAGTTCTCTTCCAGTGCTCTTCTATATAGTCCACGTTTCTCTTTGTACATTGTGGTTGAATGATCCAAGCATTTGGTATCTGTTAGAGGACCTGGTTTCTGTTTCTGAATCAACTACTACTGTGCATCCACTTAATACAGGGGGTGTGAACTATAAAGTGCCCCCAGGGGCCAGCAAGAAACGTAAAGGAATGAAGTAACCCAGAGAAAAAGCAATAGGTAGGACTGTAGTGAACTAGAGGGTGTTGTGCCCTGGCCAGAGGGGAGGCAGCGACTCAGCACTGGCTGATCGGTGCCGTGGGGCTGGTTTGCAGAGATGTTGTTGCCTGATCATCAAATGGATGAATGAATGAACAGTTAAGCATCCCCCTTCTCTCTAATATAGTTACAAAACTCATTT
Organism: Vicugna pacos; assembly: GCF_048564905.1. Taxonomy (NCBI): domain Eukaryota; kingdom Metazoa; phylum Chordata; class Mammalia; order Artiodactyla; family Camelidae; genus Vicugna; species Vicugna pacos. Next base: position 34,582,850 of record NC_132987.1, read on the forward strand.
ATAGTACTTTTGGGTGTGTGATGATGTATGTTAGACCAGCAATCTTTGTACCTGTTATATGAATATCACTTTTTTTTTAAGTCAAATTAACTCAGCCATAAAAAAGAACGAAATTTAGCCATCTGTAGCCACAGGGATGGACTTGGAGGGCATTATGCTCAGTGAAGTAAGCCAGACAGAGAAAAACACTGTATGATATCACTTACACGTGGAAGCTAGAAAACACAGCAAACTAGTGAATAGAACAGAAAAGAAGCAGACTCACAGATATAGAACACAAGCTAGTGCTTAACTACCTTTGACACCTAGGAGAGATGGCTGTGAGGAGAGGGAAGGGGGCGGGGCAGTACAGGAGTAGAGGAGTAAGCGGTACAAACTATTAGGTATAAAATAAGCCACAGGATGTCACAGGGGACACAGCCACTATTTTATAGCAACTATAAATGGAGTATAACCTTTAAAAATTGTGAATCACTATATTGTACACCTGTACACCTGTGACTTAAACATCATATTGTACTATACTTCAATACAATTTTTTTTTAATTTTACAGTCAAATTATCATCAAAATGCATTACACATTCTTTAGCAACAGAAATTTAACACAACCCACTAATGTAAAATAAGAAATAGCAGTGTGTTTTCACAATAAATATTGGGAAGCAGAAACTTTGCCTTTCCTTTTGTATTTTTAATGGTAATTCTGTAACTCTTACGGTAGTTGTTAATATGAAACAGTGAACTATAGTAGAGAAAGAAGAGTAAGGAGCAAGGTTTGGGAGATGGAAAAGGTATTTTGCAGTTTATTAAGGAGTAGCGGCACCTCATTTTAACTCACCTCAACACAAGAGATACCATTACATGTGCTGTATATTAGAACTTAACCAAGCCCCTACTGTTCCAGTCTTTCTTCATGGCCATTCCTTAGAAAAATGAAATGTGTTTATAGCTACCGCTGGGTAATTACAACCCACATTTTATATTTCATCTCCTTTGAAATTCTCATGAAACAGAAAAAGATAATGGTATAAAATATGGGTGATGATATTCATTACGTAGAAAACCTTTGAATAATGCATCAAAGACCCATTAAAATAAATAGAAAGAATAGATTTTTACAGCCCAGCCACGAACTAGTTAGGGATCCTGAGTAATGAATGGCATGGCTGGGCCAGGGGCTCTCACAGCCACACTGGTTGTGGACAGATGATGAGGAAGGCATGTTTGAAATCCATAGGCCTTTGGAAGTTCCCTCTTGCTCCGTGTCTGAAGGAAGCCATACAGTTGCCTTAAAATTAAGCAACTACAGGAGGAATATGCTCTTAAAATTATATTGCCATCACAGGCAAGATCTAATAAATCCAAACCTGAGATTAAGTGGAGTATAGGGTAAAGGCCACTGGACTGAAAAACCAGAGGGCCAGCCTGTAGTCTCTTGCTTGGTGACCTTGTGCCAGTTAACTGTTGCCACGGTAATGATGTGTAATGAGCACTCAGCCACATCAGTGAGACACGATCATAAGCATTGATTTCTGCTGCTGATCAGAGCTGGACTCGCCTGAAGCTTACTTGTGCATCTGCAATCAGCTAGAGGTTGGCAAGGTGCTCCTGGCTGAGCTCTCTCAGGTGCCTGGGGCTTCCGTTGGGGCAACGGTCAGTTGAGCTCTGTGCTATGAAGTCCGTCATCTGCCAGCAGGCTGAGCTGGACTTTTCTGTGGGCAGCGGCAGGCTTCCCTGCGGGGAAACTCGGAACTGGACTGCACTCACTTCCTCTGCATTCTGTTGGCCAAGGCAAGTCAGGAGGCCAGCCCAGGGGTAGGGAAATAGGCTCCACCTCTCAATGGAAGAAGCTGCGGTCATATTACAGAGGGACCAGATGCAGGGGAAGAACTGGGGCCATTTTTACAATCAGGCTGTCACAGATCTGGGGCAGGTTATCTGATTTCGCTGAGTAGCCACTGCCTTGCCCGTAATCCACTGGTGGTCGTACAGCCCAAGGAGAGGATGTTGTGAATGTACTTTTAAACTCAAAATCAGTGCAACCGTTCGAGTGAAGTTAAATAAAGGCGGTGCAGGGGATAAAACCGAAGAACCTTAACCGTGCCTGTGTGGATACTTGTGGTCTGAGCTGGTGCTGGGAGATTCCTGTTTCTAAAATCTAAAAACCCCAAACAGTTCTGGGGTTCGGAGCTGGCCATCAGACCAGGGCCCTCCCAGTCACTGAAACCCAAGGCTGAGGACAAAGGCCAGATTCACAGTGCTGCTGCCCCACGAGAAGTCCCAGCAGACTTAAAGACCATCACATCACTGGTCTCAGGGAGGAAGCTGGTCTTGTCCCTGTATTTTGAAAAAAGTGTTATCTTGATACCAAATCATATTACCATGCAGGTAGGTTTTTGAGATATCCTCTTAGTAGTTAAGCTCTTTCCATCTCCCAGTCTCAATTACGTGCATATTTTAATAATATCCCCAGGAACGGTAGTTGGAACTCAGCACAAGTATTTTCTAAGTAAGTTTTCCTCACTGTAAATGCCAAGCGGACGTCGGTTCTGAACAGCCTCTCGACTAAATGCCTTCCCGCTCCTGGCCAGCAGGCACTGTCACTCAGAAAGCCACTTCCACTCACACTGAGACATCCAGGACACAGTCTTCTATCTTTTCATGTTTCTGAGCATTCACCATCCAGAACACCCCTCTCCAGACCCACGGGCTCCTTGGCAGTAACTCTGGGCAGCAGTGTGATTTTTCATGGCCTGAGGAGCAGAGGTTTCTGGGGTAACCAGGGCGCAGACCTTCCAGAAATAAAATCCACAGGCAAGGCAGACGTTAGGCAGCCTTTTTGCATATAGCACTCTGCCAAATGCCACTCAAAACATCCAGTTACCTGGAATTGGTTACCTTAAATTATATCAGTAATTAACAAGAAGAGGATTGTGTTTTGTTTTCACCTCAGACGGTGCCTGAGAGATTCCAGGTCAATTAGCCACCGCCCCCCACCCACCCACCCCGCTCCCCAGCAGCTTGGATTCTGCCAGACTGTGTAGCCTGGTTGCAAGTGAGGCTGGAGGCGCTGCAGTGAGAGGGAAGGAGGCCGGGGCTCCAGGTAGCTGGAGTGACAGCCTCAGAACAGCCAGGCCTCCCCAGGGTGGGAAGGGGCCTGGAACAGGGGTTATCATTCCTGGACCCTGTGGCTCAGAGGCTTTCAGCCGCTGCAGGTGGCCCCACTCACCCCAAAGCCAGGCCTCTGCTTGGGAGCTGTGGTTGGGTTTCCCCAAAGCCACCTTCATCTTAAAACCCGCTTAAAGGCTAAAGGCAAACAAATCCTTCTTGAAACCTGAGTCCGTTTTAAGATGTCTTTACTAAAATCCCCGCTGAACTGTTAACTGTTATGTCATATAATTTCCTTTTCCTGAGAGTAACATTCTTGGTGATTACCGCCATGAGAAATTAGAAGTCTCACCCTGTAAGAAGCTCAGCTCAGTTTCCCACGGTGATAATGTGTTACTAAGGCGACTTTCTGAGTTTCTACCTGAGGCTTTTTTTCATTTCACTCCGACTACTAAATCCTTCCCTTTTTTTTTTTTCCTTTTCCTTTCTTGAGTTAGAAATGCTGTGTGGGATGGTTGATTTAGGTCTGAGTTGATCCTTAGCACAAAGGTCAGTTTGAGGGCAGAACAACAGAATTTATGATCAGACTTTCTTAGAATGAAAATATACAGCTTTAGATGTTTTAAACCTTATTTTGCAGTGGCATAGTGGGTTATTTTATGTTTTTATGATTTGTGTATATAGTGGCCAGATACTTCTTTGCAAGACTTTAGCTGTTCAATAAATAGGAAATGCTATACAATCCTAGATTAGAATTAAGTTTAATTTAAAATGTCTTTTTTTATTTTAAAATACGACTTTAAAATCTGGCTGGTTTTAATTTGCACTTTTATTTCCCGCTGTCTTCCATCTATGGGTCTTGAGTTTTATTGTTAAAAATGGGTTAATTGGGGTTCTTTTTTTTTTATCAACTATGGATAATAAATTTTAAAACTTAATTTATATGGGATCAAAGGGTAACCCAAACATACTAGATTTCTCCCAAGGGAAAAAATACTCCAATGGCAGAAAGTTAAAAGGAGACAAATTCCAGCTCAGTAAAAGTCCAAGCTGCCTAACAGTTAAAGTCAGCTCGAGGCTGCTCTCAGCAAGTCAGCTGGGCATCAGGGATTGCTGTGACCAGGCCAGGTATTCAAGTAGGTGACCTCAGAGAGCCCTTTACAAAGTCATGTGACCTCTAAACTTCTGAGTTCCTCTGGGCTTTCAGGAAGTGGAGAGACGGGGATAATGAACTTGTACGGACCACCTGCCCTGCGCCCAGCTCTGAGCTCTTTTCATTCTCCTTACAAAATACTGCGTTATTCACCCAATTTTACAGATGAGGAAACTGAGGGTCATAAAGCAATGTGCCTAGGGAAAGAAGTGAGGATTCAAAACCTAAGTCCCACTGACTCCAGGCACCCTGAGCTGATCACGGCAGAACCTGTTGGCTTCTGCGCCCAGCCCTGGACCTGGGTCCCCTTGGCTGCTCAGGAGGGCCGGGAGGGAATGGAACTGGACCTGCTGAGGGAAAGGCTGCATTTCCTTCCTGGGGAGGTAAGCTGGGACTTGCAGTAATTATAGAAGTTAACAATAGATGGCAGTACAAACACATAACAATGATGGTGCCTGTGTTAAATCAGTACATTTGCTTTTCCTGGGTTCTGTATTGTTTTTCATCAGAGAAGTGCTTTAAATGAGTCATCTGATATCTTCTACAGAGCATCCCAACCCAGTGGAATTAAAAAAAAAAGAAAAAGAAAGCCAACGCAAATGTCAACTATCAGAGGAGTTGCTTTTTGCATTTCTTGCTGTGACAGTGATAACACCAGGGCAGATTCAGGATCCGCTGCCATAAACCTGGATGGCACAAGCCTCCTTATGATCCCGTGCTGCTTAGAAGCCTCCTTGGGCTTTTCTGTCTCTAAGGTCATGCACTGACTGCGGCTACTAGGGATGCTAAGAAAAGGACTTCTTGAAAAACCCTTTGTTGTCAAACAGTAATAAAATGGGTTCGACTTCAAACGAAGGTGAGGACACAGAGTTGGATCCACAGCCTGGCTACGTGTATAGCAGATACACAGCCAGGTGGCCCTTTGTGACCACATTTCCAACAACATCCCTCTGGGAGCTTCCCAGATTCTCCACAAGCATAATGAGCTCCCAAGACGCCTCTGCCTCTGAGGCTCTGTGCGCAAGGCAGCCGTGGAACCTTGCTATGTTCCAACACTGGGCCTTCCTGCCTGGGTGGGGGGTTTTCTTAAGTTTCTCTTGAGTGAACCTCCAGTGTGTTTTTTTCTTAATGACGTAAATGAGCCCTTTCAGTTGGCTTTCAGCAACTGCCTTAAATAAAATTTTCCTTCAGACAACCCTATTCTGTGGGGGTAGTGGGGAGGAGCCTTTCTCCGGAGAGCTATGGCCAAGGCATGCCAGCTCTAATGAGCATCTTTGGGTTGTCCCCATGGGACAGGACACTGGATGACACCAGGCAGCCTTATTTGGCTGAGGACCCATTCATCTTTCTCGACAGAAATGTAAACTCAGTGTCTCAACACATTTTTATTGTGCACCAGCTGTGGATTTGGTGTTATGCTGGATGCTATCATGTGACCTTAAACTGTTTTTCACCCAGCATGAATTTGTGTGTGAAAAAAACTAATACAATATGAGTAAAGGTTATAATTTTATCATTTATCAACTTATCAAATTATCTTTCTTATCCTCTAGTAGAAGTGACCATTTCTGAGTTGGGGGTAATATTGGTCACTCCCTTCTTCATGTGAAGGGCTCATTGAATGACTCTCTGTTAGCAAAGCCAGACAGCTCTTTTGGATGCTGCCAGATAACAGACAGCCGAGTGGAATGAGTGTCCTGTCTGCTTCTGCCCAGCCTGCAGAGTGGGATGAACCTGCAGATATGCTTTGTCAACGACAGCGGCAGCGATAAGGACAGCGATGCTGACGACAGCAAGACCGAAACCAGCCTGGACACCCCCTTGTCTCCCATGGTGAGTCTCAGAGCCATCACACCAGCTCAGGGTGCACCTTCCTGGTCATTCAGCGTCATCTCTTCTGTGGTTAGTCAGGAACAAACACTGGAGAGGTTAAAAAAGAAATGTCTCGTGACGTTTCTTGACGTGACACACTCCTAAAACCTGGCAGTGACTGAAAAATCAAAATGGTGATCCCAGAAAGGTAATAAGCTCTGATAAAGTTAGCAGCTACTTTCATATTAAACTATAAAAGAAATCACATAGGCCCTAAAAATTGTAAAGGAAAATATGCTGTATGTTAATCCTTCCCCATTGGGCTTAGAAATAATCAGCATAGGGTGGTTGGGGATATGATAGAGTGTATGCTCAAAATATGTGAGGTCCTGGGTTCAACCCCCAGTACCTCCATTAAAAAAGAGAAAGAAACATGAGCACAGACTAGCAGCAGGACACATTTTGAAAGGTAGGGGATGGGGTCGGGACAGGGGTGGGAAGGCTAGCACACAGAGATGTTGCTCAGAGAAACCAGCAAGGTAGTATGTATTGAGCAATGCCTCCTTGTTCCTTGCACACATATTACAGCTTAGAGTTCAATGACCCCAGGTGCCGATGGCTGAAATTCTTTCCTTTCTGTGAGGTCTGCCTACCTTTCTTATCAGAGACCAACTCACAGGAAACCATGTGGGTCACTGTGTGCAATGCCACGTCAGAACTTCACTGGACATCTCAGATCCTGCCCGCTCCAGGAAGCAACTCATCACCTTCACTCTGGGTTAAATATTTCACTGGGTCTGTTCACTTCAGGAAAGTTTTGGAGTAAGAATCAAAGAAATGTCTCAAGGATTTCATAAGCAGAGTCTCCCTGTGATTAGTTATGCTATTCTTTATGCTAAAATCAGAGTCAATTATTGACACTGAGGGAAGAAACTCTCTTTTCAAATGTTACTTGAAACTGTTACAGATCAAATTGAGACCTGAGTCGCACTGATGGAGGGGACCCTTGGCCGCTCTGAGAGAGGGTTCAGGGAACGCCATAGCCCATCCCCAAAGATGGCACCTGGCACGGAAAGCTCAGGGCTGCTCTTTTTCCCTTCGCAGAGCAAACAGAGTTCTTCCTATTCCGATAGAGACACTACTGAAGAAGAATCCGAGTCCCTGGATGACATGGATTTCCTTACAAGGCAAAAGAAATTGCAAGCTGAAGCCAAAATGGCCCTTGCCATGGCCAAACCAATGGCCAAAATGCAAGTAGAAGTGGAAAAACAGAACAGGAAAAAGTCTCCGGTTGCTGATCTCGTAAGCAGCGAATGCCTTAACGCAAGCCAGGGTTTGGTGACTGCAAGTGGTTGGCGCTGTCTTAGTCCTTTCCCGGAGTTATGCAAACTTGGGTTTCTGCAAGGCAGTGTGTAAAACGTACTGTCATTGAGAAATATTTGTTTATTTTTCCTTCCGTATGTATGGCTGGAGGATACATATGCAACAGATTTCACAAAAGTAAACTTTGCTCTTGATTCCTGTCTGCTGTGTGTCTTAGGAGCAATGTTATCCATCATGGGAATGTTTTAATTCCTTCAGAGCAACCTCAGTTTCAGAGCTCATTGCTGTGGCAAACTCACTATTGCTTTAGCTCTTGTTCCCATTTTTCAGTGAAGACAATATGGCAGAGTGGGTAAGAGCCCTGGGCTTTGGAGCCTAAGTCTGGCTCTGCCATTGACCTGCTGTGGGGCTCTGGGCACATCTCAGTTTTCTCACCTATAAAATGGGAATAACGCTTTTGTCAGAGCACATTGTGAGAATTCAGTGGGAAAAGTGTTCAGAGCACTTAGCACAGTGCCTGCAGCCTGGTATTAACTAGTAACTTGCTGATATTACTGATTTTGTCCGTGTGATTGATATTACTTATGCTCCCTGGGAATTCATTTGTTGATATCATAACAGACTCTCAGTTGTCACGGCCTGTGTTAAAGAGCAGTCCAGAAGCTTTTGATTTGAGTCGTGTCCCATTTTGATGCCGAGAGCATCTTAGACAATGTGTAGGGAGGGCCTCACATTGGAAAAGTCAGACTGGGAAAGCTTTTAAGCCAGAAACACAAACTGAAGTGGGTGAATGAAGGTGGGACTTCTAGGAGAAAGCTGGGTCGTATGTTCAGTGCGCTTGCTGCTCTGTTCACGCCTCCATTTCTTCCCTTTGTATCTTCAGCTGCCACACATGCCTCATATAAGTGAATGTTTGATGAAAAGAAGTTTAAAGCCCACTGACCTGAGAGACATGACTATCGGGCAGCTACAAGTCATAGTCAATGATCTCCATTCCCAGATAGAAAGTAAGTGTAAGAGGTGCTGGAAAATGGGATATCAAGTGTAAAATATGTCGGGATGGATAGTACTGCTTCCTTGATTCAGTTTCTTGGGGTCCTCATTGGGGTCCATTCATTGGGTTCTTCCTGCATCCTTGCAAGAAAAGGAAGAGAATCACGAGGCTCTCCTTTTGATTATGTTTCTGTTTTTACTGTAAAGTGTTGAGAAACTTGAAGAATTTTTCAAGGCTCCACAGCTTAGGGGTCCTTTTTATTAATATGAAATCCCTAGCTCCTAGCAGAGTGCCTGGCATATATTTAGCTCGAATTATCTGTTTATAGAATGTGATTTAGTACTTACAAGTCACTTACTGGAGAGTTAGACTCTTGACTTGACTTGTATATATGTTCATTCTGAGTCATCAAATCAAATTCGACTTATGTCATGGGACTCCAGGTGGTGAAAGCATGTGTGACCAATATGCGAAAATTATAGGGTGAGAAAGACTAGGCCTTTCCCCCCAGAATAAGAAGGACTTCTACCGGAAGTTGGGGGTGGTGAGTGAATGGTACTCACTCGAAGTGCTGGGTTGTGCAGAGAAGGGCAGGTGCTGGGCCAGTGAAGGAGAAAGCATGCTCAGTCAGGCAGAGTGATTAGTCCAGCTGAACTCATGAGCCCTCCAGCCTCCAGAAACACGAGTCCGTACAGCCCATGGCTTATAGATTGAAACCACCTAAGAGACATGCCAACCAAATGCAAACCAACTACAAAAAAGCATTTAGGAGCCAAGTGGGGAAATCTGACCACTGACTGAATGTTTTATTAAAGATTTATTTACTCACCTGTGACCGAGGTATTACGGTTATGATAAGTTTTTTAAAAGAGCCCTGTCTTTAGAGATACATACGGAACCATTTACAGATAAAGTGATATGATGCCTGGAATTTGCTTTAAAAATCCTGTAAGAGAAGGAGCGACAAATGAGTCAAGACTGGCCATGAGTTGGTAATTGTGGAAGCTGCTTGGATGCATGGGGCAGGGGGTTCATTGAACAATTCTCTTTACTTTTGTATCATTTTGAAAATTCCCATAATGAAACATTTAAAACTTCATATGGGAAAAACATTCTCATACACTATGCAGGCACTGTACTGGGTGCCAGACTAAAAAGCTACCCTAAGAACCCACTCAAAAAAAAAAATAAAATTGGATGCATTCAGTGGCAACTTAATACATTCAGTATAGTTTTAAAGTCAAGAGAAAGGATTTAACATTTTAATTAAGAAACTGTAGATTCACAGGGTTTTTTAAAATTCTACATTTTAATTTTAGTTGAGAATAAATTACTAGGAGTGTTATGCTTTCAAGGACTTAAAAGGCTTTCTGATATTTTACCACTGAAATATCTTCCTTAGACTTTTAGATAATAACATTGCCATCTAGTCCTTTTCAGGGATAGGTGAAATTTTAGACCTCTTTGATTTTTTTTTCTCCTTTTTTAAAATTGAAAACTTGTCTGAACTACAGGCAAATAAATGCATTATTTGAGGTCAGGATCTCTGAAAGCATTTCCAAGGAGGACCTCGCCGAATGCTTCCTTCCTTTCTTTTGTTTCTGGGCCCAGAGCTCTTGCTAAATGAATGTTACCCTCCATGTGTCCATGTGTCCAAACCTAGAAGCTTTCATTCTCAGCCCTGCTGAGGGGAAAAAGCAAGAGAACCCTTGGCTTGTTCGTATTTTTCAAGGATAGGGCTCAGATTAACCTAGTACACTGATTTCAGAAAGACTAGAAATGTTTCCATCTATTTTATTGCCGGTATAAGTCCTAGGGAGTAATTTCCTTGGTACTCACTGTCCGAGATCTCAGGGGTTATTTCTTCAGGTCTTGCACATCTGGCTCTCCAATATCTTCAGATATTGCCGTTTCTTAGAACAGGCTGCGCCTTCCCTCAGCTCCAGGAAGCCTTTGAGAATCCCTGAGGCGCCTTCCGCCCCTGCCTGGTGAGGCACCGTCTCGGCGGGGCGGGGGTGCCCTGCGGCCCTCGGTGTGGGAGGAGCATCGGGAAGATGAACGATGGAACCCTTAACATGCCCTAGCCTTCTTGGTTCACATTTCTTCAAAGCAAAATCCTGCTTCTTCTAACAAGCTATTTTCCTAACAGCTAACAATTTCTTTTCCCACTTTATAATGTGAATGTAATTGGAGATCCTTCTTCCTCCTTTTCTTCCAGTACTTCTGTAATTATGCCAACTAGTCATGTTCTCAAACTGGTGACTTCTCCTGGGCTTATGAGAAGCTAATGTAAGAACTCTAAATTTTAGCAAAAAATGCCTTCCTGCTATGTTTAGCTATTTATATATACGGGTGTATCTATGGTACATATAGGATGGTCCATAAGTAGCTATACATCCTGACTTAGATGCAATTGTGTCTATTTCCACATGCTCTCTTTTCTTTGCCCCAGGCTTGAATGAAGAATTGGTCCAGCTGCTTCTCATCCGAGATGAGCTGCACACGGAGCAGGACGCCATGCTGGTAGACATCGAAGACTTGACCAGGTCAGTGGTGCCTCACCCTTTCCAAAGAAGGAAAGAAGCCTGGGATGGTCTGAAGTTTAAGAATTAAGGCAAGAGTGAGCTCTAGAGAACTTCTTCCCTTCTTTCATAAGTAATTCGCCTAATCTCTGCTGGTGTCAGCTGGTTAGATGGAAGGGAAGCAGCCAAAGCTGCTCCTATCCAAATGCATTGCTCGTGATGGATGGCCAGTGCCTTCGAACGTCATACACCCCCACCTAAATCAGGTCAGCAGTTCTGGCCTGGGAAGACTTTATCCTGACGGACTATCCCTTGGGGAGTCGGCCGTAAGCCATCCCATGCTGGCGTGATTCCAGTACGTGGTGGGTGCCACCAAGTGGCCCTTGCTGTTATGTGACCTGACTCTTGATCACATCTGCCATGCCCAGAAGGCAGGGACACTGGCATCTTTCCGCAGCACCAGTGCCACCAGATTGCTCTCACTATGGGGAAACGCCAAGATGTGAGTTTCTAGCTGGGCCTGGCTCCAAGCACCTCTCTCTAAAGAGGTAAAGAATGCTTCCTTCCTTAGAGGATAAGGAAATTTGGCTAATGCTGGTCAAGATCTTGCATTTCTTTGTAGTTTCCCTTGTGGAAAAGCCAAGTATATAAAGTACATGAAATACTGTGAGCATCCCTGTGATCTCAGATTTACTACGTTACCTGTTCTGAGAAAGTTTATACGAAGTCTTTAAACCTTAGGCAACAATTCCTGTTAATCCCAGAAATGATATTCAGAGAGTTGAAGGCTCCCAATGAAAGAAAGAACACTGCTTGTCACAATAACATAAGGAATTAACCACATGATCCAGACCATCCAAGAGAAGCTTGAAAACATATGTAGTGAAAAATGCTCTCACCACCCATGGCAGGGACCTCTTCACAGTGCGTAACACTGGGTAAAATGGTTTTCTAAATGCAATGTTACAGAAATAGTTACAGTAGCAAAATAGATACTGCAGAACTATGTTTAGACTGGTTTTAAAGATCTATGGGCAGCACTCTGTTTCATATGCTTTGGATATTATATTGCCTTGCCCCTAAAAAAAAAAGCCAAAAACCTAGAAGGTCTTCTCCTAACTTCTTAGTATATTTGCCTGCATGTGAGATATCACAGTAACACTCAGATAATACTGTCGCCCCTACAGGTGTATTCAGGCACTGCACCAACAACTACAAGACACATCCCTTTTTATTGGGTTAGAATTTGCATATAGGGGTTAAGATTATGTTGGTGGTGAAATATACAACCAGCACCTGCTCCTTCTGAAAAATATGTCAACTCTATTGTAAACACTGTGACTTGCCTATGATAGCAGAGACTGTTTCTCTGCCTCTCTAGGCAGCGTTGGCCATCCTCCTTGCAAAGACAACATTCAGAGGGTCCTCCCTTCTCTCAAAGTGTTTTGTTATTATTTAGATTCACAGTGTATTTTGTTTATACCTTCAGATGATGTGATTATGGGAGACAGGGCAGGCAGAACCGTGGGGTTCAGAGAAAAGAAGTCACTAATTTAAAGGTGTTGGAGGAACCCTTTAAATTGGAGCAGCTGGGGAGTTTCTACGTCCATTCCTGGCTGCAGAAGTATAATTTTGCCCATGGAGCACTCTAAGGATACTTAAACGTCCCTAAAGGGGCCCCGAGTTTTGCAGCCAGATCCCAGAGGATCTGGCGGGAAGCCCTGTTCCCCTGTTCCCTTTACCTGTCTAGCTCCTGCCACTCCAGGTGGCAGTTCAGCTCTGCAGTTCTCAGTTTTGGCTGCACATTTAAACCACCTGGGGTGTTTCATAAAATGCTGGTGCCTGGGTCTCACTCCTAGAGATTCTGATTCAATCGTTCTGTGGAGTAGCCTGTGTATTAGGAGTTCTTTAAGCTCCTCAGATGATTCCAGTGCACGGCCTAATTTGAGGACCACTGGGGTCGGTCCCTTCTCTGTGCTCCTGACAACATAGCATCCCTCCAAGTGGAGCCTCATGGTATTGTGTTATTTTTGCCTGCTGTCTCTCCCTGCCTGACTGTAAACCCCCTGAAAGCAGAGACGATGCCATTTCCAGTCATTGTTGTGTCCCCAGAGCCTAAGACAGAGCCTACCAGGTGCATGGTAGGTCCTTAATATCGATTGTTGACAAAAAGAAGTCCGTGGGGTTTGAGTGAAATAAATCCATATGAAGACTTTATCATATAAATAGTTGATGAGAACCTTTTAGTTCTATGGGGTGAAACTCTTCCCCTCCTTTGTTTAAAATTTTAATGAAATTCACCCTTGTATGTATGTCTCAAGACAACACGCCAGTATTTTCTGAAGCTATTGCCTGTCTGTTCTTTCCTTCTCGCTCAGAAAACCCCGTGCTGTGTGTGCGTGCACGCACACACAGAGATTTTAAAGCCAAGGCTGCTGTAAGAGCTACAATTTAATTAGCTACAGTGGAATCTCAGCCGCTGGGCATCAGAATATTTCTGGAGCTGAATTTAAGTGAGGCCCGTGAGCTACTTTATGAAAATGATCAACTCTTTACACACAAAAAAGAGCTGGTCTGCTGAAGGGCATAGTTTTTAGGTGTAGAGTGCTGTTGGTATCTTTTTCCTGAGTCCTTTTGTTGTTGAATGAACATCACCAGTTATTTGTGGGCTGCTGCATGTGGCAAGGACACTGCTGTCGCTTCCTTATTTCTGAAAGTTTGTGGTTTGTCTTCCCTGTACCATAGATGCATAATACCAGTGAGTTAAGCTTGACGTCACTGACGTAGCCTAGGCAGCTTGCAAAAGCTGCCCCTGAATCCTTGATGACAACTGGAAACCACACTCTTAGATGCTCTTCTCTTGCCCAGTTTATAATTTCCCTAAGATCCTCCTTCAAAATGTTTGTCTTTTTGCAGCCTTCAGACCCTACCACTCTCTGGGGAGACGTTTAATTAGTGCTCATTCAAGTGATGTAAGCAGTTGGTCTCACCTCCCACCCCGTCTGCACTGGCCAGCTGCTGTGTTGGCCCAAAGTTGGGCTCACGGGCCATTATTGAGCCTGAAGGGTGAGAAGACTTCACTGCCCTGCCCCTGCCCTCACTGCCAATCATGCCGTTAGGACTGATGGAGGGGAGGAGAGGGAGGGGGATGCAAACATGGAAAATCTTTACATCCACAAAGGGCTATCATTTGTTAGGAAGACATTAGCCTCTGTGAGACTCAAATCGGATTATTAACAGGAGCCTGCTTGATACTTAGATTTGTGTCTGTGCGCCTGTGTTTCAAGTAGTCACTAGTTGCTTTCTGTCACAACACCTTGTTTTGATTGTTGCTTAGCACCCATTTTCTACCTCCCATTTCCTGGTTTTGCCGTTTGTTCCTTTCTTGTCTCTTTCCATTGGCATATAGGCTCCCCGAGAACAAAGGCGTCCTTGTCTGCTCACCACCAAGTCCCTGGCACCCCGAGCAGAGCCTGGCGTGGAGCAGGCCCATACTAGACATTTGCTGAATAAACTGTCCCAGCTGCTTTTCTTCTTTCATTTTTAAATACAGCACGTTTCTTCCCAAAGATAGTGACAGATCCATGTCTCAGGTTAATCCAGTGGCTCACTAGGAATCGTATATAGAATATAAACATTGAAAGCAGGCAAATCAATTTGACTGGAGTAACTCTTTCTTGATTCTCTTGATTTCACTATGAGTAACTCTGAACGAACCTCGGTTTGGAGGATGTTTTAGCTCCTGGTTTGGCTCTTTCTTCTTAGCACTAAATAATCATATTATTAATTTCACAGACACGCTGAGAGTCAGCAGAAGCACATGGCAGAGAAGATGCCGGCAAAGTGAAAAGAAGCCATCCAACCAGAGGACAAGCTAGAATTTATTTTGCTTCTGTGGTTGTAAAAATGCTGTTGCTAAAGGTGGCGCAGAAACAAACAAATGTCAGTGTTAGTCATTGATCATGTCTGAAGCTTAACGTCTGGTGATTGGCCTTTGCTTCTTAATTTATTTTCATTTTTGTACTGTGCCACTAACTATCAGGCATTTTAATAAAATATTGTTACGAAAAAAAACTGTACAGTACTGACACCATCACAAATCATGGTTACTCAAAGAGGGTAGTTTTAACTTTATTTTTCTTTGTTTAGAGGTTTTGAGTTGGAGCAGGATTTTACCATTGACTGCTTTCATTCTTCACTGTAGTTTTAAAGAAGAACTGTAAAATGACGGTGCTACCCAAGTCAAAAAATACCTGCCTGCCTCGTAGTGAAGTTGTAGCTCTCCATAATATGTATATTTTAATCAGTTTTCAACATTTTGTGAATGTTGACTACCTGAAGCTCATTTTTTGATGTGCTATTAACATTCTGTTGGATTCAGAGGGTTCCCTGAGAGTTTTATGTATAAATATGTAAAATAAAAATTAAAACTTTGTTTCATAGGATACGTCTTTTTGCTCACTAGCAAGCCCCACGCTGGCTCTCTGGCTTCCCTCCTCTCCTCCTCAACCGAAAGTCCCGCTGGGAAGGTCTTACCAGGGAACAAACAAAGGGCTCCCAGGGACTAGCAGTGCAGCAGATCGCCAGGAATATTGTGGACGGGGGTGTGTGTGTTTGTGTGTGTATGAGGGAGTGATCCAGGGAGACATCAGAGCCAGCACTTCTGCTCCTGCTCAGAGTCCGTCGTCCCTACTGTTTACTAGCTGCTGGGCTTCCCAGAGCCGGTAACTGCATCAAAGCTGCACTTGTCAGCGGGGGACGGTACAGCTCCGTGCTAGAGCGTGGCTTATCATGTACAAGGTCCTGGGTTCAATCTCCAGTACCTCCATTAAAAATTTTTTTTTAAGTTTAAAAAATCTGCATTTACCAAACTTGCCACGGGAACAAATGACACCCGCAGTGACACTTTTCCCAAGGCCGGTGTTGCCATGTCTCACATTTCAACCACTTCTGTTGGTCACATGAAGAAAAATGCCAAGTCTAAAGCAGATGACAGGCAGTTTCTCACTAGGTAGAGAGGTTCAGAAAAAATGATATAATTAGCGAATGTCCATGGGGGCATTGGAGAACCATAAATCAAAGCGGAGATGAGCAGCCAACGCTCCAGAACCACCCACAGACCACCTGGTTTCACTCAAAAGTCCATGATGTGACCGGAAGATAGGAGTTTAGTCAGCTGGCCCCATTTTCTGTTCTTATAAATACCCAGAGGGCTATTTTAAGTAGTTTAGGGTTGCCAATTTTCCCAACCTTCTTAGTTAGCAAAATAGGCCCTCTTCAATTGAAACATGAAGCATTTCTTCATGAGTCTCAATCAAGTTATCTTCAACTGGGAGAGAAAACTAATGCAGCCCATAAGTATGTTTTGGTTTTTGAGAGACGGCTGTTGAGCGGGACAGATCACTCACCACTAAGCTAACAGGTGGCGCTCAAACTCCTCTCTGCCCCAAGGTCTCCAACTGAGCCCCAAAGTCCTACACCAGTTGTCAGTGACCCCTGGGCGACCCCAGCCCTGAAGAACCAGGCACAGTGGCTGGGCCTTCGCTGCTGCAGCTGGGTGAGGATGTCCGTCACTAAGCCGGCGGCTCTCGTCTTCAGCTGCAGAGTGGAATCACTTGAGGAAATTTAGAAACCACAGGGGCCTCGGTCCCACCCACACAGACACTGATACAATTGGTCTGAGGTGTGGCCTGGGCATCAGGGGTTTTTAAAGGTCTCTTGGTTATACTAATGTTAAGAACCAATGCCTTGGACTTTCTTCTTTCTTAGCTTTTCTTTGATTTTTTTTTTTTTAGTTTCTATTTTTTTCTAATTAAAATGTATTTCTATTAATTTGTAACTTTGGGGGACAGTTGACCTAGGGAGAGTGTGACAAAAATGCCTGAGTCCAAGGAAGAGGGGTCGTGTGACCGAAACGTCCTACAGTGACATCTGCAACCTGAAATCCTGACGCTAGAACTCAGGCCACCAGGAAAGACGATCTCAATTTTTTTTAATCCTTGCCAGAATTGGCAATTCCAATAAAAATTCAGAAATGAGTTTTCTCTTTGTCTTAAGCAATGCAATCTCTCTGGATAGAAATGTGTTCTGAAGAAATTCATGGCCTCTAACCCTTCAGTTGTTTGAAGCCCCATGATCAGATAACTAAAGAGCCGCTAACTCAAGAAGGAAGTGAGGTTACACCCACAAGCGCCCTTCAACACCCTCACGGTCAAAGCCAGCTGAAGGCAGAGCAATTCTTCCCACCATCCGAGACCCTCAAAGGAGACTACACCAGGGGACCAGTGTCCCCTTCACACTTCTGTCGAGGTACAGTTGTCACCCCAGTGGCTCACCTCCAAGGATATTCTCGGGTCTTTCCAGTCCCTTTGCTTAGGATTATTCCCAACAGGATTCTTTTTTTTTTTTTCTAAAGTGGCTATTTCTATTTATTTATTTACTTACTTATTTATTTGGGGAAGAGAGAATATTAAGCTTACTCATGTATGTGTTTATTTAATGGAGGTGCTGGGGATTGAACCCAGACCTCATGCATGCTAAGCACACACTCTACTGCTGAGCTGTACCCTTTCTCCCAACAGGATTCTTATCTGCACCACGTCATCCTTCCATACATCAACTAGGACCCTTACTAGTTTACCACTTAGATGCTAGACTTCCTGACATAAAAAAATAGGGTCACCTCTCCTCCTGATTTTAAGAGCATGAGGTGTGAGCGAGGCTCTGGGTCAGAAGGGACTGGGCACAACGCTGACCACCATCTTCCTAGTGGTTAGACCTTAAGCAAGTCACTAAAGCTCTATGTTATCATATGTTATCGCTTGGGATTATTCTAAAGACTGAACAAAGTAGAGTCCATGAAAGGACTGGCACCCAGTAGATACCCAATAATTGTTGAAAGGAGAGAGGTAAATGATCAGGGTTTGGGTGGAGGAAGCATTCTGTATTTTACCAGTTTTTGAGATTTAACATGTCCTTGGGGGTTTTTTCTTGTTTATCAGTCACTGATTTACAAAACAGATGCTTAAGGAAAAGGTCACCTCAATCTTCAAGCCCCTCTCCCTCCTCCGGAATATTGATGTTAAAACTTGAAACACATTCTTACACATCTTTTTCCATGCCTATACGTGCAGATACACACATTGTGTCTCTGTTTGTTTATACAAAGGTGGCTCACAGAAAACAACTGCTCTGCCTTATCCATGGACATCCTTCCAGGTCAGTACATACAGATCTGAGCCAGTCTTTTTAACAGCTGTATAGTAATGCCCAGTACGCTGGAACATGCTTTATTAGCCATTCCCTTTAATGATGGACATAAGGATCTTTCCAGATCTCTGCCACTAAAAGCAATGATGCAATGAACATGCTTGTACTCAGATTTGCTTGTGCTTTATTCTGTGAGTGCGTCATTTTTTTCTTAAACTATTACTTAGTATTATATTTAGATACTTCAAAATACAGAGAGCTAATTAAAGTAGTAAGACAGGTGAGACCATTGCAGAAATGTTCGAGTGCTTACAACAAAACTGAACCAACGCCCCTTGTCTGACAAACACCAACTCATTTCCATCTTGAAAGAGCGTAGGTGTCATTTCCTTGATGCAACTGTTTCTCTCTCTTAACACACACACACCCACACACACACTCCCACACCCACACATAAACTCAGCCTCCACAGATTGTCATCTACATCCTGAACACAGATTTTCCCTATTTCCTGTTTGAGGGTAGAGGCAAACCTCAGCCGCCTTTTGAACAATAGCCCTCAGCCCAGAACCAGGCAGTCTTCTCTTGAAGAGAAACTGATCATTGGGACCCACCCTCTTAATACTTCCACTAACCAGCATCTTTCTGCTCCTCCTGATGCCTGATGCCTCTCTTCTCGGCTGTTGGAGGAGCCCCTCGGCTTGACTTTGACACAGGTTTACTCTCACTGTTTTCACGCTTGAAACCCCATGACTGGCTGACTCTTCCTTAAGTCCCTCACTTCTCCAGATGTTTGATCTACGATCCCAGAGACTTTCCTTCCGCAGGCTGTCACCTCTGCTGTCCCTGATGAACAGCCCTATGGCAGGTGTAGCTACCATATGCTGAAACTCATGCCGCCCCACCATGTTCACAGCTAGGAGTTGTCCCTGGGAAGTGGTTACATACACGGGGACCACTTTTCCCTTTGTATTTGGATCTGACCCATGACTGATGTTCACCAATGGAATGTGAATAAGTGTGATGTGTCTTAATTCCAGCTAAGGCTCTGAAGAAGGGGTTTGCCTTCTCCTTGCTTCATCTTTCTCTGCTGCAATCACAAGGACCCAGAGGAAGGCAGAGCCACAGAATGGAAGGAGTTTGAGTCCCTGAGTCTCCTGCATGAGGAGAGCTGCCTGCTGTCCAGGCGAATATGCCTCTGATGGCTGCAGAAGTCAGAAATAAACTCTGATTATATTCGACCCATTATACGTTGAATCTCTTTGTTACCACAGCTAGCGTTATTGCAACTAATACAAGTCCTAACAAGGACAGCCATAGTCCTTTAAGGAAGAGCTAGAACACAGACTCGGGTCTCTGAAGACAAACGCTGTGTTCTTAAGCATCATGCCACACTGCTTCTAAAAGCCCTGCCTCTTTCCTCAAGAAAATCTTCTCTAGGTCGGTGACTCACCCGTTTTCAGTTCATGGATCTCTTCAGTTTGATTTAACTCCTGTCCCCTGGTCTATCTTTTCCTTTAGCCATTGGGGCAGAAACTGGAGAGGGTCAAAATAAGATTCATCATGAACAAACAATTAATTCATACTAGAAACAAGACTATGGATTTACACATATTGTCAAGTGACCACAGGAGATGACTTTGGTGTCCATCTGGAAAAGCCTTGGGTGTCTGCAGTCCTCAAGGCCATGCTCTCTTACACCCCAGCTGAATTCAGCTGCTTAGAAACGCAATTACCTTTTGCACTGATGTTCATTTATTTTTTCTAAATAGGATATGACACATTCATTATGAGATAGGTTGATGGGTAATGAGTTTTTCAGGATATTTTAATTGAGGCTTATAGTCAGTTGTTGGTATAAATTAATACTATATTAAATAATTTATGAATTAATGATCTGGCTCTGCAGAAGGAAAAGAAATTCTCACTCCTAATTTCTGAGCAAACACTCGAAAGGGATTTCATTTAGTAGTTCTGGTAGGAGAAGATTCACCAGGGCTAATTAACCGGTTGTAAGAAATTCTTTCCAGTAGCATATGTCTCTGCATACAGCCAGCCCTCTGTTCTAGAACAATGCTCTGCCAATGGTTATAACATGGTCCTTGGGTTTTGTTGTTGTTGTTGTTTTAGTTTAAGTATAGTCAGTTTGCAATGTTGCGTCGATCTCTGGTGTACAGCATAATGTTTCAGTCATACGTATACACACATATATTCATTTTCATATTCTTTTTCATTATAGGTTACTAAAAGATACTGAATATAGTTGAATCCACTTCCTTGCTCACTGTACAAGAGCACAGGGTAGAAAAGCAATACTTATGTGGAAAGCAATTTTATTTTGACTCTCTAGACTAGGCACTCAAACTTTCTTAGTGATTATTTACTACCAGAATCTCTTTTCTTTTATATTCAATCAATACCTTACTTGCTTTTTGGCTTTGCAGAAAACAGTGGCATGTATCCTGACTCTGGTAAAGCAGAGACAAGGCTGGAAGTGAGTCCTTTAATTTTCTGCCTCATAAAGTTACTTCCTTCCAGATGTTTGTTAGATCTCAGTAGAAATTACAGTCTGCAATGACGTGTTGTCTCACCTTGGGTGGGGGGCTGTTTAGGCCACAGAGCATCCCCGCATACGAGAAACGGCCTTGAAAGAGAGCCAGGAGCCCGCACCGCCAACGTGAGGGCTCAAGGTGAAAACGGTGCTGATCCTCACAGACAACAGGGACAGAGGGCCTGACTGCTTATCACAAGGCATCCGTTTCCTCTTTCCAGTGATGTGAAGGACTCTTGCCCCTGCAGCTTAAGAAGGCTGATTTTAAGACGTGTCATTGTCTCAGATGCAAATCAGATTGAGAATAGAGCACCAGGCAACTCTGTCAGGCTAAGTAATTTTTTAAGGGAAGTAATAAATGCCTCAGGAAGAATAATTCAGTGTGGGGATATTTCGTGAGAGAGGAATAAATAAATCCGTCTCTCTGCAGTTCTGGCTAAACTAAGAGTGGGAGGAAAACAGAACATGGGCCTTTTACCCGGAGTTCCCGAGCAGACTCACCACACACGAGTCGGGGTGCTGGGTCGTGAGGGAGACAGCAGCCTTCACTTCCTGGACCCGGGGCCAAGAGCAGGAGCGAGAACGTGAGGACCGGGGACCGCGGAGGCCCTGCTCAGCGGGAGGCCCAGGGAGCCG
The DNA here is from genome assembly GCF_048564905.1 of Vicugna pacos. NCBI lineage: Eukaryota > Metazoa > Chordata > Mammalia > Artiodactyla > Camelidae > Vicugna > Vicugna pacos. The sequence continues at coordinate 34,604,159 of NC_132987.1, forward strand.
GCAGCGCGGCCGCTGCTGACCGGGGCAGCTCCGGGCCGGCCTGCCCGCGACGGCCGCCTCCCGCACGGCAGGCGGCATCGTGGGGCCTGGAACCCGTCGCCCGGCGGGCTCCCCCAGGGGGTGCCTCTGCGAGGGTCAGAGTTAGAGACCCTGCCGGCGTGACTCTCGGGGACACGCGGTTTCCCGTGACAACATGCTTCGGTCACCAGTGGGGCCCGGTGAGGCTCAGGGCCAGGCCCAGGATGGCTGAGGCCCAGAAGTGGTTTATCAAAGGCAGCCTCGAAGCGGCTGAATAGCTGAGGTTTTCTGAATTTCATAGGCAATATGTAAACAACCAAAAGCCTGATTTGAGTTTCCTCTACTTCCCAAACTGACCTTAGGGCTACCTCCCCAAACATTTAGGCAAGAATCACTCAGGAAGCAAGAATTAATGGGGTTTGGAAGGATAGGGCAAATCCAAAAATTTAAAAAAAAAAAAAAAAGCTTAGAATTATGCACCTTTTGGCCACACTTAAAATGTGTTGTCCATTTGCCCCTTACCAGAAAGAGTCCTAGATAAATCGTGGTTTTGGAATCCAAATTGCATTTCAAGTCTTATTTTCTCTCTCTTGTTTCTATTACAATCAGCCCAGTCCCCTGATTTGCATAGCTGGTGTGCCAGTATAGTACAACAATGCCCTCCCCAGTCCACTAAACTGAAGAGTCCAAATGCCCACTTCCTCTTTTTAAAAGTACATACATGTGTATCACTTCCTGAATTACACCCATTGTCAAGAATTTTGGACTCTAAAGTCATCCAGGAGTTGTTTGCTCCCTGAGGCAGCTAACTCCTCCTTTAAAACAACACGGTTGCCTTGACTTCTTGTCTTAAGAGCCTCTGCACTTATGAGCTGGAGCCAAACATACTGACTCTTTCTCAGAATTGTGAATTTCAGAGAAAGCAGGAAGTTTCACATAAAAACGACTTTCATTTCAGGTGCTTGCATGGATTTTCCTCTGCTGCCACTAATTGAGCAAGCAGCGTGGCTTTCGCATCACACCGGAAAGTGAAAGCCAAATCGAAGGGCGGATTCAGATTTCTGAGACAAGTACTGATGGTCATTCTGAACGCAGTTACTCAGGCTTCTTGGCTCAAGATGAAAGCATTTGCATTGGGAATTCCTTTGTCTTCAGTTTCCCGGCCAGTCATGCAAACCATCCAAACCATGGACCAGTCTCACCAGACTGGAAGTGAGGGTGCCAGTTCTTCAGGAAAATGGTAGCTTGACCTTCCAGGTCCTGAAGCCAAGAGCAGGAGAAGGGTGACTGCGAGGACTTGTCCAAAGAAGACTGGAGGAGAGCAGACGTGATATTTGATAAAACCAGTATCAGATGCAGCTGGGAATGGGTAAAGAAGTCATTGAGGTCTACTAACATGTAGGTTGAGTGGAGTAGAGGGGCAGGGAGTCGGATCTCGTGTGCAAATACATTCAGAAGCTGGATTGGTAATAGAAGTAACTGAAACAAGTTAGATATAAAACAAAAAGGAATGAGGGGGTGCACATACCCTGACCAAAGGGATTCACAGCTAAATAAGTGCTAGCTACTCACATAACTGTTGGGCTGACCTGGCTTCAGCAAGACTTTTCTTAGGATTTCAAAATAGCCTGGATTTGTTATAGAGTACCTCACTTTTAGTAACTAATGTTTTAGCTTTATGACTTTAGCCTCCATTGAAAGTCATTCTAAGAATGAGCCCTGCAAAACATACTATTATGTTTATCAACAAAACGGCGTTACTACATTACACCATGACAGTTTATGAGGACCTGGGGAGATGCTCCTCTCAGGAGTCAGTACCAGTAATGGTCACATTTCTTTGATGATCATTGTAAATCTTTTGACTGATAACGTTGCCCTCTTTGCTTTGGTTTCCAGGAAGCAAAGGACAAAATTTGCAGCCCACCTATAACAAATTAAATAAGAATCTGGGGTAATGTAACTCTCAGGTGACAATATTACCCCTATAAGTTGCCTCAGATTATTTTAAGGAACCAAGAAATGTATCATAAACAAATCAGTATCTCTCTATGTTTATTTATTTATGTTTTATCTGTATATTTATTTAGCCCTCTCTGGCTACCAACATCTGGAATTTTCTCCCAGTGACATCATCTCCCGGTAGCTGCTAAGACAGAAATCTATTTTGTTTTAGAAGGCTGAGTCAATGAAGACAGTCCTGATGTCAGCTATACCCAGCCCCTCCCTGCAATCTCTTTGTCTGTCCTCTCTATCATGCTGTAATCAAATTCTGCTCTTGTGGTCAGTGGTAGCTACAGTCTGTATATTCTCAGTGCACATTCCTCTTCTTCTGGGATGGGATCCCAAAGGATCTCTTTCCCAACTCCATGTGGTTCTGCTGGGGCTGTCAGACTTGCTGCCTGCCCTCTCTACCACAGGAGTGACCCAGGCAGCCACTCCCAATGGAATACCCCTTCCTCTACCCTCCACTGATGATTGGTTCACTAATGTGCATGTGACCCCAGCAGCGCCAATCAGAAGCTTCCCTGGAATTGATATACAAATATACTGGACTTGTTCAGCTGAAAGTAAGAGCCTGGCAGCCACCTTGTCTACTATGTGGAGAGAGAGTTTGCATCAGAAGCTAAGGAGAGCAGCAGAGCTGAGAGATGGTGGGGGAGAAGGAGGAAATCTTGATGACATCCTACGAGTCATCCTATGAGTTCTTGGCTTTAGTCTGAAGCCAGATCCTCCCCTGGACATTTTGTTATAGCAGCCAGTGATATCCTGTTTTGCTTATACTAGTTTAATCAGATTTCTGTCAGGACTGAAAGAGCCCTGACTATACTCCTGTCCCTATCACTTCAATCTACCCTCCCCAGGGCTAAGTGATCTTGTAATGTCCCTAGTGAACAGCTGATCTTGACATGTCCTTGCTCAATGTCCTAAAACCTGTCACCCACAGCATAAAACAGAAACTCTCTGCATGATGTTCAAGCTCTGTTATGATCTGTCTCTTGCCTTCCCATCCAGTCTAACTCTAGCCACTCTCTCCCTCTCAGATTTTGAGCAGGTGACACTTGAGCTTCTTGTTGATCCCAAGTTCTCCCTGGTCTCCAAGCCTTTGTACATGACATTCTTTATTCCTAATTTACCCTCCCCCTGCTTGGAGCTCAAATGCCATCTCCTCTGGAAAGTCTTCTTTTGCTTCCTCAGATTGAATCTGCTGCTTATTCTCTGCTCCCACAGTGTCTTCATTTGAGTAATTGTATAGTATAGCCATTGTTTTTGCCTTTCTGCAATCAGAGGAGAAGCCCCCTGAGAGCAGAAAGGGCATTTATCTTCTTCATGCCCAGCCCAGCAAATGGCACATAATAGGAGGTAAATAAATATATGTTGAATGCGTGAATGAATGAATAAATGGATGTTCAATATCATCACATAGAGAAATCCTACTCCAGAGTTTTTTCATATGCAATGCCTTTCTACCCGATTTCCCCACAAATTCTTAGACTTGTACAACTTAAAACTCCAAGTCTTTTCAAGACTGCAGTTGACTTGCCATTCCTCATTTAAGATTCAACATTCTCATAAGGCCTCTGAGACAAAAGCCAGTTCTGAAGCACGTTAGGTCAGCTGGACGTCACAACCTCACACGCTTTATGAACTGGGAGGAGAGGTGTAAGGTCTAACTTTCCATTAATTGTTTATAAAAGTGTAAGCATCTTTAAGACGAAAGGAAGGAGAAGAGGAAAGGCATCATATCTTGAATATAAAATATGTTAGATGATCTAACAAGCTGAAGGGGCCCATGTGGTGTGTGGACTGACCACCCCAAGTTACCTGAATAGCCATTAACAGTGACAATACTCAGAACCTGAGTCAATGTTTACTGGAGTAAGTAGCATGTGCTCCTGCAGCCATTGGGGAGGGGAGTTTAGTATTGTTGGCTTTCCTGATGTGTAGCCTGTGATTTCTCTTACTGACCATCAGAGTAGACCTTGGACTGAGCCTTGAAATAGAGTTAGGTTCCTTCTTGCTAACCCCGTGATGCAGTGACGCAGAAACTAACCCTATGATGTTAGATCTCTTTCGTGAAGTTTCAACCAGTGAATCAAAACTGGGGGAAATGGGAGGCCACAGTAAAGTAGACATCGTAATACGAGTACCATTCATTTATACTTTCTGGGGAACTAACAGTATCCTGTTAACCTGAAAAAGTTATTGAAACTTCCCAGAGGTGTCCTACTTGCCCCCAGGAAATAATCTAGACCTTTCCACATTAGTTCATTATCTTATATGATCTCAGAATGTTCCTGAGAATAAGGGAAAGCAAGCAGGTGTGCTTTTTATTTTGCAGAAAGAGAAATGGACACCGAGGGATTAAGAAGGGCATTTCCCAGGGCTTGAGCGTAACTGTGCAGCCAGGATGAGAAAGCCTCACTTGCAGTGCTAGCCCGGCCAGCTCCAGACCCTGCTGCTTGCACAGCCCCCAGAAACACATTTAAAACTCTGCACTCTGCATACATTTCTAAGTTGACTTCAAAATTTGCCCATCATACATTTAAAGAATTACAAAGAATATCATTTTCAGAACTTTCTAAATATAAACATTTAAAAATATATCTGATGTATCCAAGGAACGTGTCTTTTTTTTAAACATTTTTTATTGAGTTATAGTCATTTTACAATGTTGTGTCAAATTCCAGTGTAGAGCACAATTTTTCATTTGTACATGAACATACATATATTTATTGTCACATTTTTTTCACTGTGAGCTACCATAAGATCTTGTATATATTTCCCTGTGCTATACAGTATATTCTTGCTTATCTATTCTGCATATGCCTGTCACTATCTACAAATTTTGAAATCCCAGTCTGTCCCTTCCCACTCCCTGCCCCCCTGGCAACCACAAGTTTGTTTTCTATGTATAGGAGTCTGTTTCTGTTTTGTATTTATGTTCTTTTTTTTTTTTTTTTAGATTCCACATATGAGCAATCTCACATCGTATTTTTCTTTCTCTTTCTGGCTTACTTCACTTAGAATGACATTCTCCAGGGACATCCATGTTGCTGCAAATGGCGTTATGTTGTTGGTTTTTATGTTTGAATAATATGCCATTGTATAAATATACCACATCTTCTTTATCCACTCATCTGTTGATGGACATTTAAGCTGTTTCCATGTCTCAGCTATTGTAAATAGTGCTGCTCTGAACATTGGGGTGCAGGTGTCTTTTTGAAGTAGGGTTCCTTCTGAATATATGCCCAGGAGTGGGATTCCTGGGTCACATGGTAAGTCTATTCCTAGTCTTTTGAGAAATCTTCATACTGTTTCCCACAGTGGCTGCACCAACCTGCATTCCCACCAGCAGTGTAGGAGGGTTCCCTTTTCTCCACAGCCTCTCCAGCATTTATCATTTGTGGACTTTTGAATGATGGCCATTCTGATTGGTGTGAGGTGATACTTCATCGTAGTTTTGATTTGCATTTCTCTGATAATTAGTGATATTGAACATCTTTTCATGTGCCTATTGATCATTTGTATTTCTTCCTTGGAGAATCTTGGAAGTCCTAGCCACAACAATCAGGCAAGAGAAAGAAATAACAGGGATCCAAATTGGAAAAGAAGAGGTAAAAGTGTCACTATATGCCAATGACATGATACTATATATAGAAAACCCTAAAAGGTCCATACAAAAACTACTAGAAATAGTCAAATTCAGCAAGATAGTAGGTTACAAGATTAACGTTCAAAAATCAGTTGCATTTCTTTACACTAGTGATGAATCAACAGAAAAAGAAAGTAAAGAAACAATCTCCTTTAAAATAGCACCCAAAGTAATAAAATACCTAGGAATAAATCTAACCAAGGTGGTGAAAGACTTATACACGGAAAACCATAAACCATTGATGAAGGAAATTAAAGAAGACTTAAAAAAATGAGAAGATATCCCATGCTCCTGGATTGGAAGAATCAATATTGTTAAAATGGTCACACTGCCCAAGGCAATCTACAGATTCAATGCAATCCCTATCCAATTACCCAGGACATATTTCACAGAACTAGAACAAATCATAATAAAATTTATATGGAACCACAAAAGACCTAGAATTGCCAAAGCATTACTAAAGAAAAAGAAAGAGGCTGGAGGAATAATTCTCTCAGACTTCAGACAATACTACAGAGCTACAGTCATCAAGACAGCATGGTATTAGTACAAAAACAGACACATAGACAAATGGAACAGAATAGAGAGCCCAGAAATGAACCCACAAACTTTTGGTCAACTCATCTTCGACAAAGGAGGCAAGAATATGCAATGGAATAAAGACAGTCTCTTCAGCAAATGGTGTTGGGAAAACTGGACAGCAGCACGTATATCAATGAAGCTAGAACACTCCCTTACACCATACACAAAAATAAACTCAAGATGGATCAAAGACTTAAACATAAGACAAGATACAATAAACCTCCTAGAAGAAAATATAGGCAAAACATTATCTGACATACACCTCAAAAATTCTCTCCTAGGACAGTCTACCCAAGCAATAGAAATATAAGCAAGAATAAACAGATGGGACCTAATTAAACTTACAAGCTTCTGCACAGCAAAGGAAACCATAAACAAAACAAAATGACAACCTACGGAATGGGAGAAAATTTTTGCAAACGATGAAACCAATAAAGGCTTGATCTCCAGAATATATAAGCAGCTCATATGACATAACAAGAAAAAAACAAACAACCCAATCTAAAAATGGGCAGAAGACTTAAACAAGGAATGTGCCTTTTAAATGTATCCTATGGGATTTCAATACCAAAGAAATCTGACTATCACTTCCATTAAGAAAAATAAATAAATGAGGAAGCTCATCTTCATTCTTAAATTTATATTCCTTTCTAGTTCTCCCTCAAAATTTAGTACTAATGTAATTTAATTTAATTTTCTAAATGTTTTATTGATCACCCTATCAAAGTTCTTTACACATAAATACACATGAAAATATCAATTTAAAGCTTAAAGTTTCCTGTGACCATAATATTCTAAGTAACAAAAATATACTATGTTATTGTTACAATTACTATTATTAATCAATTGATTAAAATAACATAAGTATATTATAAACTTTGATGAACAATTACAGAACTAAAAAGGGAAATTTTATTGAAAACGCACCTTTTATTGAGAGGAGAGTTTTTTCCCCAATTCATTCATGTATCTGTCAATGAATATTACTTTTTGATAGAATGAGACAGAGTTCTCCATCATTTCTATTCCCATCATTTGCATTTATAGATGTAAACCTTGAGAAAACCTGTTCCTAAGTAAGTCAATCAATTCTCTGAATTCCCTTTCAATTATATGCCAATAACACATTGTGATCTGTCATCAAAAATTATTTTTAGTGATCTATCAGACGACAAATCCATTAGCTCTTGAATTTTGTTGGCAGCAAAGTGTTGGAAACCACTAAGCTTGCAAAAATTTACTAGCCAGGCACTAGAGTCATTTACTCTCTCAGATCTGCCCCTATACCTCCCAGGGTTTCTTCATAGGTGCTTTTTCCACCTGGGGGAATGCGTCCCAGTAAGACTGGAGTTTAAAAAAAAAAAAAGCCATTTATTTGCTAAGTAAGAGAAGAAGGATTGTAAAATGGAAGACGGAAAAGAAACCAGCACGACAACTTTCTCTGTGCATTCTCAGGCAGATCAACTGTGAGAAATGGTTCTAAGGAAGCTGAGGACCTAGAAATTGATTCCCCTAAAGCTATCCATGCTCATCCATTTCTTGGAAAATCTTGGTACCTCTTTTGGGATAAGCATACTGCAGTTTGAAGACCATCGTACTAACTCCTTCTTCTACCACCTTTAAATATAGCCTTCAAACTAGCGCTGCATCATTACACCTTGTAAGTCAATCACCAATATGTTGGGCATTCTTCCCATTATTCGACATACAACAGTCAATAAAAGAAAAAAAACTCCTGCCTTCTATGCTAGTGGAAGAAATAGACAATAAATTATCAGAATTTGACTCCATTTTACACTGAGCAAACTAAGGACGTGACAGAGTCAGAAATAGAAAGCTTGGGCCATCGCTGGTTCTGGAACACATCTGTCTGTTCTCCCCCACAGCCTGCGAGAGCAGGGTACTGTGCCTTGTCCTTCCCCAGCACCAAGCACAGTGCCAAACACATCCAAGGCTCTCCATATGTATCTGTCTAATTAACTGAGTGAAGTTGCAAGTCAGAGAAATTGTAGTTTATTCTTCCATGTGTCTGATACAATCACCCTTTAAATGAGGGCTACTATAGAGCCATTCTTAAAATCAAAGCATTTTTAGATCCAGAAGGAGACTCATTGACCACCTGATCCTGTTTTTCCTTCTCTTTTCTTTAAAGAAACCTCATTTTCCATCAACCGTATTTCCATTTTCTGTTTAAGAGTACGTGGAGGATCAGCGTGAGACCACCCAGTGGCTGTTCCCCCCCATCCAGTGGCCTGAGCAGTGGGGGCTGCAGTCAGGTCTCAGGTGGGCGGGTCGCAGCCGGCCTCAGTAGGAAAGGCTGGAGGGCACGGAGGCCACCGCGCCTCCAGACCCGCCGGCAACTTCGAGTTGAGTAGCAATAAATCCGGGACCTAAAGCAGCCCATTCCCCCCTGAATTTCTCCTGGGTCACAGCCTTTTCAGCAGCCGCCTGCTCTTCCTTCTCAGTCCCGTCAGGATCTCTGTGGAAGCAGAGATCAGACCTGACCTCCCGGGGGCGTTCCCGGGAGATCCGGCCGTGCGTGCGCAGAACCCCCAGGCCAACATAATGACACCCGACCCGCTGGGTGAGCTCCCTTCTGGCTGCAGGGATGGCGGTGTCCACACAGCGCAGAGTCCATGTTACAGGTCAACATCAGACGCCTCTGTGAGAGGCTAGGGGGCAGCCCTGGGATCCGTAACCACCCGCAGACACGGCTGAAGGCGGCCTGGAGCCGGTCAGTGAAGTTTCCAGAGGTGGAGCGGTACCAACAGGAGCGGCACCAACAGGAGCGGCTCTGGTGGCAGCAGCAAACTTCAGCACAGCTCACTGGCCAGCGTTCCTGGAGGACAGGACACTGGCCTCAGCCGGGTTCTCAGTGTCAACAATGACACCAGCTGCCAGCAGAAGCTTTTCCCACATTCTCTTCAGGTTTATGAGTTAATGCCATCACTTTTCCTTTTGTGGACGTGCTGTTCCCTTTGGAAGTGACAGCTGGTGCCACCTAAGCGGGTTCTACTGCAAGGATTTGAGGACATTCTCCTCCTTCATTTGCAGGACATCAAAGGCTCCAGACGTTGTGAAAATTCCCCTTTCAGTTATAAGACGGAGCCCAGAACAACTCCGCTGTATGGACCCCTCTCTGGTTAGTGTGGAAAGGCTTTTTTGCATTTTCTTGAAGAGGAAAAATGAAGCCTGAGAAGGTGAAGCAATTTGTAAAGGTCACTAATCTAGTCAGTGACAGATCCTGTATTTGTGGCCAGTGGAAATCCTCTAGATACCTTTAGTCCAGGCAAATTCTGCATCCAAAATTCCTTTAACGTAGCCCAGTTTCATAGCTGCCACTGAGAAATGTCCCTGCCCCCTACCCATGCAACTTCCCAACAAAGCTGCAGTGCCTATGTAATAAGTGAAATAAGAAAATTTTTCTCCCTCTATTTCATGAATTCCCTTGGAATTCACACATACACAAAAAACATATATCATAACAGAAATAATTGGTCAGTTGGGTCATTTAGAGTGGCTACTTCTACAATCCAAAATGTGGTTTCTTGTTTTTAGCTTGGAGAGTATGAATGGAATTTTTAATGAATGGGAGTCTTCCACAGTTTCACTGTGAATTTAATATCTGTAATGGAGCCCCAAGGCCAAATTTCCCATAAAGGGTTAGCAGGATTATTGGTCAGGATGATTCCTTAGACAGAGAAATAACGGTTCAAGTGGAAATGCAGTTGCTTCTGTTCTGAGGTCTCTGGGGTAAGTCCTCGGGGTGGCTGCTGCTTCTACCAGAGGGAAGTCCCTGGTGGCTGAATAAAGAGATTCCAAGTAAAAGAAAGGGTTGTTTTATTACCCTGGCACAAATAGAAACCAAATGAGTAAATAAAGGAAGAGCTTCTGAGAGGAGAATTTGTTGATTTGGTTTCTGAGTGTGTCCCTGTGGTTTCATTTTGCATTTCTGTGGCATTTGGTTGAGGTAATGTGCCATGAGAATTTCTGCTCATGGCTTTCCAATAAGAAACCCTGGAAACCACATTCAGGGGCAGGGACCAGTGGAACCCAAAAAAGAGATCATCTCACAGCTACCCTTTGACCTCCATTGATGACTACCAGGTGATTAGCTCCATCTCTGAGCTTTCTTCTGCCTTCCCAGCTGGATTTCTCACTCCATTCTGGAAGTCTCTATTTGAAGGTTCCAAAGACATCTCAAATCTATCCTCATTATCTTTGCCCCTGAAACTGCTCTTTCTCCTGTTTTCTCTTGTTCAGCAAACAGCTGTACCACTTCTCCAGGTACCCAAGTTTCAAACTTGGACTTCTTGACTCCTAAACTGCATCACATTCAGTCATCACCAGGTCCTGTCATGGCTGCCTTCTAAGTAAATCTCCCATGTTTCTTCTCCTTAGTGGGCCCAGGGCTAATGCCTTAGTGGAGTGAGTCACCAGTTCTCACCAGGGCTGATATAAAAACCTCCTCCCCAGCGTCCCTGCCTCCACACAGCTCCCTCCAGTCCAACCTCCAGATCATGCCTCATGCTCTTTCAGAAAAGCAAGTCCAGTTACCTACCTCTCCACTGGCAACAGAGGCTTCTATGAAATATGATGAAACAGGGAGGAAACCTGTAAGCCTGGACACATGCAGGAATTCTAGCCCTGCTAGTCATCTTGGGCAACTGACTTGGCCTGTCTGAGCCTCCAGCTCCGTATCCATAAAATAAGGTATTTTGAACGAGGATAATGGATTTAAAACTTTTTAGTTCAAGGCCTACAGTAAAAATACATTTTAAACCATCACACATATACACACATATGTATGCATAAGTGCACATCACACACAAAAATGCACACAAGAAGCACATACATGCACATGTAGACCACACACACAAACTCACACACTACACACAAATAACATGCACACAGAATCATATTATAAAACACAAAGTTTCCCAATATGAAATGCAGCCTTCTGAATAAAATATTGCCATTTGCAGCAACATGGGTGGACCCAGTGATGATCATACTAAGTGAAGTAAGTTAAACAGAGAAGGAAAAATATATATCACTTAATATGTGGAATCTAAGAAAAAGGATACAAATGAACTTATTTACAAATCAGAAATAGACTCACAGACATAAACAACAAACTAATGGTTACCAAAGGGGAAGGGAGGGGGAGGGATAAATTGGGAGTTTGGGATTTACAGATATAAAGTAAATAAACAACAAGGAACTACTGCATAGCACAGGGAACCATATTCAACATCTTGTAATAACCTATAATGCAAAAGAACCTGAAAAAGAATGGATTCATATATGTGTGTGTAACTGAATCACTTTGCTGTACACCTGAAGCATTGTAAATCAACTATACTTCAATAAAAAGGGGAAATAGTAGCCTTTCTATGTGCAATATACTCTGATACTTTGTTTTTAATTTATTTATTTTTATTTAATTTTTAAATGTTCAATGAATGATGGAGATTGGCCAAGTCAGAAAAAAGAAGAGCTTCCAGAATCTAAGAAAAAAGGTTAAGAAGAATTCTTTCTAAATAATAAAACCGAGCCCTCCTGGGCACAAAAGCCTTTTTGTCTCCCCAGTTTCTTGGTTGTAGGAAAATGGCTTTCAGCCTCCACGACCTTCCCTGCGTTCCAAAGGGCAGATTCAGTTACTAATGAGGGGAGTGAAGGACTGAAGGAGGAAACAACACTGCAGCATGAGATCTGGTCCTGGCTCTTCCTGGGGGTGGGGTTGCGGGTCGGGGTAGGGGTGTTGCACAACAACCTGTTACAGATCTCTGAGTTCTTCTGCAGGAACTAAGGCCCCCACCCAGGTGGAGGATGGTAACTTCAGGCTGAGCACAAGCTCATGGATGGACCCAGGCTGGTTGGAATCAGAAGGCTGATGATTGAGGTTCTTGGAACATCACCCTGTTACCTCACCACCAACCAATCAGAAGGAAGCCCCACACCCTGCAACCCTCCCTCCAAATTTTGCCTATAAAAACTTCTTCCCTGAAACCTACGGGGGAGTTCAGGTCTTTTGAGCATGAGCCATTGGTTCTCTTACTTGGCCCTGCAATAAACCTTTCTCTACTCCAAACTCTGACGTTTTGGTTTGTTTGGCCTCACTGTGCATTGGCCCATGAACTTGGGTTCAACAACACTAATCCCATAAAAATTTTCACTTTGTCATAAGGCAACCCCATATCCTAGTCAACAACTCACTACTTTGCTACTTGCAAACGTGGAAACCACAGACATCCGTTAAAAATTAACCACAGATCTCCGTTTAAAATTGTGTAATTGGCTTCATGATGGTATCCACAATTCCTCACCTCTTTAGGCAGACACTCCCTTTTAAAACAACACACAAAAACTGTGGGAAACAACTTTTTTTAACTTAGTAATGTATCTTGCAATCACTCTATTCAGGTATCTATACAGATACACTTCTTTCCTTCTTTTGTACTGAAGTATAGTCAGTTTACTATGTCGTGTTAATTTCCGGTATACAGCATAGTGATTCAGTTATACGTACATATATTCATTTTCATATTCTTTTTATTATAGGTTACTATAAGATATTGAATATAGTTCCCTAGGCTATACAGTAGAAAACTGTTGCTTATTTATTTCATACATAGTAGTTAATATCTGCAAATCTTGAACTCCTAGTTTGTCCCTTCCCAACCTCTTTTCCCCCAGTAACCATAAGTTTGTTTCCCATGACTGTGAGTCTGTTTCTGTTGTACTTCCTTCTTAATGGCTACATAGTATTCCATTTTAGAAATAGAGCCTAATTTAACAAATTCCTTATGGATGGCCATTTTGACTATATTACAAACATCCTAGAAGTGAAATTCCAAAGACAAAGAATATATGCAGTTGTCATTTGACAGATAATGCCAAGTTATCTTCCCTGGAGTCTCTACCAATTTACACCCTTACTAACCATGGATGCGTGCTGGTTATCCCAGATCCTTACCAACTTTTGCTTGAGAATCAGCCATATCGATTCAAATCTCAGTTTTGGCGTGAGGTATGTGACCTTGAACAAGTTGCTGAACCACTCTGAGCTTCAGTTTCCCTGTCTTCTGGCAAAACCTACAAGGTTGGTATGAGGATTAAATGCAACAATGGATGCGGTAGACCTTTATAATTTGTCATGTGTGTTTGGCAGGGTCTTTTTTTTTTAACCATCCCCATCCCAGTAATATTATATATTATTTAGCTTTGACCTGCTATTGTATGTCAACTTACAGTTGTAACAGTGTAAGTTCTTTGAGGGCAGTCTCTGTGGCAAACTCCATGCTCAATAAATGTTGACACATGATGTCCCAGAGCTCACATTTTTTTAAATATGTGGTTTTCAAGTGAGTCTTGTTTATTGATGGTCTTAGCTATTTAAAGCCTTCCAAGCAGGACATACAGGACTGAAGAACTCATTGTAGATGGCCCATACCTATTACCAAAACAGTTAATTATCATTCTGACAGAAGTTCACTTTGCAGTGCCTTAATGTACCAAAGGGAAGTTTTCAAGACAACATTTCTTAGAGCTGTTTATTAGAATTTGAGTGTTTTCAACAGATTTATTGATGTATCATTTCTATACCCTACAATTAACCTGTTTTAAGTATAAAATCAGTGATTTGGGGTAAATTTTCAGAGTTGTGCAAACATTACCAAAATCTAGTTTTAGAGCATTTCTATCAATCCAGTAAGATTCTCGCATGCCCACCCACATCTCTGCAAGTTCACCTCATCAGTTAGCCAGCGGCGAGTGGATGGTTTGCATCATCTCTGTTCCCACCCTGCATGTGCTCAAAAGGCAGCAGGGGGTGTGTGGGGAACTGTTCAAGACGCTCTGTGGTTGTCTCATTTCTAGGACCTCCTTATTAAATTTCTGGCTTGTCGGCCATAGTGTTGCTTTCCCCAACCTGGACTGCAGCCTCAGGGAAAGAAAGAAAGTACCGTCCTTCCCTATTCACATCATTCCTTTAACTTACAACACAACTGGGCGTGGGTTCTCCGTCTTCTGCTCAGTTGCACTCCCTCCATCGGTGAAGTGGCAGGTTTTCTCAGCGTGTCCTATCCTGCTAGAACCTTTTCACTGACAGAGCTGGGACGGGGCTGGGGGCAGTCCCAGGCAAGAGTGCCATAGCCTCCCACTATTCCTGCTGAGATAGAGCAGTTCTTCATGAAAATAAAAACAAAAACAAAAACAACAAAGGCTTCTGTTTGTTGTTTGCCTTTGGTCAATTTCCAGAGCTCTGAAATGGATGAAGTTGACAATGTTGTCTCATTTTATCGTTGTTTTCTAGGGAGATGATTTGCAGACTTTCTCACTCTGCCCTGTTGGAAGTCTGGGATTTGGGTTTTAAGACGAGCAGTTTTCTTCTATTTGGTTCCTCCATGTTCCAGCAGCTTTGATTCTTGGCCTCAGTGGACATTCTCCATTAAGTAATGATGCCTTTGGAAGGAGACCCAGGACGCAACATCACCGTGCCAGACCTGTAATCAGGAGGTGGCTCGACCCCACTCAGCAAACACAGTTTGTCTTGGTTCTTCGGAGATAACTTGATGGGGAAAATGAGCCTAATAGGACAAGAAAGCAGCAGTGAAAAGATGTATTACACATTCAGAGAGTAATGAAACCTCCTCTTGTGGCTTCAAAGCTGAGAAGTGAACTGTTTCCCTGCCTGGAAAATCAAGAGAAGACCTTCAAACAAAAGACACCCTCACACAGGACTGTGCACAGTCAGAATTCTGGGAGAGGGCTGAAGGGCTGAAAGAAGTATTGTTTTGAGATTGACATATTTTGTTCTCTGCAGTGTAGCAAATTCAGGGCTCCTCTTATATCCAGAGAGAGCAATCCCTTTACTAACATACCAAGAAGGCAATACAGCCTAATAGTTGAT
This sequence comes from Vicugna pacos, assembly GCF_048564905.1. NCBI lineage: Eukaryota > Metazoa > Chordata > Mammalia > Artiodactyla > Camelidae > Vicugna > Vicugna pacos. The sequence goes on from NC_132987.1 coordinate 34,619,329, forward strand.
GTGCAGGGTCTGGAGTCTAGCTCCCTCAGCTTGAACCCCTTTCTGCTGCCCCTTTTGTCTGCTGTACGATCTTGGGGAATTTTCATAAGCTCCCTTGGCCTCGACTGCCACATCTGCAAAATAAGGAAGAAGATGATATTAACAATACCAGCCTCGGAAGATTGGTACATGTGGAAAGTCTTAGATTCTCTCCTCGGAAGATTGGTACATGTGGAAAGTCTTAGAATCTCTCCTGATCCATCGCAAGAGCTCAACAGATGTAAGTTCTTTTTAATATTTTTAAACAACATTGTATCTAGGGTGACCCAGTGTATCCTGTGTGAGAGGCTATTGGCCATGAAATCTCCTTACCAGCCCTGAAATAGAGCAGGGAAGTGAGAGCAGGAGCTTAAGAATAGCACAGGGAACTGAATCACTTCGCTGTATACTGGAAACTAACATTGTAAATCAACTACACTTCAATTAAATAACAAAAAAAGAATAGCACAGGGAACTATATTCAATATCTTGTAGTAACATATAATGAAAAAGAGTATGAAAGAGAACATATGTATGTATATATGACTGAAACATTATGCTGTACACCAGAAGTTGACACAGCATTGTATACTGACTGTACTTCAATTTAACAAAAAGAAAAAAAAACTACTACTGCTTCTTTCAGATGCAGAACTATGCCCAGCAAAATGGCACAGAATCCACTCAGTATGACCCACTGGCCACCACATGCCTCAGACCTGTGTCTGGGAGCCCCTTGGGACCATCCCACCCCAACCCCCTGAGCCTTCATGCCCTCACTGTGCCTGGGCCATACCCCTACTGACCCAGCACAACTTTCCCCACACTGGGCATCCAGGAGTCAAAGGTCCCCTCACCTGGATTCTCCCAGCTCTTCCCTTCAGCTCCCATGGCCAGGTCCCTAGGGGCCTGCCCTGGGCAGTTCAGCCTGCTAGCTCAGCCTGGCTCCAGGCAATGCTGACATACCCTAAGGTGACACGGGGGCCCATAACCCTGCCAAGACAGCTGGTATCTGCCTTTCTGATCATCTGAAATTACCAGCCACCAGCTTGATGAAGACAAACTCAGTGGGAAAAAAAAATGTGTATATATGTATATATATATATGTATATATATATATGTATATATATATATGCCATGTTCTCAGTATAGGTCAAAATTACAATTATTCCAAAATCTGACTTCAGCTTTTGCTTAGGGCTGCCTGAAACATCACAGAATGTTTTCAACGGTTCTTAATCTCTTAGAAATACAGGCCAATCCTATTTGGAGAGCTCAGTATTAAACTCGCTAAGAGTTCTTATCACATTTAACTCCCCCTTTTCATGCCATATAACATAAACTCAGATCTACACCATATGGATTTAAATGAAAAAAACTCAAGGTGAAGACAAGCAAACCAAAACAAAACAAAGCAAAGCAAAGCACTAAGAAGGCTGTGTGTGTAGTGGCTTCAAGTGCAGCCAGAGCACATAGCAGCCTGGGTTCAAGGACCTACTCCCCCTAAGTGGCCGAGCGAGCCTGCACCAGCTCATTAACCCCCTGTGCCTCCTCCTTTTTCTGGAAAAGAGGGATAGTCACACCCCTTCCTCTTGGCTTGTTTTAAGAACCAAAGGATATAGTGTGTGCCTGACACATTGCTGATGTTCTTAAAGGTTAGTTGTTCTTCTATTTATTGTCATATGATTTACTGGCCAGATGAATCAGCATCTCCTAACCACTGGTCCAGGGAACTCAAAGAGGCCACAAAAACCTACCCCTAAATGGACTTAATTTTTAAGACAGAAAACTCTCATGACTCTTAATCAATCAGGTAATTTACACATAAGTCAATGTATTCGATGCAATTTATGCTTTAAGGATAAAACAAAGGAACAATGATTATTCAAATATTTTATTCTTTGTGTTGAAAATTTTAATAAGAGTATAGTCTTTCAAAGATTTAACAGTCTGTGGAGGAGAATTTTCATATTTTAGCCATCCACGCTGAGCCAGTGTTGAGATATAGGGCTAGAAGAATAAGCACTTGGAGAGGGCCTGCTGCACTCTTTAATTCCCCTGTGACTTTATAGACGCAGTGGATTAGTGACTGTCCCAGGACATGCTCAGCATCAACAGCAGCATTAAAATGATAGAAAATAGTTATCTAAAACAATGTGCTGAATATATTTGTAATACATACAGCAAAGGCATCATATCTACAATTCCTTAAAACATCATATCAATTAGGAACAGACTAACAGTGCAATTTATAAATGAAAAAGAGAGTGAATAGGCAACTTATGAGAGAAATAGAAATGACCATATAATACCAAAAGATGCTTAACCCCACTAAGGAAAAACAATATGTAAACTAGATATATTTACTCGTAACACAAAGGGGAAAATAAATATATATATATATATTTAACTGAAGTATAGTTGGTTTACAATGTTGTATTAATTTCTGATGTACAGCATAGTGATTCAGTTACACATATGTATATTCCTTTTCATATTCTTTTTCATTATAGGCTATTACAATGTATTGAATATAATCCCCTGTGCTGTACAGTAGGACCTTGTTGTCTATTTTATACAAAGTAGTGTGTATCTGCAAATCTTGAACTCCCAATTTGTCCCTCCACCCACCTCTTCCCCTCCCCCAGTAACCATGTTTGTTTTCTCTATCTGTGAGTCTGTTTCTGTTTTGTAAATAAGTTCTTTGTATCTTTTTTTAGATTCCACATGTAAGTGATGTCATATGATATTTGTCTTTCTCTGTCTGACTTACTTCATTTACTTTGATCATCTCTATGTCCATCCATGTTGCTGCAAATGGCATTATTTTACTTTTTATGGCTGAGTAGTATTCCTCTGTTTGTGTGTGTGTGTGTGTGTGTACATATACATATACATATACATATACCACATCTTCTTTATTCATTATCTGTCGATGGACATTTAGGTTGCTTCCACGTCTTGGCTATTGTAAGTAGCACTGCTATGAACATTGGGATGCATGTATCTTTTTGAATTAGAGTCTCCTCTGGATATATGCCCAGAAGTGGGATTGCTGGATCATGTGGTAAGTCTATTTTTGTTTTTTTGAGGGATCTCCATCCTGTTTTCCATAATGGCTGCACCAAACTGCATTCCCACCAGCAGTGTTGGAGGGTTTCCTTTTCTCCACACCCTCTCCAGCATTTATTATTTGTGGACTTTTGAATGATGGCCATTCTGAACAGTGTGAGGTGATACCTCATTGTAGTTTTGATTTGCATAGAAAAATAAATAATTGATAACACCTAGAATTAGCAGCAATTTGGTGGCAGTGTGAACTTATACAGCCATGGCAAGAATGCTACAAGACTTTTCTTCCTCTCAGGTTCAAAGTCAGCTGGAAGACGTTCCATCAAAGTCTCATGGGCTCTAACTGAGTCTAATACTCTTTCCTAAACCAATCTCTGTGGCCACAGAATGCAATAATATGGTTGGCTTAGTCTGAGCCAACATTGGAACCTCTCTGAAAGGAGACAAAAATTTGGGAGTCTTAGCGTGAAGACAACTTAGAAAGCCACTGAAATGAGTAAGATCACCCAGGAAGAATATTTAGAGATGAGGCCCAGCACCCAGCTACAGGATGACCACAGATGTTGTATGTATCTTTCCATTGTCGGTCAGTGCTTTTACATTCATATTTATGTATGTATGTTTCATTTTGTCTGTTGGTAGACAAGGAATTAACTCATATATATTGCTCTACAACATGTTTATTTGTTTCACTTACTGATATGTTCCGGAGAAATTTCTATGTCCTGTGTTCCCAAGTTCAGAGCATCCCTGGTCCATTTTTCTGAAGAACTATCCCTTGACTGGGGCCAGGCAGGAAGTGGAGGTGGTCTGCTCCCCAAACACGTCAGGTTTATTCCCTGATCCGCCTCCCCATGCCTTCCCGGGTAACAGCACCACCATCTCCTGAGACTCTTCATATGTTTCATTTTTTTGTTACCCCTTTCAAAGTTTATTTTCATGATTTAGCCTCTTTTGTGACTTTTGTGCTGTCATTTCAATGAGGTTTGAGGAGGATAAGTGTGCAAATCATATGGTCAGTCTGCTATAGCGAAAGAAAATATGCATAATGTAATTTTAAAGGATGAAAGCAAGTTACAGAAACATCTATATATTCTTACATCTACATATACATATATAACACATACATTTACATATAATACCATTTTTTAAATTAATAAATGTACGCGCTTATGTTAAGTTGAACAACTTTCTATAGTATACGTTTCTATATTTTTAAAGGTTTTTTTGAATGGACATAGATTATTTTTACAAGGAAAGATACTTTTTAAAAACAGTAAACTGATTCTTAATTTTTTAAGACAATATGGTCACTGAAGAAATTATTGAACACTTTGGAAGCAAAGCAAATTAAAAAAAAAAAATCCTTCCATAATCTCCTTTCACTTTGGTTATAACTATTTGGCAGATAAATGTTTGGGCTTATATCCTCTTCATCTTTTCTCCCTGTAAGCGTGTACATGCTTTTTCTCTCTGGTGCATTCATTTTTAACACCCTGTTTTCTCTCAACAATATGTCATAAGCATCTTTTCAAATCAATAAAAGAAGCATCAAATAACTTATAAGAATAGATTTAATATCCTCTGTCCACAGATCAATAAAATTAGAGGTCGATATGAGACGATAAGGAAAAATACATTTGGAATTTTAAAAACATCATTCTAATAATGTATAAGTACAAGAAGAAATTATGAGAAAATTTTAAAATATTGGTAACTAAACGATAATCAAAGCTCTAAAAATCAAGATGCAATGAATGTTGTATTAATGTGGAAAATGTGTAGTTTTAAATGCTTTTATTAGCAAGTAAGAAATCTTTAGTAACTAAGATTGAAAAAATATGATTTTTCAAATCTGGCTGTGATATTGGCTTTACCGTAAGAAATAGGTATTTCGCCTTCTTTCTGGTTTCTGGCACAGAGCTCCTAAAACCCTCGGAATTTCCTGTGTAAGAGCTATAAAGTTGTCTTTTGTTATGCTGATGAGGTGGCTTTTGGAAAGCCCCTAGGTCACCTGAGTTTGGGGCTGGTCACCAGAGAAACCAACCCAGGGGTGAAAGGGAATTTTAGTCCTGCCCCTCAAACTCCAGGAAGAAGAGGGGGCTGGAAGTTGAATAAATCATCAATGGCCAATGATTTAAGCAATTATAACTACTTAATGAAATCTCTGAAAAGACTCAAAGGACAGGGTTCAGAGAGCTGTGAGGTTGGTGAACAGGAGGAGACTGGAGGAGAGCGGTGCACCTGGAGAGGGCAAGGGAGCTCCAAGCCCTTTCCCACACCTCGCCCTGTGCATCTCCTCCATCTGGTTTTCCCCAGTCACATCCTTTTTTATAATAAACCCACCGGTTTATCTAGTAAGTGAAATATTTCTCTGAGTACTCTGAGCTGCTAGCAAACTAATCAGACCCAAGGAGGGGGTTGTTGGGAAGTGGGATCGATAGTCAGAAACACAGTGAAGGAGGGGGCGCTTAACTGTGAGACGGACTCCCTGACCCTAACCCTAACCTGTGGAATCTGATGCCATCTCCAGGTAGATGGTGTTACCAAACAAAAGTTCATGTGTCCGATGCACAGTGAGGCCAAACAGCAAGGTTTGGGGAGAGAAAGGATTATTGCAGGGCTGAGCAAGAAGAATGAGTAGCTTGTGCTCAAAGCCCCCAAACTCCCCCATGGTTTTCAGCGAGACATTTTTATAGGCAAAATCTGGGGTGAGAGTGCAGGGTGTGTGATTTCCTTCTGATTGGTTGGTGGTGAGGTAATGGGGTGGTGTTCCAGAAATCTTGTGCTCAGCCTAAAATTGCCTCCACTTGGGAGGGGGCCTTAGTTCCTGCAGAAGAACTCAAAGATATTGTCATATGTATTCCTTGAGGAGGAACCAGGACCCTGCCCCAAGGCTACAAGATTGTTTTTTGACTGCTTCTGCTTTTTTTGCATTTCTGCCCTTTAGAACTCAGGGAAGGTCAAGGAGGCTGAATGAACCCTATTTCCTACAAACAAGAAATGGGAGATACGGAAAGGATTTGTATCAGGGAGGACCCCACAGTGTCCTGCTCCTTCAATAATGTTGGAATTGTGTTGATTCGTTGGACACCCAGTTGGTGTTGGGCAATTGCTTATTGGTATGGGAACCCTCCCCCAACACACTGGCTTTGGGTGCAGAATTTTTTCTGGGTTTTAGTTACATTGATATTTATTACAGATATATTAATTGGAGAGGGCATTCATTGGTCTTTGGTTTTTGGTTTTCTCAGTGTTTGGGATATCTCATATATTAAAATTTTTAAGAAAAATAAATGAGTTAACTAAGAAAGCATTTGATTCAAACTGAAAAAAAAACAGGAAAAAAGAAATAAATACAAAAGCAGAAATTAATGATGATCAATAAAACTAAAGTACTTTGAAGAGACAATACATAAATCCTTGACTACAGTGACCAAGAAAAATGAGAAAAGCCAGGAATTAGGCACAGCATTAGAAATGAGGGGGAAGACGTAACTGCAGATACAGGAGAAAACGTTAAAACTGAAGGAGAAAACATTATACATTTGAAAAATATAATTATAGAGATAATTTTAAATAGAAACAGAAGATTAAATAAACCAACAACAGTTTAAGAACTTGAATAAGTTGCAGGGGAAAAAGTTCCCCCATCTCCTCTCACAAATGGCACAGCGCAGTCCCATAGGCAGGTTTCAACAACATCCAACAGATGATCCCTACTCTAGGCAACTCTCACACCAAACACAATTTTAAAAAGAAAGAAAGACCAACTTATTTTTGTGAGACAAAACTGTCTTCCCCTGGGTTTCCCTGAAAACAGAGCCTGAGATACAGGCTTGCATGTAGGTAGTTTATTTGGAATGTGATCCTGGGAAGCAGAAGGAAGAGACAGAAGGTTGAGACAACAAAGGAGAAAAGCTAATGTCCTTACATTAGTATCTTGCATTGGCTTCAGGGGAGAGATGGATGGAGGCTTGATGGCTAAAGGATGTGCAGTTTTCTTATGGGGTGATGAAAAATGTTCTAGAATTGATTGTGATGGTGATTACCTAACTGCAAATATACTTAAAAGCCACTGAATTTTACGATTGAAATGAGTAAATTGTATGTGAATTGTGTCTCCATAAAGCTGTTACAAACATAAAAGGAGAATAATTATTCAGATTATTTAAAAATAAGAAAATAAGACGGAAATTTTAAAAAAAGAAGAAACAGGAAAAGAAGAATGCAAAAAAGAAGTGCACAGGAAGAGGGAGACAGAAGCAAAAAGAAGACGCCCTTTGGGTCAGTAGGTAAACACAAAAGTGTTCACCGCTTACGATATAATTGTCTATATAGAAAAGTTGACTCTTCAGACAAACCTTTTAAATGTTGCTGAATCCAAGGTTAACACACCAAAATCAATAGCAGTCTTTAGTAGACTTATTAATGGCCCCCAAAGCTATCTGGTCCTAGTCCCTGGAATCTAATGAATGTTGACTTATTTGGAAAAAGGATCTTTGCAGATGTGATTAAGTTAAGGATCTGGCAATGAGGAGATGATCCTGAATTATCCAGGTAGACTTTAAGTGCAATCATGTGTGTCATAAGTGGGAGATCTCTCACACACACACATACTCAAACACAGACACACACAGACATACACACAGACACACACACATGGGAGGAGATGTGAAGGCAGAGAGAAATTTGAAGATTGACCTTGAAGATTGAAGTGATATGGCCACAAACCACGGAACACCAGCAGCCACCAGAAGCCAGAAGAGGCGAGCAACGGACTCCCCTAGAACCTCAGGAGGCAGAGCACCCCCGCTGACAGCTTTGTGGTGCCTGCCGAGGCCTTGTGACCTCCAAACCTCCAGCTCTTAGGCATCCGCCTACTCCTCTTTGGAACATAAAGTACACCCTTTCCTGACGTGTGTTGCCATAGCAGAATTAACAGCCCTGGGAAATGGCTAACCTCACACCAGCCCAGGCTGATCTTTCTCAGCCCACGTCTCCTCTTTATCGGAGCTGTAAATTCCACTACCCTGCTTGTCTCAGCCCATGTCTTTATCTTATCGGAGTCGTAAATCCCACCACCTTGCCATACTCCAAAGCCCCTCATCTCACTCGTAGCCGATCAGAAATCCGTTCCCCTCTCTCTTTGTGTTCACAGCCCCTTCCTCAGTAAAAGATCCTGCACGTTCACCCTCGGGGCTCACACAGGCACCTCTGTCTGTGTGGCCCGCTGTTGCCTATAGCAGCCTCTCTATTAAACTTTCCTTTGTCTCTTAAACTTTCTTTGTCTCTGGTAAATTCTTTTACTTCCTGTGACACCGGCCTGCCGTGTCCCCCAGCAAGCTTGGTCTCGGCCCGGTGGTCCTGATTTTGCGCTTCTGGCCTTGAGAGCTGTGAGAAAACAGATTGCCGTGGCTTTCAGCTGCCAAGCTTTTAGAAATTTGTTACAGCAGCCATGGGAAACTAACCCACAGTCCTCCAGCACCATCAGAAGAAACTAACCGAAAGGTATAATGAACAACATTTCCTACTCACAAGGCAATAAACACTTGAAGATACCCTGGAACAAACCTCCCACTGTACAGCAGTGATCACGGACTTCCCGGTGTGGGCGCTCGGGTCTTGCTTCCCTATCAGAGTAAACTTTCTTTGAGATTGGACAACGTGTCTTTATGAATAATGTGTCAGTTGCCTTCTATGAACAGGCTCGTCCAGCAGGTACTGGAGATCTAGAAATAAATAGACATAGACCCCCGTCCTCAAAGCAGATGGACAGGTAATAACAGAGGAATTCAACAGGTATCTCAGTGGTACGTGAACGGGGTTCTGTGGGAGTTTGGCAGGGAGGAGGTGGGCATGGGAGCGACTTTTCTCAAAAACTACCTTGAAAAATTAAGAAAATTTCACCAAGGAGTTGGCACCAAAACAGGCTCTTCAGACTTCAGGCCAAGAAGAGATAGGGGAAGGACAGTGCAGGTGGAGGGAATACTGAGTGTACAGATAACAAAATATCAAGAAAGAACCTGACATGTTTGGGGAATGGTAAAATGTTCACTCTGAGCGGGGAGGGTACAGCTCAGCGGTACAGTGCGTGCTTGGCATGCACGAGGTCCTGGGTTCAATTCCCAGGACCTCCATTAAATAAATAATGAATAAATAAACCTAAGTACCTCCCGCCACAAACAAAATAAATAAATAAATAGAAGTTCACTGATTATTTGCACCACGGGCACTATTCTGCATGTATTATATGCTTCATAAGAAAAAAGCTAGAGAAGTCAGAAGTCAGAACAAAAAGCAAAAGATGACTGAAGCCAAACAAAAGGGTCCCTTGGTGAAAGGAGAGATAGAAATCTTCAGCTGTGGAGCAGATTTGATTTTTTTTCCAGTTAACTCTGGTGGAGGGCGGGAGCAGCCTGGTATCAGGGCGGCTAGTTAGGAGGCAAGGAAGACGTCCAGGTAAGGGGAGATGAGAGCTTAAGGAAAGCAGTGGGGGTGGAGGAGAGGGTCAGCTTTGGAGAGGTTTTAAGCACTGAGGACATGGAGACCAACTGGACATGGGGTGAAAGGGTAGGAGCAGTCCTGCCACAGCTCATGAGGACAGGAAGTTCTTACGCACTGCCGTGTCCTTGGCATTTACACCAATTCCTGGCACACTGTGCTCAAAAAACAACTATCTAATGAATAAATGAAGTATGACTCCCAGTTTCCAGGTTGGAAAACAGATTCAAAGGTGACACGAGTAAGCAAAAATATGGGAGGAAGAATCTGAAAAAGAATGGATTTATATATGTGTGTGTAACTGAATCAGTTTGCTGTACACTTGAAACATTGTAAATCAACTATACTTCACTAAAAAGAGGGCAGTGGTTTATTTGGATCCTGTTGGTTTATGTGCCTGTAAGTGGAGATGTGAGTCTGGAGTTCAAGAAAGAGTTTGAAACCACTGGAAAAAAGATGAAATTTTCCAAAAGAAAAGCATCAGAGCAAGAAGGGATAACGTCAAAGATGGACTTTTGCCCTTTATTTAGTCTGCTTAGGGCGCGGCAACAAAATACCATAGACTGGCGTAAACAACAGAAATTTATTTTCTCACAATTCTGAAGGCTAGAAGTCCTAAGTCAGGGTGCCGGCATGGTGGGGTTCTGGTGAGTCTTCCTGAGTTGCCGTCGGCTGCCTTCTCCCTGTGTCCTCTCATGGCAGAGAAGAGAGAGTGATGGAGAGAGAGAGAGAGGGAGACAGAGAGGGAGACAGAGAGAGGGAGAGCTCTAGTGTCTCTTCTTCTAAGCCCACCAACCCCATCATGGGGGCTTAGCCTCACGACCCCACCTAAACCTAATTATCTCCCAAAGGCTCCGTCTCCAAATAGCATCACACTGGAAGTTAAGGCTACAAAATATGAAGGGGCAGGGAGGGGGTGGGAGGGGCAGTCCAGTCCATAGCAGGGATTGTTAATGCCCTTTGAGAGAGCTACTTCAGAAGAGTGGGAGGAGCAGAAGCAGATGGCAATGGTAGAAAGTGGGTGAGAATAACCTACATTTTTATCTCTTTGTGCCTGGAGTATAGTCGAACCTTAATAAATATTCCTCAAGTGAAATTTGGGAGGATTCTCTGAATCTGAATCTGAATCTGCCTCCTTCCTAACCTAAAATAGTTACAGCTTATCTTGAGTTTGGCCTGCATCTTTCCTCCAAATCCCTCTGGACTGACTTTGCTTCAGTTCTCACAGTCATTCAGGTGAAAGCACGTGATGACCATGACCCAGTGGAGCAGAAGTTGGTTTCACACTGTGAAGACCGAGGCTGGGACGTGCTGTGCTGAAGGTCTGCAAGATCATGACCTCAGCAGGATCCAGAATGCTTTGGGAAGGATATTCCAAGGGTTACAAACTCGAAAAAATAAATAATAACAACGGAGCAGGTAAAAGAAATGAGTAAAGCCAGCTGCATGTAAGGCCATGAGAGTGGTAGTGACTGTTAAACTAGGGAGTGTCCCCAGGTCTACGTGAGGCAAACTCTACTCAGTTCCAGCCAAATGTTACCATAATGGAGTGTGGCCCAGAATTGCTGGATATTTGTATTTTTCAAGAGAAGTCATAATCTCAGATTATTACATTAAAATGCCCAAGTTTTAATCTTGGCAATTAATTCAAATTAGTTGTGGGGGTTCAGCAGAGCATGCCTGCAGGGCATGAGACATTCAAATCACATGAGGCTCACAGGTCCCCTGTGGTGGCCCTGCCTTAGATCTTGTCAGAAGTAAATTAAATGTAAATGAAGAAAAGTTCTATTACTGCATTTTAAGTTAGAAAGTTAAAAACCTCATTAACCCATAGGGCAGGATTTGGGTTGAGAATGAAAATAAAGCCTCCTTGTGGGGAGGGTGTAGCTCAGTGGTAGAGCACATGCTTAGCAAGCACGAAATCTTGTGTTCAATCCCCAATACCTCCATTAAAATAAATAGATAAACAAACCTATTTACCCCACATCCCCCCCCAAAAAAACAATGAAATAAAATAAAGTCTCATTAGATTCCTGGAAACATAACCAAAGTTAGAGTGGCAGAGGGCACTCCAATGTCAGGCACATCCCTAAGTGCTCAAGAAGGACAAGGAGGCTGTTGACAGCACAACCCCGTGTCCCCATCAGAGCAGACCCTGGTGAGGAATGGACCACAGGGCGGTGATGTCACTCAGATCCAGGCTCTCACCAGAAACAGGTTGGGGTGGCGGTGGGTGGACAGTCAGGAAAAACAGGATGGGATTTGGTTCCTTCGACTTCTTGAGGCTTCAGTTTCCTCATTTATACAACAAATGGGCTAAGCCTGAAGTGCGCTTCTCCCATCCCTTCTGCTCGGCCTTCTGCCCTGGGCGGTGGGCTGCCTTCACTGCTGCCCCCCTGTTCTGACATGGCGTTGTTTTCCGACCGGCAGGAGCAAGCAACAGCTCCTAGACTCGCTGAAAATCTGTCACCACAGGCCTCAGCAGTCAGCACGCTGAATGTGCATCTTCTGGGGAAAGAGAATAAGCATCAGAAATTCATCTTCATAACCAATAAGTGAAGACTGGCAAAGGAGAGAGACAAGACCAAAGGGAAGAATCTGCGGGGGGGGGTTTGTTTGTTTTCCCACTCAGCATCCCTTCCCTTCTTAGAATGAGAGACAACTGAGGGGAAAAAAAAGTCTTGCTCCAGGAGAGTAAATGGCATGCATTTATTCACTCAATCACTCATTCGACAAATATTTATTGAGTTTTCCAGGCCCCATCTCCTGTGTGAGGCCGAGGGCACCGCGGTAAAGGATGGGCGCGCTCCTGCCCTCAAGAAGCCCGCGTTCTCCCAGGACAGGACAGACCTCAAATAAGTAAGCAATGAACCAAATTGAGATGAAAAAGGTTATGTATATATATTTTAAACTTATTATTGTTGTTATTACTTAGCGAGCTGTGGGAGAAAGGCGCCATGTGCTGTGATGAAGAGTAACTGCAGGAGGTGTGCGGGGGGGGCCCCGACAAGTGAGATTTCAGCTGGAAGGCGGGGGAGGAGCAGGCGGCAGGAACCGCTCAGGGAGTGGGGGGTTCTAGAAACAGGACACAGCGAGTCCAAAGAATTGAGTCAGAAAGAGCTCGGCAAGTCCTAGAAGCCATCAGAGGACCAGCTGGCCAGGACCCGCTAACAAGAGGGTGAGTAAACTGAGTCTGAGGTTACTGGAGACGAGCCCAGATTCCGATGGCCACCGTGAGGAGTTTGGATTCTGTTCCAAGGGCAGCGGAGAGCTGTGTGTAAGGGGATATAAGGAGGAGTTGACAGTATCTGATTTTTTCACATTCGTCTGGCTGCTGCATAGGGATGAGATTGCAGGAAGGCAGGAGAAACCTGATGACAAGCAGACACAATGGCTATGGAGAGTGATGAATGGACTTGGGTTACGTCTTAGAAGCAGAAAGGAGAGAACATGCTGATGGGTGGATGTTGGCAGTGCAGGAAAGGGAGGAATCAAGGATGACCCCAGATATTTGACCTGAGACACACATTTGTCTCATTTACCATTTACCATGGTGGGGAAAGCTGGAGGAAAAGTGAGTTCAAAGAAGGAAAAACGGTTATATTAGTAAGTGACTAGGCTTGGGAAACACCCTCCTGGAAGGTCCCCATGAACACAGTGTCCCATGTCACAGTGCTGGTCATGCCACTGCCCTGCCTGAAATACATCGACCACTTCTCAGTGCCACTAAGACACAAGGCAAAGTAGCATGGGGGCTAAGGTACTCCATGGTTTGGGTCCAACTTTAGTCCCCAGCTTCATCTCCTTCCTCTGCCTACGCACATTCTACCATCCTTTCATCATTATTATTGTTACTTTTGTCATTCCACATCATTTGCTGCTGCTTAAACATGCTTTTCTCTTCTCATACCTTATGGCCTTTGAGCATATTGTTTTCCTTCTGTAGAACAGACTTCCTTCTTCATTCACTTGCTGAACTCAACTCACAAATGATACCTCTTCCAAGAAGCCTTCCTTGATTGCTCCAAGCTGACTTGGCATTTTCTAACTGGGCAACACAGTATTAATTTAGAACACAAAACAGGAAGCCCGAGGCCCTGAGTTCGAATCCTGACTATATCACCCAGCAGCTGGAAGTTCCTCAAGGTCAAGGACTACACCTGGATCCACTCCGTACCCCTAAAGCGCCTGGGGCAATGCTTGGCACAGAGGACGGAGCTGCCTGGTGATCTCGTGAGGAGGTGTAACAGACTATTCAAGGCTTCGAATCCTCAAACTAAGTCCCCAGATCTTCCTTCTAAGTTGAGAGAACACTCTCCAGGAAGATGTATCAGACAAAGACCCAAAATGAAATACTGCACTCGTCTTCCTCCAGTATTTTCTCCTCTCCTCTTTTTTCTCATCCCACAGCTCTCCAAGCTGTAGAGCCAGCCCTTCCTTCCCTTCCTGAGCCCCTAATGCCCCACTCCTTTTAGGGAGTTTAGGTGCTCACTTGGGGTCTGAAGGATCTCCAGATACACCTCAAGGATTCTTTACATTTCCCAGAACCTATCAACCCAAAATTAATTACTGAAAGCCTGCTCTGTGCCCACTACCAAGCTAATTGTCTTGGTGGATCACAGTTTTGTGCTATGGGGTATGAAATAGATACAAATGCCGGAATCTTTTAAGGAAATAATATAAAATGACACATGCAAGTTGAGGAACAGAGTCTGAAAGGACAGGGTAAAGTGCAGGACCTTGAAGCCTTAACTTTATTAGCTTCACATAAATCTGCTTCTAGATCAAGTGTTCTTAACCTATTTTGCACCATTCAATAGTCTGGTAAAGCTATAGATCTTGTCTAGGTTTTTAAATGCATAATATACAGAACATTACAAAAGAAACTATTTATATTGAACTACAACTAGGAAATATATTCTAAAAACAAATTTGTGATATAGTGATCTGTTTTTCTCTATTAAGGCATTAAATACCAAGATCTCGGACAGGTCAAAGAACTAATGCTTTCCCCTTTTTTTGTTTAATTGAAGTATAGTTGATTTACCGTGCTGTGTTAATTTCTGGTGTACAGCATAGTGATTCAGTTATATATACATTCTTTTTCATATTATTTCTCATTATAGGCCATTACATGGTATTGAATATAGTTCCCTGGGCTTTACAGTGGTCCTTGTTGTTTATCTACTTTGTATATAGTAATATACCGACTCCTAACTTATCACCCCCTCAACTTTTCTCCTTTGGTAACCATACATTTGGTTTCTATGTGAGTCTGTTTCTGTTTTGTAAGTTCATTTGTGCCATTTTTTTAGATTCTGCATATAAGCGATATCATATGATACTTGTCTTACTCTGTCTGACTTACTTCACTTAGTTTGATAATCTCAAGGTCCATTCATATGGCTGCAAATGGCAGTATTTCATTCTTTTTTATGGCTAAGTAGTATTACATTGTGTGTGTGTGTGTGTGTGTGTTTATATCACATCTTCTTTATCCAGTCATTTGTGGATGGACGTTTAGTTGGCTTCTATGTCTTGGCTGTTGTAAATAGAGTTGATGTCAACACTGGGGTGCATGTATCTTTTCAGGTTAGAGTTTCCTCCAGATGTATGCCTAGGAGTGGGATTTCTGGACCATATAGTAAGTTTATTTTTACTTTCTTAAGGAATCTCCATAGTGTTTCCCACAGTGGCTGCATGCTTTCTCTTCTTTAGAAGAATTTCCCTACTATGAGTTCCGCATCTACCTTGTCTCAGTAACTAGCACCCTTTTGGGCACTTCACCCATAGGTGAGCTGAACACCCTGCAGTGTTCACAGCTGGGCCAGCTCATGGGTTCTTTTGCTCTCTCTCCAGTTCCCAGGAGTAGTGGCACCCACTTGACAGTTTGAGCCATAATCACATGCACCCCACATATATATTCTCCAGATTTCTTTCTTATTCAACTATCCGAAAGATCTCATGTTAGTCTGGACATTTGCACTGCGTGCTAGGAGGCAGAGGAAGAAAGAAAAATGGCAAGATTCACGGTCTGCAAATCTGTCAGGTGATCTTAGCACCCATGGCAAATCAAATCTCCAAAATGGTCAGAAGAAAGGTTCCTGCCCTGCAGGGGTGTTCTGTGCATGGGAAGCTATGTTAAAAGCACTTTGGTAACTAAAATTTTCCATGAAAAAGTTACATAATTTGACCTCCTGAGAAAGGAAGGGAGAATATTGACTGTAGTGATGCTTCTAGTCATCCATTCTCTCAGTATTGTGAGAAGTGCTTTAAAATTCATTGCCTGGTTTATTAAAATTGATTGTCTGACACAGTTTGTGCTCTGCCCCAAAGCACACAATGGAGCAAAGCAGGACTGGATTCAAACTCAGGCCCCTGGGTTCTGACTCCATGAGTTTTTCCCTCCTGCTGGGCGGCTGGGTTCTAGGTCAGCTGGGAGCCGGTCTCCCTGTTCAGGGGGCCGGGCCACACATTTCTGGTTGGGTCATCCAAATTCTGGTTGTCCCCCTTTCCTTCATGGCTTCAGTGTTCCCCAAGACCGCAAATTCATCTGTTAAGACAGAGGAGGCCGCTCCCTTTTCCCGAAGGCCGTGGCAGCTGGGCTGTGGGCCAGCTGTTAGCAGCAGAGGGAAAGCGGCACTTACTTCTTCGTAACAAGTCTTCACGCCTCTTTAAAGGATCCTCCCCAAGCAATTCATGCATACATGCAAACTGTCCTGAGTACCTACTCTGTGTCAGGCACTCTCCCAGGCCCTTTGAGGGGACAAAGCTAACCCTGACCTTGAGAGCTCCCAGATGGGCAGTGGCGGACTCAGGATTTGGACCCAGGCATGTTATGAATTTTATATCAAAAGGGTTCTCAGAGTTCACCAGGTCCAGTCTTCCCATTTCACAGATGAAAATGCTGCCTCTGTATTTACTAGGTGCCAAGCAGTATTCTAAGGACTTTAAACATGTGGAAAGGGTACAAGAGAAAAAAAATGAAGCAAAGAGCTTTTAAGTAACTTGCCGAAGAGCACATAGCCAGGCATAAATGGCCGAGCTGGGGTTTGAACCAGGATAGTGCAGCTTCAGCAGCCAACACTCGCAGCCTGCCTCACCAAGGGAGGAGAGGGTGCCGGCCCACTGGGAGCTGCGGCCACAGGCCCCTCTGCCAGGTTGCCGGGCCTTCCCCCACACCTGTTAGGATGCTGCCCCCATCATCTGGCGGGCCAGACCTGGCCCAGTCTTGAGCCAGAGAGCAGAGATGCTATCGGTGCCAACCCCTGAGAACAAACAAGAGAGGGGTTTGTTCTTTGTTATTTCCCCGGCTTAGTCAGCCTAGAGTGGTTGGTTTCCCAGCATCTCTCAAGTACACAGAAATACCCACGAGACACAGTGGAGACCAAGCAAATAACACCACCCCCCACCTTTCCAGTTGAGCCCCCTCTACTCTCTTCTTTCAGATCCTGCAGCCTCCTTTGCCCTTGACCTGACTTAGAAAGAACAAATCATCAGTCTGCCATTAGGGCTGACGTTTGAGCGGAGGGACGTCAGCAGATGGGTTGAGACAGATCCGTTGATTGGATCCAGGCAGCTCATGAGATGGGGAGTCAAAAGCCCACTCCAGGTGGCTCCCAGGCAGAGCGCTCCAGCTGGCCATGGGCAGGGCAGGCCTGTGGAATCCAGACAGCGGCCTTCAGGCTGCCAGCCCTGAGTCTTGGCTGCAGAGTCACTCTCTTCTCCCCAATAGTACATTTTTGCAGCTCCTTCCTGCTGTCGGAAAAGATCAGACTCTGGGTTTCCTCTGTGCTGATGTTTCCAGGTCCTGGTTATGTCAGTATCAGCCTCTCTCATACATATGCAATACAAGGAACCTGGCCTGGAAAGCCCCCTGACTCTGCTGCTGCTTTTAGGGTCTACCAGTTGCTTTCAGGCCATCATTTATCCCATATTTATTGAGCATCTACTATGTGCCAGGCATTGTGCTAAATGCCAGAGATCAAGTAGTGAAGAAGGCAAATATGGTCCCTGCCACTAAGGAAATTATAGTCCAGTGGGGACACAGGCAATCATGACAAAGACTAACAAGAACAGGGCTAGGGAACTTAGCTTCACCTGGGTGGTCAGGGAAGGCTTCCTGGAAGAAGAGCTATCTAATCTGAGATGTGAAGAATCAGTGAGGCTTAACTAAGAAGTAAGAGGAAGGAGAACTGAGAAAGTACTTGAGGTAGAGAGGAGCATATGCAGAGGCCTTCACGAGAAGAAACCTCTGGCTTTCAAGAAACGTTGTGAAGAGGTGAGAGGCAGGATTGTCATGGAATCTGGTGAAAGGCTGGAGGGATTACAAAGAGCTGCAGACCAAGCTGGAGGTTGGATTTATGAAGACAATAGAGGCCTTTATTGGGTTTTAGGTAAGCAAGAGTGTGTCTGGCTAACCTTTGTCATTCCTGAGGCCATGATTCAAGTTCATTAAGTGACCTGGCCCTTCAGCTTATATGTCACTTCCACAGAAAAGCTTTCTTTGAGCTCCTTAGCTTGCACGAGGAGGAGGGACAGAGCTCTGGCTTGAGTGAAGGTTGGACATTTTGACTGACCTAGGCTGTGGCCGAGAAGCTATGGGACCTGGCTGGGCTGAACCCTGACGGGGGACTCAGCCGGCCTCAGTCAGCCCAAGCTCTTGGAAAACTAAAGCTTCCAACTTATCATCAAGGGGAGAAGCCCTTCGCTCAAACCAGTTCCACAAGTTCAGGGACTGCCTGTCTCCCTTGCGACAGTGAACACCAGAGGGAACCAAAGCTGGACCTTTGAGGAAGAGGTTTGAGGAGACTGTGGGCGTTTCTCATAAAAGAGTAAACAGGGACTTTCATTTTCTCCTGGGCTTAGGGGCAGGTACGAAGAGCAACAACAAAATATTGAGCCTTTTCACCAGAAATGGCATTACTCTCACAACAAACCACACTGCTGGAGTCTCATTACTCAACACGCGTGGTTTAAAAACCCCGCAGGGCTTAGCAGTAACGGTGAGAGAAGTGAAAGCAGGGAAGACCTGTGAGCTCATGCGGCGGGGGCGCCTGTGGAAGGGCAGGACCGGCACTCATTCTGGAAGCCAAAATAAAGAAGAGGCGCCAACAAGGAGTTGGTTGGAAGAAAGCTGGTCACCTCAGAAAGAAGGAAACTAAAAAGCCCACAAATGTGCGTTGTGGTTCTGTGAGTGGAGCCAGGGTGAGTGGAATTTCCTCTCACTGTTCAGGAAGGAGATTTCATGAGGCAGGTCTCCAAGACAGAAAGCAATGATTCATCACCACAGCGCTCTGTTTCTGCCTGTGATCCATCCTCAGAAGGCCCTCATGTAGAGACGAGGCCCCAGGGCTCAAAAGTTCCCATTAGTCTCTACCCTCCAAAAGCCCTTGTGAAAAGACTGACGAAAACTTGACGAACGTAAATATTAATCGTGTGTTGGATGATGAGCTCTTCTCAAGCAAGAAATAGCAGTCATTTTATGAATGTGTATAAAATAAACATTGTCCCTTGGAAGCATGTCTTGCCACCTGTAACACCACAACTCAAGCACTCAGCTTTGAGGTCCACCCAGGCTCTGGGTTCTTAGAGGAGAGTATTTCTTGATGCAGATCTGACTGGCATGGACCAGCATGGACCGGCTTTGACTAAATCTGGCTTCTAAAAAGAAGTTCAGAAATCCAGTGAGTGACACAGCAGTTAGCACCAAGATGGCAGAAAAGTCAACTCCCAAGGGACCTGGAGGCCCAAGATAGCGGGAGGGTGGACCTCCATTGAACCTTGAGCTTCATAATACACACCTTGTACCCACATGGTGAATGACACACCCACAAGCGCCATGACAGTTCCAAAGCTAACCATGAAAAATCAAAGAGAGGGCTGTAGCCCAGTTCCTGGGAATCCCTGCCCCTTCCCCAAAATAGCTGGAATAATTCTTAGCATATAAAAACTAGCAACACCTCACCTCTCAGTCTCAAGCTCTCTCTCTCTCTTTCCATCTGAACCAGCCCACACTCTGTCTACGGAGTGTGTATCTACTTCTATTTTAACCCCCTCACCCACCCACCCCGGGTAGCCTCATGGCCTTTCTCTTGCCTTGGCCTGCACTCTGTCTATGGAGTGTACATCCCTCTAAATGTATCTACTTTTACTCGTTCTTGAATTCTTTCCTGCACGAAGCCAAGGACCCTCTCTTGGTAGGATGCAACCCAAGGGCTTGTCTGAGACCTGGAACATGGCCATCCTCTCTCGCCCCATTTTCCTGTATCAAAGAGACTTTTTAGTGATCAATGAAAATGATAAATGGGCTGCAAAAATGATCATTACATGGGAAGGCAACATAAATTGAGATCATTTTTTGGTCTGAAGAGGTAAGTTGAAGATGAAAAGCTTGGGGAGCTGGTGGGGCTTTGGGGAGCAGAGCACTTGATAACAGTAATCAGATATATTAAACGTTATGTGCAAGATGTGAGTAGGGTCTTTTCAAATCCACAAGGGAAAAATAAGAAAATGTATTTAAATAACCACTCAGTCTTCCAACCCATTTTTCATACCCCACAGCCCCCTGCTTCAAAAGCTATTTAAAGAACCTGGAAGTTTGTGTTTCAAGACCAGGTACACTCTTAACTCTTTCTACGGCTGTCTCTCTGTAGCTATCACTTTCCAAAACGGCTGCCAAACAACCTTTGACCACTGTTTAGCAGCATATGAGATCATTAGAAAAATATGTTTCCATGTGAGTGACACATTGTCTCAGCTATCACTTCTGTCCTTGAAAGTCCCCTTGCTACCCATGGCCAAGGTCATTGGTGCCTTATAAAATGGTGATAAACAGGCTGCAAAAATTTCAAGAACTCTCTGGGCTTCTCTCACATTATATTTGGATTCAAGCCCTCTTACTCTAGTCTGGTTTCCTAAGATGCCATTCTGTTGCCCCAAACCTGGAGTCTCCACAGAGCCTCTGGATGGATGACTCAGTTGTCCTGAAACTTTCATTTTGTTTTTTGGTTCAGCCCAATTTCACTTGCTGTCTCATCTTCGGTTTCATAGTTTACAGTCTATGGGCAAATCCCACGCAATGTTATCGGTCAAATCCAACCCAAACGTCATCAGTCAGCTCCAACACCACAGTTCAGCTCCCAGAGGAAGCCTCCTAATTTTCTAGAGGGAGGAGCCTACAAGTACTCTTGGCTGGAATGCTAACATAAGCACAGGAAGACCCTGTCAACATCTCACAAATGGTGTTCTTTGAAACAAGTCATGTTACTGAATTGCACTAACACCAGGATTCCATGATCAGAAAAGTGGGGGGAATGCTGGGTTTAAGTTTATCACTCTATCTCAGTGCCTAGAATAGTACTTGACACATAATAAACCTACAATAAGGATTGTTAATTGAATATGTGACTCAAATATATATCTGCAGGACTTCTCAGAACCTTTAAAATACTGGTGTGCATTATAAACCTCTCAGAGGCTGACAGTTTGCTCAAAACTTGCCCAAGGGATCCCTTTCTTATTTTTCACCAAATATCAATTAACAGCTTAAAGTGGGGAGGGTATAGCTCAGTGGTAGGGTCCATGCTTATCACGCAGAGGTCCTGGGTTCAATCCCCAGGACCTTTGTTAGTTAATAAATAAATAAACTTAAAAAAAATCCCATGGAACACCACTATAAACTCAAGTCTAGGAAATGGTAACCTAGTTTCTTTTTCCCCTCTAGTGTGATTTAGCCACTGTTTTAGCCAATCATATCTTTGAAGCCAAAGCTACTTAAAAATAAATAACTGTTTTTTATAACACATATTTTCCTCCAAACCATGAAGGGGAGTTTCCTAGCTGTGCAATCAGTTTTTTAAACAGTCTCCCAAAAGAGCACCACAGGAAAGAATTATTGGCCCCTTAGAGGAGCTATATGCATCAAAGATCCTTAGTGACTGGTTGAATCCCAAGAAATAAAGGCTATTTGGAAATTTGCTACTGTTACTGTCTGACCAAAAATACCTGATTCAAATGAAAGTAGGTACCCACAGTTTTAATATCAATATGGTTTTCATGCAGT
The DNA here is from genome assembly GCF_048564905.1 of Vicugna pacos. Lineage (NCBI taxonomy): Eukaryota > Metazoa > Chordata > Mammalia > Artiodactyla > Camelidae > Vicugna > Vicugna pacos. The sequence goes on from NC_132987.1 coordinate 34,640,987, forward strand.
AGTTTTAAATTAAAGGTCTTTTTTCCTAGAAGTTTGAGTGCCACAGAGAACATAGACATGCCTCAGTCTCTCATGCTTTACAAGACATCTGCCTCTGCCTGTGGATGCTGAGAAAATTCCTCAGCCACTCATACACTCAACAACAGAAAAACCAAACACTCCGATTAAAAAACAGGCAGAGAATCTGAATAGTCACTTTTCCAGAGAAGACATACAGATGGACAACAGGCACATGAAAAGATGCTCAACATCACTAGTTATTAGGGAAATGCAAACCAATACCACAGCAAGACATCACTTCACACCTGTTAGAATGGCAATTATTAAAAAGACAAGAAAAACAAGTGTTGGAGATGATGTAGAGAAAAGAGAACCCTTATTTACTATTGATAGGACTGTAAATTGGTACAGCCACTACAGAAGACTGTATGGACACCCCTTTAAAAATTAAAATATGGCCCAAATGTTCCACTTCTGGGTATTTATCCAAAGGAAAAAAAAACTTGAATTTAAAAAGATATATATACTCCTATGTTCATTGCAGCATTATTTACAATAGCCAAGATATAGCAACAAACTGCGTCCATCAATGCATGAATGAATAAAGATGTGGTATACATATGCAGTGGAATAATACTCAGCCATAAAAAAGAGTGAGGCGCTGCCATCCAACAACATGGATGGACCTTGAAGGTATTATGATAAGTGAAATAAGTCAGACAGAGAAAGACAAATACTGTATGATTCCACTCATATGTGGAATCTTTAAAACAAAATAAAACAAAACAAATGAATAAACAAGACAAAAACAAACTCATAGATACAGAGATCAGATTAGTGGTTACCAGAGGGAAAAGGGTTGGGGGTAAGTGAAATGAGTGAAGGGGGTAAACTGTTTGGTGATGGATAGTAAATAGACTTGTGGTCCAGTGTGGTGATAGTGTGGTGATCACTTTTTAGTGTATAGAGATGTCAAAGTATAATGCTATACACCTGAAAAGCTATATATATATTTTAAATGCCTGAACCAATAGATGTAAAGAATCTACAGCTTTCATGCATCTGTGCTTTATATGTATTCACAATTAATTATAACAATATTTTACCTACCAAGAAATGACTTATCAGGAGCAGTCAAAAAATATGAAGTAGGAATGATCTCAGAGTGGCCAAAAGAAATATCTATCTCATGGTTTTGCCCTGAAGTTTATACACCTTCTTTTTTGTAGTGATTATCATATTTTTACTCAGAGCCATTGTTTTTTTGGTAATCACCTGGACAACTTCTCAATTTTTTTATTTAAATTTTTATACAGTTTTTAAAGGGTACCTTCCATTTACAGTTATTGCAAAATATTGGCTATATTCTCTGTGTCGTACAAGACATCCTTGAGCCAATCTTACACCCAGTAGTTTGTACCTCCTGCTCCTCCATCCCTATATTGCACCCTCCTCCACTGGTAACCACTAGTTTAGTCTCTGTATCTGTGAGTCTGCTTCTGTTTTGTTATATTCAATAGTTTGTTGCATATATTTTTTAATTCTACATATAAGTGATATCCTACAGTACTTATCTTTCTCTGACTTATTTCATTAAGCATAATTTCCTCCAAGTCTATCCACGTTGCTGCAAATGGCAGAATTTCATTCTTTTTTATGAGAGCCATCATATTTTATCTCACATATAATTCTAACAGGTTTAAGAACTGGTTTAAAATGGCTGGGAGGGATAAATTAGGGGCTGGGAAATAAAGGCACACATTACTATATATAGAATAGATAAACAACAAGGACCTACAATATAGCTCAGGGAACTATACTCAATATCTTGAAATAACACATAATGAAAAAGAATCTGAAAAGAAAAAATATATACGTATGTATGTGTATAACTGAATCACTTTGCTGTGCACCTGAAAACTAACATTGTGAATCAATTACATTTCAATAAAATAATAACAATAACAATAACAATAATAATAAAGAACTGGTTTAAGAGTTTAAAAACAAGTTTAAAATTCTAAGAATTTTTCCCCCCCAAAATAAGCCTGGGCTCTTCAGCATGATGGACAAATGGACTTACTGCAATGATCTGTTTAACCTGTTGTCCTGGCATGCCTTTCGTTTGGATGGCTGTGGGCCCTATCTCTTTACAACTGTAAATCTGGCCCATGTCTCAACTCTGGAAGCAGCCCTCACTGGGCAGGACAGGAAGGATAAGGAGCTCTGGTCCACTTTCTCGGCAGCTCAGCCCTACACTGGTTTCAGAGTCCTGCTTGGACAGAAGTAGCTCAAGTTGCCCATAAGTAGGCTCTGCATATTCTGGAGATACGTCCCTGTCTTGTTCCAACCTTGGCCCTATGAAGTCAGTTTTAAACCAATCTACTTTAGGACACTCTAAATTGAAGGCTGTTTTTTTTTTTTTCTTTTAAGAATGATGACTCCATCTTTCAAAAACAAAAATTAGGACTTAAAATCTGGTGACAAATAATTTTCTGGCTTGAGTATCACATTTAGTGGCACATTTAATAAATTATCTTTATTGAAGCAAAATCCGAATAAAGAAATAAATTCAGGTATTTATTTATATTTATATATATCATCTACATAATTATTAAACATTAGAAATTGGAATTTTCCTTTGAAATCTGGGTTATATGGCCACCTTGTTTTCAGATAACTGTAAGTAGACATATTTGCTTCTTTTTTTAATTAAAAAAAATTTCAGGGGGTAATTGGGTTTATTTATTTGTTTGTTTGTTTGCTTATTTAATGAAGATATTGAGGATTGAACCAGGACCTTGAGCATGCTAGGCACACACTCTACCACTGAGCTATACCCTCCCCCACCCCGTATTTGCTTCTTGAATTAACTTTATTTCTCTCTGCTATGGGGATATTTTTCCATATAAAAACAGGCTCAAGCATTTTGCAGTAGGAAAAAATGAAGGCTGCTTTCTTTATATATATATATATATATATAAAAAGGAACCCCTTTTTATGTGTGTAGGCATAGATGTCTCCCTCTGGGGAGAGGAACGCAGGCTTCCTGGCCAAGTCAAACAGGCTGGTTCAGTGCAGAGGACTTTTATAGTCTGGAGATCTGGGCTGCTTTGTCTTCTCCGTAAAAATAAAGCACAGAACACACGGGCTACTGCCGGGTTCAAATGAGGTGATAGGCATCCCGGTGCCCTGAGAGGGGCTGTAAAATCCGAGGCATGCCGTTACCACAGGGGTGGGGATTCCCGCTAAGCGCATGGTACCTGTGGTCAGGAGGCTGAGGGGAAGAGTCTTAGAAAGCCCCTGAAGACCTTGCCCATCTAGTCAAAGCTGCAGAGAGGTCCCCACCCCGACGCCGGCAGGAGGGGAGAGAGACTCAACCTGTCTTTTTCTGCTTCTTGTGGTCCTGGAAACTGACTCTCTCCTGACCACCCTCTGTGGAGAGAAAGTAAAATAAAATAGATGGCAATTTAAAAAAAGCAATGTATAATCTTTCTTCTGAGCCTGGCCGCCTTAATGCTGATCCTTTCCCGGGACAACTACTTCATACCTGAACGTCTGGCTGGTCTTTCAGCTCTGAAGCAGTCCACCTTGGGAAGGATGGGGAAGGGTAAAGTTTTATACCGCTGCATATATTGCTCCTAAAAAAAGTATTGATACATAAGGTATATATTGTATATGATATAAATATAGACGTATAAAATCTGAATTTGGGATTGGTGCCAAGCCAGTCCTTTCACTGGAATCATGGACACTTGTCCTTCTACAGTGCCTTTGATTTCTCTCTGTTGATGGGCCAATCGAAGCATCTTCTGCAGCAATAGAGCATCTTAGGCCAAGACTAGCTTTCTTGGTGTTTCCCTGTGGACAAAACTTACCGCGAGTGATGAACTCTCTTTAGATGGTATGCCTGTTCCCTGTAAGTCCCTGGGGACATGTTCTTCAATCACACCTTCACTCATTCGGCAAGTCTGTGTTGATCTTCAGTGAGTCAAATTTGCCTAAAAATGCCTTTTTAAAAGTAATTTTTTAAAGCAATAACCCTTTGCTGGCTCCTCTCCTACAGAACCAACCTACATATCATTTCCTTGGGATCACCTGACTTGTGAAGAATTGCTCATTGCATTTCTTACACTCTATGTCACCTACTCACTGCTTGCCTCTCTCAGGGCTATGAGTACCTTCAAGGCAGGACCCAGTCTTGATCATTTTTTGTTCCAAGCTCCAAATGCTGGCACATAGTATATGGTCAATAAATGTTTGTTCATTTGAATCCTATGTGACAGATCTGGGGTCAGACATGGGGATAAAAAGATGATTAAGACAAGGACCTTGCCTCAAGGAGCTCACAGCCATCCCCTCCGAGTTAACATGACATAAGCCTGGAAAGTATTCATACCCTTTCTTCTTCTCCTTGTTCTTTCTAGCCCTGGGTGAAGCATTAAGCAAAATAAGCATCCGCTTAATTGCCCAAGGGAAAGGGGCAACTTGGAGTTTTCCCCTGGCTCCTGCCCTTAACTCTTACACTGCCATTCTCGACCCAAATGGAATTTTTTGTTATTGTCATTATCTGCGTATATTCGGCTTTAATCAACATCGCTGGAAATAATTTTCTTTGACACAGTAAGTGACTAAGTTTTAAGTTTGATTTGAAGGTGTCGTCAGATATCTCATTTGTTTCCATCTCGTGATGTGAGGGTTTCACTTCCAGCCAGCGTAAACACAAGGGCTGAGTCTGACTAGTGGTTAACTCATCAGCTAATCTGTGTAAGAGATCCTTTACTTGAAAGGATGGAGGAGCCAAGGAGGTACCATTGTTGGTCTGTGTTTAGGGCAGCAGTTGGCCTCCATCTAGCCCTGGTCCTGCCATTACTTGTTAGCAGCTCTGGTGAAAGGCTTGTTGGGGGAATGCGAAACACCTGAATAAAAAGAGGCAGCTCGGTCATCAGGTATGACCTGGCCGCAGTCTAACTGCTCAGTCTTTTTTCTCACATGTGCCCACCCTGTGCTCCATTTCACTTCCACTGGAACACTCAGTTTCTCCCTGAAGCACTCCCTTCCACGGTATGGACATCCCCCCCCATCCTGTTCACTCTTCTGGAGTTTACCCCTAGGAGGATTCAGCTTCGGTTCAGCCTCCTCCACAGAACCTGTTTGGAAAATGTCTACAATTCATAACACATGGTGACTAGTAATAGGTTTGGAGCACCATTACCCAATGGCCCATGAGTTCTTGTGGGTCATTTTTGAATGTTAACATATAAACAGATTTTAACTCTCAGTTAGATGGCAAGTACCTAGAGGTCTGAGTCTGTGGGAGATTTTTTGTTTTTTGTTTTTTGTTTTTTTGGTACAGGGTAATGTGAACCGTAGGTGCACAATAAATGTTTTGGATTAAATGCTCTCCAGATTTCAGTTGTTCATGGGACCTTATCTCACCCCATCTTCCCTCTTCCTAAATCACAGATCATTATTGTCACTCTTTAATCCAATTTCAGGCAGACTTGAGTCTTCTCTGTGTCTCTCCCTTAAGGGGTGAGGCTCCCGCATGGAGGATGTCCCTGCGAAAATTTGAACAGTTATGGGAGGTTTGAACCTGACACCCTCACTTACGTGTCCCCCTGAAGAGCTGTGGAGAGTCTCACTTCCTTGTTGTAGTAAAGTTCTCTCCTGTGTTTTAACAAGGAAGGAGGTAACCTGGGGAGGAACTGAGCAGGATCTAAACAAGGATGTTCCAATAGGTCAAGAACTTACCCTCAGAACTGCCCCTTGGAGCTAGGGGCAGGGACTGCTGACCTGAGCAAGGTGGCGGGGCACCCAGTGTGGAGTCGTGTGGTATGGCAACACCAGCGAACCTCACCTGCCACCAGGCATCTGCCAGGAGCCGGGCCTCTGCAAAGAACATTACAGTCACGTATCCTTTCATCCCCAGACCACGCCTGTGAAAGCAGGACATTGACTGCCCCCACTGAACAGGTGAACAAGCTGCAGCGCAGACTGTCTAATGGCACGCCTGACTTCCAGCACCAACCCAGCCACTGCACCGCACTGAATGGGTTTTTCTAGCAACTCCTCAGGGTCAAGTCCAAGAAACAGAAGTGTGTCAATGAGGAGCCGAATGTTCTTAATGAGCACGAACTGATTCTCAAGTTGATGTTTCTAAAATGGCTCCAAATACAACTCGAAGTGATTTCCAAGTGTTTAGGCTTTTTGGGTCAAGAAAGCTCTGAGGATTATAGAATAAAGTCCTTATATGACGCAGCAAGGCCAACTGCCCACTCTGGTCCATCTTGAAAGCTCCACCAAGCACAGGCAGAAGAATAAACTCACCCCACTGTGCAGGGCAGAATGGTGCCCCAGGGGAGCCTTCCTGACCTGCCAGTGGTCCCACTTTGACCTCTAATTGCCTTCATTGTAGACCCGATGGGCAGGGACAGAGATAGGATGACATCAAGACAGTTGATTTCAAGTCAGGCAGTTGCTGGGAGGGGATGATTGACAATTCAAGGCTTTTGGTTCAGTTTTCTAGAGCTGAGCTTTTAAAACTCATTAGTTATCTGTTAAATTTATTTAGTGGGTAGTTACCAACAGGGTGGGGGGAGGGGGAGAGAAAAGAAAGAAAGAAAGAGAGAGGGAGAGAGAGAGGAAGGGGAAAAGAATAAGAGAGAAAAGAGAGGGCATTCCACATTGTATTTGTTTTGTGAAACAATTTTCAGTTGGAAATCATGTTTTAATATACAGATTTACTGGAACATGATGTAAAATTCATATTCTAAAAACACTTGAGAAACGCGGGCTGTGATCCTTGGAATAAGAAATTTCTTCAAAATAGGGACTATTGAATTTCCACAATGATTAGGCTAAATGGAAATCCTTCAGAGAATGGAAGGAAAGGGGCAAGACACAGCCATCAAAGGAGCGACACAGCCATCAATTAGGACAAAGATGGCAGAAAAGTCATCCCCAAGAGACCTGGAGGCCCAAGATGGTGGGCGAGTGGACCTCCAGTGTACCTTGGGCTTCACAGTACATAGTGTAATGTACTAGCTCCGTGAATGGCACACCCATAGGCACCAGGACAGCTCTGAAGCTAACCATGAGAGGTCAGAGAGTGGTAGCCCATTTCCTAGGAATCCCTGCGCCTTCTCCAAAGTAGTTGGAATAATCCTCTCACTTGTTAGCATATAAAAACTAGCAACACTGCACCTCTCAGTCTCGAGCACTCTCTCTTCATCTGAGGCAGCCTGCACTCTGTCGATGGAATGTGTATCTACTTCTATTTTAACCCTCTCGTCTCCACAAACCTCTTACCTCTCTGGTCTTCTGAGATGGCCCACTCTCCATCTATAGAGTGTGCATCTCTCTAAATAAATCTACTTTTACTCAATTATGGCCCACTCTTGAATTCTTTCCTGCATGAAGCCAAGGACCCTCACTTGTCAGGGCACATCCTAGGACTCAGCCGAGACCTGGGACATGGCCATTCTCTCATGCCTCCCATTTTTTCCTGAATCCCTTCCAAAGCTTTCCTTCCTACCAACCTAGCTTAGCTCACTGGAGAAGTCTGAGAACCTTTCAGGTTTGTTTCCTGTGTCCCCAAGATTCCTTCTTCCTCAGAGGCAGAGAAAACACATGTGTGACCATTTCCTGAACCCTTTTCCTAACCACCTAAGAAGGCTTCAGCTTGTCTTGAGTTTCCCATCATGTCTTGGGTTGCGCACTGAGCTACAGACGCAGACACCACGGAGCCCAGGTGGAGTGAGTGACCCCCTTTTGCTCCCCCCGCAGCCTGAGCACATGGAGTGGCCACAGTCCCTTCACTCGTCTCTCCCCAGAAGTGGGGACACCTTGTGCTTGGAACCATTTACTGTCACTGCGTCCCCACAGCTCAGTGCCCTGTTTGCAGAGCTAAACGTTTGGTGAATTGAAAACGAGTGAATCTGCCGTCAGTGAAGATCAGCTGGGTGAAGTACATTTAGCTTTGTTAAGGCTCTTCATTAACCAAAAGGTTAATGAAACTTGCTGGGGTAGTCAATGTCTGGCTTTGAACCCAATTAAAATTCATCTTCCTCTGATTAACGGGGTTAAAGGAAGGTGTCCAAATGACAGGAAACAATCTAGGAGATGCGTGTTCCCATCTCACAAATGGTGGCCTCAGCAAGTGTTGTCAGGAGGCGGGTTCTTTGCTGGAGAAGGACAAATACATAATGCCCGGGAGAGGAAGGAGGATTCTGCGTCTGGGTTAGAGATCAGAGAACCGAGGAGGGAAGGGCAAAGGTGGGCTTGGCCTCTCAGACAGCGCCCTTGTGGGGTCAGGAACTCACTCCAAGGCTGGAGAAGGTGCTGGGGTGCCACACTGGAAACCAGTGAAGGCTAGTAAGGAGAGACACTTCTGGGTGCCACCCACACATGATGCCTCTCATTGGCCCCCCAACTTTGCCCCAGGGAGGTTGAGTGCCAATCCTTGAGAGAAAGAGCTATTTAAAATCAGACCTCCGAGCACCTTTTCTGTGCTAATTCAAAAGGGGGAGTGACCTGGCCCCACCTCAGTCCACACAGGGTGAAGTCCCAGCAGTATGGAGGAGACCATGGCTGCATACAGACCCCCAGCATGAAGTGTGGAGCCCACTCCCACAGCAGCAATACTCCGAAAGGCCTCACGCACAGAGAGCTGCGGCATCGCTCAGAGAGCTGGGAAAAGAGAATCCTGGGTGTTTTGTTGGGTAGCTATTCCAAGCTGAAGTTAGCTTCCGTTCCATTACCATTATTAGACAATTCTTCTTTTGACTTCTCTCAGCTGATGAGGCTTGGTGGAAAAATAGGGCTCCCCAGTATTGTGGAAAATCCTTCAGCATCAATCAGCCTTTTTCCAGAGAATTCAGATATCTGCCAGACCAACCCTGGGGAGGTCGTTCATGTCCAGGAAATGTGCTTGTGAGTCAGGCCCTGTGAGCCTAATTTCAGTATTAAAGAAGGTTCCTCTCCTATGAGGAACTATAGATCTGGACTCTGTCTCTCTCAGCCTATTCTAAATTTAGGATACGGGGTTCCATGGTGCAAAGCACACTTCTCTATGAAGCCACAGAAATCCCTTCTGAAATTACAGCCGGGCAATACTCTTTTGTTTCTATTCCGTTATCACATCAGTTCACTTGACCATGTACACCAAAACATCTAGGAAAATTTCAAGCTTTGTTCAACTGTTGAAGAGACTTATACAGAGCAATGCTGTCATTGACTCATGGTTTCCAATAAGAGGGGGGAAAAGAACAGACTCCTTATTTCTTAAGAAAAATCTATCCATTGAAAGGTCATCTACTTGTTTTGTTAAAGATCTTGGATGCTCACAAGATCTACAAGCTCTTGGGGAGATGAAGACAGTGTGTCTTCATGTGAAAAGAGGGAGAAAACATTAGGGGGTCTCATGTTTTTAAGATTTTAATTTCTATGTTGCATGTTAGAATGGGAAAGTACCAAAAATGGCTGTAGCAATAATAGTGTTGTTTATTTGGTATTTACCATGTGCCTTGGCTTGCCATGTGCTCTATGTGCAGCATCTTACTTAATCCTCAAAACAACCCTATGAGCAGAGCTGACGTTCAGCCAATGTGCAACAGCAGGTTTTCAAGTTACTGGTTGGTAAAATATTCACTGCCCTGAAACCACTTAGTGACAGCCCCCACCCTCTCCGCGCACACGGCATTCTACCCACCCTTTCTTCTCCCCTGGGCACTTCCAGGACCATTCTGTAGACTGAAGTGTTGATGCCGGTGACTGCTGTGATTGGTCAGTGTCCAGGCTCTATAGGTGATTAAATATTTCCAGCGTCTCCTCTGCCTTATAAGACAGATATGGTTATCCTCATTTGCAGATGAAGAACAGGAAGCTTTAGACAGCATGGCAGAGTCTTTTCCAAAATTAGCTACAATGATATCTCCAAGCACGTGTACTCTTCAAGAATCTTGTCACTTCCCCACCAAGAGTCGGCATCTCTCTCTTCCCTCCCCTAAAACCTGGGCGGGCCTGTGCTGTTGTCTCCATGAACAGAATGTGGGAGAAGCAATGCTGTGTGACTTCTAAGGCGAGGTCAGCAAAGGCAACCCAATTTCCACTTGGCCCTCTTGGGACACTCACTGTTGGAAGCCCAGGCCCCCAGGAAGAGGCTGGTGTAGGCGCTCTGGTTGGCAGTCACAGTTGAGGTCCCACCGGCAGCAGCACCAACAGCTAGACGTGTGTGTGACTGAGCCTTCAGACGATTTCACCCCCAGCTCTAGAGTTGCCCCCTCTGCCTGTGAGTTTCCCGCTAAGGCCCCAGACCTCAGGAAACAGACAATCTACCCTGCTGCGCCCCGTCACCTTTCTGATCTAAAATTTATAAGTATGCAAAATGGGAGGAATTTGTCCCATGGCACCACATGACCATAACAGAGAGGTTAAACAATCTGCCCGAAGTCATACAGCCAGTAAGTGGTGAAGACAGGATTTCAACCTCAAATCACCTGATTTTGAGAGCTAGTGTTCTTTTTGCTTTGTTTTGTTTTGGTAGGAGGAGGTAATCAGGTTTATCTATTTACTTATTTATTATTATTTTACGAAATTTTTATTGAAGTGTAGTTGATTAACAATGTTAGTTTCAGTATACAGCAAAGTGATTCAGTCATACATATGTGTACAAATGTATTTTTTCTTTTCAGATTCTTTTCCATTATAGGTTATTACAAGAAATTGTATATAGTTCCCTATGCTACACAGTTGGTCCTTGTTGTTTATCTACTTTATATTTAGCAATGTTTATCTGTTAATCCCAATCCCTAATTTATCCATCCCTGCCCTTTCCCCTTTCAAAACCATAGTTTGTTTTCTATCTCTGTGAGTCTGTTTTTAGTTTGTAAATAAAATTTGTATCAATTTTTTTTAGATTCCACATGTAAGTGATATCATATGACATTTGTCTTTTTCTGCCTGGCTTGCTTACTTTCTTATTTCTTACTTTATTATTATTATTATATTATTTTGAATGGAGGTACTGGGGATTGAACCCAGGACCTCATGCATGCTAAGCATGCACTCTACACTGAGTTCTACCCTCTCCCAAAAAGGCTAATGTTCTTAACCACCAGATGACACTGCTCCTGTGGCCACACCACCAACAGGCAACACGGTAGGGTGAAGATGCCAGCTGGACAAACTTTCAGCTGAGGGATGGAGCTGAAGGATGGTCCAGGGCTGCCATCTCCCTTCATGGTGTTAACCCAGGCTCTGCTGTGTGTGGTTCTCATTTCCAACATCATCTCCCAGTCCCAGATGCCTGCTCCAATTCTAGCCATCACATCTGCATTCTAGTCACTGGGAAGAAAGAAAGAAGAGAGGAGCAGGTATCTCTCCTTTCAAGAAAACTTCCTAGAAGATGCAGACTCGAATTTCTTTTTAACCTAACACCATGCATCCAGAACTTGGGCATACGGTGCACCTAGTTGCAAGTGATGTTGGGTGACCTTGTGTCCAGCTAAAAACTGGAGGCATATTGCTATAGATGCTGGAGTATCAAAGGAAAGATCTGATTTTGGGACAACTGGCAATCTCTGCAGACAGGAGAGTGCATAGGAAATTAGTGATTTCCAATCTGCAGCCATATTAACCCCTGTCTTCCTCTACTTTCCCTAATACTTTGGTTAAAAAAAATTATTTCTCATCTATTATTAAATATTTTCTAGAGGACTTAAACTGATTTTGCTGTAAGAATTTTGAATACCTTGAGACAACAGGAATCCCCTGGCTGTATTTGTCCTGAAGATAATCTAGGCTCAATCCATTATGGCCCATCTTGCTCCAAAAGAGTAGAAATGCTGGGTCGTCCAAGAACCTAAAATATAATGTCAATTTCATGCATCACATCAGAGAAAGCCTCACACCATTGGCTGGTGGTACTGGTCTGGTTAAGAAATAAAGGTTACAATGAACTTTGCAGGAAAAAAAAAAGAGAATAACAAAAAAAGAAAAAAACAGCAAAAAAAAAACCCAGTGAACTTTGCAGAGGCTTATTTCCAGTTTTCAAGGTGCACTTCCTTCCCTTTTAAGTCTTTATTTAGAGAATAGTTCACATGATGCCTGCTCAGAAGGCTACTCCACTGAAACTGATCTCACTGGTTACTGCCTAAAATCTGAACAGCTACTCTTTTACATTTCCAACATGGAAAAACTTTTAGGTAGGTGAAGGTGGAAATCCTGCAGTCCCTTGGAACAAACACACTATTTGATCTTCTCATTACACGCCTCTAAGGTCTACATTTTTCAGTGCTTAATGACTCCATCACAAAGAATGATTTAAAGAAGGGACCTGACATGCAACCACCAATGGAAGTGAGTTTAAAGGAAAGAAAATCATAGTATCCCCAACTTACAAATCTGTCTTTATAGCATTTTGAGGAAACTTTGCCACCATGTAACTAAACAAAGCAGAAAATCAAGTATGTCTTAGCAGTAGGGAGAAAGGGCAGTCAGTAAAATGTCCTGCTGGCACAAAAAATGCAACATTTGTTTTCTGAATCAGAGTCTCTCTGATCTTAATTAGAAAAGTCTTCAACTTGTTCCTATAAGAAATGGGACTACAGTAAAATGTTTCCTGCAGGCCTCAGAGGAACTTAGGAGAGGGTATATAACAAGAATGCCTAACCCTCTGAATCCCTCCCTGAAATCTAGAAGCCCGATCCTGCAATAAAACCGTGTAGGAGCTCTGTGGCTTGCACTTTCTGATGAGGAAGAGGCAAGGGCTTCATTCTGCCCACGGGGAAGAGGATACGTTTTGCTATGGATGCTTCCCTCAAACACGCGTAAAGCAGTCCAAACATGCAAACAGTGTTAAGTCTGTGTAGCGTTTTGTGATACAAAAATAGATTTCACACACATCGCCCTTACCCCTCGATAGGCTTTTTGCAGGGAAAACCTATTGTTCATTTGATTCTGATAATGGAAACAAAGGTTCAGAGCACTTGTGATTTTCTAGGAGTGGAAAAACCAGCATTCAAGCCAGGTCTTTGATGCCAAATAGATTATTCTTTGCACTACACTACATTTCTCTCTCTCACTCCTTTCCCAGGAGTCCAGACTGTGTAAATAAGTACAATATAAGTATAATGGTTTTAAAATATGTCTACAAATTCTTCAAAATTCTGCCTTAAAAAAGTAAAGCCTACTAACTCCTTGTCCTTCCATCGTAAACTAGACTTAATGACAATCGTGTGACAAACAGACCATGGCAGTGTAGTGGCCAGGTCATAAAAGACATGGTGGCCTCCTCCCGGCTCTCTCTTGGATCGCTCACTCTGGGGGAAGCCAGCCGCCATGTTGGAAGGGCACTCAAGCAGCCCTACGGAGAGAGCTGAGGCCCCCTTCCTACAGCCAGCAAAGAACTGGGGCTCCTGCCAACAGCCCTGTGAGTGAGTTATCTTGGAAAAAGATCTAATCCCAGACAAGTGTTCAGATGACTGCAGCCTCGTCTAACAACTTGACTACAATCTCATGAGAAACTCTGAGCCAGAACCAACCAGTGAAGCTGCTCTCAAATTCCTGACACATAGAAATTGTGAGATGACAAATATTTATCTTTTCAAACCGCTAAGTTTTGGGGATAATTTGCTACACAGAAATAGATAACTAACTTCATTCTGTTCCTTGACTCCCAAAAGTGTATTCTTTTCATTCTACCACACGTTTTTCTATCTTTCTCCACTTTTCCTGGAGTCCAGACTGCAAGTGCAGACAACCCAGGAAATCCCTCATTCAGTTCCTTGGCTTCCAAAGCCCTACCTTCTGGGCACATTCACGCAGGTTCTTGTTATCCTTTAAGCCATTCTGCTCATCTGAGTCAGGACATTCATGTTTAATAATGTTGGTAGTTAATAATTATAATAATAATCATCCCTTGCAGATACTACGTTTGTATCTTAATAGGGAATTTCAACATCTTAACTTAAAGGGCAGTCTCAATATAAGGTAGAGCGGGAGGGGGATTTCTGGCCCTTGAAGATCCCTGGAACTGCCTTTATAGTGTTCCCTGGTCTTTCTCTCTAAGTGGGTACCTTACAGACTATGCTCACTATGTGATTACCCAAGATATCCAGAGACCCAAACCCTGAATTTGAAAAGGGTCCAACAAAGGAAGTAATTGAAAGATGAAAAGTAGAAGGTTGAATCTGAAAAGGCGACACACCGTATCATTCCAACTGTATGATATTCTGAAAAAGGCAATACTATGGAAACAATAAAAAAAATCAGTAGTTGCCAAAAGCTGAGGGCAGTGAAGGTACTCTGTACAATACTGTGCTGACAGACACTTGTTACTGTGTATTTGTCCTAACTCATAGACTGTACAACACCAAGAGTGAACCTGAATGTAAACTGTGGATTCTAGGTCCTTATAACGTGTCAGCATAGGTTCTGTGATTGTAACAAATATCCCGCTCAGTGCATGATGTTGATAGTGGAGGAAACAAGGGCATATGTGGAAACAGGGGTATATGGGAAATCTCTGTATTTTCTACTCAGTTTTGCTGTGAATCTAAAACTGCTTTTTAAAAAGTCTATGAAGACCTAAAAAATAAAGTCTAAAAAAACAAGGAGGTTAATCTAGATCCATAGGTAGGCAGCAAGGGAGGAGGTCAGTTTTTTGTTTTTTTCTTTTAGCCTCTCATCCCTAGTTGGCATTAAAAATAGAAAGGCCCTGGCGCTTCACATATATTTGAATCCCTAATGCATTTCCCTCGGAGGAGGTCGCAGTTTTAAGGAGGGCCTCCATCCCACACCAGGATACTTGATGCCCATGCAGTGAGGGGCCAGTATGGCCCGTCATCAACCGCAGAGTCTGTTTCTGGGCTGTGTGTCTTCTGCCCGGTCTTGGACTGGGTACTAGGAGTACAGTAGGTGCCTTCCCAGATCTACAGTCCACTGAAGGAAACAACGTGACAAACAAAAAGGAGAATAAGCAAGAGCAACCGATAGCACCCAGGATGATGTCGGGCGCTGAAATGCAAGGCAGTGAGGTGAGGTGCGGCCTGGGGAGTGAGACGCGTGTGAGAAGTAAATGGCTGAAGTGGGGGATGAACGGTGTAAGGCACGGGAGATTAGACAAAGTGTGCAGAATTGGGTAGGAGGAGTGGCTGTTGGGTGGGGATTCAATGAAGGTATCCTAGGGAAGGTGGATTCTGGGAAGACATTTAGGAGGCGTCCTGAACATGGCTTCAAAGAAGTGGCTCGGCTGCCGGTGCATTTGATTTCGCTCTTTAAATTCTCCGAAGATGGAGAGCGCTCCCCGCGGTGATGACGGATCGTGGCCATGCTTCCTCCGCCTCCGCAGGGAGCCCCGCCTGCTTCCGCCAGAGGGCCTGGTGCTCCCTCCCAGCCGAGTGCGTTACTCCCCGAGCCGGGCTGCCTGTGGAACCACCCATCCCACGCCAGGCAGGGGTTCCAGAGGCCAGCCGGGTGCTGGGGTGCGGCAGGGCTGGCTTGTGGCTGCGAGGCCGGCACGTTCAGACAGACAGAAGTCAGACACATCCGCCAGGCATACCATGGAAACCAAGGGTCAGCGTGAGGGGGGCCAGGAGGAGGGAGGCAAATCGGGAGGCAGAACCAGTGAGGCAGAGCCTCTGTGAGATGGGAGACCCAGAAGCTGAAACCTTGCTGTAAAACCTCGCTCTCAGTTGGGAAGAGGACAGCTAAGGTGCAGCCCTTAAACTGTGCCTGTCTTATCCGGTTCCTGTCTGTGAAATGGGGGTGACGATAGTTCTTGCCTCATAGGGTTACTATTAGCATGAGATGAATTCATACACGTATGATCACTGCCTGGAGCAAAGGGAGTCAAAACCTGGACAGAAGCAGCAACAGCTCCTAGGAAGCAAATAGCCACAGGAACCCACACACCGCTTCCTGACAAGTAGGTGTCTCGACAGCATGCTAGAAACTCTTTTTGAAACGCGTTCTTCTGAGCTGATGGCCCTCTGCTTTAGGGGATGATACATCCCGGCCAGGCCCCCAGGATCCTGCCTCCCTCTCCGTGTGGAAAGCCCTGGGGGGGGGGGGCGCAGGACTGGGCCCCCCCGCTGTTCTCTCGTGTGCGCCGTGGGGACCGTCCCGGGGCCACAAGCCTGTTCCCAGCACGCAGCTGGCCAAGAAATGCCGATTTCTCCTTTCAGAGTGGGATGTGACCTGAGAAAATCCAGTCGACATTACCTTGGGCACAGCCAACACTGAAGCCTGCACTAACTCCCTCGGTTTACTGAAGGAGCTGGTTCCCAAGGTTACCTTTAGAATTCACACTCCAAATGCTGTAGCAAAGAAAGAATTTTACTGATTAGTGAGGAAATGAAATGGCTTTGCTCAGTTGTCACAGACACAGAAGCAGGGGCCTTGGCTTGTCAGTAGGCCGGAGAAAGTGTTTAAAAATGTCCACAGTGTCTCCTGAGAACTTTCACTGTCTCTCCACTGAAGCAGCTCTTCTTGTCACCATCTGTGTTTTGTGTCACCAGGGATGAAAGATTCAGACGTCTGGGGATCCTCTTCCCTTTCTTGAGGGAGACCCCCTCCCCACAACTATTTTTGTGCCAGCGTCTGTGTTCTACTCCTCCGCTCAGCAGGCTTCTAGACTTGGAAGCATCTTGCAATGTTGGTCGTTCATTCAGAAATATCTGCTAAGGATCTATCCTGGGCCAGGCACAGGACTAGGCACGGGGGTAAAAGGATGGATAAGACAAATTGTCTAGTCCCTGTCCACCTGGTGGGGCGACAACCATGAAACAAGCAATGTGGTCAATTCTATACTGTAAGAGTGTTATACTATTATAGGACTCTGTGGCGTGTACGTGAGGGTCCATACCAGTTATGACCCACCCCCTGATGAATGTCCTAGAGTCCATCCCTGTCAGGGAGAGTTATGTTTTAATAAAAGCACTCAAAAGCAGAAGGCTTTCAAGACAAAAAGAAATTGATTTATGGGGCAAAAACTCCTGGCCAGTAAGAGAGAACTGGGGGCAGGAATTTTCTGCACTTTTCAATCATCTGAATCTACCTTCCTTAGAAGGTAGTCCCAGGACCCAGGGTTGTAACTCAGATGCCCCACTCTCATGTCAAGTGTTTTAGCAAAAGAATCACCTAAGAGTACCAGTCTTCCTATGGAGAGGGGAAGGATTGTCTGCTGTCAAAAAAAGTTAAAATTTTTACCATATCTTTACACTAAGGACACGATTTCCTCCGAGATTCGAACTCCTTTTCAGGGAGAGGGGATGTCAGGGTCTGTGCTAATGCATCCCCCTTTATCAGGCAAAGGATGCCAGTGGGTCCCTGGCCATGGAGAGGGCTTGTTGTGGGTCTGCCAGCAGCATCAGCTAAAGTCAGGCTTTGTCTCAGATGGAAAGATCTCCCTCCTTTGTGGAAAGCTATTATGGGAGATAAAAGAATGTAGTTATTGCCTTTTTACAACCCATTTCTGGCTAAGAAAGGCTTCACTGGATGTTCTCAACCACAAGGAAAAGGGGAAGCCCTCGACTATTTCAGGCATCTCAGAAACAGCCCCCCTTTGAACTCTGCCCTGACCACTGCCACTAACTGTGGCCAGAATTAGGGGCAGACTGTCCTGAGCGCCCAGTGTTGCTAAGAGTTGACAGTCATTTAAAAATGAACAGAACTAGAGAAAAGGCTACTGGAGTTGATCTGCAGGTCAACAGAATACCCATAGGACAAACACAGCGAGAAAGAGTCCAAAACAGAAGCCCAGGACAAATAAAGGGACCGAGATCCTCATGCTGCCTTCAAATTCCCCCCACAGAGCAGACATCTAATAGCCACCTCCACCCAAGGCCTGAGGAGTGACTGGAGTACTCGGCACTATAGAAGCAGGAGGGAGCCCAGGAGGAGAGCAGTTCTGTGGGCTGGGGGTGGGGGGAGGGTGTGTCAAAGACTTACAGAAAACAAAGAACTTGTGTCGGGTTCTCAGAGCCCAGATAAAGGTAAAGTAAGGCAGTCCCAGGACCAGTAATTGTAACTCAAACGACATTTTCAGGTATCTGAGTCAGGGATTTGAATTGTACGCATCAGGGATATAGCACATTAACTTACTGAAGCCTGAGCTGGCTCGCCCAGTCATTTTTATTCAACTATGAATTGACTTTTAACTGGGAAGGATTTGTTTTTACAAGATGGCTGAATCAATTCAGATGGAAATAAACCAACATATTTTTCTAGAATGGCTGATCCAAATGAAAACAAAAGCATTTATGCATTCATTTGTTCATTCAACAAACACTGAGTGTCTGCTAGTGCCAGCCAGGGTTCTAGGCACTAGAGACACAATGGAGAATAACACACACCAGGTTCCTGCCTTTGGCGCTAACAGTACAGTCAGGGAAAGCCAGACGGTAGAACAGATTGAATAAACAAGAAAATACCAGAAGTATTAAGGCGAAAATAAAACCAAGCTATATGCTGGAACTCATTCAGATGGGGCGGTCAGGGAAGGATTCTCAGGAGAAGTGATATTTAATAAGAAAAGGAAATGACAAGAAGACCTGGAAAGGCAGTCATCGGGGTCATTTCAGGCAAAAGGAACAAGTGTGAGGGACTGTAGGTAGAAGCAAATTTAATGTGTTCAGGAAACTGTAAGAAAGCGAGGGCTGGAAAGTGGCGGGCATGGGGAGGATGGTACAAAGTCAGTTAGAAAAACCAGGTGGGGCCATGTTCTGGAGGCCTCATCGGCCAGGGGGAGGAGCTTGGGCCTTATTCTAAGTGTGATGAGAAGCCATTGGTGGCTTCAGCTGCTGTGTGGAAATGGGCAGTACAGAGTGAGAGGGGAGGCAGGGAGACCACTTCAGGGGCCACTGCAGTAGCCTGGTGGGGATGGCCATGGCTTGGACTAGGCATGCGTGCCAGCTGACCCAAATGTTGACTTTTTATATTGCCACCCTCAGAAAGCATCAGCAAGCTGTTCTTACGAGTGGTTGAAAAACAAAAACCAATTCTCGCAAGTAAGGTTCACTCAAACCTATACATAGGGATGCTCTTTTTCCAACAGGCCATGCTAGAGTTTAGAGTCTCAGACAAAAAGACAGACCAAACACCTTCTTTGAGGCATCCTTGAATCTTTAATAGCCTAGGAATTTGGTGAGAAGATGGGTTTGAGCTAACTGAACTGGATCTTGGACAGCTGATGATGTTGAAAGGGAGTTTGGCTGCTGCACTGAAGAGCAGGGGACACTCTGGGTCACCATCTTCCTAAAGTCGAAATGGTCTGTCCACCTGGTGGAGGGTGATTTCATGGAGACTCAGTTTGATCTCCAAAAGCACCCTAGAGAGTAAGGCTGGAGAACAGGAGATGGAATTCGAACATGAATCTCCTCTGGTACCTTCTGAATTCTTTCAGCAAATTACTCACCAGTCTCAAACTGGCTCTTCTTGGCTGGGTGGAAGAAGGAGGGGTTAGATTTCATCAGTCACTGTGTGCACAGAGTGTAATATAATGCTCTACAAGGCACACAGCAACTTTAGAAAGCACATTATTGTCAGTTGCCAGATGCCAATTGTATTTATATAACTTGATTTTCTTGGTTAGTGGTCTCCATTTTGGAATTAGTTCAAACCAATACATCAAACTCCATTTCGTGCTATGAAAGAGCTACAGACCAGGCCAGCAAGCCCTATGTGGGGCTCTTTGTGAAAGAATAAGAGCGTCAAGGTTGGGTTCTTAATGCCCATTTTATATGCATGACTGGAGTTGAGTCCCTTATGCATAATTCATGTGGTCATTCACAGGCTTTTACACGACTCCTCCTTTAAGAGTTAACTAACAAAGGGCAGTATCAGCCATGGCAACCAGGATATTATGTAAATCTATCTCTGCACCAACAGAAAAGGGGGTGGGTTGATTAATTTAAAAGGTACAAGAGTAAAGGGGGGTACACATCCCTCTTGATGTTACTCATCATTTATTAATGTATTTGACTGAAAAGACTGTGGGAGGGTAAATATGTGTTTGTACATCACCTCTGGGTGTGAGGGCACTGCTTAACCCTGTGAGCAACCATTTGAATCAATGGAAAGTGACTATTTCATTCCTTTCCTATCCTTCCAAGGAACAGCATTATGAGAAGGTGAACAAGGTCTTGGATTTGGTATCAGGTGACACAAAATTTATGTTCCTCTAGCCCATTATACTAATCAAATTACTTAACTCCTTTGAGTCTCAGTTTCTTGTATATACAATACAAATAAATTTATTTCCCTTGGTACAGTGGGGAGGGGACTACACAAGGGTATGACTAGGAGGAGGCAGGAATTATTGGGGGTCATCTGGAAGATGAGCGATCAGATGCCAGAAGAGACCAAGGTGATTTTCCCAGAGTCACCAGGATATACAGAGCCAAGTCAAAGCAAGATCTAGCAAAGTCTTCCCACGACAAAGCTCCTGACATAACTGGGGTTGCTGGAGCGAACACAAGTGGCACCCTCTAACTTGCCAAATGAGGCTGAAATTTTCATTTCCAAAAGCTGATCCAAAAGCAGTGATAGGATCTGACCAATGAGTATTTAAAATATTTTCCATTTACCTGAAGAACAGATGTTTCCACCAGGTACAGCTATAAAGCAGGACTGAGTCAAGAAGCAAGTGTGCTGCTGGCTCGCTCGCTCCTTGTCTCTCTCTCAGGCTTTCAGTGCTGACTGAGACAAGCTCAGGACTCCAGGAGAATCTTCTAGACAGAGTGAGTGAAGCCATCAAAGGTCTTTCTGGATTCCATAAATAGTCCTGGGGTAACTTCAAATTAATGGGGGACTCCTGGATGAACAGAATTCCTGTAGACAAGAGAGCAGCCACATTTCCCTGTGAGCCGCTGGCTTTTGACCTTACTTCCTACACCTGAGAGCTGAGGACACTTCTCCCGTATCCCCACTACTTATGCTTCAGTATTTGCTATTTGTAAATTATGGTGTAATTGCATTCTGACCCCACATTACAGAGGATTTTTGGATGTTCTGATCCAGCGATGGAGTAGACAGTACCTTGTTTCTGTTCCAAAAGAACCTCCGAGGTTTTTTTGTTTATTTTGGGGGGGAGGGGTAATTGGGTTTATTTACTTACTTATTTTTAGTGGAGGTACTGGGGATTGAACCCAGGACCTTGTGAATGCTAAGCATGCACTCTATTACTGCACTATACACTCCCTTTCTGTTATTTTTTCATTATAAAATAATATAGGCTTATTGCATAAATTTCAGAAAACAAAGAAATATCTGAATGAAGAATTAAAAATTCACTGTCAATACTTGATGTGTTCTCTTGGGGGGTTTCTGTGTCCACATGTGAATATATCTGTAATTACAGCACTAAAAAGCATGGTCTACTTTCCCATAGGATAATTCATAATTGAGGTTGCCTTCCGACCTGGATTTCAGCATTTCCTACAGCAGAGGGGCCACAAATGATGTGCCAGAACACATAGCTACAACTACAAACTTCTATAACTGCTTTAAATTATAAAATGAATACTTAGTCTTTTGAAACGGGAAATGTTCATAATTCCTGCCATAGACAGTATCCCAAATCACAATGAACACAGAAGAAGCTTCCAAGTCACTGAGTACCACTGCTAATTTTTTCAAGATGTAAGCATCCTTGAAACCCAACAGTTCCCTTCCCAACCTTCCAAGGAGAGGAGTCTCCAGGATCAGAAGAACCATGGATTTTCAGAGCTTTGCTATATTCCCAGCAAAGGCGGTGCCCAAAGCCCTAGTCTCTAGGTAGGACCAAGTGATCAGACTGATACTAGTGGGGTCTTTGCCTTCCTCTCTGGAAACTAAAGGCCGGTTAATAATACCTTATATCCTGAACCCATAGTTCAAAGAGCAAGCCTCTCTGGGATATCTCACATAATTCTTTTTTCGGGGGGGTGGGTAGCAGTGCGGTTGTAATTAGGTTTATTTATTTATTAAATGGAGGTTCTGGGGATTGAACCCAGGACCTCATGCATGCTAAACATGCGCTCAACCACTGAGTTATACCCTTCCCCTCATATATTCTTAATTCTATATTCCCTGGAATATCTTTCTCCATCTCTTGCCACTATGATATTTTTTCCCCTTAGGAAAATTTCTGACCATTCCCTCTGAAATCCTCACTCCATGTAAAGAAATTTCCAACCTCTCTTTCTGGTAATATCATAGGTTATTCGGAACAACTTTCTGCCAGAAACAACTGAAAAAGAGCTGAATTCATCTGCATTCTCTCAACACTTCCATTTCCATTTTCAAAGGATATGGAAACAGCTCACTTCACTTCAAATGTCAGTGTTTATTAACACCAGGGCCGGGAAGATGCACATCTGAACCGTCAGAGAGTGAATAATTGAGACAGACATAAAGCTTTTTATGTTGATGTTCTTACTTATCATTTATTGACAATCCAATCCTGTTTAACGCTTTCCAGTCTCATTTCAGGGATTGTCAAGAGCATGCTGGGATATTTTTCACAAGCTGCTTTGTACTGATTCCTTGGCAAGCAAATGCAGTACCTCTGGAGGGTGCCTGGTCAGACTCTGGGCTTCTCCGTTTGGGGCCTAGAGGCCCACGCTTTCTTTACACTTGGCTCAGACGGCTCCCAGGCTCTGTGTCTGAGTCGGGTTCGATCAGTGCCACCCCTTTACTGAGCCCCTCCTGCTCACTCATTTTTCTTACTTGCAGTTTGCATGAGTGATTGGCAGGACTCGGGACTGGGACAGAACTCTGTAACAAGCGGGCAACACAGACAACACTCCTTGGCCTATGGGGGCGTGCAATCAAAACCAGACATGATGGTATGGTAAGTGTAAGATCTTACAACAAACAGAAAACTGAAATCTTGAGCAAATATGAAAGCGGTATTTACATGGTGCATCCAGGCCAGAGTCAAGTACATCTGAGCACAAAGAGAGATGCAGAGCTGGGAGGAGTACCAGGTGTACGCACCTGTATTTAGAGAACTCTTGGCCCACGTTAATAAACCCACACTGAAGGTCTAATACAGAAGTCTACTCAAGACTGGTCGAGGCATCATTCTCATACCTGATCTCAGATGTCCTCACCGTTAATCAGAGCACACACAGCACAGCAGTTAAGCATACAGGTTCTAGAACCGAGCATGTCTGGGTCCAGATCTTACCTCCATGAGCCACACTTGTCCAAGCCAAAAGGAGACAATAACAATACCTCCCTTCCTAAGATAATCACGAAAATCAATGAAAAGATGCACATAAAGTACTGCATAAACCCCCCAGCACATCCGGGGAGCTTAATAATTATAACCAATTATTGTACATTAGGTTACAGGTGAATTTCTTTTTGGCTACTTGAGATAAACAGTTAAGAGTCAGTTTCCTTGGATCTCCAGCAATACCAGCAAACATACTGAGAAGCTTAATTCCATTGCTTGTGATTATAATATGTTAAAGTTTATAATTTTTTTAAAAAGTTCACCTATCACCACCTTTATTTTTATTTATTTATTTACTTTTTTGTTCTGTGAAGTTAAGGACAAATTTTTTCCTTCTTTGGTAATTCTATATATTTGAAAGCCCTTGTAGAAATGTACGTGGTCTTACCCATTTCTTCAGTTTAGCACTTCTGAAGTAGCTAGCACATGACAGTGTGTTTCTTTAGAGCAGTGATTTGTCATGTGTTGAAATTATTCCTTAGAAAGTGTAAACTTCTATACAAACATTAGGGGTCATTTTAAGTGAAGTCATTTTTTCTTTCAATAATTCTGTGTATGCAGAGATTTAAGACCAGAGGCAGTGAAATTCATAGTCCGAAATGGCTATCAGTCTTCAGCTGGCTCAAAGGACATGGCCCATGATGAGTGCTTAATCATAATGTATCTTATCATTAACACTGGCTTTTTCTTTGCTTTTAGACTTCTATAGAAAATCTTCCAACTTGTGGGGCTCATAGTACCAAGTACTTGAATGTGGAAGCCATGGATGTTCACAGCATCATCACCGAGGTCCTTGCACACCAAAGAGATCTCAGTAGTTTCCAGGATTGGTTAATTCAGTGCTAGATCACCAAGGAGCCAGATTCCATTTTTCTATTCTGCTGTCTATTCCCAGTGTGTCACCTTTGTCCTCAGGCTGTTTGCCATTCTGATAATTTCCCATCCAGACTAAAAGTGTCCGGAGGGAGAAGAGGTGTCTGGCTTACACATCTTTCTTTAACTTCCCTCTATGAAAGAAAAAGATTTAGAGTTCTTCTCCACATCATCCACATGCTCTTCCTCGTCCCCCATCCTTCCAGTGGAGTCGTGTCACGACTCTGATTAGAGGGATAGTTAGTGCTGACATTCTGATGACTATTTAGACATAATTCAGACGGAGTCAGAAGCTGTGCTCTGATTTACAGTCCCTTCTTGTACAACTTCATGTTTTCCCTGGAGTCAACAATTATCTACTTTTGTTTATTTTCAACATACTTACTACCAATTTGACCACAGACTCCCCATTAATCCTCTAAATTCCTCTCAACATGTTGGCAGACATCAGGTATTCATCAGGTCATATTCCTGAAGGATTTTCTCCAGGAGACTTCCGACCTGTTCCGAGCGGGGCTGGCGGCCACTTGGAGGTCTCTCTTTAACATCACTCCAGATGTCCTCTTTTCCTGCCTCTTCTTTCAGCGGTTTTCTGTCTTAGTTTACTCCTTAGTTTTTGTGGTGCACACCCTCCAGGAGCCTCCCCTTAAAAAAAAAAAATCAGAGGCAAATTTATGAGATCTTGAAAATGTCTCTATCCTGTCTTCATTTGATTGATAGTTTGGTGGGTATAAAATTACAGGCTGGAAATCATTGCTCTTATATTTTTAAGGACATTTCTCCAGGTTCTTTTAGTTTTCACTTCTGCTGTTGAAAAATCCAGAGCTCTTCTGATTCATGATCCTTTTTTGCATAAGCTGTTTTCTTTTCCCTCTAGAAACGTCTAAGACCTTATCTACATCCTCTGTGTTGTGAAACGTCTTGAGACTCTGCCTTGACGTGTGTCTGCTTTCATCTGTGTTGATGGTCACTCAGTCAGCTCTTTCGATTTCCTTTAGTTCTAGGAATTTTGCTGACCCATTTCCTTGATGATTTCTTTGCCTCCATCTTTTTCCAGTTCCAGATTATAAATCTTTTTTTTAAATTGCCAATGTAATAAGCAAAAATGATACATTTTAAAAAGTTCAATTTTCATATCTTTGGTTACTAGTGATATTGCCTATCTTTTCATACTAACTTTACTATTTTTATTTCCTATGGTAATTATCTCTTGTATCCTTGGCCCATTGCATTCCCTTCCTTTCTAGCAGGACTATACTTAAGCGAAAATTGAGGGAGAAAACCTAGCCTATTTTTAAGTAAAATATTCTTCAGCCATTATCAAAGTAAAACAAGAAGGAACACAGAAAAAAAAAAAAAGGGCTTATGTTGTCCCACCACCCAAAGCCAGCCAGCCATAGTAGATAGTTTAGTATTTTCTTCCATCCTCCTCTTCTTTTTTTCTATGCATGTGATTTTAGACTGTTTTGCTATCTGATAAAGTTGCGATCATTCTGTTTGTACAATTATGTGCCCTCCAAATCTACTTTTATTTTGAAACTTCTAAAGAAGGCACTTTTGAAGGTGTGAGTCATTCAATCCTTTTCTGAAAAAAAAAGTATCAAGGAGTTCTTTCCTATAAAATCCTAATTTTTCACTATGTCCATATAGCACTTGCCCTAAAATCAAGGCAGGGAAAAAGCTGCACCTCTGGGGACATGTGTAATTGGAAATTTTAAAAATAGTTCTCCGAGGAAGGGGGGTGAGTTTAAGATAAGAGCTGTGAATCTCTAAGATTCCAATCAGGAATTCCCCACTCTTGGGACAGCTTCCTGACTTCTCTCTCTTTCCCATATGAACTATTTCCAGACCCTCTCACCCTCTCCATCTAAGATGCAGCTCCTGGTTTCACCCCTCTTTCCACACTGCCCATGCTAGACCCTGCTAGCCCAGATGTCTTTGTGCCTAGCCTTCTTTAAGTCTTACTGCCCAGTCACGCATCCTCACCCACCTAGTCCACACTCCCATTTCCCTGCACCCTGCTCAATCACTTCTTTTGTTCTTAATTACACATATTTATTGTGTTTATTCTTTGTTCTGTGCCCTCCTCCCCACCCTACTCCCATACTTAAGAGATCTTAGTTATGTTCACTGACGTATCCAAGAAAAACTAGGACAGCCAGTATGGAAAACAGTGTGGAGATTCCTCAAAAGACTAGGAATAGACTTACCATATGACCCAGGAATCCCACTCCTGGGCTTGTACCCAGAAGGAAATCTACTTCAGGACGACACCTGCACCCCAATGTTCATAGCAGCGCTATTTACAATAGCCAAAACATGGAAACAACCTAAATGTCCATCAACAGGTGACTGGATAAAGAAGATGTGGTATATTTATACAATGGAATACTACTCAGCCATAAAAACCGACAACATAATGCCATTTGCAGCAACATGGATGCTCCTAGAGAATGTCATTCTAAGTGAAGTAAGCCAGAAAGAGAAAAAAAAATACCATATGAGATCGCTCATATGTGGAATCTAAAAAAACAAACAAACAAACAAACAAAAACAAAGCATAAATACAGGACAGAAATAGACTCATGGACAGAGAATACAGACTTGTGGTTACCGGGGTGGGGGGCGGGGTAGAGGGTGGGAAGGGATAGACTGGGGTTTCAAAATTGTAGAATAGATAAACAAGATTACACTGTATAGCACAGGGAAATATACACAAAATGTTATGATAAATCACAGAGAAAAAAATGTGACAATGAGTGTGTATATGTCCATGAATGACTGAAAAATTGTGCTGAACACTGGAATTTGACACAACACTGTAAAATGATTATGAATCAATAAAAAATGTAAAAAAAAAAAAAAAGAAAAACTAGGACAGTGCCTGGCACGTGATATGTATCCAAAAGTATCACTTTTGGTTGAGTGACTTAATTATTGCTTAAACCAGTACCCCAGATGCTTTTACTACTCTGGTTTTCTCCCACATTCATTGTGTCAATTTCCAAACTTGAATTTACCCAGCACTCATTTTCTCAGCCTCTGATGCTGTGGCTTCTGTTGCTTTCAGGCTGCTGGGAGTTGCTGGAGAAAATCACAGACATCTGCCAAGTGGGTCCACCACAAAGTCGTTGCTGAACCTCACATGTGCCTTTAATCATGCCTAACAATCTTTGGATTTATCTCATGTTGCCTCCCTAGCGAATTCCACACTGTGATGTTCTAAGATACCGTTCCTTTTTGAATTTCCATAGAGTCAGACTTGTGGCCCAACCATAGCTAACGTTCAGACTTGAGCAATGGTTTTCATTTTTGTAATAGGTTCTTTCCAGCTCTTATTTTGTCCCTACTCTTGTTGGCCTCCTTCCCTCACCCACTTCTAACTTGAGCAATCTTGCTGAATTTTAATTTTACTCACAAGCTGCCTTAAATCGTTTGCTTTACCAGAGAAGCTTATATGTTTCTTGTTGTTGATTTTTAAAACTGTTCTAAGGTGATTTTAAGAAGCTTTTTGTAGCTAAATTTTGATGGCCATATACTATTCTATTATATACTGGGTTTACATTTATTAACATTGGATATGTTTTTCCACTTATTTTATCATAAAAACCTAGGGACATAAATCTTTATTTTGCATGTCTGCAAATTCCTTACGATAGATTCCTAGATTTACTAGGGTCAAAAGGTATGTGTTGAGGGGGGAGGGTATAGCTCAGTGGTAGAGCACATGCTTAGTATGCAGGAGGTCTTGGGTTCAGTTCCCAGTACCTCTATTTAAAAAAAAAATTTTTTTTAAGGTGTAAGTGTTAGGACTCATGACAAATTTTGCCAAATTTCATTTCAGAAAAATGGTACTGACTTATGTTCCTACCAGTCACAGTGATCATTTCATTATATGCTCATCAGTACCAGTATTCTTATTTTATCATCTTTTTACCAACCAGGTAGACAAAGAGTGGCATTTCATTTTAACTGCATCTCTTTGATCATACGTGTATTGGGCAGTTTCCACATATTCACTAGCCATTCATGATCCTGATCATTTTGTCTGTGTCTTGGGAAATTTAGGGCAGCAATTGTGTGTAACATTTACTAGAAATAATTTTCCAGTTTGATAATTGCCTTTTCATTCATTTTATTGCTTTTTTACATGTACACGCTCTTTTTAAATCTTGTTAGAGCTGTGTGTCTTTACCTTCGGGGTCCTTGCATTTGTTTTTAACCTTAGAGAGTCTCCCCTGATTCAGCAATTTGCATTGTCTTCCAGTTTTTTTTAACAGCCTGACATTTATAAAAGTTGATTGTTCATATATTGGTATGTGTTATGATATAAAATTTCCCCCCAACTAGCCAACCACTTACTTCAGTTTTGGAGTTTTAGCTCAGCCAACAAATAACATCCTTTCCCACTCATGAGTTATAAACCAATTAAGAGAGCCATAATGCAGGCAGAGGTCTTCTTTATTCCCGAGTAAAGCTGATTAGAATGTGCAATTTTATCTAAAAAAGATAGTCTGTTAATACACCTCATCCCTGGACTAAATGGCCTCGTTGCCCAAACCCAGGCCCTGCTAGACCCCAGTGCGTCCCCGAAGGGCGGGGGCAAGGGCTTCCTCAGAGATGGGCCAACGAGCTGAGGGCAGAGGGCGCTCGGCTTCCCTGCGGCCCCGCAGGTCCAAGAGAGGAGGGGCCTGAGCCACTCACACTCCCATTTCTTCTTCAAAACTCATCAGCGAAGCATTTCCCTCCTCCTATCCTAGGGAGGAGAAAATGAGGGCTTGGGAGAGAAGAGGGACGTGTGACTCTAGTTGAAGACCCTGTGCACAGAAACCCACATTCAGGGCAGCTTCTCCCCATTCCTTCCTCCAACCGCGCCCCCCGCCCCCACCAGTAAACATCCAGCATCACTCACTGAGAATCCTTCACTCCGCCCTGTGTTGTGACACCCTGTTTCTCATCACTATGTATATTCTCTGAGCTATTCCTGGCCTATCGATTCTGTTTCACTAAACTACACTAGCAGCAGAAACAAACTGAAAACATCACCGTTCTTTTCTGCTGTCTTTTACCTTCTGGGAAAGCTAATCCCTCTCGCCACGCCTTTTTTTTTTCTCAAAGTGTATTAGTTACTATGGCCGGTTGTCCTCTGCCTGCACTTTGGAATGATTTTGTCATACTCTAAAAATAACCCTATTGGGATTCTGATTGGAGTTATATTACAACTATAAATTAATTTGGTAGGAATTGACATTTTTATAATATTCAGTTGTCCCATCCAAAAGCAGATTATGGTTCTATTTAATGAAGTCTTCTTTTCTATCTTACAGTAAAATCTTGTCATTTACTCATATAAATCTTTCACATTTCTTGTTAAGTTATTCCTAGGTGTTTCATCTCTTTTGTTGCTATTGGGAATGCAATATTTTCTCCCATTTATGTTTCCCCACTGGTTATAGTTAGTAAATAGAGAACTCAGTAATTTTCAGATATTTATCTCAATATGTATGCATGTAGCTTTCATATATGAAGTCATTCTTTTCACTCTTTTATTGTCAACACTTTCTTCCTCAGGCTTTCTAGACCTAAGCTTCCCAGTTGGTGTGCTGCGTGCGGTCCGCTGTGACGCCAAGGGTGGGACACTGGATGCTCTGTAAGATACCGACTGCCCAGGAGTCAAGGAAGGTCTGGTGTGTCCCATGGAGCTAGTCACCTACAATCAAGAAGCTCCTTGGAGGCTCGAGAGAGAGCCCTAAGCAAGGCACCTCTGACCGTGTGAGGTCACTGAGCACCAGGCACAACCGGCCACATCCCACACAACTTGCTTTGTGGCAACCTGTTAAACCCGCCCACGGGGTGCCCTCCAGCCAGGATGGCCCCTCAGTGCCCCATCACTGCCTTGTGGTCATGGGACCGTGGAGCTGCTGGTTTTGGCACTAGGTGCGCGTGGTGCTCAGTTCACAGCCCAAGGGGGCTCAGAGCAGGCACTTCACCACAGCAACTTGGAATCGTGGTCCTGATGTACAGTAGACACTGCCATGTATTTGTGCTGGTGGATTCTTTTAGTGACATTCAAGCTACTTGCAATGTTACTGCTCCAGTAGCACCTGCCTTTTCTTCACACTAGAGCTTCACCACTACTTTGAAGTACATGATCTGAAAAAGCTATATGGTTTTGAAAAAATCTATTTGCATCATCACAACAAATTTTAATATCACATTTGTCTATGAAAGGATGAAAGATCTGTTATATTCTCTTGGCAACTATTATCAGTTTTAAAGATTAAAAAAATTAAGTGTTTCAAACTAGCAAATTGTATGAACAAAGTTTCTCATTCATTTTGACTAACAAGAGATGATCATTAAAAAGTCAACACCAAGAAATGTTTATAACTCAGGCATATAACCTTATATCAAATTTATGTCCAGAGAAATAAGCTGAAATTTCTTGGTAAACAATTTGGGAATATTTTACATGGAAGTTTTACCATAAATTCAATATTGAATCTCTTCCCTAATACATTACATTTTATTTTTGTTATCATAATTATATAATATAATAAAAATATACTAAAATTTTGCCACCAAGCCACAGAAAATTGACTCCAAATTCCCTATGGTTTATTCCAATATATCCTTCAGATATTAACATTTTCTTCACATGCCAAATGTGGAAAAGGGTTGAAAATCACCGATTTAGAACAGTAAACATATCATCTGCAGGTCACAATTACACATCCTTTTATAACAGACTTTTTATTTCTGTTAAGCCATTGCAACAACAAAAACTCCCACAAGAAAAAGAAAAAACACAGCAAAAAAGTCAAACAAAACACAACTATGGGTTTGACCCAGTCACTTCCTGTCCTCTCCAAGGCCATGTGCCATCAGCCATCCCATTTTTCTCCTGAATCATTAATCTCTTCCTCTCCTGGGCTCCTTCCCTTTGGCTTAAAAAACAGGATCAAATTCTCCATCGTAAGAAAGAAAGGAATATTCCATCAGCTTTGCATTCTCAAATGAGTATTTTCTCTCTCACCTTCTTTTCACCACCAAACGTTGTCAAAAAATGTTTACGCCAACTTCTCCTTCCTCTGCCCTTCTTTACTTCTCAGTTCAAAATAGTCAGGTTCCTGCTCTGGCCATGGTACCAACATCATCTCAGTTGATCATCACCTTCGTGCAAAACTCTGTATTCTCTTTCCAGTCCTGAATGTCCTTGACATCTTCGCCGATCACTCTCTTTCTCCTTTTTTAAAAGCTATTATTTATTCAGCACTTCTTGTGGGTCAGGAATTGTGCTAAGTGCTTTATTTAGATTACTAAATTCAATCCTCATGGTAGCCAAATGTCAGGTAGGTCTGACTCTACCCATTTTACAGAGGAGGAAACCGAGACTCAGTAAGATAAGCAAAATTCCCCAAGATCCCACAATAAGTAAGAGGCAGTACTGGGCATTTGTACGTCCAAAATCTTTTCAGTCCTTGATTGTCTTCTATGACAGTTTGTTTGCCTTGTTCTTTATTCTTATCCTGTATCTCTTTTACTCATTTTCAAGACTGGGGACATTTTCAGTCATTAATTCTTTTAAATATTTTTTTCTGAAGTTTCCTCCTGCTACTCGTTTTCTGGGCTTCTAATGACCTGAACATTAGACCCTTTGTATCTCCCCACAGGAGCGAGAGAGGCTACGCTTTTTCTACTGTCGCCAAATCTTTTTTTCTCTGTTATTCACATTAGATAATTTCTATTGATTTATCTTCAAATGTACTGACTCTTTCTCCTGTTATATCCATTCTGCTATTCAGTCCATCTGGAGACCTTTTTATTTTGGTTTTTGTATTTTTAGTTCAAAAATTCCCATCTAGTTCTTTTTATATCTTCCATTTCTTTGCTGAGACTTTCTAACTTTCCATTCATTTCAAGACTGCTTATCTTTACTTTTTGGAGCATTTCTATAATAGCTGCTAAAAAGTTACAATTCCAAAGTCTGTGTTATCTCAGTATTGGCACCTGTCATTTATCTTTCCTCATGTGAGTTGACATTTTCGTGGTCCTTTGTATGATAAGTAATGTTGGATTGTACCTTTGATATTCTATTGTTATGTAATGAGACTTGGGATCTTGTTTAAATCTTATGGAGAATTTTGATATTCCTGTCTTAGGAGGCAGTTGATCTGGTTGGGGTCAGGTCACAAGTTCTGACTAGCCTTCTATGGCTTATAGTTCTAATCACAGCTCAGTTTGCAAAGTCTTTGCACAGCTATTGGGATCTGCGCCCTGTGTGTGCCATCCAGTGACCAGTGTGGGACCAGCATGGTGGTCTGTCCCATCATTCAGTTCTCATAGTTTCTGGTAACCTATTTAGGGTCAGGTCTACACATGTGCAGGTCAAGGGTGAGCCAGGGGGTTCATAAACAACTTGATGAGGTTGATGTCCTGAGCTCTTCTCTCTCTGTAATCTCCTGATACTTTTCAGCTCTCCTTTTCAGTCTGGGTGTTCAGTTACTCCCCTCTGCTGTGTACTTCCCACAACATGGAGTACGCATTCCCAGACATGAGATATGCACTCAGTAGGAGAGGGTCAATTAAGTGCCACGTCCACTCCTGGACCAAGAACAGTCAGCAGGGTGGGTCACCTTGAGCTGATTGGCTTACACCAGTGAGGACACACTCCTCAGGGGCTGAGGATGGTTGACATTTGACAAAATCAGGCTCTGTCAAGAACAGGGACAGGGCTGTTGGGTAGACAATGAGTAGTGTCCGGACACTGCTTCTTTCTTCCTTTTTCCCCCCTAAACCACTAAATGTCAGCAGCACCCTCCCAATTGTTCAGGCTTAAAACCTCAGAGTTTGCATCCCCCCTTGCTTATCCTGCCCAACCTCACCCCGTAAGCAGCCAGGCAAATGCTTAGTCTAAAGATGCCCCCTCATCAAGGGCTCTTTCTTTGAGCCTCTCTGGTTTTCTTGCCTTGGATTTTCCCTCTCTGTGGTTAGCTTCCCAAAGCAGAGAGCAGCGGATCATCAAACTCCTGCAGTCTACACAACAAAGTCCTCAGCTCTGTGATCAAGGCCTCCCTGCCTCTCCCCGTGCCTTTCCAGAAGTATCTAGGATGCATGGCCCAGGGTCCCATGACACCCCTCTGCCCCTGACACCTCACCAGCCACATTTGAGTAAAAGTCAGTCCTTAAACATACTCTGCACTTTCTGCCTTCTGTGCCAGCTGTGTCCTCCTAAAAGACCCTTCCACCCAATCACATCATTCAGAGCTCAGTTAGCATGCCGTGTCCTCCCTGAAGGCTCTAAGACTGGGTTAGAGTTAGGGTCAGGGTCAGGGTCAGCATTCATCTCCCTTTCCCCTTAGGTCTGTGGCCATCTCTGCTGTAGCTCTTGATCATAAAGTCCCTGGGTGGCACTGTTGTCTCCTTCACCAGAGCAGGAGCTACTTAAGATGCAAGACCATCTCTTGTTCTGCTTTGTGGCCCCCTCAGTGTCTGGCCTGTACCTCAGACACAGTAGACACTGAACACATGGCTGTTTCATTAGACTCAGTTAAATGGACTTGACTCTTTAGCCTCTGGTGTAACATTCTTGGGATCAAAGCAATTCAGAAAAATAACGTTCCCCTTCTAAGAGGCTTCTGTGGGGGTGTTATTCAGAAAGGCATTTAATAGGAGAAATGATTCTCTCCCCAGTATAGCTGGGTGCTCACCTCTGTGCTGCCATAGCTCCCTGTACTCCTCACTTTATATCATTCATCATTTTTCAATTACTTGGTCAGGATCTGCCCCTCCTCACCTCCTGCTTTCTTATTCTTTGAAGGCAGGGACTGATCTTTCTTTCTCCCCACTGTATGTCTGACAGTTTCAGATTTGCAGAAAGCACTCACAAATATTTATTCCTTGAATGAAGTTCAATAATTAAGAGCTACTGAGAAGAGGTAAACAGAGGTTTAAGTTCATTATATAGCATTGCAAATTGCAGTGATGAGAAATAAACTCAGATGTGTAGAATCCACTGAACAACAGAAAATAAGAAAACACCTTAAAATATAGTCTACCTTTACCAAGACAATCTCGACTTTTCCTTCTCTCGTTCTCTTTCTCCCTCTTTCTTAACTTCCTAAAGTCTTTCATTCTCCTTTCTTCTCCCTCCTTGTTTGTGCATGGGGATGTGGCTGCCAACTGTCTCCTCATTTCCACTCTCATCTTCGTACACGTGAACAGAGTTTTAGCGCATCTTAAGGCCACCTGGGAAGGTTGTTATTTCTTAGATCCCCTTGAGACATGGTATAGCCATGTGACTAAGTTCCGGCCAGTGGGATGTAAGTAGAAGGATGCATGCAACTTGAGGGTCATGCCCTTGAGGGAAAGATGTTCATTCATCCCCTTCCCAACATCTGAAATGCAGGTGTGATGGCTGGAGCCAGAGCAGTCATGTTTGGCCGCAAAGTAGAAGCAGCATGATAGGGTGTAGCAAGAAGATGAAAGAAGCCTGGATCCCTAACCCCATGTAGCCACCAAACTCACCCTGGCTGCTTCTACCCACATTGTTAGAAAAGTGATCTAGAGAAATGTTTATTTTATTGATCTTTGTGTCTAAAATAATACCAATATTTACATGCCTAATAATATGATGCATGGCCATCTTTAAGGCCATTTTCCCCAATAGGAAAAAAAAAAAAAGGATAATGGTACCTTTGAAAAATCCTACACCCATAGACCAATTTTGGTGTGGCTTGGCTTGGCTATTTACCATGTGACAACACTTCTGTCATCTGGAACCTACCTCCAGAAGAAAATGGCATGGTCTATGGGTGCAAGATATTTCACTCCCAAAGGAGAATGTATAACCATGAGGGAATTAATGCAAGCACAAGACAATAATGCAAGCATTTTATGTCTTGCTCTCTGTCATGAGAAATTATAATATTTTGTTATATTTCTATTGAAAAATAAAGTTGACCTTTCAGCGTCTATGTGAGAAAGGAAACATTGTAACTGGATGTCTACTGAGAGTCATCTTGGTTATAAGGAAGGGCTTAGGAGACGGTACCGATTTGGACTTTTGGGACAAAGATGAAAAATCTAACAATAACATCACTGATTTATTTAACATTACCTTGAGCAGAGAGCAAAAGGGATTCTACTGAAAAAGCCCTTTAAATTATGTTTATCTCTCGGAGTTCTGAATCTTTTATTCACTTCTCAGTAACAAGAATTAAATACTTAATTTATGTCCTGACAAAGCAAGGGGGATTATTGGCCAAGAATCCCCCTAAAACACTTAGGGTAAGTACCTAGATAGTATACATTTTATTAATTTAGCTGCTGAGAGCTTTGATTGCTTACTCATATTTATGTAACTTTTCAAACTTATTGGTGATGATAACTTTATATTTTGTATTTTAAGAAAACACTAGACTCTTGGCATTCTTAGATTTAACCTCATGGTTTCTGATATCCATGAAAAACTTTGTATACAGTATGATGTGATATTACATAATTGCTACATTCATGGAGGAAATTACGTCCCAGACTGATCCATTTGACAGTTCACAAAGGTCTGGGAACATTCAGGATCTCACCTCCCAGTATGATCACTACCCTCTCTTCAGCAGGAAGCTTGCCTGGTTCAATAGACTTTGTTCATCAGGAAATCTGAGGAAGAGGGGAAGGGTTTAGCTCAGTGGTAGAGTGTGTGCTTAGCATGCACAAGGTCCTGGGTTCAATCTCCGGTACCTCATCGAAATAAATAAACCTCATTACTGCCCCCCTAAGTAAATAAAAGTAATTTTTAAATAAAGAATTCATTAGAAAAAAAAAGAAATCTGGAGATGGTGTCCTTCTAGAGTCAAGGCTGGTGGTGCTTAAAGGACCAAGAGAAGAGACTATTTCCTTTCAAAGCCCTTTTGTTAGTCCTTATTGATAAAAGCAAGTGTTAGTTACTGATCTCGCTTCCTTACAAACCAGTCCCTTGTTGAAGGGACAGAGAAAATATTACTTGTAGATGTGCAGTTTGGCAGGCAGACCATCACTCAAGAGATGTCCAACGAGTAAGGCCCTTCGGAGTGGCTTCCTGGACTAGAAGCTCCCGTGTGTTCACTGCTCCGTTCAAGAACCTAGCCCAGGGCCAAGTGCACAGCAGGTGCTCCACAAACACCTGTTGAATGAATAGCAAATAGATCGTGCACATAATGCAAGGAAACATACAAAATACCTCCTGTCTTCAAAGAGTTTACCGGCCTACGTTCACAATTGATAAATTAAGAGAAACCAGTTTCCTAAGAAGCAAAGATCAGTACAGATTTTAAGTACTGTCGTTTTTCTAGAAGGTCGTTCTCTAGGGTTTGGATGGAAAAGTTGAAGGTGAGGTGGGCCTTAAGAGAAAGAGGAGGAAGAGAGGAAGGAATTCCAGAGACAAAGAAAGACAGGCATTAATGTGCCAAAGACCCTGGGCAGATGAAACGGCAGGAGAAGGGAGTGGTTGAGGATGAGGTTAGGAAAAGAAGCTGGACTGTGTGTGGAAGGCCCAGGACCACCGGCTGAGAGCCTGGACTCTGCTGTGGGTCACGGGGAGCCACTGTGGTTTGCTCCACCGGAGGGGAGAGAGAGGAGGGGGTGGGAAGACCTGATAGGGGGCAACTGCTGTCTTGTCTGAGTGACCAGGGAAGAATCTAAATTAGGGAAATGGCGGGGTGCTGGAGAAAAGGAATTGTAACCCGAGAAGCACAGTGAAGCGCCCCTGTGGGAGCGGGAGGTAAAGCTGCAGTACTTTTTCCTGAAATAGCAGCAGGTGAGTTAACCACGGGCTGCTCTGATGCAGGGTGGACTAGAATAAACTCCAAAGTAGAAAGAACTTTTTTCACTTACCAAGCAGCTTTATTAGCTTTGTTTAAAATTTTTTTCAGAAATATACAAGTTCATTTATTTTAAAAAATACACAAAGTATACAGACACAAATAAAATTACTCCAAATCCCACTCCACCCACCAAGAGAACTGTTGTTATTTTGGTGAATACTTCTCCTCACATTTTCTATGCACGGATACATACAAAGTATGACAGAATCTTATTAAGATGCAATCATTCCACATTTGCTATTCCAGAGTCAATTTTCCTCACCCTCTAATCTGTCGGAAATATATTTTCATATTGATAAATATTGATCTACATATAACAATGTCAACTAGTTTGCCTATATCACAACATCCCACTAATGGATATTTAGATTCTCACTCTGCATGTTACAATAAATCCTGTGATTAACCTTATTATGCATGTCATTTCTCACCCGTATCTAAGAAGTTGAATTGGCAAGGTCAAAGGTATGTACCATTTTATGTTTTGATACACATTCCCAAACTGCCCTCCAGAAAAGCACATTCATTCATTCATTTACTCAATAACTACTTTTTGAACACCTACTATGTACCAAACTCTGTTCTATATGCTGGGAATACAATAGTGAATAAAATGGGCAAAGTCCAAATACCCTATCCTACTGTATAGCACAGGGAACTATATTCTAATACTGAACAGCAGACAATAAACAAACAACTAAACACATAATATATTGTCAAATAGTGGTAAATGCTAGGAAAGCAAAATAAAACTGAGGAGGGGGCTGGAGAGTCCCAAGGCGCCATGGGAGGTGGGTGGGAGAATAGAGTGTTTTATAGCTGATGTTGGGGAAGGGACTATGAGAAGGGACTGTGATCAGACATGTGAAAGAGCATGGGAACAGTGGTACAGAGAAGGAACAGGAAGGGGGAAACACCTGACGTGGGAATACACCTGGGAACACACCTGGCATGTTATGGCCAAAAAGCCGGTGTCTCTGGAGCAACTGGAACAAGAGGCAGAGTCGTGGGAAATGCGGGCGGAGAGGTGGCCAGGTCAGACCAGAGAAGGATCAGACCAGCATGTGGAGAGATGTTCCCATTCGTTACGATATTGGTCAAAGGAATCTGAGATTCTAGTCTGAGAATATTACAAAAGAGAAGGAGAAAGGTGGAACCAGATCTGCTTTAGTTGTGTTTTACCACTTCTCAGTATCCTGTTCACTAGATACTGCCTAATGGACATCTGCATTCCTCCCCTGCAGCCCCACTTTCCCACTTATAATTAGGGTCTGGCAAGGATGGGACACGGTCAGACTACGTACACGGGAGGCGACTCAAGCTTTCCTTATGTTCATCATGCAGGTCTTATTATGAGGTTTTGCCATACCTCCTCACTTCAATCAGATTTGAAAGCTCCTTTTTGCCAGCCTCTTACCTAAGCTGAGAGATTCTCGGCTCCCCTGATTGGAGACCCTCTGTCATCTTTACAAAAACTCAGGCAGCCACGTGGGCTCATCGTGGCTGACTTATACTAACTTTCCCAAGCCCTCCTAACACGGAATTTTTAACATGGAAGGTGGTCTGTAAATGTTCCCTGGATAAACAAAAGAATGTATTCACAGCTTTTCTTTGAAGGTAACTTTACTTTGTAGGAGCTCTACTCTATTATTTGGATAAGCATCAGTTTCAGAGGATACATTGTGACCTCATTCTCCAATTCTGAGGCACTTTGATCCCAGCTCCCCGAGCCCCACCTTTGGGTGTCTCCTTACCATCTGCTGGGAAGGTCCAGGAGATTTCAATGTGCCCACAGAGAGCGCCTACAAATAGCGTTTAGGGCTAGGTTTGAGTAAACACAGGACTTCACTCTGCCCAAGGTATCTGCCTGCAATGACGATTTCTTCTGGAGTGGTATTTTAGAAGTTGCATGGCAAAAAATAAGACTATGTTAGAGTTACTAACTAATATGTATAAAATTGATAAACAATAAGGTCCTACTGTATAGCATAGAGAACTATACTCAATATCTTGTAGTAACCTATAATGAAAAAGAATATATATGTATAACTAAATCACTATGCTGTACACCAGAAATTAACACAACATGGCAAATCAAGTACTCTTCAATTAAAAAAAAGACTAAGTTAGAGCAAAAGAAATTTTTTTTGTAATTTAAAGGAAAAAGGTGATTTTTCTAATGATGGAAATTGCAGTGTTGGTTAATTTACTATTCTTTAGCTTACACAAAATTAATAACAGCATTTTCTTCTGATTATAAAAGTAATCTGTACTCATTCTAGAAAAAAATTTAACTATCAAAAAGCATAAAAGAGGAAATAAAAATTACCTATAATCCATTATCCAGAGATGGGCACTTTTGACATTTTGCTGGATTTCCTTTCATTTTAAACATAATTATGATCATACTATACACATATAGTTTTATATCTCTTTTTCACCTGACAACAAATTGTGAACATTTTCCCCAAAGTATGCTTTTTAATATTATTACTAAAAGATACATGACATTCCAGCTATGCCTTTGTCATAGTTTATATTATGTGCCTATTACCATGAGGAGAGACCATTTTCAACCTATATTGTAAACTGTTATAAATAATGTTACAGTGAACATTTATGTACCTAGTCATTGTCTAAGTCTCTGATGGATGCCCTAAACTAGACCCTTAGAAGTGTAATTATGTGGTCAAAATATGTGATATTTTTAAAGGCTTTAGATTAATATTTCAAAACTGCTTCCCAAAAAGGTTGTATTAACTTACACTCCCCTCCCACTACCCTCATCCATCCCCCTCGCCCCACTCTATTTTAACAGAGTAGCAAAGACTTGCTGTGTTCAAATCTCAGCTCTCCAGTCTTAGGTAAATTACGAACCTCACTAAAGCTTGGTTTCCTCATCTGTAAATCAGGGCTAGTAATAGTATCTAACTCACAGGATTGCTGTGAGAATTAAATTAAATGATAATATAAAATTGCCTAGTACAGTCCTGGAACATAGCATGTAGCCAATGTCAGCAGCTGTTACCAGTAATCAGCAAAATCGCCCTTCCCCAAATCACGCCTAGCCAGAGGAATAATTGGGTGCAAAATCCCCTAAACACAGTCAGAAAAAAGTACCAAGCTTCCCTGTTTAATAAAACTGTTTGAATAGCTGAAGTCACTCAATCATTGAAGCCACACAGAGCCTCAGTATTCTAAAAATAGTAGCTGATTTGGTTTCCACCTGGAAAAAAGAGGGTCTTCTAAAAGGTGTTTTCTGCCCTTTATACCGTATTTAAATAACGGTATAATTTTTCTTTATTATTTCAAGGGAAAAGATTTGTTTAAGGGCCAATGTCTCAAATTTGGATTTTTTTTTCTCCAGCAAGAGAGAGAATTAACATAAACAGCTTTGTAATAAATTATCATAAACAGGTCTCATAAGCATCAATCTACTACATTTTGGTCATAGCCTCTCAAAAGAGATCAATGTTTAAATTTTTTTTAAAAAAGTCCCTGAGCAACTTAACAAAGAAGTTATTCCGATTAATTTGACAGATCTGCTGGAACTTTGCTTAGAATTCAGTGAGTTTTTTGTTTGGCTGTCCCCAGAAGTTTTGGTTGAGATGATCCCAAGGTAAATGAAATCAGCTGTAGAAAGTTATTTATCAGATAGATGCCCTAAAACTGTTGCATGAAATTGGTTTTGTTCTATTCAAATCCCAAACAGACCCATTTCAATTGCTTTATGAGAATACATTTGCCTAATCTTTTTATAGAGCTAGATATTTACTGGGTGTTCAAACATTAGTACTCAGCTTCTAGAGAGACACTACTCAAAACCGTCCTGTGTCCATTGTCTAAAAGGATATTACCACCAGTGGGATAAATAATACGGAATGTGTTCTAAATTCTTTGGAGTTTCTTGACACTGGGTAAATTTGTGTCATTGTTTAGGAGAGAAACACTGGGGTATTTCATGCTGTGAAAACAACAGAGGAAATAAAATTGTAGGCTATCAGAGGAGGTCCTGGCTCCTGCTTTCAGCTGGAGTTTCTTCTCTGGAAGTCTACTAAACAAAAAGCTTTGGTCTGATGCCAAAGGTAGCATTTGGGAACAGAAAACTGATTCAACTCTTCCCTTTCTGAAGTACAAATATGCCCAGTGTATTCCTGTCCTATTTCTTTCTCCCTACTCCGAGATCAGTGTTATCAGATCCTGTAAGTTTGCCATACAATGGGTCCCAAACAAACAGAGATATATGAAAACAAACAGTTGGGTTTAGATATCTTCCTGTCCAACTGTTTTGGCCAGAAAAGATGGGTAATTACTCCTGTGAGATAGATTAGAGAAAAGTTCTAACTTAGTGTTGTCCAGAACCTGAATAAGGAAAAGGCTCCCCTTCCTCCCCACTGCAGTGTGTATCACAGCTTGACAAGCAAAGCATAGGATCGATTTTTGCCCCAGACTGTCTCTTTGCTTGCACAACCGTACTGTGTAACTGCAAATTTCGTTTTCACAAGTGCCAGACGTGTTGCTGAATTCTTAACAATAACACAAGAAAAGCAACAGGGACAAATGACAAAATATAACCTCAGACCTCAGCTCTGATCTGGAAATCAAAATGTTTTATCATGAATCTGCATGTGCCCAGCTCTGTGCGAGGCCTGCAGGGGATACAAATGGAAAAGGAGGATTCTAGGAGCTCCAGAAGGATGCTGTGGCATAAAGGTCTCTCTGTGCGTTTCTCATTGCTTGTTATAGATTTAGGGGGAAGGGGAGAGAAGGATTATCATATTACCTTCTCAATAATAGGAACTTGTTTAAAGTTCTACGCTTCCGTTAAGAATGACCTCAAGCATTCAACCACATGGATTCAAATCCCAGCACTGCTACTTGCTAGCGACATGACTTTCAGTTACTGACTTAGACACCCTGTTCCTCAGTTTCCTCATCTGTAAAAAGAGAGATAATAATAGTAATGCCCACCTTATAGGTCATTATCATTATTCTATGTCCATCACAGCTCTTCTAGTACCAAGGACAGTATATTATTTTAAAAAAGGAGAACACCATCAGTTGTCACAACCACTCTGAATGAAGCTGAGCTTCAACTTTGGAACTCTGAACAGACCCTGTAGTTAAAATGGCTATTCGGTTTCTATTTCCAGCTATGGCAGGCTAGCCTGTAGCGAGAAAATCCCCTCATAAGAACAACCAGAAGAGCCAAACAAAAAAATTTTTTTAATGTCTTAAAACATTAAAGAGCCACCAAGGCAGCCAGGGCTTGAAGATCTCTGAAAGAAGGAAAACTCACTGAGATCAGCCTAAGAATCTACAGTCCCCACTGAGTCATCTGCTGACTCATATGCATAATGGGTACAGGACAGAGGAGCTGAGCAGAAAGTGGCTGTTAAAAAGCAGAAAAGGTGAGTAGAGGTTTTGGCATACTCACTGGGGAGAAACAAACAGTGAAGCTCAGGGCCACCAAAGTAACCAGCACTTGAGATGCCAAGATCTTGGAGGAAAAGAAAGTGCAGAGAAGTGATTTAAATAGAATTGTTTGCTTTTTTCCCTCCACATGGCTGCTGATTAGTAAGCACAACAGGCTAAAAGTTAAAAAGGCAGAACAAAAAGCGGCCGTTAGGGGACTGAGAAACTGAACAGAGCTAATGACAGTACACGGTGCTGGATAAATAAGCATTAGCATGCAGGGCCTACCAAAGCAGAGGGGCCTTGGTAAACACCTCCTGCTTTCAGCTGGAACTGCTGGGACGACATCCTAGAAATAAGGGTAAATAGATATAGACCAGCCTTTGTCAAGGTTTGAAACTCAGCCCCAAATCATCTCATTCCCTGATTGGTTTAAGGTGCTCTGCTTAAAATCTGCCTGCCTGCCAGAGTTAACATCACTGCGTTTATACAACTTTTTATACTCAATGTCTGGCATTCAATCAAAAATTACCAGGCAAATGAAGAGAGAGGGACAAGAGAAAAAAATACACAATAGAAACAGATGATCTAGATATTGGAATTATCAGCCACAAAATGTAAAATAACTATGATTAGCATGTTCAAGTAAATAGATGACAAGATGGATACTTTCATCAGAAAACTGAAATCTATATATATATATAAAGCTAGCTCATACAGCTCAATAACAAAAAAACAAACAACTTAATCAAAAATGGGCAGAAGACCTAAATAGACATTTCTCCAAAGAAGACATACAGATGGCCAATAGGCAAATGCAAAGATGCTCAACATCGCTAATTATTAGAGAAATGCAAATCAAAACTACAAGGAGGTATCACCTTACACTGGCCAGAACAGCCATCATTTAAAAGTCCAAATGATAAAT
Source organism: Vicugna pacos (assembly GCF_048564905.1). Taxonomy (NCBI): domain Eukaryota; kingdom Metazoa; phylum Chordata; class Mammalia; order Artiodactyla; family Camelidae; genus Vicugna; species Vicugna pacos. The sequence goes on from NC_132987.1 coordinate 34,684,287, forward strand.
GCTAAAGAGGATGTAAAGGCAACCCTCCTACATTGTTGGTGGGAATGTAAATTGGTGCAGCCACTATAGAAAACAGTATGGATGTTCCTTGAAAAACTGAAAACAGACTTACCCTATGATCCAGCAGTCCCACTCCTGAGCATATATCCAGAGAAAACTCTAATTTGAAAAGATACTTACACTCTAATGTTCACAGCAGCACTATATACAATAGCCAAGATGTGGAAGCAACCTAAGTGTCCATCAACAGATGTTTGGATAAAGACGTGGTATATATATTTATACACTGGGATACTACTCAGCCATAAAACAGAATGAAATAATGCCATTTGCAGCAACATGGATGGGCCTAGAGATTATCATACTACATGAAGATCATATGATCTCTTATATCATATGATATCACTTATATGTGGAATCTAAAATATCATGTGATGGGGGAGGTTATAGCTGAGTGATAGAGTGCACGCTTAGCATGCACGAGGTCCTGGGTTCAATCCCCAGTACCTCCATTAAAAAATAACATTGATAAACCTAATTACTTCCCCCCAAAAAAATTTTTAAAAGCTTTTAAAAAAATTATATGATATCACTTACATGTGGAATCTAAAATATCATACAAATGAACTTGTTTACAAAACCGAAACAGACTCACAGACATAGAAAACAAACTTATGGTTACCAAGGGGGAAGGGGAGTAGGAGAGGGATAAATTAAGAATTTGGGATTAGCAGATACAAACTACTATGTATAAAATAAACAATAAGGTCCTACTGTATAGCACAGGGAACTATGTTCAATGTCCTGTAATAAACCATAATGGAAAAGAATATGAAAAAGAATATATATACATATCAATAACTGAATCATTTTGCTGTATACCAGAAGCTAACACAACACTGTAAATCAAGTATACATCAAAAAAAAAAGCTAAGTGTAAATTCCAAAACTGCAAAATAATGAATTTAACAACAGTTTGGAAAGATGAAGAACGCATTAGCAGGGGAGGGTATAGCTCAGCGGTAGAGCGTATGCTTAGCATGGATGAGGTCCTAGGTTCAATCCTCAGTACCTTCACTGACCAAAAAAAAAAAATTGTAAAATAAGAATGCATTAGTGACCTGGAAGATCAGTTGGCAGAACATATCCAGATAGAAGCATCCACATCAAAAACAAAAAAGGTGGAAAATAGCATGAAAAACATGTAGGACATTGTGAAAAGGTCAAACATATGTGTAACTCGAGTTCCAGAAGGGCTCCCCAGGGAAGCTGAGTTGGGAGCAATAGGAGCAATATTTGAAAAGTTAGTGACTGAGAATTTTTCAAAACTGATTTAAAGGGATCAGGTTATATATTCAAGAAGTACACAAACCTCAGGCAGTATAAACACAGAGAAAAACACACCTAGGAATGTCATAACCAAATTGCTGGGAAAACAAAACGAAACGAAACGAAAATCGTAAGAGCAGACAGACTATCTTCCCAAATCACCTTCAAAGGAGCAACGGAAACCAGAAGACACTGGAGTAACAGCTTCAAAGTGCTGAAGGAAAATAACTGCCAAGCAAAAATGTATTTCAAAAATTGAGCCAAAATAAAGACATTTAAGATGAATGAAAGGTGAGAGAACCAGCTGCCAGCTGACCTGTGCTTAAAAAAAAAGTCTAAATGAAAGTTCTCTGGGCAGAAGGAACTTTCTCTCTGATAGAAGATCATGTAAATGTGGAGGGAGGGAAAACACTGGAAACTGAACAGAAATAAATAATGACTATATAATACCATCAAAATGGCTGTTTGGGGACTTCAGCTAGCACTAGTACCAGCTTTCAGGTCGTGTATGTTGAGAAATTTTCATTCTCTTTTGAGAAGAAAAAGAGGATCCTCTTAACTAGGACTATTCTGTTTCCTTCCACATGAGGGGCCATCCAGCATCACGACACTAGCCCCAACCCTGCTCCCCACTGAAGCACATGGCATGTGACGGGCCTTTGAGGGATTATTCAAAGCCGTATTGGTCACTGTTTAGAAACCAGTGCCACAAAAGGACACCAGCAACATGCTGAGGGCAATGCCTCTGTGTTACAGGGCTCCTCCCGCTGTCTCGCTGTGGGTACACTATCCCAGTAAATTGTCCCAACAACCCCACCAACTGGCTGTTTTTCTCCTTATTTTATAGGAGTTCAGAGAAGTCAATGAAAGTGCCTCAAATTCCTCAGTTAGAAAGTGACGGGGGAGTTTAACCCAGTAAGTACTGCAAAGCCCATGGTCTTTCGCCTCTGCCAGGCCAGAGGCCGGCAAGGCTCCAGCCAGGGAAATAACGTTAAGTGCACAACAGAATTAGAAGATCTAAATGTGCACGGCACACATGTAGCATATTCTTCAGAACAGTAGAAGATGGAACAGTGGATGGATAGAATCAGCCACAAACGCCCCGTCTCAGCCGTAGAGAGTTAATCCACTCACAGATTGAAGTTTGTATAGTAAATTCCCCAAAAATGCTGCAACTTAGAGGAAATTCCCTGTTCAAGAGCTGTCACAATGAGCCAGCAGCTCTCTTCGCCTGCTATAGGTGATCTTTGAAAATGCAAATAAAACAACATGAAACAAAAATAAAGCTGGGGGGGAGGGTATAGCTCAGTGGTAAAGCACATGCTTAACATCCACGAAGTCATCGGTTCGATCTCCAGTATCTCCATTAAAAAATAATAATAACAATAAGTAAATAAACCTAATTACCCCCTAAAAAAAAAACCCAAAACAAAAATAAATAAATAAATAAAGCTGCAATATATTTGCATGTTAAATCATTCAAATACTACAGAGGGTATTCACTAAAAAGCAGGTTTTCCCCCTACTTCAAAGATTCAATCTCCTCCTCTAGAGGAAATAGTCATTGATTTTCTATGCTCTTATGACTGTAGACCTATACTGTGTGTGTGTGTGTGTGTGTGTGTATCTGTATGTGTATATATGTGTATATATATGTATGTACTTTTTCCTTACACAAATGGAAGCAAGTTATATACACTGGTCTGAACCTTGACATTTCACATATTGAAGATTGTTCCTATCACACATATAAATCAAACTCAGTCTTTTTAATAGCTACATTGAAAAGTCCATTGAAAAGCTGAATCATGTTTTACTGAAACAATTCCCTATTAACGGACATTTAGAGTGTTTCAAGTCTTCTGATATTAAAAATGATACTTTTAATGGAAATCAGTCTTTATGCATATGTACAAATAGTTCACAGGCAAATTCTTGGAAGTGGAATTGCTTAGCAAAAGTATATGTATTTTTTATTTTAATAGCTATTGCCAACTGACCCTTCAAATAGACTGCACTAGATTACACTCTCTCCAACAGACTATGGCAACCTATTTCCACATACCCATAAATCATCAAATTTTTAGTTCTCCGAATTATAGGTTAAAAATCATATCTAGTCATTTTAATTCGCATTTCTTTAATTTTGAGTGCAGCTATTTTTCATATGTTTGTAAATAATTTGTATTTTTCTTTTTTTAAGCTGTCTATTCTTATCCTTTACCCATTTTTCATTGGATTGTTGGCTTTTTTCTTATTAATATTCATATTTATATACTAAGGAGATTAGCTTTTGGTCCATCATATGCTGTTGCAAATGTTTTTTGCTAGGTTATCATTTATCTTTAAATGTTATTTATGGCTTCTTTTTCTTGCAGAGATGTTTGTTCTTTATATAGTCAAATTCATCATTTTTTCCTTTTTAGTGTCTAAGCACCAGGTGACCTCATCATGGATGAGGCTACAATGCCTAGGAGCTGTATCATTTTTGTTTGTTTGTTAAACTATCTCAAGATGTAGAAAATCTGGCAAAAATATTCATAAAAATCTTTATTCTGGGGCACCAATAAGCAATAACAACATCTTTCCTGGAATTCTGTCTTGAAGACCATTGTTAATATTTTTGAGGTTCTTCAAGACAGCATGATAACATATGGACGTTGCCTCTAGAAATGGTGCTGTGAATGTTTAGGACTCCCCTTCCCCCTTCGTTGGGAAGTGGCTACTTAACATTTAAAAGAGTGCAAAGAGGCAGCTGTGGAATAAACTAGCAAGTGTGCTCCTTGACTCAAAAATAATAACCACACCTCTTCTTGTATAGTGATATCTCATAGTGATGACATTCTACCACTCAAATGAAATATTTATCTGGTGATTATACAATCTGATTTGCATGAAAATGCTAGACAACCAGGGATTACTGTCTCCATTTTGCAGATATGAAAATTAGGAGAGGCAGCGGCTTGTCCAAGCTCACACAGCTACCCATCAGCAGAGGGGGCTAGGACTTGGGGCATTTGATCGTAGATAAAAAGTTACTTAAGACTCTATAGTCATCTTTCTGGCTCAGCTCACTATTTTTCTTCCTGTTACTGAAACACTTCACCACCCGAGTAGAAACTGCGCCATGGAACCAGCCTCACAAGCATGTCGTGCTTAGGTTAGTGCATGCAAAAAGGAACGTAAGGCTCTGTTTCTTCCCCTGATAGCACCTTTTGGGAGCAGAGCTGTACTGGATCCACACCATCAGACGGCATGAGAGCACCAGCTGATTTGTGCTCAAGTTCACTGGCCCTTATAGAACAGAACTGCAGGAAAACTGACCACAGAGTTCTCTCTATGTTATGAAAGACCCTCGTATTTGCAGTACCTCCCTACAGATTCACATTTACAGTTTCAACTGATCACAAGCCTCTGCGGGATCTCACTTCGTCCAAGGATGGGCTGCCATTCTAAATTATGGCACCAAAGGTACAGTCCCAAGTCTTTTGTTCGGAGCCTATGGCTATGAACTGGTCTGCTCACCAAGAAGAATAATGATGAAAGAAGGTGTCCTGAGCTATTGCTGCTATTTGGTACTATTGCAGGTATCCAGCACTACTGATAATTTTGACAGTATAACTTCTTGTCATTGGTGGGAGGGAGGAGCCATCCTGTATAGAATGGTTAGCAGCACGTGGCATGATTTCTCTACCCACCCGATGTCAGTAGCAACCCCCTTCCCCCATTATGACAACAAAAAATGTCTCCAGACATTGTCAAATGTCCCCTGGGAACAAGATCACCTTCAGCTGAGAGGCCTGATACAGGGTCTTAATACATTCTGCCAAATTCCTGAAAAGAACTTTGACTTTTGATTTCAAGTGATGGAACTATTATGTGAGATCTCAGATTGGCTCATTGCTCAAAATGAATGGAAAATAAATGACTAATAGAAAGACTCTCTGAATGTACCAAATTACAATTAAAGTTTGCAAACAACTATCTTGAGCTATCTGCTTAGAAAAAGTGTCTTTACTTATCAACTCTTTGGGCAGAGTAAGGATATCAGATGAAGAGGATTAAGTTGGTCATGGCCCTTCCAAGGGAGAAAGCTCAGCTGTGGTAAACTTGACTTCATTCTAACTTTAAGCACATTTAACTCCATCCTAAACCCCTATGGCAACAACATAGCTCAGCACCTGTCATTCTTTCACACAATCTGCTAGACGCAGTTGTTTCTGACAATGCACTGGTCTTCATTTCCCATGGTGTAATCCACAGGCCACAGCCTTGGAAGGAGCCTTAGATCTAGATCAACCATTTGCTCTCATTTTACACACACCTGAAAATCCCTGTGGTGGCTGCCTCATCACCCTTGAGCAGATGATGCTGCCAAAAACGGAGAGAGCTTGAATCAGACGAGAGGCTAACACAGCTTTCTCCTAATTGGCTTCATCACTCCATTTTCAGTAGAGGTTGGCCCTGTCGAGTGTTCATGGTAGCATCTCAAGGCTCACAATGATCTCATCCATTCCAAATCAGATAGGGACCCAGAGGAAGTACCCACTCATAACTCCTGTATCCCAAAAGGCTCATCCCTACCCAAGACTAGTACATCTGCACAGAGGTCCCATGAAGTCCTGGGACCTTAGTGCAGTCTGACCCATCAGAGGCTCTGAGTGGGTGACCAAAAACACCGCTCCCTTTCACACATGTCCAGGGTGACTAACACTCGTGGTAGAAATGAGTGAACTGAAAAGTCCCACAGGAACCTCAAACCCAACACGTCCAAAATGGAACTTCTCAGCATCTCCTCCAAACTCACTCTCCTCTTACAGTAGTAACCCCTGTACAGGTTAGTGAACAACCTCCATCCAGCCATTCTCAGCACCTTCCTGCCCCTCACACCTGAGGAGTTACCAAGCCTTGGCCCCTCCCCATCCTGAGGCTCCCTCTTGTCCACCCTCGGGTCTCCATCCTGAACGGGGCCATGGAAATGCCTTCCTGCTTCTGACCCCTGGGATCCATCCTCCATACTGCTGCTGAAAAATCTCTTTATCATACAAATCTAACCATATCTCCTGCCTAAAACCTAGAAGGCGCCCCACCGCCCTCAGCAGAATGTACACTCCTTAGCATGGAATCCAGTCCCCTCAAGGCTCAGCCCCATCACCCTCTCCCACCTCACACCCGGATAGCATGACCCATAGATGGCCACCCCCCTTTACCTTCCCTGACTGTGCTTCTGATCTCTGTTCCTCCAACCTAGGACCCGCACCCCATCCTACTGGAAGCAGTCTAATGCCCACTCACCCTTCGGCACTCAGGTCGCAGTCCCCCTGCTTCATTGGGATCCTTTGCTGCTTCCTCACCCCCATCGCTCCTGCTGAGGTGTCCTCTCTCTGGCTTCTCCTCCCAGGACCCTGTGCAACCATTGCGCTAAATTGTAACGATTCTCTCCTGGACATTGTAGGAAACTGGATTCTCTAAGAGAGTTGTTACTGCATAGCCAGTCTGGTTTCATGTCTTTTCATCTTTGAGATGGTACCCGTGAACAAAGCACACTGAGTCAGATTTGGTGTGGGAGTGCCCCAGCGTGACCTGTTCACTGCTGAATGCCCAGCACCTGGCACACTGTCGGCCTGGCGAACCGTGGATCATCTGAATAAATAAATGCTGAATGAATGATTTCCTCACCCCCATCCAGAACGAGGCGGGAGTCACAATCAGGGCACATCCTGGATATAGATGGAGAGGGCGTGCCAATGCTCGGCGCTCCCGGGAGAGGGCGCTGCAGGGCGGCGGGGCGGGATAGCTGGGGGCGGGGGGCGTCCGAGGATGGAGGGCAAAGTGTCGGGCTTGCCCGGGGACCCTGCGCCGCGACTTTGCGCGAAATTTTACTTTCGTTTTGGGCCAGGCAGGAGGCGGCGGGGCCGTCCCGGAACGACTGCGGCCGGGCGCCCATAGAGTTAATCCGAAAGCGCCGCAAGCCCCGCGGGCCAGACTCCACGTGTCACCGAGAAGCTGATGTAGAGAGAGACAGAGAGAAAGAAAGCAAGAGACCAGAGTCCCGGGAAAGTCCTGCCGCGCCTCAGGCAATTATAAAAATGTGACCCTCTGGGTCAGCCTCCCAACCACAGCCCTCACCTGCGGCGTCCGTCCGTCTGCGTCCGACTGCCAGCTCGGTGTCCCCGCAGCGCCGCTCAGCATGTGCCCACCGCGCAGTGAGTAACAGCCCGAGACTCGCGCTCGGCGCTCGGGTGGGGAGGGGCGGGGAAGAGGAGGCAGAAACTTGGGGCCGGCTGTGCGGAGACTGGAAGAGGGTCGGCAATCTCGTGCAGAGGAGAAGGAAACGGGGAAGGACTGCGTGCTGACCATGCGCTCCACAGGACGTTGTCTCTTTTAATCTTGAAATTGCGCCGTGAGTTAAGTATTTTGCCCACTTCACAGATGAGAAGCTGAGGTCTGCTCAGATGTTTTCTTGCCCAGGGTCCCTCAGCTCCAGTTCTAAAAGGGTAGATCCTAGCCGGCTTCAAAATGAGGCTGTCTCCAAAACACGGGGTGGTGAGTCTGGGCCATTCGCTTCACCCCTGGCCTCAGTTTCCCACCTCTTGAAATGGAGACTTTTTCTGGGTGAACTCTGTCCAACACCCTTGTCCGAACCCACAAGGAAGCCGTCACAGTGAGTTGGCTTCCACTCCTAGAACAGAGCGCTGCCCTCCAAGAACCTGATTCATCTCTCAGATGTTGAAGGAGGTTGGAAAGGGGTGGAGGGATTTTGGTGCCCAGAAGTGGATGAGTGGAAATGGCCAGAACAGATGGAAGGTAGAGGCAGACCAGTTCAGCCTGCCGCTTGATTCCCTTCCAGGCCTCTTCCTCATGGCCACCCTGGTCTTCCTAAATCACCTGGACCACCTCAGTTTGGCCAGGAGCCTCCCCACAACCACAGCGGGCCCAGGAATGTTCCAGTGCCTCAGCCACTCCCAAAACCTGCTCAGGGCCGTCAGCGACACACTTCAGAAGGTGAGCTTTTCAACATCTTTGCTCCCACTTTGCAGCCTCTCTGGTGAAGGGGCATCTCCGAACCCCTGGTCGCCTGAAGAAACCGCCGGCAAATTGTGGAAGTTAATCAGGAGCTGTCAAGAGAGGAACAGGGAACTTTACAAATGGTCCAACTATTAGCTAAAGCGTCTCAATGAAATTGTGTCTCCAGAGAAGGCAGGGGTGGTAATAAATTATAATAACATTCATTTTGGCTGTGTCTACGCAGAGGAAAGTGGATATTTACAGTGTTCCCTGTAGCCTGCCAACTCAGATGGAATTGTGTCAGGCCCACACTGTTTCTCTGACACACTTATCAATTCAGGAAACTGTTATTAGGGGCGGCCTCTGTGCTCAGGGGCTACAGAGATGAATTAGCCTTGCCCCTCACACTCCTGGCCAGCCTTCAGTCTGGTGACTCAGTTCGTTGTTGGAGCAACACATTTCAGAAAACTTGTGATCGGTGCATGGCCAGGCTTCATTCTCTAGGGAGAGAGTTTTCTAATTTTATTTACAGCTTCAGCCATTTTTTTAGCTTTCATATTTTAATGCAAAAAATTTTTTTTGCCTTTTAAAAGCACTCCAACATCTCTTGCTTTTGCTGCAATTGCCAAAGACTGATGTTTGAAAAGATGTCCTTTTGCCTTCCTGCTTCCTAGTAAATCTTTCTAGAATACTTCTATCTTGTTGCTTTATGAATATCTTAAAGTAAGCTCAGTGCCATGAGTCCTTCTTAAAGAACTTTTTTCCCCCTTCTAATCTTTCATAATGGGCTGCCAGTTGCTCCTTCAGTTCAATCAATCTTAATTAAAAAGGCAGCTCACCAACTGGAAACTGCAGAGATAAACGCTTTGATTCCTGAAGAAAGGTTCAAGATGGATACAATCTAGCAGCTCCGATTTACGTAGATGCTTTAAGTGAAAAAGCTGACTCTTCTACTCCCAGATGCAGCACCAAAGGTCAAAAGATTGCAGAACTCAATTTGATTTTTTAAAAATTTGATTCGTGTGTCAGATGTGCCAGAACACATCAGCTGGCTGCTGCACAGAAAACAGACGTAGCAAATGCATGAGATTCGCAGGCCAGATCCAGCCCACAGATCTGTAGAGTTTGGTCCATGTCGTTTGTATTTCATTTTGATGTTTGAGTTGGATGCCATTGAAAAAAATAGACCTTTCATATAAGAATCCAGTTTTCCAGCTTCTCTTGAAAAGACCTGAAGAACTATAACAGCGGGCCTAAATTTCCAAGTCTAACTTTTTACAACCTGCTCAGGATAGTGGCTGCCTCGGTCTGCTAAAACCCCTCCAGAAACAGTGTATTCATTTTCTATCATTGTTGTAACAAGTGACTACAAACTAAGTGACTTTAAACCACACAAATGTATTATCTTACAGCCTTGGAGGCCAAAAATCCAAAATGTGTCTCACTGGGCTAAAATCAAGGTGTCAGCAGAGCTGTATCCCTTTCTGGAGGCTGTAGGGGACAATTCATTTTCTTGCCTCCTCCAGCTTGTAGAGGGGGCCCCTTCCATCTTCAAAGCCAACAGATGAGTCTTGTGCTGCATCACTCAGACCTTAACTCTACTGCCCCCCCCCTTCCACTTATAAGGACCGAGTGATTACACTGGACCCACCCAGATACTCCCAGATAACCTCTTTATTTTAAAGTCAGCTGGTCAGCAACCTTAATTTCATCAGCGACCTGAATTCCCCTTTGCCCTGTAATGTAATGGACCCCCAGGTTCCAGGGATGGGCGGTGGCTGTCTTTGGGTGGGGGCGCTGTTCTGCCTGCCACACACGGGGATCTGACCGCTTGTTCCCCAGCATGTTCTGTACTCTCAAGCCTTGACTCATGGCTTCCCTCTGCCTGAAATTCCCCCTCCTGCCTGTCAACATTCTAATCCTGTGGATGCAGATATCCCATCTCTGGGGACGCCCTTGCCTCCTTCTCCACCACCTTCTCAGAGCCCTCTGACCCTTCTCAGCCCCCCTCACCTGCCAGCTTGTCTCCTAGTCACTTGGGTGCTTGGCTGTCTCCACTGCTGAACTTGGAATCCTGGGGACGCATAACATCATCTCCTTCCTTGTCACATTCCTTAGTACCCAGCGTAGTGCCTGGCACACATCAGGCTTCTTGAATGGAAAAATGGTCTTGATCTTCAGTCAAAAAGTCATCAACTTCTTAAGAGAAATTTCTTAATTATATTCAACAATGCTTTCCAACATGCTTGTAAGACAATTATCTCTGTGTGTGTTTGTGTGTCTGCTGCACATTAAATCTCCACCTGTCTTTAGGGTTGCCTGTTTGTTATAGCCATCAAGTAGTGGCCTTAACAGTCCCCCTGCAGAAATTATACTTGAAGAAGGTATTCATAAAACACAGGCGCTTTGGCAAAAGGAAAACAACAGTTTTCACCAGAAGCAAGTGCCACCGCGTGGTGTAGATGCTGGTTAGCACAGCCTGTTGAAATGATTTATAGTGTTTACATAATGGAAAAACATTGTCCACAGAAACATGTCCTAAACAAAAGGAGAGGAGGGAGGGAGGCAGGGAGGGAGAGAGACTGTAAATGACCTGTTGTCTGATGAAAACCCTGAATTTCCTACAAGTCAGAGATGGAGTCAAGGGCAGCGGGCACTCTGGCGCCCCCCCCCTCATGGGGAGCCGGATGCCATATTAACTGTTACCATAAACTGGGTTTCTCTTTATGTTTCACAGGCCAGACAAACCCTAGAATTTTACTCTTGCACTTCTGAAGAGATTGACCATGAAGATATCACCAAAGATAAAACCAGCACAGTGGAGGCCTGCTTACCACTGGAATTAGCCACGGTATAAAGGATTTTCCTCCCAAAGCTTGTAATACAGTTAAGAGCTGTGCATCAGACCTCATCTTCTTCTGAAACTGTGCATGCTTCTGGGGTCCATCATCATGGGACTTTAACAGGTCCCACAGCAGAAGTTTGATTTGAAAAAAATAAATGTATACAAAAAACAGATGTGGGGGGAGGGTATAGCTCAGTGGTATAGCACGTGCTTAGCATGCACGAGGTCCTGGGTTCAATCCCCAGCACCTCTATTAATAAATAAATAAATAAACCTTATTACTTCCCCTACCCGCCCCAAATAAATTAATTTAAAAAACAGGTGTGGTTTTCCAGAACAGTGTGAATATACTTACCAGTATTGACCTGTACTCTTAAAAATAGTTAAGATGGTAAATTTTACGTGTATTTTTTTACCAGGAGAAAAAAAATACATATGTTTGAGAAGAAAAGTCAGAAAAATTATATTAAGAGTTAATGTCTTTGATGTGTGATTTTCCTTCTCTAGAATGAGAGTTGCCTGGCTTCCAGGGAGACCTCTTTAATAACTGTAAGTAAAAACATTAAATAGGTTTCGGTTCACATTATGAATTCATGCCGTTGATATGTAATTATTTCTTTCTTCTAGCATGGGAGTTGCCTGGCTTCTGGAAAGACCTCTTTTATGACGGTAAGACATAAAACTCTTTCCTCAAAGGCAATGGTGGGGGAAGGAGGGGGTGGGGCACATTTTTGGCCCATCTCAATGGTTCTGTCCTCATTTTGTCATGTTACACAGACCCTGTGCCTTAGCAGCATCTATGAGGACTTAAAGATGTACCATATGGAGTTCCAGGCCATGAATGCAAAGCTTCTGATGGACCCTAAGAGGCAGATCTTTCTGGATCAGAACATGCTGGTAGCCATTGCTGAGCTGATGCAGGTAAGGCCTCTTCCCATCAATGAGAATGCCTTCCTGCTGAGGCAGCCAGCGGGGTCCCTGATGAAGGGGTATATAATCAGCCCTTCCGGGAGTGGGGGAGGCCTGAAATGCCCCCTTCTAAAGCCAGCTCCACTTTGGGGGAGACAGACTTGAGGGCGCCCCCTAGAGAGAGGGCAGCATGAGCCGGTCACATTAAGAAGAGTAGCCTCCTGTTTGTTGACCACGTGGTCTACACCAGGCTCTCAGCAAAGGTCTTCATACATTTCCTTATGTGGTCCCTGCAGCAACCACATGGGGTCTATACAAAGGAGGAAACCCACGCTTAGAGGGTTAGCGCCTTGTCTGAGGTCCCATAGCTTGTAAATGGTGGAGCCAGGATTTAAACCCCCATCAAAGGGATTCCACTACCCTCCTCTAAAGTCTGTAAAATGTGGATGTGAGGGGCTGGCATGCATGTCTGCAAACACTGCTAGAGAAAATAAGCGGGGCTAGTGCCTGGGTATGAGCCATCCTGAACCAAAATGTCCATGAAATCAAAGAATGGCCTATCACCTCCACGATGTTACTCATAGACAAGAACTTGCTTTGTAATTTTCTGAATCACAATAGCACATGATGCAAATATACCACATAGAAATAGTCACTTAAGGAAGAGCAGAGTAAGTACTATAGTGGCCAGAGCATGGGATAAAAATCTGGTGTCAAAAATTATTGTCTAAAAAGAAATTTATTTTTATTTCATTCACTTTTTATCATTGTTGCTCCAAATCTTGTTTGAAAGGCAGTGAACGTCATGTTAAGTATCAAAGAATGTCACCAGCTGGAGTTGTAGATGACATTTCATTTTCAGGACTGAGAGTGGAATCAGTTCTACCAGTAATCAGACAACTATGCCCAGACCATTTGCCCCTCAATTTCTTCCTCTTTAAAATGACTTTCTCCACCCTACCTTTCTTTTAGGCTTTTTGTGAGGAACAAGCAGAAGTACTAATCATTGTGCAAATATGGGGTCTTGCATTGTGTTATCAAAGTAAAGGGCTAAAGCTGGGAGACTTGTTGCCAGGTCACATGAATGGGTGTCTTTAGTCAACAGGTCTGATACTGACAGAGTTTCCAGTCAATAGCAATCCATCACCTTCCTGTTCTAAAAAGGTCGTAGCTTCTTAATGTGACATATAAAAATTAATTAGATACCACAGCAGATGTCATCTTAACAGAATCGTTCCTTTCTAAAATGCAACTCCCACTGATGATTTTCTAAATAGCTCTAAGGGTCTTTTCAGAGCTTGCAGAAGATACATGTGCTTGGATAATGAGTATTTCTTCTCTCAGGTTCTGCCTGGCCATCTGGCTGGGAGTAGATTTGTGCTGGGTTCAGGAGATGTAATGAGGGAGTGGGTTGCAGGCTCTGAGACATGTATTGGCTTCACCCATTTTTACGGATGAACGTTTTGATTTCGGAATACTGTCTATGTCACATGCGATGTTTATCCTCCTAGGCTCTGAATGTCAGCGGTGAGACTGTGCCGCAGAAACCCTCCCTGGAAGAACCGGATTTTTATAAGACCAAAGTCAAGCTCTGCATACTTCTTCACGCCTTCAGAATTCGTGCAGTGACCATCGACAGAATGATGAGCTATCTGAATTCTTCCTAGACATTGGAGGTCTCTCCCAGCCTTAGTCATTTTTATAAAAATCGGAACCACAGAAATGCTAAAGGGTGTGGGTTAAGATCTGGGGTGGGGGTGGCTGGACCTGGTCCCATTTAGGCTGGTGCAGGAGTTCTCATGCTTGTCTACATCGGTCAGCATCCCAAATGTGAAGGGTGTGACCGTTCTACCCCCGTAATTCCTTTGACCGAATATATTTCATATTTCCTAGGGGTAAGTTTTTATGAGCAAATTACTAAGAAGGGGAAATGTCCTCAAAGGGCATGTTTTTCTTTTTTTTTCCTTTAATAGAAGAACAAGAATTTATAAGCTATTTCAGTACCCAAGTGTTTGTAGGAAAAAAACCACTCTAAGCATAATTTATTTTAAAATATTTATTTATATAACTTTGTGTTCATAAAAGCATGTGAACTAACTTATATTTATTTATGTCATATTTATTAAAATATTTATTGTCAAGTGGATTTGAGATATACCTTATGTTGTTCTCAAAATAAAACGACTGAGTTAAAGTAATTCTCGTGTTTTTCTAATGTGATTGGAATACTTTGAGTGTTATAATACACGTTGTGGGAAAACTAAAAACTGATAAAATTTGAACAGAATCACCTTGGAAAGAATGCAGCAATATCCATACCCGTTTCCTAGTTCCTTTTATTTTTTAATTGTAGTTTTTTCTTCCTTTTTTTTTAATTTGGGGGAAGGTAATTAGGTTTATTTATTTATTTATTTAATGGAGATACTGGGGATTGAACCCAGGACCTTGTGCATGCTAAGCACACGCTCTATCACTGAGCTATACCCCACCCTTTTTCTAGTTCCTTCAATCTCATATTTTAAAGGGAGACTCGTAAGACTTAGACCTGCCTTAATACTGAGGCCACTGAATGAATTATTTTTTGAAAGTGCACTTTATTATTTTTGTTCAACATCTGAATCTAAAAGTAAAATCCATAAAAATGTTTTTCCTTATTAACCACAGCTCCATAACATACTGTGCATTAGACAAATACATAGTAAAATCTTCCAACTGGGAAAAACATCGTTAAGAGGCCTTCTAGTTAAATTATTCTAATTTTTGTGACCCTTTGGGCCCTCAGGGGGAAGTTGTTTCTCAATTACAATAAGAAAAACTCTATTTGCTTTAAATTGTGTAGAATTTCTGTGAACCACTTGGATAATTGCCTTGCTTTGGCTTAAGAGATGTGTTTTTAATGACCCAAATATTAAATTCCATCTTTTTAACTCTTGAAACCACATGAATTTTAAGAGTCACCTGACAGAATGCCATGTAATTTTACCGCTCTGATAATCACATTCCTCCTTAATACGAAAAAGCCATAAGGAATGAACTCTTCAGACTCCGTCCCACCCCGGCTTTCCTCATGTGACTCCTCTCCCACCAGCTCTCAGTCCTTCTGTGACCTGTAGGGGGCGGTGCATGTGATCAGGCCCTCATCCGTGTGGAAACCCTAGTTTTTCAGTCTCACCTAATTTGATGTACAATTCGACAGAAGCTGGAACCCCTCACATTCCTCCTTTTCTTTAGGGATTCCTGCCCAAGCTTGAATGACCAGCAAGTGATTCAGACAGGAGCTTGTTGCCCTGAAGCATCAGGTTCAGGGTGAGAAATGCTTGATGGCTTGATGGGGCTGGGCTGCAGAGTTGCCACCACCCCCTCCCCGTGGATGGCACTTGTCTGTTGTCTGTGCCCAACAAGGAGAGGCAAGCCGACCGTCTAGGCTGTGGCCTGGGTTGATACAAAGGAAAGCAGGCGTCACTTTGGTTCTAGAAATTACCATGACATGTGCTGCAAAAACATGACTGGCCCAAGAAACAGCTTCACAACTAATCCCTTTCTTCACTACAAGGTCAGTTTTCCATTATTTTCTTTTCAGCCTGGGTCTGCAATTTCCATCTTGTGTGACATGACTACCTTGTTTTGACCTCTTCCTACCTGTTTCTTCCTCTAAGAGGTAAAGATAATACTAGACCCTGTCTCAAAGGCTCAGCACAAGTTTAAATGGAATAGTCCTGCAAAGCATCAGCATTGCACTGGGCACACAGAATGTACACGATAAACATGAGCAGTTTTTGAACATTATTAGCCTTTGGGTTTGGTGACCAGGACAAATTGGTTGAAACTTCTTTGCTATTTTCTTATCCGTGAAATACAGAAAACTGTAGCCCCTATTTCACAGTGCTGTTGTGAGGATTAAATGACAGGGCATCTAGTCAATGCTCAACAGCACTTTCTTTTAATTGTTACATTGTTTGCTTGAAGACCTCAGTGACGCCCTGTCCCTCCACGGCACTCAGCACATTGTGTGTTTTCAGCAGAGGAGGCCATCTGGTGTAAGACATGATGGCAAAAGGCAGGGCCCACACTCCTGGGCATATATCCAGAGGACACTCTGAATCAAAAAGATACATGCATCCCAATGTTCATAGCCGCACTATTTACAATAGCCAAGACATGGAAGCAACCTGCGTCCATTGACAGATGACTGGATAAAGAAGTTGTGGTATATTTATACACTAGAATACTACTTAGCTATAAAAAAGAATACAATAATGCCATTTGCAGCAACATGGATGGACTGGGAGAAACCATGGAGATTGTTATTCGAAGTGAAGTAAGCCAGAAAGAGAAAGAAAAATACCATACGATACCACTTATATGTGGAATCTAAGGGAAAAAAAAGACATAAATGAACTTATTTACAAAACAGAAACAGACTCACAGACATAAAAAACAAACTTATTGTTACCAAGGGGAAAGGGGGTGGGAAGGGATAAATTGGGAGTTCGAGATTTGCAGATACTAACTACTATATACAAAATAGATAAACAAGTTTCTACTGTACAGCACAGGGAACTATATTCAATATCTTGTTGTAACCTATGATGAAAAAGAATATGAAAACAAATATATGCATGTATATGTATGACTGAAGTATTGTGCTGTACACCAGAAATTGACACAACATTGTAAACTGACTAGACTTCAATTAAAAAAATAAAAGCAGGGTCCTGTCTTCACAGAACAGAGAGTGGGAGCAAACTAAGTAAGTAGTAAGACTGAGGTCCCCCTAAAAATAGCTCCCAGTGCTAGCCTACTAGAGGCATTTGATAACAAATTACTTTTTAAAAAAGGAAATAAACAGTGAAAGTATTTCCCACACCTAAGAGTGACTGAATCAGAGAATTGACATGAAAAGCAGCAGCCCGTTTCCACACTAAGGGCCCAGAGCTTGGGGGAAAAGGGACAGTTCTGGGGAGTGGTCTCGGGGTATTGGACAACTCAGGAGAGGCACACGGGCCTCCGACATCCTAAGGAGGAAAGAAAACATGGAAACAAAAAGGGAGAAAACCGTCTTTGTCTGAGACCAGCACGGGCAGAAGCTGGAAGTCCCCTTGGCCATTTCACCCTGGGCCATGCAGTTGTTGTCCTTGTTTGAGGACAGTTGTTCCAGCTAGCACAATTTTGGCTTCCTAATTTAAGGCAAAGCGCATTACAATATTGCCATAGACTGAACGTTTGTGTTCCCCTAAAATGCATGTGTTGAAGCCCTGATCCCCAGTGGGATGGTATTAGATAGGGCCTTTGGGAGGTTAGGTCCTAAGTGTAGAGCCTTCATAATGGGATTAGCGGCCTCATATAAGCAGAAATTTGGCGAGATCTTCCCCCAACCCCCATGGGAGGACACAGTGACAAGGTGGCCTGCTGCAAACCAGGAAGAGAGCCCTCACCAGACACCAAACCCGCCGGCGCCCTGATCTGAGGCTTCCCAGCCTCCAGAACTGTGAGAGACCCACGTCTGCTGTTTAAGCAGCCAGTCCACGGTATTTTGTTGTCACAAATGGAGCTGAGAATTCTGTCTTAAATGAAAGGGGAAAAAAAACCAACCACAATTTTCAAACATTGAGTTGTATCAACTTTTTGGTTGCGATGTATTTGGTAAGAATGAGTCAAAAGCTTTATTTACACACATGTACCTTTGAGTATGATATTAAAATTATGAGTGTAAATTGAGACATGAATGTAACATCAAAGATAATACACTCACGTAACCTGTTTTAGACGCGACAGGAGCGAATGCTTACTCCCCGCTTACCAACGGCTGTGCACGTTTCTACAACTGTTTACCACAAATGCACAGAATCCTCCCAACAACTCTTCCCCTTTTTATAGAGGAAACAAGAAACCGTATAAGCTTGCACAATAAAGTGATAGACGATTTGAACCCAGGTGCCCTGCTTCCGGCCCGTGCACGCAACCACGGTACAATTTCACCTCTCGTGCTAAGGTCACAGCGAGTCAAGGGTCACTTTCGTCATCACCCTGCAAACAGCGTCACAGTTCTTTCTGCTCCCCCTCTCCCCCACACTCCCTTGTGAGAGCCTCAAATATAGGAAAAACCATGTTGCCCGTGTATGTGTGTTCTCAGGCCCTGGCACTCAAAAGTGGTAGAGAGGGAAAGGCAAATCTTCATGGGTTCCCATGTTTCTCATTTCTTTCCCTACTCCAGGAAAAATAAAAAAGTCTTTAGTATTTAAAAATCAAATTTTCCCAATTACCAAAAAAAGTTAACTGTAAAATGCACATGCTTGCTTGGCCAAAAACAATTACACATACTTAGAACAGAGGCAAATCCAAAATTCGTAAGCCTATTTTGTTTGGTTTTTGGCTTAAAACAAAGGTTAATTTCTTTATTTTTTTCAATTTTTAAATTGAAGTATAGTTGATTTACAATGTTGTGTTAGTTTCAGGTGTGCAGCAAAGTGATTCAGTTATACTTTTTTTCAGATTCTTTTCCATTATAGGTTATTACAAGATGTTGAATATAGTTCTTTGTGCTATACAGTAGGTCCCTGTTTATCTATTTTTTAAAATTTTTGTGGGGGATAGGTAATTAAAGTTCTATATTTATTTATTTTAATGGCAGCACCAGGGACTGAACCCGGATCTCATGCACGCTAAGCACGCGCCCTACTGCTGAGCTATACCCAACTCCACCTCCCATTTTACATATAGTAGTGTGTATCTGTTCATCCCAGACTCCTAATTTATCCCTTCGCCTGCCTTCCCAAAGGTTTATTTCTTGCTCAAGGCACGTGCCCCTTGCGATCAGGTGGGGGCCCTGCAGTCACTGTCCTCCTCCGGAAGCCAGGCTCAGGGAGCACCGACTGTCAGCTGGCTGTCCTCACTGCCGAGGGCAAGCAGCACTGCAAGGCCTCCGCAAGCCTGCTGATTTAAACAGTTTGCATATTTGTGCTTTGGGATGATGTGATCCTTCAGAAGCATTGTACCATCAAAACGCACCACACTGGTGAACTGGAAAGAGGTTTACTTCCCAGGGCAGATGTCCTAGAAGAAAACTCCTGGACAGTAGCTCCAAGAGACCCAAGCGGTCGTTTCACCGGCTGGTTCCCACACTGCCCCTGACAGGAGCAGGTCAGGGGTCCAGCAGGCGCCCCGATAACCCATTAGCCCTCAGAAACCCTTGACCAGAGCAGCTCCACTGCTGAACGCTCTACCAATGCAGGTTCCAGGTGAGATTTCCTTTCACAAAAGGCTCCCACAGTTAAGGCAAAAACTGAACTCCCCCGAGCCCCCACGGCACTTAAGTTTTTACAAGTAAAAAAACCATCTGTTAGACTTCCCAATTTGCTATAAAGGCAAAGATCACCCTCCCCTCTTCTAAAGATCAAACTAGGAATGACATCATGATTGGAATAAACTGGATCTAAATGCACTGGCGGCTCCAGGCTGGCCCTCCCCGTCAGAAAGCAGGAAGAAGCCTGCACTCAGAATTCAACCCCGGGGCCTCTGTTTTCGTATCAGGAGCCACAGGGCGATTGTCAGAAATGCTCAAACCCTGGTACGTGGGCTGGAAAAGGCGCAATCCCAGCAGTGAGACCCGGGCTACCCGGGCGGGGGGGATCCCACCCATCAGCAAGCACTGCACTGCTTCTCCCCAGAAGGGACTTCCAGCGACGGTGACGGCCCGGGCCGACTGCTGACAACCACTGTCTTCATGAGGACACGCTTACCAATCAGCAAATAGTGTGGCCTCTTCATAAAAAGGAGTGAAAACACACTTCCACATGACAAAGCAGGGGAGAAAGCTCGTCCCCCAAAGCATTTCAAAACAGTAACAAAATGTGTCCCAAACGTGCAGGAAAATCCCGCTACGGAGACGCTTTGGGTAAGCAACTAATAGGAATCCATCTGGTTTTAAATAAAAACGTACCTTCCCATAACCAGCAGGAGGAAAGTCTAAATCGTTCCTAGAGCGAGAAGGGTTCCCCTGTGTCTGTGCCAACTCCCAGGTTAGTCTGCCCGGGTTTACATGCGCTCAGCCTCAGTCCAAGAACCAGAGGACTGGGAGCAAAACTAACTCACGCCCAGACAGCCAAGGTAAGAGCAATCAAAGGATATGACGCTTTAAAAGTAATTTGTAAGTAAATAATAATAAAAAGAAATCACATGAGCACTGTACAGATGCGGATTTATTGTTCTTCCCTTTACCCACAGTAGGAAAAAGGTTGAAAATTGTTAGGAACCCACTTTATATCAAAGCACCTCTGAAACTATGCTTTTCTTTGGGAAACAACTTATAAAAAATAATAAACATTTAAAAATTTCAAAGTCCTTTAAGTATTTTACACTTCTAAGTGTTAAAAGTCTGTTTCCTAAAATACAGAACAATAAGAAAAAAAAAAAAACTCATGAAGTGACACTGATTTGAATTCCACAGGATCCCTGACAATTAGAAATACATTCTTCCCTATAAAGTGAATTTGTTCTTCACAGGCGAAGCTATAAAGTACATTTCTCTGATTAATTCATTGAGATTTCATTTACTCTCCAGCTAATGTCTACAGAAGACTAATGGTAATTTATAGTTTCCTCAAATAAGTTAACAAAACATAGCCAAGATGTTAATCACCACATGCATGATTCTGGGAGAGTGACAATGTCTATACATACACAAAAAAAGAAATTTTACCCATTAACAAGAGCCAATGTGGCCCATTATTCCCTGGGACAAGTCCTCTTTAAGAAGAGATGAGAGTTTTCCCTTGGTCCCGGCTAAGGCTCTTTCTGAATGGCATTTCCACACCCCTACCCTCCCCAAAATAAATGATCCAGGGTCAAAGTCAAAAAATGCAGTGTCCAGCCCGGTGATTTCAGAAGGCTGATGAAACTTGCAGGGACTCTGATGATGGATCCAGAACTTCCCCAGTGAGATGAGGCCATCACTCCGAGCGTTTGCACCAACACTGATGGGGAGAGGATTACACTCCTTTCTAATCACTCTAGGACTCCGTAATGTGATTGGTTTCATGGTTCAACAGACCACTAGCGAGACTGGTTAGTACTGTGAGATACAGAAATCACTTCCCACATAAAAAGACATACTGCACCGGCAGCACGTGAGTGTCTGTCTGCGTGGGCGCCAGAAGCATAGGAACCTCTCTCGTTATTATGTCATTATGAAAAAAGCTAAACTAAATTGGTGCAATTTAAGTACTCCACTACTTAATTGCTAAAAATGTTTCAAACACTTGATATGAGTTTCATAGTTCACGGACTACAAAAGGAAAATTACCACATTTCTCACCTGACTGAGTTGAGTCATTTTAAGCACCCTTTACGGGTGGGGAAGCCAGGTGGGATGTGTGAACAGGAGGTGCAAAAAAAAAAAAAAAAAAAAAACCCTTGATATTATAGAGGTTTTTTTCTTTCTTCGGGTTTCAAAATATTCCACATTCCCTTTGCCCCTGAATAATGTGAGCTGAGGGCGGCTGCCTGTGAAAGGAGCTACTCCCACAGGCTGTGAAGTTCCAGGTCCCATCAACTCTACATCCAATTACCATGGAAATGGTCTTTGCAGTTGAAAGTTCCCAAGGTTTCCTTTTCCAGCTCGTCTTCCAAACTTCACGTTTCCTGCAAGAAACCTAACAAAACAGAGAAACAAATTCAGGGATTCTTTGTTGGGGGTGCGGGGTGAGGTTCATGCTTTTAAAGAAAATCACTTGTCCATTTCAAAAAGGAACTCCTAGAAGTGGCTGGGTTTTCCTGAGCTGAAGATACCTATGCGGTTTTCAAAGGCTGTGGTTACAAGACACTGAAACATCCCGATAAAAATACAAAAATCAGCCAATTAACCAGATATTTCGGCTACATGAGGGCATCAAACACTGGTAAATTTTGGTGTTTGTTTGTTTGTTTGTTTTTAACTAAGAAGATTTTTTTTTCCTATTTAATTAGGGGATACTAAACTTTTAGGATCCTTTTTACTGTTAAAAACAAAGTCACAAATCCTTTTACAGTTTCATGTCAAGTGTCTGGTGAGGTCAGGAGCAGATAAAAACGAAAGAAAACAATAACAATACATTCTACAGGGTTTGGGAGGGAGTCAGAGCTCCAAGCCTTCCTCTGACGGACAAGGCTGTGATTATTCCTTATCACAGCACAGCAGCCATCGCTGTCAACAGGCAGACGTGCCTGTGTGTAAATTAGTAGATTTCCAAATGTGGGCCTCAGTGATTTACATAATTTCAACACATCTAAGAAAGAGAATAAAAAAAATTTGATACTGAAACTGGCTGTCCTATTTGCTTGCAGCTTCTGCACCCAAACTCTGGCGGAGGAGCTCAGAAAGCTCGCCCACCACGCTGGACAGCCTCCTGAGAGGTCAGCGCACGCTTGTACTTTTCGTTATAACCTTTTAGGGCACAGACACACTTTTGCATGCTTTAAGGAATAAAAAGTCCGAATAGAATTCCAAATAAAAATCTCTCTGACTTGCCGAGACTTCTGAGAAGTAACACCACATTTGTTAATCGTGATAACAATATACAATAATCAAAGCTGTGAATTGGTTTGACCACGGGCATAACAATGTGCTAAGTCAAGCCACACAAAAAAAGAAGTGCTTAAAAACAAAGGAAGGAACCGTGCGGTTTTCTGGATCGAGACCAGAAACAACTCCGTCTAGCCCGCTCTGGGGCTCTGCTCTTCCCCTTTCCTTCTTGGCTACTGAAGGTTCACTAGTGCCACCCTGTGGCCTCCCCGAGCATTGCTTCAGCGCCACAGAAGGCCCAATGCGACCGGCTAGGTCTCCATTAGGGACATTATCTACCCCTTGCTGCGTCTCACTACCTGCCTGGAACTTTACCTGCATTACCTCTTTTCAGTCTCACAACAGGGCAGTGGGGTTTTACATCCATTTCACAGATAGGCACATAGAGGCTTAAAGTTAGGTAAAGAATTTGCTTAGTCATGGATATATTGTACAACACAGGGAAAATAGCCAAGACTTTATAACTATAAATGGAGTATAGCCTGTAAAAATTGTATATTTGTGCACCTTTAACTTATATAATTTTGTACATTAACTTCTCTTCAATTAAAAAAAAAGAATTTGCTTAGTCACAAACCTAGCCAGCACTTGAGATTTAAACGCTCCCTGACTCCACGCACAAACCACCTTTAGTAAGATTATGGTAACCCACGTGCTTACTGCTGCATTTGCAGAATTATGTGGACCCAAGCTTATAAATAAGCAAGCAACACATTCTATGGTAGAAATAGGCTATTTGCAAAGACACAGTTAGATTCCAAGTAAGTGGCTAATTAAAGATAATTTCCTGCTTACCTCTCAGCACATCTTGGACTTCAACCGAATCGACATTTTTCAAGCAGTTACATAAATTCTGAGCTGTGGCGTTACTCTGCTCCTTTTCTTGCCACTTCTTCAGCATCCGAAACTTATTCATTGTAACGTCTTCTTTCTTCTCCATGATAGCATCAATATCGCTAATTTTCAACTTCAGGTTGGCAATGGCGATTTTTACCCACTCCTGCCCCAGCTTCTCAGCAAGGCTTATCAGCTGAGTGTCTGTTAACAAGGCTTTAGTCTTTGCTCCGTCTAAAAGCAGATGAAGAATTCACAATGAAAATACATTCTCTTTATATGAAAAAAGAAACCACAATTCGAAAATTTAATAACTGCTTTTAAGATATATTTAAGTAACAAAAAAATTCTTGCTTTCCAAACTATTTTTAAAGACAGAAGGGAACAATTTCCTATAACATGAAACTGGGGCACAGTGCTTGCTCACAATGATAATTCAATAATTCAGGGAATGAAATTGTTTTACAAAGCAGCACAGATTAGGTTGGAGTTAAAAAAAAAATCAAGACACCGAAAATAATTTATGTGGCTCAAAAAGAAAAATATACAGCTGTTGCCCTTGCCCACCTCTGTGTCTTTAAGTGTTAAAGTCACATACAAAATGCTACCTTTAAGTGGTCACTAAAGAGGCAGGAAGGGAGATGACCTGCAGTCTCCGTTCTGCCATCTCCTGGCATTAGGGGGAAAAGCACAATCCACAGAAAAGTCACAGGAGGGTATCTGTACAATCTGTTGCTAAGAAACAGGGTCATAATCTTGGAAGGGTATACGTCTGCCAGTGCAAACTATTGGCTCCATAAAAATATTAGCCCTGTCGGTAAGACAGATTTTTACGTTCACGTGTTTTAGCTGGTTTGTGCTTTGGTGAAGCAAAGCTCACTGGCTGCTGAGTCTCCTTTAAGGATCCTCAAGGTCTTACAAACACTTGGAGGTGACAGCGGAAGGCAGAGAGAGGGAAGAGTCCCTTCTGCCCCTCTCCCATGACCACAACACTTCCGCTCATCTACAGCCAACAGTCTATTCATGTGAACCAAACATATATATTAGACCCTAACCCACTTCACAGTTTCCTCTCCAGCCTTCTAGACTGGAGGATGGGTTCTAAAAGGGGGCCCCTGCCCTCTAGAGGTTTCCTGGTGCCTAGACGAGTGCACCTCTCAGCCTGCTGCCAGGAAAACTCCCCAGGGAGTCTATTAACACTGCCAGTCCTTGGGCTGTCCCCGAAACTACTGCATCAGACTCTTAACCTAAATTTAACAAGATCTCAAAGTGATTCTGTTAAGGTTGAGAGTTGCCCATATTTTTTAAATTTTTAAAATTTTTTACTTTTTAATGTTTTTAATTGAAGTATGGTCAGTTACAATGTGTTGGCTTCTGGTGTACAGCATAATGTCCCAGTCGTGCATATACATACATATATTCATCTGCATATTCTTTTTCATTAAAGATTATCACAAGATATTGAATATTATTTTATTTTTTTGAGGGGAAATCTTTTTTTGTAAGGGGGAGGTAATTAGGTTTTTATTTTACTATTTATTTATTTTAATAGACGTACTGAGGATTGAACCCAGGACCTTGTGTATGCTAGGCACGCACTCTACCACTGAGTTACACCCTCCCCACCACTGAGCTACACCCTTCCCAAGAGAGCTGACCATATTTTAAAAAGCAACATGGTGATATGCTGAGCCTGATACACCAAGATAGAGACTCAACAGCTCAAAACATGTTGCAGAAATGCCCAAACAAAAGTAAATCTTTATTAATTTATTTGACATCATACTGTCAACTCTAAAGTGGTTAGAAATCCTTAATCTTTCTAGGTAGCATCTGATCAGCTGAATTCTATTTCTAGCTACTTGCTATTGGAGCTAATTTCAAAACAGCCAAATAATTTCAAGAAAAAACACTTTTCCTATATATCAATTTAATACAAAATTGTGTCCCATTCAGTTGTAAATGAAAAAGTCCTGAGGATCTAATCTATAGCACGGTGATTCTACTTAATGATACTGTATTGCATACTTGAAACTTGCTCAAAGAGTAGGTTTTACGCATTCTCACTACCACCAAAAAAAAAAGGTGGCTATGTGAGGTGGTAGATGTGCTAATTAACTTGATTGGTAAATATTTCACAATGTATACATTTATCAAAACATCACCTTTATACTTTAAATCTATACAATTTTATTTGTCAATTATATCTCAGTAAAACTGGAAAAATATTGTATCCCAATTTGGTT
Source organism: Vicugna pacos (assembly GCF_048564905.1). Lineage (NCBI taxonomy): Eukaryota > Metazoa > Chordata > Mammalia > Artiodactyla > Camelidae > Vicugna > Vicugna pacos. Next base: position 34,710,016 of record NC_132987.1, read on the forward strand.
AAGTAAATTGGTTACGTTAAAATAACTGTTAAGTAAGTTGTTAAGGTAAAATAATTCCAGAGCCTCACTTATTCTGATGTTCACTTAATAAAAATAAAAAAATTGTCTCTAGTGACATGCAGTAAAATCAGACACATGTCGTCCTCACCACTGCCTGTTCTAGGAAGTGAAAGATCTTATTTTAGTCTATAGAGAGAGTTTATCTGCTTTTAGAGATTCACACTTTCTAACAATAGTAAAATAAAGAGTATTGTGTTGAAAAGATTTAATCGGGGAGTTACATGAGGCTCCCGAAGGCTTGAGACCTTGTCTCGTATAATTTGAGTCTGGGTTTTTAAAACTCAAATTTGTGAGTTCTGGACTTGAATTCTGAGGCACATACTCCATCTTCTGGCTCCTCAGAGCACCATTGTTACGTGTTTAAATCTCTATTGTATTTTCACAACTATCGAACTTTGGTCTCTGCCATTTAATTGGAAAAAATTAGGTTGAGTCTAGTCTCCAATAATTGAGCTGGTGGCTCCCTCCCCTAAATGTAGCTAATAACTGTGAAACCGGTGACTGCACACATGGACATTCATTATCTTCTGCATAAAAGGCTGCACGCTCAGTGCTATGGGAAATGCACAGATGGCCAGGCCGTGGTCCTGCCCCTAGGGGCTGCAGGAGCTTCCCCTCCTCCCGTTCTCATCCCACTGAGTGAAAGGGAGGAGCGGGCAGTCAAGCTGGAAAAGTAGGCTGGGGCAGACCAAAGGGGACCCTTACCCAGGCCTGAGAAGCTGGGACACAGGGAGAAGGTATCTGGGAGGCATATCTGGGATGTGTTCCAGGAAGACTGACCCGAGAAGCACATGTGCTGGATGAATGTCAAGGGGGGGAGACCAGGGAAAATGATTTAGAGCCACTGATGACATTTTTACAAACCTGAAGTGTCAATCTGCTTCATTCTTTTATCATAGACCACTTCATCAGGTAAGCTGCTACTCATTTTTCGACGCCTGTTACCTTTAAAACACAACAGCAACAAATTGGCTTTCCCTTATGGTTGTTAGTATCCACCCATCTTCAAAATGGATTTAAAAAAATCATCATACAAATAGAAACCATTGAAAATAGATTCAGAGGTTGTTTAGACGATCTAAGAGTTATGGAACACTTAACAGATCCTTGATGTTACCGTATTTGCACAGCAAAATTAAAATTCTAGTGGATGGAAAAAACAGAAGTTTAATGTCCAGTTATGAGCACTCACCACTTGTGCTGCTTTTCGAAATGTTCCGATTCCGATCTTGCTGAATCCAGTCACCTGTGAAAGTACCATAAGCATCAACTGGAAAAAGTGGTATGAAATTTGAATTAAAGCAATCGATTTGTGAAAACACGGAAGCCCTAGGGTCTTGGTAATCTCCCTAAAGTTCAAATATGAGTGTGGAGTTTTAACTTGGTACGTACGCAAATGCACTGGGCTTGGACTCTTGAGATAAATCACAAGGACTCCTTCCAACATGTCTTGTGAGACAAGTGTTTCCCAAACCTCAGTCGTCTGCATACCACCGTCATGATACGTGCCCTGCCCACATGCCAGGTGAAATGTCACTTCTTCTGCGTTTCTTCAAATCTAGAACTACTGTGATCAGAACACTGGCATTGTGTGCCAGGTGGACAGGGAAGCCATAAAAATAAACAGTTTAAGTTTATTTTTCTCCACGTGAAAGAATCTCATATATATATATATATATATATATATTAGCCTTCTGTAGTTTAGAAAACCCTGTACTTGGGGAATTCTTTCTGGATATTTCATTCTGACTGGACAGCACCTGCCCTATGTGAAATGCAGCCCCCGTTCTGACGTGCCGACGTCTCAAGAGGCCTTTGATAGGTCTCTGGAGTGAAGACGCCTGAAAAGTGATGAGCAGGTGCTGCTAACCAGTAGGATAGAGCCCCCAGATAATGCAGACCAGGGCCACCTTAGCATGCAGACTATGATTACACAAGGTTACAAAGAGGCCTTATAAAGTGGTCTCTAAAACTACCGAGAGAGAAATAATCAGTCTAGAAGAACATCAGTTGTTCGGGTGGTGACGTGTTAAATACCTACATTACTGTGGCATTTGCTGTGATTAAAAAGTAACATCTTTCAGGCTCACTTATTTGACAAATTAATGAATACCAAGAGAAAAATAATATAACCCCCAATGCAGAGTCCCGCCTAGGACTCTTTCCGGCTAAGTAACTGCAGTTTGGATGAAAGGCTAATTTAAGGGTGACAATAATACTGACAATAAGAATCACACCCATAGAAAAGCTTCCTGCTTGGACTAGGACAGAAATCCAAACTGATCTGACTGGGTGTGGCATCTGGAGGAGAAAGACGTGAGAGCAAATATGGGCTCTAGGCACCCGCTCTCTGGGGACTTGGACGGTGAGGGCCTGAGAACCTGAGCCGGCACTTCTGTCCCAGCGGCTGGGGCCTTCGTTTCTCTTAATTGAAGTTTGTCACGTCACAGTGATGGGATGGACGACTGCCCCGTCTGCCTGCCCACCTCCCCACCCCGCCCCGCCCTGCCCCATCCCCACCAAACCAGAGTCTTAACTCAAGATACAAAACACGAAACACTCACACTCTCTCAGTTTTGCTTTCCATACAATTTCCTCGGAATCCATTTCCACCAAAAGTAACTTAAACTCCACCGGTTGCTCCAAATACACTTCAATATAACTTTTCAATTTTAAAAGTGAACCATCCACAAATTCAATTTCCTTTAAAAAAAAAAGTAACATTCTTACATTTAAAAGTTGCACTAATGAACAACATAACATGTCAGGTATAGAATAATGACCATTAAAAGGGTTAGTGCTTGCTGGACCACCCCACTGAAATCGTGACCTTGGAAATCCCACCACTCAATCACTTGTCCTCTTACTCTCTTCCTTCTAGACCTTCCCACTCTTACTCCAAACTGCACTTCTACCTTACTGAAGCTTCCTTTCTAGTCCCTTGGCCCCATCTGTCAGCTCCTTCCTCATTCTTCAGATGGAACGTGGGCTTACCCATCAGCCACCCTTTCCCAGGTGCTTTTAAACTCCTCACCATCCTCTCCTTGGATTGTGCTCCAATCTGCGACTGACTCAACATTCACAAAACTATGTGGAGGGTTTTACCCAAGTTCCTCATTGGACAAATCCTTTTATGACTATTTTATGGATAAAGAATCCCAGAGAAGCAAATGAACTTGCCCAAGTCCACATGCAGGAAGTGATGAAACTGGAATTTGAATCCACATCTTTTGACGCCAAAGTGTGAGCTCTTAACCTCTACACGGACTGCCTCCTCCCACCTCCTCTGCTCCTCTCCAGACTGGCTAGCAAGCCTGGCTGAGAAGTACATTCTTAAAAAATATCACTGAACTGCACTGGGCATCACCCCCCAAACCGGTGGTCTTAACCTGTCCCCCTCTCTTTCTGCTCCAAGTCACTAGCATTATCCTCACAACCTTCCAGGGGTCACACACCAGGGTCCATAATGCTGAGACAACTCCTTCCCCTGGCCCCACTCCTCCCAAAGTCCTCCACGTTCCCATTCCCCGAAACCTCCCGGGGGCCTCCAGCCCAGCCGCACATTCCTGTCACCTCTCAGGCATCTGCAAACCCAGAGCAAACTTCCCCCATATGAAAAGTCTCCCTGGAAAAACCCACTGTACCTCCTGCCCATCTCTATAGTAATACCACATTACGTTAAAATTATTTCTTTGCATGAATGGAGTATTTCTCTCACTACACTGGCATCTTTGAGGGAAAAGACTGTGACTTACTAGGGGCGGCGGGATAGCTCAGCGGTAGAGCATATGCTTAGCATGCACCAGGTCCTGGGTTTAATCCCCAGTACCCCCACTGGAAAAAAAAAAAAGCCTGTGACTTACTTCTTTTTTAACTCTTAGCTCTCATCCCAGGCTGACTTGTATAGGCACTCCTGATCAATGTCAGTTAAACAAATCATTAATGGTATAAAACTGAAAAGAACACCTTATAGTTACACAGAGTGTTAAAAATTTTCAGAGTACCCCCAAACCATCACTTTATATGATCTTTACAGAAAACCTGGGAGATTATTCCCATCTTATACGCCAGAGATTTGGTTGAGAGAGAGAGCACACAGTGAGTCGCAAAACACAGATTATTTAAACCCCCAGCTATCAACATCTTTTGTGAAAAAGAACTCCTTGGTCTCTTCCTGGACAGATTCACCTATTCAATAGGTATTATTCCCTCTCCTAGTGGTTCTTTAACTTGGCAACACATTACAGGCACCTGGGAGCTTTAATGAACCCAATGCCCAGGCCATTCCCAGACCAATTAAGTCAGCATCCCTGGAGGTGGGACTCAGGCCACAGAATTTTTTTTAAAAACTCCCCACGGGATTCCATTGCAGCAAAGGCCAAGAATCACTGCTCTAAGCAAACTCTTCTCATTTAATTCCACTTCCCAGATAAGGCTGCAGTTTGCTTCTTGTGATTGCCTTGCTGTACCATCTGCCAGGGCTTGATCAGCTTGGGAAGGCCAAGAATTAACCTCTCAGATCCCAGTGGGAAGACAGCGGCTTTAGAAGCCAAAGGCAGTTGGGGCTCTGGGCCGAACTTCCCGCTGCCCGGGTACGTGGCCTGGGCAGACTGCCCGCCTGCATCAGTTTCCTCAGCCATGTTGCTGTAAGGCTTAAATAATTCATAGGGTGCGAAGAGACCCTTTAAAACCAGAAAGGAAGGTAATGGAAGACTGTCTGATCAACTCGACAGCTTGATCAGGGTTTGTGATTGCTTCTACAGGGCACTGGGTGCCTTGATGATACAATAAAACGATGCAACATGGACCCCACTGCAATTAGCTCTCTTGCCTCCCATCTTAACTTAATGGAATCAAAACATGTTTTCAACTTTTCATAAACTATAAAATAAACAGACAAACAAAAGGAGGCATACAAAGGAATTTGCACACAGAGGTCCAGGCTCGACAAGCTGTGGCATATATGCTCAGAGCACACCGTGAAAATAAGTTTTCAAAATAACCAAGTCATTTCTGAGAAATCAAAGTCCCTTACAAATGTCATGGTGTTTACAGACAAATCTGATGACAATCTGTCCTCATAACTATTTTTCAAATGCCTTCCAGTAAGAAAAGCCCAATATCCCTTGTCGGCAACTCCTTTCCATCAACCTTTAATGCTCTGTGTGACTTCAAATTAAACTTAAGGTTTGTATTCCTTTGAAGCTAACACTGTTTGAAGAGTTTAATTAAAAATTCAAGAAAATGGAAAACCTTTTGAAAGGGAAAGAGACTGGAGAGTCTATTTTTCCAATGACTGGAGCATCCTAAAATTCAACAGCATCTTTGAAATAAGCTACAAGATGAGAAAAACACAATTGCTTTCTTAGAAGGTGGGAAATAAAAAAATGAGAACAAAATACATTATTTGTAGTATCTGCAACACACCACAGCTAAGAGATCCACATCCCCGCTGCCCCTCTGAGCTGGTTTTAAGAGCCCTACCTCTGGGGTGATTTCGGCTTCCGGCTCACTGATCAGTCTGTACTTCTTCCCATTCTGCAACAACTTCAGGCAAACAGGAGGCTTGTCGACTTTCATGAATTTCTTAGAGGAGTGCTTTATAGACTTGGAAATATCCTAAAGGTGGAAACAGGTTTTGGTTTTGAAATCCATCAGCAACAACAGTAAGAAATGTCAGATTATAGGCAGGGCACGTGCCAGCCTGCATTATCTTCACTTCTGACTACAAAGTGACAGCCCTGAAGTAGCTTTCACAGTGCTCACAAGGGGGGAAAAAAGGCCACAGAGGCTTGAGGCGCCTTTGATCTGTACTTCAGGCTCCCAGATCGCCAAACATCTTTCTGCAAAAGCACTACGGCCAAAAGCAACCCTTCGACCCTGTGTGGCACCGACCATTTGCTCCTGAAGGATCTGAGTTCAGTTAGCACTAGCAGTGCACCTGTGGACAGAAGGCAGCTACTTTACTCTACAGGGTTCCAGCTTACTCAGTGTCTCTGTCCCACACTTTATATGTTTCCATCCTTATTTTCACAACTACCCCTTTGATGTGGGCCTACGGGGGACGCTGACTTTACATGTATTGTTCAAATGCCCCCAAGAGGTTAAAGTAAGCGTTGGCCCAGGCTCCCTTGGTAAAGCAGCTGTCACAGCTGAACACGAAATTTAGGTTTCCTGAGGCAGAATTCAAGGAAATCTTTCTCTACCTAGGGGGAAAAAAAATCAACCCATGAAGAAAAGTGTAAAAATAAAACATCAGCCAGGAAGGACATCCTGCCTTACCAGTGCCACGCTCCCCATTGTTCTGGCGGCAAACGTCTCTACGCATGCTGATATAATCAGCCCCCACCCCAGCTTCCTAGGAAGAGGGGTAATCCCCTTTTAATAATTGAATTTACTTAAAAAAATATAAAGTTCATTAAACAACAGTACTTATTCCAAATCTATGCTAATTATACTTTAAATTATTCTCGTACCATTTTGAAGATTACTTTCCCAACTGAAAGTATTACCTTAATGAGATTACAGGAAGCATGTTTTACCTTCTTAGGAAGAAACTAAAAACCTATTACTTAAAGTTTTTATACTTTAATACATATGGCTAATTATAATCAGTATAACATTTTTAAACTGTGAAAATACTACAACCTAAGACCACTGGGAGTAGATCGTTTGATAGAGATTCTGTAACTCAAATTATAACTCTTAAATTAGCACACTTTATTACAGCTCTAATGCTCATTTAACTTCTGTCAAACCCTGATTTCAAATCTGAAAGTATAATTTTGTGCCACTGCTTTATCTGTTATATTTCAGCCGACCTCTAAGTCAGGCTATGAAAGGCGATTCGGTTCCCTTTGTTCTAAACAATACTGTTTGGAAAATGGGCTGAACGTCACAGCCCTATTCTGTGTTCTGGAAAACTGGTTCCATGGTGAATATCTAAACCCTTTCCCTCAGGCCAGGCTGCCTTAAACTCATGAGGTGCTTCATGAATATTTGTTGCTTCAAAACCCAGAATGTTGAACCCATGAACAATGGGTCAATTTTTTATTAAAAAATTGTTCTGCAGTGAGTTACCCTGAGAGGCCCATCTTACTGGTGGAGCTTTAGGCCCAGAAAAAACCTTCAGTCACCCTACCCTCGATGCCCAGTGCATCCCAGGGCCGGTGCTTCTCCAGCTCCACGTGCACACCAGTCACCTCTGAGTCTGCAGGGCTGGGTGGGGCTGAGACTTGGCACTGTAACGAGCTCCCTGCTGATGTCACCACTCCTGGCCCCTGGTCCCTGGTCCCCAGCAAAAAGGCTGTAGAAAACAGATGGCCTAGGCTGTCCACCAGGCGATCTCCTCCAAGGCCAGGACTGCTTGCCAGCCCCACCTCTGGAGAGCTCTTTCCCCATTTGTTATCTTCACAACACTGTTTACACGTACAAACAGTCATACTCCCTGGATCTGAGGACTCAGCACACACATACCAGGCACGGACTTTACGACCTCTGTGGGAGCACCAAATCAGACCTGCCGCTAAGGGGGGACACAAAGCAACAGGGACGGGACCCACCCAGATGTCGTGTCATGTCTGAAAACAAAGTATTCAACATTTAGTATTCATTTCATTGGCTTTACCTTGATGAAGGACTCATTATTGGTTGCTATGTACACTCGAAAAGACAAGGATGGATTATGGTCGATGGCTTTGTACAGAATCACGGCCCCGTGGTGGAACACTGTTTCTTCGCTTTGAATAACAGGTCCCACAGGAGAAAGAGAGCTCACGCGCCATTTGACATGGGTTGCAGAGTGGTCCACGGTATATTCTAACGAGGCCCCAGTGCTTTGAACATGTAAGACTTTGAACGTCATGTTGGTGTCGCAGTCTGTTAAAACATGAAGGTGAATCAGTGTTCCAGGCATTGTATGGGTTGCACACATTCTCTCTCTCTCTTTCTCTCACACACACATGCACAGATTAAACTGTTAGCAAACAAGTACTTACGACCCAAGCAGAGGGAATGTGGAAACTGAATGGAGGTAAGACAGGTAGGGTCACATTTAACATCAAACAAGGGTCCACCGACAACCCAGGGCTTAACAACCAGGTCCGCATATTTGCTCCAGGACAAGACACAATACTTGATGTCAACTTTTCTGTTAACTTCAAATATCAGACCAGTTTCCGTGCACTGGTAAACGCCCTCCGTGTCCACCTTCAGTCTGCATTGGACAGATAGAACACCTGTTCAGTCCTGCTGCTTGGGTAGGAGAGGGCTTCTTGCAATTATTTGTTTTTAATTTCATTCAAAAGCACAAAGAGAACTCAATAACATTTTGAAGCAACATCAGTATCAAAGAAAACAATCCAAGGAATTACATAAAACGTGTGAAGTTAAGTTATGCTGTTTTGTGCTTCCCCTACTCAGGGTTATTTTTATATAGAAAATTAAAAGTATGAACAATATGTCATCTTCTGTATCCACAATGACTTACAAAAACTGTCCACGGGAAAGGAGCCTGGGGGTCACTGGTTCATTGTGTTTCTGGAGAAAAAGCACATATATGATAGATAAGTAAATGTTGTTTCCTTATATCAAGCAAATTAAAGAATCATACTTTATAATTAAAAGAGACTTACATTTTCAGCTTTACAGTGTTCACAGTGAGATTGGATTTTATTAAATTCTAAATGATAGAGAAAAAGTTTTACTTATAGGAATGTGATTGGCATTTTCAGACAAAAAATGTTTAATAAATATATATGATATGACCAGATTACAAAATTCAAAGGTACAAGCCCCTTAGCAACAATATATAAAGGAATATTTTAAGTTCATACCTGAATTAAAATGATCTGTGGGCAATCCTTTATCCTCCCATTCTTCAACTGTGAAAGATACAATCATTCGTGAATTGGCACAAGTTAATCACAGGGTAAATCACCTAAGCCCCCACCTCCAGCTTCACAACCAACAGGAACTTTATTTAAACGTCTCCATCACTGGACTCAGAGACACATGACCTGTTATCATATTTGAGTCCTGTTGTAGGGCTGGGTGGGGCATGAAAACAAGCTTAAGTTTCCACGCAGCTCATTTTGGCACATAGGTCTTTAGCTGATCTTTTTATGTAGAAGCAACTCCTGTCTCACCATCCTTCAGCCTGATCCTCACATCCTCCTCCCACACCACAGGCACAGGGAGAACAGGATGGATCCGAGAAAACAAGATGGCAAGGGCACTGCCTCGCTCTTACCCTGAGTGGACGCCTCCTCGGTGGAAGACTCTCCTAGCTCCCCATCTGTGAAGACAAGAAGGGCTCAGGTGGTCATAGACAACCTCTTCACTGGTTACTCCTCACCTAGGCCAGCGTTCCATCTGGACAGCTGCAGCCCCCAAGGAGGAGTCCTTCATGGCGGCCCGGAGTTGGGACACCTAAGCTGGAGTCATTATCCCCAAGACAGTGACTGATCAGCATCAGCCCCCCAGGTGACTACCAAGTTAGAGATTAGCTTGGACTTAAGAGAGGAATTAACATCTGATTTTGGGCATATTTAAACCAGAACTATTTTGTAAGACTCTCTGACTTAACACGCAGACTCCTTCCGCTGGCTCCTCATTACTGCATCTCCCTGCACTTACCACCCTCCAGTCACTCTGAGCCATTCTCCACATGCTCCTGCCTCAGGGCCTTTGCACTGTCTCCTCAAAGAAATACTCACAACAGATATTCACGTTGCTCACTCCCTCACATCCTTGCAGTCTCTGCTCAAAGGTCACCTTATCAGAGAGGATTTCCTGACAGCAGGGCCTGCCTGACACATTCTCTTTCCCTTTCATTTCCTTCAGGGCACTCCCCACCACCTCACACACTATTTGGCTGAGTGTTTCTGATTCCTGTTTCTCTCCCCATTAGAATGTAAGCTTCATGAGGACTATAACCCCAGGGCCTGGTCAGTGTTCATTTTCTGAATGACTAGAATTCTACAAAATGAATTACGAAAGAGAACAGCAATGAATTTTCCTATTACCTGCATTGGCCACTAGCTCATGAGCTTGGGCTCTCTAGTTATGTACTAAATCTCTCTGTCCATTACTTTCCTCATCTATTAAATGGAGATTAGCATAATACCGCCCCTAGAAAGATAGAAAATTAAATTACAGGCGAGGATTGTGCCTGGCACTCAGCAAGCACTCAGTGAGTACTAGCGAACTGTTTTGAACTATTATTTTGCTAGGGCGATGGTGGGACTCATTAAAAAATTCAGGAATTCTAAAGTAAACAATAACCCTTCACACGGGGTAAAACCTAATGTGTTAAGTGTTTGGTTTTATATGTTAAAGATCTGAACAGCCTTTGGGAGGGTCAGGCATCTTCAACACATGTAGAAGGTCCTAGGCCACCAACACCACCCAGAAGGTGCAGGCTCTCCCCCAGGATGGTGCTCCAGCCCCGGCTACACAAGCTGCCTGCTGTTAGCGCATTATACAGGGACCAGGGGTTGCAAGAGACAACCAGCTTTTAAAAAAACAGCATTAAGATGAAATGGCAAGTAGAGACTAAAAGTATTCAGAATTCTGGACTCAGAATACTATAAAGCAGAAGGTTCTGAAATACTGACCCAAGTCCTACACCACAAAATCCTTCAATCATATTTCCTCAGCCACTGTCCTAAAAAGCACCGTAAAATTCTAGATTATTTAATGGCTGTCATCTACACTGCACTGCATCCACATCCCATATTTCTGTGTCTTGCCCTTTGCCTTGGGAACAGAGAAAGGGAAAGAGGTTAGAGAATCCTAACCGCCCAGCAGACAGAGTCTACGGGTCTTCCCAGCAGAGGGACCGATGCAATTCTCTCCAACACATAAACGACAGCTTCTCTTTAATCCATACGAGAGAGGCAACCCCAAGCCCATGCCTATGAGTAGAAGGCATATCCAATCATGAGGATGATGGGTGGGCCTGCATCACCAGCCAGCCCAGAGAAGCAAGCGAGCCAGGGTGGTCTGCCTGGTCCTTCTATCAGACCTGCGAATGGAAGTGAATGGGGAGTGCCTCTTTGATCTCACCCCCAACACAGAGGGTAAAATGTCTTTTAACAAAGAGAATAAACTTGGGGGAAGGCAGGGCCCCTTGGATGCCCTCGGCTCCAAGGACAAGCATGCTCAGCCTACTCACTGTCACTGCCAAAGAACATCCAGGTGCCTAATTCGGCTGAGGCCAGGCCCAGCAAGTCCCTGCCCTGCATGTGCCCTGTCTCACCACACTGACCCCAGCCTCCCACCAATGCTGAGCCTGTCCTGAGCCTCACTGACTCAGAATGCCTTCCACCTGGGTGCTACCCTGGCGAGGACCTGGAAGCCCAGGCCTGGCTTCCAGGACCCTGAGGGCACTGCCTCTGGACTCTGTGTCCCTAGGGCCATTTACTCAGTTGTTAACCAGGGACAACAAAGACTGGATCCCAATACACAGCTTTCTGATTTCATTTCTATCCCAATCTAATCTACAGAGGCTGGACTCCTGATCACATTTTGCAAGATGAACTAATCCTTAATGTATAAAGCGGACTGGGAGGAGGGCTGGTGTACATTTTTACCTTATGGGTATCAGAATGTGACGTCTACTCCACAAGTGTGATACAGAAATAATTATAGGTTCTTATCAATACATAACATGATTGCAAGGAGCTTATAATTACCTTCTCGGGTTCCCCATTGGGAAACTGCAGAGAATTAGATTAAATACAAGACTTCTCAGTGAAGAGACTTCATTTATTTTAAAATATTACAAAGGCACCCTCTGACTGCCTTGCTATAGTATTTGTGTTCGTGGGCAGATCATATTCAAAGAACTGGGTGGGGGGAGGGGGTGGAATCCTACAGTAAAATAAACTCAGTTAAAGTATAAGCTTAGTCACTCACTTTTTTTTAAGTTTTTCACAAAACTTTAGACCCGAATCAAATTTATATTTAGAATCCATGTCTCTGTGGTGGCTTCATACTCAAATGGTTCACAAACAGCCAGGACAGCAAGCCAAAAACTTTAAACCACAAATGGTAAAACACTTTCAGCAGCAAACTGTTCACCCTGTGATAAACTGTGAGCGGCGACCACTACGGAAGGAAGCCGAGGCTGTGGCCGTGGCAACACTGCAGATTTCGGCCTCTCTCAATCTCTTCTCCTCTGGGAACCCTCAGAGCAGAACAGCTCATGCAGAACCTCGGCATCAGTGCAGATCAAGAACACGCCCCTTGTATCCCAAGTGTACTGAACTCAAATTTTCAAAATGCTTATTCGTTTCCTAAAGCTTAACTCAATTTTCCATGAAAAAAAGATCATGAAACAAGTAACTTGCAACTTAAAAATCTCAAAGGCTACCCTTCTTTCTTCCTTTCAACAACACAAAAGATGACAGAGGAAGGAAGGATACACTCACTTGTTTGTTTTGGTTTTGGCTCCTCATTATCTACAAAAAAAAAAAAAAGGGTCTAAATCAGATTCATGTGACAACTAAGAGAAAACACAGGCTAATGGGAGAGCAGGTAAAATGTTTGCCCCTCACCAATAGCAACCATTTCCTGTCTTTCTTCTTCAGCTCATCCTGTTTTGCCACTTTGCTTGCCAACCAGAAATTATTTACCATGTAAGTACTTTTTCAGTATTCCACACAAAAGACTCTGGCAATTAATGTGTCCTCAAGCAATATAACCGATGTGGCCATTACTTTAAAATAAAAATAAAGGTTTCTATGTTGACCTAGGATTCTGTAATTAAAGAAACACACACATAGATAACTCACCAGATTCGCTTTCAGAGCTGCTCTCAGAACTGCTGTCCTCGGCTAAAAAAGAGCATATGCCGGGAGAAGCACACAATGAAAAGGAAGTGGGAACTATTTTCTTAAATTATACACATAATAAAACAGATCCAAACTCAACTAACTTCTTCTTATAATCCGTTCTCATTGAGTCCAAATCTAGTCTGGTTTACAAAGAGGGCTTATCCTTCTTTGGAACTGAACAAAACATAATTTAATCGTTTAAGTAAGAGCTCAAATCACACTCTGGCTGCAATAATCACTTTATTTGGGTGTCACCCAAGTCCCACCAGGGCTGATCTGCCTCCTGCTGCTCCCATCTTGCCCTGCACTTGTGCATCTAGGAGATTCCATGCACAAATTCAGTCATACAACAAGGCAGAATTCTGCAGTGTAAATGCCATTTCCCAAAGCAGAAGACAGTCTATATTGTTCAACTGCTTCTGGAAAGAGCGGTCCCCAGGAATGCTCCCCACCCTCCCACACCCCGACATCAGCACCTTCACCCACTGCAATCAGGCTTCTGTTCCCACAGAATTTGAAATCCTTTCTTTCATGGCCCCAAAGACGCGCTAACCGCGAGTCCCATGACTCCCCCAGGGAAAGACACGGACCACCCCCTCCTGCCCTCCAAGTGCCCTCCCTCCCCTGGTGTCTGTCCTGGTTCTCCTCCTGCCTCTCCAAGTGCCCTCCACGGGCCTTCCGCTCCTCTCCATCCCCGCACCCCCAACTACGAACACCTTGAGAGCCCTGGGTGGGGGGGCATGTCGACTTCCACCTCCAGGGCCGCCCTGGACCTGCCCTGGCCGACCAGAGACGCGCCCAGGTAGTCCGCCCGGCCAAGTTCACCCTCCACCCCGCGCCGCCACTGCTCCCCCAGCTTCACCGCACCCAGGCCCGGGGTTCCCTGAGTAAACACACAGAAAGCTATTGGTATTATCCTAACAGATTCCCTCCCTACACACAACTGCTGACGACCAAAACCAAGGACGTGCAATACTTCCATGGAGGAATGAAAGGATTTGAGAATAAAAACGAGAACAGTAATATAGCAGCTAATAGCAGTTTTCTCTGAGTGTTCACTGTGCCAGGAGCTGCACATATACTTACTCATTTACACGTATTCACTCATTTACATTTATTTACTCATTTTACATATATATACACACTTCACATATATTTATGCAAGAGCTTTACATACATTTACACACTAGCCCTCATGACTTCCCAGTGAGGTAAGCTGAGGTCAGTGAATTTACTTATGCAAGACCACCAGCACGCTACTATCCGCTGCCCAGGAAATCTGGGGCTAAGATTTCCACTTGGGCAGGCTGGCCCGAATTTGCACTCTTAACCGTGTTGTTACATTTGCAAACATGCTTCTTGTGACTTCAGCAATTCCAGGCCCAGGAGCTGGTGACTGTCTGGATGTGGAGGGAGAGGGGGAGCAGGAGGTAGGTTCCTGCATGAGAAGTGCCTGGGTGGAGGGCGAGGCCGTGCTTCTGTAGGAACAGGTGCTGGGAAATAAAGGCGATAAGACATGGCCTTGGTCCTGCAGGGCTGCAGCAGAGAGCAGTGTTCTCAACCTTGGCTGCACACCGATATCACCTAGGGAGCTTTCTAAACACACCCCTGCCTGGGACTCGGCCCTTCCTTGGAAGTTTTGATTTAACTGATCTGGGGCAGGACCTGAACAGCAGTATATTCTTAAAAGTCCCCAGATGACAGAAAAGCACAGCCAGGGTTGAGAACCCCTGGACTAGAATCAACCCACTCCTTCCTCCAAGCCTTTACAGATGCCATCCCATTGCCTGGAAATCCTTCCCCCGGACTCCACCTCCAGAGCTCCTAGGTATCCAGTAAGAAGAGCCAGCCCAAAAGTCACTCCTGTTGACAATCTCCCTGTGCCCCACCGAGTCAGGCCAGCTGTGCCTCCTTTGTGTTCCATCCTGCCCCATTCACCCCTCCGCCAAACAGCTTGTTTAGCTGCTGGTCTGTGAGCCCGGGAGGACTGTCTCGTCACCTGACCCTCCGCCACCCGTCCCAACACAGATGCTCAATGAATGAATGAAAGTGTGCATGAATGAATGCTTTGCCCAGCTTTAAAGAACCACGCAGCCCCTACCAAGGCCCCTCTTTATTCTGTCGGTTCCCTCTGGCAGTCTGGGACCTCTGCAGGGCTGTAATTCTGCCTGGACCAGCCCCAGGTGAGGCCCACCCTCTGCCTCAGGTCCCTGGGAGATGGAGCCTGTCTGGGGCAACCGCTTCAAGTCACCTTCCCTCTGGTTGTGTGGAGATACGCTTCCACTTCTTTGGAGTATATAAGAGGAGAGGAACTGCTGGGTCAAATGGTAACTATGTGCAGCCACTTGAGGACTGGCAAACTGTGTCCCCAGGGGGCTGTGCCAGTCTACATTCTCATCAGCAATGAATGAGGGTTCCAATTTCTCCACATCCTTGTCAGCACTTGTTATCACCTCCCTTTTTCATTACAGCCATCCTAGCGGGTGTGAAGCAGTATCTTGCTGTGGTTTTGGTTTGTATTTCCTTGAAATATACGGAGCATCTTTCATGTGTTTTTTGGCCATTTGTACATCTTCTCTGGAGAATCCATTTTTTAATCCTATATAATCTAGCCCCCGCCTGTCTCTGCAGACACACTCTGGCCCCATCACCCTTCCCCTCACTCTCTCATCCCAGTCATCTGACCTTCAGTCTCTGCGAATAAGCACTTACACTCTCCCACATTCAGCCCTTTACACCTGTGAATCTTTTGAACTGAGACAACTCTTCTCCCCGCCTTTGCCCTGTGACCCCAGTTCCTCTTTCAGAGTTCAGTTCAACCATCACCTCCTCAGAGAAGCCTCCTGGGACCACCCCAGCCAAAGATAAATTCTCTGTTTCACTAAGTACCAAGTTTATCATCAAACTTTTTAAAGTCACTGATTTCACTAAGCTAGGTAATCATGAAAGCTTAAAATTTATTCAGCTCTTCCAAATAGAAAGATGAAAGTCCCTACCTTTCACTCAGATTGTTTGAAGTAAAACAATACTAAATAAATAAATAAATTGTAATTTACCTTGCTATGAATTGGTTATTTTGTAAAAATTTCATTTGGGCATTTATCAATATTAATCATACCCCTTACCTGATTTAGAGTCCTCTGAAGTATCTAGGTTGGGGCTAGGGCAATCTAAATTTTGAGAAAGAAATAAAGTTTAATAGGATAAACACAAGGATAAAATAGAATATTATGCTCATTTTTGTAAAAGCTAAGTCCCAAATAACAGAAGCCCCTTGTGCCATTCAACGACCACGTTAGACCCAAAGCAGTCTTGCATGTCAAACTGACGCCCCGTGAGCAATGGGAAACAACACCATAATCTCAGGGGAGACAAGATTTAGACAAAGAAACCTTAAGCCTTTTCCAATAGATGGCAAACAGAAAAGCCAACAAACTTCATTACATTTCGTTGGGTCCCTGGCAGTCTCTATTTTGTACCAAAGGAGTGGCATTGTTTCTTTGTTTGATCAACTCAGCAGCTCCCTAAAAACATCCCTGGCAATTAAGTAACTTGACACCAGAAAGGGGGAAAAAAAAAACCACCTGGTTTTAGATTTTGTAACTGAAAGGCAGACAGTGGTATTACTACACCAAAGAATCCATGTCCTCCCCAATCAACAGTCAATTCAGGAAAACAACTGTCAACAATTTAGTGAAATGACCCAAATGAGTTGACAGTAAGGACATGAAGTTGGCCAGATGAGTTGGGATCAGACCAGGGAGGACCTTGAATGCAATTAGGAAGAGCTGGACTGGGGGGATGGTTCTCCTACAGGCAATGACATGGAGACACAGAATTACATGAGCTGGAGTGGGCCTTGGTGTTCCCCAAGATGTTGGTGGACACTGGGGGGTACTGATGATCAGGATGCACAAGACTTCAGAGAGCCTGGCATTAAGAGGCCACTGCAGAGATCCAGGTATGAAGTGGCGAGAGTCCAGGCCAGTGTGGGTGCCGGGGAAATGGAGACATTAGAGATAAAGGAGAAGAAGGGGTAACTCGCAGAGGTTACCAACAGTGTTAAATAGAGCAAGGGCATTCCTGTGCTGTAACTGACTGCTCCTCAGTTACCATACCCCTTGTCTGTTATTTATGTTCTGCTCAAGTAGACTGCTCTAGACCTGGACCTAGCACTCTTCCACTTGTTTGTCTGGAACATCCATCAACCCCCACTGGGCTGGTGAACAACAGAGGCTTAGTTACTGGTTGATTCCCCCAGGGCACAGAGACTACTGTCCCTTCAATTTAATGAACATTGACTTAGTGTCCACTGTGTGTGGCCATTCTGTAGAAATTCGGAGAAAATCCACACCCCAGCAAAGAGTCTATGGGTTAATGAGATTGTGGGGACAAGGAGTAGCCATGCATTAGATAAAGAAAGAAATCAAGACAATACAAAATGAAGTGAGGCTGGTATTTTGCTGGTCCAAGAGAGAAGCTGAGACCACTCACTGAATGTGAGGGATTCAGCACTAGTCTTTGAATCTGGTTGATCTGAAACACACTTGGAAGTTAAATGTTGGGAAGGGAGAGGCATCTCAGCCAGACAGAAACAGGCAAAAGCAAAGAGAGGGATGAGGCAGGTTTAGGTCAGCATCGTGAAGCAGAAAGCCTGCCAGATCCAACCCCATTCGTGACAGATTCACGTCATCCCCTCACACCACACGTTCCAGACACACTTTACAAAAACTTTCATTAAATTTTCATCAGAATACTTTTCTTAGGCAGGTTGTCGTTATTCTGCTCTGGAAAAATGAACCACAGGAGGGATATGAAACTTGCAAAAGTAAGACAGTGGCCCAGAGACGAGCTGAGGAGTTTCTAAGCCACTCTGCAGCCAAGTGACACAGGTCAATGCCCAAAGTGACCTCAGAACCACCCTCCAGTAAGACACTGAGCTAGCTGTGCATGCAGTGCAGGATAAAGAGAACAAGCCAGAGCAAGAAATCCATCTCTACACACGGTTACAGACTTACCACACTCAAGCATTAAAGAAAAGACCTAGTCACTGTGCATGGAACGTTGATTGAATTCAGGTGACAATGCTTCTCTAATCTTACTTTACTGAATTTAAAATAAAGTTAAAAAGAACATTAGAACTAGAGTTTAAAAGGAGAGAGATGTAAGAGCATTTATTTTCTATTCTCAAGTTGTAAAAAACTACAAAGGCCCCACCCAATTCTTTACATTTCGCTTTGAATATCTCTTGAAAAGATAATTTTAGAGAAAATTCTGAAAAGTTGCCATTATTCCATCATCCTAACCTATTATTTCAACTCATTTCTATAAGTCGGTGAATGCCTGAATGCAGTAAAGCAATTGCAGCCAACATATAAAATGAATAAAGAAATCATTTTCTAAAGACACAAATGTTTCTCACAGTACAGGTTAAGATTTTGGATGACTCAGCACTGACTTGGAGTACCATACCTTTTTCTTCTGAAGAGGCACTGTGATCATCACTAGAACAAGAACAGAAAAACAGTTTTATAAATGGATACTAATTTTATACAAAATAATTATGAAAGTCTTCAAAATGATCTTACTATGTTTCTCCAGAAATGTTGCCCGTTAAACAACGCTCTCCCTCCTCCTCCGCCTGCCCCTCTCATCTCCACCCGCGGCCTGATTCCAAACCACCCGGATAGATGGAACTTACCAAGCGTGCACTTGAACCCCTTCTTGCCCCGTCACACCCCCGGAAACGCCAGCACACACTTTCACAGTTTCACGATGTGGCACCTCCGTGGCCCGCCACGCGGCCTGGCTCTGCCGCGTCTTCTGCAATCCATCGTCGTCGCCCACTCGGCGCGGGCCTCCAGCCCCTCCCTCCACCCGGCTCCCTCTGCGCATCCCCCTCCGGCTCCCAGGTCTTCTCACCCGGCCCCTCCGGCCCCTGCGGCCCCTCCCCCAGATCCAGCGCGCCTGAGAAAGGAAGGGCTCCCGCAGCTCCCATTCAATTCAATGGGCGGCCCTTCCCTTGCCTACGGAACGTTCCATCCTCACGACCGACCACCTAGCCTCCTTTCGCCCCCCTCATGCTGGTCTCACAGGAGGGCCTACAGTCGCGGCTTCCCACTCCCCAGCCTCTCCCAGACCCTAAGCCACCTGGCTTCTGCTCTCTCACGTTACCAAAGCCACTCGAGCGAGAGCCATCTAGGACTGCTGCCCGACAGACCCATCGGGCCCTCTCCGTCCTTAGTGGCCGCTATCTCTTTAGATGAAGCAGGTGACAGGCTCCCCCATGGCTTCCAGTCCCTCTCACCTGGTCTGCTTCCCCCTCACCCCCTCCCCTGTCTCCATAGCCTCTCCCCTCTCCACGTGCCCCATCGGCCTCAGCCTCCCAGCAATGGATGTGTCCCAGAACCACTTCACTGCACCCTCCTCAGGCTGCCCCAGTGCTTGCTTTTCACGCCAAGGCTTCAGGTCCTAAATCTTTACCCCCTTCCCAGGCCTCTTCCCTGAGTCCCAGGTGCCCAAGGCCTGGGGGCACGGTGGAGACAGGGGGTCATGTCAACACTTTAAATGAAATACGATCAACACTTAACTAATCACTGCCCCCCCTTTCCATGCAAACCTGCTCCTCCTGACCTGCCTTTGCAGAGAATCATATCACCAGGTCACCAGACTAGAACCTCCAAGTCATCACTAGGTCCTGCTTCCTCTTTCTCAGCAAGCAATCGTGTCCTCCTAAGCCTTCTCCTACACATTTCTCAAACCTGTCCCCTCCTCCAGGTCCACTATTTCTGCTTCAGTTCAAGCTCTCTCTGCCTCTCATCTGGCTGGCTGATTATATTCTCCTAATCACTGTCTTACTCTTGGTTTATCGGTTCATCCCCCATGTGACCTTGATTTGCATGAGCTGGTCATGTCTTTGCCGAGACCCCTTTGTGGCTTCTCACCACTTTCTGGCTGAAGCCTAAATTCCCTGGCTTGGCACCCAACGACCTCCACCTGGCTCCCTTGTTTCCCACTCTGTGTGCTTCCCCAGAGTGAAAGCTCTTCAGTGTCCCAAGGACACCCTGCATCACACACACACATAGACACATACACACACACTATTCTCTGAACCCTCCCCCGAAAAGGGTCACTGCCTGTGGCCTTGCAGGTCACGCATTCCAACCATGTGCACTCCATGGACATGTACTGTGATGTTGGGGTACCCCCTGGTGTTGTGTGTGCATATAAGTGACAGCCCTGCCCTCTCCCTTGATGCCCAAACTGCTAGTCATCCTTTATGAACAGCATTTCTCAAGGCATGGACTGAGGACATTAGAATTCCATAGGATGCCTTCTGAAAACTGTTTTTCTGGGCCCTCTGAATCAGAATCTTTGATGAATAAATGAAAAGGCGGGAAGAAAACAACAATGGTGTTATTTGCACTTATGGATATTTAAAACCTTTCTGTATCTTCTCACTGAATCATCCCAATAAGCCTATGAAGGCCATTTTACAAATGCAGAGACTGAGGCTCAGAGAGGTTCATTAACTTCCTCAAGATCACACAGCTAACAAACAGAAAAGGAACACTTGACTCTAGGCCATTATGACTTCAAAGCCCCATAGCTGCCTGGCACTGTGTCTCCCTTCACTCTCCATCACTTCACCCCCAAATCCCAAACCTGGTAGTGAAAGCAAACTGAGGAAGAAGAGCACAAAAGCAGGAGACCAACTGCTTGCTCTTTCCTTTCTCTTCTTCACCTAAGTAAGTCCAGAGCCTCCAGATTTTGAAGACCTTCTTGACTGAAGATTTTTTCTGGTAAACCATTCCCAAGTATTTGGTATTTCCCAAACTCCATGATTCTAGGAAAAAACATGTATTCTCATTTTCAGACCTGAATTCTCTTGTTTCATAATCCTAAACTTCAGTTCAAGAGGTCAGAGAGTGGTAGTGAACCCCAAATTAGGAAATGTTTCAAGACACTAAGAAAGGCTAAAATATGGTTCCCAATGAAACGCATAAAAGAACTGACCAACCACTGCATCTTTTTTCTCCAGACTTGTACCTCTTTAAAATTAAAAGGCAGTCCCACCTTTTAATTTTAAAATAATTATGAGAACGCGTATTGAGAGTTAGCCATTCTTATTATACAAAACATGTCTGCCAAAAATCCACTTCTGTGTTCTGAGACAAAAATGCATTTTTCTCTTAACTGGCCCTTTCGTATTCCCCTCTCTACAGCGGCTTATCTTTATTTCCAGATGTGTGTACATCTGCCTAGATAGCAGAACTGCTAAAGCTCAGAAAACCTTCATGGAAAACCTTTATTTTTTTCCATGTACTGAGGCTGCACGGTAGCAGGCCAGCTCTCTGTACCAAAACTCCGAACAGTTATGGGGGAAGAGGCTTTGATCCAAGGAGGGGGAGAAGTCCGCCCACAGGGCAGCCGCAGGGTTACAGCCAGGTGGAGGGAGCAACCCCAGGGGACTCACAGAGCCCTAGCTGCTTGTAGTACAGCATCCTAAAATACATCTCTTTGGCATGTTACTTTATCCTGATTTTTTCTAAGGAACAGCAGGCAAGGGGAAAACTCTGAAAACCAAGGAGGAGTTACCCTTCTGTACCCTACAGCATTTACATCTGTAAGGGAAATCTCCATTTGTAAGGGTGTCTGAATCTGTACTCTTATCACTGGAGAAGGCAGTGACTTCAATCTGCATAACAACCTTACCACTGTTTACCCAGCTCTTCCTGGTAACCTCCCACCACTAACTCTCCCATGCTCAAAGCCTTTAGCTGAGGATGGAATTTAAGGTGAGGGCTTTGGCAACTTTGGAGAGTTACTCACGTTTTTCTGGGTCTCTCCCATGTATACCTGTTATTAAACTTTTGTATGATTTTCTCCTCTATTAATCTGTCTCGCATCAATTTAATTCTTACACCACTCTGAAGAACCTAGAAAGGTAGGGAAAATTTTTCTTCCTGCCTGACACACTGCATGGAAGCCAGTTCCCCACATCCTCCTCCATTCTGCTTTTTCCATGTGGTCTGTTACAAGGAAAACCACAGCCACCACGGAGAAGAAAGCCCTCGTTCCAAAGTTCACCATGTAACTTAGGGGCTGAAAATCAGTAGGGAAAGGGCATGGACACTTACTTAGTGGCAACTAAAATTCCTTACATTTTGATTGGACTCAACCAGGATGACTAAGTGTAATTTCAATGCTGCCTCATGCCTATCAGCTCCCAGGCCCCACCTGTTACAGGCCCCTCTCCCTTAGTGGGAGGAGAAAAACCCTGCATCTTGGTGCAGTAAAATCCGACCTGAGGGGTTCTTTCTCCCTCCCACCTCTGCACCCCAGCCAGACGGCAGCCAGGACAGGTGGATAGTAGGTGCCAGGAGGATTTCACTCAAATCTGGCTCTGTAAGTAATAATTCTCCAGGTAAAGATCTTTAACAATTGTTGAAGTAAAAATAAAACCACAATATAATAGTTAATATTTATTAAATATTTACTGTGTGGCTGAACTCAAGCCAAGGGCCTCATATGCATCAATGGGCTCACTGCAACAACATTTTTAGCACCTGACACTGAACTAGTATTACCCCCATTTCACAGATGAGGAAATAAGGCTCAGAGGCCTTGGGTAACTTATCCAAGAACCTTGTCCATCTTGGGTGGACTGCAGAACCCATTTCACAACAAAAAGCCTAAAATTCTGCCAAGCAGATAACGACAAACCTTACTTACCAGTCTCTCTTCCTAAGGTTCCTACCGTCTGTGAAGGTATTCTCAACTATAGCCACCTTACAGTAACTAATATGAAGTTATTAGGCAGAATTAAATCCATAATGAGCCCCAAATCCTCCTTTAACTTTCCACCAGAATTAAACCAAGCAGTGTTTTACTTATTTTAGCCCCTATCAACCTAGGAAATGGGCCAGAAGAAGTTAAATGGGTAAAAGAAAGTAGAAAAGTTTATGTCAGTCACAAACAAGAGTTACTCTGCATACTCACGAAGTAGCTACACTTCCCAGAGCATAACCTCAACGGAAGTAACACTTGCTTTAATACAGATCTCAATTTCAACTGAAATTACCTCATAGGTGCTGTGCTAGGCGGAGGGGATATAAAAGTTAACATGTGACACATGAACCTCGCCTCCAAGGAAGGGGAGACAGATCAGAAAATAAATATATACGATGTAGGAAGAGCACAGTAAAAGCAAATATAAGCTAAAGTTCCAGCCCACAGCGGGCTGTGATGAACTGGGAAGAACAGAGCTCTTACGCTAAGAACACAGGCATGAAACTAAGGCCGGTTAAGACATGAAGCTAAGGCCAGCTTGCACTTTCAAAGAGTGCTACCATCCCTCAAACAGGACCTAACCGCTAGACTCAGCAAAAAATGAAACGGAAAGGAGCCTGTAAGATCTGCCAGCCCGACGCATTATTTTACAGACGGGGATATGGACTTTAGGAGAAGTCAGGTTAATAAATATCCAAGACCACACAGCAAGTTACAGAGACAATTTTACAACTTGTCTCAGGCCTCTTGGTTTACCTACCAATTGATTCATTTGCCAAACATGAACGGGTTATGTGCTAGGTGAGAGTGAACAAAGCAACTGGGTCTGTGCCTTTGAGAAACCGGGAAGACCGTCTTCTTGTATCTGAGACAGGAAGTGCTCCAAGAACACTTGTCTGAGACTGAGGAATTGGGGAGGGCTTCCTGGGGAAGTGACATTTAAACTGAGCCACAAAGGATAAGCAGGAATGGACAAGAGAGGAAGGATGAAGGTGGGGGTGGGAGTAAGGGGTGGTACACAGCTCTGTATGAGACAGGAAGGAGTTGGTCAAGGTCCAGAAACAGAAGAAAAGTAAGTGTGGTCAAGGGAAGAGAGGCAGGAGATGCAGAGAGATGGGGGTGGGGGGGTGGAGAAACTTTCACTCTGTAACCAAAATGACGGCAACCCCGGGACACTGAGTGGCGATCACTCAGTTCGCTGAGTAGTCTCTGTATTTCCACTTTAGGAGAAATCTGAAGCTTGAGAGCCCAGGAGGAAGTCAACAATGCAGGGTCCCAGAATCTGCTGTCTTCAACTTCTTACACGGGGACTTGCCTGACCCTGTGCCACAGGTTGGACACTGGCTGCATGGAGTCCAAAAGGCCCAAGCATCTTCCTAAAGAGAATCTCAGGGCCCCAGGTCACAAAAGCCAGACCAAGAATTCCAAGAAGTCGTGGTGCTGAATGACAAAACCCCCTCAGGGAACTAGGTAAAAGCACATTCCAAGGAAACTGCCTTCATTCAGAATCGAGCTCTGAAAGCCAACAAACAACACAGCCCCTTTCAGACCAGCTGGGACAGAAGGACTTCAGGCCCTGGGGAGGATCAGGGACTCCGCAAGGTGAAGAGGGGTGTAAACAGGTGGTGGGGTAGGACAGATGTGGGCACCATGAGTGCCAGTGTCAGTGCCCCCAGAGGACACTTCCCAAGCCAGGCTGGTTTCTTTTGTTCTAAGCATCCCAAAGAACACCACCTGCAGTCAGCTTGCCCAGGATAGAAGCCATCCCACCACTTTTTTTTCTTCTGTGTTCAGGTCCCTGAATGAGAGCACCGTCTCCTATGCTTCAGAAACACTTAGTGCCAACAAAGATAAAAAATGCACAGGCCCGGCTCTCCAGCTGACTCCTTCAGCTGGCCTCTCAGTTTCTTTTTTCAGTTACACCGGTAAAAAAAAAAAAAAAAAAAAGGTGAAACAGGTAGGTCTTTGGGTATCAAAAGGCCAAAGAATTCATTGCATCATTATGTGTAATAGGCAAAACCTGGAAAAAATTACTGTGCTCATCAAAAGGAGAATGGGAGAATAAAAGGTGACACAGTTATATAATGGAACCCTGTGGGCCATGAGAATGAAAAACTGCTCATACACAAGCACGAGGGCTAACCTCACAAACATAATGGGATGGTAATCTCACAAGCATAACGGCACAAGAGAAGACAGACACAAAAGGGTATATGCTGTATGATTCTATTTTTATAAAGTTTACAAACAAGGGAAACCAACTTCTGGTTCCTTTGGGGAAGACGGACCTGACAGTAAGAGGACTACGAGGGGGCTTCTAGTTGACCTGGGTCGGGGTTACACAGATGTGCTCACTTTGTACTAATTCATCAAGCTGTATACTTAAGATGCTGTGTTTTCGGTACGACTTAATAGACATACAAAAGAAGGGTTTTCAGCATCTTGGAAAGGAAACGTATCCAGGGCCTTAGCTTTGCAGCCCATGGATAGGACTGGAGAATGACCCTCAGGGGTAGAGGGCAAGGTGAAGAGGTGACCACATTGGGGGATATGGCCCAAAAGGCAGCTGTGGGGTGGCAGGGATTAGGGGGAACAGTTTCAAGGTTTACTACCTCCTTCTTCCTTGTAACTAACGGCCAATGAAACCTCTGTACGATGTACTCCAGAGGAAAGTGGGGTCAAGAGAGAAAAGGGCTGGAACTAAACTGGCTTAAAGGAGAAAGGAGGCAGCTGGAATACTTCCAGCAGTGAAGGGAGGAGAAGGAGAGGAAGGAGAGGAAGAAGAGGAAGTAGGGGGACAAGAAAGCAATCGGAAATGCCCAGGATGGACAAGAAAGAGATCTGGCCTGGGGTGGGGATGGTGGGTGGGGGAGGTGAGGATTCCCATGACAGCTCAGTAGAAGGGATCTCTTCTCTACTCCCCTCCCTGAGTCAGCAACGTCAGATATACATCCAGGTTCATGGTTTTATTGCACTTCTCTGCTGTGCTTTGTTTATAAGCCTGTCACCCCTGGGAACTAAAGGAATAAGAGGACTGTAAATGAGTGTGAGTGTGTGTGTGCGCGCGCGCGCGCACCTGCAGCCAAGGATTCCACATTCCCAGCATCTACGCACTGTTTGCATGGAGAAAAGAATGTTCATTGGACAAATAAATGACAGAAAGAATGTGATAATTAGATATAAGTTAGAGATTCCTCAGTACTTAAAAACCTGTAGTAACAGCTTAAATGGCCAAAAATGTGGGAATGGCTAAGTATCAAGAGTGTCATACTGTGCAGCTACTAGAAATCACAAGCAACAGTAGCAAACATCCGTAGGGTGCTTTACAATTTACTGAGAATTGCACCTCCTTTGTTGTTTGACACAAAATGCTATGGACTTTGTTGCCACACTGAAATGTGTAAATGACACATTAGCAACAAGCTCTCTGAAGAGGCCAGAAAGATCTGGGATGGTGGACTAACGAGTTTTCGCGGGGTGAGGAGGGGCCATATCTTAGAGTAATACTAGGAAGGCTGGTAGTTCTGGGGACAGGGGGCGGGGCAGCTGAGTTTAGTTAGCTCTGTCTATATAAATAACTGCTAATTTCACACACTATATTTCAATTCACTTCCTCTTTTTTGTTGTTGTTTGTTTTGAAGAACAAAACTTAACTTTAGCCATAATTTGATTCGAAGTTCTCTTTAACAGTCATTTGCAAGTGTTGCTGTTAAGTGACCATCTCTAAAGAAATGTTTTTGATATTCCATGGTGGGGGGTCCTAGTGTGGTTTTATTCATGCTCTAACTTCAAGAAATTAAACCGCAAAACGTATCTGCAACAGACTTTCCTAGGCTGTCTTCCTGACTGCAACAGTGCTTTAAAGAATAGACAAGAAAAAACTCAAAAAGACAAAACAAACAAAAACCCTTCTTCCCTGAGAGAAGCTGAGCCTAATGTTCAATGATTCACGAAAAAAAATCATGAACTTTTTAACCCTCGGCATTCTCTTCTTCCCCTAGTTGTTACAGTGGAAAATTTATTTTGCAGTTACTGTCCCATAAGTAAGTTCTCTGCTGAGTCTCAAATCTTTGCTGAGCGTTTCCGCACTGCTCTGGGTGGCCTTCCTGCAAGCACCTACCGCAATGAGAGGATTACCTAAAGGATGTATTTCACAAACAATCTATCACGTGTCTTCGGCTGAAATATTATACCCAATGCTAAAAGCCTACTTTTGCAGATGACAGTGGGGACCTCTGGAAAACTCGTTAGAGCATCCCCAAACCAGCTCTTAAAAGACATACCCACGTAAAAAGTAGCTGTTTTTAAAAGTCTGTGGGGCGCTGAAGACAGAGACATTGGCTGCCGTTACAGTAATAGCAGAAACCCTCCAAGCAATGTCGATCTCGTGAGCAACCCCTTAGGGAGTAGAGTGGCTGACCCGCAGGCAGCGGGGGAGGGCTCCACACATGGCCAAAGAGGGGAAATAATCCTGCTCTCAACACAGCCTGAGAGCAGAGGGGCCAAAGCGCCCACGGTGTTCAGAGAAACCTCCCAAATCCTCCAGGTGCGGAGGACGCAGACGCTCCAGAGGGCTGAAGCTGGAGGCTGGGGGCAGACGAGGACAGCAGAAGACGGGCCTTGGGGGCAGGGAGTCAACCGAGGAGGCGGAAAGAGCGCCAGTCCATTTGCGGAAAGCAAAGCGGGAGCCGCAAGGCGACCTGCCCTCCTCCACACCCACCCGCCGCCCGCGGCTGCTTCCTGGAGGATGTGGGCCCACCTGCAGCCGCCGCCGCGCTGCCCGGGAGCAGCGGCGGGGAAGCGGTGGCGGCAGGGGGCAGCAGCGCCGCCCGTAGCCCCGCCTCCGGGCCGGGCGCGCGGGGCCTCCAAGCTGCGCGCCGCCGCCTCCCGCGCCAGCACCTGCGCGCGACCCCGGTGCCACCTACCCGACCCAAGAGCAGCCGCCTGGGCCCCGTCCCCGCCCCGGGTAGGGGGTCGGAGTCAGGGATGGCGGGCGCGTCTCCTCCCCAGGCTCCGTGCTCGCGCGGGGCAGGCGCCGCCGCGGAAGGGCGCTTTGTTTGTGCGGCCAGAGCGGGGATGCCAGGGCGGGAGTGGAGCCCTCGCCCCACCCAAGAAAGGGCAAAAGCAGAGCCCTCGGTGGAGGGTGCTGAAGGGGGCAAAGCCCTTTCCCCAGGCGGCGATGCTGGGTCCAGCTGGCCCACCCCCACCCCCACTCTGCCCTTTCTCTTTCCGAACCCCCCGGCCCCCAGCCCGGCGGCTGGGCTCACCTGCTCTCCGCGACCCCCGCGCCTCCGCTCATCGTCGCCCGGTGGCTGGGAGGGGGCGCCAAACGCGCCCGGAGATCGGCGCTCGGCTTGCGCCTGGGCGCCTGCAGGAGGGGTTCGCGTGCAGAGCGCTGCCCCGTGCACCCGGAGGCGATCGACGCTGCCGGGGGGGGAGGGAAGAGGGCGAGCAAGAGCCACCGGGGGAGGGGACTGGAAGGGAGGGGGTGCCGGGCGCGCTGCTGCAGCGGCTGCCGGAGGCGTTCGGGACTCCCTAACGGAAACGCACGCTCGCCCGCGGCCCCGCGCGTGCACGCTGGCGTGCACACTGGCACACGTGCGCACAGCGGCCGCTCGGTGGTTGTTTACCGCCCTGCGGGAACTAGGTTTGGTGACATTAACGCCAAGGTTTCTGTGAAAGAGAAGGGCCAGAGCCATTCTGGAGGGGACACGGAGAGCTCATGTCACCCTGATTGGGATTGGATCCTTCTGTATCTGGGGATTTTTCACGAGGCCCTCCTCAGCCCCGCCCCCGCGCAAGGAATTCCCAGATTCGCTTCTTAGGATCTGTCAGCTCCCTGAAATTATGTTCCAAATTTTGCATCTACATACAAATATCTGGAATGAGGGACCACAGCTTTCAAATGATTAGACAGCTGTGTGACACCCCCACCCCCACCCCAAACTGTAAGGATGGATGGACTAAACCAGTGATTCCCAAACTTTGCTGCATATTAAATCACCCAGGGAGTTTTTCAAATCTCCATGCCCTGAGTGGCATCCCAGACCGATTAACTTAGTACAATGGGATTCAGTATTTTTAAAGATCCCAGGTGATTCCAATATTCAAGAAAGTTTGAGAGCCACTGCTTAGACTGTTGGTGGCCCACATTGTATAGTTTTCTTTCACCCAGTTTTTCAACTTGATTGCTTGTCTGTCTTTTCCGTGAGGTGGTGGATGTCACACTGCATCTAGCCCAGATCTAGCTCACAGTAGGTGCTCAGTATGCATTTACTGCAGGAAGGAGGCAAAGGCAGAGTCCAGAATGTGTCCTCTAACTTGCAGCCCCCTGTTTGCTCTTTCTGAAATACTCCACAGGCTGAAAAACCCTTGACCTCAGGGCGATGGCTTCCTGTATGCCTGACGCTGCAAAAGAAAATGGATCATTGCAGCTTGAAAGGGTATCTGTCTTTTAGATGCTTCCAGATGTCTCCGCCCGAGAATTCCCCTACCTGCCTCACTATGACTCAAAGGACCAGCACTTGGCAGTGTGGGTGACTACAATAGAAGTCACAACCCCATGGATGGCACACCCCTGAGTCCAAGACTATGATAAGGTACTTTATATTCAGGGAAGAACTGGCCTGGTACAATCACTGGGCCTCAATATTCTTCTGTTGAATATAAACACAAATAACTTCTCAGAATATCATCAGAAAAGGCCCCTCTGTGACCACGATGGATGAAGACAAAAACAAGACTACTCCTTAATCATGACTGAACACAGACAAAACATGAACATTGTCCAAGCCACGATGGACACACAGCTATCGTGGCCAATTAGAGTGACCACCGCCTTAGCCTCTCTCTAGTCTGCCCTTCTATGGATAAGATTTATGAAGATGCACATTCATAGAATTACCCCTGCCTTCCTAAGCCCTCCCCCAATCAACTAACAAAACCCCAAATCCTTTCATAATATCCTCTGATACCTTCTCACTGACACACCTCCGAGGTTTACCATGATGTGCATTTCCCTCACTCCAATGAGCAATAAAGTCAACTTGTTTAACTATAGGTGCATTCCGAGTGTTCTTTGGCAAGGGAGCATTAAAAACCGCTTATCTTAATCATCACAATAATAGCAGAAGGTAGACATACCCTTTTCACATATAAGCTAATTGGGGTTCATACAGAGTTCCATAGAACTAGGGAACTCAAATTTACACAGGGCTGCCCAGCCATCAGTGGAGAGCTGGGGTTCATGTTCATGTGGGTTTGTGGGGAGCCAGGCTAGTGTGTTACTTATTCACAAGAACTGTGGCTTCCAGATGAGCCTGTGTCCCAACCCCAGCTTGTCTTCTAGCTATGGAAATCTGAGCAAGTCATTTAACTTTCTCAACTTCGGCTTCCTTGCAAAAGAAAAAAAAAAAAGTGGATCTAGGAACTGGTATTTTTTTTATTGAGGTATACTATATATTTATTAGTTTCCAGTGTACAACATAATGATTTGATATATATGTGAAATGATCAGCTTAGTAAGTCTAGTTAACATCCATCACCACACATAGTTACATTTTTTTTCTTGTGATGAGAACTTTTAATATCTAATCTCTTAGCAACTTTCAAAGAGACAATTCAGTATTAACTAAAATGATATATATACTATTGGTATTTTTTTTATAAGCTCCCCAGGTGGCCCAACGCAGCACCTATTGGCAGATCCTGGTTTGGTAATTTACCTTGCAGCTGCCAGATGTGAGGTACCCTTTGCCAGATGCCATTTTCTCACTTATCTCTTCTGGAAATTCTCCTTTGGCTTCATATGACAAGCAACTGAGGCCCACGAAGAACTGTGGGCAACTCAAGCCTGAATAAACACGTGAGTGGACTTGGAAGTGGATCCTTCAACTGCCCCTCCCCCAACCCAGAGTTTTCAGAAGACTGTTGCCCTGATGGACAGCTTGCCTCCAATGTCATGACAGACCCTGAGCCACAACCAGCCAGCTAAGCCACTTACAGATTCCTGCCGCATACAAACTATGAAATAATAAATATTTGTTGTTTTAAGCTGTGAAATTTGGGGGTAATCTGTTATGCAGCAAAAAATAACTAATACAAAAGGAAATAAGATCCCATAGTTTGTGCCATGGAATTACATTATTTGCACTTTTAACTTAGGTAAATTCAACCCTACTTGCTCTGCAAAAGAGGGAGAGAGAACAATCTGCAGTGCCAACAATTCTGCCTGCTACTCCAGTGAAATAAGATGATGAGACGAAGAGGTGGATCTGGTTTCATCAGTCAGTCTCTGACCCAGCCCTGGGTATCTCTCATAGGGAAGAAAGTCTTGCTGCTGGCTGTGTGGCTCATATTTTCAACTATCCATGTTTTGTGCAAAGTGGGAAGAGTGAGGCTAATTCACTGACTTGGGTTCTATATATAACATAGTCAGAATGACCCTGGCATTCCCTTAACTCATCAGGACCTGAGCCCAGGACATCCCCCAACCAAGAACAGTACCGACCTTAGGCCAGTGTAAGAGGGAGCCTACCCTGGGACCCTGGGACCATGGGACCCTGGCTCCAGGGGACACTTCCATGGCCCTCCTCCAGCCACAGCCCCAGGAAGGGAGGCATCCATGAGGCCCAAGAGATGTGCCCTTCCAGAGCCTGTGCCTCACCCTCACTTCTAGATGAGACCCCACACCCCTATCCAAATAGGCCCTGAGGCCATTTCCAGGGACTGCAGAGGACATTCCCCACGTCCAGCTTTCCAGAAGTGGGACCTAGCACTAGAGAACACACGCCAGGGCCGAGCACAGTGATTAAAGGAATGTGTGTGGAGCTTGCTTGTGCAAGCTGAGTGGTCCACACGTGAGCACAGAGCCCCTGGCCAGCAGATGGACCAGCCAAGGAAAGTGAGAAGGGAGGCCCACCGACCCCGAGCCAGCTCTCCTAACGCTGTCTCACACTAGTGTGGACTGAGAACTCTAGCTTGACCTGCCCTTCCACGTCATTTGACAGGAATAATTGTCAAGGCAGGAAAACACAGTATATTTCATTTAACAGTGTGTTCGCTCAATTTATAACTTTTACATGTTTAGACATATTACATATGGACGTCTGTTTGTACCCTCGCCCACGGTCCCACAAATGATCAGGATGCCCCGACCCAGAACTGACTTCCTCATCTTCATTTTGGTTCACTCTTTCGGTTTTTGGCCACTTCATTTTGGCCACTCTTTGTTGAGGGAGCGGAGGCCGAGGCATTATTTGAGTGGGAGAGGAGGGCAATGGGATAAGATTGTCATTTTTCTATCTCCTTCTCCTTTGACTTAAATGTGTTTGTGTATAATTTTGCCCAAAACATTTGGTTAAATCTGAGGCCCAAATAGGCCTTGTTTGTTCTTGGGACCCCCTCTAGGTAAGGTGCGTGCTTGGATTTTTGTACGTGGTGGTTATTGTTTAATCCTTCTGCTGGGGTCACTAAACTCAACTCAGTTGGACATGCCCCTTCCAGACCATTTCCCCAGCATCTTCAGATATATTGTAAAAAAAACACTGTGTGTGTGCTTGCCTCAAAAACTGTATTATATATGCACGTTTTCTCAATTTGTTTTCACCCTAAAATATATCTCAAAGGTCTATCCATCTTAGTAACAAATTTTGCTCTTTATTTTGCACTATTCCGTTTATAAAGTACTTTACTTGAATTATTTCATTTTGATACTAAATGTACTGTATGAAATTTGAGTCATGCATGTTTTTAGACTAACAATGTAAGTTTATTTATTTTAATTTTTGGAAAGACTGTGTTAGTGGAGAGAGATTTGAAGAGAGAGGGTTTCCTGGAGACATCTTGGAGGGAGAATTCCTTAAATACTGCAATATCAGGGTTAGAATCGCTTGTGTAAGCCGTGAATCAGAGACCAGGCATTTTCTGATTTAAATATGGCAAAAATTGCTCAGTTTTCTCTCTGTGTCTGTTTTCTCTGTGTTGTAGACTCTTGTCTTCTGTGCAGGCCTGGAAAGGTGGGTGCAGCCAAGTAAGCAACAATAGGGTCCTCTTTGGGTGGTGACAATAGCCAGGGGAAATCTTTAGTTATGTGTTCACGCAACTTTTGGTTTTCTTCCTAAAGGCCATTTGATACATTCTCTTGAGTTCTGAGCGACCTTGAACTTGCATTGTTTGTTTCCTAGAACAAGGACATCCAATTCTTCGCTTAAGGTACTTTTCATGGCATCCTGGGGCTTGCTAGGCACCTGCTTCTCCAGCTGACAAAATGTGCCAGCCTCCAGGTTCCACAGAGAAAGGGAAGTGTCGCCCACTGCTCACCATGATAGACATTCATCACAGGGAAACACACCACCCCTGACAGCAGGGAACTTCGCCCAGAACTGGCGGACTCGCAGCACTGAAGCAAAATCACTTATCTAGAAGAATCTTTATCCAGTTGTAATGGACTGAATGTGTGTTTCCCCACCACCTCCCAAATTCACTGAAGCCTGACCCCCAATGCAATGGTGTTAGGAGGTGCGGCCTCTAGGAGGTAATTGGGTTTAGATGAGGTCATGATGGTGAGGCCTCCAAAATGAGGTTCATGTCCATATAAGAAGAAAAAGAGACACCGAGCTCTCTCTCTCCATCATGTGAAGAAATAGCAAGAAGGCAGCTATCTGTGAGCCAGGAAGTGGGCGCTTACCAAAGACCAAATCTGCTGGCCTCCAGTGCTGTGAGAAGGAAATGTCTGCGTTTAAGCCACTCAGGCTGTGGTATTTTGTTATGTCAGCTTGAGATGACTTAGACACTAGTCTTTAGGCTTCTATTGTCGACAACTGTTACCATCATTTTGGCGAGGGCTACTCTGCTTTTGCCTTTATCCAGCTGAACTTTGTCTGTTTGTCTCAGTTACTTAAAGAGACATGGAGTGTGGGAGGAAGAGATTCCAGGAAAGAGAACTTAGTCCGAAGTTATCATTCCTGCCTCCTACACCCCTTCCACCCCCGTTCTAATCATGCACCTGACGATGTAAATACCTTGTGGACTGATTTCCTAATCTAGTTTTATGGTATATCCCTGGGTCTTCAATTAACTCTAGGGCTATTGCAGAACAGTAAAACATCACTCAGCACAATCTTAACTCACCTTAATTGTAAAAATTCAACAACATCTGGTTCTTTCTTCCCCCTAGAAGACAACAGAATAATTGTCATTCCAGAAAAATTCCAAATTTTCCTTTTCTTATGTTTTGGTATTGTTTTATGTGTAAACCCTGTCCCCCAACTTTTGATGGTAGAATCTGTAAGTATTAGGGTGTTAGTCAAGCTGAAAACAAATTTAGAAAATTTTGCTGCACAAAGTGAGGTCCACAGGCCAGCAGCATCTGGGAGCTTGTTAGAACTAAGTCTCAGGGGGAGGGTATAGCTCAAGTGGTAGGCGCACATGCTCAGCATATATAAGGTCCTGGGTTCAATCCCTAGTACTTCCGTTAAAAATAAAGAAATAAGTAAACCTAGTTATCTACCGCCCAAAAAAATTAAAAAATAAAATAAGAAATAAATTTAAAAAATAAGAAATGCAGAAACTTGGGCCCACCCAGCTCTACACTGTAACACAACTTCCTGGTGATCTGTATGCACCTTACAGTTTGAGAAGCACTGGTTTATGAGATACCAGTAGTTCCCAGACTCTCCTCCAGGAGGGCCAGAGAGCCAAATTTGGGATGTTAACATTTGGAAGAAAATCCAAGTCACTGTGGGCTCACTGAGGACAGCACCCTGGGGACCCAGGTCACAGCCTGCCCCCTAGCTGAGGGGAGGCCAGGAAAGGGGGCAGCATTTTCAGTTTAAGTAATGAGTTTAAATAATGAGAGGAGGGAGTCTTTAAAACGTAGGCAAGAGGGTTCTGCTGCTGGGTGGCCAAAAAGAATGACAGACCTCCACTCCCAATTTATTTCTTTTTGGAAGAATGGTGGAGTCCAGCTCTGCTTTTGCCTGCGCAGTCACCTGTAGCAAGTGCAGGGACATTGCAGAGCCTCGGTTTCCTCATCTTTAATATTGTTTTAAAATGATAGTTTCTATGTACACAGAACTTTACAGTTTACATGCCCATACACATATTTTCATTTGTGCTCCAGGACAACTCTGTGTGACAGATCAAGAGAGCAGTGTTACGTCCACTTTACAGATTGGAAAAGAGAGACACAGAGTGACCTGCCTGAGAGTGCCAAGATCACAAGTCTTCAAACCCTTGTGCTGTGACCCTGTAACCACAGCCAAATGAGTTCAAGTATGTGATAGTAAATTGAAAACTGTAATGTGTTATTCCAATAAAAGGGGTTCCCTATTACTTAAGTAACACTCCACAAATATGTATCTAACTGAACTGAATCACCCACCAGGATGCTGACCCCAGGATCAGCGACCCCCTTTTTCTCTCCTTGGAGTGTGGTGAAACTAACCACGAAAAGCTAATATTGAATATCAGTGATGAAGTGCATATTAATGAGCAATAAAGGAACTCCCAGAAACCAAGATGGAAAGAGCTGATCACACTGAAATTGTTTCATTATTTAAAGTTTTCTGCAGAAAGTGAGAAAATTTTATACGTTTCTTTTGAACTATTTTGAAGAACTAAAATGATGACCATTTCAATTATTTGTTATTTATCCTCTACTTTCCAAGTTCTTCTCCAAGGTCCTACAGGACCAATTCTAGGAGGTTAAAAGGCAACAAAAGGACCAGAACAATGATAAGAGCAGAATTCAGGTCTTCTGTTCTCAAAATCAATGTTTATTTTGAGTTTCTCAAATAATGAGTCTCTTCTATTTTTACCTCTAGAAAGACACCATGGTTTCCTTTTATCTGTCTCTTACCAGTAGGTCACACCCTATGGATCTTTTATCATCTGTTATGAATTCCACCAACTCCAGTTCTTTCTTTGTCATTGATGTTACATCCAAGTGAAAGGCTTTTCAACCGGGTTTTAAATTGGGTAAGGTCTCAAGGTCAAATATCTGTGGCAAAGCCTGTCCAAGGAAATAAGGTTTCAGTTTAAAGCAGTTTTGTTTTGTTTCTGTTATAAAATCCCTGCTCTGCAAATGTATGATGAAAAATACTTATTATCACCATCTCATCTCAACTGCAATGTCTTTATTCGCATCCATTTATTTGCCTTTTTTGGGGGAAGAGGGGTCCTTTTCTATTCTGGATATGTATGTATTGGTAGTAACTACCATTTGTGGTGTGCTTACTATATGCTAAGGATTATGCCAGGCATTTTAAATATATTATCTTAAATCCCCTTTGGTACTATCAACATTATCAACACTATACAGTTGATTATACAGTTGAATAACTATAATAATAATAATCATTAACGTTCACTGCACTTTACAATGTAATTGGCAACAGCACTGAGCTCTTTCATGTGTATTGTCTTGCTTAGTCCTCACATCTGCCCTAAGGGGTAGATACTATTATCATTCCCATTTTACAGATGAGGAGACTGAGGGACAGAGAGATTAAGAAACATGCCCATGGTTGCTCAATAAATATTGAAGTGGACATCCATCCCCATGTAAATTCATCACCAAAGCCTTTTTTCTTTCCAAGAGCAATGACCTCTGGGTTCTGCTAAATTCTTCAAAAACACAGTTGCCTTTGAAAGGCCTTTGAAAGCCTAGCTTAGCACAGGCCCTAGCATTAGACAGACCTGGCTTCAAATCCCAGCGAATTAGTTTGGCCATAACCATCAGGACACTTTCTCCCACTTCCACCACCGGCTCTGCTTTCCAGCCAGAGAAGAAGGAAGAAAGAAAAGAAGCCCATGCCCCTTCCTTTTATAAGCACGAATGCATCCTGCCCGCCTCCCACGGGTGAGAACTCCGTCTCATGGCCCGACCCCAGGAAGGCTGGAGAGGGCTGACGTTCTCCTGGCAGCCGTGTGCTCAGCTAAAATGTATAGGGTTTACTAAGGAAGAAGGGCAGAGTGAATATTAGGACAACCAGGACTCTTTTTCTCCTTGAGTTTCGCCACTCTGTGACCTTGGGCAAGTTACCTATCCTCACTGGGCCTCAGTTTTGTCCTTTGTAAAATGAGGATAATAGTATAAGAAGCGCACTGTTAAGATTTAGCTAGTGCGCGTAAAGTAACGTGCTCAGTGCCCGGCACAAAGCAAGTGTTCGATAAGTGTCACCTACCACTAATTCTGAAAAGACGGTGTAATTGAAGCACCAGACTGGAGCTACAATTTTGCATGATGACTCTAGAATTTGAATTCTATTGTGAGCATCACACAAGGATTGTTTGCTGGGTGTTGTGTAACTGCTGAACTTTCTCCTATGTATATTCAAGGAATTCTGGAGCTAAATGGAGCATTAAACATGAGATCTTTTCAGATTCTTGGTTAACTGAGGTTTAAGTTCCCCAGGTAGAAATGGTGATCCCACTAGAGTATATGAGTGTTACCCTAGATTATCTAGATATATCTAGATACAATATCTAGGTATTAACCTAGAGCAGTGACAGCCTTAATTTTGCAAAATTTTGAGTTGTCTCCAATTATTTCTAAGGATACAACAAATTCTTCAAAATAAACTTAACCCAAATAATTTTTTATGCATGCAAGAGACATAATATACTCATGGAACATTTACTGAGCTCTGACCATGGCGCGAGCACCATGGCTGGCACCAGAGATACACGTGATGAATGAAGGTAGACTTGGGCTCCACCTTCCCAGAGTGGACAGACTCAGGGGAGACAGACATGAATCACACAACATTACAAGTCTATGTTAAAACTGCAACTCTGATGCTACGAATAGGAGGTACATGATGCTCTGGAAATGTACCAGAGGGGGAAATGGCTACACAGGGAGACGGGAAAGGTTTTCCTGAGGAAAGTCATGCCCTTTGGCATCTGAAGCATGAGGAGGAGTTGAGGAGCTTAGGGGTCACGTTCTGAGGCAATCTGGAACTTTTTGTGGGGCCTGAAGAATATGTCATTTGGGAAGCCCCCTTTCAGAAAAAAGAATATAAACCTTCCTTCTTCTGTAAATTTTACAAAAACCCATGACCATGGAAACGCACTAAGGGCCCCATGCTAGGAAGGAGCTCTGAGGCGCAAGCCTCATCAGCTGTAGGTAGCTCCCTTGGGAAGGGATGGACTCACTCCACGGTCTGCAGTGGGCACCAACCAAAGCCTCAGGCAAGTGGTGAAGGCCAACGCTGCAATGGTTTTCAATGAGCAAGGGATGTTTCCAGGCCCTGTCAGGGGAGACAAGAGCTCTAGTTCCCTCTTAGAGCTAGGGACCAATGGGAACTCCTTGGGCAGACTCTGTAGTAAACTCATTTTTTTTTTAATGTCCAAAAGGGCTTGAGGTCGATTTTCTGAAAGGATATCTGTGGGCAGAGAGACGCCTTCATCCTCCAGGCCCAGGATGTGCAACTTAAGGCAGAAGCCAGCCTCGGTGACCCACCATCTCAACCCACCTCAAACTCTCCCAGTTTTAGTGCAGAAAGTGCCCCCAGCCTGGGAAATTTCTCAGGCAGAAGGGGACAGTTGGTCACCCTCCCCCAGCAGAGGGCCTGGTAAGTCTCTACCACTCCGGTGTCCTCTGGTGAAAGCGGGTGTGACGAGCATTATTTTGTCCCGCCACCTCCTGTCCCCTCTAGTTCCTAGCAGGAGAGAGAATCCCACTTCTCTGCCCCTTTGAAGGTAGATGATGTTATGTGACTTGCTCTGTCCAAAAATGTGAGTGGAAGAGATGCTTGTGACTTCTGGATAGAAGCATTTAAGAGCCAGTATGTAATTCTCCATGTTTCCTTCCTCCTGCCATGGCACTGGCAACATCTAGATGGTGGAGGCTTTGTCAGCCTGAGTCCCTGAGTAAGGACCACGTGGAGCAAAGTGCCCCACCAGCCCTAAATATCATGGAGCAAAAGTGTGCAATAAACTCCTGTTCTTTTAAGCCGCTGAGACCTGGATGTCTTTCACTACTGCAACATAACTTCGTCCACCCTGCCTGATAAAGGAAGCGAAACCAAGACCCTACTTAGAGTCTCAAGTAGTAATATGGTTTTAATGATTTTCCTTGGATGATAATAATAAAACCTTTGCACATATCCCAGTATGGTGCTGATGGGGGAAAACAAAACAAAACAGTGTCACTTTTCCAAACTATCTGCTGGGAGAAAGGCCCTGGATTAACCTGAAGTTCTGGTGAGCAAAACTCCCTGGGCCTCAGATTACTCTAGCGGATGTTGGTCTCTTGACTTCTCAGGATTAGACAGGTGCATGGTGCCCTAGCCCCTCCGAGGAAAGGAGGCTGTGCCCTGAGTGTGCTGCACTAAAGGTGAAAACATTTACTGTGTGACTCTGATAGCACAGAGTTACATTAGCCATTATATGTGTGTGTGTGTGTGTGTGTGTGTGTGTGTCTAAAAGTTTATGGAGGTATAATTTACATACTGTGAAATAATTTGAAGTGTATAATTCCATGAGTTTTAGTAAATTTACCAGATTGTACAACCATCACATTTTCATCCACCAGAACATTTCCATCATCCCCAAAAGATCCTTCCTACCCATTCATAGTTAATCCACTTTCCCACCTCCAGCCCTAAGTAACCACGAATCTATGTTCTGATTCTATGGATTTGCCTTTTCTGGACACTTTATATAAATGGAATCATACAACATGTAGTCTTTGTG
This sequence comes from Vicugna pacos, assembly GCF_048564905.1. NCBI lineage: Eukaryota > Metazoa > Chordata > Mammalia > Artiodactyla > Camelidae > Vicugna > Vicugna pacos. The sequence goes on from NC_132987.1 coordinate 34,749,408, forward strand.
CCTGGATTTTTTTCACTTTGCATAATGTTTTTGAGGGTGATCCACACTGTTGAATGTGTCAGTATACAGATCAGTATCAGTATATATGTTTTTACATATATATCAATATATATCAGTATGAGTATATATATATATATATACTCTGTGTGTGTGTGTGTGTGTGTGTGTGTGTGTGTGAGAAGAGGCAGGGTATGGTGGAGAAAACATAGGCTTCAGAGACTATCAAATTTGTGTTGAATCCAAGTCCCTGGAAACTTTCAGAATATAAGTTCAGTTACTCCCCACTCCTTTAAAAGAGTAACGAGAAATCTCTTTCTCTGAATACAGGTACCACCTAACATTCTCCAGCATCTTCTTCCTCAAGGTCTACACTGAAAGATGACTGTACATCAGAAGCAGGATCTCCCTGTCTAGAGACATGGAGACAGGGTAAGACACCAGGAACCTCACAAAGGCCGTCTCCTCCTCCCCACGCCATATCTCCTCTCACAGATAGAGTCGCGGCAGGTGGGCAGCTGGCATGGCCCCTTCCCTTCCTCAGGCCAGTCTTTCCAGAGGTACTGATGAGCCCCGGGAGAAACTGCTCACAGACAGGCAGCAGGGGGTGGGACAGGAAGGCAGGGGAAGGAAGGAAGGAAGAGGAAAATTCATAAATCAGACAAAGAAGTAGCAAACAACACTGCTGCAGATACAGCCCAAATGGCCTTAGAGGACAAAATCCTGGGTGTAGGGATTTGTACTTAAGGTTCAGATACCTATATACCTGTACATGAAGATTTTATACCTTGTACTTTATATATGTACATGGTGTATATATACAAAGTTTTTTCTTTCTAGTTTTATTGAGATATAACTGACATACAGCACTGTATATTTTTTTTTCTAGAGGGGAGTAATTAGGTTTTATTTATTTTTTTAATGGAGGTACTTGGACTGAACCCAGGACCTCATGCTTGCTAGGCACGTGCTCTACCACTGAGCTCTACCCACCCCCTTCCTGGGTATATAATTTTATATGCTGTAAACTTTACAGACCCTGGCTGTCCCCATAGTGCATTGAATATTTGTTCTGCTAAAAGATAATAAAAACATAATTAAGAAGACATCACAATATTACAAAAAGCATTTAGGCCCTGAGCTGAGGAAAACTGCTAGGGGAGATGCTTCCGAAATGCCCCATTCCCGGGTTTCCCACCCTGGTCGCAGATTAGAAGCACTCCAGGATTAAAACATACCAGGCCCAGGCCACGCCCCTGCTGTGTTATTTTCCTGTGACTGCGCGCAACAAATGACCAGAAACATGGGGGCTTCAAAGAATGGAAATGTATTCTCTCACAGTTTTAGCAGCTGGAAGTTTAAAATCGAGGCGTCAGAAGGGCCACACTTGCCCTTGAGGCAAGAATTCTCCTCTAGAGCTCACCCAAACGATGAAATTCTTGGAAGTAACCTGGGCAGAAGCCACCCCTGACATTCCACGGACGACTGAAAATAAGCAGCTGTCATACCGGCCCTGGGCACCAAGGCAGGAGCACAGCACCTTGGGGTTTGGATTTGGACGATGCGGATTCCAGATCTGGGAGGACTGCTGATTCCGCTCATAAAGCTTCCTGAAAGAATGCTGTGCTTGAATGGAAGGAGCCTTAACAACAGCAAAAAGCCATGGCTCAATCCATATCAGGCCCTTATGATTCATACTCTGATACGATTTTGGAAGTTTCTTCGATTCATACCCAACACAGACTGGAGCTTAAGGCAACAGCCCGTGATCACTGCCCAGTGGTGACCCCTGGGATTTAGGATGAGAAAGTTTTCAGATGCAGCATTATAGTACATGTCATTTGAGAGGCAATTATTGGCTTGCAATTATCGAGCATTAATGGAAACTGCTGTATGTCTGAAAGACATAAAATAATCTTGAAACCTGAAACATGCATAATGACTCAGGTGATGTTGAAGAAACATTCCAATTAGGTAGCCTCATTTCCTCTAGGGCCAACTTTGGAACCATGTAAGGAGCAACTGCATCCTATTGACACATAGGTGGTATCTTATGAATAGCTCTCAGCTAACCTACAAAAAGCTGCTTTGTTTATAGACGGCAATTCTAAAGTCAATGGGCAGCAACCTGTTTGAAAGGCTGTACACTGTGACCAACTAATGGGAAAAGCTATAATTGAAAAAATTGAGAATAAATCAGCTTAGCAGGCTAGACTGCATGTGTTTTCCTCGCAGTGGTGGGAGAAGTGAACAATAATGAGAGCCCCAAAGTCTGGGTGTATTCCTTCTCTTGGGCAGTGGCGAATGGCTTGGCCATATGGTCAGGCAGATGGGCAATGGAAAACTGGCTTATTAAGTGGATGTCCATATGGGGCATGTATGGAAATCACTATGGGAATTTAAGGGGAACATTAAATAGGACATGTCAAGGCCCATCAGAACATCTTTCCCAGATCCAGAGGTGATTGGAACCAGCAATTGGATGTCCTGGTACACACACTCACTTAAAGTGTTCGACTGGGTCCATGAAATGAGTGAATCTGGGTTGGAGGGGCCTGTAGCAATGCTGAAATGGGCTGATAGTTGACATCATCCTCTTGCACCCGCAGAGCCACAAAATGCCAACCAGAACTGTCCTGTCTGCCAACAAGACGGGGACCACAGATGGCTGGGAGGCAGATTCCGGGGAAGAAGACCCCCCATCCCCAGCGTAGCTGGCAAGGAGACTATATTGGACAGCTGCCAGTAGCCCTGGGAAGCTATAAATGGGTCCTGACAGAAATAGACACTTACTTTGGACTGGGCTTTGCATACCCAGTGGTAAATGCAAATGCTTAAACTACTATAAAAGGAGTGGAGCAGAAGATACTGTCCCAGTTTGGATGAAGAAATGAGTTACATTTCTTCAAACTAAGGAACACATTTTACAGCATGTAGAGTCCATCAGTGGGCAAAGAAATATCATATCAAATGGACGGATCATGTTGCCAGTCATCCTCAGAGCAGTGATTTGATAGAGAATTGGCAGGGGCAATTGAAATATTTATTGCCCAGTGGTAGAGTACATGCTTAGAATGCACGAGATACTGGGTTCAATCCCCAGTACCTCCATTAAAAATAAATACATAAATAAACCTAATTACCTGCACAGCCCCCTCCCAGTTTTTTTAAATTGGGGGAGATAAAGTCATGCAGGCCTGGTTGTTTACATACCTTCCTGAGTGTGTACTCACACTCAACATGAAGGGGCCCAGGAGGCCTCCTCACTCAATAGATGTCCTCTGCTTTTCTTTTCCTTTGAGGGAGAGGGTGTGGGGAGGATGCTAGTACTACTAGACAATTATTCCCCACATCACCTTAACTTTCTTTTTTTCCTAACTGATTCAGTAGTTCTAGGACCAGGGCAGCAACCATGGGTCCTGGAAGTAGGATGAAGCAGAAGGGATCCCTAAACAAGAGATTGTAACTATACCTTTGAAAGCGTTATGCCAGAACTCCTAAGGGCTTAATGGGCTGTATCGTGCCTTCACTCTATTTGGCAAAATACAAGTGACAGTGATTGCAGCTGTGTGGCCCCATGGTGGAGATAGCCTACCAGCTCTGTGCCTATGAACAGAGTTTGGGCTAAGGGGGAGGTACTTGCTAGACTGGAATTGATGCCAGAAATCTGGACCAGCACAGTGGCTGCACCTAACATGCCTTTGAAAGGTGGGAAAGTTTGGGTAAAAATCAATGACAAATGGAGAGAAGGAGAAATAGTAGCTAGGGATACAGGAATGAATAAATGAATTATGCAACAAGGGAAATCCAATATGGTATCGCTGCCTCTAGAGAGGCTCAGAGCAACAGAAGTTTGTTGTTTCTTAGCACGATTATATCAGATGCCTGAAAGGCTAAAGACATATGTTTGCCAAGACCACCTCCGCTTTTGGAATCTCACAAGGTCAAGTGGCAATCTGCAAACCAGAGTGTATCGCTCTGGGAGACATTTTAGTCATATGATATAATGGTGAACTGAACCAATTGTTCATGACTGAGTGGAACTCTAGTATGTTCCAGTATCTTTTGGCTCTTTTTTTTTCAGGTTACATCTACTACAAAGGATATCATTAAGTTAGGAATTCCCAGGAAGAATTTCCCACTGGGCCATCAGACCATGTATTGTATAGCTCGTGGTGTACTATGTAACAATAAACCTTGATGATCAAATGCTTATAAAAGTCTCCAGTTATAACAGTCAAAGTATAGCAGAGTATGCCCAACATGCCACAGTGCACCACGTGCAAGTGCATATTGCCCTTGCTTTTATGGGTGGAAAGCTACAAAACAGAAGCGAGACAATGAGTTTCTGATTAAAGTAAATAAAGCAGTGGGGACCCAGTGATAAATCTGAGTCTCCTGGGGAACAACCCACTCCCTCCAGATGAGGAAGGCCTAACGGCACAATCAGACTGAACTGTGCCTGGATGTGACGACCCCTCGTTCAACCGTCATGTGAGGGATCCAACATTCTTGAGAACAAAACACGTATTCTCTCTGCACCCCAGGTCATCAGTGCACAAGGACCACAACACGCGTGGTGGATTCAACAACTCTGACGCACGAGACAGAAAGACAGTCTAGGCAGCACGGGACAAACCAATTTGCATTTAATGAGGAGCAGTATTCAGAGGATGACAATCGATTTTCTCACTACTAGCATGAAAGGTAACCTATGAAGGCCTGTTGTGTAGCTCACAGGGACCAGAGCCATCCAAGTCCCTGATAAGTAAATACACTTTTATTGGATGCCAAAGGTGACTTCAAAGTAAAAATCCCATGTTTCATTGCACAAGTAGCCATAAAAGGCACCCTGTAAATTGGAAAAACCAGTTACACTCACTTGTTTTTTAGTGTCTGTACCAAGAATATTCTTATAAATTCTTAAACATATTTATGGGCAGTTTGGTTTTCTGAGGGGCATGTTTTTTTATGTCAGAGACACTGAAGTTCCATGTGAATCAGAGAAGTTTCCTTCCATAAAATATAAAATGCACAGTTTCTTACATTTCAACTCCAACTCCTTAAACTCCCTTTCATGAGCCTAGGAGCCCGAAAGGTTCATCTTAGACTAGGTTTAGATGCCTGCTCCTGTAACCCTGGTTTAGAAGATCCCCACCAGCCTCGCGCCCCTCATTCCCGGAGGCTGCTGCTTCAACTACAGAGTTTTATTGGGTTGGGAGGAGGAGAGGAAGCGTTCCAAACCATGAAGCAAATGGTAAACAATGAAATATTGATGGTGCCAAAAAGAACCTGGGGGAATCACAGAGGCTCACATTACTCAAAAGCCTTGTGGGTTTTATAAAGTTGCTTAGCCATACGTCCAAGGATAATAAAACATAAATACAGCACACAGACTCCAACTATGAAAGAAACTAAGTCTTCCAAACAAAACAGAAAAAATTAAATTCTAGGTCTTTAAAGTGTTTATTGTCACTTTCTCTGTAGGAACTACAGGCAGATAAGCTGAAATGTACAGATTTGAAAATAAATGCCACCCCTCCCCAAACTCAGGGCTGCACACTCTAAGACCACGCCTCCAGCGCCTTATTATTATTTAGACACTTACCAGCTTCTCATAAAAGAAAGAAAAAAGAGAGATTTGAAACTTTTGGAACACATGTTATTTTGAAAGAACTTTAAAGTATGTTCTTTGGGGATTTTTAAGTAGCTGGTTAAGAATAAAACAATGTCACATTTAGCTTCTGGTAGAGGATGTTTGAAAGTTGTTTTTTATTTCTTTAGAAAGTTCAAAGCCAGATAATTTGGGGTAATTACTTAGGCATCTGGAAATACCAACTCATTATTTTGGTCTGACCTCAGGGAGATGCAAACATACATTGGACAGTCACATCAACTTTTTCATTGTTTATGCATCCAGGCTTACAAGGACAGAAAACATCTCAGGCAGAAATGAAAGTCGTTAGATTTATTGGGCTAGGTGAGGGTTTCTGGGTAATTTTTTCCCTTTTCCTCTGATCTGTGTTACTGTTACTACTGTTACCATGATTTCACAACCACATTTTCACAGATGTTTTCTGCACAATGCTTCCTCTAGAGCCAAAGAGCTTCAGGCTGTTCAAAAATAGTTGTGGGGCAAGCAGGTTCTTGCTCAGATTTGTGTGGGCTCCCCCTAGAGACCAAGATGAGAGCCCAGAATTTTGAGAGATCATAGAATGAAAATAAAGATTCTCAGCAAAAAGTACTTGATAACCTTCTACAGAAGTAGTCATTTAAAGGAGCTTATGAACCGTAGGATTGCAAATCGAGCTGGAGGTCAGAATGACCTAGAGAGTTTTAAAAATACAGCTGCTCAGATCTCTAGGCTTTATGATTCAAAAGTTTTAGGGGAGGGGCCAGACATCTGCATTTCTTCAGATTTCCATAGACTGCAGTCAGGAAGGAGAACCTCTGTCCTGTACTGAATAGACAGGTTCCTAAAGGTGGGTCAAGGGAGTTACTTTTCATTTTATATTCAAACATATTTTTTTAATTCAACAAATGTTTATTGAACTAAGCTAGGCATTGTGTAGGTTACAAAGATAGTACATCTCTCCCTTAAGACTCTTGCAAAATTGTTTCAGGTTAAAAATTCAATCAGAATACAAAGTGTATCAAAAGAGTGTCACAAGAGTGGATATGAGAGACTCCTTTTCTTTCTTTTTTTAAATTGAAGTATAGTCACTTTAAAATGTTGTGTCGATTTCTGGTGCACAGCATAATAGTTCAGTCATATATATACGTACATAAGTTCCTTTTCATATTATTTTTCATTATAGGTTACTAGAAGATATTGAATATAGTTCCCTGTGCTATACAGTATAAACTTGTTTTCTAAACGTATGTTTTGACTGTTTTTTTAAACACATGGCTATATTATTATTATTATTATTATTATTATAAACACAGTTTAATTTGTAATCATATATCATAGAAATCTGCCATGACTAAATGTCCCACAATTCTCTTCCCTCTCTGCTCCTGCCAGAACAGCTGGTAGATGCCTTCTGAGCTTTATCTCTTGGATACCAAGCGTGCTATCCTTTGAGACAGTGGTCCACAAACCAGGCTAAGCATCAGAATCACCTGAGCTTTACAAAATATGGATTTCCAGGTGCCTCTCTCGGAGAGATCTAATTCAGAACACCTAGGGTAGCATCAGGAATCTACTTTCAAAAGCCTACCCTGAGAGAGGTAGAGGGTCTATAGGGGTGGGGTCTGCTGCCTCAGGAGGCTGGCAGATGCAGCAGTTTCCAACTGAGCATTGACACCTGAGAGTCTGGGGACTCAGGACAGGCTTGGCCACAACTGGGCTCGGGAAGGAGAGGGCAGGCTAGAGGGCACCACATGTCTCTGGGAGGCAAAGAGAGGCAAGGACAACCGCAGACCAGCTACCCCTCCCGCAGTTTTGCCAGCTGCTAGCCAAAACCTAGTGCTGAACAGATTTGACTACATCTTTTATCCTTTCACAGACACCCAAGTTATCAAATACTATAAACTCAGTTGCCTTTCAACTTGGTCTTTGAGACTTCTGTTGGATAAATACTGTACGCAAAAGCCATGACAATATAAAGAGAAGCAGAGCATCTTAAATTGTGAGTTCTCAGGGGGAAGGGGCAGGGTTCATCCTCCCATTTCCAGGTTCCAGAGGTGCCTACTGAGGGCTGGTGGATGCCCAGTGGCGACCATTTGTTCACTAGAAGTCCACCAAGCCTCCTGGTTTCTATCTCTAGTCCTTCTTCTGAGTGTGCTAGGACAAATTACACATTCAGGGCCTCCTGGTTTCTTTCCTGGTTTACCAACAAGAATTTTTCTGACAAATTTTAAGGACAGGTCTTCCAAATGAAAGTTGCTAGAAAATGGAAAACCTTGATAACTATGACAGAATCAGTTCTAGACAATGTCGAGGAAGAGTCTAGAATAAAAATCAAGCCAGGATAGTTTTTCAAAATCCTAGAGAACTTGTGGAGATGGGGTGTGAATGGTATTTAAGCCGTTAAAGAGTTAGTGAATCTGTTCACAATTGTGATGTGATATAAACATTGGTCACAAGATAGTGTTAAAGCTTAAAAGAAGGGGGCAAGGGGTACAGCTGAGCAATGGGGTGCATGCTTAGCACAAGGTCCTGGGCTCAATCCCTAGTACTTCCATTAAAAATAAAAGCTTAAGAGAATTTCTTTCAGCCAGTATTTTAAAGACATGTTCACTTATTGAGATATTTCACATCTGTATGGATACACTCAAACCAGATTCACAGAATAATATGTATGAAGATAGTACTTAAAAGACATTGACTCTTACTTTTGAAATGGAGTGCTCGCCCTCCTCTTTAAGCCATATAGTCTGGTTCTCAGGAACATTTTTTCTCTCAAATCCACTTGGTTTAATTTTTTCTTAAGTGCCTTTCTTCACCCGCTTTCAAATAAATTATTTACCCTTTTGAAAATGTTTTAAACATCAGCCCAGCCAAAGCTGATGTAAGTGAACCCAGGGGAATTGACAACACAAAAAATAAAAGTTTGGTTATTTTTTTTTCTTTTTTCCTTAAATGGAGCTACAGAAAAACAAGGGAAAGTTGATAGAAGAATAACCTTAATTCTCCATTTCCAAGGAGGGAAAATGAGTACAAGACAAACTGAGTCATGATGACAGCGTCCTAGATTTTTCCTTTTCCACCTGAAGGCAATAATTAACATATTACAGACACCTATTAGGATTGGACCAGTTGCACTTGATCTTAGCCAGAAGTCCAAGAAGCGATAGGAATGGACCAATTGCTAACTTGCAAAAGTTACCTGTTAAATAGAAGAGTGTTATTTTGTCAAAAAAGGAAATGTTGCAGCAAACTACAGTAAACATTTAATGTGACTGAGATAACATATGGGATTTCATTAAATAACCTTTAAAAAAAAAGTGGTATCAGCAGGCATACATTTCACAAAGAAGTTTTGTTTTGTGGCAAATGACCAAAGATACAAATAATGAACTGTGATTTTCTCAACCTCACAAGAGTAAAATTTTTCAGACTCTGACTTTTAACCCAAGATACATACAGAAATGGTTACAACTTTGGCCAAAAAGGGGATTTTGTACCGAGTGAGTTCCCACCTGTATTTACAAAAGTCCTCCAGGAGGATCAACAAAAAACTTTCTGCTGTTGTGTATCTCACCACAGCTGGGGGCAAAGGAGCAAGAAAGATGGTAGAAAACCCAGTAGAGCCGAGAAGAAACAGGACAGAGCTTCTTCCTGGGAGCAAGTGTGGGCAAAGCAATGAACTGGGATCTGTTCCCACAAGAACTGTTTCTGTCTTCATTAAATCAGTGACTCCAGCCAAAGAAATGCCTTGAGGCACTAGGAATCAGGATTCTTTTTTTTTTTTTAATGCTTTAGCTTGTAATTAAATAAATTATTAATTAAATAAAGTTGATACAGGAGGAGAGCCTGCCTTATTTTTCTATCTCCGGACCCGAGACCCCTGGCTTCAAAGTGAGAAGGGACCTTAGAATTCACAGAATCCAACTCCTCCACCTTATTCTGATTTCTGTACTTCCTGTCTCCGCTCAGTGCCTCAGCCTGGTCGCTTGCTAAGCACCCTCTGCCTGCTACTGCTCTGGCGCTGCACGCTGGCCCTCTTAGCTGCAACATTTTGGGTCAGCAGAATCTTTAGATGGAATTAACAAACCCCCAACAAGCCTCCTACTCTTTTACACACACACACAACCTTACCCACAAAGGACAAAAGCAAGAACAAACTGCTCACCTGACAGCAGAAAGACAAGCCGTTACTGCCTGGTGCCTCAACACAATGGGAATAGGCGGAGTTAGTGTAAAAGCATGGCGCCACTCAGACTGCTAGGTAGCAATGCGAGGATGGAGTAACGCCAAAGAGAAAGAGGGCAGGCAAAAAATTTTAGTCATTTCCAGTGGAGAAACCTGACAAACACTGCTTCAGCCAGGCGACCAAGGCCAACATCAGCAGTGATGTCACGTGGACGGTGGGTAGCCCTCATCTGATAGATGGAAATGACACTATGTTACCTCTGTGGTCTTTTCCCAAAACACACAGCCCCAGCCTAAGTCAGGAGAAAATCATCAGCCAAATCCCAAAGGAGAGACATTCTACAAAACACCTGGCCAGTCCGCCTCAAACTGTCAAGGTCATCAAGAAAAAGGAAAGTCTGAGAAACTGTCACAGCCAAGAGGAGCCTAAGGAGGCACGGTGCTTATACATTAGGTGGCATCCTGGATGGGATCACTGAGCAGAGAAAAAGATATTAGATAAGAAACAAGGGAATCTGAATGAAGTATGGTACTTTCGTTAATAATATTGTATCAGTATTCATTCGTCATTTGTAACAAATGCACCATACTGATGTAAGACATTCATGATAGGGATACAGAGCATTTAAGAGCTCTCTGTGCCATCTTTGTGGTTTTTCTGTGAACCTAAAACTGTTCTAAAATTAAAAGTTTATCTTAAAAAATTCTGTTTATATGGTACATATACTAGCAGTTTTGAAGTCAGAGAGATCAGCTTCTAACCTAGCTTCTGCTTATTAACCATGTAACCCTGGGTAATTCCTGACTTCATTTCCCTCTTCTCTCAGTGTCATAGAATCTGAAGAGGACCCGAATATGTCATCCCCAAATATGCCACTTTGGCATAGCACTATTTTGATTATTTTAAGCTAAAGGCAACTGAGGAACAGTAGACACAAGACGGGCTCTCTGCCCTCTCCCTTTCTGCCTAAAATCAGGACATAAATTTCCCTTTGTAAAGGTGACATGCATTTCCACTTGTAAAGGTGTTCCTCTCTCACAAACCAGGATGAGAACTAGTTTCATCACTGGAGGGCACCTGGAATCAGAGTCAGCGTAACAAACCTTATTAAACAACCCTGATTTACTATCCATTTCCTAGTCAACTTCCCACAGTTTACCCTCCCTGGGAGCCCCAATCCCCTTTTCCTTTATCTAATCACTTCTCCACAATTCACCCTTTGTTGAATGATACATAAGCCCACAAATTGAACCACATCTTTGGGTTTTCACTTCTTTCTTGAAGCCCCAGTGCATATTACAGCAGTAATAAAATCTGTCTGTCTTTCTTTCCTCCTGATATTCTGCCTTTTGTGAGTTCAAATCACAGGTCCTAGCTACAGAACCCATGAGGGTAGAAAAACAATTTCTGCTCCCCTACAAAATCAAGAGAGATCATATAAACTGTGTGTGGGGTTGTAGCTCAGAGCACAGGAAGCTTCAAATTATTACCTATTCGTAAGACAGTGGTAAGTACCTTCTATAGAATTCTGTTTCCTCAGCTATAATCTAGAGGGAATAACGTACCTTTATCTCAAAGAGATGTTGTAAGCAGCAGATGGCATGATGCTGATGTAAAATGCCCAGCACAGCCCAGGACAGGTGAGGCGTTATTACCGAGTCCCTGCTGCACCACTGGCCTTCAGTCAGAGAGCATTCCTTTCCCCCTGGCTCCCCAGGTACAGGCACCAGAGGGGCAAGATCTGGTCCCCCGCTTTGTTAGTTTAAAAACCACATTTTATCCATCCAGTTAGGTGTGGTCAGATCCAGGGAAACTGAGTCCCCTCAGCCAAACTTTCAAGTGATTATTAGCTCACAAACTATCAAGCTGATGTATATTAAGTTTCCTGGGAAATATAATGGTCAAAGAGACTGTCTGTCTGGCTGTGAGGCTGGTTCCTCCCAGTTGGAACACCCTTGAAGAAACCATCTCAGATTCAGAAGCCTGCTCAAGACGGATTGGGAGGGAATGCAAATAATGCTATGGTCTTGACGGAATGTGTAGCAAGCTCTTGGTAATTCAGTTTCCAGCCCACCGTTAGGAGCTGACTTATGTCTTCTCAGAATTTACGTGTTGAAATCCCAACCTTCATTATGTGACTGCATATGGAGGTGAGGCCTTTAAAGAAGCAATTAAGGTAAAATGGAGTCATTATGGTGGCTCTATTCCAATATGTGTCCTTATAAGCACAGGGGGAAGACATGTGGGGACAAAGAGAGACGGAAGACATCTGCAAGCTGAGGAGAAAGGCCTCAAGAAACCACCCTGTGGGTATCTTGATCTTGGACTTGTAGCTTCCAGACCACAAGAAAATAGATTTGTTGCTTAAGCCACCCAGTCTGTGACATTTTGTCACGGAAGGCCGAGCAAATAACACCCCCAACTACAGAGGAAGGTCTAGCGAGCCTGGGACAAATTCTTCCTAATACCCAATTGCCTTTCTCAGTCCTCCGTCTATGTAATTACAGCACATACTGAGATACGCTATAATTCATCTGTGTAAATAATTTTTTGTGTGTAAATTTATTTGTATAAATAAATTTATTTGTAGAAATATACACAAACGGATTATCATAATCCCCTGTTGAAATTTTTAAAAATTCTAGTATGGAGTTTGCCAAAATAGATTTCTTTACAAAAAAAAAGATTCTGTGATAAAATACATCTGGAAAATCTTGCATACTGTAGCTTCTCTGAGAAGTTCACCATGTACGTTAACATAATGGTTTTGAGAAGTCTGACAGTAAAGAATGCATTTCAGTATTATTTTATTATTTAATCCAGTATCTGCAGAAATTGCCTGGCCCTGGAATCCTTTCTTTCTAGTAGGTTTCTATTTACAATTCACTTTGAGGAATGTTGCTCTGGTCTAATCCTTCCCGGTTACCCATCATCGCTTATATGTGTTTCTTCCTCAGAAATTAGTTAATGTCATCCTTTCTATTCCCATGGCTTTTGTTTTTCACCGGGGGACATTTTTTGGCTGTCTTCCCAAATGCTCAAACTTTGAGTCTGTTATTCACACACTATGGAAAAATACAATTCACCTAGCAAAGAACGGCAAAAGGAAAAACGGAAACCATTTGAGTTAGCATCATTATCTTGTTACATCAGTTAACTGTGAAAGTTTTGACAGGAACCTAGAGCACACAAGAGAATACAAGGAGCTCCTGCTTGATGAAATGTACTTTTTAAAAGGCTATTTTTTGGAGGCTTTCTGAGGATCTTTCATTGCAGCTAATATCGTTAAGAGCCAGATGAATAAGATGACTAGCTGGGAACCCATTCGCTACCTGTGGGACAGCTGGAGAGGCTTTTCTAGAAATTAAAATTTATCCTATCTCTAGCCATCTCCAATCTGAGTTTTATCTTGATTATAAGAGAAAAATTAACTCAAGGAATTAAAAGCCGTTGTTACTTATCATTGATTTTTGTCTTACTGCTTGGCCAACAGACCAATAAAAATTATTCCCTTTTTGTTGTTGTTGTTTATTCTTTACCTTCTTCTTTCTTAAGATCCTGTTTGTCATTTCAGATTCTGCACCTTAGGAGAAAGCAATTCTAGGGGAAAAAAAAAAAAGATGACCAGCTTGCAAGTAACTATAAAAATTCATTTTCTAAAATCAATGAGCTAGCATACAACTTACAAACCTGCTGGATGCCTTTATGGAACTGCAAATAGAATTAGAGAAAGTGCCCAAAATTTCAGAATTGAGAGCGAAAATGTTGACTATTCCTCATAACATCAACCCTTCCCATTTTTCCCAGGATGTAAGGGAGGCTGTGTGGTACCCAGCAGCAGCAGGCACAGCCATAGCAAGCTGGCTTCCCACTCAGGTCAGACAACTTTCTAGCTGGATGGACTCTAGGCCATTCAGTCAACCCTTCTGCAAGGCTGCTTCTTCCCTCTAAAATGCTGCTGTGCCCTCATTATGGGTGGTTCCTAGGAGTAAAGCATTGCAGACAGGAGTGAATCAGTGCTGGACAGAGGTTGGTGGCTGAATATTCTCCCAGATTGGAGAAAAGACAGCCTCAAGGTGGCAGGAAGGGGTAGCAGGACACATCTGGAGATATTTTCAAGAGATGGGTAAAAGGGGTATCTTTGTGATGGGCAGAAAATTATCTAAAAGTCATTTACTCAAGACAATTCTATCGGCCAAGATTTAGCTTCTCTCCATCTCCCCTCACCCCTCCCACCTCCTGAAACATCTCCAGTTTCCTTACTGTGGTGTGTCTTTCATGCCCCTTCCAGTTATCCAATTAAAATCCAGCCCTAATCACTTCACTGACCTATTCAAAAGACTGGTTTTCTCCACTGCCTTTGGGGTCAAGACCAAAATTCTTAGCATGGCACAGAAGACGCTTCACAACTTAATCCTATCCTACCGCTCCTGCAGCTTCTTCCTACCAATCTTCGAGCTTCAACTTCCCCCTGCCCCGCACCCAATCCAGCAGTACAAATGAAGCCTTTGTCATCACAGCAGGAGGAAGGGCCCAGAGGAAGCCTCACCTCTACACCCCAGAATGGATCCCTGGCAGGCCCCCAGGAGCCCTGTTTACATAAGGACCAAATAACCCCAAGAGGAACAAGGCAAAAGAAGCATTGGCACTAATGTTTACCCCAGGAACACAGGCATTTAAGGCGACCCCAATGTAAGCGGGGCCTAAGGAAGAGATGCTGTGGGGGTTGTAGAAAAAGGATTGTGCTTTACTGGCAGGCTAGGCACTGTCTAGGGGCAGCCCTCAGGTTATGTGATTCTAATCTTTCATTGCCTTTGAGCTGTTTTACAACCTTTCAGTTGTAAGTAATTGATAGTAATGCAAGGTGATTCACATCGATGTGCAAATTCTGTCCTGTCTGGTAGAGGTCCAATTGATTTCCCTAGCCCCTGTGGAAAAATCAGTTTACTTCTATTTACACATTCATTTCAATATTTCTGATCTAGAAATATGTCTGTTCTTCGAATTAAGTGTCTACCTGGTTCCTTCATTGATTAATGGGTAAAATAAAATCTTTAACGTAGATGTATGTTATGACATGTGTGTGTGTGGCATGACTTTAATTTTAATTATCTTTTAATAGAGGGTAAGATGCTGTCTAGTCCCACTCAAATTTCTTCCAAGTCAACCCAGAGAGATATTGTCTCAGAATCTTCAGGGAGTCACAGGAGACCGAGGGAGTAATGTTGAGACAGGAGGGAAGGGGGCAGGGCACAGCCATTAACAGAATGACACAGCAGTCAGCACCAAGATGGTGGAAGAGCCAGCTCCCAGTAGACCCTGAGCTTCAATGTACACTCGTTGAAATACAACAGCTGCTAAATGGCCCTCCCACAGGTGCCAGGACAGTTTCAAGGCTGACCATAAAAGGTCAAAAAGAGAGTGATGGCCCATTTCCTGGGAATCCCAGCCCCTTCCCGAAAGTAGTTGGAGTAATCCTCCCACTTGTTAGCGTATGAAGTTACCGAGCCCATAAAAACTAACAACACTCGTGGCCTTTCTCTTGGCTTTCGCGATGGCCTGCACTCTGTCTATGGAGCACGTATCTCTCTGAATAAATCTACTTTTACTCAACTATGGCTCGCTCTTGAATTCTTCCCTGCATGAAGCCAAAGACCCTCAGTTGATGGGGCACGTCCTAGGGACTCGCCTGGGACCTGGGACTTGGTCATCCTCTGTGCCCCAGTTTCCTGTATCAATGTCACTGTTTCAGGATTTTAAAAGAGTTGTGAAACATTAGTAGTGGAGACCTTCCTTACCTAGGGAGACAGCACCAGCAGCTCATCAGACACCTTTTGTCAACATCAACAGGTAGAGGCTCCCCAGGTAAGTCCAAAGTGGGCCTGCAACAGCGGTCAGGTTCTGTGACGCAGCAGCAGCGGGTTAAGAAGAGCCGCATCTACCGCTGACCCTGAAGGACTGTGATGGACCTCAGACCCAGCCACGGACAGAGGGGAAACGGAACACTGAGCAACGCATGAGCCTGGAACTCAGTGGGCCCAGATCTACAGATTCTTCTTATTGTCGCTGGTAATGTTTCACACATTCTTTGACTAGCATCCTTAAAGCGGCTGAGGAGGGAATCAAGGATTAGGTCACACTGTGCTGTGTTCAAGGAGTTCTCGTGATCCTGGTACTCATTACACAAGAACATGAGATATCAGACTACGTAGGAAAGCAAATATCTTACAATATAAAAAAATACTGTCTTGAGCTGCCCATTTCTTTAAATCTTCCCTCACTCAAACATCCCTCCCCAAGCACACTAGTTCTGTACCAGCCATCAGTCAAAGACCTGAGGTCAGTCTCTCACCAGCTGTCAGAAACTGTAAATGTATCTGCCATTTTCAGATGACATCCGTGACTCTGAAGACTACAGTGAAATCAATTGCAGAATGAAACTGCAAGTCTTCTAAAAGATGAAGTTTCATGAAGCAATGAGTCTGACACTGGAGAACTGTTTGAATCATGCACAAACCCACGACAGGCAGGAGGAAGTAGTTAATAACAGAGAAAGAGAAAACTGACCAGACAGATTTGGCAGAAGATGTAGGTGACTCATTCAACATCTCCCAACCCCTTCTTCTCTTGCCTGCTTCTACTTTAGAGGCTGGAAAAGCTGAAATAAACTCTCTCTCTCTCTCTTGCCGGCAGCCAGCAAGAACCAGACTGCCCGAGTTCAAATCTGACTTTGCCTCTTCCTACCCATGTGATCCTGAGCGAGTCACCACACTCTCTTTCTCTCCATTTGTAAGATGCATCTGCTTCATGGAATTGTTCTGAGGATTAAACGGGTTAATATAGGCAAAGCCCTAAACATATTTCTGTCCAATAGCAAGAGTCCAGTAAATGTGACCAGAATTCCAATCGACCTAGAAGTAGGGCCACATGCATGCACCCCCTGTGAGGTGGCAGTGGGCAGACTGGATTAGCAGTCCCACAGACTGCACGTTTTGGAGCAGGAGTGTATCACTGAAGGAAGTTCTGGATGCTGGGCTGCCCAAAATATGAGAGGCCCACTAGCTCTGCTAAGTCCCCAGGACAGCCCAGCGCGAATGTCATCAGTCGTCCACTTACCAGTGGCTCAAGGAGTAGGCATGTCTCCTGGGCTATTGAATTCCAGAGCCATTGCCACTGCTCCTTTGGAAGTTTAGTCCAGAGCCAAGCAAGCGTGGAAAGTTCTTTTTTCCCTCCTCTGACATTCCTCTTACATTTTCATCTGCTGAATTTTCTCAGCTCTCTATTTAGTCAAATGAAATTGTCATAAACACTCCTCTCCCCTCTGTAACGTCAATCTGTAACGATTTGGAATGCATAATCTTGCCAACACTCGGTTGGCTGTGCGTCGTTAGCAAAACAATTCCACCCCACTTCAGCCACACTGTCAAGTTTCTACAATTCGCAAAGCCCATACTTTTCTCCCATAACAATTCTTCTCTGGAAGCCCCTCAGTTTCTTCCATCTTGCTGGGTGTGTTGCCCTCATTGTCTCCCTATCTTCCTGCTCCCTATCCCGGACTCCAGGGACCCAAGCCGGGCTTTTGCTCACTGGCAGGCAGCCTGGCTGAATACACGTGTCCCATTTCTCAGCTAGCCGCCATCCCTTGGCTGTTTAGTTTTTTCTAGAGCCTAGTGAAGAGCAATTGCACCCAAGCCTACAGCAAAATTGGAGCCAAGAACTAACAGGAGGCCCCCTTGAGCATAAAATCACCATTTCAAACTGAGGAAATGTTTCTCTAATCATTTCCTGCCTTTCTCAATTCCTTCCATCCCATGTATAATCATCCTCCCTAAAGATAAAAATAAAATAAAATCTGGTTAAAGAATTTCTGAACTTTAAGCAGATCTGCTGAAACAGTTTGGAGAGCTTCTGTTTTGTGTAAATTTCCAATCTGAAGAGAGTAAGTATTCAGCCTTTCTGTGAAATTAATAAAACAGAATATTATTTTGTTAATAGGTGGGCCAATTCACTGTAGACACACAGAAAGGACCATCAGGAGTAACCAGCGAAAGCTATGGAACTTGAAATGGTGAAGTAGCATTAGCAGCACTGTGAAGCTGAGTCTTTAAAAGCAGCATGAACAGGAAAGGCACATTGGCGATCAGAGAAGGGATTTCTGAGTTGTTGTTTTGCAGGGTTATTGATATTTTGACTATATTGTTCAAAGCATCTTTTTTAATTTAAAATACTATGGGCACACAAACACGTCAGAAAAGAAGATATTCCAGAGGCCAAAAAGCACAGGAAAAAAATGTTCAACATCATTAGCCATCAGGACCCGCAAATAAAAACTTGAACAGGACACAGCTGTACCCCTACTGGGATGGGGATGAATGACACGCCCTGTGTCCTGTGATGGGCCCTTGCTGACTTAGGGTGCTGGGACTAGAACCTTGGCGGGGAGGAGGCTCCATGGGTTTCCTGTCTGACTCAGCCTTACTCGGCATCATGTCTATCTTCAGTACATACAGTTCTAAGTGACTCGGGTCTCTAAATCTCACTACAGAGATGATGTCCACTCCTCTGACAGGACTCAGTTCCACAGGGACAGGGACTCTGGCTCTTTCCCCTTTGCATCCCCAGTGCTAAGTGTAACTCAATAAAGACATACTGACGGTATGCAGTAAGGCACATCATAGGTTAAGGGCACATCAGACAAGAAGGACTTCCAGAATGCTGTCAGATAGCAACTTAACTTTGCCTACCACTGTCTCTGTAGATCCATCTGGTGACGTGCATTCTCCTTGTGCCCTTATATAAAACGTCAGACAGGGCCTGTGACTTCTCTGTTCACTTCATAAACTCAGTCTCAAATTCAATATTTAACATGGGTAGGCCAGGATAAAATGCAAAACTCCAAATGCAGGGGGGCGGGCCATAGCTCCATGGTAGACTGAATGCTTAGCATGCACAAGGTCCTGCGTTCAAGCCCCAGTACCTCCATTTAAATAAATAAATAAGTGAACTCCGCCCAGCAGGGGTTTAAAGTCAATGCTTCCTTATAGGGAGCTATATTCAATACCCTGTAATGGCCTACAATGAAAAAATATGAAAAGGAATATGTATATGTATATGTGTAATTGAATCACTAAGCTGTACACCAGAAATTAACACGACATTGTAAACTGACTATACTTGAATTTAAAAATAAACGAATAAAGCCAATTCTTCCTTTAGTGAGTATTTTGTGAGTCCTTTGGAGAGCTCTGCTCCCTCTCAAAAGGAAACATGAATTATCCAATTTGCAGTTATCTTGCCCTGGGGGAATTTAACTCTATTCTACTGGTGCTCAACCTAGGATATTAATTAGCCCCTAGGAATCCAGCCAGACCTTAGACTCCTCTCAGCTCTGTTTGCCCCTCAGTGGATCTCTGGGGTGGGACCAAAGATGACCCCATGCCAGCTCTCTCTTGTGTTGCAACCTACATTTGCTGCACAGGAAACATGTGTTCTTAGCCTGACAAAGTCTGAGTGACATCTGATTCCAACCCAACCCCTGCTCCTTTACTCACCACCAAAGCCGTTGGCCTCCCACCCCCTCAGCATTGAGGTTTACTTCTCAGGCCAGAGTTGACCCCAGATCACTGTGACCCAACTGTGGAGACCCCCATCCAGCTCTCCTGAGGGCCCTTGCATTGGGTTTCAGGTGGGAATAATTTTTGCCCCTTGGCTGGGATCAAACACCGAGTGAACCAACAATACTGTTCTAAAAATCCACTTCCCCACCTCTCTCCTGTCTCTGCTGTCCTCAGCCCTTTATGTGCCCTTGATGCAGGTGAAGAGTTCAAGAATCTGTAAGCACGTTCCTGCTAGATCCCTTGGACGCTTGCACATTGGAATGTGGTATCTCTCCTATCTCTGGGACCTCAGCTGTGACACACACATCTAAAGGAACAGAAGCATAAATGCTGCTCGGTGAAGTGAAAACTGGTTGAGGAGCTGTCATGACTGAGTGCCCCCAGATGACTCATGTGTGTGCCCAGACAACTTCAGGGGTGCGGAAGGGCCCCACAAACATGAGGTCACGCTTCCCATAGATACAAGGTCAGAAGGCTTTCCTCCTAGGGGAGCCTGGAATGGCCGAGGCTCAGTGAGAACAGCTGGAGTGAAGAGATGGGTCCCCCCAACCCCACTGCCGCCTTCCTTGGCTGCGGTCATAGAGAACTTGGGGTCAGCTGATGGAGGGTTTCCAAGAGCCCCTGTGGCCCATATGACCCATACTGAATGGAAGTGAAAAGTCCAAAATAAACTCCCCTCAGAGGTCAGGGGTTAAGAGAGCTTGTAGGTAGCTGGGGTTGGCTTTAGGAACACCAGACCGGACGTTAACTTTCCCTCTGCCTGTGGCAAGAGACAGAAATGGTTCTTATGAAGCTCTGGACTCCCAGCATAGGTGGCATGGCTAATGGGTAACCCATAGACTTGGTCAACATTTGTCAGCAAGGCAGAGGCATTTGAGTGGTGACAGTGCTCTGGGACCATGCCAGGCAGTGAATGCCTGGTGGAACTTCATTTGGAAGACCATGCCATTGAGAGCTGGGAAAAGCCGAGGGGGTTTAGAGACAGAATTGATAATTCTGCAGACCATCAGGCAGTGGAAAATCATTAACTGCTGCTGGGGTTCAGAGCACGCTACCCCCAAAATATAGCAACTTAATACACTGAATATTTTAAGCTGAAGGAGTCTGAGAAAATGGAAGGTCAATCTGACCTTGTCCCCACCCCACTCATCATCCTTCTTGAAACAGGTCATAAAATCCTCCCTGAAGAAGTGCTCTCCCTTTGTCTGGAAAAGGAGCATCCTAATCTCCACAGATAAAGGGATGCTGAGAAGAACCCTAATAAACAGGCCTTGCTAACGTTCCCCAGTTTAATGCTCCTTAACCAATCACATTTTACACGACTGTCTACTCTTCATCAAACTTACCATAAAATACTCAAGTCTGTTTCTTTGGGTCTTTATTTCCTTATGAAGTCTCCCATGTCCTGTAAAACTTATGTTAATAAATTTATGTGCTTTTCTCCTGTTAAGCTGCCTTTGTCAGTTTAATTTTCAGAACTGGCCAGTGACCCCCAAGATGATCAAAGAAACTTTTTCTTCCCATACACTGCTTAGGATTTCTTTCTCTCTAGCATTACATGCAGTAACTCAGGATCTTCAAAAGTAAAACCCGCAGAAGGTCCATGGCCAAGGCTTTTCCCAGCATCCTTAGTCCCTCTTTCAGGCTCAGGAAGTGGATGAGACCACTGGAAAGGAAACCAAGAGGCTCTCTTTACTTCTGGAGCCCAGGACCCAAGGAATCTATTCACAGCATCTTCTCATCTGAGCCACCAATCAGACACCTCCCCATCCAATAGCAATCTCCCATGCGATCCTTTGCCATGAAGTCTCCAAAGAGTTCACCCAAAAAAACCTCCCTAGCTTTTGTAGTATTTTCATCTTTCCAAATAAAACGTCAAACTCTCCCTCCTCCTCTTCTGAAGAGGAGGGAAGATAGAAGGACAGTACCTCTGAGCCCAAAGTGGGCTATTCTCTCTTCTCCCCATCTTAGCACATACAGCATGGTTCCCAAGATCTTATTTGTGAAGGCTGGGATAAAGGGAAGCAGGGAGAGTGGAGGCTTCAGAGTACTAGACCAAGAAGGCCAAGAACTGATGGGACTGAAGGTTCAGGCTGGTGAAGACCCAGGGACCCAGGAACTCAAGACGTACCATGTGCAGGACAAACGGCTTGGGGGCCAGGAAGCTGCAGAGGAACACTCTGGACTTGGACCAGAAGTGGTCACTGAATCCTCAGGTTAGGAGGCCCAGTGTCCCCAGAGATCAGGGGCAGGACAGTGGGTGAAGCAGTGCAGACCTATGCATTACCCTGCCAAGCTGAGATCTGCAGCTCCACCAAGTTGCTGTATGTGATACCCAGAGATTCTTCACCCCAAGTATCCTGGTTTGGACGACTCACCCAGAAGCAAAGCAAAGAACAGGACTGCAGGACTATATGAGATCACAGCAGGCAAAGCAGAGTAGGAACTCTTTCATCTATTTGCAGGAGAACTTTATATGGACTAGGGCCTTAGATAATTGTGTGCCTAACTCACACCTTTCTGTGACAAATGTTTCAGAAAGAGACATACCTTTAGCTTTCACGGGAGAATGAAGGAACTATACCTATTTTTTTCTTTTGTTATCATATAAACCTTTCTCTGTTATAATATATAATATAAAATAAGAATAGAAGATTAAAATACATGGGGTGGCAAGTAATAGTGTAACCCATTAGGATTTGATTTCAGGTTGAAATTCAAATTCACCAATATTTATACTAGCATTTTACCAGTTCAAATATACACCCAATGAAAATCCCAACCTTTCAGCTTCTATATTAGGATGTTTTAAAATTTCTTTTCTTTTTCTCTTTTTTTGCCAAAATTCTCCAACTGTTTGAAATCTAACAATCATGCCTTAGACTGTCACATCCTTCATAAGCTTAAGCCACTTGCTAGGAGGGAAAAAGAAGCTCAGAAAGTAGACTTTCCTGTTAAGAGAGTTTGTAATTCACAATAAGAAACTAGCAAGGACCTAACAACTAATTTACTCCCTAATTTAAATATTTAAAATGTTAATTTAGTGTGTGTGTGTCTGCGCACATGTACCCATCACATGAGGCTTGGTATCCCTTGGGGTTTCAATTGCAAATTTCAAGCACGTTGAGTTGTGTGTTAGGTATTCACTGCAGCCAGTTCTGGTAGGAAATTGAGCTCCTTTCATTCAAATGAAAAATGAATCCAATGCCCTTTAATGGGATTTATATTCAATTAGTCAACAAATGGAAGGAAGAGTCCTCCAGTGAACAGTCTGGATAACAGAATTAAGCTAATTTACCTCCACCTGATCCTATTTTTTCCTCCTAGAACACAGTATATAGGGTAGAAAATTCTAAAGTTTCCTTTAATCTTCACAGTTCTATCCAATTTTGTCTGTGCCTGAAAACAGACACCCTGTATTACCAAATACGATTCTTCTTTCTTAAATTAGAAGAGACCTTAATGCAAGTAACTCATGATTTATCAGTACCCCCTAGCCACAGGCATATCCCCTTCTGCATCTGCGTAGAACTCTGTCCTCAAAAGCCCAACTTATTGTTCAAGGTGACCTATGGCAATCTCCAGCGACTAAAGTAGATATTTCCTCTTCCAATAAATGAGGTTTCACAGTTTAAATGAACTTCTATAAAACATACAAGGTCAAAGAAGTAATACAATTTAGATAAATCACCACAAAAACCCTCACTTAAAAACAAAGCAATTTTTAAAAAAATCTTCATCCTACCCTGGCACAGCTGAGCCATATGATACTGAAACAGGGACTTCTGTGGACTGTCCACCTCTGCAGAAGGCCTCCTGTTGAAGTTTCAGAAGTTGGAGATTTAAAATGGATTCTGGAAGGCTGGCTTGAAAATAACATCAAATAGTGAGCTATACCTGATGAGCAGCCCCTGGGGCCAGAGCTTCCCTGGGATGGAAGGTCTGGAGCTTCTGCTGTGTAAGTCACAGACACAGACCCATCCCAGCACTGGCCCTCCTACTGTTTCCTCATCAGCCACAAGAGCTCATAGCCCGAGACTCCAGGTCCCAGCTGTGACCATGCAATAGGGTCTAGAATTAATCCAAAGTTGGGTCCCGTCTGGCTGGGAGCCCCGATCAATGAGATGAGGGAGGCCACATGAGGACTGAGTCAAAGCCCACTCTGGAGGAGGACTGCAGGCAACCGAGCTGGTTCTGCCTTCCCCAGATGTGGAGAGAAGCTGGACGCAAACGAGTAACACATGCAGACATTTCTCTTTCAGCGAATGCTCACCTTTGATGATCAGGTAAACTACAGTCACGCCTGTCTTCTCTGGCCTTCAGCCTGGGACTCCCCCCTTAGCTCTTTGAGGTTTTCTCTTCCGGAAGACAAAGAAAATAGGGCCTCGAAACAGATATTCCTGTCTGAATCGTGTGCTTTTTGTCATCTGTGGTTTTCTGTGAGTTTATAAGTAGCACATTCCATGAAAATTTGAAGGAAAAGAAAGCAAAGTGAAAAGAATGAAGAAAAGAACAGCAGTTTTCCATTCAGATACAACCACCGCATCTGCTGTTTTCTCATCCTGGGAGTTTCTGCCGTATAGGTTTGGGTTTCCTGGATCTGGGCATCATGGCTTCCTCTGCTCTGCGTCGTTTCTCTCTGTCTAATTGTGGGAAAATGTCTCCTCTGTCTTCTTGCCATAACTTAGCATCAGCCATGTCTGCCAGTCTGCACAGCATCTCCAAATATGGCGGTTGTGTTTTTCATCCATAAACAATCCTCCTGCCCCCTACGCCCTGTCTCCCCTTGCTGCCCTTTTCTATCTGCTTTCTTCCATGACGTGGGCGCAATGTGTCCTTGACTCTTTGAGGATAGGAACAAGAGGTGGTTTAAGGCTTCCTAATGTCTTGAAGTAATGTTTTCAGAAGAGGACATTTTGGCATTGATTTCTCAGGAGAGGCACCTCTTTTGTCTTAAACACATATTTTAATATGTCCAGTGATTTATCTCCATGTAAAAGGGCTATTTCTACATCCAGTATGTATTGAGAGGTGAGACAGATTCTAGCAGCAACCGTGTATATCTCGGGTCAAATTCTGTGGTCTAGTAAGGGAAATGATTTGAGATTTTCTATAATTCTGTTTTTCTGGATTAGAAGTCTGCTTGCTGGTGGGAAGGAGGTGGGGCCTGGCAGCGGGTGGCAACGTGCAGCTGTCCTGCCCCCGGCAGAAGCTTAGAAGTTCCTTCCCTGGGTTTGTCGGGCAGCTCAAGGCTCATGGGGGCATCTTACCCTTCTTCGGCCACCACCACCCTCATTAGGAATCCGCTTCATATTTGGAGATACCATCTGCTCCTACTGGGACCTGGGAGCTGAGGGTGAGTGATGTGGGCTGCCTCTCACCGGGATGAGCTCTGGTGCTGGTTCCGTTGAGAGTCCACATCTCACCTCAGGTCCTCCCAACATCGCCCCTGACTTCCCTGTGGATACTCATCCCTCCAGCTTCTCCTCCTCCAAGACCTGCTTGAGCTCTCTTCCACTCACTCCCTACAGCAGACATGATACCATTATTTGCTGCAGTGTCTGTCCCCTTTCTTCCTTGCCTCCAGAACCCTGACTTTGTTCCCCGGGGCCATTGTGTGCAATCCAAGGTGGTTCATGCTTCACCTAAGTTAGTGGTTCCCCAGGAAGTTTAACCCACACCAGAAGTTGCTTAGGGAATTTGTGTGTATTGGGAGTACGTGTGTAAATGTCTGAATGATTGGGGGTGGTGCGCCAGAGAGTGGGGATGGGGGTGCTGGATGCCCCGCAGTGTGGGAGAGTTCTGTGGCACCAAAACCAGCCCCTCATTTTCTTCTAATGCCCACTCATAGATGAAAAAAGCTGTATCCTCTGTGCCTAACAATTTAGCTCCATTTTATGTATAAATACAAAGTATGTGTTTTGTCGCTCTAACAAACACTGACATTTTCCAGGAGGGCTGCAACTGCATAAATTGAGGAAAGATTGTGCTATGCTCGTGCTGTTTTGAAATTTACCAGGAACGGTTCACTATTACAGAAAATTACGTCACTGCTGGGCGTCACTCCCTGTATTTGAGTTGACAGTGCCACACCCCAACATCAGTCTGCCTTGGTAACAGTCACGTGCAATTATGTGACAGAGGGAATTAGAGTCCCTGCTAATAGACTTAGAAATAGAAAATTATTAAATAATGAGAGGTGCATGACATGGTAATCTGACTTAAATTTATTACTGAGTCGCTTTCAACATCATTTCATGTATGTCATCCCATATTGGAAATTTTTCGTTTGTTTAACATGATGATAAGAAATCTATGCTGTGAGAATAATATTTATTTATTTGGCGGTTGCCTGTTGTTTCAAATACCTTTCAAACACCTGTGTTTTTTTTTTTTTTGGAGTTATTGGGAGAGTTTATTTACTTATTTATTTTTGAGGTACAGTTGATTTACCCTACAGCCTCTTTAATTATAATGTTTTCCTAGAGTATCTTTTATTGAAACACAGGCCTTCAAGGGTTTTGTAGGTCCTCAACGCTAAGCATCGGTATTGAGGTGTGAGGTCCTCACGATGGGAGATAGATTTTCCGTGGTACTTTCCCAGTTGCTGTCCCCTGTCATAAAGGAAGAATTATTTCTGACGTTGCACTTAGCAGTAAGGCTCAGCTCACTCGAGAGACTATCAGAGCCTTCATCGTGTACTGTGTGTGGACGATGAAGGTTTTTCCTCCCTCTTTCTTAATCACATTCAAACGAGTCTGGTTTGTTATTACGGAAACTTGCCCTGGATTTTATTCTAGTGCACATCTGAACCTCTGCTCTTTCATCCTCCTGTACTCCTTGTATGGAATATCGTCTGATCTTTCTCTTTTCTTTTCAACTATTCCTTATAAATAGGTGCAACAGCCAACTCTGACAATATGTCTTCTAGCGGCTCAGACCGAGCCAATGATGCACTGAAAGGTACATCATATTATAAATTACTTTCCTCTTATTTCTTATTTTTATATTACAGTTAGGGCCTTGTTTTGAAATTACAGCTATAAATGCGTTACATGATCTAGTCATTGACTTTCAGGATAAAGGTGTGTCACAAAATTTTTCTTTTTTTTTTTAAAGGGAGGGGATCAAAGAGGGGATTTGTTTTGATAAGAGGAGGTCTAAGGCCAAAACAAAAGCCCTGTTCCCCACTGTCCAGCCTTCCTGAAGCAGTGGATGGAGATCTGCAGAGGGGGGCATGTGACCCGGTTCTGGTCAATGAGATCTGTTGGGCAGACGTCTGTTGGGCAGAGGAGTGTGGGAAGCCTTGTGTTCTGATAAAGAGGGACACGTGTGGCTTACCTGCTTCCCCTTCCTTTTTACCGCCTGAAATGCTGATGCCTGGCTGGACCTGCAGCTTGTAACCACGCGATGATGTGTCAAGGACAAAGCCAATATACTAAGGACGGCAAACTGGAAAGAAAAGCATCTGAGCACCCAGATGATGTTTCTGACCTACTGAACCAAAGCGAATGGATATTCAATCATGAGTGTGGAAGGGATGTCATTGTTTAAGCCATTGCCAGTTGAGTTTTCTGTCACCTGCTTAATTAACAAACTATCTGCTCCTTCGCTTACATTGAATCTTGTGATGACTGGTCTCGCCTGTAGCTGCCCACCGCCCCCCCAGCTCTGCAGCACCCTAACTCAGTAGTGATTCAGTAATCACTATTCTAAAAAAATCCGTGAATGCTCTTCCAGCATTCAGCACTATGCTTGTGGAAACTGCCCACCTTCTCTCTAGGGTACTCTGTTCTGAATGCTTATTCAACCTTACAAATAAACCATGGGGCAGGGTGGGGGCGGGGTGGGGCGGTGGGGGACTCGGTCTGGTGATCGCCGCTCTCTGACGCCTTCTTAGGAGGCAGCTGGGCAGCCCCAGCGAGGCCCGGAGCCCAGGGCGGCGAACCTGTAGAGCAGCCCATCCCCCGAGTTCTGCTGTTAGCTAACACCCGCAGCACAGAGGACACAAAAGCAGGTCTATTAACTCTGCTACTGCAACCACTTCAAGCTAATTATTTAAGTGAAGTGGTTTTGCTTTAATTATGGCACATCACTTAATGAAATTACATTTGACTACCCATAACTTTTGTTCCAGGAGCACTTCATACACAGACACCTCTAATCAGAGCACAAAGCACTTAACAGGCACTTCATCTGGTGAAATGGAGGTGAAAACCATACTGCGTGACATTCTTCTTGCTGAGGGAAAGCTCCAGCCACTATGTCTGAGCAAGATCAGGCTTTAAACACAAGGAGTAACTACCAGCATCACTTAGTGTATTTTGAGGAACATGGGGAAAGCACCCAAATTGTATTTGTTCTCCCGAAGTCTTTTAAAAACCCACCTTGAAACCATCCTTGTCCCGAAATATAAAATGATGGAAATGATTGTGCGATTGATTCAATCTTTAAACAACCAGCAGAAAACACAACAGGGATTTTGATAGGCAATCTGGCATAGGACTTGGAAGTTATTTTGCCCAGAAAAGAAATCACTTGCTGTAATTTTATAGAAAAGGTGTAGCTGGTGCTCAGTAACTGTTCTTTCACCCAGTGGTGGTTTGCACCAGGCCACCTGCATTGACACCTACCAACATCTGTAGCAGGAGAGACACCGTCCCTGCCGCTCCTGAATCGGCGGTCCAGGGGCTGGGGCAGCTGACACTGCCCAGGTCAAGTTGAGCCTTAGGGACAGACATGTTAGGGGTTTGTACTTTGTTCTGAGGGCATCAAGAAGTCACTGGAAGTTTTGCACAGCAGTCCGCCTGTCGCTTTTGCATTGTTAAACCTTATCTCTGGCTGCAGAGTGGAGACTGGATGGAGAACAAGCAAGACTAGAAGCCAGGAGTCCAGCCAACAGGTACAGAGTGGGGCAGGGAGGAGGAGATAAGGAGATAGCTTGGGAAGAGATGGAGGCAGCAGCCTCTGAAAGGAACCTGGTGAATGACTGGACATTGGGTTGGGATGATTATGAGTCATTCAGTGGGTCTGAGTTGGTGCCCAGGAAGCTAAATGTCTTTAAGAAACACGAGCCAAGAGTTTTGGAAGAACACAGTGTTTCCCTCATCTTCACTTCATGATTGAGGAAATAGAGACCTAGAGCTGGTGAAGGATGTTCCTAGGTCACTTAGCCCGAAAATGTGGCTTCCCTCCTGCTTAGTAGGCACTGGAGGCTTCTTTCTGTTTGGGGGTTCTGCCTTTTGTTCCTGTCCAGCAAACCTGTGGGCAGATCTAGCACACAAGCCACTAGACCAAGCAACCTTTGAAGGAAACCTCCCACAGCCTCTGTGCTGGGAGACGAAGACCTTAACAACATTTGTTGAGGGTTTGTCCTCATGTTAGGTTCTGGGCTATATATCATCTCATTTAATACAGCATCATCATCCTTGTTGTGATGAGAAAAACAGACTCAGAGAGGTTAACCATGTGTCTAAAGTCACATGGTTAGTATTTGGTGGGGGTCCAAATTCAAGTCTGTCTGTTTCCATAGGACACACACAGCCTTACACCATTGTACGGTGTCTCCTCTGAGCAACAGCCACAGTGGGGTGTGAAGAACAGGGCTACCCCCTTTTTACCACTGTAAAGCTGCAAGATGGCATGTGGCCAAGCCCATTTCAGCCAAAGTCCCATCTCAAGCCTGTGCACGGCTGTGATCGCTCGCTGTTGATGGGTACATCAATTAACACATCTGCTGAAATTTAATACTTTAGTCAATCCTTGGCAAGCATTGTAGGTCTGACCTTCCACCCACTTAAAGAAAGTGTGGAGGCCTTTTTCACTGTCAGATATAAATGAAATCCAGATGTCTATGACTTCAACCCCAGGCCAGATGTTTTAAATGTTAAGTTTCCTGCCCAGTGTACTTCACTAATCATTTTTTTTAACTGCAGGCTGCAATCCGTTAGTGATCCTGAAATCAATTTAGTGGATCATAACAGCCTTTTGAAATATTGGAATAGACTAGACTGGACTAGAGCAGAACAGGAGATATCAGAATGTATCCCACCGAGTAAAGGATGTTGTTCTGTGAAACCTACATGTCAGTTGTGTTTGTACGTGATAATCAAAAGTATATTTTTTATTCTCGAGTTATGTTTGGGAAAAAAAGGAAAACCACTGCTTTGGAGGGTTCTGCCATCCTTCCTTTATGGTTCCTCTGCCCATGGGAGAAAGTTAACTTACAAACAAAGAAACAGAAAGGAAAGGAAAAATGGCAGGCGGAGTCTTCAAGCAGACAGGAAGGTAACCACTTACGATAAAGGGAGATGTTCTTGTCAACAAGTCATCCCAGACCAGTGTCCTCAGAGAGACTCTTCCATGCACAGCAAATGATTTTGTTGTATCAACTTTACTTTCCCATGTCTCAGGATTGCTTTGGGATACTGCTTTGTGGATACTTGACCATTTGGCTTTCTGGAGGCTGCAACGTGAAACAAAGAAGTATGTGTGCTTCTTTTTTAACTTTTTTTTTAAATCTCTTGCAGTTGGGTGTAATTTAATCAGTGTAGAAATTAAAGATACTTTCTCTTAGGTTAGCATTCTCTGTCCAGCCCAAGACTGGCTGCTGCTCCTGTGACCTTCTTCTTCTTCTTTTTTTTTTATGGACTTATAGTCAGTTTACAACATTGTGTCAGTTTCTGGTGTACAGCATAATGCTTCGGTCATACATGAATATACATATATTCACTTTTGTATAATTTTTCACCATAAGCCACTGCAAGATATTGAATATAGTTCCCTGTGCTATACAGTTTAAACTTGTTTGTCTATTTTGCATATACCAGTCAGCATCTGCAAATTTTTCAACTTTTTATGATGGAAAAATTGTAAATGTACACAAGGCAGTCAGGAGAGTTCAGTGAAACCCCACGCGCTATCACCCATCTTCAACAATGACTAGGTTGTAGCCAATCTGGTTTCATCCATACCTTACCCACTTCCCAGGTAGTCTATCATTTTATCCATAAACACTTCAATGTGTGTTGAAAGAGGTTGTTTTTGAACATTTCTGTCTACTAGGTTCCTCCAAATCGGATCTTCACATGTGGCAGCTCAAGGGAATTGTGCTCCCCGAGCCATGAGGTTTTGGCCAAAACACGAGAACAAGCAGTTAGGCCCCTTAAAAAGTAGGTCAGATATTTTATGTTCCCTGATAACCAAAGACCCCAAAAAGGAAGTTGGATTACATCCCCCAAGACAACATCCAAGGGGGAAAAAAAGGAACAGAATGGTTTTATGAAAAGTAGGACAGCGTAGACATAAATTAAGAGCTCATTGTCACCATAGCTGACTTCCAGAGACTGTCTGATCCAACACTAGCATGTTGCAGATGAAGTGAGGCCAGAGAGATACAGGGACTCCAGATAAAGGGGCAGAGGACAGCTGTCTGGATCTTCAGTCCACATAAGCTAAGTAGTACATGCATACTCAAAATAGGAGAGGGAATGTTAATGAAGGGGTGCCTGCCAGTCAGGAAGGAGAGCTGACTGCGACTTCAGACGTCTTCCCATCGATATTCTAGATGTTCATTTTTCATGAGTCAAGTCCTTGTACCTTTCACCGCCTGCAGATCAATTCCACTTTTAAAGGAAACTCGACATTCCAAATCTTCCTCAAACAACTGATTCTTTCCTTGTCATTTTCCTGGCTCTGCTCTGCCTCAGGGTCAAGAGCAAACTCCTCAGCCAGGCCTTCCATGGCCAACCGTCCCCTGGCTTCCACCCCACTCATCTCCACACAGCCTACATGTTGCCCAGCTGGTTTTCTCTTTGTCCCCCGATGCCCCAGGCTGATTCCCCCTCCAGTCCTTGTGAGGATGCTCTCTTGTATAGGTTCTTCCTTCATCCTCTCACCTCAGACCTTATCTGTCCTTCTCTGTGTCCCTCAACTCTCTAGGCTTTGGAAGCCTGTGCTGTCGGTCAAACTTCTATCCCTCCCTTTGTCAGGAAGCCTCCGATATTTTCAAGGTTTCATTCACACTGGTGTGTTTGAACACTGCTTTTTAACTATCTTACTTTGGTTGACCTAGTGATCTAATCTGGTCCCTCCTCTCCTTGAGGTTAATAACTGAGTATTCTCCTTTTGTGAACTGTCTCTCATAGTGAATTAAATAGGGGCCACCTGTCAGTCAAGGCAGCAGGGCCCTGCAGAATCAGCTTTGGAATCAGAGTTCCCGGGTTACAACCCCAGCTCCACTGCTCAGTATGTGACTGTGAACAAGTTAAGCGATCTTCCTGAGCCTCATTCTCCTCCTGGAACTTGGGGGCAATAATATCTACCTAGCAGGGTAAATACAAAAGTATCTGCTTACCCAGATGGTATTTAGAATCTATAGGGATACGTTTGGAAGCTACCGAATAGTTTCATGCCACATCACTGAGGGGACAGAAACACAGATTTAATTCTATCATCACTACTTTCCCAGAAGCAATGCCAAGATAAAAATGTGCCATAAACCAAGCCCATGGAAGTTTGAGTCAAACACTGTTCGTACTGAAAGGGTCCTACAGATATTATTGTTAGTAGTAATTAGTACAGATTCGGCAAGAAGTGCAGCAAGTGCTGGGAGACAGAATTAGTCCAGGTAACTAACACGGAGCTGCTACAGCAGATCAGCCTGAGCGCTCAGTGGTTTCATCTAACATGAAGTTCACTGTTGTTGCTGTTGTGGCTGCTCAGAAGCTGTCCTCCATCATGTAACTATGAACTTGAAAATGTGACCCTAAGACCACCGCAGAAAAAAAGAGATATAAAAAGGAAGCAGCACTCTCTTTCCGCTAACCATGAAACGGCGGGAGCACGTGCACTGACGGTAGATAGCAGGCAGCTCGGGTCCCAAGTTTCCTTTGACTGTATCAGCCATCACTTTTTTCCTAAACTTAAAGACTTTTTTTTTTGCCTTACTTTATTTATTTATTTAATTGAAGCATAGTCTGTTTACAATGCTGTGTCAGTTTCTGGTGTACAGCATAATGTTTCAGTTATACAACTACATACATATATTCTTTTCATATTCTTTTTGTTATAGATTAAGACAAGATATTGAATATAGTTCCATGTGCTATACAGTAGAAACTGGCTATTTATGTATTTTATATATAGTAGTTAGTGTCTGAAATCTAGAACTCCTGCTTTATCCCTTCCCACCCTCCTCCCTGCTAGTAACCATACGTATGTTTTCTGTGTGAGTCTGTCTCTGTTTTGTAAATAAGTTAATTTGTGTCATTTTTTTTAGATTCCACATCTGAGTGATATCGTATGGTATTTTTCTTCCTCTTTCTGGCTTACTTCACTTAGGATGAAGATCTCCAGGTCCATCCATGTTGCAGCAAATTTTCCTTATTTTTTTTAACTTAAAAAATTTTAATACAGTTTTTAAAGGTTACTTTCCATTTATAGTTAGAAAGTATTGGCTCTTTTCCTTGTGTATCAGCCATCACCTGAGATGGAAACAGTGCTTCTGGGCCAGGGCAAAGCTCTGCTGGAGATCTCCACCTGCTGCCAGACTGGGCCAGACTCCCTCAGGTGGAGGTGACCTACAGGGGCGAGCAGGGGGATGGCTCTACAGAGAACAGCGGGCCATCCGAGGAACCAGTCTCTCTCTGCTTGATCCCTCAGCTTCTGCAAACAGCCTCACAGCTGCCTGCTTGCCCAGCCCTCCCCTCCTCCCTTGCCCTTCTCACTTCTTTCTGTTTGTATGGACTTTGGCCTTCCCACCTGTTGGAGCTAAAATGGTGGAGGGGGAGAGGCTAGCTGGCTCCCCAGGGCAGTCTGGGCCCAAAGTCCTCAGCTCCCCCACGAGGCCTGTGGTCTCTGACAACAGCGATCGTGTGACTTCTGTGCACACAGTCAGTGCCCAATACATATCTACCAGTAGGGCTATAAGTCCTCCTGTAGTGAGGTTTAGAGAATATGGGTTGGAGTCAGCCACACTTTCATTAAAATTTTGGCTCTGCTGTTTCCTAGGTCTCAGACCTTGACAACATTATCTAATACCTCCGAGTGCCCGTTCACGGTGCTGGCAGGTCAGTGTGCGCAGCACCTGCTGTTAAGTGTGCTTGCATCACCTCTGGTTCTCAAAGGCAAAGCAACACAAAGACACTTAGGATGCAGTGAGCACTCTAACACTGGCAGTGACTGTCATCATTATTAGACAGCTTCTCAAAGGCAAAAAATCATGTCTGACTCATCTTTTATCCCTAGTATTGAGGACACGTATTCATAAACCTAAACTGGTTGAATTCATTCTCCCAACATATACTTGTTGGATGCCTTCTCCATGCCGGTGGGGCAGGGGACACAAAGCGACAGGCAGAGTCCTGCCTTGTGGAGTTACTCTCTAAAGGGGAAAGAACGACAGTGAATAAACGACCAAATAAAATTCCATGAAGTGGCAAGTGTGCTGAGGAAAAATGCAGGGGATCAGAGCTAGCGAGGGGAGCACTGTTTTAGATGGTGTGATGCTGGAATGCCTCACTGAGGAGGTGACACGGGAGCAGATGCCTAGGGGTACACTGGAGTCGTGGAAACACTGCGTCATGGACAGAATGGCTACAGTCCACTCACTGTCCCAGATCAACACCTGGTGGGTTTTGGTGCTTGGATCAGCATGACATTAATATTTCTCATTTTCAAGTGGCCCCGAGTTGAAAGGGCGCCCGTCCTTGTTCTTGCCACGCCCCCCCCCCTTAGCTCTAACTACTGAACAAAGCCATCTCCCTTCTCCTGCTTCTTTTTTCTCCAGGCACTTCATTCAAATTTTATAGTCCTTCCTTCCCTCTTCTGTTCCAAAACCACTTTGATCTTTCTGTCCTTTTCCTCTCTTAAGTGTTCTGTGGCCCTTTTCTGCAGAAGATGCACATTTTCAGCAAAGCTCTCATCGCCGTGCCCTCTGAGACTATCACAGAACAGCTAAAA
Organism: Vicugna pacos; assembly: GCF_048564905.1. NCBI lineage: Eukaryota > Metazoa > Chordata > Mammalia > Artiodactyla > Camelidae > Vicugna > Vicugna pacos. The sequence continues at coordinate 34,783,804 of NC_132987.1, forward strand.
GTGCTGAGCACATTAGGGAGGCAAGAGCCGCAGACGGGGAAGGTCAGAGAGAGCTGAGCCGACAGAACTGCCCGGGCAGCCGTCCCGGGGCAGGTGCGGTGGCTCGTGGGCCGGCATGGCTCTTAGGGGGGTCTCAGAAACCAGGAGACTGCCGCCTGGACGCCCGGAGCTGACTCTGTGTTAGAACGTCAGCCGTGAAGCTGCCGTCCTCTCCTGCCAGCCGGGGCTGCTGCCTCCGGTTCTGGAGGGCTGTGGTGTGCCTGGGCCTCAGAGGTGGCCTAGGGGCAGTCCAGCCATGCGAAGAGTTTATCAGCTTTTCTTGGCTGCAACAACCCAAAGTAGGGCCACGACAAAGCTGGGGGACATTCACTGCAGCGGCATCTGCAACGGTCATCTGTATACTATCATCGCAATCTTTACCGCATCTTACACCACTTGTATGATTTCTTATCTCATATTTCCCTTGAAGCTGACTGACTGTTCTTCCTTTATTTTCAAGGAAATCTTTATGTCAAGGCTGGGAAAAAAAAAAAAAGGAAACTAGTAATGGACAAAAAAATAAATACAATGAAAACCAAACAATGGTATCAATGTTAGTCCAGATACTGTTGCCTGCCAAATGTGCTGCACTTAAGATTACGTGTTTCCTTATGTTCTCTCTGCTAAAATGAAAAAAAAAAAGAAGAAGATAGATTAGCAAGTGTCACAGGAGGTGTGAAAGATATAGGAGCACTTATGTTTTGACTTTATCAGGATGGATAGAGAATTGAGAAGGAAAAAATGTTCTAATACTCATTCAGTGTTACGAAATACTGTGTCCAAGGCACACAGTAACATATAAGGAAATTCGACAGTAGGTTTGGGTACAGCCCCTGCTCTTGCTGCTGCCTGCATGGTGATCTCACGTGGGTTCTGGCCGTGACACAGCCCTGGCCCCACCAAGCAGGTTCCCAACCCAGGCAGCCTGCCGTGCACCCCCTCATGGGATGGGCCCTGGCAGCCACACAACAGTTATAATTCGTTGTGCTCTTGTTATGTGCCACGGTCTTAAGAGAGAGTGTCTGATTTTCAAGTCTCACATTAAACCTCCAAAGCATGTATTATTATTATTATTTGTATTTTAGAAATAAAGAAGCTAAGTCACGTCACAGCTCAATCTCATGGTGTCTTACTCCAAAGTCTTGCCCTGATCACTGTCCTCCACTCCTTCCCTCCTGGGGAGATAAATAAGCTCTCCGAGTTCCTTGTAAAACCACTGATTCTGCTCAGAGGAGTGATTTGCAAATTCTTTGTTTAAACTTTTGCTTCAGTGTTCTCCTGTTGTGTAACAAGCTATAGGAAAGCGTAATGGAATAAAATAACATTCATTTTAAACAGAATTCTGAGGTCCACGACAAGGCAAGTGGGATGGGCTTGTCCCTGCTCCACGGGATGTCTGCTGGAGACGGAACTTCCCAGAGGGCGTCTTCATGTCTGCTAGAATGGCTCAGGCAGCTGGGGGCCGGCTGGATGCCGGGCGGGGGGAGGGGGGGTGCAGGGGGGAGTGTCCGTACCTCGGGTTGGCTCTCTGCCATGTGGTCTCTTCAGCAAGGCAGCACGTCTTAGATGGTGGCTGAGGCTCCCAGAGCTGGCTTGCCGTGGGGGAGGTGGAAGCTGCCATCCTCTTAAAGGCTGGTGCAGCATCACTTCCATCACTTCTTTTGGGGGGGGGTTATCATTTATTTGTTTGTTTGTTTGTTTTCATGGAGGCACTGGGGATTGAACCCAGGACCTCGTGCATGCATGCTAAGCATGCACTCTACCACTGAGCTATACCCTCTTCCCGCCACTGCCACACTCTGAGGAAAGCCATCACAGGGCCAGGCCAGACTCAAGAGCAGGGTAAATAAACTGCACCTCTTAATGGGAAAGTGAAAGAATTTCTGGCCGTCTTTCATCTACTGCAACTTTGAAAACTTTGAGAGGCTAAATCACATACACACACCCCCACACACACACCCGCACATGCAGGTGAAACTGACAGAGGGAGGTATATTGGTTTGAAGGAGGCTGCAGCCCTCTCTGCTGCTTACTTAGATTTTGGTTGAAACCAAGTTCCCTAGGGAAGACAATTTTTAAAGACTGGCCCGGATGACATCCGAAGAACAAAACTCAAACAAAACAAAACTCAAAAGGCAAGGCCCTCCGTGACTCTGCCTCTGCTGCTGCTCTGATCTCGCCTGGACCCATCGTCCCAGCCCACCCCACACCTGCTCTCTGAGCTCTGCCCTACCAGCCTTCTTTCTGTTCTTCAAACACAGTCCTCCCACAGGGGCTTTACATGAGATAATCCCAGTTCTTCACATGATGGGCTCCATCCTGCAATTCAGATCGGCAAGAACTTCCCTAGGTAAGGCAGCCCTCCCCAAGCCCCAAACACTTTCTCCTGCAATAACCTGCCTTCTTTCCCTTATAGTACTTAGTATCTAGAATATATTTTACTAAATAGCTCCTCAAGGGCAGGGACCTCGCCTGTCTAGTTCACTGTTGTCATTCCTGACACCCAGCACAGTGCCTGTCACTTCCTACACTCAGTAAATATTCACTGAACAATATGTGATTAGTTGAATGAATGAATGAATGAATGAATGAATGACTAACCTTAAGTGAAAAGCTATTTTGCTCTGTCTTTTCTTCTCCATGTGTTCCCAGGGCATTTCAGAAGAGAATGGATCCCTTGGGATTCTGTGATTCACAGTTTCTGTGCAGAAAACAACAATATTAATATAATTAAAAAAAATTAATATAATTAATATAATTAAAAAAAGCAACCTTGACAGGGGCTCAGTCACTCCCCCTCCTGCAAGCCCAGGTCTCTCAAGACTCTGTAAGTACCCTTCCAAATCAAATGGTCTCAAAGGGAGGCCGTGTCTATAGACAGACCTGCCTGATCAAATTCACAGAGAGTCTGAACAAACCATTCCCCACAGCACTGTGAGAATCCCTGCCAACAACTGCTCTGGGACATGGCCTTTGTGTAGCTCTACGCCCCTGGGTCCATGATGCTCAGTGACGGACAAGGATGGTACTTCCCCATGCTCTTCCCCATGACAAGTGCTCAGCTGAGTATCCCATCTGCGCCCTGGTTATTTCAGCTTCACTGTGCCCAATGATGATACGTATGTCCAAGTGTCCCCTGTGGCCACTCTTTCTGAGAACCCAGCCGGGTGAAGCCAAGCCTTAAAGGGACCCTGTCAACTTGAAGCTCAGAGCTGTGAAATGAGACCTTTGTCCCTGAGACCCTATTGATAAACAAGAGAAAGGAGTGTTCATTCCTAGATGGTGCCATCCCTTTGGACAGAGCTGACAGAAAGAGCATCTTCCACTGCTGACCAACAGCATCTATGAGTGACCAAAGACTAGCCTCAGTCCTATGGCTCTAAAGAAGGCCTCTGTTTAGAACACGGTTCTCATGACAAATAGCTTTTGTGCTATCGCAGAGTATTTAAGCTGTTCATTATTAGAGGGTTCTGAAAAATTCACTTGGGATGGCCACTTCAACATAAAGATTTCCCTGTTCCCACCCTATGGAAGACTTTTTTCTTACATAGCACAAAAAATAGTATGATCACTATTAAGGAATTCCAGAAAAAGAAGAAATAGCTCTTGCTTGTAATTTCTTCATGAATGTGGTCTTTGTGCCCCGGGGCTAGACCAGGCGTGGGGGGAAAATCACAGACGTAAGTTCTAACCGCAGTAGGTACTGGTCTCCAGGCCGACCCCATTTGTGACTGGAACTCTCACTCTTCCTGCTCCCATAACTGTCACCCCAGGGCTGCCGCCAGCTCCTGCCATGTCACCTAGAGGTGCCAGAGGACACACTCCACCCTCAGCAGGTGCCAACAGCACTCCACAGTGGAGGAAGCCAGGCTGCCCCAAGTATTGCGTGTCTTTCAGCCAAACCCCAGCCTTTTGCTCTTGATTATTCCCCTTTGTGATTCCCTGGTTGGGAGGGGTGGTGTGTAGTTTAGTTGAAAGACTCCTTCTCCAACACCAAAACTAAGTCTAGAAACAAGGCTGTATCTTTGACTGTCTCTTGCTTCAGTGGTGTTCTCCACTCTCCTCCGTCTCCTAAGGACCCCTGGGCCCAGGCAGCCATTATTTATTTTTCTTCATCTCGATGCTGACTGTAAGTCCCAATGCCCACTTACCTGTTTATCCCAAAGAGTCCTCGTGCCACTAGGAATCCTGGTGGCCTGCTTTGCAATCCCCTAAAAGCATGTGGATTTGTACTACCCTGACTTCTCTAACCAGAGAATAATTAACCTAAATTTGGTCACATTGAAAACTCACTATGGCAAATGTGGCAAAGGAAAGATTTTCTTTCCTCAGACATACTGTCTATGGATAGAGAATTTTTTGTAGATAATAACAGTCTGTACTTTAGGGACTAATGGAAGCCGACAGGCATTCTGTGAAGGAGCCACGGTTTTAGCACTTCTTAATTTTATGCAGCCTCCAACCCCTCCCCCAAACTCAGTAATTGTGCCTGAAGGCTTCAGAAAAGATCCCCAAGGTCATCCAGGTCATCAGCATCATGACGTAGCTCAGGATGGATTGGGAGGTGCTGCCCCAGAGACAGTGGGTCTTGGTTTGTTCTGTGCTACCTTGCTCTCTTAGCCTCTGCAACTGCCTTTTAAGGCGGTGGTTCTAAAAATGTGAGCCAAGGCTCTTTTGGCTTGGAGCATTAATCTCCACAGTGTGTACTTTAGGGGCATGAATTAATAATTAAGTTGTCATCAATTTACTTGTGATAGCCCTTCTCGGTGTCTCATCAGGAACACCACCACCCATCAGGAGAGCCTTTTTTGTACCCACAAATAGGAGATTTCCAGGACGGCAGGAAAAAGGAAAAAGGAGCAGTCCAGAGACTGGAACTGTGCAGAGAGATCTGTGACCCAGAGTATAACACGAAACGCTCAGGCCTCATTTAGGAGAAAGTTCTAGAGTCACTCCCAGGGCGGGGCCCTACACAGTTCACCATGGGCAAACCACTGCCCCAGCCCCATTTAAAAACTTGGAAATAGAAAGCCATCATATAATAATTATGCAGATCAGAACTGTCCAAGGATTCTAAAACCAGGAAATTGAAGTGTGAGACAACCAGCATATTTACACACACCCACAAGCTACTTGTTAATCGCACAGGGAAAACAATAACCTTAGTGTGGAGAAACCTGCCAGAGCCGCCTAGGCCAAGTGATCCACACAACATCACGAACAGCACGCGTAGACATCATGCACCCTCTGACAGGGTGCAGCAAGAAGGCTGTTCTTGCAGAAATGCAAACCCTGAACATAAGCATGAGGAAACATCGCACAAATCCTGTCTGAAGTACATGCTGCAAGGTAAGTGGCCAGCATCCTTCAAAAGTGTCAAGGTCGTGAAAACGAAGACTGAGGAACTGCCCCAGATTTAAAGGGACTAAGGAGATCTGGCAACTTAGTATCATGTGTGATCCTGGATTTGGATCCTGGTTCAGAAAAGGAACAAAAATGGGACACCTGATAATTTAAATAAGGTCTGTTGGTGAATTGAACTGCATTGATGTAGACTCCCGGGTCTTGATCATAGCACTGTAGTTACATAAGATACTAACATTTGGGGAATCTGATTAAAGAGTGTCTGAGAATTTTTTTTCTACTATTCTCCCAATATTTTGAAAGCCTAAAACTATTACAAAAGGAAAAGTTAAAAACAGTCTTTAGACACATGAAATCAGGGGAAAAATAAACACCAGAGCAAATTTGATTAACAAGTAAAGATTTGAATTAACAGAGATATTCACTCATTCCACAAACTAAGCGCCTACTGCACCAGGGGCTGTGCTAGGTGCCAGGGACACAGTGAGGAAGGTCCCAACTCTCCACAAGGACTCACTCTAGACAAGAAGGATCCAGGCACAGAGGGGATAGGATGTTGTGATGAGGGTTACATTACAAATACAAACCAAGTGTTATGGGAACACAGAGGAAAAGAAGTAATAAAAAATTAGGGTGTGTCATAAATGGACAAAAAGCAGCTGGAAGACATTACAAAAGCATGGAAAGAGTGATGCTGTGGAAGGAAAGAATGAGTGAACGTGAGAATGATCAGGGAGGCACGGAGAACAGGACAGAGTGGGAGGAGAGGCAGCGAGCTGGCAAGGGAATAGCCAAGGGGATTGGGAGGAGCTGGAGAGAGGATGGGGAGAGGGTTTGCTAGTAGCATGACGGTGCTGTGATCGGGGTGGGAAGCGACAGTGGAGTCATAAAAGCTTATCCCTTGGCAAGGGAAAGTGAGGGAGTTTCTTGTTGTGTTTCTGGGCTCAGGAAGGAGTCCTTTGGGAAACAGGTGCACCGTGAGGCCACAGAGAATGTGAGGGTGGAAGATGGTAGCTTCTTGGAAGGCACAGGAGGGTAGCGCCCTCTCAGCCAGCCCAGAATCAGTCCAGTGTTGCCCTGGTAACAAGAAGTCCAAGGAGGGCAGACAGGCTGATACTGATTATGTAGAAATGCCAAAGGAATGATCTTTCGAAGCATCAGCTGCTCCTCCTCCTGCCGCGCTGACCTGAGTCACTGCACTAAGACAGCCCCCAGCAACACACAGCAGTGGAAGTTCCCCAGAGAGCAGGGTCTGGATTGCCAGCCTCCCCCCCAGGAAAGCTCTGATGAATGCACTGGTCTCAGAAGGTTCAAGACTCAAAGGCGAAGACCTAGATTTGTATTTGTGATTCAATCTGAAATGGCTTAGTTCCAGGTGGGACTTAACTAGCACTCCCCCCAGCAGCTCATTCAGCAGCTCTTTTTACAATATCTTCAACCAGTTAAAAAATCAAATGGCCAATGAAGAGATTTTTTTTTCTTTTTCTGTTTAGCATGAATGATAGGAACACAATGTGTGTTAGTTACATACCATATCTATTGGTTCTTGTGGGTGACTTCAGTGAGTCTTAAGAAGGAAAAAAGGAAACCATTAGTTACTGTCTCCTTTTTGGGACAAAGATTCAAGACTATGAAACAACCAAGCCAGCAAGAAGGGAAACATGTCCTGCCTGCTTTTAAAACAAACCTAGCGGGAAGGGTACAGCTCAGTGGTAGAGTGGTCCTGGGTTCAATCCCCATTACCTCCATTGAAAAAAAAAATAACAATAAAAATAAACCTCATTAACCCCCCCATTTTTTTAAATTAAAAAAGGAAATCTAAAATCTAATTGAAAAGAAATGTTTGCCTCAACTAAATAAATGTGTCAACAATTAGCCAGTGCTGTGTGATGAGATGGTAGTTGTTTATGTAGGTAAGAGAGTGAGAAAAGTAGTGTCTTTCTTACTAAGAAGATTCTACAAGTCACAGTAGCTGCAAAATGAAATATTTCTTCCACAACAGTATTTGGACACAGCCCTGTATTTTTAATTTGTGAGTGTGGCCAGCAGATGGGGATAGTTCTTTATGGGTAGGTAACAACCAATCTCACCAATAACCTGTTTTGTAACTTTCTAGGATGAATGGAACAGAGAAGTCAATTTAGCATTGTTAGACCTGTATATTTCTTAGATAACACCAAAAGGATTCAGGATTAAGTGTGCGCAAGTAACAACCACACACCTTTCTCTAATACTTGCTGGGTACTAGGAACCAGGCACTGTATTAAGCACTTTAATCCTGGCAAGAGCCCCGCGAGCAGACAGTGTACTGATTTAGCTGTCCAGCCGCAGAGCTGGACCGCGGTGGAGCTGGGATTTTATCCCAGTCTGTGTAGCTCCAGAGTCTGCACTCTCACCAGGTCTCTTAGACCCTGCTCCCGTAACCGGAGATCTGATGTCAGATAAATAGGTAAGGTTTGAGTCCGGTGGAGGCTAGAGGAAAGACTATAATAAAATACAGATTAAGGGCTCACAGCAGAAGAAGAATCACTTCAGAAACAGAAGAAGATGTCAGACAAGTACTCCTGTAAACTTTCAAGGAAGTGAGAGAAGACATGGATTCTCTGGGAAAAATAAAACTCAAGAAACTGGAGGGGTTACGTAAGATCTGATAGGACAACCACGTTAGTTGAAAAATGAGATGGTAGAGTTTAGGACAATAAAAGAGAAATAAAGAAGTAAACATTACAAAAATGAAAGACATATTAAAAAGAACGAAAAGAATAGACACTGCTGAAAGCAGTCGGGAAAACAGTTTAAAGACAACATTAGCCGTTTTTTGGAAGATGACAGAGACATAATTAAGAAATTATCATGTTACTATATATAAAATAGATAAACAACAAGGACCTACTGTATAGCACAGGGAGCCATATTCAATTTCTTGTAATAATATATAATGGAAAAGAATCTGAAAAAAATATATATGTACACATATGTATGTATATGTGTAACTGAATCACTCTATTGTACACTTGAAACTTACATTGCAAATCAACTACATTTCAATAAAAAAATAAATAAACTAAAGAAGTTACCTTAAGTGAAGAAAAAATAAAAATTTTCCAGGTGGGGGAGGATAGCTTAAGTGGCAGAGTGCTTGCCTAGCATGCACGAGGTGCTGGTTTCAATCCCCAGTACCTCCTCTAAAAATCAATAAATAAACCTAATTATCTGCCCCCATCAAAAAAAATTTTTTTAAAGAATTCTCCAGATATCCATCCAGAGAAAGCAAGTCGCTAAAATGGGTTAAATCAAGCTGGCCTCAGACATCAAACAATCTTGCAGTGTCCCGTGTCAGAAGATAGTGGAGCAAGGCATATAGAATTCTGAGTCAAAATATGATCTAGGAAAGTTAAACATAATACATATGTCATCTCACTGAAGAGGCAAGAAACAGATATTCTGTAACACACAAGAACTCAAGACAAATGGCACCTATGAAGTCTTATAGAAGGAATTCTTTGGTGATGAAATCCAGCATGCTGGTGGTATTGAGAGCATGTAAACATATTATAATGCTAAGTTAATTTTTACACTACCCCTGGAATAGAACAGAGTATTAAAAAAGATCTCCCAAATATAAGAAATTAATAAGTGTTATAGTTGGCGTTGTGAAATCAGTGAGTAAAAAATGAATTATCTAAGTCAAATTAGGACAATTAATAACATATTTGGAAAAACACCTGGTTCACCTTCTAAAGTCTTTAGGTGGACACTAAAATAAATTATAAATAAATCAAATGGTTGAGTGTTAAAATATTTAAAAGCTGTACAAATAGCAGTGTATGTGTGTTTCTTGATGGAGAAGAGATTTCTAAGCATGACCCCCAAATCCAGAGGCCATGAGAGAGAGAATTGATGAATTTAAGTAAACACAAAATTAAATTTTCCTCATGGGCAAAAAATAAACAGTTAAGGAAAACAACATTCTGGGGAAAATAGCTGTGACAAGTATAACAGACAGGGTTAACTTTTTTTTTTAACATTTTTTATTGATTTATAATCATTTTACAACGTTGTGTCAAATTTGACAGGGTTAACATTCTTAACGTAAGAGCTCTTACAAGTCAAAAGAAAGAGAACAAAAACAGGGGGAGACAGAAAAATGGCCAGAGGATGTTCATTTAAATAAGTAATACAAATTTAAGTAAACATGTAAAATGATGCTCTACCACATTCTAATCCAAAAATGCAAAACGAAAGGATGAAGGTTTCTGCTTTCAGTATGACCAAGGAAGCAAGGAGGGTTTTTCCGGACCCAGTTCCCCTCAGGCAACAACCCTAAACCTGGAGGAAATCAACACACACACACTCACACACACATGAAGGCGCCGGACAGTGAACAAAAGCTGATCTATTCTGAAGGAAAGTTAGAAGAAGGAAATGGCAAAAAGTGTCCGTTTTTATGGCTTTTAGCCTGAGGTCAGGCTAAAGTCAGTGCTGCATGGGGTGACTAAAGCTCTGAGAGGAAAAAACAGTCTTTGTGGGCTGAAGAACCAAAGCACAGAGCTGAGAGCAACTACAGACACTGGAAAATGAGATGGAAATCCAGGAAAGAGAGACTCTGTGTGGAGGAGGCCCCACATTCTGGGTATCAAGTCTACTCAATTATCTGTATGAATGGGGCAGATTCTACAGCCCCTATAAAGACAGAACTGAACTGAGATTTGACCTGCCAACCAAAAAACAGAGTCTGCAGCTTGAGTCCAGTAGAATAATAGATTAATTGAAACTTAAAGAACCAGTGGTAATTCAAGAACCCAAAACAACAAATGCCTGATATTAAAAATTCAGTAGCAGAAATAAAATTTTAAATTAAAATAAAAAGACATAGTAGAATGATTATGACAATGAAAGGTCAATAAACTTGGATATAAATCAACAGAAATTATCCAATGTGAAGGAAAGAAAAAAAAACTGCAAAAAATAACAAAATCTTAGGGATCTGTGGGACAATATCAAAAAGTCAAATAAACATGCCTCAGGAGTCCCAGAAACAACAGGTAGATAGAATGGGGCAGAAACAATATTTGAAGATATAACTGATTTTTTAAAATGTCCAAACTTGGTAGAAAACATAAATTAACAGATTAAATAGTTTCAATGAAACTCACACAAGTTAAATATGAAGAAAGCTCTACCAAGGCACATTATAGTTAAACTGCTGGAAACCAAAGATAAAAGCAGACAAAGAAAAGTAGCACATTTCAGGAGACTGATAACAAGTTTTAGGATTTGAATCAATTATGAAGGTCAGAAGGCAGTGAGACAACATCTTTGGAGTATTGAAAGAAAACAAAACCAACCTAGAATACCATATCCAAGAAAAATATCCTTCAAGAATGTAGGCAAAATATGGTTTCAGGCTTAAAAACAGAACAAAACAAGGTAATTTATCACCTGCTACACTACTCCAAAAAGTGCCAAAGGAATTTCTTCTGACTAAAAGAAAGGGGTACCAGGTTTCCAGGCTTTTCAAGGAAGGAATAAAGAGCATTGGAAATAGTAAATATGTGGGTAAATATAAAAAATGATTTTTCTCCTCTTAGCTCCTGTAAAATGCACAGTAATACTTAAAGCAAAAATTATAAAGTTTATTAAATAATAAGGATTTATAATTATAGATATAATACACATACTAATGAGAATAAATGCATGGAGAGGAGTAAGTAGATCTCTCTGACTGTGATATGTTTACATTTTATACAAAGTGATACAATATTAACCCTAGAAAAGCTGTGCAAAGTTAAGGCTATATAGAATAATCTTTGGAGCAATCACTAAAAAAAAAAAAAAACAAAGAGCAAGAGCTAAATAACTATAAAAACAACAGTTTTTCACAGAACTTAGCAAATAAATCCTCCATCCTTCTGGAAGAGCAGATCACGAAGAAGAACCAGGACACACTTGAAGGGCAGGTTATTATTCATAAAGAAGGAACCTGAATGGCCGAGAAATATTTGAAGAGTTTTTGAAATCCAGGAAAACAAAATTAAGCGATGTAATACCATTTCTTGTCCCACAGACTAGAAGAACAAAAGTCTGACAATACCAGGTGTTGTCAAAGATGCGGGGACATGGGAATTCGTGTAATTGCAGGTGCGAGTATAAATGAGTAGAACTGCTTTGAAGATCAAGGCGGTGGTACCTACTGCAGCTGAAGATTGAAAGCAATTATGGTAAAACATTGACATGTATTTAATCCCAGTAGCGTGTACATAGTTATGTGTTCTATCTGTTCTGTACTTTCAAACAGAACTTCAAGTAAAACAGTAAAACAAAGATTTATGTTCAAGGATGTTCATGGAAGCAATGTTTATAAGGCCAAAAAAAAAAAAAACCCACTGGAAATCTTCCGCATGTCCCAAATAGGAAACTGGTTAAATATATTGGGTATAATAAAATAGTATGCACAGAATGGGGTAATTTATATGTATAAGAAAAGTGTATCAAGTTAATACAACCAAGGGATAAAATCAGGCTGTAAAGCAATAATGCTCCCATCTATTTGTGTAAAAGCTACACCTGGTACATGCTTGTACATGCATAGCTGATGGCTAAGAGGGTGCCCAAGAAACTCTTGATAGTTATCACCACTGGGAGTAGGACTGGGAGCAGAGGGGGATTCCTATTTTTCAATTTGTGTTCTTCTAAATTATTTGAATTTTTTTTACCATGAGCGTGCATTAGTTTTATATTTTTTAAAAAACAACTTTTAAAAGCTTATTTTTGTTCCCAACAGCAGGCTAGTTGATTTGCTGAGTCATTCCAGCTGCAGGATTTTCGAAAATCTTTTCCTTAAGTTATGGAAAGAACCTAGGTTTTACCACCATTACTCATCTCATTATGTCTTTATCCCCATTTCTGTTGCCTCCACAAGAACCCGGGACCCCAGGTTGCCTCCCTTTCCCGCACTCTGAATCTCACGCAACTCTGCATGGCCCCAACACACCACTTCCAAACTCCTGAAGCCCTTCCCTGGGTCCTCAGCAGAAACCCCCTGTCTCCCTAGCCTCTTCTCTAGAGGCAGTTCATGGTCTTGCTCTCCCCAGACCCTGCTGTTCACTGAGGCCCCTGCTCCCCTGCAGCTCTCTCTAGTGGAAGCCTCTTTCTCCTCTGGCTTCCCCCAACTCCCTCCTCACTATCTGCACCCTCAGCATCCTTGAGTCTTAGATCATCAGGCAAACCATCCATGCCTCTCTTTGTCTCTGTCATCCACCAGCACTGGGACATTGAAGATTATAGCTCCTGCCTCACCGTCACTCTCTCCAACCCTGCTCCCGCCTTAATTCTCCCGATTTCAGCATCCGTTCAGATGATTTTCCCAAAGTGCTGGCCTCTCAGTTCCTTTCTGCTCAGCCAGTGGTCCTGTTATCCACCGTATCTTGGTCACTCATATCACGAGTCACATTCATTAGCAACAATCACAACTCCTCCCTAATCTACTCTGAGCACCCCTCCTCCACTTTCCATCTCACTCTTTCTGGTATTTCAACTGGGCTGATAATTCATCTACCTTTTACTTTTTATTTGTCCCCCAGCCTTCTTTTCCCCTCATTTCTCTCTACTCAGTTTAAATCCCATGGTCAAGCTCGACTTAACTCAGCCTACTCTGCCTGTGCCCACACAGCTGAATGAGTCTGAAGAAAGCACATAAGACTTCAAGGTATTGAGTGGGTGAGCCCTGCACTATCTGGAGGAAGAATATCCCAGAAACTAGGAACAGCGTGTGCAAAGGCCCGGAGGCATGAGGGTGCACAGAGACGTTAAAGAATAAAAGAAAGCGAGGCATCTGAGCAGAGTGAGCCAAGGGGAACATGACCAAGGATGTGCTCAAGGAAGTGAATAGCTAACCAGGTCATTTAGGGTTTCTCAGGCCACGGTAAAGACTCCCTTTCCTCTGAGTGAGATGGGGAGACATCAGGTTTTGAGAAAAGTATGACATCAACTGACTTCTATCTACAGGGGTTACTCTGCTGTGGTGTTGAGAATAAACTACCGGGAGCAAGGGCAAGAGCAGGGAGACCATGTAGGAAGCTGCTGTAACCATCCAGGCAAGAGATGGTGGTGATTTTAGTCAGTCTGAGAGCTGTGCAGATGCTGAAGAGTGGTCTGATTCTGGATGTATCTCAAAAGTAAATGAGACTGACTGGATGTGGGGGTGTGAGCGAATGAAAGGGACTATTCCATGTTGCTGCTCATTTTTATTTGTTTGTTTGCTTTTTTGCCTGCACCACTGACTGGCGATGCCCTCAAACAAGATGGGGAAGACTATGGGTGGATGGAGCAGGGTTTATTTTGGGATAGAGTCTCTGGCAAAGCTTAAATCTTAGTGGGGCCATTCTTTTTTTTTTTTTTTTGGTGATTCTTTAAAATTTTAAAAAAATTTATAGTGTTGTATTAGTTTCTGGCATAGAGCACAGTGATTCAGTTATACATATATGTATATACATAGTCTTTTTGATTACAGGTTACTACAAACTACTGAATATAATTTCACATGCTATACAGTCGGGCCTTGTTGTTTGTCTATTCTGTGCATAGTAGTTTGTATCTGTTAATCCCAAACTCCCAATTTATCCCTCTCCTGCCATCCTTGGTGACCATGTTTTCTATGTCTATGAGTCTCTTTCTGTTCTGTAAATAAATTCATTTGTGTCATTTTTTTAGATTCTACATAAAGAGATATCATATGTTTGTCTTTCTCTAACTGAGAAAGTTAGTTCACTTACTATGATAATCTCTAGGTCCATCCATGTTGCTGCAAATGGCATTATTTCATTTCTTTTTATGGCTAAGTAGTATTCCATTGTAAATATATAGCACATTTTCTTTATCAGTTCATCTGTTGATGGACATTTGGGTTGCTTCCATGTCTTGGCTATTATGAATAGTGCTGCTGTGAACATTGGGGTGCATGTGTCTTTTCTGATTAGGGCTTTCTCTGGATATATGCCCAGGAGTGGAATTGCTGGATCATATGGCAAGTCTATTTTTAGTTTTTTTTAGTGAGGCCATTCTTGACCACCTTATTTTAAATTGCACTCCCACCCCAGCACTCTCCATCCCTGTATTTTTTATATGGATAAAGGCAAGTCTGCCTGACTCACTGTTGGCTGGGAGAACAGGGCAGCTCATTACCTGTCTCTCTGACACTCAGTGGGGAATGAGGGTCCCTAGCGGAAATGAAGGTGATGCTCTCAGAAGAGGTAATGGGAGCTGAGTGGGTAAATAAAAACAGATGTCCATTACACAAGCTATAAACAGGAAACAAATCTTTCCCTTTCCGTTTATCTCTTTTTAAAATCAGTTACAGCTGCAGGAACAATAAATACTCTTCCTTCCCTATCAGAGGTTTAACCTGAATCTCATAAGATGAGGTTCTTGGATGCCGCTACCACATCCTTTTCCTGCTTTCTCCTGAAACAGGTGACCTTAGCAAATTGACATCTTCCGGAACAGCAGGATCCCTGCCTGAGGTGTGATTTGGCAAGAAGCCAATCAATGTGGTCTGGCCATAATTTCATTTTGACTTTAAGAACTCCAGTTGGACCAAATGAATACCTTGCTCCATTAAGAACCATCTCAGGTAATGTATCTATTTATCCTTTTAGACATTCATCTCTCCAGAGACATCAGACAATGCTTTTCACAATTAATATCCATGTAAGTACCTGCCTTCTGCAAACTGAGGCAACAAGTCATTCAGTCCTCATGAGGCTGACTGTATGTACCTACCTGTCAACACCCTGCAGCTGAAAGAGAAAGGACCCAAAAGACAAATGATCTTCTGGGATGTTAAGCCAATATATTCCTATTCTTGGTTATTTCTACAAAGCACACCTGGTTGACTCAGAGCATAGAGATTTTCCATAATCTCTGGCAGAGGCTGGAATTGGGACGAAAGCCACAATGTTCGGGGACTTCACAACCAGAGGCAAATAGCTGAGCATCAATTGAGGCTTCAAGCATGTGCCAGCTCAAGTGAGCAACTCAATGTTTTGTAACGAATACATTCTAATACATACCATTTTCTATGACAAACATTGTATAAGACTTATGACATCATAGGGTCATGTTTAAAAGTTGTATTGTTAGGAGATCCACAAAAATCTTTTGTATTTAACTGTTGAATACCTGAAAGATCTTCTTAACCTTCTTTAAGAAAATATTAAAAACAAAAGCTCTTATTTATCGTAACAAGAAACAGAACATACACAGATCTAAACTTAAGTAAATCATTGTCCTGCTGCGCTATATGTTCTTAATTCTTTGTTCTCCTGAAGTCAGTGGAATACAAAGTGTACCCCAACCCAGGCCCCCCTAAAATTTGGAATCTGGATCAATATTACAAATGGAGGCCCATATATCACTGTCTAAATAATTAGAATTTGTAAGTCAAGATGACAAACTATAAAATAAAATATATTCTATCTACTTATCTTGATAAATAAAATTCCACAATGACAAAATTTTTAAAATACGTGTAAAGCTACAGTTTTAATGACTGAAATTTGGCAAAATATTCAAAGATAGTGGAATTTAATTATTATTGTACAAGTTGGATGTTCTGTGGATGTGTCAGCAATAGTTGAATGAATAAATTAAAGAGATAAGTAGTTCATAAAGTGTTATACATTTTTTCCATAAAATTTACTTGTGCCTTTATTTCAACAAAATCACTAATTATGTTTTACACTTAAGAGTTCACATAATTCATGTTCCATCAACAGTAAAGATTTAATGAATTAAAAAATAAAATGTAACTATATTCAAAGTAGTTAAAATCTGCATTATTTTCATCAAAATGTAAATTAAATATAAAACAAACACAAAAAAACAGAATTATCTTTCATACTATTGCAACAAAGTTACTGTCATTAATTATCTATTAAATTAGAAGGATGCACACAAACTAGTTAACAAAAATCAATTTTTAAGTAATAATATTTAAGTGAAATTAAATTTTATTTAATTTCTTGATGATCCAGTAAAATATTATTTAATATTTTTATAAAAATCATAATTTGTAGTGCAAACATTCAAATGCCTTTACCTGTCAATGTGGGGAATTGGTATCATGTTTCATGTGCTTAATATATAAAATTTTATATATATATAAAACATTCAAATATATATAATTTTATATTTAATATACAAATATACATATGTACACACATATGCATATATGTTTACAAATTTAAGAGTAACATGTATTGTTTTAAGTTGTAAAGTGTTCCTCAACTACTGTAAGCAACTGTTGCCACCCACAATAATTCATGAGTACCTTTGTGATCAAAAATTGGAACTTGAAGAGAAACAAAAAAACGAACATACTATATATTAGAAAATACTTTGTCACACAAGAATCTATTGTATCCATGCTACTGGTAAAGAAGTTAATTCATTTTTTCTAAAATACTTCCTCTACTGAATCCTCTGAAAGCCAAAGCCAGTATCCATCTCCGAGATTGGCAGGGCATGACTGCCCAGACTTCCCAGCATATGTCCTATGTTTCAAGGACAGAGGACAAAAAAAATGCTTCCCTGAAGTCCCTGGAATACACGTATTTCCCAGCTCAAGCTGGCCCTAAACATCTGGGGGACCTGAGTCGGGAAAACAAATGGAGGCCCACATTTCATACGTCTAAATAATTCAAAGTTATAAATCAAGATGACAAACTTCAAAACAAAATAAGTTCTAGCCCCTTATCTTAACAAAGAGTTAATCATCAGAGTTCCAGCTAAAGGTTACAGGTTGCACTGTGCCAGCATTAAACACTCAATTCCAAGTGACAGTGGAGCCTGTGTACAAGGTTTTTTTTTTTTTTTGAATATATTCTTATTGAAGTGCAGTCAGTTTACAGTGTTGTGTCAATTTCTGGTGTACAGGACAATACTTCAGTCACATAGGAACATACATACTTTCATTCTCATATTCTCATAAGTTACTACAAGATACTGAATGTGATTCCCTGTGGTCTACAGCATAAGCTTGTTGTTTAACTACTTTATATATAGTAGTTAGTATCCGCAAATCTCGAACTCCCAATTTATCCCTTTCCGCCCCCTTCCCCTGCTGGTAACCACAAGTTTGTTTTCTATGTCAGTGAGTCTTTTTCTGTTTTGTAAATAAGTTCGTTTGTCTTTTTTTTTTTTTTTAGATTCCACATATAAGTGATATCATGTAGTATTTTTCAAAAATGGTTTCTATAATTTTAATTTGAATAGACAAGTTGTGGGGTGGGAGGGTATAGCTCACTGGTAGAGTACATGCTTAGCATGTACCATACACATGAGGTCCTGGGTTCAATCCTTCGTACCTCCATTTTTTTAAAAAAATGAACAGACCAATGAAGTACCGAATATTCGTTCACCTGGACATTACACTCAAATTGGCCAGTTGCCCCAGTGATGTCCTTTATAGCAAGAGCGTCCAGTCCAGGATCACAGTTGTTGTCTCTCCAGGCACCTTTAATCTGGAATCATTCTTCAGTCTTTCCCTGAGTTTCGTATCACTGACATTTTGGAGATTACAGGGCAGTCATAGTCTAGAGTGTCTGTCATATAAATGAGCCAAAGATGCCTTCTGTATTTTGACCTCTAGGCTGTTTATTTCTTAATTGCAGGCTGGAACCTCAAAAGCCCATTGACGCTAAACTCAAATTTGTACACATCCGATTGTTTCAACATAGCTCAAGGAAGCAGGATTTTAGCTATGTAGACCTTGCCTGCTTGCCCTTTGAACCTGCACCCAGCATCTGCTGGCCATAAATAAGATAAACTCTGTGGATATAAAAGACCCCAAGCCACCACTGTTCTTCAGAGCTCTCTGACCCAGAGACTCCCAATACATGTAAGGCCCCTTTTCAATTTCCCTTTCTAATGGGCATTCCCTCGTCCACCTCCCCTTCTGGGTAGTGGCTTGTGGATACTCTCATTCTGTGAGAGACTTTTCCCTCCTGAAAAATCTGTCAAAGTGTCATCAATATTATAAGAAAACAGTCTGAGAAAAAGATATTTGCAGTACTATGCCTCAAGGTTTTAATATCTATGTCTACACATAGCTTGTGTAAATAAGCAAGAAACAGTTAAGACCCCACTGAAGAGTAAGGGGTCGTATCAAACCAGCCAAATCATTAAAATGAAAATAACTTAATCATCATGAGGAACTCATGAAAGAAATAAAAATTAAAACAGGATACAGTTTGGGGTAATTCTTTATGTTTTTCAAAATTTTAGTTGGATGGTTTCAAATTTATAGAAAAGTGGACAGAAGAGAATCATGAACAACCCAACGTCTTGATTCAGCATTTGTCCGCATTTCACAGCTTACTCATCTTTCTCTCTGCACACATACACACAGCGCCCACTCTTTTTCTTTCTGCTGAACCACTGGAAAGTAAGTTGCAGTTAGCCTGACATTTCATCCCTAAATATTTCCACATGTATCTTATACAGGACACTTTTTTCTATATAAACAAAGCAACATTATCACACTTCTGAAAACTAATTTTTAAGGATTAAAAGTTCTTTCAATTGTGGTAAAGAACACATAACATAAAATTTGCCATCTTAGCCATTTCGAAGTGTAGGGTTCAGTAGTTCTAAGTACATGCACATTGTTGTGTTACAGCTCTCCAGAACGTTTCCATCTTGATGGAAGTTTCCATCTTGGAAACTGAAACTCCATACTCATGAAACAACTCCCCATTTCCCTTCCCCCCAGAAAGTTAATTTTAATTCAATAGTTTATCTAATACACAGTTCCTATTCAAATTTCCCCAGTGGTCTTCCCAAAAAGTTTTCACAGCCATCTCTTTAACTGCTATGTCTCTTTAGTCTCTTTTTTATTATGGAACAATCTTCCTGCCCTATTTTGCTTTTCAAGACATTAATTTTCTTTAAGAGTCCAGCTGTCTTGTTGAAGTTCTCATGTTCTGATTACTCTGATTGTCTCTTTCTGACTACATTCAGATTAAATGCTTTTGACAAGAACACCCCATAGGTAACATTATGTACTACTTATTGCATCGTATCAGGAAGAACAGAATCCTGGGTTTATGCTGGGGGTTGACTATCTGTGGTACTAGCTTTGCTCATTTAGTTAAGGTTGTTGCCAGATCTGTCCTTTGTAAAATACTTTTCCCATTTGGAATTAATAAAATAATCTGTGGACATACTGTGAGACCATGTGAGTATTCTGTTCCCCACCACCCTTTCATACAATCGTTAAATCAGAGGTTACAAATTGAATTTATCATTTATTAGCTGGGATTCTATCGTAGAGAAAAGCTTTCCCTTCTTTTTCCCCTACCTCTTTCTTATTCGTTTGTTATCATTACACTCCTGTACATTTTTGTATTCAATATATTATCACCCACTACAGCTGCTATTTCTTTTAATGCTTATATTGTCAGATTTGGCCTATGGACCCCTTCAAGATGTGCCTTTTTTTTCTTTTCTTTTTTTTTTTTTTTGACATGACCCGATTAATCTTTCTTACTTTTTGACACAGCAGAGTTTTCTAGGCTTACCTTGTATCTTCTCTGCCCCTGACATGGACTCAGCCATTTTCCCAAGGAACCCTGTTTCTTTTTAGAGGGGAATGGTATTCAGAAAGCAAGATCTGGGCTCTAGGTGTGCTCATTTCTGCAGGTGTGTCCTTGTTTCTAGGCCTTTTCAGTGCACATACTAGGAAACACACACAGGTTTATCTGATATCTCCAGTTCAAATCCAACAGCAGGGCATTCCCTAGCATTCCCTCACACCTTGTTTTTGTGTCTCTCTTTATCCATAGTGAGAACTGTGGCTCCTCAGAACATTAATATGTTCATTAGTTTGATCTGTCCCATAGCACACACAGAATTGTTTCAGAATTACACCACCAGTACCATTTCTTTGTCATTCTTTTTGTTCTTAGAATATGCCTCACTAAGAATATGCAGTCACAGTGCTGTGCTCAAAAGTTATTTTGAATTTATTTTTTCTTTCCCAAGTTACCAATCTGATATATAGTTAGTCATTTGTTTCTGTTTTTTTTTTAACCTTAGGTTTGTTTATTACACCCTGAAGTTTATTTTTTGAATATGTTAAACACTTAGGAAGTTTAAACTATAGGAAAAGGTATATTCAGACAAATCTTATTCCCACCCTTTTCACCTCCTTTCCATTTACTCTTATACCCCAGAAGGAATAATTCTAAATAATTTCTGGCTAGTTCAACTGTGTTTTTTAAAATACACCTGCATATGTATTTTTTCATGTATATATGAAGTAACTCCATAGAGAAGCATACGATCTTCCTCATACCAGACATTGTGCTCTAGGACCAAAGAGAATGTGAAGATGAATGAGACACAAACTGTGCGAGGGCAAGGAATTGTGAGGAAAAGATTTAACATGTATAGCTGAAAAAAAAAAAAGAAAACTGTCTGATAAGATAGATGGCCTTGTAAAAATTCAGAAAAGTCTTTCAAGAAGGAAGAAGCGGTCAACTGTACCCAGTGTGGCTGAAGTCCAGGAAGATGAGGGTGAAGAGCAGATCAAGATGGAGTCATTGGTGACTGGGGCCACAGTGGCTTCAGAGGGTGATGGGGATGAAAGACTAATTTGATTGGAGAGGGACTGGGACTGGGAGGTGAGGAAGTGAGACATCAGTACAGACATCACTTCTGAGGGGCACTTCAACAAAGCAGAGCAGAGAAATGGATCTATGTCTAGGGGTAAACTTGATGCAAAGGAAATTTTTTTGGTTTTTGTTTTGTTTTGTTTTGTGTTTGACATGAGAGATACTGTAGCATGCTTGGGTCCTGATGGTGGTGCTCCCACACAGAGGGGAGAAATCATGGTGTGGGAGAGAAAAAAGACAATTGCAAGAGCAAAGTCTTTGAATATCCAGGAGGAGGCAGGACCTAGTGCACAAATGGACTAGCATTGAGTAGAGGCTTAATAAAGATGGTGAGTGGTGGATTCTTTCCTCAAGATGATCAAGTCCAAGGATGGGAGACAGGTGAGTGAAGCACTCACCAGCGCACAAACACCACCACACGAACTTCATGAAAGTACAAGAACTTTGAGGAAGAAGCAGCACATTCTCAACAGTGAGGCTTCCCAAAGCAGGTGGCATCTTTCAAAGATGAGGAACTGAAGTGAAGGATTCTGAGAGAGATAAGGGTTATCACGCCAGTCTGAGGAAACACTCAACAAAAACAGGGAGAGACAAATTTGCACTCTCACTTTGTAAGATTCATTTTCCTTACAGCCCATATCATAAACATCATACACAAATAGGGTTTTCTCCTAAATAATTGGGGCTAAAGTTTATTATTAGCACTCTTCATCAATAGCTCCAAGAGGAAGACCATTGTTTCTGTTCCTGTCTCTGAATATGTCACTGGCGGCCCCAGAGAATGTAGTGTGGAAACTTCTTCTTGCCTCCCTCATACACAAGCCCTGGACCACACTACATATAGGGGATGCTCTCATCCACCAGACTCCTCCACTGACTAGTGGAAAGAAACAAGCAGATTACTTAAACTTTTCAAAGTCTCAATTTCCTCATCTGCAAAGTAGGGGTGGTAATATCTAGCTTTCAGAGCTTTGTGAGGATTCAAGTAGACAGTATAGGCAAGATGACTACTCCATTCGTAGAACAGAATATATGCTCAATAAACGGCTAGCTATTTTTGGTACTAATCACATTGATAGTTACCATGCATCAGATGCTTATCGTGTCCAGTACGGCTCTAAGTGCTTCATAGGTGTTAATTCAGTGAATATCCATCTCATCTTACGAAGCAGCGTTATCACCGCCTCTGGTTTCACAAATGAGAACACTAAGGTGAGCGCACAGCAGAGCTAGGATGTGAGATGAGGCAGGCTGGCCAGAGTCCCACTTCCCATCTGCCGAGCCACATTGACTCTCTAACAGCGAGTGGACTGTTGACTCTCTGATAGTGAGTGGAATCACACCAGGTCCGGGACCAGCTCCGTCTGTTATCTCAGATCCATTTCCCTTATTAGCAAGGAATCCAGGAAGTCAGACAGTGAAGTTAGAAACTGTTACATCCGCCACCACCAAGGGAGCTGGCGAGAGGCTTGAAAAATGATCCACGTGTTTTATTGACATACTTTCGTTGGACCAAATTTCCTTCATTCACCAGTTATTACCTTATAATAAAATGCAACTGACTTGTCTCATTTTGCAGTTAAAAATGTACCATTATTCGTAAGTAGGCAGAAATGTCTAGGAATGCATACAACTAAAACACTTGTACAAGCCTGCAAAGACATCTGAACAAAAATATTTGTTACAATGCTTTTTATAATATTGAAATATTAGAAACAATCCAAATATCCTTTGGTAGGAGTTCAGTTTAAGTGTGGTACATCCATTCAACACTGTACAGCTCTAAATAAAAACGAGATAGATTTAAAGATAAGAAAAAATTCTCATATGGAATGTTAAGTTACAAAGCAAGATGCAGAACTCTGTATCTTCTACTTCTGAAAACTAACGCAAATATTAACATATGCATAGGAAAAATAATTATTATCTAGAGAAATAATCAACAAATCCTTCACAGTCATTGTGTGGAAGGAATAGCAGGCGGCTTTGACTTCCTAAATTATACGTTTCTGGATTGTTTGAATTACTTACAAGCAGCTATTCACTTTTGTTATCAGAAAACAACAGTGGGTTGTTTATGTCAGAAATGGAGCAGGAAATGCTACAGCCTGAGCAGGGTTCTAATCCTCCAGTCTGTTAACTGCTGCCTCATTTCCTGGCGGCAGTTTTATGACTGGCTGGCTCTCAGCTCATTCTCCTGCCAGCAGGACATTGGCGAGCAGGGACATCAGAAGTCTTCCTTGAGAGAACTCTCACAAAAGCATAAGAAGCATTCAACTTGGAAATACGGCCAAAGGGAAAAATCCATAAAAAAACAACCATCCCCCAAGTCTCTATCCACGGTAGGAAATGTGGCCATTAAGCCAATGAAAGGAATTAGGATCATTATGAAATCGCACTGGTTTGGCTATGGGAAAAACAGGAGACATTAAGTGCAATTCATCTTTAGAGAACTCACTTCCCATCAGGCTCGGAACCTACAGAGCCACAAAAACAACAGAGATAAGATAAATAATCACTAGAATGGCTGACACTTTAACAGCAATCCACAAGTTTTAGTCTTTCACTTTTACACCATATTGTGTGTCTGCCCTTTCCAAAAACTTTAAGAAGCAGGTTTTTCAGAAAAGGAGGCCACTAGTAAGTGACACAGTGGAACTAGAACCTGGGATGTCTTGCACCCACTAGCAAAGAAGGTCATCCTGGAATTAACTGGAATAATGAGTACAATCCATTTTTAAGTAAATACATCTCTTTCTGAAAAGCTAGGTAAACAATGTACCCACCAGAGAGGAAAGGCTGATAACAGATAAACAATGCAAGGGGAGGAGAGTGTAGCTCAGTGGTAGAGTGCGTGCCTAGCATGCATAAGGTCCTGGGTTCAATCCTCACTATCTGCATTAAATAAATAAACCTTCAAAAAAATGCTGAAAATGCAAGGGAAACTGAGGCCACTGATAAAGCCATAGATAAGAGGGAGCATTGGTCAGCCTGGCTTCCCCTCATCTTAGAGAGTGGCTAAGACCAATATTGGGTGTGGTGACAATGCCTTGGAGGGTCTCAGTCCTGTGGGCACTTGGCACCATGCCCTCTCCATTCTGTCTGCATGTCAACCATTCCGTCTCCATGTCAACCATTCCACCAGAAAAATGGACCTGACATGCAGAGAATGGGGACCCTGGGGAAGCAGCCCCTCTTCTACCCATCTCATTGAGAGGGCTATGTCCACGTCTCCTGGAAGCCGAGAAGCCTCCACTCACATGGCCCCTGAATGGCCAACCCTGTTTCACAAAAACAAAAATTCAGATGCAAAATCATTATGCTAATTTCTCAAGGTGATTCTGCGACAAAACCAAGAGTAAAATCCACCTTTTCTCAACTCCAACTTCAGTGCCAGACCTCAAAATGGAAAAGAATGAGGACCTGACACCAGCCCACAACTCATTTTAATTCCCAGTTTATTCATGGGCACAATTTTTTTAATGGAGTTACTGGGAATTGAACCCAGGTCCTCATGCATGCACTCTACCACTGAGCTATACCCGTATACCCCTAAGTTTAAATCTTATCACCGTTCTTTTTGTAAGTGACCACACTTGCTTCATTTTTGCTCTCACATGGAGCCGAGTTCATCACTCTATTAAGCCAAAGAAGAGAGAGGGGATAAATTGATAAAGTAAGGTTGAGAGAGAATGATTCAAGTAGTTTTAAAATAGCTAGGTATCATATTTTAAGACAACATTGTCTCAATAATTTTGATACCTTATTACAGATACAAAACTTCTAGTTTTTAAAATCTAGGAAAAGACATTTTATTCTCAAGTCTTTAGTGGGCTCTTTACAGAAGAAGGCCTCTCCCTTACCAAAGTTCCCAACTAAGACGTCAGTGAATGGAAAGGCAGTTCTGAAAACAAGGATAAAAATTATCCTGAATCTATTTCTCCAAAGTGAACCCAGGTTTTCTTAATGTTTGCTTTTCACTAGCAAATGGAATGGCCTGAAAACAGAAATGCTGAGATATGCAGTCTTAATGAATGACGACCAGAGTCATTCGTAGGCAAAAGCTATTCATCTTCCCTAACAGTGCAAGAACCAGCATGCAACAAAATGCATATGTGCGTTTACATGGTGGAATACTATTCAGCACTAAAAAGGGATGCTCCAATGTGAATGAACCTCAAAAACAGTGTGCTAAGTGAAAGGAGCCAGTCGCAAAAGAACCCATAGTATATGATCCCATTTATATTAAATGTCTAGAATAGACAAATCTCTGGAGAACAGAAGTAGATGGATGGCTGCCTGGGGCTTGTGTGGGATGGGGAATTAACTGTAAGCAGGCACAAGAGATCTCACTGAGGTGAAGAAAATGGACTAAGACTGGATTGTGGTGATGGTTCCATAACTTGCTAAATTTACTAAAAGTCATTGAAATGTACACTTAACATGGGTGAATGTTACAGCGTGTAAATTACATCTCAATAAAATTGCTTTAAAAAAAATGCAAGAGTCCCACACGAGTCTCAGGTTATCAGCTTTAAGTTCACCTTCCCGCTAGTGTTTGAGCCACTTCAGAGAAAATGACAGGCATGGCATCGTTTTTGTAAAATTATGTTCTGAGACTTGCTACAGAACGGCCCCAGAAGCAAGTCCAAATAGCGAAATTCCAAGTTTGTTTCTCATTTAGCAAAGCTGACTATCATCTTCTTACATACTTCCCCTCTGCTTACAGGAGGTGACCTTGTTTTGCTTACTTTTTACGGGAAGTTTGCTTTTGTCTAAACACTAGAGTTTCACTTGAAGTTGGCTGCAGAATAATTTACTCTGGGGTGGTCAGATGTGACATCCAAATGGTAATCCACATAGGGTCAAATTTACTTAAACTCTGACATTCAATCCTGTTTTCCTCATTTGGCTAAAAAGCAATTCAGAAGTTTTTCCCAGTCTTACAACATTTATGGGTAATGCCTTTTTTCTATTTTACTTATGATGTATTTGTATTTCATGAAATCTGAAATTATCAATTCATCCTTCCCTTTTAAAATATTATGCAAATGGATGTATGTACAAGGATTTCAGCTTGTATGTAGCAACAGAATATTGTTCATAAATAGAGAACTGGTTGAATAAATTATTATACATCCAAACATAGAATAAATTACTACGCAGTTATTACATATATAGAGCAAAATCTGTAGGAATTGGTGTGGAGCTACCTACAAGATATATTGTTGAGTAAAAAAAAATGCAGAACAATGTATTATTATGCTACCCTTTGTATTTTGTTTTTAAAAGAATATATGTATGTGACTGGGATATTGTGCTGTACACCAGAAATTGATGCATTATAACTGATGGGATTGCAATTTAAAAAAAAGAATATATACATAAATGCTATCTATGCTTAAGTATCTAAGCACAGATACACCGTATTGGTAAGAGCATGTTCTTCTAGGGAAGGGAAATTGGTACTGGAGGGTTTGCCCTGGCAGGGATGCTAACTTTTCAGCACATATTCTCTAATACTGTTGAAACATTTACCATGTATATTATCACCCACCGAAAAAAATGTTCATGTTTTACACCTTTTTCCCTACATTTGGTAAACCATATCTAAGCCAGCGTGTTTTTTAAAAATGAAATTCACCCTAACCACTTTTGTCCAAATACAATAAAAGTAAAATACAATAAGAACTCTGACCAAATTTTAATACATAGTTAAGTAAGTTATCTGAAGACACCAATTTCTTCATCTCTAAAACACAGCTATTATTGTGCAGATTATGGAATATCACTTGTAAGACTTTGCAAGATGCAGACTCATTGAGATGGAGTTTTGCAGGGGCAGCTCACCCCTAGATAGAAGTAAACTGAGTTCAGCTGCAAAAGCAATAGATTCCTTTGTGCTGAATGTTTGTTACTTACTCATCATTGGATCACTTAGGTTGAATTGGACTTGACTTGTGGTGATCAATTATGTCTTTTTCTATTACAGGACCAAATTCATTGTCAGATCCTTGGGGATTGAGTTTAGCAGCAGCAAATTCATAATCTGCCTGTCAGTTCATTCCACTGCCTCGTCATTCTTCCGCCTATACAATTAATTTAGCTGAAGCAACAGTAATAAACGTATCTTAAAATTATGATGAAACATTTCTACATATTTTATTGTATTCAACCCTCTTAGCAACCCTGCAGAGGAGGCAAGAGAGGCATCATTATGTCAAGTTTCCCACATGATCATGGTTAAAGCACTCACCTAGGAAGCAGAGAGCTGAGATTAGAAGTTGGGTTCCCACTATCCCTTTCTGCCTAGTTTTACAAATTTTACAGTATGTATGTGAGAGTCTAGAAAAGGATGCGTTTGCATTAAAAAATTTTGTCTTTTATTTTAGAACATAAAGACAATGTGCCAAACTTCATAATATGGTTTTTTTTCTGAACAGAATTCACAAAGACATTGTTTCATTTGCCATTTGAACTTATTTTGACTATTATCTAAATTCACAGGGGTAGCCAGAGTTTTCTTGTGCAGTGGGGACCATTCATTTCCATAGTTTCATTTATGACTCATGGATTTGTGTGGGTGTTGAAGAATCCAAAGAAAGAGGAATGGGGAAAGATTTTTTTTCTATATTTAAATATAAATAATAGAAAGAGGCTGAGCTCAGTTATAAATAACGGTGAAGTGAAATGTTCTCTGGAAAATCCATGGCAATAGCATTCCTGCTGCCTGAGAAATGTGACTGCTTAAAACTCTGGTTTGGAAAACCCGTCCATTGTAAAACAAATGCTTTTTCATTGTTATTGTTATGTCAGATCATTGTCCAGAATTTTTCCAGGCTTACAAGTGTAATCATTGGTTTTATACATTTCAGAGATTCAAGATGTATGGTTTTTAATATGTACCACATATTAAGAAGAGCAACTCGGGCTATGGTTTTGATGCATTGCTCTGGATTGAGGTGAGTTTTCACTATTTTTGGCAGCAAGATATGAAGATGTTTATTATTTTAAACATTAACCAGTTATTGTAGGACAAAAAAATATTATTAGGTTCAAATTACCATCCTTATTATCCTTCCACACACATTCATAGAGACATTAGACAGCAGACCCAAGACTAGAATCTGAGAACTTGGACAATACCCACGGCATTGATGTGATTTTATTGCAGTATTTTTCAAGATTGAATGAAGTCAAAAGTGATTTAGTTCACTTTTTGGACATTATCTAACTTGTTAGCAGAAGAAAGCGCCTAATCTGGGAAAGGAAAGTCACAATTTTGTGTAAGTGCTGAAATCACCTTTCTTCATAGCTTAAAAGGAAATTCTTGCTCACAGCAGAATGTTCCACGTCCCTTCCATTTGGTTCCAACTTGCAGAGTCATCTTGCTTCTAAAATGGTTTCAGAGCCAGAGATGGGAGGTTTCCAGGCCAGAAAGAAACTCCCCTTGTCTTTGAATATGTGCCTTTTTAGAATTGACCCCCAAGGACCAGCTGTGTAACTGCATTCTGAATTTTCTTAAGTTTCCATCAGATATATTTAGCAAGACTTAGTATCCATTTGAAGACTCCACAGGAGTTATTCTAATAATCATGCACAGTGTTAATAAATAACTTCCGCCTCTTCTGTGCAGATATTCTGAGCATGCTGCAGGGGAGGGGTAAGGGACGGCTGAGGAGGACCCAGAATAGTGGGAATGGACTCCTTCCAGTTTTGTTTTCAACTTTTCAAGATTGATTTAGCTAATCCAAGCTAGAGGAAAGACAATTTCCTTTTGTTTGAGTTAATGTGAATAATGTGTTACATTATATTCTGAAATGGTAAGTGACATCTGAGATGAATATTTACTAGTCTACTATTGAACATTTACATGTCCAGGTATATAGTATATGTGTATTATTATATGCTATATGTAATTGTACATACATAGCTTTTATCCTGGGTCGTCAGTTATGGAGAGCAGGGCTAATCCAGGGAAACAGCACTGGAAAAAACCTGGCAATAGTATAGGGGGAGGGTATAGCTCAGTGGTAGAGTGTGTGCTTAGTATGCGTGAAGTCCTGGGTTCTATTCCCAGTACCTCCATTAAAAAAGAAAGAAAGAAACTTAATTACCTCCCCTCAATATCAAAAAAAAAAAAAAGACTTAAACCTGGCAACAGTATGAAAATATAAATGATCAGAGCCACAAAATGAGAGAGATCAAAGTACACACACATAAAAGAGCATGCTCTTATTAAAGGTAACAGAGGAGATCAGAAACCCAAGGGTTAATTCACAGTTTAAAGGGAAGTCAAGTGCTGGAAGTCAAGTGCTAGACGTCAGGCACAACTGTCTGAAAGCCAAGGCAGGTGAGTATGAGCCAAAGCCCACGGGACTAGAGCAGAAGCTACAAACCCGATTCTGAAGCAAGGTGTCCTGTACACGCCCCGGGAAGATGGGAAACGTCCCACTCAAAGTCTGCCGTCCTTTGACTGCCACGTAGATTTATGATCCCCTAAGTAAATTTTGTCAGGACAAATTGGATCATGCATTACCCCTGTTTGTCTATGATTTCCTAAGCTCAGCTTTCTTCCTTGGCTAGTAGCAAATAGGCAAACCGAAACATGCCGGGGGACAGCGGACGGGTTTAAATGTCAGGAGACGAGCACCCCCACACACCTCCAAGGTGGAAGCCCATGGCCTGAGGCCCTGCATGAGCCTGAGAGGAGGTTGCTGTAGAATATGATCATATCGCTGGGATCGTTGGAGTTCCTAATAGAACTTGAATTTCAAAGTCCACAGGAAGCACACTTAGAAAGGACTTTCCTTGGCTGCTGCATGTTGACAAGGCAGCTACTGAATGGATCAGACGGCACGGGACCAGCCACCTCTGGGAACCCGGGTGGGAGAAAGCTGACATGACTGGCATGCCGGTGCTTGCGCATAAACAAGGAGGGGACAGGAGCTCCTAACACTGAGGTTCGGGGGAAGCTGAGGGAGCGTTTACACAGAGCTCAGCCTCAATATAGGGGCAACAGCACGGTTTCCATCCACCCCTGGGGCCTGTGGTTAGAGCCAGCTCACCCTGTGGATTCCAGGATGAGGAGTGCTGGGCACTAAGGGAAGGGCAGGGAGGAGGGGGAGGGTTATCAGAAACGAAAAGAAATGGGGAAGGAGGTAGGGGGTGGAAGGGAGCAGGACAAACCAGGCATGCAGAAATCCAAAACATGGGTGAGCTTCCCAAATCCAAGCTGGAGGCTGGAGCTCAAGTGGTGGAGAACATGCTCAGCACCCAGGAGGTCCTGGGTTCAATCCCCAGTACCTCTTCTAAGCAGAAATCAGTGAAGAAATCTAATTTCCTCCCCCTCATAAAACGCACAACAAAACGAAGTTGGAGGATGGCTTAAAAATCAAATGCGAGGCAGGCACAGGGCAGGACAGAAGCAAACAGATGTGTCAGAATAGTGGTTCTGAGATGGAGCTCTGTGTCTGATCCAAGGATTGTCTCATCCTGACTCTTTGGGTACTCCTTGCCAAAAAACTATTGCCTCTGCACGAAGAAAGAGTTACACTTCACCAACAAGAATGGATTCTGACGTGTATTTATTGGAGTTTGTTAATATCAAAATACACCAGATACTCAGAGATCAACTTGAAACCAAGAGGGAAAAGATGTGTTTGCACCCATGTCCATCAGCATCCACAGGAGTTATAGCTAAAAGAGACCTTGGAGATATTCTAACCCAGCTCTTCATTTCTCAGATGTGCAGTTGACGTCCCGAGTGGCCGAGTGACTTGCCTGAGTACACGCAATGCATGCTGGCAGGGCTGGGGCTGGAATTTGCACCTCCTGACATTCTGGTTCGTGTTTTTTCCATCACTCAGGCTTTTAATAGTCACAGAGTACTGTGGATGAAGGAGGAATTCTCTAGGGCCTCAGCAAGCAGAGTGTCATAATTTCCAAATCCAGAAGGACAGGGGAACACCCCTCAATGGTAGGAAGTTGCATGAGAAAGAAGAGTACTGAAAGCTTAGCAAAGACAATTTGTGTTTGCCCCTAGAAAGGTGGATGTGTGGTCTGGGGTAGATTAGACAAGTGGCTGGAAGTAACAGAAATCCCAAGCTTCAAGACCTGAACTGAATATGGGGCATTTTTCTCCCCTGACAAGATGTCTGGAGATAGGCAGCTCCTGGCACTGGTATAGCAGCTCCACAAGGTCAAAGGCAGCATCAGGTGATTCTCTTATGCTGTCTCCTGGTCACAAAATGGCTGCCATCGCTGCAAACACATATCTAAACAGGAACTGTGTTACAGGCCACCCTTACCTGCAAGGAAGTGTAGGAAAGCAAATGTTTAGACTTTCCAGTATTTAGAGTGGACCTGGGCAGGGGAGAAAGTACTTAGAGTGGGTGTTGGGCTAGGCAGTCCATAAATCTGGGATGGCAGGAGTCAGTGTTACAGAGGGCAGGTTCATGTGCCAGACACACAGTGAGGCCAAACAAACCAAAACGTCAGAGTTTAGAGCAGAAAAAGGTTTACTGCAGCACCAAGCAAGGAGAACTGGTGGCTCATGTCCAGAAAACTCCTGAACTTCTGAAGGGGTTCAGCTGAGTATTTGTAAAGGTCAGCAGAGGGAGGGGCATCCCAGGGTACATGACCAGCGGTGCACAATTCTCTGGTTGGTTGATGGTGATCAATCCTTGGGTGCCAGAAGTTCTGGGGGTTACGTGCTCATGACCATCAAGTAGTTAATCTCTACCATTTGGTGGTGATTTTTAGCGTCTGAAAAACTCAGCAGATATGCAGGAGATACTATTATCTGAGTACTTCAGAGAGAAGCTACAGCAGAGGATATGGGGGAGGGGTCTAGACGTCCTGGGAAGGCCCCACAGGGTCTCGTTCGGTTACACTGGCTTGCATTCTACCACTCCATCCAAGTGCAGACGTTGCTAATCAAACAAGCTTGGATAAAGCCTCAAAACTCTTCCCCTCAGAGCTTTCCAAGCGTGTACTATCATTTAGTCAAACCTGGCTGATGAGATGAAGCCCATTTGCTCTCCCTGATTATTTTCAGCTCTCATGGCAACTCTGAGATAGGACAAGAAAGCTCTTTTAATAAAGATAATAATAGAGCTTAAACATCCAACTTGCGGACACACAGAAAGAGCTGGTCCTGGGGCTTGAGTCTCTGTTTCACAGCTGGGGAATCAAGCCGGGAGGGGCGAGGGGCCCTGGTCCTAGCCCCTCGATGAGCCGGTTGGATGTGGTCCCTTCAGAGCAGTTACCTCGGGAGGCTCTCTGCTTATTCCGGTCTCGCTGACACTACCCAGAACATCTCTGAGGTTCCTCTTTTAGAACGTCTTTCATTTAGTTAATGAGCTGCTAACACAAGAAAATTTAGCTCTTCTATTTTGTAGATGCCTTCTGTCTTCTTCCCCACCCTCTGCCCCCACCAAACGGTGCTGCCCAGCCTGCTTACTCATTAATTCAACACACATGTGCTGAGCATGAGGACACCAGAGCCATTGTATGACTTGACTCCAAACGACTCTGGCTAATTTTGGAAAGTCAAATCCACTCTTGGCCCTCCTTACTCAGCCCACCATCTCCCCACCTTCCTCCCCTCTCCCTCCATCATGCTAACGCTGGTTCACGAAACAAGCTGCCTGTTATATAGTTGTTCTAGAGTCAGCGCTGCCCAGTAGAACTTCCTGTGTTGGAAACATTCTAAAATCTGTGCGCCATTAGCGCTTACAAGGTGGCTAGTATAACTGAGGAACTAAATTTTTAATTTTATTTTAAATTCAAATAGCCACACATGGCTAGTGGCCACCACGATGAACAGCACAGTTCTGGACCTCTTCTCTATTTCCTCCCAAACTCATTCCTCTTTGTCTCCCAGAGGCCTGGCTCAGTCCCAACTTCTATGCATAGTTCTCCCTTCTTCTCTAGAGCCCCCACATGGTTGCTGTGACCTCATCTCTTCTCTGGCTCAACTTCATGTTTGTAGTTTTGGCAATTCCATGATTCAGAGGGAAATGTTCTCTGCTCTAGTCCCAGGTCGGTGGACCCTCATGGATGGCCCCCTCATGACCACCACACTCAAAAGGAAACCAAGAGATTCAGTCACTTGCCAGCCCACTAGAGACATTCAAAATGATGTCTTGAGGGCTTTTTCCCCTTTTGATTAGGGAGTCACAAAATTAGAAAATTTCCCTAGGATGGCTTTATCCTTGAGATAGAGCTTAATGGCGCTGCAACAAGTAGTCCATGGACATCTTCCCCTCTGTGAGCATAGCATACTTAGAAGACAAGACAGTTCTTATTACTGACACTCTAAAGCACCTCAACGAATTGGCCACGCACTAGAAGGAAGCAGTATTTCCACAGGATAATGATGCATCCTTGGTGCTTTCAGTAATCTGTCTGGAGATGTAGGGTTCATTCACCAGCCATTGTTGGAATCTGAGATGTTGGGGGCTGGAGAGGGCTGTTTCTGCCAGGATATACCTCCTGGAGAGTTGATCTTTCCTAGGCAACGCAGCATGACGAACAGCATATTAAGAGGAAGCAAACCACTTTACTTTCCTCAGATAGGAGCGTAGGCTCCCACGCAGGGGGCATTCAACAGGAAACTTTGACTAAGAGCTGGTGAGAGTTAGGACTGAAATATTTTTCTGCCCCCGGAGGTTACCTAATAGTTCAGAGATAACCCCTCAGGTAGAGGCACTGTTGATAAGAAAATTACTAAATTCTACAGAACTTAGTTCAAAGAAGGCCCATTTCTAGGCAGGAGACACAGGAGACACCCCAGTGGCTGAACTGGCTTTGGGGCTTTCATCATGGAGATAGCAGAGGAAGACTGGAAGTGAGGAGGCAGAGGTTGCCTTTGGAGGGAGGGCAGTATTCGTGAGGATGAGCCCCGCCCTGGAAGAGGAGGAGAGTGGATGCTGGTTTGTTACCATTCCTTAGGGACTCCTGGTTAAAAACTGAAGTTATGAAAAGCGGTCCCCAAAATATTTTCTTATAAAGTTTGGGTTTTATTCAAATGAAATAAAAAGGTAGGTAGAGTTTTTAAATGGACAGGACTGAGTTTTAATTGCTGGGTCGCATTATTTCTGTAACTGCAATGATGCAGATTTATAGAGTTGGACTGAGATGACGTTAAGGGAGTCCTTGACCCGGCAGCAGAGCATAGATGGGGACAGATACTGGAAGAGTAAAGTCATTTCACATATCCACCCACACGGGTAGGATAACCAATCACTGAACCAGTTCCACACTTAACTGGCAGCGGGGTGCAAGTCCTGGGTCTCACAGGCCTGGGCTGAAGGCTGCACTTGCCAGCTGGCGGCCTTCAGCACATCATGTGACATCTCTTAGTTCTCAGCTTCCTGTTCGAAAAGTGGGACTAATATATCCTATGTCACAGCTCTGAGACTTAACATGAAATAATGCCTGTACACATTCAAAAATAAGAAGGAGTTGCTTTTTGCTCTCTGGTCCTCCACGTGTCACCTTCCTGGTAAGACCGCTGCCTCCTGGCCTGGCCTTGGATGTGATTGTCCTTCCGGCTACTGTGTCACTGACTGCTGATGAATTGAGGTTCCTGCCTGCCTTGGAGCCCTCCTGGCCCCAACTCCATTGCACACTGGATCAGTTTTCCTTGCAGGCCCTCAGCAGTGACCATCAGACACTTCTTTTTGTCTCAACACCTTTTTCTCTTTCCCATGAGTATCCTGAGCCCCTGAGTTAACACTGCCACTCAAGGACTGCGCATTTCCCTTAGGACCGTCCGGGGAGGGTGCTCCAGACCCCCAGCCCCGCCACTGACTCTCCTCGGCCACCTTAGCCTAGAATAGCTGGGCTCAACTCAGCCGCAGAGCCCTGCTAGCCAACAGTCTTACAAAGCTGAGGCAAAATTATCTACTGTAAATGTACAGAATCTACATGCACATCTTGATGGACTTTTACATATGTATACACCCATGTAACTAACCACTACCGAGGTCAAGATTTTTTAAAATTGCATCAGCCCCCATGCCCCTCCCCAGCCAATAACCTCCTCCCCCAGAGGTAACCAGTTTTCTAACTTTTAACACCACAGTGTGCTTCACCTGTTTTTGAACTTATAGGACACAGAAACATGCTGTATGTCATCCTTGGTGTCCGACTTGTTTTGCTGAACATCATGAATTTGAGTTTCATCCATCTTGTCACACGTACCAGTGGTTTGTTCCTTTTACTTGTTGAATCATATTCCACTGTGTGAATGTGCTATAATTTGTGTGTCCCTTCACCTCGATGGCCATTTGAGTTTATTTCCAACTTGGGGCAATTATGAAGAAAGCTGCTATACACATTCTCATAATGTTTTTTTGTAAACACATGACACTCAGTTCTCTTGAGTAAATACCCAGGAGTGAAATCAATAGTGTGGGTTTAATGTCAGCAGGCACAGGGGCATTTAATGAATGCTATTTGTTAGAATAAATGAGTGAATGGACCAATGAGACTTTAAGGCTGCAGTCAGCTTTCAGACACTAACAGAGGAGTGTATGAATTAGGGGTTAAAAAGGGTTTGTTGCAAATCAAGCCTTTTAGACAGGGCTGGCGATGGTTTTAGGGCAGAGCTTGGGGCTCTGACAGATCAGAGGGGAGAGAAGTTCCACTGGAAGACGCCCAGGGAGAGGCAGGTCAGAGCTGGAGTGAGACGGGGTGGGGAGGGGATTTCATGCAGTGCTGAGAGGGGGGTCTGGCACAGACAGGGGACCCATGCACATCCGTGCCCACCAAGAGAGCGGTAGAATGTGCTTCCAGAGATTCTCCATCATGTTTCCTAATTGGTTGCCTTCACCTTGGGAGTCTTTAGTCATAAAACATTTAGCTGCCAAAACAAAACATTATCAATTCAGCCGTATGGATAATGTATCAGCAGTGCAACCCACAATTAGTGCAGCTGTCAGTCGAGCGCTGCCCGGGAGGGTACAGTGGGCTGGAGCCCCGTCCCTTTCCCTGCCCTGTCTCCCCTTACTGTTCCAGCCGCCCCTCTGCGCTCACACACCAGCACCACCCCACTTTCTCCAGCACCATACGGCCTGCTCTCCAATCCCTCAGTCACAGCCACACTCGCTTCGGTACTGGCAGCCCTCCCCACTCCCAGGAGTACTGGAGTATTTTCTGAATTTGAACAGGGAATTGTGTGTGGGCGGGGGTGAATTGATGCTGATGACTGGTGGAGTATCTGACACCAGGAGGAGGAGTTGAGGAAGGAGCGATGGAGACATCCCAGTTTCCCTATATCTCACCTACTTTGCCTTTGTAAGTGGTCGATCCTGCCCATAACACATCTCTGCACTTCTGGGTTTACCGTTAGACTTACATTCAAAACCTCCAACCTGCCTTCCATGGCTCTTACCACCTCCAGGCCTTTGTCTCCCTCCTCCTTTCATTTTGGCCACATTGGCCTTCTCTCTGCCCTCAACACCCCAAGTTCTTGTCTCTAAGAGTCTGCAGACATGCCCCAGCCTACTGGCACCCTCACCCACCTCTCACCTCTTGCTAATTCCCTTTATTCCTTCATCTCAACAGAGTGTCCTTCCTGGTCCCATTCTATGTAAGGTCCCCCTCAGAGGCTCATGTGTTTCTTCTAGCATTTATGACTCTAGAAATTTTGAAAGTTACTGTGTAATGCTTATTTGATGTCTACTCTGCCACTGGGATATAAGCCCCATGTGGACACGGGTTCTCACTGCCTAACTCAGGGGCTGACACACCGTATATGCTAATTTAAGCCTATGGCATTAAGGACATGAACAGATGGTCTCTCTCCACCCCCATGCCTTTCATTCTGACTGTTGCCATAAGGCAAAGTGGAACATCATTATTGTTCCTAGTAGTAATGGACCAAAATCATCAGTTCTGCTATCTAAATTGTTCAAATTTGATGGAGGGAAAAATGCTAGGTCTGTCTCTTCCCTTTGGAAAATATATATCTTTTAAAAGATGGTTTTGCCCAAGCACTGGAATTGAGTTAAAATCAGCCACTTTCACTTTGGCTCCAGCTCCAGTTCTGGTATTATAACCAGCAGGAGGCCCTTGCCAGGTGGTTCTCAAGGAGCATCAATTCTGACTAAGTCAAAATCTAATTATACAGTTTGTGGATCATTCAGCTTCTGGGCTGTCCTCTCTCCTCCCATCATCTGTCCTTCTGTGATACTCAGAGCTCCCACCACAAGGAGGGCCTGGGCGAAGATCACGGAATCTTGGGTTCCCCAAAGTGCTGAAGCCACACGCAGCTCATCCAGACAGGAAGGGGCCCAGGTAAATGACTCTTGCGCCCCCAGCCAGATGTGCCTACTCCAGCACTGGAATGTGGACTGAGGGTTCCTCGTCGAGGTGACTCAAGTCTAGAGGCAGATAAACCTCAGGTTTAGTCCCCACTTTGCCACCTACAGTCACTTGACCTTGGATAAGAGGCTTCATCTCACCCAGCTGACCCCTCTGGGTGACAGATGTTTATTTTAAAAACTCTCTCGCTCTGAGCAATGAAACTTAAGTTATTAAACGTGTCTGTACCCTAGTTTCCTCCTCTGCAAAATGGGGCTAACAATAATCACTATCTCACAGGGTTATTGTGAAGATTAAATAATTTAATGCAAACTCTGCTAAAAATCTATTAGGATGACAACGACAATGATGATGATGATTTTATAGCACTGTGACTGTCACTTTTGAGTCAAACAAACCTGGGCAAATCCCAGATATATGACCTTGAGGAAATTACTCAGTATTTCTAAGGTTCTGTTTCCTCATCTGTAAAACAGGATGACAATGAGCGCCTCCCTCACATGGTGGTTGTGAGAATAAAGTGCCCACAACCTTCCTATGTGGTCCTGGCATACAGTAAGTGCTCAACAAAGAATAGCTACCATTCTGGTTGAAATCATTATGGTTACACAATCCTCAAGGGATTCTTTAACTTGAGACCTTTCAGAGGTGGCAAAAGAATCCTTTTAGAAATGAGCTCACAGTCTATACTGATAATAGACATCTCACAAGGCAAAGCACAGACAACCACCTATCAAATGATGTGTGCGTCTACTGTCGGACCCTGGTTCCCCTTACTGAGCCGCATCCTTAGCTGGGAGGGCTGGGTGAGCAGACCCAGTGCTGGCCCCAGTCAGCATTCGGGGGCACCTGCTGCCCTCGCACTGAGCAGGCTGTCGACCTCTTGATTCAGCGCCCCAGGGGCTGAGTCTCAGTCGTTGCTCCAACTCCTGGCCAGGCAATGTATTGCAGGGGATTGGGTCTTCCCTTACACTCCTCCCAGTGGCAGACGAGCCACTTTGTCCAGCCAGTGCCAGCTCTGTGGCCTGCTGGCATTGAGACAGGAGGGAAGGGGGCAGGGCATGGCCATTAAAAGAATGACACAGCAGTCAGCACCAGGATGGTGGAAGAGCCAACTCCCAGGAGAACTTGAACTTCAATATATGCTCACTGAAATACAACAGCTGCTAAATGGCCCTCCCACAGGTGCCAGGACAGTTTTAAGGCTGACCATAAAAGGTCAAAGGGTGAGTGATGGCCTGGTTCCTGGGAATCCCTGCCCCTTCCCCAAAGAAGTCGGAATAATCCTGCTACTTGTTAGCATATGAAGTTACCGAGCCCATAAAAGCTAACCACCCCCACACCTCATGGCCATGTGTGAGACGGAGTCTATGAAATGTGTAACTACGTTTACTTTAAACTGAGCACCCACCCCCCATACCTTATGGCCTTTCTCTTGCCTTCTGAAACAGCCTGCACTCTGTCTATGGATTATGTATCTCTCTTTGAATAAATTTACCTTTAGTCAACTGTGGCTTGCTCTTAAATTCTTTCCTGCGCGAAGCCAAGGAACCACACTTGGCAGGGCGTGTCCCAGGGACTCAGCTGAGACCTGGGACGCAGCCATCTTCTCACCTCACATTTTCTTCCTGTATCAGCATCCTCTGCTCTCTCCCAGGGCACACAGGACATGAGCTGGGCTTCAAAGCCTAGCTGGGAGTGGAGGTGGGGGGTGGCCTTGAGTTGCCTGGAAAGCAATTCCCCAGGTAAGCCCGACAAGACACACCCTACGACTATTAAGCATTCCGCAGCAACAGCCCCTGGAAAGCTCAAGGGAGCTCGTCCCTGCTCCTCACTGCACAGTTACTTCATGCCCAGTACCTAAAGCCGGTGCATCCTGTGTGGTCCTCTGCTGCGCTCTGAGGGAGACAGGAGGGTTAGGAGGCATCCAGAGTTCACACGTGGGGCACCAGAGGCCAGGGGACAAGCTTTGTTCAGGTTCAACGTGTTAGTAAGCAGTGCACCTGAGCCTCCAGCCGTTTTTCTAAGTCTCGGGCCGTTTCTCTGTCCTCCGGGCTCTGCATGGCATGGCGCTTGCTGACCTCCACAAACGTAGGTCACTTTCACGGCTGCTATTCAACATGGGCTAAAGGATCTCATAAATGAGTGGACAAGTGAACAAAGTTTGGGCCCAAAGACCAGCATTTCTATAGCAGCAGCCAGGAGAAACCGGTGCCATGGTGGGTGGGATGGGGCTGCCCTGGGGACTGCTGAGGACGGAATCAGCCTCACTAGTGAGATCAACTCAGAATGGCAGCCAGAACAACCAGCCATTTTCTAAGGTGGCCTCAAAGGCAGCTTTGAGCTTTTCCATGGATTTAATTCCTCCCACTTACGCCCTCAACCATTGACCACATGTGTATTTAAAGTAAGGCATTAAGCAACATTCTGGCATACAGCCAACTCCATCCTATTTTTCTAGAAACTATGAAGCTTGTGGAGAAGCCCCAGTAAGATAATATATGAACAAAAGAAGAAAAAAGAGTTAATTCCACAAAATGCAGTAACTGCTAAGTCAACTCCTTTTAAAACATTTTAGAGATTTTAAGGTCAAGAATTAATGGTCCGCTTACTTCAAAGGAATCAATTTATTTCTTCAGCATTCGTTTTCAGAATCAATCGTTTTGCGTCACCTAGAGAACTTAAGAAATTGAACTTGA
Source organism: Vicugna pacos (assembly GCF_048564905.1). NCBI lineage: Eukaryota > Metazoa > Chordata > Mammalia > Artiodactyla > Camelidae > Vicugna > Vicugna pacos. Next base: position 34,823,915 of record NC_132987.1, read on the forward strand.
GAGCACATTACCGTAAAACACTCCTCAGTCTATGTATGACTTCCAGCTACTACAAGTCTTTTTCACATAAATCCCAAAGATAGTTGATTTCTTGTTGCTTTGCTCTAACTGTAATAGCTGGTAATTATGTGGTTCTACAGAGGCGTCCTAAATAATGGGTAGCAAAGTGAAGGGCTTGCAGGGATCAGTTTAGACTAGCAGACACGTAGAGAGAACCTACACAGATCAGGCATGTGCCACACGCAGGCAAGGGCGTCCAGCGTCACTGAGCAGTGCCGGCAGCCGATTCAGGAGATGCATCTAGAAAGATGCATTTGCATTTTCCTCACTGGCTGAGTTATTTCTGCAAGATGGGTTTGTTTTGGGGTCCTGAATTATTTAAAGATTTATGCTGAGAAGTTGGAGGGCAATAACTAGGTACCAATGTATCTTTGGTCACATTTATTAGGTTTCTGCTATATAAAAACATCTAATCAATTTAGCCTAAAGGCTGATGCTAATGTCCCCACCTGCAACTAATTGGGTGACCTTGGGCAAGTTCATCCACCTCTCTAAGCTTCAGCTTGCCTAGTTGGTCTGTAAGGCTGTCTCCAATGCTAACAGTCTGGAAAACCCCATGTTAATCAACACCACCAGGGGTTCAGATGGACCAACTGTTTGGCAGAAGACAGAACCTCCAGATGAATAAGGGGCATTTACCACTGGGCTTTTCGGCAGTTGCACACCCAGTGAATAGTGCTGGGAGCAGATTAGCAAGGGAGGCTTGGATAGAGAAAGCTTTAGTAATTCAAGCCTTTAAGCATCCTATTTACTGAGAAGTGGCTCTGGATTAAATAAACATTGAAATTACACACTCATCCCAAATTGGATTTCAGGCTGAGCATCATTACTGGAGTGGAGGAGAGACAGCTGCAGCCCAAGGTTACCTGTTCTCCTCAACCTTCAGTGCTAAATGGATCGTTAAATTCTCCCAAACCACCATGAAGTTCACACTGCACTGGACTGGATGCAATGGGGAATTTGATCAGGGCCACTGCTCACTGCAGGGGTCGGGGTTGGAGGTTCTACTGATCCCACCCCTAACTCTAAATGGACTATGTATTTGACCTAGAGAAAATCTTGCTCTGTGATCACTAGGGTCCTGCCCGTCGCTAACATTTTACCATCTATCACTTGTTTTTAATGAGAATCAGGCCAAAATGAGCGCTCCCGGCAGCCTCTAGAGTAGTAAAGGCAGAGACGTAGCGGAGGTTCCAGACCTTGGCTGCACATGGGAATCCCCTGAGGAGCTGTTACAATTACTGACATTGGGTCCCCCCAAGAGATTCTAATTTAATTGGTCTGAGGATAGCCTAGGCTTTAATTTGATTAGCTCCCCGGGGATACTAGTGCACATCCAGGCTGAGAACCTGTGTTTCAGGGGGAAAGTCACATGAGGTGTGCAGCAGACACTGTTAGCCACCCAAAAGTCATTCACGCTCAATGCCTTGTCTTCTCATAAAAACGCTAGAAAGGTAGAATGCTCTCCTCCCCAGAATTCTTTGCAGCTAAGAGGCCCATGTGACCCAGTTCTGATCAATGAGATGTGAGTAGTATTCACTGGGTGGAGAATCCAGGAAAGCTTTTTCAAGGAGATTGACCTGGCTGACATGCCCTCTAGCCTCTTGCCTGTATTTCTTTTTTTCTTCCTGCTTGTGATATAGGTGGCATGCCTGGAGCTGCAGCAGCCATGTTGTAATCAAGTGGATGAAAGCCAAATGCTAAAGTAAAGGTAGCAGAGCAGGAAGATGCCTGGATTTCGGGGGTCTTCATGACCTGTGATAACTGCCCTGCTGCCTATCCTGGGACTCCTTGATGCTTGAAATAAATACTCCCCTTACTTATTTCAGTCACTGTCAGTCACATTTCCTCTTGTGTGCAACGTAACAACATCCTTAAATGATAGAGTGTGAAAGGTGGTAACAAGACATGCTTCACCTTCTCAAGGTTTCCCCAGTCCTACAGCATGGACCCAGAGCGAGAGACAATTTCCTTAGTTTAAAATTGGCCGTTGTGCCTAAACCACTTTTACTCAAACCGGGAGAAGCCGCGTGTTTTTACTGCCGTGGGAGGCTCCCCAGAGGGCCTACACTTTGACAGAACCATCTGGAGACGAGCTACTTGATTAAGGTTATGGCTCTCGGAAAACTGTACCAACACTTATCTACCATCTTGACCCCTGTCAGCCTCACCAAAGCTGCCGAGGGAAAAGGCCTGGTGTGCTCCAGGGTACAAGGGTAGGAAGCTAAAAACAGCTGTGCAGAGCAGGGGCTCCATAAACCTCAGGAGCTTCTGAAGAAATGTGACCTCAGAGTCCATGATCCTAGCAGTCATTCATGACTGGCCCGAGAGGCTATGAGGCTGGGGTGGGGAGGGGGGCCATCAGCATCTCTTGCTGCCTTGACGTCCTCACCTCTCTAGATATCCTTTCTATAGCCAACTTCCACACTCACGGCGAAGAGTCTGAGTGTTAGCCATCCTTATGTCACCAGCACTAGCAGAGGATCTGGCAGAGAGGAGGTGCTCACTACAGGAACCAACATTCGTCCTCGCAACCTGCTCACTCTTGTCTCAGGTCCCCACCATCACCCCCCGTTCCTGTGTGGTGAGAAATCTAACCTGTTCCAGGTACTAAGTTCTGGCTCCTCCTCTTACTACCTCCTCCAGGTCACCCTACTGCCTTTCGCATGCTCACTCTGGTGTTCAGAAAGAGACACAGGGAAGCATCAGGAGAGACTTAGGGTTCAAGGCAGGTGACTTTGTTTTTCAGGATATGTCTGTCTGCGGGTGGCAGTCATCTAGTAAAGAGGGAGACACTGAAGATTCAGAAGAGACAGAGGAGAAACAAAGGGCTGAGGTCCTTGAGAAGGTGAAAGGGGCCCTGTGTCAGGGCATGCGTGGAGTGTTGACCTCTGAGAAGAGAAGGGACACCTCCTCCATTGACACAGGAGCTAAGACAGGCCCTCTGTCAGGAGACTTGTAAGCCTGGCTTCTATTTTCCTAATAAAGTAGGAAGTGAGGTCCTCAGCTGAGACTAGTAGAGGTCAGGTTATGGAAGTCTGAGGAAGGAGAGCTGGTATAAACCCACCACGACTCTCTTCCTCTTTTCCCTTTCTCTTCCACGGGCCCACCTTGTTCATGATCTGCTGGCAGGCTTTTGATGACCGACATGATGACTGAGTTTGGCCTCCTCAGCCTGGGTTGTGAGATCTGATCAATCTATTCAACTGTCTTAATTGTCTAACACTAACTCCCACAGAGAATGGGCATGGAGTTACTGTCCCATACTAAGTCAAAATAAGCTCCTGCAACTGCTCCTCATATCTCAGCATCACCAACTCCTACCCTTATCCTGGTGATGGCAAGGGAAGGAGAGGCAGGGAGTCTAATTTGGGCTACAGCAGGTGAAATTTGGGAAATTCAGCAAAGTCTAAATAAGGCCACTCAGATCCTGAAATATGGTGACTGAGAGAAGCAAAGATGCGTTCTGAGGCCTCTGGACATCCTTTGGCAAAACTTCCAGTGCTTCTATGGGACACAGTAGAAACAATAATCTTAGTATCCCAAGATTATTGTAACTTTATCTTAGTCAACCTCAGTCCACCCGCTGTACACAATGACATTAATAGAGATACCCTGAAATATATGAGTGGGAGTACAGGAGGCTGGGAATAAACTAGGGGGAAATGTGGGGTGAGGTTTTCCCCTAGTTTAGATCCCATAAAATTCTCTAGGAATACCTCTTGAGTCACTGCTGGGAATCCCACACCAGCCAGGGAAGTAGACCAACTCCAAAGGGGGCCTAAGGAGTAACTGGGCACTATCATTCTGGAACTAAGAATGCAGAGGGGCCTGAACATCCATCTGGTCCTGGAGAACCACAATTCTTGGCTTCAAATGTAGCCCAGAGGGAAGGCTATGAGGCCCACAGCTTGTGTGCAGAACTGAGGGGAAACATTGACCAATATCATTCAAGAAACCCCCCTGCCTGCCTCCTGCTAATTCAATGCCCACTGTCGTGCCCATCATCTTGTCACCTTCGTTTATGCTCCTCCCAGTAGAGTCTTCACCCTCCAACTCCCCGCAGTCAGAGCTTCTACATCTCAATGCAAGTTTCAAAATTGACCATGCCTCTTTCCTTCAAAGTGACCAACACTCACAGCACTAGAAATTTGGAGTTTCCTTAGACGTAAAGTTTTGTGGTGCATGCCTCTGCAAAGCACTGACTTTAATATTATGGAATTTTACCCACATGAGAAGGAATTTTTTGGAATATTTATTGAGGAATTAAGATTAACGAGTTGTCATGTTTTTATGATGGGAAAGGGGATAGAAAACTTTGCAATCTATGTTCAGCCTTCTTCCATGAAAACATAAAATCATGTGTTAGAGCACCTGGATGGCCTCAAGCAGTGGCTGGCCAGAGTATTGAGGGCTCAATGGCTTTTGAAAGTGCGTATTTATTTTTACAGGAAAAATTAAATGAAGGATGTTGGAGTGTAGGGGTGGTTATGTTGAAAAAATTTGCCTAGGTGACTTGACATAACAGAAGATATCTTAGTTCATTCGGTAGAGGAATCCAGTGCTTCCACCTAGCATAATGGGAGAGAATTCTAAGGAATTTAAATCATAAAAAGAAAAGAAAGTAAGAAGTGAAAGTAGAAAGAAAACAAAGGGTGCTGTAACTATAAACATAAAGACCGTGTGTCACAATTTCCTCTACCACTGGGCATCTAACCAGCCCTCCTTAGTACATACATTTATCTTTTTTCACCCTTAGCTCTCCAATGATTTCCAATGGACTGCGGTTAGAATCCTAACAGATCTTGTCCAATGGTCTTCAATCAGGATCACAATGAAAGACAAGCCAAGAACCCCATTTGCTCTTACTCTGGAGTACCTTCACCTTTGCCCAGTTTTCCATTTATGCCACTGACCTTAGACCTCTGGATGACGAATATAAGAAAGAAAGTGATTCTGCTACCAAGCATCCTAAACATCTCTGTTATCATCCCCAGGATCTGAAACTACGTGCTGTCCCATTTGTGAGCTCATTAATCTCTGTTTTCCAGTGGGAGCTGTACAATTACGAAGAACTGCTCAGCAGAGGTCTGGAATAGCTGTCCAATGGCAGCATTACCAAGCCACAGGCACACTTGCCTGAGTGGAATGGGAATGCATAGTAGGGGGCAGGGAGCGCAGGTAACAGGGGGTTTGAGCTAATCAAAGCACAAGGCTTGTTTAGAATTTATTGACATGTTGTTAAATGTGTTGCAGCTTTTCCTAGTATGATGGCTGTTTTTTTTATTGATTTTTCAAAAAACAAGCTTTCAATATTGTGGTTTGTTTATCATGGAGCTTGGGGCTGTTGAAAGTTGACCTCAAAATTGATGTAATTAACTGATCTTAGTTTTCTCTCTTTAACTGATGTTGAATTGCAGACAAAAAAAAGTATGTGTGTGTGTGGGGGTGTAGTTTTCTAGTTAGTTGGATGTCATTTTTGGCTTTTATAGCCGCCTAGTTACTCAACAATAACTTTCCAAACGTTAGCTCTGCTCTGATTATTAGCTTTATGATGATTACTTTGCCATTAAGCCTAATCAACAGCTGTGCGGAAACTCATTTCAATCATATTTTTCCTGCTTAGAAATTAGCAGATGAAGGATAATTACTGCCAAATAGCTCCAGAGTTCTGATTGGCTGCTTCCTGTCTAACACTGTCAAAAATGAAAAATGAAAACTTAAAGAAAATGTAAAACTTTTATTTTTACTTTCTAAATAAACTGTGAACTCGCTCTTTTTTCCCAGCCAGAGGAACTCCAGTTCCAAAATGAAAGTGTACAACCACCATCAAGGACCAATCATGCAATTAAGTACTCATCTTTAGATTTAAATGCTTTCATGGCCCCAAAGAATATTGTACTAATAATAAATAACAGTTTGGAAAACTGTTGAAAATACACCCATACAACTTACACAATTTCTTTAGGTTTCAGACACTAGTAATACTTGATTATGAAATAGTCTTATAACAGTGGAATAAACATGGGAAAAATGGGTAAATAGTCATAGTCTAGGATGTTTTAAAAATCCGAACATCAAAAAAAGAAAGTCTGCAGAGCTGATCTGCTCTAAAACAGTGGTTTGCAAACTTAGATTTAGACTTAGATTTAAGAACAAATCTATATTCATGATTTTTTTTGAGGGGGAGATAATTCAATTTGTTTATTTATGTACTTAATGGAGGTGCTGGGGATTGAACCCAGGACCTCATACATGCCAAGCATGCACTCTACCAGTTGAGCTATACCCTCTCCCTTGCAAACAAATCTAAAACAAAAATCTATTAGAATCACATGGAGGGCTTGATAAAACACAGGGGTTTTTTGTTTGTTTGTTTGTTTTTATTTGCAGGGCAAAGGTAACTAGGTTTACTTATTATTTTTTTTAATGGAGGTACTGGGGATTGAATCCAGGACCTCATGCATGCTAAGCACACACTCTACCACTTGAGCTATATCCTCCCACACACATGTTGATAGGCTTAGTCAGTAGATCTGGGAAGGGGCCTGAGAATTTGCAATTCTAACAAGTTCCCAAGTGAGCCTGATGCTGCTGGTCCAGGAACCACACTTTAAGAACCATGTGTCTAAAGCTCATGTTTATTAACTGCTCCTAGCTTTACAGTACCACCTTCATGCTCACATAGACTACTACCACTCAAACCAAACCACTCTGAAACGTTCCGTGTCTTCTAGCAAGCATCCATCTGCTTTACATTTGACCATATATACACCTGCCCCCTCCTCTTCCTCCACCCTACACTGTGCCCTCCTTCCAGGCAGGGGCAGGGCCACAGCAGGATTGGGTTCCACTTTGGGTCTCCCACAGTGTCGTGAAGCTTGTTTGCTTTGATTTGTAATGGAACTAAGTTCCAAATAAGGGGGATGGTCTACATGACTTTAAGAATCCTTTCTGATTGTGCTGAACACTGGAATTTGACACAACATTGTAAAATGGTTATAAATCAATAAAAAATGTTAAAAAAAAAAAGAATCCTTTCTGGCTCTAGGGCTTTGTTATTCAAAGACTCCTTCTTCGATCTGGCCTTTGTTCTGGTCTCAGATACTGGCTAGCTGATCACTGAACCCATTTCCTTCTGTCAATCCAGTGTCCACAGCAGGAGTGCACCTCCCAGTCTCTCCTGCAGGAAGACATAGCCATGTGACTGAGTTCCAGTCAATGGAATGTACATTACTTCCAGGGCTGGCCCACAAGAACCACCCACAAGGGATCCTCCAGCTCTTCCCCGCACCCCAACTGGTTTTAGGCAAATCAGCAGATAAAGTGATGATGAAGGAGCCTAAGGTGAAAGAAGCCTGAGTTCCCAAATCTAGGGCCCTACAGTAGTGGCAGTAGTAAGGTACTGGGCTTCGCACGGCTTCTTAAGAAGCAGCCATTGCCCAGGAAACAAACCTGAACATCCTGTGAAGACTGTTCATGAGACACGTTTGAAACACCCCCAAGGATTCACAGAAACAACTGGGGAGAGACATTTGCTCTGATTACTACACCTGTGTAGTAAATCACCCTAAAGTTAGAGGCTTAGGACAACAATAAGCATTTCTTATATTCTATAGTTTCTGTGGGTCAGGAATTCAAAGGGGGCACACAAGACTGGCGGGGCTCTGCTCTTTGATGTCCAGGGCCTCGGCTGGAAAACTCTAATGTGGGGAGCCAGGATCATCACCAGGTTCATTCATTCACATGTCTAGTGTCTGATGCTGGCTGTTTCTGGGGAACGTGCTGGGACTATCAGCTCGAGCATCTATGTGACACTTCTCTGTTAGGCCTGAGCTTCCTTACAGCACAGTTTCAAGGGCGAGTGTAGCAAGAGTTCGAGCCAGGCAGAAGCCATATTACCTTTTATGACACAGCCTTGGAAGTCATCCAGAGCTTCCTCTGCTGTATTCTGTTGGTTCAAGGGGAGGGACCATGTACCCCAGATCCTGATGGAGGTATGTTAATGTCACATTGTAAGAGCATGTGAAATGGAATATATATATATATATATATATATGCACTTATCTTTGGAAAATAAAATCTGCCACAGTGTTGAAGGAATTCGGATGCCTTACTCTTATACTATGGTTGGAGGTGGGGAGGAGAGGCAAGAGGAAGGGAAATATGGTTATTGCCATAGACCTGGGGAAAAATTGAATTACCTACCAATTTTATAGTTATATGTATTCTCAGGCCCTAGTTGTCTTTGTCACTTTGGGTTGCTATAACAAAGGGCCATAGTCTGAGTGCCTTAGAAGCAAGAGAAATTTATTTCTCATAGGTCTAGAGTCTGGGAAGTCCAAGATCAGGGTGCCAGCATGGTCGGGTTCTGGTGAAGGCCCCCTTCAGGGCTGCAGATCTCATTTTATCCCCCCCATAGCAGATGGAGGGCAAGGGAGCTCTCTGAGGTCCCTTTTTAAAGGGCACTAATCTCATTCATGGGGGCTCCACCCTCATGACCTGATTACCTCCTAAAAGCTTTGTCTCCAAATATCCTCACACTGGAGGTTAGGATTTCAACACATGGATTGGTGGGTAACACAAACATTTAATCCACTATGTTTGCATTTATGCTATATCTTTAGACTCTAAAAACTGTTATACACACTTTACATTATACAATCCACAGTTCTCAGTGTCTCTTTTCCTGTCCCCGCTCTTCCTTCAAACTTCAGCTTACATTTCCCCTCCTTGATAGAGTCGTCCCCACCCCCCCAGAGAGCACCTCCTGCTTCTGCTCCTTGCCAGGATCATGGAATCCAAGATACCATTTTTGTAACACCTAAATGCTTGTATTACTCCCAATCGACAGTGGTTAATATCAAACATCAGTGAGGCATTATTTAATATTCCATTCTCCAGTGTTCTTTTAAACATCTAATATTTAAGTGTAAACTTTAAATTACATCTAGCAGTATATATTGACTTACTGTAACTACAAACCCAAGATGCAGTAAACATGCTCAGAAGAGCCTGCCAAAATGTTACTTCTAAGAGCCTATTAAGGAGCTTTAATATTTTATTTTGGATTATGCAGATAAAGTTTATAAACAATGTCGTTAAAAAAATAATGGGATGAGAAGCCTTTCTATCTCTTTCTTTATATCTGAGTAGAGGGGATAAAATACGAGTTTATGTCTCCACCCCATTGGGTGAGGACTGAGGCCATTCAGTCCAGATTGATACAGAGACCCCCGACCCCCAACCCCATGTCATTTCTCAGCAATGACCAACATCTATTGAAAGCTTATCATGTACCAGTCACTTTACACACATCATCTCACTGAATTCTTACCATGATCCTGAAAAGAGGTACCATAATCACAATTTCACTGAGCTAATTGGGCAATTCCAGTAGCAACACTTGGATTTGAACTCATATCTGCCTAATTCTAAAACTCATGCACTTTCAAACCTCCTCTCCCGCCTCCCCCTTCCCTCTCTACTATTGCTATGATAGGTCATGTGCTAGCACCTTGTTAGGGAGCAGGGAGCTCACCAGGCAGGCAGCCATCCCCACGCTCAGGGCTCTTATGTTTTCCCTATTAGGAATAACAAGACCAGAGTTCAAATCCTAGCTCTGCCTTTTTCTGTAGACTTGAACAAGTCACGCTTCTTGAATCTCACTTTCTTCTACATTATCTAAAATAATGTATTTAATGTGCATTTACTATGCACTAAGCACTTTGGATTAACTCATTTATTCTTCATAAAACCTTATAAATTAGATTCTATTATTACTCCCATTTTATAGAGGAGGAACCTGAAGCTTAGAGTGATTAGGTGACTTGCCCAAGGTTCCAGAGCTAGTGGTAGAGTCAGATTTAAATCCAGGTCTGTCTGATTTCGTGGCTTTAATTCCTAACCATCTAGCATAATTGTCCCTACCATATTTTCCTGGTCCATCTTGTTAAAATAAACAAGATGATATACGTGTAAGCATTTTGCAGATGTTCAGCATGAAACAAATGCTGTTTTGTTTCTCTTACCTGTTCTGATTCTGATCATGGTAGGGAAATCATGCTGGAAAAGGGACTCTCTGGAAATAAATGTCCACATAAACAGAGGAGTCTAGAATTCTGGAGCTGGCACCACTGTACTCCCTGGACCCAAAGACAGGCCGCCAGAATGCTGTATTATTGGATGGTTCCACTTAACAGTAATCATTTTGTTGAGCTTTAAGAAAAAGTAAATCAGTGTTAAATCTTTCTGAACTCCTTTAATTATAGATTAGCCTTGTCAATCTTGATAAAATTATGTCTCATGTTTGAGATTTATATATGGAAAAGTGCTCAAAAGTAATTACTTTTATTTCCCAAGCATGTCATTTAAAAAATTCTTATATTCACAGTTTGATCCCTATAACTCTATTCTTAGACTCATTTTTAATCTGACTCTGTCTAAAACTAAATTATGCCTCCAAGATATTGAACAGCTTAAATGTCACATTAGTGACATGGTCATTGATTTTATATTTCTATCCAGACTAGTAGACTTTAAGTAAAAACAGCGAGAGCCTAGCACTAAAATGTACATTTACTTCCAAAGAATATGCTTTCATTATTACAATAAAATGAATTTTTTTTAATTAAGAAGTCTTCCAGATTATTGATTCTAGGGAATGCTCTTAATTGATGGTGAGCAGCCCTATTTTCTAGTGGACCTATTTAAAAAGTGGCATTTAAAAATCCAAATTGTGTAGGGAAAACCTAGTCTATGGAAATTAGCCTATCCTAGAGACCCCTTACTCCTCAAAATATGAATTAAGAAAAAAAAATAGCAGCAGAGGAATGTGGAGGGAGCTCCTTGGTCGTACAGCTCGGGAAAAGGCTCCCTTCCGTGTTTCCCTCTTAGAGAATCACAATATACCTTAACAAATTAAAGGCTCAGAAAACTCTGAAGCCGTGAGTCACATTTTCTGTAGCTGGGCATTTCCCAAACTTACTTGACCACAAAATCTTTTTTCCAAATAACAAGAACATCCCATAGAATTTATGCTCTGTAAGACTTGAGCAAAGTCCCTTATAACTGATTCTGAAATAAAAGTAACTGAGGCATGCGACCAAACCACTTTTTTAATCCCAAAACAGGCCATGTTGAGACATACAGTTACCTATGAGTATAATTTTTTACCTAGAGATTAATTTCTAAAAGGAATTTGGTGACGCAGAATATCGTATTGATGGAAAACTCACAACACGTGCCAAAACCCCTGCAGAATAAATTTAGTGTTACTTATTTATGTCAAATCTTACTCCACAGAGACTTTACTGTAACTCATAACATGAATACAAATGGCAAAATATGAATGGAATCAAACAAAAAATAAATTGTGTTAGAAAACCAAGGCTATATTAAAGCAGAAACATAAATATGGTGGGGGGGGAACCTAGCACAAATATTATAACTAAACTTTAAATTTAGTTCTGAGCTCTCCAGCAGCCAAAGCAAAAAGGGATTCATGGCCATTTACATAAATTACCATGATGAAAAAGAAGAAAGCTTTGACAGGTTCATAAGGAAAACAAGGCTTTGTTTTGGATTGAATACTAAAAGAAATCATTCAAAAGAGAGAATTTCATAAGAGACATAATGCTGCCAACCATTTTCCAAATGCAGTAACAAATTTATGTGGCTAATTCTTATGGCATTGCCAGCGATAAAGCTCAGGCCAAATATTAAATTCTACAAAGTTAATGGGTTCCATTTGTCTTTGGCTGAGTCAGGAAGACATGTTACAAATCTAATAAAGTTATGATAACCCTAAAACAAATTAGCTTTGTACTTCACCATTTTCAGAACTGAACCAACAGGCAAGAAAAGATAATGAACTCGTTTAGTTCAATAATAATAGTTAACACTAATATAGAGCTCTCTGTGTGCCAAGCAGTGTTCTAAGCACTTTATATGTGTTCATTCATTAAATCCTCACAACAGTTCCATAAGGTAGGTAATATTATACCCTCTATTTTGCAGATGAGAAAATGCAGACCCAGAGATCATGTGCCCAAGGTCACAGAGCAGTACCAACACTGCCTACTGTCACTTGTAATTGAGGCCATCTTCTCCAGTCTTAGGTGACAGAGTGGGGAAGACTATTCCCTTCAATCTATAGAATCACAGGAATCCTGTAATTTATCAGAGGAATCTATGTAATTTGTCATCTTTGTATCTTTAGGGCTGGAGAAGATGGTTCAGGGGCACTGTATCAGTCAAGGTGCAACCGGAAAAACAAATCACTCTGAGCACTTAAAACAGGGGGAATTAAATTAAATACAAGAGAGTGGTTACACAGAAGAGCTAAGACCAACCCCCCACCCCACCCCCAGGAGCTGGTGGGGCAGCCTGGAGATTGGCAACCCTGGGAGCCCAGGGGCTGGGGTTACCCACCACAGACCTGCGGGAGCCATGCAAGAGCTGCCCAAGCCCCCACAGTGGCTTCTCTCTCATCCCCACTCCGACCTCCCACGGGCTGAACTCTGCCAGAATCCCCAGACAGGGAAACGTACCCTCTAGGGACCAGCCCTCTCATGATACAGGGAAGAGCTGTAATGGCTGAAGAACTGATCTGAAACTAAAAGCGTCCAAGGCTGGCTGAGGTATTAACAGTTGAAATGTGAAAATTGTACCCTCCAGTAGCTGGAGCAAATGGGCTTCAGGAGTCAAATCACACAGGTAAATAAAGGCTTATTCTCTAAATCCCTGGTCACTGTAACCAGGGGGCAATCCTCCTTGTGCTTGAAAGAATACATAAGTAAAACATTTCATTCTGCAGGTACCTAAACAATGGTATTGTTACTTGAGAGGGATACACGTTGAAAATATAGTCATACACTTAGGTAAATTAATTCCATAAGAATGTATTCAGCGCCTATGATGTTCAAGTTGCCAGGGCAGAGATTCCTGAAAGATGTGACCATGGCATTCTAGAGTCCTGTAAGCTCTTCATAGATGTGCTCCCAACTCTGCCCATTTTGTCCCAGCTGAGCCCTCCATGTGTATAGTGATGCCTGTCCCAGGGGATGATGAACAGAGTGAGTCCTGTGACTCATGGTCAGCCAGATAAACCTTGCTGCAGAGGCTAAGAAGAGTGACCTAACAGCAAATGAGGACTATAGAAAGATGGCGTGCTGACAGGAACACTCGAGAACTTTGCCTCGTGGATTTCTACTAGAGCTCAGGCAAGCAGGCAGGAGTTCCATTCAAACAATGTAGCAGTTGGGGGAAGGTAAAGTGTAAGCAGAGGAACCCCTCAGGTGAGCTTCCCAAAGCACTAGTCAGAATGGTGCCAGGACACAGAGAGATGGAAAACTGCTGCGCCACAGGGGAGCAAACACAAAGCCCACTGCCGTGAATAGATTTCTAGAAACCCCAGGACTAAGTTATGTATACAACCACCTGAAATATGAGGTAGAAAACAAGAAATTGCCAGTGCGGGTGGGTATAGCCCAGAGGCAGAGCACATGCTTAGCATGCAAGAGGCCATGGGATCATTTCCCAGTACCTCCATTAAAATAAATAAACCTAATTACCTAGCCTCAGAAAATTAAAAAAAAAAAAAGAAGAAGAAGAAAATGAGAATTGCCACATATAAGAGATGCTATTAAGGGGATTCTGAGAAGAGAGAAAGAGATGACTTCTAGCTGGGGAGGGTGGACTTCGGGGTGGGTGGTATAAATTTTGGAGAGGTGACATTGGAGAGGAGGTGCATGTTATATGGTTTTGACCTGCAGAGATGGGAAAAAATCATTCTTAGTGGGAGGGTACAGCAAAAGGTAAGGGACAACATCTCTAAAGCAGGAGGCTTGGCAGCTGTCTCAAGCAGTCATTTATTGAAGCAAAGGATTCAGGAAGGAAAGGAGTGGAGAATAAAGATGAAAAGGAAATTAACATTATACTCCCAGAGCTCTTTTAAAATTCATAGTTGGATAATTCTACAATGAAAATTGTCAAGGGAAATTTTGGGTATTTGGCTATATTCACAATCTTTTAAGGTAAGTATCTTGGAAGACAGTTCTTCTATGCCATTTAATATTAGAAGCAGGGTGCTGGGTAGACAGTCCACAGCCCTGCCCAGGGGGGCTAATGGCCAGCTCAGGGTCAGTGCTACCAGTCCTGCTGCCCTGTAAATGCAAGGACATGGGCAGGACTCTGAGCAAAAACAAGCACCTCATGCTCCACCCCAGTCTACGGAGAATATTCAGCTGGTGGTATTAACAACTAATTTTCCCTTGTAATGAAAGGAAGGCAAAGAGTGTATTACTAGTTTCAAGTTAAAATAATGGAGCGTAAAAATGTTTCACCTTATGAAATTATTCCATCTTTATGAAGTGATTTCATTGTAATTTCATGCTATGTGATTTTTCTGCCCATGTGAGCATTTGGCTGGTACATCAGCCTACTGACAGATCTATTCTAACTTCACCAATCTGACCATCTAAAAAGTAGGAGTGAGAAAGAAATTCATTCAGCTGATATAACTGGAATTCTAATTTCAGATCTTCTTGGCCTCACTCAAGTATCTCTCATAATATTTATGGTTTGATTTTTATATCTCCAGCAATTCAAATAAGAGAGTTTGCCATGAGAAATTAACTGAAAACTTGTTATAAAGAAAACTTACATATAGAAGGTTAGGTCACCAATAAGTAATATCATATATTCATTTTGTGTTTCAGAACCCAGTTTATCCTTACTTTCCCAAGTACAGACCTTTAGCCAACTGATGAGCACTGGAGAGCTCCGTTCATGTGTAAAGAATGGAGCCTAGAAGAGAGTCCAGCTGTATTTTCCTTATAACTGGCCTCTCAGTGCATCTGAAGTGGTCAGAGGGAACACAAGAGCATCGCCCCCAGCGTCCCTTTGGTCCAGCCCAAGTCGTTGAGGCAGTGAGGCACTTCCCATCACAAGCCTTGGATCTCAGTTTCAGCGCCACCGCCAATTTACCCTGTGAATCCAATGTGTCAACCTCTCTTCACCTGGAAAAAGCGATAATAATAACTTCAACCCATCTCACAGGAATGCAGTAAGGAGAAAACAAAACAGTGTACACGGAAGTACTCGGAAAAGCTAAAAGGCCAAATAGAAATGTATTCTTTCCTCAAAGCCTGAATGTACCCAACCTTTTGTTTCTAGCTTCAAGCATGGGAGAAAGATTTCTATTTCCTTTTGTGCCTAATTTGAACGAAAGACACAAAGCACCTCACATTGCCTTTTCTCCTGCTTCAAGCATCTGGCTTGAAGAAGCCTTTTGTCGGCCAGCTGCCAACTCAGAGTTGAAAGGAAATGCAGACTCCGCTCCAAGTCAGGCGAGTGGAGGTAGAGAGGACAGGAAACAGTGCTGGAACTCTCCTGGTCTCCAAGCAAAGACTGAGCAGGACTATGGAGGTAACTCTATTCACACAACCTGTTAGAGACCCTGCAGGGAACCAGATTTGGTTTAAAACTGAACAACAGTGAGGCATGGCTCGACTCTACTTAAAGCTTATCAACAAGAGGTTCCCAACTGTGAAGACAGAAATGATCCAGGCTTTGCCCCAAGCATGAGAGATGACACGTGAAGGGTCTTCCTGCCCCGGGAACTGGTCCCTGTGAAGTTTTCTCTGCCCAGAACACATCCTTTCTCTTGGCCTTGGCCTTGGCCTTGGCCTTTCTTTCTTTCTTTCTTTCTTTCTTTCTTTGAGGGTTAGGGCTAGGTGCAGGGTTAGGACTAGGTTCAGGTTTAGAGCTATATTTAGGGTTAGAGATAGGTTCAAGTTTATGTCTAGGTTCAGGGTTATGGCTAGTTGAATGTTTAGGGCTGGGTGAAGCATTATGGCTAGGTTCAGGGATATTGCTAGGTTCAGGTTTAGGGCCAAGTTCAGGGTTATGGCTAGGTTCAAGGTTAGGGCTAGGTGCAGGTTTAAGTCTAGGTTCAGTGTTATGGGTAGGTACAGTGTTAGGGCTCGGTTTAGGGTTAGGTCTAGGTTCACCATTAGACTTAGGTTCAGGGTTAGGGCTAGGGTTTTTCTTTTTTTTTATTCTAACAGTATTTTATTTTATTTATTTATTTAACATTTTTTATTGATTTATAATCATTTTACAATGTTGTGTCAAGGCCTTGTCCTTTCTTAAGAAGCTCTTTCTTACAGAGGCCTTTCTGGCTGACACCCCCACCCCACCACAGTCCAGATAACATCCAGTGTAAAAACTCGGGGAACTTCTCCTTTATAATCATTGATCTTTGTCTGGAGTTTAGTGATTGATTAATCTGACTGATTAGCATCTGTGGTTCTCTCTGTCCTCTCCCAGCAAGCTCCCTGAGGACAGGGAACGTTTTGATTTCACAGCATCTTCAGAACAGAGCAGAATGCCTAGTTCAGAGTGGGCCCTCATTAAATATTTATTAAACGAGTGGCGAAAGAAATACAATTTGCAAAGAACTTCAAAGTAGATTATTTCAGATCACAAATCATTTCTAGGTAGGCATATTTATGCAAATGTGTGCTATTTACCATCAAACCCTTAATTTACTGTTGCTCAGGGAGGACATACTGCAAATGGACGAAAACCATAAAATGAGGAGTTTAATAAATCAACTTTAATAGCGAGTTAGTAGTAAGGAAAAATGCAGCACACCCCGAAAAGGGGTTCTTAGAGACTGGATGGTTTGCAAGGTCCCAACCGCCCACTTTTAGACGTTTTGAGGAAGGGACGTGAAAAGGGCAGAACTATTGCTTCCCAGGTTTAAAGGTAAGAACTCACAGTCAGCAGACATCAGAGAGGCGTTCCCTTCTGGACCGGGTATCATGTGACAGAACAGAAAGTTGAACGTTGGGGCCGCCCAGTATTTCTCAAGCCATCAGGACAGCTCCCAGGCTCCCAGAAGCACAGGTGAAACAGCAACCAGTTTTGTGGTGGTCTGCTTACTCTCTTCTGTTCTAAAAAGTTGAAAAGCATGGCTAATTTGGCATTCATTCAAATGAATGTAAATAAACGAGGAAGATAAAATTTTCAAAAAATATTATTCAGCAAGATAAAGCAGTTAATGTTCTTAATTTTTTTTTTTTTAATCATGCTGTACTCCTAGAGACCATGCTTTTTGGATGAAAGTCAGTCCTCATCCCCCTTCCATCTGTTTTTTTTTCTCTTGCACACACTGACTTACACACAATTTGGTGCTGATTTTCAACAAAATAAGGTTTCTTTTCAATTTTTACATTGTGATCTTCCTTTATCTTTCAATTATTCTATGGAACATATAATTAAATTCCATCTTCCTCCCTAAGTGGCTTGAATTTATGACTTTCTGAGAGCTAAGTCTAACCCATTTATTTGTGTGTTAAACAAATACAAAGAATGAGGGTGCTGAGTAATGAAGATCATGTCTTTTCTTGGGCTTTTAAAGCTATAGGGTTTCTTTTCTTTCCTCCAAAAGGTTGTACACAATAAATTACACTGCAAATAAAAATGAATTAAGTGAGACTGAGAGATCAGAGGAGAAACAAAGAGGCGCCAGTTTCTGTAGAGGGTCTTTAATGGATGATGCTCTGGGACTATCAATTTGGAAAGAAAAAAATCAAATAAAAATCCCTTCCATACGCATTTTGCAGACCCCATCTTTCTCTTTGTTTTTTATGTAACTCTGCCAATGTTTTATTTTATGTAAGATCTATATTGTTTTTCTACTGTGTCCTGATATCCTGCAAACAAATTCTAACTCCCTTGAAGGCAGACAGAAATTAAACAGATTAAATGCTGTTTGTTAACTAATTTCAAAATAACAATAAACAGGACAGTTTCTCTTATGCATCATCAACCAGACAGCTTCCCCTTTACTTTTGCCATTGCTCCCACGGCCAGCAGAAATCCTAGTAGATCAGATAAGAACCCAAAGAGGTCTTCACATTTTTATCGACTTCGTACTCTAACGGCTATCTCAAGCTATGTACTGCCTTCATCCTTGACATTGCTGTAAACTCATTAACTATTATTCCTCTGGGAAAATAAGAACAAGTCATCATCAGAGAGGAAATTGTCATTTGTTTCCCTCTGTGGAATGAAGGTCTCCTTTACTCCATTTAGAAGTAGCTAGGCCTGCAGACCTGGGTTTATTCCACCCTGGGGAGGAGTCATCTATTTCTATATAATGGTGAGCACCTAGCAGAGTTCCTAGAATATAGAAAAACGTGCAGTGTAAATTTGGCCAAAGAATGGGTGAATGAAAGGATAATATGATTTTCATTGTCCTAAAAAGAATCATTTCCACCCTCTTTCTACAATTTGAAACCCCTTGTCAACTAGTCTTTACTGAATAAGTTTTAGCCCTCCCAGCAGAGAAACAGATGGCGGTACAGAGAAACATTTCGGCTTTAGGAGAGCTTAGAAAGAAGGACGTGTGCTCAGCCAAGCTTCGCATGAAGTTCTTGGTGTTAGTGACACTTTAGAGCTTCTCCAGGAGGAGAAAGGATTGTTTTGGAGTGCAAGGCAAAGTAAGGTGTTCCCAGCAGCAGAAATTTTAAAACGTTTTCATTTAGGAGGAACACTGACCAGTCTAAATCAAACCCGCACTCCAGCCTTGTTCCGTAAGGCTATTAGGGAGATACAGTGTGACTTACCACCTTACTCCGAAAGAAATCTTTGCTTTTACCTGATCTACAGTTGAGTTTTGTGTGTCTATTTTCCCTTTGCTTTTACTTTTTTCTCTCAATGACTATGGAATTTCCCCGTCTGGATTCTCTACAGGGGACCTAGTGTTTAAGGGGTGAGGGGATTAAAAGATGATTGTTTCAGTCTGCCTGAATAAAAGCACAAGCTCCTGGCTTCTTCATGGTGTCGCTCTAAGGAGCTGCTGAAGGCCACCGCCCAGCAGATGTGTCTCTGTCAGGGACCGCGGTAACTGCCATCCCTCCCAGCGTGCGCTAAGGGGCTTCCCCAGGGAGCGCTGACTACTCTGCCCCATGTGCTAAATGAGAGCACAGGCTCCACTGAAGGCAAACTTGGCAAACAAGAATAACCTTGAAAAAGACCCTTTAGATGCAGATCAATGCTTAGGAACGTTGCCAATCACTTACAACTCTCCTTTGCCATTTCACAGATGTGTTATTTAGGCTGGAGGACAGGCCTCCTACCTCAAATCCAAATCCCTGCTCTGTCCCTTGGGTACAGTGGGGCTTGTCGGATGCCCTGGGGAAATATGCACCCCTTCTCCTCTCCTTCGTCAACTCGGGTTACCATGGAAGAGTACCCCCCTGCCCCTCTGTGAATACTTCCGTGGTGCCATGACCTTAGCCTCTCCGGAGAATTCTCTGTTCTGGAGGTCTCCTGAGGGGTACCAGACTCCCAGCCCCCTGGATCTGTACCATCCGGCAGTTCTCCCCCACCCCACCCAGCAAGCTCTAGGACGGCTGCGGGGCTGTGCTAGCCATTAATGACCATCATCCATTTTTAATCAGAAAGATCACAAGAAGGATGGTAAGCGAATCCCAGTCGCAAGTCAATTTAAATAACATTCCCGGGGAAATCCAATCACTTAAAACTGAGACACCTACGCGAGCAAGAGCCCCCGCCCGTCTGGCGGGGAAGAGCGCGACGGCTGAATTAATCAAGATGGGGGGGGGCAAGCTGAACGCAGAACGTTAACCCTTCCAGACCCGAAGGGTGCCAAGAGGGGCTTGGAAGAGCGCGGCCCGCCGGGGCCAAGATGTTCGTGGCAGCCCCGCGCAGGCTACCTCTGCCATCTTGGGCGGTTCCGGACGCCCTGCGCCGGGCTGGGGCGGCTGGGCGCGCAGGGTTAAGGTCAGAAGCTCAGGAGGCTGTTCGGGCGGCGGGAAGCGGCCGCCTCCCGCTGCCTCCGCGCGCCTCGGGCTCCTCCTTCCGCCCAAGCGTGGCCAAGTGAGGACTGCTCCAGCCGCAGGTAGCGGAGGAACGGGAGACGGCGCGCGGGACCCGAGCGCAGCGCCCCAGGAGGGGCAGACGTACACGGGGACAGACGGATCTCCCGCCCCGGACATTAGCGACGGTCGGCGCGGGCCATGTGGGGACCCGGGGTCACGGCCGAGGGCCTGTCGGTGGCGCCGGCACCGCCGCCGCTCCTGCCGCTGCTGCTGCTGCTGGCGCTGACGCTAGTGGCTCCCTCGCGGGGCGGCGGGGGCTGCGCGGAGCTGGCGTGCGGCGAGCGGGAGCGCTGCTGCGACGCGGCCAACGCCACCGCGGTGCGCTGCTGCAAACTGCCGCTGCACGCCTTCCTCGACAACGTGGGCTGGTTCGTCCGCAAGCTCTCCGGGCTTCTCATCCTGCTGGTGCTCTTCGCCATCGGCTACTTCCTGCAGCGCATCATCTGCCCCAGCCCACGCAGGTACCCGCGCGGGCAGGCGCGGCCGGGGCAGGCGCGGCCGGGGCCACCGGGGGGCGCCGGGCAGCCGGGGGCCGCTGGGCCCCCCGACGACGACGACGACGACTCTCCCGCGCTACTGCGCGACGAGGCGGCCGCCGGCTCTCAGGATTCGCTGCTGGACAGTGGCGGCGGGGGCCGGGGTCGGGTAGGCGGCGGGCGCTCGGCCGCATCCTGCGCCTCGGAGCACGAGCTGCGTGTAGTCTCGCCGGTCTTCCTGCAGCTGCCCAGCTACGAGGAGGTCAAGTACCTGCCAACCTACGAGGAGTCCATGAGGCTGCAGCAGCTCAGTCCTGGAGAGGTCGTGTTGCCCGTGTCGGTGCTCGGCCGCCCAAGAGTGGGCGGCGCCGGGGAGTCCGACGGCGGCGGCGAGGGCCGCTTCCCGCTCATCTGAGCGTCCGGGCCGGCGCGAGGACCATGCGAACGGAGCTGGGCCGGGGGCTCCGGGTGGGACGCAACGGCCGAGGTAGCCTTGGCCGCCGCCAATTGCCTCAGAGCTCGCCTGTCCCCTGGCGACTGGGTTGGGGCCACGTTACGCCTGCTTCTCCCAGGATCGTAAGTTTCCCTACGTTTCATTCGGTTCAAGGAAACGTTAGGCACGTGCGGCGGGGGAGACAGCAGACGAGCACGGAGCGCAACTTTGGAGGACGTCCCCGCCTCAGCCTCGCCTCCGATTGTGTTCACTCATAAGTGCCTGCTTCCCGAATCAGAGAACGCATGAGCTTCGGGAAAAGGGCAGGAACCTTTGGGAAAGAGGGGAAAGGGAAGCAGTTCCACTCCTTTCCCTCCCGCCTGGACAGGTCACGGTCTCCCAGGATGGGCGGAGGGCGAGGAAGCGAGCCGCGACTGGAGACTCCTGCGCACGGGTCTGGGAGAGAGCAGTACTTAGGTATGATCGAATCCTTCCCTTGCGGAGAACTCAAGCACGTCTTTTGGCAAAGCATAATCATGGCTGATGGCTCACAGTTTGGTGAGGGATGCCCGTGAGATCCGGTTCGTTGCTGTACCTATTAAGGATACAGCAGTTACGCATATCTGAGATCATACTCAAGGTACAGTTGAACTTTTGATTTTTCAATACCTGAGAAGATACTTATTTGTCTTTTATTTTTATATTTTTATCATGTATTGAGCGCATCTGGAGGCTGTTTCTGCATTTAATGACAAGATCATCATCTTAGCACCTGTTTTAGGCCTTAGTGGCCCAGAAATATCTACGCTCTCATTATTGTTTAATAAAATGTTGGACATTATTTCATTTACGGAGGGAAAAAGAGGCATGGTCAGATGAGAAAAAAAATGTGACATTGAAAACATGAAGGATACCTTATTTTCACTATTTGAGAAGAATATACTTTATTTTTAGTACTGTGGCATAATATATAACTTTTTATATTAACTATACATTATGGATGTAGTCTAGGTCATAGTTTTATGTAAAAATGATTGCTACATGTAAGCCATACCATGAAGCATGATGTCATGCCTTTCCCCTCCATTTTTCATTTGGAGTACATTTCACATGATAGAAAACGTAAGAATTTGTTGTGACTTGTAACTTTTGTTTAAAGCATAATTGTGCAGTAATGTACTACAGAAGGATTCAGTCAACCTATCTTAAGAAAAAAAAAATGTGTCATTGTATCAGTTCTACCATTCTATTAAATCTCCTTTAAGCAAATGGTAATATGAAATAATATATTAAAATGCATTATGTATAATGTACATATGCATATTGTCTATGTACAATATACACACTGTGTATAATTATTACAGTTTGTGATTATCAAGAAAGGAAAAGAAGGAAAACAAAAGTTTTCTCTGCTTGGGGAAGGTGGGTATTACATTGAGAAAAATTACACGCGTGGATCTCACACGTGGATCTAGAAAAGTTATTTTTATGATTGAAAAAGTCTGACAATTCTGAGAAATCTTAAAATAGCTGAATGGTATTAGAAGAAAATGATTTGATTAAAATTTTTAAAGCTGATTGAAAAAGTCTGACAGTTCTAAGGAATCTGAAGATGCCTGAACTGCAATAGAAGAAAATGCTTTACTCTAAACTTTCAAAAGCGAATGACCCTGTCATTAAAGAGAATCATTTGAAGTGCATTAAAACATAGAAAAGCATTAAAATCTTTCTCTGTGCAAACTGTATCAGACGTGTGACTATATGGTAGTGTATTAAAATATGAAATGTGTGTCTGACATTTAAAAGCATTTTAAAGCTGTGAATTAGCAAAAACATCAGGAGTTGAGACTGTGTCAACTTTTATTGAAAATGGTATAGAATTTAATGAAATCACATTATATTGAATGACTGTATATATTAATGTTACTCAAACACTGTAAATTTTAGTTACATGTGGCTGTCAATACCACTCACCATTAAAACAAACTAGGGAGTTTTCATACTCCTTTAAATGATTTATCCTTTGAGGGTACACTGTTTTAGACACTTAAAAAAATTCACGCATATCTGAAACATCAACATAAATATCCAAGTACCAGTATATAAAGTCTGTCTTCTACGTTGTTACTACTAGCATCTTGAACTTTACAACAAAATCTTATGAAAATACACTTATAAAATGAATCAAGATGTTTTTCTTGTACCATCTGTGGAACATTTCTCTCCATAAAATTCAGAATGTCTATAATGTGACACCAATCATGCAATGAGATTCTACTAAATTTTAAAATGACAAGTTTTACACTTTTTTCCCCCTGCACATCACACAAGCTTTTATTGACATCACCCAGTTCAATAAAAACATGAGTGTGACTCTGCTTTGGTTTTTTTCTTATAATTCATTGATTTACCAAGCACAGTTCTGTTCAGGAATAATGTTGTGAGGGAAAAGTCCTTAACAGCTATTTTTATTAGTGATAAATGAGCATATCTCATGATAATACACATATGTATTTAATATACCATGTTAATACAGAACCCATGTGTTCACAATGATAGAAGAACTGGATAGAAACATTTTTAAAGCTCTAAGGGCATTATCTGGGTGATCAGTTTTTGTAGATTTTATCTGGAAGTTATTTATTACATAGACGGAACTAGTGGAAAATAGAAATGTAGAAACTTTCACTTGAAAGTAATTCATGATGTGATGCTCATTTTACTCATTTTTAATATTCTTCTATACATAGTGTAGAACAGAGATGTATCTACATAGATATAGACTTATATAGGTGCATAGTCTGTGCCTGATACTATTTGCAAGACTGCTACATACGTACATATCTTAACCAAAGCCACCTGGGAGTGCCAAGTTCTCCAGTACTAACTTTTCCTCCTGGTTTTTAGTTATTAAACTAACTCACATACTAAAATATTTCAAACATTGTCATTTTCATTAACTTCTCATGAGTAGGGAAATGATGGTCCTGGATATGGTAAGAATCCGTCTGGAATGAGAGAAAATGCAACTGATTTTCTAAATCACGTGTGTGTATAATTACCAGTTGCTTAAAAGCAATTTATATTGGTGTTCAATATCCTAACCAAGAGGAAAATGTCTTCTTGGGATATAATGATAGTGTTAAGTTTTAAGAGGCCATTAATTGGCACATTTTGCAAATGTGAGTGTGCTTCAACCATAGAAAATGGCATTGGCAAGTATGCCAAAGGGCACGCGTTATATAAGGAAAACCAGATTCAGCTGTAAAGGCCGAAGGGAATATAAGGAAATGGCCTCAACAGTTTAAAAGACTATATGGTAAGTATCTTAATGTCGTACTTTATGTATATAGTTTCTCTCAAGTGGAATTAATAAGGGAAACAATTCAGAGCTGAAATTGATATGCTATAAACATGAATATGGTGTTCAGATTTGTACAATATTCTGTACTGACTTTTGTAAAAATTTCAAGAATCATAATTAATTTGGGTTTCCAGATTGAGAGAAAAAATGATGAGTTGCTTTATTTTGAACAATCCAGCATTAACCATCTCTCCAAAAGTATAAGCTGCAGACAACCAATCAATATTAGAATATTTGGCAAGTTTACATCTGACCTCACTGGTTTAGAATTGCTTTTTGGTTCACCTTTCATCTATTGGTGAAAAGGCTAATAAGTGATAGGCTAAGGGAAGGTATTTTCCCAACCAAAGAATAAATCAGTAACCAGCTAATTGCAAGAAGTTAAGACATCCTTTCTTCCATAAGGATGGAAAGGATGTCTTAATCCTTTTTTTCAAATTTTGCCTGTAAAAGAATCAAATGTCAAATAAAGCCAATGCTTTGATTATACTTAAATACATATAGAACCTAATTGTATTTATTTATTTTCTTTTACTTACAGAATTCACTTTTAATTTTATGGCAAAAGTTATTCTATGGGAGATATTTAGGCTAGCCATCACACTAGAGATGGTCACTCTTCCCCCCTCCTAGCTAAGCTCCTTCATTGTCTTGCTATCATCTAGTTCCTTCTTTCTCTGTGTATTGTTCTTTTCCTGCTTTGGATTTTTAGCAGGTGTTTTCTCCAAAACACACCTCTTAGAACTCCAGGTTACTCTTTGCTGTGATTTAGTATTACTCCGGTTATGCCTTAGCTTTTTGCACAAAATTTTTGGTAAAACAGTATTTTCCAAAGTGTTTCCTTTTTATTCTATTTGCACCTGGCTTCTATGGGTTTCCAGTTTTGAAACAGGTGGTTTCTCCTTTTTATATGCACTAAATGACTGTAAACATATTTCTCTTTGCTCTTCTGTATAGAATTTCCTCTGTCACACTGGGCAAAGATCAAATCTTTGCATCTCTCTAGCAAATACTTTATAATTTTTCTAGATTTCAAACACAATAAATCTTGACTTAACCTCTTTGACTACTGCTTCCTCACCTAGATTTTCTCTGGACGGATCGGCAGCATTTTTCTCCCTATTTTTGCCTAAAGATGTGTTCTCTGCCCTGTTTGTAAGGGCAAAGAATTAGGCCCTTGCATCTTAGTAGTGCCACGGACCTTATTTGGGCTTCCAAACCTCAAGCACATTATTTCTCCATTGACTGCTATGTTTTTGTGCATCTAGACTTTTCCACAGGCACCTTTGTGGTTTCCTCTGTGTCGGTCATATCTTTTCTCATTCTTTTTCACAGATATTCTATTTGTTGTACTAGATTAAAGATCACATCCTTCTGTCTTTGTAGGGAAGACCATATTTGAGCCTCCAGGCCTAAAAGATAGCTTGATTCACCATTGATTGCTGTATTTTTTTTTTTAACATTCTTATGGATTTTCTACACGGGCTCTTCTTCAACTTCCTCTGTATGTAGCATCTCTGACTACTGGGTTGAACAGATACCTCTAACTTTTCTTTTATTCTGCTTTGAGATGATGTTGAAGAATCCGCCCTGCATTATTCAGGATTTTACCTGAGGAACTGTCAACAGTTTGATCTTCTGCCTCTTTGTTGGCAACATTTATTTCATTAAACAAAAGATTAGCATCTTCCAGATTTGCTTCTGTTTTGTTTTAGTTTGTATGAATTTTCTCTTCTGTGTTGACCAAAGATTTTACCAGGTCAAAATTAATTTTCATTATCTTCCTGGGTCCTAAAAGTATCTTCTCATCGTTTGTAGATTTAACTTTCCTCTTGCAGATTCTTCACTGTTTGTCACCTTTCTACATGAGCATAACCCCTGATGAACTAACCAAGCTATCAGATTCCTGTAGCTTTATACCAGCTTTACTTCTCCCCTCAATGTTATAGTCTGTCTTCTGCTTCATAGCTCCGTCTTCTGAGTATTTCTCTTGGAAGCTCTTCACAGGATTCTTTTCACCTTTATTTGAATCTTTTCTGTTGATGTAAGCAACTGAGACTCAAGTTCTGTAGCAGTACTATATCTGCCTCTGGGATGTAGGGTTATTCCCTGACTCAGCTTTTCTTTAAAATTAAACTCATATTTCTTTACATATATCTCTCTCCACACATTGCCTTTTTGAGTAGGCAAATGTTTAGATATTTAAAAATCTTTTTTAGGTTAGATCTTGTTCTTTGACTAACTCTAGCTTGCGTGCTCTTTGGCCACATGTCTTCAATTTCAGAGGCATTTATTTTGGATTCATATCCACAAGGCTTACAAGAGGAGTTCTCTTGACTGAGATTTCTGGGTCCATCACTGAATCAAACATTTCTTCAAATCCACTGTTGACAGCTTCCAAACATCATGTCTTCTGCTTGGATTCTCCCAGAAGAGTCTGCATTCCAAGAAGTCTTCAACTGCATTTTTCTTTCTTCTTGATGGTATCAATATAGTACATCTTGATTCCTAATGTACAATATAGTACTGGTAACTTCTGGCTCCAGGCTTTCTCTTGATGTTTTAAAAAAAAGTTTTGTATGGTCTTCTACATTGTCTTTTGATAAAAAAAAATGTACACTCTGTTATGTTCTAACATTTTTTTCTATGACTTGGTTTTTTTGAGTAGTATTTCTTTTATTAGAGATGTTTTAGGTTTTTCTTGTAATTTCTCTGATATAGCTGAATCCTTAAAAGGGTTTCCTGTGAACAAGTTTTTAGAATTCAGAGCTGCCCTCACTATCGTAATGTCTGCCAGATCTTCTGCTGGATGTACCTTAGACATTTTCCCAAGTTTCTTCATGCCTCCAGGGTTTTCTGTCAATTCACAGATCTGCTCTGCAGTTGTCCTGAGTTCAGTGAGAAGAGTTGCATTGTATCACAGTTCTGCAAATTGTAGGAAACCGTCTTCTACTTTGATTTCCCGTTTCTTCAGTTCTGTCTGTTGGTGCCTGCTGGGTTTTCCGTGGACTCAGTCTTCTCTACCGAAGTTCTCAGAAGTCTCTTGATTGTTGTCAGGAGTTCAGCTGATTCACATTTCTGCCTGGGAACTGTCCTGAGTTTCTTACTGTCTTGTGTTCTGGTCCACAGTTTGCTGTGGAGTTTTCACAGGGCCCTTGGTTCCTGTTGGGTCTCCCACGGGTCCTGCCCGATCTTTATGCATCCTAAACTATCTTTCTTTTAAACCTATGAGGTTTTCACCTTTTCTACATTTCCACTGGGGGGACAGGGAGTCCTTGTTGCTTCCACTCTCTGCTTGTTTTGCCCCTTTGGTGTTTGTGTAAGCTCTTTGATGCCTGTCAGATCTTCTTCCACGGAGTCTGCGTTGCCCTCTGCTGTTCCCAGCAGTCTCCTGAGTATTCTTAGATTTTCTTCTGGTTCTCCTTTGCGCTCGGAGTGTTCCTATGCTTTTTGTGAATATCATCACCATTTATTTATTCCTCCGGTCCTTTTGGTGTTTGCAGGAACTCTCGGGTATCTGCCAGGTCTTGCAGGGTTCTGGTTTTACTTTAGGTGTTCTCAGCAGCCTCCTGATGCCTATTAGATTTTCTGCTGGTTCTGGATTCTGCTTTCAAATGTTCCTAAGCTTTCTGTGAACATTATCATCATGTGTTGGTTCCTCTGGTTCTTCTGGTGTTTACAGAATCTCTGCGAGAGCAGCCGGGATCTTCATTAGTTCTGGTTACATCTGGGTGTCCTCAGCACTCCCGTGAGGATTCTTAGGGTGTTTGCTGGGTCTGGTTTGCGCTTTGGCGTGCTTCTAAGCTTTCAGCTGACATTATCTCCATTTATTTTTTCCTTTCTTTTGGTGTTTGCAGGAGCTCTCTGACACCTGCCAAATCTTCCACAGGCTCTGCCTTTTCTTCCGGGGTTTCCAGCGTTTCCTGAGGACTGTTAGAGTTTCCATAGGTTCTGGATCCTACTCTGGAGTGCACCTAAGCTTTCTGTGGATGCTTAATTTTATTTTAATAAACATCTGTAATCTGTCTATAATTAATCATTTCGTAAGTTAAGTCCTGAAATTTATAGTACTATGTTTGCATTCTGATAGTTCACTTTGATAAGTTAAATATCATTATTTCTAGCATGGTCTGATTTAAAATTTGGTAGCAATTTACATTTTAGCCAGTCTTGCAAAGAATAAAATAGAAGCATGTGCACCACTTTTGATTGAATGTCAGCAGTTGCTTAGGGGCGGAGGGTGACACTTTCCATTTGCTATCTGATGATTATCACAGTAATAACTGTAATTCACTGAATGCTTATGCCAAGCACTGTGCTAGGCATTTTACATGTATTATCACATTTAAAATTCATAACAGGAGGAGCTAAGGATTGTTAGTCCCATTTTACAGAGGAGGAAAGTGTAGCCCAGAGAGGTCGAGTGGTGTGTCCCAAGTCACGTGATTGATACGTGGACGATCCAGGGGTCAGATCCAGCCCGTCTGACTCCAGAGCTGGGACTCTCAACCGTTAAACTCAGCATGCTATTAACTTAACTCCACAGAATATCGCATCGTTAGAGCTGTAGCTGTAGCCTCATGGAATCATGTAGCCTCATGGCATCATATAGCATCACTTTTTTAATCACAAGCGAATAAGGTAGCTATTGTTTTGTTATTTGCTGTTGAAAGGAAGTATTATTAAAAATACAAGAGAAGGGGAGGATATAGCTTGCGTGGTAGAGCACATGTTTAGCATACACAAGTTCCTGGGTTCAGTCCCCAGTACCTCCTCTAAAAATAAATAAATAAGTAAACCCGATTACCTCCCCCTAAAAATTAAAATAAATAAATAAAAAATTTAAAAAAAAATACAAGAGAAACTGGGCGGGAAATCTTAGTGACTCAACAATTATTTGTGGGAATGCAGAAATGGTTCATGGATAAAATCGGAAATGGTCAACAAAAACAACTCGGGTGCCATTTTTTCCGTTTCATTCAGCTGGTTCCTTCAGCGCCAAGTGTGCCTCCTCTTTAGTCTGGCTTTATTAACTTTAAAAATGGAAAAACATTTCTTTAAAACAGCTGGTAAATCTTTTCCAGTATTTAAAAAAAAGAGATTTTTGCATGCTCAGCATCAAATGAGAATCATAGAGGCTAATGTTACAACTGAACACCCAGTGCCTGCTAATATCAAAGCAAGGACAAAAATAGCTTCCTACATGAAGATCCTGTTTATATGCTTGTGGTGGAATGTGATTGTTAAGACCTCATGTAGAATAACATGGTGGTTTAGAGTTGGACTGCCCGGGTTCTAGATTTACTAGTTATGTGACCACAGCGAGTTACTGAACTTCTCTAAGCCTGTTTTCTCATCTGTCAAGTGGGGAGAGATGGCTGTACTGCATCGTAAGGTAATGTACAGAAACACTTAACACTGTGCCTGGGACATAAACATGTATTTCAAGTGCCAGCGCATATACATTGGTTGATGCTGGGTTCTTAGTAAGAAATTCAGATAAACTTGTAGAAATCCAAAAACTTTTCCAGTTAATCACGAACATTAATGATTTGAATTAAGAATAGAAATATTTTTGATGAAAAACAGAAATGACCTTTACTTAAAAATCCCCAAACTGTCAGCTGGTCTTAATGTCTGGTTTTGGTGAGATGACACACTGTGGGTGAAAGTTTGAGTAGGAAAACAGAAATGGGATTTGGGCAGCAAAGGAGGATGAAGAATGGCAGACGAAATAAAATGGGAAGGGCTGAGAGTGTGGACATCTTGATGTCAAGGAGCAGGTGTAGTGGGAGAAAGGTAAGAAGTGCTAGGGAGATGGGCCATTGGAGTAGGAGGAGACTGGGATCCTGGACCTCAAGACTTCATAGGTGGAGAAGCAGTGGGTGAGGACAGGCTGAAGCAGTGGCCTTGGAAGTGGGTCCTGGAGAGTGGACATCAGGGCTGCAGGGGTAGAGGAGGGCCCAGGTTGCTGGGGGAATAAAAGGTGAGGCAGGTAGAGGAGGCAAGTCTAGCAATGCGGGCAAAGGCACTGGCCCAGTGGACACTGAAACCCACCCCAGGTATGATGGAACTGAGTCTGACATAAAGGCTTTTATTTTCTAACTTTTAGTCTGAAGAAGAGAGAGCCAAGGGGAAATAATTGTCATTAAATATTTAAGGCCAACTTGTAGAAATGGAATTAATCTTGTTTTACAGGACTCCAGAAGATCAAACTTAAAGGTTAAAAAAAAAAAAAAAACTACAAATACATCAATTATCCCAGCCAGCCAGCCAGCCTCTGTAATTTACACCAAAAGAGATTTGAGGTAATTTACAAGAAGGTCACACCAAACAGGACCCCAAAAAAGTAAACAAAGAAACCAAGGCGAAGGGGAAAACAAAGTTGGGAAAATAAGGCCATACCTTGCTTCTGAGCTTTGTAGTAGGAAACACAAAGCAGATGAGTTAAAGGATTTAGTGTTTATAAGTCAAAATCAGAGCAGCTGCTTGAGAGAATCACAAATCTTCCTTGTACTGAGATCTAGGAGAAGCTTCTCCTGTGAGTTTTCATAAGGAAGATGCTATAATGTCAAGAATAACATATTCAACCGTCTTTACTAAATACGTTCCATAGGGCTTTTAAAAAGGAGATCTTCAGTATAGGCCAATGACATAACATTGTAGCTCACAATAATTTTTCAAGAGGTCTAAATAATGTAGTACAGGGACTCTTAACTCCTGATGCCTTTTTCCAAAGGAAATAAAATCACTCTCTCAAAATGATATCTGCCCCTCCCACTATGTTCATTGCAGCATTATTTACAATAGCCAAGACGTGGAAACAACATAAGTGTCCATCAACAGATGACTGGATAAAACAATTGTGGTATATAGGTACAATGGAATGTTATTCAGCCATAAAAAGAAGGAAATCTTCCTATTTGTGATTACATGGATGGACCTTGAGGGCATTATGCTAAGTGAAATAGGTCAGACATACATATCTCACTTATATGTGGAATCTAAAAATGTCAAACTCCAATACAGAGAACAGATTGGTAGTTGCCAGAGGCTGGGGATGGGGGCTGGTAGTGGTGGAATGAGTGAAGGTGGTCAAAGGATACAAACTTCCAGTTATAAATTACATAAGTCCTGGGGATCTAAGGTACAGCATGGAGACTATAGTTAACAATAGTGGGCTATGTATTTGAAAGTTGCTATCTGTGATGGTGGTTGTAACCTCGACTTATTGTGGTGATCATTTCACAATATATACCTATATCAGGCGTTGTACACCTAAAACTAATACAATGTTATATGTCAATTATATTTCAATCAAAAAAAATAAGCACTTCGCAAGAAGCAGTTGGTGGTGTCGAGTCTAGGACCAGGTTTTCGAGGCTTCTGGCCCCAGATCCAATGCTTACTAAGGCTGTGATTCCAGTTGAATTGCTTAACTTCTCTGTGCCTCAATTTCTACTTCTGAAAAGGAAGTTAACGGTAGTACATCAGAGGGTAAAGCTCTTAGAGCCTGGCACCCAGTCAGGACTGTAAGGTGGTTGGTGCTCCTATTGTGAATAGATTTGAGAGAGGGGAAGGGTCAAGGTTGACTTTGAGGCCATGAAAAAAATTTTTCTGCATTGAGTTTTGAGGAATCCCTGAATTCCAGAATGTGTCAGAAGCAGACCTTTGAGAAGTATACACGCACACACACAAAAGCCCTAAAATGCACATAATTTTGATGTAGCAGTTCTTCCACTGGGAATCTAGCCCATGAAAGTAATCAAGGTCCTGTGCAAAGGTAGGATTACAGAGATACCTGTTGAAGCCCTGCTCTAACGGTGAAGTACTGAAGATTACCTAATTATCCAACCGTGGGACACTGATTAAATAAACACTGCTTCATTCATACAAAGGGATATTCTGCAAACTTTAAAATGATGTGATAAAACATCTATTAATATGGAAATATGTTTATGACATAATGTCATTAAGTGAAAAGAACTAGTTAGCACTAAAATCATATTACAAAATAAACACAGACACATGGGGGAAAAATTCAGTTTAAAAATCCATCTTTTATGCCATTACACTGAGATACTCCAACAAATGTACCGAACTCTGAGATACTCCAACAAATGTGTAGAATCTTCCAGTCTTTTTTTGCTTAAATTTACTTTTGTTGCTTAAATTTTCAATTACTCAGGTAAAAGCAAATACATCTTCCTTTTTAAAAAAGGACATTACAGCAAAGTCCCAAAGTCTCTCACACCTCTGTTCACTCAGCCCCTGCTCACTCCTCCAATATCCTTCCAGAATATTCTCTGTGTATTCTTACTACACATAGATATATTCACAGTAAATATATATGTAGTACTGGTTTGTACCTATGGTTTTTGTTTCTATGCAATTTATCACACATGTGGGGCTTCATGTAACCACCGCCACAATCAAGACGCTGTTCCATCACCATAGAGCTTTCTGCTGACCCTTTAAAGCCTTACAGCCACACCCACCCTCTCCTTCTCATGAATCCTTAACCCCTGGGATTCGCTAATCTGTTCTCCATCTCTGAATTTTATTATTTCAAGAATGTTATTTAAATGGAATCATACAGTGAGTAATCTTTCGAGGTTTTTTTTCCACTCAGCATAACTCGCAGAGATCTATCCAAGTTGTGTATAGCAATGGTTTTCTTTTAACAACTGAGTAGTTTACCATGATATGGATGTACCACAGTTTGCTAAACCATTCACCCACTGAAGCACATTTTGGGTTGTTTTCAGTTCTTGGCTATTACAAATGGAGCTACTGAACATTTGTGTGCAGCTTTTCACATGAATGTAAGTTTTCACTTCTCCAGGATAAATGCCCAAGGTGCAATTGCCAGGTCGTATGGTACGTGCATGTTAATTTTGCGAGAAACTGCTGTACTTCTTTTGTTAGTAGCTGTCCCATTTTATATTCCAACGGGCAACATAAGAGTGATCCAATTTCTCTACATCCTTGCCAGCATTTGGTGTTATCACCAGTTTTTATTTTAGCCATTCTAATTGTTGTAGCTTTAATTCACATTTCTGTAATGGCTCAGATGTTGAGCATCATTTCATGTGCATAATTTGCCATCTGCATATGCTCTTTGATAAACTGTTCCTGTCTCTTGCCCATTTTCTAATTGGGTTGTTTGTTTTTTACTGTTCAGATTGGACAATTCTTTTTATATTCGAGTGCAAGTCCTTTGTTAGATATGTGGCTTGCACTCTCACTCCCTATTTAAGAGCCATTTTGCTTTTATCAGGATGATACATGCACATATTTAAGTAAGTGCATAATTCTATGAGGCTTGTGAAAAACAGTGAGAATGGACTCCTTCTCAATCTCCTTCTCCCCCAAAGCAACCATTTTCAGCTCCTTTAGCTGTCTTTTTAAGTATTTACTGCCACATCACTAAATAAAATGTTTATTATTTCCTGATTTGGGGGGGGGGATGGCATTACCTATTGGCTTTCTGCTATGAAAAATGAAGATGTAGTTCTTTTTCACCCTTCCATTCATCCCCACCCAACATATGTACCCTAAGTCCTTCAAAACAAATCTACAACCTCATTCCACGATTCTAAATCCAAAAAGTTTTTCATAATTGATGCAACCTGAACTCATTTGGCAGCAAAACCTGATAAGAAGCTACTTCTAATCTTCATTCACAATGCTTAATGTAAATGTTCATGTGTTGCACTGCAGAAATGGTAATATGTTTGATTAGGGAGTGACAACTGAGACCCTTCTGGGGTTGTTCTGTAATAAATGATCTATGAGCTGTATATTACCAACATTTTTTTTGCATATCCACTGTATTTCTTAAACAAATTTGAATTCAGAAACATTTGGCCCAAGGGTTTCAGATATGGGATTGTGGACCTGAATAGTTATAATTCAGTTAGATAAATATTCAGTGTTTACATTATTATGATTATGTAAATAAATTCCATTCACAGGTAAGCCATGTTCTGTACGATGATGAACATTAATGTCAAAACAAGCAGAATTACTTTTGTCGATTAGCAGATTTTAAACTGGGTTAAAGAGGGGTCACATAAGCTCTTTTAATAAGAATTTTATTTGGTGATTTTCCTGTATGTTATTTAGGGGAAATTGAAATTGAGCGTCACTTCCTTGGAGTGTTTGCTCAAATTGCACTTTCTCAGGGACACCATTTTCATACACTGTATTTAAATTCACATCCACCCATCATCTTCCTTTGTGCTTTGTCGCTACTCATTTGTATCTTAAATATGATTTTTTTTTTGCTTATTTGTTTATGGTCTGTCTCCTTCCCATTAAAATGTCAGTTTCATGAGAGGGCAGGAATATTTCTCCATTTTGCTCACTACAATGCCTCTGTCACCTAGAACAGTCCCTGGGCCACAGAAGGTGCTCAAGAGTGATGTGACTGATAAGTGAATTTTGCCATTTGAAATGTAGGTAGTCATCAAGAATGAGAAAAAAAAGATTTTATTCTGGGGAGGCAAGTGCCACAAAAAAGGAATTTTGTTAACTTTAAATTATAATTTTAAAATTCTGTTTCTCTAACAATTTTGACTAAATAATGTTACTAGACTTAGAAGATAAAAGCTTTAGTTTCATTGTAAATACTAGCTAGTATTTTCTTTTAAGTCAAGGAGAAACTCATTATAGTCTGGAATCCATTAATGTAATCATTTTTGGATTACACTTGTGACACAGATAGCTATTTAGAACAGGCAGCAGGTGGAAGAAAAAAATTCCATTTTGTTGTGCATATTTTCATCTACCTTAACAACCCAGAAAATGAAGAGAAATTAATACTATGCTAATGGTAGATATTGAAAGGCAAGGGAGAGAGAACACTGGAAAATTGGCAGTAGATTCTACTATTATGAGTATATAAAAATTCTAATTTAATCCCCTAGCACATTATAAATATTACTTAAAATCTCTATGAGAGTACATTCCAGCATTTACTGCAGGCATGTGGATACCTAAGGAAGGGCAAAATATTAGGAAATATACTAAACATATAATCCCTTGGCTATTGTGATCTGTACCTGCTAAAATGAAAGTCGAAGAGACTGCTGGGCTGGATCTTCATCCAGAACTGAGCTCAGGGCTGCCACTAGCCTCAGACCTGCCCCCAAAGGGAACAATTATGCTGGGACAATAGAAAGCACCTGCAAGACCTTTGGTCACCAAGAAGGTAGTCCATGGGGCGGGGAGGCGGGGTAAGCCCATTGAAATCGGAAGGTATACTGTGTTGGAGTCCTCATTTTGTGGATACTTGTCATCAGCTCCCTGTAGAAGTCTTACTAACACGGATTGTGAGAGTGGCCAATTTAGGGGCAGTATCTTTGGTTTTGAACACTGCAGAGTGAGAGAGCACATTTGGGGGGATACAGGACCCGTGACTCAGTATGGAACAGTCAGAGATGGCGATACATGATTCTGACTCACAGCAGGTTATTCCCAAAGGAACAGCCAGCCCAGTGATCTAAATAAAAGTCCCTATAAAGTGTGTTTACGCTGAGGAGGAGGACTTCAGCTTTCTATACAGATGCCGATTGGAGCACCCCAGGTGGAGTGGCTGATGGGCTTTAGATACAAACTGTGGAACTGGCTTTATGACGGGGCTCTTCATCCACTGAATATGCCTGTTACCCAGGTCATGGCAAATGCGATGTCTAAGGGCACCCATTTTCCATGCGCACCCCATGTAATCTTACTGCTGCAGAACTGAACAGCAGTCTGAGAAGCCTTGTCTGATTTGCTCCTTCAGCTTCCTCATCTGGGTCTTACAAATACAAAAACATTAAAGTAACAAGAAAGTGGGAGAGACAGGTGGGAGAATCAAGGGACTCACTCTAGTGGGGTGGAAACATTCTGATGGTTGTTAAGAAATGGGATGAATAAAGTGGACATGGATGGAATTGAAACAAAAGTCTTACTACAGCACTCTTGAAATTTGGGAGCACCTCCAGCATTAAAGGTCTCCCTCAAACTCTGCTTTATTTGTCCCAATTTGGAAGAATTTTTAAAACTGGAAGGCAAAGATTACAATAAGGACCTCATCGAGAAAATACCTGAAGTAATAGGGAGATTAATCAAGATAAAGATTGATAAAAGGGTCTCAGTCCCTTGGCTCAACCCTCCACTGGGGACCAAAAGCTTAATGCACAACAGTGAGACAACAGTGAGTAAAATGGTCAGAAGGTGGGGAAGTTTCCAGGACACTCTGACCTGGTAGCCCTACGCATTGTGGTACCAAAATCTGTTGGTAAAGCTCTAATGGGAGACACAGATAGATTGAGAGGATATAGAAACTCAGTAGTGGATGGGATTAAGGGGATGGACAAAAACTGGTATATTTGAACAAAGTTTATGTGAAGTGGTTATGACTTTTTTACCTGAATGTATGGATGGATATTGTCTCTGGCTGGGGAATATTTCCCCTACCTAGAATTGTGAAACAGAAGGCATGTAATCCTTCCTTCAAGTCACATTCACCAGACATGATTAAGAGGGAATGAGTAAGACTGCCCAAGCCCACACATTGCAGAATAGAAGGTGGGGTGCTTGTACGGACAAATCCTCTGTGTGTAGAGTGTAGACTGTAGCTTATGGCAAAAGCCTGTAAGCACCTCCAAGGATGACTAATGGAATTTTGGACTAGAGAATTTCTATTTGAGGGGCAATTACTAGCTTGCTACCAGATGTTAACTGGAAATGCCCCTGTGACCGAAAGATAAAATAATGTTGAATCTTGTAATAACCTATAATGAAGGAGAACATGAAAAAGTATATATATATATATAATATGAATCATGATGTTACACACCAGAAACTAATACAACATTGTAAATCAACTATACTTCAATTAAAAAATTAAAAAGTAAGAACCTTGAAACCTAAAATACCCATGGTGTCTGGTGATGTCAGACAAATGCTCTAATGAGAAAGGCAGTGCCTAGAATTCTGCAGTAAAATAGACATGGTTTGCATAGGAATATGCTACTGGGGGAATGCAGTGTATTTATCAGTAGGCAGACTCTTTTCCCCCAGGACTGACTTTGGAATCAGGTGAGGAGCTGCTGGATTCTAGCATCACTTGGACGGTGCCCAATAAACAGCTCTCAACTGACCGATAAATAGCTGCTTGGTTTATGGATGGCAGTTTCAACATGAACAGGCAACATTCTGTTTGGAAGGTCGCCACTCTGATGGAAGAAGGTGAAAACAAGTCAGCTTGGTGAGCTACACTGCAGGCTGCTTACCCCTCTGTTTGGACTTTTACCTACTCATAGGCAGTGGCCAATGATCTGGCCATGTGGTCAGGCAGAGGGCAATGGAAGATGCCCTTACGATGCATGGCCCTGTGGAAATCACTCTGGGAATTTGAGGGGTGCATTCAAGTAGGCCTCCAGAAGAAGCCCCTTCCTGCATCAGAAGGCAATTAGAATCGACAAGCAGATACCCTAGTGTGCTCACTGAAGGCAGCCATCTGGGTCTGTGAAACAAGTGCACACTGCGGGGCTGAAGCACTCCAGAAATGGGCTGAATCTGGACTCATTTCTCTTGTATCCTCTGAGACACAAAACACCAACAAGGATTGTTCTGCCGGCCAACAAGAGACACAGAGACTGCTGATGTCTCTGGGGTAGAGTCCCTGAGGGGAGGTCCTTGCATAAAGCTGGCAAGTCAGGCTGATGCCGGCAGCCCGGGAGGTTAGTAGTGGGTCTCACAGGAACAGACACTGACTCTGGACTGGGCTTTGCCTACCGAGTGGTAGATGCAGAGCTCAGAGTACTGCAAAAGAACCGGGCCAGAAGATACTGCACTGATTTGGACCACCGATTTGCATCTCATTTCTTCAGACCAAGGAACACTATTTATAAATATATAGGCCATCACGTCCAACAATGGGCAGAAAGATCTCTTCCTCGGAGTAACAGTTTGGTAAAGAATTAGAAAGGGATCAAAACCTGGGCTGTCTAAAATGGAGGGCGGTGATCTAGGCAGGAAGGGCTGGCTTACCTGCCTCCACAAGTGTGTGCTCACCCTCAACATAAGCGGGGCTCAGGGAGTGTTCTCACTCCATAAATTCCTCTGCTGTTCTGAATGTGGGGACAAGGGGGAGGTGAGGATGCTGGTGTGACTATGTTTTTTTCTTTCTTTCCCATATCACCTTTATTTTCCTTTTTCTACCTGGACCATGGCTGCAAATACATTGCTGGAAGCAGGGATGATTCTTGAAAAACAAATGGTTTTAAAATCTTTGTATCAGAATTCCTTAGGGCCTGGTGGGGTGGGTGCTGCTTTCACTCCATCTGGTAATATTGGGGCCAACAGTGAATATAGTTATATTGCCAGTTGGTAGGAAGAACCCACTAACCCTGTACCTATGTGACCCCATCCTATAGAATGGGAGTGGACTGAGAGGGAGGCACTTGGTGGACTCACACTGCTGCCTGTCACCTAGACCAACCCAGTGGCCGAACCTAATGGCCCTTCCAGGTGAAAGGGTTTGGAAACAAACAGAGAGGAGAAATAGCAGTGAACGGTAAATGAACAAATAATTGAGTTATACAATGAGAGAATTCCAGTATTAATGCTTGGAAGGAAGCTCGGAGCAAGAAATGATATTGTCCCTTAGCTCAATTGTACCAAATGCCTGAAAGAGTGAAGTTATACATTGCTGAGACCACTCCTGCTTTTGAATCAGACAAGACAGTCATAAGATATGATGATGGATTGGGTTGGTTATCAGAGACTGGATGGGACCCAAGGCAATGTGTCAGTATCTTTGACTCTTATTTCTCAGGTTACAGCTACCATAACGTGCTGTACTATAATACTGGCATTATTGGAAAGATAATGCCGATATTGATAATCAGGTGTATTGGGAAATTGAGCTCAATGGCTTCCTATCCTTACCGCACATTGACTCCTCCAAATGTCGCTGTATCTGTTACGCTCAGTTAGGTATGTTCCTTTTGACCCCGTAATCAAAGACCAGGGAGTGGCCTAGGAGGTAACAAAGAATGTATCTGGTCTTGGGGAGAGAGGCTGGTACAGAGGTTCCTAAACCCCTGGAATTTCCTGAGTAAAAGGAGTATCTTTGATATGTTAATGACCAGTGCGCTTGCACGTATGTTTGTGTGTGTGCATGTGTGTGTATGTGTATGAAAGAGGGGGCCTAGAGAGCTTCAGGATGAAGGCTAGTCACCAGAAAAACCACATGATTAGAGGGTTAAAATCTACCACCTGACCTCCAGGGAGAGGAAGAGAGCTGGAGATCGAGTTCAGTCACACAGCCAATGATTTAATCAACTGTGCCTCTGTAACAAAGCCCTAGCACAAAATTCAGGACAGCAAGGCCATGGGGAGCTTCTAGCTGGTGAGCACATGGGTGTGCTAGGAGGGTGATGGGTCTGGAAGCTTCTGTTTGCCACTCCCCCAGGCCTCTCCTTTCTCCTAGACTGTAATCTATGCAGCTCTGCCATTTGGCTGTTTCTGAGCTGTATCTTTTATAATAAGATTGTAATAGAAAACGTTTCAGTGAGTTTGGTGAGTCATTCTCGTGAATTATCAAACCTAAAGGGGAATGGGAGGAACCCTCAAATTTGCAGCCAAGCCAGACAGGTGTGGATATCCCGGGGTCCCCACTAGCGACTGGCTACTGAAATAAGGGCAGTCTAGTTGAGGATCTTGTCCTTTAACTAGTGGGACCTACACTAACTCTGGGTGGTGTCAGAATTGAATTGTACGGCACCTAGTTGGTTATTACAGAATTGTTGCTAGAATGCTGACATATTTCATTATATTTTTTGACTTTTTAAATCATAGTAAAATAAACATAATATAAAACTTATCCTTTTAACCATTTTTGTTTTTAAATTTTTTATTGTAATATAACATAGTATAGAAAACTATATATATATAGAGAGAGAGAGACATACAAGTACAACTTATAAGTAAACTGCTCAATCCTATTTCTCAAACTGAATACACTTTTGTATCCAGCATCTGGATGAAGAACATTCTAATATTCCAGAAAAAAAAGAAATATGTTGAAAAGACAGGAATATTTTCATTTAAAAAGACGAGATACATTAATTAAAATGGGGAAAGAGGTAATCACTTTCCTATGCATATATACATACACCCACTCTATAATACATCACTTCCAACAATGGCTTCATGGAAGAATTCTAAGGATTGTGTTAATTTTAAAAAGCTTTTATGGTAATAATTTGAGGATATACTGAATTAAGGCTAGTCAAACAAGTTGATCATTTAAGGAGACTTTCACAAATTCAGACTCTAGGGCCCAGTGCCTGAACATTCTCAAGTCAGAAGACGAAGGAGGAAAATACTTCTTGCCCATTCTAGATGTATTTCTAAAATTATGATAAAATAGAGATAATGAAATTTACCACTTTAACCATTTTCAAGTGTCATTAAGTTCCATGTCATTAAGTACATTCACAATATTGGGCAACAATCACCACCGTCCATTTCCAGAACGCATTCACGCCAGACAGGAAATCTGTACTTACAAACAACAGCTCCCCAGTTCCCCCTCCTGATAGTCCCTGGCAACTACTGTTCTCCTTTCTGTCTCAGTGAACCTGCCTACTCTAGGTACCTCATGTAAGTGGGATCAGACAATTTTTGACCTTTTGTGTTTGGCTTAGTTCACTTAGCATGTA
Source organism: Vicugna pacos (assembly GCF_048564905.1). Taxonomy (NCBI): domain Eukaryota; kingdom Metazoa; phylum Chordata; class Mammalia; order Artiodactyla; family Camelidae; genus Vicugna; species Vicugna pacos. Next base: position 34,864,888 of record NC_132987.1, read on the forward strand.
CTTTTAAGATTCATCCATGTTGTAGCATGTATCAAATTTTTATTCTTTTTTAAGGCTGAATGATATTCCACTGTGTGTTTATCCATTCATCTGTTGATGAACATCTTTTTTTGTCCACCATTTTGCTATTGTGAACAATGCTGCTATGAACATTGCAAGTTCATATATTTTCATAAATAGTTTATATATATTATAAATATATTTTCATGAATCAATCTTAATTTTTTTTGTTGTATAAACTTTTAGAGCACTTTAAAATTTAGAGGTCAAATAGAAATTAATAATAAGGCATTTTAAAGAATCCAGTGTTTTATTATCAGCATTAATACTTGTTTATACTGAACATTCAAGGATAAAATAATGGACAGAAAACTAGAATGTAAGCATCACTACACAGCTGTATCAGAAGCATATAAGAATGTTTTGCTAATTATTGAACTAAAATATAAAAGATGAAATTACATCAATTATTTTGTGCTTAGTCTTTCTGAATATACTTTTGGTATTAAATACACATTAAATGCTTACACTTAAAGATTCTTTAACAGTGAAAACATGCTTATCCTTGGTTAATCAGAATTAATTTCATAAGGTAAAACTTCTTAAAGGTAAGCATGGCATTTAGTGCTTTAGACCAAAATTCTTGCTGGGCTGGCTGCTTGATGATCGCTCTCGTTCTTTAGTAATTTCCATCTCAATTTTAGCTTTGATTTTCTCCCAGTCTATTAGGAGCTGCAGTAGAAGAAAAGAAGAAACATGCTTATATAGTATATGGCATTTTTGTTTAATCCAAAGTAACCAAGAGTAAACAAAAATAGAATGTATGACTTCCAAAACATTGGAGAAAAAGAGGGCAGGAAAGAAAAGTTAAGAGGAAATAAAGTTCCAAAAAAATAAAATAGCATTAAGAATATTAGACCTAAAAGAACAATTATCACAATAAAAAGCAAAGACTCTCACTGAGATACAACAGACCCAAACCTAGCTATTTATAAAAGGCACATCGCAACAGTCCCATGGAGCCTTATGATTCTGCTCAGGTGCCTCAGGGACAGAAAGAGGTGGACTGCTCTTCTTCAAACAATGAAGAAAATGGTCAGGTTCTGGCCATCAGGCCATGTTTCAAATGGATCCGCTCTTCTCTGCTTATATACTGAGGTTTCCACCAGAAGCCTAGTTAGGAAGAAAGATAGGGAAGCACTTGCTTCCCCAGAGCATACTCTGCAAAGTGGCTCCTTTGCAAGAACTCTTAAAATAATATGAAGACATAGTGATAAGACAATGATGAAATGATATTAGAGGCAGTAGTGGGAAAACAAGGCTGAGAGACACAGAAAAAGAATAATTGAAAAGTGATAATATTTTTATGTTTCCAGCCAACCAACTGACCCCCCACAACCCAGCCCTGCCCCTTCCCTAAATCATTAGACTTGCATTAGGAACAGACTCTGCCCTGAGTTCTAGAAATAATTTCTTTAGGAAAAAGCATTCTACTGTTTTAAAAAGGTCTAGAGATCACTAACTTAGGAATGTGTGTCCTCTCAGGCAAGACATGGGAAAAAGATGGGTCCTAGGTTAAACTAACTCTGATTTACTACGAAATAAACCCAAACTTCTGAGACGGAGCCAAAAGTGAATTAGGTTTTTGCCTCCATGTAGGCGAGCTGAGCAGAATAAGCAGCACTAAAGCAGGCTGAGGCACTGCCTGCTGCTTGAGCGGATTTATCTTAAGTAACTGAGGCTAATTTAACCTTAACAGGACTTCATGCCTCTTTTAGTCTGTGCTGGAAGTAGGTGGAATTAAGTATTCGGTTCTTTTTTTATTCCAATATCCCTTCTCTAAATTTCTGTGAAGTAATTTGTGGATATTTTTGGCCACCTTTTTTAAAGATAACTTTTCCATATACTTGTCTATAATACATAAAATAGATAAATTAAAAGAATCCCTCTTACTCATAGAAGATGAATGTCTGTGCTAAGATGCAAGTGACAGCTCGTCGGAAGGCAGAGCAAACGTTAAGATTATTTTAAAGTCTCATTTTTCAATCAGGCCAGAACTTGATATTTTTTTAATGGCAAAACACTCATCTAAGAAAACATTTGCAAGGACAAAGACAAAGCTTGATGAATGCCTTGGCCTTCTTCCAGCCTTAAATTGGCTTACATATGTTTCTTGAATCTATCACAATAAAACCATATATTGATGATACAAACTGTTGCTTTGCCGCACCAGAAGAGCATCAAGTAGATTGATGACATCTGTATTAGTTACTTGTTACCACGGGTGTCAGCGGACAGTTATCCTACTGAAAATAAATGCTTCACTTGTACTCTGGCATTTGTCCAGTTTTAGAACAATGTTCCGCTCATAATTTAGTCTTTGGAATAGGGTATTTTCAATCATGGGTTTTAGGTAAGGATGTACTCATGACAGCTGTCAAGTGACTTCTAGGCTAAAACACAGCCTTTTCCACTCGAGGCAGTGTTAATACTGTTTGGCACTTCTTATTCTAGTTCCTAGTCAGTCAGTTCTTATTCACAGAGAAGGAATTTCAAAATCATAACAAATGGTTCTCCATCTTCTATCCCATCTCTCTTACACTCAACTGAAAATCAGCTTCCTAATTTATGAAGAATACATTGGCCATGAGGCATGAATTCACTTAATTTCCTTCTCCTTTCACAAGTCAGTACATCTATATCCACCCTTATCTCTCTCCCGTCTGTCTCAGGCCAACTTGATCTCCTCGTCGACTCCTCTAGGACAGCTGCCCTCAATTATTGCCTACCTATTCCAACTTCCTTCTCCTCGATGGCTTCTACTCCTCACCCCTCCCCCCATCCTCTCTCCGTATCAGCTACCACCCTCATTCTTCTTTTCATCCCCCACTCTCCTCCTCCTCCCAGACCACTGTAACATGACTGTTTCCACGACGCTTCAGAAACTTTTCACTACCACCACCACCAAGTGTTTTAATTCCTGCTCCTACATTCCTTCTCTGTATGACTCAGTTACTCCTTCCACAAGTATTCCGCGCTCACCGTTTGCCGAGGATTGTTCTCAGCACAGGGATTCGGCAGTGAACAAAAAAATAAAAATCACTGTCTTCACAGAGAGATAAACAAAGATAAATAATAGTGGTAAAAGTATGGGAAACAGGGGAGGGAGACAATGCCAGGGATAGTGGTGTATTTCAAACAGAGTGAAGATCAGAGAAGGCCTCCCTGAGAAGCTGCTGTGAAGGCCTGAAGGAGATGAGTGAGGGACTCCATGTTGACAGAGGGAAGAAAAAGGCCCTGATGGAGGAGTACTCCCTGGGCCCTGCCGACCACTGCTCTTTGAAAAATCTCTCTCCTTATAGCATTGCTCTCTTCTGGTTTCTGCTCTCTTTCTAAATGTCCTCAGTCTTTTTTTCCCCCTTTTTCTCCTATATTCTTCCCCTAGGTAATTCTTCTTAACTGTTAGTCTTAGAGTTCCAACCAGCTTTTTCATACTTTCCCTAGATTTCATCAACTATACCTGGATGATCATGACCATAAATTTATTTATCTAGCCCCAATTCTTCCTTCATCAATACCCTTCTATATTCACTTTGATATTTCCAACTGCCCACCAGATATCTCCACCTAGATAGGGTCCACCCCACAGAGACTTCAAACTCAGGTATTCAAACTCTAAAGGTCCAAAACTTGTATATTCTCACGTTCCTCTACCAGTCACCCACACTAGAAAAGCTGAAGTTGTTCTCAAGTGCGTGGCCTTACCTCACCATGTCTCTTCCCACCGCCAACCACAATGTTTTACTAATTTTACTGCTGATTTTTTCTTACATTAAATCTACCCTTTCCATCTCCTGGTGAGACTATTATAGGAGCCTCCTAGTCACCACCCTCACCTCCGATCTATCAGAAGTTATCTTTCAAGTCATTCCCTTGACTACAAACCCCCAAGTCTCCTCACTGCCTCTATTACAAAGCCTAGTAAGACTCTTCAATGTCTGGTCCCACCAATATTCCAGCCACCCAGGAACCAGGACCCAGGACCCAGAGCAGTCCCTTTGTACACCTTCACCATTCTTTCAAGATCCCACACATCTGCTCTTATTATTATTTCCTTTAACTGACTGACAAAATCCTACTCAAGATAATTTCGTGGAATAACTAAATAAAACTAAATAAAAACTAAAAATACTAAGAATACAACTTCCAAAGAGGGAAAAAAAGAGATAATTTTGTGGAAAATTCTAAGTCTCCGTTCCTATTCAGGAACTGGGATTTTAAAAGGGAAAATCGATCATGTTACTTCCATTCAATAGCTTTATGATAATCTTAGGATAAATCCAATACACCTAACTTGCCCTATGAAACCCTCAAGTCCATCTCCCTTTTGCTCATTACTCCTTCCCACCTCAGAGCCTTCCCTCTGCTTAGAACATGTCCATCCCCATGCCCCACCCCACCCTCAGTTAGCTTCTACTCTTCATCCTTAGAACTCAGCTCAAACATCATTTGCTTTGCTTAGAAAAATCTCTGCTGATGCCCCCTACCCTAGGTCAGGTTCCCCATTCATAAAGTCGTATGGCACTATGTATACTACCTTCAGGGCAATAATCATAACTGAAACGAACAATTAACTGGATAATTAACTGTCACCTCCATTTGAATATGTTTCATGAGGGTCAATGTCTGCCATGTTTATTATTATAGCCCAAGCACCAAGGAGAATAATTGTCTGCAGGAGGCACTCAATAAATACTGAATGAATAAAAGGTAACTAACTACCCAGCAAATGAGCTACCACTTAACAATCTCATTGGTTTTCACTCTTTTTTTTCCTTTCTTATAGCGCAATGCTTTAAACATTTCCTGGCTCTTCAACGTTCTTCTTGCACGGAGTACGTATTCAATATATTGAATGTATTCCTCAAGTGGATTTTATTTGCCAGACTCATCCGTTACTTTACAAATACTTACTGAACACCATTGTAGACCAAGTACAACGACTCTAACAGTGTTCTTAGGAGACAGGACACTGTTAATGAATCTTGATTTCCATATTTTAAACTAGAAATGCCCAAGTAACATTTCAGGGCTCATAAATATGAGTGTATGTCAAACTTCTCACTTCTTATAAACCTCTGTGTTATGCATTGTGAGCCCATTTGAATTCACCAGATAGCTAGAAAAGATTTCTCGATGTTTTTTTAAAATGAACTTTTTCTAGTCAATTCTTAATTCTGAAACAGAGTTTATACAAATCACAATTTTGGCTAAGATAATTTTTAAGTCAAAGATAATTTTCAGCTTAAAATACTGCTTTGTGATTTCTAGTTAACTTCCAAATTACATTTATGAAGAAGAAAAGTAAGAAAGTAGAACAAAGTGCCATAGGGAGTCACAGCAACTATATCTTTTCAGGATGAAAAGAAAACAAAATATCAGAAAAGGCCTTATTGTTCTGTATCCCACTTGGAACATTTCTGCTACTCTTGTGATATTTTAGTAATAATTGAATACATATAAAATGCAAAAGAAGACAAGAATGTTATATTTCTACTCTCTGAAATATAATTTTCGTGAAGATAAAAAATATACTTTCTATGTCCTTCACCTAATATGAAGATAGTGAAAAAATTATTGATGACAGTGATGATGAAGAGGAAGCAGAGTAGTATTAATCTGCTTAAAATTATATAATAATGCTGTATACCAGAAATTGACACATTGTAATTGACTATACTGCAATAATTTAAAAAAAACCCTAGGGGAAGAAAAAGAAAAAAATTTATATAATAAAGTACATTTAAGATGGTTGCTCATTTGTAACATATTGTCATATTTTCAAAACTGAGACAAAAAAGATTAGGTGACTGGTGATTCTCTGGGCTGCTTAGCACTGCAGTGGTGGTGGCTCTGTCCTATTCTATGGATTAAGAGTGTAGCCCTCAGAGCTCCAAGGGACCCTGAGTTTGTGCTAGTAGTAGACCAAGCCCTCATAGCCCAAACTCCTAAAGGATTCATTTCAGTAGTAAACAGTTCTGAATCAAACAAAAAACAAATTGTGGATCTTCTATAAAATTCTTCTTTTTCTACCAAGAAACCCACAACTTGTGTCTATCCTGGAACCAGATGATGAAGTTGCACCACAGAACTAAGAATGGCCAAAGGCTTCATTACCCTGAAAACTGTTCTGAAGTCCAAAAATGTCAATTGTGATGCTCAATATTCTAAATATGGCCAAGAGATAATGTTGCCTTTAGTAGGTGCCTTCTCTCTACATCTTTTTTCATCTTCCCAAGGTTCCTCTGATATATTCTGCCTCCTAGGATGAATCAGAACATTCCATTTTATTTTGTCCCCAAGGAGAAGCACTCCCACATAGTCTATAAACTCCATGAAGACAGAAGCCGTATCTGATTCAACACCTAGCATAGTGCCTGGCTCAAAGTGAGTACTCATCAACATTTTTTGAATAAATGAATGAATAAAAGGCTAAGGAAATCAACTAGTCCACAGAGCTGGGAGCAAGGCTGGCTCTGTCTTGGGATTAAAAATCTGTTGCATCTGCATGGCTAAAGGTGAGCTCTCTTTCTGCCATCTGAGTCCAGAAGGATCTGGGCAGGTGGTCATGATCATTTTTGCTCTAGGTGGTGGGGCAAACTCTCTTGTGGCTCTCCTTGTGGGCTGATATGTACTAAAATGGCTTGTTCCTAAATGGATTAATAAAATCTGAAATTCTGGTAGGAACTTGAGAGGCAAAGGGTTAGCCTTCTTTGGTTCTAGGCTGTGAAGTCTACCTAGGCTAGGCACCTCTCCAAGTGCAACTTAGCTCCTCAGAATCTGCAAAGTGACAAAGTATCCATTTTCTGGCCAATGCCCTCTGTGCTTATATATTTCCCCTAGAGCAGAAAGGGCAGCTGATGGGAGACAAAATTGAGGAGTTAGAAGCCTTTATCTTAGCCATTTACATTGTTTACCTAAAAATATCAGTTACTCATAAATCAATGGAACAGGATAGAAAGCCCAGAAATAAATTGACACACTTAAGATCAATTAATCTATGACAGAGGAGGTAAGACTATACATTGGAGAAATGACAGTCTCTTCAATAAGTGGTGCTGAGAAAACTGGACAGCTATATGTAAATGAATGAAATTAGAACATTCCCTAAGACCATATGCAAAAATAAACTCAAAATAGATTAAAGACCTTAATGTAAGACTGAATACTCTTAAAAATCCTAGAGGAAAACATAGAACAATCTTTGACATAGGTTGCAGCAACATTTTTTTTGATCCATCCCCTAAAATAAAGAAAATAAAAGCAAAAACAAGCAAATGGGACCTGCTTCAACTTAAAAGCTTTTGTAGAGCAAAGGAAACCATAAACAAAATGAAAAGACAAGCTATGGAATGTGAGAAAATATTTGCAAAAGATGAGACTGACAAGGGATTAATTTCTAAAATACAGAAACAACACATATAGCTTAATAAAATTAAAAAAAAAAACCCAATCAAAAAATCGGCAGAAGACCTAAACAGACATCTCTCCAATGAAGATGTCTAGATGGCCAGCAGGCACATAAAAAGATGCTCAACATCGCTAATTATTAGAGGAATGCAAATCAAAACTACAATGAGGTATCACCTCACACCAGTCAGAATAGCCATAATTAAAAAGTCTACAAATAATAAATGCTGGAGAGGGTGTGGAGAAAAAGGAACCCTTCATACTGTTGATAGGAATGTAAATTGGTACAGCTACTATCGAGAACAGTAGGAGGTTCCTTAAAAAACTAAAAATAGAGTTACCACATGATCCAGCAATCCCACTTCTGGGCATATATCTGGATAAAACTATAACTCAAAAAGATACATGCAACCCCAATGTTCACAGCAGCACTCTTTACAATAGCCAAGACATGGAAGCAACCTTAATGTCCATCAATAGATGAATGGATAAAAGAGATGTGGTGTGTGTGTGTGTGTGTGTGTGTGTGTGTGAGCGCGCGCGCACACGCGCACATACAATGGAATATTACTCAGCCATAAAAATGAAATAATGCCATTTGCAGCAACATGGATGGACCTAGAGATTATCATATTAAGTGAAGTAAATCAGAGAATGACGAATTTCATATAATATCAAAAAAACTTAAATGTGGAATCCAAAATAAATGATACAAATGAACTCATTTACAAACCAGAAATAGACTCATAGACATAGAAAAACTATGGTGACCTAAGGGGGAAGAGGGAGGAGGAAGAGATAAATTGAGAATTTGGGATTAGCATATATACACTACTGTATATAAAACAGATAAACAAGGATGTACTGTATAGCATAGGAAAATATATTCAATATCTTATAATAACCTACAATGGAAAAGAATCTGAAAAAGAATATATATGGATATGTATAATTGAATCACTTTGCTGTACACCAGAAACTAACACAACATTGTAAACCAACTATACTTCAATTAAAAAAATCAGTACCCAACCTTAACATAAATCGAATATTATAAAAACAGACTTGAGTTAATCAAAACATGGCTATAAAAGTCCAGAAAAATGTTTAATAATTATATAGTCAAAATAAGACTGTAATATCAAAAGGCAAGAAGTAATTTTTAAAGAAATTATGGTAAGAATTATTCTAATTTTGTCTCATTAAGATAAATAACATATACTTATAAAGCATACACACTATTATAAAATACTGCATAATACTTACACCTTCTGCATACTGTAGGTATCGTTTATTAGTTTCCTGTTTGCCAAATGTCTCCAAAAACTTTTGACGGTAAGCAAGAACTGTATCAACATGTGTTTTGTATTTTACAGCCAATTCAAGTGCCCTATAAAGAGAAATAAAATAGGTTATCAGCATTGCTGGGTTAGCCTCTAAGGGCAGTAGAGTTTTGGGGTAAGTCCACATTGTTCCCTCCACTCATCCCTCAATATTCCCTACCTTAACCATCTTGCAAATTCCTATTTATACTTCAGGGCCTGGACCAAATATGACCTCTTTTCCTTGACCAGCTCTCCTTGCAGAAATAAACGACCATTATATCTTATCTGTGCTACATAGCATATTATACATATTATTATTACAGCCCTGCTTACAGTGTATTATAATTATTATGAATCTGTTTTTCCACTAACTTACACATTAACTGAAGCTCGGAGATCTGGGTTTAATTTCTCTTTGGTGAATAAACAGAGTGTATGTATGGTAAACGTTCACTGAAAAATTCTCTGAAGTCATAATAAAATTCAAGAATGAACTTTCCCAGTGTAAGTGGTTCGACTATTTTGACCATGTTTCTAAGCCTGTAATGAATTTATTCTGTTCGATATTCAACTAAATACCAATATCATTACATTATTATTACTACAATAAATTAGAAATATTATAAAAATCAAATTTGAGGATAATAAAAATCTAACAAAATGCCTTTTTTCCATTTGGTTCTTAGAAATTAATAGCCATTTAAATTTTATAATCCAATTAATATCTATCTATGTAACTAAGTTATTTAGGGGGGAGGTAATTAGGTATGTATGTATGTATGTATTTATTTATTTATGGAGGTATTGGGGGTTGAACTTAGGACCTTGGGCATGCTAAGCAAGCACTCTACCACTGCCATACCTTCCCCATTTGTAATTAAGTTATTTTTAAGGTAGTATTTTATTTAAACAGCAAACAAGAACTAAATGAATTACTAAAATCAGTGGTATAACACCAAAGACACAAAATCTATATACTGATAATTTGGAGGGAGATGAAAAGATTATTCCTCAGTTCCAGGCCTATTTTTGCATACAGTTTTGGACAGCATCTCAGCCTGCGACCCTGTGCATAACTCATATTAGTTGAAGCAGGAACAATCTGGTGGAGTATAGCTCTCCTACACTGTTCACTGTCATCTTGTCCTAAAGTATGGGAAATAGTCATTATAACAGTCAAAGTACATTATTTCTCAAGTCCTCTTGCTTTCGAATATGACATATGACTTCTGAATAAGCCAGTCATGATTTATCAGAGCCAACTATTATAAACCTGTTGTATTGGACAAAACTGACTACTGACAAGAATTTTTGCAATGTGTGACTCTTTAGTAGGAAAATCTGTTTCATTCCTAGCATATTTTGGTTTGATGTAAACTAGTGACTTCAAAAAGTATTTTAGATATTCTGCATGTATTAATTGACAATTGATAGACAATTTAGAGAGATCTTACAGACTTATTAAGAAATTACGAATGTCAGCCGTGTATAATACAAATGATAATGCCAAAGTTCAGTACAACTTCTTACAAAAATATATTGGTATAAACAACAGTGCTAAATCCAAGGGTCAATATTTGCTACCCATCACAAACTCCTCACAAAGTTCCCTCATTCCTCTGTGATTTTAAGTCTTTCAGAGAAAAAGAAGATACACAGAAAAAGATGTAGGGGGACTAGAAGATAGAGGAACAAAAGTTGAAAACAAGGGAAGGTAAAACATTTCATAGAGGCTCAAAAGATAAGAAATGGAAGTAAGGATGCCTTCATTCTTCTAGCCCTCTCCCATAGCCTGCCCCTGTGTATCCCTAAGGCTCTGATTCCTGTGGTGCATGTGTGAGTGGAGACTCTGATGAACCACCTCTTTGGCACCTTAGAAGTTCCATTTCCCATTCTTTCTTTGTGACTGTACATGATGGAGGAAGGAGCTCTTGATTATACAAAACTAGAAATGTTCTAAGTAGAGAATACATTAGCATCCATTCTGGGTTGGGGTTTTCAAAAATTCCAAAGAGATACCTTATTATGGGACATCAATACATTTTAATTACATAGAAAGGCTAGAATATGATGTCTAATCCTGCATTTAGATATTAGATAATAAGTATTATCTATTATTAGTAGTATAAAATATATATTAATTATCTGACTGAAGAGCAATGGAAAGGAAAGGAAAACACTCAAATGATATGTACTATTTTAAATGTTCTCTAAAAGCACACACTGGGCAAAAAAAGTTTCTCTACCACATTTAGGAGGGAATTCACTCCAAATTATATAAGAGTTGTGGGGACAGTATGTCTCTAGCTTTAAAATGGTTATTTGGCAAGCAAACAAATGTAACATTAGATTATGGGGCTGGAAAAAATCCATGTATCCTATCTGATTTTAAATAGAAGGAAGTTATATAAAAAGATGTTATAACTTCAAAGTACAATTTTTTGCATAACTTGAATGAAACAAAATCACTTTATATAACTGGTATAAGTAGAGAAACTATTTTTATTAATATTTACATAAAGGATCAATATGCATGCTTGGAGTTTCTCATTTCTTAACTTTAATTTTTGAAAAAAGACTACCACCAAATGTCCAATGTGACTGTCAAGCAGATAACTTGTGTATCTACAGCTCTTCAACAGCTGCATCTTATTAGGTTGCAGGCAATTTTCAAATTCAAATATAAATGAGAGAAGCACAAACCAGCAAGACTATGCTTCTCAAACAGAATAACACATATTAACAAAGTAAAATCTGTTCCCTTCTAAAGGATTCAAACAAATGGGGAATACAGAAATTCAGGGATCATAAAGCAATCTAACACATTAGTCATCTGATATTTAAATTCTATCCTTCTAGAGTTCTGGAAGGATAGAATCAGAATATCACCATAATTGTGGTAGCTCACAGTGAAAAACATGTGACAATGAATATATGTATGTTCATGTATAACTGAAAAATTGTGTTCTACACTGGAATTTGACACCACATTGTAAAATGACTATAACTCAGTAAAAAAATGTTAAAAAAAAAGAATATCACCATAATTGATTAAAGGATCTGGGCAATGACTATCAATGGCTGCTAACATCACAAAAGATAGACAATTAGACAACCAGTTATTATGCAAATATACATAACACCAATTCTGACAGATCCTTAACAAAAAGAAAAAAAAATTAAACCTAAATCTAATCAAGTTTCTACCTTCAACACCAATTCACAGCTAATTCAGGGGGGAGAGAGACATGTTAAATGACACCACAAAGATGAAATCAACCAAGTCCAGACTATGAGAAGTTTTACAGGCCCAGTTCCGGCAATGGCAAAATTGCAAGAAACATAAAAAAGAACTAGGAGAACCTACAGAGTAAAGGAAACTTAACAATGTATCAACCAATCACAATGTATGGATCTTTTTCGGATCCTGACTCAAACAAATAAAAAAAAGCATTTATGAGACAATTGGAGAACTAAGAACCTTGAATACAATTACTTGTTAACTTTTTAAAGTGTGATCATGATATTGTAGCTGGATTTTTAAAAAATTTGAGATACATAGTGAGATACATAGATAAAATGATATCAGTGGCATCTGTTTTCAAAAAATCATGGGGAGTAGAGATTATTCACAAATTGATAACTTTTAAAGCTGAGTGATGGGGATACTGTTCTATTTTTGTATATGTTTGAAATTTTCTATAAATGAATACTTTCAAAATTCCATCTTTTTTGATCCCTCCTGATCTCTTTTGCTGAATCCTCCTCTTCAACCAGACCATAACATGTTGACTATCAAGAGAAATCTGCCTGCTGCCCTCTTTTCTTTTTCATTCTTTAAATTCCTGTAGGTAATCTTAGCCATACTCATGGCCTCAATTACTCCAAAGGCTGATAATTTCCTCAGTAGCTTTCCCTCAATGTCTAGGACCTCTTCTGAAATTCACACCTATATATCCCACTCCCTGCAGGACCTCATGAACTGGATAGATAAAGGTAATTAAAACTCAACAAATCCAAATTGTCAGACAGCTTAATCACCACCCCCTCTTCTCCCCACATAAAAAAATTGACCATTTAGTACAGATCTACACAGATCTGTGTAGTGGTCTACACAGTTAATATAACCAAGCAGGACCCTATTGTCATTGGTGACCACCTGATATCTGTAATGGTGTTTGTAACTGCTTAACTGTATAATGGTTTAAAGGGTTTTTTTCAGGCTCTTGCTGACCAGGGTTAGGCTGGAGATGAGGAGGCTTGGGTGGTCCACCCAACCCCCTTGTGGTGCTGTGTGCAGAGATCATGCTCAGTGCCCTGCTCTTGCCCCCCATGCCTTCCTCTTGCCCCTCCCCATGCCTTCCTCTTGCCCCTTCCCATGCCTTCCTCTTGACCTCAGTGCCCTCCTCTTGACCCTGACACCTCAGAAATAGCAATTGGGTGTTTTGTGCATCTTGTTGTTCATAACTCGCCCTAACTGCACATTTGTACTTATTTTTAGCCCTTTATGGTTTCCTTGTATCCTGTTGTTCAAAGTGCAGCTCTCAGCCTATAGCAAAAGGTTCCAGGCCTCAGCCTGCCTAAAATGCTAGAATTATTTATCAACCTGACTATAAACTGCACAAGTTTTTCTCTAGACCACCTTTCCACAAACTCTCTTTCTAAGCACCCTTTGTTCTAGGCACAAGGATATTAGAAAAGTCCCAAAGCCGGAAGTGAGCTTCATACCCAGCAGAGGGAAGGGGACCACTGCATCTGCAAAAATAAGAACAACTTTGCAACAATCTGTTACCCTGTATGCCATCTCTATGGAACCTAGCTCCACCCCTTGAACTTCTGTACTTTTACTATGAAACCCCCCTGCCTTCTCTCCCCAGCAGGCTCACAGTCTTAGAAGCATTAGCCCACTATGACCTCCTTTGCCTGGCAAAGAAATAAAGCTGTCTTTTTCTACTTCATCTAAAACTCTGTCCTTGAGTCTTAATTCAGTAAATGGAGAACGGAGGCTGTGTTTTGGCAACAATACCAAATGTGGGCTTACCCTGCTGCTAAAAGACACAGACAAATTCAAGCTCTGCCAGACTTTCCTGGAATATACACGACACACAAAATTAAAAAACAGGAAAAAAAAACAAACAAAAAAACAAAACCCCAAAACACTATTTGATAATACAAACCAGTTCTGGAAGTCTTACTTTATGAGAACGATTACTTACTCACTCCCAGGAGAAAAAGTAAATACATGTGGAGAAAAAAATCAGATCTTTTTAAAAGACCACCATCTACACAAATAGGCATGCAAGAAGTCTATTAATTAATTAATCAACCAATCCCATAATTATATCATTCATTCTATGTTTGAATATGTTTGCAGATAGGGATTATTCTACTCTCTAAGCAGGCCATTCTTTGAATTATGTTGTTATAAATTGATTCTTACATTGGGTCCAAATATCCATCCCTCTTACCTTTAATTTTTATATTAGCCATATCATTTAGAATCAAAATTGTCATCACAGAACATTGTTGGTTTTGTTCATTGCTGTCTCCTCAATGCCTAAAACCTGACACACTACAGACACTCAATAAATAAAGAATGAACAATATCTACCACTTATTGAAGGTTTATTATGTGGCAGGCAGTATGCTAAGAGATTCTCACACACTCTTTTACTTAATCCTGACAACAAACAAGTGGTTTTTGTTATTATCACCATTTTAAACATAAGGAAACTAAGGCTTACAGAGCCTCAGTAACCTATCCAAAATCACAGAGTTAGTAAGTGCAGAACTAGAAATCAAACCTACGTCTGATTCCAAGGACCCTAATCCTAACCACTACATTTGTCCTTGTCCCATTCAGCAGCCCTTTTGAACAAGTCATTAAAAATGACTAGACATTTCACTAAAAGACTGTAATTGTTGTTGTTTTAAGGAAATCTCCATGTAATATCTAAATAAGTATGGCAGACACTCAATAAATATTTGCTGAATGAATGAATATGCAATAGGAACAAATATTTCAACTGGTTTCAGAAATATCTGTCAAATTTATAAATGAAGACAATACATAAAAGTTTCTTAAGAGTTTTTTAGCAATTATAATCACATCTGCTGATGATTTTAAGTCATTTCTTATCCAGTCCTTGATATTTATGCTTAAAGTGATGGGAAATTATGGGTTTCATTTAAATGAGTCAGGGATCAAGAATAATATGATCAGCTTTCCGTTGTGAAAAGATCATTAAGACTACCGTGTGAAGAATGGATAGGCAAAGGACAAAGTAGATGCAGAGAGATCAGTGATGATGTTATACCAAGAAAAACGTGGATCAGCTTAGACAAGGGGGCTGGGAGTGAAGAAGCAGACAAGTGTCAGAGGTATCTGGGAGAGAATATGGTTAGTTATTGGGGTTGTGGGGAAGGAAGGTAAGGAAAATGTCAAAAGTAACTCCTAAATTTCCAGCTTGGGGCAGACTGAAAAGATAAGATAGATTATCTTTGGAAGAGAACCAAGTTTATGAGAAAATAAATGTAAATTTGAACTCAAAACAAATAAGACATCCAATGAAAATGTTGAGTAGGCAGGTGGATAACTGGGTTCTGGAAGCAAATACAGGCAGGACAGAGCGGGAAGAGAGATGCATATCTGGGAGTCTTAAGTGTGTAAATAGTAATCTGAACCCTTGAACAATGCTCCTCGACCTTTATCAACTTATCAAGCAGGTGTATAAGTCTACCAGCATTTGACCAACCCATTGAATCATAGTCTGGATGAAAAGCAAGAAGCACAAGAAAAGGAGATGCCAGGTAGATAGGAGGAACAGAGGAGCACCCAGTGTTTGTTCTTTTTCCCCATTACATCCTCTTTGCTTCTTTTCTTTTCCCTCTCCCTGAGAGCTAATATCTTAAGGCAAGGTCATCTGATGAAAATTGGAGAGAAGGGAAGAAGAGCACAGAGAGCAGGATGTAAAGATAGTAAGGAGGATTTGAAGTTAACAGCAGAGAATAAGTATGGTCACATGACATCAGTCTCAAAGGAACAGGGTTTTTACAAGAGAAGTAAAGATGTGGGGGGCAAAAAGGACACCAACTGCATTCACATCCAGACATAAGGAATGTAGCGTTGGAGAGAATAAACTGACTCCATTTGAGAGGACTGGTAGGGAAGGAATGTCCTCTGGAAAGAGGTGATTTTCACTTAGGTCAAGGAGATACAGGAAATGTTCAGAGGGCTGTGTCACAGGCTATCAGTAGAAGCCATCAGAGGCAAATTGCTTCATTGTCCTGCTTGGACACTTACGCACTATGTATCTACATCCAATGTTTGCAGAGGAAGTACACTGCAAAATGATTAAAAGTATTGCATGAAGATTAAGAACATGAATATTAAGTACCTACTATGTATAGATAATATAAGATGTCCTTTGAGAAGTGTACAGTCTGAAAGGGGGAAAATGATATATTTACGAACATAAATAATGAAAGAGATAAACAGCAATCCAATAAAACAGTGTAAGTAGTGGTACCAGCAGTACATATTTAATTGTTTGGTGATACTAAGAAATACAGGTCCCCTGATATTGGAAGGCTCAGGTTCAAATCTTTTATCTGCTGCTTATTTATGAGTAACCCTCAACCTCCTCATTTGTAAAATGTTGTAATGACCAAATAGATGATACATGAAAATTGTTTAATCCAATTTCTGACATGTCATAAGCACTCAATAAACAGTAGCGTCACTATTATTAATGACAATAAAATGGAATTCCTAAGTTGGTTGTAAGCTCTTTAAAATAAAATTTGTTTAAGTGTTTGTTATATTGTACGGTGTTCAGAGTGCTATATAAATAGTAATGTCTAACATTTATCAACGTATTTTCTCAAAAATATTGGTTGAAAATATGCTGTAAGCACTATTCTTCTCTATTTCTTATGGAACTCATAGCTCTGTAATGATATATACAGTTTTCTGTTAGTTATTTAATATAGAGTTTAAAAAATATTATTCATACTGTCTCTTTCCAAACTAGTTTAAAATTTATGAATTATGAATAAACTGAAGACAAGGATAATGGCCTATTCATGTTCGTAGAACTAAAAACATCTTTCATGATTCTTCGCAGAGGTAAACAATGACAATGAATTTGTGTAAATAAAAGATAGAAACAGAGTGGCTTAATTGTATGAAGAGCATAGCTTATTACTGTATAAATTAGATTTATCTTTAGAGAATTATGATACAAATGTTTACAAATCAGAAATAGACTCACAGACATAGAAAACAAACCATCGTTACCAAGAGGGGGATACATTAGGATTTTGGGATTAACAGATACACACTACTACATATAAAATAGATAAACAACAAGGACCTACTGTAAGTACAGGAAACTATATTCAATATCTTGTAATAACCTATGATGGAAAAGAATCTGAAAAAGAATATATATATAACTGAATCACTTTGCTGTACACCTGAAACTAATTCAATTTTGTAAGTCAAATATACTTCAATACAAAATTAATTAATTTAAATAAAGGGAGAACATAGTATGTCCATGACAAAAGTAACTATATGCCATTTTTGTTACTTCTGTTCAAGGGGAAGGATATCTATAAAAATTCTAATCTAAGGGAATTACTAGTAAGGGGCCTATAATTGAAATATTTATGGGTTAATTTTGAGTCCAGAGAGAGACAAAGATGATGAAAGACATTTTGAACCTGGAAAAATCAACATGCCAACTTTATAACATATAACTTCAGATGTATATAAGCCCTACAGCCTTGTTCACTGAGAGATACATACCTGCAAGAATGAGCAAAGAAACCTAATATGTCATACAGAAGACCAGTCTGCCACTCAGTCTCAGAAAGCTATCTGTCCCAAGGCCTAACCTAGCTGGGAAGGTTACTGACCACTGCTTGTTACAATTCTTTTCTTATTTCTTTCTTAGCTTCACAAATCTCTCTTGGCTCCTCTCTCCACCTGTATGTCTGCTTTATCCCAATCTTTCAGTGGATTTCTCTTTTTTCATCCATCCCATAAATGCAGGTGATGTCTTACCACTCCACAATTTCCCTGGCAATTGTACCCATTCTCTAGTTCAACCACCATCCATCTGCTGATGACTCCTAAATCTACATGTCTAGTTCAAATCTTTCTTGAGCTTCAGGTTCAATAATCAGCTATTATCACATATCTCTTCATGTATCTATCACATATCACAAATATTTCAAATCCAACATCCCTTCCAAATCTGCTAATATTCGTACTACCATCTATCCAGTTACTGAAATCAGAAATTTTGGAGACATCCTAGACTCTCTTTTCTTCTTCAGACACAACTTCTAATCAATCACAATTCAGAAAAGGCAAAAATCTTTAACGACAAACTACTCACAAATATAAATATAAATTTGAATAAATTCTTCTATGATGTTAGGAAACTATTAAGTACAGTGGAAAATGTAATTTACTAAGTGGTATATAGAAGAATACATTAAGACCAATCGGGTTTTGGAATTGATGAAAAACATTTATTACCTTTCCCAATTGTAGAGATTAATATTGATCTGAATTGCTTGATAAACAAGGCCAGCCTGCAGAAGTACCATTTCAGCCTCCTGTATGTTCCCACTAAACATTAATATGTGGGCCATTTTTGATTCTTTAGATGGAAGATCTTTTATAGAATTGATGTATTGAACCTTATCAATCTAAAAAAAAGAAAAATATATCAGAAGGGGATAGTGATAGCAATGTAATAAATTATGATAAGAAAAACACACAAACATATACACATAAGTAAACATTATTTACTTCACCAATTGCTGCGTAGGCTATTTCTGCAGTAGTCATATCTCGATTAGCAACTGCCATGGCAGCTAGGCAAGCCCACATAGTTTGCTCCTAAGGTGAAATATGAGAACAATTATTTTAACTACATGGCTGAACTGCCTTAAAATAAACAGTGAGTTTAAGTTATATTTTAATGAAAAAATTAAAAATTACTCAGTATGGCACTGAAAAAACCAATAATTTAATAAATTAATGACGCAGAAATTTAATTGTAGCTACTTTGTTAAAATATATTAATAACACATAGAGATCTGTTTTGAATAAAAATTTTTGAAACTGTTCGTTTCTAATTATCAAAGGTTTATTTTTGAACTTACGGCGTACTTTTATGATAGCTCAAGGTTACAAGCCCTCCGGTCTTTTTGATGAGATGTCAAAAAATGCAACTTACAGAGAACCAGAGAAATAGTGAAGTTCTTGACAATGCTGACAGAGCAGTAAGGAAAACCATCTAAAAGTCCTTGCACAAAAATGTATCCGAAGGGATGCTAACGAATATAAAAAATTTAAAAGTTCTTTGATCAAATATACTTGGAAAACACTGGATTCAAGCAAGTTGGGAAATGCTGATCTAAAGTAAAGGTTCTTAACCTTAGCTGTACAAATCATCAGAGGAGCTTAAAAAATATGTCCAGGCCTCACCCCAGATCTAATAAATTAGAATCTATGTTGGGGTTAAGAACTTGGAAATCTGACTTTAGGAAAAAAAACTACACACTTAAATTATAGCTTCTTCAGAGAATGAATCACACAGCAACATCTATCTTGCTGTATCACTCATGTCTTCACCTATTAAAAAAAAGATGTGATCCCATTTACAATTTTTCTACACCTTAGCTCATATTATTTCTCATTTTGCACAAAGACGTTGTATACACAATATATACACAAATATGGGTCTGAAATGTAAAGTACCTTAACAAAGCGACAGAGTCTTACGGCGTCTTCCCATTTCGAACTGCTTACATACTCGTGGAGAATAGCAGGATATGGTGATATGCTGATGTGAATCAGTGAGCCGTCAGCTCTTCTTATAGTTACCTGATTTCTGACAAAACTCACAATATGGGGATTTTTACTGAATTCACTGTTGAAAAAAGGCAAAGTATAATTTATATTCTGAGCAAAATTTTTCATATATATTAAATTTGGGGAGCCGACCCCTCCCCAGACATACCTCCAAAATATACCCCCAAAAAGTTAATTCCAGTGAGAATGTATATATTCAAAAAACATTTGACTCTAACTTGCTCTATACATTTAGAGCAAAATATAAAATATTTTAACGTGGCAAAAATTATTACATATTTGAGAACATGGTCTAAAAGTATTTGAAATTATCTTTTTTTCCCTAAGTCTTAAGGTAAATCACACAAATAATTAATTTACCTTCAGCTTTCAAAAGTGTAAACATCAAAAATTAAGCTGATTCCAAGATTATTTTCTCATAATAACAAGAGGTGAACTTTAAGATACTAACTTCTCCTCTTTAGCTTAAATTTTTTTTACATGATGCCTATCTAGTTTTGCTAATATTATAGGCTTGAATATTAAAAAATGAACTCAAAATAGATTTTAAACTTAAGCTAAGATTTGGAATTGAGAAATCTTGGTATTCCTAGGTTGTCAAGAGTGAGAGATCTCCTTGCTATTTCTTAGAGAATTTAGGACTATAAATGCATTTGATTTTCTGAAACATATAACATAAAAAAAACTTTTCAGTAACCTTATATATACTTTTTTTATATTTAATATTAACCTAAAAATTCAATTCTAGAGAGATACATATTCCTGAAAGTCTCAAGGTAAATGATAATCTGGGACACAGTAAATATTGTCACCAAGTTGTGTATCACAGAAGAATCTTGAGTGCCTATATAAAAATCACTAAACCACATTGAAAAAAAACTACCTGAGTTACCATTAAACAACAGTAAGATTGAAAATTATATTCACATAAGGAAAATCATATTCATATAAGGAATAAACAAATAAATTTAATAATATTATATGACACTTTCAACTTGATTCCATCACTTAAATCTCATCAAACTAGCTCTTTAGCTGAACATTTTATTTAGCTGACAAAGTAAAGTGAAAGATACACTGCAGGACTGAAATTAGAGGCAAAAACACGACACCATTAATTTTATTTACCATAATAAACAACCCTATGCAGTAAAATGTTACCTTGCATCTCTTTCATGTAATGTTTTAGGCAAAATGTCTCTGTCCACATAAACCGTATTGGGGTAATACCACACTGTAAATCGAGTATCTTGAAGTCCACAAAGGATATTGCATGTATCATTCCATGCCAAAGTATGCACCATTGTTCCTTATTTTAAAAAGAATATTAATGTACTATTAGTTCCACTAAATAAATATTAAAAATATAGCTTTAAAATCAGGTGATATACAAGACCCCAACTAACTGCTGGTAGGCATGACTATTTTCTGATTATATAGTGGTGAAAACGTGTAAAAATTCACATAAAAATATTTGAATATTTTACCCAGAGCTATTATATTTTTAATTCACAAGTCTTTCTTTCACTGCCAAGTTAGCTTTAGCAGCTACAGACTTGCTATTGCAATGGCAGTTAAGTAGGTAAGAAATGTTAAGAGACCAAAACATTATTCATAGATTCATTCAAGCAAGTAAGCTATTTAGTATAATATATGACAGAGTAAAGAAAATTGAAAGTAATTAAAATTTTAAATGTATTACAATTATTTTACCAAGTTTGACAATTTGTTCTTCCTTCCCAAATCGTTTCACTGAAGTAATATAGAGATCTCTATTTTTATCAATGAAAGCAATTTTTCTATCATTGGTAAGTCCCTTTTGATCCAGAGCAATTTCCAAAATTTCATTCTAAAATTTAAAAAAATGAAAATATTGGATTAGTTTTAGTGCTTGACATTAGATCATTTTAATTGTTTAATTACAAGAACATTTATTTATTTAAAGGTCAATTACAAGGGACAGGGTATAGCTCAGTGGTAGAGTGCATGCTTAACATGTATGAGGTCCTCGATTCAATCCCCAGTGCCTCCATTAACAAATAAATAAATAAACCTAATTATGCCCCACCGAAAATTCTTTAGAAAGATCAGTTATATATCACTCATCTACTTATAATGATAAAATATTCCTGTTTTAAATTTAAAGTTATTACTCATATACTAATGATCCAAAAGCTAAAGTGTAGTTTTTTTTTATTTGCAAGGGAAAGATGCCCACTAAAACACTATAAAATAATATATATTTTGAAACTCTGTAAGCTGAGACATACTTTCAGTTGTCCTCCTGTCCTATCTTTGGAAGACAGAGTGAAAGGGTGAGGCAAGTCTGGGTCACATGAGAAGTCTACTTTGATTAATAAATTCCTCACACCAAAATTTACTCTAAGTGGATTGACTCTATTTTAAAGATTCGTAAGAGTAGATTTGTGAAAACATCTTGTTTTTAGAGCTTTAAATTTTATAGATTCTTTCACATTCACTTCCTATGAAATAGGAAAGAATCTTGAGATGTAGGTATTATACTTGGTTTCTGGATGAGAAGATGGAGATCCATAGCCAGTAAGCGATTTTGCTCAGAAAAAGCTGGTAATAAGCATATCTAGAATTTAAAACCCAGACTTCTGACTGCAAGATTAGTGCTCTGTCCACAACAACAAAGTATTTCTGGCATACTGTACTAATCTATTCTACTGTTATACTACCTAGTGAAACCCATTTCCTTATAACTTGGAAATGGTTCAGTATGGATTTATTTCAATTCAGACCAAGAGGAATTTATTTACTGCTTACTGTGTCTAAAGACTTGCTAGGATCTGTGAATTCAGAATTGTGACACATCACCGAGTTATTGCATCTATTACATCACCTTTAAAAACAGAACAAAACAGACATATTCCCTTATCCAAGTTGATGGATCAAGATAAGCCATATACTAGTTCATAATACCTTTTTACAAAAATACTTCTCTTCCTTGGAATACTGTAATTTGTATTTTAAGAAAAAATAATTTTGTTCTATGTACATCAAGATATGGGTGAAATAAAACCCTAGGCATTTTCAAAATGTAAACCTTTCAGAGAAACTGCTCTTTACAACAAAGAATTGCTTATCATCACCATCAAAAGTACCTAGTTTATATTTTTAAAAACTGTTAAAAAGATATAATCCTCCTCTCTAAGAAATACAAAATCAAAGATAGACAGTAATGATAATGTCTTTTATGTACAGATAGTAGGGAGAAGTTTCCTCCTTCTATTCGCTCCTGATTCAGCAGGGCTCCCGGATCTCCCTTGGTCCCATCCTACTATGTTCAGTTTGTCCTGTTCCTCCTGGGTCACTACTCACTGCAACAGGACATAAGCAGCTTCATGTTCATTTGAACTTTCTCCCTTGCCCTACACTAACATTCATTTAATAAAAGACAAACTTGAGTTCTAGTTTTGGCTCTGTTATTCATTTGGGAAGATCTCAGATTTTAGTATCTTCATATAGAAAATAAAATAGATTGAAGGATACTTTTCTATTATGCTATAAAATGCCAAGTTTTAAAATTCTTTGTATTATATACAAGGCAAAGAGGTAAAAATTTCCCGTGTAATCGAGTAAAGTGTGAGATGAGGAAGTCACCTCCATTCTTACAATACTGAAATTGTAAATTTCTTACACTTAGGAAAGGTGATCTGGAAACAGAATTATCACATAAAATAAATATTTATTAAATCTTCTTAAATGACTCTCATTTCAATCCTATTACTGCACCTTGAAAAGCTGAGAAATTCACTCCCTTTCTATATGCTTAATCCTACTGAAAAGGAAAAGTTCTGCTTACATAGCCTTGATTTTTAATGAATATCTTGGAGAGAAATAGGCATCTGATGTAGTACCAGTGGGAACATAAGTTGATACAGCTTCTTGGTAAGATAACTTGACAATACTTATTAAAATTACAAATGCTCAAATCCTTTGACCCAGCAACAACATTTCAAGAATTTATGCTACAGATACACTAACACATATGCAAGAAGATATATATGCAAAGGTAAGTCATCTTGGCAACACTGTAATAGCTATAAACAATGTAATGTCTACAGAGACTATAAACAACTTAATGTCCATCATGTGGGCACGAGTTAAACAAATTCTGATACATCTATAAAATGTTATACTATATGGTGGGAAAAAAAAGGATTGGGAAAGCACTTTATGTATTGATATGGAAAAATCTCCAAAAATAGAGCACTATGTGAGAAAAGCAAAGTGCACGTTTGTATATTATATTTTTGTAAAAGAGGGAGAAAATTATATATATCAGCTTTATCTATGTATGCTCTAAAAATCTCTGGAATGATATAGGGAGATTAATGATGGTGGTTACTTATTTGGTGGAAAAACACTGTACTGACGAGAAACAGATATAGCAGAGAGAATTTTTCACTGTATTTTTTTAATGCTTTTTAAGATTTCTGAACCATATGAATGTATTTGTTACTCAAATTTAAAATTAATAATTACAAAAAGAAGAAAATAAAATATAAAGTAACACTTCACTCATAGCTCTGAACAATAAAGTTAAAAGTATCGTTAGACCATAATACATCACTTGTTAGAATGTTAATTTAATAAAATGTGCTTATCTGTTTATTTTAAGGCTAAAAATCAGAAACCAATAAACAATTCACAATTTGGGGTCCTTTTGTATTTCTATTGAAATCTTTTTTTTTTTTTTCAGCTTAACTACAGTCTTAAAACTTAAGAACAGGTCAGTGGCCAAACTGCAAGCTGTTTAGAAGTATAAACACATTTTTATTTACTGATACTGATAGGTGCTAAAAGTTTAGTCAAGATAGAACATTGAAAAGCAGTAAAGAGCCTGAGTAAAAAAACATAGAAGTCAGATTCTTTTATTCAATCAATTTGCATATATAGTTTTCTATTATAGAGTTTACTAGTGCTTAGTTTTTATGACATTTTTAGGCAAAATACTCTATATAGAATGCACACTGGTTTTAAATATCCAACTAATTTTCATGTTTTCCTCCTTAACATGAAAATATTAATTTTTAAAAAGAAGTATATGGCTATTAAATTAAAAATAGCTAATGTATTACCTTATGAGAAAGAAGCTTCCCGTCTCCCAATGGTTTTCCAGTTGATGCCTCAAAGAGGAAGATTACTTGAACAAAAAGTAAAGCATTAGTTAATGTGTTACTTTAAAATTTTTATTGGTAAATTTCAATGGAATTATCATAATCCTAATGAGAAATTATTTAACTCTTTGGACCACAGAGTATCTATCAGCACAGAAGAGAAGCTGCGTCAGGTTCCTACTTAGTAATGGGGTCATATTTCTTAAGAAAACAATGGAACTGAATACACCTTCCACAAACATAAATTCCTAATTAGAATTGTTATTAATAGTATGGCATCAACATGCCATAGGATCAACAATGGCAAGTCCAAATTGTAGTTTGTAATTTTCATAACTCTGATTTAGACCAACATCACAGACATCACAGACAATCATTTCACAAAGGAAAAACGTGTCAAGTGCCCACTATAATACCAGGCAATGTGTTATGTACTCTTTAGCTCCCTGTGGTCAGTACACTACTGTGTAATAAATAATTTGTCTAGCCTTTGTCCTGGGTTCTTGACGGGGGTCTTCAACAAT
The DNA here is from genome assembly GCF_048564905.1 of Vicugna pacos. Lineage (NCBI taxonomy): Eukaryota > Metazoa > Chordata > Mammalia > Artiodactyla > Camelidae > Vicugna > Vicugna pacos. The sequence continues at coordinate 34,890,248 of NC_132987.1, forward strand.
CCTTGGAATTTCCTGAGTGATAGGAGTGTCTCTGTTATGCTAATGGAGAGATTTTTGGTGATTCCCTAGATGGCTTCAGAATGGGGGCTGGTCACCAGAAAGACCAGTCATGTGATTAGAGAGTTTGGACTTTCAGCTCCCTGATCTCTGGAAATGGGAGGGGGGCTGGAAATTGAGTTCAATCATGTAGCCACTCTTCAGCCTACTACTACGTGATGTTCAACCTCATTACACCGATGCAAAGGCCCTTGCATAGGATTACCAATGACCCCTATGCCGCGAAATCAGTCTATTTTTAGTCTTCAAGAATCTACGTTTATAGTCTTCACCTCCCAGCAATACTGGATACTCCTGACCATCCTCTTTCTTGAAATTCTTATGTGGGCTACACATAACATTGTTTTCTCCGATTCTCTCCTATTTTGGACCATCTTTCATTCTCTTTTGCTTGTTCCTCCTTATTTGGTAATCCTTATTTGTAAGGTTTTGTTTTAGGTCACCTGTTTACACTACATACTTTCCTGGATTATTTTCATGACATCAATCATTATCTAAAAAAATGATAATTCAAAGTTCTCCATTTCCAACCCCACATTTCTCAGATGCTCTGAGTAGGCCAAGCTGTAAAAATTATGAGAGATATTGTATTGAAGAAGCCAGGAAAAAAGCTGTCTCTGCCCCTTTCTCTGTTTCACCAAAGGCTTCTCCTAATCTCATAGATGACAGCAGTATTGGCAGCTGTTCTTCACTCTTTTAAAAAGACTGTTGGTGCTTTGGTCATTCTTTATAAATTATTCCCAAATTACTCGAGCTCAAGATTCATCCCAAATGGAGTAATTCTATATGACTGAACACACACATAGAATGACAAAAAATGAAAAGACAAGTGGTACAAGTAGTCAACCAAAAAACTGGACAATTTATACAGATCATAAAAATGCTAAAATACATATTACATGATATTTAAATTCCAGACGATCACACTTGTAGTATACTGATTTGTAGCTGTTAGTAAACCTTAGGATGTTACGTTTGAGGTCACTGGCTATATTCACAGAGGAAATCATGTGTTTACAATAAGTTATGTTCTAAAATTGCCAAGAAAAATGAAAAAGAAAAATACTGTAACATAATTTTTCACTAAGTATAGAAAAAAAACTTAAAAATTTGGCTTTCACTTTTTAAAAAAATGCTTTGGGCATGACTAAACTCAGTTATTTTCATAGCTATACAAACTAATAACTTTTTAAAAAAAAAAAGCTTTCCATCCTTTTGTTTGTTGAATGCACATATTGCAAAGAGCTGCAGGTATATGGATGAACTCATCTATTTCCAGCTCTGGACCCAGCTTTTAATTTTAATATGTAACAGAAACTGGCAGAAAGAACACCTAAGGAGCTGGGAGCTGAAAGAGTTTCTTCTAAACATACGTAACTGCTCTCTAACTTCTCCTCCCCCTTCCCTTAGACATTTGTTTAAAACAATCTCCTGCACTAACATCACAGTGTATTTGTGCAAGGTGGCTTGGGAGAATAAGGAAGTCAAAAGCAGTACATCTACTACCTAATCAATCCCCCAAAAGGGGTATTCAAAGTCATGTAACAGGTATTTACTGAGCACTTATTATACAAGCACTGTGCTGGGTACAAGAATCCTGCCTATTAAGGAGCTCTCAAGTTAGGAAGGAATCACTGATTTCATATGTGGATGGCCCCTTGAAAGGAAATTTTACAGGTTAAAGATTCCAAGTACTTCAATTGTGTTTTCTATTGTTAGCATACACCTCTATTTAGCCTTCAATGAATACTACTTTCTTTAAAAAGAAACATAGGAAAATATTTTCCTTCTCATTTTATCAGTAGAAATAATTTTATTTTAGTCTGTTTAATTTTCTGTTTACAGCAAAACAGAATTGCATGATTATTTTGTTCAACAATCAAAGTTTATATAAGTAAAACATATTTTACTGGCAGATAAATCCATATTTCTGAAAATGTTCATAATTTTCTCTAGCTCTAAAATTCTATGAATTATCAATGTATTAAAGAATAAGGAAATGTTTCAGATGTGAATTAACTATAGAAAAACTCAGAATAAGGTCTGTCAGTTGGAAACACACTTTATTATAGCTTATATCTAAAATATGTGGTGCTGAATAAGAAAAGTATAGAAATCTCATAATGACCACTGGGATTTTCAAATTTAAGTTTACTGAAAACAAAAATGTGACTTCTAAATTATTATTATTAAAAATTACCCAGCCACCTTAAATCTGTCTGCTATCTAGATAGTATCTAGATTTTATTTCTTTTCATTCTTTCCCTCTTTTTCAGCCAGAAGAGAAGTCCTTTAAAAACAAAACAATTACCAAATGTCCTTTCTCAGAGATAGTCTAAGGTCTAAAGACAGAGAATAGCTCTATTTAGGAGAATTATTTTTCCTACTGGTATGAGAGGTGATGCCATCTGAAAGTACTGAAAATTTAAAAGTGGGAGTTTTCTAGCTCCTAAATTAGGTCTCCCATGGCCTGAAGTAACAAAATTAACAGTTCAGATTTGTTTTTTGTTTGTAACATATTGCAGTAATTAGTGAACAATGTTAAGCAATATGTATTAACAGAGAAAAACAATTATTTAGTACTTTTCAGTAGGCTTTAGGGATAGCTCACTCTCACCTTTACCTCACTGGCTTCTTCTCCTCTTACCCATCTAAATATTGATGTGCTCAGTCACTGTGCACACTCACTTTCTATGTGGCTTTAGTCAGTGTCATGGCACCATCTACACATCAAGAGCCCCCAAATTTATATCTCATCCTCAGCTCTTCCTGGGCCCTGGACTTGCTTATCCTACTGTTGACTCTCCATGCCTGTTTGGATGTCTATGAAGCATTTAAATTTACTGAAACAGAATTCTTGGTTTGTGAGCCCCATCTAAACTTTCTCCTTCCCCATCTTTTGTCTCATTCATCTGAGATTAAAAACCTAGGATAATACGCCTGCCTCCTCTCTCATGCCAGCATCTTTACCACGGCCAAGTCTTTATGTGATCCGGCTCCTAGTCATCTACCTCTCCGTCCTCTCCTACCACTCTCTGCCTCCTTCATGCTGACCTGGTCCCACGACTTTCTGGTAGTTCCTTTTACATGCCGATCATCCCCACCTTGTACTTGCTTGCCTTATAGTCATCTCACTGCCCACCTCCAGAATTCTCTATTCCTTCATCCTGCATTAATTTCCTTCACAGCACTTATCATTAGCTGACTATTTACATTTGTTTCTTTATTTGTCTGCGTTGTGCACTGTTGTATCCTCAACTTTTAGAAAAGTACTTGGCACAGAGTAAGAACTCAATACTCGTTGTTGGGTAAATGTTGTGATTATATTGTAAACCATGACTGTAAGCAATGCCTTAATAAAATGGTTTCACTGTACTATGAAATTCCAAAATACCTGACATACTTATATTTATTTATAAATATTAATGTAGTGTAGATTTTTATATGAAAATTTAAAATTATTCATAACTTTCTTCCACTTTATTAATTTAAAAATATATAAATATAAAATGTATATATATATACTATAAGCAAAATAAATAGTACAATGAAGCACAATATTTACTGTTACCAAATGAAGAAAAATTAAATATTAAAAAAGATCAATAAACTTAAAAATTAATATACAGTTTTAGGACTCACAATCTTGAATTCAAACTCTCTACCAAAAGAATATATAGATTTGTTCCTTACCACTAAGCTTTGATGTTGTGACAATACCTATTTGTTCCATCAATTATGTGTAACATAACTTTAGTTCTTTAATTAACCCATTCTTAGGACAAATTAAGAAGCTTGTAATTCTTTCATATAAAGTTAACATAATAATAGATGAGAAAATGAAAGTTGATGAAAATTTTACAGTGTTAAAAAATTTCATGGAAATGTGACATGGAAAATTATAAAAATGCACTTACTTTTTTCATCAGCTTTGTCTTTTATTGCTATGGTATCATTACTCAAAGAGACAGTCTGTGCATTTAGAATATCTGTTCTCATTCCAGGAAATTTTGGAGAAGAAATAAAGCGCCCTTCATAAGAATATAAATAGATACCACCACCATCTACAAGTAGAAAATGTCTAAAAAATAAAGAATAAAAATATATTCTCAAATAGGAATTTACTCTATTTTCATTTTTATATTAGAAGATAGTTTATGCTTTGGAAAAATCTACATCTTACAATTAAAACAATAATAAAACATAGATATACAAAGAATAAAATATAAAAACAACCTGAAAAGTCAACATTGGTTGTTTTGGTTTGTTTTCTAGGTTTTTGTTTTTTGATGGAGGTAGAAGAAAACTGAAAATGTCCATAATCACTACCCTATAAACTCAAGTTTCATCTCCTTTTATATTATACTTGCAATTCATTTCCTACCTAAAGAAGCATCTCTATACAAAGGCAATAAGAAAACATTGTAATTTACAATTCGGTAGTTTTAATGCCAAACTCTATTTGTTTCATGAAGTAGTATTAATATATATTTTACAATTAAAGATTATGCTAAGGATAATTAAAGATTAGATATTGTGTAAAGTCCTAAACAGTGAAAATGACTCAAACATTGACATTAGAGCTAGCATTTATTAAAATAAGATGCTCTGCTTTAAAATAATACAGTAACCATCAGTGAGAGCATACTGAATAAATATATTTACAAATAATGTATAAAGAAATAGATTTATTTGGAACTGTTCAAGTAAAAAGAATTTGTAGGTAGCTGGCATCTTACCTTTCAAGTGGCAAAAATGTCTTTTTGTTTTAAAATTTTATTATATAACTAAATAAATCACATATTTCAATTTCAATACATGGCTGATAGAAAATTTGACACAATTATTTTCTTGACCACTCAAGATCATTAGCAGATGATCCTACTCTTCAGTAACTGTTTAACTGACAGCTTTGATACTCATGAGAATCCCCTGGTGCATCAGAATAATTACGCTACTCAGCTACACAGTTCTGTGCTTTCAGTTTTCTCTATGCTCCCTTGCCAGGTGGTCACTTTTCTTCCTGTCATTGTGCCAGTCTTTAACAGCTCACCAGCATTCCTCTTCTGGTTTGCTATTTAGAAAAGGCTATGGGCTAGAAAACCTGATAATAACACTATTAAGAGCTGCCTAGGTGGTGAGTAAAGGGAAGAGGAATAAAGAGTACATGGTTCTAGTGCAAAGATTTCATGGGTAACTATTTTAGGTAATTGCCAATTATGTTTTCATACTTTATTCCTGGTTTTATTGAGCTGTAGCTTTCTAACTCTGACCTCTGATTCAGCACGGTGTCACTGTACTTGACAGACTGACTGATAATTTTCATGGAGAAGTGTGGGTTCCTGAGTAATAGCTATTCCTATTTTACTCCAGTTAACTGACTTGCAGTTTCTTAGTCCTGTATACATGAAGGTCTTGGTAGAGGATATTATTTTTTAAACTTTAGGTCACAGCCTAGTAGTGGCTCATAAAAATCAATGAATTTCAACTAATATTTAAAAACAAAACAGAATAGAAAATAGGGGGACAATGAGGTAAAAACTATTTCACAGTAATTTGCCTGTTTCACTCTTATTCTCTCATGTCATTACTCTGATGTTTACTTGTAATAAGTTTATTATTATCATTTTTAAATAAATTAACACCTTCTAAATTTCTCAATTTTAATTACTAGTACAGTAAATGCCAATATATATATAACCCACATATAACCTCAATAACTTTTTAAGAATGTAAAATTCTGAGACAAAAAAGTTTCAGTATCGCTGATCTAAGAGCTTATCCTTTTTTTTTCTTTTAAAATAAATAGTACAAACAGATTGATTCCAAATGACTGATGTACCATTCTGCAAATGGCATGCTTTAAAGAGTGCTTTACTGCAATTTGAAATATTTTAAGCCTAAATTCAATAGTCAAACATGATAAACAAATTACCTTTCTGCCTGCAGAATTAAACTAACAGTTCCTTCTTTGAGATCAAATATAAGTGGTGTATTCCAGTTCTTCGTACTAAAAGACAAATAAAATGGATGTTTAGTAACATTTAAAATACCAAATACTTTTTAATAAGTAGATTGGTACTATTTTAAATAAAGTGTCTTCAGTTTCACAGTAATACTGTATGTGTGTCTATAACGGCACTTGGTGCATTGTTCTGAAATTATTCACTTACACATCTGTATCCCTGACTAGAAAGCAGATTGTATCCCCAGCACCCAGCACATAGTAAGTACTCAATAAACGTTTATCCTAGGAAGCACAATATGTGAATTGAGGAATCATAAGTTCAAGTTCTAAAAAATAAATAAATAAATAAATAAAAATAAGTTCAAGTTCTGCCACTTATTAGCTCTGTGATTTGGGCAAGTCATCTAATGTTTCTCATTTGAAAAATAGTAGCAGCACAGCATAGTGAAAAGAGGATGGATTTTTGGCTGGACAGACCAGGATTAGAAATCTGTTTTCACCACCTGTCGGCCATATGATCTTAATAAACTTAACCTAAACAACAGTTTCCTTATTGGTAAGATGGAGATAATGATGACTTACCTAACATGTCTAGCTAACTGCCTATTACACAGCAGATACTGAGCAAATAAAAACTATAATAACAATAACATGATGAACATGATCATATTTCCTACAGGTCACGCAATGCTATTGTTGAGCTGAATGTAGATTTCTGGGAAATATTCTGTAAACTGTAAAACACTAAATAAAAGTAAGCAATGTTCATGTTTATTGAACAAATGGATGAATGAATGAATAAATAATTCTTATGTTTTTATGGTATAATATAATTCAAAGATAGGAAATGAGTGAAGAGAACACTTACAAACTGAAAAATCCATCCCCAAATAATCAAAGGTGTTTCAGTTTAAAATGTTTTATTATTCCTATATATTCTGAACTTCTCTCAATTACTTTCATAGAACCAATTCCTTAAATCAGATTAAGTCTGATATTCAGATCTAGATGGAGGAAGGAAAAGGTTGCAGTAAGTAGGCACACTGGTGGGAATTCATCTTGGATAAGACAGAGCCTGATACCCATTTCAATAAGTAAATGCATGCATAAAGTCAAACGTGAATAAATCGCTCCTAATAATTAGTAAGTCTGGGGTTCACAGGTATGATAAATCTATGTACTTCCGTGCTTCAGAAAAAAATCACAGCATGCTTCATTTATGCAGTCATAGAATTAACCTTCATTCTTTGTCAAGAGAGCTTGTAAGAATAGTGAGTGCAAAGTTTTTTTATATCTTCTTATGAAATATCTGAGATTTCTGAGGACTGAGATATATATACATGCCAGGGAAATATAAACTACCTAAACCACAATGTTGAACAGAACAAGAGAATTTTCCATACAACTATTTGAAAAATCAAATGAAAATTTAACAGTAGACTGTGTATAGACGATTTTCTCTGTCTGGAACTTTTCATATAAACCAGTGTATTGCTTGCATGTTTGTTTTAAAAATAATATTCTTATTACCAAAAAAGGGGCAACAGCCATTAAGAACCTGGATTCAAATCCCAGCTCTTCCTCTGGTAATTTGACCTAGGGTGAGTTACTTAATTACTCTGTGTCCTTTACTTTCTTTATTCTGTAAAATGGGAATAATAATAATAATAGTAGTAGTAGTAGTAGTAATAATAATAGTAACAACAACAACACAGAGTAAATTAGATCATGAACATAAAAGATAGTATAACAGTGCTTAATAAGTAATTGTGCTTAATAAATAACAGTTGTTATTATTTAAAATACTTGTAGTTTTTTTAATTTAATGAAATACATTTTGGTATGATGGGTCTCAGCACTACCTCATTCCCACTACTGCTCCCTGGTATCTTCCTTTAATAAATATTTTGTGTCTTAATAAATGACCTGACAAGAGAGGGGAGGCAACATTAAAACAGAACAGAAGAAAAGCAATTTATTATTTTGATACATATTAACTGGTATGAGAAAAGTAGTGACAAAAAATTAAATAACAGCTTTTAAACTTCTGGTAAATATTTTGAAAAGCAATCTTTCTAATGCAAGTAACACAAAGTATCAGTTCTACAGATTCAAATATTACGTCCTTGTCACTAAAACCAGTAGAACAAATCCTTCATTTAGGGCAGTCGAGAGCCTTACCTTTCTTCAAACAAACCCTAAACTGAGGAGATCTTCTCTATTTTCTTCAACCCCCATGAAAATTAATTATTCAAAATCCTATGTGCACTAAGTGACTGTGATTTCCTCACATTCTATAGCTCCTTCCCTATTTCTCAACGGTTTAACTTGGAAGCCTTCTTGACTTTTCCCAAAGTCTCCATCTCTTTCAAGTAAGAAAAAAATTTTCATGTAAAATTGAGCTGCTTCTTTCTTTATCCCCTCTCTCCTTTGCTTCTTCCATTTCATTACTCCAGGTTTGGCTGTATTCTAAGTTGCAAATTCTAATCAGTAACAGATTTACACACAAGTGAGTGGCAATTTTTAATATATAGTTGTAGCAATTGATATTGTTAATTAAGTTGGATAACTTTTTGTTGTATATTACTGAGTTTTAGCTTACCAAGACTACATTTCATGTTTTTCATTTCATTTATTCATCCAAAAATATCTATCTATCTATCTATTTATTTATAAATTTATTTCTGAAGTACCTACTACATGTTGGGCACTTTGCTAGGTACTGAGTATACAGTGGTGAGTAAGATGCATACAGTCTCTATTCCCAATTTTCCATTAAATGGTTAAACTATAACAACACAATGCTGTTAATAGAAGCACAAAATGAAAATAAAATCCTTATTCACAACTCTTGAAAGTTTCATAGTGGTTACTTGAGTTTTCTGGATAGTTGAGAAGTCAACTGGTGGCATACCAGAGCCAGCCTGTACAACTGTTATATTTTCAGGAATTTTGCAAGCCAACTGTTAAATAAGGCTATTATTTAAAATTAAACTATAGAGAGGTGAGTATAGGTCAGTAGTAGAGCACATGCCTAACATGCATGAGGTCCTGGGTTTAATCCCCAGTACCTCCATTAAAAAATGTTTTTAAATAAAAATAAATTAAATTATATAACATAATTAAGCAATTATATTCAAAACAAAGATAATAAATACTCAAAATCTATCACTTCTAAATTATTTTATTACATTTTCTTATTATCTATGCACTTCAGATTATTTAGATCCCTTGTATCTATATGGTGGCAATTCTACATAATGGTTTGTCACTGTGCATCCCTTTTTAATTCTGTGACATCATATTGGTAGCTTGAAATTGGCTATGGTAGAAGTATTTACTTCAAAGAAATTGGCAAACACTGCAAATCAGGTTGGTTGGTTTGTTTCCAGGAAGCCAGTTCAACATTTATCAGCACACATTGAGTTATGCTTTTAAAAAATACAAAGTAAGTTTATAAAGCTTTAGGCACAAGTTTCTTGAATGTATTCAATCATTTCCTACTTTCTAATATAAAGTATATTTAATATATTTTCTTTCATCATTTCTGGACAACTTTGGATTATCAATATGAACATCCATGATTACCCTGGGCTATGACATGAAGCCCAAATACCTCCATGTGTCCTTACTGAGTGTCTTTCAGCCTGTTGTCAGGCTGCTAGCTGTCACCTCTGCCAGCAATTATGTGGTTCCTTTTCCCATCATTTATCAGATGCTCCTAATCGTCTCTGGGCTTTAAACCAAATTATACTAAAGTCCTTAGAGCTATGAGTAAAGTAAGGGCAAACACTATCTCAGAGAAGATATTTTGTTTTATAAAAGTGATTACTAACCTTTGATGCACAAACTTTATTAGATCTATTTTCCCTGCTCATAGCTCACTTTTTATCACTTCTTGGTTGGGAATAAGTTCAAGATAGGTGAGATTCTGAGGAAATTAAGTTTAAACCAAGTCATATTGATATGAAAGCTTGAAAGTAAATTCATCCTCACAGACAAAACTCTGAATTTTTAAGAAATGCAAGATGCTTACGAGAACACATAACACTGAAGAGACGTTGAAACAACTAAGTGTGCATAGTTCAAAGATGCTTTAATGACTCTATCACGAAATTCCAGTAAATCCACTGCATCATTAAGAACGTTACGAACCTAAACAAGGAAAAATGAAACACCAACAAACATTAAAATACATCAAACTTTTAATTAGGAAGTTAGCAAGATTTTGAAACACAAAAAAATTAAACATATTCTTGACTACCTAAATATAAAAAAGAAGAATTCAATAGGAACTAGGCATAAAATAACATATTTGGGTATAAAAATCAACCAGCAAAAGAGCAGACACAGAAAACGTCTTAGAAATTAGTAGAAAAAGACCTATAGAGATTTCTAACCTGAAAGCCAATCTGTATGATGTAGCAATAAAGCAATATGGTGAAAAACACTACAACACTGAGATACATAGTCAAAGGAATATGGCATAGTTGGAAAGAGACTGTATGATTTCTGCCGAAAACAGTAAAAGGATCTCTTTTTAGGGGTAGATTTTACTTTAAAATTTAACTTCTAAAAAAAGAGATATAATAACTTGAAAAATCAAAAGAGGAGTAGGTGGTGTCAGTAAAGAAACCAATTGCATAGTGAAGAAGCCAAGCTGCAGAGTGGGGTGGAACGCATTTCCATATGTAAAAACACATGTAAGATAATATGTAAGAAAGCTAAGCACCAACTAACAAATGGAGACTTGCCTATGATAGTCAAAATCATTATAAAAGTTTAACTGAATAAAGTTTACAAGGATTTTAACACTTGGCAGTATCAGCCAAAAATCTTGAAGTTTATGGATAATCTGCAACAAATTAAGAAAAATCTTGGTCAAGTCAAATTTATGAAACCTCTGATCAATACCAGAATGGGTAAGACCTGATAGTAAGAGGTGAAAAAATTGAGAAAAAGAGATTAATTGTACCTAGAAGTTAGTATTTCTTTAAATTCCACTCAAAATATTATCTTTCTAAATTAATGTGAAAATTACAGTATTAATGAAGAATAAAAGGGTATGGAAAGAAAAATAGGAAGATAAAGTCAAACTTCTTATAAATACTTTTTTGAAGTACTTATACCTATAAGGCATATTATATTTTTATTACCTATTCCCCAACTCCTAACCCCACCAAACTATTATCACCATGACAAGGATTATATATGTATAATCTTTGGCCCAGCAATCTTACCTATATAATTCTATCCCAAAATAAATGAGCAAAACTATGAAATAACATACACACAGGCTATTACTACCTACAGCACTACTGGTAATAGCAAAAGAATGAGAACAGCCCAAATGTCTATCAATATAGGATAGGTTGAATCAATTGTGGTACATTCACAAAGTAGAATAATATACAGCTATAAAAAGGACTGCTTAAGATCTATGGAGTGATCTCCACAATATATCGTAAAATAAAAATGCAAGATGCAGAATAGTGTGTATAGTATGATACCTTTCATCTTGTAAAGGGAAGGATATGAAGGTATATAGATTTGTTTATTTAAAAAAAACAAAAAATCTAAAACAGTATTCAGTAATATATTATTATAATAATATTGAGATTGTTATTTTAAAGTATACTTTAAGATATATTAATGTCTTTAGGAATCAAAATTTTTTTGTAAGAGGTAGGAACTGCAAATAGAAAAATCAAGAGTAAAATTCCATAACCTTGAATTTGAACTTGAAACCTCAGTATACACTCATGACATATTTTTATCTGTCAAAAACAAATACATTTTGTCTAGAAGTAATGATCAAACCAGTAGCAATGAGCACACCTAGAACCTGGATCATGGTCTCTAAATAACATTCCCCCTCAAAAGGAACAAGGCCTTATTGGAAAAGTAGCTGATTCCAAGTCTGGGACAGGGAATGCGTAAGGAGCCTGGAACATCTTGTCAGAAATGAAAATAAGCTATCAAAATCATCTCAAAAGAACACGGGAGTCTACTGGCCAAAATAGGATTATTCGAGCATTAAAGAGAACTGCAGTAGATTGAAACATATCAAAAATGTTGAAATCTGCCAATTTATAATGATAACATCAGCAGCAGCAACATAGAACTAACATAACAACAAAGAAACTCTTCGGGCATGCTAGGAAATCAACTCATTATTTGAAAATTGGTATATAAAGAAAAATAATTCAGAATTTGTCTCACTTCAGGGTAATCAAATGGTTGATAAGGCAAGGCCTTTTATAGAAGAATTTTAGCTAATAAATGCAGAAAGAATGATAGAATTACAAGACGCAACTCCCAGTGAAACATGGTTCTTAACAAGCATCATCTATGGCTGCTAAAAATATTAAAGCAAAAGTCTAATGAGAAACTACATGACAGATGAATCAGACTTATAACACCTGAACACACAGATCAATCTTATCATCACTAGAAGAGGGATAAGCTGACGTGTGTCTCCTGATGTAATAGGGAGTGAGCTGCATTACCTACAAAGTATCCTTTATACTTATGAGGGATCTAAATCTACTAACCAGTCTATAGGAAATACAAGGGTCAGATGAACGTGTTAAATGTAATCATACCACAGGGATGCAAACAGGAAACGTGGGAAGTTCAACAGAACAAATGACCTGGTTTCTTAAATAAACAAATAAATAAATAACAAGGAGGAGGAATTATTCCAGATTTTAAAAGACTGAAGAGACAAATTAACTAAATGCAATATGGGGCTTTGCTTCCTAATACAAACCAACCGACCATAAAAATATATATTTAGAAAATAATTGGAGAAATAAGACATGTTACTGTAGAAAGTCTCAGGAGACAACTAGAGAAATGCAAAATATCACTATGATTATGTTAACATAAAAACAGTTCTTATCTTGTAGACATTTTTTAAAAAGTCTTAACAAAAAGTGTTGACAGGACTAGTGGTAAAGAAAAAGATACCGACGTTTGCTTCACTCTTCAATGAGTGGAGGAAATGATTGCAAAGAGAGAGTAGTCCGACGGCAGGTGCTTCAAAGGAGCTGGAGTTCTTTGGGGAGGAAGGCACTATGGTCTGGACTCAGCAATGAGGGGTAAGGAAGATACCTACCCGACCTCCAGAGCCAGTAATACTTGGCATAAAGAAGCCTCCTTCTGTAGAAGAAGGCTGTAGGAGAAACACTGGTCTCAGGAATCAGCTGGGTTTTACTTAGAACAAAAATGTGAAGCGTGCTTTCAGAGAAGCGGCAGAGCTCTGTGTTCACCGGCACAGGTTTATGCTGCCGGCTGTGTATCATACAACTCTAGGTCTCAGCGATGCGCTCCCTGGAACTGAGCAAGCCATGACTGTACACGGTGCCTCTGTGCCTCTCTCTTTAAATGCTAGGCTGTTCTAGGTCTTCTTCCAGAAGGGGAGAAGAGAGCTACCCCACAGACCCCCATGCTCTGATTTCAGAGACCTGGCTCAGGCCATTTGTCTCACTTCAAGTCCTTTCAGGTCCATCAGCCTGCAAGAGCCATGCTCTGCACTGCCTCTGCCTCCCTGCTTCTGGACCAGGAGCCAAGCAGATTGGAGACGTCAGTCTACACTCTGCATTTTTGTTCCATTTCTGGTCCATAGAGATGTTGATCCTGTTTTTGAGTCCAGATAAGTCTTTTAAAAAATATTTCATATATTATTGATCTCCTTGGAGCCAAAGGTATGTCTCTTCCTTCCAAGTTGAACTTATGACACCATTTTTACCAGAAGTCTGAGCTCCCAGAGATTTTTAAAAGGTCCAAAATGCTATCCTCTCCTAGAAAGCTAAGGAATGAAATAAAAGTTTCTAAAGGAAGTTATATGGTAGTTTCTTTAAAGCAACATGATACCCAGTGAAATAAACTAACTGTTAATACAAGTGTAGGAAAATACAATATTTAAATAATCCCATTGTATAAGCCTCTGCCATTATTCAAATTAAAAGTCATATTGGCCTAAAGTGACACATGGGGTAATTCTCTTTTTTTGTGAATCTTGGAACACTAGAACTAAACAGGAATAAAGCATCCCAGTCACAATAACAAACTAAAGATGTGCTAAGTACTGTTAAAATTTAAAAACTATGGCAAATCCCACATCAGAAACGTCCTGTGCTGAAGTTTAAAATGCACCCATTTACTTTGTTCAATTCAGGACAGCTCCAGTATTAACCTCTTGATAACTTAATCACCTAACACTCTACATGACCACAGTATTTAGACTCCTGACTAACGTTAAGTCCAAAACTTCCACTTCCACGTTTCCAAAATACTCATTTAATCCAAAACATAGATATAATCATAGCAATAATTACCTTTTATTTTTATTTTACATATATCATCTCATTTAATCCTCAAAAATCACTCTTTCATTAACTCTTATCTTTACAGGAGATTGAGTGACTAAGAATCAAACTGTACCATCACAACAATTAAAAGCCAAGGCTGTGCCCCATGCTGAAGTAAGAGTGGTGGGAAAGAGAAAATGGTAAACTCGAGATCTGAGGAATGTCTCAGCTCCTCCACCTGTACCCTCTCCCTTCCAGGTACTCCCTCCCAACAAAGACGTCAACTATCCTTTTGGAAAGAATCATCTACTGGGATTCAGTGTGGAGACAAGAGGAAAATTAACAAACCTTCCCACTCTAGGTTATGGTGTCACCTAAAAGCTGAGGTCCAGGGAGACAGGCAGGGCAATGAAGCCTATTGCTAGGTAGCAACTGCCAGGTCCAGGTCTAGACTTAACAATTAGGACTCAACATGATCTCTGGTTTCCGAGTCTACTAAGCTTCTAAGGAAACTGCAAAACTCCAACCCAGGCAAACAAAAAGTTGTGATTGTTGTCCCTATAGCAATCTGTGGCTCCACCTTACAACATTAAGTGAGCTGCTAAAATATTCAGACCACAGAAAAGGAATCCTCCAAATGGGAGATCTTCTCAGAAGGGTAAACTATAGTTGCCACATTAACCATGCAACTAACTTTAATGCTAAGGAGAAGAGTTCTCAGGATATCCCTGGCCAGCTGGGTTTTTGCTATGGACCTGGTCATTATGGTGTGTTGTTTTCCTTTCTCCCTTTTTCCAAATAGTTTTCATTGCAACCGCCCTGTTTTCCCTTCATCATTATAAATCGGGAATACGGAGAGGAGGGGGAATAATTAAAATTTTCATTTATTTATAGTTTTCCAGACCAGAGGTTTGGAGCTGGAATGACTAGATGAGTCTGGGTTATCATCTTTTAGAAAGGGGAACTTATTTTAGCAATACTATATCAGCTGGCCCCCATGCACTATATGAATAAAACTTTGTCCTGAAATCAGCTGATTAGAATTCACAATGCACTCGTTGTCATAGACACAACACTATAAATAATGTTTTGGTTCCCAGGTTAACTAAAATGTATATGTATATTTACACCATCGCCTAGATCCAACTACTAATTTACAGGAAATACAGAAGACAGAGAAATATGTCTAACCACACCATGGGGATACAATCAGTAAAGGCCAAACTGTGGGGCTAGACAAAAAATTTGGTTTTTTCAACAAATAAACTGCAGGGGGGAAAACAGAAATGGAAGGGGAATCTATAGACTAAAAATGACTTCAAAGATATATTAGCCAATTGCAACATATAAACCATTTTGGATCCTGATTCAAACAAACAAATATTTAAAATGTGACATGGGGGAATTGATGAAAATTTGAACACTGCTTGGATATTTGATAATATTAAGGAATTATTATTTTTAAGGTATGATAATAGTATTGTGGGTGTGTTAAGAAGGGTCCTTATCTTTTAGCTGTATATACTGAAATTTTCACAGCTGAAATATGATAGCTGAATTTGCTTCAAAATACTTGGGGGAGGGAGAGAGTAGATATGGACATGGATGGGGCAGGACTGATCCTGAGTTAATGGCTGTTGGAGCTGGGTGATAACTACATAGAGATTCATTACAGTATTCTGTCTACTTTTGTGTATGTTTTAAATTCTCCATAATAAGTTTAAAATTTTTTAAATAACGAAACAGAATAAAGAAAGTGTATAAGGTACCTAATTATTATTATTCTGGTGAACATATTATCCAATTTAAAAAAACTTGAATACTTAGGCTAAAGGATTCTTGAATAGACCCATCCAGGAAATCACAAGACATATGCCTTCAAATTTTTATAGTGATTATAATCATCTGAATTCTGAATACTGAAGACAGAGGTAAGTGATACGGATAGGAAGAAGAAAAGGAAGGTAGAGTTCCCTTTTCTCTGGGAGAGGGTTTGTCTTTGGCCACTCCTATTACCTCTCATCAACTAACTTTAAAATACTTCTTGAGTGCTTATTATACACAAAGCATTGGCCTAGGCCCTGTAGGAAGGTAAAGATGAGTGAAATTTAGTACTGAACCCTTAAGAAGCTTACAATTGATTAAGTAACCCCTCCCACTGATGTTCTCAGATCTGTAAAATATTTCTCCCCCCAACTCCATTGGCACATTTCAACCTTCCTGTCTTACTCTATAAAGAATTTCACTCCAAAAGTACCTGTTTTTCTTCCTAATTCCCAGTAAGAACTTCCCACCATTTCCCCATTTTAGCTTGCCTTAGGTAATTCTTAAAAGGAAAAAGAAAATGTTTTTGAATCAGGTTAGATAAACTCATACAATTATTTTAAAAAATAATGTAATCCTGACAGTGACCAGTAGGTTAGGTATGCCTTGAGGTCAGTTCCAGGAGTTAAATCTAACTTGTCACAGCTTCCTCCCTCCTTCCTCAACAGAATCCACATATTCCCTCAAGACTTCAAGTTTCACTAACCCTGTCGAACCCAAGTTCCTGTGCCTGAGGCACAGTGAGGCCAAACAAACCAAAACGTTGAAGTTTGGAGCAAAGAAAGGTTTATTGCAAGGGCTATGCAAGAACAACAGGCAGCTCATGCTCGAAAGGCCCAAATTCCCTGAGAGTTTTGGGGGAAGACTTTTTTTTTTTTTTTTTGGAGTTCTTTTCCAGATTCTTTTCCATTGGGGGAAGAGTTTTTAATAGCAAAATTTGGGGTAGGGACTGCAGGGTATGTGACTTTCTTCTGATTAGTTGGTGGTGAGGTAACAGGGTGATGTTTCTGAAATATCATCCTTCTAGTTCCAACCAGTCTGGTTCAAGCATGTAGTCACCATCCTCCACTTGGGTGGGGTCTTAGTTTCTGTAGAACAGCTCAAACACATGGGCTCTCGTACTTAGGAGGGCCCCCGCAGGGTCCTCCTCGGTTTCAATGCCCCCTTTTCTTTGATACTCCACCATCTTGGGGGGAACAGGCATGGGACAAGAAAGGGAATAATGTTTTTGATAGAGAGGTTAACATAAACTTGGCAGATGAATTTGGTTTTGGGGGGACTCAGTTTCATTCCTGCCTCAACCCCATAACTGCAGTAGCTGTGGGCACTCAGGTTCTATATCAGTGAAAGGTTCGTATTTTATGTCATGAAAAAGTCACTAACCATATAGTTAAAATATTTCTAATATGACTGAATTTTATATATAATCAATGAAGATAATTCCATATTCTGTATTGTGAACTAATGTGAAAAGAAGCAGATTTAATCAAACATGGAACACAATCATACCTGCATGGTCCTTCTTTTAGTTAATGTTACTTGGAAATTTTTCCATTCCCAGCGCTGCTCCACCACATGTGCAAAAACAACATGTCTATTTCCACAGGCTCCAGCGATCTGGGTGCCATCAATTGACCACGCAATATTAAATACGCTGCCGGTGTTGGGCTTTTCTAAAGCATATGACCACTGGGAAAGAAAGTAAGAAAAAAATCAATTTATTTAAAAATTTTTAAAGAGGTTTTAAATTGAGCGTATGTTAACATATTCAGATAATTTTAAAAAGAACGTACCTGTATTCAAGAATTACTAAGAAATGCTTTTCTTAATGAGATACAATTTTTAAAGTACACAGCAGAATAAATAACATGATAAAAGTGTATGAAATCTCTTAAGAACTGCAAAACACCCATACCATTTTGATTTACATTATTACTTTTAAGCAGTAATACTGAAAAATTAAATACAAAGATTCCACAGAGAGAAGCAAAGACATTTTACTATTAATCTGTAAGGATCTCTATAGTCTCCACATCTAAACATTTATTATAACATTTCAACATTGTGTGTTCAATTTTTGATGACATTATTGAAATATTATACTGTCATCAAAATTGAACATACAGTGTAACTAAAATATCTCTGATACACATCTTACTCCATGAAAGGACAGGTAAATGGATTTTTTTCCACAATGCATTAAGTATAACCTCATCTAGAAGCTATCTGTGAAAGCTATCTAGAGATACCAATGAGTATCAGCTGGGACAAAAGAGATGTGTGTGTGTGTGTGTGTGAATAAGACATTAAGAAAAAAACTTTTTCAAAGACAGTGCTATATACATTTTCTTTCACTTTTCAGATGAAACGTATATTTACTAGAAGGATGATTTATTTATTTGACTAAATTTATATATATTTTCTTTCCATTCTTTCAATCTTATAACCTATAGTCAAATTAAGTCTTGATTTTGTTGTTGTTTTTGTTGTTGTTGTTCTTGGATGGGTATTTCTTTTTCTTTTACATTATTTTTTTAAAATATGCATTATTAGCTATGGGCTCGCTGACAAAAAATTTGGAGAAAATGAAAAACATACATAAAAAATTTCATTCATTCACACTACTATAAAACAAGACTTTAAATTCCCAATAAAAATTCACATGTACAATAAAAAGGCTGAATGACTTACTACTCACTGACACTTTTTTTCAGCTCCCTCCTATTTCCCTTCAAACCTCTAACCGTTTGTTTAAATAAAAGGCCCTGTAACAAAGCTATTATGGAGAAGGTAATGAAAAAACCATAAGCTTTGTTTCATCAGCAGCATGAAGATTCATATTTTAAAACTCTTTAAAGTATGATTTTAAAACCCAAAGAACCAGAAAGAAACATCTTACTAAAATTAAACTTAAAAATACTTATCTAAAAACTCATGGATGCCTGATCCTAACAGGAGAAAATGGAAAGAAATTTTACATATTATCATCACCCTAAATTCCTCTGATTTCTTTCAGAGTCCACATGAACCATGAAATCCAAGCTATATTAAATTCTTTTAAAATTAAGAAGTGATTTCTTCCTCTTTGTGAATACTATAATAATAAAAAAAATACAAGCACAAGCAAATCATCAGAGAAGGAGTCTTTAATAGTTACTAAATTTGAAGGGACAGGGTTATATTTTGTCCAATTGGTAAATTTAATAACTTTTAGTGGTAAATCAAAAGGATCTATTTATTATTTGTCCTTTTTTATGATTTGTTAAGTATTTTTTTCTTTTCTGCATTTCATCTTTCACTTTTTTAAACTGAAATATAGTCAGTTTATGCATTTATCCTTTTTCTAAACTGAGGTATAGTTGAATTACAAAATTAGTGTCAGGTGTACAACACAGAGATTCAAAATTTTTATAGAATATACTCCATTCAAATGTATTATAAAGTATTAGCTATATTCCCTGTGCTTATCATTTGTGCTTTTAAAGAGATTTGTAATGCTCTAAGTCTCTTTTCTTCTCCAAATAAGCCATAGAACATTTGATTCACATTTGCATTTCTAACGTCTAGAAAGAAACGAGGCAGACTCCTTGGATGTAATTGGGTGGTGCTAATAGCAAGAATCCTGAAGACAAATTTTTAACTATCCTTCTCACTTACGCTTATCTCTTTCTTTGACCTTAGTTTAAGATAGTGTTACTCAAAATGTGCTCAGGCCAGAAGCATCTGTATCACCTGTGATCTCGTTAGAAATGCAAATTAATAGGTCCCACACCATCCTATTGAATCTGACCCTCTAGGGGATGAGGCCAGGAAACTTTTAATGAGCTCTTCAGGAGATTCTTAAACATTGTAAAGTTAGGACACTGGTTCTCAACTCTGGTTGCACATTAGAATCATCTGGGAAGCTTTCAAAAAAAATACCAAAACCCAAGAGTGCAACTAACTAAATCCAGAATTTCTTGGGGTGGGGTCTGGATATGTTCTTACAAGTTCTCTCGGTGATTTTAATGTAGAGCCACTGTTATAAGAGAAAAGCAAAATCTGTGATTTGCTTTAAGACTATCATTAGCCACTGGCTCACTGCTGATATTGTGCCAATTCATCTGCTAACTGTTGAGAAAATTACAGGACCTTTGTTTTAGCCTCTAATCCAGCCTCTCTTTGTTATACGAAAATTTGGTTTCTTACATTCATCAAGCTAGTCTTTTTATTTGAAACATTTTATTAGAATTTCAGACATAAACTAAAATTGGAAGAATAACATAAAGCAGTGGTTCTAAAAATTTAATGTGTATTAGACTTACACTTTACACAATACAGGGGTTGTTATAATAAATTGCTGGGCTCCACCCCACTGTCTCTGATTTAGAAGGTCTACGGTGGGGCCAAAGTATTTGCATTCTATCTAACAAGTTCCCAGGTGGTGCTCAAGCTTCTGGGCCAGCGACCACACTTTGAGAACAATTATCAACAAATGGCTAATTCTTATCTGTATCACCACCTACTTCTCCACGGCCCAGATCATTTTGAGCAAACCTTGACATCATATCATTTCATCACTAAATATTTCAGTATGTATTACTAAAAAATACTTGAAACCTAATCTTAATACTATCACTAAACCTAAAAACAATTAACAATAATTCCCTATTATCAAAGTATCTAGTCACTGTTCAGATTTTTCCAATTGTCTTTTCTTCCTTCAGTTTGCTGGAATTAAGATGCAAATAAGGTACAATCATTATAATTGGTTGATAGGTTTCTCAGATTTCTTTGGCTCTGTAAGTTCTGTTTTGCCATAAACTTTCAAAATATAAGCTTTCTAGTATACTTAGTTAAACAATTTAATACAAATCATATTTGTATCTTCACAATACTGGTGAAGTTTTCTATTTTTTCCACAATTCCAAGCAATAAACTGCAGGTAACACAGGTTTCTTAGAATACAGAATATGAAAAAGTAAACAAAAATTACTCTTGGCTTGCTAAAATAATATACAAAATTAAGTAAAAATAATTTACAAAAAAATACAATATGCATAAACAAAAAAGAGAAGGAAAACAATAGAAAAAGTAGCTTTTAAAAAAAAATGTATGGAACATAAATGCGATTTGTATTCACAATTTGTTAACCAACTAAAACCGATGTTATTTTGAGCTATGAAGCACCACCATGTCATTGAACAAGAACATACAATCATTTGCTGTTATGCTTTTGAGAGACTTAGCAATATACAGACATACTTTTATTGTGCTTCACTTTTTACACTTTGTAGATAATGCATTTTTTACAAATTGAAGGTCCGTGGCAACCCTGTGTCGAGCAAGCTTATTAAGTAACATTTTCCAACAGCATTTGTTCATCTCGTATCTGTATCACATTTTGGTAATTCTAGCAATATTTCAAAAAATTTTTTTTATTATTTGTTACAGTGACCTATGATCGGTGATCTTTTGTGTTACCATTGTAACATAAGATGTGGTAGAAATAGCAAGAGAACTAGAACCGGAAGAGAATTAGAACTGGAGCTTGAAGATGTGACTGAATTGCTACAACCTCATGACAGAAGTTTAACAAGTAAGCAGTTGCTTCTTATGGATGAGCAAAGAAGCTGTTTCTTGAGAAGGAATATACTCCTGGGGAAGATTCTGTGAAGATTATAGAAATGACAACAAAGGATTCAGAATATGACATGAACTTAGTTGATAAAGCAGTGCCAGGGTTTGAGAGGACTGATTCCAATTTTGAAAGAAGTTCTACTGTGGGTAAAATGCTATCAAACAGCATTGCACGCTACAGAGAAATCATTCTTGAAAGGATGGGTCACTCGCTTCTTAATTTAAGAAACTGCCACAGCCACCCCAACCTTCAGCAACCACCACCTTGATCAGTCAGCAGCCATCAACATCGAGGCCACACCCTCTACCAGCACAAAGATTATGACTGCTGAAGGCGCAGATGATGGTTAGCATTTTTTACCCACAAAATATTTTTTAATTAAAGTATGCACATTGTTTTTTTAAAAACATAATGCTATTACATACTTAATAGATCACAGTATGCTGTAAACATAACTTTCATATGCACTGAGAAAACAACACATCCGTGCGACTCCCTTTTTTGTGATATTTGCTTTATGACAATAGCCTAAAGCCAAACCCAAATATTGCCCGCAGTATCTCCGAGGTATGCTCATATTTTTGTCTAAAGGCGGGCTTAAAAAATTAAGAGGCTGGCCATTTTAGTTCTGGCTCTGGGCAAATATCACTAGCATCACCCCAAATATCCAGGACCTTGATGGTGTTCTATGGCAAGCCCAAAATTCTCCCCATCAGAAGCCATATCCCTGGGAAATAGTATTCTATATATCTATTTTCACGCTCTCATCCAAAATCTGCTCTCAGCTAGCCAAATTACTGAGAAAAGGACCTAATAAGAACAAGTTTAATGTGTTACTACCAAGATACTACTACATTTTAAGAAATAACAAGTTCAGAAAGCAAAGTAACAAAGCTAATAGGAGAAATTTTGTTATCATTAAGGAGGTGGTGAGAGCCTTCCCCAAACATTCCACCCACATAACTCAGTGCAAAATTGGTCCTATACTGCAGTTACAAAGATAGTCTTCCATTACTGCTATAACAAATCAGCACAAATTTAGAGGCTTAAAATAACACAAATTTATTATCTTATAGTTCTAAAGGTTGTAAATCCAACATGGGTTTCACTAAGCTAAAATAAAGGTGTTTTTGGCAAGGCTGGATTCCTTTTTGGAGGCTCTGGGGGAGGATCCATTTCCTTGATCACTCAGGATGTTAGCAGAATTCACTTTCTGACAGTCATAGGACTGAGGCTCCTATTTCCATGCTGGCCATTCGTAGCTTCTAGAGGCCACCTGCATTACTTGGCTGTGGTCCCCTTTCCCCATCTTTAAAGCCAGAAACAGCATGTTGAATTGCTCTTACTTTGAATGTCTTCTCCTCCTTCATCCTCCAATCCAGGTTGGTAAGATTCTCTGCTTTTAAGGACTTATGTGATTAGTTTGGGCCAAACTGGATAATCCAAGATGGTCTTACCATCTAAAGGTCCACTCCTTAATCACATCTGCAAAGTCTCTTTTGCCATTTAAGGTAACATATTCACAGGTTCTGGGGATTAGGACATGGGTATCTTTGGGGGCCCACTACTTGACCTACAACAAAATCATAGCAGTCAATTTGGGGATTTTAAAAGCTTATTCCTTTTTTTTCTAAAGATTCAGATATAAGCATAAACACACGAAACAATACTTTTACCACTTTTAAAAAGTAGGTTGGGGTTTGTGGTTTGGGCTTTCAAAAGGCTTATTCACAAAAAATTAAACAGTAATTTGACAATGTTGTCACCAAGTGGTCTTGGATCTTGGGATCATTCATTTTGTACTGAATTACCAAGGATATAAAATTTTTGTTTTAAATTTTGAACAAGTTGCTTTTAGAAAGAAAAAAGAATCAAAAGGGGTTTATGACATCAAGCCAAATATGCATTTAATATTCTACCATGTGAACTGTACAAAAAGCATTGAGATTATATTAAAAGAAAGCTATCATCTTTTCATGAATATTTCCTAATTGTATGAAAAATTAGACTATGAGACAGAGCCTTCCTCAGAGAAAATATGGACAATCTTAGAACACTGAGGGGAAAGTCCTTAAGGAGCAATTTTAAATTTGTCAAATCTATAGCCCCTAACAGAAGATACTGCAAATAATTAGATAGGGACTACTGGTATGAAAAAAAATCTGCAGAATTCTTAAAAAGAAGGAAGAGTGAGTTAGAGAAAGGCAATTTAATTAAAGACAGTGAAATAAAAGGAAATAACATCTTTTCTTAAATCAAAATAAAATCTTCTACATGATTGGGATCTCTGGCAATGACTAATCTGAATGTGTGAATACTGAAATTTGATTTATGAGGTATTTATAAGTAAAAATATAGAAGAGATTTTAGAAGAGGAAACCATCACTTCTCCTCCACATAGAGGGTGGAGGAACAATGACACACTGTGTGCAAGGAGTCATAACTGGAATGGCCCATGTGTAACAGGAGCTTCTGCGTGATTTTCGCATCTGCATATCTAGAGAACATTTCTCAAACAGAAGTAAAATTCTGTGCTTCTACACAGAGAATTAAATTTAGATTTTTAGGTATCAAAATCAGAAAAAAGCAAATTCAAATTTGTGCTTCTTGATGAAAACACACACACACACGATTTGTTAGTCATTTACAAAAAGGCTTTTTAATGTTTTTAAGTTATTCCACCAGGGAGGAAGTTTACTTTAATCAAGTTTAGCCTCATCAAAAATAAGTATAAAAATATCTGAAAATTTACCATGATTCTATTTGTTATTTATTCTCCCACAATATTGTAAGCTTTGTCATTAAATGTGTTATTTCATTATCTGTTTACATATCAGTACTCTGAAAAGAGGGTGAGCTACAGGTATGGTTGTTATTTGAACAGCCAGAGCGTCACACAGAACCTAACACATATGAATATCTGTTGAATGGATGAATGAATATACGAATGAATGAATCAGTCTGTGCCCTTAGGCAAGCCTTCCTTCCCAGAGCTCAACCATGACTTCAACCAAATATGACTTAAAAAAAAAATCCACGTGAACAAATTAAAAGCCAAAGGTTTACAAATTTTAAAACAGGTTTCTCAAAAACATCAACCAAACTGACTAGCTGGATCAATACTAGTAAAACTAGTCAAAATGCTATAATGTATGTTATTGTTACATCAGTTGAGTTAGTTAATGTAAGTCATTCAAAACCAAGATAATATATTTTGTCTGTACAATGGTCCATTAAAATGCAACATTTATGGAAAACCTACTATATGTTAGGTGTTGGTTTTAAAAAAAAACAAAGTAAATTCTGTAAGAGACAGAACTCTGATTTTGTACTGCTTGCCAAGTTTCTCAATGCTGGACAACAAGGTCTTATATTGTAAAGGAAGCTTAGTTCTCTTATTTTATGGTTTATACTTTACGGCGTTATGGTTTCCAGCAACGTTAGTTTTATAGCAAATCTGAAAACACAGTTCTAATTTTCATTATAAAGGCAGAAATGTATTCATCTAGGAAGAAAAACGCTCAGAGGATTAAACTGAAAACTTTTGGCAAATTATGCTAAGGCGTCTCTGAAACACAAATGGCAAACTACTGGGTTGGCTGCCTCCCTCCTCCATTTTCTAGGACCTGGCCCTCTCCAGCAATCCCTAAGACTACTACTGCATTAGGGTCCCGATGGCCATGTTCATACAACACGCCTCGACCTGCCTGGACATATCTCAGTAGACCAGGCGTGAGTACCCAGCCTAGGTTGGGCCAGCGACCCTTCCCTGGGGGTGTTTAAAACTAAGACTAAGATTCTTATCTCAGTCTGGCTACTTGAACAGAGGAGGTGTACCCCTGAGAGCTATTAACACTGATCACTTTCCAGCAGGTAAAGCAGGGCCAAGGGAGGGGGTGAGGGAGAGTCAGTTTGCTGGGAAAGGAAAAAAAAAAAAGAGTGATATACAGAGAAAAGCAGAGGCAAAAGGCACAAAGGGACTACTTTCTATGTTTTCTTAGCACTCCAGTTTCTGGTTACTGAGGCCTAGCTATATCCTTGTCCTGGCTTCTGGAAGATAACCCTATAACCTTATAGCCAATCTCTCTTTTTTGCTTAATGGTTTCTGCTACTTGCATCCAATTATAATAAAATTTAGAATAAGTTTGAAGTTACAGGATCAGCCACACTTCTCTAGCACTGCTTGAGTTTTTCCCACTTTTGGCATATCATGTACAGTGCTACTTCTTCCTATAGAAACCTTGTATTAAAAAAACAAATGCAATTAAAAAATGCAGGTATGTATTAAAAAAACAAATACCACACTAATACTATTCAGGAGAGGAAGCAAGCAGTATGCCTAGTGCCCAAGGAGAAGGCATCATGGAGCTGTAGAGCTGCAAGGAGAGACATGGCACCTAGCCCAGCCCTTCTATCAGCAGATGAAGAACCTGAAGGCCCAGGAGAGGCCTTTAACTTTGTAAATTCACCACTGAGTCTTGACTCCAAGGCTTTGAGAACATACCAATACTACTCCTACATTCAAATA
Organism: Vicugna pacos; assembly: GCF_048564905.1. Lineage (NCBI taxonomy): Eukaryota > Metazoa > Chordata > Mammalia > Artiodactyla > Camelidae > Vicugna > Vicugna pacos. The sequence continues at coordinate 34,916,560 of NC_132987.1, forward strand.
AAATAAAATAAGCAATCATACTAGGTAGCACAGCACAGAGAACAACTGAGAATGAGTCTTTACATGTGCTGACCTGTTAAAGGATATTACATCCCTTTGGGGAGAATACCATTTTTCCCCCTGTATTCTGTCAAATTGCTTAGGCATAGAGGTTATTTCCCAATAGGGAAATAAGAGCTATTCAAACTAAAAAACATGACTTGACTGTATCAACTTTTAAAAATACCTCCCAAATGTCAACTTCACCCTTCTTTTTACTATTTCTATATAAATACAGTAGAGTAAAGGATTCTCAAAAGCATATGTCTTTAGCCAAGCTGGATTAATTCAATTCATAAAACTGTGTGTTCACACATTAAGTTTAAGTAGAGAATAAAACAGATACAACCTTTCTTATTATTCTTTAAGGCACACTAACGATTTTTAAGATCAATATTCTCTCTGATATACCAGGAATTAGCAAATTGCAGGCTGTCTTAAATTACATGAGTTGACAATGAAAAGTTACATATAGCAATAACCAGTTACTGCAGACAATGAATCACTGTAATTATTTCAACTGAATGGAAGAGCAAATGAATGGAGGGTAGTCTTTTTATCATAATAACTAACTAAATATTCAAGAACAGAGAAAATAAAAAAAGTTCTCTCTTATATAAGCAATAGCACCACCTGCTGATAAATAAAAGCAACAACATCAGTTAATATAAAATCTGGCCAAAGGAAGCTACCAGGATATATTATAAAACATAGGGTACAAGATCTTATGGTAGCTCACAGAGAAAAAAATGTGACAATGAATATATATATGTTCATGTATAACTGAAAAAGTGTGCTGTACACTGGAATTTGACACAACACTGTAAAATGATTATAAATCAATAAAAAATGTTAAAAAAAACAGGGAATATAGTCAATGTTTTATAATAACTATAAATGGAGTATAACCTTTAAAAATTGTGAGTCACTATACTGAACACCTATGACATATAATATTGTACATCAGGTATACTATAATAAAAAAAATCTGGCCAAAGATGCCTTATATAGTCAGAAATTTTCCCTTGAATTCTGTTCCATTTAATGTAATATAATGAAATTCATTAATATATTCTGTATATTTATTTACAATAACTATGTTAATTTAAAATTTTTTACCTTATATATCTGAATCATACATTTCTTAAAAATCAAAGGTAAAAATAAAATTTATTATAGGACCTAGGGAAAAATTATGGTACTATAGTATTTCTTTATTCCATAAGTAATTTACTTGAACTATAATTTACCGTTTTAACAACTCATTAATGTATATTTAGGTTGTGTCTGATATTCCCTGACCAGTTTACCTAAAATAACGTCATCTCCCTTACCTAGCTTTTTTTAATAGCAATTATTACTACTTAATATATCATATATTCATTTTGTTTATTTGTTTGTTTGTTTGATTATAGTCTTTCATCTGCTGCAATGAAAACTGTTAAGAGCAGGGAACTTATTTTGTTTACCGCTGTTTCTTTAACACCTAGGGCAAATGCCTAGCACATAACATACTCAATAAATATTTGCAAAGGAATTAATGAATATGAAAATTAATGAACAAGTGAATATGCATTTTTAAACTTCCTTGAAACTATAATAGCTGTGTCAAAGATTTCAAGGATCTTGACAGATTTTGCCAAAGTATACTTGAGAAGAGCTGTACCAACTAATATTCCCTTTAATGCTTTATGAGTCCATTTCCCATTTTCTGATGAGTGGGAAATGGCATTACACTGTTATGTTTCTTTGCGTGAAACCCATTATTGAAGATACTGAATATATGCTCTCCTACAACTGGGTCTTTTTACTAAATAACTTTACTAAATAACAGCTTTCCAGGTTATTAAACATAATCCCTCTTTCCCGTTTTTCATGAGTTGAGGGCACTCCATTTTAGGTATATAGAATAATAACCCAATCAGCCTTCTACTTGTATACACAATTTATTTCTGATTTTCACTATTATAATACTGTGATGAAATTGTTATACATATATCTTTGTGTACTTGTCCAATGATCTCTTTAGAGTAAATTCCTAGACATGAGATTACTAGGACAAGGCAGATGTATATCTGACATCTGGATATGCATTAATCAAGCCATGCTTTAAAAAGGTTGAATCAACTCACATTCCCACCAACAGTGTGTAAATGGAGGAGCTCATTTCCTCCTCAAGTGAATCTAAGGTTTTTAAGTCATTATCAATCTTTTCAAACAATAAAGTAAAATACATCATTATTTCTTTATTTTATATTTATTCCTTAGTTAAATTGAATATCCTTTCATATTTCTAATTGACCGCTTGAATTTGTTCTGTTAACTGACTATTCATGTCATTTTGTTATTTTCCTAGACAATTTCTTAATTGGTAAATCTCAAGCAGGTAGCTCTCTCACTTTACTGAAACTTGAGAATCACTGCAGTCGTCAGTATAGCTCTCAAATGTGCAGACCTGATTTTTAAAAACTCATAATCAATTATTTAAAATAAATTTTGATATATAAAGAAGGATCATGGCAGAACAGCTGCTATCAGATCAGCCTTCTCACAAATAACATCTATTCACTTCAGACAAACTACAACACTACCTGAAGACTGAAGAGCAATCAAAGGCAGGCAGATAGCCATTTTGGAAAAATGGCAATTCCTCAAAAAGTTAGATTACTATTTAACCCAGTAATTGCACTCCTAAGAATACACCCAAGAGAAATGAAAGCATATGTCCACACAAAGACTTATACACATTCATAACAGCTTTACTCAAAATAACCAAAATTTGAAACAACTCTAATGACTACCAACTGATGAATGGATAAACAAAATGTGTTATACTCATAAAATAGAATATTGTTTGTCCATAAAAAGGAATGAAGTACTAATATATGATACAACTTGGATGAATCTTGAAAACATTATGCTAAGTGAAAGAAGCTAGTCACAAAAGGCCACATAATATATTATGCCATTTATATGAAATGGCCAGAATTGACAAATCCATTGAAAAAGAAAGTAAATTAGTGGTTGCCAGAGGCTGGGAGTACAGTAGGGAGAAATAGAGACTGACAGTAAAAGAATATGTAATTCCTTTTAGAAAGAAAGAAAATGTTCAGAGTGTGGTGGTGACTGCATAACCCTATGAATTATTGAAAAAATAGTAAACTGTACACTTTAAATGGATAAAATGTATAGCATGTGAATTATATCTCAATAAAGCTGCTTTGAAAAAGCAGGCAGAAACTTGAGGGGAGTCAATGGTTGAAAGGGAACAGTATTTAGTGAATTTCTTTTTTTTTTTTAACTACCTTTTACCTGAGAGCAGGCCCTCCTTGGTATCAAACATGATGGCTAAATGTCAGATAGAAAGCTACTGTCACGGGTAGAGGAATCAGAGGACAAAGTTCAAGTTGACCAGAAGAGCTAGAAATTGAGAGGAAAATTCTAGAAAGAAAAAATCATAGAGAATTCATCTTCCCACCACAGAAGAGACAGAACCTGAAGTTTAAGTTCAGCCAAGTTACTTCCCTGTTAACACATACAGAAAAATCAGCACTCTTTAGAGAAACGTAACAGAATCCAGAGTCTCTACTAAGTACTGTTCACAATGTTCAAAATACAATTCAAAATCACTAGTTATACAAAGACACAACAAAAATGCCACAAGAGAAAAGGCAATGATGACAAGATGCTAGAATTAGTAATGATTTTTAAGCAGCTATTATAACCAAGGCCTTAGTGAAAAATATGTTTTGAACATATAACAAAGAAAATCCCAGGAGAAAAATAAGAACTACAAAAACAACCAAATAGAAATTCTAGAATTGAAAAATATAATATCTGAAATTAAAATTCACTGAATAGGCTTATGGGAAGATTGGAAATGATTAATGAAAGAATTAGTAAACTTGAAGATAGATCAACAAAAATTATCCATTTAGAAATCTGAGGGAGACAAAAGATTGAAGAAATATGAACAGAGCCTTGTTGACCTGTGGGACAGTATCAAAGGTCTAAAAAATTTGCAATTGGACTTCCAGCAGGGAATAGAGAATGGAGAAGAAAAAGATTATTTGAAAAAATAATGGCCAAAATTTCCATAAGTTTGCTGAAATCATAAATTTACATACTCAAGAAGCATAGAGAACTTCAAACAAGACAAATACAAAGAAAGTCAGACACTGTCAAACTGTTGGAAGCCAAAGACAAAGAGAAAATCTGTAAAGCTGTCACTGGTAAAGGTCACTCTACATTCAAGAGAGCAATGATACCAATAGTCCCTTATTTCTCATCAAAAACAATAAAGACCAAAAGAGAGTGGAACAAAAGGGCTGAAAGAGGTGGAGAGGGTATAGCTCAGTGGGAGAGTGCATGTTTAGCATGCATGAGGCCCTGGGTTCAATCCCCAGTATCTCCATCTAAATAAATAAATAAATAAATAAATAAATAAATAAATAAATAAATAAATAAACCTAATTACCTCTCCCCCAAAATAAAAACAAAGTGTTGAAAAAAAGAAAGGAAAAAAGGTCTGTCAACCCAGAATGGTAAATACACTGAAGAGAAAAATAAAAACATTTTCAGATAAGCAAAAAGAAAGAAAATTCATTACTAGCAATTGTATACTATGAAATATGCTTAAAGTAAGATTTTAGGCTGAAGGAAAATTGTATCGAATGGAAATTAGGATCTTCTTGGAGAAATGAAGAGCACTAGAAATGCTAAACATGTAGATAAATATAAAGACTATCTTCTTTCTCTTAATTTCTTTAAAATGAATATGACTTTTTAAAGCAAAAATTGTAACATACAGTGATAGATGTAATACAACTATAGAGGTGGGGAAATGGAATTACATGGATGCAAGGTTCTTATATTTTACATGAAATGGTATTATATTAACTCCAAGCAGTATGTGAGATAAAATAAGCACCAAGTAATGCTCATTCTCTGGTCAAGGGGCCAGAGAAGGGTTGCAGTGCAGGACAGAATCCTTTTGCCATAAGGACCTTACTCCAGGAATACACCATGAAAGAAACTATCGCACTCTCCCTACCGGGCACTGTGTGCCATGGAGATAGTAGGATGGAGCCCTGTGGAACATTTCAACTCTGCACTCAAGTGAGCAGAGGCAGCATCTTCTCTCCACCCCCAAATCCCTAGCAGTGCTGTAGACACTGGGAGACAGAGCCTGTCAGACCACTCCAGCCCTGTAATACCAAAGCAGCGGCCCTCTCTAATGACCGCTGTGGAGACTATGGAGTGGGGCCTCATCTACCATCCCTAGTTTGCACTAATGACAGCAAAAAGGCAGCACCCAACCCCCCTCAACAAGAGCTGGGGTAGGGTTACAGGCAGGAGGGAGCCAATCTAGTTATAAACATGCACAGTAAGAAACACATTCAAATCAAAACCTATTTAACAGCCTCCATTTGATCTTTTTCCTCCCTACTAGAAATATTTCTTGAAAAACATTAAAAGAAAATGTTTACAAAAGTCACATTTTTCTAGGCTTATTATTTCACAGACAATCTGAAAGCTTCTAGCAACATCATCCTTTAAAGCTTATATTATAAAATTACCATCTAATTTCTGTCTGGTTGCAGGTGGAGGAGGACCAGGGGCTCAACCTCCTTATCTCTTTTCTACCCCATAGTAACCCCTAACAGGGCTCCACATAAAATAACTAGATTTTAAAATAGGAAAATCAAGACTCTATCAGGTGGTAAACACAAATGTGGTCTGAGAATATCTTTTCTGTATTATTTCCTGGTACCATCCCATGCAAAACCTTTTTGACACTGCACAAAAAGCACCATACTTTCTTTGATACACATGAGGTTCCTTTTGCCTACATCTCTCTTCCCCCAACTTGTCTCCTTGGAGAACTACAAATTTCAAGCCTCAGCTCTCCAGTCAACGTCCTACAGGCAGAGTTAGGCTCTACCACACCTTTACTGGGCTTGCACAAAACAACCTCTTGTATAGCATTTCCATAGTTTTATAGTCTGATTCTCTGCTAGACTGCTAACAACTTGAGTGAAAATCTTAATAGCTTTCCATCCCCAGTTTCTAAAATACTCTCTGATGAATAATATATATTTGATGCCTACTGAATAAAAGAAAATATATTTAAAATGTTAATCTCAGGTCCTAAAAAATTACTACAATGTAGTCAGTATGTTCAGTTGAACAAGGTAAAAGCAAAATCCTTTTAGAAAGTTTACTTTTCCAGAACAGTTAACCTTCTAAAAATAGGTTTGGTGTTTAATTAAGTAAATCTTTAATTCAGTTATTCAGATCAATTCAATGCTGCATGTTTTTAAAATTTTTAAATATTTTCATCAAAATGACAAGTTAAAATTATTATGCTTAAATTGACTTATTAGTGAATTATTGAGTATCTACCATGTTGTACCAGGTAATAGAGGATCATTAAGCTATGGGATCTTATAAACTATCTATGGAGTCAAAAATAATATACATAAAACGAAAATGGACAATAAAAGAGCATAATACACTGTAAAAATGAGAGTATATATTCTATAGGCTTAGAATCATTGATAGAAAATCAGATGAAAATGAGGTGATCTAACTTAACGTCTGATGTTATAACTAAGAAAAGAGATCTAGGTGGGAGGAAGCTAGAAAAATAGACAAATAAACTTCGGATTATCTATGGAAGGTATCATGAAAGGAAGTCAAATATGAGACAGGCCTTAAGGAATAGGAAGAATTCATTAAGCATAAGAGGTGAAAGCATCCCATGAAAAGAGAAGATGAGTGAGGACATTAGTGAGGGGCACAGAAGACTCCTGAGTCTGATTTGAGCACACACACTAATTAGGGAGTTGTGGGGAGAAAAGACAACAGATTTTATGGTACCAGGTTTCAGAGAGCTTCAAAATCAGGCAGAGGACTTTATCTTTCATAAGTAGAAAACAAGTAACAAGAAAACTTAATAGGTCATTTATAAATCTCTAAAAATTCTAAATTAACCGTCTCCTTTTGCACTTTAGGAAAATAAGCCAAAAAACAACTATGTGATTTCCTCACAGTAAAGAACAGTATGGCATAGTCCCACTCATATAATGCTGTTGCCTCTGGAGCACTTTGAAGAAAAAATTCATTCTTCAAGTACAATGGGTAAATGCTGTTGAGCTTGGCTGTTTGCCTAAACTCTAAACATAATTTGTATAGAGGGCATATTCTCTTGTGAGGGCAAAGTGTTGCACACATTCAAATATGAATTCTTGACAAAAACCAAAGTCCTTTGATTTTAAAATGACCATTTAAAAAATTTACTATCAATTTCTTACCAAAAATATGCAACCAAAATTTTTGTATGAAACATACTCACAGTTTAAAAAAAGTTCAAAACTGAACTCTCTATATTGATTGGGCATAAATTTTAATATTTACTTCACCATCTTTCACAATCATGCTTAAAATAAGTATTTCCAGAGAGACAAATAGTAGAGAACATACCCATTTTTCAAACTGAACTTAAAAGAGTTTGCACGGTCCCATAAATCTGGAATTGATTGAACCAGTATATTAAGAAGACAAATCAGAAAGATGCGGTCAAACGCATCACTGAAAATGTTTTTTAAAGATTGAGAGCCAGGTGTGTTGTGCATTACCACATTTATGACAGCACATGTGTGACTGCTCACCACCATAACTTACCCCAGTTTTATCACACAAGCGTAAAGTATGAAACGATCCAACAGCAAATAATTCTCCATCTGGAGCCCAGGCAACTGAGGTAATAGGATGCTCATGAGGTTGCGAACTGTACAGAGGGCGGCCGTAACTATCCCATACCTACAAAAAGCAAATTTTTAAAAAATTTTTATAATAGTCACCATGCTATTACAAACAAGTTTGCCCTCCAGTAAAGTACCAAGTAAAGATTTAGAAATCATTACTTTATAATATTAGCAATTGCATGTCTTTACCATCAAACAAGGCGGGGTGGAGGTGGGAAGGGATGCTGTATTCCTTGAACCAAAATATCTCAAAAGAAATGTTATGGTAACCTTGTGATAACTTCAGATTTTACTAAGTCTTTAATTAATCATAAAACCTTGAGTAATTTCAAATTTAATAACAAAGTTTTGAGATGATCAGTTTTCTGCTTACATTTTTCTGTCCAATAAATGCTCTATCAACTTTCCCTGAAAGTATTTATTTCAGTTACATTTCCTCTAACCTTAGTTACATTAAATCTTATTCTTCTTCCTGAAGCTGATTAATGTTTAATAAACCAGTAAGGTTGACCTTTTAAAATTTAAATTGATTTGACTTAAATAGTCACTAAAGCTAGGAATTATATTTATGTTGCTACTCTTTAAATCAAATTCTATAGGTCAATGAAATAGGCCAATGAGAAAGGCAACACTTCAAAATACTACTTAAAATTGTAAAATAACAACTTGCTAAGTTATCAGTGTTAAAAGATATGGCTAAAGTGAAGGACTAAAAGACTATTCTTATATGTTAAATACTTTTCACTGAAATTCATTTCTTTCAACCAGGTGATACATTCAAACATTACATACCTTGTATTTACAGTCTTCACCAGCAGATAAAATTAAATCATTGACTGAGTTCCAATCTACTTTTAAAATAATGCCATCATGAGCTTTCCACTATAAGAAAAACAAATGACATTAATTATAACTTCAAGAGCACTGAAAAGTTTTTTAAATAAGAAAAGACATTTTTTTCTTTCTAATGATTCTCTTGTCTTCTTGGAGAAGGTTCCTATCTTCCTTTCATAGCCATTATGCATAACCTATTTGCTTGTTTCATTTCCAGTGTAAACTAAGGAAAGCATGTCATACTCTGACATCCACTATATAACTTACATCTTTATAAATTTCCTCAATTGCCTGGATTCCAGATGGAAAATCACTTGCTGTTAAACTATTCCAAGCTTGACATTTGTGGGATAATAATAGAACGAATATGTTGTATTCTGAAACTCAGCTGAATCCAAATTTTGCTCCCTTTGCCCAGCTGATCCCATTACCGATACTACCTTCATTCTTGTTTACTAATTCTTTTTTCAAAATTTTCTACTATATGAACACCTTCTTTAGTACTATCTTTATTATTTTCTGCACACTTTTCTAAGTTTCACTCTCCTTACCTTCATGTCTCTGGAGTAGTCACTGACTACCCTTGAGAAACTTGTGCTCCATTTACGATTTAACAAAAGGAAGTTTTCCACAGATATATATATTCTATACATACGTAGAATGCGTACATATTAGTGTATATATGTCACCCCAAAATTGGTAATCTACAAAGTAAGCATGGAAGTCTTCTTGCTCTTAAATATAATTTATGTGCTCATTTAACTATTACCACACAAGTAATTAAAAGTTATCTTTCACTATGTTTAAGTAGAATAACTAAAAAGGAATTAATTTTTCTTGACGACTATAAGGTACATTTTAATATCTGAGCCAAATAACTGTGCATCAAAGAGTGGTTGATTTTGAGGGCCCTCTCCATAGACCCTTCCCACTCTATTGTTCTTAACGTATACAGAATAAAATATCAAATTAGGGTCAAATAAGCTCCAAAAATAAGCAGTAATTCATAGCTTGCTTTACTCAAGATATATAAAAATACATACTCAAAAACAAATGTTTTGATAAGCAGTAATTTTCACAATTTACTGCTAAATTAATCCTATGTCCTGAAATAAACCACAATGATGAAAATAATGTATAGATACAGATACAGATATATATGGATACACACATGCAGAGATTCTCAAGAGTTTCATTTTAAAGCTAAAAAAATAAAATTTTACATATCAAAATTTAGAAATAAAATATGATTGAAAATTTCCTGATACTGTAATTTAGGATATCAATTACATATTACATATATTTAGATACTACATATAATGCATAGACAGTTTTCAATTGTTTCTTAATGTATTAGGCATTTTGTGAAATTCCTTTGAACAGTAAGCCCCTTGAAGGCAGGATTTATGTTCCGTTTCACTCTGAATACCTTACACCTAGCATAGTGCCGGGGCTGTAGTAAGTATGCACCATATTCTCAGTGACTAAATAAATAGAAGTCTCCTCAGTATGAAATCAAGTTCTGGGTCCTTAGAAGAGTCCCTCAAGCTCTTAAGGGAAATGAGATATATACTTTCGAACTGTATTCTACAAGCAAGAATTAAATAAGCATTCTTTTTTGTCAACAATCCAAATTTGAGTATGTATTTATGCCCAAGGAGAACTGCTGCTGCTTTCGTTTTCCAAAAGGAATAGAAGATTTGCACTGTTACTAATTATACTTTAACTCTAGCTGAATTTTGGCAATGGATACTTTTCTTTTCCTCCACTAACTCCTGAGCCAAAGGTTCTACTGCACCACTAAACTGTAACTTAATTTATCAATGGTGACATCACCATCTTCCTGAGTTTCATTTATATAAGCCTAATTACAGGTATCTAAAGAAATCACACAACTATAAACTAAAAGATTATCTTGCCGATTTTTGCTGCAGAATTTCACAGCACATTTGCAGAGTATAAGTGGTATGGAAGGACTCTGACCAAAGGCAGTCAGAGCCAGTCCTCTTTCTCAGCTTCTTCCCTCTGCCCAAATTCTTCTATTTCTTGTTGTTCCATAGTTCTTAGCAGAGCGTTCTGCATGCAGTAAAAATGTAAATGCATGTTGACTGTATGGAATATGTATAGCCAAACCTACACAGAAGTTATTAATATGGAACCTCAAAGTCATTTCTACGTCCTTACTCGCCAAATTGGCTATCTACTCAACTGTTAAATCTGATGCTGCTTCTTACAATACTTCCTTCCATACTTGTCTTGACAGTCCATCTCCAGCACCAGATCCCTTATCCAGGGCCTAGTCATTCTATACCATTTATCTGGACTCCTTGGCTCTAACTGATAGAGATGATATAATAATACCTTAACAGCAATACTAACAACTACTCTATATCGAGCACTTATCTTGGCACTCAATATGCCTACTATATGCACTGTCCTACGCACTTTGCAATTTAACTTATTTAATCCTCACAACAATCCTATCAAGTATGTATCAGCATAGCACCTAAGAGATGAGAAAGCTGAGACTCTGAGATATTTTATAACTTGCCCCAAGTCATATATAAGTAAGTGAGCGTTTGAACCTAGGTGAGGAAGTCAGAAGCCTATATTCTTCTTATCCACACTATACTTAATGTGAAGAAAATGATTCTGCCTTTCAACATTGAAATCAAACATCAAATCCTGCACATAGGCTTAAAGGTTTTCCACTCATTTGAACTACCCTGACCTGTCTTAACTGCCATTATTGTTTTGCTTCTATATAACTGGTAAAATTATATACACCCAATTTGTTCTAAACATTACACTGACTCCTCCCCTCCACTCTAAAAATACTAAAAGAATTTTAGGGTCTTAGAGAAAGCTCATGTGTACTGAACAGACAATGAGGAGGCAGAGGAAGAAGATTCGGTAGATGTTGATAAAAAAAAGTCTAAACAAGCTCTTTAAGTTTTATGATTTAGTCCTGTTTTGCCTCAAATCTATATATGTGAGGTTGACTGCTAAACTGAAAGATGGCTATTGTGCCAAATCATGTGACATTTTAGTAACTCAAAACACATTTATGATTTATTGGTATAATGTGAGTTGGAATAAGGGGGAAGTGAACCTTGTTGAAAATATAACCAGATATTCCCTGTTTTGTAATAAAAGCTGATAAAACTACATACTTAAAAGCCTCAGACTGTAATAAGACCACCCAGAAGGAAGGGACTCCTAGGAAAGTGACCTTTTACTTAGCAGCCTGGCAGACCCTGCTAACAATTAACAAATGCTTGAGAAGTACCTGTAAAACTTTAGCATTTGGTTGAAGAGGTTTAATGATCAGTTGCTTGCCTGCTGTGTAAAGAACCTTTTCTGAATCAGGGCCCCATGCTACTGAATACACTGGTGTTCCTGTAAAAAGGAAACGAAAAGAAAAAATTGATAAACTTTAATTATTATGCTTTATAATAAGGGAGATTGTTAAGAAAATCAAAAAAGGACTTTGAGGTGTTATTTTGTTTCCTCCTTATGCAATGGCCCAAACTGGAGTATAGCCTGATATTGAAACACAGGGTTAATACTGGCCATTGAAAATCTACTGTGAGCAACTGATAAACTATATTTTTTACTAACTTTGATCTTGCTGAGAAAATATGGAGTTTTTAGAAATTCAAGAGTGTGTTATCACAATACATAAAATAAAATAGACTTCATCATTTTAAGGTATAAAGAGGTATCAGAAAAGTCATGATTTATCATTTCCCACTATCAACAGCTGCTGTGTAGTGGTTTGATATGATTTCAAATCCATTTGTTCATAACAAAAATGAAGTTGTTCCGATCTAAGAATGAAGCTGTTTTTATAAGTAAAGCTCTTTTACTGTAAGAGTGACGTGGTTGCATCAGTATATCATCATCAATGCCTGTGGCTGCTGCTAAAGCACTCAGCAGCTCAGCAGCTGAGGGGCACCGCCAGGGGCTTCTCAATAAGAACAAATGAAGAAGCAACTATGTTGAGGGGACATTTAGTCTATAAATACCCAGAGCCTGTGAGGATTGAGAATGGTTGGTTCCAGCAAGGTGACTCTGCTGATCTAAACAGCTCTCTGAAGACCTGGGGGCATTAGCTCCTACCAGGGTAAGACCCTTTACTGGCAGCAATAAAAAGCCCTGCCAAGATCACCTAGCCCGTAGACACGGAGTCTTTGTTCCCTAGCAACATGCTCCAGCAACAATTGACTTTCCCTTCTGTGCCTTCAGCTTGTGGTTGACTAAGGCAACTTTCCTGAGAACCAACCTGTAGAAAGGTAAACCTCAAATGAATTTGACTTCATTTCTTTATTTTATTTATCATTGGTTTGGAGTATATTTCTTTATTGGCTTATTAAAAGACATTATCCTGTATGCTATTGGCTTGTGAAATTATATTTACTGCATTAAACCTGTGTTAAACAAAATTGACAAAGACAATCTGCATCTCTGAGCATAATTTGCTGCAAAACAAAACAGTCATCAGTGTTTAAACTGATTCAATGCATATGTTGATTTAAATTTTCCATACAATAATACACATGGTATATTCACCTAATAGATTAATTCTCATCCCTGATGCTGCTACAGGCAACAGAACTTCCCCTCATCTGCTGCTTAACTAGTAGTCTAATGGACAGAATTTACCCTGCCCCAAAATAACCTATCCCTCCCACCTATGAATTCATAAAAGGCAAATTAAATATCAGGTATGGGAAAGTTTTGCTATCTATCAAGTACTGCTTTGACCTGAAAGCTAGGCTAAGGTACTTCCAGGAGAAAGTTGACTCTACTTCCAGGGAAAAGGTACAAGTTTGATTTATTCACCATACTATAAACTACATTAAATTTCATAGGGTTCTCAATTTTCTAGGATAGGAATTTAGAGATTCCAAGGATAGGAACCCTAGAGATTCCTAGGCTAGGAATCCTAGAGATAGGATTTAGGTATTTTTTAACTCAATTATTTTCTAGGGTACCTAAAATCTTCTGGAAGGCTATGCTTTATCTGAGTCTACTTTTTGAAAAATGAGTATCATATCATTTGAGAGCATTAAATAATCTGTGCTCCACTGTCTGACCCAGTTATAAATTCATTAGGAAAGTGAATCAAGGTTGTACAATTAATCTATGAAATATTAACCCATTTATATTCATAAAGTCAAGCTTTAAAAATTGTCTAGGATTCCTAAGTCAGACTATTTTTAGCAGTTGACTTTCTATGAATGAATAAATAAATCTTTCAGGAATTTACATTCTCGGCAAAATGAAATCTGAATCTGAGGATTCATGAGCAATCAATAAGATTTGTTTATTTAAATGGAAAGCCCAATTGATGCTAACCAACAGGAAGTAATCAGTAATCAACAGGGAGTAAATTTCAGTAAGATAAATACTTGTGTTTAAGTGGCACCCTACTCCTTTCCTGCAATTTTTTCCCAACCAGAACATAATTCAACTGAGAGCAAGTCACAGTGGTTTTCAGGACTTAGAGAGTCTGATTTAGACCTACTCCAAAAAAACTCCTTGAAGCATTCCTTCTACTGTGTAGGTTAGATATTATATTGGGTCTAAATATCCTGTTCTGGCAATGACACCTAGAATTGTTCTGTATCAGAGGAACCTGCAGGTGGCCAATGAGATGGCTGACCTCAGAAGGCACTTTTTCTGCTGTATTTGGTGAGTACACTCTTCTGGAACATTCTGTGGGGCTGCCAGGAGCTGATCTGGGCTTCAAAGTAAATCTCCAGATGAACAGAATTCAACTCGCATAACCCCCCCAGAAAATGTAAGTCAAAATTTCAGGTATTTCAAAAGTGATTCTTGGTGAGGACTGGAAGGGACTAGGGGAGGAAAGTGTATTTGATAGTACAGTAGAATAACAGGTGCCTTCTTTATTTCCATTACTATAGTTACAATTATTGTGCAAAAAAGTAAATGTGTATTTTAAGTATAGACTATCAAATCTTCATGAATGCACTCAGTGAAATTATATTTTCCGGGTGTACACAAAACTATGACAAACATCTACCCCCAAGGAAATAATTCAGTAAACACATCTCCCATTGAGTTATACAGGATGTGACTCTAGTCCTTTAGTTGTGGTAAAAGGCATGGTTTGGGGTATAGGATGAGGAGCTAGGGACGCTTATGTCCTCTTTTAACACTGAATTTGTGGCCCCATTTAGTCAGCTGTGTCACCATTTCCTTGTTTATCAATCTTACAAATCTTCAGAATACTTATTTCCCTGCTGGGACATGGAGATTATTCATTTCCTGCTTATAAAACAATTTTTAAACAATAATAATATTACAGAAAAACGTATAGTAACACAGTATAAAACCAAATAAACTTATAGAGGAAAAGCTAAGTAATTCCTTTGTTATAACATGTGTTTTTTAACCACATTCCTTCAGTCAAAAAACAAACATGGAGTTATGCTAAAGAAGCAATCCTAAATTATGAGATCAATAGCTAAGTCTCATTAGTTCCATCTTCCTAACCACCAATATTCAAAATGCATATAACATCAAGAACAAAAAAAGTCTTCATTATATTCATTCTTTATATTTAAAATAGAATGTTGAGTATGAAACTACTATATATGAATGTTTTTATCATTATACAACTTCTGATTTGGGTGGTTCTGGTGAAGATCATTATTGAAAGTGGATGAATTAGCTTCATAAAGAAAAGAATGATTTCTATTATTAAAAAATCCATCTCACTAGCATTTGAAACAAATCTGTAATATTTAAAATGTTTTAAAAAATATACTTATTAAAGCATTGAATTATTTCCAGTGCTACACTTCACTTTGCAAAGTCAGTATGGAAATAATAACATAGACTTCAGGTTAAATAACTTTAAAACAAAAAGTTTGGCAAATTATGTAATGCGATGTTATTAACTTCATCATTAACAAAAAATGGACAAAAATTAAAACTTGTATAATTAAATAATTTCTTGCTTTTTATGCTGGGAATTTTTATTTATGCTCCATTTCAGTTAAGACACTCAAAAAGATCTTGTTTTTCTGACTTTGTACACTAAGATCATGTGATCTTTTTGACATTTTTTAAGAAACCACATGCACCTGGGGTTGTGTTAAATGTCAGACCCTTATCTCTCTGTAAAACAAATTATCTAAATTCTTTCAACCTGTTGAAGGCATTTGACACCACAGAAGAGGAGACAAAAATGTATTTCGATTGTTTTAAGGAAGCACATGGTCAAATATACCATGTTTTTCACATTCATACTAAAAGGTATCCCCTAAAAATGTTGTTTTTGCATGTTTTTAAGAATGCTTTTGAAACAAACTCTTCACTATTAGAATGAAGCCTTAGCTACCATTGCCTTGAGGGCAATACAGGTCTACACTGAGTGAATGGAAGTAAAGAACTTAGAGCAGCGTCTGGCACTATAGAAGTACTATCTGTTGGCCACTACTACACTACTACTGCTACTACCGCTACTACTACCACCACTACTACTACTACTGCTGCTGCTGCTGCTACTACTACACTACTACTACCACTACTACTACTTTGTAATGCAATAAACAACCATTTGTTATTGTGGTGTTCATAGTAGTAGGTACTCTTTTTTTGCCTGCTAAATCATTAAGAATTCAAAGGTAAAGAATGATTTCCCTTTCATTCCACTTGTAGGGACATGTGCTAACAAATAAGTAATCAAGTGGGATCTATTTATTCCTCGAAAAAATAGCTTTTTGGTTGTGTATGTCACTGGGTCAGTACAGAAAAAATAGCTTAAGTGAAGGCATTTGTTTCTTTAGTTTCTATCCTCAGTCACCTCTCCCTTAGGGATCTCAATTTCCTCCATAGCTTCACCTTTCACCTTCCTGTAACTGACTCTCACATTAATATTTCAGCTTTTACCTCTGAGCTCTTAACACACTTCCTCTTGCCCCAAAGACATGCCAGAACTCCAAGCTGTACATATTTATGTATCAACCCTCCACACATATCCCCTCTTTTATTCTTCCCTCTGAATTCTTTACCTCTCACAGGGTTATCCATTCCTCTCAGCCACTGAGATTCACTTTTTTCAACTACTATCATCACTGCCTCTGTGCAAGCCTCACTGCACACTAGCATAGAACACCTCAGTAACCTTCATACTGGCCACTCCAATTTAACCTGTGTCTTCTCTAGTTTATCCAACACATTACTGCTAAGGTAATTTTCCTAAAAAGACAGGACTGATTTATGACCTCATGCTCATTTTTAAAAAAGATTTTATATGCTTATAGAATAAACACTAAACTCCTTCATTTAGCATCTGAGACTATCAGTGTCCTTGTCCCTCTGGCAGTACCATCCCTCACACAGCCTACACCCTGGCCCAGTGGACTTATGCTGCTCTAACTCTGTGCCTCTGATCATCTAAATTCCTCCACAACTCTACTTCATTGCCAACAAGTCCATTTCCTTACCTAATTTCTTTATCCTTCAAAGCCCAGTCAAAAGATGCTGCAATATTTGCCAAGAAGCCTTTCTTTATACTTTCTCTCCCTTTAAAATGTTAATCCAGCCTTCTTATCCTCCCACAATACCTTAAAGCAATGTGCACATTCTGTATTATCCTTATATTTATCTCCTTTACTAAATTCATTATAGACAGGTTCCATGTTTTATCATCCCATTCTTCCATTTGAATATAGTATAGGGGAAATGTCCTTAAAGGTTTGTGGTATTATTCTATTCCAATTTTAACCTAAAATTAAAATATACAATGTAACACAAGGTAGGGCTTCATTATAATTATTCCCAGCCTTTCCTTCTCTAATAAGGAAAAATAACTCCTGTAGGCACCAGTAAGAATCACTTTTTAAACAAATTCTACCCTCCTCTCTTCCAAAAACACCAGGATTCTGTATTAGAGGAGAAGGTGATGGCCATGATTTTTTCAATCTTTATATCACACTCCAATCAATAAGAAATGAATTCAGGAATTTTTCTATTCACCAAGGAATAAGTACAATTAACATAAACATGTAGTAAAAAGAAAATCACAGGATGCTTTCAAAATTGTTTACAAAATTCCAAGTTTTACAATAATTCAGTCTTCTGTTACTTCATTTTTGTGCCAAAACTTACAGTTTTTCTCCTCTCAGGAGTCAGGAGTCCCCCACCTCTACCTCCCTTGGTCTTTTTATTTGAGCCTTTAGCATCAGCTCTCAGTAGGTCAGATTTACAATCACCCTCTAAACTTGTAGCCTCTAATAAATCAAACAAACCTTACAGGGATTTTTCCTTCAGGATTAATGTCATTCTAACTCCTCTAATGAGTTTTCCCAGAGATAAAACAGAAGAAGTCTATGCCTTGTTAGGAAACTGTGGGTGGTACCAATGATCAAAAACTCAAAAATCAGAAGCATAATTCTATAGTGAATTTGTAATTCTTAATCTAGAAAAAGAGATCAGATTACTCAATTGAAACACCAATAGGTTAACTAAAATGAAGTCTAACTAATTTGATTTTGCTCATAAATCTCATAATTAACATAAACTTTGAGTAAGAAGAATAACTAAGATTCAAATAGGATAAAAATGATCAGCACTTTCACAGCCATTTGATGTTAAGGAAATTACAGCTATTTGGAATGATGATATAAAATACCATGAAGTGATCTGATGAATACATAATAAAATTACCTTTATTATAGGACACAATCTGTATTTTAGCTTTCAAGAGAATCCTATTTATCCATCTACTTGAGAAGAAGAAAAGAAAAAAGAGCACCACCCATCCCTCTCCAAAATAAATACCTTACATAAAAACTAACTCAAAATGGATCACAGACCTAAATGTAAGCATCAAACCACTAAAAACTCATAGAAGAAAACACAGGTATATAAATCTCAGTGAGTCTGAATTAGGCAATAGTTTCTTAAACATATACCAAAAGCAGAAACAATTACAGAAAAAAAACAGATAAATTGAACTTCATTAAAACTTTGGTGGGATAACAGTATGGAGGTTCCTTAGAAAACTAAAAATAGAGTTACCATATGCCCCAGAACTTCCACTCTTCGGCATATATCCAGAGAAAATTCTTAACTCGAAAAGATACATTCACCCAAATGTTCATAGCAGCTATTTACAATAGCCAAGACATGGAAACAACCTAAATGTCCATTGAGAGATGATTAGATAAGAAAGGTGTGGTATATATAGACAATGGAATACTACTCAGTCATTAAAAAGAATGAGATAATGCCATTTGCAGCAACATGGATGGACCTAGAGATTATCATACTAAGTCAGACAGAGAAAGACAAATATCATATGACATCACTTATATGTGGAATCTAAAAAAATGATACAAATGAACTTAGAAAACAGAAAGAGACTCACAGACATAGAAACAAACTTATGGTTAAATTAGGAGTTTAGGATTAGCAGATACAAACTACTATATATAAAATAAACAACAAGATCCTACTATATAGCACAGGGAATTACACTCAGTATCTCATAATAACCTATAATGAAGAACATATGAAAAAGTATATGTATGTATAATTGAATCACTATGCTGCACACCAGAAACTAACACATTGTAAATCAACTATACATCAATATAAAAAGTGAAATAAAATAAAATAATAAAATTTTTGTGCTTCAAAAGATATCAAGAAAGTGAAAAGGAAATCCACAGAATGGGGAAATCATATATCTAAGTTGCAAATCATACATTCAATAAGTGTCTATAATCAGAATATATAAGCTCTTACAACTCAACAGTAAAAAGACAACCCAATTTAAAAATGTGCAAAGGACTTTAATAGATATTTCTCCAAAGATCTATAAATGGCCAAAAAGCACATGAAAAGAGGCTCAAGTCATTAGCCATCAGGGAAATGCAAATCAAAACTATAGTGAGATACCACTGTATAGTCACTAGGGTGATTATAATAATAATAATAAAAGATAGACAATAACAGTGTTGAGGATTTGGAGAAATTGGAACCTTCATGTATTTGTAGTGGGAATGTAAAATGGTACATTCACTTTGGAAAACAACTTGAGGAAGTCTTTAATTTACTGATATGGAACTACCTCCAAGATAGTTCATGATTCAAGTGAAAAAAAGCAAGGAGCATACTGTAGTAGATATAGTACACCACTTGTTTATAAAAGAAAAAAAAGAACATATAAAAACAAATTTGCTACACAAGAAAATGGTAACACCAGTTGCCTCTGGTAATGTTTGCTAAGTGGCGGGAAGACAGGGGTAATATGAGAGACAAGGGTAGTATTTAAAAGATAACTTTACATCCTTTTTTAATGCTTTAAATTCTGAACCATGTGAATGAAGTATCAAAAATTAATACTTAAACATATTTAAGTGCTCACTGCAAGGCACATACTAACAATCAAAATTGTATGATCATTATTATTGAAAACAGGAGCTGCAAACTCAAATCCCTTCAGAGATTTAATGTTGTGTTCTACCATATGAATGAGTGAAGTACAGAGTATAAGACAAGTGAGAGAAGCTTAAAATCCAACTAGAAGTGGAGCAGCTGCTACTGAACTCCAGCTGATTATATTTACTCTGGAAAACAGACATAATGCTGCCAGGTTTTCCAAATTTTCAAAAGATACCAAAAATCCAAATATGTGAAATATCCTGATTTTTAATGTTGGGCCTGTACCATGCTAGTGGGCCAGATTCAGCCCACAGGCCATCTGATTATTACCTGGGATGTATAAAAAGCCCTTAATTTATGAACAATATATTGGGCTTCCAAACTGTCTTTGCAAGTTTGGGAACTCCAAATGCATTTTCTCTGTAAGAGTGAAATAAGTAGCAGTTCGGTTTCCGGATTCATTTTATAGGTAAACTATAGTACTGAACCAACAGCACTATGTCACCTACCCTCTATGATTAACAATGTTTATATTAAACAACTTAGTCTAAGTTTCTACTTAAGATTTTGAAAAGTCCAAAATGGCAAATCCAAGGATAATAAAAGGGAAGGAAGTGACTGGGAAGAATTTGAAGAAAGGTAAGGAGACTTAGATGGACATAGGTGAAGGATCTTAGGCAAAAATTCAGATTATTATAGTGGGTAATAAGATAAGCTTTCAAAATTTCTCTGAAGATCTGTGTCTTCTGTAGACAACAAATTTAGCAAAAGAGAAAAAGAAAGGAGAAAAGGATGTGTCTCAGCAACAGCAACAGCTGAAAAGGACTGAAGCCTCAGCTCCAAGGGGTTGGTGATGATCTCTAAAAGAACTCTGTAGTTGCTCATAAGTCAGACATCATAAGGTAAGAATGCCAAATAACTAGCCCTAACAAAAATTATAAAACCAAAAGTAAATCCCCATGCCTACTAGAAGATTAAACTAAAACTTATTTTCTAAAGGTACACTTTATTACTAAAGGAACAAGAAGTTAACTTTTTTTTTTCCTAACTGAAATTCACTCATGAGTGTTCCTATGAACTTTACATTTTCTACTCATGGATAAATATTCTATTTGGAGATCACCTATGGCAAAGATGTAACCTCAGGAGATAACCACTCCCTAGTACCTATGGTTATCTTTGCTAGCATTTGGCCAATGTGTAGCTAAATAAATGCCTAACTATTTTAACACTACCCTAAGAGTAAACATGATTTAAAAAATAAAATCTGGTAATTTTTGGAAGTCAGTTATTAGTGATGCTTCATGATATGACTTTATCTTGTAATTCTGAAGAATAGTCTCTAAGTTTTTCAGCAACCTGTATGAAATTCAGCTGATACGTGCTTAGGACAACATTAGAACTGCTTTATTGCTCCTAGGTAAACCTAATTAGGAAAATAAACTTGCTATATGGAAAAAATCATGTGTAATCTAAATCCCAACAGGAATGACCACTGGATTGAATTCAATAGGCACATTTTTCCAGTTAACATGGAAAGCCAAGATGCTGCTCTAAGTAGTTGTAGCTTACCAAGTTTTGGATTATGAGGGTGTCTGCTCCCCTCCATCAGTATACAAATCATATGTACAACATAATTTATAAAGGGTGCTAATATTATGAAGTCATTAGAACTTTTTAAGTAAGGAGATAGATATTTCCTACAATTATTATTTACTTAACTAGACACCTAATTCTTTTCTAGATAGGATATGCTCATAATGCTTCAAAATTATTTTAAAAAGAATCATTAGCCTTCAACTCCATTTATACAGAGTCACCAACAAAGAAAAAACTTTTGAGTGTTTCTTATATTTCTTGACATGGCCCATCAGAAAACACGGAAAAAGTGTAAATAGAAACAAGAGATTTCAGGTTTTGAGCCTGACCAAAATTAGTCTAAGGAACTATTAGACTGTTTTTACAGGAAAATGTTAAAGATATTTTAATTGATTATAATACATACCTTGCTGAGCTAAAGTTGATCTTAGCATTCCAGTCTTTGACCAGATTTTTATTTGTCCATCTTCTCCAACTATAAAGAGAAAATGATTGATTTTTTATCTATATAAAATAAATTTAAACATTAAATTTGCATATAAAACCTAGCAGTACCTATATTAATCCACATTTGAAATTCAGACATGAGTTACTCTAATTAAATGACACTGATTCGTAACTATAAAATTTAACTAAAATTACTTTGAACAATTTTATCAAAGTAGCCTAACTCCATGACAAAAATTATTTTTTTCCTTTAATCTTAGAAGGTTTATGAGTATTTTATTCAAATCATGCTTTCATTTTTGCTGAAATCTCTATCCTAGAATTTTAAGTGCTTTCAGTGTAATAAGAGAAGTTGCAGCCAAACTCCAGTGAGTTGGGGACTGTATGGAATGAAGTAATAGACTATTCTTTTGAACAGTTTGCCAGAAAGGGGAAGAAAGAAAGAGGAAGTTGTAGCTAGTTATTTGTTAGATGAGGGATTTTTATTTCTTTTTTCTCAATTTTCAAGATGAATGATATCTGAACACATGTATATGATGGGGTGGGGGTGGAAAAGGAGAAGTTGAAGAAAAAGGCAAAAGAAGGGACAACTCACTGATAAATGTCCTACAAAAGGCCCAGAGGATGGTTTGGTGGTTTTAAAACACATCCACAAATTCTTTGCTATTCCCCCTATTAAGAAGTGAAGCTCAATTTCCCTCTCCTTCAGTTTGGGCTATTTAATGACTTGCTTCTAATAGGATATAGTGGAAATGATGGAGTATGACTTCCAAGGTGGGTCATAAGATATATTGTGGCTTCCATCATGCTCTGTCTTACATCACTCACTCAGGCAGAAGCTCCAGCTGTCATGTTGTGAGAACACTCAAGCAGCCTTATGGAGAGGCCCACATTGTGAGGAACTAAGTAGGGTCTCCTACAACAGTCACAGAGGAAGTAAGATCTCTTGCCAACAACCATGTGAGTGGGCCATCTTGGAAGCAGATCCCCCAGCCCAAATGGGGTTTCATATGAGTGCAGCTCCATCCAACCTCTCGATTCTGAGACAGAACCACCCAGTTAAATTGTTCCCTGTCCCACAGAAATTGTGAGATAATACATGTTTATTACCTTAAGTCACTAACTTTTGGGATAATTTGTTATGCAGCAATAGGTAATTAACATAATAGGTGAAGATGAGAATCCTTGCAGTAGGGCAGGAGATGGAAGACAGATGGAAGGTGGGTAAAGGTCAGTTAAATGAGAATATTTTGAATTGTAGAATTTTGTAAGAAATAAAACTTGTATTTACCCCATACTTGATTATTCCAAAACCTTCTGTGACAGAATATTCTCCTTAAGCCATATAAGAAAACCAATATTCCATTCTGAATTATAACACTATATAGCAGTCTAGATCAATAATGTGTCAATTATTTGCTATTAGACAATGAAAGACACCATTACTAAATGAAAATATTCTGTTCCTTTAAAAAATTTTTCCTTAAAAAATTCCTTTAAGGGGTGGGAGTATAGCTCATCAGTAGAGAACATGCTTAGCATGCATGAGGTCCTGGGTTCAATTCCCAGTACCTCCATTAAAAAAAATTCATTTAAATTGTCATTTTTGCAGATAACCTACCTGTAACTAATGCTGTTCCTTCATAATTCCATCGTCCTGCAAGTACTGCTCCACAGTGAGCTTCCACACTTTTCTCTACTCTTCCTAACTTAGAAATCAGATGAAATTTACCTAAAAGAAATTGTATTTGGGAAATCTGTTTTACTAAATTAATTTCTCCAATCAAACATCTGTTGAGGACCAACTACTAGACTAGTTAACATAATGCTAGGCATCAGAGATACAAGGTACAAATAATATAATTACTCTTACTCTCAAGGAGCACACAAATCTATTAGAAAACAGGCGTAAAAAAAACAAAATTATAAGCCTTGAAACAAGTGGTATTCAGAAACATACATATGATGTTATGTTGTCTTCAGAGAGACAACAAAATTCTGTTGGGATATGGTCAAATGGGGCCAAGAGGAATGTCAAGAAAGCCTTCTATTTAAGCATAGTTTTGTATTCTTGGTTTGTTTTTTGGGGGGGGGGTGCTCCAGAAAAGTCGGAAAAGGTGTAGAGGAGAGGAACTAGGATAAATGGTGTTAAAAGTTAAAATGACGCATATTTTAAAATATTGAAGTTTATTTGTACAAAAATCAATTCCAATCCAACAGTGCCAAAACCTTAAGTGGTTAGGAACGCTCCACTGACAGGAGCTCAGGAAGAAACTTTAACAGAGAAAATGCAGAAGTAAAATAAGGACATTATTGATCGACTACAGGTTAAAGTCTAGTTGGCTGTTTGCGACTGGTTCCTTAGGTTTCAATTCTGTAAACTTGAAGCATTCATTTACAAGCTTAGATTTTGGTTTGCTTATTAGGTATAAAGCATTAAGAGCCACCTCAAGCCTAAAGACCTCTTTGTTTAACTAATTTAATAATTGATAATCCAAGTTTTAAAACTTCTGCCTTATTCAATTTTACACTGAAGCTAGGCACCAGGTAAACCAAAAGAACTTGGTTGCCATCCTCAAAAAGTTCACGCACATATAGGCAAAAAAGTAAAAAACTTATAACTTTAAAGGACCTAAGCAAACTATATAAGAGATGACAAGGGGACAAATCAACTGTGCACAGAAGTGCTACAGGAAGCCAAAAAAAGCTCAGTGTGGTTCTGAATTATCATGAAGCCTAGTAATATATAGTTTGTAATAAAATAACTAAGTACAGCTGGTCCTCTGTACCCACAGGTTCTGCATCCTTGTACTCAACCAACTGATCAAAAAAACACTCCAGAAAGGTCCTAAAGCAGAATTTGAATTTGCCCTGCACCAGCATCTATTTACATAGCATTTACATCGTATTTACAACTATTTATGTAACATTTATATTGTATTAGGTATTATAAGTAATCTAGAGATGACTTAGAGTATATAGGAGAATGTGTATAGGTTATGTGCAAATAAGATCCCATTTTATATGAGGCACTTGAGCATCTGTGGATTTTGGTATCTCCAGGGGTCCTGGAACCAATTCCCCTTGGATACTGAGGGAAAGCTGTAGAGAAATTAGAAACTTTTTCCCAAATCAAAAAAATGTGTATATTTTTTGCAGTAAAAGAAAATGTGGCTTGCCTCATCAAATTCTGCCTCAGAGGATTTATTCTGTTTGAATTCATTTTTAACTTAAGGCTTTTCAAGATTTTGGCCTAATATGAACAATTTATTAAAAATATATTTAAGTCAGATGCTTAAGATGGCTTTAAAATACTTCTTTGGAGAACTCTAATACAGACAGCTTTAAGATATTTTATACCTAGCACTCTGTGGTTATTTCACTGACCACCAACCCATTCCCACCATCAAAGTCATTCCTTCTTTTTACACATAGTGCACGTTATTATATAGCTCTGTTGCAGCATTTTTTATTGGGCTGTGATTCTTTTCAGGGGGCCATGTCTTTGCCATGTTTTTATTCTCAATAGTACTTTTACATAAGCAGCATTTGTTATATTTAATCTACTCGTAACCATACTTAGTAACTTAAAAAAAAAAAAGACTACTTTGACATTCTTTTCTTTCTCATTCAACTGGATAGCTCTCTTTTCCCATCACCTATTTTCTGGACCCTCATCAATAAGCTACCTCTTTTCTTCATCTAACCACCCACTAGCACCATCTGCTTTCCCCCGCATCTTTCTTTTAATTTTATATTTACTTCTGGGTCATTTTTCAATGTAACAAGATTACTTTGAATTCAATTGTGCTATTACTCTCTTTATGAGACTAACTTAAAATTAACTTGGATGTACATTGTTAATTCATTGCTTTACAGAGAAAATACAAGGGGGAAAAAATCTCAAAAGAGGAAATTGTAAAGATGACACAAAGTGAGTGGCCATTATTTACTTTATCCAAGTCTGTTTCATTAAATGTTAGCACATTTCCTAACACAGAATATCCACATACTAAATGACTGCTGCACATAATGAATGAATCTATCACCAAGCAATGAACCAAATAACTCCTGAGCCAGAAATGAAGGGTCCAGAAATTTCCTTTTAATCTTTTTCGTATTTTGGAAATTTTATATATTTAGGTCACTGATATTGTTCTTCTAAAATACCTAATACTGAATTTCTGACGAGTGCTGAAACTGTTCTTGCTTTCCATGACCTCACAGAAGACATATACTGGGACAGCTAACGTCTGCTCTTTGCATTGACTTGGCACTCAATATAAATCTTTGGCTTTTGTAAGTTTGTCTGATTGTTACAAATTGTTTGAATAGCATACCCACAGTTAAGCATAAATATAAAATTTCATACATCAAAAATTTTTTAAAGCATAAATGCCTTTCAACTATTTTGGTTCTTCTCTCCAGATTTTCTATAACCTTTTAAAAATGCAAGACCAAAACAAGAGAGTAAATTTATTCCAATTATTTGCTAGGGGTAGGGTAGGGAAGAGAATATAATCAATACAATTCATTCGTTGATTTTATTGATACAATTCATTGATTAAACAAGGGATGATTTGGCTAAAGAACATGAATATTTAAATCCTGAGACAAAAAATTAATCTCTTATTATTAAATAAAAGGTAAACTAAAAAGAGGAAAAAGAAGAGAGGAAGTAGATTAAACCTATATGAAACACATTTCTTAAAGGTAGAAATGCCTTAAGAATGTCCATGGAAACATGAGAAGGCTTGGAATAGGGTGTTAGGAATAAGGGCACATGAGCACTTTTGCAGACTGCTTAATAGCAGAAATGTTTTGGCAGATGGTTGCAAAAAGCCACAAAGAGATCAATAACCACTAACTTCTGATAAAAAGAAATGAACACACAAATTCTTTTTAGAGTGGGATTTTAAAATGTACATATTAACTAATAAGAGAATATGAGGATTACTTTAAGATATTTAATACAATGTATAAAAAAGTCAACTTTCACTAAATATAATTTAAGGAGTGTTTATTGGCTTTACAAAAGATTTTATACCAGAATTCCTTTATATAGCAGCTCCCTTAATGCATTTTAAATAATTCTTTTTTAAATGTAAATCTTTTAACACACTGTTAAAGAAATATCTCCTCCAAAAAGTGGGATACAGCTGCATGAAATATTCAAAGAGGTCATAATATTGAAGAGAGAATTATTGGTGAGACAAAATACATGGCAAAAAGTCTGCTTTATGTATTTCAGGACCTGCCCCCAAATCCCATGGATCTTTTTCAAATGTTACAACTAACAAAGAAGATGGCGAGGGTAAGACAAAGGGAACACTGAAAGAGTAATAAACAAACTCAAAAACTGTAACTCTTTTTGCCAGTCTTGGGGGAGAAAAATCAAGAGAAGAAAGTAGGTGCCTATTTAAGCAATGAACTAAATCTTGAAGAAATTTGTTTTTAAGTATTGTGTTAACATCATACAAAATGAAAAAGTCCTAGAGCTGAGCTGTACAACACTGTGCTTACTGTTAACAATACTGCACTATAAAAACTTAAAATTTGTTAAAAGGGTGCATCTCATATGTTTTTTAACCAGAATAACACTTTTTTATAGTATTAGATTAGCAAAGAATACAGCCTTGATATACAAAATGACCTCAGATGTTTATCTGGCAGGAAACCCTTGACCACCTTCAGATAGCATTCCCTTTCGTCTTTTTGTGAATATTTCTTTTTCATTTCTGGATTCTGTTTTCTGTCTTACTTTTCCACTTCTTTGCTTAGAACTATCATCCTTTGCCCTCTCTTTCACAAGATCCGAGATATTCCTCACTCCAGCCTGGGAGAAAATAACTACTTTGCTTTTGTTCTCTCTTCTTTCCACATCTAGTTGTGGCATGTTATGTTATCTTATTTATTGGGTTTTGTTTTTGGTTTTTTTTTTTTGAAGTAAACCAAAAAATAAAATTAAACACTATAGTTTCTCAAGAGTCATAATACATTTTCCCTTATTTATTATTGTCTTGCAAATTTATATTTAAATTATATTTTACTTTAGACTTTTTTCCCTTTCAGAAAGTGTTTTAACTAAAGCCAATGTGAAATAGAGACCCAAACAACTATTCTTCAGTTAAATGTAATCAAGCAATCTTACTAATTCAGGGAAACACTCATACAATAGAAATTAACAAGACATTATATTTATTGTCCATATTCACCAGATAAAAGTCAATCCTCACATACTATTGACTTTAAAAAGGAAAATGAAAAGAAAATGTATAGTATGCCACCTTTTGCATAATAAAAAAGGTGAAATGAGAAAATAAACATGTATCTGGTTTTTTTTGCTAAAAGAAACATAGGAAGGACAAACCAGAACCAAAGGGATTGGCTACCTAGAGAGTAAATAGAAGCAACGTGTATGGGATTGGTTGGGTAGGAGTAGTGACATTGCTCTGAGTATATTTTTTTATAGTTTTGACTTTGTGGAACCATCCACGTAATGTTTTACATATTCAAAAATAATCAAATCAACAAGAATGGAGGAGGAAGGAAATCTTAAATGAAAAAGAAATAGAAATAAATACACTTAACTGTATTTTAAATGAATAACAACAACACTTAAGTAGGGGGAGAAATGCAAGTGACATTGAACACAAGACTTCAACTCTATATCCTCAGTGTAAAGATAAAAACAGGAAACAAATATTACACGAATTATTTTTGCAATAGTATGGATTAGCAATTCTGAAACAACTTACTGTGTATTGTAGAATTGAACAAATGTGAATAATGGGAGCCAAGTTTCCTCAGTGTTTCCAAGAATGAGAGGAAAAACAATGAGAATTAACCCTATGGTGTTATACTAGAATTGGTGGTACTAGAATGAACTCATGATTTTTAGCATGGAAAGGAAGGAAGGAAAGAAGGTAAGGAAGAGAGAGAGGGAGGGAAGAAGTAGTAAGATATGTATGTTTTTAATATATGTTTATATTCATATTTCTTAGCTCTGTCCTCTAAAAGGGTCTTGAAGCAAACACACCCCATTGAAATAAGCACATCTGGCACTCTCATTTGACTTCTCAAAACCATTAAGCACCCAAAAAAGAACACGTCTCCGGGGAGAAATGGCTGATTTGGGGGCTGGGACTGGAAAGTGCAAGCTGAACCTGGAACAACTTGTACCAGCAAAGACATGCTCAAACAATGATGAGGAAACTTACCTATCCTCCTCCCCCCGCAAAATTCACTGGAGCTGGCCCAATGGAGTTCCCACTGGCCAAATCTGGGACAATTTTAACATCAAAATTTTTAAATGATAGTAATAGGATACTCAAGAAATAACTAAGAATCTGAGTCTAATCTGACATAAGTAAACAAATAAATGAGTGGGAGACAGGAGGCTCTTCCTTGCAGTAGAATACCAACTAATCAATATAGATGAAATTATGGAGTTAAAGAAATCACCATTTGGCAACCATCTTAGCAATAAATGATTCAGCCAAGAATCATCAATAGATGCTAAGAGAGTGGGAGGAAGTTGGAGGAGGAAGAGAATATTTTTACATAGTCTGAAAGTATCCTTTCAGAAATTATTTATTAAAAGGGAAAAACATTAACTTCACAGTGGATTAATTTAGTGAGCACAACCTTTGAAAGTAATCAAAGTTAATGTCATCAATAATGAGTGAAACCAGTATCATGAATCTTCCAATCTGATGCCCTAAGTATTACTGCTAAAATGTATAAACTGAATTTAAGTATGAGGAAACATCAGACAAACATGAATTGAGGGACATTCTATAAAAATAACAGGCCTGTATTCTTCAAAACATTCAAGATCATAAAAGAAAGACTGGGGATTTGCTCCAGATTAAAGGAGGCAAGAGAGGTATGACAAAAACAATGTGTTATTCTGTACCAGAAAAAACAAATTTCTAGAAAAGACATCATTAGGACAACTGTTAAAATTTGAACACAAACTGTAGATTAGATAACAGTATTATATCAATGTGAAATTTCCTGATTTTGATCAATGTATTGTGGTTAACTAACAGAAAATCCTTATTCTTAGGAAATTCATTGAAGTATTTATGGTTAAAGTGGCAAACTCTTAAATGTTTCAGAAAAAAGTGGGGGGTGGGGAGAAAAGGGGACCAAGGATAAAGTATATGGGATAAAATGTTAACAGTGAGTGAATTTGGATAAATGATATACAGAAGTTACTTGTACAATTGTTGCAACCATTCTATAAAAGTGAAATTATATCAAAATTAAGTCTTTAAGTCAACTCTTCATTTTATCATCTGACGTAAACTAAATTCTAGCTGTGTTCAGAATCAGTCTTCTAAGCCCTAGGCACTGTACCAAATACTTTCACACAATATCTCATTTAATCAAGATTCAGAAAAATAAGGTTAAAAACTACCATCAATTCTGCCTGTAAAAGAACTAGAATCTGATGTGATTGTCTGCTATAACATTCCTTCCCTGTTCTGGTTATAAAGCCTTCTCTCTGTCTCCCTTTCCACAGTGGCCTGAGGCCTGCTGTCCTCAGTCAATCAGTGTCCCAGTCCCTTGACTAAATTGATTCACTCATTGATGGGCACATGACCCAAGCTTGTCCAGGAACCTCTCTGCCCCTTGACTGTGAGAGACACTGGGGAAGAAGCATCCTCTCCTGATTTTTCTTGTAGGATAAGCCTTAGGCTGCTGCCTGCCCAACATGCTCACCTTCTGGGGACAGTTGATCCAAGAGATGGTGAGAACAGAGGCCTGATGCAGCTGTGCTTAAAGATCTACCCCTGGAGCTAGGGGAACTGAAAAACTCCACCTGTGCATAAGTTAGCCAAGTAAGTTTCTGTTCCTTTTGATGAATGTACTCTTACCTGACATAGTAGGTAAAGTATAATACAGATGGAAACAGTTTAAGTTATTTCTAAAAAAAAAATCCCTTAAAAGTAGAAAAGTCATATTACTCACCAGTAATAAAGCTATGGTCAAATTAAATAAATCTCCAACTCTGTAAGTGGATATTAATATGTACTAGAAATAAAGACTACATTTAATAGATAGCTTACTAAATGAGTATGTGTTGTATCCATATATTTTTAGTGTGGTCATGTTATACAGTTAAATTTGAAGAAATCAGAAACCAAAACTGATAATAGCTTAACAATTCCTGCAAGCACAGAAAAAATAAAGCCAAAGGTTGGAATTCAATCCCAGTATATGCCAGTTTTATTTACTTTCTTCTATGACTATAGTTTTATAGCCTATAAACAAATCAACTGACTACATAGGAAATGGCTAAACAACTCAAAACATAAGTCATACTAAACTATTATATCTTTTAAATAATACATAAAAAGCATATAACATTTATTAAAAACTTACCATCAGAACTTGTGAGGACAAAGCTTTCTGCTTGAGTTTGTTTCTTTACGCCTAAACTTTTCGGAAACCAGTGAAGATCTATCGGGTAAATATCATCAGGCAGCTTTACTATTTGACTTGTTTCACTGGTTAACAAGTTCCACTTCACTATCTGGTGATCATCACTACACGAATACAGTTCTTCAGCAGTAGTCCAGCCCACACAGCTTACTAATTCTTGATGTGCCACCATGTTAAGGAGACAAAACACACAAAAGTCTTAACTCTTAATAAATACAATATTTTGCAGATGTAGATTGTAAGATTATAAAGTAGAGTCAAATGTTTCATGCTTCTAAACCTATTTTTAATTTTATGACTTTCATATTTTTTCCATATAAAAAAAGGAAAATAAGCATCTATCAAAACAGTTGTAAGAAGAATGGAAAGCAAGATAAGAAATCCAGGTGACAAAAGAGAAAAAAAGAAAGATTTGACTACATGAAAAGTTTTTAACTGTTACAAAATATTCCATAAACTAGGCCAAAAGACACACAAAGACATATAACAGATCAAAAGGTATGAAACCTGCTGGGGGATAAGTGAGGTGAAAAGGGAACTGTGCTTTTTAAAATTTACTTATATCTGCATCATTTAAGTTAGTAGAATAAGCATGTATTATTTTGGTAAGTTTTTAAAAATCAAATGCTAAAAGAAGACTGAAATCTAACAGTAAATACCTGCTTAAATTACACATGAAACTGTGTGTCTAGAGAAGGTACTTCAGTTTGTCATTTATAAAGGATGCTTTCTCCTGCTTATATGTGGATTTCAACACTACCCCATTATTCCTGGTTGGTTGGTTTGCTCTTTTGTTGTTATTGTATAATCATTTTACTTCCTCCTCTTCTCACCAATGCTTTTTATTGACTTATCTAAGCAATCAATAAACTCTAAGGAAAAAGAAAGAGACTAAGTGCCGTAATTATTCTGGGATGTTCTAAGATTTTTTAATACCTCAAAATATAATAGATTGAGCAAATAACCAAAAAGGTTAAAAAACAAATTATAGAAAGATCTTAAGAGTCTGCATAACTCAAAAAAATAAAAATAAAAATAAAATCAACACATACAAAAAAAAAAAGAGTCTGCATAAATAGGTTATAAAGTGTCACTGGAATACTCAACTCAAAAGTACAATCTAAACAAAAGGAGCTGAGTACCACTAGACCACTACTGAAAAAAAATTTCTTCCAGTATAACTGCTGTAGCTTAAACAATGTTAGGTAAACCCTTAGAAAAGAAAAATGTTAGACACAACCTAGAAAGAAAGAATATACACACCCCAAAACAAAAAGCATTAAGCTTATCCTTACAAAAATTGCTGTAAGTACACATCAGATATACGTGACATGTCTTCAAACTGATAACTCAACTAAAATTATGGGAGAAATGAGAGGACTGCCAGATTAAGAAAGTCTAAAAAGACTGTTATTCTTCAGCTTGAAAAGATAAAAGCAGACAACAGACATAGTCAAAATCTGTAAGATTGTATATAGCATTAACTCCTGAAGGCATATTTGAAAAGAGAGTAAAAATGATTTATGGAGAAATAAAAGGAATTATACCTTCATTCATAAGGTAAAAAAAGCAGACAAGATAATGTAAATTCAAAACCTTTGATTAAATGTCTAAACAGTGCTTTTCTGTCTCTGACAGGTCATTTTTTTATTTCAAATTCGTTGCAAATCAAATAACATTTTGTAAGACAAAAGTGAATTACTAGAAAAGTAATTTTATATTTGGATATTGTGACTATCAAATTGCTACAAAAATTTCTTACCTCTTACTTTCAATTTCTGTATTTATCTCTTCACAGACTTGCAATAAAGTCTGCAGATGATACTTTTAGAAGCACTGATCTAAATAACTAAGAATGAAGGTAAAAGGGCCTATCATATCTTCCTGACACATAACTGGGAATTTTTACTGACAAAACATAGGGTCAAGCGTTTGAGAAAATATAATTGCCACCTTCCCACATGAATAATAAAAGTCTAACTGTTCAGACTTACCCAGCTTATCCTCCACTTTATCATACGTATGAAAAATACTAGATCACACTAACAAAAGAAATTATTTAATTAAAAAATTTTTTTCTTTTCTTTTTTTTAATATGCCATTTGCAGCAACATGGATGGATCTGGAGATCATCATTTTAAGTGAAGTAAGCCAGAAAGAGAAAGAAAAATACCATATGATATCACTCATATGTGGAATCTAAAAGAAAAAAATCATTTGATTTTTAAAAAGCTTCTCTTTAAGATCATACTAGACTAAACAAAAACTTCACAGTAGTCCTTAAGTAGTAAAAGAAAAACATCAATAAAAATTTGAAAATAAGAACAGACAGTTTGCTTTGGAGAATTACATGCAACACATGACCTCAAATATTTCAAAAACAATTCAGCTAAACTACTATTAAAAGAATGAAAAAAAATCCACTCTCCAACTAGGCTATAATAGAAGAAAACTTTGAACAATACTGTAGTAAGGTGATCACAATAAGGTTTATAAGTATTAAAAGGATATGCTTTGGTTCTTTTAAAAGAGATATCTTCAGTCTCATGTCTCCACTTTTCAGCAAAATTTTTAGATGCCACTTGATTGTATTCACTGTAAAATAAAAGTTAGGAGGGAAACATAGAATCTGCATTAAAAACAAAACATGAACACAAAAAAAATAAAAGCAAACAAAACATCTTAGCACCGCAAGGACACTGAAGCACCTTCAATCTTCCTAACAGCAAACATATGCAAAGAGGAAGAAAACTACTCAGAGTGTGCTAATTCTGCCAACAGATGATTGGAGACCTTGAGTTGGATTCCAGAGGTCCTCACAACCTGCCTAAAACATTCCTGCAAGTGCAGAACACCACTGAATCTGGTCAGGTAAGTAATTTCAAAGGCTGTCCTGAGGACAAATCAGAAGATTCTTTAAAATAGGTACCCTTCAATGGCAGATCAGTGTTGGTGCTGTTGAATGGATATCCATTAAAATAATTCTGAAGGTCTGATGAAGGGCTACCATACATTTTTATAGGCCTTAATTATAGAACCCACATAGTAATATTATGACATCATCAATCTAGTGATCCAATCTGAGATTTACATTCTGTTTGGGGTAGATACACTGCCCAACAATTATGGTTTCCACAGTGGCAATGTGAAAAATAAGTGCGTTATTTAAGAAAGAGGTAATAAATCCATTATAAAAGTTATATAAAAATCACAATGTAATTGCCAAATAAAAACTGGGAAGAAGAGTAACACTCCTGCAATAACCATGCTATCAAAATAGACAAATTAAGGAAATGCTAAATTATCACAATCCAATTTACAGTTTTGTATTCTTTCTGAGTAACATCACTAACTAAAAAGAAAAAAAAATTAAATGAAAGTGTGGTTAAAGGAAAAAAATGCTTTTCACCAGGTAGAAAATTACTGTTAACTACATCAAAGGAGGTACTGAGTGTAGATAAGAACTCAGTGGGCCTACCTTCGATAATTTCTCATTCCTCCGAATCTAGGAAGACTTATAGATTAGCAAGGTGCTAAATACAGCTGTATTTCAAAACACCTTTTTCACTTATTCTACTCCTAAATTTGTGAGACTAGGGGGGAAATTGTTAAGACTACAGGAAAAAAGTTTCTGTCTAGTTAATATGCGATTAGGGTCAAAAACCTTCTCTCTTCTCCAGATGACTTAAGGAGATTTATGCTCAAATTCAAAAGTATGGATCAGTGTATAGCAGGCAGAGCAAGAATATAATCTCTCCCAGGCTATTTCCAAGGCTCACTTTAATTCCTAGGAATTTCAGCACCTTTTTCAAAACTTGTTCTCTCTTCCATCAGACCTCCTTCAATTAGAGGAGGGGAAAGGTAAAAATCTTTACAAAATGCTACTTTTTCACAATAATTCAAGTAGCAATTCAGCTTATAAGGATTTCAAAAGAATAGACAGATAAATTGTTCATTCTGAAAATGAGAAACAACACAATAGACAAGAAAATATATATAAAATTACAACCAGAAACTTTGAAGATCTTTGGCAAAGTCATAATGTAGCCTATTGCAAAACACATCTGGAGTTTGAGATTTTTGAGCACGAGCCACACACCTGTTCTCCTTGCTTAGCATTGCAATAAAGCTTTCTCTGTTCCAAACAACAACACCTCAAACTGCAGAAATCCATAATTAGGAATAATTCCTTACCAAAGAAATCATAATACTATATAAATAGTAAAGGCAATATGGTTTTTATGAGAAAGGAATCAACTATTCAGAAACATGGTGTAAAGGATCAGAGAAAGAGAGTGGCATCCTAGCACTGGAATGATTCTCCCTTGCTCAGAAAGATCTTCCCCATACACCCTATTTAGCTGAGATCATCTGCATGAATGATATGTGCATTCTGATATGAGACTGAATAAAGGAACAAGGGGAAAGTAGTATTGGAGCACAGCCATTTAGGGGAATTGCAGAGCTGCCTGAGCACTACATTGAGGCATTTTTATCTGCCCAAAGGCATTGGTCATCAAGGATCTGACTAGCCAGTGGTAACTGGGGTTGGGGGGTGGATAATTAGAGAGCAGACAGGAGGAACTATGCCTTTGCTACTAAAAATGATTTATAAATTATCTTTGAACTATCTTTGGTCCAGTGTAGGTCAACATTTATGAGGCTTAAGAGGAAAAAATGTGCCCAGGAAATCCTGATTACCAAGCTACCAAAATATATTCCAAATCTGGCCACTCCTCAGCACCCGCATCATAGTTCTAAGCCACCATCATTCTCTGCCTCAATTATTACAGTGACCCCAGAACTGATCTTTCTGCTCTTACACATACCCCTTCAAATTCTTCTAAATATAGCAGCCAGTAATGCTTCTAAGGCTAAGTCAGATCATGAAGGCCAGTATGGCTAATACAAGGTGAGTGGAGGGAGTAGCAAGAAATTGGGGAAGAAAAGTGACACAAAATCCCATAGAGGTTTGGAAAACCACAATAAAAGAACCATTTTTTTCTTTTAAATGATACCAGTTTTCCTTTTGAATGAACGGAGAAGCCAGTGAAGAGTTATGAGCAAAGAAGTGATATGATCTGACTCACATTTTAAAGTGTCAGTATGGGTGAAAGAAAAAAAAAAGAGCAAGAATGAGCAAGACTGGAAGCAGGGAGGCCAGCTAGGTTCAGTAATCCAGAAGAGGAGTTAAAGTGGATGGATGAGGAAGGTAGCAGTGGTAAAATGACATAAAGTGGTCATATTCTATTCAGAATATATTCATATCTTGAAAGAAGATCCCACAAGATTTGTTGATGAATTGGGGTTAAGAGAAAGAGGAGTCAAAAATGACTCTGAAGTTTCAACAGGTAGAACAGAGTTGCCATTTACTGAAATGAAGACTAAGGGAGGAACAAGTTGGAAGAGATGATGTAAAAATTCTGCTTGGGGCATGCTAAGTTTAAGGTGCCTACTAGACATCCAAACAGAGAATTCAAGGAGAAACTGGATATACAAATCTGGAGTCAAGGGATAGGTGAGACCTGGAGATACCATTGAGATATCAATTTGAGGGCTGTCAGCATAACGATCATATTCGAAGCCATGGGGTAAGATGAGACTACCCAGCAGAACTTGAAAAGGTGGTAGCTTCAACAGCCTAGAAGTCCTACTGAACTGAACTGTCAGCACTTAAATTCTAGAGGAAGTAACCAGGGAAAAACAGGTAGAGATATACAGACAATGAGATGTTTAAAACAAATTTTGGGAGCAAATATAGATATATAAGACTATGAAAATGAGTGGCCGAGGTCAAGGAACTGGGAGGCCAGGGAATGGAATTGATTGAGTCAAGGATGTTAAATCACTAAGAATAATGATAAGAATAGTGGTGGAGATAGACACAGTTACCCAGGTGCTAAAATACTATTCACTGAATGAGGAAAAATATAAGAGATCTGTGGCTGACTAACTGCAAAAAGGTTTGATCTCTGAGGACACATCTCAAACGGACTAGGGGATTTTAGAGAGGAAAGGAAAAGACAATCAGTTGTCCAGAAACACTAATGAGAAGCAAGCCCACACATTGGTGTCTGGAATGCAAAATAGCCTGGTCCACTTGAGAAGGCCAAGGGGCAAGCAGTTTCCTTAGAAGCAACCAGATTTAAGTTAGACTGTGAAGTTAAAGGGATCATTCACAGTAAAGGTTGAGAACAAAGATCTGGGCAATGACAAACTATGAGCTCCAAAAGGTAGAGTTGTAGGATTTAGATGGGGAAGAGCTAAGAGTTTGGGACAGATGGTGGGAAATGGTAAGAACAGCCAGCTGTCCTCAAATACTCATTCATCCCTATTTCTCCAGTAGAAGAATCTGAATTTTTGCTGTATACCTGGCCACTTAGAATAAAGATTATATTCCCCAATTGCCCTCAAAACTAGGTGTGGCCATGCAGGGCATTAACAATTCTTAAACCTACATGGGGATATTACATCAATCAACCTAGTAGTCCAATGTGGGATTTATACTTGAAGGGTGGGTAGATAACACTGCCCATCAGTAATGGTTACCCACAGTGGAATTATGAAAAGTAAATGAGTTACCTCTTACAAAAGCCAACTTATTATCTCTTATAAAAGTTATATAAATCAGCATAACTTGGAAAATAAGAATAGTACTCTCCCCACCATGCCATCAAGACCATATATAACAT
Source organism: Vicugna pacos (assembly GCF_048564905.1). NCBI lineage: Eukaryota > Metazoa > Chordata > Mammalia > Artiodactyla > Camelidae > Vicugna > Vicugna pacos. The sequence continues at coordinate 34,954,817 of NC_132987.1, forward strand.
GACAAGATAGAAGGAACCAAGATTCTTGAACTTGTGGAGAGTCCTATCAGTCCTGTACCATCTATTTAGCTTTTTAAGTAATAGAGAATAAAGTTTTATCATGTTTAAGTTACTGTCATCAACAGCTAAATCTAATAATGAACTAATGCAGGGAATGAAAAGTCTTGAATGTAGAGACTGAGGTAAACAGGGATGTAAGCTATGATGTAATAGTCCCAATGGTTGGATAAAGGAAAGCAGATAATCAACTTAAATTGTAGCCTTCCTCCCAGAACTGCTCTCTTAGGTGGTTTGTAGTGCTGATGCAGAGTTTTGTAAGAGAGAAGGGCAATCTTGCTAGGAGTACATGTACCTCTATGGGAATTCCTTTACAATCCTGCTAACGAGGCTGTTAGGATTTATTTCAGTAGGCAGTTTATGGAGGGAAAGGAATTGTAGAGTTATAGAGGGAATAAACATCCCCAACCTTTTCTCCTAATTTCCCCAACCTTAAACTGTGAGCTCAGTCCTTGTACTTCTTCTGTACCTGTACTCACTGCCATGGTCATCTCACCCAGTTTCATGGCTTAATATAAATTTAAATATAGTGACTACCCAGTGACAACCCCCAATTTCTTATCTCCAGTTCAGACCTCTCCACTGAACCCAATTTTTATATCTGATTATTTGACAAATCTATTTGAATGTCTGACATCTCAAACTGAAGATTCAAATCAAACCCCTAATCTTTCCTCCAACTTTGCTTCTCCCACAGCCTTAACCATCTCAGTAAATGGCAATTCCATTCTTCCAGTTGCACAGGTCAAAAACATTGGAATCATCACCAACTCTTCTCTCACATCACAAACACAATTAATAAAAAACAAAATCTGTACGCTCTATCTTCAAAATATCTGAATTTCATGACACCAATGCTATGACCCAGTCCAAGGTGCCATGATCTGTTAACCTGAATTACAATAGCCTCCTTATTGGCCTCTAACCCCTCACAATCTGTGCTCACCACAGCAGCCAAAATGACTTTTAAAATAGGTCATGGTGCTTCTCCACTCAAAACTCTCCAATGGCTTCCTATCTCAGAGTTAAAACAAAGGTCTTACAGTGGTGTTCAAAGCTTTTATTGATCTGGACTCTTACTGTGATGGTTAATTTTATGTGTCAATTTGGCTACACGATGACGCCCAATTATTTGGGCAAACATGAGTCTAAATGTTGCTATAAATGTATTTTTTAGAGGTGACTGACATTTACAATCAGTTGACTTAAATAAAGCAATTACCCTGCATCATGTGGGTGGGCCTTGTCCAACCAGTTGAAGGTCTTAAGAGCAAAGACCAAGATTTTCCAAAGAAGGACTTCTGCCATCTGACTACAATACAGAAATTTTGCCATCAGTTTCCAGCCTTAAGACTAAAGATTTCAACATCAACTCTTCTTTCTCTGGAGAGCCCTGATATGCCCATCATTCCTCTAACCTCATCTCCTGTTGCCTCTCTTTTTTTCACTCACTGTTTCAGCCACACTAGCCTCTTGTTTTTCTTCTTACATACTAATAATGCTTTTGCCTCAGAGCCTTTGTACCCATGCTCTCTGCCTGGAATCCATGACCCCAGATAGCTGTATGGCTTACTCCTTTCTTCCTTCCTTCATCTTTTTGCCCAAAAGTCACCTTCTCAGTAAAGCCTTGCTGGTGTATCCTATTCAAGGCCATCTGTCATAGTATTTTACTTACTATTGCCCCTTTCTAAAATATAAGCTCCATGAGTGTGGATTTTTATCCATTTTTTTTCTTTAAAGAGCATTTAAAACTTTATTATATGGAATTATGCAGATACTGTGGACATAAAATCATGCATATATAAGTGTGATGGGGGTGAAGAGAACCAAAACTCTATTAGACTCCTCAGAAGTGGCTACAAGGACACTTACAGATAAAGCTTATTGCTTATTAATCCTAATTATCATCCATGTAATACATTATAATATAAAATAACAAAAATAATGTTAATAACTAGTGTGGTACAGCTGCAAGCACTTCATATATATTACCATTTTAATCATCCCAACTATAAGTGGAAGCAAATATTATTTTTCCCATTTCATAGATGAGGAAACTGAAGCATCATGAGGGAAAATACTATTCAAGACCAGAGTAGAGAGTTGAGCTCAGACCTCATGGCTGCAGATTTTATGCTCCCTCAGTTGAATTAATGGGCCCAGGGTCTGACAACAGAGACCAAAATCCCAGTTGTGTGAGCCCATTATGATCTGTTGGAGTGTCAGGAGTTGACCAGGGTCTTGTAGGCCAACAGGCTTTGGGCTCTCCACAGCCCATGTTGTCTTTTTCTTCTTGTACCAAAGGACACAAAGCATAATGATTATGACAAGAAACCACAGCAGGAACATCCAGAATGATCATCCATTAACTCTGTTGCACCAGAGTCTTTCCAGAGGGCACAGGGTGTGCACTCTGATTTTCACTGTGTTCCACATAGCACATGAACCTTGGGGAACCCTTAAGGCCACTCAGGTCTTGTAGGTCCCATTCCCAACAGGCAGGACACCCCCAGATTTCTGGACACCCTGCTTAGGAGTTCCTCATCCTGAATCCAGGCCAGTGAGATACTCTGAGGAGAGAAGCTGTCAGGGTGACCATGCCCTCCAAGGCCATGCTGCTGGTCATGTTCACTGCTGGGGGCACTATTCTCTCTGTGAAGCCCATTTAGGATTTCAGATATTTCTGCAGTCTTCCACAAAGCTCTCCCTGCACACAGACCCAGTAATTCTTCCTTTTATATCCATCTATGTCCTGGGACTTCTCTATTTCCATAGTCCAGGTCCAAGTCAAAGACCAGGGCATTTCCCATCCATAGGGCTTTGGGTGATAGGAGGGGAAGAGCTCCCCACGATATTAGAAACAACTGAAGCCCCTGGCATGGTTGTCTTCTTGGATCTCACAGCCCTGAATCTTCTGGGAAGAATGCAAACTTCCTTTCTCCTCCTGCAGGGCCATGATTTCTGCCTGAAATTTTCTGAGGCCCTTCCCATTCTTAGTCAAGTCCTTGGACTGTGTGTCCCATGTCTCTGCTCCTAGGACTACTTCTGCCCACAGCCCCCAGGGCTCTACCCGCCTGTCTCACAGTCACAGCATAGGAAGGCCTGACCATCCAAGTGTCCCTCAGCAGAAAACTGTGATTGCACAGTTCCATCCTGGGATACCACCATGAGGTTATAATGAAGACTGCTGTATCCTTCTGATCTTGGAGAGTCTCCCAGAGAGGCAGAAGGCAACGGGAACGCCCCCTGAGTACACAGGTACTGGCAGCAGCCATCTTTGGGAGCTTGCTCCACCACGAGGACATTGTGCTGGCAAGTACCATACTGGAGACCTCAGAATTTCTGTCTGTTTTGTTTGCTTCTATATCCCCTGCAACTAGAAACATCCTTGCATACAGTAGGTGTTCAGTAAATATTTGTCCAATGAATAAATGGTGAAAAACTGTAGTCATCAGGCAAAGCTCATAAGTGAAGAAGATAAAGTTATATATAAGTGTATATATAAAGGTATTATCAGTGTAGAGGTTAGAGCAAGAAGTAGAATAGTAATTATGAACGCCTTTTAAACTCAGGTAGACCTCAATATGTTTGGTGGCAAAGGAGAAGGAACCAGTGAACAGGAATAGATTGGCAACACTACAGAAACAGAAGCTAATGTAAGCCAGCATGGGCCCCTATGAAGTCATTTGATCAAGGGCACTGATAAAGGGGTCGTTCTATTTTTAAACACATAGATTGACCATTCACACAAGCATAATAAATACAGATGGTCAGTGGGCAATCAAAAGCATGAAGTAATGCACAGCCTCAATTATAATTAAAGAAATGAAACATAAAACAGCTAGATACCACTTTTTTGTTGTCAGAGTGGCCAAATGCAAAATACCCAGAACCCAATCCTGGCATACAGAGAAACAGATACCCGCATACATTACTAAAGGGCAGGAAAACTGGTGCTAATGGTCATTTATTCTTTTCCCACCACCCCCACCCCAACACTTCTAACTACCTTTTCTACTTTGGGGGAATTTCCTACCTTATAAATAAAAAACAAATTATTTCCTCTCTAGCCCTCCTTAGAGCTAGGACACAGGCAAATTACCTAGGCTCTGCCAATCTGACACATCTGTGCATATTCTGATTTAGAAGCTACTGACTCAAAGGAGGTGTTATATAAAGAATCTACCCTGGGAAGAATTCCTAGTCATAGGAATTTGTCATCTACATGTAAATGTACACCAAGATACATATACAAACTATACAAGCCTGTTTATTTCAGAACTTGATAGAATACTATCAAAAACTAGAAATCTAAATATTCATCATAATTCCACTCTCATGTTGCAGATATATGTTTATAATGTGAAACAGAATTAGAACCAAGAAAATAGGATTAAGAATTAAGAATTAGACTTAACATTATGTTAAATGAAATAAACTAGTCACAAAGGGACAGATACTGTATGATTCCCCTTATATCAAGTATCTAGTCAAATTCATAGACACAAAAAGTAGAATGCTGGTTGCCTGAGACTGGGGGAAGCAGGACTGGGGAGTTATTGTTTAATGGGTACAGAGTTTCAGTTCCGCAGGGTGAAAAGAGTTCAGAGGTGATAGTAGCACAACAACATGAATTTACTCAATACCATTGAACTATACTGAACTATACACCCAAACGTGGTTAAGATGGTTTACAAAAAAAGACAAAAATTAGATTTAAGAAACAAAACTAAAAGGAAAAAAAGCACTAACAAAATGTGAAAAATCCTGGGAGGAAAAGAGGGAAGGTTTGACTTGTCAACAAGAATGTGTATAGATAAGAGGCAGCAGAAAGCCTCAGTGGTGAACAAGAATATGAAGGAGAGACAAGAAATTCAAGAGCTAGATCATAAGTGCATTTATACCAAGTTCTGTTTGGGTCATTTGCATATTGGCTAGCCCTGGGGTGTTGATATTAACAGGTGAAATGAATGGTGTGCTGATGACTACGAAAGGCTCTATTTTTAAAAGTACAATTTTTATCAACAGTCCCCTAAGTAGCTCTAATCAGACTCCTGTGTCTCTTTCCCAGTAAAGAAAGGAGAGAGACAGGGGCAGATCTTTTACTCAGATTGGTCCCATCATAGAACCACTTGCAAACTAGATGAGATCTCTTATATGGCAGAAGGCAGAGGCAGGCTCACCATTTCCAGGGACAGATTAAAAAACATAGCAAGCAAAGGAAACAGGTGTGCGAATGGCAGTACAGTTCAATTACTAAAGACCTCCAACCCCTACCCCACTGCAATTTCTGTATGCATTTTCTAAAGTGTGTGTTCATGCAGTGTTATTTATATTTCCTTGCAATTCTAGCTATAATTATAGCTAGATCTTGCCAATTATACTTTAATATTATTCTTACTGGTTATATTTATAATCTTTTTGCAGGCTGGCCTAATAAATTTCAGCCAATAAACCACAAGATTCACAAATTTAAAAATAAGTAGTCATCTTTAATTCATTCTTTTTTTTATCAACTAGCATAGAAAAATCATACTCAACTGATAAACTAGAGTGCAGCAACTATTAAAAAAAAGTGGTGGGGGCTGTATAGCTCAGTGGTAAGCACACACTTAGCATGTGAAGTCCTGGGTTCAATTCCCAATACCACCATTTAAAAAAAATCGTTTAAAAATAAAATCCTTATCTTAAAAAAAATGAGGTGAATCTATATGTACTGATACAGAAAGATGCTTATAATACATTAAATGACCAAAGTAAAATGTACAGCAGTATTATATAACTCAATCCCCTTTGTAAGAAAAAGGTGGGGGGAGGATATACATTTAAGCTAGTGAATACTAAAACATTTTTCTTGGAAGATATGCAAGACACTTAATGAAGACCTTTGTGAGGGTATAGACACTAAGATGAAAAGGAAGATTTTAACTCTCATTTTATATGTTTCTGATTGAAGTTTTTTTACCATGTTCATAATATTTTCTTTATCTCTATATTTTTAAAATGAGATTACCTGAGTGATAGCAGTATGGTCCAATTTTGCTTTCTTCTTTACGCATTTCTGCATTTAAAAACACCCTAATAAATGTTATTTTTTTATAAAATCACCATTCAAATTCTCTTTCCAGTTTCTACTGCATTTGACCCATCTTATTGAAACTCTCACCTTGTGATCTTTCAAGTACTGTACTTTGTTTTCTTCTGTATATAAAATGGAGTTAATAATGCCTACTTCACAGGTTAGTTATGATGATTAAATGAGATAAAATACACATGAGATCTAAAAAAGACATCTTACAAATGTCCAGTAGAATGCCTGAAACATAGTAAGTACTTAATAACTGTTAGCTATTTGTAGTGAAAATTGGTGTTTTTGTCATTCTGCATGTATTCACTCTTTCCCTAGCTACAAAGAATTTCTCCTTGGAACACCCAGTTCCTCACTTTTAGCCCAAATGGCTTGAATGGAGCCAGCATGAGACCCAGACTTAAAACAATTAGAGCATTCCAACAGAAACTTTTATTCAACCAGAAGATGGGAAAGAAAGAGTCACCCTGAGGTCTTTAATTTTAGAAGATTTGAGGCTGGAGTTACTGTAGCTATCTTACCACAGCAAGGGGAGAGACTGGTGGTACCAGAGGCCACTATGTGGAAACTGAGAATAATGCCAAGACAAGGAAATGCAAAGCAGAGCAAAGAAAGAAACCAAATCTTGATGTCTTTGTTTAAACACTGAATCCAGTTATACTCAACTAACTCTTTGGTTATGGAAGCCAATTTTTTTCTTTTCTCAAGACAATTTAAATTGGGTTTTCTGTCGCCTGTAATCTAGAGAGTCCTGAGACTCAAGTCTATAATTACTTCTTCTTCCTAGAGTCTAAGAATGGACTTTCTCTGTTGCTATCCTCTCTTTATTCACAACTTTAAAAATCTAATCTATTTTTAGTATTCCAACTATTCTTGTAACTCCATCTCATCCTATTTCCTCTCCTGACAATATTCTCTACCTCTGCTACCCACTGGATATATCTTTCCTAATCTCAAACTATATGAATAAAAACAAACTCATTTTTCAAAACAGTCAATCTCCCAAAATTGTTCTACTTCCTCACTTCCCTTTTTTTCTGTTAAGGTAGGTGAGAATTTCAACAAGATTGGTGTAGTAGGTGGCTTATATTATCAAGAAAAATATTCATTACTATCTGTCCTGTGTCTATATCTAATTTATTCATCTTGAACAATATTCTCTAAGTATTTATACATTACTTATACAAATGCATATGTATTTATTCATCTTGCTTTATTAATACCTAATCCAAATATTTAAAGTTACAAACTTGATTAATATTTTTAAACATTTACCTACAAATTAATTTCAGACTTAATGAAATTCTGTAACCACATTAGAAGGCAGACAAAAAATATATTATAATGATGACAAAATTTAACTATGCACTTCAAGAAGTGCAAACATGCCATTTTAATTCTATTTCCAATTTCTCTCTTTGAACTTATTCTTATTTCTTCCTGTGGGGTACAATTTTTTAAAATATAAAAAGTGAGGGTTCTCTTCTCAGACTGCCTGAAAATAAAAATAATGGCTGTTAGTAGATGATTTTGGACCAGAAAGCTGAGACTTGGTTATACTTTCCAAGATGATTGTAACCTAGTCCATCCCAATTGGACCAGCTTCTTTTTATCCAAAGTATTGGCAGGGCTCAATCAAGTCTTTTATCTCTTATGACCCTAATCTTTTCTCAAATCACTTCTCCACTTATTCTGAGTGCCCTACTTTCACTCTGGATTTAAGTCTCCTCCGCAGCCATTTGTTATGGATGTCTTTTATACATTACACAACCTGGTTTAAGCTCATTTGAAAAAATATTTGTCCTGTGTGAAGCATGGTTAGGTTCAGCTAAATCTAAAGCTATCAGTCACTTTATTGATTTATTGAAATTATATTTCTTTCTCATCAGTCATTATGACCTATCATTATTTACAGCAATCATCAAAGGCAGTAAAACTAGGATTTATTTGTGACTTATTTTCTTCCTATCCCCTCATCACTAATCCAAGGATTCACAAAGAATAGAAGCTGACTGACTTTTAAGGGCTTAGACTTTTAGCCATTAAAATCTGCAAAAGCTATAGATTTCCACCCCAAATGTGTCCAGATTTTTTCCATTCTACTGCATAGGCACTTCTCACCTTCCACATGAAGGACTGTACAATAATAATCTAAGCCATGTCTGATTAATCTCTTCCCTTTTAACACATCCCACAAAACTATTGGATTTTTGTTTGTTTACCAAGTCATTCCTTAGCTCAAAATTTTTCTAATATTTTGAAAATGTATCATATCTATCATCCTTTATATAGCTTTCAAGACTCGATAAGCTAACCTTCTTCCAAATTTGACGTCCCATTAGTCATCCTCAGCATATACCCTAATAAGGTCAACGTCATAAACAGCAATATCAAATGCTTGTAGTGTGTGTGCTAGACAAACAATCATAAACAATCTTATGTGGTAGGTATTATATACTGGTTTTATAATAAACACTCAGAGATTGATCACTTGAGTAAATTGTCCAAGCATGTGGCTAAAAAATGATAGGATTTGGGATTCTGTTATCTGCTATATCTTTCTACTAAATCGTGCTCTGTCCCCCACATACACCACTCAATTTGGTCTAGTCTTTGCTTTTTTTCATCGTTAATATCTTTTCAACTCAGATTTAGTAGTGTTTTACAGACTTCGAAAATCCAAAAGATTCCAGATGCTCTCAAAGAGAATTGCTACATTTTCTTGGTACACGTACCGGCCAATTTTTTTTTCATTGAGCTTTATTGTCTGTAGTTTATCTTACAAAAACAGTAATTTTTTTCAAATATATAGGTATATTGTAATATCGAGTCAATGTTCACTCAAACCACATCAGTCTCTCAACCTCAGCAAATTCTTACACTTGGAGGGAGTGTCCACCACATCTGTTTTTGAGAATCATGGAACTTGAATATGCTCCTCAGGGCACAAATCATACTTACTTATTTATAATGATAATGTAAGTTCGTTCAAAAAGCAGATTAGCGCTTTATTATGCCAGGCCCTAAAAATGCAAAAATTAAAAGAGGGAAAGAGGCTCCCCATTCTCAATGTCAAGTACTTAAGAGTCGCTGAATAAATGCTTATTGGAGTTAGTCAAATCAACCAGTGGCTAACACTGTGGGGGTAAGGACCACGTTTAAGAATCAGATCAAAGTTCTAGGAAAACTAACTCCCCAGAAAAATTCCCAGGTACACAGAATTTTTCATACAATTCCGGGGTCACGGGGTTAGTGAAGAGATGGTATGAACGTCTCTGAAGTCTAATCACCTACCAGCAGATCCACAAACTCCTAGTTAAAAACCTACAAACAAAACTAAATTCTCTGAGAACAGGAATACTTGCTGAGTAGTCCTGATTATGCCTGACACAGTGCAATGTATACAAAGCTACTTAAGAAATATTTGCTGATTGATAATTTTCCCATAACCAGATGGCATCGCTTCCATTACGGAGTCTTTCAGCCAAATGATTTTAAAAGCCTGAAACCTCCTTTCACTAGTGACACTACTGACCTAACACCAATAACTAGAAATTATTATTTTGCTATTCACTACACGATCATTCACCAATCCAGGTCTTGTCTCCTCCTTGTTGTCCCTTTACTTCCTCCAAACCCAAGGCTGCCTTCGCATCCCAAAAGCTACGTCCAGAGTCCCACTGCTGCCAGGGAGAAGGAAAATAACTGATGCTCCACGCCGCACACACCCTCAAAGCAGGGAAGGTGGATCCAGTAACGGCCACAACTTCCAAATCCTTTTCTCACCTCTTCCAGAGGTAAAGAGATTTACCTTAAGTTCCAGGAAGGCGGTGGCAATCGCTCAGAGCTGGCACTCATTACCAAGAAGCCTCGAACCTCCCCGTCACCATAGCGACTTCTAAAAGCTACGCTCACTCCCTCTTCCCGCGATACTTCCCGGCAAAGCGTCACCCGAGCGGGCCCGGGACCCCACCCCTACACAAGCCCGCCCTCTCCTTAAGGGGTGTTATTGGATGACTGAGTCCTGCCTTCGTCAGTGGGCGGAACCCCACCCTATTTTTTTTATCTTTTTCAAAACTCGCAAAGATTTTTAAAAAATATTTTTATAAGAGTGCTGTTTCCGTAGGCCACAGAGAAAACACTGTCTTGCTCTTCTTTTTCACTTAGTAGAAAGGTCCGCTGCCTGGGTCCCGCCAGGAGTCCGCGCATGCGTGTAAGCGACCAGAAAATGGCGGAGATAATCGCCGCATTTTTTTCAAATTAATGGTTCCCAGAAAGCATTGCGCGCATTTGTAACGAATTTCCGTTCGAGTTTGTATTTTAGGCGCCATTTTCGAGTGAAGGACCCGGAGCCGAAACACCGGTAGGAGCGGGGGGGCTACACAACCGTTTCCAGGCTTGGTTTGAGTGGACTGTCCCGCAGGTAAAGTACTTCTTTTCCTGATCAGGTTGTCACACTCTTACTTCCTGCCTCGTCCGCGGGCGCCTGGGAAGTAGAGGCCTTGAGCTGGAGCAGCCGAAGTCTGGGCTGAGGCTGCCGCTGGGAGATTTCGCTACTGTCACCCCTCCCCCCCTGGGCCGCTCCCCGGCAGTCGGGGCTCCGCGCGCTTCTCCCCGGCGCCACTTCTCTGAGCTGCTTAAGCGTCGCTCGAGGGACGGGAGGGGCTCTAAGCCTCGCGGACCTCTTCTCAGAAATCTTGGTCCCTGTCGCACCCTACCGTCGCCCCCTGCCCGTTCTCTCTTCTCCCAAGGGAGTAATCACCGGGTCTGAGCCCTTACTGCTGACCTTTCGTAGTTGTCCAACGGGATTCTGCCGCAGACCCCGGAGGGACAGATCCCTGCCACCCCAGATGACTGAACCCGAGCAGGCGCTGTCGGCTTCTGACTTGAAAGTCGCGAGTGTAGACCCCAGCCTCCAGGCGCCGGTCCTGGTCGGACTGTAGAGGAGACCGCAAAGCCCCCAGGCCGTCAGCGGCGCCAAGAGTTAATGGCGGGTAGAGGAAAGTGGGCGGCGAGCCGCCCGTTAGTTCTTCGCTGCTGTTGGAAGAGTCGATAGCCCCTGAAGCCTAAAGTTAATACGAACTCGTCCCTCTCAAATTCTATGCGCTTGCATCCCTAACCCCGAGAGCGTGGGAATATCAGCAAATGCCAGCGTATGGGAATTACTTTGTTTAGAAATTATATTAGAATATCCCTGTATACTTATACTGTGGGCGGACAGCGGGGGGGGGCATTAAAAAATAAAAAAGAACCTAAGCAGTTGCTCTATCCTTGATTCATCTCCAGGCATGTCTAGGTTTTCCCACTTGCTTAGGACTTAAGAAAATGGATCCCCCTTCTTGGCACTTGAGTTTTTGGTGCCTTCTTTCTTGAGGACCCGCTGGCGTTGAGCAGGGTTTTAAAACGGGGCTCTCGAGTACAAGTGGACCGAGTTTTCTCCAAGTCGGGTAGGGTGGGGTCTGAGCCAGTCCACCGCGGGGCCGGCGGGGAATGCACCAGGACGGTCCTGTGACTCGCAGGCTGACTTGCTGCCGGCTCTTCCTCGGTCCCAGCGACTATGCCCCGTAAAGGCACCCAGCCCTCCACTGCCCGGCGCAGAGAGGAAGGGCCGCCGCAGTCTCCGGACGGCACCAGCAGCGACATGGAGCCCGAACCGCCGCCCGGCCGCGCGGGGAGCCCGGCGCCTGCCACCGCAGGTGAGTAACCCTTCGCGACGCGACGGGCAAGTGCGTGGGATACCCTGATGGCGTGCGTGGGATACCCTGGTGCGTCCGCTCGCCACCCAGGACTGGCTGGTGTTCTTGGGCGCGAACGAGCGGGGCTTCGGGGTTGACGTCTGAAGGTAGCGCGTCGGTCGGGTAGAGCAGCTCAAGAAAGCGATTTGGCGATTTTTACGTTAGACTGCGTGCAGTTTCGGTGTAACGATGTTGGAGGGGATGGGGGGGGCGAGTAAAAACTTCAGTTATGAATTTCTGTTTTTCTTGTGTTTCTGCGGAAATAGACATAGCCTGTAGCCAGTGGACTTTTTTTCAGTCAGCGTGACTGTATGTTAGTATGATGGAAAGTTGTTTGATCCTAACTTCTCCGTGGTCTTAAATTGCGTTTAAAGAGATGGTAATTTACTCGAAACTACTGCAGCTTTTGTGAGTCCGGGAATAGGGTGACATTTTGGAACCCCTGCGACAGTGTCGTAGGGGCTCTTGAGTATCCAAAGATAAGGTTCCAGGTGCTCAAAGATACGGAGAGCGTTGGTTCTAGAGCCGTAGGATTTAGCCACCTGTTTAGGCAGGCAGCATGGAATCAAGTGGTTATGGTTTTCCCAGATTTGCTTCATGATGTGGTTGTTTTGACCCCTAAGACGTGTATTTCTGTAGACTTTTGCGACTGGTGGCATTTCTTTCAAGAATTTTTTTTATGAAACCAAGCTGAAAGATTCTCATCCCTGTGAGTTTTCATCCCTGTATTTGAGCGGGAAATACAGATTCCTAAGTTTCATAAATAACAGCTCTCCAGAGATGAACAGGCAGCAGTCCTCCCAACTAATTGCACTAATACAGGCTTTTTTCCCTTGCCTTCCCTTTCCTTTGACTGTCTTAGAGACTCCAAGTGAGGAAATTGATAATAGAAGTTTAGAAGAGATTTTGAATAGCATCCCTCCTCCCCCGCCTCCAGCAATGACCAATGAAGCTGGAGCGCCTCGGCTTATGATAACTCATATTGTAAACCAGAACTTCAAATCCTATGCTGGGGAAAAAATTCTGGGACCTTTCCATAAGGTATTTGACCATTTTAAATAACTGTTGTAAGGTAATGAGTCTTTATTACAAAATGTTTCGATTTTGTAGCTATTGTATTTATTCTGATTGATACATATACGGTGTGTTTCCTATGCTTTTAACAACTGAAATTAGCTTTTGTTTATCTGATTATCTTTGGTATCTCTAAATTTTCCTCACTGAATAGAATTGGTGGGGGTTTTTTGTTCAAAAGGAGTATTTTCTCTGACTATAAGAATGAATTTTATAAAAAGTGTTAGAATTAAAATATAGCCATATTTAAGGTGTTGAAGCTTGTGGTAGAGAACATGATGTATGAAAACTGCTGTCTTTTAGCAATGAAAACTTTTAAATACTTGAAGTTTTGCTGCGAGTAAAAAAAAACAGCTTAAGTTAAAATTGGTAGTATGACCTTTTTAACCTTTTTTTCCCTGTTCTTTTTATGCAGCGCTTTTCCTGTATTATTGGGCCAAATGGCAGTGGCAAATCCAATGTTATTGATTCTATGCTTTTTGTATTTGGCTATCGAGCACAAAAAATAAGATCTAAAAAACTCTCGGTATTAATACACAATTCTGATGAACACAAGGATATTCAGAGTTGTACTGTAGAAGTTCATTTTCAAAAGATAATTGATAAGGTAAGGGACTTTAGTTATTTACAACTTCAATTAGGGAACACGAAGGATTTCAATACATTGCACATTTTATTATTTTTGGCTTAAATTGGCTTGTAAAAATTAGCATATGGTTAAAGCAGAACCAGTAATTGGTTTTATTACCTCCGTAACCATATTTTCTTTTTGAGGAGTGGTGGTGATGGCTGTTAAACTTAAAATATTATTTTTTTAAGCCAGGAAAATGAATTACAAGTAGCTCATAATAATGCTTACCTTTTTGGAATAAAAACACTGAGCAGATTTAGTATTCTGGTTACCAAGTAGGCATTCTTTTACTATAAATTTAGGGTTCGTTTTTCTAAAAGTTATGTTTTTTATTGCTTTCAGATAAATCACATAATTTAACACTTGGCTAATTTTACCACCATTATTTCAATTTACATTAAATTTAATGTTATTAGTAGTTCTGTGTACATGTAATATGAAAAAGCTTTGCTTCCGTTTGAACTAACTACTCTTTTAAAATAGGGGAAGGATAAGCTCACATGTTTGTTTGCTAGAAAAGCAGACAATTACAGGTAAAATATCTATGTAGATTATTTACATGGCTCTGTTGATACTGGGTTTTTTCCTCTTATGTTTAATAATTAACTTTGGAAATTCATGGTTCGAAAATGGCTGGCTGGAACCTAAAAGTGTAAAAAACTACATAATGAAACAAGGATGTGATTTGGCCTCTTGGTCTTTTATTATTATTATTTTAATATAAAGTGCTTTAATTAAATCTACATGGTGGTATATATTTAAATTTTGTTTCTTAGTGATTTTTTATTGTACAGTTTGGGTTGGAAGATAGATTGCCAGTAAATCAGATTTGATTCCATGCCCTGTTAATTACACTTGCTTTGTGTAAATTTTAAAAGCCATGATTTCAAAATGACAGCTTTTAAAGGAAAGCGATTTTTAGTAATAAAGCAGGTTTGCACTTCATTTTTTTTTTAAATTTTGTTTGATTTTAAAAACAGGGGAATGTAGTTGTCAATTCTTTGCAGTTTTTTTTTTACCTTCAATTAATGACATGTTCTTCACCAAAAAAGAAAGAAAGAAAAACCTAAGCCATATCACCCTACTACTTCACCACCTTCTTTCCTTTTTCCTTGAATAATCTCTTACAGCTTTTTTTACTATTATTTTTTAATGGACTGGTAATCTGTCAACGTGGTTTAATAATTTGGGTGGGTTTGTTTTGGATATGGTGGGAGTCTTGTCCTCTTTCATCAGTTCTTTCCTCAGTCAAATATGTGTTTAGGCTTGAAAGTGGGATGTTTTCTTTTTGTTTGCTTAGACTTTTTGGTTTCTGTGATCTATGAGGAAAGCATCAAAGAATTTGGAAAATTATTTCTAAGAATAATTATTTCTAAGAACCATTGTTTATGTGCATGTTCAATTGAAGTTTTTAATCCATAGAATTGGTTTCAATATGAAGTGAGGGAAATTTGGAGCAAACCTATGACTTAATACCAACAATTGTTTTCTCGTTTTGTTTTTCCTCAAAACAGGAAGGAGATGATTATGAAGTCGTTCCTAACAGTAACTTCTATGTATCCAGAACGGCCTACAGAGATAATACTTCTGTTTATCACATAAGTGGAAAGAAGAGGACATTTAAGGATGTTGGAAATCTTCTTCGAAGCCATGGAATTGACCTGGACCATAATAGATTTTTAATCTTACAGGTAATATTAAAGAAATTAAAAGTTCTCTCATTCTTGGTTTTGTTTGTTTGTTTGTTTGTTTCAGTAAAGTTCAAGGAGTTTTCCCCTGTTGGATGAATCCTGTATTTTTGAGGCCTTAAAGTACTGTAGCAGCACATCATGGTTTACATACTACAGTAAAGATGCGAATCATTATTTGCTGCTCTAGAAATTTAAGGAAATTCATTCAAAACTGTATTTTCATCATATGCTTATTGTATGTTTGGATGGACTGACATACTTGTTCCGCTCTAGCAGCACGTAAATATTGGCGTAGTGAAATAAATATTAAACACCAATATTATTGTGCTGCTTCAGCGTGACAGGGATATAGCAACTACTTATGGTTTCTGTTTGTATTTCTCTTTAAGATAACATTTTAAATGAGATTCACTCTTTTAATAGTCTTTTTCCTTTACTTTTGTTTTTATTCGTAATCTCTACTAACATTATATACTCCAAAAAAGAAAAGAAAAAACTACTCTTTTTTTCTAATTGAAGATATAGTCAGTTTAAAATGTGTCAATTTCTGAAATAGTTCATATATGTGCATACATATATTCCTTTTCATATTCTTTTTCATTATAGGTTACTACAAGATATTGAATATAGTTACCTGTGCTATACAGTAAAAACTTGTTTATCTATTTTGTATACAGTAATTAGTATCTGCAAATCTCAAACTCCCAATTTATCCTTTCCCACCCCCTTACCCCACTGATAACCAAAAATTTGACAAATTTACCTGAGCATCTAGCTAATTTAATTTAACCTTTTTTAACACTTAGTTGCTCGGTAAGAAAAATTCCTTATCTTCTCTCTGTTTTACCTTTCAAAAAAGTTTTTAGTGTAAAACATGGCTTTATTATACATACTAAAATTCTATTTTGATTAGAGGCTATCTTTTCTTTTGTCCTGTTCACAATCACCAAGGGTATAATAAGAGCAAAACAATATTGTGATGTAGAAATAGCTGCTAATACTCTTTAGTGTCAGTGCTACTGGTTTTAAACTAACTTGGGAGTTTTGATTTGATACTAAAAGTTTTATTAGTAGGACTGCGTATTCCCAGTAAGAAACTCATAAAATGTTAGCCCGTATTTCCATTATAGTCTATTCTTTAACTATTTTTTAAAAGAAAATATTACTTGTAGACATGTATAGTATATGTACAAAATAAAGAAATATCATTCTGAGATGACTTAATCTCTTTTGTTACCAGTTCATTCATAATACTTCTTTAACCCAAACTTACTTAAAAATGGATATTGGGAAATCATCAGCAGTTATATTTCTAAGTAAGATTTGCATTTATATAAATGTGGAATTAAACCTTTGTGTGTATGTTTTAATCAAATTTAACTGTTTTACGGACTTTTCATAATTCTGGGATTTTATTTGGTTAATTATGGATTAAAAAGTTATACCCCTTTATAATACTAAATTTGATAGTCATGCCATTTTGTAAGAACATATACTTGTGTTTTTCTTTTGTTTATTATTTGCTATTTACTATCACTCTGGGGCGATCAGTTTTATACCTGTGCAAAGACTCATTAAAATTAAATAGACTGCATTTTAACCCTTGTAAAGGTAATTTTTTCCTTGGTACACCCTCTTTGTACATATTCAGTAATAAAGGAAGCTAGTAAAGTAACAACCTCAAAAAGAAGTAGATGAGAGTAATTTTAAATTGTCAACTTTATATTAAATATGTGCTTCTGAAGTACCTGGGATGCTTGAACCATTTGTCCTCATAATAATCTCAACCTTTTTGTGTCATCTTAACAGTTACATTGTTTAAATCATTTTTAATACCAAAGAAACTTTCTAAGTTAACAAATTCAGTTCCATTTGATTAAACTTACAGATAAGAACCTTAGGAACTCACCTGTTAGAAGAAACAGGGATTGGACTAGATAGAAATAATGACGCCCTATTTAAAAGTTTGAGGGAAAGTGGCAGTGGTTCTATGGATTTTTATTTAGTTACTTATCAAAATCTTAGACTCCTGCACTAGAGATTTAAAGCATTTGAAGGTAAGTAAGAATATAGTTTTTATTTATCTCCTGCTAAATAATGTTTATCTTAAAACCTAGCTGTGGTTTGGGAGGCCAGGAACTTAGAGACATCATATCATCATCATCTAAGACATAAGTGATTACTTGAATAAAATGATTAAGTTGTTTGGCCAATGATAGTGATTAATAGCCTAAGTGATCTAAATTCAGCTAAAGAAAAATTTATTTTTAATATTAAAAAGCACTAAATTTTAGAAGTCCATAAAGATAAACTTTTTTACAGTATTTAGTAGGTTCTTCAGTTGGCGTTTCTAATATTTGAAATCATTCAAAATTTCATCAGTTGACCATTTTAGTGAGTTCCTAGTAAGTCACTATGTTGAGTTTCTGTAAATGTTACAAGATGGCTGAACTCTGTTTCTTGTCCTTAGAGGCACTTATACATACCTTCGAAAAGTGTTGGATTATAATTGGCCATTGCACTTTTTATGTTTGTAAATTTCTGCATTTATATATACCTTGTTTGGGAGCCGTTGTCCCATTGTTGTAACTATTGGTGTAAACAGGTAGGGTT
This sequence comes from Vicugna pacos, assembly GCF_048564905.1. Lineage (NCBI taxonomy): Eukaryota > Metazoa > Chordata > Mammalia > Artiodactyla > Camelidae > Vicugna > Vicugna pacos. The sequence continues at coordinate 34,972,706 of NC_132987.1, forward strand.
TTATTAGCTCTGTGTAGCGTTTCATGGTAGCTGTGACTTATAAATTAGATTTAATTGGTTTGGGTCCATTTGCTCCTTTTAAGGTTAGGAGAATGATAACCTTAATGCTTTATTGTAGTTTGAAGTTTCATTAATAACTGCTGTCTCAGGAGTGTTTTTGTAAGCTTCTCAAAAGCTGTAACTATTGATGCAATTTTAGTTTAGTCAGAGTTTTCAACTTCATGTGCTTTTTGTATTCCTATTATAAAATCTAAGTTTATAACAAGAACCAAGGCTTTTTTTCTTACTGTTTAGTAATTTGGAGATTAGATTAACCTAGATCTGAGTTGTTACCTATTCATCTCTTCCTTTTTCTTTTCAGTATACTTCTAAGCTTTCTGGCTTTTTAGCGTGTAGAAAGTCTGTGCTATATCAAAAGAATTTTTTTAGATTTATCAATAGTACTTCAGTTATCCAAAAGTGTCTTGTTCAATAGCCTCAATTATATGAAAGAAAACAGGAAGTCACCTCCAAGTGTCCAGGATAGAAAACAAGCAGTCTACCTCTAAAGCATTGTTTCTATTTATGTACTCATTTTGGACAGATATTAACCTTGGTCGTTTGGTTTCTTGGCCTCTGTTAGATCACAAAGAGCGTATTAGAATAAAATTTATTAGAAGTAGATAAAGAACTGTACAGTACAAAGGAAAAGAAGGAGAAAATAAAAATATTACCAAGGCAAAATAAAAATTCAAAGCCTAGTAATTCTGGGCCATTTAATTTTGATGCAAACATCCATATTTACTTTCAGAGTCCTTCAGGCCTTATTAGGAAATAAAAGTCTTATTCTAACTATGTACTTGAGTTTCCTGTGGTTCATGTTTGCTAAAATTTGGATTCTGTTTCAATAAAGACAAAAAAGCATCATACCTATTTGTTCCTCTTAGATTTTTAACCTGTGTACCTGTAAATTAGATTATTGAAGTATGCTATAAATGAATCATAATACCCTTGTTTGTCACCCACTTTAAGAAGTTAATCTTTAGGCTTTGGATATTACAAATATTCTCTTGAAGTAAGTTTGTTATTTGTATGTTACTCTTAAGAACCATACATTATATTTTCCACAGTTGCTTAATGTCTTTGATATAGTATGAATATAATTTAAAACATAGGAAGTCTGTAGTAAATAACAGTGAAAAAATTTATTTAAAATCATGTGTAGTTTACTTAAGCTATAGAAAATAGAGATAATAGTGTGGAGGCCTGTAAAACTTTGCCAGCTTCAAATGCTGCTAGCAGTATAGTAACTTGAAACATTTTTTTGTCTCATGGTGTTAATGCTATTTGTGTTTTGGAGCTTTGAGTGGAAGGGTGACTTTAAATTCAGGTTGATGTTTGAAAATTATTTCTGAAATGTATTGGGCCTATTGCCCTAAATTAAAACTATATTTTATAGTTTCACATGGGATAGGTGAGTTTTCTGAAAAAGTATGAGTGGTCTTCTAGGCACAGACCGTCAACCCACAGATGATATATAAAATGGCACAAAATGGAAGAAGAGGGAAGAAAGCAAATAGTAGTAGGTGGTAAGGCAGGCAGAGGACATCAAGGAACAGAGCCACAAGAAAGGTCCAGGTTGTCACTGAAATACCACAGCAGTCCTGATAGGCAAGTGACAGGTAGAGGCCTAAATGTTCTAGTAACTTGTTGATTCAGCAGTGCTTTTAAAAAGAATACCATACAACAAATCAAAAACTGAATGTTATGTGAGAATTGAGATGGAACTATGTTGATTCATAAATGTCCTTGTCTTTCACTTTAAAATGTTTTCTACTGGGCACCCTTGTTAGAATGAAAGGAAGTCATAGCTGTATAGACTTCATTTTAATTGGAAAGGGAGGAACAAGTAACCAAAAATAAGCAACCACTATGCTTTACTGAGAGCTAGGCAGTCTCCTAATAGTGGCATTGCATCTCTTCAATAACTTATTTGGCCAGGGAAAGTGTGATGCCTTTAGGAATATTTTTATCAGTGTAACCCTTAATCAAAACTTTTGGTTATCAGAAAAATACATACTTAATACCTTATGGCAATTTGACTCAGACACGTAGTTTTCTTGGCATAGTTTTTCATTTATCCTAAAATAGGTGGTAAATATTCAAATAGAATTAGATAGAATGTTGGCATATCAAGTGTCAAATATTTGGATTATAAACACTAACACAGAAGAGTAAAGTTGACTACCCCTAGACCAGTGATTCTTAGCTGAAGATAGGTTTGCATCCCTACCCCCAGGACATTTAGCATTGTTTGGAGACTGGGCTGTTACAGCTTCCAGAAGCCTGATGCTGCAAGCATCTATTGGGTAAAGGTCTGAGATACTTTAAAACATCCTGTGATGCCCAGCGTAGCTCCCCATAACAAAGAGATTTCATCCCCAAATGACAGTAATGTTGCTGTTAATAATCCTGTCTAGATAAAAACTTTCAGTAAGACTCAGCTTTCTCAATGGCTGGAGTCCCTCCTGTTGTGATCCAAAGCTTTGGACATTCTTCCAGGCTTAAATCCTGTCTAAAACTTAAACCTTTTGCTGAAAACGTTGGAAAGAACTGATAATTGAAAGCAGAATTGAAATATTTTTAGATAAATATCTACATATTTCAGTTTAAACACTAATACTTAGTTAAAACACTTAATTCATACATATCCAAGGTTACAGAGAAAATCTCTTTTAAAAACAGGCTCTTTGGATAACATTTCACTATATTTTATATCATGTGCTGTTTATACAGCACAGTTTCTGTTTACACGGAAAAGTGAGAATGTGTAAAAGTGTTAAAACTTATGCCTTTTAATGAGTAGATTTAAAGTGAACTGTTTTATCTTGTCTTGTTTTATCTTTAAATTCTTTATATTAGTATGTTGAGGCTTTTGGTAAATATGATACTTTGTCATTAGCAACTTTTATCCCAAATTTCTGTAGATATTTAAATTGAGAAGAGTATGTGCTTTTTTTTAATGTCTAATTAATTTCTTTGATTTTTGCTATTTTGTAGAAATAAAGGAGTATTTTTTTTTTTCTACTTGCCTATCCCTTTTCTTCTGTTGTAATAGTATAGAGTATAAGCAGGCTGCTTGTATGTGAAGAAAAGTTTAGCTGCATTTTGCCTGAGCACGTTCAGACAAAATTTTCTCCCCCATCAAACTAAATGGCTGCCTAGCAATCAACCTTGAAGGTTACTGATTGTGAATTTTTTTCCTCTTTTCTCTTTATAATTAAATTGCTTAAATACAAATATATAATGTTAACCTAAGATTTCAATTACAATTCAAAAGTTGTTATAATGATTGCAAGCAAAAGTTTTCCAATGTTGTATGTACCAGGACCTTTAGTTTTCAGTCAGTTGGATTTCTTCTATTATTACCATGAGAAATAGTTATATTTCCTTTTTTATTTAATAGTCTTGTTTCTAGAAAATTAGAACATTAAATTTGCATACTTATGAAGCCCAGCACTTGGGGAACTCCTAACACCAGGGGTTTTTTGTTTGCTTTTGTTGTTGTTTTAATTTTATTTTGTAACACCATTTTTTAAATTTTGTTTTATAGAGAAACCTTAATACTAACTACCTTGGGACAAGAGTCCTACTACAGTTTAACTATGAAAGGTCTTTTTGAAAATTCTTTGTTTTAGAACATGAGCTCTAATTATGGTAACAGTTGAAAATGTTGCCACAACAATTGAATTGTGGATTACATGAATACCTTTCTGAGTTTTACTTAATAGAAGAGTTAGTCATTTTTTTTATATTGAATGAACATTCTAGATAGGGAATCTTCCTTTGGCTTTGTGGATATGTGGGTATCTGTTACAATTTTATAACAGTTTATCCAAGGGAGTGCAAATATACATTTCTTACCCCCTTAAATAAAATTAAAACTCTTAAGAATATCAGTGGAGAGAACATTTTTATCTTATTAAGTCTTTAAGCTACTGATTTATATATCATTTAGTTGTCCATTAGTGTTGGGTTTGTTAATTGACTGTTTCTAATTTCTCACTTAAGATTGATGTAGGTAAACATACACAATGAATATGAAATATGACTTTTTTTAAAGGGTGAAGTTGAACAAATTGCTATGATGAAACCAAAAGGCCAAACAGAACATGATGAGGGTATGCTTGAGTATCTAGAAGATATAATTGGTTGTGGACGGCTAAATGAACCTATTAAAGTCTTGTGTCGGAGAGTTGAAATATTAAATGAACACAGAGGAGAGAAGGTGAATCTTCTGTAGACTCTCGTTGTAAACCAGAGTGTTTTGTTTATTGATTAACAAAGTTTACTGAGCCAGATATTCAAGTTATGTTAAATCGTAATTATTCAAATAATATTTACTATTTTAGATTAAATTTTATATTTCTTTCATTGGCATTGCAGGTGAACATTGTTTTATTAATGTAGTATATATAGTTTAATCTAATGTTGGTATATTTTAAATTCAGATTGTTGAAATATACTTCATATACACAATATCTACACTTTTAAATTTTGTAGTTAAACAGAGTTAAAATGGTGGAGAAGGAAAAGGATGCCTTAGAAGGAGAGAAAAACATAGCCATTGAATTCCTTACCTTGGAAAATGAAATATTTAGAAAAAAGAATCATGTTTGTCAATATTACATGTAAGTACCTTAATTTATCAGTTTTTATGTTAGTTTAAGACATTAAGCCCTTCTCTTTTCCTATATTAGAGAAATGTGAAGACTGAAGTGAAAAAAAATTTGAAAATTGTTTCATGTGATGTAAATTAGGGTTGTTACCATAGTGTTGAAGTTGACTCTTAAGTATCCTACTTTAAGTTGGGAGGTAGATTCAAAAGTATTTATTACTATGTTTAATAGCTTTACCTATACATTCTTTTTTTAATGCATATAATTTTGCTTATATGGAACCTGTTTCGTTCCTAATTCTAGCTTTGATGCTGGGTTGGTTTCCCCTACACTCCTCAGTAGTCCATGGTAATTATTACTTGACTATAGTTAAGAATACTTTAGAGGGGAGGGGAATAGTTCACTGGTAGACCTTCAGAATAATAAAGAAAAAAATAAAAATAAAACTTTAGAAACAGCTGATTTTTACTAAAATAAAGAATTTTAGAAATGGCATTTTAGGATCTCTGGTTTCTTTTTTTCCTCTCTCAAGTTATGATCTGCAGAAACGAATTGCTGAAATGGAAACTCAAAAGGAAAAGATTCATGAAGATACCAGAGAAATTAATGAGAAGAGCAATATACTGTCAAACGAAATGAAAGCTAAGAATAAAGCTGTAAAGGATGTAGAGAAGTAATAATCTTTTGGAAAGTACTTAAAGTATTTAGGTTCAGTTGATTTTATTACATGTATGTGTGTGTGTCTGTATATGCACTTACTACCAGCATATGAGTGTAATACATTTGCTAGCATATAAAATGGTCTCTCCTTTTGCAAATAAAAAACTTAATTGTCCTTCATCCAGTTGATCATTACCAAAGTGCACAACACTGGTCTCAAAACAATGGAGTATACTACCCCCTAGTGGCAGAACATGATAACACAAAACATTGCAGTAAAAATAAGCGTTTAACCTGCGGTTAGTTGTCTTCAAGTTTTATCATTACCTTTCTCATGGCAGTATTTAATGACACCAATATCTGTTACCTATATGGTTTTCTTTTTTATTACTTAAAATGAGTTTTGCTCATTTTTATGGTCAAATTTTTCTATACCTAGACAGTTTTTGAAAAATGTAGTATTTCCCATCCAGCTTTGAAGGACAAAATAACTCTCATAATCCCACATTTTAACAGCTCCCTCAAATCTGAGGTGAGTGGTCAGCTTGAAATAGTGTTAGGGTCCTACTGGATGAGTTTGGACACATTTACAAAATGTTCCAGGCAGGGTATATAAGATGGCTTTAAAATATCTGAATATCTAAAATAGTGACTGATAATTTTCTTACTTTGCTAGGAAGCTGAATAAAATTACAAAATTTATTGAGGAGAACAAAGAAAAATTTACAGAGCTAGATTTGGAAGATGTTCAAGTTAGGGAAAAATTAAAACATGCTACAAGTAAAGCCAAAAAACTGGAGAAACAACTTCAGAAAGATAAAGAAAAGGTAGGTTATTGGGGGGGCTTAAAATTTCATGTCAGAGTATTAGATCTACTTTTTATTAGTTTTCATGGATATGCTTGCCCCTTATTACCTAAGAGAATGAGTTGGGATTCTGAATGTTAGGTGTTTCAAGATTTATCTCTGAAGCTGGCTTTTTTCCCCCGAAGAGAAATCTTGCATTTATTGATTTTGAGTTTTAGACCTTATGTTTCTGATATACATTGTTGGGAAAATATTTGCCAAATCAGCAATTCTATTTTGGTGATAAAATAATTTTCTTTTTCCTAGAGTTTAGTGGCTTAAAAAGATATCTTTGGCTACATATCATAGACTTTGAAAAATAGCACTTGCCTCCTTTGTAAGAGTATCAGAGCAGTAGTTTCCCCTTAAAAAGGAGGGAAGGGAAACTTCATATTTTATAGCAAGATCAGCCAATCTGAGGTTTTAAAAAAAAAGATGAAGTTTAGACCAGAATGCCTAACTTGCTAGGAGCTCTATTCTAATAATCACTTAATTGAGAATATTTCAAACTATATTCAGAGCTTAATCAGATATTAATAGATATGACACCTAAAGCCCCTCCCCTCAAAAAAATTTTGTACCATATAATTATGTAGTAATTATAACAGGCTCTGTTTTATCTTGTAAACATTTTTCCAAATGCATTTTTCACACAATATTTTACCCTCAGTACAGTAATATCTTATGTGAATCAGTGTTTGAGGAAAACCATTTTGGGAAATGTTGAATTTCTCTAGTAATACATAATCAGGATAAACAAAATAATGTGGATTTGATAGTAATCCCTAAATTGAGCAGATTAAGCCAAATGTAACTGTAATAGAGATATTAGCCTTTAGGCGTTAAATGTGGATAAGTGATTACTACTAGAAAGTATTAATGGAATAAAATATTAATCCTACAAAGTGACTCTGGAAGGGTAAAGTTGTGAAAGATTTTAGGATTTTAAGCAGTCTAGGGAGTGTAAAGAGAATTTGTGGTAAGTTATTATATACCATGAGGAGTACTTTAGAGAATTCCACGTAGTCAGACCATATTCATAGGTGAAGAAGGATAATTACAGCCTGGAATTGGAGCGGAAGGAAAAAAGATCTAATGCCTAGCCAGGAAGAATTGTCTTTCATAAGGAATCAGGAATTTATAGAATTAACTTCACCATTAGACTGAGAGAATATAGAAATTGTAGCAGATGGTTAAGCAGATGGTTTACTTGGTAAAGCTAGCTGTTTCAAACCTAATTACAAAGAAAAATCACAAAAATCTAGAAAATCCTGAGAAATGCTTATAAATAAGTTAAATATTAATGGTATTGGATAGCCTAAGGTACATGCTCTTAGTAACTATAATTTGTTCTGTAATCTTAGGTTGAAGAATTTAAAGGTATACCTGCCAAGAGTGAGACTATCATAACTGAGGCAACAACTAGAAACAATGCCCTTGAGAAGGAAAAAGAAAAAGAAGAAGAAAAATTAAAGGAAGTTATGGATAACCTTAAACAGGAAACACAAGGGCTTCAGAAAGAAAAAGAAGTAAGATTCTTTATCAGTTGGTATTTATTTTGGGAGCATTTTTTTTTAACTTGATTTTTATAGTAATAGTAAAAACTAATTAAAAAGTTCGTAGTTTTTAATAAATTTTTTAAATTTTTTTATTGTTTTAGTTTTTGGGGTTTCTTTTTTAGGTTTGTTTTGTTGTTGTTTGAGGGGGTGGTAATTAGGTTTACTTTTTTATTTTTAGAGGAGGTACAGGGAATTGAACTCAGTACCTCATGCTTGCTAAGCATGTGCTCTATCACTTGAGCTATACCCTCCCCCTAAAGTTTGCACTTTTAATATCTAATGTTTCTAAAAATAGTCAGCCTAGGCTCTCCTTTTTTGTTTCTTCTTTCTCGTTTTAAAAAGATAACTGAAAATAAGAATTTATAGGGATGGAAGAAAATATGACATGTCAAATACTTCATTAGATATGCCATTCTTTGCAAACATTGATATCATCATCAAATTTTCATCTTACAATTATTTTGCTTCGTAATTTAATTGGTCACTACGTATAAAAACTTATGACCACAATAACCACAGGTTGACATCTCCCTTGCTTCTGTAGCTCTTGTGTAATAGTTTTAAAACATGGCTCTTGTGTCAATTCTTGGTTCAAATCCTAGGTCAGTCACTTATCTTTGGTCTTGTGCAGGTTGTTATGTCTCCAAGTTACCTTCCTCAGAATGGGGAAGAAAATATTAACCATCTTGTGAATTTTTGTGAAAATAAAATTTATGTGTACTTATATAAAGTACCTACAAAACATTGAGAACATAGCCTAGAGTAGTGTTGCTATTCATTTTTTATCATCAAACATTTAAACTGATTATCTGATGACTTTGGCCCTACGTTCCTGGGCCTGTTGCTTTGTGTGTGAAATGAAAGTTAGGCTTTTATAAGAGTCTTCTTACACCATTATCTAATAAATAGATCCTTTCTACATAGTCATTTACAGTAGCTTAAAATTTCTACTCACTCTTCAATTTATGGCTTTTGTTAGTTGGGGAAACTGTCTGCTGAGTAGTCATTATACCTTATAATACCATTTCAAGTAAGGTAATGTAGGAAAGACCATGGAGTTTAGATCCAAAGTGGTGGTTCTCTTAGCGATTCTTTTTTTATTATTTTGATCTCTAAATTGAGCATACTAATCTGCCTCATTAATCTTGTGAGATTAGTTGGGAAAAGAGTGTACAGTGAACATTGGCAACTAGGCAAAAACTGTTATTCCACTTGTGAGATTTATTTCTGTATATGGTGCTTGTGACTCTATTAAGTTAAATTCAAACTGTATGGTTTCCATTTCATTTTAGGTTTGAAGACACATATTTTTCAGTTTTAATGGAGTTAATCTTATTTTAACAGAGTCGAGAGAAAGAACTTATGGGTTTCAGCAAATTGGTAAATGAAGCGCGTTCAAAGATGGATGTAGCCCAGTCAGAACTTGATATCTATCTCAGTCGTCATAATACTGCAGTGTCTCAATTAAGTAAGACCAAAGAAGCTCTAATGGCAGCTTCTGAGACTCTCAAAGAAAGGAAAGCTGCAATTGGAGATATAGAGGCAAAACTCCCTCAAACTGAAAGTGAACTAAAGGAGGTAAATCTTTGCTTTTGTATTTCATCTGAACATTGTTTATCAACCCTAGTTTTATCTATTTTTATATATATTTACGTATTTTTTTTTTAATTTCAACATCTAAAGTGACTGGTACAGAGATTTTTTTTTAACTTACTATAATCTTTCCCAAAAGAATAGCATTAGTATTCAGTATTTCATCTGATAGGAATCAAGACTATTAAGAAACTATGTTCTCGCCTGAAGTGTCAAACAGGAAATAATACTGCTGCAACCACCATTATTTCCCATGGAAATAAAATTTAAACAACGTTTGTGTTTCCCTAAATCTAAGTGTAGACAGTTTATGCAAGGGTAGAGGAAAAACACAAATAGAAAGTGTGTGTGTGTGTAAATGAATGTGCAAATCAACTATCTTTGTGTATTTTTTTCTGCTTTTGAATTTATGGATGTAGTTTTGTTATTGGGACTGCAATTTGTTACACTGATTAAGGTATCAGCTTAGCTCATAGCTTTAATCTCCAAAGCATCATTAGGCAAGATGGCAGTAGAAAATGCTGCTTGAAAGGAAATTATACTGAAAATAGTGTTTTTCATTTTAGTAAATGCACACTACTTGGTTATCAGAGAACTTCATGACCGTATAGAATTTAAATACCAACTTAAGTCATATCCAGTGACCGCTTCTACCTTCATGGTGATTCAGTCTATTTTTGGATAAATTGTATCTGTAACTTGAGCTTTTACTTTAAACTGGTATGATTGGTAATAGAAGTAATAATTGAAAGGCAGGAGATGAAGGAGAATGTAAGAAAAATGGCTGCTCTAACTTGGACATTGAGAACCTGAGAGTAAGGATTTTTGTGTGCATGTATGTGGATCCTTTCATTGGCAGCTGACATTTTTGTATAGCAGTAGTACCATTCACTCATCATGCTACACTTCATTTCAGAGCTGTGCTTTTTTTGTTTTGTTTTCCTTTAATTAGATACAATAATATATGCTATGTGATACTATATAATAAGCTTCCTTTTATTTAGAAAGCAAAGCACTGTATAATTATAGCCCTTCCCAGTAACCCACGTCTGGAGTCCTGTATTGAGGTCTGTTTTTGTTTTAGTGTAAAAAGACAAGAATTAGGACACACGCATAACCATATTGTGCCAAACTGGGATTCCAACAACCCTAGGTCTACTTGCTCTATCAAATAGTGCACCCCTCCTAGAACTATACAGTGTTTATTATTACTGACCTAAATAATGTATGCCTCCTTTAGAATAGAAAATTCATCCATATTTTTCAAAATCAAACTAGCAGTTGCAATATGACAGCTTAGTTCTGGTTCAAGTGTTTATTACTGATCTTTCCTTTTTTTAGATATTGCAGATAATTCTATGCTATGATAAGTTGTATGCTTCTGGGATTCATTTCTTTTCTTTTCACTTTTAGAAAGAAAAAGAACTTCAAAAAGTTACACAAGAAGAAATACATTTCAAAAGTTTGGTTCATGATCTTTTTCAAAAAGTTGAAGAAGCAAAGAGTTCCTTAGCAATGAATCGAAGTAGAGGGAAAGTCCTTGATGCAATAATTCAAGAAAAAAAATCTGGCAGGATTCCAGGAATATATGGTAGATTGGTAAAGTAAATTTATTTGTAAATAACTATTCATCTTTCTCAGACATTGTAAATAATTTTCTTACCTTGACTTAAAGAAAACATATTGACATAAAGAAAACATTTCTTTTGTTTGTTTTAAAGGATGTTCATTTTTAAACATTTTGCTCTTATACTCAGGCATAATAATGTTCTTTGTGGTAAGGGTCCTTTCATGTTAAAAATAATTTTCTGCTTGTTCTTTTAGTTTTGGATAATTATAGTCATTTTAAGAAAATGATCTAGCCCTAGTGATAAACTTAACAAAACTCCTTTTTTCTTTCTAAGAAAATTAACTTGATAAATTATATTCCAGATTTTAAACCATTATATTAAAGGTTGTGGTTTGAGTTTAGGGAAATCAACAAGGGAATAATATCAAAACCCAAGACTAGTAATAGTCAGGACCTGAAGCCTGAGCTCCTGAGCCTGAAGAAGGAAGGGAGCTGTGGCTGGGGCCAGAGGGTAGCTGAGAGGAAACAGGGAAAATAAATATTTCAAGCCCATTCATCTACCCTGCCACTTCTAGCTGGTGCCTCACATTGTCTAAAGCTAGAAAGCCAGAGGAGCCAATTGATACAACTCCTGAGTCAGCCTTCTTGAGAAGGAAGCAGAAGAGAGTGATTCAGAAGGGCAAATGAAAATTACCCAGCATAGTTGCTTCCATGTCTGCGTGTCAAGTGATTTCCACCTTATTTGCTTAAAGATACACAATTTGATCCTATTCATTTACTCTCAAGGAAAAATAAAGCTACTTGGTTAATGCTGCTTGATAGCTAATTTATTAATAGACTGACAAGTAGACTTACATAATCTTAGATGGCTTTCGATAATTCAGTTTTATTATTCTGTAAGTTATTTTTATAGTACTTTTGAGTTTCAAATCTTCACATTATATGTTTTCACACATGCAGTAAAAACAATTCTCTCATTTTGTACTTAATTAAAATTTAAACTGTATATCCATAAACTTTTTTAAAAGGTAGATTAAAAGAAGCTAGTAGTGATTGCCTCTGCAGAAGGGGAAGGTTAAATGTGAGGAACACTTAAATTTTTCACTGTGTTCCCTTTTTGTACTTCTTAAAACCATATGTAGGTACAGTTCTTCAATTAAACACAACTTTAAAAGTCTGTATGTATAGTAATGATCCTGTGCCCAATTCCCTTGCTGATTGTGTGTTGATTTCTTTCCCCCTTCTCTTAATTATTAGGGGGACTTAGGAGCAATTGATGAAAAATACGATGTTGCAATTTCATCCTGTTGTCATGCATTAGACCACATTGTTGTTGATTCTATTGATACAGCCCAAGAATGTGTAAACTTCCTTAAAAGACACAATATTGGAGTTGCAACCTTTATAGGTTTGGATAAGGTGGGTATTGATAATCTACTTGTAATTTATTTTTTAAGTGTTTTTTGATTTTGAATCCTAGCTTTTTCTTCAGTTATTTAAGTGAGCATTTGATAGGTTTTGAAGATTATGTTAGGCTCTGGGGTTACATGGTTGTAGGGGAAAAAAACCTTGTACTACCTTCTCTAGAGGAATATAGATTCCAGCGTTAGAGTGACTGGTAGTTTGCATTTCTAACTTCCAGCATCAATAACTACTTAAACAAAAAAGATCTCTAACACCATATACAAAAATAAACTCAAAGTGGATTAAAGACCTAAATGTAGGACTGGATACTATAAAACTCGTAGAGGAAAACATAGGCAGAACACTCTGACATAAATCACAGCAATATTTATTTTGAACCAGTTCCTAGAGTAATGAAAATTAAAGCAAAAATAAATGAATGGGGCCTAACTAAACTTAAATGCCTTTGCACAGCAAAGGAAACCATAAACAAAATGAAAAGACAACCTACAGAATAAGAGAAAATATTAGCAAATGATGCGACTGACAAGGGACTAATTTCCAAAACATACAAATAGCTCATACAGCTTAATATCAAAAAATAAACAACCCAATCAAAAAATGGGCAGATGACCTATATAGACATTTCTCCAGTGAAGACATACAGATGGCCAACAGGTACATGAAAAGATGCTCAACATTGCTAATTATTAGAGGAATGCAAATGAAAACTACAATGAGGTATCAGCTCATCAGTGAGAGTAGCCATCATTTAGAAGTATACAAACGATAAATGCTGGAGAGGATGTGGGAAAAAAGGAACCCTCTTGCACTATTAGTGGGAATGATGGAGGTTTCTTAAACTTAAAATAGACTTACCATATGATCCAGCAATCCCACTCCTGGGCATATATCCAGAGAAAACTAATTTGAAAAGATAAATGCACCCCAGTGTTCATAGCAACACTACTTACAACAGCCAGAACATGGAGACAATCTAAATGTCCATCTACAGATGACTGGGTAAAGATGTAGTATGTATATGCAGTGGAATGCTACTGAGCCATAAAATAGAATGAAATAATGCCATTTGCTGCAACATGGATGGACCTAGAGATTATCATATTAAGTGAAGTAAGTCAAAGACAAATATATGATATTACTTATATGTGGAATCTAAAAAAAAAAATGATACAAATTTTATTTACAAACCAAAAACAGACTCAGAGACATAGAAAACAAACTATGGTTACCAAAGGGGAAAGGGCAGGGGAGGAATAAATTATGAGTTTGGGATTAACAGATACGTATTACTATATATAAAATAGGTGAACAACAAAGACCTATACAGCACAGTAGGTCTGTTCAGTTTCAGCACAGTAAGTCTGTTCACAGTAGGTATATTCAATTTCTTGTAATAACATATAATGGAAAAGAATCTAAAAAATAGGTATATATAGTATGTATGTGTATAACTGAATCACTTTGCTGTACACCTGAAACTAACATTGTAAATCAACTACACTTCAGTAAAAAACAAAATTAAAAAAAATTTTGACAACTCTTCAAATCAATAACAATATCAATAGACCATAAGTTATTTTCTTTAGCATTATGTATAAACTTTTCTTGGCGTGTAATGGCATGTGACAAAACCTCACATGAAGTATAGGAATGAATTTTCTATGCCTAATCTACTAATTTAATAGATAATTCTCTTATAAACTTCCTAACATGGAAAACAGCAGTAATCCTAACTCACATTCTGCTTGACATCAATCACTAGTATACTTTCATAACACTTTATACAAAACCTAGATTCCTCCGCAAAAGAAAAGTGATTAAGTCCTTTCAGTGGTAGTGTAATAAATTTGCCTTTGAAATAGGAGTGCTAAAGATGTAGTAAGGTATACCCAAAGTCATGCTGACTTCAGTGAGTAAAAACTTTTGGTTCCTGTGCAATCATGTAGCCTCATTTAAAAAGCTGGAAGTGTATACTTTATTTTGGTTTTTGGTTTTGTTTCTAATTCTCTTTGGTAGACTTATGCATGCCCTTAACCTTGTCCCAAAATTTAGAATATATGCCACTGAGTAACATACACACAAAAATGTAATGAATATGACTGTTTCTCCACAACCAGGGTAAATTTTGAAATGCTAATTTTTTAAAACTTATTTATTCATATAATTGTAGTATTGCCAGTTTACAATGATGTATCAATTTCTGGCGTACAGCATAATGTTTCAGTCATACATACACATACATTTGTTTTCATGTTCTTTTTCATCATAGGTTACTACAAGATAATTGAATTTAGTTCCCTGTGCTATACAGAAGAGACTTGTTTATCTATTTTATATATAGTAGTTAGTATCTGCAAATCTTGAACTCCCAATTTATCCTTTACCACCCCGTTTCCCCACTGGTAACCATAAGTTTGTTTTCTATGTCTGTGATTCTGTTTCTGTTTTGAAAATAAGTTCATTTCTGTCCTTTTTTTTTAGATTCCACATATGAGTGATATCAAATGGTATTTTTCTTTCTCTTTCGGGCTTCACTTAGAATGACAGTCTCCAGGTCCACCTATGTTGCTGTAAATGGCATTTTTTATGACTGAGTAGTATTCCATTGTGTAAATATACAACAACTTCTTTATCCAGTTATCTGTCAATGGACATTTCGGTTGTTTTCATGTCTTGCCTATCATAAATAGTGCTGCTATGAACATTGGGGTGCATGTATCTTTTCAAATTAGAGTTCCCTCCAGATACATGTCCAGGAGTAAGATTGCTGGATCATATGGTAAGTCTATTTTTAGTTTTTTAAGGAATCTCCATACTGTTTTCCAAAATGAATGCATTTCCCACCAGTACTACATTTCCACCAGTAGTGTTCAGGGAATTTCCTTTTCTCCACATCCTCTCCAGCATTTGTCGTTTGTGGATTTTTTTAATCATGGCCATTCTGACTGGTGTGAGGTGATGCTAATATCTTTCTTTATATTCTCAATGTTTGGAACAAATTTTATCGAGACCTGTTTTTCATTTGTATTTCATGTGGCTAAGTGTCTCTAGTTTTTCTGCTGTCTATTAAATTAAAGCTGCAGTGGCAGTGATTGTCTTATTTTATAAATATACCCAAAGATTATTAAACAATAAGCCTCTCTAATAAATGTAATTTATGGGGGAAAAAAAAAAACACTTACTGAGATATAATTCACAACCATAAAATTCATTATATTAAAGTATACAATTCATTGGGTTTTAGTACAGTCAGAGGATTGTTCAGTCATGACCACTAATTCCAGAATATTTTCATCGCCTCAAAAAAAGGAACTTCATATACTTTAGCAGTCAGTATCCCTACTTCTACTCCCATCGCCCTGCAACCTCTAATCTACTTTTTGTCTCTGTAGATTTACCTATTCTGGACATTTCATATAAGTGGAATCATATAATATGTAGCTTTTTATGTATGTCTTCTTTGACTTAGTTTTCAAAAATTCATCCATGTTGTATCAGCATTTCTTTTTTTATTTGCAGAATGTTATTCTGTTATATGATGTAGCACATTTTGTTCATTCATCAATTGATGGACATTTGAGTTGTTTTTCATGTTTTGGTTATGGATAATGCTACCATAAACATTCACATACACAAGTTTTTCTGCAAACATGTTTTCACTTTTTTGTACCTAGGGAGTGGAATTATGGGTCACACGTTAACTGTTTAATTTTCTGAGAAACTGCTAAACTTTTCCACAGTGGCTGTACCATTTCCTACTTGCAGTCTATGAGGGTTCTATGTGCTTCATATCCCCACCAGCACTTGTTATTGTACATCGTTTTGATTATAGCCATCTTACTTGATGTGATATGATATCTAATTGTGGTTTTGATTTGCATTTCCTGATGACTAATGAAATTGAACAGTTTTTCATGTGCTTATTTATTGGCCATTTATCTTTGGAAAAATATCTGTTCAGATCCTTTGCCCATTTTCTTAATTGATTTGTCTTACTGTTGAGTTGTAAGAGTTCTCTGTTATTCTGGATACAGGTCTCGTCAGATACATGATTTGCAAATATTTTCTCCCATTCTGTGGGTTGTCTTTTCACATTCTTGATGGTGTCCTCTGAAGCGCAAAATTAATTTTGATAAAAGTCCGATTTATTTATTTTAGTTGCTTGTGTTTTGGGTGTCATATCTTAGAAACTACTATGTAATCCAGTGACACTGATTTACCTCCTGCTTTAAGATTTTTACAGCTTAGGGTTTTACATTTAGGCTTTTAATCTGTGTTAAGTTAATTTTATGATAGAGTGTAGAGGTCCAGCTCTACTCTTTGCATGTGGATATCTGGTTGTTCCAGCACCATTTGTATTCTCTCCCCATTGAATTTTCTTGGTGCCCCTTGTCAAAAGTCAGCTGACCATAAATGTAAGAGTTTGTTTCTGGACTCTGCATTTATCTGTATGTCTGTCCTTGCACTAGTACCACAGTCTCGAATACTGTAGCTTTGTAGTAAGCTTTGAAATCGAGTCTTTTGCTTTTCTTCCTTAATGTCAAGAGTGTCCTGTTTTTTTGTTTGGGTTTTTTTTTTTTTAATATATTATAAATGGAATTTTCTTAATCTTAGTTTCAGATTATTTATTGCCTAGTGTATAGAAATACAAGTAATTTTTGCATATTGATCTTGTATTCTGCAACTTTGCTGAATTCATAATAGTTTCAATAGTTTTTTGTGTGAATTCCTCAGGATTTTTAGATATATAATCATACATATATGATCATGCCATCTGTGAATAGTTTCATAATTTTTTTCAAATAAAAGTAAATACTCAATTATGTAGATACTCAGAACCTTATATACATGTCCTTATGTTTAATACATGTGTATTCTATAAATGATACCTAAAAGAAATGATATATTCTTTATACATTTTTTATTTTAATTTTTTTACCTTTTTTTTATTGTTTTTTATTTCAACTTTTAGATGGCAGTGTGGGCAAAGAAAATGACCAGAATTCAAACTCCTGAAAATACACCTCGGTTATTTGATTTAGTAAAAGTAAAAGATGAGAAAATTCAGCAAGCATTTTACTTTGCTTTACGGGATACCTTGGTAGCTGACAACTTAGATCAAGCCACAAGAGTAGCTTATCAGAAAGACAGAAGATGGAGAGTGGTAACATTACAGGGGCAGATCATAGAACAGTCAGGTAATGGTTTTTCCTCTGCCATTGAGTTTATTTAATCTTGTTGGGAGAGGCATCTAAGTCTCACTTCTCTCCTCTGTTCTCTAGGTACAATGACTGGCGGTGGAAGCAAAGTAATGAAAGGAAGGATGGGTTCATCAGTTGTTGAAATCTCCGAAGAAGAGGTCAGCATATACAAACTTACAGTCAAGATGTTTTTTGGTTAAAGCAGCTTTATTGTTATGTAACATACTATAAAACTGACATTTTAAATGTACTGTATCCAATTTTCAATTAAAAGATTGAATTTTTTTCTATAAATGACTAGTATATATGCTGTGGGATTTTAAAACCCTTTAAAATTCTAAAAATAGGTTAATTAAAAAGTGTATGTTCAACACATTTATCTTTTTATTATGACATTTGGATCACACCATAATTTGTTTGACATTTAATTTGTCTCTACGTAAATACTGCTGCATTACATAAGTGTCTTTTGTATTTCAAAATAATTCTTTAAGATCTAAATATAACAAAGACTTGTGATGCATGTTTCCACATTTTATTTCAAAATCTTTTATTTGCCCACAAGTATAAAAGAATGTCAGAATGTTCAGGATCAGCAGTTCAGGTTTTCTTCATTCATAAATTGAGTTTGCTGTTAATTTGAAATGACTCTTGGAGTAAAATTATTTCACTGGTTTTCTTTGTAGGTAAATAAAATGGAATTACAGTTGCAGAGAGACTCTCAAAAGGCAGTGCAAATCCAGGAACAGAAAGTACAACTGGAAGAAGCAGTAGTTAAGTTAAGGCATAGTGAACGAGAAATGAGGAATACATTAGAA
Source organism: Vicugna pacos (assembly GCF_048564905.1). Classification (NCBI taxonomy): domain Eukaryota; kingdom Metazoa; phylum Chordata; class Mammalia; order Artiodactyla; family Camelidae; genus Vicugna; species Vicugna pacos. The sequence continues at coordinate 34,991,038 of NC_132987.1, forward strand.
AAGTTCACTGCAAGCATCCAGGTATTTTTTTTTAATCAATATTAGCTGAAACTATTGGAATTCAGCAGCAATTTGGCAGAAGCATTTTGCTATTTGTTTACAATTTTAAAGTATAAGGGAAGGTGGAGAGTGGGTCTCTAGGTGTAAGGCTTATCTGTTGTTTTTATTCTCTTGAGTACTAATGGATAAATGCCACAGCTATTCCTGGTTCCCATTTGTACTTCCATAGAAATATGTCTTCCCTTAACAACTGTGTGACCCTTTATTTCATTCTCTTTTCAAAGTAGAATGTTCTCTTAATTATGAAAAAAGTAGTACATGCCCACTGAATTTTAAAAAAATAAAACCAAAAAGCAGTTTTTAGAAAATACCCAAAAATTAATCACCTTCAATTTTTATGTATATCCTTCAACTTTTAGTATAAATAATCTAGTTTGCATGTATTTGTTTATGTATAAGGTACAATAGATACATATTAAATATGCATATGGATTTTTAAAGTCTCATACTAACTTTTCTTCACTTACTAATTATGGTTTTCTTTCCAAGTCAGTGTAAACATACTTTTGTTTGCAAATGCATTGGCATATTTTGTTTGTACCACAATTTTTTTAATGTTTTTCTGTGATACTATGTACACTGCTATGTTTAAAATATCCTTTTTAGGCATACCTTAATACACTCATCCAATTATTTCCTTAGGTTAGAGTCCTAAAATTATAATTATCCAGTACGTGTACAGTGTTTTAAGCATTTGTTGCATAATGCCAAATTGGTCTCAAAAAGATGGTTCCGATGCATTTACTGCTAATAGCATATGCAAATAGTTTTTCCAAGTCTTTGAACACTAGCTTCTCTTCAGTAGAAGTTTGCTACTCTGATATACTAAAAAATGGCATTTTAACTTATCTTTGTAGTGAATTTACACATTTCATGTGTTTTGTTGGTCATTTTCAATCTTTATATTAATTATTCATGTTTTTGCCCCTTTCCTGTTAGTTTTTATCTTTTTCTTAAAGATTTTAAGTGCCTTTTTTTTTTAAATTTAAACTGTAAAGCAAATGTTACTGTTAATAAGTTAAAATACTGACCTTGCATGTTGAAACATTTCTGTAGCGTTTATCGGAGCAAGAAGATTATTTGAATGTCCAAGTTAAGGAACTTGAAGCTAATGTTCTTGCTACAGCCCCTGACAAAAGAAAGCAGAAATTGCTAGAAGAAAATGTTAGTGCTTTCAAAACAGGTATGTTTAATAAAGGATACAGACTTTTTCCCTCCATGGTCAAACACAGGTTTGTAATTGAAATGTTTAACATAGCAGTTTGTAGAATAAAAAGTAGCAGCTTACATATATTATATATGAGTGACCACTCTGATTTATGGTTTTTATTTCATTCTCAGAAAGTTATAAAGAATTATTAAATTAAGTACTTAATTTGACAGATAAGAAAACTGAGACAGACTGATTTATATAATTTGCCCAAAGTCACATAGCATATAGTGGTGGTATAGGAATTCAGAACCAAGGCAGTTTGATTCTGGAACCCATGCAAAAGAAGGCAAGTACTGATTGTTTATCCCAAAGAACTAGTTGGAGTGGAGTTGGAGCAATTATCCAAATGTAAGTTTTTGTCGTCATATTCATCTGCATTTTTAATCTTGAGGCATTCACTCAAGTAGCATCTTGTACTGACCAAGCTTTGTTTTAGGTGCTGTTGATCGAGCAGGGAAAAAAACGAAGTCCCTCTTTTCAAGGAACTCACACTTAGGAGATGGGAAAACTAAACAAATACATTACTTAGGAACCAGGAAAATGGGATGGGATGGAGATGGGGGAGTCCAGATAGATGCAGCAGTTAGACAGGCTGCTGCTATAGATACTTGAGCGGAGACCCAAAAATATGAGTGCAGATATAGATATTTGAGAGAAGAGCATTCCAAGAAGAATAGAGAGGACCAAGTAGAGCCCCTGAGGCACGAGTATGCCAGAAGTTTCTAGGAACACAAGGAAGCCAGAGTGGTTAGAGTAAAGGATGGAAGAATCCAGAGAATAGAGCCTTACAGGCCATGTCTCCAGGTGAAATAGAAAGCCGTTGAAGAGTGACGTACAGGGAAGTGGTATAATCTAACAGGAATTTTTTTTCTTTGCATTTATTTTGGATCCACATTTTGTTCTTGCAGATGCAAGGACTTCACCCTACTCCTCTTTCCCCACAATACCTACAATATTTGTTGTGACTGCTTTGATGGAATCTATTGGTCAATTAAAACACCAAAGTACATATCTTTGTCATTTATAGCAACACTTTCACAGAGAGAGTATAGAAATCTGTATTTTATTCTTGTTTGAAAAGGGATCTGTGGCTTTATATCTCCTCTCATGGAAATGCTGGCTATTATTAGTAGACTCTGTTAATGTCTAACATGGAGGCCCATCTCTGCAAGTGTAGCTTTAAGATTAAATACTTCATTTTATATTAATTTAGATTTAAAAAATCTCTGGCTAATGTATAGAGAAGGGGAGCAAGGTGGTATAAAATTACAAACTATGTAATGTCAGTTTTTCCCTCCTACTTCTAATAGACATGCTACTATAGATTTTTTTTTTAATTTTTAATGCATGGCAGATAGTTAAAAATAAGGAAAAAGATGTTTTAAAGGGTTGAACCCTTTCTAGTTACATACCTGGCCCATCACCCAGTATAAGTCGTGGTGCCAGATTCCACAGCAGCTGGGAGCGCAGGGAACCAAGCACACAGGCAGCCTAATGGAACTTCAGCCACAGAGAACGTCACCACTGTGAGCAAAAATCTCCTTCAATAAATACAGTATCTTAGTATCCTTAGGAAAAAAGGAGATTCAGAAGACCGAAAAAAGGCAAGGCTTTGTTTTACTTGGCTTTTTTAAGAGCCAAGCGGTGATCTCAGAAGTATAAAAAATAGAGGTTGGAATTAAACTCAATAGATGGTGGGGGTGGTGGGTATAGTTCAGTTGTAGGGCACATGCCTAGCATGCACAAGGTCCTAGGTTCAATCCTCAGTACCTCCACTAAAATAATTTAAAAACTAAAAAATGAGTAATAGGTGGGCCAAAATATCAGGTTAAAGAATTCTCTGATAATTAAGACAAAAAGATAAACAGTTGTGAGATTTGGAGAATACTGAAATTCCAACCTATCTAACAGAAGAGAAGAGAGGAAGCAATAGTTAAGCCTTTATCTAATCTTTTTCTCTTATCAAACCCTACCTCCTTTCTCCTATGCTAAATGTTATATACCTCCCATTAGGAGCTTTATGGGAATCTCATTGCATAAGTTGGCTCAGTTTCTGTACCTTTCTAGGTATTCTTGATAGCTTGAACTTACATTTACTCATCCTTCTGTATATATATATAGTGGTTAGGATTCACCTATGGAGAGTAGGATCCACTCTGGCCAGTTGTAAGTAGGATTTGTGTAGTGCGTGTGTGTAAGAGAGTAAGATTGTTTATAGAGTAATTGTGATGGCTTAAGAAAAATTTTAGGTTGAACCTTCAAGAATATCCAGAGCAACCAACTCTGCAGAACCATCAAACAAGCTATACTGCCTCTTCTACAGTGGGAAAAGTCATCTTTCAAATTGGGAAGATGACACTACAACTGACAACAGCAGAAGCACATTTGTGCCTACTATAATCTACACCATCAGAGTTAATGCCACTGCCTGTCAATATTCACAAAGCTTTTGAGTGAACATTAGAGCCACTAACACTACCAAGAAAACTCAAGCTTTTCCATGACCGCTAGCAGAAACATATTCAGTTCATCACTTTTGCCATCCAAATTGTGTGAATTCTTTTGATTAAATGGACCTAAATTATGTGTGAGCCCTAGGTACAAGGGAATCTAGGAGTATAACTTATGGCTTTCTGTGCCACAGAGAAAAATGCCACTTCTATCTCCCCCACTTGTTTTGTTAGAGAGAGTAGAACTCTAGGTTAGCAGAATAAAATAACCACAATTTCTGCACCGTGGGCAATAGTTAGGCACGTAGCCTATCTAAGGGTAAAAATCATTGAGACCAACAGTCAAGAAAGTACCCTAAAGAATCTTTTTGAAAAGAGCTTCAGGGCATGCACCCATTAAGAAACGAGTTATGTTCACAACTTAGCCAGAGAATTTAACCATGTGTTGTTACAATGCCTTTTGTTTTGACATAGAGTATTGTGGGTTTTGCGTTTTGTTTTGTTTTTGAAATATGTTTCCTCAGACATCTTAAATTTCTTTGTATGCATCAGATTAAGTAATATTGATTGAAGAGATGTACATCTAACCCATGATGCCTATTAGCCTAGAAACACGAATTTTTTTTTCCCCCAGAATATGACAATGTGGCTGAGAGAGCTGGTAAAGTGGAAGCTGAGGTTAAAAGATTACACAATATCATCGTAGAAATTAATAACCATAAACTTAAGGCCCAACAAGACAAACTTGATAAAATAAATAAGCAGTTAGATGAATGTGCTTCTGCTATTACTAAAGCCCAAGTAGCAATCAAGACTGCTGACAGGTAGAGTATGCATACTGTTGTCTTCCTCTTCCCTACATCCACATTTGAAAAGGGGTGAATGTTTAATGTCCATTAAATGTTTCTGGTACTGTTGCTTATTAAGCCTCTCTGACGTGTTATTACCTAGTAGGATTTTAATAGGTGGACACCTATAATAAACACCATTGACCAGTTTTTTAAAACTGAAAAACAGGTATGCCTTGGCAAAGTGTGGTTATATAACGCCCTTGTTAGGAGAACACAGAAGTCAGAGCTTTGTTTCTCTGGCTTAGAGGAGTAGATGGTGATTCATTTAAACAGATCTAGGTCTTAGGAGAATAAGAAAGATGAGATCTCTTAGCAAAATTGACTGAATAACTTAAATTTTTAATTAACCAGATTATTCCATTGCCCCAAAAAGTTTTTAGTACATTCAAAATAGATCTTGTTTTTCAACTAATTTTTAGAGTATTAAAGTATTTCTATAATAATTAAAGCTAAGTATGTATATAAAATGTTGAAATGTAAATAGCTGTTTCTTTTGTCTTAAAATTATTATATTGGTTGCACATTGATTGTCTGATTATTCAGTTATTGCAGTGTCTTTTGTTCAGAGATAAGGCTCTTAATAAGCCATTTGTTTTGCCTAAACAATTATCAAAGCAGAAGTAACTTTATTTAAGGGAAAAAATAGTTGTGTGTTTTGTCATTGTCATCGTCATCCCATCCCCTGCTCCTCCCCCCTCCAGCACTTGTTTGTCCTGACTTGAACCAAGAGGTGTTTATTTATTTGAAGGTAAATCTTCATGAGTGTAAATAGTTAAGAGTCTCCAATCAGATAACAAAATGACAAGAATATAATCCAGTGAACAACTTTGCTTCATAGTCTAACATTGGATGATACGCAAAGGTTACATAAGGCATTAATTTATACTGAGAGTTTCGTAAAATATACATCCCACAAGTATATGTATAAACATATAAAAACAATTTAAGGATTTTAGTAAATCATAAATTTTACAATCTTTGATAGAAAAAATGTCACATTAATGTCTTGAAAAGTTCTTTGGTAGGTTTTCAGAAGCAGTATAACAAATCACACATTACCACATTTTTAATATATCATTTTGCTTGTTTAGAAATCTTAAAAAAGCACAAGACTCTGTCTTTCGCACAGAGAAAGAAATAAAAGATACTGAGAAAGAAGTAAATGACTTAACAGCAGAGCTCAAAAGTCTTGAGGACAAAGCAACAGAGGTCATAAAGAATACAAATGCTGCAGAGGTAAGACAAGGGGGAGGGGATGGAATTTGAAGCAGCTAAGTTATAGATGACACCAGTACCTTGCATAGTAAACACTCAGTAGGTTAAAACATAACTATATTAACTTTTATCTGTACAGTAGAAATGAATACTGTATTGTAGCTTTTCTATAAAGAAAAACATTTTAACTTTAAATAAAAGGGGAATGGGGAGAGATTGCTAATTTCTTCATCTTTGTAATGTGAAAATTCCTGTTCTATGTGGGAAGATCATCTGTAGCAGCTCTTCTTGGTTTTTAGGAGTCCTTACCAGAGATCCAGAAAGAACATCGTAACCTACTTCAAGAACTAAAAGTAATTCAAGAACATGAACACGCTCTTCAAAAAGATGCACTTAGTATAAAGTTGAAACTCGAACAAATAGATGGTCACATTAGTGAACATAATTCTAAAATAAAATATTGGCAAAAAGAGGTGAGCAAATTATTACTGTTGTTAAGTGTAACTTTAAAATACTCTTTATGGAGAAGGGCTGGCTGGGGTTTTTGTGTATGTTTTTAAGGTATGTTGTGATTCTTAATTTCATTATATATAATCACTTCTCAGGTTTATAGGTGACATAATGAACAATATATAGTTATTACATACAGAAAGATATGGGTAATGGTTTGAATTAGTCAACATTTTCACCCCAGGACTGATAATGGATTTAACAAAAGGCTATCTGAACATTTGGGAACACTACAACTATTTTTCTTCAAGTCCTTTGAAAAATAGTTGATACACAGATTAATCACCACTTCTTAGTATATGTTGTTCTAATAGATAGGTAATTTGTCATATTAATTTGGGGGGTTTTATTTTTAGCAATGAATTATAATATTGTTCCTTTCCTAACACTTATCTAAATTAAACTTTTAGATTGCAAAAATATCATTGCATCCCATAGAAGATAATCCTGTTGAAGAGATTTTAGTTCTAAGCCCAGAGGATCTTGAAGCAATCAAAAACCCAGACGCTATAACAAATCAGATTGCGCTTTTGGAAGCTCAGTGTCATGAAATGAAACCAAACCTTGGTGCCATTGCAGAGTATAAAAAGAAGGTACGAATGATCTATTCATGTGTAATGGTCAGAAAGTCTCTTTACTCCTTAGTCTAAATTGTGGCCTTTAATTTTATATAATTAGTAGTGTTAATTCTTATCTCAAATGTATAACTGAACAGATGTTTTTCTCATATTTTCATAGGAGGAGTTATATTTACAACGGGTAGCAGAATTGGACAGAATTACTAATGAAAGAGATAATTTTAGACAGGCATATGAGGATCTTCGGAAACAAAGGCTTAATGAATTCATGGCAGGTTTTTATGTAATAACAAATAAGTTAAAGGAAAATTACCAAATGCTTACTTTGGGAGGTGACGCTGAGCTGGAGCTTGTAGACAGCTTGGATCCTTTCTCTGAAGGAATCATGTTCAGGTTTGTAATTACACATATGCTGAGTTTTTGGCTCCTTCTGTTACATACCTCTACATAGTTTCCAAACTTAGTATTTTTTAGGGGTAGGATGTGAAGGTTAGGTCTACAACTTGATTTATTCGATAAATATTAGTTTGATTACATTTTGGCAGTTTACAGCTTCAATTCTAGGCAAACAGTAAATACCTGATTTTACAGAGTATTTGTCTAGTTCATCTTTTAATTTTCGAGCCATTTCAGTTTAACATCAGGATTTTCAAATTACAAAGCAAAAAACTGCATTGGAAACAGGGGAAGAGTAGCAAGAATTACTTGCTGGCCTGCTGTTTAAATCTTAAATTTTTGGTAGGTGTTCTTATGTCATCCTCCAATAACGTTGTTATAAAAGAATCCCCCAAAAGCTTAGATCAGTGGAATGCAAATTAGAGATTCCCAAAGAAGGTGGTAGAAGCCAGTTATAAGAAACAAATCATGAAGTCTTCACTTCAGTTTTATGAGTAGTTTGACTTATAAAGAGATTTTCTTAATTATTTCATCTTAATTATTTCAGTGTTCGACCACCTAAGAAAAGTTGGAAGAAGATCTTCAACCTTTCAGGAGGAGAGAAAACGCTTAGTTCATTGGCTTTAGTATTTGCTCTTCACCACTACAAACCCACTCCTCTGTACTTCATGGATGAGATTGATGCAGCCCTTGATTTCAAAAATGTGTCCATTGTTGCATTTTACATATATGTAAGTAATCATTTAGAGGTTTTCATTCTGAAAGTTTTATGGCTTCTCTAAACATTACACATGGAATTCTTTGACTTCTTTTGAGCTTTTTTCCCCTATTCTTTAATCCCACGTTCCATGGTATCAAAGGGGAGACCAAGTCGTTTATATAAGCCAAATAGTTCCATTTTGAAAAAGTAAAATATAAATGGATAATGTAAATTAGTAGCAGAAACACAGCTAGAATCTCCAGTCCTCCTACATCTTTTTTCCACCAAGGACCCAAATTGTTCTCAAACCCAAATACTGTTTCATGAATTATTATCATCATTCTTGTTCATGTTAATTATCAGTGTTGAATTTATTGCCCAAGAATGTATCAGGGAAGTAAAACTTAGATATTTATTATGATTTACATATTACTTATTTTTTCTAATTTATTCATTCTTTCTTTCTTTTTAGGAACAAACAAAAAATGCCCAGTTCATAATAATTTCTCTTCGAAATAATATGTTTGAGATTTCAGATAGACTTATTGGAATTTACAAGACATACAATATAACAAAAAGTGTTGCAGTAAACCCAAAAGAAATTGCATCTAAAGGACTTTGTTAAATTTGTTTATACTTAAGATTCCTCAAATTGAATCAGCACAGATTCAGCATATTTTTACTTTCTATTTGTAAAGAGTTTAAAGTGTATAAAATACATATTCCTAAACTGGATCGTGTAACTGGTTACCATTTTATGCTGTTAAGAGACATGCTACAAGTCCAATAAAATATTCTCTATACCTGCTTCTAGGAGATTGTAAGAATCTGACAATTTTATAAGCAGACAACTTTGGAGAAAGTAAAATGCCTGGAGGATCAGGTGACTTGCCCTTAGTTCCAAACTGCTACCTGCAGAGTTTAAAAATGTTGATGAGTAGTAAAGTTCTAAAGTAGATCAAAGTACCAAGACCTGAAGCACATCTTCCTGGACCTCTGACCCACGCTGGAAAAGCCTGCCAACTACTGTTGTAAAAATGTTAAAGTATTCTACTTAACTGACTAACTTAATTTAGATAATCACTATTTATTACCCACAGACTGGGAACATTTTTTTTAAAACCAGTCATTCTGAATTATAAGGATGAGAATTTAAATACTATACATTCTTTTCTAAAACCTGATGTGCTTGAAACACTTGCAGAAGAGCCAGCAAACTGAGACACTGTCTGAAATAACTAGCATATAAGGATTAATTTCTTAGTATAAATGGAAATTAAGATGGAGTGCTGTGTGCCCATCAGATTGTCAAGGGTTTTTTGTTGTTGCTGTGTTACACTCTTATTAGTTCAAGAATATTATAATGCTCCTGGAAATAAGTTGGCAGCCACTTGGTTTTCAGAAGAAATTTTGGTATTGAATCAAAAGTCTTTGCCTTAGCTATTCAATTTCTAGATACTGATCCTGAGGAATTTAAGAGTTATCTCCTTATTCAATGCACCATTGTTTAAAAGTACTAAAAGCTCCAACAAAGACAGTTTGTATCATAACATAGCTATTAAAAATGTAAATACATTACCATGGACTTAAATAAAACAAGATCTAAAACTCAAGCATGGTTATTTGTTTTAAATCAAGATTATACAAGGGAAAAGTAACAGGGGGAAGTATAATATAATCAAGCGTTTTTATATTGGTGAGCGCAGAGGTGAATGGAATTAATATATTTTAATAACCAATGGAGTAGAAGAGCTTAGTATTAACTTTAAAGGAGTTACAGATAATAGCCCATAGCCAATATGAAAATTCCAAAGCAACCAACTGCTCCTGAGTTTGAGCACCTTATATTAAGCCACTCAATGCAAATAAAATACCAAAATGAGTTTATTAAAATACATACTTTTGTTATACATAAACCTTAGAAATATTTCAAGATTATACACTTTAAATTTTACAATCTCATCCTCCTGGTAAAAATACAAAAGAGAACAGCATGTATAAGAATCAGTTATTTGTATACTTGACTATTCATGCACACTACATAGAAAGTATCCAAAAATAAACTTTTGTCTACTAAAAACTGGCAAGTTACAAAATATTAATGTCAAACCTAAAATGCTTCAATTTTTAGTGTAGTTCTTAGACATAGATTAGAAACTCTAATAAAAATCTTGGCTTAAATCCTTTAAAGGTAGCACGACAGATGAACTCTAAAGAATACATTGGGTCTTTCATACACTAGATATATGGCTTTGAGCAAGCACTTTAGTGTCTGTCTACTCATCCACAAAAAGCAAGGGTTATTACCTACTTCACAAATGTGAGATTAAGTGTTTGGCACATTTCAGTGCTTACTAATACTTACACACGTATTCCAAAACGTACATGGCATTTATGTTGTGACTAGTACTTAAATCAGTGCAACTTCAGTCTAAAGTGAGTGTGTAGCTGAATACCTCCTTTATACCCTCCAAATGTTCTTTGCCCACACAACAGTTAATCATGCTATTCTGATTCTGATCATAAGTTGACAATACAGCTAAGCATCTTCGTACTCAGATTTGTTCTCAGCAGATAAGACATTAGGAATATTTTAGAACTGGTGTCCTGATTACAGCCATGTTATCTATAGGAGCAGGAGCATTCCCTAATCCGACCTGGGAAGTCTGAACTGCAGATGTGATCTAAGAGCAACAGCCAATTTGGAATTTCTGGAAAGCAAATGAGCTTGCACTTAGGGTTGTATGGACAGAAAGGCAAAAAGTCCCACCACAAAGCACCACAACTCCAATCCCTGTTAATAAAAAGGGAACTAAATCAAAGGGATTTGACTTAAAGTAGGCTCCCTTTATACCAAAATTCAAGAACGTAAGATTATTGATACTTTGGCATTAGAGTAAGAGAAAGTTTGACAGAAAATTTAAGACAATTTTAAAGACATGCAGAACATGATGCCGTCAGTCTGATAAGGGTGGAATATATCAGTAATACCTGTTCTAGTACCATGTTTCAGAGTTTTTATCCAAGAACTGATTTGACTGACAAGACTGAAGACTGCAGAAAAGTCGAATACAATCCTAAAATAAATTAACACAAACCACAGAATAACAAGGGTTAGAAAATGTTACTGTTTGGTCCCTAACAGCACTTTGGATTTCCAAAAGCAAAAATTTAATTAGGAATGAATGTTGATAAACATTTTAAGGCTCTTAAGTCTACCTAAAACACATTAATGTGTGGATCAGGTACATCTGATCAAACACATTTTTAACATGAGCAACCCCTATCAATTTGAGATTTTGCTGCTTGAATTTAAAACCTCTTCTCACCATCCTTATTTGCCCATTCAAGTGTCAAGCCACATCAAAATAAAGGCTTACACCTTTCAGGATTTCACTTTTTAATTAAAAGCTACATATACACAGAAGTACAAAGCCAACCACTGCAGTATATAATGCTAAAAGAGAGTACAAGAATGTTTAAATATCACAGTGATACTGTCAACCTCTCAAACCAGTACAAATGGGATAATGTATTAATACTCAAATCAAGTAATTACCAGATTTTATTCTGGTTTTCAGAAAACCAGACATTCTGTCTCATTTCTAACTTTTGATGACACTTTCTATTCAACAGAAGCATAAAAGGTTTAACATTTCTATATTTGTTACAACTCTAATAATGTTTAGCTTGCTATTTTATTTATCCACGCTACCCCTATTCCTCCGTTCAACTGTGGTTGTTAGTCTCTGCTGTATAGAAAAGCCTATTTAAATAATTCAGACTTGAATTTTCAACGAGAAATTATTTTCCACATGAATTCCTTCAGTAAATATAAAGTGTGACATAGTATATTCTTTAAATCATGCAGATTGTTAGATAAACTTTGGTAAACAGATAGAGAGACTTCAGAAAAACATACTGAAGTGATTTCATTTAAAAAAGTTATTATGTGATGGTTAGAAAAGAGGATCAGCATCAGTATCACTGAAATTAGTGTAACTATAACAATGTTTAGAATCTTAAAAAATTCAACTTCTTTTTTATCTTTATCAGGCCAGGAACATGGCATCCTTTTTGAAGAAATTTTCATTTCAGGAATGAGAAGTTTCTTAATTTGTCCAATTTCTGTTCTGCTCCAATCTTCTTTCAATACTTGGCTTACTCGGGGATAAATTTCAACAGGTTGGACCTCAGGAAGTGGTCTTTGTTTCAAGATCTGCACACGTTGGCGGACATCATCAACTTTTTCAAGAAATTTAAGTGGAGACTCTTCTTTTAAAGATGTTGTCAATGTCATTAATTCAAGCTGCTGCTCTCTCATTTCTTTCATTCTTTCAATTTGTGGAGTATATTCTTGATTAATCAGATTGCCAACATCACAAAGAGCAGTTAGGAAACATTTTTTTTTCTGTTCTAACGTATCACTAAGCTCCTTAAAATACTGGAGAACAACTTCCTTATCACCTTGGACCATTTTCTCCGAACGAGATTTTTGTTCTTCCAGCTTTTCAATAAGACGAGTAAGATCTGTCCAGTGTGTGTCTGTTAACTGTTCAACCAGTTTTTGAGGTGTGTCCCTTTCTCTCATATAGGCGCTCTGAAGATCATCTATAGGATGGCCAAGATGTTGACCTATGGTAAGACAGTGACCACAAACTAATTTTTTATCCAGTAGACAGTAAACATTTAATGGCTGCCTGTAATGCTCAGGGCAGGTGACAATATCCGGATGGTCTTCTTGCTGGTACTTTTCAATAATAGCCCTTAATGCAAAATTAACAGGTAAAGATTCAATACCAGTTGGAGCAATTTCAATAATACTTCTGCAGTTAGGGCACTTAAGAGGAATTCGTAAAGGTCTCCATATATAAAAGTTGCCAGATGCCTGTAGAACGTTTTCCAAGCAATTTCTACAAAATGTATGAGAGCATGGTAGTACACGAGGATCTTCAAAAATACTGTAACAAATGGGACATGTTAACTCATCCTCAAAATTGTGCATTTCCTGTCAAGAGAAAAAGGTACTTTAAGTCTACAAATAACAAGGACACATGTACATGTGAAATAACAAGTTAATTCCTAGCAAAATTACATTCTTCAATTCATACTCCCAGGTGGCTCAATGATAGTTTCTAAAATAAGTGACTAAACTTCTGTTTCATAAATTTCTTAGCTTCTTGAATGGAATACTAGTATGTCTGCTTAAAGCACTGGATCTGCATAGTATAATACTGTGAAGCAATATTAATTTAAAGAATTAGAAGGGAAAAACATTTCTGAGTTCTTGCAACAAAAAAAAGCTTGAAAGATGGAAGTGTTGATTGTGGTAACTATGAATTACTGACCACTAGAGCATTAGTGGTAAAGAACACCATTAGTCATCTTTCCTTCATGAAAGAAATCCACCAACAGTTCTGAGACCCCCTCTGACACAAGTAACAACCTCTTGGCAAGCCATTATTGACATTTCCAACAACAGAAGCCTGACATTTTTTCATCCTACCACCTAACAGTCTTCCTTTATACCTAATCCTCACTGCAAGCCACAATCCCTCAAGACTGACTTTGCTCTGATACAGAAAAATCAAATTGTACCACTGTTTGAAGAACCATAAAAAGCAAGACAATACCCAAGTGCCATTCATGTAAAATATAAAGCTTACCAAATCCTCCTCTATAAAAACTAACTTTTAAAAGTTTGAGAAAACAACATCTACAAATAACTAACTGTACTTTTAATAAACATAAAAACCTCTTTAGACTTAGGTCTGTGTGCCTTATCTTCACCATTTGCAAAAGCAAACTCTTATTCGTTCAAGTCTCAACTTGATTCCCACCTCCTCCCCAGATTAGGTCCTCTGTTAATCTCACTGAACACACTGCACTTCTACTTTCTAGCACTTAGCTGAATTTTACTTAAAAGAATTTTGTAACATTTTTCTATACATTAGAATATAAGCCTGCAGTAAGGGCAGGAATTGTGTCTGAGTGCAGAACTTGACACACAATAGGCATTCACTCCATATTGGCTGAATAAACACTCCCTCTTAAGAGACCAATGTTAATAAAATGTCAAATCTTAGTTTTGCAAAATCTTTGCTTAGGAAAAGTTCTATCAAGAGTCCATCGGAAAATATTCCATTCAGATTGACAATATTAATAACCCTAATGAGCCAAGATGTGGCAGAGACCAAGAAGCTTGAACTGTGAAGCATTCCAGGAAACAAAAGTAATTGGGCAGCAGTACAGAAGATGACATTCACTGCAAATAAATTCAAGTGCCTACATGTTGAGAAATCTTTATGACTACAACTATACCTAACAGAGCTCTGAAATCATAGGAAAACCACACAAGAAAAACAAACATTTTCTCAGTTTATTTCAGTGATGTCAGAATTCATAATGAAGGAATAAACAGAACAGCACTTTGCAAGGAAGGAATAAAATTTGAGCAGTGGACATATATTCAATTTAGATTTAATATTAAAGCTATTTAATGTTTAAGTACCAAAAATTGGCCCTAAAACAGAATCCAACCTTTCCCTCCAAAGTCCTATATTTATCAAAAAATTAGAAAACAACATTTTCCCTGGGAACCCATTTAAGGACCCCCTAAAAGCTCAACTTTATTGTAAAGAGAGTATCTCTTGAATTTACATAAAATGGAAGCAAATACGGTCTCAAAAGTTACTTCCATAGCATGTAAAAGTTAATAAAATTTTATCAGAAATATGTAGATAATTTGAAGTACATTAATCAAATCTGTTCTCAGACTACCTTCTTCCAGATGATTTATTAAAAACTGGTTTTAGGCAACAAATTCATGAGAAGTGAGAAATGGCTAACAGAAGTAAGCCTGGGTTGAAAATAACTTGTAAGGCCAGGAACTTTCTGACTCTGGTTGCTGCCCGAGACACAGAAAACATAGGTGGCTATCTTGCTTAGGGGGGTTGTTCTTCCAGAAACTAGTAAGAATTTTATGCACCAGAAATTTTCCATAACCAGCCTAGACTCTTGAGCAGGGAGGAAGGAGCAAAAAAATGTTTCCTATGAACATTTTCTGGGATGAGTATCTTTAATTTAGGTACTCTGTGTGTGTGTAACAATAATACTGAAAACTAAAAGACAAGCAATTCTTCAACATTCTCAGGAAAACAGGGAAATTATACACCCAGAGAAAGTAAATTTTGAAGGTAGACTAAAGGTAGTCTGACATGAAAAGTCTCAAAAATGAACCACCCCTCATCCATTCTTTCTAAAGAAGCTCCTGCAGGGAGAAAAAAAACGTAAGAATTCTCACCAGGATAACTGTGAAATGAACTCCTGAATGTTTATGCAGCAAGTGTAGAGGAAAACTTGGAGGAAGAAGAGAGAAATCCAGAAGGAATGTCTAAGTAAATAAATAGAACTGACAATATTTCATGTGTCTTAACATATTGAGAGGTAACGAGAAAACTAAATTTAGAGAAAAGTGACAGAATCATGTAAAGAGAAAATACTACACAGTACATGATACTGCTCAGTTGTCTTATTAGTCGTAAATATCAAGTAATGATTTTACAAAAAAGTATGACTTTTATGGATTGAATGTTTGTGTCTCCTCAAAATTCATATGTTGAAATCCTAACCCTTAATGCAATGGTATTAGGAGGTAGAGCTTTTTGGAGGTAATGAGGCCATGAGATTGGAGCACTCTTGAAAGAGATTAGTGCCCTTTCAAGGAGAGATACAGGGCTTCCTCCCTGTCTTTCTCTACTATCTGCCATGTGAAGACACAGCAGGAAGATGGCCATCTGCAAACCAGGAACAGCTTTTGCCAGAACCCAACCATGCCAACATCCTGATCTTGGAATTCCCAGCCTCCAAAACTGCAAGAAATAAATGTTTGTTGTGTAAGCCACCTAGTCTACAGTATCTTTTTTTTTTTTTTTTAGTTACAGTATTTTTGTTGTAACAGTCCAAACTAAGAAAATGACAAAATTATATTGAGAGAAGGGAGGAGGAGGGAATAAGGGAAGGTTTCACAGTGTTTAAGAACTAATCTTACAAGAAGTCAGTACATATCTAGAAGTGAAAAAATCAAGAAACCACATTAAAGACAAATTATTTAGAAATAGAGAAGCAATACCAAAAGAAATAGTTAAGAAATGGAAGTGACTGCTTCTGGAGAGTAAGAATCAAAAGTGGGGAGAGTGAGGGGAGGAGGCTGCTGTTTCTCATTATAAACCTAATTCTGCTGTCTTACTTTCAACTATTATCATACAATTAAAAATATTAAAAATTTAAAGAAATAAAGACAATCCCATATGCATCAAGGCAGAAAAGTAAGATGCCTAAAAAGAAAACAAAAACATAATGGTCACAAAATTCTCTTGGGAGACTATATAATTTCCAAAAATGGCCACAACAGTTAGCTCCCACATATGCTCGTTTCTGATGTAACTTTGCATACTCCCCCATCAAGAGATGAAATCTATTCTCCTCTTAAAAAGATCTGGGCAGGATATATAACTGCTTTGATCAACAGTATACAGTACAAGTGACAGTTCTGGGTATAGACCTTAGCTAGCCTGGGAGATTGCTGCCTCTTCACTATATAAAAAGTCTAAGCTACCTTGCAGCAAGAGAGACCAAGTGGAGAAGCAATGAGATGCCAGACACATTACTGAAAAAGTCATCTTGGACATGCAGCCATCCAAACCTTCAGATGGTTGTTACACAGCTGTAGATAACGAGAACATCTCCAAAGCAAAAGGGAATGCTAAAAGACAATGCAGCAATCAATGTTCACAAGGGTCTAGAAGGAAAAGGATATGACCCAAGAATTCTCTATCCAGCCAAGATGCAATTTATTCATGTGAAATAATATAAATACTCTTGGCAAAATCTACAGGGTTTAAAAAAAAGTTCTACAGGGCAGAGTTGAAGCCAAATACCTTCATCACAAAACAAAAAAAGTAATATAGAAAGAATTCATCTTTTAAAAAAAAGGGGGGGAGGGGGGAACCAATCTAGGAAAATAAGAAGAAATGACGAATATGAGAAGAGAAAATTGTTAGACTTGACAAATCCAAGAGCTGGCTCTTTAAATAAGTAAACAGGCCATTAGCTATCTGTGATAGGCAGCTTCCAAGATGGCCCCCAATGACCTCCACCTCCTGGTGGTCACATCCCTTTGTAATCCCCTCCTGAGTGTGGGCTGGACCCAGTAACTTGCTTCTAACAGAATACAGCAGAAGTGACAGGCTATCACTTCCAAGATTTTGTAATAAAAGGCCATGGCTCTGACTCTCTCTTCATCTCTCTTAGATCACTCTCACTGAGGGAAGCAAGATGCCATGTTGTAAGGAGATCAAGGTCCACTGGTGTGGCAAGAAACTAAGGCCTCTAATTTAACATCCTCCAAGAAACTGAAGCCTCAAACAACTACATAGTAAGCTTGGAAGAAGATATCTCAGTTCCAGTAAAATCCTGGAATGACTGCAACCTCACGAGAGACGATGGGCCGGAGGCAGTCAGCTAAGTTGCTCCTAGGTTCCTGACCCAAAGGAACTGTTTGAATTTTTGTTTCAGGCTGCTAAGATTTGGGATAGTTATGTAGCAATAGATTACTATACTATCTTAAACAAGGGGGGAAAGGAAGAAACAACAAATGTACCAAGTTAGCATTAAAAAAAGGAAATAAACCAAACATAGAAAAAGCCAGAATTATAGAGAATAACTTACATAATTCTATGCTACTTTATTCGAAAATCTACAAGAAATTATTCTGTGTCAGTTCAAATACCAAAACTGCCTGGAAAAGATAAAGCAAATCCTCAGAGAAATTCACAAGTTGGGGAAGTGCTACTCTGGAAAAAAGGGGGGGGGGGGGCAAGCTTCTCTAGTGAGTCAATTCAAGTGGTAAAGAAACAATTTCTTGTTCAGCTGCTCCAGAACACAAGATGGAAACTTCACCATTTTCTTTCAATTTTTCTTTTCTTTTTTTGGCGGGGGGTTAATTAGGTTTATTTATTTTTAGCTTTTTTTTTTTTTCAAATGGAGGTACTGGGGATTGAACCCAGGACCCTCATGCATGCTGGGCATGCGATCTAGCACTGAGCTATACCCTCCCTTTCTCCCTGCAAATTGTTTTGAAGATAGTATAATACCATTCCAAAACCTAACAAAGACAATACAAACTAAAAATAGACCAATTTCAAAATGATTACTGATGTAAAATCCTGAACACAGTATTAGCAATAAATCAATCCTGAACACATTAAAAGAATACAGTACAGGACCAAATAAGGTTCTTCCCAGAAATGTAAAGTTAATTCAATAACAGAAAATTACTCAATCAGGTCAATGGAGAAAACTGCACTATCACATTAGATGTGAAAAATGCACATAATATAAAAACCAGTAAGCACAATCCACACAGACAGTGAAATGGTGGTTGCCCAGGGCTAGAGGGAGGAGGGTTGGAGAGTTACTGTTTAGTTAGTACACAGTTTCAGTATGGGAAGATGAAAAAGTTCTGGAGACAGATGGTGGAACATATTTAATATGAAATGTACTTAATGCCACTGAACTATACACTTAAAAATGGTAAAAATGGTAAATTTTATGTATATTTTAAAAACTTTAAAAATGTGTCTTGCCAATTACCCCTTTCCCTGCCAAATTACTTTTAGAATCAGTTTATATTATTGTATACTTTTAAAAAGCAAAAACTTAAAATAACCCATATAAAATGTTATCTTCCTCCAGTGAGTACTAAAAGCCCAAGTACATACTGATAATTCAGTTCAAGATTTCCTGCTTCCCTTTTAAAAGTCACCAAGAAATATAAATATAAAAAGAAATCTCTTCAGAAATAAACCTGAAGCTAAATCATCTGCTTGTAAATTATTTCACAAATTTCTTGTGTTTAAATGTCAAAAACAAACACACTACTGCATTTCTAAACTTTTTATGCAGTCTTTCTCCAGAGGGCTAATTTCCTTTGAAGCCTCCACAATGTCTAACCAGCATATTATGGACGGTCAGCACTACAAGTAGATGATGGAGAATCAAGCAATACCAAAAATACCACTATTCTCCTGTGTAAACTATTAACTTTTAGTTTCCTAATGCACTAGTGCCTTTCATCTCTAAGCATGAATGGTTATAAAACATTCATTACATTTTACAACCTCTGAAGAAAAATTTGCCACATTATAGAGTTAGTTGGCTTGCTCTAGGACTCATAGTGTGAGTCAGCTAAGTCTGGGAAAATTGAAGAGATGTCACCACCCAGGCTGGGGCTCACATCGCAGGGGCCCTAACTGATAAAAAGCACATTGTATGCAATTCAAGACTTACTTTACAAACACTACAACTGTACCATCTACATATAAAGGTAAGATTTTAAAAACACTTTTGTACATACAAATATACAAAAATAATAAAGAATCACCATAATGCTTTCAAATTAAAAAAAAATCCTATGGTCAGATCTGATTTTAACTCTGACCGTTTGGACTGTTTCCCTGCATTTTGATGTCAAACTGTTTACTCAAACTAAAAAACTATGAATGCCATTTAACCAGGAACAGAAATGAGAAGTTAAGGGGTTTTTTTTGCTTTTCTATACTTTTCAAAGTGGAACTATATATTTGGTTGGAAAAAATTCAATGTGTCTGCAGAAAAGCTATGTTAAAACTAACATCACCTAAAATCAAATTTTCACCTTGCCTGACTAGTTAAATTATGGTACCTCACTTTAAAGGATAGCTACTTGCTCATAAAAGAGGAATGAAGACCAATATGGACATGCATGGCAAAAAGGTATCCAGATAAGTAATAAACTCAACTTGCAGATCTCTGTGTGTTAAATGTGTGTGTCTATATTAAGATGCACACATCGTTGTAAAATTTGTAGAGGGTACACAAAGAGTTAACAGTGACTAACTTTAAGGTACAGGTCAGATAAGGGAGTTGTTTAATTTTCACTTTATGCTCCTTCTATATGGTCTGAATTTTATACATCACAGACATGTATGTCTTTTTTCAACATTTAAAATTTTCACCTTACAATTTAAATCATTCACTCAGTAAAAATTTACTGAAAATTTCTTTGGTATTCACTTAATCGCCCATAACTTACCGCTTTGCTGACTTTCTGGTTTGGAGACTGAATATACTTTTATCTTCTCCAACTTTACAGATTCTTTTATTCTTATTCTAAAATTAAAATAATTTTATCTTAATGTTCTAGATTTACATTCTCAAAAAATATGTTAAGTGCGGTATCGCAGAGAATGGATTTTTCAGCCTGCTGTTTACTTTCCCTAAGCCTCGTGTTTTTAGAAAAGAAGCGTTACAAATATCAACAGCTGTGAAGTCGCAGGAGCGGTATCACCTGTACTATGAAAATCCCAACAATTCTGTGACCAAATAAACTGTCACAAAGGACCTCTTTTTATAGAGTCAAGTATCTTACGAGCTCTTGAAAATATGAGTCAACAATGGCAAAGACGGAGCAAACATTCATGGTCGTTTCATATTCATGAAAGTTAAGTGGAAGACAAGAAACATCCATGTGAGTGAAAGATTTTGCCAGCTTAAAATTATAAATATTGATTTAGGTTATTCCCATCCATATGTCTGTCTGTCTCTCAGTTCTGCCACTTAAATGGTGAAACACCCTAGGTCAGTTTTACCTAAATGTGTCTCAGAACTGAGGCTTCACATCTGTAAAATGGGCATAATTACACCTAACCCTGCTAAAAGTAACGATAACCTCTCATAAAGGAGGAGCTCAAAACAGCAGTCCCCTTCCCCTTCCCGAAGATTTACGACAAACCCTCCCGGGCATCTCCCAGTGCGCCTTGGCGTCCCCCGCTCCCAAACCCCGCGAGGCCGCCCAGCTCCGCGGAATCCCGCCCCTCTCACCCTCACCACTGCGAAGGGCCTTCCTTCCTCAAGGAAAAGAAGTTCCCTATTGGAGGAAGGAAGCCAAGGTTCCCCAAACTCTCCACCTGGGACAGGAGGGAAGAGACGCGGAACCCAAGCCAGCCCTCTCCAACATCAAGCGCCTCGACTCTCCTCCAGACACATGCACTATACCAGCCTGCGCCACAGGGAAAGAAGAGGGACCACAGCCGCCTTCTCGGACCAGAAGAGATGTTCCTTAGACTCACCGAGGGGACGGCGAAACGGGGTAAAGCCACCGGCAGAGGGAGAGCTCCGCGGCCTCCGCCTGGGTGCTGAGAGCTGCTCGGCGTCTCCGCCCTCCTCCGCCCTGAGGGCCTTCAGGTGCCGAGAGCAGGCGGGGCTTCGGAGCCTCAGGACGCAGGCGCAGTCTCCCGGCAACCTTCAACTGCGTGGCATCCGCCAATGAGAAAGAGCGCGGGGCCGAGGTTCGAAAGTAAACTGCTGACAGCTGCGGCCGAGGCGGGGGCGTGATCGCGAGGCTTGGCGCGAGGACCGTGGAGAGCTTTCTGCGCCTGCGCACTAGGCGCGGGCTGCCGCCCGAGAGCTCCCGAGGCGCGCCGCAGGAGGCGCCTCGGCGTGTCTGGGTTCTTCTGGCTGCGTTGTCCCTGGCCTGCATTTCCGCGTGTGGCAGCGGGAAGGCGCTTGGTGCCCCGGGAGAGGCGGGGCCTGGCGGAGGCCGATGAGTTCTTAAAAAACAGATTGGTAGGACTATTTTTTTTTTTTTTACCTGGAGCCAAGTCGGCACGGCCTGATTCTAGGCTTTAAAGCGCAGCACCTTCCACTCTAACCTCATGGGTTCCCCGCTCCGAGATGCTCTGACAACACTCGCATCCCAGTGGGTGAGCGCCGTCCTCCCCTGAGCCCGGGTTTCCCTTTGTTTACAGAATCTGGAGACACAAACCCACCAGAGTACCAGGTTGAGCATAGGAGGAGGGGGCTTCTGATTACTGAGAATTCTCTTGTACTTAAAGAGAACCCTGGGAGGGCTGGTGGAACCTTAGGACTCATTTGGGACGGTCTCCCTGTGTCTCTCCCTACTCTTCCTCCCGCCCCCGTCCCTCTTTCCACTTTATGAAGCTGTTGCCTGAATATGACTGTTGCACAGAATTCTGGCTTCCAATTCAGTTTCTCCACTAAGTTCCTATTTCATCTTCTTAACCCCTAGAAATCAGAAAACATACAGTTCAGTAATCCTTTTCCCTCTTTTTTCTTGAAAAACTTTATCCAGCCGTATCTCAAGACACACTCTCTTCACAGCTTCCTTCTCTTTCCTGCAGTTAGAAGGTATTTACCGCTGTGCTAAATAAAACTATAAGCCTGGGTATACTGTGTATTGCCAGTACTTTCAGGTCTTAGGCATGTAAATTACAGAAAAATATGAAACGGTATAAACCAAATTAAGGTAACATCAGTGAGTCCTGAGTCAATTTCAGATGCCTTCACCAATTCAACTACTGAAAAGTTTGCTTATAATGTGTGGATTCCAGAGATATCCAAAATATCCTCTGTTACACGGTGCAATATATCCACTTCGACTTTATCATACACATAGACTTTTTAAACATTGAAACCATCCTGATAGTTTTTTAACTTCCTGTTAAAACAGTATGTTGTGAATATCTTTCCATAGCCATAAATGCAGCATATTTCTATAAAATTATTCTCTGTTTAATAAAGTGTAACAGTGATGTTAACTAGGGACTTGAGTGATTATGATGGGTCCATGTGGGTTCACCACTTGTAACAAATGTACCATACTCCAGTGGGGAATGTTGATGATGTGGGAGACTATCATGAGGGCAGGGCAGGAAATACATGGGAAATCTCTGTACCTTCCCCTCAGTTTTGCTGTGAACCTAAATAAAATAAAGTCTTAATAATTTTTAAAAATTTTAAGTGTAATTACCTCTAGAATGAATTCACAGGTCTGAATAATGCTTTGAGCAATAATTACTTTCCACCTGTGTTTTTCCTCTGAACTTCCTTCCCTTAAAAAGAGTTTTGTATGTAGCAAGAAAGCAGAAGTACCTCTTACTAAACTTAACTGGCTTTTGTTTTCTGAAAAAGCCTCAATCCATTGAGATACAGAACAATTAAGAGAAGAGGCTGAATGTTTGGGAGAAGCAGAAAGAGAAGTCTGATAGCCCCCAAATAGACATGCATCAGCAGAGGGAAGCAGTGGCACCTGAAAGGAAGGGCGACATCTGTTCCTACAGGGAGACTGCTTTAGAGGCCCTTGGGTTCCCAACGCTGCCAAAGATCTCTGTAACCTGGCCTGACGGGGAAGTGGCAGAGAGCTACAGGAGCCTGCAGAAACCACGGCAGCCTCAGCAGCAGCAGTCAAGGGGACCTACTGGGCCATGGGGACTGCGATTCATGCGCTCTGCAGAAGATCACGTTGGCCTGGAAAGACCAGACAGCAGAAGTGACACTCAGTTGCAGAAATATTTGCTTAAAACCCATAAGCATAAAAATCAGAGGTGCTAAGCTGCTCAGTTACCCAAAAAAAAGATGGAGAGAGAGAAAGTTCAGCTGCTTTGGGTCTCTACCTATATACTTGCACCAATCTCCTTTTGAAAGAATTTAGGAAAAGGATAAAATGTAAATATTTGCAGTTATTTACAAGTGATATGAAGAGGAGGCAATAAAACATGAATTTTGGTGCTCAGACTCCCTGCTTAGACATTCTCTGTCTCCAGAGCCAAAATAGGAGGCCTCAGTCACAGAGAGGTGCCCTCTAGGCAAGCTAAAACATTTTCTGATTTGGGTTTTAATAGCTACTGAGTTTAAATAATTCTCTGTTATCTCCCATCACATTGGCCTCATCAGAATTATAGTAAAGAGAACATGCAATTTTCCAAATTATAAGGCATCTATGGTTCATCTCCAGGACTTCAAAGAAAGCACAGCCACATGGGTGCCATGATTATAGTGGCAGTGAATCAAGGACAGTGAGCTAGGACAATTTACCCAACAGTTCTCGAAGGTCCTTTTATCTGAGGTGGGGCAGGGGGTGGGGCAGGAGGGAAGCACTCAGCATGATGCAGTAGAATTCACAGACTCAGAGATTTGGAATTGGAAGAGATCTTAGAAGCAATCTAGAAGAAAAAAAAAACTCATCTTCAGAAGAGAAGAACCTACTAACCATGATGGCATTGTCTTAAACTGAGTTTGAGACAAAATTTGATATTAGTACCTAAAAATATATAAACTATACGGTTTTAAGCACTAGAATATATTATATAGAATTTATTTTCACACAGTCCTTTTCAGCTGTATCTCTGAGTGCAACTTAGAAAACTAAAAGGATGTCTTTTGTTCAATAGTAGTTTTCCTCCTAACAGTTTCTCTTGTACTTACTATCATTAAGAATCATTTTATTTCATAAAGCCATTTGCAGCAACATAGATGGACCTAGAGATTATCATACTAAGTGAAGTAAATCAAACAGAGAAAGACAAATATCATATGTCACTTATATGTGGAATCTAAAAATATGATACAAATGAACCTATTTACAAAACAGAAACAGACTCAGACAGAGAAAACAAACTTACGGTAACTAAAGGGGAAAGAGAGGGGAAGGGATAAATTAGGGATTTGGGATTAGTAGATAAAAACTATATATAAAATAGACAACAAAATCCTACTATATAGCACAGGAAACTACATTCAGTATCTTGCAATAAACTATAATGGAAAAGAACCTGAAAAAGAATATATATATATGTATAAGTGAATCACTTTGCTGTGCACCAGAAACTAACACAACATTGTAAATCAACTACTTCAATTTTTTAAAAATTCATTTTACTTCAAATGCCACTAACTTTTGGGGGGGGGTGGTAACCACTAGTTTCTTTTTTTAATTAAGATATAATTGACATAGGTTTGTTTCAGGTATACAACTTAATGATTTGATATTTGTATACATTGCAAAGTGATCACCACGATAACTCTAGTTAACATCCATTACCACACAGTTAACAATTTTTTTCTTGTGAAAAGAACTTTTAAGATCTACTCCCTTAGCCCCTTTCAAATATGTAATACAGTATTATTCACTATATCATGCTGTACCTAACATTCCCATGACTTGTTTATTTTATAACTGGATGTTTGTACCTTTTGACACCTTCGCCCATTTCAACCACTCCTCACCCCATTGCCTCTGGCAACAAACCACCAATCTAGTCTTTATAAGTTTGGTGTGTTTTGGGGGGGAGGGGGTTGTGGGGGTTTTCTTTTGCGGAGATAGATTCCATATATAACAGATCTTTCGGTATCTTTCTCTGTCACTAAGCATAATGCCATTAAGGTCTGTCCATATTGTCACAGATGGTCAGATTTCCAGATTTCCTTCTTTTTATGGCTGAGTAATATTACATTGCATATATATATATATAGGTGCTAAGGGAGTAGATCTTAAAAGTTCTTTTAACAAGAAAAAAATTGTAACTGTGTGGTAATAGATGTTAACTAGACTTATTGTGGTGATCACTTTGCAATATATACAAATATCAAATCATTAAGTTGTACACCTGAAACAAACATATGTCAATTATATCTTAATTTTTAAAAAAACTAGTGGTTACCCTGCTCCCTAGGGAAAAAAAAAAGTTAGTGGCATATATATATCTCACAACTTTATCATTTGTCCATCAATGGACTCAGGTTTCTTCCATGTCTTGGCTATCATAAACAGTGCTGCAATGAACACGGAGGTGCAGATATCTCTTCAGGGCAGTTTTTTCATTTCCTTCAGATAAATAAACAGAAGTGGAATTGCTGGATCATATGCCACAAGTTTTTGTTTAAGGCTTAATTTTATAGATAACGATTACCTGAAATAAATTTGGAGATCTCCTAATTGAGGCACTTAATATTCAATTCTCTAAGACATTCTGTTTGTAATTGTCATGCCATCATCAGTTATTTTAATTATCCAAAAATTTTGAATTTTGAGTATTTTCTTATAAATCATTCACAGAATTTTGATTTTAGTAGTTTTGTACAATTCTCTCATTTATTTCATCAAACTAATATTTGTTTTTTGCCTAATAAATGCACAGCATGAAAGATAAAAAGAACACAGATTCTGTACTCAAGTTGCTTATCTAAGTGAGCAGAAACTCATCTATTGTACAGTTAAATGTAATATCAGATAAACTGTGGTTAGAGTGATTGCATCAGACTGGAAAAAGGAGCCCAGATCTGAAGCCGTGGAATTCTCCAGATTGCTGATGACTGGTGATCAGGTAGTTGGAGCTACACATAGGTGACCTTCAACTGTTCTGAGGTCCGTAGAAGGGTTTCTATAGTAGATACAAATCAGTGCCTGCCCACCTCACAGTTAGATCCTTATTGGTCGTATCTGTACTATACCGCCTTTTCAGGTTATGGTCTCTGTCCCCTACATTCAGAATGGTTGGATTTGCATCAAGGAAGACAAGTCTGGGGTCGGTTAATGTCTTCCCAACCCTGGCTGGCATCACATCATAGCTGAAAAATCAAGAAACATTTAACTTTCAAGTTTTGGAGACGGGGGATAAAACACCTCTGTTGTTTAAATTCTCTGCCGAGACCCTGCCCCATTCTCTTCTAAAGGAGAAAAACTAGAGCACTTCTAGTATCAAAGACCCTCGTACTTGCCATCTGACTGTACATGTCATCCTGTATATTGAAAATGGCAAATGCCAGATACACGTGTGCACTAAGGCCCTGAAATAGTTTATGTGGATGGTAATATACAGTTACTTTCCTTTCCTTTTCAGGATTCTCTTAATAATCACAATAACCAGAATTTGCTTTTTTTAAAAAATACATTTAGGCAGATTTGGAGCCAGAAGAATATGGTCTGATTTTTCTCGTACCCTGTGTCATTTTTGAGATTATTCTAGCAATATATGAATAAATACCAAATAAGTTTTAGAGACAGCATTCCAAAGAGGAAGAGATTGTCATCTCCCATATAAGACAACCTTAATTACAATGGCCAATGCAGTGCTGACTGGTTCCTGCCGAGGACCCGCAATCCCCAAACTTCCAGCCCATAGGCTCCGCCTGCTCCTCTTCAGAAGACAAAGTGCATCCTTCCCTGATGTGCGTTTACCGCAGCACAATTAACAGTCCTGGGAAATGGCTAACCTCACACTAGCTCAGGCTGACTTGTCTCAGCCCATGTTTCCTCCTTATCAGAGTCGTAAACCATACCACCTTGCCATACCCCAAGCCCTTGACCTCACTCGTAGCCAGTCAGAAACCTGTTCCCCTCTCCCTTTGTATTCACAGCCCCTTCCTCAGTAAAGGACCCTGCATGTTCACCCTTGGGGCTCACACAGGCACCTCTGTCTGTGTGGCCCGCTGTTGCCTATAGCAGCCTCTCTATTAAACTTTCCTTTGTCTCTTAAACTTTCTTTGTCTTTGGGAAATTCTTTTTTTTTTACCAAAAAGTTTTTTTTTTTACCAGAATGTTAGGGGCCCACCATGTCCCCCCACAGCAAACACTTACTGAGCACTTACTATGAACCAGGCACTGCACTGGCTAGTTCACTATTTCACTTAATCCTCACAAACATTCTCTATGTTGGTTACTTTTTAAAACTTTTAAATGAAGTGTTAAAAAATCAAACATCATCTCTATCTGTATCCTAGTTTTGCAAAGAAGGGAACTAAATGCCAGCGAGTTTAGACAGCTGCCACGGGCTCCTGGCGTGGCTCTCTGGCCCCAGCGCAGGCGCCCTTCACACCAGGCGCAACGCTTTCATTTTCTTCCTCACCTTCTGTGTTGCTTTCTATGAGCCGCTGGCACAAATCAACATGAATTCAGTGAGCTGAAACAAGAAATTTATTCTCTCGCAGTTTTGGAGGCCAAAGTCCAAAATCAAGATGTTAACAGGGATGTGCTTCCTCTGAACGTTGCCGGTAAAATCTGTCCTCGGCTCTTCCAGTTCTGGTGGCTCCAGGCGTTCCTGGCCCGGTGGCTGCATGACTCCAGTCTCAGCCTCTGCTTCACATGGGCCTTCTCCTCTGAAGGTCTGCCTTCTCCTCTTCTGCTTGTATAAAGACACTTGTCGTTGGATTTAGGGTCAACGTGGGTAATCCAGAATGATCTCGTCTTAAGATTCTTTTTTTTTCTTTTTCCGAGATTCTTAATTCTATCTACAAAGACCCTTGTCCAGTACAGTGACATTCACAGGTTCTGGGGGCTAAGGTGTGGCCATAACTTGGCGGGATCACCATTTAACCCATGACACCTTCCCAGTAAGACCTCCGAAGGTTGTAGTTGTCACTTACACAGCGTTCACAGCTTCACAGACACACAGAAAACTGGATGGAGAGTCATCTCCCCACTTTCAGGAGAGTGAACACAGGCCCAAAGGAAAGGTGCCTCGTCCGAGAGAACACAGCACATTCAAGGCCCCACTTAAACTTGCTGATGCCCTCTCCAAGGGCCACTTCACATGATCAGAGAATAATATATGTCATTGTGTGGTTAAGAATGGTTTTCATCTCGTCGTTTTCCATCTGTCAAAGAATCGATAAAAATAATTAATCAGTATGTCTCTGAGACAAGTTTCTCTCAGATCTCAAGTCCAGAAAAAACTTTTTTCTTTTCCACAGCTAGACTAAGCTCCACACCACTATGAAAGCTACATAATTATGTCTATTTGTAGCCAGCTACTATGGGATTAGGTCCAAATCTTAGAATCTGACCAATTTCCTCCCCTTCAGGCCAAATGAATTATTTTTCCTCAGAGAGCTTTTGTATTAGCCATTTCACTTGTGGCTTCAAGATAGAAGGTGACAAACGCTGAACTGTGAGGCCGACCACGCTGGGGAAGTTATGGCCTGTAGGGGCTTGGAATCTTTACTTCTCACCTTCAGGGAAGGTGTGCAAGCGTTGGGAAGAGGATTTGTGAGGAGGATTCCCTTTGTGGGGCTTCTGGGGGGACTTTGAGACCTGCCTCTCTCCCGCAGCATCTGCCTCTCACCTCAAGCCTAGAGAGAGGGCTTGGCTCCTTCTGCCTGGTGTGGGAGTGATGGAGTGGGCTGGCATTTACTAAATTCCCAGGAAATCTAAGAGGTGACAGCCAGAACGAAGGAGAGTTTTACTACTTGGAGACTGGCTGCGCTCCCGGAGTTGGTGGGCGCTGAGGAAACATGAATGAGCCCCAAGGATCAGAAGAGCTGGTGTGGGGCTCCCTCAGGCCCTGCCCAGATGCACCAACCAGACGGGCAAGCAGGCTTCAGCAGAGAAATAGGAAGTGTCCCGGCCCTCCTGCAGGCTGCAGAAAATGTGGACGGGGAACTGAGGGGAGCACATCCACCAGCTCAGAGGAACTCGGGTGAGACATCCCCAGGGACAGACTCCAGAGAACCCATGAAAGAACCTCAGAGTCTCCAAAGAGCTGCAGAAGAGCCCTCATGAGAGAAGAGTCAGCCCGGACGGCCTCTGAGGAAGAGGGAGCAGCTAGAGTTTCAAGCCAAGTTAGAAGCTTAGACGATGGGTCTCATCTCTGAAATGAGACTGAATTTTGCAATTTAAAGAAGACTCAGGACTTTATGTGTCACCTAACAGTGACCAGAAGTGTCAAGCCTGCTGGCATTTTCATCCAGGAGCAGGGGAAGAATTTACCCCATTGAGTACATTTTAAAGGGACCATCAAAGAACAGAATTAATGTTGCTATGTTGTGGATATGTTCTTGTTCAAATTACCAGCTATATCACATTGAAAACAAAGATCCCAATCCCCACCACCTGTCAGTGAACAATTGGAGATCTATTACTCTTAAACAAAAAGATGTTTGTTACAGTGGGACAATGTTGGCAGAGATGGGTCCCAGCTTGTGACGGCTTCAGCATACAGCCACTGTTCACCACACGCAGCCATCACTTCTCCTACCCCACCCCCGCCCTTTCGCTGGACCTCTCTTCTGACGGGTCTGTCCCAGGAGCCGAACAGTCTGCTCACGTTCCCACGTGGAGCAACTTAGCCACTTCTTATTAGATACACTTCTGACTTTCATACTCACAGGATCAAGTTATTTTTCCTAGAATGAATAATAAAACGTTTTTCTAATTGCAATTCTGGTGTCCACTGAAGCGACACTGTGTTTTTCATCCCGCACCAAATTGATAGCAACCAAAAATGAGTTGTGCATTTACAAAGATAGTATTTTCTTTCCAGTAACAATTACATGCACATGTATTGTTTGACTACAGTTCGATGCTTCTGGTTCCTAGTGGTTATTAGGGCTTCATATTTACTCACAACTTCTGGATTCCTGTTCATTGTCTGCTCTGTCCAGCTACAGGACTGACAAAAGTTGGTATGCCAGATTAGTCGCCAGTTACCAACGATTTTTTTGATGGCATTCCGACAACACAGGGATCTGTGTTTCTTAAACCTGGACTCTATTATTTAAAATTATTCAGCTAAAGAATGAATGTTCAGCTGCATAAGTCAGACATGATTGGCAGGATTATTTTTATAACTCTAGTGATCTTGGATTATGAAGAATTACATATCATTTGCAATTGACAAGATAGCTACTGCAGGAAAAAAATTACCTACTGAAACAGTTCCTAGCTCTGATTGTAATAGTCCAGAATATTTCAAATTTTCTCAAATGTTATTATAACTTTTCTAAATATTTTCTCAGCAAAATCTTTTCCACTTCACTTTGTTTTGATATTATGTAGTTATTGACTATACTCCCTATGTTGTACATTTCATATCCATAACTCATTTGTTTTGCAACTGGGAGTTTGTAACTCTTGGTGCCTCTCACCTGTTTGGTTCCACTCCCCTCCTCCCATCCCTCTACCCTCTGGCAACCACCTATTTGTTCTCTGTTTCTGTTTTGCTATGTTTGTTAATTTGTTTTGTTTTTTAGATTCCACATGCTAGTAAAATCATACAGCATTTGTTATTCTCTGTCTGACTTATTTCACTTGGCATAATACCCTCGAGGTCCATCCAAGTTGTCACAAATGGCAAGATTTCATTCTATTTTATGGCTGAATAATATTCCAATTGTATACACACCACATCTTCATGCATTCATCTATTGATGGGCACTTGGGTTGCTTCCATAACTTAGCTGTTGTAAATAATTCTGCAATGAACATAGGGGTGCTTATATCTTTTCCAATTAGTGTTTTCATTTTCTACTGATAATACCCAGGAGTAGAATTGCTGGATCATATGACAGTTCTATTTTTAACTTTCTGAGGATTCTCCATACTCTTTTCCCCAATGGCTGCACCAATTTACATTCCCACCAACAGTACACGAGGGTTCCCTTTTCTCCACATCCTTGCCGACACTTGTTATATGTGGTCTCTTTGATGACAGCCACTCTGACAGGTGTGAGGTGGTATTTCACTGTGGTTTTGGTTTGCATTTCCCTAAAGATTAGTGATGTGAGCATCTTTTCATCTGCCTGCTGGCCATTTGTATGTCTTCTTGGGAAAAAGTGTTTTATTCAGATCCTCTGCCCATTTTTTAATTGGACTGGTTTTTTTATGTTAAGTTGTATGCTTTCTGTTTATATTTTGGATATTAACCTATTACCCCCTTATCAGATATATTGTTTGCAAATATCTTCTCCCACTCAGTAAGCTGACTTTTCATTTTGTTGATCATTTCCTTCACTGTGCGAAAGCTTTTTAGTTTGATATAGTCCCATGACACCCAGATGTGACTACATAAATCAGGATTGGTTGCAAGTAACAGCAAATCAGCTCCAAAGTAAGGGTTAACAAGAGTTGGATAAATAGGGTTTCATTTTCTCACAGAACAAGAAATCTAGAGGTAAGTGCACATCCCCTTTGTTTCTTCAGCAGATCAGTGATATCAGTACCAGCACCCCTGTGGGTCTCTCAGCCTTTCCCTCACAGTAGCAGGAAGGGGCCCAGTTCAGACATAACATCTGCCTGCCATTTAGAAAAGAAGGAAGGGAGGAAGGGATGGTGCCAGCCATTGTTGTTCCTTTTATCAGGAAAGGAAAGCTTTTCCAGAAAATCCTCAGCATTCTTCTATGTGTGCCTTCTTAGCCAGAATTATGTTGATTTTTTTTTTAATGGAGGTACTGGGGAATGAACCCAGAACCTCGTGCACGCTAAGCATGCACTCTACCACTGAGCTATTTCCCACCCCCATGGTGATTTTTTTAAATCCATGTACATGACATACATCCTACAAATGCAACAGAAATCACAGTGATTCTTGAAAGAAGGCTATTTGCTCTATGAATGAGACGTTATCTGGACTTCTGATAAGGGAACTCAATATGTCATGAAACAAATGTTACTTAGCAGACAACTTGGAGAACCTCAATTTCAAGGAGTTGGAAATATGAAGAGCCAAGTCAGCATTCGTCCCGGCTTGAACTGGATTTGTGTACACTGTCTGGACTTAGAACTATGTTGATAGTTTTGAACATCTTTGTCAGCAGCCAACCCTGACGGTGTACGGATGAGCCTTACCTGGGCTGTGGGATGAAACCACCACCAAGCAGGGCGGTCTGTGTGCCCACACGGCTGCACTCACCACAGGTCTCCAGCAGAGGCTTGTTAAAATAGATTTGCTACCAGACAAGTTAGTTCAGTTCAAGTTCAAATACACACTTGCAAGTGACCATCTTCATCTGTTGAGTATCAACACAGTAAAGGTAAATTTTATTGCAGTCTCATCTTTACAATAAAGCTGTTTTATCCTTTTCCCTTTTCAAGTGAGAAAATAATCTCTAGGCTCTTGAAACAGTTGAAGCCTAAAGCGGGAAATAAATCTGCTTTCTAAAAATATTCACAAAAGTAATGCAACTCCCTATTTGAAAAAAAGGACAGAAACGGAGAAAGTGAGAAATGTGATAACCCCACCTTTTAGAGTAAGCAATGATAACCATGCGGTAAACTGTAACATAACAATGTAAAAAGTCGCCTCTACTTTCAAACTTTGACAAATACGGGGGAAAGGTGCCTCAGAGTAAAAGCCTCTTTATCCCTCCCAGTCACCACGGAATGAAGTTAGTGGATACCTGCATGGTAACGTCCCTCGGACTTAATGAGCATGTGGCCTTCGTAAAAGGCTTTTGAGTCCTTTCCTGCTCATAAGCGGAGCGGCTTCTGCACTCTCCAGGAGTTCTGGGTGTTTGCTGACAGCTGATGGACCGTGCACATTGGCTTTATCACATTCTCCTCAAGAACAGATAATGTGTAATGTTCTCTTCTCCCAGAGCCTTTCTTCCTTCCCAGCGACTACTACGTCCGAGAAGACACGCAGTGTAGAGGTCAGCTGGGTGCAAAAACCCACTCCACCCCGTCTCTTGAAACCTGTTTGTTTGTTTGTTTATCCATCCCTTGAGTTTGAGAGTGCAGTCCTTTAAACCACCTCCCACCCTCAATTTCTACCCAGGGAAACTCTCAGGGGTTTGCCTAGGGTTTCTGAAAACTTCCATGGATTTAGTTTTAAGTCCTCTTGGCCCATGGGTGATATCTCTATTTCACCCCCATTTCATCCTAAAATGCAGGGCTGAACCCCACTTCCAGTTTCCACAAGAAATCTCTTCCCCCGAAGCATGTAAGTGTGGAAAGGTCTTTAGCAGAGTTTGGAGGATTGCACCACACAGCGCTCACCACCTCCTTTGCCTTCCTCTCCCCTCATCTCCTCCTGGATCTCCCTTCCGCCAGCTCCAGACTCCTCTTCAGTTATGCAGGCAGTCTTCTGTTTCTTGTAAGCTAACGCTTCCCAAACATTGGTATCCAAACCAGCAACATCACACCGTCCAGAGCTCTTGCTCATCTCTCCAAGATCTTAAATAGAGTTCACTGCCTCTTCAAGCCATTAGAGGCTGGTCCTGATACTGCCCCAGCGAGACAGGGGTCCTGACAGTGCATGGAAGCGAGGCCCCTGTCTCCAGCCCTGCATCCCTTAGACCCCAAAATCTCATGGGGTCCCTCATTATCCAGTCCCGACAGCTTCTGCCCAACCCTCTCAGGGTCTCCATTTCCTTTATTTGTCTCCATCTCTTCCAAACACCTAAGTGACAATGTCTTTTTCCTCTTTCTTTTTTGTTTTTGCTTTCCCCCAGCTTTATTAAGATATAATTGACAAATAACACTGCTTAAATTTAAAGTGTACAACGCGATGATGTGATAGGTATATATTGTGAACATGATTACCACAATAAGGCTGGCTGACACATATATCACTCACATAGGACTTCCTTTTGGTCTTTTTCCCCTTTCAGATATTCTCAGTATCCATGCAGATTGAGAATACAAATGGATTCCAGGGGTTGGAGGTTACTTACACCCTCAGACACAAACTTTTATAGCTTTTATACCATTAGCCTTCCCAGCCTAATGGGAGAGGCTTTAACCCCCTCTGTCTTCTAGAATGGCTCTATTTTTGGCTTTCAGGACACTCCATCCTTTGAGCTTCCTCCTTCACTCTGGCCACGTCTTCTCGTTTGGAATCCTTTTCTATGCCCACACCTTTCCTTTCTCAGGCCCCATCTTCCTTTCACTCCATACGTTTTTCTTGACTAATCTTACTCGTTGTCACAGTTTCGGTTCCTACAGAAAGGCTGAGGGTTCCCACATCTTTAGCTTCAGCCTAGACCTCCTTCTCTGCTCCAGAGCCACAGACTTCCCTGCTCACTGGACATCTCTTCTTGGGTATTTTCCAGGCACCTTACTATTAACACATCTTCACTCACAGTCCTTCCCCACAAACTAGCTCTTTGCCTGTGTTCCTGTCTCAGTAAATGGCACCATGACCCTTCTAAGTAGCCCCAGATGAGGGGTCTCTTTCTCCTGCTTCCCTCTCACTCTCTACAACCCCTCAGTGACAAGTGCAGAGTCAGGTTCTGATCAGGTTCAGATCAATATGACTCCCTGTTGGATTTCCTCTCCAACCAGCTCACCACCTAGAGTTCTGCTCTCCTCCAAGGCAGTGCTTTCCAACCTACCTCTCATCAAAGTACACCCTGGAAATGACAGCTTTTGTCCATCACACTGGGACAACCATTTGAGGCTGCGGGAACAAGCTGTCAGGTTCTGCCCTTGCCCCAGAGGCTAAGAGGCTCATAATCTGGGCTTCCTTCAAGGCCATTCATGCCACTTCGGGAAGCTCTGGGGTAATATCTTCAGCCTTCTGCAGCCAGAGTGGGCTTTCTAAATTCTCTTTTTTCTTTAATTTAACTTTTTAAGCTTTTTTTTTTTTTTTTGCAGGGATGGGTGATAATTAGGTTTATTTTTCAAATGGAGGTACTGAGGACCTCTTGCCTGCTAAGCACTCTATCGCTGAGCTAAACCCTCCCAGAGCAGGCTTTCTAAAGCACAGACCTTACCAGCTCTCTGTCCTGCTCAGCATCCCTCCGTGGCTGCCCACTAGCCTGCATGGCTCTCCAACATCTGACCCTTCCCCCTCTCTCTCTGGCCTTCTCCTCACATCCCCTTCCTCACGCTCCAGTCACACCAAAATGACAGCCATTAGTCCTTAGAGACACCTGTGGGCTCTTGCCTGTGAACTCCTCACCCCTCCCACAACACCTTGTGCCTCCCCTAAGACTGGCACTCACTACCATCTAACAGTAAATTCACTACAGGGGGAGGGGATAGCTCAGTGGTAGAGCATGAGCTTACCATGCACAAGGTCCTGGGTTCAATCCCCAGTACCTCCATTAAAATAAATAAGTAAACAAGTAAACATAGTCACCTCCCCACAAACAATAAATAAAATGGTTTTAAAATTAAATTAGATTTTTAAAAATAGTAGATCCACAAAGCCCAGAACAGAACTGTACCCGGCCCATCGTGAGAACCCAGACATTTCTTGAAGAGTGAGCTCTGGCGACAGAATACTAAACCAGGGAGGAGACACCTGGGGCCCTGCTGTGCTGCTGACCTGCTGAACCACTCTAGATATCCCTTTCTGGGCCTCAGTCTTCTCATCCGTCAAATGAGAGCACTGATCTCAGAATTCCCTTCCGCTCCAGAGGCCCATACTTCCAGGACTCTCTGGATTCCAGCAGTTCGGCAAAACCGTGCAGTTCTTCCCCTCTGCAAATATATGAAGGTTTAAATTTGTAACAATTGCTGCAAATATTTGCACTAGCAGAAATGAGAAAATAACTAAATGTAAATACTATCTTTTAAATAATACTTTTAAAAAGTTCCAAATTTGAAGCTGGGGCAGCAAACCTGGATTCC
Organism: Vicugna pacos; assembly: GCF_048564905.1. Classification (NCBI taxonomy): domain Eukaryota; kingdom Metazoa; phylum Chordata; class Mammalia; order Artiodactyla; family Camelidae; genus Vicugna; species Vicugna pacos. The sequence goes on from NC_132987.1 coordinate 35,027,197, forward strand.
CTCTACCTCCCACACCCCTGTTGTTTGGTGTTTGACATGAGGAAGTAGGCACGTGGCTGGGGAGGAGAGAGGGTTAGGGTCCCCGTGCCTCCTCTCTTCCTGCCTTCATTCCTTTCTCCTCCCTCCTCCACCCAATTCATCTGGTCCCGGAAACAGATACATTGTTTGTTTCAAGGCTGACTATGAAATAAAGTCCCAGTGAAGGAGACGGAGAGGTCAGTAACACGAGGTCTGAGGCAGGCTCCTCAGTAAGTCCTTTCAAGATCATACTCATCTTTCCAGACCATAGTCACCATGCAAAAGGCTTTAGTCGTCGCAAAGAAAATGGGTTACATTAATGATATACTTTATATTGGGTTGTGACTCCAGATGAAAACGACGCTAATAAATGACCCAACCCAAGAAGAAAGAAAAATGTCAATCTTCCCATGGAAAAGAACCTAAGAAACTCAGCCACTGGCAAGGATCTTTCATCTTGAAATTTCGTTGGTGTGTTTAGGACTGAAACCAAGTCTCAAAGCAAAGTGATTGCTACTATTAAGGGTTTCTGCCAGGTAGAAATTTTACAGTTCAAAGGAAAGGCCTTGCTAATCACTGCCAATGGTAATGATGCTGGCCAGCAAATACCTAATCCCTGATTCAGTCCATGGCAAGGATTCACAGTAAGTCACCCCAAGACTTTGCAGATAAAGTGAAGACAAACTCATCCTCTGAGAATCAATCCAGAACAGTCAACCGACAACTGAGATGAGTCATGAGCAGATGTCATCTACTTTAACGATCAACATGTTTCTGTTAGCAAGACCAAGCAAAGTACCCTGTGGAAATCTCTGTATCTAGAATTTAACCCAGGAAAGCTAAGGAAAGAGTCACAGGCACTTTATAGCAGAATAGCAGCCAAAGGAATGCAGCTAGAGAGTCAAAATGCAGAGCCCTGAATTCTCATCACACAACAGAAATACTCGCACACTGGAGACAGATGCAGATGAATGACTAACACTCTCACAGGTGGCAACAATTAAAAAAAAATGCGTAATCACTGAGTTGTATCCATTGTGGGCAAATTGAAGCCTATGCTATAATATTCTTATTCATTTATATATTTGTTTAGTTTGAAAGAAACTGTCACTTTAATAACCACATACACATATGTATACACACACGCTGAGAAACTTTAGAAACATGACAGTTATTGGGGGGAGGGAGTGAGAATGAGGAGTGATAATGGAGAAAAGTGGCCGAGGGGGAGGTGTGAAAGTTAAAATCAGTTCCTGCGTCAGCAGCTTATCTGCAGTTTATGCCTTTGCAGATAAAATAACTTTCCTTCCAGCTTTAGAGCGAGAGGGGCCAGGCTGTCTGGATAAGTCTGCCTCCCGAGGGTGGCTGCCTGCAGGATCGAGCCCAGAGCTCTATTTTCCAGGCAGTGGGGTCATCTGTCCCTGCCCTTCAAGAGTTGGGAAGGGGAAACTGGCTAGCCTGAGAGGGAGAGGAGACAGTGGTTTTGGTCCATGAGGGTGAATGAGAGAACCAGCAGTGACATGGAGCTGCCAGGGTGGGGGGTGCCTTGCAGGGAGGGGCTGGCACCCTGGGAGCTTAGCCCAAGGAGGGCGCTGCTGGGCTAAGCCTGGTGCTGGGGGAGGGCGGGTCCTGACTGAAAGGATCTCTTCAGTCCTGTGCCCCGCCTGGTCTGTGACAACAGTAATCATCCGGGGACAATGAGGGCCAGCCTCGGAAGACGACGCCGAGGGTCAGGGAGACACCCGGGCAGCAGCGGCCTCTGGGCGGGGGGACCCGCGCGCCTTCCTGGCTTGCGGAGGCCGGGCGACCAGACCCGCGCACGCAGGGAGGGTCCTGAGGGTTTGGCAAACGGGGACGGAGATGACTTACGCACTTTACAATCCTTCGGTTGTGTGGCAGCCCGTCTTCGGGGATTTAGAGAGCTCTTCTGTCTCAGGGGCTTCTTGCCTGTCGTACTAACAACCTATTTAGTCAAAACTCTGTGACTGACCTGGGTGCGGGGCTGGAGGCCGAGGCGGCGCGGCTGGGGCTAGGGCTTGCACTTTATCACAGGTGAATACCATTCTCTGTTTACAAGGGGATTAAAGGGGGGAGAACTCTGTGCTGTGGCCACCCGAACCCTGGGCTGGCTGCTTGGAGCCCCTCCGAGGCCATTTCCTCTCCTTCCCCGTCTCTCCGCCCAGTGACCCCCCCACCTCCCGCCTCCCGCACACGGGGGATTAAGTCCCAGTGACGCCGCTGCCCTCGACACAGGCAGAAACATAAACAGTAAATCGTTGCCCTGGATTTCTGCTTGTTCTCTCTTCCCCAGCTTTTTTTTTTTTTTGGAGGGGTTAGTGGATCAATTATTATAACTTTGTTTAAGAATAAGACACTGTTAAATTATTTTAAACAAAATTTTTAAAAAATCTCAACGGGGTTCTTGGTACTATAGCTGTGAGGTGATTGTCCTCATGGAATGTATAGACTATGGCAAAATAAGAATAGTACATATGTATTACTAGGAAGAAGATACGTTCTCCCCCCCCCCATGTATTCAGTGCCTTCTAAGTGCAGTAAAAAGATGGCTCAAGATAAATGACAGTATGAGCTCCTTGAGCCTAGGGAGAAAATTCTTGTCTTCCAAATCGGCATATTTCAGGTGTTTGCTTTTAAATCGTTTGGAATTCGAATGTATTTTCCCACAGATGTGGCAAAAACTAGAGAAAGGAGGAAGAGGAACATCATAAAAAAAAAAAAGTGGGTCTTAGGTATTTGAACGAGTTGACAATTTCCTGCTATGGAATTTGAGAAGAAAGGAAACAATGGAAGAGTGGGAGCAAGTCTCAGAGTCGGTCATGGAGCACAGGACAGCTTGGTTACTTTCCTGAGTCATGGCCTTGCGTGGGGGCCGGGAAGCCAACTCTTTCGTGAGACAGCATGTGGCTATCTGTTTTCATACGAACGTCTTGTAAAACAGATTTGTGTCCTTGGCTGTCACTGCATACTCGGTCCACAGCCACCATTCTGACCTCCAGGGCAGTTAAACTTGATGTAGAATCTCTTCTCTGGTCCCTGCATTGTCTAGAATATTCTTTGTCTATAAGTAGCCCCCTCATTTATCTTTGGCACAATCCATCCTTCTTCTCCTTTAGGGTGCAACAGAAGTGTTACTTTTATAGAAAGAAACTCTTTGACTCCAGCTAGAGGACTATCTCTACCACCGCGTTTTGACTCTACCTGGAGAGAGGTAACCTCTGCTTATGTATGTAGAGCTCAGGCCCTCCTTGAATGTCTTCTAATCTGTGGAGCCTCAGAGTACACTTGGAAAGCTTTTTTGCATCCTAGGGCTATTTAAACTTTGTGAGCTTTCAATGAATAGAAGGATTTTGTTTATGGAAACATCTTTATTTTAAATTAATTTTTTTCTAAAATTGACTTTACTTCAAAGGCAAAGATGAAAAGTTGTTCAGTGTCTCATAAACTGTCATTCATCATTTAAGATTAAAAACTAATCTCTTAGGCCAAATACACAGTGGAAGGAGTAGATAAATCCATCTATCTTAAATGATCCTTAAATCACAGTTCTCTCTCGCTATTCCAGGTCTGCTATGAATGAATAACAATATAAATTAGAAAAAGAGCATTTGGGAAAACTAAACAATCATGCTAATCATCACTCTATTTAATAGCAGCACATTGGCTTATTTAACAGGTAATGATTTCTTCCTTTTCCTTCACACACAAACAGAAAAGCAGTGATTAGATTCCTTGTGAAATCGAATCCAAGGTTAATCAGGGAGTCACTATGTGTAGTTCCATTTGCAGGAAAAAAATCAAGTGAGTAATTCTGTCACTCTTGTCTGTACACTACCAGGGAGTATTGAAGAGTGTGTGAACTGGGTAAGTGTTTACAGATGGATTTTAATTTTACTTAAAACAATATTCTGTAATCACTAATGAGCATTATACCTTGCCTTTATGAATACATGACCATTAGAGTTGGCCCTGGACATCCATCTGCCTGGAAGAGAAATTAGGAATATTACTGGTAATACTAGCTTCTGACATTCAAAAATAAAGTTCTGAACAACATAATAGCTTTGTTAAGATCTTCTACACTATTGTCTTGTGAAACAAAGCATCTAAAAAACTTCCATTGCCCCCATTAGCATATCACACATCAGGCTTGGCCGGCTTTATTATTGGGAGTTGCAGAGGGGAAGAGAAGGACCACAAAGAAGACTCTTCCCCGTTTCAGGGTTTGAAACAATAAGCATCTCTGATGCATTAATTTCTGTGTCAACTTGCCTGGGCCGTGGAATGCCCAGATATCTAGTTAAACATTATTTCCGGGTGTGTCTGCGAGGTTGTTTCTGGGAAGGATTAGAATTTGGAGCAGTAGACTGAGACAAGCAGAGTGCCCTCCCCAGCGTGAGTGAGCCTCATCCAATCTGCTGGGGGCCTGAACAGAACAAAAAGGAGGAAGGGAGAATTCACTCCGCCTGATGCATGAGCTGGAACATCTTTCTCCTCCCACACTCACACTGGGACGAACAACTTTGGCACCTGATTCTCCAATCCCCAACTTTTAGACCACAGATCGGGACTTCTCAGCCTCCTTAATGACCTGAACCAGTTCCTCAAAATCAATCTCTCTGTCTGTCTGTCTGTCTGTCTGTCTCTCTGTTGGTTCCGTTTCTCTAGAGAACCCTACCGTAGCATTCTACACCTTGGATGTAAAGATAAACTGTACCTTTTTTATTTTAAACTCTAGCTGATCCAGTAGATCTGGAGACTTTCCCCGGGAGCTCCTATTCACTAGTTGTTACCCAACAATGCTTTAAAATGAAATGCCAGTTGAAAGTTGAGTTGCTCTTGTCACTGAAGAAGTCTCTTTAGGTCATGCTCAGTCTCGTGTGTAAACAAGTGCTGAGGCTCCTCTCCCTAGGGTGGGTCTGAGTGACACGGAGAGGGGTGTTCCTCTGAGACTTTGTGCAGTTGATCGGGGGAAGGCAAGGTCCTTTGAATCATGTGCGCGTTTTGGTTATGTACATGGAAGCTCTGCAAAATCTATCATCCACTCAGTTCCTCCCTGTGCTTCTGGAGTTCATGGCTGCGTCTGAGGAGGTGCCCCCAGTGGGCTCCCCTGGCTGCCTGGCTTTCCCCGAGTCTCTGCCATCCCCTCTGTCATCTCTTAGCCTTGTCCTCTATCCCATCCTCCGGGTCGCCTTGCTCTGCCTCCTCGGGCCCCAGGGTAGACGTGCTGCTACAATTCTGGATGACAGCCCCCGAGAGCTGTGGGTTGATCAGGCAGCTAAACGTGAGGGCACTTCCTGTCCAACCACGTGCAGTCCCTATGTGATACCAAAGCTCCCCTGTTGGTGGGGGCAGCCTGAGAGGCCGTGCTCTCCAAGGGCCTGAACAAAGCTGTGTGCCCATGCTCCTCCCCCTCCGTCTCCCAACTTCCTTCCTGCTTCCACCTGAAAGATTTAGGGAAGAGCAGGAATAATAAAGGCCATTCAGAGCAGTTCCCAGTGATCCCTGAAAAGCTTTTAGGCCAACTGCTAGGGAGGAATGGTAAGGAGCCTTAATTAGGGCTTTTAGAATCAAACCCAAGAGAATTTGAATAGAGTCACTGGAAAAAATTGGAGCTTCAGTCCTAAGGAAGACGAAGCTGGGACAGGAAGAGAGGCGAGCAAGCGGTCCTGAGCCGGTGCACCCTGCGTGTCACCCCCGATACTTAGAGCACATTCAGAGCAGCAGGAAGGACTGCAGCTGCAGTGCAAGCGGTAAGTCCGCGCTCACCCTGTGAGTTCTTTCTCAGACCCTGCACATTCATTGGCCTGGATTTAGGTTTAGAGTTACACTTGAAACGCCTAATGATACATGTATCACTACACCCTTTATAGATATATATTTATCATTTGTAAGTGATAAATACACAAACACACACAGAAAACAGTTCTCTGCTACACTCAGCGTGAATGAGTATATGAGAGCAGGGACCTCATCTTATTTTATTTACCACTGAATATCCTGGGACTTAGGGCCCAGTGCCGTACTCAGCAACCAGAAGGGGTTCAGGAAATATTTGTGGCCTTAGATATACAACAAGTTTCTTTTGTATAGCACAGGGAACTATATTCAATATCTTGTAGTAACCTATACTGAAAAAGAATATGAAAACAAATGTATGTACGTGTGTGTATGACTGAAACATCATGCTGTACACCAGAGATTGACACAACACTGTAAACTGACTTCAATTAAAAAAAAAAGCTAAAAATATATATATATTTGTGGCCTGGTTGACTGATTATTGTGTGCTATGTTGAAACTTTTCTCAGCGTGTCCTATGTTGAAGTCAACAATTCTATCATGTGTTGGTTTACTTAAAATTTTCCATGTAATAGTCAGATTTTGGAGCTATACTTTGGATGTATAGCAACCTTTATCACAACACTAGTTCCTACCTATTAAAAGATGCTTTTTCAGGGTGTGTGTGTTGGGGGTGTGGCATGTATTTATGTTTTTCCCACATCAAAAGATGTAATTCAATTATGGCAAAAATATCAAATAAGGCATGAAGTTGAGACCAAAGTTATTACTATTGGCTTAGTCTACTGTTATTTTTTTGCCATTTGATTTATCAAGTGCTTATGAAGCATCAGTTGTGATGACTGAAATATTTGACACCTTTAAGCTATGAATCCACCCTTCTGACTGGGGAGCCAGGAAGCCAGTACTGTAAGGGAAGAGCTAAATGACAGTACAGTGAACGTGTGATTCAGTGCTGAATGAGTGATAGCCGTGCTGAATGCACTGGGAGCATGACAGACAAAGGTGAGGTCACGCGAATGCTAAGAGACAAAGGAGGCTTCAGGAAGAAGTATAGCCTGGGCTGAACCAAAGTGGCTCCACCCCAGACAAGCATGCAGGGACCCCTCGGGGCCTTCTTTGGTCACATGCCCCTACAAGAGTGCGGAGTGTGGGGAGACGCAGCCCCTCCTCTTCTGGACCATGCTCTGTGTCCTGGGGCCCCAGGATCCTGGTCGAACACCCGAGCCCACATCCAGGCCTGCATAGGGCCCCTTCTCCTGGCAGCCACAGGTGAAATTGGAAAAGCAGCAGGGTGGACCGAGGGTCTGAGGTTGAGGACCGGAGGCTCGCTCCTCCTGGACCATCACATTCTGGCACAGGACAAGAATTCCAAATTAGAGCTCAGCCTTCCAGGTTACTATGAAGGTCAAGGGAGAAAGTTAGAATACATCATTTTCTAAAAAATTTGGGGTTAATTTATAACATTTAAATACTGAGACATAAGTAACATTGATTCAGAGTTGTACTTTTGCCCCAGGCCTGACCAGAGGAGATGAGGAAGGGGAAGAAGGCCCAGGATGGGATGGGGAGAGAGCATCTAGGAGAAACACTGGGAACTGAACTCCGTGTGACTGGTGCAGTGGCTCTCACAGCGCTCAGGAAGGCGGCAGGAGGTGGGAAAAGAGAAGCCCTTACTTGAACTGGTGTCTACACACGATATATAAATTGTAAGTTTCAGATGATTTATGGTAATTTGGTGGGCTATCTGCTTTCTTTTCAATAAATCCTCACTGCTTAAATCAAACAGAGTACATTTCTGAATTGCAAGTAAGATTAGTGTAAAAGCACACAAGGGTGATGGATATGTTCTATAATAACAAATTAAGAAACAAACAAAAAAAGCTGAAATTAATCAAAATGGCCAACAACAGGAGAATTAGTGAGAGAATGATGGTCCGTCCATAATATGAAATACTATGTAAACCATAAATCATGTCATACATGGAAACAACCTAAATGTCCATCAACAGATGACTGGATAAAGATGTGATGTGTGTATATATACATATACACAATGGAATACTACTTAGCCATAAAAAAGAATGAAATAATGCCATTTGCAGCAACATAGTTGGACCTAGAGATTATCATACTAAATGAAGTAAGTCAGACAGAGAAAGACAAATATCATATGGTATCACTTATATGTGGAATCTTTAAAAAAAAAAAGATAGAAATGGACTTATTTACAAAACAGAAGCATACTCACATAGAAAACAAACTTAATGGTTACCAGGGGGAAAGAGGGTGGGAAGGGATAAATTGGGAGTTTGAGATTTATAGACACTAACTGCTATATATAAAACAGATAAACAATAAGTTTCTACTGCATAGCACAGGGAACTATATTCAATATCTTGTAGTAACTTATGGTGAAGAAGAATATGAAAAGGAGTATATATTTGTGTGTGCATGACTGAAACATTATGCTGTACACCAGAGACTGACACAACATTGTAAACCAACCATACCCATACTTCAATAAAAAAGTCATGTCATAGAAGATCATTTTGTGACTTGAGAAATTGTTTATAAATGAAAATAATAGGACATAAAATTGTACTTGGAATAACATTATTTTTAAAAATATACCATAATATGCATATTGAAAAGACTGAAAAGAAATACATCATGAAGTCAATAGTAATTATTTCTGTTTGGTGGGTAATAGACATTTTTTATTTTCCCATATTTCCAAATTTTATATGATAACATGCAGACTCCCTACAGCATGCAGAATGTTCAGTCAGTTTAAGAAGAGATCTCTTGGGGAAAAAGAGCTACAATGCAACTCACATTAGTGACCTAGAACAATCAACCTGACCCCTCAGTCTTAAAGATGAACAGAAAACCTAGGGTCACTGCGTGTCAGAAGACCAGCGGTGAGAAAGATAAGGATCAAGATGAGCAAAGCACCAAATCACAGGAAAAAACAAATGTAAATTAGAGGAGAGAGGGATAAGTAACCTTCTAACGAATATTTAGAGAGACTGAAGAAGCCAGTAAGCTGTAAAACAAGAATAGAACACAGTGAAGCAGGACCATTCAGGAACACAAGTGAAGCCACTGAAAATTAAAAAAAAAAGCCAAAGAGAAAAAAGAATTTAATTTAGGGACTGGTATATAAAGTAAAAACAAACAAACAAACAAACAAAAATCTCCCAGAATGTTAAGCAAAAAAAAAAAAAAAAAAAGACAAAGGGATGAAAAGTAGCAGCTAAGATTCAATGTTTATAGTCCCAAAAAAGAGAAGCGAGGAAATGGAGAGAAAATAATTTTTTTTAAAAAAAGAACAAAACATTTCCAAGATCTGAAGAAAGACATGAGTCTGCCTAACATAAGTGAAGCAACATCCACGCTAGACTCCATCATCACGAAGTTTCAAATACCAGGGATAAAGAGATCATAAAAAGACTCAGAGGGGAAAGGGGAAAAGCAGACTACAGACAAGGCAAGGAGAATCCAGTTGTCATGAGAATTATCATCCGTGGTATCAGGTACCAGAAGGCAATGGAATAATTTCTTCAAGGCTCTGAGAATTCTAGTTTTGCATGTAGAACGCTATACCTGCCCCAGTTAATGTGAAGGTAAAATAAAGATATTTTCAGACATACGAAAATGTAAAATATTTACCTCCATGAACTATTTCTGAGGATGTTTTACCCAAGGATGAATATCCTTAAAACAAAAGAAATAAACAAAAAAGAGAAAGACATGGAATCTACCCAGGAATTATCAGCCCCCAGATGATCTCTTGCAGTGAGTCTACATGGGGACAGAAAGTGGAAAGCTCTGGAAGAGATGCCTCAAGGGGAAACAAGAGAGTGTGACGTTAGCTTTGTAGAGCAGTAAACGCAGCATACGATTTGGCTCCTGTAGTGAGCAATGTGTACACAATAATGTAATCCTATTCATTACTTTTCAACTTTTAGAGTCAAGCCATAGTCAAAACAGACAAGGTGATTACAGAATATGGTCACAGAATAAAATGAAAACTAAATCTAACAGTTTATAACAACATTATTCATAATAGCAACAAAATTGGAAATGACCAAATTCATATCAACTAAGATGGAAAAACAAAATGTGGTATATCCCTACAATGAGGTATTATTTGGCTATAAAAAGGAATAAAGTACATGCTAAAACATGGATGAACCTCAAAAACATTATGCAAAGTGAAGGAAGCTAGTTACAAAAGACCACACAGTGTATGATTCCACTTACATGAAGTGTCCAGAATAGGTAAATCTGCGAAGACAGAAAGCGGGTCAGTGGTTGTGTAAAGTTGTGGAGAAATGGGGAGTGGCTCCTGATGGGTCCGGGGTTTCTTTCTAGGGTAATGAAAATGTTCTAAAGTTAGATTATGATGATGGTTGCACAACTCTAACTGCAGGAAAAACCATTGAATTGTACCATTTTAAATGGGTAAATTTTATGGTATGTAAATTATATTTGAGTCAAGCTTTTTTTTTTAAAGTAAAGCTAACAAAAGTTGGGAGGTGGTTGAGGTTCAGAGAGAAGAGTTGAAATGATAATATCCTTATCTTGGGGGAGGGTAGAGCTCAGGGGTAGAGAGCATGCTTAGCATGCATGAGGTCCTGGGTTCAATCCCCAGAACCCCCTCTAAAAATAAATAAATCTACAAAAAAAAAAAAAAAAAACCCTTGTCTTACAAACCAGGGGTTAAGAGGTAATGTTGAAAATTGACAGAATAAGGAATAGAGTTTAAGTGAACAATTTAAAGTATAAAGGTAAGCAATTGAAGAATTCAAAAATAATTTATCAAAAACCAGTAAGAGAAGAATTAGAAGTGGGGGCATATGAGTTAAGTCTTTGTCTTTCACATTATAGGGAGCATATGCTATTTAAAGTTGGTAAAATAAAAACTAGAGATAAATGCATATTATTCAAAGTTTTGCATGTAACCCTAATAATAATAAAAGGGATCTGCCTCTATGGAATGAAAATGGGATGGAGAGAAAGACTGTGATGTTTCATTAAAAGCCCTTTTGTACCATAGGTTCGTTTGTTTTATCAGGGGCCTACAGTGTTTTGATTAAAGCAAAAAGAAAACTAAACATACTGATTACAAAATTAGGGAATTAAAGGAAAAATATTTACATGGCTCCCAAAATATGTATGAAAATACATTTTATATTTTTTCCATCCTCGATTGGATCCTTGAGAATTACAAGTCAAATAAAAGTTTCTGTCACGAGATCAATTTCAAAATACTGCACTCTTCCTAAAGCCTTTAACACTGCCACCTTGTGGCAGAAAAAAGTAAATTTTTATTTATGTAAAAATTATATATTTATTTTTATTATTCACGTGGTTTACAATTCCAAAAATATTTTTTAAAACATCACGTTAAAAAGTGTCTCTCCAACCATGTTCTTCAGAAACCCAGTACCTCTCCAAAGAGAATCCCATGTTGATATTTCTTGTGTATATTCTTCCAGAGATATTTTAAGCATATTCAAGCAAATGTGTTTATATATATATACATACATGCACATACAAAGAATACTATACACAGGTATATGTTTCCCTTTTTCAGTCTTTCAGTATTTTAGATAGTTTTCTATATCAACACACAGAGTTGTCCTTAATTCTATTAATAGGTGTAAAATATTCCAATATATGAATATTGATTGATGGTTAATTCCAGTCTTTTGATTTTTCACCGGGTGCTGCAATGGATAAATTTGCATGCATGCCATTTCTCACATTTGGGAAGAGTATATATATTTATAATTTTGAAAGATTTTGTCAAATTCCCCTTCACTGACTTTGTACTAGTTGGTATTCCAAACAGCAATTCATGAGCGTACTGTTTTCTTACACCAATGACAGCATATTATGTGTTATCCAGACTCTTTTGATCTTTAACAATCTAGACCACAAACGGTTTCTTGAGGTTTTACTGTTAATTTCACTTACTATGAGTGACGTGAGTATATTTCCCCATGTTTAAGAAGCTGCATTAGTTTGCTGGGGCTGCTGTAACAAAGCACCACAGAGTTCTGGGAGGCTTAAACAGCAGTCGTTTATAGTCTCGTAGTTCCAGGGGCTGGAAATCTGAGATCAAGGTGTGGGCAGGTGGGTCCCTTCTGAGGACTGTGTGGTAGGGTCTGTTCCCCGCACCTCCCCCAGCTTCTGGTGGGTTGCTGGCAACCCTGGGCATTCCTTGGCTTGGAGAAGCGTGTCACCGCCTTCGTTTTCACATGGTGCTCTCCTTGTGTACATGCCTGTGTCCATATTTTCTCTTTTTAGGAGGATACCGGCCATGTTGGATTAGGGCCCCACCTAATAACCTCATTTTAACTTAATGACCTCTTTAGAGACCGTATCTCTAAATAAGGTCACATTCTGAGGTACTAAGTGTTAGAAATCAACATACGAATTTTAGGAGGACATGATCCAAGTCATGACAGCTATTTATGTTTTCTTAAACTGTCTGTTCATACGTTTTATTCATTTTCCTTTGAACTTTAAAAAACTGATTTGTAGGACCTTTTCATGGTAGAAAAATTGGTCCTTCCTCTAGGATGATTGGAAGTATTTTTCTCAGTATTTTCTTTTCTTTCTTTTCTTTCTGTTTTTCTTTTAAAGGTTTCTTTCTTATGAAGATTTTTCTGCACAGATTTTTATTTTTTATGTAAATAAATTAATCAGTTTCTTGTTTATGGTGCTTCTCAGTTTTTGTATTATACTCAGAAAAATCTTCCATTTACATTTATAAAATCATACTCCCATGGCTTTCCACTAGCACTTTTATAATATTAGTGAGGTTTTTCACTTTTATTCATTTGGATTTTTCCTGGTATGCTGTGTGAAATATAAAGCCACTTTTTTTTTTTCTGGATGGCTACACAGTTTTCTTTATTATTATTATTCTATTAATAATATTACTATATTAATGTATGGTACCATGTTCCTAAATGTGTTTGGGTCTATTTCTGTAGTTTCAGAAAATTTGGCTCTAGTAAACTATTATTAATAAGTCACTTCTATACTGTTTTAATTAAGAATTTATATTTTAAAATCTGGCAGAGCCAGTACTCCTTTTCAGAATTTTCATAAATATTCCTGTTCATATTTTTTCTTTTAAAAGGTCAACTTGAGAGAACTGACATATTTATAATATCTTAAGAGATGTATATAATTTTTAACTCAAATCTCCATTTGTGTTCAGCAAGCAGTAGCATTTTTAAAAATTGAGGTAGATTTGAAAGAGTAAATTTCATCCTTTTTGGTGGACAGTTACATAAATTTTGACAAATGAATACAGTTGTGATTGCCACTACAATCAAGATACAGCACTTTCCCATCACTCCCAGAATTTGTCTTGTGCCCCTTTGTAGTCGCTCTCTCCCCGACCCAATCTTGGGAAACCACTCATCAGTGTTCTGTCCTTAGTTTGCCTGTTCCAGCGTGTCAGAGAAATGGAATCAGACAGTATGAAGCCTTTGAATCTGGCTTTCACTTAGTGCATTTGAAATTCATTCATGTCGATATTTTTTTTATTGATGACTAATAATCCATCATATGAACGTACTTGATTATTTACTCACCAGTTGAAGGAATTTTGGAGTTGTGTCCAGTACTGGGGTGATTATGAATAATGCAGCTGTAAACATTCCCAGGCAGGTTTTTCTGTGGATGAAGCTGTCATTTCACTTGAATTAATACCGAGGAGCAGGATTGCTGGTTGAAGGGTAAAGTGTATGTTTAACTTTATAAGAAACCACCAAACTGTTTTCTGAAGTGACTGGACCATTTTGCGTTCTCACCGGGAGTGTAGGAGAATGCCAGTTGCCTTGTATCCTTGTCAGCTTGGTATTGTTAGTTTCTTGCTTTTGCTTTTTAAATTTTAGCCATTCTATGATAGGTGTGTAGTGTATCTTGCAGTTTTTATTTTTCAATGTGTTTATTGGATAGCCACACATCATTTTTCATGAAGTGTCCATGCAAATTTTTCCTCATTTTAAATTGGGTTATTTTATTATTGACTTTTGAGAGAACACTGATTTCCTGCAGTGGCATTTAAAGTTTTCTTCACCTTAATCTGGCCTATTTCTTATAAAGTTATGCTTTGGATAAACTTTCTACTATACACACATTTTCATCATACCTCCTATATGATACACACACACACATACACTGCTGTGGAAGCAGCCTGTTGGAGCTGCTCTGAAGCAGCTGCAATGTTAGGAGAGCATCACCTGAAGGCACAGCAGGAGCTGGTCCCTCAGGGTCTCGGGACTCCAGTGGTGAATAATAAAAATGGCCAGCTGGCATCCAGAAGTGTCTTCCTGCCATAAGTCTTGTGGAGTCACTTCAGGGCTCTCTATTGACAAAGCCTAATGCTGCGATAGCCAGTAATGGAAAAACATTTACATGGTCCAGCTCAATGTCACAAAGTAGGGCAAAGAGGGTGGATTTGGAGCTGAAAGATAATTGATATGGATATATCACCAAATAATTCTTTTAGGCCATTCCCTCTTCTTCTCTATTTCTACTGCACACTGCCCTGTTTAGTACCTCCTTTTCTCTTCGCTCTAAGAGCTTCCTAATTGGTGTTCCTACCTCTGTTTTTAACTTCCTGAAACCCATGTTCAACAAAATTGACAGACTGATTTATTTAAAAGTCCAAATTTGACAATGACACTCTCCCAGTTAAAATCCCCAAGTCTCTCCTAAATAAAGCATATTACGTGTTGCTTATTCTGGTCCCTTCCTACCAATCCTGATGTGAATTTTTTGACCAAAAATGTTTTTTTCCCCTCCCTGACATTGCTCATAGGGGAAGGTCCTTGACCCACTTCATTTGGTAACTTGAGTCAGTCAGGAGGTCCTACTTCCTCCAAGACTCTCCTAACAACTCCCCTCCCCCAAGTCTGGATTAGGTACCCATTCTCTTTGCTCCAATAAGTCCATTTATTCATTCGTCTGAAGGATATTTGTGCTCTAAGCTCCAGGCAATGTGCTCTAGGGTTCCTGCTATTGTCCAGTACTGTGTGGATATTAGTTATGAACTTCCAGGTTCTCTAAAGAAAAGGAATGCAGTTCTATGACAGCCTTTAATAAAGAAACTGAAGTTGGGCAGTAAGTATAGGTTTCCCTTAAAAAGTGATGCTTAAGCTGAGGGATGAACAAAGAAAGGGGATATTCTAGCAGAGGAAACAAAATCAAAGGGAGGCCTCATGAGAGGAGGAGTTGAAAAGCCAGTGAGGTTGAAGCACAAAGAATGGTGTGCATAACGCTTATGGTCAATTACTCTACGATAAAGGAGGCAAGAAGATACAATGGAGAAAAGACGTCTCTTCAACAAGTGGTGCTGGGAAAACTGGACAGCTTCCTGTAGAAGACTGAAATTAGAACAATCTCTAACACTATATACAAAAATAAACTCAAAATTAGGATTAAAGACCTAAATATAAGACCAGACACTATAAAATCCTAGAGGAAAACATAGGCAGAATACTCTTTGACATAAATCACAGAAATATTTTTGAACCAGCTTTTAAGAGTAATGGAAACAAAAGCCAAAATAAACAAATGGGGCCTAATTAAACTTAAAAGTTTTTGCACAGCTAAGGATACCATCAATAAAACCAAAAGACAACCTACAGAATGGGAGAAAATATTTGCAAATGATGTGATCGACAAGGGACTAATTTCCAAAATCTACAAAGAGCTCATACAGCTTAATATCAAAAAAACAAGTAACCCAATCAAAAAATGGGCAGAAGACCTAAAGAGACCATCTCTCCAAAGACGACATCCAGATGGCCAACAAGCACATGAAAACATAAACATGCTCAACATCACTAATTGTTAGAGAAATGCGAATCTAAACTACAATGAGTTTATCACCTCATACCAGTCAGAATGGCCATCATTCAGAAGTCTATAAATGATAAATCCTGGAGAGGGTGTGGAGAAAGGGGAACCCTCCTACACTGTTGGTGGGAATGTAAATTGGTGCAGCCACTATGGAGGACAGTATGGAGGTTCCTTAAAAAACTAAAAATAGACTTACCATATGATCCAACAATTGTACTCCTGGGCATATATCAGGAGAAAAATATAATTTGAAAAGACACATGAACCCCAATGTTCACAGCAGCACTCTTTACAACAGCCAAGATATGGAAACAACCTAAATGTCCATCGACGAGATGACTGGATAAAGAAGATGTGGTATATATATATATAGAAAAGAATGAGACAATGCCATTTGCAGCAATATGGATGGACCTCGAGATTGTCATTCTAAGTGAAGTTAAGCCAGAAAGAGAAAGAAAAACACCATATGATACCACTTACATGTGGAATCTAAAAAAGGACACAAATGAACTTTACAAACAGAAATAGAGTCACATAGAGAACAAACTTATGGTCACAGGGAGTAAAGGAGGTGGGAAGGGATGAATCAGTAGTTTGAAATTTGTACCTCTTGGGGAGTGATGGAAATGTTAGCTGTCTTGATTGTGGTGGTGGTTTCATAGGTAAATACAACTATCAAAATTCATCAAATTGTATATCTGAAATATGTGTAGTTTACTGTGCAGGAATTATACAATATAGGTGTTAAAAAACAGTGGTGTGTGAAAATGGCTAGAGAAACATGCAGGGGCCTGAAAATGAAGGGCTATGGCCATGTTAGTGATTGTGGCTAAGTCAAGTACATTTGAACACGGACTAGATACTTGCTATTAAGAAACTTAATTTTTTAAAGATGTCATAATAGTACCGTGGTTATGCTAAAAAAAAACCTTCAACTTTTTAGAGATAAATAATAAAATGTCTAGGATTTGCTTAAAAATAATTCAAGGAAGATATAGGAAAGATGGGTGAGCCAGAGATGAAACAAGATTGATCGTGGGTTGATGATGGTTGAACTTGGGTGATGGGTACATGAGGATTCATTATTTTACCCTAATTTTGCACGATCAAAATTTTTATAACCTTATCAAGAGAAAAATGGATGTCGGTTTTTATTCTAAGAGTAGTGAGAAGATATGAAGTGGGTAAGGAACAACGCTGGTACACTCAGATTTGATTTTTCTGAAAGATGACTCTGGCTTCAAGGTGATTAGACCGTAAGGGAGCCAGAGTGGCCGATGGAGACCATTTTAACAGACTCTTTTGCAGTGGTTCAAGACAAGAGATAATGGTTGGACTAAGGAGGTTAAAGTGGAAATAAGTGAAAGGATGCAAGAGCCATTTTGGAGAACTCAGGGGAGCTGCTACTGAGACAGGGAACAATCCAAGAGAACAAGTTTGTGAGTTGGATGGGAAGGTCATAGGCTTAGTCTTAGATAAACTTGAGTTGTGGCTGCCTTTCAGGCATCTAAGGGAAATTTCAAGGAGGCAGTATGAAGACTTCAGAGAAAACCGATACTAAGTTGGGGATCACATGTCATAGATTATCATTTGTATCTTTGCATAGATTAAAGGGAGTTTCGTCTGAGAACTTTGGGTTGAGAATTAAATCCCTTAAACATTTAATGATAGGGAAAATGATGTGCTAGAAAGAAAACAAAATGCTGGGTAGGAGTTTGAGGAGCAGAAGAGAGGGAGGGAAGCCATTGTGGCTTGAGCAACGGTCAGAGAAGAGGAAAAATAACATGATGTGAAAATCCAGAAGGGAGTTCTCAACTGTTTAATTTTTCTGAGAGTCAAGATAAAGAGAAATATTGCCCATTTAGTTTAGTGACATACAGGCATTGGTGATTTTTCAAGGGCTTTACAGAGTGATGAGGGCAAATGAGACTGTGATGGGTTGGAAAGTGAATGTGGCTTGAGCAACTGGAGGGAGCAAACTTCTTAGAAGAACTGTGTCTGTGATAAGGGGAAGATGGGGTAGGACTTGGAAGGGGAGGGAATGGTGTACTTTTATGATGGGAAATACTTGTTGCATGTTTCAATGTTAAAGGGAAGGATTACAATGAAGGAAAACAGCTGAATATAAAGGAGAGAAAAGCCATAATTCATAGTGTAAGATTCCTAAAAAGTAGCTGGAGATAGGATTCAAGACAATGGGACTTCCTTCGTTATGAGGAAACATATCTCCTCCAACGGAGCAGAAAGGAGTGGATAAGTAACATATACAAGTGGGTTTCTAAGCTGGAAGTGAGTTGAGGGGGTTCCTCTCATACATTTTCTCTTTACTACCTCCTTGCTCCTGAAATAGGTGATCTACGAAGAATGAAGGAGTAACAGAGTTGGGATTTGAAAAAATTTTTGAAGTCTGAATAGTTGAAGAAAGTCTCAAGTTGGAGATACTGAATTGAGAGAAGTCTAAATTTTTTGTATTCTCCATCAAATGCTCTGACACAGTCCCAAGACTGGGGTCTACCAAGGGTATCACGTACATCTATCACTGTACCTACTGCTTTTGATTTATCCATTTATGACGGTCTCTCCCCTAGTAGGCTAAAATTGAGAGCAAGTACACATTTTAATTGGCTTTGTATTGCTGACTCCTGATTTAACCCCTAGCCCAATGCGGGTTTCTCAGGCATTTGTCAAATGTAAAGATGAATAAAACTTCCACTTTTACTTGCAGGACAAGTTGAAGAATTTCTCCTAGCTGTTCTGCTTATGATTTACCTAGGATTATTCTGAGTGTTTTACACAAATTAACTCATTTAAGCCATAAAACAACCCACGGAGGTAGGTATTGTTACACTTTCCACTTTTCAGATGAAGAAACAGAAACACATAAAGTAACTTTACAAGGTCCCACAGGAGTTATGTGGCAGAGCTAGGATTTGAAGCCAGGTAATCTACTAAAGGGGCCACCGTATGAATTTGTTCTTAAGGTCTCTGCAACACTTAAGGGCAAAGAAATGAGTAAAGACCATGGTGATTATCAGAACTGCTTACATTTAGACTAGATAAAATTGAGACACCCTTGTGCTTGCTCCTAATTATGTCTAGCAACTAAAATTTTGTGTAAATATTTAGGAAGAAAACTTATGTAATTACTTTAACCAATGAATACAGCAACATCAATAACCAAAAAACATTCTGGTAATTTCATGCTACAGATAGACTAAAACAGCAATCATTTACCTTTATGGTTTGGATGCTTTCTTTGTAAAAACACTATTATGATACAGTTATTTCAATAAATAACAGGTTTCAAAAAATTAATTACATCAATAGTGTTAGATGTTAGGTTACCTCTGCTTCACAGGATACACCTTGATTTTATTTCAAGGCATACATATATGCTTATTACTGTACTTATAATTTTAAAAAGCATACACTTCATTATTGTGCTTATTTATTAAAAAGAAAAACCATTTCTCCTTTAAAATGCCAATTTAAGAGGTAAATAATCCATCAAACCTCAGGAGCTAACAATTGGTAACTGCTTTTGTTTCAAGCCAAATTGGCCTATTTATAGTTTACCTTCTTGGTATCCACAATGAAAGATTCAATTTTGTACTCAAAATCAAATACAGTGGACCCTTGAACAATATGGCTTTGAACTGCATGGGTTCACTTATATATGGACTTTTTTTCACTAAATATGTACTGCAGTACTATATCATCTGTAGTTAGTTAAGACCTTGGATGTGGAACCATGGACAGGAGGGCCACCTGTAAAGTTATGAGGATTTTCCTTTTTTGACTGTGTGGAGGGCTGGCCCTCCAACCCCAGCGTTATTAAAGGGACTATTTACATAGCATTTACATTGTACTTACACTTATTTACATAGCATTTACACTGTGTTAGGTATTGTAAGTCATCTAGAGATGACTTAAGGTACAGTTGACCCTGCAGTATTTATTTAGTGAAAAATAAATTCAAGTATAAATGCACCTGTGCAGTCCATGCTGTTCAAGGGTCAAATGTAATTTCAAAATTCATAGGTAAGCTTCTATAAGAATTAGTGTTAGCCATTCCTCAAATTACAGAAAAGCTGTGTAAACATTTTTTGCTCACAAGTTTAAATGAATTTAGTTTTTAGAGCAGTAATTGAAAGCACAGCTTCCAACGGTATGGGAGTTGAGATCTGGGTCTTATCTGGCCCTTAGCAGCTGTGTGATCTTGGTTAAATCACTTCTTGGTAACTCTATCATCTGACAGGGAAGATCAGGACAGATCATTCGTATTCTGAAATTCAGACTTCCATAGAAACCCTAAAACTGTAGGTACATGCATTTTGGAAGGAAGCTGGCTCAGAGTTTTCATTAGATTCCCACAGGTGACCGTCATCCAAAAGTAAATCTACAACATATTAGGTGATCATTTCTCAAATTGCCCCAGCTCTAAATATTGATATTGCCTTCTGGTATCAGAACTCTAAGGTGGCTCCCAAGATTCTCTGGTGTATATATCCTTTGTAATCCCTTTTACTCAAGTGTGGGCAGATCTGTGACTATGACATATATTATCTTGTGATGAGGCTGTAGTATAGGGCAAAGAGTAAAGGATTCTGCGGGTATAATTAAGGTATTAATCAGTTTGGCTTTGGGTTAATCAAATTAGATTAATTTAATCAGATCAGGAGGAGCCCTTTAAAAGAGGGCTTTCTCTGAGATTAGAGATTTAAGGGTGAGCCCTTTAAAAGAGAGTTTAGGGCCTTCTCTGAGATTAAGAGATTCTCCTGCAGGCCTTGAAGAAGCAAGCTGCCAAGACTCCTGCATCTTGGTAAGGGAAGTGGATTCTGCCTTAGGATTATGAAGGAGAACCCTGAACTTCAGATGAGGCTGTGGCTTTGGCTGACATCTCTTCTGGGAGCCTGAGCACAGGACCTAGCTAAGCTGTACCTGGACTCCTGACCTACTGAAACTGTGAAATAAAAAACATACGTTTCTGTTTTATAGCCATAAGTGTGTGTGTGTGTTAATTTGTTATACAGCAAAAGACAATACATTACTTCTCTTTAAAGCCAAAGCTTAGCTTAATTCTCTCTTTTCTTGAGGGAACCAAAGCAATGAGGAATCTACATAGGATGTCCCACAAATTAATGTTACAATAAGCCATCATTTTACAATGCAAAAACCCTATACATCGGAGGCACTGAGGCAAGCATAAACTTAATGCTAAGAATCTTTCAGATGTATTTTTAGTCAGTGGCTTCAATTTTAGGAATGCTCTGCGTTTGATTCAGAGTAATGTGGAAAATCCTAATTATATCACAACACACAATTACTGAAGTCTTCGAAAATTTGGAAGCAAAAGGAAAAATATCTTTAAAGATATACTTGAGACTAGAGCTATCCCATACACCTGTAATGTAACATTCCTATTTTTGCAGCACTTGAGAAGGGCTCAATGCTCCAACAGGCAGTTTAAGATAAGAAAAGTCAAGAGTATTAAGCTTATTAAAGGCTTATTATTCCACTTTCCCCCTCACTGCAATACCTCTAATGTTAAAAATACATCAGTTTCCTAGGTCAGCGGAGAACAACAACAACAAACAAGGAGTTGTTTTAAATCAGTAACTGTGGTGAACTGTTAAATGTGCTAAAACAAGCTTCTGACCATGGAAAAGTCCTTCCTAGAATTCTGTTAGAAAGTCACTGTCCTGTACGAGACCACAGCGGAAGTGAAATATTCAGACCATCAGGTGGCCCTAGTACTCAGAGATGTTACTAGCATCATTCACAACTAGTAAGTATCTAAGGTAATTATTCTGTAGAGCCATTTGGCCTACTATACCCTCACTGGCTTACTCTGAAGCAGACTTTTGTTTAAAAAATATTTGTTACTTTCACCTTCTGGTAACTTAAGCTGTTTGTAACAACCGTGTTTTGGAGCCGTATGTTGACGTTACTAACGGTAATACTTAAAACGCAGCTCAAGTTGTTTCTCTCAGTCCATTTTGCTGGAAGAGTGAAGGAAGGACAGGGAGGAAGCAGCAGCACAGGTGTTGTCCCCTGTTTCCGTTGGTTAGAATATTGATGTCTCTACTGAAATTACAGAGCTTGAGAAATTTCTTCTGCAATGTTTGTTCTAGGTCAAAAGCTTATGAAAGACAAGCAAATAAAAGTCCCTGAGTCATACTCTAATTTTATGTTAATATATAAAAAAAATCCACACAGCACACACACATGCCCCATGTAAAACATTGCTTTAAGTTTTAATGTTTATTTCCCCAAGACAGCCTAGCCTGCACTCTACTTGGATAAATTTTACAAGCTAGTTTTCTGCTGCTTCTAGTTTTAAACTTTAACCATGTTTCTGATGACAAGGAATGCTGCAAAAATACTCTAGTTCAACAAAGAGTTATGATCACAAAATAATTTTTATCCATTCTACAGTGTTTCAGAATTACCAGTTGATTTTTAAACACAAAGTAGATATAGATGCTAATGGTGGCTAATCTGGTATGTTTCTTATAGCAAACTGTTGTTCATGCAACACTTGTGCTCAAAGGGGAAGGCACAGGATTTCCTACAATGAGCCACCTTATAAAGAGTTCTTTTTGTACAAATTAATTTATGTCACATTTAATTTAGTGTGCATAACCTCAAAACTGAGGTATTATTCCAATTTATAAAAACCACTTGCATAAATTTTATGCAAGTTTAAAAAATACAAAGTTTTCTCCCTAAAGTGGCTCAAAATAGATTGTTCATGGCTGCCTACATCTAAGATAAAAAGATTCTAAAACAATTGAACAGATTAGGCATATTATTAAAGGTGTTCAAACCATTACTTGATTTGTACATCTACTCAAACCCCTTCATCGATCTTTATTCAGCAGTACATATGCACCAAATTCCATTTTAGAAGTTTCCATATCATTTTCATAGAAAACAAAGTTTGAAAACAAGTAACATTTAAACACAGCACGGTATTCTATCACAACTGAAACTTTTTTCTTCTTCTTTACAGGACTCAACAAAATCTAAAAATGAACTATGCTGTAGATTTACCTCATGCAAAGATCTTTATGTTATCTCTGAAAATGAAAAGGATGGCTTTTTAAAGCACATTTTACTGTTTTATACTATTATGGCAACTTGTGTACTGCAACACAGTCTATTTTTGAGGGAAATTTATGATTTTTCTTTCATGCAAAAATCTACACAAATTAGTTCTGATGATATGGAAAGCTTTTCATAGCATCAAACATTCATCTGGTGCAAATGCACAGGGAAACCTTCCTGAAAGTTTTCTGACTTGAGAAGCAACTAAAAAGCCATACTAGGTAAAGTAAATAAAAACTTAAAAAACAAAACAAAACAAAACAACCCCCCAAAATAAAAAAAAACAAAAACAAAAAAAAACAAAAAACCCCACAAACACAAGGACAAAAAAAAAAAAAAAAAAAAAAAAAAAAAAAAAAAAAAAGGAAGGGGTGGGAAAAGGGAAGAGGGGAAATAGAAAACAATGGCTGCTGCTGAACTGGTCTTTGTTTTCATGTCCAGTGTACATTAACACTTATGATCTCACTTTGATGATTTACTAGGTTTGTTATCAGCCCCCTGAAGGCGAATCAAGCTTGCATGCGTTCACATACAGCACCACAAACTCTCGTACACAGTCACTCCAGGACTAGGAGTCTACTTCATGCGTGAAGAGCCCTAGGTCTGAAAGATGAACCTGGCTCTTCATCACTGAGCCAGACATTCATTCAACATTGTCCATTCACACACTGCTTCATAGCAAGGCCTGCACTCATTTTCCTTTGACTTATATGGGCATCCTATTCTCTTTTATGCTTACAAGGCTTGAAGATGACAGTACTGCACTTTCCCCTCAATTGATAAAGAGTAAGTCAATGTTCCTTCTCAGGCACTGAAGATCTGTGACCTGTAGCCCTTTTTACTTTGAACAACCTAAATAAGCTTTCATGTAAAGTTTTCATTACATTTTGCCACTCATTCTCACTCGCACCCACTCGCCATCTTGACCTCATTTGGGCATTTTCTGTGATTCCAAATGAAATCTTCACATTTTCTTTCCGGATTTAATGCAGCAGCAGATCCCATGAGCCAAGCTTGATGGATCAAACCTTTTTATATATATGTATATATATATATATATATATATATATATATATCTCAGTGCTGCATTGTACCTAACTTCCACAACATCTTTCTAAAACTGGAACCCTTCTGTTGGTACATTGGCAGATGAATTGAAACCAAATGTTCCACCTTGTATTGCCTCTGGAACAAGGCTAGGATCTTCATCAATCTAAGAGAAGAAAGAAAAAGAAAGTAATGATTAATTTTAAAGTATACACAAATAGCATTATAGTAATAGTCTCATTTTCTTTATTAAAAAATTATGAGGGACATGATGGATGCCAACATTGTCATATCACCCCTTTAGAAATTGGAAACACTTTCTAAAAGCTTTCTCTTAAGGGATGTCAAAATGAGGAGACTTAAGATAATATGCAAAATGGGTAACTTTCAAAAGAATGAAAGAGAAGTAATACACTGTAGACAGTCTTGCATCTCAGACTGAGAGGGTATTCACTATAACGCTACCACTGTTGGAGAGTAAGTATAATCTTTGGTTAATCTTTTAACAGCAATTGGAGACAAATGACGTTTGAGCTTAAAGTAGTAAAATAATAGCTCTCCTTATAGTGGAAAAATAATATTCATTCTATATATTTTATGTCTAAAGATTCTTTTTGAAGTACCACAAAATGATAAACCTATAGTGTAGTTCCTATAATAGGCATATCATCTTTATTATTCTTTTCACAATGTAACAGAGTAACCAGAAACTGCATGTTAAGGTACTAGGAAGCATTAGGCGTTGTGTAAACCTAATTATAAATTAAGACTTCTAAAAATCCAACTGTAAGACATTTGATAAAAGCTACCTTTAAAAAAGTATGCTTTTTCAGGATTTTTATTCCTGATTTATTTAACTGGTATTACATTCTAAACAGGACTTGGCTTGATCATTTGTAATAAATAATCTATAACTCTTTTCTAGTATTGTCTTTGTCAGGTTAATGTTCAAATCATGCCTGTTAACAAAATGTTTAATAACATTCCATTTTCTTTTTTGAAATATTATGAAAATCATTCAAGAAATCCACTGGTGGCTATACCTAATTACCATAATTTTCTAAGAAACAACTGCTTTATTTTTAGATTTAACTTCTCCGAAAAGGCAATACTAAAAATAATACTTTAATTTCACCTATTATATACTGACAATCTGAAAACATTTTTGTATATTATACCTTACATTATATAGTAACATATTTCATAATAATTTTTTTCATTGTATCTATTTATCTTAACATTCATTTTTAGTCAGCAATTAAGAACAACAGTGACAATATATTTAAACATGGACTAACTAATTATTGGGTCATAATGGATTCATTATAGGATATACTAGTATCCCTGTTTGCCTCATTTGTCACTGTCAAAAAATTCTTATCTTTTTTTTGCCATTAGAGCTAGTACTACTTTTTAATGCCTTGAGGGACTTCAAAATACTAAAATATTTGTTTCTGAAATAATCAATATTACTCTTATATACCTAATTCCATTCCCCAAAAGTACATATATATATGTCCTAGCTTACTATATTATTTCATCCAGATTTATGTTTATACATAAAACTAAGCAAACCATAAAATTATTAAATACATCATCTGAAGAGAAGAACTGATCAATGATCTCATAGGCCAATTTGTAGATGTCTTCATTTTCATGATTTTGAAGTTGTTCGATTTTCTCCAGTCCTGTAAGAAATTTTACAAAGTGAAACAACAGAAATATTTTAAAAATAGTGACAAAAATGTTACAATGATCTTGGGAACATATAATCCAATTTGGGGGAATCTATTTTAAAGGTAAATCTCAAGAATAAAAAGGTTTTATACACAAAGATACAGCATATTTATCTTAAAAAAATTAACCTGAGTGTCCAACTGCATATAAATGTAAGCAACGGAAATGTATCTACTCAACAGAATATGATATGTGTCAGTGTTTATATATAAAACGGCGTTGTTTGTTAAATGTTAAAAGCAAATTCGTTCTAGTTTCTAGCATCTGCCAAGTATTTCTAATGAACATGTATGAAAAAACTTTTAATACTAGTGACTAATAAATATGAATGTTAAGACACCTATTAAGTATAATGAAAAATAATCAAAATCAACTACAGTATTTCAGGGGTTTTTCCCTATAAACATTAATAAATTTATTAAATTCTAGGCAGAATATATAAACTTAACCTTTTGGTATGCAAACTGGATCCTGTTTTGCTCTATAGGAGTAATAATTAAGGCCTCTGAATTAAAGTCAAATTGCCCTTTCATAAGTGTTCCTCCTCTACCTACTCCTTAAGTGGAGGAAGTTATTTGGGCACATTTCTCACTTTACATATTCTCCTTATAGGGCCATTCCATGAAAAAATTTAACTACTACATGTAGACTGAGGACTTGTAAATCTATGGCTTCATTTCTTTTCTGAGTTTCAGAATCTTAAAATTTAAATCCGGCATGATCATTCCATGAGACACTTCACAGGTACCTAAAACTCAAACTGTCCAAAACACAATTTGTTACTTGCTTTGCCTCATTTACACTGTTTATCCTACTGTATTCTTACTGGTGATAACAACGGTTTGAAATCTGAGAGAAAAACTAAGTTCCTCTTTCCCTCAATACTCTATAATCAAATCTCAAAAACCTCAGTCTATCCATTTCTTGAATCTTGTTATCTCCCCTTTGTCTCTATTATCACTGCCTTCATTTATTGTGGCCTGACCACTATATACTTTCCTAGGTGGTTTCCCGACTCTTGTCTCTAACAGTTGCATTCCCCTCAGAGTCATGCTTCATTTAAACACATCAATGCCCTAGGTAAAATCTTCCAATAGCTGGTCATACACTATGGCAGAATCCATGGG
Source organism: Vicugna pacos (assembly GCF_048564905.1). Taxonomy (NCBI): domain Eukaryota; kingdom Metazoa; phylum Chordata; class Mammalia; order Artiodactyla; family Camelidae; genus Vicugna; species Vicugna pacos. Next base: position 35,053,956 of record NC_132987.1, read on the forward strand.
GGAGCCTATAAGATACAGATTCCTGGTCTTCACTTCCAAATAAGCAGGCAATGCTCAAGATCCGTGTTTTTATTTTAATATATAAAAACAAAATTTTAATGATTAAAATGTTTGTATGGTAAAAGAAAAAAAAAACAAGAAAAAATTTTAACTATGCCTATTTTTAATTTTTCTAGTACTCACTTCCTAATTAGTTCCCTAACAGTTTTCCCTATTTCCCATTCCCAACTTGACATTATGCATCATATTTCTTTGTTGTTCTACTTGTCACTTTAGTAACTTTAAAAATACTTACTTCTTACTAAATATTCAAGCCTCTTAACTCTTCCACTGCATAAGCTGAAGAGACTGGTTCTCCTACCCTGTTACCTCTCCTTTCATTTACTTCTCAAATTCAGTCAGAAATATCTTTTATTTTTATGCTTATCCAGCTTGATAATATTTACATTTTGTTTCACAGTCACATTTGAGACTTCCATGTTCTGTCTACATGTTAATCCTAAGAGTTGAAAGCTAAGACCTGTTGTCTACCTTCCGAGAGGCTCTGGTACACTGCCAGATTTGGGAACCACTGTCCTGTAAGATAAAGTATCTGCTGTGCTACAAAGCTTCTAAGACTGCAAGGGCCTGGTCACTGGCTATGTCTGCAGCCTCATTTTTTGGCAGTTTCTACCTCATACTTTGTGATTCAGCACTGAACTACTTATAATTTGCTGAATGCTACTTCTCATCTCAGACATCCAATGGTGTTATCTTTGCCTGGAACACCTTTCATCCCTTTTTACTTTATTAATCTTTATTCATCTCCCAAAATCCAGATCAGGTATCACTTCCTGCATCTTCCAGGATGGATTAGGTATTTTACCTTGCTGTACAACTCTATTAGGGTAATTAGCACATTAAATCAGCTCATATTTATCTCTATGACTAGACTACATGCCTTGGGGGCAAGGACTTTGCCTTGTTTACCGGTATTTTCCCAGTACCTTATTAGCACAATGCTTGTTCAATAAATGGCAACAATTCAGTTACCTAAGCATGTGCAAGAGCTAAGCAAGACTGTACATACAGAATATAGTATTTAACTTTATTCTGTTACTTGATTATCTAAGCCACAAAAATACAAAAGAGCTATCCCAGTCAGAAAATAAAAGCAGTTATAAAAAACATCAAAATGTAGAATAACAGTTTATAATAATCTTACCTCCACATTCTTCTATAAGATTGGCTATGGTTTCTGCCTCATCTTCAGCCATTTTTAATATATTACTTAGTCCATCGAGTACTACTTGCACAACTTGTGCATCTTTTACAGTCAGCAAGTTGCAAAAAGGTGGGATAACATTTTGTTGGATTAAGTAGGCGACCTGAAGAGTAAAAATATGATATAATAAAGGGAAGTGAACTTCATCTGTGTACCCTATTATCTCACTGGAATAATTTTGACTTAAAAATCTTGAGTATGGAAATATGAACTCATCTCTCACATGTTAAGTTAGACTACATTCATCTAACCTTTTCTTTTTAATGTAGTATATTTTTCTTGAACTTAGTAAAAAAACTAAAGTAAAAATGAAGTAATCACTCTATTTCATATGAAACATTTCTTTGCCATAAGCATTCCTTCAGACAGCCTTTCCCTTTTAACATTAAGAAAGTATAAGATTAGTTAAGAGGCTGGATGATTTTTTTTTAAACTATAATTGTTCAATGTGAGAGCATATCCTAGTTCTTTGCTGTAACATTCAACACTCTCATAAAACCTGGCCACCTCTCAATTCACTATTCTATTGGTTCCATAATATTTTCAAAGTATTTTTTCTATCATTTTTCTATTTTATTAGTTATTTCCATGTATTATATTTATATTCTGCTCTGTATTCATATTTGAGTGGATTCACTGGTCAGTACCAATCTATAGCTTATCTGTGACAATTATCAGTTCCAAATTCCCCCTTTTTACCTGTCTGTGAAACATATCTGAGACCTTTAAAAGTCATTTTCTTTTGGCAGCTGGCACAGTGTTAGGCTTCATCATCCACGCAACTCTGAGAGTGCCTCTTTACATTTTATGCCCTAGGCACCTGACATTGCTCACCCTAGTTCCTAGCCCCTGCTTTTTGGCTGAGTTTAGTTCCTTGTTTGGTTTGCTACTGGACAATTTTTGCTGTTGTTTTGCTTTCTTTTTCGGTTGTTGTTGTTCATTTGTTAGGAGAATCTGTGAGGCAGTTTCATTCTGCCCTATCAACCTAAAAAGTCTTGTTTTTTTCTTAACACTGTTTAAACAAAACAAAACAAAACAACCCTGACTATAAGTACCTTGATTTTATCATGGGTTAGAAAATTCTTGTAGGCCCAGAGTTGAAAAAAGAATACTTCATATATGTGGAATATAACTAAAGGAAGTCAAGGTGACACCTTTATACATCACAGAATGCCTGTTTATCTTGTTATTGTTTTAAATTATGATTTATGAAATGTAAATCTTGGAATTATCGATATTATAATTTTATCAGTTTTGAGAAATAAGTAAGAGTTGAACTTACTTGATCTTTCCTTCCACTAATTGTTAAGTTACTTATGGCCCATGCAGCTTCTTTCTGAGTCCCAAAATCTCCCTGTAAAAGCAAAGCAAAGGATACAAATTGCAATATAGGGTAAACTGGAAAAAAACATTTTCTGAAATGATTTTTCAACTGCTTATTTCCTCAGGTTTTCTTCTAGCCTTTCTACATGCATAAAATAATTTTTACTTGTTAAGATAAGCCATTGAAACCAATTTACCCTATAGAAATGGAGCTCTCTTTTCACGAACTTCCCTGGGAAAAATTGAATTGATGTTGCTGTTCAATATCAGATTACATGAAGTCAATGATAAAATAAAATCAATCAAAAATATATGAAAAATGTACAATTTCACTTTAATCAAAGAAATGCCAAGGTAAAATAAAGTATCCTTTTAAACACATAACAAAGGTTTAAAAGTCAAAATGTCCACCATCAATGAGACTTTAATAAAGACATTACCCTCATATATTATCTTTCAAATACAAACTGAAAAAAATAAATTTAAAAATCACTTTAAAAAATTATATTCATGATTTGGTAATCTTACCTTTGAGAATTTACCAAGAAAATAATTCAGAACAAAGTTATATTATGTATCTCTCTATACAATGTCTTAGGAGCACATAATAGTCAAAAAGTAAAAGCAACTTAAATTCTCAACACCAGAGGAATAACTACTTACAGTAAATCTATTGACTAAAATAATCACCAATCTGTTCAATATTAAGATGACTAGCAATCTGAAAAAATGCTTATATTAGAAAAAAATATGTAAATAAGAAAAACAAAAATTAAAACTACAGTGGGATATGTACTCTTATTTATCAGATTGATAAAATTTACAAATATCTGTCAGTGACACTGGTAGGAGAGTAAAATGGAACAATGCTTCTAGAGGATGATGGGCAATATATAGCAAAATTTATATATATGTCTACATGTAGATCCAGTAACCCTAAATATAATCTGGCAAAAACATGGAAGAAACTTACAAACTATTCTTTAAAGTACTACTTAACAGCAAAATACTACAAATATCTCAAATGTCATAAAATAAATAATACACATAATAATATACATAAAATAATAAAATAAATACATTATAGTACATCCATACAGTGGAATACTATGTAGCTAAAAAAGGAACAAGAAAAAAAAAAAAGGGAACAAGGAAGCTCTTTGTATAGTGGTATGGGAGTGACCCCCAGGGTATATATATCCACTTAAAGCAATGCAAGAAAAAGAATATACATATATATTAGGCTATCATCTGTGTAAGGAAGGGTGGGAACAGGCACATACATAGGCATTCGCTTATATTTAAAGAAGAAACAACAGAAGAATAAACCAAAAACTAATTTTAAACCAAAAAACTAAAGTAATTCCCCCACATAAAAAACAAAAAGAAACAAACAACCTAACTGTGTATCAAGTTGGTGCCTCAACCACATACACAGGAATTATTTCAAGTGACATTATTTTTAAGTACATTATCCAAGTGACATTATTTTTAAGTATATCATTGATAGAAGACAAAAAAATCCTCATGGAAATCTCAAAAGTGGAATAGTCATGTGTAAGTGTCAACGTGGTCTTGTTATTTTGGTAGATTTTACGTTATTTCTCTCAGTATATAAAGTAAACAATTACGTTCATGTTTTTAAGATTTTCAGCATAAAAGATATATAAAATCAAAGAAGAGAAAATAAAAACACTTATTTTAAACACCCAATACTACCTAATGGCTTCCTTTCATTCATGATTTGTTCTTTATGAATTCTCACATTCACAAAATTACAATACATATATTTTTCACTTTCTTAAAAAAATACATTGTCACCTATTTTGTTCACTTAGGCCTAGATATAATGATAACCTTGTAGCAATGATCATCCTTAGTACCACAAATAAGTACCTCAAATACCATTTGCTACAAAAAGGAACCAGGAACACCCTGAAAACCAGTTAATTCCAGCTCTAGGTCAGAAAATATATAAAACATACCTGGGAATCATGTCATATCCCAAAAGTAGAAAGCTCTTAAAAACTATTAGAGTGATGTAAAAAAGACAAAGGCACCAAATTTAGTGAGTTTCCATTGTTTCATGGACAACTTGAGTGTCAGAAAGAATAACTACAATGAACTAAAACTTACAAAATACACACATAAAAATTCGTAATTTGCTAATGACACTAAAAACTTCAGCCTAGTCTCTTTTTGAGGTTGTTACGGAACCATGTCATTCTAAAAACTGAGTGATAATGAGCAAAAATCAAACAGTTACCTTGCCCTTCCTATATGAAATGTATTTTAGAGTAAAACAAAGCTAATAAGAAAAAGTTCTTTATTCTTCTTTACTGAAGAATCATGGCTAATATATAAAGAATGACAGAATTATAAAGTCACCATTTTGCAGTTCCTAGTAACATAAGGGACCCAGGTAATGATCATCAATGACTGACTAAAAATGATTACATGAAAGATGGATGAATAACTTTATAACTATCAGCTACAATAGGCTGGTAACACTTGAGCTCACTTATCAATCTTAATCACTAGATGTAGGACAAGCAGTATGTGTCTCCTCATGTGACTCATTAGTGCATTAAGCATTCTTACCTAAAGACTGAACCTGATCTACCAGTTTATAGGAAAGTAGCCTCTACTACCAGTTTGTAGGAAACACGGAGGAAGATAGTTACTTTCTCTTTCATGAACAGATCAGTGTTCAGAAAAAACCCTTATGCTGTGATTGTGACATTTTAAATTGTCTCTTTCCCAAACTTAATGAAAGCATGAGATGATATGGTATATGATTAAATAGCACACTCGATGTTTGATCTTGGATAATTCATTTGTTTGTACCACAGTTTCTTAATCTGTCAAATGGGACTAATTCTTAATCTCACAGAGTTACAGTATTATCCTTTTACTCAGATAAACACAAGATATTGTTCTTACCTTATCCAAGAGGTGTATTATCATTGGTACAAGATTGGCATCAATTACTGCCTGAACCTGCTGCTGATTTCCTGCGGTGATGTTAGAGAGGAACCACACTGCTTCCTGCAGAACAAGACCCCTTCAATATTCCTCATTAAAAAATAAAATCTGCATCTGAACTAAGAAAAAATACATTCACTATAATGTCCAAATTATTTTATTATGGAATGAGTTCCATAATAAAAAGCTTAAGAATCTGAACTCCCCTATCCCCTTTCCATATTTTTTTGGACAAACTGCTAATGGCCCTAGTCTAAGTCATAATGAACTAATAACAAATTCTCGAAAGCAATGTTCCCAAACACTTATACTCAAAAGAAGCTTGGTTGAACAAATACTAAGGAACTAATGAGCTATAATACAAATACAAATCCTAAAACAACTGTGAACGAGATTCAGCATCCTTCTCACATGATGTGCTTTATTCGCTATTCTATTCTGATCAAGAGTCCTAGCCAAAGCAGATAAATCTCTCAATTTTCCGTGATAATGGAGACACGAAAAATGAAACAATGGATTGTTTTAGGATACTTATTTGTAATAGTCGTTCATTGCACTGTTTCTCTCCAGAGGTAAAGCAGAATCGGATGTTTGATTGCTTTACTGGTCTACATTTTTTTTAAACCCCCCCTTTTGGTGGGGGGGGGCGTTTGTTTATTTAATGGAGGTACTGGGGACTGAACCCAGAACCTCATGCATGCTAAGCACGCACTGTACCATTGAGCTATACCCTCCCCTTTGGTCTACCTTAACGATCTTTTCATGTTACCCTTTATATCACAACAGTGCTACTTTTACCAAGATGATTACAAGTTTTTTTTTAAACCAGTTTCATAGATAATAAATAAATGCACACTGAAATCACAAAATGAAATAAGACAAAATATCTACCTATGTGGGATATTACTATAATTTACCAAACTTAATAAATTTTTAAACATATGAATTTACTAACAGGAAACATTTTGTTTTAAAAAACTAGTAAAGAAGTTTTACTCCTAGTGTGCAGCAGGCTCTTCTGGATCAGATCACAGGACCATATTTAATGAACCTGTTAGAGATTTTAGGGTGCTAGGCTACTCAGGTGAGCTGTTCTTGGGTTATAATCATCGGCAATGTTGTAATCAACAACCCATGTATTTCTACAACAGCCTCAGATGCACTCCAATATCAGCATCACCAGTCAGTGCCCCCTTTCCATAGCCTCCACACACACACACACACACACACACACACACACACACACTCTCTCTCTTTCTGTTAAGTAGCTTTAAGGATTAAATTTTTACTAATTACTTAACTTACATATTAAAAATTTCCAATCATACAATATTCAACACCCAGTTATCTCTATTTCATCATTTCCAAGAGAGCCAAATTTGCACTGGTTTGTTTTATATACAGAAAATCATGTACTAATTCATGTTATAAAGTGTAAAATATTCTATCTTCTCTTAATTTTTTCCCCAAATCCCTAATTTTACACATAAAAACTGCTACTTTATATACTATTAAATAGTATTTAAAAGTACTTACTTTATTAATTTTCTCTTTGGGATGTGTCAGAAGTGCAGGGAAGTGTGAAAGAGCATCACAATTCAAAACTACCTGTGTTTGCTCATCAGTTCCAGTAACAATGTTGCCCACAGCTCGAAGTGCTGCCGTCTGAAACATAAAAAGATTAAATGAGATGTTGTTCTATGTGAAATATTCCTTATTACCACAGGGGTATGTTAGGCAGGTTATGAAAGATACATTCATTCATTCATTCATGCCAACCTATCCTTTTTGAGCAAGCTGTGTCCGACGCTGATTTAGAACAGAGGAGTGAATAGGACAAACACAAATTCTAGCTCTTAAAGAGCTTCCATTACTGTAGGAGGAGACAGCTAATAAACAAACAAGAAGGATAATTTTAGATAGTAATTATGGCCATAAAGAAAATATGATAGTACCAGTTTTTGTGTGAACATGTGTTTCCAATTCTCTTGGGGAGATACCTGGGAGTATCATATGACTTGCTGGGTCATATGACAACTCTATGAGTAACTTTTCCAGGTACTGTCAAACTTCCCAAGAGACTGCACCATTTTACATTTCCACCAGCAGAGTCTGAGGAGTCTACTTTCTCTATATCCTTGCCAACACCTGTTACTGTCTTTTTGATCGCAGCCATCATGGTGGGTATGAAGTGGTACTTCACCATGGCTTTGACCTGCATTTCCTTAATGACTAATGATGCTGAACATCAACTCATGTGCTACTGACCATCTGTATGTTTTCTTTGGAGAATGCTATTCAAATCTTTCAAACCATTTTTAAATTGGGTTGTCATTTTCTGTTGTTGTTGTTAAGTTGTAAGAGTTCTTTACGTATTTTGGATAGAAATTTCTTTTCAGATGTATGATTTGCAATTATTCTCTTCCATTCTGTAGGTTGTCTTTTCACTTTCTCGACGGTTTCCTTAGAAGTTTTTAATTTTGGTTAAGTCCTATTATCTTTTTTCTTGGTTGCTTGTGGTGTCATATCTAAGAAACTACTGTCTAATCCAACGTCATGTTTTCGTCAAAGAAAAAAGGTTTATACTTTTAGCTCTTATATTTAGGTGTTTGACTCATTTTGAGTTAATTTTTTAAATATGGTGTGAAGTAGGGATCCAACTTCATTCTTTTACATATGGATATACAGTATTCTTGAGCCATTTGTTGAAAAGACTATTCTTTGCTCATTGAATTTTCTTAGCACCCCTGGTGAAAATCAACTGACCATAAGTAAATGAGTTTATTTCGGGGCCCTTGATTCTATTTCATTGATCTATATGTCTATCCTTATGCCAGTATCACAAAGTCTTGTTTCCTAGCTTTGCAGTCAAGTTTTGAAATAATAAGTCCTCAAACTTGGTTCTTTTTCAGGACTGTTTTGGCTATTAGCTTGTAAGTTTCTGCAAAAAAGACACCTGGGATTTTAATAGCAATTGCATTTAACCTATAGATGAATTTGGGGAGCACTGCCATCCTAATAACACTAAGTCTTCCAATCCACAAATATGGATGTCTTTCCACTTATTTAAGATTTTTTAATTTCTTTCAAAAATATTTTGTAGTGACTCAGCTTCTTTAACAAATAAATAGGGGGAAGAAAAAAAGGAGAAGAAAGTTACAGAGTAGCAGAAACCTGAAGACAGTTACCAAATGCAATGTGTTGACCTTGTTTGGGTACTGATTTAGTCAAACTGAAAAAAATATGAAGCAATCAGTAAAATTTGGATACTGAAAGGATTTTAACATTAATATTTTTTAAAGTGCTCTAATGGTATTGTGGTCATGTTAAAAATATCTTTATTTTTTGGAGATGCAAGCCGGATGAAATTATATGATATCTGGGATTTGTGTCAAAATAATATGGAGGGGAAGAAAAGAAACAGAGAAAACCTACACGGTTCACTATACTATTCTTTCTGTGTTCCTAAATTATGGCATGAAAGTTGAAAAAAATGTTTTAAATCTCTATTAGTTATCAGGCAAAGTACAGAACATTAACTTTCCTTGAGAGCTGGCTAAATAAAAGTCCAAGCTCTATTTTCTCAATGAAGCCCAGAAATAAAACTGACGATGCATTCTGGAAAAAAACAAAAACAAAATACAAACCAAAAACCTATAGCAAGACATAAGTACCACATTCAAGAAATGCAAACTTAATGATAAGACTCTGGTAGGAATGTTTTAAATAAGCCACAAATGCCTCCAAATGACAAATTATTCTATTAATCAATTCCTTCTGAATTTAAAGTGCTTTAAGTTTTAAGGCAGTGGGTTTCCATTCTGACAGTATATGAATATAACCTAAAGAGCTTTTGAAAGCCCAGGTTCCCAGAAAATACCCCAGATATACTGAAACAGAATTTCTAGGAATTATACAAGAGAAATGAACTAGATTTTTAAATTTAAGCTTCACATAGTTGACTTCAATGTCCAGCCAGGTTGATAAATAGTGAATCAGGTTAACAGCTTTTCTTGCGCTATTACTGTATTTTACAGGCTTTCAGTCATTATAATATTAAAGCTATTTACCTCAGAAGGGTAGGGAGAGCTTTCAGCAACTCCCTTTGCCACTGTAGTTTGACAGTTACTGCTTATAATATTTGTGTAAACTTTTCACCTTCTCTTTTCTGGCTCTTTTTAGATGAAGGTTCTTTGAGATATTTATGTGGAAGGATTTTAAAATAATAAAAGAATAAAAATTAAAGAAAAATATTTCAAACAAATGAAAGGAAATAATTTGGGAAGCCACTAAGCACCATATTTCAGTACAAAGCCTTTATTGTAGTGCAGTGGAGCTATGCATTAACTAAACTTGCCAGGTGCAGTGGAGGAGAGTAAAAAAGGACAGCTGGGGAGGAGTATAAGAGTGGAATATCAATACTTACTTCAGATGCTACCCAAGGTGTTATATGAATTACCCTGGTCTACATTAGAAATCGGTACTTTACAAAGAAGTAAACTTTTTTTGGGGTGGGGGGGAGTAGTTTGTGTTGAACTGTAGTAATCTTACCTCATTTTCTCCATCTTCAAAATGAGGATATAGTAACTCACTCTTTTTATCATAGATTTGTTGTTATTAGTTTAAAAATATACTTTAAGCTACTGAAATTGTCCATGTTTGAATGTCATAAACAAATAGTGGTAAGAAAAACTTACATTTTTATAAATAAAAACTCACCTGAACTTTAACTTCCTGGTGGCTGAGCAGAGGAACCAAATGAGGGACTATTCCAGAGTCTATTACCATCTGTATCTGTTCATTGCCAGCATCAGTAAGGTAAGACAGGGCCCAAACTGTATCTACCAATATCTAATGAATAAAATAAAAATTCAGATAGCCTCTGAACATTTTCTCAAAAATTCTTAACCATATGAACTAATTTATGATTGTTACACTACCTTCTTTCTTCTCTTCTCTATCACCTAAATTCATTAGAATCTTAATCTTCTCTAGTATAACTAAACATCACCATCTGTGAGTCTGTATCAAGTACGTGCATCTTTTAGTCATATTTAGGATATTCAGGTTAATAATGATCCTGATCACAGACTGGTATTTAGTCTTAACTCACAAAGATACAAACACACTACACAGCACATAAAATAGGAGAAAAAGACATTCTCTTCCTCAACTGTGCAGACTAAGGGATAACAGGTCAAAGGACACTGTGGTAAACGTATGTAGTTGGAAAGAGTATATGTATCCAGCATATGCAGTGGTTCAAAACATCTGGGCTAGGTGAATATATTCAAAGTGTTCTCACATCAGTACCATGTTGTTATGTCTAAAGCCAATACTCCTGTATTAGGATTATAGTATTTTCATCTTTTCTAACCAGTGTGCTTTGTCTTATAAAAGAGGCAACTTCCCAAATAGCAGCAGTCTCCTACAGCTGCAGATGAAAACAATGAAAGCAATCATAGGTCAACCAGTGAGATATATAATCAAAAAGAAGAAAGAAAAGAAGGAAAGAAAGAAAACAAGGAAGGAGAGAAAGAGGCAAGGAGGAAGGGAAGGAAGGAACGAAGAAAGACAACAGATAATTTATACCAGCTGCCAAAACTACTTAAAAAAAAAGAAGCCCCTGTAGTTAACTTCTAATTCGATCATATTTTGAAGTATAGCAGGCCACTGCGTTTCATCTCTCTTTGTATGTTAAGTCCTAATTAGAAGTTATGCAAAAGTATGACAAACAACTGTTAAATTGCTAAATAATAGAATTATTGACAGAGACACAAGAATAATAATTGTGCCTGACTCTTTACTTCCAAAGCTCTTCTAGGATACAGACTCTGTGTCAAAAGACAAGCCAAAAAAGTCTGAAACCTTTTAAATCTTTTTCTGGCGGGGGGGGGGCAGGAATACTTAGGTTTATTTATTTATTTAATGGAGGTACTGGGGATTGAACCCACGACCTCGTTCATGCTAGGCACGGACACTACCACTGAGCTGTACCCTCCCACCAAAACCTTTTAAATTCTTAACCAACATTAGGTTTAATAGGACCAAGAAGCTTCTAAAAGAAGAAAACAGCAGTTTGCCCTTTTTCCTTTCAGAAATTCAAGAAAGCGCTATGGGTATTTTTAACGTAAAAAGAAGACACAAAGTTAAAGAATTCACACATATAAAGTGGTATCAAAATATGTGAGACAACTAAATTTCAACTTACAAAAGTAACTATTTTTTTCTTTCTGGAGTACCAACATATGCCAAAATTTGTTGTTACAGGCAAAAAATTTCAAGTTACCTGTGCATAACTGCATGTAAAATTCAAATACATTTTTAGACTAAATATGCCATTAATATGCTCACATCAGAATCACTTCTTTATCAGCAAAGTTAATAGGCTATGATAAATTTATTAATTACAACTATAGTGTAATTTCAACGTTTCACTTATGGTTTGTTTGAAGCAGTTTTGTTTTACTTTGTTAGCCTGATTTAAGAACTTGTGTTTAAGTATTTATCAAAATAGGTTTTGTGTTTAGTAAATATTATTATTTAGTAAACATGTGACTATAAAAGAAAAATGCAAACTGGCTTGAGAAATTCAAGATATATTAAGAGCAAGAAAAATGGAGTTACAATCTCAAATGTACTGAGGTATACAAGTAGAAAAAACACAATACATCTCTGAATAAGGTCAACCAAGATGTCTAGTTTTCCAGTAGAGTTATAAGCTTTGAAATTAATCTTTCTTGAAAATATTTTAAAAATAAAATATTAACACTTCTAATTTAATTGAAGGATTTGGCTATAAGAAGCCAAAACTAAAAATTGCTTACGTGTGTGTGTGTGTGTGTGTGTGTGTGTGTGTGTGTGTGTGTGTGTGTGTGTGTGTGTGTGTGTGTGTGTGTGTGTGTGTGTGTGTGTGTGTGTGTGTGTGTGTGTGTGTGTGTGTGTTTAAAGATCCTAGACTATCTGGGGCTACAAAAAATATCTCTAGAGCAAAGATCACGTTCATCTAATGAAGTCTGTATATTATCCCATTGCTTGATGTAGTATAATTCTAACTTTAATTTCTTCCGTATGCCTTAGAGAGATCCCGGCGAAAGGTATTAACCCTATAAATTGTAAAGAAATGAAGGAGCTTGTCAAAAATTGATTATACCAAACTGTTTTTTAAAGAACCACACAAGGTTCTGACTGTTGCTATGCATTTTATCCAAATGATTTCCTTACCTATTACATTCCCAGCTCTTCTAACACACTGAAAGCTAGACTGACTTTGTAAACACGGTAGTTTTCCACCTCATTCATACTTCCTGTGTTGCTTTTTCCTTTGCTATCAGTATTAGTAAGAATGAGCAGAATGTATTTATTATATTTAAAATCTAGTCTGCACTGACTTTTTTTTCCCTTGTTTGGAAACTCAAGAATTATATCTATACCAAGTAAAGCCGCTACCAAAGTCACTATAAATGAAGAAGTAGAATAAAAATGAAATTACTGATGAATTACTGAAATTACTGAAATGAAACTAATGTTCATGGTCTGGTGTGTGTATATGAATACAAACCCATGCACAAAAGTACAAATACTTCTCTTTAGCATCTTTCATAAAAATACCACTAAGTGTATGTGTTCTCTCATTGATCAGGCTGTCAAAATGAGCTTTCACAAAAAGCTCATGAACAATCAAAGATATAATCTTAGTGAGAGAGATCACTTACTGGCAACTTTAAGAACTTCTAATGTGAGTTTTTAGAACACTAATACATACATTTATGCACACATGTCATTGCTGAAACCACAATAACAGGTTTGATTTCTTTACTGAAATTGCGTTTTGTGATATGGGTAAACACAGAGTAAATATAAAAATACCAAACTATTACAGCTCCTGAAATAGAAAAAATCTGATCGAGTACATTGACACGATGTCCAACATAACATTTTCTCCCCTATGTCACAAGTGCAAGCCCTAGATACATATACACATAAATATATATGATGGGAAGCATTTACTCACATTTACGTCTGTGTGATGAATTAAAACACAAAGAGCTGGAAGAATCTGAAGAGAGAACCATACAGATTTTTAAATATACATAGATTAAAAACATACACATAAAGATATCTACTTTAGTTTAAAAAACAAAATAAAAAAATGCTTGTTTACCTCCTGAATGGTCTCCATTGGGGGTGGTGGGTCTTTGTGGCGACATAAGTTGACCATAACCCAAGTAACATTTCTTAAGAATGTTATAGGAATAGATGGACTTATGAAGGAGAGTAAAGGTTTCACAACTCCAAGACTTATGACATAATCTCTACATTGTGGCCCATCACCTGTAGGAGTAGGATTTATTAATTCAATAAAATATGTTGACAATAAGCAATTTAGAAAACATAAAGGACTTGGTTCAATATGCTGCTTCCTGTATTTAACCAGACACACTGTTCAGTTTTATATAAAAGTTTTAAACAATAAATTAGTTCACATTTTAGGTCTCTGAGTTACGAGAAGCAATATAAGGTACTAAGAATTTTTTTTTGCACATTATTCACATATCCAGGTTTATAAGCTGTTCACTTGTAAAATGTTCTTATGCCATCTAAATGCTAGAAGCTTAAGGCTTCTTTAGTGTACTTTGTGAGCAGAGAATTGTTGCTTTTTATCTTCTCTCTCAATGGTATTCTTCAGTTTAAGAAACTTTCACATAATAAAAGACATACTGAAATACTATTACAGAGAAAATATTTGTAGAATTAATATGATGATCCAGTATCAAAGCATAAAGAGTATTAATTATAAATTACTCTATGCACTTAGAAACTATACCAGAAAAAGGGAGGGAAGGGGGAACCAATACCCCTAGAGCAGTGGTTCCCATTGTGATTTTTTGGGGCCCTATCCCAAATCTACTGAAACAGAAATTCTGTGAGTCCAGGATTCTGTGTTTTAACAAGCCTTTCAAATAATTCTGATAATAGGCTAAAGTATGAGAATCACTGCCCTAGAGAAGTGCCAAATTTAATTTTTGTGTCCAGAGTGTCACTGTAACTTGTAGTATGAAAGCCAAACTGAGATATTATATTCTGTAAGTGAAAAAAAAATGCAATTTAGCATTTAAAGATAACATGATTGTTCTTTTTGCATTCATGTATTCTAATCAATTCTACAACGTCACTGGAATTAAAAACCAAAGATCAAGATATTGTGTCAGTATTTCTAAATCTAAATTTTGGTATAAAAGCGAGGGACTCTGGATACACAAACAATAGCATTCCTAATAGTACTTAATATATCATATGCCAAGAACAGTTTAAAGGGAAATTCTCCCATTTGAAAACTCCTCATTGTCGGACACTAATCATCCCTTGCCTTCCATCTTGGCCCCCAAAAGGGTAATGAAGAGGAGGTATGTCAAAGTAAAACTGATTACTTCCATTTAAGAACAATTAAAAAACAAAATCTGTTGCAAAAATAAACTTCAACATCATGGGACATAGTATAGTTCAGATTCCGGATTTTTTCATTCTCCATTGGAGGACAGGTTTTAAAATTTTTGAGTTTGGGTGAAGTTAGGCTCTAGTTATAAAACAAATTCCTGAAATGTTGGAATTGTCTTTATTCTTCCTACAATTATTTATCAGAAAAAAACCAAAAGGTATGCTAATCATGGTCAATTTAATGAGACTATCTATAAGCTACAGATACCTCCTGTATGAGGATGGCCTCATGATGATAGTGGAAAACACTACTACATTTTACTGTACTAAAATCCACAAGATACATTAAAAAATTTCAATTTAGATTCTTCTTAGGACTGCCATTATAGAGAAAAATTTTGGTTTAAGTTCTGCCTCCTTTTTTCTTATTTTCTATGGTAGTGGAGAGAGTTGAGGAATAAAATGAACCCTAAGATAATAAAGGAAAAACTAAAAGACTTAAATCATATACATATTTCACAATTATTCAAATAATTAAGAGCTAACTATATATAAAAAGATACAAAGGTATCATAAGCAACAAAAATGTTCATTCTGTTTGCTATGGGTTTATACTTAAACAGCTATAATATCTGTAAACTATTTCACAAAAACTAGTACTGAAAAAGGCAAACTGTTTTCCCTTTCAACTACTAGTAGTATTTACATGACAGCACATGATAACAATTGCTGGACTAGTGTTACAAGGTTTAGACAAACCTATGATATTTCCCAAAGCCCACACTGCTTGCTCACAGACATTTTGATGGGGTGAATGGAGAAGCCTCAGGAAAAGTGGCACAGCATCTGAAGGAGGAAAACGTAAGTTATCACTTATGTTTGAAGATACTGTTGTATGTCAATTACATATCTCAGTAAAATTTTTAAAAAGGTTAAAAATACTGTATCTAAACCAAAAATCAATCGTTTCTCTGTCGAAACCTCAAAAGAAAGCTATCAAAAATATATTTAAAATATATCCTCATTAAATAATTTTCATTAGAATAACAGTAGTGGAAAATTTCTGACTAGTAGACTATTCATCATCAAAATGACAGTTTTAACGTATCGACAAAATGTTAAATTAAACTGATAAAATTTCATTTACAATTAAACCTGGATTGAATTCTAATTTTAAGATTAATTACTTATAGATTCAGCATATCTTCAAATTTGGAAAAAAAAATTTAATTGTTGAAATAACTTTCAAACATAAAAATTTAAATAACATCACATAGGTCTTTAGCCAGGCCAGTGATTCCTGTGCCACCTTCTGAATCAGAAAATGATTCTGTTGCTTAACAAAGATGAGAAAAACAGAGACAGGTTTAACAGAATAATATTGCACTGAACAAATGATTCTTCTATTTCCTTTCTTCTTTCTGATATTGCTTTGAAAACTGCTATTTAAGTACATGTGGATCAACCATGCTTACTTATAATAAAAAGTAATTAATTTATCTATTACTTTTGGTATATTAAGACAGACTAGCAGTGTTAAATTCTAAGCCTCTTCTAATCTTTAAAGAACAAAAAAGAGAAAGGAAAAAGAGTGAGGGATTAAGACATCGTCTTGAAATCATAAAATTTACTGAACAGTCAACTACACAAAACAAAACAAAACCAAAAAAAACCAAAACAAAATCAAAGACCATTTGAACCCAAAATTATCTTTTCTATGTAATATTATAATACAAGTGTTTACAGTGCTTACTGCTTATAGTTTTTTTCCTCTTCAAAATCATGAAGAAATTATTGCTTAAGATTTTAACAAGCTTAGACAAGTATACTGCTTCCAAACTTGAAAGGGATTTTTAAAAGTACTTTCTTTAAAATTATTAATTTTTTTGCTTAGTAAAAGAATCAAATAGTATTCATGAAAACTCAGGTTATTACTTCCAATAATTATTTCCCACTTACATTTCTTGGCACACAAAGACAACCAATCTTATAATGACAATGAAAAACAATTTTCAAGCCATTCTTTACGTAGGACTACTTTATATAAGATTTCCCCAAAATGTATGAGGGAAATCTCATTAAGAGAGGCCAACAGGTAGTAGGACAATGGAAAAACACCTTTATTTATGTGATGCCCTATAAATAAAGTTTAACTACAAGAATGTAACCTGCTACTATGATTAGGAAATGTTCTCAGATTCAGAATCAAATGCGTTTTTGGAAATGGAAAATGTCAGTCACTGGGACAAGATGACCAAAGTAACATACTTAAGTTGGCCTATTTCAATTACCGTGTGTTACAGAATAGCTAATATTTTATAATATAAATAACTCTATTCTTTTAGGAAAAGCACTGTTTTTTAAAAAATTAACTTAATTGAAAATTACATTTTTGTCTGTTAATAACCAACTTACTAGACTGAACTACTGCTTGAGTTTGTTCAGAGGTTCCAGATGCAATGTTTGTCAAAGCCCATGCAGCTTCAAACTGTAAAGAAGGACTACAAAAAATATATATATAATAATTTTAACAAGTAGGGATTTTTATATTGGCCCAAGTATCTACAAACCATTCCTCCCCTCTAGCATTTTATATTAAATATTTTGCTTCAAAACGTATCTATGTATTCAGCACTTTTTTTAAATCTCCAATGACTATTTAAAATATCTCTTCACTATATAATGCATACAGCCTCCTCAGGTGTACTTGTTTTTAGTAAGAACTCTTTATTAAGATACCTCCACATTACTACCCAAACAGTATTCTCAAGTATCTATGTGGCTAAACTAGACTGACTAGCAGACTACTTATTCATCATCAAAATGACAGTTTTAACATATTGAGAAATGTCAAATTAAGCTGATAAAATTTCATTCACAATTAAACCTGGATTGAATTCCAATTTTAAAAAGCTTACAGTTTTCAAAGCTTACAAGTTAAATGTATCATTTGAAAGTCTGTTTGGCCTTTACCTTCCTCTCTTGGTGTTAACACACCTTACATTGTTTTTCACTTTGGCTTTTCCACTCCATCTTACAGCCCCTTCTTTTTTCTTTCAAGATCAAACTAAATACTAGAAAATCTTGTCTCCTATAAAGGATACATCCTAAATTATTTCTTAAAATAATGTACTTACTTGTCATCTCTTTCAAGACAATGGACTAAAATAGGCAATATTCCAGATTTTATTAAGTCATCAATTGGTGGATTTCGATCACTGGACAAAAGCTTCCTATAAGAAAGATATAGATATATATATATATATATATATATATATATACCATATGTGAAACTTAATGACATATAGTTAAATTCAAATTCATATTCGATATAGCTATTATAATAAATCTGGATATCTGGCATAAATATTCTTTCTGAAAGTTACTTTTTAAATTTATATAATGTAGCCTTTTCTATATTATAAAAAGATTGATTTACAAATTTATAGATTATTAACAAGGAAAAAATAGCCATGAACCACTTTACCACTTTTTAAAAATTAGTATAGTAATATTATTCCCACAGTTAAGTCCCAAATATAACATAAAAAGATAACTAAATGTTTTATATGTGTTACCTTTGGACTTAATTTTGAGGTCAGAGAAAAAAAATGGGCAGACTCCTTCAACATGGCATTTACCTTACTAAGAAAGGAATTAAGAGGTCACTAATGTATCCCAAATTATTCATTACTAGGTCACAACAAAGTCAAAGGGCAAAAAATAGGCAGGATGCTGGTACAAGTTTATGACTGCTATTAGTGTCCAGTTCTTCAATCCTACTCTATACACCAAATCAGAGGTCATAAAAGCTTAATAACATTCTCATCTCAGCAACTAAAGGAACTGGAATAAGCACAGCAATACACAGAAAAATATCCAGAGAGATATTAGAGATACTAAGGTGAACAAGACAGACATCCTTGCTCTTATAGAGCTTAGAGCAAAACAACAATATTCATTTACACATGTGGTAGACTGTATGTAGTTTTAGCTGAAAAGCCCTCAATGTGACCCAACACAAATCTTCACCCATTTAAACCCCAGAACTACTATATAAAGGTAATGTTTAAAAAAGCTTTATCAATCTGCTGTATACCAGAAACTGACACAACATTGTAAACTGATTGCTCTTTAATAAAAATACGTATGTATACATATAAAAAAGAAAGCTTAATCAGATTCTATATAAACTAAGTGATAGCTGCTAATTTACTACCCTATCAATGTAAACTCCTTGACCTAGGCTTTACACCATTTCACACATTGGCTCCATCTTATTTACCTAACTAACCTTATTCTCTGTTATTCGACAATAGGTCAGTTGTCTGTCCCAACATTTCAGTCTCATTTCCAGGCCCTCCATATCCTAATTCCTCACACCTGGAATGCCCTCTTTCCTGTTTATTCAAACTATCTATTCAAAGTCCATTTCAAGTTATATGTTTTCACAATACCCTCTCTGAATTCCACAGCATATGCCTACATTTATTATTGAACGTCACGATTTCTTACGTAGTTTTTGCCTTCTTCATTAGGTTCTAAATTTCTTCAAGAGCAAGAACTTATTCCACATGCTTTTCCACAGTATTTTCCATAATAAATGGCACAATTCTTTGCACAAAGTAGGAAATAACCCAGACTTTTTTTAACCCAGTCTTTCTTAATCAAGGTTTCAAATTTATTAAAATAATTTTTTTTCACTACTTCATTGAGGACATTCTTAAAGAGAAATAGCCTTTTTCCTTTAAGCACATAATGGCACATACAATATGTACAAAATACAATATATAATCAGTCTGGTATCATTGTCTTGATTTGTGCTAAGGTGCTAGTAGTTTACCCACAGTAGCTTTTGCAACATCAATGTGAATGTTAACACAGCAAAATAAAAAAAAAGGCAAAGTCTTGGAACTATGGTGAAAATAATACCCTTTGAAGTTATCTCAGGATTTCCTAGGGACCAACAGACCATATTTTAAGAAGCCTGGCTTTAGGGGCCTTAGGGCTTTAATCATCTCCAGAACTTCATGCTGAGAAGAGCTCTTGCTCCAATACTATAATCAACCCTGACAATGATAAGCGTAAAGCTTCAATTTCTTAATCATTCTTCCTATTAACACTATTTGTCATTTTTGAGATGTGAAAGCTTCTGTGATTTCCTTCCTACATAACAAAGTTTGTTCTAAGAAGTTCTTTTACCTGAGGTGGGCAACACTGTAATTCTACTATTTCCTTATCTGTTCTAAGTTATTTACAGTGGATACACAAAAGTAGGAAAAGTCTAATAAACATAAAAGGGACTCATGCACTGGATCATATATTAGGTGAACCTATGAACTCTTGCACTTTGAAATTCTAAAACTAGACTCAACTTAATGCTTAAGTATCTCTCTCCTACACAACACAGGGTGTTATTCTTTTATTTATAAAAACACAAAGCAACCACTATATTGTACTATGACACAACCTGTCTTCCCCAACCTATTAATTAAATACAAATGTCTCAGCAAGTTTTTCTGATTTTTCCCCTTAAAATGTGAGCACATAGGTTTTACAACTGAAATATACAAAAATAACTTAATATTTCTACACTGAAAGAGACTGAGAGTCTCTGTAGGCTGAAATCTTAATGTCTCTACTTACCTGTACACTGCTACAGTAAGTTTTTATTACTATTTGATCAATATGAGGATTGTGAGAAAAATTAGCTACCAGGGCAGGATCTGAAAAATCTGACTTTTAATAAAATTAAACCTGCTAATCAATAAAAGGTAAAAGCTTTATAAGTAATGTTTTTCTATTAGTCGACAGAAATAACTTGTAAAATCAACTTTTCCCTAGCATTTGTACATACTACGCACACTAAAGCATCAGTGTACTTGTGAGTTTTGTTTAAGTTATAAAATTTAAATATGTCCTTGAAATTTAACTTACCTAGCAGCTTGAACTGCACTTAATTGAATTCCTTGGTTATCACTTGATGCATTCTATAAAAAATAAAACAATTTTTAGATGCAAATACACGATAATTAGTTATTAAATCCAAGAAATAAAGAGAGGAAAAAAACTCAACTTACTTGAACAATAGCTTCTAAAGAGGTATTTTGCTGGGGAAAAAGTTAGAGAAAACTAAGTTAAAAAATCACCTTAAAATTCTATATTTACGTAAAAATCTTTCATTGGTATTTTTAAGTTTCCAGAATAACAACTTACCACTCTATAATCACCATCTATATCAGAATCTTCACAGATATCTTCATGTGGTACGTTCCTTCTCTTTAAGAGATGTTCATCTCTTTTATTCTTTAAAATAATAAATAAATAAATAAAAGAACTTCAGTTAAATTTTAAAAAGCTAAATACTTTCATATAAAGTTAGGTGATCCCGTGCCTACAAAAAAATACGAAGTGCCTTTTAAAAGTAAAATGCAAATGCAGAAAATCAAAACCAAATTGTGAATTAAACACTTAAGCAACACTAATTTGAGTCCCAAACTCCAAATACTACATTTTTAATGAACTGTGAACTACGTAAAAACAAACTAAAAAATGAAATAATTTGATTAAAAAAGACAGTGTACAGTTTAAGCCAGAACCAAACATACATATTTATTTAAAAGTACTAAACCATTTTATATATCATATGGAAGCTTCTCTTTATCACCTAAAAACAAAGTCAAAGCAAAAGTTGGGCAGTTCAAAATCAGACAAAAATCAACAATGCCTTATAAAAATCAAGGGCCACATGAATTTCACTAAAATGTCTGGGACAAATTAAAAAATATATTCTCAACTAACCTACTTTAATACTTGAAAAGTTGATACAATTTTTAAGTAACAAGTTCCCTTCAGGGAGTAATTACTATGTAAATAGCAGAATTATTTAGTTAACTATATACTCATGGACTTATACTTTCTATAAATCATCTAAAATTAAGGAAGGAAAAAAACATCTGATAATGTGTTCTCTATTTTTGGGTAGTGGACAAACTGTATCTTGCCAACTTTAATAGCTTGTCAAATTTAGTCAATCTTTCCATTTTCAAAATAAAAAGAAATGCTAATTAAGCACTTGAAACTAATATACATTTGCTATCTTCTCTATCTGCTGTAATGTTACTAGAATTATACTTGGAAGTACTCCAAATTAATCACTCACCTTCCTTAATTCAACTACAACTTCATTTCGTTGTCTTCTCATAGTCTACAAGAAATTAAAGAAAATTATTTTTAAAAATTACCTCAAATTCCA
The DNA here is from genome assembly GCF_048564905.1 of Vicugna pacos. Taxonomy (NCBI): domain Eukaryota; kingdom Metazoa; phylum Chordata; class Mammalia; order Artiodactyla; family Camelidae; genus Vicugna; species Vicugna pacos. The sequence continues at coordinate 35,076,221 of NC_132987.1, forward strand.
TCACTTATAGAAAACTGCAATTAACATTTTGATGTACATTCCCTAATCTTTTCTTCTAATCAGATATGTACATAGTCATATTTTACTCATAATAATTATATAGATGATTTTCTATCTTCATATTCACATTCTCAAACACTGAAATCTGCTTTGAAATTATTACTAGATCTGTAATATTAGATGTATCATAATTTTTTAAAACTGTAATACAAGAATTATTAAAATACAAATGTACAAAAAATAAAAGAATCCATAATCTCACCCTCTATATGAACCAATTTAGAAAGCAGGAGAGAGGTATATATAAGCTCAGTGGTAGAGCACATGCTTAGCATGCATGAAGTCCTGGGTTGAATCCCCAGTACCTCCATTAAAAATAAATAAATTTAAAAATTAAAAAAAAAAAAAACATGTACAAGGTTAGTAAATTCAACTGCCTTTAAAAAGGGGTGGGAGGTGGGGGAGAGGGAGAGAACCTTCCCATCTATCCAGTCTCTTTACCTAAAGGTAAACACTGTTAGATTTACTACGACTCTGACACACTTACCTATTTATTTATTTTTGTTTACTTTATCTATAGGTCTTAGTGATCTTCCATGGTGGTAAATGCATATCTGTTTTATTCTGTCTAAAGAGCACATAATTATTCTATCACATATTGTAACCATTCAATTTTTTAACATTTTTTTCACTTTAAAGTTACCTAACACATGGATACATGCTCACTGCAAAATATTCAAACATTCAGAAACAACAAAAGTTCAAGCTCTTTCTATGTATAGGTCCACTTCATTCTAATGACTATATATGCCAAGACATATTAAGTAGAAATGGCAAGTAATACTCAGAATGCCAAATAAATATCTCAAACTTATATCTGAAACCAAACTTTTGATATTTAACAAACATATGTACCCTACTCCATCTAATACGGTTCTTAAGGAAGGTGAACTTATGGGTTCTTTTACCATTCATACCTTTGATTTTTATAAGCCTTATGTTACCATTAAATTTTTTTAAAAACTCAGTATTACAGATCTATTAATAATTTCAAAGAGATTTTCAGCAAATGGCAACTCCACTCTTTCAGCTGCACAGACCAAAAATCTTAGAGCCATCCCTGACCCTTCTTTTTTCCCTCACATTTCACATTCAGTTTGTTAAGCAAATTCTACTGACTGAACCTTCAAAACTTAACTGACTTCTCTACCACCTCCTCTCTGGACCAACTTACTAATCTCTCTCCTAGGTTGCTGCAAAAGCCTCCTAATTTGTATCCCTCTTTACACTCTTGCCATCCATCTTTCTCCTAGTCCATTACTATCACAACCACCGAAGTAATCTTCATAGGGAATTTTAATTTTTGTGTGTCACAGACTTCTTTAGCAGGCTGGTCAAATCAATGGACACCTCCTCAGTGTTTTTAAATAAATGAAACATGTAAGATTACAACCCCCCCCAAACTGATATATAGTTGCAAAAAAATAGAAATACAAAAAAAAATACTGTAATATATGCACTTCATTATCATACTAATTGTAATCTACCAGTGTGTCTAATACCTATTACATACTTTCAAAGGAATGAAGACCATAAATGGTATTTCAGAGTATCTTGCAATAATGTGATTTTTATTGGTGATGACAAAAATCACAGGTAATGTTAATAACTACTGAGGTTTATTGGCTACATTATTAAGTGAAGGAAATACTGTTTCTAAGTTCCCAGGCCCTCCTGAATTCTACCCATAGACTCCATGGGAAGGACTCAGTAAAGAATCTTTTCTAAAAAGTCAATCAGATCATGTTATTCCCTTCTTCAAAACCATCCAATGGTTCTCTACTTTAAATGTCCAGTCATTGCAACGACTTAAGTCCACTTTAATCTTTCTACCTCATCCCCTCCCTAGTTAATCACCTCTCAGATCTAAGCTCCTTTCATTCTCTCCATTCATTCTGCTGTATCCTAACTTTGCTATTCCTCTAACACACTGGAAATTCTCTCTCTTCAAGGCCTTCTGTAACACACTATACATCAACTGCTAAGATGGACTCTAGAGTCAAAGTGCATAGCTCCAATTTTCAGCGTAATACTTAATAGCCTGCCATGCCTGTTTCCTCATCTTAAAATGAGAATAATAAAATACCTATTTCACAAATTACAATAAGGGTTAAATAAGTTAACATATGTAAAGTGCATAACTAGTTCCTGGCACATGGCAGTGCCCATGTTAGCTATTTATTACCACTACTGCTGCTTCCTCAGGCTGCAATGCTCTTCCCTCACTATCTGCAGGGTTCACTCATCTTTGAGTGTTTCAAATGTCCCTCCGTGGTGAGGTCTTCCTCTTCCTAACTATCCAGGGACTATGTGTCTGGGTACTCTCTATTGAGCTTCTCTGCCTAATTTCTCCATACCACTTATCACTTTCTAACATACTATATATAACTTTATTTATTATCCCTCTCCCCCACTAGAATGTAAGTTCTATCTATAAGGAATAACATGAGGAATAAGTACTATTCCTTCTCAAAATATACTGGTATACTTATATGTACAGAAATCTTTACCTCAATTTTTGACCAAACCAATTTATTCCATCTTTGTTTAAGTGATCATTCGAACTTTGGTACAGACATAGGTTTTAAAAATACCAAGACTCAATTTTAAAATGTTAATAAGATTGGCTTGAAATGAATGAAATAAATTAGCCAGGTATTACAATAAGAGTTTCAATTTTCACTATAGTTTAATCATTACAGCCTTAAGAGGTAAGAAGAAGAAACATTTCTTTCTTTTTAGAAATAAGGAGACTAAGGCTTAGAGAGTTGAATTACTTGGCCAAGGCTACATAGCTAGAAATGGGACAGCCAGGATTAGAATTCAGACAGCCTCATACAAAGCCAATTAACCCCTAAGCCATACTGTCTCCCGCAAGTTTTAAAGTCAGAGTTCAAGCCAATGTTAGAGCCTGTGTTTCATATTAAAGCAAAAGTACTATTATTGAGACAGTGGGCTTTCACTGTATCATAATACAAAACTAACAAGCAACTCAAGTAAGTGACAATACCATAAACTATGTCCTGTGTCTCATATACAGAAAATAAAATCTGTAAAATGTACTACTTAAAAGATTTGTTCAATAATAGGTTGACTTCTGACAGAGATTATTTGTAGTCTAAGAAATTTGCATTAGTTAAATAAAACCCTGCATCTAAAGAAATGAGATTAAGGTATAATAAATGGGCTTTAACTTCTTTTTACTAAAGCAAACTATTAACAAATTATAAACAGATGCTACATATTTACATAAATATTTGTACCACAAAATTTTTTCCCATTTTTAGTATATCTTATTTATTAAATTTGAAGTTTCTAATCATTTGTAATAAAGGATTTATCAAACCAATTTGACACTGTATTTGTGACATAAGCTTTGGGCTATTATTGCCCACAGAAACTTAATTTGCAAAATGAGAGAACTGACAATCTCTTTCTTATGGCGCAAGAAAGAGTTTTCTTCTCTTGACAGAAGGCTGTTACCTCCAAGGTGAAGACTGAATGAAATAGTAGAAAGACATCAGATGCACCAGCCTGATAGCATTTGCCCATGCTTTTTATTGCAAAAAATAAATGCCTTAAAAGTGGCATTATATATTTGGACATTTTCAAGGCACAACCCCATCTCAAATCAAGGACTTTTATTTCTCTGGGGGTCCCATTAAAGGGGTATGTAAGGTTTCTTTTTCTAAATCTTTCCTTATCTTAAAAAACAGGGTTTTTATATACTATACGCAAATACATTAACTGCGGATTCACATGACCTACACTGATGCAGTAAGCTGCTGAAGAATTTCAAAAGGCTGCCAAACTGACCAACGGCTTATTTATAGGCCAAAGACTATCCAAAGGACAAAGGCTGTAAAGGGTGGGGTATTGAATAAAGAGTAGAGTTCAAGATGATTGCCCAGAATTTTTATATTTCTTTGCTTGTAATATGGCTTCAAAATTCTAAATTCTGGCAAAAGGAGGCAAGAAATTGTCAAAAAATTCAAAACAAATGAATCTTACAGAACACAGAATGATACTTTTATTTAAAAGGAATGTCGATTTTTAAAATTAACAAATAATTACTATGTGTCCATTACTGTGCTAGGTTCTAGGGATTAAACACTTTCTCTGCTCTGGTTGGGTGTAGAGTATATAGTTCTTTTTACTTAATTTCTAAGTCACTTTTTAATCAATGTACAGTTTTCTTTAAAACTTTAAAAACTACTAATTTTAAGATATGATGATGTAAATAATACACTGTATGAAACAGAATGATTTAAATTTTCTTGAGTAAAAAGTTAGGGTTTAGATCAATAAGGACTCAGTAAGTCTCACTAGAGAAAAATGTTTAAAGAAAATTCTAAAGTTAGTCATCCAAAGGGTAAGGAACAGAATAGTCTGATTTTATTTCATACAGCCTGTCATTTATACCCTAGGAATATTGATATTTAGGTAAAAGCACAAAAAGAAAAAAATTAAATAAGGAGAAGGTCTTTTGTGAAGTAATGAGATATTTTAAAACTGGACTGTAGTAATGTTAGCACAACTCTGAAAATTTACTAGAAATCATTTAATTGTATATTTAAAATGGGTGAGTTTTACACAAGGTGAATTTTATCTCAATATAGCAGTTTTTAAGAAGTTATATACACATATCTGATAAGTACAATGGCTATTTAACCCAATAAATATAGTAAAAACAAATGCTAAAAATAAATAACTATAAAAATCTGTTTTCCCCTTCTTTACCTATTTCTCCCTCCTTTCATCTTCATTCTTGATCTCTCCAGCAGCATTCATTATGATGCTTATTTATGACTTTGCCAAATAGTATACATGTTGTCAAATTGCATGTAATTAACAAATAAATTTAAAATTTACATTTATGACAATAAAGTTTTAAATGCTTAAGATTAAATGCTTGCTCAAACTGTGGATTTATTTCTCAGAGATAGTACTTACTAATGGTAGCAGTAGTAGAGAAAAATTCTAATTAGCACTACTAGTAACAGGCAAAAGTCTTCATAAACAGAATCAAGTTCTTCATCTCTGACAAGTAAAAAGATTAATGGAGATAAGTATAAGAGAAGTCTGAAAGTAAACTCATAGTAGGAGGCCAGATTTAACCTTCACAAACTTTTGGAGCAGTTTTAAATAATTCTAGGCTACAGACACCATACTTTAAAATGATCTACATGTAAATTATAAGCACTGAAACTTAATGTATTAGTATATGAATGTAATTTTTTTAAAAATCACAAAAAATGTAAGAAACTGTTAACAGTTGTTAACTCTAAGGAATGGAATTACAGTAGAGTTTCACTAACTACTCAATATTCAAACAATAGGAAAATGCATTAAATTCAAAAGTTAGACAGGTCTGTTTGGAAAATTTAGAAAATAAAGATAAGAAGAAGAGGAAAAGTTAAGTTTCCAAAGTTTTCTGTATTTACCCATCTTGTACAAGGGCTACGTGTGTATGTGCGTGTGTGTATATATATAAAATATAAGAGGAGAAAATACATGCATACATACACGTCTCCCCCCAAGATGAGTTACTACCATGACTAAATACCACTCTACTGGTATATGGCTACTAGTCCCAGTTCTACCTTCAATCAATGCAATCTTAGGCAAGTTACCATATTTATGGGCATTAATTTCTTCATCTGTAGAGTGAGGGGATTTCAACATCTTTTTATGCCTCAAAATTATCAATTTTATCAACTTCAAAAAACAATGTTGTCACAAAAACATTTAACTGCCATTTGTACAAGTTACTACATGTGGCAGTAATTTCTATGCTCAGAATCCTGAAAAGGCCATGGCTCAAAATTGTAAATAATGAAGTATTTTGTGGCTCTGGTATAGTTGCTCAGTGTTTTCACATTTTGCATCTTTTTTTTCCTTAAATTATGCTGCAAATGTTAAAAGGACATAGAAATCTTAGAGTTTTCAATAGCTAGATTTGGTAACTGAGATAATCACCAAACAAATGAACTCTGAGTATATGTGTGTGTGTCTGTGCATGTGTGTTGCTGATGAGCAAGTGACTGGAAGGGAAAGAAAAATGTTAAGAAATGACCATAAGTTTGGTGAGACACATATAACCAACCTTCTCAGAGATGGGAAATGCTGCAAGGTGAAGTTTCAGAATCACTTATAGAAAATGATTAAGAACAAAGTATAAAGAAACCTGTTATACTAATCAAATACATATTTGAGTTTTATAATGAGCAAAAGGGAAGGTACTCCCTTCATTTTTAGAATGAGACTGATCAAATCCTGGCAAGAATGATCATTTATCTTCAAATGTTTTCAAGTACTTTACAGAAGAAATACAATTTCAGGAACTGACTGAATGACAGGTTGTAGGAAACGCAATACATGGGAAAGACAATGGGAAAAATTACAAAGAACAAGAAATAAATGAGATTCAACCAAATTAAGGAAGTCAACACAACTCAAGCTTTACTACCAGTGAAGAAATCTGCTATCTCTGCTTATCTGGTGCATTCTCAGATTAGAAAACCAATTTATTTTTCCATTTACAAAACAGTATCAGATTAAAGCAAAACAGGAAAAGCAAGAGATCAAGGAATATTTTCCTTGTATGTTATATACATATATGAACATAATTCAAATTCATGGTTTTGTTACAGGAAAATCTACACAAATAGCACTGCAGGAAAAAATAGAAATCATTTAAACTATCTCATTTTGTACGGAAAGCCCAGTGACTTGCCCAAGAACAGCAAGGTTCAGATTATCCTGGCCTTAGTCCAATGTTCTTCATACTAACACACTACTTTTTCATTCTAGGTCTGCTTCTGTTATATGTCCTTCAAATAAGTTACTTTTCCCTCAAAAATTTAAAAAATATTAGCTTTTTTTGTGAACTTATGTTCAAAGACTTCTACAATGGCAACAGAAAACTCCTCATTAAAAGGCAAATCACTGAATTATTTTACTAAAGCACCATTTGTGAAGCATTAACTCTTAATTACGCTCACATACTAAACAGATGTGTACATCTACACAGAAAGCCAGTCATTCATCCAACAAACGATTACTGGCCGCTATACATCACAAACTGTTCTCAGCATTAAGGCACAGCAGGGAACAAAAGGACAAAAATCTCTATCTTCATGGAATCTACGTTTTAGTGTGGGGAAAGAGAATAAAACTAAAATATATAGTATGTTAGACAGTAATAAATGTTAGAGAGAAACATATAAAGCCGAGAAGTAAAAACCTTAAGATGAGTGAGCAAGCCATGTGGATATTTGGCAGACAGTATTCAAAAGGAAGAGTAATTAGCAAGTAAAAAAGGACCAGACATGAGAGAAAAGGAAAAGGCAGAGTCCAGGTGGCTGACATGCAATGAACAAAGAGCAGTAGGAAATGGATGGCCACTGTAAAGATACTGGCATTCACTCTCTGTGAGAGAGAAAGCTACTGATGAGTTTTGAGCAAAGGAGACATACTCTGACTTACAATCATTCCAGCCATTGTTTTGGGAATACACTATAACTGTAATAATCCAGGTAACAGATAATAGGGTGCAGTAGAGTGATAGCAGCGGAGATCACAAGATGTGGATTCTGCATATATTTTGAAGACTGAACCTACAAAATTTGCTAATGGATTATGAAAGAGAAGAAACAATGAGGGCTTTAAAGGTTTTTGGTCCAAGTAACAGAAAGAACTACCATCTACTGAGATGGGCAGACGGAATGATTAGCAGGTTTGGAGGTAGTATCACTTTTGAACATGCTAAGCTGAATAGGCTCATAATGGATCAAAATGAGATACCAAGCAGTCAGTTGATCCTGGGGTTCAAGGACAAGGTTAAGACTGAAAGTATCGACTTAGAAAGCTGGCTGTGTATAAACCATGCTTAAAACCAGGTGATATGATAAGATTGTCTATGGAGTGAGCATAATTAGGTATTCCAAAAATTAAGAGCTTTAAGACTAAGGAGGAACAGTTAGTAAGATGAAAGGCAATAGGAATCTGCAAACATGGGATAAAGTTAAAAAATTATTTTTCAAGGAAGTATACAAAATTAACTACATCTAATGGAGCTGATAGGTCAAGTAAGATGAAGGCTAAGAATCATCAGATCACTGTATACTTTGTAAAGTAATATGGCCCATCATCATAGAAACAGTATTTTCCCCCCTGTGAATTCTGGTCTGTGTCTGTTACCATTTATTCCCATTCCTGGACATTTACACGAAAACTACTACTCAAGATCCAGAGTTGCTAACCCACATCTCACTGACTGTACTATAGTACTGTACCTGAATTAAGTCACAGAACTAAAGGTGAACTCTGGTATCTACAAAACACAGATTTCTCTGAATGAAAACAAAGCCCACTCTTTAGCCCTTCCTTGTTCTCCTAAGCCACTCTGCAGGTAGTCCCATTTCTGATGAGGACATAGTATTTCTGGGACAAGACAGACTAAATTTGTGTAAACTGGCCATAAGGGTTCCTCTTGTATCAATGCAGTCAATGAAGGAGACTATGTTTTAACATATGTATTAACCACTTCTAAAAGAATGAAATAAAAAAAAACCAACAAAAAACAAAACAGGGGGAGGGTTATAGCTCAAGTGATAGAGCACATGCTTAGCATGCACTAACTCCTGGGTTCAATCCCCAGTACCTCAGTTTAAAAAAAGTGAATAATAAATAAATAGATCTAATGACCCCCCCCAAAAATAAAAATTAAAAAAAAACTTCAACCACAAAATGTCAAATATACAAAGTACAGAAAATCCTAATACACTCATGTATTGGTAAGTGTCACTATTTTGTCACATCTGTTTTATTTTTTAAAGAAACAAAAATTTCAAAGTGTTATAGATATTGCTAAAATCTCACTCCTCCAATCTCAACCCTCTTCCTCCCTTCCCTTTATGCCTCCCCAGAAGCAACTACTTTTCTCAAATAATTCTCGTGGGTGTTTTGACTATATATCAACACACCTATAATAGTTTTATATGTTTAACATTTAACATAATATTATGCTATATGTATCTTTTTTTTAAATAAACTTCATAGCACTTTTAAGTCCACAGAAAAACTGAACAGAAAGTACAGAGTTCCCACATGTTCCCTGCCCCTCCTCCAATATAACATCCTGTACTAGAGTGGTACCACTGTTACAGATGACAAACTTATGACACATCATTATCACCTGAAGTCCATAGTTTACAGTAGGGTAATTCTACAGGTTTTGACAAATGTAGCCTTTTTAGATTGGTGTCTTTCACTTAAAAGTATATATTTAAGTTTCTTCCATTTCTTTTCATAGCTTGACAGAACATTTCTTCTTGATGTTGAATAATATTCCATTATCTGAATATACTAGTTTATTTACCTTTATTTGCATAAATATCAAAGTGTAATAAATGAATTGTATAGTACGAATATGTTTAGTTTCATAAGAAACCTTGCCAAACTGTCTTTCAATGAAGCTGCACCAATCTGTATTATCACCAGCAGTGAATGAGCTCCCACTGGTCCGAGTCCTCACCAATATTGGTTCTCAAGTGTTTTTTTTCTTTCTTTTAAATGGTGATAAATACACATAAAATCTACTACCTTAACCATTTTTCAATTAACAACTTTTATTAGAAAAATAATGTTAAATTATACCATCTTAATCATTTTTAAGTGTAGAGTTCAGTAGTGCTAAGTACATTCACACTGTCATGCATTCAATGTACAGAACTCTTTTCATCTCAACAAACTGAAACCCTATACCCATTAACAACTCCCTATTTCCTTATTCCCCCGGCAACCATCAAGCTACTTTCTGTTTCTATGAATTTCACTATTCTAAGTACCTAATATGTGGACTCATACAATATTTGCTGTTTGTAACTAAGCATAATGGCCTCAATATTCATCCACATTGTAACATGTGCCAGAATTTCCTTTCTTCTTAAGTATGAATAATATCCCATTGTATACACATACCACATTTTACTCCTCCATTCACCCATTGAGGGTTACTTGGTTTGCTTCCATCTTTGACTACTGTAAATGATGCTATTATGAATATGATGTGTACAAATATCTTTCAAGTCTCTTTCAATTCTTTTGGGTATATACCCAGGAGTGGAACTGCTGAATCATATGGTAATTCTATTTTTAATTTTTTGAGGAATCACCATATCATTTTCCATAGTGGCAGCACCATTTTGCATTCTCACCAACAATGTATCAGGGTACCAATTTTCCATATCTTCATGTTTATTATTTGAGTTTGTTTTTTTTTGGTTTTGTCTTTTTTAGTAGTCATCTTCATGGATATGAGGTAGTATCCCATTGTGGTTTTGATTTGCATTCCCTTAATAACTAGTGATGTTGAGCATCTTTTCAAATGCTTGTTGGCCATTTGCATATCTTCTTTGGAAAAATACTTATTCAAATCCTTTGCCCATTTTAAAATAATAAAATAATTTTTGTGTTGTTGAGTTGTAGAGTCCTTTATATATCCTGGATATTAACCATGTATTAGATGTGCAAGTATTTTCTCCCATTCTGTCAGTTGCCTTTTCACTATGTTTACTGGGTCCTTTGCTGTACAGAAGTCTTCATACAGTCCCATTTATCTATTTTTAATTTTGTTACCTATGCTTTTGAGGTCATATTTAAGAAATCACTGCTAAATCTGTATCATGAAGCTTTTGTAATATTTTCTTTTAAGAGTTTTATTGGTTTAGGTCTTACATTTAGGCCTTTGATCCATTTGAGTTAATTTTTATATATGGTGTTAGATAAGGGTTCAACTTTATTCTTTTGCTTGTGGATATCAAATTTTCCCAGCACCATTTGTTGAAAACACTGTCCTTTTCCCAATGAATGGTCTTGGCACCCTTATCAAAAATCATGTGCCCATATATACAAGGGCTTATTTCTGGACTCCCTATACTATTCCATTGGTCTATATGTCTGACTTTATGAGAATATCAGTTTTGATTACTATAGTTTTTTGGTAAGTTTTAAAATCAGGAAGTATGAGATCTCCAACTTTATCTTCTTTTTCAAGATTGCTTTTGGCTGTTTTAGGGTCCTTTGAGATTCCATATAAATTTTAGGATAGATTTTTGTATTTCTACAAATAATGTGATTGGGATTCTGATAGAGATTGCATTAAATCTATAGATTGCTTTAGTTAGTACTGACATGTAACAATAGCCTTTCAATACATGAACACAGTATGTGTTTGCAGTTATGTTGTGTTCTCTTTATTTCAGCGATGTTTTACAGTTTTCAGTGTAAGTCTTTCTCCTCTTTAGTTAGTTTTATTCCTAAGTATTTTATACCTTTTGATGCTATTGTAAACAAGTATGTCTCTCAATTTCCTTTTCAGGCTCCACTTCAGGTTGTTCCTTGTTAGTGTATGTTGATTTTATATCCTCCAACTTTGCTGAACCATTTATTACTTTTCACAGCTTCTTTTCTGTGGGCATCTTTAGGGTTTTCTACATATAAGATCATGTGATCTGCAAACAAATAATTTTACTTCTTCCTTTCCAATTTGGATACCTTTAAACAAAAGGTCTCCTTGCCTAATTTCAGGACTATGGCTAGGATTTTCAGTACTATGGTGAACAGACCTGGTAAATGTGGGTGCTCTTGTCTTGTTCCTGATGTTACTGGAAAAGTTTTCAGTCTTTCACCATTGAGTATGCTGTCTGCTAAAGCCTTATTTTTGGTCTTTATTACGTTAAGGTAGTTTCCTTCTATTCTTAGTTTGTTGAATTCTTTTTTTTAATCATGAAATGGCATTAAATTTTATCAAGTGCTTTTTCTGCAACAATTAAGATCATGTGGTTTTTGTCTTTCATTCTATTAATGTGGTTTGTTACACTGATTGATTGTCATATATTGAACTGTCCTTGCATTCTAGGAATAAATCCCATTTGGTTATGCTGTATAATTATTTTCCTATGCTGTTGAATACAGTTTGCTAGTATTTTATTGAGGATTTTGGCAACATTTTCAGGGACATTGGTCTGCAGTTTTCTTGTAGTGTCTTTGTCTGGTTTTTGTACCACAATAATGCTGGCCTCATATAATAAGCTTGAAAGTATTCCCTTATCTTCAGTTTTTGGGAAGAGTCTGAGGGGGACTGGTATTAATTCTTCTTTAAATGTTTGGTAGAATTCACCAGTGAAGCCATCTAGTCCTGGGCTTTTCTTTGTTGGGAGATTTTTCATCACTGATTTAGTCTCCACATTAGCTGCATATCTGATCTGTTCACGTTTTCTGTTTCTTCATGATTTAGTCTTATAGGTTGTGAGTTTCTAAGAATTTATCCATCTCATCTAGGTTATCTGATTTGTGGGTGTATGACTCATATACATCCTTTTGCAATACTCTTTTCTCTATAAACACATGACAAGTAAAAACATTATCTTATATGAGGAAACACCAAAATATGGGTACATAAATAACTACTCACTCTAATAAGAGTTCAATAAAGGAATGATCAGTATGAATTGGTGAATAGGGAAAACTTAACTGAAGCATGGAAGCTTAAGTTCAACCTGGAAATGTAAATTAGAAATAGTAAGGTAAGGGAAGACTACAAGGTTTTTCCAGGGGAGACCCAATAAAAGCAAAAACAGAAAGGCAGAACTGATTGTTAAATGTAAGGTGGGTTTACCTTCCTGAAGTGGGAGGAAAGTCTGAGATGAAGTCATATGGATGGAGGAGACATAAACTAAAAAGGTAAGAATCTGGTCAGATACTTTAGTGTTCACTTTTTCACTAGCATTTACGCAACACTCAAATATCTGCAGAACTGAACCAACAGCCTGAAAATATCTAGCTTATTAAGAAATTTTCACTGACTCTTAGAGACAAGAATCCTTTGAAGGTTTCTGAGCTGAAAAGTGAAAACAGCCATGGCATTTTGGGAAGTCTACCAACTGCATCCCAATGGTTCTCATCTGGGGTAATTTTGCCACTCAAGGGACATTTGGCAATTTCTGGAGACAATTTTGGTTGTTACAACTTGGAGGTGGAGCATGCTACTGGCATCTAATGGGCAGAGGCAAGGGATGTTGCTAAACATCCTCCAATGCACAGGGAAGTTTCCCACAACAAAGAATTATCTGGTCCAAGATGTCAACAGTGCCAAGGTTGAGAAATGCTGTTGTGTTTTACTATGAGTTATTCTCATGGAACCCAAATTAAGTCCAAATATATTTGAAAAATGTATGTAAGAAAAAAGAAATATTCCAAAAGATTAACAGCAGTAAGGTTATGGAGGAATATTTTATTTTTCCATTTTTCTAAAAAATTTCCACAATTACCATGCCATTACCATTTTAAGAGAAAAAAATTAACTTGATTTAAAAAAATCTGATTTTGTCACTAATTCTAACCATCAAAGTACATGCCTTTTTTTTGTTTTTTAAAGTTTCATCTGATACCCTCAAGTATTTATTTCAGTGCTACTCATATCCCAGGCTCTGTGATGAGAATAGAGTGGTGTACAAAATAGACAAGGTCCATACTCTCAAGGAGCTTATAGTGTGATGGGAGAAATTAACATTGAGTTAATACACTAAAAAATTATCATAAATGTTCTTAAGGAAAACAACAGAGGAATTTAACTTTCAGTTAGCTTGTTCAGGGATGGCCTTACTAACTAAATGATATTGAAGATTCAAAAGATGAGAAATAACCAGGCAGGTGAAGGAAAGGGGATGGAAAGTAAAGGAAGTGGGGAGGGCATTCTGACAGAGCAAGTGTGAAGGGCCTGAAGAAGAAAAAGCATGTGTAAGAGTTAGAGAAATTAAAAGATGAATGAGAGTATAGTAAAGGGAAACAATGAAGTGAGAGAGGTAGGAGAAGTAGACAGAGACCAGATATGACAAGGCCTTGAAGGTCTCAGAAAGGGTCTGAAAGCTAAATGTGGTGGGATGCAACGGAAGCAGAGGAGGAATGTGATTTGATTTACATTATTTTTAAAAAGAACCATGCTGGTTATTTTATGAATTAGAGAAATAAGGCAGCCACTGTGGAGATGAGATAATGATTTGCTCCAGATTTTAATAGTGAGAAGAAAATTAAGAATGAAGTGACATTAACTAAATAATGCCATATTTACAAGCTTATCTAAGAGAAACTTCTCTTTCTAGGGATACTTTTGCAGGAGCAGGTAAAGGATGTTTCTTAACAGGTGACACTCCCTCTTCCTCATACCACAGCTTGGGGTGGTTAGGGTGAAGGGGAAAAGCCAATCCATAATCTGCCTCAGTTTGTGCAGAGCTTATCAGATCAAGCAGATTCTCTCAGTAATTTAACACAAAAATTACATAAAGACTAAAAGAGTCATTATCTAGGAAAAATAAAATTTAGTAGAACTAGTGGCTGGCAGAGCAGTAGAGCAAAGTTTCATGAATTCCTACCATCAAGACACTCCTACCTGAAGTATTCTGGATAATGTGAGAATTTGTTCCTTAATTTTCTAGCACCCCACCCTTACCTGACATAGGCTGAATAAGGGTATTCCTGGCATTCTTAAAAGCTTAATCAAAACAAGTATCTGCTAAAGTGGGATTCTAACTGTACAGAAATGGAGGCTAAAAAAAATTACTGTAAAACTTTACGAATGGCATATATCTAATGAGATACAATCCTAAGTCTTCTCATTCTAAAAATCAAGCTTTTCCACAAACCACCAGGGAAAAGTTACTGGACGCCAAACATTTAGGATGTCCTTTCTCTTCAAATTTGAGGTGTATTATTTATTATAAAGTTGAGTTTAGGAAAAAAAGATGAGGGATTTACTACAACACTAGCTCACAGTGGTTGAATAACCCCACAGCGTCAGTCTACAGCAGGATCTGAGAAATCCTGACCTGTTAGAATGTAAAACCATGAGAATAGGAATTTAGCATGTGTTATTGCCCTAGACTCATTGCTTACAACCAAACTTCAGGCACAGAAGCTGAATAAATATTTGCTGAACAAATGAATTCAATATAGGGAAGGGTAGATGAAGAAGTGGAAAAAGAGCTGCCAAGAGTTCACCTGTGACCCTTAGGTATCGGAAAGCTGCTACAATCCCTACTTGTTTTTCTCAATTAAGTTTTGTTGTTCTTTTTTAAAACATACTACTTTATTGAGATATAACTCACATACTATACACTTCACCCATTTAAAGTGTACAATTCAGTAGTTTTTAGTATATTTACAGAATTTCACATCAATCACCACTATCTAACTCCAGATCATTTTCTTCACCATACAAAGCCCCATATCCATTAAGCAGTCATTCCCCATCTCCTCCTTGTCCTAGGCCTTGGCAACCATTAATCAACTTTGTCTCTTTAGATTTGCCTATCCTGGACATTTCATATAAATGGAATTACAGAACACGTGATCTTCTGTGACTGGCTTCTTTCAGGTAGCATAATGTTTTCAAGGTTCATCCAAGTTGCAGCATGTAGCAGTACTTCATTCTTTTTTATGGTGGAATAATACTCCATTGTATGCATATACCACATTTTGTTTATCCATCTATCACTTGATGGACATTTAGGTTGTTTCCATGTTTTACATATTATAGATAATGCTACCATGAACATTTATGTACAAGTTTTGGTGCAGATGCTTGTTTTCAAACCCAAGCATTATTCTCTTGGGTTTATGTCTAGAACTGCTGGGTCACATGTTAATTGTTTAACTTTTTGAGGAACTGCCAAACTGCATTCCAAAGTGGCTGTACCATTTACATTCCCATCAGCCATGTATGAGGGTACCACTTTCTCCATATCCTCACCAACACTTGTTATTATCCATCTTTTTGTTCATAGTCATGCTGGTAGGTATGAAGTGGTATCTCATCATGGTTTTGAACCTAGTGACTAATGATACTGATCATATTTTTTATTTGTTTATTGGCCCTAAGTTTTTTCACCATTTAAAAATAATACTGTTACTGTTTTAAAGCTGGAGAACAAAAGGGAATAGGGAAAAATTATTCAAGTTATTAAGAGAAAAAAATGTGAACATGCTGATATAAGATGTTTGAGAAAACAGCTGATCAACAAAGAACTCACAGATTTAATGCAATCCCTATCAAATTATCCAGGACATTTTTCACAGAACTAGAACTGATAATCCTGAAATTTATATGGAATCACAAAAGACCCAGAACTGCCAAAGCAATACTGAAGAAAGAGAACAAAGCTGGAGGAATAACCACCCCCTACCCAGACTTCAGACAATACTACAAAGCTACAATAATCAAGACAGCATGGTACTGACACAAAAAAAGACATATTATGGATCAATGGAACAGAACAGAGAGCCAAGGTATAAACCCACACACCTACGGTCAATTAATCTTCAACAAATTAGGCAAGAATATACAACAGAGAAAAGACAGTCTCTTTAGCAAGTGGTGTTGGGAAAGCTAGACAGCCACATGTCAATCAATGAAGTCAGAACACACCCTCACACCCTACACAAAAATAAACTCAAAATAGGCTACAGACTTAAACATAAGAGAAGACACCATATACCTAGAAGAGAATACACAGGTAAAATATATTATGATACAAACTGCAGCAATGTCCTCCTAGGGCAGTCTACCAAGGCAATAGAAATAAAAGCAAAAATAAATGGGACCTACTCAAACTTATAATCTTTTGCACAACAAAGAAGACTATAAACAAAACAAAAAGACAACCTACAGAATGGGAGAAAATGTTTGCAAATGATGCTACTAACAAGGGCTTAATTTCCAGAAAATACAAACAATTCACACAACTCAGTAACAGACAAACCAATCTAAAAAAATGGGCAAAAGACCTAAACAGACATGTCTTCAACGAAGACATACAAACGGCCAATAGGCACATGAAAAAAATGCTCAATGTCGCTAATCATCAGAGAAATGTAAATCAAAACTACAATGAGGTATCACCCACACCAGTCAGAATGGCCATCATTAAAAAGTCCACAAATGATAAATGCTGGACAGAGTGTGGAGAAAAGGGAAACTTCCTACACTGCTGGTGGAAATGTAGTTTGGTACAGCCACTATGGAAAGCAGTATGGAGATCCTTAAAAAGTATAAACAGACTTATCATATGATCCAGCAATCCCACTCCTGGGTATATATCCAAAGGAAACTCTAATTTGAAAAGATACATGCACCTCAATGTTCACAGCACACTATTTACAATAGCCAAGACATGGAAGCAACTAAATACCCACTGACAGACTATTCAATACAGAAGTTGTAGTTGTGTGTGTGTATATATATGTGTGTGTAGACATACAATGGAATACTCTTCAGCCATAAAAAATAATAAAACAATGCCATCTGCAGCATCATGAATGGACCTGGAGACTGTCATACTAAGTGAAGTAAGCCAGAAAGAGAAAGAAAAATACCATATTATACGTGGAATCTAAAAAAATTATACAAATGAACTGACCTATAAAACAGAAACAGACTCACAGACATAGAAAACAAACTTGTGGTTACCAGATGGGAAAGGGATACATAGGGAGTTTAAGATTTGCAGGTACTAACTACTATATATAAAATAAACAACAAAGTCCTATTGTATAGCACAGGGAGCTATATTCAATACCTTTTAATAACTTACAGTGAAAAAGAATATGAAAAGGAATGTATATACATACAACTGAATCACTATGCTGTACACCAGAAATTAACACAATATTATAAACTGACTATGCTTCAGTTAAAACAATAAATTAAAAACAACAAACAAAAACCCCAATGAACTCAATCTGTAAATATACTTGTGAACATCTCCACATAATAATCAAAGGAAAAATAAGAAAACATTCTACATCTGTATTAGATGGTAGTGCTTTGTAACTGTCTTCAATAGGCTTTTTCTTTTTTTTTCTTACTTTAACAGATAACTCACTTATTTTTTTGCAAACCTGTGGTTAAAATGGAGGCATCAACACCCTTCCCCATCAAACACACACACAACTGGACACGTGGCACATGACCTTGTGCTGGCCTATCACAGAACCATATTCCTCTGCCCACAGTGATTAAGGTTTAAGCATGCAATCAAATCTTGATCAATCAGAGTTCTCCCCAAACTTTCACTAGAACTCTATTACACCAGGTATAGCTCTGAACTTACTGGGTTATGAAAGCCAGATTCTCTCATAATGCTTAGACTAATTTGAGTTTCTGTTTCCTAAAACACAACCTCATAATATTTAAAAAATCAAATCTTTTGGCCGAAAGCTATCAGACCTAACTTTAAATATTATTAATATTATGGGAAAAGCGTTTATCATATTTAAAGCCACTATTCTAAGGAGAGCCAGAAACTACTGGGTTTCATACTTACTAAAGTACCAAGAATAATGTAACAATTATTTGAAAATCTTAAGACATTATTTTGCTTTTTTCTCTGTACCTGCAATAACTGAAAGTAGCTAAAGAGGATGGGAATAGGTAGGATGGGTAGCAAATACGATAAGAGTTATTTAATACAACCAGGTAGAGACTAGCTGTAGGGCTTTCAGGATACAATTACTATAACTAAGTTTATGTAACACTTTAAAGAACTACAAAGACATTCCATAAAACTAAAACAAGTCTTAAGAGTAGATACTGGGGGGAGGGTATAGCTCAGTGGTATAGGGCATGCCTAGCATACATGAGGTCCTGGGTTCAAGCCCTAGTACCTCCATTAAATAGATGAATAAATCTAATTACCTCCCCCCAAAATTTAATAAAATAAATTTAAAAAAAAAGAGTAGATACTGGACAACTGAAGCTTTTATTCAAAGACTAGGAAACTTACTGTATAGCACAGGGAACTATAGTCAATATCTTGTAATAGCCTATAATGAAAAAGAATATGAAAACAAATATATATATATATATACATATATGCTGTACACCAGAAACTAATACAACATTGTAAATCGACTATTCTTCAATTTAAAAAAAAGATAAGCATACTGGGAAACTGACAAAAAAAATTAAAAAAAGAGTAAACTGAAACAGAACATGATTTGCTTTGTAATATTAAAAATATGTCTATCACCAAATTATGAAACATGACATTATCTCAGAATTCCGACCTTTGTAAAGAGAACTTTAATGAAATTTCAGGTTTGCCAAAACACACCGTCATTGAAAATGTAATTTACATTAAGCTGAATGTAAATTAAATTTAGGGTAAAAGTGATAGCTAATTAAACTTTGTTCTAATAGTAAATAAACAGTAAAAAAAAATAGTTTAGCATTTTAAATAATCAAGCTAATCTTGTACTATCAGCAAATATCTATGACCTTAAACCATTTTCCAGTATGGGTACAAAACAGCACGATTCAGATCTATTTTCTGGTTAAATTTACAGTCTTATGGGAAAACAGGTACAAAAATCTGCATAAGTATTTACTAAACCTACTTATAACACAGGACTAAAGAAATGAAGTCAGAAACGAGTAATTCTGCGACATTTTGCTTGAATTATTTTGGAGAAAGTAGGCTTTCACTTGAGTGGTAACGAAGAGAAAAAGAAGCCTTTTCCAATTCATGTGATGTGATTTGAATTATGGTACACAGTGGTACAAAAGGAACTGCAAACACATGTTATTTTGACAAGGAACACAGGGGTTATTTGGATGTTATGTATGATGTAGCAAGCTGGTAGAAATAAAAAGAGCCACCATTCACTCTACATGTACTATATGCCAGGCACTATTAAGCATTTTAATAGTTTAGAGAGGGATTAGATAGAGGAACTAGGGTTCAAATTCAAACCTGACTCCACATTGTCCATGTTACTTAACCATGATACTACAAACCCTTTTAAGAGCCTTTTATTAATTAAAAGTGACAACTACCTATAACAGAAACAACATAATAAACAAAAACAGTGCTTCGCAAAGTGTGGTCAATGGGTACCTGTGGGGACACTGAAACCTTTCCAGAGGGTCCACAAGATTAAAACTATTTTCTTAAGACTTCTACTAATACTTTTTTATTATGTTAACTTTTGCACTGCATGCAGTGTGTAAAACTGCAGGTGTTTTATTTAGTATGAATTAAGGCAAAAGGAAATGTCACCAAGCAGTATTAGTAAACACTGTATTTCAGATGGGGGGAAAAAAAAGCCTGCTTGAGAATGTTCTTTATGAAATAGTAAAAAAAAAAAAAAAAAAAATATATATATATATATAACTTTTAATAAAAACTGGCCTTTTCTTTCTAAAAATTTGTGATAAAATGAGGATTACACATTAAACACTCCTATAGCATACCCACTTCTGCAGTAGGATGATTGTCTCAGGAAAAAGTATTTGTGTGACTGTTTGAGTTGCTAATTGAACTAGCCACTTTTTTCATGGAACATCATTTTTACTTGAAAGAACTGACAGACAAATTATGGCTATTCAGACAGTGTCTGGCAGATGTTTTCAGAAAAATGAGCAAAGTGAGCTTATGCTTCCAGGAAAACAACTTACAGTATTTGCTGCTAATGATAAAATTCGAGCTTTCCAGTAAAAATAAGAATTTTGGAAAACTTATATTTACCAATGCAAGCTTGACAGATTCCCAACATATAAGATTTTTCTAATGAACTATGTGGTGATACTAATAATTGTGAATTTTCACTGTATAATAAAAAAAAAGTGTCAGCATTTGGAAGATCTACATAACTCAGAGAACTAATACTTTCCAAATGACCAACATACAAAAATCAGACTTGGTTAAAAGATATATTCCAAGTGCAAGACAAACCAATGGATCTTAACATAACAGAGTAAGAAAAGTTTACTAATGTGGCTTCAGATTCCACATTGCAACTATCTTTTAAGAAACTACTATTTGTGGAGTTTGGCATTTATGGTGTGATATGGTATATCAAAGAGTAACTTCTATAATTGTCTGAAAAGGCTATTATTAAACATTCCTTCCTTTTTTCAACTACCTACTGTGTGACGTTGGATATTCTTCATACACTTCAACCAAAACAGTATATTACAAAAGCTGAATTCAGACACACGTATGAGAATTCAGCTTTCTTGAGTCACACATTAAAGAGGCCTGAAAAAAAAAGTTAAACATGACCATTCTTCTCACCAAATTTTTTGGGTTTTGGAAAATAAGGTATTTTTTGTTAGAAATCATTTATATAAAACAGCTTTATTATTGTTATTTTATGAGTTAATATTTTTAATTCTTAATTACTAAAATGGTAAAATTGATACTGATAGAAACTACCAAATAAAGCCTTTTGAGGGTCCTTATGTTTAACCACATAAATGGGTCTTGAGCCCCAAAGCTCTGAAAACTGCTGAACTAAGGCCATTACAAGCATGTATGTATTCTCCTTATTTTGTAGGTATCAATATAAGGACTGGTCTCATTTTATCTGTAGGTTATTTCCCTCATCCCTGTCTTTTACAAAACCTAAATGGAAAGCGTAACTAAATGGATTGTGCTTTCTAGTTTAAAGTCCACAAATGATAAACAATTTCCAAAAATACCGCTGGTAAAGAATGGAAACACTTACTGAATATGTATTATACCCCATGGGCTATGCTAGGTGCTTTCATATATAACTTTTTAATCAACTTAGAGATCTGTATTAAGGCTAAGAGAAGTTAAAGGGAGGTAATATAGTATAGTACACATAGTATAGACTTCAACACACCTGAGTTAAAACCATTCCTTGAATGTTATGCTACCTTAACTCTTAAGTTTTTTCTTCTATAAAATCCTACTTATAATATTAAGAGAAATGAGAATACAATTAAAAGCATACACAGTAGATGCTCAAAATGTGAATTTCCTTCAATGAGATTTCTCCCCTGTTCCAAAACTAAACCAGTGAGTACCAAAATCATCATTAAAAGACAAGCTCTCATTTCATTATTATAGGCCTCAAGTAGATGAATGCCGCTCCAGTAAACACTTCAAAATATTTTGAGGATCCACAATCACTATCAGGTATAAGAGATTAATGTTTAAAAATTACCTACACATTTTTCCTAAAGCAGTTTCATTCTTGTAAAGGTTAAGTCATTCCTAAAGCTCTCCCCAATTTTGTTATATTCACATTTGTCATACTAGTCTCTATGAAAGACAAAGACATTTCGTTATCTTTAAGAAAAATATCAATGATGCACTTTTGAAACTGGTTGCCTTATAAACCAGAAAAGCTGGGAGGAAGCACAATTATTTAATTCCCGACTATATCTCTATCAGATATTTCATATTGTCACATGCTTGGACTATTATAGAAAAATTAGACAGTAGTTATTTTAAGTATAGTAAACTAAATATGTTCCAAGATTTGTGATGAGAGAGGTCAGTCTCTAAAAGTTAACAAGACTTAAGAGCTTAACAATGCCTTTCACTTCGTACAGTTTAACAAATCACCAAGGCTATTTCTAAAACAACAAATCAGCTGATCAATTTAGTAACCTCTTGCCAACCAAACAACTATTTTTTCTTCAAGCTAACTTCATATTTTATGTTGTGTGGACAATCATGTTTCCAATTACATAGGATTTTAATATTCTTTCATTTTTTGAGTATTTTTCTTAAAGTTGTATTTTTATAAGATCTAATTATTTTTCTAACATAACTTATGCTCTATTCAAAACTGGATAATCTCAGAATTTCTATACAAATTATACAAGTTTATCAGAAAGTCTACAAGAAAATTCCCTTCTACTTTTAAAACACAAGCTAGATAAGCTTAATTTGCTTTATTCTGACACACTTTTTATTTGAAGTTTGGTCAGTACCCATTTCCTGTGTTGCATTGTGCATACCCTCTCTATGGTTACTATCTCCAACCAATAATGACGATCCTCTATCACACAGCATGAAAGGAGCCACATCTTGAATATCATCCGACAGTTCCTACAAATTATTTTAAATGGATACTGACATGTGCCTTCTTTAATGCTTTCAGGAAGTTAGCATGACTACATTTTGGAGAAGTCAAAATGGCAGAATTAAAGATAGGAATGAGTATCAGATTGAAAGTGATGGAATCAGTTTCAACTCTTACACTTAGAAATTCTGACTTTAGAAGGGTCACTAATTGCCTGTGCTCAAACTGCCATTAAAAGAGCAATTATATATGTCTACATTAAAAATGTTCCCCATTAATTTTAAGTTCAATGAAGCTTAAATTATACATGCACATGGAGAAAAAACAAAGAGCCAAATGCAAAGCAGAGAGTAAGAATCAATTCCATTGAACTCTATTAAATCCTCTTCCACCCCTCAAACAGAAAAGCTGAATAAAATGTTCAGAGATTTGTCAGGCATTTCCCTAATATTAACCTTTTCATATTCACAATACTCATGAAGCAGATGTCAAGTACCTCAAGTTTTACAGATGAAAGAACCATAAGACTAACCGATTTTCCCAAGGTTACTTACAAAGTTAGAAATTAGATTTAAACTAAACTCTAGGACTTTGTACTCTTCACAATTTCCAATCAAACCATGTTAGATCAAACCAAAAAATGCTACAATTACCTCACTCTACATGCTATCCTCTATACCTGTGCTGTCCAGTAAGGTTGCCACTAGCCACATGCAGCTACAAAGCACCTGAAATGTAGCTAGTCCAAATAGAGGTACACTGTTAAGTGTAAAACATAGACTTGATTTTGAAGACTCAGTATGAAAAGAAGACCATGAAATATCCCATTAAGTTTTTTACACTCATTACATGTTGTAATGGTATTTTGGATATATCAGATTAAATACACTGGACAACACTGGCCCATACTTCTTTTTAAAAACCCTCCAATGAAACAAGTCATCATAAGACCTAAACCAAAAAGCTCTATTTTCTTAGAATTTGTTGAAGCACAACACAGAAACCATATCTGGAGGGGGAGGAAATGGGCATAAGAAGTGTTTTGAGGGACACAGCCATATATAATTAATAAATACACGAAAAAAGCCATTCTAGTGTTTTCTAAGGATAATAAAAGATGTTTGTAACTCATTACAGGCATATGTGACTTTGAATAAATCACAAGTGGGGAGAAAGCATGACTTCCTATTAGAGTCAAATTCCATTTCCTTAGGTGAAAAAGTGAAAATATTCGTATTCCTAATGTACACACAGGGTTATCAAAGTCACCAAAGATGCCCATAAGGCACAATGAACATCTCAAAAAAATCTACCTAATGTGTATTTATAGTTATTTTTAAAAATCACATGTCTTCATATAGAATCAGCACTTAATCTTACTTTGACTAAAATAATAAGAGATACACAGTAAGAGGAAACATCAATTTAAAAAATAAGTATTACTTGAAAACAGTTCAGCAATCCCACAAAAAGTTACACATAAAGTTACCATATGACCCAGTAATTCCACTCCCAGGTATATAACCAAGAGAAAGGACAACACGGGTCCACATACAAAAAATGTATATGAATGTTCAAAGCAGCATTATGCATAATAGATAAAAAGTGGAAACAATGCAAATGCCCATCAACTGATGAATGGATAAACAAAATGTGGTATATCCATATATTAAAATATTCAGCTATAAAAAGAAATGAAGCACTAATACATTCTTGTTAACAATGTGTATGAACTTTGAAAACATTATGCTACCTAAAAGAAGCCAGCCACAAAAGACCACATATTGTGTAACTCCATTTATATGAAATAGCCAGAAGAGGCATATCTAAAAAGACAGTCACTGCTAATGAGTTTACATTTCTTTTTGGGGTGATGAAAATGTTCTAAGATTGATTGTGCTGATGGCTGCACAACTATGTGAAAACACCAAAAGCCACTTCAAATGGGTGAACTGCATGGTATGTGAATTACATCTCAATGAAGCTGTTAAAAAAATGCAGCCAGAAATGGGGGGGGGGGTTTAGAAGAATTTGTCAAGCATTCAATTGCTATTTTTCTGCATTTTATATCTTTGTGGTATTTGTTTTTTAAGTTTGTAACTTGTGATTTTTTTTTCTCATTTTAAACAGTCATATCACTTAAAAAATGTTTTCATCACATCATTACACAACTAGATAAACTTACTGAAAATCGAAAATTCTACATTTAAATGGAAATTTCTATAGAATGTGAATTATCTCAATAACGATGTTATATTTTTTCATTACAAAAAGAGATCACAAAAATTATGTCTCATGTTAACCTGAGAACAATCACAGAATTAACCAGACACTTAATAGTCCCTCAAACTAGGAAACCCACTAAGACAGCACTAACTACCACAGAGATTAAACGGCTTTGTGGAAAGTCCCAAAAATAGTTACTATCGCAGTCAAGCAAATGCTCAAAGTTCAGAAACAGATAATGGGAATTTGAAGACCGCAGTATAAAAAAGTACAGAGAAACATAAAAAATACTACTTGACCACTTTCTCTTAAAAGCTAAACTGATTCAGATGCAGAATGGAAATATTAAAAAACAAAACAAAACAAAAAACACCCAAACCCTATTTACCTAGACTTTTAAAACTGAAAGGAGTCTTCTGTCAAAAATCTGTGCTTTGTGTGTGTAGTGTGTTTAATCCACACACCTTATGCAGCCTAAGAACCTCAGGAGCAGCTGTTATCTAAGATAATGAGTTTTTTCCCCAACCTTTTAAAAGAATAAAACGTGATGGTGCCATTCCACAACCCACCCCATCCCCCATAACCACCACCAGCAGGTGGAGGGAAAGGATACTGTAGACTAGAGGATGACAGCTTTGTATAACCCTTTGGACTTTATATGTAAGAAGGCAGCTGGTGGTCTCTCAGGAGGGGGTAAAGAGATTTGTGAACAAGCTGAAATAAGGGGTATCCTTTGCCTGGAAGAGGGAACACCATGAGCCACATCTTGAATCAGCTATATCCATAGTAAAACACAGGCCGCTGGAAGGCACTGTTAGCATCACCAGGATGGCCTCTCACGCCGGGGGTGTTTTTTTCAACGGAGAAGTTGACTCCTGTAGTTTGGATATCGGGGGGAGGCAGGGGTAAAGCGGGAGTCGGGAAGACCAGAAAAATGCCTTTAAGTGGAGACGACTCGGGCCTCGCTGAGGAAGTTCCGAACCTCACTCGGTCGCCGCACGCTCGTCCCCCCACCTCCCACCGCCCTCCTTCCCGCCGCGCCAGACGACGGTGCAGGAGCGAAAGCCGGCATCTCTGCCGCTGCTACCCGGGTGCGGGCCGCAGCCTGGCCGGGGCAGCGCGGCTCTCGCAAGCCTCCTCCGCACTCGCCGCGTCCGGCCTCCCAGCCGCGCGGCCCAGCCTCTCGCACCCGCGCCGGGCCGGTTCCACGGGGCAGGCCTAGGCCGCGCCGGCCGTACCCCGGCACCTCGCTCCCGGCGGAGGCGGACCAGGCCCGACACAAACTTCCCGGCGCGTTAGCACAGGCGTCACGGACGGGCCGGCCCCCAGCGCCATTCCCCCGCGGCCCGGCTCCCGCCCCTACTCCCTACACTCCGAGTCCCGGCGGAGATCGACCAGAGGCCCACGACCCCCACCCCTCAGGCGCCCCTGAGTTTACCTCCAAGTCGCGGCCTTTGTTCTTGAAATTCTTGAGCCGTTGGTTGTCCAGTTTCTCGTTGTCCGCCATGGCCGGGCCGGTGACTCCTTCCCCCGCCCGGGCCCCGCGGGATCCGCCCCAACCACCACGCCGCACCGACACTCCCAGGAACCGGGCCGCCGCCTGAGCTGCTGTGCCCGCCGAGCCGCCGCTTCCTTCCTCCTCTCACCTGCCTCCGCCGCGGCCTTCTCCTCTCCCCGCCCGTCCCCCCCCGGCCCTAACCCCAGCGCGACAGCAGCTCCGGCGAAGACAACTGCGGAGCCGGGCGGCGGCAACGGCGGCGGAATGTGCTGCCGGCTGAGAGGGGGAGGCAGCCTCGATCTGAGGGCCCCGGTGCCACGGCCACGCCCATAGCCGCCAGCCCAGCTCGCCGATTGGCCAACCAGACTCCGGTGCGCTCGACCAATCAGGAAGAGCGACGGAGAGCGGGGGCGGAAGAGCGAAAGGAAAGGGGAAGCGAGCGGCGCCGGGAGAAAGGGGGTCGGGGGCCGGGCCCAGAGGGGAGCGGCGCGGCAGGGGCAGGGCAGGGAGGGACCACGTGTTCCTGCAGCAAGCTGGAGGAAGCGAAACAAAATTAGAAAGCTTGAGGCGGGAAGGGGATGGAGAGGCCTGGGAACAGGTTGGTTTACTCTGGGTGTAGGGACTGCCCCAGACGTCTGGGGTCCTGGGACGGAGCCGGGTTAAAGTACGTTCTTTTCTTCGGTGCACCTTCTCTTCCAGGGTATTCTTTGCTCTCTCTTCTGGCTTTACAGGAAGTGGGATCTGCGCCTTGGCTCCATTCCGGGTCCAGACAACCCCTTCGTTTCCACGGGGCTCCATACCCTGGCAGGGGGTCTGAAGTCTGAGGGCTCGATCTCGAGCCCGGACTGGCAAGGGTGACGTGCGTTCTGTAGGCAAAGCGGAAAGCGGGAGGGACAATGGGTGGAAAAGGAAAAGGACGCTCTAGACGAATCTGATTCATCCCCTCTGACCAAGTCCCGGCAACAGGTGGGAACTTGGGAAGCGCTGATGATCCTGGGTTGATACCACCGCGTAGGTATTTAGTCTTAGGAAGTTAAAGGAGCTCCTTGGCCGCTAAGTACTAACTTTTAGAAGGCGGAGGACCATGGCACCTGACATTGAAAATGTAATATTGTAACTGTTGAGGAAGGAAATCAGTTCCAAGGATATACAGCTCTACTGGGAGTGTTATTACCAGAGAGAGAAATAACACAAGCTACAAGAGAACGTACTCAAAAAAGGAAGAAGGCGGTGGCTTTAAAATGTATTTAAAAATAAATACCAACTAATAGCTCCACAAATGTGCAAGAAAACGTGAAGAAGTCAGCGGCATAAATAAATTGGGATATCAGAAGAAAAGCGGGGCAGGGGGTAAAGGGTCATGTAGAAGGGTTGGGTGTGTGTTTAAATTTGTCAAGGTAGAGGGAGAAGACCGTGAGTCGAACTCCTTTGGGAACTTTTACACCTCCTCCCCTTCCCTCCCACTTCCTTACTGGTATATATTTTTTGAATAGAACAACGTGCAAAGATAAAACGTTTAAAATGAGAATAATAACTTTAAAGTCCTCAATACTTTGTATACTTTCAGCTGCCTAGGCAAACAGAAGCTGTGCCTGGAAATAATTCACACTGAAGGTTAACTTGAATATAAATTCAGTGACGATTTTAAATTTAAAGTGACGTTCATTATAAATCTCTATTCCCCCCAAAATCGTTTAACTGAAGTCACATTACACACTGTAGCACTGATGTTTTCAAATGAGTTTGGAATAAGAAAATTCAGTTCAAAAGCTGGAATATGTGTGTGTTTTCCACCAGCATGGATTTTTGTCATGAACAGGATTCAAGAGAACAAATTACTGGTGACTTTCCACCGTGATTAGAAGTTACCTTGTCAACATACTGTCTGTAGAGGAATATTTTGTACTTCTTCGAATAAATTCCTTGATAGCTTTCATAATAAAGGTTACAAAATTGTTTACCATTATGTCTTCAATGTCTCCCAGCTACAACTGGTTTTCTCTTATGATTAAACAACTTGGGGTTCTCTGCAGAGTATCATACTCCTAAAAGAAGAATGTGATCACAGTTACCCACTGAGAAAGATGCAATACAAACAGGAAATAACCACAACGTGTAATTTCCCTTTTAAGAATTTGTTTACTGTCTAAGATCTCTCTCCCTCTCTAGACAATAAGCCGTCTGAAGTCAAGGACCATATTTGTTTTGTTCTATATGTACCCAACCCCCAGTAGTACTTGGCCAGTTGTGTGCCGTCATTGATCATTTGTAAAAGGCAGGACCTGAATCTAAGCTTCTGTAAGTATTTCTTCCATAAGTTAAAAAAACAAGCTAACACGTCTTGATTAAAAATGCTGCTCGAGTTGTAACCGCTTCTAATTGACACAGGGGTCCAAGAATTCTTTTTTAATTGAAGTATAGTTAGTTTACAATGTTGTGTCAATTTCTGGTGTACATTATAGTGATTCAGTTGTACATGTATATACACATACTCCTTTTCATTATAGGTTACTATAAGATACTGAATGTAGTTTCCTTTGCTATACAGTATAAACTTGTTTATCTATTTTATATATAGTAGTTAGTATCTGCAAATCACAAACTCCCAATTTATCTCTTTGCACCCTCCTTCCCCCCCAGTAATCATAAGTTTGTTTTCTATGTCTGTGAGTCTGTTTCTGTTCTGTAAATAAGTTCATTTATCTTTTTTTTAGATTTCACATATAAGTGATATCATATGGTATTTTTCTCTTTCGGGCTTACTTCACCTAGAGTCAGTCTCCAGGTCTATCCATGTTGCTCTGAGAATTCTTAATGTGATATCATGCTCATTTCAGGGTTAAAGTTTAGGGAATAAATGAGACATAGGTTTCAGGGCAAACCCCTTTACCTGTTTAAAAGTAAAGACACACTTTGATAAGACAAACAATTATCCTTAATTATAATACTAGGTAGCCTGTTTGCTGGCCTAAATTTTTCATTTGAAATGATCACGACCTGTTGCCACCCACTGTACATGTTCAGTGTCTGCACTTCTAGTGCTTCCCAGATAGAAGATACACAATTTATAGGAGGGGTAAAAATTCTTTCTGGATTTGATAATAGATCTGAATGCAGGTTGGCAATCTAATTAGCAAGATATGATAGCTCTAACTGTAGTTAAGAGACTTCAGAAATTTAATTTGCTGAACTAAGGAAATGGTAAATTAATGACATTAGCATTTCAACATAGGCTATTTAACAATTTTTTGTGTGTATATAAAATAGCTATAACCAAATACTATAAAACCTATATATGAGACCTGTTTTCAGAAAGAATATTCAATGTCGGGTAACTTAATACCAGATTTGTTGCTACTTTGGTATAAGAAAAATCTAAAATATTATGAAGATACTTTCTACATGTCATGAAATTCTCCTCTTACAGTCACTTTCTGAATAGAGAAATTTCTCTGTTCTGCACTAGAGATTTGTGAGAGGATTTGTGAAGCTTTATACAGAGTTTTAGTTGATCAAATGTAAGTTCAAAAATAATTATAATCGATAATATTTCACTTAAGCAGTTTGGAGTATTCTCATGACATATATTAAGTTGAAAATTGTGGAATCCCTCTTTAGTCTAGATTATAGATCTTAAGGTTTCTGTTACTGTTTGGGGAATTATGTACGATTTCTTGAGCAAAACTCTAGGTAGTATTTGCTGAAACAGGAAGCAATTTTATATGTTGCTAAATCTTAACTAAAATTGGTGTTTTTATAGTTGGACTGGTTCTTTTCTTTCTTTCTTTCTTTCTTTCTTTCTTTCTTTCTTTCTTTCTTTCTTTCTTCCTTCCTTCCTTCCTTCCTTCCTTTCTTTCTTTCTTTCTTTGTTTCTTCCTTCCTTCCTTCCTTCCTTCCTTCCTTCCTTCCTTCCTTCCTTCCTTCCTTCCTTCCTTCTTTCCTTCCTTCCTTCCTTTTCTTTTAAGAGAAAACCATTGGACCTTTGGTAGTACACTTTTACTTCTTTTGGTAATATACTTTTATACCTAGGGAAACAATTGATCAGGTACTGGGGGACTTTATTCATTTCTCCTTATTGCCAGGACTTTTCAGACTTTTGAGGAGCCTGGAAAAAAACTACTTCTTTATTTTGACTGAAGTCCCTAAATGGTAAGAGTCTAAAATGCTAGCTATGGACCTTAATTTGATTGAGAGAGATGAGTTACCAGTTTTTCTTCAACGTAGTTTTTTTAAAGCTTAGTTTTGACTAATTAATTGGAGAAATACTTACTATTCACATGTATAAATCATTGATTATTGGTTGATATCTATTTGTATTCTCACCAGGCAAACATCCAGAGATTTTTTTTAAAGCTTTTTTCACTTGTTTTTTTTATTTGGGCCTAAATTTTGGAAAAATGGAAGGATATATACTCTACATTTTTAATTTTTAAAAAGTAAATACCACAGAAGGAGCCACTTAAGCCAAATAGTCAAAGGGACGGATCATGTAACTTGAGCAATATTTCTCAAACTGAGAGTTCCCCAGATCTAGATGTTAGTAAGTGTCATTTAAAGAAAAAACATTTCCTTGGTGTAACAATTTTAGGAACTTGGTGGGTTAGGGGGAGTTGGACCTTTGAGGTATTAGTGTTAAGCAGACACTATTTGGAAAGTCGAAATCAGTGAACCTAGAAAAGTCACTATCTCTCTTCAATTTAAGAATTTTGTGTTAATGACACTAATTTGTAAGTATAGTGATTTACAAATGGGTGGTGTTTCAAAAGTTTTCTTGATGATTTGTTCTTTGAAATACATGCCTAAGAACATGGTCATGACTAGTGGATAGGTGTTCTAGTTAGCCCACAAAGGCTTATTTAATCAGTACTTATATGAATGTCATAGAACCTAGTCACAATATGTGCAATATTTCTATGAGGAAAATACCTGGATTTACACAACTTTGGTCAGGAGGAACACATTTCTTGTCTTTCTCATTATGCACCAGAAACAGCATTAGGTGAGGAAGTTACAAAGTACAGTGTTCCTTACATGTAGAATTCCATGCATCAGACATTCTGCAAATTCATACCTTATCTGATGTAATGGGAACCTGGCCTAGTTCTCTCACTAGTCAGGTTCCCAGGGCTTCCAGTAGCCCAAACTTGTAAAGAGGAAGATTAGGATTCCAGAGGCTGGGAAACAAGGAACTGGACCCAACCTCTTGCCCCAATACTTCTCACTTCAGGCAAGCTCCCTGCTCCTATCTTTTTTTTTTTTTTAATAATTTCAGATTCACAGGAGTTGCCCCTCCCCCCAAAGTGTACAAGGAGGTTCTGTATCTCCTTTATGCAGCTCCATCTCCCCCATCCCAGGAGGATGAGATGATAAGATAAAGAAATTGTGGTATATTTATACAATGGAATACTACTCAGCCATAAAAAGAATAAAATAATGCCATTTGCAGCAACATGGATGGACCTGGAGATCGTCATTCTAAGTGAAGTAAGCCAGAAAGAGAAAGAAAAATACCATATGATATCATTTATATGTGAAATCTAAAATAAAAGATGAACTTACTTACAAAACAGAAACAGACTCACAGACATAGAAAACAAAGTTATGGTTACCAGGGGGGAAGGAGGTGGGAAGAGATAAATAGGGAGTTTGAGATTTTCAGATACTAACTACTATATATAAAATATAAACAATAAGTTTCTTCTGTTTAGCACAGGAAACTATTCAATATCTTGTAGTAATC
Source organism: Vicugna pacos (assembly GCF_048564905.1). Lineage (NCBI taxonomy): Eukaryota > Metazoa > Chordata > Mammalia > Artiodactyla > Camelidae > Vicugna > Vicugna pacos. Next base: position 35,108,644 of record NC_132987.1, read on the forward strand.
TATAATGAAAAAATATGAAAAGGAATATGTTATATAAATGTACAACTGAATCAGTATGCTGCACACCAGAAGTTGACACAACATTGTAGACTGACTAGACTTCAATAATATATGAAAGAATCAGGAAGTGCCTATATACTGGAACCTCTTTAACCCTATGCTTTATAAGAATTCTATAATGAGAATAATAATAATAGTACCAAATATTTAATACCTACCATACTCTAGATCTAGGTGTTTTATCTATGTGAAATATTTTATTATTATCACTGTTATTTGTATATCTACTATTATAAACAGATAATTATTGAGCAATTATGAGGCAGGTAGTCTTCTAAGCAATTGATACATAGTAACTCACAGAATCCTCACAACCCTATGAAGTAAATATATTACTACTCACTTTGCAAATGAGAAATCTGAAGCATAGAGAGGTTTAGTAATTTGTCCAAGATCACAAAGTAGAAGAGCTGACATTTGAACTGGGTTTGACACAAGAGCCAGCACTCCTGATTACCATGTAGGAACATAAACTTCAGTGTTCACAGTAACCTTTCAAAGTAGATCATTTCCATTTTCTGTATGGTACACCTGAGGATCAGAAAGGCTAAGCAACTTGCTCAAGATCCTATTCAAGCAATGGAGCCCCAGTTCGATTCCAGGCCCAACCAACTGCAAACCCCTACTAGCTGACCATTGTTATGGACTAAATGTTTATGTCCATACAAAATTCATATGTTGAAACCTCATCCCCAACATGGTGGTGTTTGGAGGTGGGAAGTGATTAGGTCATGAAGGTCAAACCCTCACGAATGGAATTTGTGTCCCTATGAAAGAGGCCCCAGGGGGATCCCTCATCCCTTCCGCCAAATGATATTACAGTGAGAAGACTGTTGTCTACAAAAAAGCAGGTTATCACTAGATGCTGAATTAGCCATCACCTTGATCTTGGACTTCCCAGCCTGCAGAACTTGAGAAATAGATTTCTGTTGTTTATAAGTCATCTAGTCTATTTTGTTACAGCAATCTGAACAGACAAAAAAACCAATGTTGTGTCCCTGGTTTATAACACAAATCTCTGCCGGACCTCTATGATACTGTGATTTAAGAAATATATATTTGGTATTCCTCCGCAGTTCCTGGCACATAACTCCTAAACCATCGTAGTTTCCTAAGTGATAAGGGTTATAGGGACAAATTTCCTTCTGAGCTTCTGAAATAGCTCCAGAATGAAATGGGTGTCCCTTGTTATTCATAACAAACCCTTTTCAACCACCTCTGATTTTATGTTAATGTGATGACTTTTAGAAAGTCCCTAAGTCTTTAGGGGGGATGGTTGCCAAGGGAACCAACTCTGTGATTAGAGGATTGGAACTTTCAGTCCAACCTGCCTCCAGCCTCTGGGGAGGGGAGAGGGACTGGAGGGTCAATCAGTGGCTACTGAAGCCTCCATAAAAACCCCTAAATGGCTGGTTCCCTGAGCTTCCAGGTTGGTAAATACATGGAGGTGCTGAAAGAGGGGCGAGCCTAGACAGGGCGATGGAAGATTTGTGCCCTTTCCCCATACCTTGCCCCGGGCACATCTTCCACTTGGCTGTTCCTGAGTTATATCCTTTTATAATAAACCGGTAATCCAGTAAGTAAACTGTTTTCCCGAGTTCTGTGAGCTGCTCCAGCAAATTAATCAAACACCAAGACGGGGTTATATGAACCTCTGATTTATAGCTTGTGGGTCAGAAGCACAGGTGACAATTTGAATTTGATTGGTGTCTGAAGTCAGGGAATGGGGCTCAGTCTTGTGGGGCTGAGTCTCTTAACCTGTTGGATCTATCTCCAGGTAGTGTCAGAAATGAGTTAAAATATAGGACACCCAGCTGGTGTCGCAGAATTGTTTGGTGTGGGAAAAAACTACCACACACTTGGCAATCAGAAGAGAGAGCAGGGTTGTGAGTAGAGAGAAAACCGAAGAGTATTTTTAACTAAATAGGCTCTAAAGAGGTCTAAGTCTGAAATGCCTACTGCTGTGGTTCTCAAAACTCAGAGTGCTTTAGAACCACCTGCGAGACTTAAAACCACTAGTGGTGGACTCCATCCACCAGTTTGTGATTCACTAGGTCTGAGAAAGCATCTGAAGATTTGAATTTCTAACAAGCACTCACTTGATGCTGAGGGTACTGGTTCCTGGAACATACTTTGAGAACTACTAGATCTGGCTTAACATCTTGTATAAGGTAGTTTCAGCCTAAGGTAAGGATAGAGTTAAAATGAGAATAATTAGTCATCACAGTAATACATGATATGTCATGCAAATTTTTCAAAGGTACTGCAAATGTAAAATAATGGTTATACGGCTCTTACTCAAAAAATATACCAAAATAATTAATGTTTCAAGGATAGAATTTAATGATCAGTAACATCCAATTCCATTTTACTTTCTGAATAGATTAATGTAATATTTTCCGGTGTCCCCTTTCTGCCTTTAGTTTTTCTCTTGAATTTTCTTGGATACCATTTTTCTTGATGACATTCTTCTAGAGGCTAGCTCCATTGAGCCAGTGAAGTGTACGCTGAGTTCCCTGTGGTGAGTTTAAACCGCATACCCTCTGCCACTGCCTTCCCAGCTCCTTGATGGCTTGGGCCCATCCCAGTTCTTGAGTAAATCCCCAGAGACAGAATATGTCTCCCCTAAGACAGAATATGTCTCCTTCCTCTGTTCCTGAATTCTAGCCTGTTTGCCAGGCATTCTGGTTTTCCTCTATAGCCTCCTCCTCAGGGCCATGCCCTCGCAGGTCCAGTCAGTAGTGGGGTCTCCTGCCACATCTTGACTGATCTCCTGAAATATCTCTGATACTAACAAACAAAACAGAAATGCAGAATTAACTTTAGTTTTAGTCACCCCTAGTTCAAGGGAATTCCTTTATAATCAAAACAATGAAAAAAGAAAAACCTGCTAATTTGTAATCCTTTCTCATTTCTGTCAATGGTGCTATTCAATTTCTTGAATTGAAAACATTAAGTGTTATTGATTTTTCATCTTTTTCTTTTGCATTCCATGTCCAGTCAATGGCAAATTGTATTGAATAAATAGGATATCTTCATGGTGTCTCTCCTTTGCGTCCTTCCCCTTCTCCCTGTGACCATCCTGTGCCCTATTCAAGACCTGTAAGAATTGTTTCATATTCATGATGTCTCAGAGTTGGTAAAGAGCACATATGATATCTAGTTCAACCCCCATTTTTGTGCTTCAGTTCTAATTTCAACATTTTCATTTCATTAAGTGTAATACATTCATTAATGGGGAATTCAGTATTTCTTGAATCATAGCCCATTCAATCTTCAGAGGATATTATTAGAAAGTTCTTCGTGTCAAATGCTTGTGTGTATATAATATCATTTAAAAGAAAAAGTCATTGTAATATTTAAGGTCGAAGCAGTTAAGTATCTATGGATATAACAAAGGGCAGATGCATTAAATAGAGCTCTTTTTTAATTTGTGAAAATGATAGATTCCCACCTTCAGGAATATCTTACACCTGGATTATGGATCCTTTTTGAAATTTGAGAAGAGTAGTGCTAGTCAGACTGGTGACAATTAATTCTGATGGATATGAGTGATTTTAATAACTTTAATGAAGACAGAACTGATGCTCTAAGACAGAGACTATGTATCTGTTAGTTGTTTTTTCCTATTACTAAACATAAATTATATGTAACATATGGTATATTGTACACACATATAATTCCAGAAGATGAATTAAATAATAGTACAAGATTAAACACACTCAAGGCCCAGATACTAGTCTTGAAATACACAACACCTCGTAGGAATGATCACCTTTCTATTTATAGTTCTGTCATTATGTTACAGAAAACCCTGAAGCCTCTTTGGAGAACATCTCAAATAGTTTCAACCGATTTTCCAGATGCCTATGAAGTCAAAGATCTGTAGTTCCTGGTGTGTCATTTAGGCTTAGTTACCACTGATTACCTTATGATGGACTTCAAAAAATCTTTAACAAATCTTTTCATGATTATCTCACCACTTCCCCACTCAGCTGAACACTGGAAACCTTGTCCTATCACCTTCATGCTTATCCCAACACTCATTAGGCCCTATGAAAACATGCTGTCCTTATAACTAATGAGAATCAGAGCCTGGTTAGTGTTAGAGCATCTTATTTAGAGCCTATGAGATATTAGAATGTCTTATTCTTTTGCCTTTTGGCTACATCCCTAGGATTTGCCTAATCAAACCTTGATGTTCCACATAGCAGAACATAAGCTACCATGCTGATCCCAAATTAGACTTCGCAGGTTTTTAGTTCTGCTTATAAATAGAAGCATCAGAGGAACATTCAACTTGTAGACAGATCAAGTCAATTAGTGACTAGTAAAACTATTATTTGGTTAATTCAAGGACATCATTAACCATTTAGAGCAGTAGAAAAATATTTATTGATACCCAAGTGGCCTAAAAGAGCTATTTAATTTCTAGAGATAGGAAATTCCTGTTTATACTTTTTGTCCTTATTTTTTTCTTATATTTCTACTTGCCACATGAAAAGAGGGAAAAAATTACCCATCATTTATCTGTCCTGATAGTCCTTAAAGTGGAACCTCTTTAAAAGTAATTAAAATTTGCCACAGAAATATCTTTTGAGAGCTGCACATCTCTCTCTCCTCACTGAATCTCTATCAGTCCTCTTGGAGGCACTCTTGTGGCATACAGAGTGAGCTAAAGGGTACAATGGCAAATCGCTGATCTTGGCACCCTTAATGTGCCAGCTCCTTTTAGGAATAAATTAAGCACACTCTGGATTGCCCTTATCACAAAGTATTGTCCTTATTATAACGACCAAAATAACAAAAGACGTGGGTGGGGTGGATAGACAATATGTTTATTTCCACCCACCCTTCCATATACTACCACTTAGTGTATTGTATACCTTAGCATATACTTTGCAGTGTAATGTATGGTATAGTGCAATAGATATCTAAGGGTATAGTATAGTGTACAGCCTGGGTCAGCTTCATGGACATGTAATCTATACAGTAACACAGGACCCTGCACTTAGAAGAGCCTCACTCTTGGCTTAATGTTCTGCTGTCACTATCTTGAAGTTCTTAATTTTTTATCGACGGGCTCCCCATTTTCATGTTGCACTGGGCCTTGCAAATTCTGTAGTCTGCCATGGATAATGCAATGTATATTCTCCTTAACTATCTACCTACCCCAAATTCTTTTTGGCATGTGTTTTTTTCAATCTTTAAAAATAAATGCCGATATATTATTTCTATTTTAAATGTAAATATATAATGCAAATATATTCAGGATCATACTATGCATGCTATTCTGCAACCTACTTTTTATTGAATATATTCAGGATATTGCTCTTTGTCATTTATCCCATACTTTGTAATGGCTGAAGAATATTCTCTTGTGTGGATAAACCGTTTTTTATATAATCTCCTACTGATGGGCACATAATGTCTCCTGTTCTTTGCTGTGACAGGGTGAACATCCTTCAATATACATCTTTGTTTACTTGCCCCACTATTTTTTAGGATAAATTTCTAGAAGTAAAATTGCTGTTAGGGTATGAACATCCAAAATGTGATATATACTACCTGACTGCTCCTTAAAAAGATTATACCAGATTATACCAATCTAAATCCCATCAACAGATTACAAGCATCATTGTTGCCCCACATGTTAACTGAGTACAATAATTCAGATTCATCTCTGTCAATATGACAGTGCCTGCTGCTTCTAATGGCCTTAGCCTGAGTTATTAGCTCATTAGTTTTCATGGATTCTGCTAATATGGAATGGCAGTTTATTGACTCAAATATCAGTGTGAATCAATGTGAATACTTTCTAGGGAGTGTTTTTGCACTGGCATTCCTTGCCAGAATTTGAGACATTCTAAGCCCCCAACTTTTCTTTCTTTCTTTCTTTTTTTACTAGCCAAAGAACTTTATTAACCTTTGTTTCAAACTTTATTCCCAGACTTCTTTAGCTTAATTAGCTGCAAAGAATGAATTGTACCTAAGCAAAAACTGAAAACAGCTGCAGTGTCCAGAGGCTTAGGCTTAAAAAATATTAGAGATCTAGATTTTATCAGATCCATAAACAAATTTTTAAAAAGCCATCCTCATATAAAATACCAGCTCTCAGTAACTGGATCACTGTTTCTTGGTTTGTGAACATATCTCTTCAATATCAGAGATATTGTTTACCCCTAACTTCCTTAAAGAGAACTGAAGTTTTTATCATCTGCTGTGGCTGCTCTGTGTACCACCTTCTTTCTGCTAGCAGTTCCTTTCCCACCAATGCGCACTTGTGTATGCAGTTTGGCGAGTTTCTCCTGGTTCATGGTAGTTTCTTTCATCTTGTTGGAGAGAAAATGGGGCCTTGCGGGGGACTAGGGTTGGTGTTCAGAGGGTCTCGGGCAGACCAACTGAGATAAGCTGCACGCATGTGGGGCCCAATTTTTCTTTTAAAACAAGATTTTACTTTCCATGTGTGTAATATGCAGGGATACTGCAGGTGCTCAAAGAGACCCTTAGTGACATTAATCTTACTGTTTTTCTACTTTTAATCTCCCAACTTTTAAAAACCTTTTTAAAATTTTTGGAACAATTTCAGACTTTCACTAAATTGTAAGAGAATAGTACAAAAAATTCCCATATACCCTTCACCCAGAGTCCCCAAATGTTAAAAACTTACCACATTCACTTTCACATCCTCTCTTTTTCTGAACTCTTTGAGAGAAAGTTAAAGGCATGATGTCTCTCTACCTAAGATGTTTGGTGTTCATTCTCCTATATAATCAATTTTCCTGGACACTCTGATTATATAGGAGAATGAACACCAAACATCTAAGGTACTATATTATTTCAAAATGAGGTACAATACATTAAGAAAAATATATGAGTGGGGGAGGGTATAGCTCAATGGTAGAGTGCTTGCTTAGCTTGCCCAGGGTCCTGGGTTAAATCCCTAGTACTGCCATTAAAATAAGTAAAAATAAATAAACCTAATTACCTCTCCCCCACCAAAAATAAATAAAACATTTAAAATATATTAAAAAAAATTTAAAAAGAAAAATATATAGGAAACAAAAAGCAAAATAAATTTGAATTCAAAAAGGAGGTAACAGAACTCAAGAAAAAAATTAGAAACTGAAGTACCAGAGTTTAGGGTCCCACTCTAGAGCCTGGCCCCAAGGTCCCTGCAGTGAGGACCACATCACAGGCCTCCCCTGGCAAGCCGCCTCCAGATTTATTAATTAAGGTGTTATATTTCTTTACAGTGGACCCTTGAACAACATGTGTTTGAACTGCTTGGGTCCACTTACACATGGATTTTTTTCAATAGTAAATACCACAATAATATACCATCCAGGGTTGGTTCAGTCGGAGGGTATAAGACTGTGGATACAGAGGAACCAATTAAATGAAGGGCTGCTGACTATACACAGATTTTTGACTTTGTGGAAGGTTGCCACTCCTAACTCTAGTGTTATTCGAGGGCCAACTATACTTTTCAAAGTGGCTTTAAAATATTTTAAAATGATAAATATTGTTGGGTGATTTTAATAAAGATGATTATTTTAAATGAAGTCTGAAATTTTTATTTCATAATTTTGTGACTGATTCAGTAGAAAATTATAATTTAAATCTCAGGCCCCATAGGTTCAATCTACAGTCTGTGGTACCTTACTGTATCAAATGGGATTTTGTGAAAAGTGAATAAAATTTTTGTGGGAGCCAAGACCATAAAGTGAATTTAACAAGTGGCAGCATATGTCACAATATATTATAAAGACAGTATACTTAGATAAAAACTCACCCAAAATTTATTAGAGCGATCTTTTGTAATGTCACATTGCATTATTATGAATTTGGAATTTTGCCATTGTAAAGGTGTGAAGAATATGCTTAAGAAAAGGGTGTAGTTAGCAGAAGAATTGAATGGTAAACTTAGAACTATTATTCTCAGAGTGGGAGAGCATGTGTAATTTTAAAAAGTGTATTGAATATGACTATTGTTTTCCTAATACAACCCAAGAAAATTAGCTTGATAAAATCTGTACAGTTGGTGGATGAGTTGTTCCACTGTGAGTTGGCACTATAATGGAATGAGATAAAAATCTAAGATACACTGACATAGACCCTGATGTGTATGCATATGTGTGAATGTGTACACTAGAGTTGGATAGGTACAGATTCGATACATTCAAATCACTGTGGTATATTTTCCAGCTATAGTACACAAGTCAAGCCTGTCCTACCCTGGTTGAAAACCACAAATATGAAATATTCAGGCTAATTGGAGAGATACTTGGACTATGTGCAGAGGCTTTGTATTCTAGTATAGATCATCCTGGAAAACTTTCCTACCCCTAAAATTTTTTGCACAAGAACATCAGGGTTATATGAAATCACACATATGTGGAATCTCAAAAAAAAAAAAAAAAAGAAAAGGAAAAAAGAGGACACTAATGAACTCATCTACAAAACAGAAACTGACTCGCAGACATAGTAAACAATCTCACGGTTACCGGGGGAAAGAGGGTGGAAAGGGATAAATTTGGGAACTTGAGATTTCCAAATGTTAACCACTATATATGAAAATAGATTTAAAAAAAAAACAAATTTCTTCTGTATAGCACAGGGAACTATATTCAATATCTTATAATAACCTTTAATGAAAAAACATATGGAAACAAATACATGTAGGTATATGCATGACTGAGACATTAGGCTATACACCAGAAATTAACACATTATAACTGACTGTATGTCAATTAAAAAAAAATCAGGTTAAATGAATATTGAAAAGTCTTAAAGGAAAAAAGATGGCTTTGTCAGCAAAACATTTAAGTTCTCCATAACTTGTTTCATTTCTTTGAGCCAAAATAGAGCAGAAAGAGAAAAAATTTTTTTTAATCAGATTTTGATGAACAGAGAAGTCCTAGATTCTGATTTGGACTTCTCCATAATAATCTCATATCTGGACTCTGGAGCCCTAAATGGGCCTACCTCACCAAGAAAGGAAATGGAGGTGACCTAGATCTCTTTGCCCACTACTCTTTAATAAGTTAAATTACCAGTACAACTGCGCCACAGTGAGCACAGATAACATTAACCAACTTATCTGGGGCTCATTTCCGGGGTGAATTTGGACCCTGGACCCCAGGTGACTTCTGCTTGCTCTGTTTCCTAGCACCTTAACCTCAGTGCCTTACATGGCCAGCCAGACCTTTCTTACCACTGACCGAATTTTTTATGACTTGTCCGGAGTCTCTGCTTTTTTTTTTTAAATGCATTTCCTCTGTTTATGGCACATTCATTTGAGCTTGAGGTTAAGAAATAAAAGACAATTTAACTCAATTCATCTCAGCCCATTTTATGTCCTGTGAGCAGTTTTAACAAAAAGTTGTTGGGGTTTGATCAAAGTACTTGATTAAAAAGAGATCTGAATTTTGAAGAGTCTAGTTTATTCCTGGTATCACGATCCTGGGAGTATAGAGAATTAACTTGTTCCCATGTAGAGGTTCAGCTAGGTTTTTACAAAATACAGTGGAGAGTTTTATAGTAAGACTAACAGCAAGCTCTACTGAACTTTGGGGAAAGCAGTATCTCCACAAGGCAGATTAAAAACTGTAAGTAGTACATAAGTAGTTTTTTTTTTTAATGAAGCTAACTTCTAAAAATTGTGGTTTGTGGTTATTGTAAGATAATATACACATGTGGTAAACATACATAAAGAAAATTCAACATTAGGAGGTTGTTCAGTAAAAACCGAATCTTTCTCCTGGATCTGCTCCCCAACCTTGGTTTCCCTCTGAAAAAGACAACACTTTCTGAAGCTAAGGTTGATGAGCAGGTGGTGAATTACTTCTTTTGCAACACAATCTCAGTCTTTAAAGACCAAAACAACATGTTGGGCTATAGACTTAACACTGTTGGAAAGAGCCACATAGCACTGGTTTCCTAAGAGTCATCACTGGGTTGTTTACACGTAAAGTGGCTACAATCCAAGGTTTATAAATGATTGCACAATAAAAATTAGAAGCCCTGTTTTGGATCACTGAATAGGTACCACTCAGGTTACAATTTAACTATGCTAAAGAGACCAAACTATGGAAACAAATAGTAATAAGTGAAACATTCATCAGAGATTTGAAACCTTTTCCTTTTCATTTATATTTTATGAAATATTCTTCCTCCTTCAATATCACAGTTTTTGAATGACTGTTTAAAGTAATTATTATCTTTGATAGAAATTTCCAAGGAGGTAGACGAATTACAAGATAAATCCATTTTCTGTTTTTATAAACCTAATTGTATTCATTTTCACATTAAAAACAATTGTCTTTTCACGGTCGATATCTGTTTGTCTTTGATACCTGAATACTACATTCCTGAAATTGTGGTGAATGCAGACTCCCCTTACAGCTCATTGCATTAAGCTGCTATCCTAGAGAGAACATAGAATAGATATTTTCCATAAACAAGTTGTTTATGTTCTAGAGTATTTTTTGGTTGAATTTTGATAGCTCAGAACCCAATATTTCATTAGTGTGATCTGCATTATTTTCTTTAAATGCATTTATCTTAACACTTATCTATACTGAATTCACTTGTCACATTTCTGCATTTTTTAATATTTCACACAATAAATGTTCATTTCTTTGCCCAGCAAACATTCATTGAATATCCAGTATGGCTCAAAGTTGGAAAAGACACAGTGCTGTTTCTAGCAGCCACACAATGTTTGACTTGAAAGGCCAACCAACATGGAAAAGAAAAACGCACTCAAACAAATCAATTTTATGAAATGTTAACACAGAAGATACATTCACAATATGGACATCACTTTGGCAGTGAAACATTATAATAATGTTGGCAGAATAAGTTTTATTCTTGATTAGAGAAACAATCACCTGCTATCCTCAGGTAATTGGAGAAGAGTTCAGAAATGTCCTTCTGTTATATTCAGAAGAGAAATGCTTGGACATTCACGATTTTATTTTGTGTTCTACAAACTCTGAAAGAGTTGTTTGGTCTCAGCTCCAAAGATTTTACTTTCTGGTAGCTACTACATCAGCAAGGATAAGATTGGTCAACTGGAGGTACTTGGTTTGCTTGGTACTAACTTGCTAGAATTGATTTTGGGAATATTGCCAACCTAGGATAGTGTCATTAGCATTTCCATTCAGAAATAAATTGTAGACCAAAGTTCAAAGGTTGCTCTGAAACATTGTGGTCTTCTTCTGCAGTATATAAATATTCTATCTCCTAACTCTTAAGTCATATTTTATTTTGAAAAGCAAAAATCATGTGGTTCAATTGTTACCTAATCACTACACTTATTATTATTATTATTGTTATTATTATTATTATTATTATTATTATTATTATTACTGCCATTGGTAAAAAAAGGGACAACAACTCACATCTTTTAACTGAAGCCTCTTGAACTTCTCCTCAAATCTATGCCCCATCTAGGTGTTCCTTTCATCAGTAAATGGTAACTTTGGCCTCCCAACTGCTCATGCCAGAAACCTGGTTGTCATACTTGAAAATTCCATCTCCCTGTGAAGGGTACTTCACATCCAATAAGTGACCTTTCTACCTTCAAATATGTTTTGAATTTATCCACTTCTTTTTATCTCATTGTCTTTGCCCTGGTCCACATCACTGTTGTATCTCTCTGGACAACTGTAAAAACTTCCTCACTGGCCACTCTATGTTCACACTTGCTTCTTTTCCAATCCAATCCTCAATAGCTGTGAGAGTGACAGTTTGAAATGAGATCGTGTTATGTCATTTGTCTTAGTCTGCTCGGGCTGCTGTAATAAAATACCACAGGCTGGGGAATGTAAACTGTTGCAGCCACTATGGAAAATAGTATGAAGTTTCCTTAAAAACTAAAAATAGAGTCCAGCAATCCCACTCCTGGGCATATATTTGAAAAAGACGAAAGCTCTAATTCAAAAAGATACATGCACCTCAGTGTTCATAGTGGCAGTATTTACAATAGCCAAGACATGGAAACAACCTAAATGTTCATCGACAGATGATTGGATAAAGAAGTAGTGGTATATTTATACAATGGAATACTACTCAGCCATAAAAAGAATGAAATAATGCCATTTGCAGCAACATGGATGGAACTAGAGATTATCATACTGAGTGAAGTGAGTCAGATAAAGACAAATATCACATAATATCACTTACATGCAGAATCTAAAAAATAGAACAAATGAACTTATTTACAAAATAGAAAAGACTCACAGACATAGAAAACAAACTTACCAAAGGGGAAGGGGGGAGGGATGAACTGGGAGTATGGGATTAACAGATGCACACTACCATATATAAAATGGATAAATAACAAGGACTTACTGTATAGCACAGGGGACTATATTCAATATCTTGTAATAAACTATAATGGAAAAGAATTGAAAAAAGAATATACATATATACATATATCATACACACACACGCACACACACATATATATGAAAGACTTTGCTGTATACCTGAAATTAACACAATATTGTAAATCAACTATACCTCAATTGAAAAAAAAAATACCACAGACTGGTTAGCTTATAAACAACAGAAATCCATTGCTCACGGTTCTGGAGGCTGGGAAGTCCAAGATTAAGGAGCCAGCAGACTTAATATTGGCAACTTCTCACTGTGTCCTCACGTGGTTGAAGGGCTAAAGATCTCTCTGGAGCCTCTTTTACAAGATCACTAATTCCATTCATGTGGGCTCAGCCCTCATGACCTAATCACTTCCCAAGGGCCCTATGTCCTAAACCATGATCTTTGGGGGTTAAGATTCAACATATGAATTTGAGGAGGGACACAAACATTCAGACCACAGTAGTCATTTCTTGGCTTATATGATTTTTCAGTGGCTTCTCATTGCTCTTAAATAAAATTTAAAAATCTTTCATGTCCAGGTACTGCATGATTGCTACTGTCATTTTGAGCTCTTGGTCACCATGCCCCAACCATATCGGCCTCCTCCTTCAGTGAGCCTCAATCTGTTCCCACCCAGGGCCTTCTTATGTGTTGTTTCCTCTGCTGCCCCGTCTTTTCTCCACCTCTTGCAGGGGAAACCCATCCTTCAGCTCTTAGCTTGAATGTCACTTTTCCTTCAATCCTGATTCTGCAGGCTACATTGGATTCCCCTGTTTTATTTTTCCAGAAGCACTCTATTGTCCTTTGTAACAGTCACCAGTAATAATGATATGGCTACTTGTGTAGTCATTCATTCAATGCCCATCTTCCCACTATTATGAGGCCCATGAGAGCAGAGACCTCACCTATTGTTCACATTGTATTCCAAGCATCTAGAACATTTCCTAGCATAGTAACTGCTCAATCAATGTTTCTTTTTATTTTTTAATCAATGTTTCTTGAACACAAATTAGGGCACATACTCATGTAACATGGTATAGTTTAGCTTTAGTTTATGAGTTTTTTGGTATTAAAGCACATTTTAAATTAATTCAGTCTGCAAGAAATTAATCAGTTGGCTATCTTTTCTGAGCTTCAATAGCCATTTACTACAGCCTAGTTAGTGTTGCCCATGTCAAACACCCCTGAATAAAGTGGAATATAAACGCTTTTTTCTCTTTCTCTCTCTTTTAAGGTGACCAGAGCCTCTCTATCTTCTCTGGTCCTTCACTGGAAGGTTTTTTGAATCTCTGAGAAGAGACTCTCTCCATGCTCTCACTGCTGTCTGGCTGTGGGGCTGGCCAGCATGTTTTCCTCTGCTGTTGCTCACCTCTCTGGACAGCACTACCTGACACTCCTGAGGGGAGGCACCTTGCCTTGCTGTAGACTCCACTAAGACTGTTCCAGTGATTGCTTCTGTGTCAGGGTTCTCAGGTGTTAAGTCTCCGTGCCACTTGCCGATGATGCTGCTACCTTTGTTGTTTGTGATTTCCACTGACCAGTCCTTCCTTATTCCCAACATCAAGACATCTCACTATTTAGAAAATTATTTCCATTGGCAAACTGGAGAATTTGTTGTTTTTCCTCTCTTCCAGATCATTTGAAAACTAGTCACTGAAATGGTGCTAACAGATCCTGTAGGCACCACTGTGACACCTCCCCCTAGTTTATATCCTTAAACCAGTTCCCTATTGTGTTGGAGAGACACTAAGGTGGCCCCGTGATCTCTGCCTCCTTGTATTCATGTCCTTGTGCAATCTATTTCCTTCTAGAGCAAGTGGGACCTGTGACTTGCTTCTAATCAATGGAACACAGCAAAGGTGATGGATGTACTTGGTTGCATAGGTGTGATCACTTTGTAACATCCGTGTTGCTGAGAGACTTTCTCTTCCTGGCTGTAAAGAAGCAAGCTGCCATGTTGTGAGTTTCCTTAAGGAGAGGACCAGGTAGCAAGGAACTAAGGACAGCCTCCTGCCAACAGCTAGCAAGAAATTGAAGATCTCAGTCTGACATCCTGAAAGGAACTGGATGCTGCCAACAAGCATGAAAGTGTAGAAGCAGATCCTTTCCCAGTCAAGTTTCAGATGAAAATCCAACCCTGGCCAGCACCTTAACTGCATTCTTGCCGAGGACTCAGTTAAGCTGTACTTGAACACTTAACTCGCAAAAACTGAGATAATAAAAGCGTGTTGTTTTAAGGCACTAAATTTATAGTAATGTCGTTATGCAGCAACAGATTACAAATACACCTGTCCTTCACTGAAGTGTTTTTCTAACACCCTCCTTCCCCATCCATTTATTAATACCTTTCAGCTTGGAATTTGTTCAAAGCGTTTTGAGAAAGTAGATGCTATGGCTTCCTCTTCCTACATGTAATTATCTACCTACCAAAAATGTCTAATCAAGTATGACTTTTCCCTTAAGTATCCTTACAATGGTTCCTTCTGCCCCTAGAGGTCACATATATGTCCATATTTAAAGCAATACTTTTTAAAATCCACCAGCTCCTGGCTTTAGGACATCAGGCTGCAGTTACTCTTCACAATAAAATCTCTCTCGTGAATAGGACAACTCCATTTCTAGCACAGTGTAATCTAGCACATGTCATTTGTTAACAGTGTAGTCTTTCAAGATATTTCTCTGAAAAAGTGGTGTCTGAAGTTTGATTTATACTGTGTGTATGATAACAGCAGTATGTCTGGATTGGAATGTACCTGATCCTAAAAATGGCCAGATGTGTAGAGTAAGCTCTATGTCAGTGCTGTGCAATAGAAATATAATGCAGGCCACACAGTTAATTTTACACTTTCTAGAAGCTACATTTAAAAAGTAAAAAGGCATGACTGGGACATTGTGCTGTACACTAGAAATGGACACATTGTAACTGACTATACTTCAATAAAAAAAGTTTTCATTAAATTTTAAAAAAGTGAAAAGGAACAACAAGGTCCTTCAGTACAGCACAAGGAACTATATTCAATATTTTGTAATAACTTATAATGAAAAAAATATGAAAGAGAACATATATATATATGTATAACTGAATCACTATGCTGTACATCTGAAACAAACACAACATTGTGAATCAACTATACTTCAATAAAAAGTTTTTTTAAAAACTAAAAAGAAACAGGTGAGATTGGTTTTAATCATGTTTTATTCAATCCAAGATATCCAAAATAGTATAATTTTAATATGCAATTAATATAATAAAATTAATGAGCTAGTTCCCCCTTTTTTTTTTTAGCTGAGTCTTCAAAATCTCACCTGTTTTTTACACTCAAGCATATCTCAATTTACACTGGCCATTATGTTTCACATACTTAGTAACTGTACATGGTTATTGGCTAGTGTAATGGACAGTACAGCTTTAGATAGTTCCATAAGCATGTTAAACTACAGACATAAAATATTCCTCACAAAATTCTGCTTGAGGTAACTGGCTCTTTCTGGATTAAAAATGCATATCATATATATTTATGTAAATATAATAAGATTTGAGGCTAATAATGGCTAAGAAGGGAGCCATGAAGGTATTATGGTTTAATAGACGTACAGTGGATCCTTGGCATGTATAGATTTTATATTTGTAATATTACCTGCCCAAGGGTGACTTGGAAATTTGCTATGATGTGGATTTGAATCAGCCTGACTACAGAAGCAGTCCCTTGGCTGGTGTGTAAACCTGCCTGACTTGTCTTGTCTGTATTTCTCTATTTATCTCATAAGCTTTAATGTTCACTAGAATTGGGAGTCAATTTTTATCATTTGTACTAGTAGCATTTTATAGGAGAAATCATATGCATAGTTGAATATACAGATGTGGGGTCCTGCCCACGCTAACACTGAAGTTTTCACCAATGTCAGCTTTTGATGGAGCTGAGGGGCTTGTTAGATTAGACAGTTCTCCTGTCTCATCCATTTAAGCAAAATCTCCATGAAATGTTATCCTCCATTGATTGAAAGTTTTCATCATAGCATATTGCAATTGTTCTTTCCTCTCTAGATATTGTGCTATCCTATTGTTATTCATTAATATTGCTTAATGAGCCAAAAAGAAAATTCTTACTCTTAATTTAATAAATTATTCCCTTCAGAAACTTTCCATTTTTAAGTTCTTTGAGGGAGGAACAAAAGACCTTTACCTGAAGGTATTTAAGTAAGTGTTCCTCCATCAGATACAACTGACTGTCAGGCACAGAGGGCTAAAGTGTTCCTCAAGGATTTTGCAGACTCACAGCTCCACCTCTTTTTCCTCGGTGTAGAAGAGCCATCTGATGAATATCTCCTAAATTTAGCAATAAGTTTGTGGGTGTTTATTATATTTTAAGTATGTTTTAAGTATTTCATAATTTAAAAAAATTTTTGAAGACAGGTCATACATGTGTCCTCTAATCTCTTTCTGTTAATACAGAGTCCTCAACTGTTGGCACTACTGATCTTTCAGGCCAGATAATTATTTGTTGTTGAGGGCTGTCCTGTACATTCCAGGGCCTTTGGCCTCTGCCCACTAGATGCCAATACCTTCTGTTTTTTCATTTCTGTTCCCACAGTCATTACTTATTTTGGGCCCTCATCACCTCTCACCTAGAATCCACATCAGTCCCTGAACTAGCTCATGTATCCAAGAGCCTGCCTTGTAAATACACCCCCCATATATCAAAAGAATAAAAGAATAATATCTATCATTTATTTAGCCTCTACCACGTGTCATGCAAGTGGTGAGTGCACTCATTTGTCAACTCTTGTCTGACACAGCGAAACTGAGAAGTTAAATGACTTACCCCAATGACACTGCTAATGAGAATAAGGCAAGATTCAAATTTAGGTCTGTTTAACTTCAAAGCCTGTGATCTTTATGTTATCAAACTGCCTACACGTGACGTCTTCCTAAAACATGAATGGAACTTGTTTCTTCCTTTTTACACTTTCGGTGGCTTTCCAGTGCATTTCACAGGCAATATGATCTGTCCATTCCTTTCGGCATCCTGCTCCCATAAGCATCCATGCACATTGTATTCTTATCTCACTGGATGGTGACCATTTTTCCAAATGGGCCATGCATGTTCCTATTTTTATGTGTTTCTTCAACTGATTCCTCAACTTGAAAAGCACTTTCCAGCCCCTTTCTTCCCTAAAATTCAAATCACTTTTAAAATTCTACCTTAAATATGTATTTTTCAGTGAAATCTTTCTGACATGCCCAGGATGAATTGTTTCTTCTTTTTCACTTCCATAGCATAAGGCTTATTACACTTGCTTTGACATCATTCTGTTTTATTGAGTACTTTTCTGCATATCTGTCTGCAGATACATGGAAGGCAGGGATCACTCCTTATTCACACTCTGCCCCATCCAAAAAAGATTGAGGCAACTAGAGGCTTCCAGCTCTGTATTTCCTAGAACACATCATCACATCCTGGTTTTTAGAAAACACACACACACACACACACAACTACTACTACTCCTCAAAAAAAAATTGAATACATGGATAAATGAATAAGTGAATACATGACAAAATGTTTGTAATGTGTTTTTTCCCCCTGGCTACATGCATTATAGAAAGTTTGGAAAGTACAGGGAAAATAAGTAATTCACATGCTAACCACATATATATCCATATTTCTACCACATAGATTTTAGAAAATATCCCCTGGTTAGCTGATGTCCAGAAATGTCTTAGAGCAAGCTACAGATTTAATGCAATTTCTATCAAATTAACCATGACATTTTTCACAGAATTAGAACAAATAATCCTAAAATGTATATGGAACCATAAAAGACTCAGAACTGTCAAAGCAATCCTGAGTAAAAAGAACAAAGCTGGAGGCATAACCCTCCCAGACTTCAGACAATACTACAGAGCTACAGAGGGGAAGGTATAGCTCAGTGGTAGAGTACCTCACAGCATGCAGGAGGTCCTGGGTTTATCCCCAGTACCTCCATTAAAGAGAAATAAATAAAAACCTAATTACCTCCCCCACCTAAGTAAAAAATAAATAAGATTTTTTTTAAATTTTAAAAATACTACAAAGCCACAGTAATTAAAACAGTGTAGTACTGGCATAAAAACAGATATATAGATCAATGGACTAGAATAGAGAGCCCAGAAATAAACTCTCACACCTATGGTCAGTTAATCTTCCACAAAAGAGGCAAGAGTATACAGTGGAGAAAAGACAGTCTCTTCAACAAGTTGTGTTGGGAAAGTTAGACAGCCACATGTAAATCAATGAAGTTGGAACACTCCCTCAACCCCACACAAAAATAAATTCAAAATGGCTTAACAGTTTAAATATATGGCTTGACACCATAAACCTTCTAGAAGAGAATATAGGGAAAACATTCTCTGGAATAAATTGTAGCAACGTTTTCTCAGGTCAGTGTCCCAAGGCAATAGAAATAAAAACAAAAATAAACAAATGGAACCTATTCAAACTTATAATCTATTGCACAGCAAGGGAAACCATAAGCAGAACAAACAGACAATCTCTGGAATGGGAGAAAATATTTGCAAACAATGTGACTGACAAGGGCTTAATTTCAAGAATATAAAAATAGCTCATACAGCTTGGTAACAAAAAGCAAACAACCCAATCAAAGACTGGGCAGAAGATCTAAATAGACATTTCTCCAAAGAAGACATACAGCTGGCCAACAGGCACATGAAAAGATACTTAACGTTACTAATTATTAGAGAAATGCAAATCAAAACTACAATCAGGTATCACCTCACACTGGCCAGAATGGCCATCATTAAAAAGTCTACAAATAGACTGGGTGAAATAGAGCAGGACCCTGTGGAGTCCTCCCTGGAACAAATACTTCCTGTGTCCTCCATTTCTTGTTAGTAGGACTTAGGCTGCATTCAGCCTCCTTGACCTTCCCTGAGTTCCAAAGGGCAGATTCAAAGAGAGAAGGGAGGGAAATGCAGAGACAAAGGAGGCACAATCAAGAAAAAATGGTGCAGCCTTGGGGCAGGTTCCTGGTTCCTCCTCAAGTAATGCATATAGCAATATCTTTGAGTTCTTCTGCAGGAACCAGGGCCCCCACACAGGTGGAGGATGGCAACTTCAGGCTGAGCACAAGACTCCTGGAACACCACCCTGTTACCACACTACCAACCAATCAGAAGAAAGCCAATCACATACCTTGCAGCCATCACCCCAAATTTTGCCTATAAAAACTTTTCCCTGAAAACTATCAGAGTTTGGGTTTTTCAAACACTAGCTACCTGTTCTCCTTGCTTGGTCCTGCTCTTTCTCTGCTACAAAGCAAACAAAAAAAGTCTACAAATAACAAGTGCTGGAGAGAATGTGGAGAAAAGGGAACCCTCCTACACTGTTGGTGGGAATGTGAATTGGTACAGCCACTATGGAAAACAGTGGAGCCACTATGGAAAACACTATGGAGATCCCTTAAGAAACTAAAAATAGAGTTACCATATGATCCAGCAATCCCACTCCTGGACATATATCTAAAGAAAACTATAATTTGAAAAGATACATGCACCCCAATGCTCATAGCAGCACTATTTATAATAGCCAAGACATGGAAGAAACCTAAATGTCCATCAACAGAAGAATAGATAAAGAAGATGTGGTATGTATACAATGGAATACTAATAAGCCATAAAAAAGAATGAAATAATTCCATTTGCAGCAACATGGATGGACCTAGAGATTATCATATTAAGCAAAGTAAGTCAGGCAGAGAAAGACAAATACCATTTGATATCACTTATATTTGGAAACTATAAAAATGGTACAAGTGAACTAATTTACAAAACAGAAACAGACTCATAGACATAGAAAACAAACTTATGGTTAACAAAGGGGACTCAGGGAAGGAATAAATTAGGAGTTTGGGATTAGCAGATACAAACTACTGTATATAAAATAGATAAACAACAAAGTCCTACTGTGTGGCATGGGAATTATACTCAATATCCTATAATAAACCATAATGGAAAAGAATATGAAAAATAATATATATATATATTTGAATCACTTTGCTGTACACCAGAAACTAACACAACATTATAAATCAACCATACTTAAATTAAAAAAAAAAAAAGAAATGGCTTAGAAAATCACCAATATATGTCATATGGTCTAGAGTGGCCCTAAGGAGCAGAAGGTCACAGCTGTACAGATCCCTGTCCTCTCAGAAGAGTGCACTTGTATCAGGTGAGGTTGGACACATTGAGGGACTATACAGATATTTTTATGTAAAGGTATAAATTCAAAAGCTACAAAGGGGTATGAAGTGAAAAATAAATCTCCCTCTACGCTTGTCTTTTTGCCACTTAATTCCTCTTCCCAGAGACAACCATTGCTTTCAATTGATTTTACAGATTTTAAAAGATGACTATTCCAAATAATCCTTATTTGGAAAAATAATTTTTATACAGTACTCTCAGGTCTTAGACAAAAGCTGCTATTAAAAATCTAATATCTAACTAACTACTATATATAAAATAGATAAACAACAGGGTCTTATTATACAAAACAGGGAACTATATTCAATATCTGGTAGTACCCTATAATGAAAGAGAATATGGAAAATAATATATGTGTGTGTATAACTGAATCTCTACACAATACACTAGAGACTAATACAACATTGCAAACTGACTATATTTCAATAAAAAACTAACATCTAAATAATAACTCTGATTTAGCCAGAATGAATGGTAAATTGATTTTGTGAAGTAGAAATTCTTTTTCCACACAGGTGAATGGATAGTCTTGAGGTTGTAGTGAACATGCCTGCACTTGTCCACTATGGTGCTTTTTGCTTCTTTTCTTTTCTGGAGAAAAATCACATAACTATGTAATTTGACACCTTTAAAACTGTCCCCAAATTATTTCTTTGTTTTCCAAATTGGCTCTTTCCCTATTTTAAAACTTTTGAATTCCTCAAATCACTAATTCTGTCACTTGCTTCCTCACTTTAAGCAGATAACCTTGTCTCCCCTTCACAGGGAAAAAGAAATCATCATCAAGATTTTCTCACATAACAACCTTCTTTCTGTGAAGCAGACGCACATGTGTGAGTTTTGGAAGGAACATCCCATGGTCCATTTTGAATGGAAGGAGATGTTCTGAGGTGTGGATCTATATTAAGTCATAAGCAAAGTCAGGTGACAGGGAAAAAAAGATCGAAAGTTGTGACAAGGAGATATGAGGAAGGAGGTGCATGGATGGACATCTTTAGATTGTGCCCAGAGTGTGAGAATAACTGTGTCCCATGTGGATGCTTGTCAAGGACTCCTACAGAGGAGAGTCTCAATAATTAGGTGGACAAAATGGCCTTCCCTAGGCATCTAAGTGTTTGTTCAAAAGCCTTATTTAAAAATGTTCCATGGTGGCAGGGAAGGAGATTATGCATAGGCTCAACATCAGCTTCCTCCAGTGCGGCTGACTTGGCTATTTCAACTTCTTAGTACTTGACATACCTGCAGCAGCGACCAATAACTGAGCCCCGATCCAGCCTGCAGCCCTGGAAAATCAACCAGCCATCTAGGGGCAGACTGACTATGTAGACCTCTTTCCATCATGGAGAGGGTGGCAATATTTCCATACTGTAAATATATATTTACTATAGATGTAGGTTTATTCTCCCTGCATGCCAAATTTCCCCCTGCATCATTACCTATAGTCCCACTAAGTACCTAGTCCATTGTTATGGTATTCCATTAACCATGGCTTCTGACCAGGGAATTTGTTTATTGATGAATGAAGTAAAGCACTGAACTAATACTATTTAGATTCACTGGCCTTACCATGTATCCTATCACCTAAAAGTGGGAGGGGGGGGTTAGAAAGGCAGACGGTCCTTTGGGAGACCCAGTTAAGGTACCAGCTTGAAAACCACACTGTGTGAGGGTATAATGCTATCAGTCAGGATGCAGTAAATGCAAATCTTCCAAGCCCACAACACACAGGCCCATAATCCCGTAGATGTGAAGTAGGAGTGACACTTCCCACTAAAAAAACCTAATGACCCACTCCCTAAATTTTTCCTTTCTGTCCCTGCAACTTTTAACTCTGCTGGTCCAACAGTCTTTTTATCCAAGGGAGGAGTGAGTTTATCAGGAGACACAAAACTAGTTACAATGAACTAGAGGCTGAGACTGACACCTGGTCTTTTTGGATTCCTCATGGGGGATTACATGTATTGTCTTGGGTGCTTGATTTTGATTTTAAAGGGAAATTAGGGTTTCTACTATACAATGAAGGCAAGCAGGAGCCTATTTGGGACCTAGAGCATCCTTGCCTCCTATTACTACCATGCGCAGTGGTAAAAGCCAATGGAATATAAAAATGGATTAAAACCAAATTACTTTTGTATAGCACAGGGAACTATATTCAATATCTTGTAATAACCTTTAATGAAAAAGAATATGAAAATGAATATATGTATGTATATGCATGACTGGGACATTGTGCTGTACACCAGAGATTGACACATTGTAACTAACCATACTTCAATTAAAAAAAAAACCAGTGGAAAATCTCAGGAATGTTTATGTCAGAGTCAAAAAGCTCAGACCTTTTAGGAGAGAAGGTTTGGGTCATTTCAGCAGGTAAATGATTTCAATCATTTAAGCTTCTGGCTGAGAGCAAAGGGAGCACAGACTAAGTAGGGGCAGAAGAAAGTTACAAACACCGGTTACAGCCTCGTGGCCTGTGGCGCCATCCTTATTTTCTTCCTTGGTCTGTTCTTTTTTCTCTTGACCTTTTCATTTGAGGTTAACTTCACACTTTAGTCCATCAATTGCAGGGTATCAATACTGAGTTGTGACTTAGCCAGAGGAGGAAAAACATTAACCAAAGAGAAATGAAGTTAATGATGAGATTCCGTGTCTTGGAGAGAGAATGAAGGTAACTTCTTTTGTACAAGAAATGATGGCATTAGGAGAGGCAGGAGCATGTTGTTGCAATTTGTGGCTTGAAATTTTAAGTGTGGGGAGAAGGATGAATGCACGCTGAAGAGCCAAAGGAATGAACAGTGACAATATTGCTAATTGGATCGTTCCACAGCTTTTCATTCCGTTGTCGCATGCCTTCCTGCGCTTCAGAAGCTGAGAAGCTAAAGACTATGTTTCCTAGATTTGCATGAAGTGTAGCAAGGGTTACTCCTGCTTCTGCCAGACAGATGCACCTTCGCCAGACTTGGCAGGCAGAAGTGAGCATCACAAGGCAGAGTTCACGTGGTTCTTCTTGGCAAGCGCAGATGCAGAGGCTTTTGTTTTTTCTGCTGCAGCTGTTGTGGAGGTTCTAGTGACCAGATCCTGGATTCATGGGTAGCAGGCAGCAGGTGATGGCAGCAAGAACATATCTGCTGGAACGTTCCCATGATGCGGCTGGGCCTTTCTCCTGGCTGTGCTGTCGATGACTGTGCAAAAACCAAGGTTGCTTCCTTAGCCTTCCCAGACAGCCTGTAAACTAACCAACACCCTGTAACAAACCCTTTTCTGCTTAAGCTAGGGAGAGAGTACTCCGATGTCTAAAATTAGTACTCTAGGCAGGTGGGTATAGCTCAGTGGTAGTGTGTGCTTAGCATGCATGAGGTTCTGGGTTCAATCCCCAGTACCTTCATTAAAAATAAATAAATAAAGTTAGAAAATCTATTTTTAAAAATTAGTATTGTAACTAACATGTTTCTAAACTAGAGTATGGCAAAGGTGATAAGATTCCCTAGTTTGAGAGAGGGAGTGAGTGTTTGAGATTCAGACACAATAACCCCCTCACCTCCTGTTCAGTCCTCAACCACTGAAATCTGGCCTTTACCTCCTCCACTACTGCCTTTGTTAAGATCACCAAGACTTCCCTGATATAACCCCTTGGCAGCATTTGACCCTGTTGCTCACCTAACACTTCCAGAAACATCTCCCTCCCTTTAGCTTTGATGTACACAATCTTCTGGTGTCCTTCCTTTTTCCTCTGTTCCTCCTCAGTGTTCTTTGAGGGGTCTTCTTTCTCTGCTGCTGATGATTGAAAGATGAGTATTCCTCAGAGTTCTCTACCAAATCTGCTCCTCTTCTTACTCTACATATTACTCAGGGGGGATTTTAGATTTTTTTTCTACTCCTATGGCTTTGGTTAATTGCTGTCCAATGCTGACTTTCAAATTTATTTCTTCAAGACAGTTACTCCTCCTCAGGACCACTGCATTCTGAATATCCCTACTTCAGTGGCTCAGAACCACGTGAATCATAAGACAGACACATCAGAACCCATTAGCTTCCTCCTCTCCCCTCATCAAAATCCCTCGAACTAGCAAAGTACTTCATTATATTCCCTACCCTGGTAGACAGCATCACTGTCAGCAGGAGTGCTCAAACCAGAAACCATGTGTCAGCCTTCACTTTCACCCTCCTGTGCTTAACCAACCAGTCCTCAAGTCCTACAACTTCCACCTCCCAAATATCTCTCTGTTCATCTCTACTGCCTTAGTTTTAGATACCATCATCTCCAGCCTGGCTTACCACAACAGCCTCTGAAACCGTCTCTTCCTCCCATCTTGCCTCCTTCCTAGTTCATTCTTCATATTGAAGACAGATCGATACATCCAGAACAATGCCAAGTCACGTCTTTCCCCACCCACAGAATAAATAATCTTAACCCCCTTCACCAGGCTTCTAAGGTTTTCCATGGGTTGGTTTCTCCAGCATCATTTATTATACTCCTTGCTTCCTTTCCAGCACATGTGCCCAGCCTAACTCAACTTCTCTCACGTCAAGAACTAGATGAAAGCATTTATGTAGATTAGTTAATGCAACCCCTCATTCTACTGACCAAAAAAGCCAGCTAATTCCTCACTATACTGACAAAAAGAGCCGGCTCAAGAAGCAGGCTGCATCTCATATATAGAAGGTCACCCAGTTTGTTAAAATTAGAATCTGGATTGGAATCTAGATCTCCTGACTTCTCAACTAGCATTGATAATAAATCAGCAGTGCACAGACTAGAGAAAATTGACAGTAATGAAAACAAACACATTTTGGAAAAAAGTACTTCACCCTCTTCAGAATTTAGTTATTACGACTTTGATTTGAGGAATAGTTTCACCAAGTTCTAAAACAATTTTTAACATTTCAAGCAGGGTCATGTAAGAAAAGAATTCATGTTTTACGGGGCTATAAGCTTAAATAATTGAGGCAGAGGGCTCATTAAGAAAAAGGTTAAAATATATTACATTTGCAAATGTTATAAGAACATGTGAACACGCTGCTGGGGCCTGGTGGTAGCCAGCCTCCCATGATGAAGATTTCCCTATTCCCTGGTATTCATGCCCTTGTATAATTCCTCTCCAATACTGTATTGAGACTGGTCTGTGAGAGCAAGAGAACATAGTAGAAGTGATGTCACTTTGAAGGCTAGGTTATAAAAGACATTATGACTTCTAATTCTCTCTCTCTTGGATTATTCACTCTGGGGAACCCAGCTACCATGTTGTGAGAACCCCAAGGAGCCCTGTAGAGAAGCCCATGTGGGGAAAAACTGAGGCCCCTAGCCCACAGCGACGTGAGTGAGCCATCTTGGAAGCAGATCCTCCAGCCCTGCTCAAGAATTTAAATAACTGAATCCTTGGCTACAAACTCATGTGATATTCTGGGCCAGACTACCCAGATAAACTTCTCCCTGATTCCAGACTCAGAAACTGTGTGAGATAATAAGTTATTGTTTTAAGTTGATAAGTTTTGGAATAATTTGTTATACAGAAATTGGTAACTAATACAGGTTCCTCGTGGGTCCTTGGATGAGGCCCATGCAGGTGAGAGGCCTAGAAGTTTGAATTTCATAAGCTTTATGATAAATTGGTCTCTGCCCTGGTTAATGGCTAAGTCTATTAGGTTGTTGTGACAGCTAGTTTTCTACCAAAATTTGTTCTTTCTTCCACAGAGGCTGTAACTAGGTCATGCCTGTCCAGCCAGGAGCCACAATGCCCAGCCTTCTCTGCAGCTGAGTATTTCATGTGGCTAAGCTCTTGTTAATAGAATGCAGCAGAAGTAATCTGTGCCATTCTGGACTGTGCCTTCAAGAGGATAGGCACTGCACCCCTTTCCTCCTTCTCATGGGCTGGGATGGTGACCAGCAGAATAAACCTAGAAGCCACATGTTGAAGGTGGCAGAATCTCTGCCTGGCTGAGTCCCTGAGTGACCCCATGGAGCACAGCCTCTACCCCTCCAGGCTGCAACAGCCCCCGGAACAATTTTGCTAGAGAGAAACAAACTTCTATTATACTTGAGTGACTGTCTTTTAAGGTTTATGTATTAAAACAAGTGAACCCAAGTGAACTTATTTACAAAACAAAGACATATTCATAGACATAGAAAACAAACTTATGGTTTACCGGGGGATGGGGAGGGATAAATTGAGAGTTTGGGATTTGCAGATACTAACTACTATATATAAAATAGATAAACAACAAGGTCCTACCTTATAGCACAGGGAACTATATTCAATATCTTATAATAACCTATAATGATAAAGAATGTGAAAAGGAAAAAATACATAAATGCATAACTGAATCACTATGCTGTACACCAGAAACTAACTTAACATTGTAAATCAACTATACTTCAATTTAAAAAAAGGAAACAAACCAAAAAAAAAACCAAAAACAAAAAACGAACAAAAAAACAAGTGAATCTACTCTAACTAATTCGTTATGTTAGTTCAAAATTTAGATACCAATTTTTACCCCCAGGGCCTAGTCTTGGTGTTATTTATTTCTGTACCTGTTTGTTAATTTATTAGCTTTTTACTCTGTAAAATGCCAAACAACCAAAGTAGAGGAAATGAGGCCTAATGTACCCATCACTAAACTTTCAACGTTTATGTTATAAGCCCATTCCTATTTCCTGCATGTATGTGCCATTTCCTACATTTTAATGGTCATTTGTATGTCATCAATATCCTTTTTCCCCTTGGCTCCCTTCTGGATTATTTTAAAGCAAATCTCAGAATCTCAATCAACATATTTCATTGGAGATATTTTAAATGTCATATAAGAAACCTCCTTTCCTGGAACTCAGTGCTTTCTGTGAAACCGGGGCTATTGAAAAAAGCCAATGCCCCATTGCTCGACAGCACATAATGAGGACATTGCAACCTGCAAGGTTAAGCTCACCTGCCAGTGTGAGAGGCACAACCTGTCCCTATAGTCTACCAGAATCTACCTTCAACCCCTCCAAGCTGGAAGCTTTGAGCCTATAAAGGGAGCTTCCCGTGTCTGGCAGGTGGAGAGTATGAAGTAATCCACAACAGGTTGAGAACTTCTGTTCAGATGACTTGAGTTCTAAACGTCTAAACCTTGATCAGCTACTTACTGGTTGTATGCCCTTCAACCATTTCCTTAATTATTCAGATCCTCACATTTTCTCATTTATTAGATGGAGATGATACCTATTATATCACTGGGTTGATATAATGAAATCTCCTAAGGTTTTTTAAATCATAAACTTTATATGATGATCAGTTTATAACATGGAAGTAAAACAAGCTGTTTTAAATTCTTATTTAATGTTTCCCTATAGAGTAGAATTTAAAGTCACTTAAGCTGTAGGACTCAATTAAAATCAGTGTTATTGGTGGGACTAATTATTTTTTCTAAGTGGTTTTTTAAATATGAATCCGCACCACCATCCCATGAAAGGGAAAATGACGCTGCAGTTTGTATTTCTGAATCTCTTGTGCCTGAGAAAATTGGGCAGCACCATGGTGAGCTCCTGCAGGGCAAAGAGTAAATTTATCCAAATTTTCCCCTTGGTTGCTTAGCTTCTGCCCACCGCCAACAAGATCCAGATTTTGACCTAGACAGTTCTGGATAATCTGGGATATGGAGATTTCCAGATCTTACTGACTCCCTCAGACACCAGAATGTCTCTTTCTGCATTACTGAGCTCAATTCCAACTGGGTCACAGTGTCAGGCAAGGTACGTGTTGGCAGGGGAAGAGGTAAAGCAGGTTGTCTTGCTTGGCCACACCGTGGGCTCCCCAAGCTCATGGTGCCTGCTCAGCAGCCTCTGATGTCTCACTCAGACCTCCTTAGCCTTCACCCTAGTCTCTGACCTTGCCTCTTCCTCTTCTTGGCCTCTCTGTTTTCCCCCTCCTTTTACACTAGTTCGGTAACATCATCATAGCACTATTTTTAAAAAGGAAGTGTACAGTAATTCATGTGAAAAGTAAGCAATTTGTTTTTTTTCCTATCCTGTTGAATCTGCATGCAATGTCTTTCCTTTCTTGTTTCTGTTTTTAAATTACATTATAAACACCTGGCCAGTTAGAGTGTTCCTGTTTTTTTAACTTTAAATTTAGAATAGTTTGAGATTTACAAGAAAGTTGCAAAGATAGTACAGAGAGTTCCCCCATCTACCCCTCACTCAGTTTCCCTTACTGTTAGCATCTTACATTAGCAGGCTACATTTGTCACAACTGAAAAACCAACATTGATACGTTGCTAACGAACTAAATTCTAGACTTTATTTGGATTTCACTAATTTTTCCACTAATGTCCTTCTTCTGTTCCAGGATCCCATCCAGAACACCACATTATATTTAGTCACTATGTCTCCTTAGACTCCATTGATCTGTGACAATTTTTAAGGCTTTCCTCATTTTTCATGACCTTGGCAGTTTTGAGGATTACTGGTTAGGTACTTTGTACAATGCCTTTTAATTTGATTTCTCTCTCTGGTTAGACTGGTGTTACAGGTTTTGGAGAGGATGGCCACAGAAAAGTACCATTCTCATCACATCGTATCAGGGATATATGCTATTATTATGACTTACCACTGGTTATGTTAACCTTGCTCACTTAGTTTAGGTAGTGTTTGCTAGGTTTCTTCACCATGTAGTAACTTTCCTCCCTATACTCTATACTTCTATTACCATGAAGTAATTTTCCCCCCTATACTCAAATGACTAAACTCAGCCCACACTCAAGAGAGGAAGAGAGAGCAAGCTCCACCTCCTGGAAAGGAAATAGCTACAACAATTATTTGGAATTCTAATAGAAAGAAGATTTATCTCTTGTCTCTTGCTCATTTTTTCAGTCATTTATTTATATCAGTTTGGACTCCTGGACATTTATTTATACTTTGGGCTATACTTCAATATTACTTTATTTTTTGCTCTCAAATTCTTCCAGGTTTCTTTTGGGAGTTCTGTCACTTTGGCTCCCATATCTCCTTCACGTGACCCATTCTTTTGTTTTTGAGAACAATAGGATGCTTCATGTTGTATTTTCTTGTATTCTCCCTGTCCCAATTTTAGAATCAGGCATTTTCCTAAAGAATTTTCATTCTTTTTATTAGAGAATATATTATAATTCAAAATCTAGGCACTGGGCATTGCTACTACTGGGAAGAAACGTGTATATATATATCAATATATATCTCTATATATATCCCACATATATATATAAATTCTGTACATTTTAGTATGAGCCATTTGCTTGCTCTATAAGCTTAATTGTGAAAAGCAAATACATAAAAATTTTTGTGAGGTTATTACAGAAAAGTGAATGTGATAGTATAATGTATTTATATGAATTACAGAAAGTTCTCATTCCATTAAAATAATCTCAAGCAGAAAAATCTCTTAAATCCATTTAAAATATAATTCAATTTGACAAAATTTAATTTGAACATAACTTTTCATCAACACACATTATCTCAATCAAGTTTTTCTCTTTGGATTTCAAGTTCACAGGACAGAATTGATCATAATCAGCTCATGGCATGTTATCATTGTTGGTCCATGCAATGTCCCTCTCTAATTTTGTTAATTCCATTTCATCATCATACTCCACTTCCATTTTCACTGTCCCCAAAGGTCACCTTTCTAGTGTATTAAATGAGTGTCTTTTTTTGTATGTGTTTTTGTAAAATGTGTTTTATTTTCTGTCTGTCCTTCTCAATTATAAAAACAGCATTTTGTTACATAGCTCATTCTGTTTTTTACTTTAAAAGTTAATAGACTTTATTTTATTTTTCCCATTTTCTTTTAATGATATTTAATTTTCAGGTAGGAAAGCATTTGTAATGAGTTAAAATTGAATTGGACACTCAGTTTATTGCATTTGGTTTTACCTTATCTGAGAAATATTATAATAATGGGGAAGTAATAAAGATTGACTTATGTAGTTTATAATTAATAGATTTTATTTTTTTAGGTTTACAGAAAAATTGAATGCAAAGTACAGAAAGCGCTTATATACTCCTGCCCTCTCCTGCCCAGTTTCCTTTATAACAACATTCTGCATTAGTGATTAACTTTTGAACTTTAGTTGTCTCAGAAATGAAGAATAGGACGCTACTGTGTGGAAAGGGAAACTTTTGACTCTTAATAAATAACAGTACTTTTCTCTGAATGGAAATAAAAGAGAAGTCTTGGAATATGGAGGTAGGTACCATGAGACTCCAAAATCTATTATATAAATAGGAGCAGGGTCATTTAAAATTTCCTTTTCCTTCTGATTTTAAAACAACTCTTGACTCATCTTCAAAGAGAATAAGAATAAAGGTCATTACAGACATCAATCATAGCCAGCTCTGTGATTTTATACTTGTGAGAACTAATTTACAAGTAAGTTCTCAATTCAATTCTTCGCATTAAATTGAAAATGAAAACTGCATCTGAGAGGAAGAATCAGCATCTGAAGAAAGACGATTGAAGTTCTTCTCATGGTGACTCTCATGGGAAGATGTTGTAGGACACTAAGATACTCAGAGGCAAAAGAAATTTCTGTCTCTGCTAGTGAGGCTGTAGGAAAACAGGCACCCTCTACATTTCTGGGAAATAATGGAAAATCCCTCTGAGAGGCATTTCGGCAACACTGATCAAATTTTTATATGCATCTATACTCGGATCCAAGGAAATGCTCTTCAGTTTGGACTCAATCTGGGAAGTTATTTCTTGTCAAAAGGAAATGAACCAGGTGTGATTCTCACTGAAAACCTCAGTAGAAGCAGAGCACAGAGATGCTTGGTCAGAGATGGATGCAAAGCTCTGAGCATAGAAAAGGGGCCACTGCCCAGCGTAGGGCTGGCGGCAGGCTCAGCACAATGTATTTAAGGAAAACGAACCCCTACAGCCATCGTCCAGAGAGGTACGTCAGTAAGTCTGAACTTTGAGCAACTGCCGATGCAGATCTGAGAATTCTTTTAAAGGACTTGTAAAGCGGCTATTGTTCCTGGGCAAATGGGTGTGTGGTAAGAACAGAGTGAGTTATTTGGAGGAGGATCAGCAAAGCCTAGAAGTGAAACCTAGTTGGGGAACCCAGTCTCCTGAGAGTTGTCTAAGAATTTCCATCACTTTTTTAGTGGAGACATTGGACTATGACACTAGAATGCCTCCAAGCAGTAACTGTTCTATAGTATTAGGTGTGGTTATAATTAGTGAATGGCATGTGTTTTCTTTTATATTGTGATTCAGTCAGTTTCAATTAGTCTTTGTATTGTTTTTATAATACAATATAATATAACATTTATTGTATTATAAAGCCCCTCCAGTATTGTAATAGATAATGATCAGGGCTGGTGGACCCAAATAATGATTGCAATCAGTTGTCTGAATGAGGTGACTAGGTGGGCCATGGGCCCGGTAGCATGGTGCCTGAGTGTTTTGTCTGGAATGCTGCCTGTTACCCCGGTGCTGGGCAAGGAGTAATGTTCATCATGGTGACTCTGGCCCCCAAACTGCCACTTTATGTTTAGTCTGTTCTGTGCCAAAACACAAGTAAGTTTCAACTTTTAATGCTCAAAAGCAATGGTTCTCTAACATTTCTGTGTATCAGGATTACCCTGAGTGCTATTAAAATACACATTGCTGGGCTCCCCCCTCAGAGATTCTGATTCAGTAGGTAGACTGGAACTCAAGAATTTGCATGGTAAGCTTACATTATCTGGAACATTCAGAAATATTTCTCATTCCTCATGATGCTCAATTTAGAACTGAAGATGTCATTGCCAAGTGACATGGAAAGCAAGGTGCTCCTTACAGCTGACCTTACCTCCTCTCCAGCACCAAAGCCTCTGGGATCACTCTGCTATACTTCCTCCATTCTTTACTGACACCCACCTCCAAATCAGAATCTAAAATGGGGATTTCACTCTCCTCTGTTATTAATTTGTCTCTTCTCTTTCCTCTAGTTCTTGGTGCTAATACACGTATAAGAACAGTGACTAATAGTGACTAATATTAACTAATATACAGCGGTATGTAATTGAACAATTGTATTTTAGGAGCAAAGACGGGGCAATCAAGACAGACCCTTAATACTTCAACTAACTAACTAACTAAATAAATAATTCTGAAGTATGAAAAAGAAGGAAAGAAAGAAAGAAAGAAAGAAAGAAAGAAAGAAAGAAAGAAAGAAAGAAAGAAAGAAAGAAAGAAAGAAAGAAAGAAAGAAAGAAAAAAGAGAAAGAGAGAAAGGAAAGAAAGGAAAGGAAAGGAAAGGAAGGAAGGAAGGAAGGAAGGAAGGAAGGAAGAGAAAAGAAAGAAAGAAAGAAAAGAAAAGAAAAGAAAAAAAAGAAAATGAAAAGACCCATGGTGGAATGGAAATGTAAGTTCAATCTTGACAGAGGGATGGCGTTTGGCTGGGCTGGGCAGATGGGAGACAGTGTACATTTCAGACAAAGGCAGCATCTTGGGCAAAGGCCCAGAGGCAGGACAGGTAGAGAGACAGGCCTGAGAGAGGGGTGTGTTCTGGAGAGAACTAGGGAAGAAGACTGAATAGGCAGGTGGGGCATGAGATCCAGGCAGAGCTCAGGGTAGGTTTAGTAAGACACCGGAAGGCGGTGAAGGTTTTAGAGAGATTAAAGTCCTGCTTCGGACAGACTAGTTGGCTGACAGAGTGTGCAGGATGGCTTGACAGTGGAGGCCACCCAGCAGGCTACTCTGGAAATTCAGATCTGTGCCAGCCAGGAAATTCTGCCCTATAACCTGACATCTGTCTGATTCACAGTCTAGTCATCCCTAGATATTACCTCAGTGTGTCTGGGTGAGCTAGGCCACATCATGTTCTGCTTCCTTTCTTATATTTAAACTGTCTAAAAATCACTTTCACTTACTTGCAATATTCTGCATGTAATTGCTCAAACTGATTTAAAAAGCTTACCTTTTTAAGCTTAAAAATCTACTCTTCCCGTTTCACAGTATTTGTTACTGTTTCTAAACCAGCCTTTGGTGTCTTTGTACCACCTCACTTTCTCAGCCCTCCTAGCCTTTCTTTCCAGCCTCAGTAAACTTTTCTCCCTCCTTTGATAATCTAAACCTAAATTATCTTTACATTCTTTATCCACCTGGCTTAGTTTAGAGGCATCTTTTGCCTAATGATCAAACTCACTAAAATACACAGTGACAGATGGTCCCACCACCCCAATGTTGCTTCCACTTAATGATTCCACATATATGATTCATAGATAATCTCAGAATAAAAACAGGATATTTCCCTCATTTGGATAAGGGAATATGAGCTCTGTTCCTGATGTTATATGTGTAACCACATTTCTTTTCTCTAAGTCATACTGATGAAACACAAAACAGCAGCGTGTAGTTCAGTCTTCACCAGCAAAATATAGAGTTCCCAGGCCTCAGATCCTTCACAGACAGTAGGGTTTTTGCTTCAGAGGGTGTCTGCCTGGCTCCTGGCACCCTCACTTCCTTCCCTCATTTCCCTGTGGTACCCACTGCTCTGACATCCCCCTCACTCCCAAATAGGCCTCTTCTTGGTTGCTCCTTAGTTCAATCCTTAATGGTTGTCATGCCCCCCTTCTCTCCCAGCTTACCCTCCTCCTGGGCCCCAGAGCAGATGTGCTTTTTGTTCTGCACTTTTCAGGGGCTCTGTTCTTCATTACTACCTCTTTCCAGAAATAAAACATGAGCCTGGAGCCTGGGCTGAACTGCAATCCCAGAGACACCTCACTGGGCTGCCTCAGAGCCATTCTCTCCCTCTGATCTCCTCCTGTGCACCCAGATGAGTGTGTGTGCGCTTCAGAGACAGACAGAATCATGAATTACATGGCAAAATTTCTATAGCTGACTTCATAAAATTTGGGCAGTTTTACCACAGTTTCTACAACTGTAAAATTCTGTCTTCAGTAATTCGGAAATGACAGGGAGGTACATTTCCCCACCCATCCTGTTTCTTACTCCTTCCCTCAGTACTTATATATGTAGCCTCAATGTGTTCAGGAATAGGGTTTCTGAAATTCTCATTCAAAACCAGGTGAAACTCTCGGCACCTCAAGCACCATCAAAATATCTAAATTCCCAGTGTATACAAATTAGGTCCCATTCATTCATTCAAAATGTATTTTTGAGCATCTATTCTGTGCCAGGCATTCTTCTTAGCGCTGGGCCGACAGCAGGCAGACAAAAATCTCTGCTCTCAGAGAATGTATGTATAAACAGACATTTCAGACAATGACACGTGCCATGAAGAAAAGAACACATGGCAACATGATAATGATGGGAATGGTGAGGGAGGCCTCTCTGAAGAGTGACTGATCTGAGACCACCATGACAAGAAAGAGGCAGCCTAGGCAAAGAGTACTACAAGCAAGAGGAAGGTGAAGTGTAAAGTTGGGAGTGGGAGGGCCAGTGAGCCCAGAATGTAATGGACATGAGGGACAAGGAGTGAAGAGAGTGATGGGGTGTGAGATAAGAGAGGCAGGTAGGGGTCATATCGTACAGGGCCTTGTAGACCCAGGTAAGGAGGTTGAATTTTATCTGAGTACTACAGGAAGCCACTACAGAGTTTAACTAGTGGAAGATCTAGTAGAAAATCTATTGTAATTTTTTTCTTTTTTTTTTATCAGTGTTTTTGAAAATTGAGATATGATTTATATAACATAAGTTACCATTTTAAAGTGTACAATTCACTGGTTTTTAGCAGTTCATGAGTACAACCACCACCAGTAGTTCCAGAACATTTCCATCACCCCATAAAGAAATCCCTGTTAGCAGTTACTACCCCTGCCTCTTTCCCCAGCCTTAGGCAAAAAATAGTCTGGCTTTGGTGTTTACGGACCTGCCTGATATAAACAGAATGATATAGCCTATTGTGTCTAACTTCTTTCACACAGCACAATGTTCTCAAGGTCATCCATGCTGTAGCATGTAACAGTACTTCATTCCTTTTTATGGCAAAATGATATTCCATTATATATATCCCCCATGTTGTGTTTATCCATTCATCCATTAATGGACATTTGGGGTGTTTCACTTTTTTTTATGAATAATGCTGCTATGAACATTTCTATGTTGCACAAGTTTTTCTAAGAATATAGGCTTTAATTTCTCTTGGTTATATACCTGTATGAATATATGCTTTCTTTTCTCTTTTGTAGAATTGCAAGGTCATGTGATAATTCTGTTTAAATTTTGAGGAACTGCCAAATTATTTTCCAAAGTTGCTGCACCACTTTTATAACTACCAGCAATATATGAGGATTCCAGTTTCTCTACGTCCTTGCCAACACCTATTATTTTCAGTTTTTATGATTCTAGTGGGTCTTAATATGGTTTTGATTTGCATTCCCCTAATAACTAATGATGTTGAGAGTCATTTCATGCGCTTATTGGCTATTTGTATATCTGCTTCAGAGAATGTCTGTCCAAGTCCTTTGACAATTTTAAAATTGCATTATTGGTCTCTTTATTGTTGAGTTGTAAGAGTTCTTTATATATTCAGGATACTTGGCCCTTATCAGACAAATGATTTGCAAAAACTTTCTCCCATTCTATGGGTTCTTTTCAATTTCTTGATAGTGTCCTTTGTTTGACCTTACATAAGTTTTTAAAAGATCATTCTGGCAGTTATATGAAAGGGGTGGGGGTGGGGGTGGGGGATTGAATGGTATAACCATGGATCCAGCCCCAAACTGGTACTATCCTGTTTCTAACAAGATACTGAATTGTTTTTCAGAGACAACACACACACACACACACAAAAAACAACAACACAAGTCATGTGGCTGAAGCACATCAGAACCAAAATTTCTCCTCCCCATGGAACCAAAGAATGGAGACATGAACAGAACCTTAATGCTGGAACCCTTTCAGAGTGAAGAGTCCATTGTCCAGAAAGATCTGGTGCTGAAGTCCCTTTACTATCCTTACCATAAATGGCCAAGAGCCAAAGCCCTCCCATATAAACCTGCCCCACC
The DNA here is from genome assembly GCF_048564905.1 of Vicugna pacos. Taxonomy (NCBI): domain Eukaryota; kingdom Metazoa; phylum Chordata; class Mammalia; order Artiodactyla; family Camelidae; genus Vicugna; species Vicugna pacos. The sequence continues at coordinate 35,145,324 of NC_132987.1, forward strand.
AGCACTTCTGCATACCAACCCTCTTCCCCTAACTCATAAAAGTTTGACCAAACCCCATATCAGGGAGACAAATTTGAGAGACTTGCCTCCTGTCTCCTTGCTGGCCAATCGCAATAAATCTTTCTTTTCTCAAAAGCCAGTACAATGTATTGGCTTCTATGTGCATGGGGCAGCAAGCCCTTGTTTGGTAACAATGATGGCCGGGAAATGAGTCAGGAACTATTGTAGTGATCCAGCCAAGAGATGTTATTGGCTTGGATATTAGACAAGGTTCTGGCTTTAAAGTATTATTGCCAGCTCTAGGTAGGTAGTGTTAGGTCAGCTGTCTGAATTTTGTTCCACTCTATAGTGGTTTGCGCTCAGAGAGAAAATTATGACACAGCTAACATTAATGGGGCTTGTCTGCAGACTCAAGAATCAGCCCTGCTATATGGTGCTGGATTTGTTACACAAGTTCTAGTCATGGCTTTAGAGTTTGGAGATCCAAACTGCAAATCTTATCCATAAAAAAAACAGTAAATTTTATTAATACACTCATACACAGGAATGGAAGCTCTTAAGGTAAGGAGAACATGCCATTTTCTTAGATTGAGGTAGAAAAACAACTCAAAGGCCTGTTTCCTGGAGCTTCCATCCCCAACAACAAGGTATTCTCAGGAAATCAAGGAGGAATTGGGGTGGATTGAAAGTTATGCTTCCTTCTGATTCTGAGTTAAGGAAGTGGAAGACTGAAATCAAAGTAAAGGAGGACAAGATGATTAGCTGGAGGGAGAGTAGAATTTTCTTAGGAAACTCTCTTAGTCTGTTCAGGCTGCTTTAACAAAATACAGTAGACTGGATGGTTTATAAATAACAGAAATTTATTTCTCACAGTTCTGGAAGCTGAGAATTCCAAGATGAAGGCACTTGCAGACTCAGAGTCTATGACAGCCCATTTATTGGTTCATAAATGTCCATCTTCTCACTGTAACCTCACACGGTGGGAGGGGCAAGGAGCTCTCTGGCATCTCTTTTATAAGGACACTAATCCCATTCATGAGAGCACTACCCTCATGATCTAAGCATGTACCAAAGACCCTACCTCCAAAGTCATCTCATTGGGTATTAGTATACAGCATGAATTTGGGGAGGGCACAAACATTCAGTTTGCAGTAGAAACAGAATGAGTGCTTAGTGAAGAGACTGGACATACAAGAAGGTCAGCATGAGCTCTTGGAGACAAGGATGGATAGACACAAAAAGGAAAGGGAGTGGACTCAGCTCTAATTATTCACGAAGAGGGTATTAGAGAAGGTGAAGATGCTTTAATTATTACTAGTTCAGGAGTAGTGACTGGGCTTTTAAAGCACAAATGAAGGGAGGAGGGTAATAGCTCAATGGTAGAGCTGCATGCTTAGCATGCACAAGGTCCTGGATTCAATCCCCAGTATCTCCATTAAAAAAATAAAATAAAAGAGGTAAGAACTCTGATTCATTTCCCCTGCTTGCAAGAAGCCAGATCCAGGAGCATACTGAGAGACTCTTCTGAAAGGAGCAGATGAAGAATCCATAGTAAGGCAATTGAGGAACTATCTTTTGAAGGCTGGGGTAATTATACCAAGTGGTCACAAAGAATTTGAACAGATTTGAAAAGGGATGACCAGGAAGATAAGCATAAAATACTCAAATAATTGGTATATGGGTTAGATTTAGAGACAGACAGTTATTACAGGTGGCAAGCAAGTTTTGCCTGTATGTTGAGGGCATGTGTCAGGGAAATGTATGGAATTGGCATTCTAAGGGAAGGCACAGCAGGGATGAAAAATAAAAATGGAGAGCCAGGCATAAAAATAATCAGCTGAGTCGAGGCTCAGACTGGTTAGTTTGATGGGGTAATATCTTCCAGGTGGGACTATCCTACACAGGTAGGAGAAGGTGGCCAAGTTGAACTGTGTACATTTTAGTAGCCTTAGAATTTATTGATTTCGTATCTCTCACTAAGGTGGACCCCTACATAGCAAAAACCTAGAGGAATATGCTAAAAAAAAAAGTCTCTTTTCTAAGCCAAAAGGCAAAGAGAAAATAAAAGAAAGAAGGCCCTCAATCTAGCCCTATGTGTGTTAGAAGAGTAAAGGAACCAATTTAAGAAATAGGTTAAACTTTTATAAATTCAACTGAGTCATTCTGGAAGGCACAGGGTAACGGCAGAGGGGAAAGAAACACCAGAGGCACGTACTAGTACTTCAATTAATGATGCCCTGGACATAAGTTCTACCTAAGGCCTGGGATATTTGAAAGTGGAGGAAAGACAGTGAATCAAGGAGCCCGTCAGAGAGAAATAGATTCCCACAGACCACGAGAAACACAAGCTCTGAAGCATTAACAGTAATTCAGTTCAGGAATCTGCTAAGAGTAATTCTTCAGCTGAATCAGATATGACAACTAGATGAAATCTTTCCTAGACAGATTTCATAGTTCTAAGGATTTTATAGCAAGAGGCAATGGACACATCCTCTGTGTTCCAGGACTGAAATGGCCTGCTCATGTACTGCTGATGAGGCCCACATTCAGTTCAGCACCAGGATGCCACAAACATGGAACTCAAGGGGAAAATGGAAAATTATAGAGATTATGAATAAGCAGAAAGGTGAGAGCACATCAAATAAAGCCTAGTGATTTGGGCTGTCACCAATGCAAATCTCTAACTTTGCAAGAAGACTGTAATGTCTCAAATGCTGCTATCTTAGAAAGGAGGCTATGTGCATATCCCCATTACTAACCCCACTCTGTCATATGTAAATATATTGTGTCAAAATTAATTAGTAGATGGGAGATTGATCCCAATTCAATGTAAATTCAGGGTTGTAGACTTCAGATAACTAGCCTAAGCTCACTGGCATCATGAAAAGTTTAAACCAAGTTATTTCTTGAGCTTACCTCCTTTGTCCAGTACCACTGAATCTCTGTCAGGGTCTTGGGTAACACTACCTCTGGGCTCTGGAAACAGAGTTCTACTTATGATTTCAAGATTGAGTTGTTTTCTAGATTTGGTGGGTTGGGGGCTAGTGCTGGGAGAGTCTATTGTGTTCTGGTAAAAGTTGGAGTCTTTAAACACAGGACACATTGGAGATGCATTCAGCATGTACCCTAATACATATTAGGAACTATAACCACTGTAAAGAAGATAGCCCAGGTTGTAGCTGCCAAAGATACCCCAGCTCTACCTGGCAGCAAAGGCCCTTCGAGTTAAAGAGTAGGCAAAAATAAGAATTCAGAGAAGATGAAGTATGGACTTTAATTTGGATCTTTAACTCACAAGTGCAAGAGAATGTAATTTTGGATTTTAATTCTTTTGACCTCTAAAATCTTTGGACTAATTTGCATGGAATTTAACTTTAATTTCCTCCCAGGAAAATACATTTAAAAAGGCAGTTTAACTTCAGATTTGGGACTTTGTATGTTGATAACATTTTTACAATTGGAATGTTTGTTGTTATTTTATCCCATTGCCAAACCTTTGATGAGCTATATTGGACAATGTAGCTGGATGTACTTTGGGAAGAGAAATAGAATAGAGAAAGAATTTCTATTCTTGTATGCCAGTTTTAGAATTAGTTTAATTAATATATTATTCTGACCCATTTTAGAGCCTCCTGGATTTAAAAATAAAACACTCACCTACCAGCATCTCAGAAGAGCTGTGGTTGGTGTTGGGGGTACCATCTTTTGAAAATAGGACCAAGATTGCTCAGGTAGATTATAAACCTTGTATCCTAAGGAGGGTAGCCGCAACACTAGTTAATGGCTAAGCTTAATGGGGTAAGAGAACAAAAATCTGGGGAATGTTGGAGGAGGGGAATCTCCATTCCTGTGACTTCTTGCTCAACTTCCTAGTCTTTTCTCATCATCATTCACTCCTCTGAGGACTTGTCAGACTTACAGCCAGCACAGACAGTGCTGGACAACATCAGCAGGCTCTTCCACCCTCTCCCTCCTTCTTGCTTTTGGAGAGCTGCCTGTCTGCTGCACATGTGTATTCTGTCCTGCTCCTCCACGCTGTAAGTCTTGTAGGACCAGCACTCTGCCATGCACGGGGAGGTCTGTGGTGGCCCACATGAACTGTGATTGGGTAAGAAGGCTACATAAAATTTATGGGATACAGCAAAAGCAGTCCCAAGAAGGAAGTTCATAACGATACAGGCCTTCCTCAAAAAAGGAGAACAATCTCAAGTAAACAACCTAACCTACCACCTAAAAGAGGTAGAAGAAGATCAAACAAAACCAAAAGTCAGCAAAGGGAAGGAAATAATAAAATACTGAGGAAAAAATCTGACCAAGGAGGTAAAAGACTTATATACATGGAGAACTACAAAACATTGATTAAGGAAATTAAAGATGACCTCAAGAAATGGAAAGATATCTCATGCTCTTGGATTGGAAGAATCAATATTGTTAAAAAGGTCATACTGCCCAAGGCAATCTACAGATTTAATGTGATTCCTATCAAAGTACCTAGAACATTTTTCACAGAACTAGAACACATAATCCTAAAATTTATGTGGAATCACAAAAGACCAGAATTGCTAAAGCAATCTTGAAGAAAAAGAACAAAGCTGGAGGAATAATCCTCCCAGACTTTAGACAATACTACAGAACCACAGTAATCAAAATAGCATGGTATTGGCATAAAAACAGATATATGGATCAATGGAACCAAATAGGGAGTCCAGAAATAAACCCACAGACCTACAGTCAATTAATCTTCAACAAAGTAGGCAAAAACATACAATGGAGAAAAGACAGTCTCTTCAGCAAGTGATGTTGGGATAATTGGATAGTAGCATGTAAATCAATGAAGTTAGAACACTCCCTCACACCCTATACAAAAGTAAACTCAAAATGGCTTATAGACGTAAATACAAGACAAGACATGATAAACCTCCTAGGAAAAAACATAGGCAAAACATTCTATGATATAAATTGTTAGCAATGTTCTCTTAGGGCAGTCTACCCAGGCAAAAGAAATAAAAGTAAAAATTAACAAATAGGACCTAATTAAACTTATAAGCTTTTGCACAGCAAAGGAAACCATAAGCAAAACAAAATGACAACCGATGGAATGGGAGAAAATCTTTGCAAATGATGTGACTGACAAAGGCTTAATTTTCAGAATATATAAACAGCTCATACAACTTAATAAGAACAACAAAAAACAACCCAATCCAAAAATGCGCAGAAGACCTAAATAAACATTTCTCCAGTGAAGACATACAAATAGCCAATAGGCACATGAAAAAATGCTCCATATCACTAATTATCAGAGAAATGTAAATCAAAACTATAATGAGGTATCATCTCACACCAGTCAGAATGGCCATTGTTCAAAAGTCCATGAATGATAAATGCTGGAGAGGGTGTGGAGAAAAGGGAACCCTCCTACTGCTGATGGGAATGTAGTTTGGTGCAGCCATTATGGAAAACAGTATGGAGATTCCATTATGGAAAACAGTAAATAGACTTACCATATGATCCAGCATGTATCTAATTTGAAAAGATACATGCACCCCAATGTTCATAGCAGCACTATATACAATAGCCAAGACATGGAAGCAACTTAAACGTCCATGACAGATGACTGGATAAAGAACATGTGGTATATTTATACAACAGAATACTACTCGGCCATAAAAAAAGAATAAAATAATGCCATTTGCAGCAACACAGATGGACCTAGAGAGACTGTCATTCTAAGTGAAGTAAGCCTGAAAGAGCCAGAATGTTATCACTCATATATGGAATCTTTAAAAAAAAAAAAAAGAAGAAAAAAAGGAAACTATGAACTCACCTGCAAAACAGAAACAGATTCACAGACATAGTAAACAATCTTATGGTTACCAGGGAAAGGGGGTGGGAAGGGATAAATTTGGGAGTTTGAGATTTACAAATGTTAGCCACTATATATAAAAAATAGATTTAAAAAAGTTTCTGCTGTATAGCACAGGGAACTATACTCAATAACATGTAATAACCTTTAATGAAAAAGAATATGAAAATGAATATATGTATGTATACACATGACTGGGACATTGTGCTGTACACCAGAAACTGACACATTGTAACTGACTATACTTTAATTAAAAAAAATAAAAAATAAAAATAAAGAAAGAAGGCTGACTGGCTGTGGGTTCACAGTATTAGGATGTGTACACCTGCTGGTAGAAGAATAAGCTATCAATATTAGCACTGTTACTGATAAAGGTGTTATTCTGATCTCTATTTGTGTGACTTCTGTGTTTACCTTCGATTCATTCTTAAATGGATCTGGGAACTCTAAGTGCCAATTCAATCCTCTTTAACGCCGAGTGTTACAATCACTATAAAATTTTGGAAATAGAACTGACAGGGCTTGCTGATTAATCAGGTGTGGGGTGTGAAGGAAAATGATAAATCAAAGATGATTCCTTGGTTTCTCGCTTGAGTGACTAGAGAAAGAGTAGTGCTATTTAATGACACAGAAGCCCAATTCTGAGATTAGAGGCATACATGTAGTGAGGTATACATGACTAGTATGTGTTGAGGGAGGCTGTACATGTGGTGATTTAGTGGAGCGGGGTGCACTATACATATAGTGAGAATGACTTAGTAAAGGGGGGATGGCTTGGAGGCCAAGAGAGTAAGTAGGAGGTGAGTGAGCCATCTTCAAGTATGGTATTGAGAACAGAGAAAGGGGTTACTGTGGAAGACATTTAGGAGGTAGAAGCAACAGAACTTGGTGACCAGTTTGACACGGTTAGAGCAATGAAGAGGGAGAGTCAAGAGCAACTCCAAGGTTTCACGTTTATGAACTTGCCCATCTAAGATAAATTTTTGGTAGTGACAAACAATATGTTAATTGTATAGATTCTGCCACTTAAAAATGAGAACTCTTTTAGCCACAATGAAGACATGCAGGGTATAGGGAAAGAAAAATGAAAAGACTAACTTCTCAAGAGCCTAAGTCTCCTATTCAAAAGATAAAAAGAAAAAAGCTACCCCAACACCTTAGAAGCAGCAGCTAAGAGTAATCCTTTTGATTGAAGTGGTCTTCCTTTTAGATGTGATATACTGCATCAGGGGTTGGCAAACTTTTTCTATAAAGAGCCAGATATTAAATATTTAAGGTTTTGTGGACCATAAGGTTACTGTTGTAACTACTCAACTTAGCTGTTGGAGAGCAAAAGCAGTGATAGACAATAATGGGCATGGCTATGTCCAAAAAACTTTACTGGGATGGAATTGGCTCATAGACTGTAGCCACAGTTTGTCAACTTCCGTAACTTCCTAAGACCTTATGTGTATGAACAGATTGTCTTTCCTTCAACTCTTTGTGGAGGACAATGGCTAGTCCCAAGACTAATTAATAAAAGAGGACCTTGCAATGTTACACAGGGTTGGGAGAAAACTGGTGCTCGTTTGATTGACAAGGTTGTAAGTTAGAGTAGCAAGGGTGATATGACTCCCATATATATTAACCATATGATGCAAGATGTCTGAATTTTTAAGTGGGTTGGTCAAAGCAGAGACAGAAAAGAAACTAAATAGAAAACAAACCTCTATAGCCCATGTCCTTCTGACCACATCTCCACTTCAGGATCTAAACCTTCTGTTTTCTCCTATCCAGCAGCCAGAACAGGTGGAAGAAAGCAATTGTGACTCATAGCCAGAGGCAGGGACTGAGAGAATCTCCAGGTCACAAGAGACCAAAGACTTGCTAATGTTGGGAAAAGACCACTCCTAGAGGAGGAAAGTGGGGACTACCTAGGGCAGAACAGAAGTAAGTGAAAGCACAGTGAGGATGGGGGAGAAGGGCATGGTGCCATGAGAGACAAATGGTCTATGAGGACACTTCCCATTGCCAAAGACATCCATGGGGCATACCCTCAAGGTCAGGTCAGTGAGGTCTGTGCTCATGGACCATGCTCAGAGATGAATCAGACTGACAAGGAGGGCAATGGTGAACTTCTTTCCTCTACCAGACTCACACAGTTTGGAATCTGTGCAATGCTTGAACTGAGAATTATTTGACTCCCTGTTCTGTATAGTGTGTGTATACGTATGTGTGTGTGTGTGTTCACTTAGCCAGAGAAGGGACATCGATCACCACCCAGCAATACCAGTCAAACAGAGACACTGAATGATATAAATGAGAACAAGAGAAGCCAAGAAAATTCCAAAGAGACGTTAGCCTTAAATGATTAAAACCATAGAGCTGGAAAAGACTATGTATGAGAGAGTATCTGAACTAGTCTTTAGAAAGACTAGGTCTTTAGACCTAGAAAGGTAGTTTTTCTTAATGATGTGCCTGATAAAAGACCAGGTATTCTCTCTCAATAATCCATTCCAGTATTTTTTCATTCTGGTAGTCTGGCAGTACTTTTTTATGTCCAATAGAAATCTCTCTTACTTTAATCCCAAGTTCTCTTATTTGATCTTTTCTACTACAGACAAAACAAAACAAAGCCAATCTTTCAAAAACCCTTTAGTCTTTAAGACAGAGTAAAGGATCATTTATTAGGGTGTTTGAACACTGGGAACATTCAAACAACAGAATTACGATGATGATTTCCTCTGCCAGGGCTGGCCCAGTGGCCCAGATCACTCAGTGCAGAGTGGTGCTGATTATAATAGACAGAAAATAACCTTGTCAGTGGCTATTTCAGGTAAAGAATCTCATACATTTTATGGAATAAAGGTCATTTACTACTGAGGAGAAAAAAAAACTACTGTTGTACAGGCATTTGAAAAGGAAAAGGGCTGCAAAAGCAAGCAGACATTGATGAATCTGTTCAAATGAGTTTTGTGTTCACATTTCCTTTAGTTTTGCCCAAAGCAATTTCAACAAATCCTGTTAGCAAGTTTCTCACACTTCTCTCTGCAGACCATCAAGAATTTCACAATAAGTAAATGTGATTTGCTTTTCTTATTCTTACATGCTGCTTTCGGGGAGGTTATCTTAAAATTCATATGCATCACAAATTCTTTTTTTATATTGTGAGAACTGAAATGCATAACCTATCTGTTGTTTTTAAGATCATTAACTATTTAGGGTTTTCACAATGAATTACATTTTTGTTGTTTTTGCTTTCAGGTAAACCCAGATATTGTTACTCAGTGAAACATGACAACTCCTTAATCTGTGGTTATTTGATTTACTTTTATTAGATAAAATGTTCTATAATCATACAAGGCTTTCAAATGTATATATTAAACACATCCCATTTTAGACACCATTGTGTATCAATTAGGTTTGGTTAGGCTAGGCAATGCCATGATAACAAATTAACTCCCAAATTCAAATCTCAGAGGCCGGATTTAACAGAGGTTAATTTTTGGCTCATGGTACATGCACTATCTGGATCAGTAGGGGGCTCTCTTCCACACAGTCTCTCAAGTACCTGGGCTGATGGGGAATCCAACATCTTGTGTTTGCATCATTTGGAACATGAGGACCCCACAGCTGCTGTAGCAAGGGAGGGAGCTTCAGGGTCACATATTAACTCTTAGATGCTTTGCCTGGAAATGACACTCGCGGCATTTACCCACTAAAAAGGCCCTTTATTCCATCACAATGTTCTTTTGCAGTTCAGAATGATCTTGTCTTTAATTACATCACCTCTCCTTCTTTTCTTAGGTGAATTCTAGTTCTGTGAGCCTACCTTGTTAGCATTCTTAGGTGTAGACAAAAGAATCAAGTCTAGGTCATTTAAATGAGATGGGATTTATGAAGGGAGATTAGAAAGCCCTGGTAATCATTGGAAAGGCTGGAAGAACAGGTTCTAGGCCAAGCTACCACCAATCCCAGAACCCACCAGTCTTAGTTGCTATAGGGAAGCTACTATTCCCACTGCTGACCTAAGAACCATGACAATGAAGCCAGTTGTGTCAGCAGAATGGATGTCTGGGCCTTGTCTGCTTTACAGGTAGTTTCTGACAGGTGCGACTAAGTTACAGGATCTCAGCCTAGACTCAGGCTAGGGAGATTAGAAAATGTTAAATTTTAGAATTTACTTCAGGAGGATAGAATTCACAGCATGGGGAACTCTAAGATGTAAGGTGGGTTTTTTTTTTTTTTTTAGCAGATTTGAGGTTGTCATAAACAACAGATGTTTACTATACTTTCTTTTCTAGAACTCTTTTTCTTTGCACTTGTAAAAATTTTTTTCCATTACAGAATATAACTAGAGATAAGGAAGAAGCACTTATACTGTCGCCAGTCTAACATAGCCACTGTTATTATTTTGGTATATTTCCTTTTTGTTCCTTTTCTGTGCCGAATTCTTTTCTATAAAAATTACTTGACAACGAATACTTATTTCCTACTGAAATATTAGAACACAAACATTTTCCCCCATGTTGCCACATTATCTTCAAGATCATGAATTTTAGTGGTTGTGCAATATTGCAACAGTTGGAATGGCTTTACTATGTCAATTTACCATGTAAATATAATATTGCAGTGAAAGTCAATAGGTATAACTTCTCTGATTACAACTGCATGCTTATTTTTTCATTTACGATGTGTTTATATCAACATCTTGGATGGTTACCTTATTTTCTAGTTTTCATCAAGATGTGTGACCTCTCAGAGACACAGCCCAAGACTCAATGTAGATAAGGAAAGAAACGTGAATTTTTCAGGGAATTGTTTTATGTAAGCATGAAACATAATCTTCACTAAAAGGGACTTTTAGTATGTATCATCCATGCTAGTAGTCAGTCTTTCTGTATATACTGCCAGATAACTTTTTAAAATTCCAGACAACTGTTCCATTATTCATTCACTTATATCATCATAAATTTAATGTTGTTTCCAACCATTATATACAGCAAAATTCAATTTTGTTAAACTATCCCTCCCTCCCTTCAAAAACGAAAAAGTCACACACACTAATAGCCTTAAGAAAAATCCATTAATTTTTGTATTGAGCACTCCTTTTTAAAAAATGCAGAGGTGTGTTGTGTCCATCAACAGATGAGTAGGCAAAATATGGCATATATGCACAATGGAATATTATTCAGCCATAAAAAGAATGAACTTCTGATCCATACTACAATATGCATGAACCTCGAAAACATGCCAAGTGAAATCAGGCAGATACAAAAGGACAAATACTGTAAGATTCCACTTTTATGATGTGATGGTTAACATGAGGTGTCTAGAATAGTCAAATTTATAGAGAAAGTAAGTAGAATAAAAGTTACCAGGGTCTGGAGTGATGGGGGGGTAGATCATTGCTTAATGAGTACAGAGTTTGTGTTTTGGATGCGGGAAAAATTTTGGAAATAAACAGTGGTGATAGTTACACAACACTGTGAATGTAGTTAATGCCACTGAATTGCACACTTTAAATGATTAAAATGGTAACTTTTCTATTATGTATATTTAATGAAAACATAAATATCAAAAAAATTTTAATATTAATAAAATAAAGTAAGCTACAAGGATGTATTGTACAACATGGGGAATATATAGTCAATGTTTTATAATAACTATAAATGGAGTATAACCTTTAAAAATTGTGAATCCCTATATTGTATACCTGTAACATATAATATTGTACATCAACCATACTTCAATTTAAAAAATACGACATTGTAAAATAAATACATAAATAAATAAAGTTAAAAAAAGAAAACAAACTTATGGTTATGGGGTCAGGGAAAGGGGGTAGAGAGGGATAAATTGGGAATTTGGGATTTGCAGATACTAACTACTATATACAAAATACATAAGCAACAAAGACCTACCATATAGCACAGGGAACTATATTCAATATCTTATAGTAACCTCTAATGAGAAAGAATATGAAAAGGAATGTATATATATGTATAAGTCAATCACTATGCTGTACACCAGAAACTAACACAATACTGTAAATCGACTATACTTCAGCTAAATAAATATGTAACCTCCTCCCCAAAAAACTCCAGTCTGAGGGGGAAAAAAAGCAGCAATGTGTTGTATTGCCTTTTAAGTTTTATTTAAAGGCACTAATCAAAGAAGAAAGGGCAGAGGGGAGGGATAAATTAGGAGACTGGGATTAACAGATACACACTACTATATACAAAATAGATAAATAACTAGGACCTACTGTTTAGCACTGGGAACTATATTCAACATCCTGTAATAACCTATAAAGGAAAAGAATCTGAAAAGGAATAAATATATATACGTATGTATAACTGAGTCACTTTGCTGCAACCTGAAACGAACACAACACTGTAATCAACTGAACCTCAATACAAATTCTTTTAAAAAGTCATGAAGAAAAAAGAAAAAAAATTATATTTCTTTAATTTTGCACCTACATGAGATGATGGATGTTCACTATACTTATTGTGATAATCATTTCATGATGTATGTAAGTCCAATCATTAGGCTGTACATCTTAAATTTATACAGTGATATATGTCAGTTATACCTCAATAAAACTGGAAGAAAACAAAAACCAAGTGTTTATTTTGCCAAAAGTTCTCAGTTTGAGGAATACAAAGAATAATAAAATACTCCCTGAAAAGATTATACAAAGTAGAGAAACTTAGAAAGTAAAGAGGCAAAAGAAAAAAATCATTAAATATTATTTTATAATTAAGCACAGAGTTCTCCCTTGGTATATAAAACTAAAACTAATTCAAACTGAGTTTTGTTTTAGACAAAGAAAGAGAGGGGAAAATAAGTTTCCAGGCTATGGGAACATAGAAAAGACATAAATGAGATTCAGTGTCACTCTCTAGGAAACTATATATATTTAATGCTAGTAGACCAAAACAGATATGCATTTATCCACACATATATCAATATATACGTATATGTGTATATATAATAGATGATATAATCAAGTTTCTAACCAAAATTTGTATAATATAATATCATTCATCTTAAGAAGATGTAAAGTGTTTGAGAATTTTTGATAGTTTTATTTATTTATTTATTTATTTTTTTATTTGGTGGGGGAGGTAATTAGGTTTATTTATTTATTCTTAGAGGAGGTACTGGGGATTGAACTCAGGACCTCACGCATGCTAAGCATGCACTCTGTCACTTGAGCTATACCCTCACCCCACAATAATTTTTAAGAGCTAACTCTGGGGAGCAGAACAGGGAGTGGAATAAGCTGTACTTATATTTTATTTTATATACACCTATAACTTTAAAACTGCAAAAAAACAATTATAAATATGCATACTTTAATTGTGAAAAATTGAGTGGAGATGACAAATAGTTTAAAAGCACTGAGTGGTATGTTTACAGTTTTATTATGGTAGGCATGTAGACTGCATGCATTGGTTAAAAGTCATCAATTTATATACTTAAAATTGGTGAATGATATGTAAATTATACCTCAATAAGAGGAAAAAAAAGTAAAGTCACTAAAAGAATTGGTTTGATAGTCAAGAGACTTGAGATTTATGCATAATTCTAGCAGTCTTATTTTGATAAGTTATCCAAATTCTCTGGGCCTGTTTCCTCATCTGTAAAGAAAAGTTGTTAGACTGGGTGAGAACTCAGATGTCTCATCTCTCATATCCTGAAAATAGATGAAATATCCCATGGCTGTCAGTGGTTCTCTATCAAAAAAGAATAATAAACATATATATGTATGTATATATAATAAATATGTGTATATATTTATATACACACACAAATAGATATACATACAAATGATACTTGCTTTGAGAAAACCTATAAAATGGTTTTCCTGCATAAAATTCATGAAGTACTAGTAGAAACTTAAAATCTATCATGAAAAGAACAATTATCCCAGACGAGTTTTCCACAGCACTTGGACTTGTGGAAGTCTCAGTCTGCTTCTGTTCTGTAAGTGCTGATGAATTGCTGGACAAGATTCTCTCAGACGAGATCATTTAGGCTCATGTTTAGGTACAGGATTCTGTTAAAAGAGAATAGTTATTGTTTTTAAGTGCCTGATGGACAGCCAGGCTCTGAATAAGGTAATATCATTTAATCCTCACAGCAGCCCTTTCTTAGGGAGGTATTATTATTCATTTTATAGATAAGGAAACTGAGCCTCAGGAACTGACAAATTACAAAGTTAAGTAATTTGTCCAAAGCCATCCAGCCAGCAAGCAGTAGAGCCAGTTTTCAACCCCAGGTCTGTCTGATTCCAAAGACTATGCTCCTTCCATCCCAACCTATTTTGTAGGCCTTTCTCACAGGACTTAATATTTATATTCCTCTCATGATAATAATCATAACTTATTTGAACTAATTTTTCATATCCTGATGTGGTCAAAACCAGCAAAATCAATTAGAGAACAAAGGTGATTTTTTTTAAAAAGTTTAAACTACAGTCTTACTTAAAATCTGGCCTTATTTTTTTAACATTATATTTTACATGAATATAATATTTTATATTACATATAAAATATATAAATATATATGCATATGCACTGGCATTAGTAAAAACAATCATTATTTAGGGTACAAATAATTCATGTTATATTCTGTCCTTCCCATGTATCTTTCTAAAATGAGGTGAAAAAGCTTGCCCCTCTGAACCCCTAGCTACTGAAGAACATCTGAGTTTCTTTCTGGGTCTCAGTCATTCTCAGAGGAACCCCAAAGTAGTTTTTTTTCCCCCTAAGTTTCCATTGAAGGAAACTTAATTTGTAATCCTTATTACTTAGCATGCAATAGTACATCAGAATCACAAAGCCTTTTACAATGATTGTCTAATAAATTCTTCCAGCAGCTTCTGGGGAGACCGACATTTTATAGAAAAGCAAAATGAGATGCAGATATGTTAATTTACTTGGCCAGTGACGCAGTGATTTTCTGCAGACATAGCCAAAGGAGAGCTGAAGCAGTCTGGCATTAGGACAGAAACTCTGCTTCTTCAATGATAACATTTCACAATTACATTGATCCTCTAATTGCAGAAAGCCCACTTCACTTTACAAGTGAATCAATGATACAGATGCCTTAGAAAAAATCTAGAGTTTCCAATTTACTTCCCAGAACTGATTCGCCTTAGTTCCAGTTACCTTTCAAGAGTTTGCCCTTGAGTTAATTGATAAAAGGTTTTAGCTCTTCATTCTTTTTTTTTAATTGAAGTACAGTCAGTTACAATGTGTCAATTTCTGGTGTAAAGCACAATGTCCCAGTCATGCATATACATACATATATTCATTTTCATTAAAGGTTATTACATGTCATTGAGTATAGTTCCCAGTGCTATACAGCAGAAACTTTTTTAAATCTGTTTTTTATATATAGTGGCTAACATTTGTAAATCTCAAATTCCCAAATTCATCCCTTCCCACCCCCTTTCCCTGGTAACCATAAGATTGTTTACTATGTCTGTGAGTTTATTTCTGTTTTGTAGATGAGTTTATAGTGTCCTTATTTTTTTCTTGTTTTTTAGATTCCACATATGAGTGATATCATTCTGGCTCTTTCTGGCTTACTTCACTTAGAATGACAATCTCTAGGTCCATCCATGTTGCTGCAAATGGCATTATTTTATTCTTTTTTATGGCTGAATAGTATTCAATTGTATAAATATACCACATCTTCTTTATCCAGTCATCTGCCTATGGACATTTAGGTTGCTTCCATGTCTTGGCTATTGTATATAGTGCTGCTATGAACATTGGGATGCACATATCTTTTCTAATTAGAGTTCCCTCCAGATATATGCTGGATCATATGGTAAGTCTATTTATAGTTCTTTGAGGAATCTCCATACTGTTTTCCATAATGGCTGCACCAAACTACATTCCCACCAGCAGTGTAGGAGGGTTCCTTTTTCTCCACATCCTCTCCAGCATTTATCATCTATGGACTTTTGAATGATGGCCATTCTGGCTGGTACGAGGTGATACCTCATTATACTTTTGATTTGCATGTCTCTGATAATTAGTGATATTGAGCATTTTTTCATGTGCCTATTGGCCATCTGTATGTCTTCATTGGAGAATGGCTTGTTTAGGTCTGCCCATTTTTGGATTGGGTTGTTTGTTTTCTTGTTATTAAGTTGTGAGCCGTTTATATACTCTAAAAATTAAGTCTTTGTAAGTTGCATCATTTGCAGATATTTTCTCCCATTCTATAGGTTGTCATTTTTTAGGTTTTTTGGGGGAGGGGTTGCAGGGGGTAGGTAATTAGGGTTTATTTGTTTTTTTGGTGGAGGTACTGGGGATTAAACCCAAGACCTCACGCATGCTAAGCACACACTCTACTGCTTGAGTTACACCCTGCCCCACATAGGTTACCATTTTGTTTTGCTTAAGGTTTCCTTTGCTGTGCAAAAGCTTGTGTTTAACTGGGTCCCATTTGTTTATTTTTGCTTTTATTTCTATTGTCTGGGAAGACTGCCCTAGGAGAACATTCCTTAGATGTACGCCAGAGAATGTTTTGCCTATGTTTCTTCTAGGAGTTTTATTGTATCTCATCTTATATTTAAATTTTCAAGTCATTTTGAGTTTATTTTTGTGTAGGGTGTGAGGGAGTGTTCTAAATTCATTGATTTACATGCTACTATCCAATTATTCCAACATCACTTGCTGAAGAGACTGTCTTTTCTCCATTGTATGTTTTTGCCTACTTTGTTGAAGATTAATTGACTGTAGGTCTGTGGGTTTATTTCTGGGCCCTCTATTCTGTTCCACTGATCCATATGTCTGCTTTTATGCCAATACAATGCTGTTTTGATTACTGTAGCTCTATAGTACTGTCTGAAGTCTGGGAGGGTTATTCCTCCAGCTTGTTCTTTTTCTTCAATACTGCTTTGGCAATTCTGGGTCTTTTGTGATTCCACATAAATTTTAGGGTTATTTGTTCTAGTTCTGTGAAAAATATCCTAGGTAATTTGATAGGGATCACATTAAATCTATAGATTTCCTTGGACAGTATGGCCACTTTAACAATATTGATTCTTCCAATCCAAGAGCATGGGATATCTTTCCATTTCCTGAAGTCATCTTTAATTTCCTTAATCAATGTTTTGTAGTTCTCCATGTATATAAGCCTTTCACCTCCTTGGTTGGACTTATTCCTAAGTATTTTGTTGTTCTGGATGTGATTTTAAAAGGCACTGCTTCTTTACTTTCTTTTCCTGCTAATGCATTGTTAGTGTAAAGAAATGAAGTTGATTTTTTGTATGTTAATCTTGTATCCTGCTACCTTGTTGAATTCTTTTATCAGCTCTAGTAGTTTTTGTGTGGAGCTTCAGCTGTTCATTCTTCTCTTTAATTTTTACACTGATTTCAAAATGAGAGACACAATGATATTTTATGTACAACAGACTTCCTTGCTATCACTTTGGCTTGCTCTCTAAAATTTTTGTGTTAACATAAAGCTTGATGCTAAATAAGTGTAAGAGAAAAGTTGCCCCTCTCCTCATAAACAGAAATTGTCTTTTGACTTCTAGTCAGATCCACCTGAACATTGGTCTCCATTATTAAATCAATATTTCTTGATTCATTTTACTGTTCACTCTTGGCAAGAGGAGCTTCCGTCTTTTAACCTTTCTCATGACTAAGCTGAACGTGTCTTTGGTTTGGATTAAAAATTATACTGTTGAGATAAGGTAGTAAATCTTTTCTTTAGGGCTAATAAGTAAGACTATGGTATTTTGTATTTGATTTCATGGTGCTTCAAATTTGTAGTTAATAAGCAGACTCCCAGCATTATATTATAAATGAATTGCCAACTTTATTTAAAATTTTACGTGAGGTCATATGATAACTTGACAATTATTTTGATAGCTACAAAGGAAATGAAACACCAGCAGATTTTAAGAAGTTGTGTCATCATGTACATTTAGAATCAGAAAATAAAACTCTAGTAACAGAAGCACTAGTATATTTTATTAGGTAAAATCTGAATAATAATTTTTACATTAATTAATACTTTTACAGATATTTATTAATTTTCCTGAAATATAATTTAGAAATTTCAGAAAATGATGTCATTACTTAAATATTGGCAGCCCCTTTTGCAACTGATTTTTCTCTGAACTTTCCTTTAAGGATGTTTTCTTAAAATTAATTATGATGATATTTTGTTTAAATAGTTTTATTTAATCTTTTGAATTAAATTACCACTTTAAAAATATTTATGTAAGGTCAGGTTTCTTGAGAAATCCAGAACAAGTGGAAATAAATTTATGCAGCTGAGAAATTTAACATATATATCTAAAATGCAAATAAACATAAATTCAAACATTTCTATTGGATGAATCCACTGTGATGTACTTCAGTCTTTATAGAATCAATTGAGAAAAAAATCAAATTAGGTAAAATAATGTTTCTGCCATCAGATTAATTGACTCATCTCTTGGCAGAGAAAGTGAGGTTGTCCACATGAAGTAGTCCCTGGACTGAAGACCCAGAATGACTGGGTGCAAATCCTGGCTCACCTGATGATGAGTCACTGATGTCTGTGTATCGTATCATCACCCATAAAGTGTTATAATGATATTTTTAGAATCAGGTAAATGGTGAAGGATATTTTATCAAGTGCTTATAAAATGCTTTGACGGTTACAAGCCCTGAACATTATTAGAACACAATATACAGAGTAGATATTTAAAAACTGCTCACTCATTACTATCATGTTTGAATGGATTTCCTAGGATTGGGAAACTTACTTAGCTAAATATAGAGTGCAGTTGCTGGCATTTGGAGGAAAATGCTGTGTTACGCTCACTCAGCAATGGCAGTGTGAATTTCTAACGTTGTGTGGATATAGAATTACTTACTCTAGTTGACTTTACTTATTTTGGTGTCTTTCAAATTGGTCCTCTAATTTCATAATTTTACCTGCAGATTTATTTATTTTAATATTGCTTGTGGTCTCAGCCAATCCTTAAGGGCATATTTGCTTGAACCTAATCACGGAAAGGTAAAAGGTTCCACTCCACATTGGTCTAGTTATGACTTTCTTATTACCAGTGCTCTGATTATTGTGTCACTGATTGCTGGGAGCTCCAGGTTTTGAGCTGACCTGGATTTTACTGTCTTCTCAACAGTGACAGTCCTGGGCATGACTTTCCTCTCTAAGCTACTTTTTACAGAGATGCCTTCATTAATAGCCCTTTTGAGAATTTCCAAAATAAACAAACAAATGAATAAAGTCTCAAAATCCTGACTATTAGCAGGTACATAAAATTATATAACCATTAAAGTCTCTCTAGGTCCAAAACACTGTCTTTCTACAACTTAAGGAAAAAAAGAAGTCCTCCCATGAGTGGTTGACACACAGGGCAGGACTGCTGCGGCTTTGTGATTTCTTCATTGTTGCATGAGGATATGGGTGTGGAGGAGGGATATGGGATACCGAGGAGCAAACAGCAAAGCTGCCCACAAAGACAACCACAGGAGGTGCTGGGCAGGAAGAAGTTTTACTTCCTGGTGGGAGAAAGCCACGCCACAGAGCTCAGGTTGGAGCCCAGCCCGGCGAAAAGGGCTTAATAAGGTCTGTGCCAGGGAGAAAATAAGCAGCCACCAAACTGGGAATCTCTTAAGCCGGGAGTGTGAGTTAGAGACACGAATCAAATCTACTGAAGAGTGAGACTGAGAAGTGTTTTGTTTTCTGTTGTGTACTGTGTCTGACCTCAAGGCACTAAATTCCAGTAGTTTCGCAACTCTAATTTCCTGTTCTTCCAGGGCACCCACAAAGAGGAAGGGACAATTATTTCTGGGGATCAATATGGAGACAGTAGGGAAGAAATAAGGTATAAAAAGAAACAAGGAAGATCACAATAAATTATGTACACAAAGTGTCCTGAGGTTCCTCCTAGGTCAACACTCCCTCTGCTGGGCTGGGTGTGGGTCCTTGGTGGAGACTTCCCTAGCAGATGGCTTTAAAGCCCTGGCTGTGCTTTGAGGGACCCTTGACCCTTTCATCCTCTTGGTAGTTACTGCTCCCCTTTGCACAGAGTTGGGGTTAGCCAGAGTTATGTTTTCATTTCACAAAACTGAACTTGAAAAGCTATCACTGCTATTGTAAAACAAATACATTTAAAAAAGCTATCACTGAACTTAAGTTGCTATTTCAAGCTTCTGTTCTGCCTGACAGCAGAAATATACATCAGTAGATTGCAGATAAGCTTACTTCTGAGTTTTTTTCATCACTTCTGATAAATTCTATGAATTTAGAGTTTCCCCTCCCCTACACCTGCCATCTCCCCAGAATGGCATCTAAGTTCTAGGGGACATGGGTGAAGTGGCAGGTTCAACAACACCCCCTTCAGGCTGACATTCACCTCTCACACCCACACTCCCGTTGTCCCCAGTCATTAGTCCTAGTGCTGGCAGCTCCTTATCTGAACTGTGGTGATGCCCCTCGAGCCACGTCTTCACCTCTCTTAGGGATCGAGAAACTTGGATGTGTCCTCCTGTGCCACTCTAGAGACTTGGGGGGCTGTCTCAGACACAGCTGGTTGTTACTTCTACCCTTTCCTGTTTCCCTTGGCCCTAACTGAGAAGTGAATACAGGTCGCTCTAGTCTCAGATCCCCAAGCCTCCAAGAGGATTCTATCAGTCATCACGACTCCTCCTCAACCCCCAGCTCCTGGGGCCTCAGCCTATCCTGAGCCACTCTCTCCTGCTCTCTTATTTGACTCTAGCTTCAGCTTGCAGATTATCTAACATTTCAGTGTCCATTAGTCTTATGTGGCTACTGAGCTCTTGAAATGTGGCTAGTCCAAAACGAGGTATACTGAAAGTGAAAATGCACACCAATCTCAAAGACTTAGAAGAAAAGACTGTAAAATATCACATTAATATTTTTAGTACAGCTCATATACCTGTTAAAATGATAAAATCCTGGATATGTTGAATTAAATATAAGATAGTGCTAAAATTAATTTTACCTTTTCTTTTTACTTTAAAAAAATATGGCTACAGGAATATTTTAAATTACATTATATTTTGTTTGGACAGAGCTCATCTAAGAAGTTTTAAGGAAGTATTATAGACTGAATTGTGTCTCCCCCACCACCCAAATTCATATCTGTAGCCCTAACCCGCAATGTGACTGTATTTGGATTTAGGACCTTTAAGGGGGAAATTAGTGTTTAATGAGGTCATTAGGGCAGAGCTCTAATCCACTAGGATTGGTGTCCACATAAGAGGAAGAAGAGTCACCAGGAAGGCACAGACAGAAGAAAGACCACGTGAGGACACAGTGAGAAGGCATCAGCTTCTAAGCCAGGAAGAGAAGCCTCACAGAAACCAACACTGGCGGCCCCCTAATACTCCACAACTATGAAAAATCCGTTTCTGCTGTTTTAGCCACCTGGCCTATGGTATTCTGTTTTGGCAGCCCTAGCAGACTAACATAGGAAGGAAACCTCATTCCGATAGCATGGCTTCTTTTAAAATCAGATGTTTATGGTATCAGTTTTAGCTTTTGATCCATAAAAACTCTTTCTCTTAGTCTACTGTCTGTGCCAGGAATTTGTAAAATTTTAAACTCAAAAGCTGAGTGAAAATGGACTCTTTAGTTCTCTGTTCTCTGTCATAACTTTCCTTCCCCAAGGCCATAGAAGCAGCCACCTTCTGCTGCCTGAAGTTGAGAGGTCACAGAACAAAAGGGAAGTAGGGAAAATGAAATATCATGTCAATCTGCTATAGCAGTTACTTTTTTCCTTTCCCCGTTTTATCAAAACTCAGGAGAATCTGATTTCATTTATTTGGTCATTCATTAATTTGTTCCATATTTATTGCTTACAGATTGATTATGTGTATTTTAGTGTGAATAGCTTTCAGTAAGCATTTGCATTAAAAATTTCAGATCTTCAATGATATTATACTCTGTTAAAGAAATTGAAAGTATCACAGAAACTGTATGGTAATGGTAGATAAAGATGGTTAAAGGTACTAAAACTCTGCTGTCCATGTCATTATAGCTCAAAGTTTTGTCACCTATGGAAGAGACCTTTTTGCCCACCCTCAACATTGCTCTTACTTTGCTAGAAGTCCTTTAATTCCTGATGTAATGCACACGGCACACCCAGGATCAGTCTTGGTTTCCAACCATGGCAGGATACATAGTGGTCACTGGGGGACAGTGGAAGACCACAAAGCCAACTCTTGTACTTGGGTGCACATGGTGGCTTCTCCTATCCTTTGAACTTTCCTGATTCATCAGGCATAACTGGGTCTTACTGCTCATCTCACTGCATCATGAATAGCTGTTTACTGCTTTGTGAGCCTCTGGAGAGCAGGACATTACAACTTTCATCTCTGAATATTCCCTTGCTCAGTACCAGTATATAGCAGATGCACAATATTTTGGAATGAAACAAAATTAATGCAGAAAGAGAATAAGTTTTCCCCTCAGATCCTCACCTCAGACTTTCTCTTAACCTCTTATCCTTGCTGACCTGGACACAAGGTCAAGCATCCTCCTCTAGCTCCTTTAATCTTAATCAATCTCTCCTCTTCTTTGTAAGAACAAATTACTTCTTTAAATTGTTTAATTACCCAAGTACATGAAGATATTCTCAGTATAACATGATAAAATAATATAAAGAAATTGTTAATTACCAATTACTACTGCATGGCCATCTCCTCCATTGCATAGCAGTGTGGGAATAACTTCTAACCCCTTTCCCACATATTTTTATATATGCCTACTAAAATAGATATGTAAGTGTGTATATTAATATATTATTTCTAACATATTATATATACTAATATACATTCTTAACCTAAATGATTTTTTGCTGTTGTGTACTGTTTGGCAACTTGCTTTTTTGCCCACTTAATAGCCTGATATCCTTTTATGTCAATATGCATACATCTCCCTTGTTCTTCTTTTACCTGCTGCAAAGTATTCTGTAGCGCAGAGGAACCAAAATACATTTTAAATGTATTTAGCTTGTTCTCTATTGATGATCATAAAAGCTGTTGCAATTTTTCACTGTTATAAACAATGAACATCCATTTATTTACGTGCTTCTTTGGACACACATACAAATGTTTTTTATGATAGATCCCTAGAGGTTCACTTAGTGGGTTAAAGGGTACATTCGGTACTGGGGACAGTCTTGAAGAGGCTTTCTTGGCCATTTGCCATACAATGTTTCCTTGCTTATAAACTAAATAGGCTTGCTAAAATATACTGGGGCAGAATGACATAGCAAGACTTTTGGATTGTTCCAGTCTAAGGAGATAATTTATGTACGTTGTATGACCATAGATAGACCATATGATGTCCTTTAATTTTCCTTTGACATGCTGTGGCTATCTTCCCCTGCTGCATAGCAGTATGGAAAGTATTCTTCCAAGCCCTTTCCCAACATTTACATTATGTCTAAAGGAATTTTGCATGCCTGCTACTTTGTGATACCTCTGTCAATGAATAGAGGAAGCTAACTTCAGTACTCAAAATGAGAAAGAAAATGTTATTAGTCATTATCGACTATCATCTTGTTCAAGAAGGGGAAGGTGGATCATATCAAGAGAATCAGAGTCACCAGGTCATAGCCAAGGTGACAGACCTCAAGACTTTTATCTGCTCCATGGACACAATTCAACAGTTAATGTGGAAAACCTTATCATCTGACTGGTAAGAAATCAGAATGAGTATTATCTGAGCACTTAATATTATCTTGACAGGGAAATAAAGTGACTTTTCTAAAACACTTTTCTAACATCTGTCTCTTGGAGTTCTGAACTTTCTCACTGATTTATATAAAGAAACTACTAATTGCTGAGGTTTTGGCAGGAGTGAGTATATCCTCTAACCATTGGCTCAAAATTCCCCCAAATAATATATTTTAAATTTTAATATATTGCCAAACTACCCTCCAAAAGGCAGGTATCAATTTATACTCCCACTAATAGTGACTGAGTCTAACATACTATCAGCTGTCATCTGATGGGTGAAAAATGCTCCCTTACTACTTTAGTGCATATTTCTCTGATGACCAGTGACATTCAGCATAATTTTACATAAGATTCGGCCGTTTGTATATCCTCCTATGAACTATCTGTTCATACCCTTTGCTCATTTTCTAATTTGTCTGTGTCTTTCTTATTGACCTCTATGAATTCATAATGTATTATGTATATGAAACTTTCATTATATTGTTAACATTTCCTCTAGCTTTTTTGGTCTTTTGATTTTGTTTAAGGTGTTGTTCTTATACAAAAATTTTAAATGCTTATCTACTAAATATAGTAACCAATATCCATTCTTCTTAGGTTTTACAATTTGGGGAATTTTAGCTTAAGAAAACCATATATCACCAAGGTTACTGATATATTCTTCAATATTTTCTTCAAATATTTTAATATATTTTAAATGTTTTTAAATAAAATTCTAAAATATGAGTACATCCTCCCTAAAAATTTAAACAATTTCTAGTCATATGATGAACTACATCTTAAGTAAAATCCTTCCCAGTATAGCAGAAGTAAAAATGCAGTATAAAATATTAAAACAAATAAACAAAAAAAATCAAATAAACATTTTTATATGTTTGTCTGAGGCTGAGCTGGTTAAAAATAAGGGGACTTCTTCAGAGGCTGGGGAAAAAGAAAACAAAATCTGTAGGGTTAGGCAAAGCCCTGAGTGTTTATGTGATCTTTAGTGGCCAGAAGCCTGAGTTTTAATGGACCCAATGTAAGGTGGGAATTAGAATAGAGTACCTTCAAGGATGACTTTCAGTAGGTGAATTAGAAAAATCTCACCCACCTGACTATTAGTGGTGATATCTACCAGTCTCACCTGGGCTCTGGGCAGAGCTGAACAAAGAGGAAAAAGGCCTGAGAATTCTTAATCATAAGCTTACTTTCACATGTGTTTAGAACTGGAATTCATACTACTTATACATTCCAAATAAGCTGCAAGCCAAAAGTGTAGTTGGTAGCATTCCTAATATCTAGAGGAAGCAAATCCAGACCCTCCTCAAAAGAACAGTTGTTAAATTCAAATCCACATATACATTTTCAAGGAATGTAACTTTAGATACGTGAGGAAAGAGCAGAACTAACACACTGCAGAGTCAGGCATTAAAGTCTTCAAATAATGAAATGGTCTGGTATAGAATAAAATATAGGTGTATTTGATGTATTTAAAGAAAAAATTTTAAGATTATTGGAAGAATGCCAAACTATCAACCATCAGAATGGACCACACAGATTTGTAGAACCAAATAGAATTTATACACATTAAAATTATAATAATTGAAAACAGAAATTAATGGAACAAATGGTAAACAGTCACATGAAAAGATGCTCAGTATCACTAATTATCAGAGATATGCAAATCAAAACTACAACGAGATCAGAATGGCCATCATTTAAAAGTTCACAAACGATAAATGCTGGAGTGTGTGTGGAGAAAAGGGAACCCTCCTACACTGTTGGTGTGATTGTAGTTTGGTGCAGCCACTATGGAAAACAGTATGGAGATTCCTTAAAAAACTAAAAATGGAGTTGCCATATGATTCAGCAATCCCACTCCTGGGCGTATATCTGGAGAAAACTAATTCAAAAAGATACATGCACCCCAATGTTAACAGCAGCACTATTTATAATAGCCAAGACATGGAAGCAACCTAAACGTCCATCAATAGATGACTGGATATATATACACAGCTTCTTATTTTATATATATAACATATAATATATAAATACACATGCAATGGAATACTATTCAGTCATAAAAAGAATAAAATAATGCTATTTGCAGAAACATGGATGGACCTAGAGATTATCATATTAGGTGAAGTAAGTCAGACTATTTACAAAACAGAAGCAGAAAATAAACTTGTTACCAAAGGGCAAGAGGCTTGGGGAGGGATAAATTGGGAGTTTGGGATTAACATATATATACCACTATATACAAAATAAGTAAAGAACAGGTTTTACTATATAGCACAGGGAACTATATTCACTATCTTGTAATAACCTATAATGGGAAAGAATATGAAAAAGAATGTATATGTATAACTGAATCACTACATTGTACACCAGAAATTGACACAACACTGTAAACTGACTCTACTTCAATAAAAATTTATATAAACAAATAGATGTCTTTTAAATCAATAGTATTGAAAAGATTTATTGTACATTTGGAAACCAGATGTACTGTTCATAAAGAAATTCCAGACATTAAAATTAAATCTAATTAAAAAAACCCAAAAATATCAGAACATCAATAGGGTGAGGTATTTATTCACACTGTTTGCCAAATAGATATGGTTTGCTCCCTTTTTGGTGCACAGTAGGATAGCCCTTCCTGCCTCCTTGTGGTCACATGGGATCATGAAACCCATTCTGGCCAATGAGTTGTGAGTAGAAGTGGTAGGTGCACTTCTGGCCCCGAACGTGTAATTGACTATGAAAGATTCTTCAGAGCTCTTTCCCCTACATCACAGTGATCAGCAATGTTCATGGTAGCAGCTGCTCCATTAGCCTAGGTCCCAGAATGAAGAAAGAAACTCTGCATCTTGTTTATGTGTTTATACATTTATCTCCCCCTCGCCACTTTGCATTAGAATGTAAACTTGAGAGCAGGGACTCTGTCCGTGTCACTCGCCACTGTACCTCCAATACTTAAAATAGTATCTGACTTATAATTAAATGTTCTACAGATATGTGTTACTGATTGATTTTTTATTGGGATTGAATTTATCTCACAGATTAATTTAGGAGTGAACTGGCATTTTCACAATGTTGTTTCTCTTCCTGTATTTGGTATTTTTTTTAAGACCAGCAGTAAAGATTTAACATTTTCTTCATACAGGCATTGTGCATGCATTATTGAGTTTATTCCTAGATTTTTTACAGCTTTTATTGCTATTGAGAATGGGATTTTTCTCAGTTTTTGCTAACTAAGAGGAATGCTACCTATCTTTGTATGATCTAGTGTCTGGCCAGAATGTAAGACTTAGCTGGTCATCCAGTTCTATTTTCTAGGTAGACAATCATGTCATCTACAAATTTCCCTGCATTTCCCTCTGACTTGGGATCCCCGGATGACTGTCTTATATTTGGGGGCTCCCTGGATGTTATTTAAATTAATATTTCATGACATTTCTCTATTACAAATGTATTTATTTGGTCTTCTGGACCATAGCTGAGAGGAAAGTCCTTTCTCTTTCCTTAGTGAAACTTATATCTGTTATTTCAGTAGGCTATGTCAGATATTGGGTTATTGAGTCTGTAATGATAGGATTCTGGAGATCACTTAGATGTGGGTGGGAGGGAAAATCATCAGTAAACATCCAGGGAAAAGCAAGAAGCTAATAAAATGATCTGGGCACAAGCTTGGTCAGGTCATCAAACTGGCTAATATTGGCCAGCTAGGTCCACCACATGGTCCAAGGAATGGAGGCACTCTTCCACCCAGAAATAGGAACTCTGGAGGGTAGCTGAAACAGAGAAGGTATCAAGATTCTGTTCAGGGCCCTTTTGCCCAAACCCCTAGGGAAGCAGCACTCCACAGGAGGAGTATTTTGATGGAAGAGAAAGCTGTGGCTTCTATGAAGGGAATCGGGACTCTCCAGAAAAGATCCAAATCCTGGAGGATAATGGGTTACTCTTTGCCTCTCATCAGCATGTCTCACTGGGCCTCAGACTCAGTACCACACAGCAGCCCTGGGAAGGCTCCCTCAACCTAAGATTCTTCCACTAGGCCTCTTAGTAGCCTCTGTGCCCACTACCTGGCACAGTGCTTGGCACATGGCAATTAAGATGTATTTGTCTAATTTCTAGCATAAAGAAATGTATTTTTTGATACATTGGATTTCTGTCAATCTGTCAAGTGTTTTAAAAATTTCCATATTATTCAAGAGAAAGCCAAACATCCTATAATCTTTCTGTGAACTTTAGATCTTCTTTACTTCTGGGTATTTACATTTCATCCTGAGATTCCTGTAAATATTTTTATGCAAACTTATGTGTATATTTTTGACTTGGCAAGAATTCAGTAAAGGCTGGAGCAAGGTGTCCCAACATGCAGTTGGATAGAAAACTGATGAAAAATACAGAAGTTAGTCAGTTATTAAGAGAGCTTTATACTGAAAGTTAGAGTCCAAGGGTTAGGGATGCTAATTTTGGAAAGAGTATGGCAAATGTGAGTCAGGATACCTATTTTAGGAAAAGAGGGGAGTGGAAGAATCCTAGTTACCTGACCTGGGTTTAACAGTCTGAATTGGGACTTATTTAAAAAGGCAAAAAAAAAAAATAAGATAAAATTAAATTAAAAAGACATTTGCCTAGTTGTTAAAATTAGGATCCCATGTTATGACTAGGTTAGCGATTAGGATGACTGTGCTAGGTCTTAGAAAGGAGGATTGGAGCTGCTTAAGTATTTGATATCTCAGACCAGGACTGAGACTATGGTTAGCTTCCAAAAGAGGATCAAGTGGCCTCAACTATTGGGAGGAGGGATTAAAGGCTTGGGAACCATATTTTGTCTGATACCAGCAATTGAGAATGGTAAATACGGGAATATGCCCCTCCTATGCTCATAATAGACTGTATTAGTCAGGGTTTTCCGGAGAAATAGAACAGTTATAGATATAAAATATAGAAAGAGATTTATTATGAGGGATTGACTCATGTGATCATGGAGGCTGAGAAGTCCCATGGTCTGCAGTCTGTAGGCAGGTCCATTCCAAAGCCAATGGGCTAAGAACCAAGGGAGCCAATCGTGTAAAATCCCCATCTGATGTCTGAGGGCAGGAGAAGGTGGACATCTCTGCTGAAGCAGAGAGCAAATTAACCCTTCCTCTGCCTTTTTGTTCTACCAGGCCCTCAATGGATTCGATAATGCCCACCTGCATTGGCAAGGATGAACTTCTTTACTCAGCTTACTGATTCAAATGTATCTCTTCCAGAAATACTCTCACAAACACACCCTGAAGTAACGTTCTGCCAGCTATATGGATGGGCATCCCTTTACCCACTCGCGTTGACACACAAATTAACTATCACACAGACATTGGTAATGGAGCATAGTACTGTTTCCCATGGGGCCAAGATACAACTTTATACTCTCTCTCAAAAAAGTTGCTAACAATAAATCCCATTTGGCCAAGCAAATATAAACCATCTGCTATCCCTATAACCAATAATAAAATAATAACAGCTACTATTTACTGAGTGAACCACGTGCCATGTACTAGGCTGTGTTATATCTCATTTATTCCTTACAATAACCCTGAGAGATATAAGTTATTCTTTCTCCCAATTTACGATGAAGAAATTAAGGTGAGAGGTAACTTCGTCAGGTTCATAGAGGAAAAAATAATGTAGTTGTGATTGGAAGCCAAGTCTGTCTGATTTCAGATTCTGTGCTTAACTAATTAAACCTGGAAAGGTTAGTGCTTCAAAACTGTATCAAGCTAAATACTTAGAGTATTTAATCTGTACCCTGAAAATTTTCATGCTGGAGTTAACTTTAGCCATGCACTTGAACTAACATGTGTCCCAGTTTGTACTATTTGAGGTAACAGGACTATCAATGAAGAACTGAAGTGTGAGGGCATAATCTTTGATGAAAATAATGTTGTCTTGATTGGTCTTCCTGGAAAGCCAACCCTGAGGTCCTGCAGTAATGTGACAGGACCGGGGGAACCTTGAGGGGCTGTCCTATCTCTTGGTGGCCTGGCTTATTATGTCACTTGTCACTTTAAATGTGATAATATTTTCTTTTCTCTCTTACTCTATTATTCCTTTTATTTCTGTTTACTCAAAATTTCCCTTTGGAATTTCTTATCAAAAACTGTCATCTGGTTATTTTAGTACCTGGATAATTATTTACACAAGTATTTAACATGGTCTTATACTGTCATTTTTTATGGATGTGAGAACTGAATTATATTTAGTGATTTCTTTTTATAGTCATCATTTTTACTTCCATGCTTATCATAAGAAGGAGTTTTTTTTAAAGATTTAAAGTTTTTTTAAAGCAAGAAAAGAAAAGAATAAAGGAATAATAAAGGTTGTTGTTTACATGAGTTCTAGCTTTCACTCATATAACTATTTACTGACATACTTCCAACAAATTTAATTAGAATATATTAAAAATGGCAGATGAACTTTTCCATTGTGACCATATTAAGGAACATTTTATTTTAAAATGAAACGTTTAAACTCAGATCTCAACTTATATCTTGATGCCTTTAAACCATGTCACAAATTTGGGCAGAATTTTTTTTTAACTTATTTTACAGTTAATTGCTGCAAACAACCAGGAAAATGTTGACACGATCTCCCTCCACAACTTTTCTGGCTTGGAGCTAGAAAGGGGACTATAAGGGTTGAGTGGGAAGGGAACTTGATTGCTCTTAAGAAATGATCTACTTCTGTCTCAGATTATACAAAATTATAACATAAACAAAATCCAGTTTGTCAGTGAGAAACTTGTTTTCCTAGGCTGAAGTAAGAAACTTATGTACCTAGGCTGTAATATATAATAATAGTTCAATACTTTTTAAAAACTACTAGTAAGTATTCCTGGTCACTAATCCAGCATTTCACTGACGTGACCTAATCTAACCAGACAGAAAAGAAAAAAAGGGAAAGAAATGAATTGAAAAAGGAAAGGAAAAAGGAGAGGAGGAGAGGTAGGAGGGTGAAAAGAGGAAATAAGACGAACTTAACTCTAACTACCCGGCCCCATGCCTGCCCATTCTCCTTGAAGGCAGCATGAAGTCATAACAACTATATCAAGTAGGTGTTATTGTCCCATTGTGTCCTCTTACAACTTTAATTTCTTAGTTTATGCTCTAGAGAGACTAGAAAGGAGAGTGACAGTGGACATATTTAAGTAGCTATGCAGACCTAGCACTCTGATCTTTCATCCTGAAACTAGCTCTAGTGTCCTCGCATGAAGCTGGCAAGTCTCACAGGACTTACATTAGGGTGACCAGTCTAGTTTTTTCCAGGAAAGTCCTGTTCACACTTGTTTTCTGGCACAATAAGTATTACTGGAATCCCCTCCACATTTGAAATTGTCCAAGTGTGGACAATAAGTGATGTGGGCACCCCATGCAGGAACCATGCTTGCTGAACCCTGACCTGCAACCCCCTCTCCTCAGACTCTGTTGCCCTCACGCTTCTCAACTCCGTGGAACTGCTTCCAGTCCCTGGACACTACGTGCTATTTCATCCTTCTTTTTGGTGAATTCTGTGCTTCCTTAAAGTTCTATCACCTTATTTATAACAGTATTCATGTCATGTTAGTGTCTGTCTCCTTCATTAGACTACTAATTCCTTGAAAATGGAGACTTTTTTTAACATTTTTTATTGATTTATAATCATTTTACAATGTTGTGTCAAATTCCAGTGTAGAGAACAATTTTTCAGTTATACATGAACATATATATATTCATTGTCACATTTTTTTCTCTGTGAGCTATCATAAGATCTTATATATATTTCCCTGTGCTATACAGTATAATCTTGTTTATCTGTTGGAGACTATTTTGATTGCATCCATATCACCACTGTCTTGCATTAAATCCAGATATACTATGTGCTCAACACAAGCTTGATGAATAGTGTCAAAATTTTGTATGTACAAAAAGAAAATATACAAAAGTGAAATTCATAATCACATTAGATTTTTTTTAATGTTTCAGGTGATTAAAATTTTTAATATTTAAAAAAATTATTTAAAAAAATTTAATTTGTTTTTTAGAGGAGGAGGTAGTTAGGGTTACTTATTTATTTTTAGAGGAGGTACTGGGGATTGAACCCAGGACCTTGTGTATGCTAAGCATGCACTGTACCACTTGAGCTATACTCTCCCCCCCAATATTGTTTTTATAATAAAATATTTTTAAATGTGTGCAGAGTATGCTTTTAAAAGTGGTTCAACCCTCAGTTACTTCTTAAAGTATAGATTAATTAGTCACAGACTTATTGTGAGTTAGAAATGAGCAGCAATAAAGAATAGAGACCTTAAAATAATTTTTAAAAGGATGCAGATCTATGCAAAACTATCACTGGGATCATTGACGTGATAAGGGAACCAGTTAGGTTCATGGTGGTCAGGTTACACAGCCCAGTTTTTTGGGCTCCCTTTGCTCCTGGCTGGGCAGACACTTCAGAGGATACTGAGAGCTTCACATGCAGCTGGGGCCAAAAATATCTGAGTCATTTGTCCTTATATAAATGCCCTTCTTCACCAAGGCAAAGGAGTGACTGCCCCTACCAGATTGCAGACGTAGCCGTCAGATCATACCTCTGTTCATTTTAATTGTACTGTATTGCCCCATTGTTCATTTTAATCTTATTTGGGAGGGGGGCATAACAATGTTGGGGTGCTGGGTTCAGCACACAGTGCTTTATTCTGCCAAGGGAATACAGTACTCTGGTGGTAATCACCAACTTGTTCCTTGTCTCGAAAAGGTTGAGTTGTGGGCATTTTTTTCCTTCCACTTTTATTGAGATATAATTCACATGCAGCACTGTATAAGTTTAAGAGTTACAGCATAATGATTTGACATCATGAAATGATTATCATAATAAGGAAGAACTGCAGGTATTTTTCAATGTTAGCTAATATACAAAACTTGTGAGAGGAGAGGAAGAAAATTCGTATCAATCATGTGCTAGGTTCTGTGATATGTTTTCATGTTTATTATATGTAGTACAATAAATTATCAGAACATCCCTGTTTTTAATCACCATTCAGCACTTAGTAAGTGCCAGAGGCTAGATTTGAATCCAGACCCAGTGGTCCATGTGAGAGAAAAGCTCTCTATCCTTGATGATATGAATAAAAGTGCTACTTCTGTCCTGGAGAAGTTTCATGGGTTGGAATATCATTTTTCACAGCATCAAAGAATCTCAACTAGGATAATGAACACCTGTTTTTCTCATTACATGTTCAGGAACAGAGTATATTTCTGACAACTGAGTGTAGAAATGCTTGAGGTCTGAAATTTTTACTTGCAACCAAAATGGAAAATTAAAAATTAAGTCTGGTTTCACTGGTAGTTACACAGGTGTTTTCAATTTGCAACTCATTGAGCTGTACATTTATGATTTTTTCATTTTTCTATATGTATATTAAACTTCCATTTTCTAAAAGTTATTTTTAAAAAGACCAATAAAAAAGTTATTGTAGGAAAAACAAGGATGTCCCAAGTCTGCATAACCTAAGCAAGTCACACAACCACATCCTGATTCTTTATCTGTAAAAAATAAAGATAATGAAATAAATTGTCACTTTCCCTCAAGAGATAAGTTTCTATATCTTCCCTTGGTCAGTACATGGTTGAGTTTCTAAGTTAGGGCTTTGTGCTGCTCACCTACATGGTAAGAAGTTTAAAAAAAGAAAGTTTCTTTCATTCTTCTATTTTAAAACAAATTTCTTGTGACACCATAGAGCCTGCCAGCAACTCTCTCATAATTCTGCCTTTATTTGCATAATCTCAGAATGATTTACAGAAAACAAACACCTTGCCCTTTGCTCAAGTTTGGCTGGGACAAATGAATCTATAAATGCTCTACGACAACAGGAAAGGATGTTGAAACATTTGTAGAATTTTTCATGAAAATTAACTTTGAGAAAGAAATTACTCTCTTTCATAGAAGAGTCATAATTTCATTTGGATATAATACTCATCCAGAATTTAAACCTTCACCTGGTTAGCTACCCTGAAAACAAGGTACGATTGCTCAAATGAGAAACAGAGTGAAGGTATATATGTATGATTATCCTCATTATAGGCAAAACAAATTAAAGTACTATCCCAGTACCGACAGTGGATCTTATAAAGAATACATCATCAAATTTAATATGAAATAGTGTTAAACCTTTTCTTTTAAAATTTAATTTACTGAGACTATGGAGGTGGAGAAGAGCTCACACAGTAGTGCAGAGTGCCTCAATTCATCTTGGGAAGTACAGTCTCACCACATGTGTAAGCTGAATTATTTCTCTACATTACTGCAGACTGCAGCTGAATTTGATTAGCTTATTACAATTATGTATTTTTCTCTACATGCTATTTTGAAAATTTTTAAACCTACAGGACAGTTCAAAAATAGTACAATGAACACCCAATACCCTTCACCTAAATCTACCAATTGTTGACTTTTGCCATTTTTTTGCTGTATGTGTATGTGTGTGTGTGTGTGTTTGCTGAACCAGTTGAAATTAGCTTGCTGGTATCACCCCTAAGTACTTTAGCATGTATCTCTTTAGAACAAGGACATCCTCTTACATAATCACAATACCATCATTGCACTCAAGAAATTTAACATTGATAAGTAACACCATCTAATATATAGTTCATAGTGAAATGTCCCCAGTGTTAATAATAATTTTTTGGTGAAGGGATCTAAAGACCACACAATGCATTTAGGGGTCATGTATATTAAGTGTATCTTAATTTATTTTTTTAAAGTATATCTTAATTTAGATCATTCTTGTGCTCCTTTTTTCTTTCTTCTTTCAAGACATGGACATATTTTGAAGAGTCTGGGTCTGTTGTCTTGTAACACATCCTACAGTCTAGATTTGTCTGATGGTTTTTTTCATGATAGCTGAACAGGTTGTGGGGGAAAAAAATTCATGTGCATACTTGCATTCCTGTTGTTTTTCCATATATATCCTATGCGTTCCCATTTCTGAAACCCTGCTCACACAGACCATCTCTTTAATAAATGCCCTTCCCTTACCACATCTCTACAAGGCCTGGTTTGATGTTTAACCTTCTCTAGGGTGATTTCCTTGATGCCCTCCATCCTGAAATAATCTTTGACTCCCAGAATATGTTAGCTATTCTCTTCTTACAGCATTTACATTTAAAAAATTTTTTATTTTGGGGGTTTGGTTTTTTTGGGCAGGGGAGATAATTAGATTTTTATTTATTTGATGGAGGTACTGGGGACTGAACCCAGGACCCTGTGCATGCTAAGCATGTGCTTTATCACTGAGCTATAACCTACACCCAGCATTTACATTTTTTAAAACTTTGTATTATTATTTTTGTTCACTTATCGTTTACCTTTTCCCCAATGAAAGCCACCTAAGGGCAGGTCTAACTTATCTTTGTGTTCTCCCTGGAATCTAGCACATGGTGGTTCACACAGTAGGTAATCTCTCTCTCTCTCTTTATATATAAATATAAGATATATATATATGTATTTATTTGTTGAATAAATGGATAAAGAAATGAATGAAAATGTTCTCTCTTATTTCTGAGACGAAACAAGATGAGTTGGTTAAGAATTTAATGTT
This sequence comes from Vicugna pacos, assembly GCF_048564905.1. NCBI lineage: Eukaryota > Metazoa > Chordata > Mammalia > Artiodactyla > Camelidae > Vicugna > Vicugna pacos. The sequence goes on from NC_132987.1 coordinate 35,180,533, forward strand.
TTTAAAGGTTTACCTAATTTCTTCATAACTGTACTTCCTATATCCAGAATAGTTTACTTAATTGAAAAAGTAATAATAAAATAAACATGTGTATTACATGCCTTGGTATAGCTCTTTTAAAATTCAAGTTGCTAAGCATTTTGGGGAAGGCTTTCAGTCTGGAGAGTTTATTCTTTAGCTTTGGAAAATAGCATTATATTGTTTCTTTGATAATTTCTTCTTTACATATTTTCCGTTCTCTCTAGAATAAAGTTCTACAAGTCAGATGTTGAAACTTCTGGGCTGATTTTCTACATCTCATCTTTTCTTTCATACTTTCTACCTTCTACTTTTGAAAGGTTTTATTCCAACCTATTATTGATCTTTTTAAAATTTGGAAACTGTATTTTTAATTTTCAAGAGTTATGTTTTTATTTTTTGAGTGGCCTTTTAAATAGCATTCATTTCTCATTTTATGAATGCAATATATTCAGCTCTCTGGAAATATTAATTAGACCTTGCTGAAAATTTTCTTCTGTTCCCTGCATTACCTCTGTTAAAACTTTCTTAAAGCCTTCTTATTTTTACCTTGGTCCTTCTCTCATCATATTGAAGGCATGTTATGTATAAAGTGTGAAAACCTCTGTGCACTGAGAAGCTAACTGAGAGCTCCATGAACATGAGCAAGGTTTACCAACTGCCAGGTTGGTGATAGGTTAATTAAATGCTGAGTTAGGCATTATGATGTGGAAACTCCCAACTGTCAAAACATGGTCTTTTCTCTGACATCATACAAATTTTTTAGATAGAAGGGTTTTGGTTTTTTTTGGGGGGGGCTTGGGGAATAACATCTCATTCTGAATGGTCACCCAGCAGAGGTGTGTGTGTGTTTTCTGCTCCTTATTCAGACTTTGAGTAATCCTCTGTTTTCAGTCATTCCTTTTGCTTCTCCCCTTGGTATCCTGTGCATCAGCACTCTAAGCCTCTGCTTTATTCTGCTGCATCAGTTCCCAATTCATCTCCCACCTATATTCCACCTTCCAGAACTCTGTTGATGGACTCTCCTGCTCTTGTTATGGATTCATATTTTCTTTTTATTCCTTTACTACTATTTTGGTGGAGTCTTGAGAAGGAGAAGAGATAAATGCATGTATTCAATCTGCCCCCTTTAATCAGACTGCTTAATTTTAAAAGTGTTTGTTACAAACTTCCCCCTGTAAATTTAGTCTTGTGAAGAGTGTAAATTTTCTACCTAGAAGATAAAGGAAGTGATTCTCTATATGATTACTGGAGTAAGGTTCAGATAACTTTGGATGGTTTAAAGTTACCTACTGAATTAATCTGGACAAGGAGAAGTAATAAAGATACTGCTCAGGGAAGTATGAGATGAACTCTGTCTTCACCATTTCAGAAGTCTGGTTTTTTATTTACAACTGGGATAAGATAAATGGTCAAATAACTAGAGAAGGTCTACAAACCACCTGTAAAGTTTTTACTCTGCTACCAAACCATGCTCCCATGCATGTCTGAACCTTTGATTACCCTCGATTTCCAACATCTGGAAGAGAACCAGCTGCAGTGTCACGCAGGCAGGCCCCTCCCAAGTCCCACTCACTCACAAAGAATTTCCCCTTTGAGCTTCTACGACACTGTCTGGTTACTCACACCACAGATTCCTCAGGATTGGCTGGGACTGGAAATAAAACACTGTTTGCCCATAATCAAGATGATAAGCTACAACATAAATGCACACAAGTTCCTATTCGTACAATATAATATGAAGCATTTGCTCTCTTCTTTCCTCCTAACTCTTTCATGTAAGATCTGAGAGGAAACATTGTCTCTGGCCAAGAGAGGGTTTTTTTCCCTAAAGGGGGGAAAAAAAGCCTGAAATGGGTTTGGTGAAGTCTAAAAACCTCAAGCAAGCCCAAATTCTTCTTCTGGGACTTGACTCTGCTGGGAAGTCTACACTCCTTTATAAATTAAAGCTTGCTAAGGATATTTTGACCTTCCCAACAATAGGTTTCAACGTGGAGATGATCGAGTTGGAAAGGGGTCTCCTGCTCACAGTCTGGGACATTGGAGGACAGGAAAAAATGAGAACTGTGTGGGGTGATTTCTGTGAGAACACCGATGGGCTGGTGTATGTTGTGGATAGTACGGACAATCAGCGGCTAGAAGACTCCAGGAGAGAATTTGAGCACATTTTGAAAAACGAGCACATTCAAAGTGTGCCTGTTGTCCTGTTAGCCAACAAACAAGATGTGCCTGGAGCTCTGACGGCAGAGGACATCACCAGAATGTTCAAAGTGAAAAAACTCTGCAGTGACCGGAACTGGTATGTGCAACCCTGCTGCGCCGTCACCGGAGACGGGCTGGTGGAGGGGTTCCAGAAGCTAACTGGGTTTGTGAAAAGCCGCATGAAATCAAGAGGAGACACTCTAGCATTCTTCAAGCAGAACTGAGGTCCAAGTGCGGAAAGAGACACTGATGAAGTTGAAAGGGTAATTTTTTTTCCAGACCAAGTGAGAAAAGCAAGTTGCTGAGTAGGTAAACTTTTCCTAAAATGTTATTTCACCTAAATTCAATTAAATAACTCAGAATAATATCTAGAAAATATTATTTTGGCCCAGGCACTTTAGAAAACTATGTGGTAATGATAATTGAGAAGGAAATTTTTATAATTTTGTACATGTTGGATGATTCAGGATAATCATATTTGGGACCAAATAAATTCTTGCTGTATTATTTTTAAATGACTACTAGAACAAAGTTTAAGTAACCTGCTAATAGAGTCAGAATTCTTTCAGATTGTTTCCAGTTGTTACAGGTATTGAATTTCCACCATCCTCCTATGAGATAGCTGGGTGGTATAAAAAAATGAACTTTAAATTATGGAGAGGAAAATGTTGGATGTTAACATTTTGTAAAACCCTATCCCCTAAATAAGGTGTTTTTTTGTTTGTTTGTTTGTTTTTTCTTTCTCCATTCCTGCCAGTTTTTTGAAATCTATTGCTGGGAACTTCCTACAATGAGTCAAACAATGAACTCCAGGCTGTTAATTCCCCAAAGGCTATGCTCTCCTATAGGGAGCAGAATTTGTATCTTAAAGCTCAGGAATCAGGGTCCTTAGGGTTTAGCGCAAGGTCTGGGCTTATTTATGGCTCAGTTCCAGGCTGCAATCCCAAGACCGGCTTCAGTAGATTTCAGTATAACAGTTATTACTTGGGAACATATGTACAGTTCACTGTACTGATCAAATAGGAACTAGAGTTAGACTTTGCTCTCACAGATCTTGTCATTCACAGGGGAAACAATGTAAAGCCAGTAGCCAGAGTAGGGCAATAAGTGCTAAATGCTATAACAGGAGACACTCTGATCTGGGGAAACAGGAAGTGCTTCATGCAGGAGGTGGTGTTTAAGAGGGCCCTTATTCCCAGGGACCCCGTGAAGGTGCAGGTTAGTCACTGGAAGTTCCCATCACTAGAAGACTCTCCAAAGACATTGTGGGAGGGCAGGAGGTGAGAAGGAGCTGGAGACTGAATTGGAATTCGCCTGAGAGGCTCAGAACTCCCAGGGAAGCCATGGTACTGGTAGAAGACACTCTTTGCTCTTACCTCACCTCCAACAAGGCTCTTTTGGACCGGAAGCAGGCTTCAAGCCCCCACTGCAGCCCCCAGGACTCCAAATCTTAAAGTCACAGAGAAAAATAAAGGTACAGTAAAGCAAGGGTGCCAGCCCCTGAACTCCTCCTGTAGTTTTCTTCTCTCATCTTAGCTATGACCTGTTGTTCAGCAAACAACAGATCTGATCTGAGTAGCTCCTTCTATGCTACACAGTAGGGATTCAAATAATAAAGTAGACATATACTTAGTTATAGTTGCCATTGGTTGAATACTGTGTGTGCCAGGAATCGTGTTAAATGCTTTCATACATATCCTCATTTAATGTTCACAACTGCCCCGAGAGAAATAGGCATTATTACCTCAATTTTACAGATAAGACTACTGCGACTAAACAAGGTTAAACAACAATAACAATCACAAAAAACTATCTGGTATTTTAACTGAGGAGTGGCAGAGCCAAGGTTCAAACTCAGGTGTCTGACTTCAAGGCTTGTGCTGTAAATTGCCATGATATTGTTTTATAAATAAGGTGTGGCCTCTGCTTTCATTGAACTCAATTAAGAATAAACCCACACTAAATAGAACTACCATACGATCCAGCAATCCAACTTTTAGGTATATACCCAAAGGAAATGAAATCACTACCTTGAAGAGATATCTGCACTCCCATGTTCATTACAATATTATTCACAATGGCCAAGACATGGAAACAACCTAAGTGCCCATCGATGGATGAATGGATAAAGAAAATATGGTGTATGTATACAATGGAATAATATTCAGCCATGAAAAGAAGGAAATCCTGACATTCATAACGGATGAAACTGGAGTTTGGAACTATGCTAGGTGAAATAAGTCAGACAGAGAAAGACAAATACTGTATGATCTTACTTATATGTGGAATCTAAAAAAGCCAAACTCATTAAAACAGAAAGTAGATTGGTAGTTGCCAAGGGTGATGGTGGTGGTTGGTGGGGTGATGGCGGAGGTTGGTAAAACGGTACAAACTTTCAATTATAAGATGAATAAGTTGTGAGGATCTAATGTACAGCATAGTGACTATAGTTACTAACATTGCATTATATCCTTGATATTTGCCAATAAAGTAAATCTTAAATATTCCCACCACCAAAAAAACAGTAACTATGTGAGGTGATGGAGTATGTGTTAATTAGCTCTCTTGTGGGAATCCTTTCACAATGTATATGAAATCAAATCATGTTGTGTACTTTAATATATTATTATATATGTAATATATAATATATTTCAATTTATTTGTCAATTATAGTTCATAAAGCTGGGGGTGTGCAGGGAATGAACAGATTCATGCCACAATATATTGCTTTTATATTAAGAAGTTTCTTGGAAAAAAACAACCACGCAGAATGAATTAAGTACAATAATAGAAATGTAAGAAACATACTGAAAAACTATGACAAAGTTTCTGATTTCAGGAAGGTCTCAAGGGAGTGGCAATGTTACATGCTTTATAGTAGAGTTCTTCCTAATTTTACAAAATTATTAAAATCGCAAATACACATCTTTTTAAAAGTGCATCATCCTTTACCATTTTCCCTATGTGATTAAAAAAATCTTCCTAATAATCTTAAAATTAGGGGTCACTAACATATCTATAGGAAATGTCAGAATAGAAAATGTCTCCTGGTGTTTCTGAGTATTGTGGTAGACTGAATTAAGCCAACTGCTTTGTGGCCCAGTCTTAGCATAATGTAAAATTCAGAGGAAACAGTCCCCTAAAATATTGAAAGGCAATTAAAATGTCTACTTCAGAAAACTCTGGATATGTGTGGTGGGTTTGGTGGGTGTGGTGAGCAGATACATTTTTAATGTAGAGCAAACCTTACCAGTAGCTCTTTCCTATCTGTCATTTCAACATCGCTCCCCATACAACAGCTGTTCCTCAAAAATCTCTAATATCCTCCAAGAAACTTAAACACTCTCATGCTTTTTCCCCTCTCTTCCCTGGGATCCATCTTTTTTCTTCTGTCAGTCACTTGCTTTCTTTTCAAGGTAAATTTTACCAATTTTTCCTGTCTTTGGCATTCTCTTCTGCTCTCCCTAGCATGCTCCTCTACACTCTTCAGCACACACACACACACACACACACACACCTGTAACTTTTCATTCTGATCTACCTAATAAAGCCCAGAATTGATGGAAGAGGAAAAGATTAGATGAACATCAACAAAATATTCTTTAGCAGGTGAGAAGAGGCTGTGGATATTAACATCCTTATATTTATTACTGCCATATATTTTATTCTTTGTTATCCATGTGTAACAAAGCAAAATTTTGATCAAAATAGCATGCTGAACACTACATACAATAGTCAAGACATGGAAACAACCTAAATGTTCATTGACAGGTGACTGGATAAAGAGGCTATGGTATGTTTATACAATGGACTACTACTGAGCCATAAAAGAGTAAAATAATGCCACTTGCAACAACATGGATGGACCTGGAGATAGTCATTTTAAGAGAAGTAAGCCAGAAAGAGAAAGAAAAATACCATATGATAACATTCATATGTGGAATCTAAAAAAAAGAAAAAAGAAGACACTAATGAACTTATCTACAAAACAGAAACAGACTCACATACATAGTAAATAAACTTATGGTTACTGGGGGAAAAAGGAGTGGGAAGGGATAAATTGGGGGTTCAAGATTTGCAAATATTAACTATTATAAGACAGAATAAACAAGTTTATTCTGTATAGCACAGGGAACTATATTCAACATCTTGTAAAAGAATATGAAAATGAATATATGTATGTATATGTATGACAGAAACATTATGCTGTACACCAAAAACTGACACATTATAAAGTGACTATACGTTAACTAAAAAAAAAAAAGTTAAAAAAATAGCATGGTTAATGACTTAGAATGTGAATAGTAAATATCAGTTAAATATTTCTATCTGACTTTCTATGTATTCTGAGGTGAAAAAAATCCCTACAGGGCGTAAGAATAAAGAACAGCAAATATATAAGCAGTAGCAGTGACTGTTCGCTTTTACAGTTAATTTGTCATTTTAAAAAGCTGAACATTACTATGTTCTGATGATGAACAAATCAGGTTCAGCAAAACCAAGGAAGATCGAGGATTTCAGATGGAGTGTCCTGAAATATTGCCTCTTGTAGGTAGCACTGAGGGACAATCTGCAGAGGCTTCAGCGTGTTGAGTATGTGAAAGAACTACCCTCAAAACAGCAACTGTCAGGCTTCTGCAGACCCTGGGGTCGGCCTGTTCTTGTTTGCATGAACTCTCTCTCCAGAGACGGACAGACAGACAGACAGACAGACAGACAGACTGAGAAGCAGAGAGAGGCCAGACAGACTTCTCCTTTGGCATTGCTAACAGTATTTTAACATAATTTGGGACATAACGTCCACCAGATTTTTAGCGTAATGATCAGCAGATTAAATTACTTCAAGCACAAGAAAGCACATTTTACCTTGAAAGTACTGCACAAATATAAAAATTGGTTATTAGATGGTAACCATCTGAGTAATATTTTCCAAACATTACCTCATTTTGTCCTCATGAAATCTTACAGGGAGGCATAATGAATATTATCAACAATATTTTAAAGAAATGAGGAACCAGTTAAGCAGTTACTAAACCTAGTCCTCTGATTTCCAAGATAAAACAAATGTAATTATTATTATACAGTGAATTCAACAATAATGTGGCACATACAGATTTTACCATTAAATTTCTGTTTCTATTAACCAAATGGGACTATGTGTCAGAGTATTTCTTGGACTGAAAGCCTAGGAGCCACCTTCCTTTCCCCCATATAACCCACATCTATTGGGAAATCCTGTCAGTTCTTTCTTCAAAATTCCTCTCCCTTCTGGCCACTTCTCAGTCCTCATCACTACCACCAGGCCTTCATCAATTCTCACCTGGACGGATGGCAGAATTCTGCAGGAGAGGTCTAAAAGTGGAAATCAGATCACATCACTGCCTTGTCTTAGTTCCCGCTATTCACTGCTTACCCTACCTGGTGCCAACCTCTTACTTCCCTCACTCTCTCCCTCTCCAGCCACTCTTGCCTTAATGTCCCTCTTTTGCTGCTAATTTGCTACAGCCTCAGTGGCCCTAAATTTGCTGTCTCCCCAGCTTAGAATACACTGTTCTCCAGGCTTCAAATCCTTCCATTCTCCAATCAAATATGCAGAGGCATTCTTTGAATCCTTAGCTAAATGATCCTCCTCATCCCTGCCACCCCCTACCTCTTACCCTGCTTTATTATTTTTCATAGTATTTTTTATGGTCTCAAAGTATATCATTCACTCATTTACTCGCTTATTGTGTCTTTCCCTCCCTAGAAGGTAAGCTCCTTGGGAGCAGTAAATTTGTTCACTGTTGTATCCTAGAATAGTGCTTACGACATAAAAGGTATTTCACAGATATTTGGAGAAGGAATGAATGAATGGTCTGAACCTTAAAATGAGGGCTTGTCAGGGCCCCAGGATGCCTCTTGGGATGGAATATGTATCCGATAATGCAGAGTGAAAAGAATGGCAGGTCTGGATCTAGGACAGTCTCACTCTAACCTCAGTTCCCCCCAAGCAAGCCCCTCCCTCAGGGACAGTGTGCTGCACTGAAATGAACATAGCCACAGCTGGGTGAGAATTCTGGTTTGTCACTTGTTTTGGCTCTTAGGCAGTTTACTTCACCTTTCTGAGCCTCAGTTTTCACAATTAGAACAGTGACTTGAACAAGAAACAAACTTCTATTGTGTTAAGCCATGGCGATTTGGAGGTTGTTACCGCTACCACTGTTAATTATCTTGATGCAGCAGGATCATGCTTCTTGATTCTATGTCACGAAACCCTCTTTTTCCCAGTCTTCTTTTCCACAGAAGTCCCCTCTTCCCTGCCCATTCTAGGACCCCCATTTGACCCACCCCAAAACAGGAAGGGAAAGGGATTTAATATTTCTCCAACTTTTTATTTTGAAAAATTTCAAGCCTTTAGAAAACTTGAAAGTAAAATTAACACAGGTGTACTCTTCACTTAAACAGTTATAACAATTTGGCCATATCTGTGCTCTTTCTACACACACACACATACACACACACACACAAGTCCAATCATCCTGACACTTCAACCTAAATACTTTATCACCTGTCTCCTTAAAATGGACACTGTCTTATGTAATAACAGTATATTATACATAAGATTTAAAACATTAATTAAATATCATCTGAGTCTGTAATCGAATTTCCCTTCAAATAAAACAGAATTTTTTTGATCCAAGATCTATTCCATTTGGTTATGCCACTTTCAACTTAGAGTATCTTCCCTGTCTTTTCCTGTTTTTTCATGATCTAGAAATTTCTGCAGAATCTAGTCCAGATAATTTAAAGAATGTCCCACAGTCTGGATTTCTCTGACTGTTCCTTCATGATTAAATTCAAGTTAAATATTTTTGGCAAGAGTATTCCACAAGTGAAGCTGTAATTCCCACTGCATCCATTAGGAGGCACATAGTGTCAGACTGTCCCATTACTGATGATGCTACATTTGATCACTTCCTTTATGACAGTGCCCACTAGATTTTCCCATGGCAAAAATACAACTTTTGCCCTTGTTCTTAATAAGTAATTTGGTATAATAAGTATGACATTTTGAGATCTTATGAACATCCAGTTCCCCCAAAACCTTTCTGTTAATGGTTTTATCATCTAGTGATGATCCTTTTCTGAATTAGTTGTTACATTGAGAATTGCAAAGCGATGATTTTCTAAACTTGTTTCTTCTTGTACATTTATCAACTGGCATTCTTCGGTAAAAAAAGAGCTTTCTTTTTTATTCCCCTTCTCTGTAAGCAATCAACTTCTCTCTCTCGATATTTTTTAAACTCAAAGTTTTATAATCCAGCACTATTCAAACTGAGGTCCATAGATTAGCTGCAGCAGCATTACCTGCAAGCTGCTTAGAAATTTAAATTCTCAAACCCCACCCCAGACCTATTACTCAGACTATCTGGGGGCGGAGGGTGTAAAGGGGGTTTCTGGAATTTGTATTGTTACTGACACTGTTATAATCTGTTTCTATCATTATTTTTTTGATGCTCAAACTGTCCCAAATTTGCCCAGGAGAAGCCCCTTGAAGCCAGCTTCCGTGTTCTGTTGACATGTTCCTATTTGTCTTTGAGTAATTCCTTGTTTAGGAGGACACTGAGTCATCTTGTACTTTCCCTACTCGGGTGCCTCAGACCTGGAATTAACTATTTCTCCTTTCATTAGGGAATGGCATTTAGAAACAGAATAATGATGCTAGCTGTGCTCATTGTTACTGGGGTGTCACCACTGAAAGGTCCATTCAATGGAAAAAGCAAGGAAAACATATTTATGTATGTATATACATATATATATACATATATATATATATACACACACACATTTTTAAAAAAATAATAGTTACATCCAAATTGAATTAACACCATAGAATTTATCCTTATCTTCCCCATTCCTGTTTGTATCCCTCTTCTCCTACAAAGAACTCTGGTTCTAAAAAGCATCAATATGCTTACTCATTTGCCCTATGCTACAGCACAACAAAATCAGAATCACTATACCAATAGCACTATCTTGAATAAACCCATTCAGGAAAGTTCAAGACACCTTTTTAGTTATTTCTGTTTTTATTCAGAGTGCTCTGTTCAAAAGTTACTTTAATTAATTTTTGTATATCTATATTATAAATATGATATGATTTTAGGTGATTTTTGCTATTTGTATTCAATTTATAATTTGACTCTATCTTTTGAGTTAATATTCATTTTAATTTTTGAATTCATAGAATATTTACATGCCTCAAATGTGAAAACTATATAAAAAGGTATATTCAGAGAAGTCTGGCTCACATCCTAGCCTTTCCCATCCATCTCCAACCTGTAATTACTTTCATTAGTTTCTTATTTATCTTTCTTTTGTTTTCTAATTGTAAAAATAATCAAATACACATAATTACATATATGGTCAATTAATCTTCAACAAAGGAAGCAAGAATATACAATGGAGGAAAGACAGTTTCTTCAGCAAGTTGTCCTGGGAAAGTTGGATAGCCACATATAAATCAATGAAATTAGAATACTCCCTCACACCATACACAAAATTAAACTCAAAATGGCTTACAGACTTAAACATAAGACAAGACACCATAAACCTCCTAGAAGAGAACATAGGCAAAACACTCTATGATATAAATTGTAGCAATGTTCTCCTAGGGCAGTCTACCCAGGCAATAGAAATAAAAGCAAAAATAAACAAATGGGATCTAATTAAACTTATAAGCCTTTGAACAGAAAAGGAAACCACAAATAAAATGAAAAGACAACCTACAGAATGGGAGGAGTATTTTCAAATGATGCAACCGACAAGGGATTAATTTCCAAAATATACAAACAGTTCGTACAGCTCAATATTAAAAAAAAAGAAAAAGCAAACAACCCAGTCAAAAAATGGGCAGAAGAGCTAAAGAGACATTTCTCCAAAGAAGAAATACATATGGCCAACAGGCACATGAAAAGATGCTCAACATCGGTAATTATTAGAGAAATGCAAATCAAAACTACAATAAGGTATCACCTCACACCAGTCAGAATGGCCATCATCAAAAAGTCTACAAATAATAAATGCTGGAGAGAGTGTGGAGAAAATGGAACCCTCCTACACTGTTAGTGGGAATTTAAATTGGTGCAACCACTATGGAGAACAGTATGAAGGTTTCTTAAAAAACTAAAAATAGAGTTACCATGTGATCCAGCAATCCCACTCCTGGGCATATAACCAGAAAAGATAAAAACTCTAATTCAAAAAGATACCTGAACCCCAATGTTCATAGTGACACTATTTACAATAGCCAAGACATGGAAGCAGTCTAAGTGTCAATCAACAGATGACTGGATAAAGAAGATGTGGTATATTTATACAATGGAATACTACTCAGCCATAAAAAAGAATGAAATAATGCAATTTGCAGCAACATGGATGGACCTAGGGATTATCATACTAAGTGAAGTAAGCCAGACAGAGAAAGATAAATATCATATGATATCACTTATATGTGGAATCTTAAAAAATTATACAAATAAACTTACTTATAAAACAGAAACAAATTCACAAACAAAACTTATGGTTGCTAAAGGGGATATAGGAGTAGGAGGAATACATTAGGAGCTTGGGATTAACAGATACATATTACTATATGTAAAGTAGTTAAACAACAAGGTCCTACTGTATAGCACAGGGAACTATATTTAATATCTCATAATAACCTATAATGGAAAAGAATCCAAAAAAGAATACATATATATATGTATGTATAACTGAATCACTTTGCTGTACACCAGAAACTAATACAACTTTGTAAATCAACTATACTACAATTTTTTTAAAAAAACTTCTTTTTTTAAAAAACTACATTCTATTTTCCCCTATTTCTTACACAAAATCTCACATTTAATGTACAGAGTATAAATAATTTTAAAATACAGATTTGTTACCAACTCATTATTATATTAAAAAAGAGGAAAACCTCCTTAGTACAACAAACTGATTCTCTTACATCCCTCTTCAAGTTATACATGTGGCATTGTATTTCTAAATCAAGTTGGATTGTCTTTCACTTTAAAGTATTTTTAAGGCATTTTTCCATTCTAGTTCAATGTACCTACTGTAGTTGTCTGTTAATGGGAAACACAACAGACTGGTGACAAGATATGATCCTGTGTTTTCCATGGGATAACCTCCATTACCTACATACTTACCTTTCTGTTCTTGTTTTAAAGTAAAAGATACACTTCACATTTATTCTAAAACTTAATCTTGTGTCAAAAATACACTGACCCAAATTTGTAAAAATAAAGTGTATATATTTACATAGGAAATCTAAAACGCAACAAAATGTTTGGGCAGTTACACTATAGACAATTATAACTCCTTATAGATCTCAGTATTTTTCAAATTTTAGTGAACCTGTTGTTTTTATATTCATGGGAAAAAACATTATTTTCAAAAGAGCTGTTTAACCTTCAGAGCCTATATAAAACCTGAGTGGACAATGCATGGCCCTAGAATTGTCATTTCAAAAGCATTGATCTAAAGTAATAAAAAAAAAAACCCTTTAATGACCAGAAATACTGCAATGTACAGACACATGGGGGCATTATAACCAAGTTTTTATAATTAAAGAAAAAACCCAGAAACCAAGAAACAGAACAGTTAACATGTGTACTCATTGCAGGTCAGGTTCTGTTCTAAGCACTTATATGTATTATCTCATTTCATCCTGGCATTAACTCTATAGGATAATACCATTATTATCCTCATTTATAGAGAAGAGATCTGAGACCCAAAGCCATCCAGCCACCCAAAACTGTGAAAAGCATTTAGACTGGTCTTTCGTGTATAATTAAGCTCCTACTGTCAGTTGTTGGGTGAAAATTCTACACTGTACATTTGTGTAATTCTCTTTTAAGGGCTACTTCACAATTTCCAATGATCTCCCCATCACTGCACTCAGAGTCTAAGAACAGCCAGGGAGCAGAGAATGAAAATTTAAAATTTTTTAGTTTTTCATCAGAAACAGAAAGATTGGAAAAAAGGAACTTATAACCCTCTGTTAGCATTTTGCTACATTTTCTTTTAGTCTTTATTTTTCTTCTGTGTGTATATATTCAATAACTCTTTTTTAATAATTTGGTGATTTGCTTTTTTCATCTATCATTTCATCAATATATTATATATCTTTACCATATTATTATACATCTTTCAGACTAATCACTTTTCAGTGTTACATCATTTTCAATGAAGTAAATATACCATAGTTTATTTAGTCATTTCTCCACTATTGGCTTTTTAGGTTGCAGCCAATTTTCCATGTAAATAATTCAACAACAAACACTGCCATGTGTATTTCCCCCTCCCTCATATTTATTCCTCTATTGTGCAACTATTGTCTGAATACCTAATAAATATTGGCCACTGTATCAGGTGCTGGGTTTAAGATTTCCTCCCTAGAATAGTATTTCAAGACTGCAGAGTTTTATGCCTCAGTACATACTGTCAATTTGCCTTCTAAAAAGGTCAAAATCAGGTTATTCTAAATAAATTCTTTAAAAATAAGGAAAAAGGAGATGTAAAAACTTCTAGTCATTAGAGGACTGATGACTACAACCTTATGTATTGAAGACATCAAAATAAGTAAATCTGTAGATTTCAAATCACTTATAACAGCAAAAATTAATGACTAAATTTATAGCAGTTTTTACTAACTATGACTCACAATCCAGACCTAATAAAAGATAATATTGATAAATTCAACTACGAAAAAATGAAAATTATGGCAAATATCATAAACAAAGTCAAAAGACAATTATCAATCTGGGAGTTAATATTTGCAATATGTATCACAGATAAACATCATATGTTCCTAATATAAGAGAACACTTAAAATTCAAAAAGCATAAAGAACCAACTCTATAGAAAAATGTACAAGACATGCACATAGTTAACAATAAATGATATTTAAATGATCCTTAAACAAATGAAAAATTCTTCAGCTTCACTATTAGAGAATTGCAAATTATCACTACAATTTGATATCATCTCTCACCTATCATGTTTGCAAAAATCTCAAAGTTTGACAATATATTTTGTATTTCTGTTGGTGAAACTGTGGGAAAATGGATAATCTCTTCCAATGCTAGTGGAAATACAAAAAAGAATGATTTCTGTAGAGAATCTGGCATTATCTAGCAAAGCCTCATTTGCACTTACCTTTTAATCTAGCAGGAATTTTTAATCTTGTAGTAATTTCCTCTGAAGATATACAACCCCAGATCTGAAACAACATATGTGGAAGATTATTGACTGTGGCATTATTTGTAATAGGAAAATATTGGAAATAACCTGAATGTTCTTTTATAGGGAGACTGGTTTTTTGGTTTTTTTTAAAAGGTATATTAGAGTGAAATACTACTCAGCCAAGCAAAAGAATGAAAAGGGGGACATGCCAAAAGGAAACTAAAAGGGTCAAGAGGCAATGACACCCCAGTAGCTCTTGGTTTCTAAATATCTTACCACACTAGAAGGAACCAGAGCTCCCTGGAGAAATGAAAGTTCAGATTTGAGGGAGGTAAAGTACAGGTGAGCCTGAAATATCTTATGCCAGGGAGTAAGAAAGCACTCAAAGGCTGATGGAGATAGGTCAAAATGTAATAGTAGTGGCTTAAAGGGACTCCCATTGGCCATATCTAAGACAATTTGAGCATCAAAAAAGAAGACAGATGATAATGGATTATAACATCGAATAAATAAAAACAAAAATTATTAAGTCTGTAGTGATATTTATTAAAAATACAAGAAGACAAGAAAGAAAAGGTATGGTTTGGGGGAAGCTCTTTTGTAGAGAAAAATGTCAAGGGCATGATAGAATTGGAAAGCCACTATTTTACAGCTGTACAGTAATTTGAGTTATTATAAAAATAATTTTAGTACAACACAAGATGGTTTCCTGAAATATCTTCTGACTCTGTGATCTAGGATTAACAGACTTTGAAATGGAAAATCTGGATCAGATAAAGGAAAGGCTGTGGGATCCTTACTTTACCATGTTTTTTCCTTTCTCCCCAAAGCTGAAAATCATCATTTATAAGTCCACTATGAGCAGATCTTCAGTTTCCTGACCTTGAATTCTTTTTGTCTTTTGTCATGTGGCTACAAGGTATATTGGAACTACCCACTAAAAGAGGCTTAATCAGAAACAAAATTGAAAGGCATATGTCAAGTTGTGAGTTTGATATATATTTGCACATTTGCAAATACATTTGATATATATGTAATATAAATCATAGACTAAAGTCTTATGTCTCTAACAGAAATATTATGTTATTTATGTTATTTATATTGTCAAGGTTGTGGGGGAAAAGGCTTTATTTAGCCTTCTGAACCAGATAAAGTGTCCCATCTCCAGTTTAAAACGGATTTTCTGAGGAAAGTAAAGCTTCCTAACATCTAGATTTCTAAGAGACTAGGCTGAAGGGTAGAGTCTATAATAATACCGCCCCAATTCAGGGAGGATCTCCACAGGTCACACATTCATTTCATTCTGCCATGTCTAGTCAGACCACTGCACACCTGTTGACCTGATGTAAATGTTAATGGTACTCCCTTTCACTCTCAGAAGTGTCTCAGTTTGGACCATATTTGGTTACCCCACTTCAGGGAGATTCCTGATGCCCCTTAGGGAAGATTTCATTTGTCTGATATTGAAGGGTAAATATCAAAATAGAGAGGGAAGCAGGGAAAGATTCAGAAATGTGTAGACAGAATAATGCTCCCCCCAAAGATATCCTTGTTCTAATCCCTTGATCTGTGAATATGTTAACTTACATGGCAAAAGGAAAACATGTTTAAATTATGTTGTGATGGGGAGATTATCCTGGACTATTCAGGTGAGCCTAATCTAATTACATGGATCCTTACAATTGGAGGAACTTTCCTGACTGATTTCATAGAGGATATGACTATAGAAAAATGTTCAGAGATACAACATTGCTGGCTTTGAACAGGGGATAAGTGGATCACAAGCCAAGGAATGTGGGCAGCCTCTAGTGGCTAGAAAAAGCAATGAAATAGATTCTCCCCTAGAGCCTCCAGAAAGGAATACAGACCTGCCAACACCCACAGAACTGTAAGGTAATAAATCTGTGTTGTTTTAAGCCACTAATTGTATGGCAATTTGTTACAGCAAGAAAGGAAATTAATACATGGAATTGATAGCAACTCTAGTGAGCCTGGAAGGATCCAACGAGCTATCCATTTATTTAACAAATATATAAGTCCTTATCTATGTCTGACGCAATCATGAGTAAGATGACCTTCCCAAGAAGTCTACAGCTCCAGAGGAAGACAGTCACTGAAACACGTAATTAATATTGTTATCAGTGTTCTAAGAGGGTTAGTAGGGGTTGGCATAAGGTAATTAGTGAGCACTTGGGAGTAAACCAGGATATGTAAACATGGACAGAGGGCATCCCAGTTTGAAGGTATAGCATGTATGACATGGGTGAAGGGTCAGGCAGCGATTTGAAAGCATAAGGATTAAGGCAGTAACTAGCCAGCAGTAAAGTTTGGCTGGACCATAAAATAGATGGGAAAGGGGGACAGAAGTGCAATTCTGGGTCAAGTGGTAAAGGGCCTAGAATACTTGGCTAAGAGTTTGAACTTTATCTTTCAAGCAATGGGAAGATATTTTAAAACAAAGTTTTAAAGCAGAGAATAGGACAGTGTCAACTTATATTTTATAGAGATATCTCTTATAATCTTCACTAGAACAGAGACCAAATTTGTTTTTGCTCACTGCCATACACCCTTGTGTCAATCAGAATAGGTTAAGTTACACTGTGGTGACCAATGCCACCAAGAGTCTCGGTGCCTTACAACAAAAGATGTTTATCTCTTTCCCATGCTATATGTTTATCATGAGTCAACATGGACACTTGCTCATCTTAACCATTCAGAGTTATAGGCTGATGAAGCTACCATAATTTCAAATGTTGCCTGCTGTGGGGCAAGAGAGAGGGAAAAGAGTTCTGGAGCACCTCAGATCAGCATTAAATGATGTCTCTAAGAGTGACATGGGTCACATCCACTCAAACCTCATTGATCTGGACCAAGAAGTATAATCACACTACGAGCTGAGGAGTGGTAAAATTGTGTTTGGTGATGATTAATTTTTATCAATGATTAATACTTCTTAATTGAACAAATGAATCAATTCGAGAGAGTAAGAGGTCATTTGATGAAGTCTTATCTAGTAGAAATAGAGAACAGGGAAGGAACAAGTGACAGGAGTCAGTGCGTAATCAGCGGTGCAGGGTGTGAAAGAGCAGTATGAATGCTAGATTTTCAGCCCGGATCAGTGTATAAACAGTAATGCCAATTAAAAAAAATGAGATGAGAAGGTGCACATTTAGACTGGTAGAGTGCAGCTGAGATACCTATATTTTGACTGCATCGTTTGCTGGGTATGGTGGGCCTCAAGCCTTTTGCTCAGTATACTCTGTCCTTTGTGTCGAGGTGAGGAAGCCCCAGCTAGAAAGCGGAATCGGTCCTTGCTCTGGAGTGGATGGACAGACCCGCCATTGGTAAGGAGCATGTAAGGCGCTTTACATGCACCCCCTCAAAGCATTTCATAAGCAAGCTATGATTATGTTCCTTTTATAGTGAAGAGAACTATCAGTCTACCGAGAATCCAACTCTGCTGCGTAATCTTGTGCAAGTTACTTCACCTCTCCGAGCCTTGGGTCCTTCCATTTTAAAAGGTGACTACTACTTACACCGATAGTTGTAAGGATTCAGGGGTGACAGAAGGGCCAGAGAGTCGGAAGAAGGCCGAGGCAACCCAAAGCGGCCCGCATACAACCAACACACCGCCCACACTTCCCCTCTCACCTGCCCCCAGGAACCAAAGTTGGGGCGGGAACTGAGCCCGACGCCTGGCCCGCGCAGTTTGATGACGTCACGCCACTCCTCCGCCACACACCTGCAGCCGCCCGGGAGCCGAAGCAAAGCCAGGTCCCGCCCCCGGCCGGCACGGCATACTGACGTCAAGCTATTCCCGGACTCCTCTGGCGCGGGTGTTAGCTCGAGGGTGGTTCTCGCTGCCAAGGATCTTGGAAGCCAGTGTGCGAGAGGTACAGGCGGTGGGGCTTGCGTGGAGTCTGCGTGACATCAGTTTGTAATGAATGATGGCTTTGGCCTCCTTAAAGGGACGTACCTGGACCAAGGAGCTGTCTGGTCGGATAGTTGCGCTGAGACACACAGTAGGAATTGGGTAGTTCCTTAGAGCAATGTAGGTGCTGCCTCTCTAGGTGGGTAAGCAAGACCTCTAATCAAAACTTCTTTAAGGGGTTATATACATGTGTTGCCTCTTCTCGTTTCCAACTGACTCTTCAGCTCATTTCATATGCTAAAGATTATTTATAAAAGATTACTTTTAAAAGGTTAAAGCCCACAAATATGCATGCAGATATACAAATATAAAATGAAAACGTGTCAGAGAGTTTAACTCCTTAGAAAGGAACATGCACAGGTTCCAAAGAATCCAAAGAAACGTAGTCTAAAGTATTTTGAAATGAATTTACACCCTTACTTCCCCTCCATCCAATGGATCAGCAAGTTCATTGACGCAACTTCCAAAACTGGATTCATTTCTCCATTTTCACAAACACCATTTTACTCTGAACCGAAATCATCTGTGGATAGGCCTACTGCCTTCCAACTGGCCTCATACCTTCTCCAGTCCATTTTCTACACGCTTCCAAAGGGATCTTTTAAAAGGTCAAACAAAAAGCTATGACAAAAAGTATAATCTAGATTATGTTGCTCCCTTTGTTAAAATCTACCAATGGCTTCTTCTTTGCTCAGAGATTTAAATCCTCACTCCCTTTGCTTGCTTGTAAAGAACTGCATGATAAAAACAAAAACTGCATAGTCTACGTGTTCCTCTTCACCTACCTCAACTACCAGTTTCTGTCTTCCTGGTATGCTTCAGGGCCCTCTGGTTGGAATGCTCTTTCCCCTAAATTTTGCATTGTTGCTTTTTTTTTTTTTTTTAAATCTTCAGCTCTCAGTTCGAGAATTGTCTATTCAGAGAGGTCTTCGATGACCTTCTATTCTAAAGTGGCCACTCAATCATCCTATTTAAGATTTTAAATCTCCACAGAGCCGTCATAACTTTGGTTCACGACACAAGCTCATTTGTTTATTGTCCATATCCTCACCCCCAATTAAAATGAAAGGATGTTAGTTCAGTGAGAAAAGCCCTTATCTACACTGTTTACTGCTGTATTTTCTCAGCTACTAGAATACTTAATGAGTTCAGCTTGTTATTCATCTCCTACTTGGGGCTTTATCACTTAAGTGGTTAATAGTCATAACAAAAGTCTCATTATTTAAAATAAGGGTTTCATGAGATGTTTACAAAATGTATCTGGTTATGTTATATGAAAAATACTTTGGATTAAAGAAAAATGATGTAAAAAATACTTTCTATTCTTGATAACCAAAGATGTTATCAAAGATTTCCTTTTCAAGGATGCTAGCAGTTTTTTGGTTTTTAATTACTTATATCAATTGCAATCAAGTAAAAGAATTTCGGTTTGATAATTCAATTTAAATTCAATTTAAGATACTTGGAATGAAACTTTTAAAAACTCACTTATGTAGCTTTTTTTTTTCTTTGTATGTATGTATCTTTGGCAGGCTCTATGTTGGATGCTGGAGAATTTCAAATAAAACCTGGTAGAAGTGACATTTGAGTTTGGTCTTCCAATATGAGTAGAGTGAGAATATGACTGGGTGAAAAGGAGAGAAACTGGCACTTCAAGCAAGGGTGTAAATTTGTAACAGAGCAGGACCCTATGGGGCTGTCCCGGGACAGACTCCTTCCCTGTATCCCCTGCTCCAGCCCCTCTCTGAAGTACCCAGATAATAGTATCCGATACACATTTCCTGGGTTGTTTTACAGATGTGAAAACTCACACCAATTGGAATGATGTTAACTACTTGATGACCATGAGCGCAGAGCCCCCAGGCCTCCTGGAGCCTAAGGATTGATAATGTTAACCCTTGTGACCCTGCCCTGTTACCTCACCATCAGCCAATCAGAGGATTGTGCATGAGCTGATCACATACCCCATGACCCTCTCTTCCTCACCTTTCCTTTCAAAATGCTTTGCTGAAACCCATCAGGGAGTTAGGGCTTTTTGAGCACTAGCTGTCCCAGAGTCCTTGTACAGCACCATACAATAAACACTGCTCTTTCCTTCACCACAGCAGGGTGTTAGTAGATTGGCTTTAGTGCGTGCTGGTGAATAGACCCAAGTTTGGTTCTGTAATAAATTCAGGTCATGTTTTGGAAACAGAATATAAATGAGATTAGCTGGAAGTCAGGCAGGAGCCATATCATCAAGGGCCTTAAAGTTGAGGAGTTTGGATCTTATTCTGTGCAGGAAGCCAAGAGAGATTTTAAACTGAGTTGTGACATGGTCCTAAGTTGTTGGTGTTGTTGTGATCGATAACATTGCAACCAATCAAGTGACATTGGCTATGGAAATGGACCAATATAAATCTTATATACTTAATCAAAATCTATATGTGCTAGGTATTAGTAAGTGATTATGAATTAAAGGAGTTTCTAGCAGATCTTAGACTTACCCATTACAGCCAAATGAGTTATGAAAGAAGATAAATTTATTTTTCAACAATTATTTATAGGGTATCCATCACAATCAAGCACATGGGGCAACCTTGAAGCTATTTCAGTACATCAAAAGACCTAACAGAAAACTGTACATCCACCTCCCACCCCCGCAACAAGGCTGAATAGGGTGATTAAAATGCCTTATTTATTTTCTTTGGGTTGGAATTTATAGGAACTCATTATGAGAACACTGATCACCTTAGGCTGATCAGAAACCCTAATGAGATGATAGAGGTATCTGGTTTTTTAAAAGAGAAAGTGAACTGAAATTTAAGGTGGTTTGCTAGGTAAAATTATTCAGAATGTGGAAAAGCTGTTGAATGGAAGGAGAATATGCAAAACAGTAAAGTAATGAAATTCAGATCCCACCTTTACAGTCTCTTTTACATAAAAGCCAAACCTGCTTCTCCCCAATTTTCCATCTCACTGGTAGCCCCACCATTTATTCAGTTACAAAACCCAGAAGCCTGGGCATCATTCTCCACTTGTGCCTCAATTTATTTCTCTATTTAATCACACATCAAACTATCAACTCTACTTCTGAAACATTTCTAGAATTTTACCCTCCTCTTTATTCACATTATTGTAGCCTTGCCGGGTGTTATGGGGAACACTCTTCCTTCACCACATGCTTTTTCCTTTGTTTTGCAGAGTAGGTAGGATTAGCAAACTTGAGGAAACCAAAATCTATGTGACTATGGTAATACAATAGGGAAGAAAACATGTCATATTTGTCAAATTCCTGTGAAGTGTTCTGCATTCAAGAGTTCTTGTTTAGCTATTTAGTTTTTATTAGAAGAGAGGGAGGAATACGTCCTTAGGTATCTTGGATGAGCTGGAAAGTTGTGATTAGTTATCATAATGGAAACTGTCTCAAGTGATATAAGCAAGGTGTGATGGGGGGGTCACCATAGGCTCACCATTCCTGCCTCAGGAGGAGTCACCGTGTGGTCAGATCACTCCCCTTCTGGGCAGTTGGGCTTGGTGGTGTTCATGCAGAAATGCAAGTCATAACTATTGCTTAGTGGTGTACTGGATGGGGTTCAGGATGTGCTACCCTGAAATCTGGCACCTTGACATATTGAAGATTTTTTCAGCTGAAGATGTTTGAGAAAACAGAAGAAGCAGGAAGATCACTTTGGACTCCCTCCCCAACTTCTTCCCAGAAACAAGTCATAAGAGCCTCGTATGAGAGGAGCTCTCCTTCTACTGGGAAAGGAGCATCCTCCTCTGAAGACAAAGGGACAGAGAAGAATCCAAAGGAACAGGCCCTGCTAAGTTGTTTGCCCCAATTTACTACACTTACCTCAGACTCTTTGATCTCTTATATTTTATGACTATTTACTCTTCACTAGTTTAGCATAAAAACACTCCTGATTAACCCTTTCTTTGGGTCTTCATTTCCTTATGAAGGCTCCTGTATCATGGAAAAATTATATTAAGTAAATCTGTATGCTTTTCTGCTGTTAATCTGTCTTTATTAGTCTGACTTTCAGACCCAGCCAGGGACCCTAAGAGGGTCGAGGAAAACATTTTCTTCCCCTGTAATAGGTAATAAAAGTAAATTTTTTTTCTTAAACCCCTCAAACTTACAGCTTATCCTATGTCCTGATATTACCATCTTTTTACAATAGGAAGTCAGAGTAAAACCTAGCTCAGTGAGGTAAAAGTTATAGTGGCCTACCCAGCAGCCATTTTCCTCTTTTTCTTTTTATATTTGACACATATTTATACTAAAAAAATTAATCCTGTGTGTTATTTGGCCACCCTAACATTGATATATCCAACAGTCATGTTCCTCAGTAACATATCCTTATGTAAACATATTCAGATTGGCAAAAAAGTAATTTTTTACAGTGATAATTATTTTTTGGTCAAACATGAATTTTATAGGTAATGAATTGTGCACATCATTACCAAACTAGGACTCCTAACCTCATACTTTTGAATAACTAATAAAAAGCCATACTGGAAGTACCAGATTATTTTTTAACAAATATAAACTATATGCTATGGACAAAGAATTAAGTATCCTGACTTAACATTCAGTAAAATGTGTGCAAAACTTTGAAATGACAAAAAAAAAAGCAAACACTCAATGTTCTGTCTCAGGCGTCCTTCTGGATTATCTCCTGCTCTGATTTTCTTTGAGCTCCTTATAACTCTGTAAATGATAGGCAACTGAGAGCAATGAAAGTGCCTCTCGTCCATAAACATGCACATAAATTCTGTCCAGTGGAGGGACAATTGATTTCTCTCCCCACCCTCATGGGAAAAGCCATTTTTGCATCTATTTGTCGATTGATTTTGGCATTCCTTATCTATCAAGCTATCACTTTGAATTCTCCTTTGAACCAGTTGTAATATCTTATTGGTTCCTTCATTAGTTAATGAATTAAATAAAAACTTTGACACATTCATTTTACATTTGTATGAGAATCATGATTTTTACCTTTTAACAGTGTATATCCTTTAACAGTACATTTGAAAAGACAAATCAATTCACTGATATTTGATCATTT
Organism: Vicugna pacos; assembly: GCF_048564905.1. Classification (NCBI taxonomy): domain Eukaryota; kingdom Metazoa; phylum Chordata; class Mammalia; order Artiodactyla; family Camelidae; genus Vicugna; species Vicugna pacos. Next base: position 35,203,972 of record NC_132987.1, read on the forward strand.
AGTGCTAGGATATATTGTCAAGCATCTCAGGATGATTTTGTTTTGTTTTGTTTTGTTTAGCAATTCCAAAGCAAGTTATCTCTGTACACATATTTTTGGTACTATTTCTTATTAAAGGGAAATAACTGTAATGACCAACAAGATGAAATTTGAGGCATTGTTTGTCATAGAGAAACTTGGCAAAGTAACTGGAAGAAAGGGTGAGGGAAGAAAAAGAGCAATAGAATAATATTTTCTTCAGTAAAATAAAAAAATGACTTGAGCCAGATCCTTGGTCATAGATGAACAATGCCTCTAGCACCACAGAACCAATGAACAGGTTTAGTTGTAAGCAATTCTGGATGAATCCTTAGGGAAGGAGGAAGGAAGGAAAGAAAGAGGGAAGAAAAGCCTTCAGCATCATCCCCTAGATGCCAACACACCATTTCTGTTCTGTTTTACCCCTTCCAGATATTTCCTCTTCAAAAACAACCCCCTCCCATGAGTCCTGTCCCTTTGATGCTGTAGGAGAGAAAAAGTTTTCCTGCACTCTCTTAGGGTCCCTGGCTGGGTCTGGAAATTAACCTGACAAAGAGATTAAGAGGAGAAAAGTATGCAATTTTATTGAATTTTTACATGTACATGGGAGCCTTCTTAAGAAAATGAAGCACCAGAATAAGTGACCAGAGACAGGAAACTCTTACACATTTTAGACAAACAATAAATTTGAAGAATTGCCAGGACAAAGGGTTTGGGCTAGAGATAGTTAAGTGGTGTAGAAGGAACCAAGAAGATAAGGGTGAGTTTAATAAGATTTGTTTGTACAGATTTCTTGGCTCCAAATTCCCATATCTGTTAATAAGAACATCTTCCCTCCTGCTGGTACAGGGAGGGTACCTTTCACATGGGGTTTTATGATCTATTTCAGGGAAGAGGGGGAAACAGGAGAGGTCAGAGTGACCCTCCTGTATCTACCATCCTTAAAATTTTTTCAGCTGGAACTATTTATTATACCAAGGTGTCATGTTTTCGGGTAGTGTGTCTTGAACCCCATCAATGACTTGATTGCGTGTAGGGACTGTACAGAGAGGTAATACAACAAGTATTTCGAGAAAAGTACAGTTGAGAGTCAGCAATTTGAATAGTGGGTCGTTCTGGGCTGGACCCTGGAGGAGGTGAGGAGCTGGAGGAAGAGGAACAACCACAGGGGCATGTGACAGGGTAGACGTGTGCATCTTTCTGAATACTGAGCACAACTTTAGCAGGCTCCCCAGAAATGGCGCTTTAAGGCTGCACAGCAACCCTTTCTCCCCCATCTCCACGCCTAGGCCTCCAGCCTCCCTATCAGAAGCCATCTAAGAAATATTAGGCAAAGGTATGCAAAGGTCCTGAGCACCACTTTGGTGGAGAGGGTGTTGAGGGGAGAGAGGGCAGGGCTTTGGGAACAGATCTATGGTCTGACGCCAGCAGCAGCAGGCTTCTAGCACAAACTTGTGCACTTGGTGAGGACAGGGCCATTCCCCAACTCCTGGGCTGTCCTCATACCTCCCAGGGCCCTGAAAGGCCCTGGCTACCACCCCTCCCAAATGTAGGCAAGTAGGGCAGGGGTTCTCAGGAGGGAAATAACCAGACATAACTTTCTTGACGTAAGAGAAGCCATTTTAGGTCTAAGCCATTCTGTGGTCTAAGCTTGACCACAATGCCTGCTCTTGCAGAAGAATAGTTCTCAGTAGTTAATGATTTTAAGGAAACAAAAGAATGTAAGAACAAACAGCTATTATTAGACCAGGGAAATAAGCATACTGGAGACAATATATCCATTGTAAAGGTTTCCAGTTCTGTTTTGAAGGTAAAGATTGCTTGAAGCACATTCTTGAGCTATTTTTCCGGACCCAGCCCCCTCACTAGACTAACTGGAACCTGAGGAATGATGATGCTGACGCTCATGACTTCAATTATCTAGAGCCTGCACTCCGGCTTTGCCCCAGTTCCAGGCTGAATCCTCTTCTACTCAAGCCCCTCATGAATATGCATACACAACCAAACCTCTTCATGAATATACCTTAGCTTAAAACTTCCCCAGTTTTGCTGCTGGGGAGACATGGCTTTGGGAAAGATCCCCAGTGTTTCCCTTGCTTGCTGCAAGTAATAAATCCTTCTCCTGCTCTTTGGCATGGCTGTGTCTTTTGGCTTGACACCCACAAAGGAACAAGCCCAGTTTTGGGGTAACACAATACCCAGTGAGAGTTGTTGGTGCCAGAAATGCCACTCATCCTAAATGATTTTTTTCTTTTGTGTTAATTGCCAGGCACAGCATTGCCCTTCCGCCACTCATGGCTGCTCTTTCTTTTCTAGACAAGAATAACTGTAGTAACTTTTTCTCATTAATACTTTACTATATGCTGTACTATATCTATATCTATAATCTCTGATTTTCTAAATAACTCTGCAGGACAGCTGTTATCAAAAACTGGGGCTTGAACAGTATAAGCAGCTAATTAGGAGCCTAGGCAGTATTTGAGTGTGGCTGGAGCCTACAGAGCATGAGGAGCCACAGCAGTCTGTGCTGTAAGGCCCTGGGTCTCCCACTGTCCCCTGTCCGCTGTGTGCCCCTGGAATGTGTCCTGTTCTAGGCTCCAGCAGAGGCTTCTACAGGGAGAGATACGGCCTTCAGCTTCATATCTAAATGTCCTCTTTGAGTCCTGGCCTGGAAGAGGGTAAAGTCCCAGACTCGTGCCAGGGAAATAGTAAACCACAGCCCTGATGAATGTGGCCGTAGCTAGTCTGGTTTTAACCTGAACAAGTCATGCTTACACAGCCCGATCAAGGGGCCCCTGGATGTCTATAAAGGGCTTCTATGGCAGCTCAAAAGCAGAGCCATCTCTGCAGACCATCCCGAAAATCAGGCTCAGAACTGATGGTAAGGGCGGCAGGGCTCCAAGAAGAATAGATGCACAACTCCAGCAGGTCTCCTCCCGAAAGTTAGGGCTCTGATAGGAAAGAAAGGGACTATGAGACCTGAGATAGGGTGGGTGAGTCAGAACCTTAAACCTCAGATTTCCCTGAGCCTTACTACCCATCAGAAGCAGCCTTTTACCCCTCCTGCCTGGAGGTGGGCAATTACCCTACGTGAAATCTGTACCTCACAGTATGACGCTGGTTCTCCTCAAGACCTTCCCCTACAGCCTCATATTACCTCTAGGCTTTTTTAAAAAATTGAAGTATACTCAGTTTACAATGTTGTGTTAGTTTCTGGTGTATAGCATAGTGATTCCCTCTAGGCTTATAATCAGAGTCAGTTCTAAGCCCAGTCTTAGAAGTGAAACATGAGCCCTGTTCTAGGAACAAATAACTTACCCACCAAAGAAATTGCAGAACCTTGCTAATACAATCAGAAAAGAATGAGGGAAAAGATAGGTGAGTGGATCTTGAAGGTGTTAATTACTGTGGGAATAGCTAGAGAGTAGGGGAATTCATTGACATGGGGATACTTACCAATGACTCAGGACTTAAATGTCTAGCATTACACTGGAATTGTTTCTAAGAATTGTTTGTGATGGCTCTTTGAACCCTGGGCAAAATGAAAGCATACAGTAAATGTAATGGAGTTTCCAGAATTTCCTAGGCATAGTATTGAGTTGGTTCTTGATGTAGAAAATATTGGAATGGATTTATTATGGAGGGTCTAAGAAGTCATAACACTGGGTTCCCCAGGAGGGCCAGACACTTCTGTTACTAAGATAAGAAATGTACTGGTGAGAGGCCACTGGCACTTAATTGAAAAGTTCGGTTATTGCTGTTTTCTGAAGGTGTATAGTCACTGTCATGAAATGGAATTCCTTGATATCAATGGGGATGTTGAGATTCTAGAATGGCAGAGGATAGAAGATAGCACTTAAGCATCAGAAGCAAAACGGTGTAACGTCTGCAGCAACACCGGCATGGTAATCAGGGGGCCTTAACCTCTGATCTCTATGCCAATGGCTGAAAGATGATAATGTTCCTACATGTGAGATGGATGAGTGTCCAGGTAAGGTGTGCTTAATTTTATGATATTAGCTTTATCATTTTTATTAAAATGATATGTACTAGTTGTAAAAAATTACCATTTTGGGAACCATTCATCCAGATAGGTCTCTGTGCTTTTGTTTGTAATTGTTCATGCATGGGATCCGTAACCTACTTTTTTAGATTGATATTCTGTAGGCATCTTTCCTTATCTAAGAAGATAAAAATGCATGAGGATTTTGATGATATAAAGGCAGCATGACATGGTTTTAAGCATCTAGACATTGGACCACACTGCCTGAGTTCAAATACTAGTTCCACCAATTTTTAGCTTTGTGAAAGTACCCTAAACTCTATGCTTCAGTTTCCTCATCTCTAAAGTGGGTATAATAACACTATCTACTTCTTAAGATTTTTGTGAGGATTAAATGAGTTAATATATACTCAGATCAGTGCTTGACAAGTGTTACCTATTATTAGCTATTGCTTTATAGTCTTCTAGTAATGGGCATTTACATTGTTGGGTTTTTTTTTAACTTGTATAAACAAAACAGCCGTGAACATCTTTGCCCCTATATCTTCTTAGACCCATGTGATTATTTTAAGAAAATTACTGGAAATTGGATTTCTAGAGCAACAGTCATAACCCTTTTCCCGAATGATACTTTTTGTATTTTCTAGAATTTACCTAAAGTTTCTAGCATGAGAAGTGTGTCGTCCCTGGACTATACTTGTAAATATGAATGTGTCCTGTTATCCCTTTTTAATGATTAAATAAGAATTTGAACTTGGGGGAGAGAAAGTTAGAAAACATGGGCTCAGAATACCATTTGGTGCTTTGTAACCTAAATTGCTTCTAATTCCATCCCCTGCATGTTTTAGCATGAATAAAGTAGCACTGGATCTTGACCAAAGGTCTCATTTTCAGAACAAGTGAATTAGATCAGTGACCTTGTACTAATGGCCATGATCCTTTGGTAAGTGGTTTTTGCAACATGACCCAGTAGTTTAATGGATGATATCTGAGTCTTAAGAAAAATATTTCATTGATCTTCCCACCTTGACACCAAGATGTGGCATTTAGACCCTTTCATGTCTCCCATCCATAGTTTAACTGATCCTCATGGCAGTAGTTGCTGGCGGTTTCCTATCCCACGGCTCCTTTGTCTCTGAGCCTCTGAACGGTTGTTGATTTCCCTCTAGGGAAAAGGAGCCTAATCTTTCCACTCTATCCCATCCGTGTTTTCTGCCCCTCTAAGGAAATCCCTACCTTTATTCTCTGCTCTTTTAAAAGTTAACTTATTCTTTTCATGAGTCTTTTTCCCTAACCTAACCTCTGAGTGCCTCTCTCTAAACAATATTTCTGTGTAATAGCCCTGTTTTAGGGAGATTGATTGAAACTGGTTTCAATTCATGTTTTTATGAATCTGTTCTTCATTCATACTTCCATTCATGTTTTCATGTGGGTATCCCTCATTTGCTTAGTCATTATGCACTTATTCCTGCATAAAATATTTATATATTCTACATGTCTGTGTTCAGTATTCACACACTCATCCCAACACACATTCATTCATTCATGCCTTTATTCATTCAGTTATTGAATTCATTCATTTATACAGAATTTAGATACTCAGCAATTTATTTATTATTTTCTTCTATATCAGCAGGGGAAGCAGGAAACCAATGGCACATTCAAATTAGGATAATTTGGAGGGATTATTCACAAAGGTGTGGGCAGAGTGTGGGAAAACCACAAGACTCAGTGCAGTGCGCTGGGGACTAGCAACAGCTGGGTCCCATCACCACTTCCGGGTCTAAAAGGGTAAGCGGGGAAAGAAACTGAGATTTTTCATTATGAGATCCCTGTTTGGATGGCAGAGAATATGGGCATCAATACCGTGACTGAACACTCCTTCCTTTGGCAGATGTCTTGCCAATGCCTGCTCTACCAGTATTCCCTGAAGGGAACTGGAAGCCAGAGTGCAAGAGAGGGGATGGAGGCAGTGCACACTGGTCAGCCTTCTGGGAACAGAGCAGGATGAAGATGGGTGAAGGGTGTACCTGCGGAGGCACAGGAAAGGTCTTCCACATACTCTCTGAGGTTTAGAGGCCGGTCAGCATTGGATCTTCCCTCTTCTCCTTTCCTACAACTGGGAAAGAACCAGCAGGAATGGGCAGAAAAAAAAAAAATCCTGCCTAGGAAATTGTTTTCATAACGGAAAGCCACATAGAACAGAGTCAGCCTGGCTATCCATGAATCACTGGATTGTGCTTCTTTGGGAAAGTCTTTTGGGTTCCTCCACTACCCCCACCCAAGAAGGATTCTCTCTCCTGGGATGGTATTTTAAGAGTACATTGCGTCCCGACGACTACCTTCTGCATTCTACGTTCTTTGAAGATGCAGACTGTGTTTTACTTGTCTTATGTTCCCCAAGTCTAGCCAGGGCCTGACAGAGAGTAACTGTTGAAGGAGAAGGTGAGTGAACTCATGAATGCTTGAGTTAGACAGAGGGTGCTGAAGAGTTTAGGAAGATAAGGGTATCTTGAATTTCTTTCACTCTCCCACAAGATGGCAGCAATTACCATGATTCAATTTTCTTCCAGCGTGACTCAGGAACACATCTTCATTGAGTCTCATGAATAGAATAAGTCTATTTTTAAAAATCACTGTATTAAGGACAAAATAATACACTGATGATAAGGAAGACAAAAACTCAATTAAATATCTGCTTTCACTAATATTATTAGATATGGCACTGTAAATTTTACTTTAAAAAACATTTAGAAAATGTGTTACTAAATTTCTGAAACAAATAAAGTTTGCCTTCTATGCAAATGTTAGAGAAACAAATGAATTATCCCTGCCCTGTATGGTGCCTAGCTATGTAATTTGTTCACCCGAAATCAGTCCGCGTGCTTAGCTCATAAATCCTGTCCTGTTTCCTGCCATCAAAGTTAAAAAGTCCCATAGGTTCTAGTTTCTCAGTGACTTGCTTCTTTTTCCCATTGTCTCTAGACGCTTCAGTAACTACACATTGTGCTTCTTATACTGGCCTGAGGATGCTTGAATTCATCACTGTTTCAGGTCATATTCACTTTTGAAAAAGCGCACCATTCTTAGAAAGTTGTTACTAAGTGTTCTTTACAAGCTTAGGGATGATGGTGTCCCATTGAGGTCAAGGGTAACACTTAGTTTTTTTGAAAGTGCTTACAATTCCTGAGTGTCTTTAAAAACCAAAAATGTCTTAAAAATCCTGAATTTTTTTTTAACCTGCAGAAATCTTGCTTGGATTTTACTATTTTTGTACTACAGTAAAGATGCCAAGACTTGCCTTCAGATTTACCAATAATTCTGGATTTAGCATAGATTCTTGCCCTGTGACTTTAATAAACCATGTCTAAGAGATTACGAAAAAGAATGCTAAATAAATGCAGACTTTTTATAATCAATAGATCCTGCAGAAGACCAAAAAGAAGCAAAGAGGGTGGGTAGCTGGGCCATGAGTGAATTCCTGAGTGGTGAAGAGGGGCCAAGAGCAAGCCAGAGCTCTATGGCAGGAGGAAGGCGTGATATGTTTAAAGGCTTCAGCTTCTCAACAGAGAAGAGTTCAAGAATTTTAAAAATTCTCAGTTAATATGCCTGCCTTAGTAACAGACAAGAATAAGACAAGGAGGTGGTATTAGGCAGTTAGACAGAAGTGAGCACTGGGCAAGGGGAGAGGAAAGGGGAAGGAACAATCCAGAAAATAACAGTATACCTTGTGCTCAGAATAAGGGGCTTCAAAGAGTTTTATTTTCTCTAAATGAGTGCTAACAAAGAGGCCAGTTAGAATCAAGTGCTGCGACTGCGCAGTAGAGAGAAAGACCCAGCTTAACATGACCCAGTGCTTATTATAATGTAATTAGCATTGCTTTTGGTTCCCCTCCCAGAGGTTTATCTGTGTGCATCGTGGGTAAGAGCATGTGAAAGAGATGGGAATGCCTGAGCACTCAAGGGACATGAGTTGTCAATCAATCCTGAGAACAGGATCCCCTAAGCCAGGATATAAGAAGGAGAAACAAAGAACGCCATTTTCTTCTCTTTAGTTGGCCCACCTTCAATTCTCGGAGGTATACTATACTAACTTTTGCTCTACTGATAAGATTCTCTGTTTATATCATGCTTTCAGTCTTCTGTTTAAATTCTTTTTCTTGGGTAAGACAAAGAACTGAGGCCTTTTTAACCCTCCTTGCAGTAACATCTTGATGAAATTAAAGAGAAGAATGAGGCACATACACAGTTGCTTTGGTGGCCACTGGTCCCTGGCATTGGAGTGAGTCCCTAAGAGGTGGCTTCTTCTGAATCTTCCAGGCCTTTCTCAGTTGCTAAAGGAGAGCTCGCACTCATTCAACACCTACTACATCCCAGGAAGCACATTAATCTTTTTTACATTGTATCATTCAAGTTTTATAATAGTTGTCTATAGAAGTACAATTCTCAAAAAGTTAAAAACATGATTTTCATACAAAAATGTAATGAATCTGTGTCAAAATGTATTCAACTTGTTAACGAGTGAAGAAACTAGTAAGATGGCAAAGCTGGTTTCCAAGAGCATTTGAGGAAGAGGTTGATGTAGCATACTGGGAAAGAAAAATTTAAAAGATTGTTAATGTCTTAGAGGCAATAAAATGATAACCTTTGGTATTATTATTATTGGGCTTTTTTCACTGGACAGAAATCTACAAGTTAATATGTAACTTCATAATTTGGGGCTCTAATCAAATCGCAAACTGGAAAGTCAGACAAAGGTGCATTCTAGGAAATCAAACAATCCTTGAGCAGGCCTGATTAAATAATGACCCAGTGTGACACCTAAAGGACATGAAGTCATCCTCTTTATTTCTTACAATTTCATATTTAGCTTCCAGTCTTTTCTTCTCTAGACTGAAAGCTCTGTGGAGCCAAGAGCTGGTGTGTCTTGTTACCATTGTGAAACTCATGCAAGCAGGTAATGTGCAGTGACAGGCACTAAGAATGCAGGGAATAAATGTTTGGCTGAATTGAAGTGAGTTTTAGAAAGTTGAGTAGCTTTCATAAACCAAATAGTAGGCGAGTGGCAGATTCCCTGAGATTTCTTATACCCTCTCAACAGAGAGGTATATTAGTTTCCTAGGACCATTGTAACAAATAATCACAAGCTGGGTACCTTAAAACAACAGGAATTTATTCTCTAACAATTCTGGAGGCTAGAAGGTTGAAGTCAAGGGGTTTGACAGGGCCATGATTCCTCTGAAGGCTTTAGAGAAGAATCCTCCCTCGCCTCTTCCTAGCTTCTGGTAGTTCTTGCATCTCTGGTGTTTCTTGGCTTTTAGCTGCATCGCTCCAACTTCTGCCTGTATTCACTTGTCTGTCTTCCCTCTATGTGTGTCTGTATCTCTGTGTCTCTTCTTATAAGGACACCAGTGATTGGATTAGGGCCCACCATAATCCAGTAGGATTTCATTTTAATTTATACTTTAACTAAATCTGCAAAGACTCTATTCCCAAATAAGATCACATTCACAGTACTATGGGTAAGGACTTGAACATATCTTTATAGGAGACACAACTCAAGCCATTATAGGAGGATTTGGAGTCAGAAGACCTTGGGTTTTGAATTCCTTGATTCCATTTAGTCAGGTGAGGATCTGTCAGTGTTGTCCATATGCTTTCTACTTTCCCAGGTGCTGGAGAAAATCCTGTTCTTAGCCAGGTGGAATTTCAGGAGCCTCAGGCACTTATCATGACTATTTTGCATGAAGTCACCTTGATCTTGTATCTCTAGTTCTAATAATAGATCCTTTTCATGTTCTCTGAAATGAAGTCCTTGCCTTTTATTCATGTTCTAATAATTGAGTCCTTATCTTGACCCTGCCATGTCTGAGATTTTGGTACCTGTCCAAGAGACCAGTTCTTTGGGGACCCAGTTCATGCCCTGCTCGTGCCTGGTACCCCCACCAGCACCTGCTGAGTTACTAGAGAACAGGAAGGGAGCAGACGCTCCATTCTGATTGGAAAAGAGAAAAGAGGCCAGAGGTGGCCCATTCCTTTTTGTGATTGGCCTGGCACTTGAGAGGGGTGGTCAGCAGATTTCTAATTGGGTGGGTATCAATGGCATCCCATCAAGGTTGCCTGTGTGAGAGACTTCATATGGGGTTTGGGAACCGAAGCAGTTCTCAGCATTTGGTGGCTGTAGAGAGCAGTAGTCATTAAGTTTTTGCTTAAAAAAAAACTCTTCCAAATTAATTTTGGAAAACTATGAACCCCCTCATACATTTTTAAGTTAGCATCTGAAATTTTTCATCACTAGTTTAAATAATTGCAAAAGATGTAATCTTTGACATTTTGTAGTATGTTAACATTTTAAAATAAAATTGTTCAATCACGCTTTTAAAAGTGTTCAGTGGAATCTTAATATTATAATGATTTGATATCCACTACCACCTCTTTACATATTCATAAATGGGTCCTTTTAAAATGGTTAGAATTTTTGCATGTTTCTTTTTTCCTCCTTGAACTCATATTTCTATTTTAATTCTTCCACAGAATTTAACCCTCAAGTAATACATTGTTAAGCATGAAAGTCTTATTGTTTGTCCTACTTTTCTGTAAAAATAATTATGTATATAAAATTTAAAATTGTCTTCCTGACAATAACTGTAAGAGCTGAGGGTTAACAAGTTTTTCTTTTGGGTTGAGTTATTATAACCATTATAAGCACATAATCAAAACAACATACAGATAAAAATTTTTGATAAATAGTGAGTAAATATAAAATGTAAAATTTTGTTGGAGATCCAATTCCCAGTGAAATAGCCGGGTTTTTTCCTTCAATTAGTTCATGAATCTATGAATGATTTTTACTTATTGCTGGAATGAGACAGAGTTTGTATTAATTCTATCACTCTTTTCCATTTTTACAGAAAATTGTGCTAAGAAATATTCTTATAAATAAGTAGCAAAAATGGAAGGAGTTATGTAATAACATTGCCATTTAATCCTTTGAGCTCCTTCTGAACTACGTGCCAGAAATTATAATCATAAATAATTGTTTTACCTCATCTATTAACTGACAATTTAATTAGATCATCCTTCAAATTGGCTAAAGAAATGAATTGGAAACTACACAAGTTGCACAATGATTGTTGCCCAGCTATCAGAGGCATTTGGTTTCTCAGATCTCTGGGAAATATATCAAAAAGGATTTACCAAGACTTAACAAATGATTATTAATTATACTTATTACTCTTTCACTTTTAGATTCCATGATTAACTCGGTAGACCCAGAGAGAACTGGAAAATTTGAAATATTGCTTATTTTTTGTATCTTTGCCAATATAATGTTTTATAAAATGCTTTTATCTTATCACATCATTTAAACATATTTTCAGCTAAATCTTGGAGCTAAATTTTTTTTTATTGGATAGTAGAAGAGTCTAATTGACAAACCAGTTATCTCTATTAGTCTCAACAGCCCCAATCAGATTACTGTCTATCAGAAAAGATCTGATCTCATTTTTCAGTTTAATTTATATGTTATACACTTCAAAAATGGTATAAAAACCACTAGAAAAAGGTTATAGAACATATTTTATAAATAGATTAGTAAAAGCAATCAAGATTTAAATGATGTAGATCTAATGTAGTTAATTTGTCAATGTTATAACAAGTTATAAAAAGGTAATACATCAAAATGCTATTTCTCATTACTTAATTTATAATGAAGCAGTGTAATTTGTAGCTTAAAATATTACTTATTTATGAGACAGAGAGTATGATAAAAAGTATACTCAGATGCTGCTGCTCAGCTTTTGGGATTAACTAAATAAGAGTCATATATAAAATTAGAATTAACTCCACTAATTTTGTTAGACAACATGATCAAGTTTTCTTCTGTATTTAAAGACAAAGAAATGTAAACAGTAATATTAAAAATAATCAGTCCAGTAGCTAGTTTTTATTTTTTTCCAAAAGGAAATAGAAAATACTAAGCTTTTTAAGATAAAATGCAAAGTAAAAATAATAATAAAGTAAAATAAAAGTAGTAAAAAGTAAAAATAATAATAAAACCATGATAATGCTTTAAATTTTTTTTTTGTGAGTAGACAGAAAATGGAAGAGGCAAAGTCCTTCCATGAGAATTTTTAGTATTCCTGCTACCCTACTACCATATAGCCAGATCCAGGGTAAAAATACTCTATAACACGATGCTTTACTCTTAACAAAAATTTATATAAGACTGGGAAAGACAAGAAGCTCTAAGGGTTTATTATGACCTGATTAACCATTAAAGGAGGTTGCTCCTTTGTTTACCCCCTGGAGGTTTTTACACACTGAAAGAAATGCTCCACTGTAAGACTTCGGTGAGAAGTGTGCCTTTGTTTAAAAAGTGGGAGAAGGGCTGATGTAAATGCAGACATATTCTCTGGCACATCAGTTTTGGGAAAGAGTAACTCTGGAAGTTAAGAATCTGGAAATTGATTTTCTTGTTGTTGTTGTTGAAATGTTATTTATTTATTTTTGGTTTTGGGGGAAGGTAATTAGCTTTTTATTTATTATTATTATTATTTTAATGGAGGTACTGAGGATTGAATCCAGGACCTCGTGCATACTAAGCAGGCACTCTACCACTGAGCTATACCCTCCCCTGCTGGAAATTGATTTTCTTTACATTTCCCCTGCTTGCATATCTCTTGGAAAGTGTTAGGACTAAATGATTAATCAGAGATATCTCTAACAATTAAAAAAACCAGCATCCCTATGTTGAGACTTAGAGCCAGGTTTCAGTTCTTAGGGGAAGGAACTAAAGGGGGAAATAACACTCTCCTTCCTCTTGAAGCTTATTTTCTGGTGAAGAGAGACATACACTAAACAAAGTAAGTTACATAGTATGTTAGGACATCAACTGTTACAGAAGAATATAAAGAAGTGGGATAGAGATGATGTGAAGATTGCAGTTTAAAGTCTTGGTCAGAGAAATCCTCACTAAGCAGGTTAAATTTAAATAAAGACTTGAAGGAGGAGAAGACAGGTCCTATATTGATATCTGGGCAAGAGGTCCGTGCAAGATGAAGTGAATCCAATTGGTATTAGATTTCTAATTTGCAACATTATGTGCTGGAAAACAATGGATCAATGTTTTTATAAAATTATGAGGGCAATTGTTGTATCCCTAGAATACTGTATCTTGCTAAGCCATCATTCACATATTGGGGGAAGAAGAGGCAACTTTAAGTATGCAAGAACTTATATCTCCTTTAAGAAAAGTGTACTTGAGGAAATTATTTCAGTCAAATTATTGTGAGTCAGAAAATAAGTCAAGGGGAAAAATAGAAAAAAAGAACTGTCATCTATTAGAAATAGTGGTGAGCAATAAAACCAGTAAGAATAATTAAATCTAAGTAATTGAATTATGGTTGTAGAGCTAACGTAGTCATTAAAGAGGATTTTTTAAATGGAAGATGAATAATGTGAAAACTTAAACATGAGTCTGTAATTTTAAAAAGAAAGCCTGAGAAATGGCATATTATAGCAGCAGAGAGAAACACAGTGGAAAAGGGGCAAGTAAAAGCATTACAAAATTTTTGTCTTCTTTAAAGAAAGGCATAAAAATTTTAACTCTGAACTTTTTCTTTTGAACATTTAAAGGTTAATATAGTCAGAATAAAAATGGAATGTAAAGCTTCATCTTTATACTGAAGGACAAAATTGAGTGACACAGATAAAGATGAAGGCTTTATCTTGAAGCTACATTTTGCAATTATCAGTGACCAGTAGAAGAAAAAATAAAAGACCCTAAAGGACAAAAGGGAAAATGGGAGAGCATGTGAATATACATTTAAAACAAGAAGCCAACAGTAATGATGAACCAGGTAATAAACTTTGGTATAAACTTTCTGCTTGAGAACAACTCAGAAATCTCAAGAAAATGTATATTCTCTCTGTCTCTCTCTCTATCCCTCCCTCCATCCTTTCCTTCCTGTTCTTTTGCAGAATATAGATATATAGGGGGAAATGTGAGCCCATTTGGGGCTACTTTTTCCTAGTGACATCCGCCAATTCTAGAAGTGGCAGTCAAAGGACAAAAAACTGGGCAGAGCTTCTGAGAGACTCCTAAGGTTAAAAGAACAAAATTGGAATTCAAGACCCATTAAGCCAGGAAGCCTTGATAAGGCCCTTAGTCTTTGGGTTGCGACCTAGAAGGTCTACACTCTATTACTAAACCAGAAGTAGACTGGTTCTCCTAGGGACTGGAGCCCAGTTTTAAATCACCTCAATCAGAATTGAAGGAATCTGGAACTGCTAGCATCTCCAAACTACCAACCAGAAATAAACATAAATTCTCCCTGCAACTTTTTCATATGCATTGTCTGGTATTAGTAACAAGGACCTTCAGGATACAAGACGACATGTTCAAAACCAAGAGAACAGCTACACAGTAGAAATGGATCCATGGAGTGGGGAAAGGTATAGCTTGGTGGTGGAGTGCACGCTTAGCAAGCATGAGGCCCTGGGTTCAATCCCCAGTACCTCCATTAAATAAACCTAATTATCCACCTGCCAACAGCTAAAAAAATATAATAAAGTTAAATAATTTTTTTTTAAAAAGGAATGGATCCATGGAGGATCTAGATAACGGAGTTACCACTCATAGATTTTAGCTATGTTAGTATGTTCAAGAAAATGTTAGAAGACTGAAAATTTCAACAGAGAGCTATAAAGAGCATGTGTATACACATACACAGAAAGCAGATGGAAATTCTAGAACTAAAATATGTGGTAATTGAAATTAAGAACTCATCTTTTTAAAGTCGGGTCATATAATGCATAGATCCTGGAATTAAAGTACATTGATTATGTATTATCTACTGGTCCAAGTAGATATTATTGATGGGGAGGTAACAGAATATGTCTCACTAGGTGTAGGGTAGGGAGTCAGGGTTCTGGGTCAGCCAGGAGCCCAGGAGCAAAAGTGAGAATGTTCAAGGGAAAGTAAGAATGCCTCAATATTACCAAATCAATTATTATACATGAACAAATTAAAGGAAAATATTAAATAACTACCACTATAAGTGAAAAAATATATTGGATAAAGTTAAATATTAATTTCTGACTCAAAATCAGCTCTGCAAACTAGGAGAAGACAACTACCTTAATCTAGAAATTTGGAAATTATATACATATACTATATATATAATATATAAAAATAAAGTATATGATGGAGATTTTATATTTCTGTATTCTAGTCAGTGGGAGAATATATAGATTGCTCAGTGTATAGTGCTATGTTAACTGAATAGTCATTTGAAATATACATATAATATCTATAGAAATATATGTTCCTGCTTTATATCAAAAATTAAATAATCATAAAGAACATGAAATTTTTATATATAGAAGTGAAAACATTGAAATAATAGGAGAAAATATTAGAAAATACAATCTTTGAAGCAAAAATATTATCGTGTACCCAAACTAGAAATCATAAGGAAAAAAAAAAAGATTGACAAGTCTGAGTGCATCAAGAGACACTAAAAACAGCTAAAAGGAAAAACTGGGGGGAAATGTTAAGCTTATATGGAAGCAAAAAAGTTAATATTCTTAATGCATAAATGCCTTTGCAGATAAACTATGAAAAAAATAACCAACTTGATAGATAAATGAGCAAAGGACATGAAGAGGAAACTCAAAGAAGAAATGCAAATGACCAATAAGCATTTGAAAAGACCTCAGACTCAGAAACAATCAAAGGAATGCAAATTAAAGTGAGAAGATTTTTTTTTTTCTGTTAGATTAGCAAAGATGAAAAAGTCACGTTGGTGAGTGTGAGGAAATGGATTTTGTTGGTGAAAATGTAAATTGGTACAACATTTCTGAGGTTAGTTAGACTATATGTACAAAAAATTCTTTTTTTAGGTTATACAAATAAAAATTTATTTAGATTGAGAAAAACTCAAAATATTACAGGATTTGAGGACTGAAAAATACTACAAATATAAAATTCCAGGAAAATAATATATTATGTTTAATTAAATAATTGCCTCACTCACCTCTAGAATACTTTTTTCCATCCATGTTTTGGCTACAAACTCTTTGATCTCTTCATAAGACAATAGTTTTGCAATCATATATTCTTTTTTTCTTTTTTTAAATTTATTTTTTATTGCGGTGACATTGGCTTTTAATATTCTATGTTTCATGTGTACAACAATGTATTTCTACTTCTGTATGCACTGCGTATTGATACAGGAAAATGAGGCATGAGAAGGTGGCCATGTCCCAGGTCCCAGGTGAGTCCCTGGGATGTGCCCTATCAAGTGAGGGTCCTTGGGATCGATCAGGAGAGAATTCAAGAGTGAGCCACAGTTGAGTAAAAGTAGATTTATTGAGAGAGCTGCACATTCTATAGACCTAGTGTAGGCTATTTCAGAAGGCCAGAGAGGCCAGAAGGCATGGGGGAAGGGTGTTTAGTTTAAAGTAAAAATATTTACACACTCCATAGACAGAGCGTGGTCCATCTCACTCAGAAAGGAGAGTAGCCACGAGGTGTGGGAGTTGTTAATTTTTATGGGCTCAGTAACTTCATAAGCCAACAAGTGGGAGGATTTTCCAACTACTTTACGAAAGGAGAGGGATTCCCAGGAATTTGGCCACTGCCCACTTTTTGACCTTTTATGGCTAGCCTTGGATGTGTCATGGTGCCTGGGGGAGTGCCATTTGTATGCTAATATATTACAATGAGTGTATAAAGAAGCTCAAGGTCTACTAAAAGTCAAATCTCCTGCCATTTTGGGCCTCAAACTCTGCTGGGAGTTGAATTTTCCATCATCTTGGTGCTAACTGCTGTGTCATTCTTTTAATGGATGTACCTTGTCCCCTTCCATCCTGTCTCGGTATGCTCACCACCAAAAACTTAGTTTTCATTTGTCATCATACAGTTGATCACCTTTAGCCATTTCATCTTCCCTCCACACCTCCATCCCCACCCTGCCCTTGTCCCATGGTAACCACTACTCTGTTCTCAGTCCTGTGTGCTTGTTTTTGTCTGATTTGGTTTGTTCATTTGTTTATTTATTTGGGTTTTTTTAAATATTCTATATATGAGTGACTTATAAGTACTTGTCCTTCTCTGACTTATTTCACTTAGCATGATCCCCTCAAGATCCATCTAGGCTGTCACAAATAGTAAGATTTCATTTTTTAATGGCTGAGTAATATTTCATTATATATGTGTAGATAGATAGATAGATAGAAAGATAGATATCACATCTTCTTTATCCATTTATCTGTTGTTGGGCAGTTAGGCTGTTTTCATATCTTGGCTATTGTAAATAATGCTTCAGTGAACATAGGGGTACACATATCTTTTCCAATTAGTGTTTTCATAACCTTTGGATAAATACTCCAAAGTGGGATAGCTGGATTATGGTAGTTTGTTCTCAATTTTTTGAGGAAAACATTACTGTTTTCCATAGTGGCTGCACCATTTTACATTCCCACAATGTAGGAGGGCACCCTTTTCTCTACATCCTCACCAACACTTGTTACTTCTTGTGTTTTTGATAATAGCCATTTTAACAGGCATGCGATGATCTCTCAATGTGGTTTTGAATTGCATTTCCCTAATAATTACTGATGTTGAACATCTTTCCATGTCCCTGTTGGCCATCTGTATGTATTCTTTGGAAAAATGTCCATATCACCTAAAGTAATCTACAGAATCAATGTAACCCTTAACAAAATCCAAAGAATATTTTTTGCAGAAGTACAACAAAAAATTCTAAAATTTATATGGAACCACAAAAGGCCCCAGAAAGCCAAAGCAATCCTGAGAAAAAAGAACAAAGCTGGAGGTATCACATTACCTGATTTGTTTTGATAGGAATCAAAACAGCATGAGATCGGGAGGAAAACAGGTATATAGATCAGTGGAAAAGAACTGAGAGCCCAGAAATAAAACCACACATATGTGGACAATTAATTTACAGCAAAGGAGCACAGAACATACAATGCAGCAAGAGGTCAGACTTGTGGTTACCAGCAGTAGGGGGTGCTTGGAGGGGATTTCGATGAAAGTAGTCAAAAGGTACAAATTTCCAGTTATAAGATAAATAAGTACTGGGGATATACCATACCATTTGATCAATATAATTAGCATTGTTGTATGTTCTATATGAAAGTTGTTAAGAGAGTAAATCCTGAGGCTTCTCATCACCAGGGAAAAATATTTTTCTTTTATTTTGTTTCTATATGAGATGATGAATGTTCACTAAATTTATTGTGGTGATCATTTCATGATGTATATAAATCAAATCATTATGCTGTGCACCTTAAACTTACACACTGTTGTATGTCAGTTATATCTCAATAAGACTGGAAGAAAAAAATTTAAAAATTTAATTGTAAAAATGGTTTCACTCAGATATACCACTTTTCTAATTAAATATGAAGTTATATACAAGTCTACTCAAGATCAGACTGGAGTTGTAGGTTTCTGAAGGAAGACCACAGAGGTAAAGTACCATTCTGAACATATCATATCAAGTGTGCACACTATGAACATGATTTATCACTGTTGATGCTGACCTTGATCACCTGGCTGAGGTAGTGGAGGCATTTTTTTTAAGTTGTAAAATTCTTTTTCTATTATAAGTTATTAGAAGATATTGAATATCCCTATGTTACAAGTAGGTCCTTGTTGTTTATTTATTTTATATATGGTAGTATATCTGTTAATCCCAAATTCCCAGTTTATCTCTCCCCTCACTTTAGGAGGTATGATCTACAGGAGTTGGCATTTGTGGGAGTCAAGGAAAAATCCCCAAATGTAACAGGAAATCTTAGAGGGAGAATCAGGCTTGGGGAGGAGGGGGGCAATGAAGAGCAGAATTGCAAAAGACTAGTATTTTTTATGTATTATATGTGATGGATGTCTGAGAGACAGAACTTTAACTTATTTTTAGTTGAAAAATTGTTATTCTCCAGGGAATTCTTTATATATATATATATATATATAAAGTTTATATATATATATATATATATAAACTTACTAGACATATATATATATGTCTAGTAAGTTTACAATGTGTTAATTTCTGGTGTGCAGTATAATGCTTCAGTCATACATGAACGCACATATATTCATTTTCATATTCTTTTTCACCATAGTTTACTACATGATATTGAATATGTATCACTGTGCTATACAGGTATGAACGTGTTTTCTATCTATTTTATACATATTACTTATATGTGGAATCTCCAGGGGATTCTTAACCATTTTTGTGCTGTAGATATTTTAGGTAGTCTGGTAAAACCTATGGACCCTTTCTTAGAATAACATTTTTAAGAGCACAAAATTAAAACATACACTTTCAAAGAAAACTGATTATAATGAAATACCAGGGGTCTGTGGGCCCCAGATTAGGAATTGCTCCATGGAGTAGCTCCTTTTTGGGTCATTCATCCCTGCCTGAATGGCCCCACTTGGTCACTTGTGTGTCGGGTGAATGTGGACGCTGCCGGGGAGGGATACAGGGAGGCGGGTGATTTGTCAAGTGCGTGGTCTGCAAGGGCAGCACACCACCATCTCTCACAGCAATCCTGAGGGGGCAGCGACACGAGAAAATCAGCCCCAAAGAGGTCAGCTACTCACTGGTGACAGTGTCCTGTTTGGAAGCAGCAGGACTGAGTGAGCCCAGGGTACTTGGCCAAATGAGGAGAAGAAAAAGAGGAAGCTTCAGTAAGGAGAGACTGGGCTTCTGGGTGATAGGAGTGTCGGGGCCCAAGATTAAGGGAAAATGAAAGAGATGTTATGGTAGTTGTACCTCAGCCTGGTGAAGTGGGTCATATCTATTTCATTCAGTTCTGCATTGTTTGATTTAAAATTTTTTCTTTTTCAATGACCATTTGTAATTTTTGTGACAGAAAAAAGCAGAGTACATAGAACTTTCCTTTTATTTCATTAATAATATTGTCTCATTAAGGCTACCTGGATTCAAACATCTTAAGCCTTTTGGCAGATGTTGTGGAATCTGAGAAAGGATTAGCAGACCCTGGATCACCTTGACCCTGAGGACAGCTCTGCTGAAAGAAAGGGACAGAGGAACTCCATAAATTCTTACCCTCTAGACATAATCCCATGATGCCGATAGTAGTAAATTGGTAATAAATGCTCAGAGTATACAGTACTCAGGAGACTTTTTTGTTATTGAGCCCTGAGTTGAGAGATCAATAAGAATAATATACACCTGGAGACAGATGTCATCATGCTGTGTGATCTCAGAAGAGTGCGGAGTTTGCAGCGTCCCCCTGGGAGTTGTAGGCAGTGGAGGGGTGAGTTTGGAGCTGTAATGGAGCACAGCTGCTTTACTTATTTTTACATGTTGAACTTGCTTATCCTTTGAACAAAGGGATTGGGGCTAAGATAAGTATGAAAACAACAGCACTGAAACCTATTATTTATTAGAGAAGTAGATTCAAATTGGGAGAAGGGAAGTTCTGGGTGAAAGGAATAGACATTACTGATTCTCTAACAAGCATTCGTAGGTCAAATCCGTGGCTACACAAAGTCCACAAGTAGAGGGCCAGCAGGGAGCTTCCCAGGTGCCAGAAACTCCCCAAATTACTGGATTGTATATACATCTGTGAAAATGTATTTATGAATGCAATTTATGAAAACAATGATTTACAAAAGCTTCTCTGGGGGACTGTAGGTAGTTGGAAATCATTCATTCATTTATTCATTAAAATCCACTGTCTGCTTTCTGTGTGCCTAGCATTGTCCTAAATGCTGGGGACAAGTAGTGAACAAAGAGCCAGAGCCCTGGTGCTGGTAGAGACTACGTTCTGGTGGGGAGGATCCACTTCTGAGCTTACTCATGCGGTCGTCGGTAGTATTCAGCAATCCCTCCATGGGTTTTTGGACTGAGGGGCCTCACCTACTTGCTGGCTCTCTCAGCTCGTGGCCAAGTGGTCCTCTCCACTGGGTACTCACAACATGGCAGCTGGCTTTCCCCAGAGTCTTTTGTAACCCAGTTTCAGAAGTGACATCCCATTTGCCATATCCTGTTCATTAGAAATGAGTCATTGGGTCCATCCCACACTTGGAGGGAAGGGTCTGTACAAGTTGATGAATACTAGGAGAAGAGGATTATTGGGGGCCATTATGGTCACTATGTCATATTTTTCCAGTTGAAGCATCAACTTATTTTTTTAATATTTGTTTGTTTGTTTGTTTGTTTATTTATTTATGTGTTTTAAAATGGAGGTACTGAGGATTGAACCCAGGACCTTGTGCTTGCTAAGCACGTACTCTACCACTGAGCTATACTCACCCCCCTGAAGCATCAATTTAAAATGCCATTGAATAAATTCACCTGAGATTACTTCAGAAATAGTTTTGGACCCATCTAGCACACGTGGTCACAGAGAAATATGTCACAATTTAATCCTCATCAAAGGGAGATAAATGTAGAGGATGCGACAGTAGAAAACAGTGTATCCCAGAAGCACTGATTTGTAATATATTGTTATTAAACTTTTGATTAACTAATATAAACTGAATTATATCAAGGAGAAGCCATAATACAATTGTTATTACTGTATGCCATGATAATTATAGACAGAATTTCTCTTTACTAGACCAACTTTTTCCCCTACAGAGTTTGCAATTGACATTATAAGCAACAAAACAATAAAAAGGCCAAGAGATGTATGTTGAAGTAAGTGGAGCCTAACAGCATGTTATAAGAAAAGCAAAAGTATTAAATATTAAGCCAAAGCCAAATTCTCCATTACTAGAAACCATTCTGGGGTAGTAGGAAAACTACCAGAATAATCAAAATAATAGAAGTGATACATCAGAACATTCATGAAACCCATGATATGTCTTTGATTACTGCTAGAGCAATACAATGCAGAATAAATAATGAGGCATGGCAAATGTAATTTCTGTAATGACAGACTGATGGTATTAAGAAACTCAAGAAATAAGTGTTACATGAATAGCAGTATCTCTGAAATCATAGATATCACTTATATTTGGGTGGTTGTTTATGGCAGCTAGGCATATACAAATTTTGAAAAATAATTCTTTTTATTGCTCCCCCTTCTCTATTTCCCTTTTTCTTTAGTTTAATTCCCTTTTCCTTTCCTATCTAACTTTTTCTATTTCTTCTGTTTGTCATTCCTTAACTTATTGTTGGTTAAACTTTACTTCTTGTCTAAAAATACAGGTTTTGCAATACTATATCTTGAATCACAAATATATGAAACAGATATTTTAGTTACTGTCTGTTCCCAACTTATTTTCCTCAAGAGAAGATATTAAGAGGATATTAGCTTCCACATCTGATACACCTTGCTTGCACAACAGGTTAATTCAGCATCCTCTTCTGTTTAATATCTTTGATGTTGAATTCACTCAGGTCCAGGGACTTTTGGTTTTAATATTAAAACATGGATTAGGCATGACAGTTATGATACCATTACTAATAATAACTTGAAAATTTTATCAGCTCTATTGAGGTATAATTGACATACAATAAAATAACATAAAAGAACACAAAAATTTGAGTGTCACTTTTCTTTTCACTGTATAATTGCACTTTGAATAGTCTGATGGATGAATTTCTCTTAAGGTAGAACAGCATGTTTGTAACACATATTCTCCCATCCAAGTACTAACCAGGCCCAACACTGCTTAGCTTCCAAGATCAGGTGCATTCAGGGTGGTATGGCCACAGACTGTAACATGGTTTGCTAGTAGTAGCCTGGTGGATATGGCAAACACTGTTAGTTGCCAATGCAGCCCTCTAAGAACCCTGATTTTTTTTTTCATATTATCAGATGGCAGTGTACATAGGGAAGGTGGGACTCCTCCTGAGCCCTCAAATGTTAACTATGATTTGCCCAATCCTGTTTATTTCTGCTTTTGTGTAGGCAGGTGACTCAATTCTGGTCAATGACTTATGAGACAAACTCTGCAGGGCACTTCTGAGAAAAAGTGTTCCTCCTTGTGAGCCATCTTGGGACTACGAGGAACCGAGCCAACCCATTGAGGACGCAGAATGGAAAGATGAAGGACTCTAGGTCTTAAATGATCTTGTTGAACTGTAACATTAACCGACCTTGCATCAGGACTACCACTGAGCTTTTTGTTATGTGGTATTGTAAATAGCCTTATCAGAGAGACTATGTCCCGTAACTCCAAGGAGAAACCTTTACAACGTACAACATGGTGGTCCTGAATCTTATTGTTTAAGCCACTTTTAGATAGTTTATATGGTTGCAACCAAAAGCATCCTACTTCACAAAGTTGGGCAGATAGGGTTCCAATATTAAAGAACTGCCTCTGCGTACCATCTTATGCCTTGCAAAAGACAATTTCTAAATGTCTGCTTTAAGTTACAAGTAGCAGGAGCCACAACTCACATCTAAACAAGAAAAGGAATTCATTGGCTCGTGTAAATGAGAAGTCCAGAGGTAGGGCAGGCTTCAGGGGGTTTCACCTAGAAGTTCTTGATGTTATCAGCAATCCGGCTGCTTTGCTGCCTGATGTTCTCAGCTCTGTCCTCCAATCAGTTGGTTTCTTCTTCAGGTTGGCTTTCTTCATGGTAGCCAAACATCTGCAGTAGTTTCAGACCTCACATTTCCACACCTCACAAACTCTGGCTGAGGCATCTGATTGGCCAGAGGGTTTGCAATGTTCTGATTGGCTTAGCCTAAGTTACCCGCTCAATCTCAGGAGCTGAAGATAGAATCAGACTTCCTAGAAGCTCATGGGTCACTAAATGGAAACTGGAGATTGGAAAAAAGAAACAAAATGCTGAGACCCAGTCATGAAACGTCCATTCCGTGGACTGAGAATTATAATGCAGAGGAACTTTAAAAAGTGTGTTTGGAATTTCTTGTACTCTACTTCCTCTCTAAAGAATGTGAGATGCAGATAACCAATGACGTTAGGCCCATAGATTACCATTAAAGCAGAAGATTCAGTGGGCTCTTTGGGTATTAAGAATATACCCTACTGTCTGAGAATCTCTGCTAATTAATTCCTGGTATGAACACTGGTGAGATAGGACTTCTGTTTATTTCTGGAACTAGATGTCAAGGCAATCAATTGTGATTTAGAACAGCTGCTTCAGGAGAAATGTCAAACTCTTTGCTCTTTAAAAATGTTAATGAAAACATTTTTAATCTATGAACTCTTTTCAACACCTTCACTTTTCTGAAATCCAAAATTACTAGTATATAAAAAAAGAATGCAATGCAATTCAGTCAAATCCACAGACACTTACTAGCACAGCTGTCATTTGCACCAGAAAATGAAGCAAAATTGGCAGGATACACAACTAGCTATTTGCAGACACACTTAAAATCCACAGCCTAAGTTTGCATGGGTTCCTGGCATGTGATGCTCAGTGGTAAACCACGGTCATCGGAGAGCCTGGCTTAGGTACTTATCATCCTGCAGACCTTAAATTTATTTCACACCTGCTTTTGAAATCTGGAAATACTGCCAAGTTGTCTTCCCAGATGGATTTGGCAAAAATTCCAGCATATTGTACCAAATTATAGATCAGAGTAAATCCACTTCTCAAATTCATTGGACATCTGGAATTAGTTTAAAAAAGTAATAAAGTGATAGCTACACAGAAAGGAGCCTGATGGGCAGGACCTGGTAAGAGGTCCTTACCATTTTGACCAGATCTACACAGACTAGAAATGGAGAAACTGGTCCCAGGGTTGATTTGCCTGGGGTTCTCCCCTCAGAAACATTCTTAATCAGGTGAGGTTATTCATGCCCAAAGCTGTAATGACTTTGCTACCTTATCTTAGAAAATAATTCTACAAGCTAATTGCTTTTATTATGGAAATATATTTTTGGACTGAACAGCAAGGGTATTTTGAAAATTCTATGTGGTGCAATGTGTATATAAATAAGCTGCTTGTGATGAGGAGAAAAGAGGCAGCCAATGATAATTCATTACTAATGCTTTGAGATTGTCTGCAGTTTTAGCAGTTAACCTTTTATTTTATTTTTTTTCTTGAATTTTTAGAGAATATAATTTGGGTACTTTAAATAACCACAGCAGTGCTATATTCACACTGTAAGTCGAATGTGCAAGTAATGGAAAACATTGATGTCTCCCCAACCATAAACTCCAGCTTGCATGTACTAAAAAGGCTGTATAAGGTAGTGGTTAAGAGCTTGGGTCTCGACCAGACTGCTGAATCTTGGCTCTGCCATTTGTTAGCTGGATGATCTTGGATAGATTATGAACTTTCTGTGCCTATGCATCTTTATCTGTAAAATGGGGATGATAATTACCTGTGTCATGGTTGTTAGATTTAATGAACTAACATATGTTGAGCATCTGAAGCAGTAAGCACTATTTAAGCATTAGCTGTAATTATTTGTGAACTTTCAGATACCTTTATTGAAGGAAGTTTTATTGTAATCCCAAGATAACTGAATCAATATGTACTCGCATACTATATATTTGCAAAGAATCTGCTTTGAAAAGTCATTTAACTGTCTAATTGAAAGATGAATAGCATACTATGAGTTAAAAATAATTTAGAATATTATATTGGCAGTAGTCCTCATCTGTACAAACATTCTAAAATGTATATTATTTGAAGATTCTACCTTTTATCAACAAATATTTATTGAGCACCTACCGTGTGTAAGGCATTATCCTAGCGATGGCTTTATTAGTGTGTGTATGTGTGTGTGTGTGTGTGCGCGCGCACGCGAGTGCATGGGTAAAATCCTTGCTTACATGGAGTTTATATCCTTCCAGGAGGACATAGGCTGTACATAAATAGATATGTCAGGTGGTGATAAGTTCTATGAAGAAACATAAAGCAGAATCAGGGTAGAGAGTGACGGAGAACAGGCATCTATAAGGAAGGCCTCTCAATAAGGACACACTTGAGAAATGAGTTAAAGAACTAAGGGAATGATTCATGTGAATATCTGAGAGAAGAGGGGTCCAGGACGAGGGTACAACCAGTGTAAGAACCCCGATGTGGGAGAGTGCTTGGTACCTTTGAGTGGCAGAGTGGAATTTAAGCCCAGGAGGTCTGTCGGCAGAGCCTGTATTCCACATTCCCACATTATCTTCTGCTCTCTCCTCCGTAAACTCTCTGCTTCAGTTGGGAAGATTTTTGTGAAAAAATGATCATTACAGTTAAATTCAAGTCATACAGACTTACATTTGTTGTGATTACACACGGATTCCAAAGAATCAGTGTGTGCAAATTTGACTTTCTTTTTTCAAAGCCAAGACGAGGAAGAAAAAAAAAATTCATTAAGAACAGCAAGTAGGACATTCTGAAGTGCCCCTTAGCCTAGAAAGACCTTTAGCTGAGAGTTTTTGTATAAAATTTGACATACCCAAGTTTTTTGGAGTCAAGTGCTGGGTCCCTGAAGGGTCTCTAAATCCAATAAAAGTTGAGAATCACCACATCAGCGAAACAGTTTTACAACCTACAAGTATTTTTTGTTTTGTTTAAATCTCAGTGAGCAAAAATGTAGCAGAAGAGTCAACATGTTTTTGATTATCTTATTCTTAAAAGGGAAGTATAGAGGGAACCAACTGCTTTTTTTTTTCTTTCAGGTTTTGTGGTATGATACCATTTAAAGAATAATTGTTAAGCAGTTGAGTTAAAGTTGAGGAGGTAAGCCTGGAAAAGCTTATTTTGAGGGCAAATTGTAAAGAGTAGCAGATACTCTCACAGAAAAGTGGCCGCCTGGCTAGAGGAATGTTCTGAAGACCATGCACAACGGAGTATTATATATAAGCTTTCTATTTCCGAGGCAGTGCCAGAAATTCTGGGTAAAGAGGATCTAAATCAGTGGTGATAAACTAAGAAAGTGTGTTATTCTGGGTCCTCTGAGAATCAGCAACCAAAATGGGATTAGACATGAGAGGATTTTATTAAGGGAAACATCTGTGTGAGAGAAAATGGGGAGGAAGGCGGATAAGCCAGGAGAGCCGTCAAACTGCAATGCAAGTCTGACTCTGAAGGAAGGAGATGGAGAAGGAAGGGTAAGTGGAAACATCCCAGATCACCTGCAGTCTAAGGAAGACTCAGCAAGGCTGTCAGGGAGTCCTGGAGCTGAACTTACCCACTAGGAATGGCCCTTGTCTCCCAGGACTGGGCCTGTCTTGGTACTTAGTGTCCCTGTAGTACTCAGTCATGGCCTGGGAACAGCCCTTGAGAAGTCTGGCCTCCACACGAACCCAGCCACAGATCTCAGTGCTGGGGCCCTTGGTCAATTGCGTGCAGTTGTGCAGTCTTACAGGCACGAAGTGGGTATCTAAGTCACCTGGGGAGCTGCCTCTCTGCGTCTTCTACCAGCTCCAGCTCCAGGCCCTCCACCCCAACTCAAGATGCCATTATCTGCCTTGGGGGCCTGCAGCCCAGGGGAAAAGCACCACCCAGCAGCCAGAAACTGGCGGGGTGTGTCATGCCTTCATGTATTCTGAGGTGGTGAAAGGGGTTAAGACCCTGGGAAATAGAAAAGTATCTTCTGTTTTGATGTTTATTTTTATGACTGCATTGTTGGGAAATGATCTTCTATAAATGACTTACTAAGGATTTGTCAGGGTGTTACGCAGTAGCTGATAAATTGCTATGTCTGTAGCTCTGATTTGTTCTAAAGATTCAGAGGACAAAGTTGTTTAGTCAACAATTCCCATGGTCATATGGACAGAGCCCAGTTCCTGTGGTCTATAGAACATTTCAGCAAAAGACAAGTTGAAATGCCTGCTGGTGAAGGGTAGCTCAATACAATTACCCTGCGGTTAGTTTCATCGCAAGGAGTTTCAGCAATACATCTCACCCACCCACACCTGAATCATGCCCCCTGTTTTTTTCTCCTTACTGGACCCTCTCCTCAGGCTGTTTCAGTGAAGTACTTCTCACCTACAGCAGTGCACAAGGATGTCTGTTCTTCTACTCTGGGATCTGACCTAGAGTTAGAGCACTTGATTATAAATAGGTGTCTTCCTCTGAACACGAGCACTCTGGTCCTGCGAATCAGATGTTATATGCAATAAACACTAACTGGGTCCAATTTGCCGTTATTTTAAATGTGAAACTGTAATGGCTATTGGTCAATGCTTGAGCATTTCCTAAAACAAAACTTTAACACAGTAAAAAGGCTAAATGTAATACAAAATGTTCATGTTAGTATGAAATTGCTCAAATCATCATTTCCTGATCACCAGAAAATGTGATACAATTATTAACTAATGATAGCTTTGTATGTAGGCATGTGCACAGTTTGCATGTCCTATGTAGCTGTGACCATTCATTTTTGTGCCAACTTGACTGGCCTAAGGGATGTCCAGATAGCAGGTAAAACACTGTTTCTGGGTGTGTCTGAGAGCATGTTGCTGTAAGAGATTAGAATTTTATTCAATAGGTTGAGTAAGTAGATTGTCCTCACAAATGTATGTGGGCATTATCCAGTCTGTTGAGGGCCCCAATAGAACAAAGGCAGAGGAAGGATGAATTCCGTCTCCGTCTCCTTCAGCTGGGACATCCATTTTCTCCTGCCCTCGACAGTGGAGCTCCTGGTTCTCGGGCCTTCTAACTCTGGGAATAACAATAGCAGACTTCCAGGTTCTCGAGCCTTCAGCCTCAGACTGAATGATATCATTGGCTTTTCTCCTGCCTCTCCAGCTTGCAGAGGACAGACTGTGGGACTTTTCGGCCTCCATAACTGTGTGAGTCAATTTTTATAACAAATTATAAACCAATATATGAGGATTCCTGCATATCCTCATATATTGGTTTTGTTAGTTCTATTTCTCTGGAGAACCCTGACTAATACAGTAGCAGACACTGCCTATGACTGTCCATATCTTCCCTGGCCTGTCCTGCAGAGAGCTAATTTCCAGCGGCTAGCACCTGACACTCCTTGCCTGAGGGCTTTCCCAGTCCACTGTAACATACTAAGATGTTGTCTTCCAATTAATGCCCTATGGGAACAGTCCTCACCACTGACTGACAGGAGTGGGTAGATAAAGAGCACTGCTCCCTCACCCCTCAGGTGTTGTAACTCTGAGGCAGATATTCTACACTGACTTCCTTCCTGGTATTTAGCCCAATAAAGTGTTTGCACTTGAATTCTTTTTTTTTTTAATTTTTAAATTTTTTTATCGAATTGGACTTGATTTACAATATTAGTTTCAGGTGTACCGCAAAGTGATTCAGTTATACACATACATACATATATGTATTTTCTTTTCAGATTCTTTTCCATTATACGTTATTATAAGAAATTGAATATAGTTTCCTGTGCTATACATTAGGTCCTTGTTGCTTATCTATTTTATATATAGTAATGTGTCTGTTAATCCCAGACTCCTAATTTATTCCTCCTCTGCCCCTTCCCCTTTGGTAACCATAGTTTGTTTTCTATGTCTGTTGCACTTGAATCTTTGTCTTGGGTTTCTGCTTCTGAGGAAGGAACGAAAACCAAGACTTCTTACCATAAATTTTATGCACTGTGGATGACTATGGTGTTTTGCTCCAGCAATATCCCAGATGGACCTCCCCTTTGCTGACACTCAGCATGCTTTTCAAAATATCTATGTGTGATTCTGACATTTTACCAATTTTATTTAGAATATAAATCATTACTTTCCTCCTACATAATTTTGTTTAAAATGTATGAAGTTTTGAGGGTGGAAATAAAAAGATTTCCTACATAAACATTATTGAAAAACATAATTTCAAGAGATATCACATTATTGTATGGACCTTGAGTATTAAAAATCAAGAACAGTAAAAAGAAGAAACAACCAGAATGTCCTTGGCATTGATGAATGGGGGTATACACAAACAATGGAATATTATTCAGCCATAAATAGGAATGAAGCACTGATACATGTTGCCACATGGATGAACCTTGAAAATATGCTAAGTAGAATAAGCCATTCATAAATGGCCACATATTGTATGACTCTATACGGAATGACCAGAACAGGCAAAGAAAGAAACAGAAAATAGATTAGTGGCTGATGGGGGCTGGAGAAAGGGCAAATGCAAGTGACTGCTAATGTCTTCAGGGTTTCTTTTGGGGTGATAAAAATGTTCTGGAATTAATGGTGATGGTTGCACAACCTTGTAAATATACTGAAACCACTGGGAAGATGCTTTGCGGGATCTAACTATTCCGCCTTGTATTGACCTCTAATTATTTTCTAGTTGAGTATGTACTAGACTTAGTTTATGAACCTTCCTAAATGGCTTTTTGCTCAGTGCAACTGATGATCCTCTGGGAAGATTGCCTGGTACAAATCATTTTCTTATAGGCTGCAGAGTGATCTCATTCAATGAACTCACCTGGAAAGTCGTATTGTGGCCTCTCACCAGTTTGGCAGCAGGGCTGTCTGCTGAAGTTGCCCCCAGTCCCCTCTGCTCATAGCAGAGCCCATGAGCACCGCACCTCATGCCTCACCACACACCCTTCTCTTCTGCTCCCCTGGGGCCTCACTGTCACTACTAAGGCACAACATGTTGCAGGACCTGCTTAGCCCTGAGGACTCGCATGGGTCTGACCACACAAGCTGTGAGGCTGTGAGTAGGCAGGTGGAGAGTGTTCCTGGTTCTCGCCCTGGTTCTTGCTGGCTCCCTGTTGATCTATAGCTCACTCAGAGGAAGCCCTCTCGGCTGACATAGACTTTGGCATCTGTGGTAGCTGCAGAGAGCCAGGTAACAACTGGGAAGTATGGGGGAGTTAGGGTCCTTTGGGGTGACCTTTGACCATCAAGAAAGGATAGATGCGAAGAAGCAGGCAAACAAATACTTCTCCATCTCTCTCCTCTTCTGCCCATACACTGTTCTGAGATGCAGTGTTTTCATATTGTTTCTTGAGAGATGAGCACCCAGCTGTGTTTCCTGGTGTAGCTGTGGCCAGCTGGGTAATGGACCACCTTGTATTTGCTTCCCCTCTTCTCTGGATTCATTTCCTTTTTCCTCTCACTTTTACTTCCTGGTATCACACCCCTCAAATAACGTGTTAGCGCAACAGTTTTGCCTCAGGCTCTGTTTTCTGGGAGACCTGGGATAAGACAGTATGTCATTTTGTCTTACAAAGAAGCGTAACATTCCATGAGCAGGGATTAGCCCACACTGGCGGCAAAGTGGAGGAAATGTTGGTGCCTAGTGTGGGAGGCTAACAAGACATCGTAAGTGGATTTGGACAAACAAGACTATCTAGTTCACATCTCTGCCATTAGACAAAGCCACCACTGCATTTTCTGTGGTATGCAAATTTACATTTTGTAAAGAAAATTAAAACGATGCCACAGCCAGCTTGCTAATTTAAAATATCCTATTGTAAATCAGCTTTTTAACCTGTGTGTACCACAGGCGCACAAGTGATAAGCATAACACAATAAAATAAAATTCAGCACACTAGCAAACATTCAGCTAAATGAGTTTTGTCTTTAAAAATATTTACTTTTGGAGGCTAATCAATTCAACATTTGTGCAGTTATTCAAAGCAGTTTGGGGACTAGTTTGGGCACCTCACATCAGCTTTCAGCAACAGCGCCCTTCCTAGCCAGCATCCTGTTCAGTGCCGCCTAGACCCGTGGAACAAGAACAGCATAGATCAGTTCCCAGATCTGACCCCCTGTAGCTACTCTCCTCAGTGTCTGTCTCAGGCACGAATGCTTCCGTGACACCTTGAGACAAGGAATGCTGCATTTCTTTTAATATCCTCAGTTAAACCTGATTGGAGCTTTCTATTCAACAAGGTTGGTAATATAAGGATTGTGGTCATCCTACCAGCCCATTCGCTTTTCCTAAGACACATCCAGGAATATTTTATCCATTAGACCATAGAGTCAGAGTGTTAGGACCCACAAACTTTTCAGGACCCTATGATAATATTTAAGAGCTGAAGATTTTAAAACAAAAAAAACAAAGGGGAGGATATAGTTCAAATAGTAGGATACATGTTTAGTGTGCATGACGTCCTGGGTTCAATACCCAGTACTTCCTCTAAAATAAAGAAAGAAAGAAAGAAGTAAACCTAAGTACCTCCCCCTCAAAAAAATAAAAAAATAAGTAAAATATAAAAAAAACTAGCCAAATCAAAATTAATGGATGCTTAATTAAATTTTTATAAAGTGTTCTATTGTTGCATATTTATTAATAATTAAATTTAGTATTAATAAATCATCACATTTGAAAAAGTTCAAAAAATTTTTTATAATATACATGATATTTTCTTCAGAAATTAGAACCAAACATAGTTTTTTTTCAAATTGAAGCTTGATTTACAATGTCGTGTTAATTTCAGGTGTACAGCAAAGTGATTGAGTTATACATATACATATAAAATCTATTTTTTTCAGATTATTTTCCATTATAGGTTATTACAAGATACAGAGTATAGTTCCCTGTACTAAAGAGTAGGTCCTTGTTGGTTATCTATTTTATATATAGTAGTGTGTAACTGTTAATCACAAACTCCTAATTTATCCATCCCGTACCCCCTTCTACTTTGGTAACCGTAGTTTGTTTTCTATGTCTGTGTGCCTGTTTCTGTTTTGTAAATAACTTCATTTATGTCATTTTTTTTAGATTCCACATAAAAGTGATGTCATATGATATCTGTCTTTGTCTGACTTACTTCACTTAGTATGATAATCTCTAGGTCCATCCATGTTGCTACAAATGGAGCCAAACATAAATTAAATGAAGTAGGTACAGGAAAATAATCTCAGAAGCAAAATTATAAAAACTGAAAAAAATTTTTGGCCAAAGAAATTTCATTTCACGTGGGCCATGGGTGCACTTCAGTATGTTTTATGTGATATGAGGTGGGGTCTCCAAAACTAAGTGCTGGGGTATCATAACAGTTGTACAGCAGGCCTGTAGATCAGAGTCTTAGGGAACTGTAACTGGAAAGAAGCCTCTCTTTGAGGCCATCCAGTGGCCTTGCCCATCTGGAGCAGGTCTTGATGGCCTGGCTTTGCATCCAGGTCAGGTTGTGCTTAGCTGCCCCGGGGGGAGCAGGAGATCTCCACAGCTTCCACTCCTTCTGTCTCAGGCTTGGGCCTCGGAGCCCGACCTGGGCTCCCAAGGTCAGGAATCTGGGGCTGGGTTCTTGGGAGTTCACACTGGCCCCCAGGGTGCTGTGGCCCTGCCCCTCCATGCTCCTCCTGTCTGGAACTCTGTCGCATTCCCAGTTTCAGGCTCCTTCTCTCCCACTGTCACAGACCTTCCAAACCAATGTGACTGGTCTGCTGGACAACCTTCATACCTCTGAATTAGCTGTTACCACCCCCGTGGGGTAAGGGAACCTAGAAATCTAGGGCCCAAGTCTGGAGGTTCTTTCTCACAGAGAGGAACAGGGAAATTGCTTCCTCCACCCCCCCTTTTTTTCCTACCAAGGGAAGAAGAGCAAAATATAAAATACAAAAAAATTAAAATAAAAAAAAGGATTGGGGGAGGGAGGGTATAGCTCAAGTGGTAGAGTGCATGCTTGGCATGCACGAGGTCCTGAGTTCAATCCCCAGTACCTCCTCTAAAAATAAATACATCTAATTACCTCCCTCCTGCCAAAATAAAATAATTAAATAATACATTTAGAAAAAAAAAAGGATTGGTTTCTTTTCATCCCACCTGGTTACATTTGTATTTCTTTAAAAACAAACAAACAAAAAAACCGGAAGCTTTAAAAATAGACTTTGTCAAACCATGTCTCCCTCCTTCTCCCATCTAATTCTCATACACACTCTTCTCTCCTCCTCATCCCTTATTCCCAATGAGAATCATCTGTATGAATGATGAGCTTAATTGTTCAATAACTTAATCTTTGGGATGAATGCCAAATAAGGATGT
Source organism: Vicugna pacos (assembly GCF_048564905.1). Taxonomy (NCBI): domain Eukaryota; kingdom Metazoa; phylum Chordata; class Mammalia; order Artiodactyla; family Camelidae; genus Vicugna; species Vicugna pacos. Next base: position 35,237,864 of record NC_132987.1, read on the forward strand.
ACTCCCCTCTGAAGCTTCCAAACTACGGGATATTTTTATTGTCAGTTTACAGATATTTAAAATTAGATGCAATCAGGCCTTCTCTTCAGCTTTTGACTGAGTCTCATCCAGCAGCATAGATTCTTATCAAAAGATATTTTCACTGGGCAGTAAGAGTTTACAATCACAATGGAGTGATATTTTATATTTACATTATGTCTGCTCCCAACTTTCTCTTCCCTAAAGAGTAACCATGATTTCAACATCACTCCTAAATGCAGTCACTTCCTGTTCGGATGTCACAGGCCTACTAATGTCCTCCTAGACACTCTAGTGCTCAGGTTGCAGTGGTTTGAGCTTGACTTCCACAGGATTGTAACTGTGGAGGCACTAAGTTCAGGTGTGATCAGTCTGTTCCAAAGGAAGACTTTGCATAAGAGATGGACCTGACACTATTGGTACATAAATGTTGATGACGCTGACTCGTTTTTCATAACGGACTCCAAATCGGTTTTTTAGTGGGAAGCACTGAAATCACCAGCAGCAAGGTCTAAATCTTTAAAAAATTGTTAACACATAACATAAAAATTACCTCCTTAACTATTTTTTAAGCATACAGTTCAACAGGCTAAGTATTTCACATTGTTGTGCAACAAATCTCCAGAATTTTTTCATCTTGCAAACTGAAACTTTGTACTCATTAAAAAGCAAATCCCCATTCCCCACTCCCTGTGACCCCTGGTGATCTCCTTTCTATTTTATGCTTCTATGAGTTTGACTCTAGATACCTCATATAAGTGGACTCTTACAGTATTTGTCTTTCTGTGACTGGCTCATTTCACTTAGCAATGTCCTCAAGGTTCATCCATATTACAGCATGTAACAGGATTTTCTTCCTTTTTAAAGCTGAATAATACTCCATTGTATGTATAGACCACATTTTATTTGTCCATTGATTCATCAATGGACATTTGAGTTGCTTCTACCCCTTGGCTACCCTGAATAGTGCTGCTATGAAAATGGGTGTGCATATGCAAAGTAAAAGTTTTGAGGCTTTTTTTGTATTTATGATGAAGAATTTGAGTGGACTTAGTCATATTCTGGTAATCATAATTTTGATCTTATTGCTGTTCCTCTTTCAAAACCTGTCAGCCTCTCTGTATAGCCAATGAAATAATATACACTTATTATTCAGAGCTCTTCAAAATACAGTTCTAAGTGACCAATGATGCTTTATCTCCTGCTAGTCTTCTAAGCTTTCCTTTCTTTGAAACTCTGTTAGTAAACACAAAGTGCCATTTTTTTTTTTCTGGAAGTCTATCCCTCTTAGCCTAACCCCCTTTTCCTGTATGTCCAAATCCTCCTATCCCCAATTCTCCATCCCCTCCTTCATGAAGCCTTCCAGATCTCTCCAACAGATATAATTTCTTTGTCCTAAAAAATCCCCACAATGTCTCAGATAGGGTCTTATCATAACCTGCTCTCTATTTATGAGTTGCCTATACACTTATTTCACCCACTTCAAGTAGATGTACTTCACTTCTATTGGGTGCTTACTATGTGCCAGACACTGTTCAAGCATTTCATGTATATTAGCTCCTATAATCCTTAAGCTGACCTATGGAGTAGGTATGATAATTATATCTATTTTGCTGATGAGAAAGTTGAGGTACAAAGAGGCTAAATAACTTGCCCAGCCCCACAGTGTGTGCTGAGTGGTGGAAATGAGCACGTGATTTGGGGGTGGAAATGACAAGAGAGCAACATAGTAGAAGGATTGAACACTGGCTCAGGGAGAACCAACCCAAGAATGGCAATTTCTTTCATGACGGAAGGGTCGCCAGCCCTGTTGTTTGACTTTACAATTGGCAAGTTCACCACAGGAAGTATATACTGCATGTTTATGCTTTTGTTAGCCACTCTTGTCAACCTGCAGTATATTTATGAGTGATTGAGTGTGGAGCTCCATGAAGATGGGAATTGTGTCAGTTGTGCCTGGTTCCCAGTACAGTGTTGAATAAATGATAAATGTATCAATAATCTACACCGGTATGGTAGGAAAAATAGCTGGAGAAATGTACCTTGAATGCATTGTAGATTCTGGTGTGCATGGAGGAATAAAACACTTACTTGTCCATTCTAAGCTTGATTTAAAAGGCACAAATTATAAGGGAAAAGATAGACTTGACTTTATGAAAATAAATCATGAACAACAAAAACCTAAAATTAAATAAAGTTCTTCATATTTCAAAGCATCATAAACAATGGAAAGGTAAATGACAAGATGGGAGAAATATTTACAACTTGAATGACATATAATATCAATCAGCCTTATATATAAAAAACTTTTATACTTCAAAAGAAAAAAGAAAATTATCCTGGTAGGAAAAAAGCCAAAGGACATTCATTTTGTAAAGATTTTGTTCTTGCAAAGATTTTCCCTGTACCTGTAATGATAGTATGATCTTAAGACGAAAAACAATGTAAAAAAAAAGTAAAAAAAAAAATCTGAATGGCTTTTAAGTTTTTTTATCTGTTAGCAAAATCAATCTTCAAGTATCCATGGATGAGTTATTTTTTTTACTTCTCTTTTTATTGCTGTCTAAGGCACATTGATTAGTTTCACATATTACCAGTAATAGAATTTGAGTGAGGCTGAAATAATGATCTTAAGATAACTACCTTTGTTCATTCCTGAACAAATATTTACATATGCCTACTGTATTCCAGGTATTGTGTTAGGTGCTGGAGTTACAATGGAGAGCAAAACGGACTCAGTTCCTGCCCTCATGGAACATATAAACGTATAGTGACCATGGGGGAAAGCAGACATTGATTTTCAAAAGTCACAAAAAATACATATTTATAACTTTGATGAACACTGTGAAGTATATATAAGTACAGGTTGCCACGAGAGGTGGGAGGAGGGACCTCACTTAGATTGCAGAGTCAGGAAGGGCTCTTGAAAGAGTGATACAGGAGCTGAGATGTGAGGAATGATGTTTAACTAGGAAGGGCGTGGGCGGGAGTGGGCTTGGGAAAGGCCAGCATTCCAGCTGAAGGGAATTGCATGAACAAAGGACCCCAGTCAAGAGGGAGCTTGATGTTCTATAGGAATTGTAAGAAGGCAGATGTGGCTGAAGTGGATGGGTGGAGGCAGCAGATGGTGTGGAATAAGGCTGTGAAGGAGAGGAAGGCCATGGTCAAGACTTTGTCTTTATTCTGAGAGCAATGAGAAGTCATTTAAGGACTTTAAGCAGGATTATTCAACTATTCAAACACATTTGAATTAGCTAGAGTGTTGATGTGTTAATTAGCATGAAAACTTTGGGTAATGCTTTAGATTAACATTATAATTTAGAAAACTTCTTTAAAGATTATCTGAGAGAAGCCTAGGGCAATGAGATGAAGGATTCTTAGGATAAATCTGGTTTACATAAACAGATTTGGTGCAACAGTATAAAACAAGTATTCAGAAAACAAGTATCCTTTATATGTTTCTGTAATTAATATAAAAACGTGGGCTGTAGAAAAGGACCTTGTGATTTTGGAGTCCAGTGAAATAAAGTCATATTATATCCTAAAACGACTGGTGTCTGTCACATTAGTTCTGTTTAACAGAACACCTGAGATATTAAAATCTTAAGTCCAGACAGATCTATTATTATGCTTACTTAAAGTGATGGATTTGTTTTCTTGGCTATATTACTAAAATATATTAATTTTGTAAATAGCATTTAAGACTGAATATGTACTGTTAAACGTTGCATCTAGAAATGTTGTTTGAGAAGCAATGGAGATTTAATATGGTTAAATAGCCATGATCATTGTTAACCATTTACTAAAGGGACAAATAATGAAAATCATTTTTAAGATAGAATTTATAGTAATGGTCCCTTATCTTAAGGAGCTCTGATTACACTGTTGGTGGGAATGTAAATGGGAATAATGTATTTTCGAAAACAGTTTGGCCTTAAATTGTAAAGTTGAACATTTTCATTCCCAACTGTCCAGTAATTTAATTCCTAGCTATAGACCCTGGAGGAATTTTTGCATATATGCACTAACAGCTAGTACAAAAACAATTCATGAAATCATTGATCATAATAGCAAAAAACTGGAAACTCAAACATCCAAAGAAGATGAATACATAAATTATAGACCAGTCACATGGTGGAATATTATATAGCAGTAAAATGATTGAACTATATGTAATGACATGGAAGGATCTAGAAATATAATATTGTGAAAAAACGAGTAACAGAGGACGATACATAGTACGATACCCTTTTATAAAGCTCAAAACCAAGCAAAAGTAAAAAATATATTATTTAGGGATGCAGATGTTATTGATGATATTATTTTTTAAAAAGATAAGAGAATGATAAAAAGCAAAGTTCAGGCTAATAGCTACCTGTGGAGGACAGGTAGGGAGATAGGATAGGGAAAGAACTCCCAGGTTGGTACAAAGATTGGTCAGAGTCCAGTTTTTAGGTCAGTTGGTGGGTTTATGGGTATAGTACTCACGGTTGCTCTGCTTCATAACAGTACCTTCATGCAGTGTAAAAGGTTATACATATTTAGGTATATATTGATAGAATAATAATAAGAGAGTCCTACTTAATACTCAGTACATATTTATATGCAGAAGGCAAAAACAATTTAAAAATACAAATCAAACTGATAATTGGGAAATTTAAAATGTACAGGAATTTCTCTCAATATAAAAGATTCATTTAAAATTTATCTCAGGGGATTTTTATTACATTCATCATCCAGAAGCTCAGCTGATATATTTGATTTTTATAACTTTGTAATACATGGCAAAAACAAAAAGAAATGAGGACATCATGGAACAACATCCCACTAGAAAATAGATGTTATCAAACTCTGTTTTAAAGATTTCTTACACCTAGAAGCCACAACTTGAATTTTTTTTTCTGAGAATAAGCTATATTTTATGTTCTTTTTATATTTGCAAGGTTGACATGAGTTAATTGCATAGTTAAAAATGGTAATTACCTGGTAACTATCACTATTATTGTATCTCATGAAAACCTAGGATTGCAATTAGCTCTCGGTTCATTTCCATGTCACTTGTAATGGTAAAGTATTTGCATAATGTACATTCTATGGTACTCCTTTCTCCCCTGTGAAATTCAGTAAGTAAACAGCACTTTACTTTAGCAACAAATCTTTTAGACTTTTACACAGAGACAAAGGACAGTTTACTTGCACTAGTCTTCTGCCCCACAAATACTCTCAATGGGTGAGGTAAATTCTCATAGTGCAGTGCTTATCCCAAAACTTTAAGTCAGAATTGAGGAAAAAGAATCCATGTATTCTTCCTGAGATTTCTATACCACAGATCTACTGAAATGTTACTAGAGAAGTATAAATTAGATTAATCATCTCAGTGTCATTGGGCGATCAAGGGATATTAGAGTACTGAATTGGTGGTCAGAAGAAATGAGTTTATTTCCAACTTCTTATTTGCTGAATTGTGGTACTCATTTAACATCTTTGTGTCTCACTTTCCTTATATTTATGAAAAGAGATAATAGCTCCTCTATTTTCTTCATAGGATTGTTATGAGAATGGAAATAAGTTGATATACATGAAGAACTTTAACAATCTAAAGGAATATGCAAATGTTAGTTTGTCACCAGAGGAAGATTTTTAAAAAATTTTCTTGAATATCATAAAATTCACAGTAAGCTATAACAAAAAGCTTATCTAGAGCTTTTAAAAATCACTAGGTAAATTACATTAATTTCTTAATCGAAATATGAAAATGCCTATAGGGCCTGCTTGAAAAATCATTTATTGATTTTCACACAAATTAGCAACTTACATGAAAATGTCAAAGCTTATCTCCAGAGAGTCTGCAGCATATCTAGATTAATTAAGTCAGGCCCTCTTCTTTTATTTCTCCTCCCAAGAGACCAGTATGGTCCTTTCTCTTCTTTTTTTAGGTATGGGAGAAAAATGCCTTTCAGGAATATTTGCTGCTGTCATCAATGTAGTAATGTTGTGGACAGGCCAGATTGGGCCCTAGGTTTGGAATTTTTCTACCCCAGAGCCTGGTTTGACTTGTAATTTTGGAGTGTTGATCAGCTTATTTGCAAGTTGCCTTTGCCAGAGAGAAACAGATTCATACACAGAGACATTGATAATGCACCTGAAAGCCAAAGGTAATTTACAGTAAGAAATATTATAATCTCATCTTCATAATAACACTAATGCATTACCTTTGTTTTATAGTTCCTAAAGGCTTTTAAATTCATTATCTTATTTGGGAACCTCATGACTTATGACTTTTGAACAGAACGACCTAATTTATTTCTAAACTGCTTATTTCCTCTATTTATCAAGTGGAAAATAGCAAAAAGTGTGAAGAACAAGAGACCATATCTTAGTTGTCAAAAATAACACAGTTAACAATTCTTCACATTTCCTTCCTTTTCTATGCATAAGTATATAATTGAGATCATATAATATATGCCATTTAAATGTCAAAGTTTTCATTTTTTCTTCTGGTTAAGATGGTAATCTATGAGTTTTGTTTAAAAAATACTGAAAAAATTGTAGGAAACAGACAAAAGTTCCTAACAGAAAATGAATACCACATATAATTTACTACTGTAGTTAACCATCGTAAACATTTTGGTGTATTTCCTTCTAGTATTTTACTTCTTTTACTGGGAATCAGGCAGCCTCTACTCTCCAGTCTATCGGACTAGGAGCTGCAGAAGATCAGCACTCTTCTTCCTGGACAGGGTTAGCGAGAGTGAATATTTTCCTTTAAAGCTCACTTGTTTCCTTATTCTAAGCTGATTTGTACATTCTTCTCTTCTTTCCCCAACATCTTCAAGGTCACCGATACCTGCCCATAGTTCAACAAGTTATCCTTGATGGCTTCTCAAATTCTACTCACTTCTGCTCATCTCAAGACTCCCGCCCCCACTTCACCTTCTCCTGCGATGATTGAGGAGGTGGAGGGAGGCCGCTAGTTCGGAGCTTCAAAGGCACCACCGGCAAGCCTAAACTGAAGAGTCAGCTCCTCGCCCCGCGGCAGGGTCAGGAGCGTCCCAGGCTCCACTGGGAGACCCTGGTGTTTCTCGGGGAAAGGGTGGGACCAACCAAGGCCTTCGTGGCTAAGTCCCTGCTCCAGGTGAGTCGGCAGCTTGCAGAGAGGCCAGCTGATCCTCGCGCCTCCCGAGGTTATCATCAGAGCGCACTTCCACGTAACTCTGAGTCTTCACATCCTACTGTTCTCGGGAGGTTTTTTTCTCAATCGGAGAAGGCTTTGAGGCCCGACGCTCTCTCTCTGCCTCTGGGGAGACTCAGGGAGGCCTCTGTCACAGAAAACCGACGATCCTCTCGGCCTCGCTTTGAGAGCCAAGAGAAGTACGTCCCTTCTCGCTTGCCTTATGCCTGGCGAGGCGGGGACCGCACTACCGTGCCGCCAGCCGGAGGGGGGGACGCTCACGTGCGGCACTCTGCTTTCCAGCTGGTAGCAGTAGCTCCTGGGAAACCACCGTTCAGACTACCAGGGTCAGTATTATAATGTTCTGAGAGCTCGCACAGGAGGCAGGAACGACCATCCACTCGAACTCGGCCGCGGCCGCGCCCCTTCCCTCCCCCTCGGTTCGCCCGGACCGCCTGGAGCTGCAAGAGCGCCAGCCGCCGCCGAGTAGCTTCAGCTTTTGACAGCTCCGCGCGGGCACCTCCGGGCCTCGAATCCCGGCTCAAGGGGCGGGGCGAGGCGGGGCTAGGCGGGGCGGGGCGAGCGCGCGCTGGGCGGGGCGAGCGCGAGCCGGGGCTCGAGGAGGGAGCGCGCGAGACGAGCCGAGCCGAGCGAAGCGGAGCAGAGCAGGGAGGTGTTCAGGAGAGGCAGGCAGAGCCCGGCCGGCCGCCTGCGGCTCCGCACCGATCGTGCTGCGTCGCCGGGCTCCGCGTACCCCCGCCTCTGCCCAGGCTCCAGCAAAACTTTTATTCTCTGGGGCCTCCTGGGGTGTCTGAAGGACTCCAAGCGCTCGGCCCGCTCTGCGCTCCCCTGCAGCTGCGACCAAGGGGACGTGCATCCCTTGCCCGCCAGGCTCTCGCGCCCCGCGCCTCCTTACCTGCTGAACGCTCCCCGAAGCGGCCAGGGGGCACCCGCGGAGGAGCCGAAAGGGCGCCACCGCCTCTAAACTCTCCTGCCCACCTCGGCCGACCCGCCCGGCGCAACTTTATCTTGATTCCTCTCTTCTAGCCCGGCACCCGCAACTGCTGCTGCCACCGCCACTGTCTCGGCCGCCGCCGCCTCACAAAGGGGCGTAGGGAGGGGAGGCGGGGCGAGCGGCGGACAAGGCTCCGGTGCGCAGGGCGCGGGCCTCTGGGCCGCTGAGGCCCGGAGACAAAAGGGAAACTGCCTCTGTTCGCCGTGCGGGCTTGGAGCTGCCTGCTCGTCCGCCTCCCGGCCGGTTCCGCGAACCTCCTCCCCCTCCACCCTCGGCTGCTGCTCCGCCTCTCTCCGCGCGGGCCATCCCCGCAGTGCTCCGGGACCCGGCGAGCCTTCGGGGCGCGCGTCGCTGCTGGTGGTTGGGGCTCTAGCGATAATAAATGATAGAGGATACAATGACTTTGCTGTCTCTCTTGGGTCGCATCATGCGCTACTTCTTGCTGAGACCCGAGACGCTCTTCCTGCTGTGCATCAGCTTGGCGCTGTGGAGTTACTTCTTCCACACGGACGAGGTGAAGACCATCGTCAAGTCCAGCCGGGACGCCGTGAAGATGGTGAAGGGCAAGGTGGCTGAAATCATGCAGAACGATCGGCTCGGGGGGCTCGACGTGCTGGAGGCGGAGTTTTCCAAGACCTGGGAGTTCAAGAGCCACAATGTGGCCGTGTATTCCATCCAGGGCCGGAGAGACCACATGGAGGACCGCTTCGAAGTTCTTACGGACCTAGCCAACAAGACACATCCGTCCATCTTCGGGATCTTCGACGGCCACGGAGGCGAGGTAAGAGTTTTCTGGAGCTCTGTGTGTGTGCCTGCGCGCTCGCGCGCGCGCATAAATAACAGGACGTTGTGTGAGCAGCAGGGTAGGACCTGAGTGCGAGAGGCGTGGTGATGACCTGGTGCCGGGCTGGACAAAGCCACTAGTTCCACATGTGGCCAAGTTGCCAAAAACACTGCTGGATCTAGACCTCTTGTACTGAGGGTCCTATGTCGGGGAGGGAGGGTCATCCATAACCTATTTTGTGCTTCATAATTTATGAGGTTTCCCAAGGCCAAAACCCAGCAAATGACTGTTAATTTTGCTGGGAGAGGTAATGGTTTCAACAATGAACTTTGGCCTGAGGCCTCAGCTCCCCTAGCACAAAGAAGGAAGATTGTATTCTTTGATTCTCGTTCGGGAAAAGACAGACTCAGTGGAGCCGAGTCTGCGAGGGTTTAGAGAGGATGAAGGAACCTCTGACTCCTTCCCATCGCCTGTGCCCTGAGGAGAAACCCGAGGGGCAGCGCTGCGCTTCTTCCCAGTTCCATTAACTTTGCCAGTGCCACCCGGCCACTTGACAGCAGCTCTTCGCTGGCCGCCTGCGTTTAGCCGAATCGAGGCGCAGGACGGAGATGCTTCTGGCATTTGCAGAGGTGTCGGTGCCCGCAGAGGCAGCAGTGCTCGGATCTGGTCCCTGCGCCCTGGCTGGCGTGGGACGCAGACGTCTTCTTGCTTGTAAATTCCTTCTAAATTTGGGGTTCCTGCGGGAGCAAGAGATGAGGTTAGACGCCAGTTCAGGTCCCTCTCCCAAATTTCTGCGGTACCCAGATTGCTCTCCCGGGTTCAGATTTCCAGGAGGTCGGGGCGAGAGTTGGCTTTGGTCCTTGGGCATTGGCCCAGGCGAAGTGAGTGGCAGATATGGCTTCTTCGCCGTGCTCCAAAGAGCACCAGGCCAGATACCCCGTTATTCTAAGTTTGGCAGTTTGGAACAGTTTCTTGCTGCATACTTCCCCCCCCCCCTTTCAACCTACATTTTTACTCGTATTCCCGCGCCCCCCTTCGCCACCCCTTCTTCATCATTTCCCTCTCCTCCCACAGCCCCGAACTCCCACCCAGCTTTTCCCCCTTTCCCTGAATTCTCTTCTTGGCCCTTCTGGTCTTTGGCTGGGCTCTAGGGGATGCCATTCTCTTTCAAGCTTGTTCTTTGGCCTTTGTTTTGGGTGAACACTGAGAGAGCTTTCAATTGGTTATCTTAACTGCATTCTCTTTTGGATACAAAGTCACCTCACCCACCAATCTGCTAATCATTCCAACATACTGTATCTACCTGCCTTGTAGAACCAACTTTGCCATTAATGACAAACTTAGTTGGAAAATTTATTTAGTAGAGATGAAATCAGGTTTTGCTATTTTCCAGCCACCCTAGCCCTTTGTATGTTCTGTCTTTTAAAATTAAGGTTTCTCATTGATTGTAATTTTGTAGCCTCTTCTGTAATGTAGGGGGGTTCCTTCCTTTCCCCTTGGTCACAGGGAAGATGAAAGGTGTAGTTAACTGAGGGAGAAATGCTGTGTATTTGGATAAAAACATATCTGCAAGACAAGGTTATCAATATAATGGCTAATTAGTTTCTTAGCTTCAGTCAGAATGTCTATATATTCATTTTATGTGCCTTATCTGTTGGAAGTCATTTAATAAAGCTTATATTTATTTTGTATTTTTATGTTAAAATTGTTGGCAGATGATAATCTGCTTCTTGTCTTAGCAAAGTTTTATTCTTTTAAAATTTTTATTTATTTTTTTAAAAAATTATTTTTTAACTTTCTTTTTAATTTTTGGAGGGGTTTGTTTTTGTTTTGGGGGGAGGTAATTACATTTATTTATTTATTTTAATGGAGGTACTGGGAATGGAACCCAGGACCTCATGCATGCTAGGCATGTACTCTACCACTGAGCTGTACCCTCCCCCACAGTTTTATTCTTAATTTAAAGGTTTGGATGTAATATTAATGCTGTGAAACTTTGGGTTATGTATGTCTGGGTATGCTGTATTGCATGTTTTGAGCCTACACGTGTAAGTGAATGGGTATTTAAATTTTTCTTCTAAGTTGTTATTCTAAAATCTGAAGATTGAAGACCCCAATAGATTTTAGGTTGAAAAATTTACAGTACTATCTTCTGGTAAGTTCACCATTCAGAGAAGGGACATGCTAAATGCTTTTATTTAACTAGAAATATTTTACTTGTATAGGGATTTTTCATTACATTTTTAGATAGTAAACGAGCTGATCATTGTTAGCCACCCTATGAAATGCATTTCATTGTTCCTTATATTAAAAAGCTTGCTGTCTGCAAAATAGTTAATAATATCAGTACCCTGAAAAATAGAATAATTTGTTCCGTCTATAACTGTATACAGTATATAGTCAGTTCATTCATTCTGGCTTTGTTTTGGGGCAAAATAAGTAGTTTAAAAACAAACTATTTAATTGCTATTGGGAATGAGATAACAAATAATCTTAGGTAATTTCTCTCTTGCTTTTTCTTTCATTCAAAGAAAATCCCACCATCTAATTTTTTGTATTTTGTGTTGTTTAGCTCCTTTAATATTCACCAGAGGAGGGTGCCACTGTTTGATTTTGGTGTAGATGATAGTTATCTCCTTTCAGAAAAGAGGGAGCTTTTTCTGAACTCTCTGTCTGTATACCCTTATATGTTGTCTGTAGAGTGTCACGGAAGATGAATGAGGAGTTAAACTTTATTTCTAGTAATTCAAACTAATAAAAATCAGGGCCCATCTACAGTGGTAGTGCTTTTAGATACAGAAAGACCCTAAGCCACCTTGTGAATCTGTTTCATCCTGTATTTTAGATGAGATGTTTATTGATGGTAGGAGTATTTGTGACCTTCCTAAGGCTACATGTCTTGTTCAAGGCCTTCAGTTTGATGATCTTTATAGTAAACCAGTAGACAAATTAGTTTGCATATTTACCTGAGTAAATAGCACACTAGGGATATGAGGGTGAATGAAACATGATTCCCATCTTCAGAAAGTTTCAGTGTGGTGAGAGAGATAGACCTGTATACCAGAAATTATAGACACGGTGTGCTGAGGGTGTTATTGGAATACCGAAGAGGGTCATTTAAATCAAACTGGGAGGTGGGAGGCCCTGGGAAAGACACCTTAAAGGCATCATTTACTGCAAGGTTAAAAGTGTAGGCTTTGGCTTGAGATTTGGTTTTGAATCTCTGCTCTGCCTTATACTAACTGTGACGTTGGACAAGTTGTTTATGCATCTTTATCGGGGAGTTTTTAATCTAAAAAATACGGATAATAATGTAGGTCTTAACCTTCATCAGTTGCATAATACTCTGTCTAGAGAAATACTTGATGGAGAGAAGGTTGTGGAAGAAGAAAGCTTAAAGACCAAAAAGTCTGCAGTGTTGGGGGCATCAGTATCCAAGGAAGGAAGGAGACTACCTGTGAAAGCCATAGCTTTGATCACTACTGGTGAACTGATTATTAATTTAGGATTCCAGGTATCTTAGCATTGGGAAAGCAGCATCCTGGCTTCAGGTGCAAATTTTATAATTCGGAAAAAAGAATATTCTTTATGATTAGTTAATAAATTGGTATTCTGATTTGTACTTCAGCCTCTTAGGAGTTGAGTTAACATGAGTTAGTTATCTTCAGCTGTGTATTTTTGACAAAGATATGTCTCTGAACATGTTATGCTGGGGACTATACTCTGGATGGCTGTGAATTCTAGATGGATCATATCTTAATGAGCTGTGTCTTGGAGGTTCTACAGGCCAGGTTCCTCACTTGATGCTCTTAAACCCTTGAGACATTCTAACTACCATACTATGGGTGGATGGTTGACTCTGTGTGTGTGTGTGTGTGTGTGTGTGTATAAAGTGATTGTTTTGCTGTATAGTGCAAATTAAAACAGAAAGGTTAAAAAAACTCAGATTGTATCAACTAATGTGGAAAGGTTATTTTTAAAGTTATAAATGATGTTTATCTAGGAAAATTGTTTTGCTTATCTGTAATTTTTATCCACAGGCAAAAGGTGTTTTGTTTTTTTAAACTTTTTAAAAATTAACTAGAAGAAATATTACCCATCCTTTCAGGCAACTTTGTCAGCGTTCATAGCTGAAATCTACCTAGAAAAACAATTGTTATGCGCTCTATATGCTTATGGGCATTACTGTATTAAAGGTCACATATCATACAATTGACACACAGTTTGGTCAGGGGTTTAAGCTTAGAGTTCCACACATCACATCAGAGAGAAGCTGTACTTCAGATACTTGTCAGGAGCTATAGTCTTGAGAGTTAGCACTTCTCAGAAGCTCAGAAGAAAAACTGCTTATGGTGGGTTGCCTGAAGGATGTATACAGTCAAGTTCTTTAGATCAGTGGTTCTTAACTTTTCTTGAGTCATTCTTCTTTTTGAGGATGTTATGAAACCACAGACATATCCCCCAGAAAAATGGGCATGAACATCAAGTTTTGTTTATAATTTCAAAGTGAAGTGGATGCCTGAAGCCTCTGGATTTTAGGTGAGTCTAGATAGAATCAAATCTGTTTCTGATAAATCTAGACCTGCAGGGAGCTGTGTACTGGGACCCCACCTCGCCCTGATCGTGTCCCTCTCTGTCATTTTGCACTTACTGACTTTTGTGCTGGCATTTCCCCTTGAGGACTGTTAAGAGGGACGGTCTTCCAAAACTCTGATAAATCAACTGCAGAGAAGTCATTGAGGACTTTATTTGTTACGTTATATAGTATCCTCTTTATGAGAACCAAGGGAGAGAGTCTTCTCTGAGAGCTTTTTATTTTTATCTTAAGGATGCTGAATCATGTAGCTGATTGGATCATCCTGTGTTTGTTGGCTGCTAGGAATGTTAGAGCCAAACCTCTGACCTGCCTCTATCAAGTGTGCAGAATTTTACTAATTTGGCACATGAACCTCATTCCTAGGTCAGCTTATCTTTCCTCCATTTAGTTTTCCTTTGTCCCATTTTTCTCTATTTCCTCTTCAATATGTCATTTTCTCTTGTAGTGTATGTATTTATGTAAGTTTCATTGAATCCTTTCTGAAATAAGATATACTAGTTCCAAATAAATAAATTATGAGTGATACAATGAATGATCTGCTTTTCAGACATTACAGCTGCTGTTAGTAAATGGGCCCCCACATTACTGATGTACAAGAGGCCTGTGGATTAAGTGTGAACAAATGCCTTATGGTTTAAGAAAAAATTCAGATTATTTTAGTTTAAAATGGCACATTAACATTTCTGCGCCCAAAAGGGGGAACACACTTTCCCTTTAGTACCCACACCTATTCTGTGCTTGGCAACTCTTTGAAGGCGAAGGTAGGATCCTGACTGCTGACCTTGGTGTATCTTCTGAACAGACTGTTTAGAAATTCAGTTCAAATAAACCTACATTTTCTGTATAGTTTGCCACATGTGGTAAGCAGTAGTATGCTCTCTGTAATGCCCAAAGATGAATCAGTGTGTTCCCTGCCCTCAGGGAGCATTCCATCTACTTCAAGAGATGATTTTTTTTTTTTAAATAGAACTACAGGATGTAGTTCGACCACCTACAAGAGGGTGCTGCCTGTCTGAGGGAGCCTGGGGAGTCTTGGACAATTTTGAAGAGGAACTGGCGTTTGATTATTTCCTGGCATTTCAGTAGACAGAGACTGGGTGGAGGGAGGATGAAAAGATGACATTATAGGTGGAAGAACAAGTGTGAAAATGGACTAGAGGAAGTAAAATGCAGGCACAGTGGTAAGACAGGCAGGGAGCTCATTGGTTTAGAGCAGGCTTTCCCCATCTGCTGTCATCTAGAGGCCCACTCATTTTCTTCCATATTTGAGTACCTTCTGTGTTATGATATACTTAATCCTATTTTTTTAGATTGACTATTTTTTAATTAAGTATATTTGTTTAAAAAAGAAACTCCGTATCAGCGCTGTGAGTAGAAAATCCATAAAATGAAATTCTTGGCCTCCAACTTTTTAATAAGCTGTCTCCATCTTGATGGAGTAGAGCGATTCTAAAAAGGTTCTTCTGCTAGTGTCTGGTTGCTTCCAGAGTCCCTCTGTCCCTCTCCTCTTGCTCTTTATGAGCAGGGCGGCTTTTAAAGTTTAATTAATGGCCATAATTTGAAGTGAGGCAGGCTGTGCTCCCTCTGCAGGTGGAAGGTGCCTCTAACGATGCTACTCCTTGAGGAACCCTGGTTTGGAACAGCTTTCCACCGTGACTCACGTGACAGATATGATTTCATGTGTAACACACCTCCATGGGGAACCCAGGGTTATGGGCAGTTCCCAGTGTCTAGCAGAAATTCCATCCCCATTTCTAATGCAAGTAAATGAGAAGACATAGGAATAAACCTGAATCCTTGCTAGCTTAGTTTAGAAAGTAAATAATTAATAAGTTTTGGTACTTGAGCCAATATGGGTCACAAATTGTGACTACTTAAATGATAAGATCCATCTGTGTGCTGGGACACAGCTGAAGAGCCTTGGCCTGGAGTTTATGGTGCACACAGCTGAGAAGTGGGAGATGCTGCTGGAACTGTCGTCAGCACTGATGCTGAAAGCCACGCTGAGGAGCCTATCGATATTGGAGAACCATTGGGTATTTTTGAGCAAAGGAATGGCTTTTAAATCCAAGCTTTGGTAATCTGTTCCTCTAATCTATATAGAGGATTGACGTGAACAAACAAAATAGAGAAAGGGTGTGTGTGTAGGGGCGGTTGTCTACTGGAAGCCTGGGACAGAGCAGTGAAGATGAAACCCAGGGGTGTGGACAGTTGCTGAAAGAGGGGGAAAGGATGAATTGGAGACCCTCTTGAAGTAGTAAGACTGCTGTCGAGGTTCCCAATGTGACACCATGAGCATGAAAGAGGGCAGTTGATGGAAGGGCGAATTTGGACAATAGTGAGAATAGCATGAATTTGGCTGTTAATTTGTTTCCTTTCTCCCTTATACTTAGACACTTTCTGGGACTCGTAAAATATTTGTTGACGGTTAGCTCCCCATTTTGTAGAACACTATTTCTGTCATAGCTTAACTAAATGGACACATTTTAAAACAATGAAAATATACGTTATAAATAATATCTAATTTGTTCCAATGGAAAGTTATTTATTACTCTTCTACTTCGTTACTAGGAATAATTTATGTTTTGTTACAAACTGTAGCTTTCCCAAGACTAAGAAACAGCACAGTATCTTCATTTCTCTTAAATGATTTCATTTCCCTGACAATGATTTTAAAATTTAAAAATGTGTATTATTGAGTCTCAGATGAAAGTGGTCTCTGGGATCTGTCTAATTTAAATGTAGGCATATAATTCATTATGGACTCAGATTTTTTTTTCCAGTTATATATGTATAACTGGACTCAGATTTTGAAAAAGTAATAGCTTAATTTATTAGGGACTCAGATTTTTAAAAAGTAATAGCTTAATTTTGCGTGTTAATATTTGAAGCATTTGTTTTGTTCTATTTTGATCTTGAACTACTTAGGTAATATATTTTTATTTATGTATGTATTATAATTATTTTTGAAGGGGAGGTAATAGGTTTATTAATTTATTTATTTTTAGAGGAGGTACTGGGGATTGAACCCAGAACCTTGTGCCTACTAAGCATGCACTCTATCACTTGAGCTATCCCCTACCCCCCAGTAATATATTTTTTGTGATTTAACTTATGTTGCCATTTTAATAATCCTATTTAATGACTATTAAAATAAATTTGCAGCAAATTAAACAAATTTAAAAATAAATTAATTTTAAAATTATGAAAGTACTGTGATTACCTGATAGATAGTATAGAAAAGAAAAACAGTTACTTCAAATTTCATTATCCTGTCACATCCACTATTATAATTTTGGTATATTACTTGCTCATCTTTTTTTATATGCATTTTAAATATAATTTTACATTGTTATAATTATATATACACATATATGGTTTTAAGTCTTGGGATTTTCTCACTTTGTGTAATCATATGAACACATAGTCGTTTTGCTACATAATTCTTTTTTATATTTCTAATGTATTTTTTAGAGATGGAGTAATATTTTACTGAATGGATATTTGATAAATTACTCAATTGCTTCCTTATTGGTATACTTTGAAGTTCCTCTAACTTTTCACCATTGTAAATAACATTGTAGTAAGTATTTTTATTCTTCTGCTGTAGTTTGGATTATTTTTCCAGGGTGGATTTCCAGAAGAGGGATTTCTGGACCAGAGGAGAAAGAAAAAACCTCCAGTATTTTGATGATGATGATGATGATGATGATGATAATGGCTGGTGATTATTGAATATGTATGATATTCCAAGTGGTGTTTAAAGTACTTTATATACTATCTAATTTTAATTATCATAACAATTTTTGAGATAGGTACTATGGTATCCCCATTTTATATATGTAGAAGTTAAGGCACTGAGAGGGTGAGTAATTTACCCAAGGTTTCTCACAGCTCATAGGTGGTAAAACTAGGATTTGAAACTGGGATTCAAACTCCAAAGCCTGTGCTGTCAGTTTCTGGTTGAAGCTTTATAGTCTCATAATTTGGGCAATAAACTGCACCTTAGCATAGTTGAGGTGAACACTGTCTGGTCTTCTTGTGTTGATCAGTAAGACTTGGAGTTTCTTCTTTGACAGCTATGTCCTGTGACATGTCGGTAGGTGGATCTTATAATTACCTAAGAAAGTCCTGAAATGAAAAAACTCTGGGGTCATAAGCCAGAGCAGGGGGTGACTCACATTTAAATAGCCGTTCTCATCCACTCCCCTTCTTTGTTGGCAGAATCTCTCTCCCACTACAGAGACTCTGTCACATTTTTGCCTGTTTGCTCATGGAAGGCTTGCCATAGACATTGTAGTGGCAATGAATAAAGCCATTAGCAACAAAGAACAATGATTTATGTTTTATTTTAAAGTACCAAAGGCTTGACTTTAGGGTAAGTATGTAGGGGTGAGTATGTGTTTGCATAATTTCTCTTTATACTGAAGCACTGTTTTTTTGGGGGGCGGTGAGGGGGGAGGACAGAAATAATTTCCTAATATGAAGTTAATTTTGAACAGCAAAATATTATTTTCTCTTTTGTGTATAATACTGACTTAGTATGTTAGTTTGAGTAGATGCTAGTCTTGTGTTTCCATTCCAGAAGGCTAGTGCTTTATTCTCTTAGTTAACCTTAAGTCAAGCCCAGGCTTCGGTGATGGCTAGTTATAATCTGTTTTTAATAGAAGTCTTCAAAGGTGAAGTTTAAATAAACAGAGGGAGCCATTATTTTAAAAATAGTTAATGGCACTGCAGTACCTTTGTGGCTTTCTTTGGTAGTTAGAGGCCCTCCCTTGAAAAGTACCAAACATTTAAAATAAATATTCATATAGAGAAGAATCATGCATTCTGATAAACTGATATCCTTTCAATAAAGTTAAACCTGTGCTATGAAAAGCTATGCTTAAAAAGTAAAGATATAATACTTTACATCTGAAAAATGAATCTATAAGTCTTGATTACATGATCTCTCTGGAGAATTTTTTTTTCCCTTTCTGGTTAGTGAGAATGGGGCCCAATTTAACGGAACTTTAACTGCCTCCAACTTTTCTGGAATGAGGGATAGCTTTGGTAGTTGAATTGTTAAGAATGAGACTTACAGGGGGAAGGTATAGCTCGGTGGTAAAGTGCATGCTTAGCATACATGAAGTCCCGGATTCAATCCCCAGCACCTCCATCAAATTGAATAAATAAATCTAATAATAATAAAAAAAAGAATGAGACTTACTTTCCTCCATTCCTAGAAGACATGGGAGTTCTTGTCTGCTACTGGGCACGGGCCACCCAAAGGTAAGTTTGGGGCCATTGCCTGTAACCGTGTAAGATGTATATTGTACAGTGATACCAGTTAGAGAGACATCATCATCTAATGTGTACAGAAGAACTGTATGTTCCCCAAGCCAGTATTCTCTGGGCCTGTAATCACTTGCAAAAGGTGCCTTTTTCTAATTTGTACAAAAGTGAAAGTCACTATAGCAACAGGCTGTATTCTGAGACTCACTCTTTACCAGACCATTTACCATCATTGCTGCCCTCCTTGTTCTGCTCCTGTGTGAGCTGCTGACAGATAATCTGTGTGTCTTAGTTGCTAAACCAAAGACCAGTTATCCATTACATGTTATGTCAGCAAACCTTATGACTTCCCTGGAGAAGTGAATACTTATTTGCATTTGCTTTGTAACACTTCTGGTCATTATAAATGTGAATGGGGATTTAATGCCCTGTAGCAATAAATCTTCAATATTTCAAATGGTACTCTTAATAGGACGGTCTGTATTCAGCACTACTCTTGAACAGTAAAGTTTTAAATCTAAAAACATTTGCAAATTTTTATTCTCTTAGTTATAGAATTGCCTTAGGGCAGAAACTGTTTTATTCTGATAAGTAGGTACTGTTTCTTTTTAATCTGGTAAGTGCTTTCATTTCTTCTTTTAATCGAATGAATTAACTCTCAGTTAAATTAGTCACTGGGCATTTTCTGACCAAATAAGTCTCTTAACTGACACTGTCAGGATTTTGTGGAAATTGAGACATAGTAGGATTTTGATCATACTGTTTGCCTTTTTGATCCCTAGGATAATGGTCTGAATTTGCTGTAAGAACTGATTTGCATAGGTATATGGTAAATATAACTGTCCCAGAATTTGGGATTAAGAAGTTTTTACTTCTCCTTTATTTTAACACTTAGGTGTTTTTCTAAATTTCTGTTTAGAAAGAAGATAAATTTTCTCTTTGGATAGGCCTGGCAGGGATCTTGAATTGTCATATAATCCAAATATAGTGCCTAAGACCTCACAGCTACATGAATAATCTATTTTTAAAGACTTTCATCAAGGAGATTCCACACTGTCCCTGGAGAATTTTTTTCTCTATATCCGCTCAGGAAAATCATCTTTCTATGTGAACTACATCCCTTTGGTTTAAGCCTATTTCTTTTAGTCTGGCCTCAACAGACATAAATTAGGATTAGGTTGTTTCCATTTGTAAATCAGTAAGATTATGATCATTAAAAATTTCCTCCTCCGCATAATAAATAGGTACATCAAATTTATGCGAGAAGTATTCATCTCAAAAAAGGAGATACAAGGTAATTTCTGCTGGAGGCGGAAGAGTTTCCAGATGATCAATAATACCTCCTTTTTGTTAAAAGCTGGTGTGGCAATAAAGGAAATGTCCTCTTCCAGTTTTATTGATTGGTTGGTTTTGTCTTGTATGTCCATTGGCAGAGACTTAAGCTGCAGCTGTAGTAAACTCCAGCTGCACATCTAGATGGTGCACTGTTTGAAAGGCTTTGGTTGTAAGTGACAGAAAACTCAAGTGGAAGCAGCTTACCACACTAGAGACATTTATTATCTCACATAACGAAAGGCCTGGAAGCAGGTGTTTCCAAGGTTGGTTGATTCAGCTGCTCAGTGACTTCAAGTCTTTATATAGCTATTTCCAGAGACGTTAAAAAGAAACTACCTGTCCGGTGTCCTTAAAGCCCGAGGAAAACCTTCCTGGAAACTACCCCTCACATCTCCTAGGCCAGAATTGTGTTCGTGCCTAAACCAATGGCTTGGCCATGAGAAAACCATCACCATGATGATAAACTCTGACCCAGCATAATTCACCCTGGGTCTGGGGAGGAGCCCAGCCTCCTGTAGAGGTCACGACAGCCTCAGAAGGTGACCAAGACTGGAGTTTTGTTAGCTAGATGAGAGAGAAGCGGGAATGGTTACTGGTTGGGCCAACATTCCAAGAAGTCTTGGGAAACTATTAGTAGGTAGTTGTCTAATTTAAGTTTTTTCTCTGTTCTTTGTTAAGTAACAAAGAGGGGCTTGGGTGTTTGGAGAAAAACAGGTGATTATTTTTTTCCCCTAATATGAGGGTGTAGTACAGTTAATGCTATTGATCAGCGTGGAAGTATCACAGCAGTTCTTTTGTTGGCTGTCTGTTTCTATTTTACTGTCTTCCTGTTATAGAAAATGAGTTTGTTGGTCAAATTCAGTAGGATTTTAGTCTCTTATTTATGACATGTCATAAGTTTTATTATTTTGTATTAAAATATTTGAATCTACTCTAGGCCAAGGAGAGGGGATTCCCAGGAGGTTCAGAATTTTTATATGCATTTTGTGGGGGAGATGCAGGCATTAGTCTAGGCTAGAGGGAGAAGGGAGAGCGTTAAGGTCTTCAGATTTTTCTGCAGGCCAAATGAATATTCTTGGAGTAAATGCTGATGGAGTAAGTGTGAGTGAAGTACTTACTCTGCTGCTGCTATAAATTGGTTACAATGAGGGCATCTTTTTGTTGTCTTCCCAACTGATTATTGCCAGTATGTAAAAGTACTGCCTAAACTTCCCGTTTAGTTTTAGTAGCTTTTCTGATGATTCATTTGCTGCTTTTTTTCCATAAAGATATTGTCTACAAATAATGTAATTGTGTCTCTTACTTTTTAAATAGTTACACCTTTTGTTTGTTTCCTGCCTCAATGCCTTTATTAGAACAGAACAATGTGTAAATCTGTAAAAGGTACCATTTTACTGTACCTTCTATAAGATAATGGAGTAAGTAACTGAAATATATTTTGAGATTTTTTTTTCAGGTGGTGACAGGAACTTACTTCTCTTACCGAGAGTATATTATGTATTTCTGGTGATCGCTTTGAGAAAATTTAGTTTCTTAAAGTTTTAAAGATACAAAGGAGAATAAACATGACTTTTTGGAGTTAGGAGTAAGATTAATTTATCTTGATTATTTTGAAAGTCAATTTTAGAAAGATAATTATAATGCCATATTGAATACTTTATTTTTAATCTAAGTGCCAGCCATATCTTTGACACCAGATGGGATACAGAGATGGGCACCCAGCCTGGTAACTTATACTCATAAATATATAGAAAAAGTTTATACTTGCTATTTCTTTCTTGCCTATGGCTTCAGACCCTGGGAGATTTCATTCCCTGGGGATTTCAGAATGGGGACCAAGTGGGGAGCCTAACCTTTCCCACTTTCCTGGTGTCCTTCCTGAGCATCTGATATGGTCCTTCCAGCCTAAACTGTTTTGGTAAATGTCTAGTCCTGGGTTTGTTTAAGAATGAGACTTTTCGAGCATCAAGGAATTCTTGGAAAGGAAGCTTGTTTTGTTTTTGTTTTTGTTTTTTAATTGAAGTATAGTCAGTTACAAGGTGTCAGTTTCTGGTGTACAGCACAATGTCTCAGTCATGCATATACATACATATATTCGTTTTCATATTCTTTTTCATTAAAGGTTATTACAAGATATTGAATATAGTTCCCTATGGGAAGCTTGTATTTTGAATATCCATGAGATTCAAGGGGATGCTGATGAAGAAATCACACTGGTTAAGAGCTGGGATCCTGACAGCAGCCAGAGAAGCTCTCTACAGTCTCCTATTAGATCCACAGACCCTGCTCTGGTTCACGGAGTCACATAGCGAGTGATGGAAATTGTTTATCCCCAAAGCATTATGTAATGCAAGCAGTTTTAGACATGAAAGAGTACAGGCAGGCATGTACTTTGGAAATATTGCCTAAGAGGGAATTCTTTGACAGGAAGGACAGCTAGCTTTTTTTTTTTTTTTCTCTCAGAAATAGGATAACAGTGGGAGTGCCCAACTGATGTTTCCACTTTACCAGAGAGAAGCCCTCATGGTGACTGTATGTTATGAAGATTAGGACGTCCACTTTGCTCATTTAAAAACATTTAACATTGATACGATATTATTATCTGATACACAGTCCAGATTCCAATTTTGCCAGTTGCCGCAACTGCTCTTTTTAGAAACAGCTTTACCGAGGTATGATTGGCATACAATAAACTGCACATATTTAACATATACAATTCGATTAGTTTTGTGTATCTTTTTGGAACCATCGCCACCATCAAGATAATGAACATATTCATCACCCTTGAAAGTTTCTTCATGCCCTTTGTAATACTTTTTTCCAGTGTTCTTCTCCAATCCCTCTCTCCATCGCTTGGCAACCATTAATGTGCTTTCTGTCACTGTAGTGTTAGTTTGCATTTTGTAAATGTAATTTATATAAATGGAAATATGGAGTATGTACATTCTTTTTTCCTGGTTTCTCCCATTCCCCCGCCAACAGTATAATCATTAAAATTGACCTGTGTTGTTGCATCTATCAGCAGTTCATTTATTTTTATTGCTTGGTAGTCTATTGTATGGATATACCAAAATTTGAACATCCATTCACATGTTGTTGGACCTTTGAATTGATGCCAGTTTTTGCCTGTAAACATTCATGTACAAGTCTTTGTGTTGACATATGCTTTCATTGCTCTTGGGTAAATACCTAGGAGTAGAGTGGCTAGATCATATGGTAGGTGTATATTAGCTTTTAAAAAAAATAG
Source organism: Vicugna pacos (assembly GCF_048564905.1). Classification (NCBI taxonomy): domain Eukaryota; kingdom Metazoa; phylum Chordata; class Mammalia; order Artiodactyla; family Camelidae; genus Vicugna; species Vicugna pacos. The sequence continues at coordinate 35,261,305 of NC_132987.1, forward strand.
CTAAACTGCTCCTCCAAAGTGGATATACTGTTTGACATTTCCATCATCGGTGCGTGAGAATTCTAGTTGCTCCATATCCTTGCCGATTTTTTAAGTTCCAGTATGTCTGGTAGTTGTGAAGTGGTTTCTCGGTGTGTTTTTAGTTTGCATTTTCCTAATGACTAATGATGTTGAGTATCTTTTTAATGTTGTTTTGGGAAGATGGCATTCTTTTGAAGACATAGTAGAGGATAGTTATCAAATCTTGGTTTTCTTGTAAAATCTGACTTTTATCTTTGTCTGTGTGGTGTGAGTTGAAAAAAGAGAATGAGAGTTGGAAGGGATAGGGGTGGTGAGACATGACTCTCTTACTGAAAGGAGAGAGGTGAGGAGTACAGCCTAAAAATAAGAGCTGTTTTGAGGTTGCACAGGGTAACAAAGAACTCAGATGAAACAAGGAGAGCAGAAGAGAGAGACGAGGGCCTGTGACCACTGAGGACAGTCTGTGTTATCAGATTCTTTCATTTTGTTAAAACCACATGTTCTTGTATTCCACATGAAGGATATGAATGAGACTTTTCTTAGAAGCGTGCCTTTGAAAGCGGAGACTAGAGACACTTGCTTCTGCTTTCTTTCTAGTCATTTTCTATTGTCATCTGACACTTTTTCAAACCTGGTTTTTTGCAGGTCTCTGGAGGCCTCAGAATTGCTATGTGCGCCAGCTTGTTTTCAGCCCTTATCTTCTTAGGTTTCTCTGTAGGACCTGGCTTTCTTGACCACCTCTGTCTCCTTAACAATCATCTCTTTGGCCTTAGTAACACTCCAATGTATTTTTTATTTCTCTCTCCTTCTCTGCCTTTTTTGAAGTTTTCACTTCTTCGTGAACCTCTGTTTCGAGGATGGCTGTACTCAGTGTGCTGGTCCCTTTTTGTTTCTTTGCACCAGAATGTGCAGCCTGCATGGACTCAGAGCAGAGGGCTCCCCTTCCCTTCTAGAGCCCACAACCTTACCTGCTGACTTTCTGTTTTCTTTCTTGGTGTCACCTCGATAACAACCTGTCTGAAGCCGAATTTGCCTCCTGTGTCCCTAGATTATTTCCTCTCCAGACTCGTCTCCTCCTCTCATGCTGCTGTCCTTCTCTTGGTCTCCCACTCTTGAAACTATGTCATCTCTGCCTCTTCCCTGTTCATTCAAGTCTGTGAGACTTTGTATCATAACTTTCCTCTCTGCTTCTGTCTTTATAGTCTCACGGCCACCATCCTAAGTCAGGCTTCCATCAGTGGCTTCCTAACGGAGCTCTCAGTCTCTGGTCGCTCCCCTTTCCAGTCTACTCTCTGACCTCTCTGACAGGTCAGCCTTCAGTACATTGTTTCTTTTAAAAGAGTCTGTGATTTCTACCAACTATCATTTATTTCTCTGAAATTTTCTTTTTTTTTTTGGGTTCTCCTCATGGCATCCCTGACTACTTTACCTTACTCAACCTTGTCTTCTGTCGCTCCCCTACAGAACACTCGCACTGCAGCAACATTGGTCTCTGTATTATTCTCTGAATACCTGATGGGTCCACATGCCCACTGCTGCTACTTGTTAAAAACTCTATTCCATGCTCTGAGAAATTCTTCATTCTTCTTTCCCCATAGCTATGTCTTGTCTTTATTTCAAGGCTCCCTTCAATTTCTGGCTCTTCCATGAATTTTTGGTTGGTAAGTCAGCTCTGAGTTATCATTCTCTCCTTTGAACTTATGGTTTGTGACAGACAGTGGATCATTTTGTGTTGTTATTCATTTTTTTAAATTGAAGCATAGTTCGTTTACAATGCTGTGTCAGTTTCTGGTGTACAGCATCATGTTTCAGTCATACATATTAATATTCATTTTTTTAATTGAAGTACTGTCAGTTACAATGTGTCAGTTTTTGATGTACAGCACAATGTCCCAGTCATGCATATACATACACATATTCATTTTCATATTCTTTTTTAATATTAATTTTTCAGGTACTTTTTCTCTGCAGCTGGAGTTCAGCTTCCTTGAGTTTCATGCCTCTGTTAAGTCCCTGTGGTGTGCCTGCACTGTTCCAGATGCTTGCGCTCTAATACTAACGATGCCTCACAATAATGCTAGAAATAATGGTGCCTTACAAATGAAAAGGAAACACCAGGTCGTGTGAATGCATTTGCGATCACTCACATCAGCTGGAAACCACGGGCCCTGCGCATCCTTACCGTGGAGTGGCTGCCTGCAGCATGCCAGGTGCCCTCCCTGACGCTCTCACTGAGTCCGCATCGTCTTCAGAGGCCACCGCTGTTACCCTCATTGACGGCTGGGGAAACTGAAGCTCAGACTACTGTGTGCCTAGGTTACACAACTGCTAAGCAGCAGAGCTGGGATTAAAATATCTCCCTCGTCTGCCCCACTTCTGTAGCCCTCCTCTTCTTTGTACCATGCTGTCTTTTTTCATTTTGCACTTTTACAGGCCGGGTTTGGCAAGGCATTCACATGGGGATTATTTCTGAGGTACTGTTAACACTCAGTTTCTAACCCTTCAGATTATCTGTAACACATGTTTCAAGTACATGGCAATGGAATCAACTAGAGGAGATAAAGTAGTTTATTTACACCATTCACTTGTATCTCTTTGTTTTTCTCATCAACTCTTGTGGCTTCTGTAATGTATAGTCCATCCAGCAGCCCTTCAAATAATGACCAAGGAAAATGCAGATTAGATACATAGACTTTAGAAGGTTAGCCTGGTGAGTGGTTTTCATCAGTTTGACAGGTCACTCTATTTCTGGTTGTAAGGCAGGGATTTTGAGAATGGAGGCTGGCTCTTCAGAGGGAGCTAGGCACCATTCTCCAATTTAACTTGGCCTGCCCTTCCAAAGATGGTTCAATTATGTGGTTAGGGGTGTTATAGATTATAGAACATCAGGCATGCCTCAGTTTTCAAAAGTAAGTACAAAAGAACACATCCTAGAGCTCAATTGAAAAAAAAAAAGTTCTATCTATAGCCTCCCTCCAAAAAGCATCATGCAAAATAAAATTATACATAGTATTTAGTGAGTATCAAAGAGTGGGGAAATGTAAATGAAAAATTTCAGCTGCCTAGGGGTGGAAACAGTAGTTCATAGACTTAAGATCTGAAACTCAAATATGCTTGGTTTATACTTAAAGAAGAGAGGCATCAGATAAGTTTCATGACAGAACAGAAAATAGCTTACTGACAGTGTGGGAATACCTTAGAATGGTACGAATGTCATCCACTTTATCTTATTTTACCTAATGTCACCAAAATATATGTTTCCTCTACACTAATTATTAAGTTAAAGGAAAGACATTTGAGAAAACATCCAGGATGAGGAGTTTATAGAATTCTCATGTACAAAATGGACATTTTATACTTTGAGGGGCTTTTTGAATCATATTGAAAACTAAGCAACTCAATTCTTAACAGGTAACACCAATAGCTACCTCTTTTTCAGCCCCTCCAACCTCAGGAAACAGAAGTTGCTTTGTTATTCTTTTCACCCATGCAGTTATTACTAATCACCATTCTAGAGAAAGGTGAGGTCTCCTAGGATGAAAACATAATATTTCCTCAAGCATTAGATTAAATTTCCCTTTGGCAGTATTGAAACTGAGTTGAAAAATGTTTTTACCTTCCTGAAATTGAGTAGAAGTTATGGCTGTGAGTGTTCGGGTTAGTGTTAGCTTGTTTTTCCTGTTTAGTTGTTGTATGTCTCCTTTCAGATATACCGTACTACCTTGGTGCCTTATACACATGGGTACCCCATAAATGTTTGTCAAATTAATCTCATCAGAGAATCAGTGAAGATTAGTGCTATGAAGGGTTTTTGGTAGCTTTTTATTTTCTCTAGAATCAAAGTTTAATCTAAATAATTTTGAAAATATTTTCTTTTCCTTAAAATATTTTAAAATTGTGATAAAAATCATATACTATCAACCATCTTAACCATTTTTAAGTGTACAGCTCAGTAGTGTTAAGTATAGTCACGATGTTATGCAGCAGATATCCAGAACATTTTCATCTTGGAAAACTGAAACTCTGTATCTATCAAACAATAATTGCCATTTCCACCTACTTCTATCCTTCTATAACCACCATTCAACTTCCTATTTCTATGAATGACTAATTGAGATAACCCATGTAAGTGGACTCGTTCAGTATTCGTCTTTTTGTGACTGGTTTATTTCACTTAAAATGTGCTCAAGATTCATCTGTGTTGTAGAATGTGATAAGATTTCCTTCCTTTTTAAGGCTGAATGATATTCTGTCATCTGTGTGTACCATATTTTGTTCATCCATTCATCTGTCAGTGGATATTTGGGTTGCTTCCATCTTTTGGCTACTGTGATAGTGCTACTATGAGTATGGGTGTGTAAATATGTCTTTGAGATTCTGCTTTCATTTTAGGGGGCAAAATACCTAGAAGTGCGATTGCTGGATCATATAGTAGTTCTATTTGTAATTTTTTGAGGAATTGCCATACTGTTTTCCATAGTGGTTGTACCATTTTATACTCCTACCAACAGCGCACAAGGGTTCCAACTTCTTCATTTCCTCACCAACACTTCTTATCTTCTGTTTTTTTAAGTTGGAGTCAAACTAATGGGTGTAAGGTGATATCTCATATTTTTATTTGCATTTCTCTAATGATTAGTGAACTTGAGTATCTTTTCATATACCTGTTGGCCATTTGTATATCATCTTTAGAGAAAGGTCTATTCAAGCCTTTTGTCTGTTTTTAAATCAGATTATTTGTTTTTGTTGTTGAGTTTTAATAGTTCTTTATATTCTAGATATTAACCCCTTTTCAGAGAAATGGTTTGCAAATATTTCCTCCCATATTTCTAGTAATGTTTTTGTAATTTTTTATATTGATATAATTTCAAACTTACAGAAAAGTTGCGAGTCTAAGACAAGGAACTCCTGTATACTCTTTATTCAGAGTTACTGTTTTTTAAAAAAGCGCCTGAGTGTCTTGACATTTTGTTGTGCCCTTTAGACAGAATGAATTATCTGTGACTGTGGGAGATAAACAAATATAAACGTGGTCCCTGTCTGAATGTGAAAAAAAGAATGTTTATAAGCAACAGGTACAGGTTAGAATAATGTGGATAAAATAAGAAGTGAGAGGGGGCCAAAAGTAAGAATAACTTGAGTTATTAGAACTACAGACCTGTCCCAGTGATTTTCAACATGGGATTTTGTTTTGTTTTGTTTTGTTGGGGGGTAGGGAATTAGATTTATTTATTTATTTATTTAACGAAAGTACAGGGGATTGAACCCAGGATCTCATGCATACTAAGCACAAACTCTGCCACTGAGCTATATCTTCCCCCTTTCAACATGGGGTGTTTTTGTCTCCTGGGGGACTTCTGGCAATGTTGGAGACATACTGATCGCAACTGCAGAGGGCATGGGAGAAAGTTGTACTACTGGCATCCAGTGGGTAGAGACCAGGGATGCTGCTAAACGTCCTATAATGTATAGGACAGCCCCACACTACAAACAGTTTTCCAGCCCAGAATCTTAATAGTGACAAAGCAGAGAAACCTTGCCCTATGCTTGGGAGCCAGACTTTGCAGAAAACCTGTCTTGAGAACTTTAAAGGCTTTGGGCTTCGAAACTGTCTCAAACACATCCAAAGCACTTGGATAACACAGTGAAGACTATACTTGGTAAAAGAAGAAGTATGAAAAAAAAGTTTCTTGTTTCTTTTTTTGTGTATAACCCACAATAAGAGGGCTTAGTTGGTTTGCTTACAATAAATTTCTGCAGTGAGCAGTCTAAAAATGCTTTCCCTGGTTGTATTTTGTATTGCAGTCACTTACAGCTCACGGGTTCCTGCTATTGTGTTCTCTTTTCTTTGCCCTCTCTGCTGTAGGAAAACCACATAAACTCTGAAAAAAGCAAACATTACTATACAAAAGGTTTGAAGCGTAGAGGAAGAAAGCAGTGGTTTTGGGGGAAGGTTCCTTAGATGGCTTCCCTTCCATTCTCGCTCACTGTGGAGAAGCTAGGGGTCAGCTCTGTTTTATCACTCGCTCCTCCAGGCTGGGAGACTGGAAATAGGATGGATGTTGACATCCTGTAGACGCAGATTTGATTGCCAGCCCACCCATTACTAGCTGTCTGACCTTGGGCAGGTAAACTGTATCCTCTGAACTCGGTATTGTCTTCTCTGCTAGGGGGATAATATGTACTTCTCTCTGTGGTGAGGGGCAGTGGGGTGCAGTGGTTAAGGCTGTGAATTCTCACACCTAATTGCCTGCCTTCAGATCTTCACTCTGCTACTTCTTGTGCCCTTTGGTGAGTTTCTCAACCTTTCTAGGCCTCAGTTTCTTCCTTTGAAAAATGAGAAGAGGACCTACTATATAGCACAGGGAACTATATTAAATATCTTGTAATAACCTATAATGGAAAAGAATTTGAAAAAGAATATATATATGTATATGTATAATTGAATCATTTTGCTGTACAACTAAAACTAACTCAACATTGTAAATCAACTGTACTTCAATTAAAAAAATCTGAATACAGAAAAATAAATGAATAAATAAATAAAATACTTCAAATTAAAAAAAGAAAAAAGAAAAATGAGAAGAAATATAATAATATTTACCTCCTAGGACTGTTATGACATTATAAATGAATTAATACATGTAAAGCACTTTAAGTGGTGCCAGGCACATGGTAGGCACTCAGTAAATATTGGCTATTTTGGGGATTAATTTGACAAATAGGATGTAAAGAACCCTGTAGTGTCTAGCAAATAGAAGGTGCTGTTAAATGGTTTGTAAACATTTAACTTTTAGTAGTAGACCATATGTTATAATATAATGCCATTATTACAAAATGTCATTAGCCCCTGAAGTTAATTAAATGAGCGGGGGTTTGAGCTTAAGAAGTCTTCAGGATGCAGAAAGGAAACTGATCATTTTTTTGCTTCCTACTTGTATCTGGCAGACTCCTTTGGAACCTTATTCAAAAACATGCTTAAAGAATTACAGGCCTAGCCAGACTTCTGAGGAATTATAAAAGGCCAGAATTCTGTGGAATTATGAGAGCCACCTGGATGCATGGAATGATGAGGGAGGTTTGGGTTGGAAATGGTTGTTTTTCTAGTCCAACTTTCATGAAGATATGCTTGGTGGAGAGGAAGTGGAGAAATAGCAGGGAAAGTTTCTTTTCAAACTCCACGTTCATCCTTGGAGTATGGGTGGGTATCAGGGTGGGTGACGGGGTCCTGTGCTTCTTGACGGCATAGGGGATTTAGACTCACTCAAAGGCAATTTATTGTGGAACCAAATATTGGGTTGTACCAGTTGCTGCTGGGTGTTGGGTTTTAGACAGTCATATTTATAGGTCACACATGGTGCAGCCCTTTCTTGAAATGCAAGAATACGTGATCTCATTGTAAGATAGTGTATGTAAAGGGTTTAGCACAGTGCCTGGCATTGTAGTGCTTTACTAAAGAGTTAGCTAATGTCACCATCATCATCAACATCATTGTTAGTCTTAACCTTTTATGTCTGAGTTCAGTTAAGAAATGAAGTCTTCACTATTCATTTAGCAACTTGATCTCTCTTTTTCTAATTTTATTTTTATTTGTAACTTTTAATGGACATACACACGTTCAAAAGAGTGCACATCATAATTCTATAGCTTGATGAATTTTCACAAACTGAACATGCTTATGCAATCAACACTTAACTCAAGAAACAAAATATTATCTGTGCCCTCCCCATGCGTCCTTCTGGCCATTACCCTTTAGTTTTTAGTAAAAAAAAATTTTTTTTTTCCCTTTAGTGACATTCAAAGCTACTTACGGCTTTATATAAACTCTTAATAGGTATGAAGGACAGTTAGAGCCTTAGGGATGGCTTTATTACATGCTTTTGTTTTCTTTTACTTTAAAAAGCACATCTCCTGGGCAGGGATTTCAGTCCTGCAGGTTGTTATATTTGGACACAGATAGGCTGAGTGACCTTGTAGCTCTTTCTCTGCAACTAGGTGATGTGTTCTTTGCTTTTATTTGCCAGTACTGTAAAAGTCCATTGAAACCAAAAAATAGTTCATTGTACTAAAAGAAAAGGAAAATGGCTTGGCCACACAGACCTCTTAGATGTCCTCTCTAAAAGCATTCCACATTCAAAAGAGCTCAGGGAACATGAAAGAAATCCTGTGGTGGAGGAAGGCTGCATTTGTAGGCCCTCATCTGCCATCGCTGAGGTGATTAGGCCAAAGGACTGGCCACTTCTGGAGGTAATGGACTGCAGTGTGTTTACCCTGCTTTTGTCTGGACATATTTAGAAAACCCATGGTAATCTTTTCAGAAGGCAGCTTCTTGGAAGAAGAATTAAAAACTGAGGGGTTTAGTTTGAGGCTCTTTATATATCTTCTTTTTGAAATCAAAGGACAGAACACATTAACTCTGAAAACACCAGTATGTTAGCCTTGCCTGGTGTGTTTTGTTTAAGTTCCTGGGCCCAGCTAATGGCTCTGCTAACATAGTTTATATGCATTTCATAATGTTATTTCTCATTTTTGACCAATACTTTTATTTCTTGAGATTTATTTATTTAGTCTTTTTTAATTGAGCTATAATTCACATACCACAAAATTCACCCCTTTTAATTGTACAGTTGGGTGTTTTTTAGTATATTCATAAAGCAGTGCAACCATCACCACTATCTAACTCCAGAGAATTTTCTTTACCCCAAAAAGAAATCCTGTGGCCATTAGCAGCCCCATTCAGTTTATTTAGTTTTGCCAAATAAATATTATTTTCATTATTATCTTTATTTCATTGAAATCTTTCTTCTACAGGATGTCATGATGGTTGTGTGACCTTTCATGTAGAGGTTTGCGCCTTCTAACTTCTATTCTAAAGTTGATTCGGTGGTGCATTTTCCAGCACTACCACCAACACCATGTTGACTGACACTGTTGTAGGACATAAAACGATAGTATGTTAGTCACAATCACTTATGAAAATGTCAGTGCAGATGAACAACGGTGTTGTTCCTACAAAACTAACTGAGTATGGTGAAGATTTCTGATAATCTGCCAAAGTTGAATGGATTGAGAACTCAGTTCTTCTGGCCTCTGTGGAAAGGTTTAGGTTTATTTCTTTAACTTTAAAAAAAATGCATAAAATGTATTTGTATTTACTCTTAGTTGTTTTCTGAAGGCCTGGAATTGATTGTTTCTAAATGAAGGTGATTAACCTATTTTGAATATCTCCTTTTGATGAAAAATTTTTTGAATCTGTGTTTTTATTATTTTAAAAGTTATATATGTTAGTTAAAGACATTTTTTAAATGTGTAAGCTTAGAAGAGTTGTAAACTGAAAAAAGAGAGTTAATCCTATCTCTCACTTTATGGAGTTTATGCTTCAAGTATTTTTATGTTTAATCGTATAATCTGCTTAATTTTTACTTAATTTTTTTTTTTGCTTTTCAACATTAAAAATGTTTATTTTCAAAGATTTTTTTTTTAGCATTTAAAAAAGTTGAAATACAGTGGATATACAATGTTATGTTAGTTTCAGGTTTACTACATAGTGATTTTCCATTTGCATATATTATGAAATGATCACTATGATAAGTCTAGTAGCCATCTGTCCCCATACAAGGTTATTACAGAATTACGGATTATATTTCAACTTTTACTTAATTTTTAAATATACTGTGGAAGTGGAATTGCTTATTGAACTGTGTTGTTCTATAACTTAACACTATTTTAATGTTTCTGGAAGGTTTAAAACTTTCCTTTCAAAAAACTCTTAAGTAATCTTTCTTAAAAATTACTTTGGCTTGTTCATGGTCAAGTGGAACTTCTGAGCAACTATGGAAATGTACATACTTCCAAAGTGAGGTCTGTTTATCATCAAAGAAGGCTGCATGAGTCCAGAACTCTTAAAGAGACCTCCTCTCCCTCAGAGCAGCTTTTATCCAACAGTTGCAGGACCAAATGATTTCCAGTCTCATCTACATCTCTTCAGGCACAAATATTTCATCATGGTGATGAACACTTTTTAGTAATTCTAAGGAAGAGAATGGTGTTTATCATATACTATGTATAGAAATTAAACAGTGGAGGTGTCAAAATTCAGTGATTGACTGGATTCACTAGAAAAAGGGACTCCCCCACTCCACCCTGGTATTAAATGTCTCTCCTTTTTCGCTCTTAAAAAAAAAAGATTTTACATTGTTCACTGTGAGTGTTTCTCTGTCATTTCCTTTTTCACCCTTGAATCCTAGTGTTGCACACTGTCTCCTGGAGTTTGCTGAAGTCTCCTTGTAATTATGTAGGGATGCTTGATTTTAGAACTTCATTTTTGGAAATCCTGTGTCAGACCAAAGAAATGTCTTACAGGTAAAGAGATGGCTCTAGCAGTAAGCTTTTTTAAGTACCAAAAAATGGATTTGGAAGAGAATCCTACACTTATTTTAGGTCAGAAGTATCTAGGACAAAATATAATGTATGTGAACTTCTACTTAAACAAGTTGGATTCAGCTATTGCCTGAGCAACTATCTAGTAATGGATTTAGCATCTTTGAACTTGCAATGTTTTCATTCTATGTATATCTGTATCTTTATTGTATTTTTTTTTTTTAGTACAAAGGCTTTTGGTTTTATTTTTTTAACAAACATACATGGGACACAGTAAAGTTTACTAACTGAAGGAGATCTAACACACAAGTTCTCTGTGGCTTTGACATACTCAGCTCCTAAATGATCTCCAGCCAGCAAGTTAGGAATGTACACATTGGTACTAAATTTGATTATTTTTCACATGTATCAAATAAACACAATTACTTTTTTGGAGTATTTTTCACTCAGATTGATTGAAAGTTTTGTGCTATCTCAAAAACAAATTGGGGCTATGGTACAAATTGTTATTAATATTACTGCCAGAGATCTGGGGCCCTCAGAGCAACTTGGAACTAACATTTACAGAACCTAAATCATTTCGCTACCTTAACTAAAATGCAATACCCAATATTTTGGCTGAGACTTTTTTTTCTTTTTTTTTAGGTTTTATTTTATTGAGTTATAGTCAGAATACAATATTGTGTCAATTTCCAGTGTAGAGCACAATTTTTCAGTCATACATGAACATACATATATTCATTGTCACATTCTTTTTCACCGTCTTCACTGTATTTTTAAAACGGTTTGATACTGTCTTATCTGCCATACTGTTTCATTCACATATAGTATCATTTATTGGAGTTGTGTGACTATTGGAATGTAACTTGATGTTGATAACATACTAGAGAAAGTTGTAAAGGGCCAAGCAAATCATTCTACTGTATAAACAGTTAATCAGAAATAAAGAGTATCTTGCAGAAAAATCTGGAGCCTTTTACTGGGTATTAGCTAGGACCCACTATTGAAAGAGAAAATGGAAAAAACAAACAAACAACTCCACACAGTGTAAAATGAGGTCCGGTTATACACACTTTGTTTTCCCAGTAAAACAGAGGAGAGTTTGTAGGCTTTGAAGCTTATGTTTCAACAGTTCACAAAAAATTGGACTTAATACTTATTAAACAGTATTTTAAAACATTGTCTTCTTTTTTCCCCCAACATGCTGTCTTACTCAAAGGCAAATTCACTTCCTTGTATAAAAGAATCACCCTGTTCAACATTAATTTATCCCAGCAAATCCTTACTTATGCTCCTACTATGTGGTAAGCACTGAATTTTGGAGAGATCATTGGTCAGTTGGGTTAGGTGAAAGGAGAGTACTTCTTTAATTTGTTCCAGGTAAACCTTGCTCCAGGGAAGAACTGGGAGGTTGAAGAAAAGTTATGCTGATCGACAGGCTAGGATTGGAAAAACAAAAGTGGTGATTGTTTTGGAAAAGGTACATTATCAAGAAACCACTCTAACCAGTATGTCTGGCTCTGTGGTTGTTCTGAGGGTGGCTGGAAACTTTCTAAACCTCTGTCTTAACCAGGAAGTTGTTTCTCATGTTTGAAGGCCAGTTTTGGGGGGTATATTTTGTTTCACCCAATTCATTTTTTCTTTATCTCATCTAGTAAGCATTTATGAAGTATTTGTTTCCACCTTGTGAACCAGTGTGCTCCGTGTTCAAAGCCAGTTGTTAAATCGTTAGGATTGTGCTTAAGTATCTAAGTATCCACATCTTTAGAGGAAAGAATTTTAAAAGTTCACTTTCTGGTTTTTTGAATGTTCTATATAATTCTAAGCTTTGTATAAGAAATAGTAAATGGATATTTTATTAAAAAGAAAAAAATTTGTTTAAAAGAAACATTGGTGATTTGTAGTACTGTAAGTCTGAATGTAAAATGAAAGTTATATTATTCTTTTTATAATGTAAAAATGCCCAAACTAAAACATTCAAACAGTATAAAAATATGTTTAATGCAAAATTAAATTTCCAAATGAGTTATCACCTCATACCTGTCAGGATGGCCATCATTAAAAAGTCTACAAATAATAAATGCTGGAGAGGGTGTGAAGAAAAGAGAACCCTTCTGCCTTGTTGGTGGGAATGTAAATTGGTGCAGCCACAATGAAAAGTGGTATGGAGGTTCCTTGATATGGAAATAACCTAAATGTCCATTGACAGATGACTAGATAAAGAAGATGTGGAATAGTACTATAAACAATGGCATATTACTTGGCCATAAAAAATAATGAAATAATGTGATTTGCAGCAACATGGATGGATGTAGAGATTATCACATTAAGTGAAGTAAGTCAGGTAGAGAAAGACAAATATCATATGATGTCATTTATATGTGGAATCTAAAACCAAACTAAAATAAAATTAAAAAAAAAAACCCAATACAAATGAACTTATTTATAAGCCCCAAATAGACTCATGGACATAGAAAACAAACTCTGATTACCAAAAGGGAAAGGGGTTGGGGGAGGGATAAATCAGGAAGGAAAATTACAATCCTTTCTACCCAGATCTCTCAACCTCTTTCCCAGAAGTAATTATCATTACCAGTTTCCTCTTGCATCTTTTGAGTAATATTTTAAGCATGTACAAATGTATCTATGTGATTCTGGTCTCCTTTTCATACACATGGGAGTGTGTCCTGTACACTCTTCTGTTCCTTGTACTTTTTCAAATCTAGTGCTTTTTTAAAAAAACTGTCTGCTCAGTATTTCATTGTATGGGTAAACTGTTGTTGTTCATTATTTAATCATCCCTTGCTGATGGAAATTTAAAATTTCTCCAGGTTTTTACTTTAATCGGCTGTGCTACACTGAATTTGTTTGTTTGAAGATACTTTTCCCATGTTTATCTTTAGGGTACATTCCTAGAAGTGAATTCTAGGTCAAAGAGTATAGAGTTCTAACTTTGACAGATACTGGCAGAAGGAGCTCCGTGGGAGTTAACCAGTACATACACCCCATTGGTGTTGGGTGAGATTTCCTAAATCCCCACATTCTTACCAGAACATCGTATTTTAAAACTTTTGACCTTTTCTGTATAGCACAGGGAGCTATATTCAATATCTTGTAATAACCTTTAATGAAAAAGAATATGAAAATAAATATATGTATGTATATGCATGACTGGGACAGTATGGGACATTATGCTGTACACTAGAAATCAATACATTGTAACTGACTATACTTCAGTAAAAACAATCCCCCCCCAATAAAACCTTTTTGACCTTTGCCTGTTGGATAGATGAAAATGATATCTCATTTTAATTTTCAGTTCTTAAACTATGACTAAAATTGAACATCTTATGACTTAAAAGCCATTTGTTAGTGTTTATATTTTGTAAACTTCTGGTCCATGTTCTTTGCCTTTTTCCTACTGTATTGTTAGTCTTTTCCTGATCAAGTTATAGGGATTCTCTCCATATAAGAAAAACTGCCCTTTGTCATATAATGCTGCCAATATATTTTTGCACCTTGTTTGTGTTTTGATTTACGGCACTTTTTGCTTTGCAGATTGAAAAAAATTCTGCTGTCAAATTTAGCTATTTTCTTTTATAGTTTGGGGATTTTGTGTTTTACTTAGCACATTTCACATTTAGAGGAGATAAAAATTATACATTGTTTTCTCTTAGTTTTTTTGTGGAATCATTATTTTTACCTTTGATTAATCAGAAATAATTATCTTATTAGAAGTGATGTAGATAAAGATTCAGTTTTATTTTGCAGCCTACTAGAGTAATCCATTTTTTTCTCTGCTTGTTTGTAGTGCAGTTTTATTGTATACTAAATTCTTATATACACTGGTCTACAGCAGGACTTTTTTCTATTTCATTGCTTTTCATGCACCCAGTACAAATTATTTTAATTGCTATAGCTTTATAATGTTTTAAAATCTAGAATTTTCCTGGCTATTTTTAGCACATTTCATTTTACTATCTGAACTTCAGAATCAGCTTATCTGGTTGCAGACAACAATAATGATAAAAATTCTTTTGGGATTCTTATAGAGATTGCATTACCATTACAATTTAATTGAAATAAATCGATAATTTTATAACACCCAGCAACAGGATACATCTTTAATTTATTTGGGACTTCTATTATGGATTTTTTAGAGTGTTAAAATTCTTCATATAGATTTTTTACATTTTTTTTTCATTTGCTGATTGCTCATAGATGAGATCTTTTATGGTATAATGTTTTCTACTTTCTTTTTTTTTCCCCTTTATGTACAGAAAAGCTGCTGTACTGAATTGTCTTACTGTTTGTAATATTTTTTCTAGTTGATTCTCACAGGTCTTCTTCTTGTTATTTAATTATATTAGCTATAAATACTGATAATTTTTCTTCTTTCTTTGCTGTTTCTCCCTTATTTTTTTCTGTTTTAATTGCGTTGACTTAGACTTCTAGAATCTTCTTAAATAATAATGGTGATAATGTACATCTGTGTTTTGTGGCTGAGTTTAGTAGCATTGCTGGAATTTTATCATTAATCATGATATAGGCTTTGGAATATATCTACATCTACATACATGCTTATATTATATAATTTTGTTCAGGAACTTATGTATACTTTGCTGTTCTATTAAGAACTTTTAAAATTAGGAATTTATGTTGAATTTTATCAAACATGTTTTCAAATTTATAAGCATTTTTATTTTTCCCTTCCTTTGACCGGCTAGTAAGGTAAACTACACTGGTAGATCCCTGATATTGCCCTGTCTTTGTCTTACTATATGAACCTCACATGTGCATGCAGGTATGATACTTCTAAAGTAGTGATGGGTTCTGTTTACTCATTTTTCATCAGGATTTCTACATTGATATTTTTCCTGAATAACAGTATGAATCATATGATAGCTGATGGCTCTATGGGTTGTTATCTTTTTAAAACATATTTGTACTAGAGTTATTCTGGCATTATATGAAGAATTTCCTTTTTACTTTTTTTAATTTTTAAATTTCTTTAATTGAAGTATAGTCAGTTTACAATGTTGTGTCAATTTCTGGTGTACAGCATAATAGTTCAGTCATTCATATACCTACATATATTCGTTTTCATATTCTTTTTCGTTATAGGTTACTACATGATATTGAATATAGTTCCCTGTGCCATACGGTAGAAACTTGTTTATCTATTTTATATATATGAAGAATTTTAAATCTCTCTATCTTTTACTCCCAAATATTTAAATTTCATTGAAATTACCCATTCCTTCGAAGATTTGGTTGAATTCATCTGTGTAACTCTCTGGGCCTAGTGCTTTGTGAGGTGGAGCTTGATATAATTCTTAGTTATATGAACTGTTGTTAACCTATTTTGATGTAGTCTAACACTAATTAATGACATGATGTATGTATGTTTGACATTGGTTTGTTTTTGAGAGTTCAGGTGATCGTTTTTAGCATTTGAAGTCTTACCGATATTCTCATTCTTCTGTAGCGCCTTAGAGTATAGGGATGCTTCTTTAACTATAATATGTAAAAGAATTTTTTGGGGTAAAAATGTAACACAATTCTTTGCAAACATGTTGATGTAAATACATAACAGGATGAAGTAAATTGGGGAAGGCAAACTGGCCTGGTGGAGAAGCACTGAAGGGGGGCTGAACATCATTTTTTGTGTGGAGGCTCTGCCTGTGGAGAGGGTCACATTGGGGAACACAGATTTTGGAAAGCGAAGGGACATGAGGGAGAGCCAGTGATGTGATGGAAATACTCTGAGGGTAAGATGTCTCACTGTCATGGAATCTTGCTGAGGGTTACATTCCTTGTGAATGCTCTGCACAGTTGGATCTTCTTTTTGGAGATGGAACAGAGTGACAAAGCCGAGCTGCAGGGAGATCACCGAGGGATGACAGAGCCTGCCATGGGGAGACCAGCCATATCTGGATCACTTAAGGGTTGGCATTTAGATTTACATATGTAACAACTTTCATATTTTCTCATCCATGATAGTCAAAGTGTGTATGTTTGACCTGGGAAGGAAATGGTTAAGAATTAGGTTAGTCAAGGTTAAGCTGACCTGGTAGAGTTATTTTTAGGTTGTACTGTGTTCCTAGAGGATTCTAGGCTCTAGGTGGTTTGTTTATGTCATATTTCAGTTGAATTTGAACTTGGTGTTTTGGCTAGTAGAGAGATTCAGGAGGTCTTTGACTTGTAAACATCTCACTAGCTCACAGTGTTTCCATTCACTGTGCCCACCTTGATTAGTGCTACTCTCTTCTGTTCTATCTAGTTTTATCAGGCTAAGGTCACAGTCACTGCAGTCAGCATTCTACTGGACTCCTAGTTATCATGAGACCATTTTTCAAAGAGGGTTGTAACATGAATTGGGTTGAGTTTATACATTAAAGGAGTGGAAAGAAACTAGATTTAGAGTCAGTCAGATGTGAAATCATGTCACTTTTGCCACTGAACTGCTTATAAGACTTCTTCTAGCCTTTATCTGTCAATAGTAAGTAGGGATAATAATATATACTTTGCAGGGTTTTATTTAATGAGATAATGTATCTGAAGAACCTGGAGCATAATTAGCATTTAATAAATTTCTTAATAAATTTATTCCTCTTTCTCTTGATAGCTTGTGACTTAGTCTTATCACGATTTTCTTTGAGTCTAGTTCCATTTCATTCATTCAGAAAACATACACTGAGAGCCTACTCTGTACCAGGCACTGTTCTAGGAGCTGGGACTAGAGCAGTGAACAAGGTAGGCAAGGTCCCTGTTCTAATGAAATTTGCGTTCTAGGTAGGTAGGAAGAGATAAAAAACAAATAAACTATAGAAAAACATCAGGTGGTGATTAGCAATGTGATAAAAAACATAAACAAGGAGAAACAGAAATAGAGTGTTAGAAGTGCTTCTTTAGATTGGATGGACAGGAAAGTCTTCTTGGATAAACTGACGTTTTACTGAGACCTGAATATCAAAAAGGAGCCAGCTGTGTTAAGATCTGGAGGAAGAAAATTCCAGGCAGAGGGACCAGCTAGTACAAAGGTGGGAGTGAATTTGTTACGCCCCAGGGAAAGGGTGGAGATGTTCAGACAGGGCCAGATACTGAGGGACCTCACAGGTCAGCATCTGGAGTTTGGTGTGAGGGGAGTTAGCAATTTCTTCTAAGCCTAAGATCAATGATATGTGTTCATTTTCATGGCTGAATGGTTGTGGTGATAGTTGAATCTCAGCATGCACCCAGATAATATTGTCCTTTGGGGAGAATGAGAATGAGAGTCTTATCTCAATATAGTGAAGTAAGTGGAATTAAAATAATCAAAGTGCAGCCTAATGCACATAACTAATTTTTTGTGTTAGTGAATGAGAGGTGATTAAAGTAATATGTTCATATAATTAACTTTTAATTATTTTCCTTAGTGCCATTTAGTTTATGATAATTCTTGCGATATTGTGGCATGAAACGAAATGTATGACCATTTAGGTGATACATTTGTACTGAACATCACTCATATTTGATGGTAGCTTAGAATTAAGATAATGGTATATTTTTAAAAGGAAACGTTTAAGAATAGTTTTAGATTTGCAG
Source organism: Vicugna pacos (assembly GCF_048564905.1). Lineage (NCBI taxonomy): Eukaryota > Metazoa > Chordata > Mammalia > Artiodactyla > Camelidae > Vicugna > Vicugna pacos. Next base: position 35,279,293 of record NC_132987.1, read on the forward strand.
AAAAGATGCAGAGATAGTACAGAGGGTTTCCATGTACTATACAGCCAATTTCTGCTGTTATTAACAGTTCTCAATTCAGACCCCAGCTGTAAGCATTGGGGTTCCCAGACCACCTGTGTTTCTGACCAGCTAGCTATAAATTCAGGGGTTTCCACTAGCTCCTTAGGTTCAATAATTTGCTAGAATGACTCAGAGCTTGGGAAAATGCTACACTTACAATTCGTTTTATTATAAAGGATGCAAACCAGGACCAGCCAACGAGAGACACATAGGGCAAGGTCTGGGAGGGTCCCAAATGGGACGCTCCCATGGCCCCAGGATGCATCACCCTCCAGGCATATTGATATGATTACCAGCCAGGAAAACTCATTGTGGAATGTCCCTCAATTTGGGTTTGTCAGATGTTTTTCTCATGATTAAATCGGGGTTTTGGTTTTGGGGGAAGGCAACCGTAGAGGTAAAGTGACATTCTTATCCTGTTGATGACTAAAGGAAAAATGCGTAATGTAACAGTTGTGAGTTAAGTTTTATTTGGGGACCTTACTGAGGACTCTAGCCCAGGAGACAGCCCTTAAATAGCTCTGAGGAACTGCTCCAAAGGGGTAAGGAGGAGCCAGGATATACATATAGGTTTTTTGTTTGTTTGTTTTGTTTTTGCTGAAAAAATACATTTAGTTAAACATCAAAAGATTGCTGCTAATCACAAAGAACGGACATCTCAAGTTAATGATTTTAGTGCTTTTCTGTGTACGGGAAGATACAGGAATCTGGGATCATTGGAATTGGCCAATGGCTTGATCCTTGTAGAACTAGAATGGCAACAACATTTTTTTCCTTATAGTGCCCCTGTTGGTCAGAAATTTGATCAAAATTTGGGAGGCATTTCATGACCAGTTTGTCCCATTCTACTAGGAATGCTTATACCTAGGTCAGGAGAGGGTCTCGGTGATAGGCCATTCATTTGCTGTATCTGGAATAGGCCCTGTTAATACCCTAAAGTTCTCTGCATCATCTGTCTTATTAGTCTATTATGATTCAGGGGAATTTTTTCCCCTTGTTGCGTCTTCCCATCTCTAGATTTTATATAGAGCTATATATGTGATCAATTGCCTCAAGACATTTAGCCATTACTAATTTTGTAGGAGGTCTGGTTACACACTGAGAAATGCAAGAGAGCGATCTTATAGACAGGACGTAAGTAATATAGCCAGTAACGTGATTAAGGCCATAGTACAGCAGAAAGAGACACAAAGCGTAAGTAGTTTGAAAACAACAAAGAGAGAACAAATTAAAACAATGATTAGCATAACTAGTTGCAATCAGGATCTTGATAAACCTTCAAATCCAAAAGGGAGCCAGCTGGAGAAGCCAAATTCTGGTGGGATCAAGTAGAGAGAAAAGAATAAATGTTCCATCTTCATTTACAAAGGTATACTTTATCAGCTTGCTGTAGGTCATAGCTAGCATAAGAGAAGAGGTTTTCTGGAAAACAAAGATTAAAAGTGAGTAATATTTCAGACAAAATTCATAAAATTATAAATCATATTTATGTTTATTCAGTCCCAGATAATTAATCCTTATTGATCTGAATGAAGTCAGTAGGCTTTCCATTAGAGTTTTGTAATTTCTTAATCAGTTCATCTGTGTGATCTAAAAGTCATCAGAAACATATTTGTCAAGAAGTCCTTTTTATAAATCTTCCTGAAGACCTTTATTTTGTAAAAGCATCAGAGAAAACAGTGATAGTCTGTATGTGACAAAAGACTTAAAATGGCATAAAGATCTGATTACAGTGCAATTGACAAAGAAATCTATTTATTTCTATGATATATAACATTTTAAGATAATAATAGAACTATGACAGGTAACATACCAGGACATACAGGACATACTAGATTTTTAGGAACTCCATATAATTTCTAGAATATCTATATTAGTGACATTTACCCATACACTATAACTTAAGAAGATCTATCACCAAATATCACTTATTTGACAATGTTTCCCATGTAATTTAACATACCAAATAAAACTAATCAGTTTACTATCTCTCTTTGAGAGGTTTCGGGATCCTCTGAAGCATCTCAAATTAACGAGAGGTCAAAAGAACTTCATTCTGAATTTGACTTTGGGGAGGTTTGTCAAAGATAGCAAAAGGTTTTAAAACACTTGGTCAAATAGGATCACAGGTCACTGTGAGACAATATTTATTTACTTACCCAAAGTGACAATAAAAGATATTCAACAGATACAAAAAGTTCAACAGGTCACTTAAAAGATAGAGAAAAAATTTGTTTTTTTGATACTCAAAAACAGGTCAATATTCCGAGAAAACCAAATTCTACTTTTGTATCAGTAGTTTTAATATTAAAATTTATTTGCTCAATTAAATTTTATTCTACTCTTAGTCCTGACTGTGCACAAAACTTTTTTCTCAGGATTATTGTCCCACAAACCTTTTATAACTTCCTTTTTTACCTTCAGATTTTGCCCTATGCCTTCCCTTTCTTTTTTTTATCTCTCCAGGACAAAACTACTTTCTTCTTCCTTAACAAAACACATTTCCATTCCTTATACCTTTTTGTTCTTCGCATACAAAGATGTTTTCTTTATTAATTTAGTAGTCTTAATTACATATATTAATTAGAATTCTTAACCTTTAAAAACCTTAATTTCTAGTGAAAACTAAGAAGTAAGCAATTATGAGCTGTCTTACATTAGCATTTTGTAGCTTGGTAAACTAGTAAATATTATTTATAATTTCTAAAAATGTGTTTTTATTAGAGAAATTCTCAGTGTGGCAACAATCATGTTGATTAATAGTCCTAAATATCTTTAGTTTCTCTGTAAATGGAAGTTTATGTTCCATAATTAATGTTTCAGTGTCTTATTTTATTTGGAAGTGATCTAGGTATTTAGTGAACTTTCATCGTTTAACTTAGCAAATCTTTAAAGTTTCAAGCTATCAAAACTTCGGAGAAACTGTTTTTAAGTAGGTATACTATAAAATATAATTATCCTGAAAGAGTTCACCTGAAAGTTCTTACCCCATTTATATCTACTTAATTCATTTGTTCCCAACAATTATTTAGGTCATCCATGAAAATTTCATGAGACACTTGACCAAGTCAGCATTTATCCCAAGCTGTTTTTCTTGTTGATAAATTTTATAACAGAGTCAATATCACCTTATTTGACTTTTAGTAAACCTAGGTGCAATAAAAGACATGTCTGTATTAATTAAACCAAAAAAATTAAACTTTAAAACTGAATGTTAATTTAATATCGAATATTTCTCAGATCATATGAACTCAAAATTCATTTGGGTTAGTTTCTATTACATTTAGAAATATTTAATTTATAAGCACTTATTTTTAAGTCAGTTAAATAGAGCTCTTTTACAAATTAATTTTGATAATACTATCTGGAGCTAGAGACATCTCTAATGGACATGCAAATATAGAAACAGACATAACCAGAGATCTCATAGCTTCATTTTAAAACTTAGTCATGAATCAGATATTTTACTATAAAACTTACTGGTTTTTAAGTAACAGTTGGAATAAGTTAAATTTATTTTCTCAGATGACTAAGACTTTTTACTATTTGCAGAAGAGACTTTTAAGATTTGTATTTGTCCTTAAGGAGGCTGTGAATTAGATTTTGGATAAGGGAGCCTAATAAGCAGTTTGAGTTTAAAAATGCCATTTCCTCCTTTTTTTTTTTTTTTTTTTTGGTTTTAGGTTCTACTTGATTGAGCTAATTACGCTCAGTCTCAGGTCCTGTGGGCTGCAGTTACATTTCTGATTTATAGAGATTTGCAAGATAAAGACAGTTGCTTTTAATTCCCCAGAGAACTAGGTTGTCGCCCAAATGGTATCAAGAGATTGATTTGTCTAACCACATTAAAAAAATTTGCTGCTTTATATCAGTGAGAAGATTTCCAATTAAACTGGAAATCAAAAGGTTTTTATGTTACAGAACTTTAGGGTTCAGTGTATCATGCCTTTAAAAGTCTGTACAAGGCATTCAACAAAGGCCCTCTTTCTGAGTGCACAAGTCAAACAGACCAGTTTACCCTAGGGGTTAAAAAAAAAAAACCTCCATTATTGCTCTTATTATCTCCTGAATATTAGACTCTAGTTTTTACTTCAACAGGTAACCCTGCTGGTTTTCTTTAATATGTTTAATTAACGTTGTCTGAGAGACAGATTTATAATACTAGGCAGGGGAAGCATTCCCAAGTGAGACATAATGCCCATCCCACAACATAATCAGGTAAAAGAGATGTAGCTATCTCACATAAAGTCCATTTAAAGACACTGTTTTAAAATAGACTTCTACCTCAAGTGTGTCAACTCTTGTATCTTTAGCATTCCTTAGGATCCCATCAACAAGTATTGGTCTTAGAGGAGTCCCAGAAACTTTCCTTTTATTCCCGCCATTTTATCTATTTGTATAAAAGGCTTTGGGGTCCCCACTGAGCGGTTGAACCAAGGGACCCAGGCCCTTCGGTCAATCTTTACTTTGATTAATGGCCCCAAGCAGTTGCTTGTCAGGTATCTCAGTGTAATTTTCTTTTAGCCTTTAAAAGTTTTTTGTTTTTTTTTAAGTAGGGTGAAAAAAAGTGGGTTGCTTGGGGCCTTTAATGTTGGGAGGACCAATAGGGGGTTCCTTTGACCCACCAAACCTTAGGTAGTATTGAATTAAAACCTTTGTGTTAATCCCATCAATGTCTTCCTTATTTATCCTGCTTTTTAATAACCATCTAAAGATTTCATCTTGCTGGGGTGAGTCCCTTTAAAATTTTCACCTTGATGGGAAGAAGTTGCTTGACTTCCTCAGCTGCTTCCTATTCCCTTGTTAACCTAATTAACATTAATTTATCTAATGTTTTATTAGCATCTGTAAGACCCATTGAGGGGAAGCTGAGACCACAAATAAGGGTTCCTGAGGCAGTTTTGTTTACTTGTCTGTTTGTCTTAAACTAAGGTTAGTTGTTTTATTTCTTTGTATCTACCTTTTAATTTGGTCTTTTCATAGGTACCCATAAAACAGCTGTTTACAATGAGAGCTCTCTAAAAATTTACCAGTTTAGAAGTGTTTCCAAATTAAAGGATCGATCATCTGGCCATTGAGGAATAGCATCTTAAGAGCGACTCAGACTACTAAGACACAAGAGAGTGCGAAGGATGCAGCCTTCACAAGATTCAGAAAGTTTCTCCCAAAAATAGTCTAAGAAAGTAAAGGCATTCGTTGTACAGGTGGACCAAGAAAGGTTGAGATGACAGAGGCTCCTTATGGTTTGTGACCCCTTATGAAGAGTTTACTAGAAGTTGGCATGGCCAGGCCGAAAGACTGCTAAGAATCCCAGTCTGTTCGACTGGCTTCCAAACGTATACCATATGTATACCCTCTGGATGGCAGAGACCTAGCTCTCAAAACAAAAAAAGCCCAAGATGACTAGTAGAACATAGAACATTTACATCTCAAGGCACAGGGAGAGAAATGCAAGCTTCTTCTAAAAGGGCTTTTTTTCCTTTAAGGTCAGAATTCTGAGGAAATGCTTTATCAAGCCAGCTTTCTCTAACTGCATATGCAAAACCAGTTTTGGCATGTCAGAAGATCCCTATCTTGGCCGTTTTCAGGGAGCACTTTCCTTCCGTTCCAAATTAAGTTAGTACTTGCAGGTCTAAGTTTCCTACGTATAGTACATACATCTGTCAGTTGAAGTCCGGCTTTCTGATGCCCCTGGTTTAGGAATGACATTAGGCCAGCCTCCTATCTAATCACCCAGTCCAGCTAGCTCAGTGTCTTTCAACTGAGTAGATTCCAGAGTCTTTCAACCAGTTAACCTTCAGTATCTTTCACCTGGGGCACTTTTCCCTGATGTCTTTCACCTGGGTCAGTCCTCTTCAGCATCTCTCAGCTGAGGAGTCAGGTTCCTTTTCATCCACCAGCAAATAAAACTTAAGATCATTAGCCAGTAATAGGTAAGATCCAGGAGAGATTCATCGAATTGTCTGGACTTCCTGAGGAGGTGGACAGGTACCCTTGCTGGTGCCAAGGCTCCGGACCCTCGTAGAGTTCAGGTGAAGGAGAGATGTCTACTCTGAGTCTCTTTGTGTCTCCAAACCTGTGGCCTGAAAGGAAAATGCACAATGTAAAAGTAAAGTTTTATTCGAGGACCTTTCTGAAGACTCTAAGGCGACAGCCCTTAAAATAGCTCTGGGGGAACCGCTCCAAAGGTAAGGAGGAGGCTGGAAAAAAAAATGTATATAAAATCATGTAGTCGAACATCAAAAGATTACTGCTAATCACAAATAACGGACAATTTAATGATTTTAGCATTTATTTTAATGTATGGGAAGATGTAAGAATCTGGGATCACTGAAATTTTTCCTTCGATATATCTTAACTATCTAGGGGCTGGTATATCCAAAGCACAGAATGTGTCCTGTTCTCCATCCTGTATTCCCCTCAGGGTGCATTGTTGGTGCACAGCTGTAGTGGCTAATGGTTTGATTCTTGTAGAGCTGGAATGGCAGGCAACATTTTTTTCTTTGCACCATCATACCATGGGTACACAACCAAGCTGACTTAGGACTGTGGATGCTGACCTTAATCATACGACTGAGACTGTTTAACAGTGTTCTTCACTGTGAAGTTACCCACCCACGTTCATATTGTGCTCTTTGAAAAGCAGTTACTAGGGGCAGCCCACACTTAAGCAGTGAGGAGTTATGTGCTATCACCTTGAGTATGGATATTTATTTGAGTAAGATAAAGGTATTTTGATATAGAGAAAGAAAAGATTAGAAACCTATAGGTCTTTAAGTATCTGTTAACTTTTTCAAATATTAGGAAAACGGAATCATAAGAGCTGAATGGGACCTTTCTTCAGACAAGCAAACTCAGGGGCTTTAGTGATAGAGTTCAGTGCTGGAGAGAGGGATTGTGATGATTCAGCTGCTGCATTTACAGGGTTCTGCCTCAGGCTGTTCCATGTTGGTTGTGAGGTAACCTATGGTAACCCTGCTGAATAAAAAGCTGACCTCCTCCTCCCCTACTCTCCGCCCCCCAGCTTTCTAATGGGTTTCGTGATAGGAAATATGGTGAGAGATGCTTCTTTCCATGTGTAGAGTCATGTGCATGCTATTTAGTTTCAGCCCAGTAAAGTAGTGTGCACGTTTATGTTTGGGAGGAGAAATTTCCTCTACCCTTCTCGGTTCTTCTGGGTAGTCTAAGAATTAAATTGACATGAGACAGATTGACTGGAGAAAATTAAACAAAAGTTTAATAACATGTACAACATAGGAGAGACCCAGAAGAACTGAGTAACTCTCCACAAATGGCCAAAGGCTTCACCTTAAATACTACCCTCAGCTCAAGAAAAAGAGGATGTTGAAGTTGAAGGGATCTGGTCCGTTACTCCCAGGAAGAGCATTGCAAACAAGGGTAAGATTGTTATGCAGATTTAAATTGTTGCTTTTTCCGTTGGTAAATTTGTAGAGATTTGGTCATGCTCCTCTTGCTGGTGGGTTGAGGGAGACTCTCTTACAGATGGAGATTTCACTTACAAATATAGATGTTTCTTAGAAAAGAACTCCTACTTGGTTTTCAGAGTTTTCCCCATGTCTGCTGTTTCTTAGAAAATAACCAGCTTGAAATAATTAATATGCCAGAAAGACACATTTTGAGGTGGCAAATTCTGCTCCTCTACATTTATTTCCATGAAATTTAATTCTTCCTTGAAGGAATTCCATAGACGTTGAATTTTGGAGCTTTTCTTATTGTTTTTATCTGGGAAGATTTGACTTTTGGCTTGTGAGAGGATTGTTTTAATGTTTTATATATGTTCAGGTTCTGTGGTCTGGGATATCAAATTTCTTGTAGGATTACTTTGAGAAAAGATGATCACTATATTAAATCTGATAGTTGCTGAGTGGCAAAAAGGCATTCTGAGTTGGCTGAGGGATTTGAGAACCCTTCTGTGACTGGTGTCCTCATGCAAACAGCTCTCCTCTTGATAAAACTCTAGCTTTCAGCCATATGCAAATTGTATGAAATTTTAAAATCAGAATATTCACTGAAAAGCATTTGGCCTGGGGGTGGGAAGAGATGTTGTTCACCTTGTAGTTTGATTTGCATGTTTTTATTATTTTTCCTTCAAGTTCTCTAAGTAGCAAGTATCATTTGTAACATCTGAAAACACTTAGCCCCTTTTGTCTTCATTATAAAACGTGAAGTTCTTAATGGGCTGATTAGTCCCAACAACACCCTCTGAGAACAGGAGTGTTATTTTCACTTTATGGAAAGAAGAAACCTAGGGGGTGATGGTTAAATGATCTGATTTAAGGCAATGGTTGAACCTGGGAAATTAGCCATCTAACTGAAAAGAAAAGCTGCTTTTGCTGTAGCTGGTGAACCCCCCCCCCCACCTTGCAGGGAGAAATATAAATATAAATATTACTTACGGATTGGAAAATGGGAAAGTACCACCTGGAGGGCAGACTGTGTAATGTATTGCCATACCTTTTCTTCAAAATTGTGATCCACCAGTAAGTATTTGTTTCCCAGTAAGTTTACCAACTTTCTCTTTCTCTCTCCTTCGCTCTCTTTCTTTTTCTTTTTTTAACTTACACAACAGATACTTCCCTTTTCTAATTAACTTTAAACTAGGACCTCTCAACCTGGACACGGTTGTCATTTGAGGCAGGGTAATCCTTTATTGTTCTGGATGTTGTCTTGTGCATTAGAGGATGTTTAGCAACATCCCTGGCTTCTGCTCGACACTTCTACCCCAAGTTGTGACAAACAAAATTATTTTTGTACATTTCCATATCTTTTAGGGAGCAAAATCTCTAGGTGGGAAGCACTGCTCCAAGGTTAGCAAAACAGCCCTCAGACCCCATTTTTGACTGTGTTGTGCAACTTGGCAGTGCCAAGTAGCCCCACTAGTCTCCTTTTCTCTGGCTGCAAAAATGAGAGATGTTATTTGTGCCTATTTATGGTGTTTCTGGATTTGGTTTAGAAGATAAAACACTAATGAATAGCTTTAGTATAGTAAATTTATCTTGACACAATGTTGAACAGTTTTAAAGTAACCCAAATCATATTTACAACTTCATTTCCCCAGGGGAATTTAAACCATCTTCAGTCACTGCTTAGTTGTATTCTTGTTATCTTTTTACTTTTAGGAAAACTACATATTTTCCCTCACTTACCTCTTTGAAAAGCCTCATCAGGCTCCCTTAGTTTTTGTCTGCAGCTCTTTGATCTCACAGTAGCTTTGCTAACCAGTGCTCAGTGCTACTGATTTCAATTAGTTATTTTCCTAGAGAAAGATCTAGTGAGGTCAAGCTCAGGGAAATCCCTTTGCTACTTTACCCTCAATCTGAATTTACAGCAGAGAAAGGGAATACCATCTTTTCAATCAGGGGACCAACCAGAAACCGTTCCTTCTCTCAGCCTCCTCCTAAGTCAAAGCTGGGAGCCGAGGAAAATGCTGGTCTGGAAATACTTAAAAAAAATAAATCTCCACTACTTTCTTTGAACATTTTATGGACATTGTGAACAAAGATATGGTTTTTGTGTGGACGCCTTTACGTAAAAATGGAGCAAAGCAAAAGAAAAGCTGCAAGCATCTCTTGCCTCTGTCTTCTTTTGGATTTCCATATCTATAACCCTCTTTCTGGGAGGTTGCATCTGCCCAAGGGCTGGAGGTAGGAGGGGCGCTTGGGGAAGCGGTAGAATATTGCTGCCTGGACTCTGACAGCTGTTTTTGAGCTGCATCTCTGCTACTTTGATTCCTAATTCGCCCTTCATTCTTGGTTTTTGAAAGTATCTTTTGCATCAGTTGGCATGTTAAGTGCCTTGTTTTGGGTGATCTGGGGGGGGGGGGGAAGAAACCCTGACTTGAATGTACTGATAGAAGCATCACAATGGATGTCTGCTGTGTAATTTTGCTTTTCCCTTTGTGGGACGTCAGTTAGTTTGAAGATTCTCCCTTTTACAGCTGGTGCCTTTGGGTGTCTCAGGGAAACAGAGGAACGTAATGATTAAGGACTTTCACTTTGGAGTTGCAAGGATCTGCATTTAAATTCAGTTCTGCTCCTTAGTAGCTGTCTCCTAACTTCTCGGTGCCTCATCTGTAAAACAGGTGTAACAACACCTGTCATGGGAGTGGGTTAAATGAGATAATGTCTTTTATCATCCACTTAGTAGGAGCTCGATGAAATGTAGTTCCTGTCCTTTAACTTCCTACTTTTCTTACCCTTTGCTGCCTGAAGCCAGTTAATTCCAAATGCTCTGGATAGTCCAGAATAAACCAAAGGACTTCTCCCATCCTCCCCCACCCCCCATGCTCACTCTGCCTACCCTTTCTAACTCTCAACACCCCGTGTATGGTCATACTCCAGGGCCTTTGCATTTACTGATCTTTTGCCTGGAACATGTTTCCCAGATCTCCATGTGGCCTGATGCTTCACTTCCTTCAAGTCTCAATTCCTATGCCACCTATCAGAAAAGCCCTCTCTGACCATCGTATGTAAAATAGGACTTGCCCTCGATTTCCTGGTATTTCCCATCCCCCTTACCCTGCTTATTTTTCTCCGTGCCGTTCAGCATCCACGGGCACATTTTTGTTTCTGTATTGTCTGTCTCCTTCCACTAAAATATAAGCCTCATAAGGACAGAGGGTCTTTGTTAATCATTGTATGCTTGGTGCCTAGGACGATACTTGGCCTGTATTTGGGTCTCAATAAATGTTTACTGAAGGCATGAATAATCGGATATTATTTTTTATTCATGTTACATTTTCCTTGAGTTTTTCAAGAAAAGACGTGTACTGATTCAAAAAATAGTTAAAATATTTGAATTGTCTCACTGTTATCACCTCAAAATATTACTCAATTTAGAGGTGACCATTTTTAGTCTCCACTGTTTTTATATTAAAATATGATTTCTTCTGAGGCTTTTTCCCTTTATCCAGTTTTAATTTTAGAGGACTTTTAATTGTATCATTAACATTCTTGTCTGTAGGTCACTGTTGTGTGGTGGATTGGGAAAACAGGAAGAGACCTGTGTTCTACTTATATCAATTTTTTGTAACCTTCAGCTGATTGTCAAAAACCCAGTACTTTTTTTCCCTGAAAATACGTGATATATTGAGATAGATTTTCTTAATAACTTAAAATGGTATCGAGAGATGTTTTGTAGCCAAAAACCAGTGGGCCACTATGGAATAATCTGCTGAATTGTTTTAAAAAAAAATTTCTTTGTTTACTCTGAAAGAATAACATGGAATATTTAAACAACCAGAGTTATGGTCATTTTTACTTTAGCAATTCTGATGATAATTATACTTGCCAGGCATGTGATTACCATGCATCTTTAAAACTCTCACCTAGTATGCTTTTCACTTCCAGCCTATTTAATGCTTTACCTTTGATTCTGCACCCAGACTACTTTGCGTTAATAACATACTCTCAGAACAGGAATATCTGGTATCCTTATCAGTCTATGGCTTTCACATATTTTCTGTATTTTAATTTTAGGTAGGGAACTGTGATTAGCAGTTTAAACAACTTTTAAAACAAACTCTGATAAGATGGATTTTCTTATGAGCTCGTTCAAAAGTTTTTTTTTTAAATCTGCATACAGCTTTAATTTTCTGTTTATTGCTGTGTATAAAGCCTGTTCAAAGAGTGTGATACTTTGCTATAGATCAGATTTCATAATTTATTTGAGAAAACATAGACCTACAAACCTTTTCAATACGAGATTGATGAGATTTACTAAATGTTTACTAACATCATAAGGCACTTTTATTTTTTCTTTTAGGTATAATGAGAGAAAAGGCAAAAATATTTACCAGGTTATTTATCGTATCTCCCTAGATCATCTCAAACATCGGTGATCTTTATCTGGGAGGTTTATCCATTTTAGGGCCAGTCTTTTCTGAATATGAACATAAAATCTTTGCTTTGAAGGACATTTTGCACTTGGAGCAAAGCAAAATTTAAGTAAGTGGATTTTATATCTTGCAGGGCTGGGGAAGTAGTAATAATTAATTTCTGGCAACCTGGGAGAGAGAACACTGTTCGATTTAAGACTGCTAGCCTACACCCTTCACGTGAGGAGTGTTTAAAGCAGAACATCGACATTTTCTAAGTTTTATGTACATCAGCAAATGATTCAAACTATGTTTGTTCCCATGTGCCAAGGGGTTCTTGTGTTGATGTGATGGAACTTGGCACAGTGCAGTCCTCCAGTGGAGCAGTGCCTGGCTCTTTGTGCTGGGGTAACTTGCACTGTCCTGAATTTACTCGGGGGACTACTGCAGTGGGTTGGTTGTTTTGTTTTGTTTTTTGTTTTTTCCCTTTTCAAACTGTGTCCCCTGCCTCTAGCACCTTTCTCTTTCAGTGTTTTTCCTCTCCCACGGTGGCTCAACCTGAGATAGTTTAGCTCTCTACAGTGTATGCGAACTTGGGGGCTTAGATTATCTTCAGGTTAGAAAGTTATGTAGATTCCAGTTGCCCAGTTCTGATTGGCTCTGATGTACACATAGTTTGAAATTGTACAGTCATTTCCAGCTCCCTTCCAGTTTCTTCTTACTTTCATGTACTGTCTAATCGGGACTAGAGCTGTCCTATCCATTGCCTTGGTCACTGGGAGAGCAGGCTCCAGCTCCCCTCCCATCCTTAGCTTAGAAGTGCTTTCCTTGTTCCTTCACAGAAGGCATCTTGGTGGCTCACCTGGGTTCTGCCTGGCGTCCCCTCCATACACGTCCTGTCCTGGGAATTAGGACAGCATCCCCCGCTTAGACGGCACCCCCAGAATATCTTGTCCTCCTTGCTGAACTGACTCCTTTCATTGGAAAGCCTTGTCTTTGTCTTTTTGGTCCTGTAGTGTTTTGGAAAGCTGTAGGTTTCTCACAATTTTGCCTTCATGGTTATGCCCTACTTTCTCTCACCCTGGGTCCCCAAACTCACTCCAGGTGTTACCATCCCAGACCTGTAGACTCTTTAATCAATAGAAATTGACAAAATGCCAGGCAAGAAATTCAGGTGAGGCTTTATTGGGGCTTGTGCTGCAGCACGAGGCAGTGAAAACAAGAAAAGTTTCTCTTGCTGGCTCTCTGAGAATTGCTGATTGGGTACTTAAAAGGGATAACAACAGGGGTGGATGGGTGGGTTGGCCAGGAGCTGTAGCTTAGGTGGTCTGCCTGCCCCCTTGGTGGTGCTGTGTGCAGGGATCATGCACAGGATCCTGCTTTTGCTCCTGGCACCTCAGAAATGGCATTGGGTTTGTGGCCTTCTTATGTCTTATTGTTTATAATTGCCCTAGCTGCCCATGTGTGCAGTTATTTTTAGTTCCTTACAGTTTCTTTTTATTTTGTTGCTTGAGGAGACATTTGTCCAGGTACAGGCACTCCAGTAGAGGGTCCCAGGTACCAGCCTGTCTCACAGGTGTTATCTGTGGTAGTGCCTGGTCATGTGATTTGGAGAGAAGGATGTGGTTATCTTGTGGCTAGGCTGTGGTATGCCATCCATCTAAGCAAGTGGCTAGAAATCTATAAGCCAGAGTTCAGAAACGAGGCTTAAAGATGCTAATATGATTCTATGCAGGTGAGCAATCCACTCTTTGTTAGAATTTGTTCGTTTTAAAAGGTAGGCAACTGGGTCTTAGGAAGAGCCTGAATGTTTATTGAGCCCTGTTCTCATTCAGCCCTCGTTATTCCTATGGAGGAGCAAGTGAGTGGCGGGAGCATCTAGGAAAACAAGCATATTGATGCAAATAGGTGCACATATTATTTAGATGGTATATTTTCAATGTGCCTAATAAAGTCATGCTAGAAGATAGTGTGGTATGGTGGAAAGATGGTAATGGTATGATATGGGCTTTGAAAAGTCACAGAGGCCTGAATTTAAATCTCAGCTTTATCTAGGCAAAAGCAGCAATCCTCCTGGGGCTCAGTACTTTAAAATTTTTTTTTAAATAAATAAATTCAGAGTTTTGGTTAAGAAAAAGCATAATTAAAAAATACTTTTTAATTAAAAAAAACTCACTACTCATACCACTGATACGGTTGTACAGGCCTTTTGGAGGTAGAACATGGACTTTCTTAAAGAGAATGGTTAAGTTCCCTCACAGATTAATTGTAAAATTCCTAGTTTTTCCAGTAAGCCCAAACAGGTGAAACTGGGAAAAACAGTGCTGGCAGGCTGGTTTGCCTGCATCATTAAAGCAAGCCCTGGAGATAACTCAACACTTTTGTGTGAAATATGCAAAGCGGATCAGGGTGCTGCTCAAAAGCTAATCCAGGAGTAGTAGAAACACTGGTAATTTCTGCACAAATACTAATTTCTCTATCAAGAAAAGATGAAAATTATATGTGGGACACATTCAAATAAGATTTGATGAAAAATGTTCATGTTATTGATAAATTCTAACATACAGTACATTCTAATATATGCTTTGTGGATTCACTAAGGTGACTATTTTCTTGCTGAAAAATGAAGTTCTTTTCATGATTTCAGGACTGTTATTTCTTTATTTAGCTGTTTAATTGTGCATGGCAATTGATGGATGGAGAATGGTTTTTCACATTAAATTTTGAGTCTTCATATTCGATGATATATTCCCTTTTCTGCCTTTAGAGATCTTTCATGAGTTTATGTAATACTTAAACTTTAAAAAGATATTTGAGAGACTCTCAGTGTAGAGATTATTGAATGTAATTTAACTTTAAACAGCCTCTTGTGAAAGAAAGGACCATTGTTTTTGCTGACTTAGAAATGTTATTGTATAATTTCAAGCTTTCAGAGATTCTAATATCTTGCAGTTCAGCAGCCCCTCTTTGGAAGGCAGAGTGCCTGAGAGAATCCCATTCCCATCTCTAAAATTAGAAATGACATGCCTGGACTACAGGCCTTTTACCAGACATGGTAATGGTATGCTTTCTCTTTTTGTTAAAACCTGAAGGGAAAAATCAAGCAGTTCATGTTTTACTAGATAAACAGCCTTTCCTGGGACAATACTTCTATCCACTTATTTAATTGGAGACTTAGTTACAATAACCATGTGTCTCTGATGGATTCTTTACCACTGCCCAGTTTTTGACTGAGGCTTGTTTTTCCCTAATCAGATCTATAAGATCATGCAAATGTTCTTACTTCCTGATTTTGTGTACAGATAACTATGTTTGTGAACTATACCTTTGGGAAATGCAGGCCAAGTGCCCTTTCACAGATTTTTTGAAAATCTTTTCTGAGTGCTCTTTTTGCCACGTGTGGAGATTTGCCTTGTGGCTATAAATGGATACTAACTTAGAGTGCGGAGAATTCCTGTTTGTAGGTGGCCCTTTTAGTATTTGACTACCAATTATCCTGTGTAGGGGAACTGCCTCTTACTACATTGGGAAATTGACCTTGGGGAGGAGGTTGAAACTGGGCCCAAATGGAGGAAGCAAAGTCCTCTCTGGGGACTGCATGACCTTCTCCTGGCATCTGGGTTTTCCACTCCCTCCTGTCTGGCTGTCCCGCTTGGACAGCTGGCTGTGTTCCCAGACTACAGAGGATCACTGCCCAGGGCCTAGAGCCCTAGCCCAGCTTGGCAGATCATCTGTGATTTTTGATGACCACCTCTGTACTCCAGCTGCATATGTAATTCAGATCTGACTCTAATTTACGTCACCTTGAAACCCTAATAAGTGTGATCTCTACCTTCATCTTAATATTTACCAGATTGTTTTTTTTCCTTCCTCCAATTAAAACTGAGAGGATCCTGTATTGAATCTGAAAAACGAAAAAGTAGGGGCCTAATTTCAGAACTGTGGCACCTTGACTAGCATTACTGTGGGGGAAAGCTTTATACCACTGGACTCATCAGATTGCTGTCTGCAACACTGCAGTTCAATTTCACATTTAAAAATGTACTTGAGTCTAAACTGGACACTGCTGCCTTCCCCCCCTGAAAATGCTTAAGTAATTTTCCATAATGTAGTAAAAAGTTATGGCCCATACCTGCAGCTCTGTAGGCAGTGTCTGGCTGGCAGACTTGTTTATTTCTCCTGCTTTATGTTTTAAAACCTGTAAATTTCACATAAGGGCCAGATTCTTGGCATCCCTTGAAAATCTGGAAGATGTGTCAACATTGAGCCTTTATTCTCACATTAACTGGAGCTAAGAAGCAACAGCCCCCTCCCCTCCTCCCTCCCTTGGGTTGGGCAGTCTGCCTACAAACTGTTGCCTCGCACTCAGACTGCTTGGTCCACTTACATGACCTCTGGGCACCTGGGAAAACCCCCAGCCTTATTTCCCTCTTTATTCATGTCTACCCTCTGCCTCACCTGAAAAGAACAACATACAGTACTCCAAGGAAGGGGCCGCACTCTCCAGCTTCTGGGCCTTTGCACATTCCAGCCCCTCTTCCTGAGATGCCTCTCCCCGCCTTCTCATGGTGTTGAAGAAGCTGCCCCGACACCACTGCCTCTCTGCCAGGTTGTGTTAGATGCCCGTCTGCCGGGCTCCCTTCACTGCTCTCTGCCCCTCGGTCACAGCACTTAGCACGCTGTGTGGTAACTGTCGAGTTACGTGTCTTTCTCCCCCTTAGACTGCGGATCTTGAGGGCAGGATCTGTCCTATACTTCTTCTTTTACTCAGTAACAATTCTTGGCACATGGTAAGCTTGTAATACATTATTTTTAATTGATATGTTTAATATTGTCTGAGGCAGTGGTTCTCTGCCTTTGCTGCATATTAGGATCAGTTGGAGAGCTGGATAAAAAAATGCCGATATCCAGGCCTCACCTCAGACCAATTACATCAGAATCTCTGAGGGTGGGGCCCAGGCAGGAGTAGTTTTTAAAGCTCCTCAGGTGATTTCACTATGCAGCCAAGATCAAGAGAAACGGGTCTAACACATGCGACAAGGCTGATCTAAAGAAAAGCAATTTGCCATGATTTTCGTTGTGGATTAGAACATTTCTTGGCAATTTTAGGAACGTCCACCTGTGATGAACATTTTTATTTAACTTTGGTAGCACATGGGTGTTTAAACAAATGGGAGCCTATCTTCAAAAAAATCAGTTTCTCCTGCAACAGTTAAATAATTCTGCAAGCCATCATGGTGACACATAACTAATCAGCAATGCCATTGCAGTACATTAACAGCTCTTATAATTTTGGGAGTTTATGTTGTGTAACCGTGTGCCATTTTCCACCTTGCCGCGTTTTGATTTAAAATTCATGTGGATTATTTTTCAGTTACTCTATAAATTAGCTTAGGCATTTGTTGAGTTTCCAACACCAACTGCTTCTCTTTTCTGCATATTCTTCCTTGTTTTATATTGGGACATCTAGTTGGAAAGTAGACAAAAACAAAACATGAACTTGTGTCCTGTGGAAAACACACTTGAGATAAAAACCATTTTAACTTGGTGAAAGCTGTCACCAGTTGCATTGTCTAATAATTAAATGACCAGTCCTTAGCTCATAATTAGTTTGGAAAGGGTTCAGGAAAAGAAGAAAGAAATTAGTGAAAGAACTGAGGAAACATTTACAGATTGGGATGTTTTTATTTTGGAAAATAGACTGAGGTGAAAAAATTTCTGTATGGACACTTTTTTGTGGGTAGCAACTTTTGTTTCCACTGAGAATGAAGTAGTAGGCATTTGGTTTAAAGTTAAATGAGTTTTAGAGATTTATAAACAAGAGTAATTTCTTGTTTATAAAGACTACTAGTGGTATTAATGGTGTGATTTCTTTCCTAGGAGAGCTTTGTGAAGATTGACTGCCTGTCTGACCAGATAACTTACTGAGATTTCTTTTATCTCTATGATCAAAAAAATCTCTTCCAATTAATCTTTTGTATCTGAAGCAAATGATCTTTTTCAGACTGCCGTCAAAGCTGATTTATCTAGATTGAATCCAGCAGTAGTACCTCACTGGCATAGGATTTTAGCTGTTCTAAACATTTGCTGCTTGTTCAACTCTGCTCCCGCTTTGGCCTAACTCAGGCTAGAAGAGAGGGACCTGGCGGTTCCCTTTCTCTTCCCTGGGATTCTCCTCTCCTTGTGGGAGGAGTCAGAGGGGTGCTGGGCTTCTGGAGAGATGCAGAAATCTGTTAAGAGGATAGAGTCAGGGAAGTGGGGCTGCCTGAGGAGCTTTGACCTCGACTTCCAGCCCCACCCTTGACCCTGGCTGGCTTAGTCCCAGGCCAGCAGCAGTGGCATCACTTGACCTGGATGGAGAGGCAGCCAGCCCAGAGAGGCCAGACCTGAAGCTCTGCACAGCCTGGCTGTCACCTTCAGGTACCTGAGGACACTTGGATGTAATTATGTGCCTTAAGACAGTGGCTTCCGTCACAGAGCAGAGGAGGGGGCTGATGAATCATCTAGTCAGCCTAGTGCACTCAGCTGGATCTCTCGTCAGTCATAGCCCAGTGAATCAGGGCTTGAATTTTGAATTCCTGTCCCCCTCCCCCGCCGTGTTTGTACAGTAGCTTCTTTCTGGGGAGAAGACGGGGGTCCCCAGGAGGGCATTTTACCTTCCTGGACACCTTTCCTTCTGTTCACTGCCCCAGCTGCCAATTTCCTTGCCTTCCACCTCACACGATCCAGAACTGGCTTCGTCTGTTTGGCTGGATGATGTGGTAAGAAGTGTGGCAGTGGCCCGCGAAGGGTGAGAGTGCTGGAGGCTGGGGCAGGAGAGGGGTGCCAGCTGCTAAGGCTGGCGTGCCTGGCACCAGTGTTCTCTCTGAATCTGCTCCTGAGCCCCAGCTCTGCCAGCACGGGGCTGGTGTTTGGAAATAGAAATTCTGATTTAATCCTGGCAAAATATGTTTTTTCCCTCTCCTTGAGTTTGCTTAGATTATTATCCTGTTCTTTTTATTATGGAGAGCTGGCCTTCTGGGAAGGTCATTGAGGGAAGACATGGAAAGGAAAGTTGATTGTATTTGCTGTGGTCCTGAGGTTAAAAATGCCAGTCCTGTCTCATCAGCCCTGCCCTACTGCCTTTTCCTCCCCACGATGAGTTTCTCCCCTAAAGGCTCAACTCTAGTTCCTGGACCAATCTGGAGCCAAGGCAGTATTTAAACAGCTTCAGACTCTCAGTCAGGAGGGTCCAGGTTACCTGGACTCCCGTGATGCCAGCTGTGTCCCAGGTCTCCCCACTTCCTGCTTGGTGCCCTGGTTTCTAGCTTCGTGTTGACAGTACTGGCCTTGGGAACTGACTTTGGGAAGATCATTAGTGCCAAGTATGACATCATTTACAACTATAGCCCTTGCATCCCAGCTCGCTCTTGCCACCTCTCCCATGGGATGGTAGAGCCCTGGCCTGAGCCTGGAGCCCTGCTGCTTACCAGTACCACCTGCCTGTATAACTCCTGAGTGTTGTCTATTCCATGCTCTGTTTCGTTATTTTATTCTAGGAGATGAAGCCTGATGAAATGAAAGGGTGGGTTGGATCCCAGACAGATCCAGTTCAAATGCCTGGCCTGGTACTTCTTACCTGTGTGATCCTGGGAATGTTTCTCCAAGTCTCAGTTCTTCATTGGTAAAATAAGGGTGCTGTTTCCTCTCTTCCAAGCTAATGATGATTGTATGATACACTGTGTGTAAAATGCCTAGCACACGTCTAAGCCCTTAGGTGCCGGGTGTCTTCATGACTGAGGTTGCCACGCCCTTTGTACACAAAGAAGGACTTTCCTTGTTTGACTGCGCCTTGTAACTGGCTTTTGAGGTTGGTCACTCTTTTTTTTTCTAGTCTTGTTTTAATCTGTGTTAGTAGGTCTTGGGCCAGGTCTTTTTCCTGACCATCCTGGGTTTCACAAGAGGGGATTATGCAATGGGACAAAAGGAGCAAAATTCAGGAAGGGAGCTGCTTTTATTGCTCTCACTCCTGCCCTAATTTGCTAGCTGCTTCTGTGATTAAAATCAGCCTGTATATATTTACCTGTAAGGTGGGCTGTGTGGTTCCACACATGGCCTTATGAAATTAAGCACCACCCTTTGGAATCTGGAGACTTCTGGTTTCCAACTTGTTTAGCTCAGCTGTGAAAATAACATTTGTTGCTATTAAATTGGTCTCTAGTGGCCATCCTCTGTTTCCACTCTGTAGCTACCAAGCAGCTGGGCATGAATCAGCAGAGTTGAAAATATTTTCACTGGAGACCTGGCACTAAAGTTGTATTGCCAAGACCAAGACAGAGGTCAGCCAGCCGACAACTGACAGGGCACATGGGTAGCGTATGCAAGTGTTCATGTCTAAAGAGAATATTAAGGAGGTCATAAATGGTAGATTATTTTTGCTTGCATAGTGGCATCTGAATGTCATTTAAAATGCACCTCATTATGGGCTCTCGTGTTGATGAACTGGATCCAGTTTCCAACATCTGTTGGGTTGAATTGGTGATTATTGCAAGTTGCAGGGAGTGTTCAAAATCCTGTTTTACAAGTGTCATAAACTGAATGGAAAATATTTTGTATAATTTCACTTAACAGAACCCCAGAGGCCTTTGATCATATTAAAAGAGCCCATGATCAGCTCAGATCTCCCTACATTTCTGTTCGTTATGTTATGACCCTCTGAAATAGTCAGTTTTATTTAGACTGCAGAAAGCATTGGTTTTCAGTGACAGATTAATGCTAAAGTTGGAATATGCAAAGGCCTAGAAATAGAATGAGTCAGTAAATGAAATAAATGCTACAGCTTCTAAAACTACTCTGATGCAGGAGTCTAGGTAAGGGGCCACTGTTCCGTACACTTTACTTCATAATGGGATGTATGTGCAGGGACTAGATTGAATACTGATTATCTAGCCCCCATTTTTCTCCCCATTCTGAAATGAAAAGCATCTTGGTAAATCCAGAGATTGAGTCAGAGATAACACTTCTCATCCATCACAATCACTGAGCTTTGCTTGGACCATGTCTTCTAATTGAGGGGTTGGCAAACTGTGGCCTATGGCCAGTTTTTGTACAACCTCATGAGCTAGGAATTTTTTTTTTAAATATTTTTAAAGGGTTGTAAGAGAAAGCAAAAATGAGTATTCAACATAAACTCTACATGGCTTGCAAAACCTAAAATATTTCACTGGCTTTTGACAGAAAAAGTTTGCCAACTCCTGTTTTAACATACTATGAATAAGATCTTTCTCTTTATGAGTTTAAGTTGAATGTCTTAAACTGTGTCCTGGATGAGATCAGCACATTGGAAGAGTGGAAAAGTCTTGGGCTTCAGAGCTGGGCAGACCTTATTCTGAATCCTGTCTGCGTGACTTTCTACCTGAGAACCTCGGGAGAATTACTTCACTCCTCTAAGCCTCAGCTTCCTCGGGGTTGTTGTAACTCCATGCCTTGCACTTAGTAGGATCATAGCAAGCAATAATTCGTGACCATCTGTAAAGCCTGTGAAGACCTGTAAAAGGACTGCAACAGTCCTGTCTGCAGATGGGCAAGTTGGACGTGCCACACACTTGGCATGGCACTGGGTGGGTGTCACCTTATCCCTCCCATCCCAAAGCAGCTTCCCTTAGACTGTGGAATTGCTGTTGTCCCTGCTAAGCTGGCCCCTGCTTCAGACCTTGAGGAGGGCACTTTTCTCTCAGCTCGCTGCTTTGGTACCTTCCTTGCCCTTCAGCTGCCCAAAGATGTTCGTGTCTTTGAGCTTAAGCATCTGGCACTTATCCAAATACATGTGAACATTTGAGCCGTTGATGGTGATTTGCTGCCAAGAACTGTTCTTCCTTCTTTCTCTGCTCCTGCTTTTCCTTAAGCACGGTGTGTGTGCATTAATTGGGTCAAAAAGAAGAATTCGATCCTTGACTGTCCCTTTCCTAAGTAGTCATTGTGATTTCCAGGTGACTTCAGGCAAGGGATTTAAACTGCTGTTCCTTTTTCTTTTTTCATAAAATGAAATAGATAACATCTTTGCTTTATACCAAGAAGACTCAAAAGCTTTGCATTCTGGCATGAGTATGCCTGGGTACCTTTCAGCGGAGGCTGAAGTTACAGGTGTGCTTTTAGAAAAAGTCTTTTTAAAAAATGCTTGTTGTTTTGAAATTATTGGGGCTGAGGGGTTCTCTGATTGTGTAGTTCTGCACTGCTTGATTTTCCAAGATCAACTGTGATAGAATTATTCCTTTGGAGCCCTGCACTCAATCTGTGAGATTCTGAGAGATGTAACAAGAGGGTGTGCAAAGTTCAGACTGTTTTCCTTTCCCTGGAAGGGTGGGGCTGCTGGGCAGCCTGGCCTTAGAGGAGTGCTTAGTGTGTGACATCAGGGATGGGGCGGCTGGCCAGAATTTCTAACACGCTAATTACAGGTAGTAAATGCTAAATTGGGATTCTGCACCCCTAGCGCATGGCTGTATTTGGCAGGAAGTAAAGAAACCCAAATGTGAGAAAGTCCCTGTCAACCTTACAAGAAAGGATATGATATTTATAATGCCTTTTATTTATGTAGCATTTTTTTCTTCAAGGATAAAATGACTTTATTAAGATGTTACTTAAATATTCTTTAAGGATATTCCTTTTGTCCTTTTATGTAGTATTTATAAATCGCATTCTGTTGTTGTTTAAGGACCAAATGGCAACTTTTTTCTGAAATGGCTTGAGAAACCCAAGTTTTCTGGACCTCAAAATCTGTTTCATGTACATAATGCCACTAAACTGTACACTTAGAAATGGTTGAGAACACATTTCTTATGTGTATCATACCATAATCTTACAAGTCTATTTTTTTTAAATTGCCAGAATTCAGTTTTAAAGACATTATTAAACAGAAGTTCTGTCTTGGTAGTTTTAATTTTCTTCTTTGGCTTTTTTATATTTCTAAGTTATTGTTGCTTTGGTTTTTTTTAACAATAAATAGGCATTACCTTTATAATCAGATAAAACCGATTTTTTTAGTACCATTCTACAAACACTAACAGTACTCCTTAACCCCTCACATTTCTGTAGTAAGTTTAACCCATTGGTTTAGCTTCCTGTGTGCATTTAAGCCACACATTTTTATTTTTAAATTCAAAAATACTACTTTCTAATAATCCTTGCCTTAGAGATTCAGAGTGAAGGGAATGAGTTTTACTCAGTGGAACAATCTGCACACATCACACAGCTACTTTATTCTAGAAAGCTATAATTTTTGACAACTTGCCATACAGATCTCCACATCTGAAACAAACAAAGTGGGGCAACGGTACAGTTTATACATTTGGGAAACGGTTTAGAGATACATAGAAAAGCAAAGATTTTTTATTCTCAAGAATTTTTTGTCTTTTTAAAACTTCAACTGGCAAGATATAGTAACTGGCTTGGACCGAAAGAGTTAAAATAAGGAAATCTTTGGAAGGAGGTTGGGCGGGGATGAGAAGTAAGCTCTCAGTCTTCCACTCTTCTACGAAGGTGCCTCTCTTCTCCCACCCATCATCTCCTTGCCTTCCCTTCCTCCTTAGAGCTGGGTCTTCATGTACGGGCATCTGGGGCGTGGTGGGGTGTGAACAACAGACACTCCCCCAGAGTGGGTTCACCCTGGAGCACAGGGCAGGGAGGACGAGCTTCAGTGTAAGTGAAGTAGGTCGATGACCAGAGAGGCACCACTCAGAACTTCCCGGTGCTCGCTGTTCTCTTCCCCTTTCTGCAGTCACACCTTACCCATCCTTCAGGACCTGGCTCAGGTGTTCTTCCCTGAGGTGGTTTCTTATTCTTCTACTCCAGTATAGGGGCTCTCCACCTCCTCTGAATTCTCCAAGCACAACTTTTTTCAAACCATTTTACGGAACGGCAAATAGGTGTTCCGTGAAAGTAGTCCTGGTCAGTAAAGTCTGGGAGCCTCTGCGAGGTGGTACTGCTTCTGAGTCCCAGGTGCTCATTAGCATATTAAAGGTTCTGAGAAACCTGCTAAATCCAGTGTTAAAACCAACCTTTTGATGACAGAACCTTTCTCTCCCAGGTACAATGATTAACATTTTGAGGAAGGTCCAAATTGTTCATCACGGGTGCTTAATAAACATTTGTTCAGTGGCTAACTGGCTTGATAACCTCGTGGTATAATATCTGCCATTCTAACATTAGAAATTATTCCTGAGGCCTGTGCAGAGTGCACCAGATTTCTGGGAGATATAATCAAAGAGAAGGGAAAGGATAAAGAATGCAGAAAAAGACTTTTGCTCAGACAAACCGAACATTTTACATTCTGCCCAGGGCAGGGCATACACTGAATCCTGTGGTCAGGTCAAATACTGGAGCAGTGAAAGGTTTGAAATGTTTGGGGCCCTTTTTCCCCTAGGAAGGATAGTGTGTTTAAGTTAGATGCCATGCAATGAAAGAGAAATCCTAAATGGAAACACTGCTTTTCAGTTACCTGCAATTCATCCTTTCCTCCTCCTCTGCTTTTTGCATTCTCGCAAAAATATGCTGTCTGAATACAGATGACCTTCCCTTTTGCATAGAGCCCCCAATTTTTTCTTCAATGAAAGTAGAGACAGAGGAAGGGAGAAGTTTAAAAATACCTAGATGTCAATAAATTGATTCCTCCTTCTTTAGAGTAAAAAGTGTCGGGGGCAGGGAGAAAGTAGTGAATGGTGTGTATGGGATATCTGTGAACAACAGTAATTTCATCTTTGGGTAAAACCCATAGACTTCAGATTGGGGCTTTAAATGTGTGTGAGTACAGTGAGAATTGTTTGTTGTATTTCATTTCTGTGAAAGACAGAGTATTTTATGAAATGGGAAATAAAATTCATTTTGCTGTGAAGATGTGAATATGACCTAATGCAATTAAAATGTGAGACTTAAGAAAAGCAGAGAAAGTTTTTTTGGGGGGGGAGCTGGGAGGTCCAACCCTAACTAATTGGAAGCTCTGTAAGGACAAGATATCCTTGGTTTGATGGTGGGGGTAGAGGGGTGGGGTATGGGGGTGAGGGGATAATATAAAAATGTCCCAAGATTCCTTAATTTTAATTCATTTCCTTTCCATCTGATACTCATCTACTCTGGGGGAAAACCCACGGCCCTGTCTAGCTTTTGATGAGATATAGGGGAAAACTACAATGAGAGGAATTATGTTTGTGCTACTTCGGTATTCCTGAATAAATGGGCAGCAGGCCACACTCTCCATACTCATTGAGGCCTCCATTGTCAGGTCTGAGAGCTTGTATGGCCTCACTCCTGACTTTATTTTAAAATTTCAGTGAGAACCTTAGGGACACAGTTGTGCCAGAGCTAAGATCTCCTTCCTTCCACTCTCTGTTCTGTTCCATCTCTTATTAACTGTTGATTAAAACAACAATCAATATGTTTTTTGTTCTTAGAGTTACTAGGAATTAGAAATTCCTGTTGGAGCCATCAGCATAGAGAAGGAGGTGAAAAAGAAATTAAGTACAAAAACGTGGTAGAAAAGAGGAAAAGTTATGAAGAGAAAAATAGGAGAGAAAGAAAATGAAAAGGAAGTTGTAGATATGAGTTGAATCGACCAGCTATTTCTTGGTCTTATATCTACATGGATACCTTCAGTCTGTGAACTGTGAGGATATATTTGAAGTGGAGAGGCTTCCCAACCCTACCACCAAGAGTGGAATATAAAATTATGTGCCAAACTGAGGAGTTTGAGAAGTTGTTGAAAATCTTTGGGTAAGTGAATGGCATGACACATTTTAAGCACTGATTGATGTCAGAGGTTGATGGGGAGAATGGATTGGAAGAGGGGCAAGACTTGTTGAGATGGGAAGTCATGAAAGCCTGAGCTAGAGCAGTGGTGTTGGTGAGTAAAGAGAAAAAGATGGCTGTGAGGACAGTAATTGCTAAAATAAGGGTGACAGTAATGGGGTATGTGGATTTTTACATAGGACATACTTCAGATATTCTGCCCTCAAACTAGTGTTATTTGGGAATACCCAATATTTTAATATTAAAACTATTTTTCTTTAATTGCTTTACTTTTGTGGTAGCCCTTTTCTTTTTTCTTATTTTTGTAGATTGTGTCCTAATTTTGGCTAAGTAAAGACGAAGACATAGAGGCAAAGGTGACTCTGGATTATCTGTGTCTTGGTAACTGAGAGAGCTGTGGTACCATTGTTGAGGGTAGAAAAGTTGAGAAAGGGAGTTGGATTTGAGGGAGGGAGTTCAATGGTTTGGCAGAGGGAGTTTTAGGCATAATGTATTCAGGTTGAGGAGATAGTTGGCCGGGTAAGTATATCTTCTTGGCTATAACTTGGAATAGATAGTAGAGATGGGACTCGAGATTTGAGAATCAACTATGTGGAGTTGTTGGCTAAAACTATGGAGTGCAATCTGTTCATCAAGGGATAGTTAGCAGATGGAAGGAAAAGGAATATTTAAAGAGAGATGAAATCATAGTATGAGAAAACTAGAATGTACAAGTCAGGGAAGTTCAAGGAGGAAGGAGTTTAATAAAAAGAAAAAGTTTAATATTGCCACATACTGCAAAGATGGCAAAGTGAACTGAGCACACTGGATTTGGCAAGAAGTTTGGAAATCTCCAAAAGCGATATCTAGCTTGATGGAAAGGTTATGGAACAAAGACAAAACTGCAGCTTAAGAATGATTGGTGGTGAAGTTGAAACCAGCAAAGTTAATAAGAATAGCTCAGGACATGTTTTGTATGAAATTAGTGCCTCACACAGATTGCTGGGATAGCATGTTTATTTGAAAACCTTTGTCTACCCATTATAAGCCTTTGCGACATAGTTCTAATAAACTGAAATGCCTTTGATCTGATGTCCAACTGAGTTATTGAGCTCACTGCCCTATATTTCTGTCAATTCCTTATCCCATTTAGTAGCATTCCTACTACATCAAAGTGTTGACTATAATAATCAATTGGTAGTTTTTAAACTCTGATAATTATAGCCCACAGAAAAATGAAACAGTTGTATTATTAAAAATCTGATTCTCCTTGTCTTTCAACTTCATTTGTCTTGTCAGACTGCTTTTCTTTTGCTATCATTTTATGGTATCTTCCAATATGTTTTGGGACAAGCAGAAACAAGCCTTTCCTTTTTTTTTTTTTTTTTTGACTTGTGCACAGTTCTAACTTCTGTTGCCCTGTCTCTTTTGGTGAGCTGCCAGAAGTCTTGCCTTGATAGAGTTTGGTGAAAAGTGATAGATATATTTCTGTTTAATTACGTGGTGGCAAAGTTGAACAGCAGCTGAAAAGAAATGTACCATAATGTAAAGTTCATATCATAACTTTGATAGATGGTAGCATTGAGTATAAAATGGTGTCTCTGAGTCTAAGATTCTAAACTAGTCTTTAATAGGTCTCACCCCAGACAAATTGCTTAGTCTCAGATGGTCTAAATTTCTTCTTTTAAATTATAAGAATTTTTAAAAAACTGAGCTTTGTAACGTATACTGAGATGTGTAGTTTAGTGACATTACATAGCCTCATTTAATATAGCGTAAGAAACTGAGTAGTTCAGATCATAAGAACCACTTGGTGGAGGTAGACGGTAGACTTAAATTTCTGTTTGGATCCCAGCATTGTTGAAGGCAAGATATTTTGCCTTTCCAAAATTCATTTTCCATTCATTATCATTGTATGTGTAGTAGGGAAGGCCGTGTTACAGTGATAATGCTGATAGCAGTTAACATTTAATGGACACTTATTTTCCCATATGTTGTTCATTCATTTAACAAATATTTATTGACTGCCTACTATGTGTTAGGTGGTATTCTAGATACTGGGGATATAGCAATGAAAAAGTTCTTGCCTTCTTGGAGCTAATACTCTAGAGAGGGAACTTGGTCAGTAAACAAGTAAGTTTCACTGTCTAACATACTGTCTATTTTATGTATTTATTGTTTAATTGTCTTTATTTATCCACTAGTATGTAGAATCCAGCAAGGAAGGGAGCTTGGAGAACTAGGTTGGCCTCATCATCATCACTGGTTTTTGAACAGACCTTAGCTATACAGAATTAGATTAACCATAATCTTTGCTTCATGACAGACTGCATCATTGGTCATTTTATTGTTATTTTTACTGATGACATAAGGAAAATCTATGAACCCACCACTAATGCCAAGAACTAGAATGTGGACGATAATTTTGAACTACTAGGTAAGTACTATTTGTGCTTTATTTTAAAGTGATTTTTAAAAAACAGGCAGTGGGGACAAAGTGGAGTCCAGGTAGGAGGTGGGTAGACACTTAGGTGAGGAGACCAGTTGGAGGTGAGAGGTGATGATGCATATATGACCATAGCAGTGACAGTGGAAGGCAGAGCTAGATGGGGTTGGATTTAAAAGAGAAGGCATTATTGCATTGTCATCATGGCACCGGATTATTATTCACCAACTCTTCACCACTGTTTAGATAAGGTGCATGATGATGAAGTCATCCTTGGTTTATTTGCTTTTGTACTTTCAATATTTAGTGCTAGGAAGCTAGAGAATCTGAGAATTTTTATTTGAAATTTAAATTTTTATTGTAAAATATTTAAGACATAAAAAGATAAGCAAAAGGATGTAAAATTTAATGCATTGGATCCCCATATGCACAACTACCTGGTGTAAGTTAAATACATTAGACCCTGTATTCTCCTCGTTGATTTTCTTTCTCATCAGCCTCAGTAGTAACTCCACTATTTAAATTGGCTGTTGATCATTCCCTTTTAAAACAAAACAAAACAACAACAAAACCCTTTTACTACATATGTATGTATCTCTTAGAAATTTAATCATATTGTTGTGTATGGTCTTAAACATTATATGAATGGTGTTGTGCTGTATATATTCCTTGGCAGCTCTGTTTAACTCAGAGCTATTTATGAGATTCATTCATGTTGATGCACTAGCATGCATTGTTACTGCTGTCCATTTTGTGCGTATACCAGGCTCTGTTTACCTCTTCCTTCTTCCTGTTAATGGACATTTCAGTGTTTCCTCTGCTTTGGTACTATAAACAATGTTGCCATGAACAATTTTTGTACATACTTCCTTGTGTACATAAGCAAGAGTTTTTTTTTTTTTTTTTACTTTCTTTGCAGGAGTGGAATTGCTAGGTGATAAGATGTACACACCTTAAACTTTACTAGATATTATTAAATTGTTCTCCAGATTGGTTCCGCCAATCTACACTCCCGTCAATAATGCATTGTAGAGAGTGTTCTTGAA
Organism: Vicugna pacos; assembly: GCF_048564905.1. Taxonomy (NCBI): domain Eukaryota; kingdom Metazoa; phylum Chordata; class Mammalia; order Artiodactyla; family Camelidae; genus Vicugna; species Vicugna pacos. The sequence goes on from NC_132987.1 coordinate 35,308,436, forward strand.
CTTTGCAGCTGAGAAGAGAGCCTGTGTTTTGTAGACTAGTGCTTCTTAACAGGGACAAGGCAGTATGTGATGGATGAGAATCACCTCCCAAAGCACACGCTTTTTCCTCCATCAGTTTCTCTCTAGGTTTTGACCCCTTGGTGTGTATGTGTTATTGGTTTGGGAAACTGGGACATTGATATAAGAAGTCTAGGTTGGTGAGCCTTCTCGCTCTTTGAAAACCTTCAACTTAGTGAATAATTGATTTAATGCCTTATTATTATCCCTAAAGCCCTTGTAACCCCTCATTTTCGTTTGTTTTTGTTTTTTGGTTGTTCTACCCAATCCTAATCATTTGCTTTTTTTTCTTTATTTCTACAGTTTAAAAAGTTGGAATATAATATTAGAATCCTTATCTCCAATATTATTGTCATATACTGTTGGAAGCAATGATTGCAGGTTTCATATGTAATCTTAAACTTTTTTGCTTAGCTGGCATATTACATCCTAGAATTTGGGAGGATATAAAATGAAATATATATTCAATGTGCCTTCTTTTAATAGTAACTGTCTTATTATTTATGGAGCCCTTACTATGTGTCAGGTACTGCACTAAATGTATTACCTCTGTGATTTTATTTAATTCCCTTGATAGCTTTAGGAGTAAAGAGGCAAAGACAGAATTAGAACTGAGATCTTCTGGCTGCAAAGCCTGTTTTCATTCCTTTGAACTACACAGTCTCTAGGCTTAAAAAAATAATTTGAAAAAGATTTATAGTGCTGTGTGTATGTGTTTATTTTTTGTACTTTTTGATAACAGTGTTAATTATAAGCTATTTAGGAATAAGAAGAAATCACCCAACACAATTGTTATTCTTTTGAAATGTTTTCTTTTAGCTTCTCTTTCTAAAAGCTGGCTTCTTTTAAATGGGATATTCTTTGTATGACAAAATTAGCGTTCTTTTAATGAAAATATGAATTCGTCCTAGGATTCTGGTTCTAGAGAAGGGACTCAAGAACTCTTATCGTTTGAATAAACCAATATATTTATCTTTTCTCATTTTTGTTTCTTTAGTTATTACTATTCCTTACAGGACTCTTGCCATGATTATAGTCCTCAAATATTTTATATATATTAGAGTATATATTTTATATATATATATGTTTGTATATAATTAGTTTCTAGGTCCAAAAATTTTGATTAGTGCATTTAACATTTAATATAATGCCATTGTCTTTAGATTGTTAAAAGCCTGCCTTTTTGAAAAATTGTCTAGTTATTCTCCATAAATAAACTTCCTAACTTTATTGAGCATAATGGTAATAATTGTCTATGAGCAATTGGGTTGGAAGACATTTTAATTTTAGATGTTGTCAAGTAGAAATTACCCTACTGCAAGTGATAATTTACATAATCCCACGATGGTGAAAATGTATTAGTAGTCATGAAAACTCGTGCACCCAGATCTAGAATATTGCAAATGGCTGATCTGACCCTAGATACTTTGCTATAATTATTTAGCAATTGGCTGAAGTGTCTATTACATTTAAGGCACTGTCCCAAGCCCTGGTCCATAAAACAACCTGAATGCTAAATCAAGGAAAGTTGAATTAGAATATCTAAATGGGAAGATTTTCAGTAAAAGACTATGTTTAAGGAAAATTACATGAGATCAAAGGAGAAGAACATACAAAAAATCTGTGAGACAAAAGGAAGATGAAAAGTGAAGCTTAGAAGATTAAGTTAACATGAAAGTCACAGCTCAGAATAATAAGATGGAACTGTCTTCTGTTATCTCAAGAGAAATAATTAGCCTGATTAACATAAATTAGTATGCATAATTTGTACAGGCACTGGACGTCTGGACGGTTGCCAGTGTAGCCTTTGGCAAGACAAAGTTGAAGGGAGTTCTAATTTACAGGAAACCAGTTAATGTAGTTTTCTGTTCTTTATCTAGTTGTTTACTCCCTTGATCTTTCTTAATATTCTTCTTGATTACAGATGGCTAGAGTGAGGGAGTTTTCAAAAATACTTGACAAGTGATATATTAGTAAGACGTAAAATTGAGGCTCTTATGTCTGTTGCATGGATGGATGATTATACTTTTTATCTTCATATATAATGATTGCTCTCTGTATTGTTCATCATTCACTTTCTATATTTATAACATCATTATTAGTATAGATATAACCAGAGGTGATTAGTATGACAATAATACTGACTGCTACCATTTCTTCAACATTTCCCATGTGCCCAGTACTCTGCTGAGTATTTTTCGTAGATTAGCTCATTTAATTCCCACAAGAACACTGTGAGGTAGCCATAATAGTGCCCCCCATTTACAGATGACAAAGGTGAGGCATGAAGGGGTTAAATAATTTAAGTTCCTAAAGCTACCAAGCCTGGGATTTAAATCCAGGCAGGCTGTCACTGGAGCCCTCGACAACAATGCTATTCATTGTAGATGACCAGGTTTACTCTAAAGTTTTCTCTAAAGTTGGCTTATTTGAGTCATTGTGCACATAATATTCAGAGACCAGGAGAGCTCTCATTTTCATTATGCCGTTCATATCTAGACATAAGATTCTCACTGAATTTCAAAAAGGGTTATTTATGAGTGCTTGTTAAAGTACTAAGTCATAAAGTTGATGGTATTTTAAATGCATGTTTTAGCACTGTTAGTGTGTGATCAAGGCAGGGAGTTCCCTTATGAGGGAAAGGTCAGGGCTGGAATCCTGTGGGTGTCAATTAGCTTGCTCATTCTATGGTCCAGAGTCTGCCCTTTTAACCCTAGTTCCCACCTGACAAAGTGGGCATTTGGGCATCAGGGGCACCAAATGTGAGGATGGGGATAGATCAGTGCACCTCCATCACTCAGATGATAGCTACACATCACAACTCTGTTAGCTGAAGCCTCAGTGAAATAATACATATTTATACTCTATAGACAATATATTAAAATATTTTAAAAATATAAATATATATTTTTAGTCTCATATTTTTATACTCCACTTTCTGCTTTGGGTCTCATTTTATTTTCTTTGAACCCAGCCTTATTTTTGAAGTTCTTCCTTTGATGGTCTCTAAACATCCGTATTTTAATTTAACTTTCCTGAATTTGAATTCTTATGCTCCAGGTCATAGGATAGTGTCTTCAAATGGTTAAACTGCACAGCAAAAGGTGACCTCAGCCTTTTGTAATGTTTTGTACGTAATGTAGGGTGACTCTCCAAATTCTTGACACATCTTTATGGGAAGATAGACAAAGATAGATCGACAGAGAGGCGCTGGCAATGGAGTAGTTTCTATTTGTCAGCATTTCCAAATTGAAATGAGAGCATCTGGGAACCTAAAGTAGGACCTTAAGAGGTCAAAAATCTTTGTCAAGACTACTACTATTATTAATATTAATAAATTGATCATAGTCAATGATATAAATTTTAGGTTGGGCCATATGAAATTGCCAATATTGGGCCATTTTGACCTATACAATGGCACTTTTAAATTGAAGTATAATTGACTTATGGTATAATATTACTTTAGGTAAATAACATAGTGGTTTGATAGTTTTGTACATTACAAAATGGTCACTATGATAAGTCTAGTTACCATCTGTCACCATACAAAGTTATTACAATATGATTGACTATTTTCCCTATGCAGTGCGTTACATCCCATGACTTATTTATTTCATAACTGAAAGTTTGTACCTCTTAATCTCCCTCACCTATTTCACCTATCCCCCCACCCTCTCCCTTCTGGCAGGCACCAGTTTGTTCTCTGTATCTATGAATCTGTTTCTTTTTTATTTTTGCACATTTGTTTTGCTTTTAGATTCTACATATAAGTGAAATCATACAGTATTTGTCTCTCTCTTGCCATTTGTGACAATGTGGATGGACCTAGGGGGTATTGTGTCAAGTAAAATAAGTCAGAGAGAGACAAATACTGTATGATTTCACTTATATGTAGAATCTAAAAAGCAAAACAAATGTGCACACACACACACACGTACATAACACCACGTCTTTATCCATTCATCAATGGACGGATACTTAAGTTGCTTCCATATCTTGGCTATTGTAACTAATGCTACAGTGAATATAGGGGTGCATATATCTTTTTGAACTAGTGGGGTTTTTTTGTTTGTTTGTTTGTTTTTTCAGAAAAACACCTGGAAGTGGAATTGCTGGGTCACACAGTAGTCCTGTTTTTAATTTTTTGAGGAACCTCTATTGTTTTTCACAGTGGCTTCACCAAATACAGTCCCACCAGCAGTGCACTAGGGTTCCCTTTTCTCAGCATCCTTGCCAGTGCAAATATCTTCTCCCATTCAGCAAGTGGCCTTTTCATTTTGCTGACAGTTTATTTTCCTGTGCAAAAGCTTTCTAGTTTGATATATTTCCATTTATTTATTTTTACTTTTGTTTCCCTTGTCTGAGGACATATATTCAAAAAAAATATTGCTTAGACTGATGTCAAAGAGCTTACTGCCTATGTTTTCTTCTAGGAGTTTCATGGTTTCAGGTCTTATATTTAAGCCTTTAAAGCATTTTGAGTTTATTTTTGTATATAGTATGAAAGTAGTCCAGTTTGATTCTTTTGCATGTAGCTGTACAAAAAAAATGGCATTTTAATGGTTAACCTAAAATGCTGGTAACAATAGCAGCACAATCCCTTGTGTTGATTGCTTGAACTGTACGCCTGGACTGTCCTAAGCTTGTTCATGCATTACTGCATTCTGCCACCCCAAGAGACAAGTATCATATCCCTCCTCCATTTCCTAGACAGTGGAATAGGTTAGAGGAGTTAAGTAACTTTTTCAGAGTCACTTAGAGCAGTACCCTTAACTCATGCTGAACTCCCTCATTATTTTGGCTGCCAGTGCTGAGTCAATAGGATGAGAAGGAAGATAAGAATATTTGACTGCAAAAACAGCTCTGACGCTTTTTGAGCCATTGGTGTTGTTGAAGTAATTTTGCCATCAATTAGGAGAGAAATGCATAAAGGCTCCTAGCTTCTTTCTGGCTCTAATCGATATTTATGAACCCCGAACACTCCATCCCCAGTAGCTGCTATAAAACAGGGCAGAGTGCAACCTGCTTTTACCATTCAAGCAGGGTTTACTATTACTTCTCATTCTGGATGCATTTGCCAACCTTTAACTAGTCTAGGGGAGAGTTTGCCTTTGTGCTTCGACTTTTGAAACCCAGCTGCTCCTGACTGCCTAGCTCATCTGCATGGATCCAGTCACTTTCTTCCTAGTCTTGTGGTATCTGCTGGACCCTGTGCTGTGAGAGGGTTCTTGTCTTGGCCCTCCTGGTTAGCCTGGCTAACCATGCATTGACTTGACTGTTTGGATTCCATTGTTTTCAGGCATGGTTTTACTGTAGGTAAGAGTATTAGTCTTGCCCCTGAGTTGAGTCTTATGATGGACATAGGAATGCACTGGCATTCAGGTGCTTTAACCTTAATTGTTGAAAGAAGATGATGAACTGCAGCTTGGGCTTCACAATGGATTTTGATCCATGGCTCAGACTATGGTTTGGGGTCTTTGTTTTTAAGACCCTGTCTTATTGATACTATGTGTTTGAATTTTTTCTTCATTATGCTTTTAATAGCGTTAGAGGCCATTAGGACAGTTGGTGAATTGAATATAATAAGTGAAATAATGTTTGGTGAAATTAATGAATATGAAATGTATTAACAACAACAAAAAAGTCACACTTGTATACTGAGTATTATAGATGAGTTTCTTTGGCAGTTTTACATATTAATTGCTAAAAATATATCAGCACATTTTCTGTGATTATACTTACCATGTATAGATGAATTCCCTCCCTGATAGAATCATTATTCAAAGTCTATTTAGATTTATTTGGGGTTTTTTTTTGCCTCTCAAAGTTCATTTTTTAAGATAATGTGATCTTGGAGTAGGGAGTGAAGGAAAACGTGGAAATGTTATCTCCTGATACTACTCAGCCTAGTTTTTCTTATTGAAAAGTATTATCTTTAAAAGAAAATGTATATTTACAACACTCATTGAAAGAGATGTCTTGGATAATGGCAACAATCCTTGGGTCGAAGACAGCAATTCAAAATTTGACTTAGTTTGATCACTCTCAGGAATTTTCATTAGATCTCTTCTGCAGAATTATCAGCTATAAATAGAGATCAGCTAATTTGATGAAGAGGCCGCAGGTCTACAGATAATTGAACAAATATATCATGGTTTAAAAAAACTCACATGAGATGACAGTAATAGTGAATAGGGCAGAGGAGGGAAAAGAAGGGGGAAAGAAAAGGAAAGGGAAATACAAAGGAACAATGATGGATTTGTGTGCAACAAAATGCGGTTCCAATACCGACCTACTTAACACACTTTCTCACCAGGAGGCCATTGTTCTTTCTCAAACCCTTTTTGCTTGGCTGCTTTCCTTCCCCATTTAGAAGGAGGACAGCCCCCCTCCCTCCCCCTCTGGCCCTTTGGACAGAGGCTAATGTTGCTGAGGTTGTTGGGGAAGTAATGGAATTTTGCATCTGCAAATGTGGTCAGCCTCTGTGAGGGCTGGCTTCCAGCAGAAATCCTCTTATCCTCTGAGATTCTTTTTCACGAGCTGATTTTTTTTTCTTTTAATAATCTTAATGCTTAAAGAGGCTTCTTTAGATACAGCAGTAATATTCCTTCTTGTTACACTCTTTCCCCCCTTTTAGGGGTGTGTGTGCCTTTATATACAAAATGCCTACTGGGAAAGTGTCTCAGTATAAAGTGTGTGTGTGTGTTTTAAATTCCAAGAGTAGGAGTGTCAGAACTGGGGAAAATACGTGCATGCTGTAGTATCCAAAAACACTCCTACTTTTAAAGAAGACAGTTGGAGAGGTAGGACAGAAAGTATACCTGTGGCCAAATCACAGCAGCTGACAAAGGGATAGCTATTAGACTGTGTTTTCACACAGGCCTGTGTACCTTATCCCGTTGGCTAATGACTTAATGTGATTAATTAAGTGTAGATTAATGTGTGTAGAAACCATGTGGGTTAGTAGGTTAGTACTTCGTGATGCTATGTAAGTGTGGTACTTAAGTAACTCTACAAATAGCAGGTAATAAGATACTCTGAACTATGAATAGTAGATATTAAGCTACTTTACCTGCATATTGTATGTATTCCATGCCTTGCTTGACCATATTTGTCAAACTCTAAATCATGATACATGATATAGGTAGGGGTATGTTTATGGAGGCAGTGTGACAAAGTATTTAGAATTGAGACTATTCCATAGAATCATACATACAGCATGCATTCAGCAGGTACTTGTTAAGTGCCTGCTATATGGCATATCCAAGCACTTTTGTGGGTGATAGGGATGCAATGGTGATAAAATAAGAAAAATCCCTTATCCTCTGGTATGTGAAGTAGACAATAAATAGATAAATAAGGGGGAAAAAGTAAGGTAGGTTAGATAGTGATGGGTACTAGGGAGAAAATCCAGCATGTAGAATAGAGCTACCAAGTGTGGCTGGAGCTGTGTAAGGATTGCAGTTTTTGGTAGGGAGTGAGCCATTTTCATATCTGGGATGTACGATATTGGCCAATCTGTGTGCTCTGCCCAACCACAGCTCTTGAGTCTCCTGCATTATTTCCTTAGATTAACCCCTTCTGACCTCAAGAAAAGTAATTCCAGGGCAAGTTATCACACAGTAAGAACATGATACCTGTTGTCATTTACTGGCCCAGGAAGAGTGAGCAATAGAAGACACTGGTCTCCTCAGTCATCTGGAACATGCTGTGCACTTGCTGCCTCCCTCTGTATGTGCTACTTTCTCTACCAGTTGTGTGTGTGTATGTGTGTGTGTATAACCAGAATGCCCTCCCTCCTTGTTTTGATTTATCAAAACTCCACCCATCTCCTGGAGGATAGGGACCCAGCTCTTTATCTCTGTATCCTTAATAGCTTTTATGGTATCTGGCATCTGTAAGTGGTCAATTAATGTGTAATACATACACGAGTGAATGGGATGAGAGGGGAGGACACCTGGCATTGACTCGCCTGACTTCTCAGTCTAGCTGCTAGAAGTGGCATTTCCAGGCTTTGCCCCATCTCTGACTTGTCTTAGACTCTCCTTCCTTTCATATTCTTCTGATTGAAACAAGGCAAAACTGTGGTTAAGGAGGCTGCCAGACAACTAACTCAATGACCAGAGAGGGGGGCTCTTTTGCTTTCCTGTGTCTAAGTGGACATCAGATGCAGTTTACCCTTTTCCATCTACCTTTAAAAAATGGCTGATCATCCCTTATCAGGGGCCTTCTGTTCCCCTCCTGCCTCACTAACTCCCTTTGCATCCTGCAGGTAGACAGGCTGGAACAGGATTTCATTTGTAGCCTGTCAGCTCTGCTTGTCAGCTGGCAGAGATACGGTTGAGCATTAAGAGGGGCTTGGGAGGTAGAGTTATTAAGGGAGCAGTAGCTTTAGTTTATCAAGGGGTGGGAGGTACAGGATGAACATACAGATATTTTCCAGTTCATTAAAGAGAGCAGAAAATCTCAAGCTTGGGTCCCATTGGCACCCCTTTCCTGGCCTGTTCCTTAACACATTAGGGTGTCCTTCACACATTCTGCACCTCAACTTGCAAAGGTGCAGGCTGACCGTTGCTTCTCGGCCCTGGGAAACTCAGGTGGATTGGCCTCTCACATTAACAGGACTGTTAGGGCAGTGGAGAAAACAAGAAGGGATTTTACAAGCTTGGTGTGATGAATCTTGGCTTTGTGAGCTGAGCTTACTCTCTGTTTAAGCATTTCTTTTGAGTACAATGGTTTTTAGATTAATTTAAAATGAAACTTCTGTTCTCATCATCATTCTCATCCTGAATATCCTTTTGGTCATTGTCATAGCTGCTGTTTGTCAACTCTGAGATAGCCGTGATCCATATGATTTAGAGACTAGCTTATTTAATCCCCCAGTAACCTTCCCGAGGGAGGACTGAACCTGAGCTTTAAATCACAATCTGGTACTAGATCAGAAAGAAAAGCCATATAAATTTTCCTGTGAAGACATATTTTTGAGGTAGGATAAAGCCCTGAAGGGAAGTCATTTATAAACTTTTTCCTGGGAGTGAGAGGATTTTGTGTACTGCTATGCCACCTTGTAAGTTTAGTATTTGTGTTCCAAATGGATTAGAAAAGTTTGGATTCACATAGATGAGAAACAAGTCAAAAATGATTCAAACCTTTGTTGCTCTGAAAATTAGACTCTAAGGTCTTTGCATTGATTGATGAATTTTTCTGGCCTCAAGATCCACGTAAGATTGATAGGTGAAATTCTGTCCTCAGTCTCCAATTGCACATTCTGCAGTGGGGAAAATTAAGACCTAAAAATGACACTCCAGATATTTTTTTCCTGATGAATCTTGATGTTATATTTTCTCCCGCAATTTCAAAACTAGTTTAAATCGTTTAAAAATAGCCTTAAGTTTGCTACTTGTAAATATGCATAAGGTTACAGTGGTAGCAAACCTAAGAGTATTTAAGAACTATTTAAAGAAGCTTTCTAATTGCCCACTTTAGCACAGATTAGAAATCAATAAAACATTTTCCAAATTCCTATTCCATGCCAGGAACATGTTAGGGGTTGGGGATAGTATTCAGTTGAACAGTACCAGCTGTAGCCTGCACCTACCTTGGACAGCACCCAAGAGGGTTTGATATTAGATGCATCGGAATGCACTTGTTTAAACGTGGTTCATATGTTGCCAGGAAGAATCCAGGTTTTCATTAGTGGCCACATGATTTAATATAAACCTGTGTGGGGTCTGAATTAACTTTTTAATAAAAATCAGTGATGAGTTGGGGGCAAGGCAGTGTTAGGTGTGGTTCAAATATGAGTTGATAGCAGTAGAGGCTTTGTTTATGTATATTTGCTTTTTGGAGTAATCCTTCATGATACCTCAGTATCACGATCTAATTTGAGTGGAATTAAACAGCTCAAAATTACATAATAAGACATTCTGTTTAAAATATTATTTCAAGTTAATCTAAGCAAGCTATCGTGACCCCTGCTACACAAAGCCTGGTACGGAAAGGATGAGGGCCAGGTGACTAAGGCCTTCTGCATTGCTTAGTTCATGGGAACTGATTTTGTATTTTGGTTTTTTCCACCAATAATCTGTTAGTCCACCTTCTAGGGTCAGACAGGCTGTTTGTGAGAAGCTTAGCATCTGCGTGAAGCAATGAGCAGAGGTATAAGAGATCTATATTTGAGTCCCAGCTCTGTCTTATTTACCACCTGTATTATTTTAATGAAGCTTAAGCTCTCTGAGGTTTGGTTTTCTCATCAGTAAAATGGATATATTAGTTCTTAAATCGATGGGTTGTTGTGAAGATTAAATCCACAGCACTTAACAGAATGCCTGACATGTTCCAAGCCAATGTTGGCAGTCTCTCCTTAACTCCTAGTGATCCCTGGCTGGGAAATGGTGCTAAGCAGGTACTTTGTTTTGTTCTACAAGTAATATTTATGTAGTTAATGGTAATCACTAGTTCTTCTATTGGTTGGGATTTGAAATATACTACTTTCATATAGATCAGGTATAAATTAATCTACATTTATTTATGGAGTGCCTTCTGTGCAGCAGGCTTTACGGAATATTAGAGATATAAAGATGAATAAGTCTTCATTTTATTTAAAGAGTTCACACTGTATTAAGGAGAAGGGATGACAACTTAACTAACCAGAGTACAATATGGTGAAATGTTTTACTCTCTGAATGGATACACAGCTGTGGATTATGAAGATGGAGGAGAACAGTCAGCATTCTGCCTGATAAGGCGAGGAAGACCAGGCCAGGCAATGCTTCTCAGAGATGTCATTGAACTGGGCCTTGAGATAATGATGTAGTTCAGAGACAGAAAAGGTTGGTGTGGAAGGGCATTCTAGGCAGAGGAGGCAGCCTGGCAGAGGCCTGGAATGCTGGCCCTAGGACTCAGAGTCTCTGCTCTAGTACTGATCTTGTGGCTCTCTAGCAAGAAAGTGTGTGCCTTTTAGCAAGTTATTTAACCTGCTTTTCATAATTTGTGAAAGACAGGGGCTAAGCTGAGTTTTTTTCAACTCTAAAATTTTTGTATCTGTGATCCACAGGTGCAAGGAAGCTAAGTGAGTTGCTTTATGTCTTCATGTATTAAGTCAGTTTGGGCTGCTGTAACAAGATACTTAAACACCAGAGATTTATTTCTCACAGTTCTGGAGGTTGGGAAGTCCAAGATCAAGGACTTTCTTCCTGATTGCAGATGGCTACCTTCTTGCTGTATCCTCATGGCAGAGAGAGAGGAAGCCTGGGTCTCTCCTCCTCGTCTTATAAGGACACTAATCTTAACCATAGGGGCTCCACCCTCTTGACTTCGTCTAAAACTACTTCCCAAAGGCTTCATCTCCAAATATCATCACACTGGAGTTTGTTAGGACTTCAGCATAAGAATTTTGAGGAGGCACAGACATTCCCTCCATAGCACTCATGGTGACTCCCTGTGACAGGGCCAGCCCTGGAATGCTGTGTTGTGGTGCACAGGTGTCCCTGTACCATCTGCCTCGTACATGGATAGTAGAGTATCTTAGTGGAGGTTGGACTTCTGTGCTTTCTGAATGGACTCCTCTGGTCAGCCCAGCTTTAGTCAATGAAGCACTCTTAGCTATTACCATGTACATTCCAAGCATTTTTAGGTTTCTTAGGCTTTGACCTCTTAGTGGATTATTCCCAGTCTCATTTGATAAGGATTATGGAGGCCCTAAATCATGTCCTTTAAGTGCAAATTGGTATTCCATGGCTCTTCTTAAAGAGACCTTCACTACACTGAAGGAAGAAGACACAATAGCTCATTTCATCTTAAGAATCAGAGTTCTCTTACCCTGCAATCTAAGGCAATATTTTCTACATTAAGTTATTTGAGTTCCATCTTGACACTTTTCCTTTTGGATTACCGTCCCTGCTGTTATTACCTTAATATTTTTCATTAAATTGACTTTCTTTATTTTACCTACATATACTTAAAAAATGTAGTAACTGTGAACTCACAGGTTGATTTCATTACATTGCTCATTATATTTGTTCAGATTGTTTATTATATATTTGTTTCATTGTATTGTTTCCAGTTCTCTTTAAAGTAAGTAACTAAGTATAAAAAATGATCCTCATGCCATCTAAAAATTTCTCTTGTATGTGTGCTGTGTTTTGGAAAACGTTACTCAGGACCATCTGGGTCTATTGGTTGAATGGTGAAAGAAGGAAGGAATAAAAAAGATAAATTAAAATAATATTGTTTTAAGCATATAAATTATATAGGTGATAAATTCCTTGACTTCAAGCCCCTGTTATTGTCAAGGTAAAGTTGTGCATGTAAAGAAGGAAGTCTAACAAAATGACATTTCATTTGGACCTTAAGTGCTTGACTTTTTTTTTTTTTTTTGATGCCTCTTCATTGAATGGCACTGGGGTCATAGACCACATAAATGTAAATGCTACGCTGTACATCTTGTCAAGAAGGCCAGTCTTTGTGCCAGGAAAAGGAATGTTTGTCCTTGTTGCAGGAAACAGAGGCAGAAGCAAATGAGGTCAAGTTCAGATTGCCCAGCCAAGGGCAGGACCTTCGGAGGCCAGAAGAACAGATTGGAGAGCTTGGTTAAAATGAAGGGAGTGGACAGGGCTGCTTCAGGGGCACGTGACCTGTGTGGTTGCAGCTTCCCACGTTTAGAAGGGCTGTGTACTTAGGCTCTGCTGACAGTATCTTGAAATTCTTAATAATTCTGAAAAGGGGGTCCTGAATTTTCATTTTGCCCTGGGCTCTGCAAATGTAGTTAGTTCCTGGGATAAGGTAGGAAGATGTTTATCGAAAGCTTCATGGAATAGAAATGGAAGAGTGAAAACTAGAAATGAGTTTCAGAGAGGAGATTTCACGTACTACATGGTGGATCCTTTTTGATTAACCTCAGCTCACAGGGTAAGGGATCCAACAATGGATTCCAGGATTCCTTTTGCCTTAAACTCCTAGGCTGGCTGGCTGCCTTCCTGTTTTCCTTTCAGGGTTATAGAGGAACAGAGGGAATGGCAAATTATATGAGGAAAACTTGGGCCATGCAATGAACTCACCCTTAAGAACTTGAAAAAAGTGTGCAGTAAGATTGGTCTCTGTGAATTACATTGTAAAATTAACCCCTGGTGGATCTAGCAGGGGCTGGCGCATGTAAATATCCATCAAGAGCGGCCGTGAAGACCACAGGGAATGGGGAGCAGTCAGGGTGGACATCAGAGGAGGCATGACCTGTGTAAGGAAGAGCTGTGTTTTGCTTCAGCCTGTTTTTGTCGTGTTGTGTTCAGCCATGTCCTTGTCTCGTGTGGCTAAATCCTTCAGGTTTGTTAGGAGGAACTGGAAACATAGAAGTTTTTTTTTTGACTGACATTTTCCAATTAAAAAAATAGTGTGTGAACGAAATAGAACATGTCCAATTGAATTCATTTCAATCCTTAAATAGACATTAAAAAGAAAAAAACTTGTTTTCTAAAGGTAAACATGGAAAATTACTGTTTTGGAGACAGCCATAGAAATGGACCTAATGTGCATACCTCTGATGTGGCCATCCCTAGTAAGAAGATTGAGTTCGGGCAAGAGTCGCCAGTGGATGCTGAGGATTATGATACAGAAGGAGCTCCAGATGTTCTGTGTCGGGAAGCTCAGGGATTAAAAGGGAGATCAGTTTCGGGAGACCTATTTTGGAGCTGTGTTTGTGTAGCAAACTCACTGTTTTTGCTCAGATTCTAGGACACAGTTCATAAAAATTAATTCAGCTTTCTAATATATACTTTCCCTCACACTTTCGGAAAGATTGGAAAGACAGCAACTGCCCATCTCTAGGAATGGACAGAAGAGGTTCAGGGCTGCTACACATTCAAGAGGAATAAATTTTCTCACTCCCCTAGAACAACCTTTGGTTCCCCGCTGTTATAGTTTATTGTTAAAACAAGATACTATGAACTGGACATCAAACTTTCTTTGTCTGATGCCATTAAAATGCAGTTCATCTACCCCCCCACCCCCACCATTGTGTGCTCATCTTTTTTTCTTTTTTTAAATTGTTTGTCTTCCCAAATGAATCCCCAGAGAGAGGGGAATGGGTCGGTTCTGAAGGTTAGAATATTAGGTGTGTCTGTGACTATTGTTAGTTGTAATTTAATAAATTGACATTCTGGTGTGATGCTTATGACTATGGTTACTGTCGATCTGCTAGTGAAATTTGGAATCTCTCTGGTGGTCTGCTGTGCGGTTTTGAACTTGCGAAGACCCTATACTATGGCAAATTTGCCAAAGTAATGAATGTCACTTTGGGAGATCCTTGGCAGGCCTTTCCCTGAATGACACCCAAAATATGCCCTGAATGTATGCATCTTTCCTATTTGAGTTTCTTTAGTAGTAAAAATGAGACATATAGTGCATAAAAATCACGAGATGAAGAGGACTAGCCCCATAAAAGTAGATTTCAGGGGATTTCAGATGAGCTGGAGAAATGCTGGCTCAAGCAACAGTAGATTGGTTTCTTTTTACAAGGACTTTTTTCAGAGCATTTCATTTCCTAATGAGTGATCTCTATTAGGAACACATGGTAAGTAGTGTTTCCTGACTTCATTTACTAATGGTACCTTTAGAATGTTTCCTTTGGCAGGGCCTTTGGAAAACACCACAAAATATTTACAAAGCATGGCTTTAAGAATGCACCAAAATTGAGTTACTTCTGGAATTCTCCTGGGGGAGAGATAGGTGTCTAATGAGTTAGGGGAATTTTTATTGAACCCCAGTTTGCATTGGGTACCAAAGAATCTACCCAAGTCTCCTGAAATTCACAGGAAAGCCTACTGTGACCATTTGCTTATGAGGCATTTGAACCTGGAATTATCCCAGTGGACCCAGGACAGAAATGCAATTTGGCAGTCTGGTCTTGGGAATTTGGATCTACATATTGTGAGTCAGCCTGGAATTCCCAGAGTCTAAGACTTCCTTTATCTGTGTATTTCTTCTCCTGATAGCTCACTTCTTAAAAGGGAACTTGGAAGGTTGCTTATCAAGCCCTATCCCAGAACTCAGCTGTATTCTCACAGGGAGGACTCGATGACTACGATGGTTAACTATCTTTATAGAGATTACCTTCAGCAGATCAGAGGTCAGATTATAGAGTAATGTGGTTTTATAAACAGTCATATCATTTTCTTTGATTCTAGAATTAGGAGAGTGAATGCCAAACTCTAAACATGAAATGGTGATTGCAAGTACAACTCAATTGTGTATTCCTGGTGTGTAATGACAACATTGAAAGAAAAATTGATTAGTATTTTTAAAACAGCAGGAAAATTATTTCCTACCCAAACATTGATTAGTCTTTGAACAGGCTTTCTTATAATCCTTTTCTTCCATAGACTGCAGGGTGCAGCACAGTCATATTTTATGTGGAGTCAAGCAGAGAAACCTACTTGCTGCGATTAAATTTATTGCTGCTTTTTTCAGCAGGTGCAAATAGCTTTGTCTTCAGTAGCTACATTTTCCTGACTTGATAACACATCAGGACTTCTTTAGTTTTACTTTGATTAAAGAAACTATTGTCTTGTATCATGAAATGTGGAAACAATGAAATATTAAAGTTTTCTGATGATATATATTCCCCTCTTTGGCTTACAAATAGCAATTTGCTTAGTATTCTTGCAAGGATACTTTAAAATCTCATTAGCTGGAGTTCATGTAACATTAATTTGTTACTGGTTAGAGGTAATATAAAATACAATGATAAAGAAGACTGAAGTCCTTTCCCTCAGGGAACTTCAGATCCATCTGAGGACTTAAGACATAGAAATAAGATAAATATTAGCATGAGAGAATTTATGTTGAGTCCCACATGAGTGGTTTAGAATATTGCATAACTGGTCTAGGATTTCAGAGGGAGAGAGACTTTTTATGCATCCTGGGGTTGTTGGGAACAACTCATGCAGGAGCCGAGCCTTGAGCTGGTCCCTGAAGATGAGAAGGATTCAGCCAGGTCGAAAGGTAGGAAGGATGCTAGTGGCATTACCAAAGGTAGCTGGACTGGAAGGTGCCTGCCTTTTCAACAGTAAGTAGACCCGTTTGGCTCAAATAGAGGGACCCATGAAGGAGAATAATGGGAAACAAAGCTGGAAAGGTAGGTTGAGTTCAAATTAGAAAGGGCTTTTAATGACAAAGGAATTTGGACTTCATTTGGTAGAACATGGATAAACAGTGAAGGTTCTTGGACAAGAATAAGTAGCAGATGCAAGAAATGGCTGTTTAGTTAGAGCAGCACAGCATACAGCTGTGAACTAAGGTGCCTTGTGACGGGGACAGTGGTGAACTCCATGAGCACGCTCCAACTTCACTGCCGACGGGGAGGTAGGCTGGGTTGGCAGCTCAGTTGTCATTCTTCTCTTTATTTTCCCTGTTCTCTTTTAAAGCTTGTATAAACCTTTTTTTTTTTTCAGTCTTAAAATGCATTAGTTCAAATTTGACCTTCCTTGCTGCATGATAGTTTGAACACCCAGAGCTATTTTCAGTTGTTCCAGATTGTCATGAGTTTGATGTCCAGGTGCCAACTGGAAGGGCCAAACCTGGCCTGTGGAGGATTGTTTTAAAAATCTGATTCTAAATTAAGCACTTTGGGACAGAAAAATGAGATGTGGCCTAGTTCTAACTCATCATTTAACTGAAAGTATATGTGTTTTTCTTTGCTTAAATATTTGTCTGGCTGTTTCAGGCTCAAGAGGCATAGAACCCAGAGCCAAGAATATTTAGATTCCTCTTCACTCTTTTTTTTTTCTAGAGCAGTTTTTGGCTTCTGCTATCCTTAAAAAGTTATACCTATAAAAGAATTTCTCCAAATATTAGGTAATAGTTCTCAAAAAATGTTTTATTCCTGGCCTTCCTATTTCATCTCTCACAAATTATAGAAATGGAATTTAATTTTTTTGAAGTGTGAGCCATTATTAGAAGTTAGACTTTTAAACATCTAAAATTAAGTTCTAAAGGACAGTGTTTATATTAGCAGCAGGAGTTGTGTATAAGTAGATCATAGTACAAGTTTTGGAGCCAGAAAAACCTGGTTTCAAGCCCTTCCTCTGCCGTTCACTGTTTGGATGACCTGAGTGTATTACTGTTACCACACATTGTTTTTTGAGTTCCATGGGTGGAACTTAAAGCAGATTCTTTCTCTCTATGTAAGTGGAATTTATTCTGAGACTCACAGTGACAGGATATGGATAAAAACATAAACAGACTTTTAAGGGGATCTCAGCCTGGAATCTTTCTGACACTTGTTGGGATACAGACTAGAGGATGTGGAGAGAGGCTCTGGGCAAAAAGTGGGGTTAAGGGTTGTGTCTTCTCAGAGTCTAGGACCTTATCCTCTCTGAGGCTCAGCTTCTTCATCTTTAAATTGGAGAACAATACTTACTTACCTTATAGGGTTATTATGAAGATAAAAATAAATGATTTAGCACAATGCTAGGTCTATACAGGGCACTCAGTAAAATAGTAGATGTTGTTATTGTTGTTGTTGGGATTTGAGTGGGTTTAGTTTAAATTAATTTTGTTTTTTAGCTGTGCCCTTCTTTTTCCTGTGTTTTATTTCCTTTCCACTACCCTAGAGGATATGGATGTGTTCAGAGCCTAGGATCTTGAGCTAAAAGGAAGAAGAAAGAAAAAAAGAAAACAATAGGGATCAGAGTTACCTTTTAAGGAAGGTGCCAGGAAACTGCCACATAATACCCTTCCATCCCGTTGGCCAAAACTTAGTCACATGGTCATGCCTGGCTGCAGTGGAGGCTGGGAAATGTAGTCTTCTTCCCAGGTAACCATTACCATTGAAGAGGGGAACATCTGTTTTTGATGGATAGCCAACAGCCTTTGCCAGGACATTCAGTATGCTCCTGTGTCTTAGACCAGCATCCCCATGGAAACTAAACTAATTGTGATGTTTTTCTCATGGACATACAATCATCTTAAATATTCTGTAATTATGTTTTCATTTCACTGATATTCTGTAGCATATTCTGAAACTGTAGAATAGTTTCCCCTTGGTTTTTAATCTACTATAAAGCATTCTGACTTTCCAATTAAAAAAGTTAAGGTTTTGTTTGTAATCAGTCTAGTATTTCTCGTATTTCTTTTTATTGTAGTGAAGTGTTAAAATTGGGGATCTGATCTCAATAGAGTCTCACCTCAGTCTCAACTGATGTACACTTTGTGCTAGTTTCTGCTTTGCAATCACAGATTCTGTACTGGTCATCACCTCTAGAATTCTGAGGGTCAGACACGGTAAAATATATGCCACAATCACAGGAAGAACAAATATTAAAAAAAACTTATCACATATCTGAAAATAACCTTTTGTATACTAAAACCTGCTGTTGCAAACACTCTTGTACTTTTTCTGTTTTTCACCATCTTTTGGGGTCCTTAACCTGAATTTTTAAAAGGTTTTTATTTTGAGATAGTTGTAGATTCACAAGCAATTGTAGGAAATAATACAGAGATATCCCATATACCTTTCATACATTTTCGCCCAAAAGTAACATCTTGTATGACTATAGTATAATATCACAATGAGGAAATTGACTTTAATATAATCTAGTAATAGTGCTTATTGAGATTTCACTGGCTTTACATGTGCTCATTTGTGAATGAGTGTGTATGCATGCATGTGTAATTCTGTACAATTTTATAACGTGTATAGATTTGTGTGATCACATCACTGTCAAGATACAGAACAGTTACATCAACATAAGTCTCCTTTGTGTTACTCTTTTTAGCCACAGTTACTTCTTTCCTTTCCTCCTCCCTAACTTCTGACAAGCCTGGTCTGTTCTACATCTTTGCCATTTCAAGAACATTACATAAATAGAACCATGAAGTATGTTACCTTTTATTTTTGGTAAACATTCTGGGCTTAGGAACCACTGTTTAAGTCTTAGTCATTTACCACAGAAAAGAGGACAAACAACAGCTCTGTCCTCCAGACTCTAGATAGCTTCTCTACTTCACAGAGATGTTTATAAAAATACATAAATCTGATATGCATGATTTTTTATTAATTAAAATTTTTATTAAAATAATTATATATGTAAGTTTTTGAGACTGGCTTTCTTCACTCAGTATAATTGCCCTGAGATACATCCAAGTCATGTGTATCAGTAGTTCATTCCTTTTTATTGCTGTGTAGTATTCCATGGTGGAAGGACATTTGTTTTGTTTTCAGTTTTTGGCTAACACAGATAAAGCCGCTATGAACATTTATGTACAGGTTTTTGTGTGAACATAAGTTTTCTTTTCTGTGAGGTAAATGTCTGAGAGTGCTTTTTCTAGGTCTTATAAGAAGTGCGTGTTTAGTTTTATAAGAAACTGCCATACTCTTCCTCTAAGCGATGTTAAGACCAGTTTCTCAGCATTCTCTGGGTCCTCGCCAGATTTAGTATTTCTTTCTTTCTTTCTTTTTTACCTTTAGCTAATTTAATGTGTGTAGTGATATGTAACGAGATTTTGATAAGCATTTCCATAATGAGAATCCCTTGCTCTACCTGCCCTCTCCCCCTATGTCTGTATCTCCAGTAAGCACACGAAGAGAATATGACATAGCTTCTTTGGAGAAATGTCGATTTAGATCCTTTGCCCATTTTAAAATTGAGTTATTTATCTTTTCATTGTTGAGCTGTAAGAGTTCCTTATTTATTTTGGGTATAATTCTCTTATCAAATATATAATTTGCAAATATCTTCTACAATCTTTGAGTTTTTTTTCACTTTCTTGTAGCACAAAGGTTTTCAATTTTAATGAAGTCCATTGGGAAAAAATATATATATTTGTCTCTTGTGTGCTTTTGTTGTTGTATTTAAGAATCCATTGCCTGACCCAACATCACAAATTTACCCAATGTTGTCTTTTAAGAGCTTTATATTTTTGATTCTTACATTTAAGTCTGTGGTCCATTTTGAGTTAATTTTTGTGTATGGTGTAAATATTTCCAATGCTTTAAAATTTTTTCCAGCTTTATTGAGATAAAACTGACATATAACATTGTATAAGTTTAAGGTGTACAGCATGATGATTTGATACAAATACATATTGTGAAATGATTACCACAGTGAGGTTAGTTAATACCTCTATCACCTCATATAATTACTATTTTTCTTTGTTGTGATAACATTTAAGATCAACTCTCTTAGCAACTTCTAAGTAATACAGTATTGTTAACCATGGTTGCCATGCTGTGCTTTAGATCCCTAGAACTTAGTCATTGTATTTCTTATGCTTTTTTATATGTTTTATAATTTTTCATTTATATTTAAGCCTGTGATCCATTTGAGTTAATTTTTGTAAAAGGTGTGTCCAGTTGTGCCAGTACCATTTGTTGAGCTCAAATACAATTTTTAGGTTAAAATTTAACTGTCTCATATACAGTTAGACTTCAAGCTGGATTTTCTTCTGAGAAGGAAGTACATCAGATGGAATCTTCAACTTATTAGCCTTTAAAAAAGAAAAATAAATAGGAAGTAAAGGTTTCAAGAGACTAAGAAGGTGAACCACCTCAGTTTTTCCACCTGCAAAAGGAAGGTAATACTTCTTGTCAAAATAAAAAAATAAGGAGTAAAATTAGAAATACCAATTTCTCGTTATAAAGGTCCATTTATCTATAAATGCCACTTAAAACACTTACAAATGGAATAGTATTTGATAACGTTATCTCCCAGTAAAGAACGTGGACAGGAGGTTTCTCCTTGAAGATGAAAACACATGTTATTTTTAAAGTTGTAAGGTGTTCAGGCTAAAATAATGAACTACTACTTAAAAAAAAAAAAGAGTTGGCTTTTCATATTGTAAGTCTTTTTGTCTGGAACATGGTTCATCCATGTCCTTAATTAGGTTGTTTGTGAACAGCTGGTGGACATATGGTAGAGTTACACCTCATTAAAAGAATATAAATTTTCCATGTGATTTTGTTGCCTCTTTCTTCGCGGTTATTTTGCTTTAAGACAAATTTCTGTTTTATAGAAGTCTGGCCTTTTTGTCTTGGGAAACCTCTGCAGATACTTATATTTGTTTTAAATTACCCATCATCTCTTAAGTTTTACAGTCATGCATTAGATACTACCTCTTGTGTTCCTTTAAAATTGGTATCATTGGGTTGCTCAATTTGAAAGATATATAACGATTATAACACGTAAGATAAGCTTTTCAAAGTACAGCCTCCTGTTATCTGGAGTAGCTGAATAACTAAGAATTACCATGTAACTGTAGGTGAGTTATCAGTGAAATCAGTAGGTTAGTTATAGAGTATGTTTGACATTGACAGTGTCGATAGGGCTTTTGCTGTGCTGTTTTAAGGAGCTTTTTCTTGGGGGAGGGTATAGCTCAAGTGGTAGAGCACATGCTTAGCATGTATGAGGTCCTGGGTTCAATCCCCAGTACCTCCTCTAAAAATAAATAAACCTAATTATCTCCCCCAGCCAAAAAAAAATAATTAATTTAAAATTTTTTAATAAAAGAGTTTTATTTATTGGCATACAGTTTTATAATTCATATACCATTAAACTTACCCTTTTAAAGTATATGATTTAGTTATTTCCTCTTTAAAACTCCCTCTTGATTCTTACAGTCAGAAGTCACGTTTGTAAGTTAATACAGTATTGTGTTAGTTTTATATCCTGGTGCATCATGTTCTGATACATAGTAGATATTAAATAAATATTTTCATGAATTAATGAATTCTGGATGACAGTAATTTGGGGAGTATAGTAGTGCAGATAAGTCTGTTTTGGGGGGACTTGGTAGATTTTTTAAAAACTTCAGGATACATGGTATTTTTGTACGTCTTATTCCCTCTTCAGTGCACTGTGTTTAGGCTTCTGGCACCCGACAGTGTACTGAAATTGCTCTTGCTGGGTCAACATTGACCCAGTTTCCAAACCCAGTGTGCCTTTCCCCCCATTGCTGTCTTTTTGGAGCGGTCTGCCACACTTGACACTATTATAACTTCTCCACTTATGAAGCTCTTCACTCTCTTCTTTCTGGATCAGTGTGCTGTTCCCCGTCTCCTCATGTCAGCTGTCACATCCCCACAGGCTCCTCTTCCTCTGACTGCATCTTCAGTTTTTGTTGGTGTCCCCAGGTTGTATCTTGGGCTCCTGCCCTTTTTGTTCATGCACTGGGGCATCCCAGCTACTCTGTTTCTGTTCTCTGACCATATGCCCCAGACTGGGGTCTTGAGTGAGCATTCTTCTAACCACTGCGCCTGTCTCCTCAGTATTGCCACCAGGATAGTCCAAAGCTTCACAAGTTCTACATGTCTAAAAATGAAATTCCCCTTCTTTCCTGCAGAATTAATTCTTCTCTATTCTCTATTCTCTATTTTCTCTCTCTCTCTCTCTCGTATGTTGAAGGCACCATCTACTCAAGATCCTTCTTCCTCACTTATCCCCTTCATATTAGCCATGAAGACCATTCAGTTTTGGTCCCAGCTATTTCACAAATTAATTTCATAATTCCAAAACTACTGCTGTCTCACTCCAGTACTGCTGCAGAGTGGAGACTGCACGTGGGGAGTGGAGGAATGGACAACGTCCAGCCCAGTGACTTCATTTTTACCTCAGGTTAGGAATTCCAGACTTACCAGTTATAGGGGCAGATGTTAAACACAAATATCTGTGTTATTTTCTGGCCCAGACATTTCTGGAATCCCTCATTATTTTTTCTCCTCACCTATCCATGCACTCTTTCTTGATTTACCGCCTGGCCTGGACCACCCTAGAATTCCCTGGGCTGCCCGAGACCTAGAAAGACTCGAGTTTTTTTCCAGAGCCTCATGGCATCTCCAACAGGGAATGTTCTCCAGATCTTCTCTCACATTCAGTGTACCCTGTATTTGAGTGGCAGGCAGAGGCCTCTGGGATGTCCAGGAGACTTACTATTTCTAAGCCCAGCCTAGAGCTTGGGCTGGAACTGAGGACGGTTTCAGTTTTTTCTGGACTCTTCAGGGAGCAGGTCTGCTTAGCTGGCTGGCCATCAGTCTGTAGCTCCGTGTCTTAGCTTCACTGCTGAACCCATGGGAGGAGGGAGCTTACTTCACTTTAAAGAAGGTTGCTTTTTTGTCATTACTGTTGTTCCTTCTCTGTCCTTTCCCATACTTGTCAGAGAATAATTTCTTTCTCCACTCATTCCTGTAGCCCCCCAGTGCCCATTCATAAGGAGACCTCCTTGTAAGTATGTCATTTTGCACATTTGTTTTTATTCTCCTCCTACTGTCACAAAGGATTTAAAATATTACACAGCTGTAAGACCTGATAGCTGTTAAATTTCACTTAATTTTACGCAGCTTTTTTTTTTTCTAATAGCAGAGTGGAGTAATGGAATCTCATTGAGAAAATCGAGGTATGGTTCCTGTCATCAGAGATGATTAAAAATTAAAGATGGTACTTGCTTCTGATTAATCTGTATTTACTTAAGTAGATGTACTTTTGATTGTCTACCATCTAGGGTGAAAAAAAAGGCATTGAAGCAGTGACTCTATTCTTTTCTTCACAAAGCTGAGGGCTCTGTCCAAACTTGAGGCTAACCTATGTGAAAACAGGCAATTCAAATGCTGTTTTGTTTTTAAGAAGTAAATTACCTCTGACAGTAGATTCCATGGCTCCTTGGCAGGGGTAATTTGATTCAGAACAATGCTTTCCAAGTTGAGGCAAACTATTCCTTTTAGGAAAGTAGATATTCCTGGAAGAGGTAAATACTTCATCTTCGAGAAAAAGTGTATTGAACTATTGAAATCATTTATTAAGTATCTAACCTGAAGCTTTCTTTAAAAAAAACTTTTTAAAATTAAAATATAGTTGAGTTACAATATTGTGTTAGTTTCACGTGTACAGCACACTGATTCAGTTATTTTTTTCTAATTATATTCAGGTTATTACAAGATAGTGAATATAATTCCCTATGCTGTACAGTAAATCCTTGTTGCTCATCTGTTAGTCCCATACTCCTAATTTGTCCCTGCCCCTCCTCCCCTTTGGTAACCATAAGTTTGTTTTCTGTGAATCCGTTTCTGTTTTGTATATAGATTCATTTATATTATTTTTTAGATTCCACATGTAATAATATCACGTAGTATTTGTCTTTCTCTGCCTTACTTCACTAAGTATAATATTTTCTAGCTCTAGAACTTGAAGCTTTGATGGGGGAGGAAAAGAGCTAAATTTTAGAAAACAAGACTTTTTATAAAGAGAATATTTTGGGGAGGGTGCTTAGTAGGACATTTGTTAGCTAGAGGGAAATGTCAGTCTGCCATCATTCCTTAGGGTGAGGCTTGCTGGAGCCTGTGTTCTCCGAGCCAAGACCTTCTAGTCTCTACCTAAGCCCTGGTTTTGCTCTTCATAGAAAGCAGTGAGTTCATTGTTGTTTTTGACGTCGTGTCAATTTTTTTCCCTCTGAAGGGATGGATAATTAGAGCTCTCTGATGAAAAAAAAAGGTCCTGTAATCTGTTTTATAGATGAGCATTTTCTGAACCATCAAGTGAAATTCAGCTTTAATCTTCAGGGCAAATGAAGATTAGTTAGGATGTATTAAACTCTGTGAGTTTAATGTTCATGACAAGTGTTTCATAAAGGAAGATGTTGGCTATTATCCCTCCTCAGAAGGAAATTGTTGATAAGAAGCCATTTTGAGAAGTAAGATTTATGGCAGTATCAGGAGCTAGAGAAGCTGGGGCATCTGAGCATTCAGGACAATCAAGGACAGATGGGACAACTAAATTTTTCTTGTGCAGTCTTCTGTCTTACCAAAAAAATAAAAATTAAAAATTGTATATTCTCCTTCCCACAAAGAAATTAAGGAAAATATTTATTCTTTAAAAGCATACTCTATTTTGATGAAGCAAGTTAACTCCTGACAGAGATACAGTTCAATGACAAGGAACTCCAGTGAGAGAGCTTTCCTCAATTTTTGTCTTACTATTTTTCTCCTCAGATAAAATCCTTACATTTGAATAATCTGTTGATTCCGGATACAGTGGGTTGGTAATCTTATCTTGACCTTATTCATCCAATGAAGCATATGACCTGAATGCAAAAAGTCAGACCCTTATGCAGTAAAACCCAGCTCATCTCATTGGAATAAACTAGTTGGAAGGGTCCCAACTTTTCACTGTCAGTTGGCAACTACTATTTTAATATTGTGCTTTTCCAATTGTGTTTTGTGGACAATTAATCATCATTTTTCCAGTCGTATTCTGTGGATAATTAGGTACTTCAGGTAAAATTTATGTTGATAATACAGTGGTGTCTATATTCTATTTTCTTTGGGGTGCACCAAAACCAGTGTCATTTCCCCAGTTAACTGAAAATATATTCTTTAGGGTGCTGTATTAGTTTCCTGTAGCTGCTGTTACCAAAGTATCACAAACTTGATGGCTTAAAACAATAGGAATTCCTTCTCTCTAAGTTCTGGAGGCCAGAGGTCTGAAGTCAAGGTGCTGGCTAGGCTGCGCTCCCTACGAAGGCCCTAGGGATATACCCGCCCCTTGCCTTTTCAGCGAGCTGCTGGCATTCCTTGGCTTGTGGCAACAGCATTCCAGTCTCTGCCTCCGTGATTACATCACCTCCTCAGAAAATTCCCTGATTACATTTAGGGCTCACCCTAATAATCCAGGGAAAACTCTTCTCAAAATCTGTCATCACACCTTTTTCATACAAGGTGTAATGGTCACATGTTCCAGGGGTTAGGACATTGATATTCAGACAGAATGTACCTTGTTCTTTTTTACTGGTGTGTAAGATTTAGAATGTGCAGTTTACCTAGTCTACCTAAATTAAGAAGACATCATCATAATCTTCTTAAAATTTTGAGTCAATCTAGATAAAGATGAAAATAGGAACTTTTTACCTTTCCCAGTGATCAACCTAGATTTAATTATTCATGCTATAGAGCACATTAGTGAAATAAAAAAATAGAAAATATGAAAGGGAAGATAATCCTAGGAGCATTTATACTTGATCTTGGTCAACTATATAGGTATAAAAATATTAAAATCATTAAAATACTAAAAAGTCATTTTACCATCATTTATACACCTGGAAAGTATTGAGTGATAAAGGGTACATTTGGGCTATGCTGAATGGGTGCTGAAAATAATTTATTTAGGGTTGAAATTTTGTCAGTGAAATAATCTATAAGGCATATGCATTATGAGCAAGTTAGCAGGAGTATTTTGATACAGAGTATCTATGAAACAAAAGATAGTTTGTACTGGATTTGTTTTCAGTTTAATTCATTTTTGACAGATGCCAACAAAATGTTTCTCCTTTTTATAGTACTCAGAAAGAAGAGAGCACGTCATGTCAAACCTTAATTAACCTCTCTCTGCCTATACCTAGACTTTCCCTACACATACAGGTATTTATAATTATGAATCCACATACATCAGTTGCTGGCAGCAGTGTCAAGTCAGTATATACCCAACTAGTAAGTTTTACTGAATTTTTAGGTGGTCTTGGCGTGCTAGGCAGGCAGTGCCAAGTTATTTAGCGAGATCTTTCAGACTGTAGAAATGTCTGAGATGTGTAAACCAAATAGATGTCTTGACTCTGATTATGTGGTTCAGTTAGTTTAAAAAGGAAGACTGGTTCTGGGGAACAATTGTCCTGTTACTCATGTTTACCTGAAATTCAGAGAACTCATGTTGAAGGAGCCAGAGCCAATTGGTGTATCTCTAGGGTCTGACCTTAGACTCTTGGCTGGGGTGGGGATGGGTATGTGGGGGTGTTTTCCCAGTCTTTCTGTGCAGGGGTAAATGTACAAGGTACCGTGTTTTATACCTGTCTGGGTACCACTGAGGGCATTTGTAGGGAGCAGTGAAAGATAATCCTAATCATGAGAAGCCTTGAATATCAGGCTTAGAAATGTGGATTTTCTTCTTTTTCTCTCCCTCTTGTATAATCTCTTTCTCTCTACTTTCTCTTAGATGACAGTGGATTTACTTAGATTATTTTTGCGGTTGATTGTTCAGTAGTATTTTCCTTTCTTTAATTTTAAATAATTTTCTGAAACTCCTTTCTGAAAGTGTATTTTGCTGTTTGATGCTAAATTTTCAACCTTTTTTTGGCCAAAAGTAACAAACCAAAAAACCCTGAATTTTGAAAGTTTCTACCACTTAAAAAAAAAAGAGATCAATATTCTTGATGTTTCACTTTTTTAAAAAAAAAAATGCCTTTTCTTTCCAAACAAAATATGGAAATTTTGCTTCCAAAAGGTCATGGTTTCTTCTTTCTAATTACATTCTTTAAAATTCTGACAGTGAGGACCCTGAAAATTATACTGTCATAACTCTTAAATGTACTTTTCCTAAAATTCAACACATTTCATCTTTCCCCTTAACAGTCCTTGGGACTTAAACCGTTATCAGTAAAATCACAAGTTTAGAATTAAAAAAAACAAACAAACCAGAATTCCTACTTTGATATACAACTATAATTGTTTTGGTTGTGTTTCTGGTTGGATCACCAGGGTTAGATAGAGTCTGTGACTCAGTGATATAAATAAAGTGGCTGCCTTAAAAATATAATGCAAAAACTCAGTCATCCCTTGTCTTTTGTCTTGCAACTGGGACCATATTGTTTTCTGAACTTCATATGTATAACAGTCCTTTTTTTGTGTAGACTTCATTCATTTATATTCTGTTTATTCATTCTTTCATATTGAGTGTCTGTTCTATGCCAGTCCTGTGAATACAGCAATGCAAGGCATGATCCTTGCTCTTAAAGGAGGATACAGGCTTGTGGGAGAGGCAGGCATATAAACAAATAATTACAGCCTAAAATAATAAATGCTATTATAATGCTTAGACAAAGTCCCCCTTGTGGCTTAAACTCTCAAGCCCACGTTCCCCAACTATTTTCTTCTGTGGATCTTTTCTCCTCATCCCTCAACCTTTCTTTCAGATACTCGGGTACATATTGCTTGCTTATTCTTTTCTGCTCCAAGTTTCCTCATTTTAGGTGCGTAAGCCTTTTCCTGCGTCTCCTCCCTTTCCGGACTCTTCTGGTAGCCCTCTCCAATATCCCGGCTTTGCCTTTAAGTGCTAACAGAGTGAAAAAGAATGTGTCTCATTATTGTTGGAGCACTTAGGGTGTTGCAGTTGGTATGAAAAATGGCAGAACCTACAGTCCTAAAAGGACAGTAAATTATATTATATAGTGTCAACTATTTATAGAATATGGAGCCAGTTATAAAGGTATAAACGCACATACACATATATACAGTTAAGAAGAACCGTGCCTCCATTTTAGGGCAAATAACTTTCAAAGCAGCTTCAAGTGTGATGATTCATAGTAGAGTCTTCTCTCTTTATTTTTATGTTTGTTTTTATAATGAAAGGAAATACATTACCCTTAAAGGGGGCTCTCTCCCTTTATTTCACATTAGTTATATTTTGAGTAAAAATACAGGCTTAAGAGAGTGTTTGCTAAATAATGAAGCACAGGTAAATAAAATCCAACCTTGTCTGTGTGGGTGGTATTAATTTATCTGTTTAAATTCTGAATGAATTACTGAGTAAGGTGTAATTCTCTCTGACCGTGGGAGCTTTAGTTTCCCGTCTATAATAAGGGGTTGGTATGGTAGACATTTGTTTTTTCTGCTCAGCTTCCATTCCTCACTATTCTTAGGGAGTTGCTGCTTTCCCAGATTTGGTCCTCACTGTTCAGATGATTCCAATCCAGTCCAATCCCTAAGAGATGTGCATGTGACCCAGCCCAGTCAATTAATCGCTGCCTTCTCTGGCCATGGTGGATGGGTTGAATCGACAGGCGGTCCAAGCTGGATGACTCAGATCCCGCTTCTGGGCTTTGTCTGGAACTGTTGAGAAGAAGCTTACTTTTCAATAAGGTTCCTAAGTTGAGGAGACTGGAAAGCTAGAACTGTGGGGAGCTTCCACGTGAGGGGCGCTAGAGGTGGTGCCTGCACAGAGGAAAGGGGTCCGGTAGATCCCTAGACCTACTTGCCTTTTCAGGTATTTGACCAATAAAGGCTTTTGTTGTTGTTTTTAAGTCCGTTTGAGTTGTCCTTTCTTCTGTCACATGCAGATGGCAAGGTCCGGGCTAGTTCAGTTGGGTTAGTTCACCTCCGCAGCCTTCCCATTTCCACACTGTGTGATTCTCTGCCTTCCTGTATCACATGCAAGTTAGGTTACTTTGAGCAGTTGAAGCTAGACAAATAATAACTGGATTTTCTCAGGAGAAGTACTTTCTCTGTCTGAGAAGTATCAGCAGAAGGTCAGGAGTAGTAGTTCTATATTTTTATCTCATTTATCTTTATTTTCACCTTCCATGCCTCTAATCTACCCTTGGTCCAGTTGTATTCACTAGGGCCTATAAAACAAAACAAATAAAAAAGAAAGCAACTCTGCTTGATATTAGAAATTATCCCTTCCTGAATCACATGCACAAATGATTAGTATTAGAAATGATCCCTTTCTGAATCATGAGCACAAATGATATCATTCTGAGCCTTGCCACTCCTGGGTTAACATGTGCATTTTGTGATGATGACATTTTAAGAATTCTGCATGAGAATGAAGAAAAAGAAAACACGTGTGGGACACGTGAATAATTAGGAGGCATTAGTGAGAGGGCTCATGCGGGAAGCTAGTGAACTGGAAAGGGGAGAACTTGGCTGCAGAAGCTCAGGTAGCCTCGATCCAGTTGTGTAAATGTCCCTCATCTTTCAGGTGTTTGGGTTCTTCTGAGGATGATGTGGTATAATGTGTGTGGAAGCCATTTTTGTATAAAAGCTGATGATGGCTGAGATCATTTAGGAATGAGTGAGCCTAGTTTATTCAGTGAGTTTCACTGATGATTTATGACAGAAGCAACAGATTGGGAAATATCAGAGATAACATTAGATATGAAGGTAGTAGTTTCAGATTTTGAAATCCAGCCTGAGGAGTTTAAACTTGTTTAAAGAAGCAAGTGTTAGTTACCACTTCCAAGTTTCTTCCTCCAGATCATTTCCTAAACTGTGTTCTTTTCTCTTCATTCCCACAATTGGTACAAACTCCCAACTCACCTGGTGGATGCCAGTCTATTCTGTATTCAACATCCTGTTGCCACATTTATCTTCCTGGAAATAATATACCATAATTACATGAAGAGGACAGCTGGATGTGTTGAATGATAGGATATAGAGAATGAACGATAGGATTGGGTAAAAAGATATCTGATAGACTGGGGCAGTGGTGGTATTGTTAATAGAAGGAGGCAGGTTGATAAGGGGCTCAGGATGAGGTGATAAGACACCCAGCTGGAATCATTGCATAGCAAGTTGCAGACTTAGGAATAGCACTCAGTGGAAGGAGTGGAGTCCCTGTATAGGTCTAGATGTTATGAAGTTGTTGACTGTAGCAGAGTTGCCACAGGCTTGATGGCTTCAGCAGCAAACATTCATTTCTCACAGTGCTGGAAGCTGGGAAGTCCTGGGAGACTGGATGTTTGGTGGGTGCTCTCTTCCTGGTTTGCAGAGAGCTACCTTCTTGCTATGGCTTCACGTGGCAGAAAAAAGTGAGAGAAGAAGCAAGGTCTCTTGTGACCCTTTAGAGGGCTATAATCTCACATATGAGGGGACCACCCTCACAACCTAATTATCTCCCGAAGCCCTGCCTCCAAGTGCCAACACACTGGGGATTGGGGCTTCAACATATGAATTTGGTGGGCAGAAACACAAATATTCAGTCAACAGCAGGTCCTTGAGACATCATTTGGCTTTGTTGGTTTTTTTTTTTTTTTTCCAGAAAGGAGATTGAATCAAAGTGGAAGGTCACATAGTGTATTGTTTGTGGCACAGCTAGGAATAGAAAGTTTATTTGCTGACTCCAAGAACTGTGTTCTTTCTTCTCCGTCATATAGCCTTCTCATGCCATCAACCCAGAGATAACAATGGAAGCTTTAATGATAGAGAAAGATTAAAA
Organism: Vicugna pacos; assembly: GCF_048564905.1. Taxonomy (NCBI): domain Eukaryota; kingdom Metazoa; phylum Chordata; class Mammalia; order Artiodactyla; family Camelidae; genus Vicugna; species Vicugna pacos. The sequence goes on from NC_132987.1 coordinate 35,339,455, forward strand.
TGAGAACTAACTATGTATGGTGTAATTCCCTACTCTTGGCTGGATACAACTCTGAAGATACTGGTAGCTTTGACATGAAAAAGCCAAGATGTTGGACCATTTAAATGGGGTGGCTGACTGGGAAAAGCTGGCTTATCAGGTGCTTAGTGACTGACATAAAGAAATATTAACTCATCCTTTTTCTCCTGCCAACTGAACTTATATGCATTAGAGTATAATTATGTATTGAGAATGTGAGTATCGATGCTGAACAGTCTTGCATTCTATTCCTGGTTGTGTTCCTTCCTGTCTGAGGTGCTTTTGAGCTTCAGTTTCCTACTCTGTAAAGTGGGGATAATAACACCTGCTTCGTAGGGTTGATGTACCTATTGATGATTACATCACCACCCTGTCTCTGCTGTAATACATTACCAAAAATTAGTGGTTTAAGGCCTCATAAGTTTATTATTCTAGTTCTGGAGGTCAGACTTCTGAAAATGGATCTTAGGAGGCTAATCAAGTTGTTAGCAAGACTTTCTTCCTTTTAGAGGCTATAAAGGAGAATTTGCTTCTTGCCTTTTGTAGCTTCCAGAGACTGCCTGCATCCTTGGCTCATGGCCCCTTTCCAGCAATGGCATCACTCTGGCTTCTGTATCCATCATCACTCTTCCTCTGACATTCCTGCTTCCTTCTTAGAAGGACCGTTGTGATGACATCGTGTCCACTCAGATAATCCAGGATAATCTTCCCATCTCAAGATCCTTAACATCATCACATTTGTAAAGTCCCATTTGCCAAGTAAAGTAACATACACAGTTGTCGGGGATTAGGACTTGGCCATCTTTGAGGACCATTATTCTGCCTATCATACCAATGATGATGATTCTAAGGGAGACCATGAGGAATAGTAGCTACTACTATTAATATTTCAATTGCTTCCAAAATTACTTCCAGTATTTCATCAAAGAAAATAAGGTCTTCTATCCCAAAACACGTGTGAAGAGCCAGGCCGGCTTAATAAGGGGATGGAACTTCTGATTTGATAAAAGCTTCCTTGCCCTGCAGTCAAAAATGGGTTTGTTTTTTTTTTACAGGGCTGCCTGGAAGCCCATGGAATGTTTACATTAGTTATCCTTTTGATTCAGGCATTGGAAGGCTAGCAAAATGCAATTATGTCTTCTGGAAAGAAACCAACTATCAGTCTAGCACAAGTGACTATTTGGAAAATCAAATGCGGTGCTAAGGAGACGTGAAACAGAACAGGTGGATTTTGATTTAGAATGTTCTAAAATAATTGCTTATAGCAGAGGGTCAATAATCATATTTGAAATATTGAACAACTCGTTTGGCTTAGGTCCTGGAGAAGGGATAGTCTTACACAGAAGATGCACAGGGAGTTTTAGTCTCTATCCCTGCTTCTCTACACAACGTGCGTGCACGCAAATGCACCACACACACAGAATTCTCAAAACGTTAACACTGTAAATTCCTAAATGAGTCTTAATTTTCAGGAAAAGCTATGCATAAAAATGAAAAGGTCATGTTCGGGGGAGTAGTAAAAGAAAAAAAAGATTGAAGGAAGTGGCTATAGAATGAAATGACGATTAGCTTTTAAAAAACACTAGCGTAAAGAATACCTCTTGCTTTAATAGTCCTTCTTATTTATTATAAATTACAGGTCTGCTAAGGAGAAAAGTAAAGAGCAGACTATCATTTCCTTTAAAAACACAAATCAAATTGTTACACAGCAGGGGGATACGCCACTAATTTTGACAGTCACTCAATGTGTTCATTTACTTGCCTTTCTTGGACACAATACCTGTGTGGCTTTTATTTTTCCAGATGCTTCCACGAATACAATTTCACTTATCAGGTGTTTTGTTAATTTATGACAAGTATAAATTAGAATTTTTTTAACTTCAGATAAAATACCACATATTAAAATGGTGATTTTTTAAAGTGAAGTCTGTAACATTTAAAAAATGCAAACTTGGAGACCACAGTCAAAACACTCCTAGCAACCCAGAGGCCCTCAGTTATCTGGTCCTGCCTTAGCCCTGTAGCCTTCTTTCTCAGCTCCTGGGATACCCAGTGTTGTCTACCAGTCAGCTAAATTCACTCCTTTCTGCTTGGCACTGGTATATTCCCCTTCACCTCACTAAATGCCTTTATTATTAAATTATTATTTCTGCAGAAATTTAACTTCATCATTATTGCCATCTGGAGAAAGCTGTGTTCTCTACACCCTGCAGTGAAACTGGTGAACATTTCTCCTCAAAGCCCCAACCCCCAGTCTCAGCCCTGATCTAGGTTATGTGCTGTTGGGAAGAGTGTCCAGTACCTGCATAAAGTGTGACTCTGAAGTTAGCAGACTGAAAGGAGCACTGTATAGATTGGAAAGCTACCAAGTTTGTTGCTGCGGTTTGAACCTTAACAATTTATAATCAAATTTATAACAATTTATAACTAGGCTTGATCACACAAGCCTAATTCTTCCAGTAAGCGATTCTTCCTTTTGCCTGAAACCCTCATGTCCCCCTCTTCTCCTTGACCACTCATCTCTTCCGGAGGTCAAGGGTGCACTTCTGGGGATTTCACAGTCCCCTGAGAGCCCCCATGGAGAACGCAGGATGAGCATGTTTATTCTATGAGGAAGTTGGCTAATCTAATAGCAATATTTGAGTTGGAAAAACCAGCTGGGTGGCTGTGGGGAGATGAATCCTGGGTAGGTAAAGGAGCTGATTTCAGCATGGCCTGAAAGTAACCTGACAGACTGGCTCAGTCTCTACCTCCCTCTCTCAGAATTCCACTAGATTTGCTACCACTCTGTACTGACCTGTAGGAGTCCCACTGATTCTTTTTAAAAATCATATCCCTAGGAGATCTTAGAACTACCTCCTTCTGTATGTTTTTTGACCACATTTGCTACTGCCCCAGAAGATGGGTGTCAAACGATATATAAAGTAAAATTAGAATGCCAGAGTAATCTGTGTATTTCCACTTCATCATAGTTGATTTCAAATCTTGATCAACTCTTTCAGCAGTTATTTTATTGAATAGCTACTATCTGCCAGGTGCTGGGCATAAACAGATGAAGAAGACCTGAGACTTGTCCTCATGGAAACCACCACCACAGACATGGTGCCATTTCCAGAAGAGACCCTTCCTATCCCCAGGGAAAGGCCTAAGGCTGAGTCTTCATGGGGGGAACTAGAGTGTTTTATTCTCAACAGGAAATAAAGGGTAGGAGGTGACAGAAACTTCTAAATAAAGTATTAGCCAAGATTATCTAGGACGTTTTTATCTTATGAGTGGGTAGAAAAATTGGTAACAAATTCAGAGTTGCAAGTTTAAAGAAATGCGTGTACTAAAAAGTCCTAAAACATAGGCTCTAATCAGTCAAGTGTTTCAGGTTAAAGACCAGTACTTCACCGAGTGTTGTCTGCAGGTGAAGACAGCCCAATCTAGTAGTTTATACAGGATAATAAAAACCAGCCAAAGAAAGGTTTTTTGAAAAAAAAAATTCTAGTATTTTTGTTGTAGCCATCATTTATTTCTAATGTATCCAGTTCTGATGCCAAATGTCAGAAAGCAGAGAGCTCAGGTGCTGGAAAAGTCAATAATTGAGTCTTTAAAGACTTCAGTAAAATGACTAACCAGGAAGACTGACTTTCCAGAAAGATGAAGTCTCAGAAGAGACATAATCTGATCTATGAAATCATGAAGTATGTGAATAGGACAAATATGAACTTGTTCATCAAACTGTAAAAACATTTTAAAGCTTTTGAAAAGTACTTTCAGGGTGGATGGAAGGTCATGGGATTGTATTTTATTGCTGACTTGAACATCTAAGCTGTAAGATTGCCTAAGGTGAAAACCACTTTTAAGAGAAATACCTTTTGCTGCAGTAGTAATTAGCACCCCACTTGGATTAGGTTCAAAATTGTTCTGCCTTTTTCTGATTTTAGTTATAAGGCAAATGAGTCTTTAAGCAGATTTTCAGATCTAAGTAGGAAATTCTTTATTTCAGTAGTGATAAGTACTTATTAAATGAATACCTATTAAGTAGTGGATTATTAAAGAAACGGATAATGTTAAAAATGTATGTCTTAGCATGAGAAGTTGTCATGGAGAGCCAATGTATTTTTTCTTAAAATGTGTTTTGGTATTTCTGTCAGAGACCAAATACCAAGTTAACAGTTGGTCTCATTCAATAAGCCATCTCTTATATTATCCTGAACTATTACAGCTGCTGGGGCTTTTTTCTCCCCCTGTCAGACATACGGAATTTTTTCCCTCTCCATGCCCAGAAAGGCACTTGGCTAAAGCTCTTTTGAATGTCCAGAGAGTAAAGCTCTACTGACAAAACATCACCTTTGTATTTAGTGCTGTGCAGAATGGTCATACAGACAAACTCTTTGGGCTTTCACTATTAATGGGATGATTTCACTTTGTTAGTTTTATAAATTATAAAGGCTGGTGGAGTTGTCTTCTAGATTCTACATAGGCTCAAGCTAGTGAGGACTTAGTTCATGAAAACATGGCAACCTTTACAGTTTCATTCTGCTTTGTTGGGAAGATCCATGTCCCATGCATACTTTATGACTTACATTTCCTTTAGAAATAGCGAACTTGTAGTACTTGATTCTTACTATTCTAGATGGTGATGTGCTCATGATGAGACTATTAATACTGGAATAATGATACATATCACCACATAATATAAACATTGAATGTCTAAGATTTTCAGCTTGAAACCACTTTAATGGGTCTGTCATAAGAGCTGGAGGTGATAGCCATGGTGCTGCACACAGGGGTGGTGATGGTAAAACAACCTGTCCCCAAACAGAGAATTCATTCCCCCTTGTAATAGGTGCTTTACCTTCATTCATTGGGTATTTTGAGCAACTAATAAGACCTCTGATTGCCTCTCTTTTTCTAATTCATCATCTCTCAGACCAATTTTATACCCAAACAGAAGTTTTTTCTTTTTGCTCTTCTTTTTCTAATTCTTTTAGCTGGTAAGTTAAATTGTTTATTTGAGATCGTTCTTTTCTGAGGAAGGCCTGTATTGCTGTAAACTTCCCTCTTAGCACTGCCTTTGCTGCATCCCATAGATTCTGTGTGGCTGTGTTTTCATTCTCATCTATCTCAAAGTATTTTTTAATTTCTTCTTTGATTTCATCATTGACCCATTGACAAAAGCTTTTTAAAATTGTCTTTTTAGACTCTTAGAATCAAATTATCTTACAACTCTTTAAAATAACTGAAAGAAAAGATGATCAGCAAATAATATATTGTTACTGGAAATTACTGAACTGTTTTTGAATTTTTCATGAACTTTTGAAAGTACCTTAAGCCTTAATTGATTTAGCAGGAATCTTAAAATAAGATTCCTATTTACATTTTGGCCTAAAATCAGTTTCATGTTCTGTTTTGTTTTTTTTTTTTAACAATAGGACAGACAGGCTGGTTAATAAGCTTTTTTCATTTCTATCCTTTATTTCAGGACATATATCTAAGTGTTACTCTAGGTTTTCTGTCTTCCCCCGCTTCCCCAATTTACACCTTACACTGTTAGGATGTAACTAAAATTATATTCGTTATAGGTGACTTTCCTTGACACATCATATTTCCTAGTCTTCCCTTTCCTTTCTTCTCGTTGGGTGTTTAAATCTAGAAACTTTTCTCCTGAATAAAATATTTTTTAGTCAATATTGCAAACAGACAATTGTCAACCTCATCTTTGTAGGTGATATACTTGAAAATAGGATTCATTTTCTCCTTTGTTATTATGATTAAAAAATAACGATACTGTTTTGATGAACAGCTGGTGAAACGTGGCTGACCTGGTGCAGCTGGTGCCTGCGATCAGTCTGAAGGTTAATAAGCAGCTGTGCTGAAAGAGTCACTTTGGTTTAGTCCTTGTAATTGGCCACTTTCTTGGACACTGAGCTTCAAGACAGAATGTCTGTGACTCTTTAATGTATTTAACATATTTTCAAAAATGATCAGAATTCAGGCCAAATAACTGTAACCACTTGATTTTCTACTGGATTATGTTTTGATTGTCAGTCTTGGAGGGAAATTGAGAAGTATTTAAGCCTTAGGCTGATACTGTAGAAGAGCTTCTAAAACTGAGGAATTGGAGGCATCTTGTTTTAATCCTTTGTAACCCAGCCACATGCGTCAAACTGAGCACTCTTAATACTTGATACTTTTAAAAGGGTAGGAGACCTATTTTTCTGTGTACGGTGGGCAGATACTCAGGTGACACTTACTGCTGTTCACCTCTGTTCTCCTAACCCTGGTGTCAGAGAATGAAGGCTCTGTCATTTTTCACATGGGGAGAGAGGTGGCTGGCAGCAGGTACAATATCGATGATTTCCTGGACTGTGGCTTGTCCTCAAGGCGTCTTGCCAAGACTTGAGTGTGGGGGGAGCTGGAGGATTCGGGTCAGGTTTCGGGCCTCCCCTGCACTGCATGGCCAGCACAGAAACCCCAGGAGTCCTGGCCTGTGTCAGCCCATGTCAGCCCTGACACCAAAGCAGGACCTAATTGTCACTGGCCCCTCTTCCTTGCATGTGTTTCATTAAAAATCTTTTTTTCCCCCATTGGCTTTTTTCCACCTAAGACTAAATCTGAGGAATAGGGATCTAGTAATTGCAACTGCTTTATTTTACCGACATGGACAAAGTTTAGTGACATTGTCATGGTTTCACTCTTAGTACAAAGTTATATATACTTTAAATCAAACACACTTAATATTTGAATCTGAACATATTTAATATGACACTTAGTTTCTCTTTTCCAAAGTGAGGAAATTGCAAACAGGGCTTTAAGGACATCTCTTGTGTAGCTGGATAGAAACATTTCAGATTCGTGAAACTTAATGCCTTTGCCCTTAATTTACAGCTTTGGGTTGAAAACTCTGAAGTTCAGCCCTTTGTTCTCTAGGGGGATCTTTTGTCTGAATAGAATTTCTAGAGCTGTACTATGAGCAGAAGTTGTATCCGAGCTCTGGACTTGGAATCTGGGCTTTATCACACACTTCCTTAGAACATATGCTTAAATCATGCAGCTCATCTAATGCTAGATTTCCTCGTCTGTGCAATGATGTCTTGCTCCCCAGGGTGTTGTGAGGTTTTCACGAACTCATGAAATCTAGTAGTACAGCGCCTGGGACGGAGGAGCTTCCTTCTTTCCCTTCTCTCCAGCCCATGTTAATAACTGGACTTGTAGGAGCATTAGGGTAGAGGTAGGGCTTTAAAGTGATCATTATCATCATAGTGACAACATAACTATTTAGACATAAAATTTTCTGCCTCTTCTTTTGTGAATTTCCTATTCATATCCTTTACCCATTTCCTTATTGTTTGCTCATCTTTAGTTTGATTCATAAAAGCTCCTAGCTGTTAAACCTTATGTTAGACATGTTGTAAATATTTTTTCTGTTTTGCCTTTTAACAGTATAGATGGTATTTTTTGCTGTGTAGAAGTTTAAAGGTTTGCTTTCATGTCATGAGATCTGTTGTTTTTCTTCGAATATAAGAACCATTGATTATGTGGCATATATGGATTTTAGACATCTCAAAATGTGAAAAAACAAAGTCTTGTATTCAATAGAGTGAAGTCTAATCTTTTTTTCATAGTTCCTGCCTTTGGAGTTGCATGTGTGCGTTTGTGTATACAAATGTTTGTATGTATGTAAATTGGGCTTATTTTCAGGACTTAAAGGAAAGATGTTGCAGCCATGACTGGGTATGGGAATGTTCTCTCTAGCCAAGAAAATTCTGGAAAGAATGTAGTTGCATAGAGCTCAGAAGCCCTGGCATGTACTTCTGGTATTGCTGTGGGATAATTTAGCCTTGCCTTGTCTGTTGTGGCTATAATCAACATACTGCGTGTCCAGCTGTCACTGTAACTTGGTCCCTCCTGATAGCTATCTCTGTGGTGGCAACAACTCAGAATTTGCCCTGAGGACTGGATTAGCATTGCTTGCCAGCACCTGCCACTAACTTAAGGAGAAAGGAGGGGAGGGGGATGCTGAACCCTGTAAAGCAGGCCCAAAGTAGAAGGCTAAGGTACCAGGTAAAGGCTCTCCGGGCAGAGAGCTATGACTGCTCCTTCACCACGGCAGGAAAGTTGTCCTGACCTCCTCTCCAGAAATGAGTCAAGGTTGGACTGAGGCCAACAAGCAACTGTCCTCCTAAAGTAACCCAAGAATATAAGACTATAATACAAGTTTGTCTCTTTGGGAGTCAAGACACCAGAAGTGTCTAAATAGTTCAAAAAGGACTTTAAATGCATTATACATTTTAAAAAACCATGCCACTGTAATAATTAAGAGCTACATGTTCTGGTGCAGGGCATAGTAATCACCAGCAAATCATTAGCTTATGACGTCACAGTGGCCTGAGACCTACAACACAGACAGGGCGGGGGACACCCACAGAACACTGCGTCTCCGTGGTAATTCATGAATTGTGACAGTTCTTTGTCATGTCTATGCTTTGGCAGGTAATGGTGTCTTTACAGCCATTGAATCTAAAGGCTTAAGATTGTAATTTGTTGTCTGAAGCTGATAATTAGACTTACTGAGGTCCCCCCACATAAGATACACCCTTAAAATTTATGAAAACAGAATAATAGGAAATTATTTAAATTTGTCTTTTGTAACGTTTCATTTAATCAAATATTGTAGCATGGTTTTTGCTCTTGGTAAATCCTGAAATAAAAATGGTGATGATAATAATAATAATTAATAATAATAAATAAGAGTGAAGGTAGCTGGGTGAAAGAGTAGTTCTTTTTAAATTTTAATAGACAAGTGGGACATGCACATCATCTATTGAGCACACCTTTGTAATTTCTCAGAAATTAAATAGCTTGACCCTTTGATTAAATCCAAAGCTGGAAATTTTATAAGATAACTTCAGAGTAATTGGTTTGAAATCCAAGGACCTATTCCAGGATGCTTTAGAAATTTTACCCTGTTTACCCCAGCTTTTAAAATGTGTATAAATGTCAAGGCTTCAGTTTTAAAGTCTGCTGTTAGACTTCTCTAAACTGTTCTCTTATAATTGGCCTTGTTTGAATCCTTTTTGGATTTGAACTTGAGTGAGAAGAGGAGATGATTTGGGAGAAGTATTCAACAGTGGAATCTAAAAACCAAAACAAAAAGAGGTTGAAGGGACAGTTCTGATTTATTCCAGAGGAGCAAGACTAGAAAGGTGATACATTATTGTGAAGGTCTTCCTGCATATGAAGTGTTTGGTTTTAGTCTGTGGGGATTAGCTGTTCTTCATCTCTGCAAAGGGCAAAATCAAAGGAAATGGTTTTAAGACCGAAACATGAAGAGGTCAAGGTTAGACAAAGAATTGTTTAGAAATGCTCGTTTGTTAAACTAAGTACCTCAACCTTCTAAACAAGACTAAAAACACCAATAATGCTACCCTGTTAATCTGATTTGGTCGTAGAATCTTGACTCTTCCTAGGTGGCCTTTAAACTAATATGGAATGGTTAGCTATGTCTCAAAGTTATTTCCAGTCCTATGATTTAGTGATTTATTTTATTTTAGCAGGCTCTGTAGCTAAATTATGTACTTATTTCCTTCCTTTTGTTCCTCTCTGCCTCTTTTTTGGGGGTATAATATTGAGGAGTGTTTTACATTTAGGTGTCACTTTAAGAAATTCATGTTAAAGTGGCCCCCTTTACTGTGGTTTGTGTTGTATGTTTGGATATCATAATTAGAACATTTTTATTGAGAAGGAAATGTCCACTTTTATGTTCTAACTAAAGCATCTTTTTAATCTCTAATTTATTTTTTCAAGCAGTCCTTGAACACTAAAGTTATATGTAACACAGATCTCTTGTCCATCTTCCTCAGAACAATAATTTACAGAGAAATAAGTCTTTGCCCAAAGTGAGATGCTCCTGTAGTGTTGCAAGGCTATACAGGCTTTTAGCATGCACTGAACCTAACAGCTGGAAATGACTCAGTAGTTTAAGAAGTGTGTGTTTTCTGTCGTTTTGCGGGGTGAGGGGTGAGGCTAAGAGATGAGGCATCTTAATTTTGGAGGGAAATGGTTTAGGGAGTTATTTATTGTTTCCACCTGTCCAGAAGAAATGAACAGTCCTTACAGAAGATATCACTGGCCTGAATTACATTTTTAAAATAATCCATTATTATTTTCTTTCTTCTTTTCTCTACTTTTTTATCCTCTCTCTCTTTAAAGCTTCAACAACAACTCAGTATTTATTGAGCACTGCCATATTGCTGCATAGTAGGAACTGGGCACATAATGGTGAACAAAACAGGTCAGGTCCTTACCGTCATAGAGGTGATGTTTTATTCATTACTTTGTTCTCACTTACAGGACAAGGCGTAAATCAGAATTAGTGCCTGAGATGTAGCACATAGTCAATATTTCAACTGTATTTTAATTTATTGTTAACATAATATAGGAAAACACTAAATATACTACTAGTTTTACACATCTGAAATTTGTATAAAGACATTAGGTGTAAGTCATCCTTCAGTATCTGCAAGAGATTTTTTCTAGGATACCCGGGGATGCCAAAATCTGGATGCTCAAATTTCTCATATAAAATGACGTGGTAACACTAGGCCCTTGAAGGGATCCACAGATTCAGAAATTTGATCCTCAATAGTTTGAAACCATAGACGTGGAACCCGCAGATACCGCGAGTCTACTGTACTGTTTGGGATTTGGAGAGAATCATTTACTTATCTGTCAACATTTGCATTCAAAAGGTTGTGAGGGGTTTAGATAGATCCTTTATCCTAATATTTAGGTGGTGTCTAACATGGTTTTTAAAAAATTAATGTGCAAAATTTCCTTGCATAGGAACAGTCGCCTTGGCATGGAAAGTTTTCTGTCCCACCGTAATAGGGCACCTCCTTTCCTGCTGTTAGTACAGGTGAAGCAAGGGATGTCTGTCTGTTGCCCAGGCTAAGGCAACGGTGGGTTTAAGGTTCTAATGAGCACTTGGGCATCCCTCTCCCTTAAAAGCCATGTTCTAAATACTGCTCTAATTTTGTAAACAATATTGCTAGCTCTAGTCGGCTGTAGACATTTTAAAACCAATTAGGTATTTGTGTGCCAAGCTGGAAATTTATTCATTGTTTGGAAAATTTTATTTCAAATTCAAGACACCTGACCTATAGGTAGACTTTGAAATATCGCGTGTGTACAAGCCCATCCTCTGTGAAGAAAGCAGGTAGATTTCTACTTGTGGGATGTGCATAGGGTTAGAATTTGACCTGCTCCAGTAGAGTCATGATCTTAGTTAACCTCATATGCTTCACTGTGAGGAATTTTCTTATCCTTATGAATTACATCATGGACTGAATATTTGGCCTTTAGTCCAGGATGAAACCTGGTTATTAACCAGGCTCTTTTCTTACTCTTTGCTTCCAGAAAATGGTATGATCTTTCTTTTCAAAGTTGTAGAGGACTGTTAGTTTTCTGTGTATGTCAGACATCTGCTGGGGTTTTTGGCTACTGAACCTCTGTTCTTACTTGGGGTGAATTCTTTTCCATATGGGCCCCTGTGGAAGGCAGGATTTCTTCTCCAAAAGGGACCAGATCCTCCTCCTTCCTGTCCCTGGGATGCTAGGTCTCAGGCATGTGACTTAGGCCAAACCAATCAGAATTACTCAGAATTTGGAATCTTGAGAGTGTGACTCAAAGAAGCATTGACATTTTGTTCTTGTTAGCAGTCGTGGTGTTGAGAGCCCAGCAACACCACTGTGCAGTCATGGCAGTGGTGGTGAGAAGGGTGTATTAACCAGCTTCTTTGTGGCCCAGACTCCTGTTTCCCAGCCTCCCTCCATCCTCCCTTGATTCTGGCTCATTTCCAGGCCAGGTTTTCAGCTTTTCCTTTGAGCTTAAAATTCTCAACACCCTTCAAATAAACTTTTTTTTCTTCTTTAAGTCTCCCTAACTTGGTTTCTATTGCTTTTAACCAAGTACTCTGACTGTTTCATTATGGGAAAGCTAATTGTGGCTGATTACATTTTCCAAAAATGATCCCACCAATATGTTTCCCACACTATTGCTCCTCTTACAGTGTGGTTTTACAGTCCTCCAGTGAGAGGTGGGACATCTGTGTTCCCACTCCTTAAACCTGGGTGGATCAACAGGATGTGGTGGAATTACTGATAGGGGGTACTTCCAAGGTGAGGCCATAAAAGGTAACGCTGTTTCCTCCTGGTTCTCTTTCTTTCTTGTGGCCTGTGCCTTGTGAGCCCTGGGTCCAGATGCTCTGAATCTCCCACGCTGGGGAGATCACATGGAAAGGCTGCATTGGGTTGGGGGGGTGGGTGCCAGAGGAGCCCCAGCTGTTCTAGCTCCCAGCTGATCGAGTTTTCCCTGTTTAGATGACGTTTAGCCGTATGAGTGAGTAAGCTTTTCAGATGACGTCAGCCCCAGCCTTTGAGCTGGCCCAGCAGATGCTGAGTGGAGCAGAAATAATATCTCCATTGAGTCCTGTCCAGATTGCAGATTCATGAACAAAATAAACATTGCTATTGTCTGAAGCCACTTTGGGTTTATTATGCAGCATTATCTTTCTGGAACTATAGCTATTATAAACATGCAAACTAGGACACCTGAGTTGCAAATCCTAGCATAGAATCATGCCTTCATATTCTTAAAAGGCAGAGTTACTGATACGGAATGGACTTACTGATCTAGTTTCCCCCTTTTGCATTATATAGATTGAAAGGTACTTGTTTGGTCTTCTGTAGATTACTTGGTTGGAATAACATTACAGAGCTTTACAAAATATCGTGGCTGTCTTCAATATCGAGATGTTAAAAATATTTGTTTCCCAAATATTTATGGTAGCTTTACACCTGATTCCACCATGACCATGATACAATGTTGCCTGGCAGTGCCTTGTGTATGGGTCGTCGCTAAATGTAAATTTATTTCCTCCAGTAAGAGTCTAATACATCTTTCAAGAGGCAAGATGAAAACCCTACTTTTCTCTTGGGTTGGATGTCCAACTTAACAGAAGGGGGTTTAGAGGGAATTTTACAAATTAAGTAAAAATGGCCAAAAGTTATTGAGGATTTACCATGTTCCAGGCACTATGCTGCATGCCTCCAGGTCGTCTCATTTAATCATCACAGCCATCTTATGAGGTAGATTTTATGACTCTCCCTGTTTTATGGGTGAGAAAGCACATTTAGGTTTAAGTAAATGTCCAGGTCACATAGCTAGCAGCTGGGATTTGAACCCAGGACTGTATATGTGTCCAGGGTCAGTGTATTTGTAACCACCGTGCTGTGCAGCCAGAGTGGCTGTGAGTGATGCTTCAGTGTTTTAGTTCACTTCTCCCTCTTCTTCATCCTAGATTACCTTTAAGGCCCCTAATTGTCAACGACTACACACACACACACACACACACACTCTCTCTCTCTAGCCCTTTTCACACATTTCTCTTTTGAAGATACATTTTTTCATACCTTCTCCCATTTGCTATAAGCCCTGGTCTTGACGTGTTTTAAGGGGCTCCACGTTTTTAGGAAAAGATTGAGAACGTAAGCTTTATGGGGACCTTGAGGGCCTCTGTGGCGTCTGTGTTCGCCAATCCTTTGAATCACTTCTATTATTTTGTAGGACGTGCACAAGTTGTGTCCAAATGATGCAGAATAATTTATCCTTCATGATGACACTAATTGTTAAGTATTTAAAGTAGAAGATTCCTACCTCTAGTACTTCAAATTTGAGTGACTGTGACAGTGATTCAAGGGTTTGAGGGCTTCTGAAGGAAAAACCTGGAGTCCGTTGTTTTGTGTGTGTGCATGTGTGCCCTGCCGCCCTTGTTACCTGGGATGATGTCAGAAACTATGCTGACGTGGAGTCGAAGGAGAACAAGGAAAATTACACTGCTGTTGCGTGAGGTCCCGATGACTGTAGTGCTTGTTTTTAATATGTACATCATGCCTCGCTTCCTCAGCATAGATGATTTATGGGAGAAAACCGGTCAACAAGATGTTAGAAGAAATTCATCTCTGGGCTCCTCACCAAAGCCCAGATCTCCTCTCTGAAGGTCCTCCTCTACATTACTGCAAACGCTGTGCTATCACATGTGCCAGCACCACCAAGTTTTATATTTAGAGGAATTGATTTCCTGGCAAACAACAAGCCCCTGGAAGCTCAGCACCTCTTAATACTCTGCATCGAGTTACCAGAAGTCCTTTTAATGCAGAGGCTTTGTGAGAGCATGATTGTAATGGTCAAAGTTGTCTTATTGGGGAGATGGGCGTGTCTTATTTTCCCTAATGACATAGAAGGGAATGAAAAAAAGACTTCATGTTGTTTTTATCTTGCACACAGCAACCTAAGCCCAGCAGGCGACAAAAAGCCTTTGCTGTTGTTATATCCTTTGAGAATGACGTCTGCATCTAGGCTGAAGACCCTCAACTACAGAGGAAAAGAAGTTTTACAGATTAGCCACAGAGAAAGGGACATTGCCACATTCTAGGGCACCTAGGTTTGCAAGAATCCAGCCAAGGACACAGCTTTGCCTTATTTCTTACGTCTAATATTTGCTCTGGTGTTTCACTGCAGGGACCTAGATTTAACTGGAATGCTCCTCGAAGGGCTATTTATTATGAGCCGTGTGTGTCATAAGTATAAATCCATCTTCAAATATTATATTCACAATTTAAATATTCACAATTTAAAAATTCTTCTTAGATAGCTTCATTTTCAGCAGAGGATCTTCCTTTTTTTCCCATCAGGCAGGAGAGAGATCTGACCTTTGTCATCCTTAGAGTTTTTCCCAGCTCCCATTTCATGGCGCGCTGGGGATGCCCAGTCATTTCCGCTGAGATGCCTCTTGTCTCAGTGTGCACTTTCTCTTAACATCTGACAGCTCTCTGTTGCTTTCTGATTGTAAGTGGCTCGTAGAAATCATTTTGTTTGTTGAGGCTGGGCATCCAGTGCATGCCATCTCCTCTCCATAGGTCATTCCTTACATTGGCCCAGCTGGACCGCATGCAGATGATTCAGCTCACACATGCATTGGCATATGCAAACAAAAGCTTTTCTTGTCTTTACTTAGAATTGGAGTCAGGTCTAGAGAGAAGCCATGAAAGAGAAATTCCAGGGTTGGAACCTGTATTAGTCTCTTCAGGCTGCTGTAACAAAATATGATGGGACTGGATTGCTTAAACCACATTTATTGCTCACAGTTCTGGGCAGTCCAAGATCGAGGTGCTGGCAGATTGGGTTCCTGGTGAAAGCCCTCTTCCGGGTTTACAGACAGCTACCGCCTCACTGTGTCCTTGCCTGGTGGAGTGAAATAGAACGCGTGCATGAGTAAGCTCTCTGATGTCTCACGAAGGCACCAATCCCATCCTGAGGGCCCCATCCTCATGACCTCATCTAAGCCTAATTACCCCTCAAAGGCCCCACGTCCAAATACCACTGGAGTTAATTTCAAGATGTAAATTTTCAGGGCGTACAAACATTTCAGTCCAAAACAGGGTCCCTTTTCAGATCAGCTGGATGAACCTACAGATGTGTTAACTGGAGAAGCAGAAGAACCTAGGAGAAGCATCTCCCTCTTAAACGTGCAGACACTTCTTAAAAATATCAGTTCCAGGACAGGGGAGGCACAGGTGATCCTTTCCATCGTAATGTGGAACATCTCTGCATATTCAATTTAATAGGATATGTGCTCAATGCTAACAGCACGTCTGAACAAATTTCATTTATTTATGCCAGGTGGAGGAATTCCCCTGTGGTTACATCCTCCCCAGAAACCACCACTAAGCTCTGACATTTATTAAACTCAGAACCTGAATCATTAGCAACTAGTTCCACTTTGCTCAAGGATAGTGAGGACACCCTGTGTATAAGGGGAAGTATTTGCCTTTTATGTTTTGAGTGTAGCAAAGAAGGCAAACAGAACGACATCTTCATATTAAGGGTTTGGAAGGTTATATCCTGCCACAGGGGTAACTAATGAGCATTCCCATGTATGTGGCCCTGATTGTGTGCTTCTGAGAAGAAAATGCTACTTCTTCTTTCTCTCCTCTCTATTCAAGGTTGCCCAGCCTTTGGGGGGAAATATTGTGTGTAACTTCTAATTTTTTTTTTCAGTTGGATTAGCCACATTCTGAAGCTGAGCAGTTCCATCCCAAGAATGAATGAATCCTCTCTAGACTGTAGATTGGAGAACTAGAGCCTTTTATGCCTAGATCTTAATTAAGGGAACGACATCTATCTCAGGTAGATGGGAGTATCAGATTCAAAAAGAGAGAGCTCTCGCGTTGGTGGTATAGTGGTGAGCATAGCTGCCTTCCAAAAAGAGAGAGCTCTCCCCAAGGACCCCTCCCCATTCCTGTCACCATGAATGCTCATTATGTTTCCTTTGGCTCACTGGCTCTAGATGAGGTACTGATGGGTGAGGGAAAGCAAAGGGACAAGAGGAGGGGATTTTTGCCCCAAGGATCTGATAAATTAGTTGGAGAATGTATACACATGAATATGTTTAGTAACAATTTCAGTTGCATGTGATTAAAAGCGAGAATGAATTGGAAGATAGTTTCTGGAGGACTTGGTTCATCGAGTTGGAATCCCATGGGATGCTTGTTGAAACAGATTCTTGGGTTCTACCCTCCAGAGTTTCTGATTCTATCAGTCTGGGGCGGGGCCAGTAATCAGGATTTCTAACAAGTTCCCAGCTGGTGCTGCTGCTGCTGCTGATCCAGAGGCCACAGTTGCTGACTGCTGCTCTTGGAAGGAGATCAGGGAACAGAGAGGTGATGACGAAAGGTATGGTTAATGTGTATTGAGATGGTACTTCCTGCCGTCCCCCCAGTGCTGCAGTTACCCACGCTTCTGTTTTCTGGCCCCATTTTAAGAGGACAGCTTGTAGCCCTCTAAAATATATCCACTTTTGATATCATAAGCAGGGAGCATGCTTTTTCCTATAATTAGGTAATTCTCCACAAGGAGAGGAAATTTATACCATCTTCTTGGCAACAGTAGAAGGAGAGAAACAATATTCTTGGTTTTGCTTAGCCATTATTATTTTCTCTTTCACCATTCTCTTACTTTCAGCATTTGCCCCTACATTCCCTAAAGTAAATTAAGAATTTGTTTCTGCAGCCAAATGCAAATAGGAAACACGTGTTTTTGAATTCACAACCAATTAAGTTAAAATTAGGAAAATGGAGAGGAGAAACATTTAGAAATTATGTAGGGTGAAGAGTTCAGAAAACAAGCTTCCTTGGAAGGAGTTATTTCATGCTTTTTAGAAGAGCACTTGCTGACTGAGTATATATACATTTCTAGAGAAGAAATGCATTAAGTTTCCTATCCCCTAGAAGGCGGTTTGCCATAATGTTTTACTGCAGCGAAATGGGAGGTTTTATTGCTATGAAGTTAGTAGCAATTCAGATGATTTTACTCCTAAATATGTGTTCCTACTACTTTGTATTACTTAGGGAAAAGTATTCTGCAGTTTTTAAATTTTTTTTAGCAAGGAATCTTTACTTAAATGCACTTGAATCCTTACTTAAATGCATCTGAAGTTCCTGTCAAATACCAGTACAAACAAAATACAAAGTTTTCCTACAATATCTCTGTCCGCTGCTGAAACCAGCTCTTAATCTGCCAATAACTTAATGCTGACTTAATCAAGTTGATTCTGGACATTTTGAGCAGGAACAAGTTACCACAAGTCCTACTCCTCTCCAACCCAGATCTTGCAGCTTTATCCCTTTCCTCTATTCTCTTCCAGTGATACACGTTCAACTCCCCAAATACGGTGATATTAGGATTTAGGGGTTTAGTGAAACTTGGTGTATATTTCATAGGACAGTAGTTCTTTGTTTTACTTTATGGTAATTTTGCGAGTGCTTGCTTGCATGTGGTTCTTAATATAGAGAGCAGCTTGTTATTTTTTTCCCCTACTTTTTTCAGCAGCATTTAAAAAAATACCACTCTCTAAGGTAATGTTCTATCTTGCAGCATACCAGTGCATATGTATAATTAAGCACTAAGGAGGACGGTACTATTTTTTTTTTTTTTGCAAAGATTTTAACTACAGGATCCGAAAATAATCCTTTGGATGTGACAGTGCATGTTACATGAGGTCTATTACTTTTGTTCTATTTTTACTTCTATGAAGATTGAGGACCTGTTTTCAAGAGAGGACATCATTTCTCTAAATGTTTTCTTCCAAGTTTTGTCATGACAAGGAAACAACTGAATTGTACTATCAATTTCTGGAAACAGTTACCAATTTTTTCTTAATTTGGAAATAGCATTGGAACAGGTTAGGAGAGGATAGCTGAGCCTGATTTGTACATAATTCTGTTCTTGACTGCTATCTTTTCAGAATAATTTTAAGACATTCCCCTTCTTCTTTCTTAAGATGGTAGAATCCTCTAACAAGACTCTTTTATCTCCAGTTTCTCTTAACACTAGAATTTTAGTGATTTCAGAGTCTGCTTCCATTTTTAACTATTCTCTTGAGTGTTTTTTTTTGTTTTGTTTTGTTTTTTAATATTTATTCTTTCTGTTTTCAGAGTTCTTGATAGTTTTCATGCCATGGTGCACATTCAGTGACCTTACTCTCTTGTAATTTTTGTCTTATCTCCCAAGATGCTTCTCAAAACAGTCAAGTAATGACTATATATTTGATATCATTAATCTTTGAGGAGAGGGAAGGAGAAATATAATTCATCTCTTATATATGGTTGAATAGCACTTGCAAATTTGACCTTAATCTTAATTCCCAAAATATATGAATAATGCTTTTACTACTAGTTGGTATGATCTGTTTCCTTTATGGTTTATTTGTAAGAGTAGGCATCATCTAAAAGGAGAGGAAGAATCTGATTTCTGGATTCTCCTGAACCTTTCCCAGGCTGCCGTGTCTGGCCCAGAGTAAGCACTTGACTGAAGTTTGAGTGAATTAATTAATTAATGAATAAAGGAAAATGGAAAGCTTTAAGGAAAAGTATGCATATTTTAGTCATGGGCTCAAGGTAGTTACTAAACTGTACTATAAAAAAGATAGAGCTTTTGGTTTACTTTATAACTTTAAAATGTTTTTATTAGACTTTTTTTTTTAGAACAGTTTTATATTTACAGCAAAATTGAGTGGAAAGTACAGAGGTTTCCCATATACCACCCACGCCCAAACATATACATGGCCTCCCCCATTATCAACATCACCCACCAGAGTGATTGGTATGTGTGTTATAGTTGATGAGTCTACAGTGTGACACATCATCCCTCAGACTCCATAGTTTACATTAGGGTTCACTCCTCAGTGTTGTCTGTTCTGTGGGTTTGGATAAATGTATAATGACATGCATCCACCGTAGCAGGATCATACAGAGCAGTTTCACTGCCCTAAAAACCCTCTGCTCTGCCTGTTCATCCTTGCCTCCACCCTAACCCCTGGCAACCACTGATCTTTTTACTATCCTCATAGTTTTGCCATTTCCAGAATGTCATGTAGTTGAAATCATACAGTATATAACTATTTTAGATTGACTTCTTTTACTTAGTAATATGCATTTAAGGTCCTTCCATGTCTTTTCATGGCTTGATAACGCATCTCTTTTTAGTGCTGAATAATTTCCGCTGTCTGGATATATCACAGTTTATTTATTCATTCACCTACTGAAGGACATCTTGGTTGCTTCCAAGTTTTGGCAATTATGAATAAAGCTACTATAGATATTCATGTGCAGGTTTTTGTATAGACATAGTTTCCAACTCTTTTGAGTGAATACAAAGTAGCGTGATTTTTGGATTGTGTAGTTTTGTAGGAAATTGCCTCACTGTCTTCCAGAGTGGCTATATGGTTTTGCATTCCCATATTGCTCCACATCCTCACCAGCATTTATTTGGTGTTGTCAGTATCCCAGATTATGGCCATTCTAAGAGGTGTTTAGTGGTCTCTTATTGTTTTAATTTGCATTTATCTGAGGACGTGTGTTGTGGAGCATGTTTTCATATACTAATTTGCTCTCTATATATCTTTAGTGAGGTGTCTATCAAGGTCTTTAGCCTGTTTATTTATTTTTTTAAATCAGGTTGTCTGTTTTCTTATTCTTTAGTGTTAAGAGAGTTCTTTCTATGTTTTAGGTAAGTCCTTTATCAAATATATCTTTTGCTATTATATTCTCCCAGTCTGTGGCTTGTATTTTCATTCCCTTGAGCTGAATTGATTTTACTTTAATTTTTGAGTACATGGCATAGTCACATTGTATAAAATTTAAAAGATGTTGTATTCATTTCTTGGGGTTGCCATACAAAGGACCACAAACTGTGAGTGGATTTAAACAACAGAAATTTATTCTCTCACAGTTCTGGAGGCTACCAGTCTGAAACCAAGGTACTGTCAGGGCCCTGGTCTCTCTGAAGGCTCTAGGAAAGCATTCTTCCTTTCCTCTTCTAGCTTCCACTGGTCAAGAGATAGCCTTGGCTTGCAGCTGCATCACCCCAGTCTCCGCCCTTGTCATCACGTTGGGCTCTCCCTGTGCACCCCTCTGTGTCTGCATCCAATTTCCTCTCTTCTTATAAGGACATTAGTCATTGGATTAGGGCCCACCTCAATCCCCTACCACCTCACATTCATAGATGTGGGGCGTGGTGTTAACGCTTGAACGTATCTCTTTTAGGGGGCACGTTTCTATCCATTCAGATGTCCCCAGGTCACCCAGCTGCCCTACTCAGAGACTAGCAATGTTATTTTAGTTATTTTAAATAGCTGCAATGAGTCTAGAAATGATAATGGGGGAAAGTCTCATTTTCTCCTTGAAGAATCAATTTTTTTTTCTCATCTGTTTCATTCATCAAAACTTCCTGGTTTTCAGTCATGTCCTCAGCTAGGTTCAGGGATGGGGAAGAAAAGATGAAATGTTCAAGTACAAACTAAATATAGTGAACCTGTATTAATCATTGAGTGAAACATATTCTATATTCATGTGAGTCCCTCATTAAATGTCAGACATTGTGTGTGTAGCACTTAATCACTTACTGGCACAAAGTAGATTGTTGCTAGTTTTAAATCCAATAATATTAAAGCCTATATCATTGGTTGTGAGATTTCTTATTTAGATATGTGTTATTAAATGGTTTTGAATTGACTTTATTGCTAGGTCTGTATTATATTGTGAAAATGATGCTATTAAAATAAGGTACAACTATATTGAATCAGGAGGAATTTATGAAGGGTTGTTCTGTTCCATGATACATAACAAAATAGTGTTAATATCCTATACCTTCTAAAGATATAAAATATATGTACAAAAACTGTATACAGTGCTGCATAGTAGCATATTAAATGATCTGCAAAGCCCTGCAGTAAGCAACCAACATGTCTAACTTTGTTTAGTCTACAGTTTCCCATAAATCTATTTAAAAAAATTGTACCTCTCATTACTATTATTCCCTAGAATATGCTTGGAGAAATGAGGGTTTAAAAGCAGAAGATAGAGTTAAAACATTAAGTCAGAAGCCAGGCAGTGAATTAGGGCAGAAAGGCAGAACTTTTATGCTGCCTATCTCCATTTGGAGGGGAGTTATGCTCTTTTTGTTGCCAGAGGAACCATTGACTTTGCTGTCTAAGAGGTGGTGAGGGGTGAAGGATAGGAGAAAGAGCCTGGGTTTGGGGGTTAGACAGGTCTGGTGTGAAGCCCAGCACTGCCATGTACTAGTTATGTGACCTTAGGTGGCTACGTTTTTCTTTACCTATATGGGAGGAAAACACAGTTCCTATCCTTGAAGAATTTGCCATCTCATTGGAGGATGAGACTTGAAGACCTATAGTCATATAACAAGAATATGATTATTGATTTAAGAGATACACACAGTGGTTGAGAGTTTTTAAAGGAGGTGGAAGCCAGCCAAGAGATATAAACAGTGGTTGGGAGACTTCAAAGGAGGTAGAAGCCAGCCAATTGTGGACAATCTGGAAATGCTTCACAGAAGACCTGGCATTTAGATAGGCAGGTCTTCATGGGTTAGTAAGACTGACATTTGGAGACCCGATAGTGAGGAGTGCATTCCAGGCAGAGCAAAAGGCAAGAGCAAAGATATGAAGACAGGAAAGGAAGGACATTTAAGGGATAGCAAGTGGCCTTATTTCTCCAGAGACAGTGGAGATTAAGAAGCCATTCTGCTTTGTGGCCCATGTGCTGTAAAGGACCCAGTGGTACAGATAGTTGTAGCAGTGCTGGTGTAAACGCAGGCAGTATTGGTAGCTTTGAAGTAGACTAATGCATTTAATCATCACTGTGGTACCATTATACCAGGTAAATAACCTTGTACTTGAATAAAATTTAGCTTTTGCTGGATGTTCGTAAAAATTTGGCCCCTCTACTAAAGTGTCAGGACACTTAGTAGAGTGACCAGTAATATAAGACGGCACAGAGTCCCCATACAGTGAACAGGACCAGTTTCATAAATATTTCAGGATTTCTAAATTATCTTCCCAAATTAGTGTTGAGGGAAAGTGTAAGAGATGAATATGGCTTTAACACCATTCAGTAAGGTGAAACCCCCTTAACCTCGGAAAGTTTACTGGGCTAATGTGCGGCATGAGTCCTGTGGAGGGCGATCTAGCCTGTGGTGTTTCCCAAGCTCATGCGACCTCAGAACCCATTTTCTCCGGAGTTTGTATTAACATCTCCCCAAGACGTTCTCTTCCAGTCATCAGGGTCAGCGTTCTTTTTACCTGTGGAGCTTTGTCAAAAGCAGATGATCTACTTACCCTTCTCCTTACCTGTATCCCCTTCCAGTGTATCAGCCTTTTGGTGGGGTAGGGGCAGGACAGGTACTCAGAGAGCTAGGAACAGTGTAGGCTCCCCGGCAATTCTGATAGCTCTTGTTTATGCCTTGAGCCCCCCCCCCCGCCTTTTTTCTGTTTTTTTGGGGAGGTAATTAGGTTTATTTATTTATTTTACGGAGGTACTGGGAATTGAACCCAGGACCTCATGCATGTGACGCATGCACTGTGCCACTGAGCTATACCCTCCCTCTCAGCATCATACTTTTTATCCCACCCCTTCCTTGACCTGGCCTAAGAGATCATAGATCATTCTGTCAGTTGTGTGAACAGTTAAGGCTCACTCTCCTAATCCCTAATTGTTAAACTTTTGTAAGAAAAACCTTAGTAAAAAGTTGTGAAGAAAAACGTAAATACAAGTATGTGAGCAGAGGCAAAGTTGGTTGTAGACCACCTCTGGGAGAGCAGTAGAGCGTTGGACTAGAGTGTAATATGCCTGGACTATAATCATGTGAGGAAATATATGTTAGAATTTATAAGCTTATTGCTAAGTCTGATTAACTTCGCTCTGAATATTTTAAATCTACATTGATGTATCTTTGAACTAAACAATACAGTGTGGAGACAACTTTCTGCTACAGATTGGGGTTTGATGTTTTGAAATCTAAGAAAAGCGAACTCATAATTTGGCTCATGGTTATCAAGGATCCGCTCTGCAGCTGCTATTACTTCTCTTGGACTCTTGTCTCTCAGATTGTTAGCACTTTTTAAAGAGATCAGAAAGAAGATAAAATTCAAGTTTTTACTACATGTCATCATCTCTGGAAGCAGGAGAGATTACGATTAATCACTAGAGTCCTGGAGTTTATTTATACTTGGCTAATAGGTATCACTCATTTCAGTAGAAATCATTATTCTTTTGGCTGTATTTCTCTTTTTAATCTTAAGTGTTTGGTATTTTGACAGGGATTTCCATGATAATTTTTTCTGTATAGTTTTCAGGTAAAATTATATTTATCTATATAATATTATATTATTATTATACAGTATATTAATTATATAGATATAATGAGTGCCTGTTAAATGTAGTATCAGGTAGCAGACCAGTAAAGGCCATCTTCAGTAATTCTTAGAAGCAAGCCATCTTCACTTCCTCACTGAGTACCTCAAAATATACTGAACTTGCTTTCTTCTCATCATCAAAATGCATATACTTCTTGTTGGGAATTATAACATCTCTCCTTTTTTGTGATGGATAAAATTTTTCTCGATATGGAAGGCAGGGAACCAATACAGGTAAATGCCTAAAGGAATGTGTATAAGTTGCCAAAATTTATACCTCCTGAGATGTTTCTGAAAGCATCATAAATAGCATATAGTGAATGCCTTCCCTCTAGCTGAGCTATTGAAATAGCTCCCTCAGCATTTTTGTTAAATAATATCCCTGGGACATGAACCAAATAGCATTTCCTGTTCAGTCTCATCTGTCATTTTCCTGATTCCACAAACTAGTCTCCAGATGTCAAAATATGAAGGTGAAAGTGAATGAAATTGTTTTTACTTACAGAGCTCCCTAAATCAAACCAATAGACCATGATTACCCTCTGCTCTCCATGCCCCATTAGATTGGCCTGTGGTCCCAAAGTAAAGGCTTGACCCTATGAGTTTCTAAGTCATCTTTAACCTTTATTGTAGTTTAAAACAACATACCATGCTTGAAGGCCATTTCACCTGAGTTATGTAATTTGTTTTACAAATTCTGCCAAAGTGAGGTTATGATGGGCCTTAGATAATCATTGTAGCAAATACTTCTAGAACCTATACAAATACTACACTGAAACTGTTGCCATTTTAATATCTCCAGCATTGCAAGAAAGATTTAGATTGGTTTCTGTTGCAAGTACTTATGAGTGTGCCTTCAAGGAGTGGAAGATAGGTGAAAATGCACTTTGAAACATCAAAGTGCTATGTAAGTATTGGGTGTTATATTGCTTTCGTGGAGTTTTGATTTATCTGTCCTGTGTGCATTTTAGGTTTCCAGTTGTACAAGTTTTATAATATTCTATTAAGGGAAAATGGCTCATGTGGTCTTCTGAATTTCTTCTCAGCTGAAAGCTTGAGAATTAATAATTTTAGAGAAGGACTCATAAATATTACTCAGTTGAATTGCTTCATTGTTTCAGATCAGAAACAAAGACCTAGAGAGGTGAGGTACCTTGCCCAAGATCACATAGCCAGTTAGTGGTAGAGCTGAGACAGGAATCATCTAATCTCTGGATCCCTGGCTTGTTATTTATTCTTCAGTTGAAGAGATGTTGAATCTTATTTAGCAACAAGGGGAACAACCACAAAGCATGTTGGCTTTGCCCATTTTGTTAGTATATATTCCTTCCTTCCTTCCTTTTTTTCCTTCCTTCTTTCCTTCCTTCCTTTGCATAAAAATATACTCAACAAATCTGCCTTCAAGAGATTTGATTTTCCCGTAATCATGCATCATGATCAGTTTAGAAGTGTAGATCTAATGATTTTGAAATTCTGGATTCCTATGATATTTTAATTCACTTCATAAGGACTTGTTAACTTATTGTTCTCTGTTTTTATTTCTTTTTGCTAAACCACATGTCTTCTATTTTTTTCTCCTATGTCTTCTATTTCACTGTGCCTTGGGGAAGAAAAACCAATTTTCATAGCGTCTGTCTGATGTTACATTCACATTATTGCTTAAGAACAGGGGTTAGTTAGATGTATCTTGGGACTTTACTGTGTGCAGCCTCACTTGGAGCTTCGTCCTCACTTTGGTGAGCCTGGTGGGGAAAGCTCTTAATGCACCATTTTTGAAGATCTGCCTGAGTTCCCGCAGGGCTACTTTTCACCTACTATTTTCATCTGGGTCATCACTGTGCCTGCTGAACTTCACTGTTCTGTGATAGACAGTAGGAATAATAGTTGTCCATTCTGCATCTTAGAATGTGACACTCATAACATTTCTGAGAAATGTTTAAAAGAGTGCTTTGTTTTGTTTGGGGTTCTTGATCTTTTGGGTATATTGTCTCAATAGGGACACCCCCAATATCTGTTAAGGAAGAAGAAAGGAGGTGGGGGACGAGGAAGACAGTGACGACGAGGAAGAGGAGAAAATGTTTTATAAATCGAAAAATGTAGTTTAAAGATAGTATAAAGTGGTCTAATATCGTTAGGAACACAGCACACACACACACCCCTGCTGCCTCAAGATTTTTTCTTGATACCTTAGGACCAAGCAATTGCTCCATTCTGCAATTTGCTGTTTTTTCTTATCTTTCAACATCTTACCCTTCCCTAAAGTCCCCTCTCTAATGCTGCTGCTTCTTTAAGTTTCTCTGATTCCTCTTTCCCGTCCCACGTTAGGTGGGGTATCATAGTTATTACTTTATTTTACTTAGTCCTGAACTAGAATGAAAATTTCTTCAAGGACTGCTCTCACGAAACATCCAGGAGACAGTCTTGCACATTATAGTTGCTCAGTAATATTTGTTAAATTGATTTTGAGGGAAAAATGCATCTTTAAATATTGTTTCTCAATTCCTCCCTTATAATTTTACTTTGAGTTATTTACCTAGAGTTTAAACAATAGTGTGGGGAAAAATCTTTAACTTCAAATGCCTTTCAGTATATATTCTTTTGTTAACTGGAATTTTAGTGATTGAAAAGTGATATTTTAGAAGATTATAGTTTATTTTATAAATCAATTCAGCTGCCCATCTTTTTTATTAAGAGCTTAATTTTTAAATCTTATTTTCCATTCATGTTTTTCTTTTTTCTCTAGTGATCGTATTTAAGTATTCAAAATTAATAACTAAGTCTTGGGCAAATAATTCCTCAAAAATTATATTTATTTCTTAAAAGGAAGTTTACTTCCATTTACTCATAGCAAGTTAATTCTTAGGATAAAAACATGTTGTCCTAAAGATTGATAACATGTTCAAGATGCTAACCTTCCTATCCCCTTTAAAAAGCAAGTATAGGAGCCATTGTGAGCAATGATGCTTCACATTTCATTTTCCACTACCAGAGTATTTTAAAGTGATAAAAATCTTTTCTTTGTCAACATTATGGTCAAAAAGAAAATGTATTTATTGGCTGAGAGCCTTGTGTTTCTGATAGCTTTATCTGGAGTTATGATAGAAATTTTGACAGAATCATAACTCAAGTTGACACTAATAGGAATCACTTCATTACGGTCTTGCCTAGCCTTATTAGGTCAGTTGGCAATTTTAGATAATCAGATGGCTCTCTGACCAAGTAGAAATGGTGCTTTACTTTTTGTGTTTTAACCTTTGGGTCTCACAATAAGTGTAGCTGTGTGTGTGCCCTTCTTTTGACTATTAACACCTCTTTAGCTGTGATTACTAGTCTTCTCACGGGGGCTGACGTTTCTAATATTACTGACTTTTGTAGAGATTCATTATCGGATGATGCCTCTGGAGTCTCTGACTAGAATGGTCCCTCTTTGCTTTTCCTAGTCTTCTGCTCTGACCCCGCCATGTGCCTCTAGAGTGGAGGTAGTCTTTAATCCTAATACAGAGAAGTGTGGAATGGGGCAGAAACCAAGAGAGAGCTCAATGCTAGCATTGGTTCTGAAAGCTAATGAGCTTTAAAGCTTTGAGCAAATGACTTCTCCTCTCCAGACTTCATTTTCCCGATTTGTAATATGTGGGTTATATCAGGTGATTTCAGAGATCCCTCTGACTCCTAAGATTCTGTAATTCATCAAAATTCATCTGCCAGAATGGCACTGTGATAATTAGATAGACTGACAGCTGAGTACAGAGAAATGGCAGAGCTAAACGCTCCAGTCTACACTATCCCTAGTGAACGTTCACGTTTGCATATTTTAATAACAATATTCTCAGCATCCCACCTCCACGCAGTCACTCACTTAGCAGGAACCCTTCTCCCCCATAGCATTTTACAACTATATAATTTAATGAAATCCATTCATGCCAGCAAAGTAGAGTAACAGTGATATTTTAATATACCTTTAATTTATTTCTAGGATTCAAGAAACCAATTGAAGGATTTTTAGCTTTGACTTTTAAGGAAGAAAAAATGATCTGTCTTTACTTAATGGAGGGAAAAAGATCTCCAGTAAAGAATAATGCCTCAGAATTGTCATTCCCTCACACTGGCTCCTCTTCTGACATGCAGGACCTCGTGTGTTCTTAAGCATAAAATGGAAGGTGACACATTAAATGAAGGGTCATTCTGAAAAACAGTGTGGACAAAATCGCTTTACTCTCAGGGATTGTGGTGAAGTGAAAACAAAAATAATAGCTTATTCATGGCTAATATTTGGAGATATTTCTTAAGTCTGGAAAGGTCAGAGGGAATCCAGCAAATGTCAACACTGTTTGTCAGGTGGGAAGACTCACAACGTCTCCTGAGGAATTTAATTTATATTAATGAGGAGAGAGACTGGCCTGGGGCTCTCTCGGAGATTGCTCTGGTGCCAATTTTAATGATCTAACTTCATGAAAAGGATTCCTAACAAATTATTCAGCAAAACACAACTCCTATGAGATTGCTTTTTAATCCCGAGGCCTCCGTTACTCTGACCCCCGCTGAACCACAGTCACGTATTGGGGATTTGCCTCACTAAATTGATAGCTTGCTGTCATTTCTGGTCCTTGTTGGGTTATCAGAGGACCAAGCCAACCCAAGTAAGATTCCAACAGTAAAGTTCTCACTCAATTCAGCTGAGAAGGGAGGCAACGTGGGGCTGATAATAATAAGAGCTGTATTTATGCACACTTACTATGAGCCAGACTCCTTACTAAGCATCTTATATTCCTGATTTCTGATCTTTACAACAACTTTACACAATTACAGATGTGGAGAAGGAGACTCAGAGATGTTAAGTAACTTGCTCAAGATCACACCGTCATCTGGCAGAACCAGGATGTGATAGGTCTGCTGGGCTCCAGTAGCCATGCTTTCCCACTGTTTACCCATCTCTTAGGTTTTCCTTTATTCGTCTGACTTCTCAGTGTTTCCAGTAGCTTCCCTTTGTCTAGCATGGGCTGTGTTTCAGATGTTGTGCTTGGTGTTTTATTCTGTAAACCTACTAAAAAGATGATACTTGTTCCACAAAAAAATGAGAAAAGGGGCTAGAGGGTTAAGCAGCTTGCCCCAAGTCATGCAGCAAGGAAACAGCAGGGCTAGGATTCTGACCTGGGTCTGCCTGACCTTCCAGACCCATGGTCTTACCATCAGAGGGCAGTGACCCCCACAGTGCGGGGCCCTGAGTTGGTAGAAAGATGATGAGAACGTGGTCCCTGTGCTCTGGTCGCAGGAAGTCCACTGTGTTGAGACATGATTTCAAGTGTCTATAAAGCCAAGCAGGATGATGCAAATGTGTAAAAAGGCTATGGGGAAGTAGAGAGTTAGGAAAATTAATGTCAAATAGAAGGTCCAGAGTCATTTTGCCAAGATGGAGGTATTTAATGAATTGGATTTTAAAATACAGAAACTGAAAAGAGACACATTTCAGACCAACGAAGTAGCTTCCTATTGAGTACAGCTTTGGCTACATTCCTTAGATTTGAGTGTGTGGTGTTTTTGTTATTAATTTCAAATACTTTGAATTAAATTAAAACTTTCATTTTTATTTTCTCAGTGGCTCACGACATTTTCTAGTTCTCAGAATCTCTGAAGTGGTTAGATTTTTTGATTATCTATTAAGCTTTTTTGATTTGTATTGTCTTCAGGTCAGAAAAAAATAACTGAACTACTCTTAGTTTAGGAATTTATTAATGTTTTCTGTGTGGCTTGTTAAATAATTTTTAGAAATATTCCATGGATATTTGAAATGAATATTCAAATGTAGTGAATTTTCTAAACAGTCAAGGGTACAAGCTTGTTTATTAATCAGGTTTATTAATTGGATTACTCTGATCATCACATATTTTTTCTTTGTCTGAGGAGCTAACAAATTCTGAGAAAAGAATCTCCCACTGGTATTTTAGATTCATGAGATTCTCCTCACATTTCTCAGTTTTTTTCTTCATATAATTTGATACTCTGTGTTTGGTGTATGAAAGTTTGTGATTTTATATCTTCTTGGATTATTCCTGTTTTCAGTATAAAATATCTATCTTTGCTCCCCTTAGTTTTTTTGCTTTAAATTTGCTGTGTTATGACAATTGTCAGAGCTTATCTGTTTGATAATAGATACATTGTACCCAACCTTTTGTGTCATTTGGTTTTCGGGTTGTCTTGTATATTCGCAGCTCTCTACTCAATCAGATGGTCTTTGAAAATGTAACCAATTAACACTTGTTTTGATTATTTGTATGACAGGTCTTATGCCTAACAGTTTATTTTGTATTTTCTGATAGTTTTCTGGTGTGCTTTGTTTTAGCTTTCTTTGCTTTCTTTGACTTTATTGATTTCTTTAAAAATGCTTGAAAATTATGTATTCTTTTACTTTTCTATCAAGGGGCTTTTAATCAATACATATAATACTTTATAAATATCAAAAATAAAAAAATCTATAACCTCCTAATGAACATTAGTTAACATGCTTTAATTTATCCTTTCTTCTTCCCCCTTCCTTCAAAACTTCAAATATTTTATAGAAATAATCTGAAATTTTATTTCCACATCACTACTCATATAGTGGGTATATGGGTATATTTTACCTATATGTTTTTTCTCCTTGAAAAATTTTTTCTTAACAATTATATAAACACGGCCACAGTATGATAACTGCATATTTTTAACATCGAGTTTCACTGTGTTCATTGCTCACAGCCATTTCATGCCTGTGAAATAGACCTCAGTCTATTTCATGAGTTTTTAATTTGGATTAATTTCTCATTTGGCTGCAGCATTCCCTCAAGTATTTTCTCCAGAAGGGATAAATGCGTGGACAGTGTCATTGCTACCACCAGTGACTTCCATATCACTATACCTGGTGAACAGTTCTTTTTCTTGATCTTACTTAAGCTCTCTGTAGCAACTGACAAATAAGTACCTTCTCTTATCTTCATTTGGCTTCTAAGATGCCACTTTCTTTTGATTCTCCTTTGAGCTCACTGGACATTACTTCTTTGCTAGTTTTTCCTCATCTCCCCAGTCTCTTTATGGTGAGATGTCCCAGGGCTCATTCCTCAACTCTCTTTTCTTCTGTTTACTCTCATCCCATAGGTGATCTCATCCAGGTTCATGGCACTTAACACCATCTGTATAAATCCAAAGTTTACATCTTTGGCTCAGACCTCTCCTGTGAATGCGTATCTCCCATTGTACACTTGATATCTCAAACACAACATGCCTCAAACGGAACT
The DNA here is from genome assembly GCF_048564905.1 of Vicugna pacos. Classification (NCBI taxonomy): domain Eukaryota; kingdom Metazoa; phylum Chordata; class Mammalia; order Artiodactyla; family Camelidae; genus Vicugna; species Vicugna pacos. Next base: position 35,370,559 of record NC_132987.1, read on the forward strand.
CCCAGTCTCCCCATCAAAACCTGGAGTTTCCTAAGTGTTACTCATCTTGTTAAGTGGCAAACCTAGCATTGCGGTTGCCCAAGGCAAAAACATTGGAGTCATCTAGGTCATCAGGCAAGATAAAACCTTGAGGCTGTCAAATTCACTGGGAAGTCTTAAAGGCTCTACCTTCCAAAATATACCTGGACTTAGACCACTTTTTAACCACCTCCCTGGTCACACCACCTGGTCTCAGTCACTACCATCTATTGCTGTTTTTTCCTGTCCTCCTAGCTGGTTTCTCTACTTCCACCTTTGACCCTCTGCAGCTCACTGTCCACACAGCAGCCAGCCAGCATCCATTTCACCAAGTGTAAAAGTCCACATCCTTGTAACGCGAGATCTGTACCCACCCTACTCCAAACTCGTCTTCTAAAACTATCCTCCTCACCCAGTCTTCTCTGGCTACGCTGACCTCCTTGTTGTTCCTCCTTCACAGGAAGCAGGTACTTATTTCCAGGCCTTTGCCCTTGCTCTTCCTTCCTCCTGAACGCTCTCCCCCAGATACCAACATGGTTCCCTTCTTCACTTCCTTCTGGTCTCTCCTCACAGGTTACCTTATCACCAGTACTTGGACCCTGCCTCATGTGTTATAGTTCCTTAATACGTGTTTGTGGATTTCTGTGCATAGTTGAAAAGTGATTTTTAAAATAATGACTGGTGTAAAATTTCATGTCCTTTTTATTCTAGAACTCTGATCAGACCAGTTTGGATAAGTTTGATCTCATTTACTCATATCTTCCAACAAATTTCCTTAAAATTGATTTTCAGTGCTAATTAATGCTTATAATTATTGTTTGTCTTATTTTCATCATCGTCATAGGATTCCTTAGAAGGATAGGAGGTAAAGGTACAGACTCAATTCTGAATCTTTAAAACAGAAATACATAAAATGTGTTTGGATTTAACCAATTCCAATCATATCTATTCATTTGAAAAATTAAATATTTCTCGGAGTGTATATGTTTGTTTTAATTTAAGTCTAATGGCAATGTTCAGTGGTGTGTATGGATTTTCAGAACCTTTTGCAATAACTCCACAGCCCTGGGGTTTAGAAAACATTGTTGTGAATACATAGCAGAAACACAGTTGTGAGGAATGGTGGAAACATAGCTGTTAGGTGGTATCTCTTAAGTGTAGAATATTTTCATCTAGAGGAACCCAGTCTTCTTATTTCATATTAGAAAACCATTTTAGGTCTTTCCCTGATAGTATCTTTGAAAATTCAGGCTAAGAAATAGAGGTACTGGAGAAAAAAAAGAGTAGGCATCTCTTCAGAGATGTTATAAAGATTATATTTGCCTTCATTTTCTGAAGACTGTAGAGAAATGGTTGATAAGAGATCTCGAAAGGCGCTGTCCTAGCATAGTATGTGAACTCTACCCATTTATGACACCTGTTTTATTTTCTCATTTTTTTTGTTATTGTCCAAAGAAAGCCAGTGTTCTGCATTGGGTAGGTTTCTGGAGACAGTTCACACTCAAACAGTTTTATGATGCTGAGAATTTAAATAGTAATTTTTTTTACATGTTTTGTGATTTTTCTGAATATGGAATTAGTATGTCCTAAAAGTGAAGTTTGGAGAGAGATAGCTTTTATTCCCCAGAAAGTTTTATTTATTTACTTTTCTAAACATTTGGTTTTTCTTCCAACATTTTTAGATTCAACCATCAACTGCAGAAGACTTTTTTACATTTGTGTGGATAACCTTGAGTTACATCTCTGCTGTGTTACTTGTAGTACTCCTCTGCCCCTCTTATATATACCATTTAAGGCATTTACCTCACTAGACTAACATTCAATAAGTCTGCAAAGTTGAAGATTGAGAGGCTTTAAATAACATTTCACTTGCTCTGAAAAGAGAGAAAGCATGAAAGAAAGGGCTTAGATTTGGAATCAGACAACTGGAGTTTGAACCCATCCCTGCTTCCTGTGAACTCACTTTTTGGACATTGGACAAGTTAATTAACCTCTCTAAACCTTACTTACATATCTGTAAAAAGATGGCTAATACTACCCATCTTGTTAGCTTGTTGTGAAGACTGGAGACGATGTGTATGAAATTCGTTGCTCAGGGTTAGGTATGAAATAATGGTGTGCCAGGGTTCTCGAGAGAAACAGAATCAATAGGGTGCGTGTGTGTGTGTGTGTGTGTGTGTGTTGAGACTAGGTTTAAAGAATTAGCTCATGTGACTATGGCGGGTAGAAAGTCCAAAAATCTGTAGAACAGGTTGGTAGGCTGGACACAAATAGGATTTATATGTTACAGTTTTGAGAAAGAATTCCTTCTCTGGGGAAACTGTTTGTGTTCTTTAGGCCTTCAATAGATTAGGCCCACATTATTATGAGTAATCTTATTTACTTAAAGTCAACTGATTGTGATGTTAATTACATCTACAAAATATTTTCACAGCAACATCTAGGTTTCCGTTTGACCAGAGAACTGGGCACCATGACCTGGCCAAGTTGGCATATAAAATTTAACCATCTTAGTAGATATTTAATAAATGGTAGCTATTATTTTAGGGATAATATATTACTTCAATTATCATTATTTATTCACTGAACATTTATTAAGGGTTTACCATATTTCAGGCATGCTTTAGGTATTTGTGTCGGGTGATGATAAATAAAATATGCTACTTGTTCTGTAGGACTTTATATTCTAGTGGGAAAGACAGCAAGTCAAAGAGATACAGTGTAAGAGGAATTATGGATAGATACATAACACTATGAAATAAATATGTATGCTATTGGTATTATACCTGTATTGATATTTATCTTTATCAAATTCTATCTGTGTATCCATCCATCATTCATCTGCCCATCCATTCATCTGTCTGATCAGCAGGGCCTTGTTTCCATCTTTGCTCTGTGTTGGAGGAAAGAGGAAAATTGTCTTGAATGAACCTACTCTGGGTAAGCATTGGTTGATGCCAGTGGGCAAATGAACCCCAACCATGATTGTAGTGTGTCAGGCAGCTATGTTGTTTACAAAGGTGTTGCAGAGACCCTCTTCAGAAGCAATGCATGAGTAACATACTTCACCTGTGTCTACCACGGCTAAAGTTTTCTTCCCCTATAAGCTTCAGTGTTGTTCTGTATAATGTGTGCTATTACATTATGGCTTATCCATATGGTAAAATATTATGAGGTTATTAAGTCATTCTAAAAGAATATTTGACATTTTTACACTTGGTTAGGAAAAAACTAACATAAAATGCTATATGGTATAACCTTTATATGTATTGAAAATGACTGGAAAAGACTACAAGAAAAAGTTCACAGTAGCTATTTTTGGATGAAGGGATTATAGTTGGTTTTGATTGACTGTTTAATATATTTCTGTATGTCTTAAATTTTCTGATATGAATATTTATTACTTTTTCCTCTTTTTTATTGTGATAAAATCCCTTGTAAAATGTCTTATATGTGATGATTCACGTCTCTCTTGCTGCTTTCAAGATTCTATCTTTGTCTTATTAAAGTTTGTTTATGACGTGTCTTGTGTGTGTGTGTCTCTAAGTTCATCTTACTTGAAGTTTCTTGGGTTTCTTGGATGTTTACATTCATGTCTTTCATCAAATTTGGGGGGTTTTCAACTATAAGTTCTTCAAATATTCTCTCTCCCCTTTTCTTTCTTCTCTGTCTGGAGCTCCCATGATGCATACATTGGTCCACTTGATGGTATCCCACAGGTCCCTTAGGCTCTGTTCACTTTTCTTCAATATTTTTTTTTCTGTACCTTAGTCTAAATAATTTTCATTGTCCTATCTTCAAGTTCACTGATTCTTTTTTCTGCCTGCTCAGATTTGCTTTCTGAATCCCTCTAGTAAATTTTTCATTTTGAATATTGTACTTTTTAGCTGCTGAATTTCCTTTTGGTTTCTTTTTAGGCTTCCTGTCTCTCTATTGATATTTACACTTTATTCACACATCCTTTTCTTGATTTTCTCCACATCTTCATTTAGATCTTTAAACATCTTAGTGCATCTGCCATTAAGTCTTTTTCAGAGTCAGTTTCTGTTGGTTTGTTATTTTTCTTTTGAATGGGACATACTTTCCTATTTCCTTGTATGTCTTATAATTTTGTTGTTGTTGTTTTTTTGTTGTTGGATATTTGAACCTAATAATGTGCTAACTCTAGAAATCAGATTCTTCCCTTTCCCAAGAGTTGGCTGGGTTTTTTGTTGTTGTTGTTGCTTGTTTTGTTTTATTTTGTTTTGTATAGTTGTAGGACATCTCTGTCAATGATTGGCCTGAGATGTAGACTCAATGTTTTTTTCAGGTCTTGTCTCAGCCTTTCCCTGGGCATGTGCAGTCACTTTCTAATTTTCCCTGTGTGTGCAGTTGTGTGCCCTAGTTTTTAATGTCTGGCTTCCAAAATAGGAAGAAGTGAAAATGAAGAGGGGGGAAGATCACTAGCTCTTTAAATCCCCTGGAAGTCACTTCAGCCAGAAGGGGAGGGGCTTACAACATTGAGGGAAGATGCAAAAACAATGTTTTGTCTGTACCTCTGTGATCTGAAGCAGCAAACAGCAATCAGTCTCCAGATCACCAGTATTTGGAAGACAGGGTCCTTTTTACTCACTCTCTCTCTCATAAGCTGTGTGCAAGCTGCTTTAGGAACAAGGGTATAGCTGCCTGCCATGTGGCTAGGGGTTAGAGATGAGCAAGTCCTACTGTGTTAAGAGCTGAAATTGATTGTCCAAAAAATTACAATCCTTCAACAGAGTCCATTGAGTTCCAAAATAGTTATTATGTCAGACAGATTCTGCCAGTGTAGTTATTGTCTAGGTGAGGAGACAGATTCCTGGTGCTTCCTACTCTGCTATCTTAGCAGAATTCTCTCCTATTATTTTTGTATCAGAGAAAAGTATGGAATTGAAGGGGAACAGTTAAGTTTCTTTGATATATTCCTAAGCAAAATACACAAGTTTGTATAAAATAATGTGAAAGCTACCTGTATTTCCAAAATTTCATGATATTTACTAAGTATTGCAGCATTTGGCATTACTAAATTCAGAAAAGGAAAGATAAGGCACCATGTATAAATTTTTGTGAGATTTTTGAATTGACAGTAGTAAATAAAAGAGAGGCTGCCTACCAAAAGCTAATCAACTTTATTAAGAAACTTGTTGCTTAGTGTTTGTAGGAAGGATGAATAATGAAACAATCTGTATTTCACTTTATATGTAAAAAGATCTTTAGGGTATAAGTATAGGATTATTTTCTAGTGAATAAGTGAAAGCCAGAGAGAAAGAGAACTGGGCATGATGTGAATGGACAGGAATTTTTTTGATTGCTGGTTATCTGCTCCAACCCTCCTGGGTATGGAGACAATGTGGATAGTGGATGTGGCATACCATCCAGCATTCTAAAACAGTGTTTTCAAAGTGTGGTTGCCTGACTGCCACATCTTCATCAGCACCACCGTCACCAGAGAACTGTTAGAAGGCAAGTTCTACTTGGGGAGGCAGTCTTCTGCATTTAAGAAGTCCTCCAGGTGATTCTGATGCATGTTAACAGTTGAGAACCACTGTTCTATAGGAAGGGGTCCTTAACTTGAAGTTTAATATCGACAGTATTCCTTTCTGTTCTTTGTTCTATTTGGAAGTCTTTCCTATATATGTATTTTAGGAAGGGGATATTTCATACCTTTTTACCCCGTCTAATTGATCTTCGCAACATTTGGGTGAGGTTGCAAAGGAATGTGAGATACAGAACTTAAATGAATGTTTAAAAGCTCTGGAGGTAGTGTCAGAAATAGAATCAAGTCTTCTAGATTCAGAACTCTACCCACAGGAACAGTGTATGCTCAGATTTTCTTGTCAACAAACTGACAAATTATAAACATTAATCATGGAAGATTTTTGTTGATTTTTGTTCTGTTTTTCTTTTAATTACTCAAAAAGTAATTAATGTTCATTAGTTAAAATTGTTAATTAGCTGAAAATTGTCTTGGAGTGTTTTGTTCCTTTGTTTGTCACAGCCCATTGCTATTTATCCCTAGTTCTAGGTCCCTGGTACTGACAAATAAAACCTTTTTGGGGGCCTTAGGGTGAGTCTTGAGAACGAAGGTCCTCTACCAGTTACTTCTTACTGAGCCTTATCTTACCTTGAATGGTAAGACAGACCAAGATCAGTGGCTTAAGACATGTATTTGATTTCATCTTTATTTTCTTTTGAAGTCAGAGTTATTTTTCCGGTAACTGTGGTGAAGTGAAAGCCAACAGAAAAATCAGGAACATGGTGTGTGACGACAAAAATCAGTTGAGATTTAGGGCAACACAACCTGTGGATAAAATATAGTGAAATACAGTGCCACTTAGGGCAAACAGTAAGGACAGTGGACACTCAAGAGTGTTCCAACAGCTGATGTGAGTGGAAAACTCATCAGCTAAAGCAATTTATCAGCCAGATGACTCCATTTTCTCACACAAACTGGATATACAGTACATACCATATAAGGGCAAGGGTTTTTTTAGGTTAATATCCATTAGAAGAAGGCTTTGAAATAAAACAATTCATTTCAATGCCACTAAGATACATTTTCTAAATTTGATGTAGTTCTGTGTTTTGGGATTAAGTTGCTCTTTGATGGACAGAAGCTAACTAAAATAAACATGCTAATTATTTTTTAAATCATAGTACTTTTTCAAATAACTTGGTTTTAATTAACTCTCTTGAATGGCATATAAGTTCTTGTCCTCAACCTTTCTATTGGCAGAATTTTAATTCTAGGCATTTTCACCTCTTTCTATCTCTCCCTTTTTTTTACAATATACCTTTTAAACTTAAAAAAAAAAAGAAAATTGATGAGGGGTGTGTGTGATTTTTATAGCAGAATAAAATCCCAATAATCTTCTTTGATTTTTTTTCTCATATGAGCAAATAATCTCAGTTTTAAACGGATTTTCTATTTTCATTTAAGCACAGACCACTATCCATATTCTGGAAGCCTGTCCTAGACTATGAAGCCAGAATTGACAGGATACCTTGGACAGGATTTGATTTGGAGAGTTTCGTATCAGATTGGCGCAAGGAGCTAATGAGGCAGGGGTGTCAGTTTCAGTTTGATATCCTAGGAATCATTTGCTTCTCATTCTTCTGTTCTTTAGGTAAGGCATGGGCTCCATTAAACAGACATTTAATACATTTGTATTCCAGTGATGTCATCATCCTCATCAATAACATTTATATAGAGCTTACAGTATGGTAGACACTGTATGAGGTGATTTACATATATTATCTGGTTTGTCTTCATAGCAGTCCTGTTGCAAAAGGGATATTCTCGTCCCCATTTTAGAAAAGAATGAAGCTCAAGGAGGTTATCACCTTGCCCATTGTCACAGTTAGAAAGTGACAGCACTGGGATTTGAACGCAGATATATTGGATTTCAGAGCTCTTAAGCATTAGGCTGGAACACTTCATAAGAGATGGATTATGGTACCAGGAAAAAAAGATTTCAAAACATGATATATGGGAAGTAAAACATAATCCAGAGCTGAACATTACCTTGGAGAGGTCACTGTCTAAGATAATATGCTTACATTTCTAAAAAGAGAAAGCTGACGCCTAGAAAAGTCATGGGACATGTTCATGTTGACACAGCTAGTGTGGGGTAGAGCCAATCTAGAGCCGAGGTCACTTTGAGAGCAGTGCTGTTTCCATCCCCCTTGGTGTGTCTGTCTTCCGTGGCAGGGAAGAGCTTGGTATACTCCCAGTGTAGAAGAGGGATAGATGATAAGGGTAAGACTACGATCTATTGCATTAGGAAGGCTAAGCTCAAGTTATTGGCCAAATTCGTACTGACCTTACCTTTTAAAAGTATCAGTGCTACGTTGCTACTAGCTGTCATCATAATTGGATCTTATGAGAATGGAGAGAGAGAGGGAGAAAGGGAGAGAAGGAAACAGAGAGAGACAGAGAGATATAGACAGAGATGGGGGAGGGAAGGGAAGGAGAGAGAGACAGAGACTGAGAGAAATAGGTCTTTCATGATAAGAGCAATCCCCCTCTGCTGGTCCTGGAGTGCACCTGTGATGTGAGATGTGAACCTGCTGCTCCTCAGTCATCTTGTTTGCCTAGTGCTCTTGTGAGCCTCTTGTCATGCTGACTGTGAGTTTGGTGTTGAAAGACATGTTACATTTGGAACAGTAAAGAATGGATGTCATGTTTATACAAACAAATAATTTTTGTTGGATAGTTGCTTATCAGTTTCTTTGCTATTTTGTAAATACCCATAAACTTGGAGAGGAAAATCTGCTTGACAGCAGTTGAGGCCCTGTATAATCTACTTACCATGACTTTCCTTTTTAAAAAGAATATCTGATATTTAGAAATAGTCATCATAACACAGAAGCAAAGAGGATTGATGAAACTTACTCACCAAATATTTATGAAGGCCTGCCTACCTAATGTGAATGCACAGAGATAAATAGTGTAGGAATATGCTTATTACCAGGACAGAGTCCTTGCTCTCAAACAGCTCACCACCAAATAGAGCAGTTAAATGCTTGAGCAGCTAGCTGTAATGATGAGCAGAGTCCCATAAGTGCTCTGTGAAAGGCATAGGCTGTCTGCTCTTCTTTACAGAGTGCAGAGAGGGATCACAGAGGGGTTGGTATTTGAGTTGAGCCTGGAATAGTGACTACGCTGTTACAGTGAGGAGAGGATTCATTGTGAGCTCAGGGAATGGCACGAATAAGGCACAGCTGAAATAAATATAAATGTGAAAGTGGGTGTATGTGCAGACAATGGCAAGAGTAAAGGGTGTTCAGAAACATCTGATAAAAGGTTATTCCAGCAAGAGAGAATAGGGCTGGATTGTCAGAGCCCTTGAGTGCTTTGCTAAGAGCTTAAATTTTCTTAATAGTGTCTAAGGATTTTTTTTTTTTTTGGAAAGGGAAGATAAATAGCGATAAAGTAAGGGATCAACCAGAGATGTAAGAGAATGGTGAGGAGAGGCTGTTGGCAATAGTGCAGGAAAGATGAGGGGGAGCTTTGCACATAGGCCATGGCATGGGAACAAACTGGAGACCACAGATGTGAGGCATCATGGGTGCTGATAATATAATAGATGTGGGGAGGGCTTCTTAATTTTCATTTGAGATGGTTGCTGTTCTCTAACAGGCCATAGTTGACAAAGAAGGAAGTTAACAAGTTGAATTTTAGACTTCTTGAGTTTGAGGTATTGGAGCATTGGTCTGCTGTAGGTGTCCTTTGGACCCGTTGGACAGTAGTTCAGGAGTTGCCTGGGCTCAGGGTGGAAATCTGGAACATCAGCCTGAAGGTGGATGTTAAAGCCATGAGAATAAATGAGTTCTCTCCCATGGAGAGAGTTCCGGGTGAAGAAAGGGCCAAAGACAGAACTATTTAAGGAGAGGCTGGACAAAAGGTCATAAAGAAGACTGAGAAGGAGATATTGAAGAGTTAGGAGGAAAATCAGAGGACTGCAGTTGTCACAGAAGTCAGGGGGAGGGAGTTTTTAGAAGTCATCAATATAATGTTAAGAGCTTAGGTTTATAGCAACTTGCACATTAGCTCTTTTTTCCCAGGAGCTCTAAATTCTGCTCATCTAGGTGGGTTGAGGGGCTCTTCAGCATTTGCAGGAGTCACTGGTTCTCTAAAAACACGACGATGATCCCTGTAGCCGAGGAGATGCTCCCCTTAGTCCTGGGATGAAAGAAGGGCGTGTGGCTGAAAAATCTGTTCGTGTCATGAAAGGCGCTGTCATGTGGTGTCAAATCCTGTCATGAAAATTAGCTCTCTTCCCCTTTAAGCCACCAGTGAAAGAAGAACCTGGCTGTTCCGTTAAAACATTGAACAGGCAGGAAGAACAATAATGTCTTCTATTACAGATTCTTAATCTTGAAATACAATCAAAACTTGAAACAAGTTTTGTTTACGTTCTTTCAGTTTAACTTCATGGCTTTTCTCTTTTTATTTTTTTAAAGCTCAGTTGTTTTCTTAAATCTCATTTCATTTTTGTGTGTGTGTGTTTAAAAGTTTTCTTAACAGCTGCTTCTGCTAAGTGATCTCCTATAAAGTGTTTCTTTTGGTTTTTGTGCTTCTGGGTTTTTTTTGTTTTTGTTTTTGTTTGTTTTTCTTCAGAGAAATCAAAATAACTTTATTTAATGTTACATCTTTGTTGCAGGCTGCAGTAGGTAACCAAGATGATATACACTGTGGTGAGCCATTTCTTTTGATACTCAAAGGCATTTTTTGAACTCAGGGATTCAGGAACTGAAGTTTGAACTTACACTGCTCTACAAAGTGCTTCAACATTATGGTGTTTTTACACAGAGTTTCAAGATTAAAGTGCTTGACCAAACAGGATAGAGTAACATCCGATCATCTGTAATGAGGAAAAATAGCTGTCATGCGTGTTGGTTGGGTGTCAAGGATGTCCGTCTATAGCTTCATGGACAACAAGGGTTTTTATTGGTGTTTTCCTACTACGACTGTACTGTTCCCATACTGATAACCTCATCCTTTGCGTCTCCATTACATTTGGCAGAATATAAGTTAAGAGATCTGAGTAAAGATGAATGTGATTGAGTGTGTTCTTGGGAGGAGTGGACCTCACTGTCAGAGTGATGAGATTTACAGTGAGGCTGTATTGTGTTTCTGATGGAGAGAGTTGAGAGGTGGCCAGGCGGAACCCCAGACCTCAGACCCAGCCGTCTCGCACTGCCGGAGGTCCTCTGAAGTGCTGCCCTTCCTCGCACATGCACGCTGTTCATTGTTGCTGGGCTTTGACCCCAAACCCTGTGTGGAAGGCCTGCCTCTGAAGGGTTAGCCTCAACCACTTGCCTGTGAGTTTTCATTTTATCCCTCTGACCTATGGCTTAGACTAAAAGAAAGCTCCCCGGGCTGTACTCCTTTCACTCGGTCCAATCTTTCACTTTTTAGCCTTAGATCCTTGCCAACCCTATGGTATGGAAACCACAAACCCCAGGGGGACAGAGAAGGGTGAACTAGCATTACTTCCTAGTCTGGGCCTTCACAGGGCAGGGGTCCTTCCAAGCAAGAGGCAGCCTTATTCTACATGGGAGGAGGCATTTCCAAGGAGGACCGGCAGCCTCTATAGTCTAATAGAGGAATCCCGAAGGAGCATGCAGAGTGGACCAAGAACTTTGATCTGTGCCGCTTCCTAACATGTGGACCATTTGGCTTCGACCCTATACCAATACTAATTCTGCTTCTTGAGATGGGGAAGGAGGAGTCTTGAACCCCTGAGGATTGTTTGTATGTCTGCATTCAGGAAGGAGAGCCGAGAAGCTGATAGAAAAGACTTCTGAACAGTGTATGAGATTAATCTGTGTTCAGTCAGGAGCATAGTGAGAAGGGACAGTTGGGACTGAAAACGCTGAGGAAGACCTGGATAATGATGTGTGCAAAGTCATAGGATGTGTGGCTTTGCTAAAGCTAGAATCACACACCTGGAAAGTTGGATGGAATTTAGAGATCACCTGGGGTATTTCATTTTAAAGCTTCCTCCTGGGCCCAGGGCAAAACTGGCTCTCAGCTTTTCCTAAAGTAGTGCTTCAGTCAGGCAAATTGTTACGCAGGGTTAGATCTATTTGTCATCTCTGAGCAAATCCATGCGTCTCCACCCCTTATTTGCTAGGAAATAATCCTTTATAATTGTTGATGTTGTGTTTTCACAGAACTTCCCCTTATCTTGACTTTTAACCCTACCCATGAATCGTGGAGGAAGAAATTGAGGCACTCATAGTATAGCCTTGTTCAGGGTCGGCGCTCTAGAAATCACCACGGAGCTACCTTCTGTCAACAGGATTCTGCACTGGGAGAGCACCCTCTTAAAAGTAGGGGAAAAGATATTAAGAGGCACTTGTCTGAGGGATGCTGAAGACACTTCCTTTCCTCTGCTGAGACCTGAAACTTCACCAGTTTCACCAATTCACATCCCTGAGTCCCCTGTGACCTTCTGTAAGAATGCGACTATCCATTGCTGGAGAGTTGTTTGCTCCAGCTGAAATGTGTCATATAGAAATTGTTGAAGTGTTAATTATAGCAGATTGGCTGATAGCTTGATGTACTAATGATTGTGACAAACAGTTATTAAGAATTTATGAAATTCAGGGCACTGCTATAGGAACTATGAGGGATAGAATGTGAAATAATAAATGATCCTTTCCCCAAAGGTTTTATAATGTAGTGGGAAACCTAGTGGAGAGAGAGAGAGGGATATCTGGGAAACAGAATGGCTGTGGGAAATAAAGAAGAATGAAACAAATAACCCTAAGTTTTCTTCTGTGAACGTTGGACTCGATAACCATTTTGAGATGTTTATTTGGTAGCATTACATGCTGTGATAGGGTAACTTGAATATGAAACAGGTTTTCAGGGGACAGATTGAGATGTTTAGCGGGATATCCTGTAGCTAAGATGTTCTGTGGATAACATATGAATGTTCCAGACAAATGACTTAGGAATTTTTCAAAATAGATGAGATATCCCTAGGCTGTGTTTAAAAGGAAGAACAGAGGTCCAAATAAGAGTACACAGAGTTCTTGGCCCTTCAACAGCTCGTAGAATTGGATTAATGAGTTTTGAAGGAGATGATGTAGAAAAAGTGAAATTATGAGGTTGCAAAGTTGATAAATTCTGTGTGCCAGACAAGTGTAGGGAGCCTACGCTGTCTAGGAATAGGCAGTGAACCATGTTGCCAGAGGCTGAGGAAAATAGGGTTTCAGTAACGTTTTTTAGTTTTGTTAACATGAAACATTTTAAAATCAACTTTATTGAGGTATGATGTATCTACAATAAAACAAACGCTTTTTAAGTATACTTCAGTGAGATTTGCTAAATTTCTGTAGTTGTGTGATCACAACCACAATCAAGATACAGAACATTTCGTCACTCCAAGAGTTCCCTTGTGCTCCTTCCCGGTTGTTTTCTACCCTGACTCTTGGCCTCAGGCGACTGCTGATATACTTTCTGTTCCTACGGATTAGATTTGTCTTTTCTAGAATTTCATCTGAATAGAATCGTACAGTACATACTCTTTTATGTCTGGCTTGTTTTTGCTCTGCATGTTCTGAGATTCATCCATGTTGTTTTGTGTAGCAGGAGTTCACTCCTTTTCATTTCTGATTAGTATGTATCCATTCAGCTGTCCCCAAATATTTGGGTTGTTTCCAGTGTTTGATACCATTAATAAAGCTGCTATGAACATTCATGTACAAATTATTGATTGGGAATATTTTCATTTTTCTTGGGTGGATACCCAGGAGTGGAATTGCTAGGTTGTATATTAAGTCCATGTCTACCTTTGTAAGGAACTGATGAACTATTTTCCAAAATGGTTGTACCATTTTTCCTTCCATCAGTGAATGAGAGTCCAAGTTCTTCCACATCTTTGCCAACACTTGCATGGTCATTCTTCTTAAATTTTAGTCAGTCTAATAGGTGTGTAGTGGTATACTATTGTGGTTTTAATTTGTATTTCCCTGATGACTAATAATGTGCTTTTTGGCCATTTATGTATCTTCTTTTTGTGAAGTGCTCAAGTCTTTGGTCATTTTTTTATTTTGCCTTTAGCTTTATTGAGTTGTAATGGTTCTTTATATATTCTGGATACAAATTCTTTGTTAGATATTGTGAATATTTAAACTAATTTTTGATTACTCGAAATTACTGCAAATCTTGCCACAGTAGTGAGCTCAATGCATAATTGAAGTAAAAACAATGGTCTAGATGCTAAAATGTAACACATCCACTATGATGTAGCTCATTTGAGTATAATAGAAAAATATAGATTAAAAATACTCCTTTTAGTCATCTTCAATTTTCATGATCTCGGATTTCAAACAAGAAGCCTGCTTGTCTGTCTCTTTTCAGTACACTCTGAAATCCACCTTTATTTTTTTGTAAGTATTTTTTTTTCGACAGCTGCCAGTTGAGTTCCAATTTCACATTCCAGATTTTTCTGGCAAAACCTTTGAGAGACATATGCTTCCAACTTCAGCTCCTGCTTTTTGCTCCATATGCTTCGTGTTCCATTTCTAGGTATCAGAAAGGCATTTGGGCTGGATATGTGCATGATTAAGTTCATGGAAGTTACTGGAGGAATCAGGCCCTCCAAATAGAAGGGAAAAGAGAACTTGACCACTACCAATTTTGAAAAAGTGACTTAGAAGTGTACAACACCCTTTCTGTCCATGATTTTCCTGTTTAAGCTGTAGAAACACTTGCTCATCAGCTGTTTCTTGTGCCATCTCTGTGCGTTGTTCTAAGCTTAACCTCGTTAAGAGAACGCAGACTCAATTCCCAAGAGCTTACTTAAAGAACAGGTGCTGAGGACGAGAGACGGAATTAGGATTCTTGAATGCTTCTAATGCCATTCGTTTCTGTTCCTGTACAACTTCTCGTCATCTGCTCTTGTGGACTTAGAACTTACATGACAGTATGTGGTTCAGTGACATTGAGTAGACATTCTGCGAGAAATTTGGTCTTACAATCCCACTGTTGCTTAAAGGTATTAAAGAAATCTCCCAATCTACTGGCATTATAAATAGCCTGTTCTAGCTAGATTCATCCAAACTTACATTGTTATGTAAGCTATAGAGTGGTGGATGAGTGAAAGTGTTTTCTTCTTTTAGAAATTGTTGACCTTCCTAGAAATGGCATTTCTGGCCTTGATTACTCTGAATATAACTAATCAGTGGACAGTAAACAGAGTGGTCTCTGGACAACTGAAATAGATATCATAAGGTCTTTTCCTTCTATCTCATGTACTTTAGGCAGAATTCCTCCAGCTTCACTCAGAGCTTGTGTATTCTTATGTTGGACATGATTTTCACAAGTCTGGTTATCTGGTTTCCCTGTCCTCAGTTATTAAAAGCAAAAAGGTAGGTGGGGTGGAGAAGGACTCCTCTATGCAGAACCATTGATAGCAGATCAGAGGAAGAAACCACCATATTAAAAAAAAAAAAAGGATATAATTTCAGGGGCAGGTATAGCTCAGTGGTAAAGTACATGATTAGCATGCATGAGGTCCTGGGCTCAATCTCCAGAACTTCCATTAAAATAAATAAATAAATAAACAAACAAACAAACAAACCTGACTATCCCCCACTCCCCCCAAAAAGGATATGATTTCAAAGCCAAGGCCAATTTGGTATCAAATGGTATAGATGTAGCAAATCCCAGTGGACCCCGAGTACATCCCTGTGATATAAGGCAAACCAACAACGTGATGGCCCTGAGTTTTAAAGAAAATATTAAATTATCATCAGTGTTCCTTTTGTTCTTTGTAATAAAATTCTAAGTCGATTTCAAACCAAAATCAAAAACAAAAGTGAAAAGTCGTTACACCTCAAGATTTAAGGCCTTTGACCATCAGGAAAACTTTCTCCCGTTCCCTGTCTTGATGCTTCTGTGCTCTCCCTCCGCTCCCCTGCACATACACACACATGCACACTAACTCCTTTGCGAAGGGCAATTTCCCTAGGAAAAATTCGTTAGCTGCCCCTCCTTCAAGTGTCCTTTGCTTGTATGTATTCTCATGATGTTCACAGCCCTGTATGGTAATTGCCTGTTTACTCGCTCATCTTTCCCACCAGACCAAAAGCTGCTCACTGCTGTATATGCCTAGCACTTAGCACAGTAGTACCAGCACATAATAGATGCTTAACAAATAGTTCTTGAATGAATGAATGGCTGAATAAACGTGAATGAATCCAGAATAATTTCTAGGTAGCCAAGATTTGTCTGTACAGTACTTTGGAAAACCAGCATGCCTAAACTTTTTGAAAATATGTGTTCTAATCTGTTTGGAAAGATTTGTTACAAAGCTTCACAGCAAATAAAAATTCAGGGTAGGATCAGGGATGTCTTTCAGATGTGAAAAACAAACCTGAACTAAAAAGGTGGTACTATGCATAAATATTCTAACATAACAGAAGAGTTATGGATTAAACATATCTTTCCTCAACAATTTTTTGTTATTAAAAATATCTACATCAAATCACACAATTGGATAGGCTACCTTTCTATAATTTAAAAAATATTTTGGAAAGTGATACTTGAAGACTCATGAATAGCTCACCATTGACTTGGCCAAAGAGAACAATAAGAAATGTGTTATTTTATATAGCTCTAGTAATTAATCACATGCTGTTGCCTGGAATAATTTGAATCCAGAAAAGAGACAAAACTCATTACTAACAAGTTTGCTAATGATCAAAAATTAGATGGTGGTAGGTAACATTAGGCGATAGTACTGAATTTCGAAATGCCATGTTAAAGTTATTAGACCTGGAAGCCCAGTGATACATACAGATGAAGAGGGACTGAGTTTAGTGTGGTGCTAGGGATACAACAGATTACCGAGAGGGGTTCTTAAACCCTGGGTGGTTAATGAAAGAGATTGTGAAATCTTCTCAAAGTAGGGTAATGTCTTCGAAATTCCCTTTATTTGTATGAGTGAGAATCAGAACCACCAGTGCTATTTAGTTTTAGAATAAAATTGGTGAAACCTACTAAGTACAGGAAGAGTCAGGTTAGACTGGATATGTTTAGGGCCAGCTCTGTGCGCCCTTGGATTCAGCAGGACTGACCGAGAAACCTTTTCTTCAAGTTCGTTTCCCCCTGTCTTTCCCCTCCATGTGACAACTATGTTCTTTCACTTTTTCATTTATCTGAGGTTGTAATTGAGGTATTTAAGAACTAGGCTTTCTTCCAAAATGGGATATTTGGCTGTGACCATTTTGACAGTGTTGTCTTCAAGATAAAAAGGCACACTTAAAAAAATAAATAAATAACCAATGAATATAATAGGTCTACCTGGTCCTTATCCTCATCCGTGCACGGTAGGTGCCCTCACAGGCTCAGGGATGGAGAAGGCTCTCAGAAAGGGAGAGGGTGTCTGTTATACGTGTTGTTTACTTGTTATACAAAAACTAAATGTTTAATAGTTTGTTTTCAGACTGAAGAAAAATTTTCCGCTGTCAGAAATAGCTGCATCCAAATGTCATATATCTGCTTTTTCCTGTTTTGTGTTAGACCAACCATTAACACGTGAGTAGCTGGTGTGAATTACTCTATAAAGCCCGGGCTCAAGAAAACATCACTTGTCTTTATTTTTATCACTCCAGTTAAATCGATTTTTGAGCCCTTCTTGTCAGGGCTGGTGAGGAATCTGATGTCAGTCATTATTGGGGTTCTCCCCATCTCCACCCCCTCCCCCCTGCCACACACACACACGCGCACACACACAGGCACACACACACTGTCCTGGCCTCCAGGGCTTAAATGGTCCTGGGAACACAAGGAGAGGTCTGGTCCTGAGCCGTTGTCATGGTCACCGTGGCTGCTTCTGTCTACTTTGCCAAGGCTGAAATGTCACTCCACTGCTCTGGTCTGAGGGTCTCTCTGCAGGGCCTGCCCATGGTCCTTGTCCCTGCAGGCAGGCTCTGTGCTGCCAGCCAAGGGCAGCATTCTCCAGGGCCAGCCAATGTCTACGCCCTTTGTGGTCAGCCTGCGCAGAGGACTGCCATCTCTGAGAGTTCTATGGAAATAAGGGCCACAGGCCCCCCAGACTCGACCTGAGGGACCCACTGCACTCCCACCCTGCCCCTCTCCCTTCCCAGCTCCTTGTGCCTCAACTCTGGAAGGACTTCCCTTGGCCTTTTCTTTCACAATGAGGCTTATGACCCATCTGGAAGCTCTAAATAGATAAAACTCTAGGACTATGAAAGCCTATTTACGTATGTTAGAAGGTCTGAGTTTTTAGGAGTACACTATGTGGTCTCCCATCCCTCAGGGATGAACTACATATTTTGTTGAGACAGCTGAAACCCAGCAATTGCATTTATGCATTTAGTTTTCATATCCTACCACATTAAATCCTCAGCCACCCACATTCCCCCAAGTGTTTGCAAGGCTAATCATTCATGCTCTACAGCTGAAGAATTTAGGTTCTTATATGGCTGTCACATGATCTTAAAATCTAACCCCTGAAACCTTTCTCTCTCTCCCCTCCTCTCCCCCTCTCCCTCTGTCTCTCTCTTTCCCAGCCCGCCCCCCACACAATTTTTAAAGATCTGGAGAATATTTGTTTTGGACAATCTCTTAGCAATGAAAGGGCAGTAGTGAGAAAACCTTTATCTCAGAATGCTAATGTCATAAAGTTATCCTACTCATCCCCCAAACCTTCTTCATACACTAGAAGCTGATTATAACACAGCCCAGAAGTCTTCATCATCCACCAGCTTCATTACTTGCATCTTTTTGATTCCGTTATGTAAGTGACTCTCCCCTCTAAGTCTGAAGAACTAGATGGGCTCATATGTTCTTTCATAGTCTTAGGACCAGACAAGTCTGACAGATACTTAAAATGTTATCGATTGAATTTGGATATCCAGTATCTGCCTTGAAGTCACCTCTTGTGAAGTCATGGTTCCCACAGCAGTAAAAACCTAAAGAATTTTTGCATTTTTGGTACTTACAGATAAGCAAACGTAACTTTCATTTTTTGAGAACCATCTATACGTCCGGTTCTGTACTAAGCAAAAGGGGTACAATCATAGTCAAGACAGGCATGGCTTCTCTCCCCATAGAGCTTGTGATGAAGGGAGGCTGAGCATATAATGTGGGGAATAAAAGGACAGGTGTTTATCTGTTGGGCCTGATCTGCCAATAAATAAACTGACAGCCAGTGAATAAACTACAAAGGTACTAATTTTTTCCCCTTCTCTGGAGTGAAGCTAATGCCTATTCAGTGGAGTTGCTATAAAATTAACGTGGAGATTTTTACTAGCAAAGTAACTTGAACTTGTATCTCGTTACATCAGGAGTAATCTCATGAAACAAAAGGGAAAAGTTCGCTTCTAAAAGCAATCGATTTATTCCCTACTCACTGATGAGCTTTATTTTAAAATGAAGTTACTCTGCCTTTTAAGATCTCACATTAGATATCACAATAAAACTTGATCATAAGGAGTTTGGGCAGCTCTCCTTGAAGTCAGTCAGGAAATTGGAATGAGTCACATATTACAGAAACCAGTTAGGCTGATTCCTGCCTTATTTCCACTTGAAGATATTTTTTGAATGAATATTTTATCGTCCTGAAAGAGCTTCATGAAAACCATATGTTTTATTTCCTGATTCTCCAGAAAGGGCTTTAGAAATCAGTCAAGATGACTTAGAAAACGTGACCTTATTTTAGCAAGTTTTAGGTCACTGAATGGTGTATGCACCTGGTTTATTAAGTAGGTTTAACTCATGGCAACACTCGGGAAATAGCTTTATTCTCTCACCACTGCCCTCAAGTCACGTCACATCAAAGAATATTGAACTGGGTGGAACAAAGGAATATTAAATAGAATATTAAATAGAAAAGTAGTTAGCTATACTTCAGTTAAAAAAAGTAGTTAGCCATAGGAAAATACCAGTGTCCTCTTTAATCATCTTCACTTTTAACTGAATATTGTAATTAAGTTGGAAATTCAGACAGTATAGGGGTTTACTTGTGTTTGCTGTGACCCCAGAATGAGTCTCTGCTGAGCAAAATAGTCTTTTTCAACAAAGCTTGTAGGGTGTATTTGAACCTTTGAGCATGATAAGGTCTCACGACTGTCTTCTTGGGTTCTGGGACTCTTGACACGTCCACAAGGTGATTTTTTTTTCTGCTCAGGGGAAGCAGGTGGAATTAACAAACTCTGTTATCTGCCGTTCTTAGGCAATTTAAACCACAGTCTGTGTGCCCTTTTCCCAGAGAATGAGTTACTTTAGCAAAGAAGGTATACCTTTTTCTGCAATTATCTTGTTAAAAGTCTCTCTTTAGAAATTATATTCACTTGTTTCTGTTTATTTTAGAGAAGAAATTAGTTAAGATTCAAACTCTCTCCCAGAAGACAAAGGAGGATGTGATTGGACATTGCCATTGAGCCATGATTTCTGCCCAAAGGAAAATAACTATCCTCTTTGGAACAGTCAATTGGTTGCTCCCACAGCACTTGGCTATGAGCTGTGAGCAAAATTCAGCCACATCAGCTTGAAGCCTAGAAATTTTGGATACATTGAAGAATTCAATCTTTTATAGAGGGTTACAAGCAGTGGGTGATAGCTAATATTGTATTCGAGAAGAACATTAAAAACTTTTGACTGTTCTCTGTCTCTGTATATTCTGAAACCTCTAGAATCAAAGGAAGGTCCAGCCCAGAGAGGAAGTTATCCCTAGTTTTGGCAAGTTCTGTCAGAGGGAGAGAGAGAATCAAATCTAACCAGCCAAACCTACCCTGAAAATGAGTGGGACAACTTCCAGATGTGGAAGTCAGCACTTAGCTATACACTGTTCTCTAGGACAGTATAAAACAGTTTAATGAGCCTTGGGGCTTAAGTGTTTAAAAAAAATGCAGCATCCTCAGGATTGTGGTTCCTAGAAAACAGTTGCTATTTCAAGGCTTGATAGAGGTACTGGCATATGCCGTCCACAGTCTAAATGTAATGTATAGCACCACATGGCATATTATACAGCATGGGAACAGTTTAATAGTTAAGCTGACTTCTCCAGATGGGACCAAAAATGGGTCAGTTATGATATTTTTGCAAAGTAAGCCTTAAATGACAAGCTAAATTCTGACTTATGTCTGATGATACGAAATAATTCACATTTAGATTCCCTTTCAGATATGTTGTCCTCTGTCAGCTGTTCACTGACATAAAACCTCATTGTGGAAGTGCTGGAGGTTCACTTTTACCTAGCTCAGCAAAGATAAGAGAAATGACTATTCTCTCCTGTTTGTTTTATATTCTCTGTAAGAATAAACTGCATCTGTCCAAACAAACTCAACTTGTAAAATTCAGAAAAATCAGGAAGCTACTCTTAATCATTGAAATCAGCTCTTAGAATTCTAAATGTGGAAACCACACGTTGTTATCAAACAAGAAGCAATCGTGACCATTTGCAGCAGCCGCTGTTCTGCCAACCTGATTTACTGGTTCACTAAAACCCCTATTTATAAGTGTCATTTGCATGTGTAAAACTGAACTTCTCATTCCGCTTCATGCTGCCAGTGAGTTTTGGAAGTAGGAATCATGACATTTTTGAGAGGTTTTTAATTTCTTTAGTATGTGTATGTTATGGAGCACATAGATGGAAACACAGTATAGTTTGACTTTAAGCTAGCCACTTGGTGATCAAAACACCAGTTCAGCTGAGTTTGGCATATTGTTCTAATTGGTCATTATTAACAAAATCTGCAGTCTTCAATTTTTACAGCAGTTGAAAAGTGTTTTAAGAAGTGAGTCCTTGTGTTCTCAGGAGGCTGTTTTGCGTAAACTAGTTCACTATTACTGAAAGTAGAATGCCAAACTCTTTTAATTCATTGTCGCAATAAGTCCTCACATCTGCACCATTAATAATAAGAATAAAAAATAACTACCTTATGTTTTTAGAGAACCTTAAGGTTGAGTCATGCCTGTTAGCTCATGCAGTTTCCTCAAATGAAAGTGATGATATAACCGAAGCAGATATTTTGAAGGAGGGAATTGAAGTCTAGAGAGGTGACTGGTCCAAACCTGAAGAGTTAGTTAAGGGCAGGGCCAGAGATGGCAGAAACCCCGCCTTCTAGTTCTGCTCATTCTACTCTTGGGAAAGAGAGTGGGGAGCTAGCATTCTTTACAGGACCAGTCGTGCCAGGGTCGATGGTGGTCGAAGGTGAAGCCGACTCTAGCTGCAAGGCTGGCTGATCTCACAGCCACAGTCGTCTGGATTCAGAAATCCAGCAGCAGGGAATACCGCTGACAGCACAAGTGGAGGCAGAGGTGAGGGAAGCAGGGGGAGGGAGATACAGCCTGTAACCAGGAACTTGGAACCAAGGGTCCTGATTGAGAGTCTTCAGGGACCTGGCGTCAATGTGGCCAGAAAGGCTGGCTCTGTGATTCGTGCCCCTTTGCCCCATCCCTCTGGCTTCCGTTCTCTGCTAATTCATATCACAACTCAGATGACTCCTTCTCTTTCTAGAGGACTCCAGCCCAGCGGCACCTCCCTTTTTGACTTCTGAACTGTGATAGGGTGTACCATGCATTTTGATTGCTTGTTTAGAATTCTGGGATTTGGAAACTGAAGTTTACAGACCATCTAGCCAGGCCCTTTGTTCAGAGGTGCGAGGAATGAGCAAACTGACATGCTGGAGAGGAAACAGCTAATAAATAGGCCTGAAGCCAGAACTGCTTTAGATCTCTTTTCACCACATGACTGCTGTCTGTAGCTCTTTTCAATAAGCGAGACGCCACACCAAGAATTTAAGTGCTTTGAGGGCAAGGATTTCTTAGATCTCCCCATGATAGCTACATAGTGCTGAAAAATTCCACGGTCATGGAAGTGCATACAGAATTGACTTTGGAGCAAAAGTCTACCTCTGCTACCTCTGCTGGCTGCGGCTCCCTTCATCCAAGTGTGCGATTATTTATTTCCGTTTGAGAAATCTCTTTCCTGGCTCTGCTCTGAATGTGCTGTGGCAGTGGTGGCTGTGGGTGATGGGTTAAAAAATCAAATACTGATGTCACAGGCCTGTACCCTGGCCATCAGATAGATGGACAACATTCTCCTGAGCCCTCCTGACCTGTGTTGAACCTTGGATGGGTAGAGCAGGAATTAATACAGGGACTTCTTTAAGAGGCAAGTCACTTGTGCTTATTTTATTCCAAGTCTATTTCAGGGAAGCTTGTTATAGCCCTATAAATAGTCATTGATCCTCCCAGGGTGCCTCACAGCAAGTATTTCTGTTTTGCAGATGAATCAGGAAAGCCGGAGTTGTTAGGTTTTCTACCTGAGGCAAACGGGTTGATGCCGTGTGGGGCAGGAGGCCTTTTTCTGCATCTTTGCCTTTGCCAGGTGTGTGTACAAGCAACGTCCCATGCCTGAAAGTAAAGCTAGAAAACCCTCACCCATGTCACTTTAATATACCAACATCAGCGAAGGCCCAGAATCAAAGCCGGGCTGCGTTATCTCTTCTAACCAGAAGCTCTCCAGCCAGCGTAGTTGGAAAGGCAGAACAATTTCCAGTTGTGTCTTTGAAGTTGTCTGGTGTGATATCATAGGTATTTAACATACACTGTGGATATTTTTAAAATAAGGAGAATTATAAAGTGATAAATAGAGGAGCTGTTTGAATAACTACAGTTAAGGCTTAAAAAACAACCTACATGAAATTTTGTTTTCTGCCTTTGCTTTGTAGTTGTGTCTGTATTCTGAAGCTGATGAATTTTCTTTTTACATTGGGGATTTATACATGCTGGTGGCAAAGCTGTTACACTTCTTGTGATTTTTACAGCTGCTGTGACAAAGTACCACCTACTGGGTGGCTTAAACATCAGAAATTTATTTTCTCACAACTCTAGAGGCTAGAAAGTCAGAATCGAGGTGTTGACAGGGTTGGTTTCTTCGGCGGCCTCTCTCCTCAGCTTGCAGATGACTGTTGTCTTCTCTGTCTTCACATGGTCTTCCCTCTGTGTGGATCTGTGTCCTAATCTCTTTTTATAAGGACACCAGTCCTATCAGACTAGTGCCCATCTTAATGACCTAATTTAACTTCATTGCCTCTTTAAATGTCTTATCTCTGAATACAGTCACATTCTGACTTACTGAGGGTTAGGATTTCAACATATGAGTTTTGGGGGTTTAGCTCAGTCCATGACAGATATTTTGTTAAGTTTTGGGTATGACTTACTGCTAAAAAAGTTTCAGCTAATCTAGCAACCACAAACAAGATTCATGGGGTCTAATCAGAAAGCATCTTTATTTTTGTTTCTCACCATCCAATTAGAATTTATTGAATATATTAGAACTTATTGAATATACCTGTGCCATACAGTAGGACCTTGTTGTATATGTATTTTATATATAGTAGTTAGTATCTGCAAATTCTGAACTCCCAATTTATCCTTCTATCCCCCTTCCCCCTGGTAACCATAAGTTTGTTTTCTACGTCTGTGAGTCTGTCCTTGTTTTGTAAGTTAAGTTTATTTGTGTGTGTGTGTGTGTGTGTGTGTGTATCCCGCCTTTTTTTGCTTTTAGATCCCAGTTATTAGTGAAATCATATGATATCTTTCTTTCTTTCTGGCTTATTTCACTTAATATGATGATCTCCAAGTCCATCCATGTTGCTGCAAATGGCATTATTTTATTCTTTTTTATGGCTGAATAGTATTCCATTACATCCATATACCACAGCTTCTTTATGCAGTCATCTGTAGATGGTTGTTTAGGTTGCTTCCATTTCTTGGCTATTATAACCGAATGGTCCTTTTGAAGCACTGCTTTCCTGACATGAAGTGAAAGGAAACGCACCCCCACCTTCTCCCTTCCCTCTGTGTTGTGTGTAGGAAGGGACACAAAACAGCACTCTCCCAAGAAAGCTTCCTCAGAAACCTTTAATTGTCATTCTCTTGACCCTTTCATTTTGAATATGGGTTAGGTCTGTTTAGAATCACAAGTGGTTTGTTAAATGTTTCTTCTATATAAACTTGCCTGTGTGCGTGGAACTTCAAGTGGGAATTTCATGACCATTCTATCTTGGTATCTCAGCTGAGAATTCCAATTTAACAGACCTTAAAAAGACAAGTGCTTTGTCAACCATAAAGTGCTACACAAGTGTGCTACCCTTAGCTCTGAAGAGGTACAGGGACTGTATGAGTCAGCACTGGGACAAGAAGATGGCTGTCCCTGAAGAAGCAAACATTTCCAACAGATTTATATAGGTGAGTCTGGGTGCCTCTGTTTTGTGTCTAGTTGATACATGCTTTATTACCTAGCTAAGGTAGAATTGTTAATAATACATTCCTTCCAATTTGTGCCACTCACCTAACTAAGTGTGTAAATGGCAGTAATCAAGACAGTCGGGGACAAACATTTAAAATGAAAGATGAGAGTCACCCAGGGAGCCAGCATTTCTCTCTGTTTCAGTTTCGGTGGCCTGCAGTCTGTACAAGCACGCGCACGTCCACACGCTCAGTGGAGGTTCTTATGGTTGTGGTACTCTGCTAAGGTGCACGGACGGACCAGTCAGTATGTCGCCCAGAGAAGCATGTTCTTCATTCAAGGATCAGAGAAAAGTAGAGATCTGGAGGGAGCTGCACCTGTCCTTTGGAATTCACAAGTCCTTCACCTGTGTAGTTCATTCAGTAATTATTTATTGAATACCTACTGTTTTCCCCCAGGCACTTACTGCAGCCCCTAAGTCCACAGAGGTGAGCTAAATAGACAGAGCTTACAGTCTAATGGCAGAAACAAACATCAAACACTTAAGTGTACAATTGCAAACTGGGCCAAGTGGCAAGAAGAAAAATGATAGGATGGGGGTAGGGGAGTGGAGCGCAGGGATCACCCACCTGAGTTTGGGGTGACAGAGGAAGTATGAAGGGCACATATCACTATTTGTCCAAGTTTGCAGTTCACATGTATTCCTAATTAAATAGCAGTAGTCAGTAATGCTACATGAAATATTCCGTTTGGTTAGGACATAATGTTTTCCAGGAGTAAGACTCAAGCCTGTTCTTCTAAAATGTTGTCTTCGTCTTCAGATGGTGCTCGATTCTTCCCAAGTAGAGCTTAGAATTTGTTTTAAAAGACTACTTTGGGAATTGGCAGTGTTTGTGTATAGTGTCTTCTCTAAGTGGTCAGTTCTGCCCTCTTGGAGCTTCTTATTATCAGAAACCTAAAGAGTGCTCACAGAGGAGTCATTCTTTTGTTTTCTGTTTTCTCTTTCTTAGTGGTTAATCCCTCTGTTTATTTATTCTACTTCAAAGCAGGGATCCCAGGGAAATGGAGGGCATCAGAAGGGTGAGGGAGGAAAGCCGTTTTAGCTATGAGTAGTTTACTCAAAATAATGCCTTCTCCAAGACAAATTACCCAAGGTTTTCTTCAAGAAAGTGAATATGGTTAAGAGCATACTGTGAAATAAAACAATTTGGCTAGACAGAAATGGGCTGACTTGAGAAAAAAGCCTGTATTTCCAGTGCAATACAGTATCTGCTTGACGTGTGGACTACAGAGAACGCATGACACCTGTTCACGCTGCAGTTGTCAGTTTCATCTTGCTAAAACCCATTTCCTGAATGTGGCATGACACAGAAGTAGCACTGGACGGCACATTAAGAAACTTGGTTTCTGGCTTCTGTTTGGCCCCTGACTGATGGTCATCTTTGGGTAGTCACTTGTTGCCCCGTACCTCAGTTTCCCGAGCTACAAGAAGAGGACAGCTGTCATACCTGCCTCACTGCCTCTCAGGAGTGTTGGGGAGATCAGTGCAGCGACCTAAAGATGTTTTTTGATAATAAAATCCTTCCCAATGATAGATTTTTATCATTGCCATTTGTCTGTTTATTATCATTGCCATTTGTCTGTTTTTGAGGCTTCTACTTATGACTGTTCTTAGCCTATAAAACCATTCTCCCCAAGTTCATTTATGAGGCCAAGATTCACGACATCTCACCTGCTACCTAATTGGGTAAACATTTTATGACGTGGCTGCTCCTAATGCAAGTCTTCCCGAGGGTCATGTAAATTAGAAAAGTCTGCCTCTGAAGCAGGAAAGAACTGAGTGTGAATATCAGCTCCAACATTCCCAGCTAAGTGACCTTAGGGGAATGTACTCTTTCTGTGCTTCAGTTTCCTCATCTGTGAAATGGCTTTGAACAGTAAATGATAACTGATGAAAGCGCTGAACACACTGCCCGTTATGACAGGCTTTTAATAAGAGCTAGTGTTCTTCCTCTTAAAAAAAAACAGTATGCAACCTAGTATTTGCAAAATAGATTTTTTTAAAATAAAAACATTCACGAGAGGTTATGACTAGCACAAATTCTGTTCCTTTTTAAATTTGTTGTAGCTGAGAAAGTGACGCACATCTATAATTCTTTTTGAATAATATGTTTTAAAATGTTGCAGTCTTTGTAGACTGATTATGAACTCAGTATAGCTGTTGGATAGAACTATTATAGGAAGCAATTTATTGTCAGTTTATTAAATTTAAAATGTTACAACTTGCATAAATGATTTTTTTGTTTATGTGGGATTTATATCTTACCTATTTTCAGAAAACTTTTTAAATTGTTTACAAAATTAAGCCCAACAGAAGACAAATAATTGAAAATAAAATTGGAACAGAAATAAGAAAAGCAGATAGATAAATAAATAATTTATTCTTTTTAAAAATTGATGTTTGTTTTCTAGTAGTGAAAATTAAAAAGAAGACATATAGGTGTTTTTAGACACCTGATGACACTTGATGCAAAATACCTCCGAGGGAAGAGAAGGCTCTACTTTGTTGCATTTCTTGTCACTTGACCATCAGTTTTCCTTGTCCCTCTTCGAGTGTCCCTACCTCTCTGGCTGCCCAGCCCCCTCACCATTTGCAGGGCTGGGAGACATGGGAGCCTGGGAGGTTGGTGGGAAATGAACAACAGCTGACCAAGAATTTGCAGCACACAAATAGAAAGTATACATTCTTTTCGTTGCCTCGACAATTTTTCCTGAATTGAGAGCTTTCACTATTGCACCTGCAAGTGTGCTGTGTCTTGCCTGGGCTATCACCTAACTTTCTTTCTTTATCTGAAATGTTTCTGATCCAAGAATGGTGGAACAAATGACTTCACACAGTCTGATTACAGAAAAAAAGGATTTTGATGCATAGCTTTCTGTTTATGAATTGAAAATGGCTGAATTTCTTTTTAGTAAAAGTACCTCTTGAGGAATGTGTTTAGTGGAGGTTTAGGCTGTGATGGTTGTTTTCAGCCTAATGGTGTAATTACCATATGTCATTAATCCTTTTCCTATGGGGAATTTGTCTTTTTTTTTTTTTTTAACTTCTAACGCTACAGGGTAAAAAGAGCTAACATTTTCAACTTCAGCACATTATTCATTTTAAATGTAAGTTGGCAAGTTGAGGATATGGAAAACAAGAACTCTAGAGGATCAGTTTCTTAAAAAGCGGAAACCATTAAGCTCTGTTCAAAATGCACGCCTCGTGGCACCCCTCTCTGTGCCAGTATTAGTTGTACAATAACTTCTTGCTGCTGCTTCTGTTTTTAGACTTTGATTTTCTTTGGGTTACATCTGTGCCTGCTCTGCTCTTCCCCACCCTAGATGCTTTTTTGGTAGGTTTCCTGCTGTGACCAAAGTCAAATGATTGGACAAGAGGGAGGGTTAACATTGAAGAGGGTAAATTTAAGAGACTGCACATTGTATTCCCATGCTCGTTCCTCTCTGGGAGGAAGAGGTGGTACTGCCCATTCAGGCAGTACCTTCATCTCTTCTTTTTCATCCAAGATTATTTTATTACAGAGTAATATGTAGTCATCATAGAAATCCTGAAAAATACAAAACTTAAGGAAGAAAAAAAATCACGTGTCATTCCTCCACCCAGAGACGACCGCTGTTGATAGTAGTTCCGTGTAATGACGTACATCCTTATGTGTATGTGAGTTCGTACCAGAGGGACAATTCGGTTAAACTTTTTTTTTCCTTTAATACTATAAATACTTCACATTATTAAAATTTCTTTTACATTATCATTTTTGATGGTTGGATGGTGTTCTCTTGTATAAGTGCATTTATATAGGGACAAAACATTTATTTGAAGACAGAAACCTCATGCCCCAAACCCTGAAGGTAAGTGTCAATCCTTGTCACCCAGGCACCTGTGAGGGCCTGGGTGTTGGTCACTGAAGGCCGGGCTGCTGGGATCGTCCAGGGAACTGAACTGGTAGGACTTGGAGGAGGGTCTGGAGTGTTCCACTTCGGCTTTTTCATACGTGGTGCTTTGCTTCCTTGGTGGCTGGAAAAAAAAAGCCTTGGGAGAGGAGGGTTTCTCAGCTATCATTGCTCAAAGCGAACAAGATAATGTATATACAGTTTTTTTAATTTAAAGCCATGAGAATGTGTAGTCTGTGGAACTGTTCAACTCCTTTTAATTGTAAATAATGACATCTGTGAACTTTCTATGGAGCATCATTTAATTCTCTCACCCTACAGGATGTAGTTTAGAGTCTAATCTGTTCATCTCATCTCTACTCCAGCTCCATCTTTGAAGAATGGTGTAATTTGCAACAGCCAGGGTGACCTTTCTGGTGGGGAGGAGGCTAAGGGAACGAGTGACGGGCTATATACATCTGTGTGTGTATGTAAATGCCCCTTTCTTGTGTTTGGTTTCATGTGGTCAGAAGAATAGTGATCTATCAGATGCAATTTACTGGGCCAGAAACGCTGCACTGCAGCAGAGAGACTGGCAAACGTGGAGCAGAGTGTGCTGAGGCAGTGCTGTGGGAGCCTTGCATCGGTCACGGAAGCTGCCGCTCCCCTGTTTGCTTTTCCCAGCTACTTGTCCTGGGCCCTGGAGCCGTGCACCTCAGGAACCCCAGAGGAGAATGAGCCTCAGCAAAGGAGTCCTAATTGCACCAAATCAAAGCTCATGAAGTCAGCCAGGTCGTTAACTCCTTGATATTTAATGACTCGCTGCTCCACTGCTGGAAAATGTCATCAGGCCCTTGCACTAAATCTGCTCTTAAAGAATGCATTTTCCCTTTGAATGGTTCGTGTTTTATTGTGCGGTAGAAAGATCAGAAAAAACATTTGGACTGTCTCGTAAAGCTGCCGGTGCCAGCTGCTGCGTCCTCAGCCACGCCGTGTCTGTCTGACGGCCAGCAGGGCCTGTAGAAGAGACCTATTCCAAGACTCGGCCCGAACCTGACTCACCTGAATCAGATCTGAGACAGATCCTTGGCATGGGTGTTGTGTTTGGCTGTTTCTCTCCTCTATGACAACTGTCGTGTGTGAGGAATTGGGGGAGAATTTTTCACTGAATTTTTGGACGTCGTTTAATGGCTCTAGATTCATTCACCCTAGGTATCAGTCTAAAAACACATGAGGAATTTATGCAGTATCTTCTTTAAACAGCTCTCAGGGAGTAGAGTTTCTCTGATGTTTAAGTATTCCTGATGGTGTTTTATTTTGTGTTTTGAAATATGGTGACAGCTTCACAGAATTGTCCCGTAATGAACAAGGTATTTTACTTGTGTAACTGTAGCTCATTTGCCAGAGAGCTAATGGCAGAAACATAATAATGCAAAACAACATAAAATACAAAGCATTAGAAATAGTTGTGAGATTCATGTTTCCCAAATGAACTTAATATATCTTGCCTAATGTTATTTTATTTCCAATTTAGGAGGGTCTAACTTATTGGTCACCATAATTATTTTATAGATCATAACCTTTTAAATTATCCATTTTTTTTATTATTTCACACAGGTGGAGCCACATATGGAGTAATAGTTATGCAATGTTTTGATAGAATAACTCTGAAATAGAGCGAATTTCATTTGAGAACACCAACCTAGTGTAATTTTTGTACTAGCCAAGTGGATTTTTTTTCCTCCCCAATTTTTGTTTACTTTCATTGCGGGAATACATTCATGGTTCTTAGCCTAGTGCCTGGTCCCATAGTAAATGCTCAATAAATGTTAGCACTTGTGAACATTTTCATTCTATTCACCAGAATATTTCAGTCTATTTTTTACCTCTACTAGCAGCTGGTATGTTTTTAAAATAATTAAATCTCTGAGTATTTACATAGTCTCACAGAATTAAAAGAAAAGTAAAACTCTGAAGAAATTTTAATAAAGTGTGTTTCCCTGGAGCTAGTAAAATAATTTAAATTCATTTCATAGTCATCTCTGAATGTAAACTCTTCTCATTTATCATCCATTTCACTTATTGATAAAAGAATGCAAAACCACATAAGGGAAATCTTTGACACAACAGAAATAAAATGCCTCTTGTCTGGTTAAAGCACTTCAATGCTTTGTACTATTTTTAAAATTCTAGATTCATCTAGATCCCAAAGGTTTTATGTTCCAAAGTGCAATGAATTAGCATAAAGAGTCATTGAATGATAGAAACTGTTATGCCACAAGTTCAGGATACCGTCTAAGTGTGTGCATTTCAATATTTAAATTAGTATTCAATACTGTTTTTTCCAGGTATAGATCTACATAAAATTAAGAGCGTGTATGTTGTGCATGTAGTTTAAGTTTAATGATATTTAAGACTGGCATCAAGAGTGCTTGTCCTAAAGTGTTGTGTTTTTAAATTCTTACAAGTGCTTATCATGCTTCATTCTTAAATCATGGCTGCTTATTAACAGCACACTCTTGTAATGTAGAAAGTCAGTCACACTAGGTCTCGTTTTTGCTTCCTTAGTTAAGACCCAGCAAGAGAATTGCTATTATTTAATAAATGGATTTATTCATTGTTGCTAATGTGACAGCAGGAATTTGAAGCCATCTGATTTCTTTGCTGGTTCTATTAATTCAGTAATAGCTTCACACTGCCAATTGATGGCTGCTAAGTCACTAAAGTTAACATAGAGGTTTTGGAGAAACTTCTGTTCCAATGATGCATGAAAATATGAGCATATTTTGAACCGTCTGGATAATCAATACGCCTTCTGTTCATGAGGCTTATACAGTTTAACTTTGAGAGATTACTACTTAATATGATACCTGCAAAACAAGAAGTTTGCAAAATGGATATTAGGAGCCTGTGAACTATTATTGTCCTCTGCGATTAGTCTATTGAATTATAGTTAATTCTCGGGCTCTCTGAGTTATATAGGTTTTATAGTTTTTTTTTTTTTGTATCCTGACTTATATTACTCACTAGCACCTCCAAAATAGGATTGTGTGATAGAGGGATATATTAAATACTTACAATCATAGATATATATATAGATAGATAGGTAGATAGATATAGATATAGATACAGATATATTTTTAATTAGTAGAATAAAATTTAAGACAGAAAGGAATTTGAAGATCCTCCAGCCCAGGATTTTCCCTTCAGCCCACCCTTCTGTCTTACAGACGAGGAGACGGAAGGCCAGAGAGTTAGGGAATGTGTGCAGGAGCACACAGCCACAGAGCCGGCCAACTGCAGACCTGGAACGCATTCCTAGCCCTGTTTGGGACTCCTTCCAGAAGAAGCTAGAACAAGAGAAAATTTATTGTCCCACAGTTTACCATGGAATAGGATGACTTGCCCAAGGAAAGCATGATTTGCCACTTCCAAAGGTTTTGAAAGTAGGTGGGTAGTGGGGAGAAACTGTCATTAGGGCAGGTTCACAAGGACAGACCAATGGCAATGCTCCAACATATTGTTTAGAATGAGTTCTGGGAATTAGCTGGGAAATTTGTTTTTTAAAGTAACATCCATAAATTGGTTCAGCTATTCTTTTAAAGTCGTAGAGAGAACAATAACTCCATTTCTTCATGCATTCTCAAACTTTAATCCATGACATTTGACTCACAAGTCCATGAAATTGCTCAACAAGAACGTCATATTTCTTTCTTCTTCCACCAAATGTATTAGAAAAATAAGTTATCATGTAGGTCGTTTTAAGTCATCCCTTCCCTTATTATTAACTACTTAAAGAACAATTGAATTGTGTAGTTCAAATTTGCTAAGAGAGTAGAACTTAAATGTTCCCCCTCTCCAAAAAAAAAAAAAAAAGAAGGTAAATATGAGGTGCTGGATGTGTTGATTAATAGATGCGGGAATCCTTTCACAGTGTAAACGTGTATCAAACCACCGTGGTGTACGCTTCAATATCTTACACGTTTGTATGTCAGTTATACCACAGTAAAGCTGAGAAAAGAACAACTGAAACTTCGCTCCGTCATACCTTGGAATTTCTCTAAGAAGTATTTAGTTATATGGCCCCAAAGCATAGTTAACTATGTAACCTGGACATCGGTTTGTGTTTTTTTTTTTAAAACCTTTCTATCTCAATATGATACAGTCAGTTGAAGGCTCCAGCAGGTAACTGAAAAGAACCTGTCTGATTCCATTTGATTTAATATGATGAACTTAGTATATCTCAGATTTCCCTCTTGCTGGACTTTTCAGGTACCACTACATCCTTCACTCTGCTGCCCTACCTGTTGTTTTAAGTCACAAACCCTGTGGTCCATTCTTTTGTTTAAAACACTTACAGATTTATTTTTATTGTAAACTCTGCAAGAACATTCTTTTCAAGCTACGGATTTAATAATTTGCTCCTAGAATCAAATAGTGACTTGAGTTGAAATCCCAGCTCTATCATTTACTAAGCTAAGCAAGTTAAGTAACGTTTTTAGCCTTACCTGAAAAATGGATCTAAAATGGGTCACAATAAGGAGTAAATAAGACAGTGCATTTGAGTATTTAGCCTGGCATTCAGCCTATAGAAACATTTCACGAAATATTAGTTGTTGCTGTTAATTGTTCTCATAGAATTTAAATTCCTAAATGTACATACACGGTTCCAGCCAGCTGTTAGTTCGTCTTCTGCCATTTCCTCCCCCTTGAAACACACACACATACTCTTCTCTCCAGCCCTCAAACCCAGTGTTAGCCTGAAACATACCAGGCTTTTTTGTGCCTGTCTTGGTGTGGACTGGACTGTGCTTGGATTACTAAACCCACCCATCGTCCTCATCCCTTGCATCTCTCAAGACTCAGCTCATATATCCCTTCTGACATGGTGTTTCCAAGGCTTCTCTGAGAATTTATTGTACTAGTGTGTAGTTACCTCTTTACCATTCATCTGCTTCCTTAAATCATAAGCTCTTTGAGGGCAAGTTCTCTTTCTTTTTACTTCCGTATTCAGCAAAATGCTAGGAGCATTATTAAGGCTCAGTGATTATGTTGAATGAATACTTGAGTGAATTACTACGCTTTCTTTGTAACCTAGTACAGGCAGCCATCTGCTTTTCATTACTGAATTTCAGCGAATGCTCATCTAGTCTACAAAAGAACAACTAGCCCTTACTGCATTTTTAGTTTCCCTCTTGAGTATTATGGAAGTTAGTTATTTCACTTGATTCATGGGTGCCATCTGGTGGGAAAAAGGGTAACTACAGGTTCATGCTTAACCAAAACCTTCTAGAAGGTATGATTACTATTCATGGGATGAAATTTCCACTGTTTCATGTTGGATTCCAGAAACAGAGTCAAGAAAAAGTTTCTGATATTGTTCTTCCATTCTTGTACATTTGCTTTCTTAATATTTTAAGAAGTTGGTCAATCATGAATAATGTTTGAAAACATTGGGCAAATAAGATTTATACATGTATGTAACTAAATATTATTTTTCTGTTCCAGTATGTGATAGAATAAAACTGGAAGGTTTTATAATGCTTGTTTATAAAAAATATTTAAACTATGACTTTGGAAACTTTCCAGACTCTAACTGCTCTTCTTCTTTTTTTTTTTTTAATTGAACATTGTGTCAATTTCTGGTGTACAGTATAATGTCCCAGTCATGCACATACATACATATATTCATTTTCATATTCTTTTTCATTAAAGGTTATTACAAGACATGTATAGTTCCCTGTACTATACAGAAGACATTTATTTTTGTCTATTTTTATATATAGTAGTAAACATTTGCAAATCTCAAACTCCCAAATTTATCCCTTCTCACCCCTTGTCCCATGGTAACCATAAGATTGTTTACTATGTCTGTGAATCTGTTTCTGTTTTGTAGATAAGTTCATTAGTGTCCTCTTTTTTCTTTTTCTTCTTTAGATTCCACATGTAAGAGATATATGGCATTTTTTTTCTCTTTCTGACTTATTTCACTTAGAATGATGATCTCCAGTTCCATCCATGTTGCTGCAAATGGCATAATTTCATTATTTTTTATGGCCGAGTAGTAGTCCATAGTATAAATATAGCACAACTTCTTTATCCAGTTCTCTGTTGATAGACATTTAGGCTACTTTCATGTCTTGGCTCTTGTATATAGTGCTGCTATGAACATTGGGATGCATGTATCTTTTTGAATTAGAGTTCCCTTCAGATATATATATCCAGGAGTGGGATCGCTGAATCATATGGTAAGTCTGTATTTAGTTTTTGGAGGAATCTCCATACTGTTTTCCATAATGGCTGCACCAAACTACATTCCCATCAGCAGTGTAGGAGTGTTCCCTTTTCTCCATACCCTCTCCAGCATTTATCATTCATGGACTTTTGAATGATAGCCATTCTGACTGGCGTGAGGTGATACCTCATTGTAGTTTTGATTTGCATTTCTCTGATAATTAGTGATATTAAGCATTTTTCATGTGCCTATTCACCATTTGTATGCCTTCACTGAAGAATTGCTTATTTAGGTCTTCTACCCATTTTTGAATTGGGTTTTTTTTTGTTATTAAATTGTATGAACTGTTTATATATTCTGGAAATTAAACCTTTGTCAGTTGCATCATTTGCAAATACTTTCTCCCATTCTGTATGTTGGCGTTTTGTTTTACTTACGGTTTCCTTTGCTGTCCCATTTGTCTATTTTTGCTTTTATTTCTATTGCCTGGGTAGACTGCCCTAGGAGAACATTGCTGAGATTTAAGACAGAGGATGTTTTGCCTATGTTTTCTTCTAGGAGATTTATAATGTCTTGTCTTATGTTTAAGTTTTTAAGCTATTTTGAGTTTATTTTTACATATGGTGTTAGGGAGTGTTCTAACTTCACTGATGTACATACTGCTGTCCTAACTGCTCTTCTAATTGCTTTAGCT
Source organism: Vicugna pacos (assembly GCF_048564905.1). Classification (NCBI taxonomy): domain Eukaryota; kingdom Metazoa; phylum Chordata; class Mammalia; order Artiodactyla; family Camelidae; genus Vicugna; species Vicugna pacos. The sequence continues at coordinate 35,406,197 of NC_132987.1, forward strand.
CATATAGGGAATAGTGAAAACCAGTGGCACAGATCCTAGAGCTAATGGTCCATCCAGTGTACACAGCTGTACCTTCCGAGGTTGCATATGATTTTTTTTTTATAAAATGGAGAAAATATAGTGTAGTAATTTAAGTGATCTACAATAAACTGATTATGCAAAACTTGGATATTGAATTTTTTTAATGTTTCTATAACACTGAAGTCTTTTGATTCATTCATTCACCATGCATTTATTGAGCACCTACCTAATACCTGATATTGTACAAAATGCTAAAGAACCAGAGGTAAAAAACGTCGTTTTAGTTTTGATCCAATTAATGAATATTTTGGTAAGAATGTAAAGCTGTGTAGCTTTTCATAAGACAGTCATACCAACTTCATTTAGATTTTTGTAAGAGTTGGTTGACCCGTATAGTTTATATGTGCATTATAAACATCATAGATATAAAGATACCAGTTTTATTCATGCCATTTTGATGGGTTTTCCTGGAGCATATGACTCTAAAGGGAAGTTCTTCATGATTTCTTAAATTTTGGGGGAGGAGTAGGTAATTAGGTTTATTTATTTATTTATCTATCTTTATTTAACGGCGGTACTGAGGGTGGAACCCAGGACCTCGTGCAGGCTAAGCATGCCCTCCACCACTGAGCTATACCCTCCCTTCTATGATTTCAAATAAAAAGTAGATATGCATTCGGTAGTCACATTTCTGACTTCTTATATTCTACTTAGCCGGTGGGTAGACTTCATTTCTCCATTTCAACTATCTGGAGCATTATAATGGACCAGGGAGTTAACACAGAAGGACTAAGGGGAAACTAATCACAAAGCCCATGCACCTTTCTCCAGTAAGAAGGTTAAATATTTTCCAAGTCTTGAGGCTAAATAATTGTGTGTGAAGTGACCACTTAGAAGCAGGATTGTGGAGGGAGAACCCAGAACTTCTTACAGCAGTCAGGGTGATTTGGTGTGGAAACCGTCTTCATACGCAGGCGACGTGCACATTACTGTCTTCCCTTCACGTTCTGAAGATGGCCTTAAATCATCCAAAAATGCTGGATTTTCTTCCATGCATTCTCTTTGAAAAACTACACAAGTATGTGTTTCAGCTTAGAGGCATTTCCATCAAAAGAGGTTAAAATACTTTTTCATCTTTTAGTAGTAGGGTTGAGTTAAATGGGACATTCACTTATGTGGAACTCTTCGTTCCCTGATGGCACTTGTTAAATGAGGTATTACAGAATTGATCTATCATTTATAGAACTTTCATTTGAAAAATTACATAGGACACACACACATATATCCAAGTGTAATTTTCTCTTTAACTGAAGAACAAAAAAAAAAAGGGCCCTGAGAATTTACCTAGTTCTCTGGAAGGATATCATTAAAGTACTAAGTTCAAATGTGTTATATATAAAATGTTGTTTCATACAACTCTTGAAGGAAAGATTTCAAGCTGAGCTGGCAACTCACTTCATTTATAAATAGCTATTCAAAACAAAACTGGCCGGCCACCTGTCTTCTAAAGTTATACTAACCTTCACTATTTAATTGCCTGAATGTGGCCATATGATTTGTGTTAGAAAAGAAAGCTCAGTTTGGTGAGTGGGTCTCATAAGTCATGCTGACTTATTTAATAAATTCTTTATCCTAGGGCACTCAGATCAATATGTTTTGAGGAAGAATCCTAGGTACTACTTGGAGGATAAAAGGAAATTAATAATAGAGTATGGTGAATGGAAAAGTTTATACTTTTTCTTGTCTAACAATTTCTATACTGATTTATGGCACTTGGAAGTTGCTGATTGCAGCAATAAATCTCAAGGTGAATCTCCCTTAGATATGAACTATCTGGATATAGGACCTAAAGATAGGGCATTGCTCTATAGTAGATGGTTTTTGCTTGCCATTTCAGAGACAGTGGCCCTCACTAAGCAATTCATTATTGTCTAAGGTTGAAGCAGCTGTGGATTACTATAATTATGAATGTATTGTGTCCCTGCCAATCTACTATGAATCCTAATTCAAACTTTACATGTCTCTTTGGAGCCTTGTTCGTTTTCTCGTGATTATGTGGTTCCTGACAAATGGCAGTTTTGAGATGCCAAAGTTGCTTAAGTTAGTTTTTTATAGGGGCATAACCTGTTGCCCCTTATTTTTAGAATGCCTAATAACCTTTTCATTTGTAGTGTTACACCGGGTTCAAGCAGCCACTCTTTATAATGTCTGGCTGCATTTTTATCCACCCATTTCCTCTAAGGATTGCACAGGACTGCAATTTCCAAGACTCTCTTGACTTTTTAGGTTGTGTGATGAAGTGGAAAGCAAGAGAGTGCTTAAGAAATCTTTCTGGGGTGTTAGAATTTTAAATCACTTTGTTGGGTTCACATAGCAAATTGTTTATGTATTTATGGTTTAGAACTGATCAAATTGTTTTGTGATTATCTGTTTAGGCATTTCTGAGGCTAGACTGTAAGCTCTTTCAAGGTGGCAACTCTGTACAACTTGTTTCTGTACACCTGGAACCCAACACAATGCTCAATACGTGAAGGCGAATAATAAATGCAAGCTAAACAATGTGCTAATTTTGCTTTAGTTTGGCCATTCATCCACACCAGGGTTTGGTAAACATTCTGTAAAGAGCCATATAGTAAATACTTCAGGCTTTGTGTACCATATGGACTCTATCTCAGAACTAGCTATTAACAATGTATGAACAATTGAGTGGAGCTATGTTCCAATAAACCTTTATTCACAAAACCAGATGTTTTCACTGTGGCTTGCCGCCCTGGATTTAGATCAAGGCTCACGAACAGGTTTCATCTCCTGTGCTAACTTTGGTTGATTAGTTGCTGCCTGGAATATTGTATTGAGAAGGATTCTCAGGGTAGGTCTGGGCTCAGCGGCAAATAATTCTTTGATTGATTAATAATGTCTGCCATTGGCATTACTTTGATCCTTCCTGTAATTTACTTTAAGGACACTGTGACCTGTGGAGATGGTTAACTTTATTTCTTTGCTTTGGGTGCTGGCGTCTTAGTTTTTAATTCATTGCTAACAAATCAAAGGCATCTTAAGGCACATGTTTTGTGTCTCAACTTTATCCCTGGCTTCATCTCAATTTTACTGTCTTTTTTTCCTTAGTCTCAAATTCCTAAAACTTACCTACCCAATACATTTATGAAACTATAGATTTTGTTGAAGCAAAGGACTACAGGAAATATGAAAGGGCTCAACTATAAAGCATTAATAATCACACCTGCCTTTCAAGACTGTTGTGAGGATTAAATGAAGTAATTCATATAAAGTACCAAGCATAGTACCTGGCACACAATTAGTACTCAGTAAATGGTAACTGTTGGATATATGTCTGCTAAAGTGCTGGGCCAACCCACCTAGACAGGTATATTACACTACCTATGATTTCTCCAGCCCTCCTCCCAGGTAGGTGGGAAAACTGGCGATGGGAACGCTCTCTTGATTACTCAGATTTTGTCTTTCGAAGTCTCTCTCAGGGGCAAATACTAGGCTACCCTATGCATTTGAGTCTTTTTTCCTACTCTTCTGTTTGTGGGGAACTTGATGATGAAATAGGATCATATATCCACAGGGAGGATAATGAAGTGGGATTTAGGGTGGGGAGACCATTGGACTTCTTTCTTACTCTGCTGAGGCAACTTCCATACATGTCTTAAAAGAGAAAAGCTCATCTTAGTTTTATTCCTCAGACTTTTGGGGCAACAATTTTATAATTTGGGGTGAATGATTCCAAGTAAGTTGATGCTACTTTAGCTAACAGTTCTCTTCATTAACATTTTTGCTGACTTTTAAAAGAAATGACTAGCATAAGACACCCAGATGTGTTATAACTCTGCAAATTTTTAAAAGAAGTTCAAAACTTGGTATAAATTCAACACTTGAGAGTAATGTGGAAGGAAAGCCGAGAATCTACCAGTTGTCTGGACTAAACAGAGCCGTGACAATGTGAGGACTAGATGAGGAAGAGAGAATGAATACCACACTGGGTGCTCTTTGGGCAGTCAAGGCTTCTTAGGGCCTAATACTGTTCTTAACTCATATTCTTTATAATAAACTCATTTTAATGAAAAGAAATTTAGGAACTAATAACCCCCGCCTCCCCAACAACAGAAAGTTATGCCTGGTTTTATCTGGGCAAGCATAGTACACACCTCTCCCTTCCTTATGTTCCTCAGTAGACCCAGTGGCTGGTATCCCAACATCTCAGAGCACGAGGCCATCTGGAAGCTTCCCTCCTGTTATTTGCAGCTTTTATTCACCCCTGGCTCACATTCATCCACATTTTCGAAAATTCCTGTCAATAAAATATACCGTCTGTGCTGCCTGTGTTGACCTCTTCTTCCTCTTTCTCCTTACCTCCTAATCATGAACCTCCTAATCATGTCGTAGATCTTAGCTCAAGCATCACTCTCTCAGGGAGGCCTCCCTTCTCCTCTTTATCAGGTGCTTTATGTTCTTTTGTTAGACCCCCTCAAAGAACCTTGTTCCTTGCCTTACAGCACTTCTGCTCATATTTATTCCCTTAAGTGATCGGTTGATTCTTGTCTCCCCACTAGATCATAAGCACTATGAGGGCAGAGACACATTGATTTGTGTCCACCATTTGTCCTAGCAGCTCGCACAGTGCCTGACACATAGTAGACACTCAAGTATTCATCAAAAAGGTTGGTTCTAGCCCATGACTGCACATCTGCTCATCCAGCTGTTGCCTTTTGGAGCTGAAGTAGGACGTGGGAAAGGGTATATTTTTCTCTGAACTATTTGCCTGTTCAAATTTTAAAATGTGCCATTTTATATTTACACAAGCAAATGCATTCACTGCCAAAATTATAGCATTTCCACGCAATTAGTTATCCCATTTTCCTCTTGCTAAAATAAGATACCCTTTTAAACTCTGTATGCAAAGGGTGCAGCACTGCTGGTGATGCTGATTTGTTTTCCTTTCCACTGCATTTTGCTGCAACTCTCCAGGCTTCAACATTCTACTGGTGGTCCCCAGCAGAGGTCAGGTCAGTGCTCCGATCATGCCTGGGCATGGTCAAGAGACCATCACCGTGTTTTCAAGGTGCTTTGCCACAGGTCATTCTGTGGCCTGTTTCACACAGCTTGCTGAGATTTGCTTGATTGCTCACAAGCTGTTGGAAGAGGGTTGCAGGTGCTCCTAGCATCAGAAGTACTCAAGGTCAGTTAGCTTGCTTTAGGGAGGGCTTGGTCTTTCAGAGGCTGAACAGATTGGCAATGTTAGGCTGTTTAAAACAAAAAAAAAAGCCTGTGGCACTGAAGGTAGACAGGCCGTGTGGGAATGTCGCTGCTGCATGCAGTCAGGGTTGTTACAAGAATTAAAAATATTTATTTGCCAGGCTGAGCCCTGGGGGATGCAGAGGGCTGTTATTGTGAAGAGTCTAGTATGACTCTGGAGGTCCGTCAGAATTCATTGTCCAGCTTTGTGAAAATTCACATACCTAGACGTTACAAAATCAGAACTCTATGGGGAAGAAACTGGTGGGTTTCACCCTTCAGTGAGCTTGTTAAAATACAGTGCAAATTTAGAAAGCAGATTCTAAAGTCCTACCCAATATATCTTGATTTACTAAATATAGAGCAGGACCCAGATTTTGCATTTTTAAGAAGACACCACTTATCCCCAGTCCCAGGTAATTCAGAAGCCATTGGTTAGAGTACCACCCTTGAGAAATACTGATCAGATCCAACCACCTGATTTTGTAGAGGAAACTAGAGCCGTGTACCTAGTGCCCTTCTAATGTGAGGATCTAGTAAAACTTCACTGTGACCTGGTTCGTGAACTTGATACCTGAGTTCCCAGAATGGGGCGCTAGATACTCTGTGTGTGTGTGTGTGTGTGTGTGTGTGTGTGTGTGTGTGTGTGTGTGTGTGTGTGTGTGTGTGTGTGTGTGTGTGTTTCTGGGAGAAGGATCCATTGCTCTCATCGGATTTTCATTTAGGTTCAAAATTACACAAAAATAACAGGAAGCACTTTCTTGGTTTGAGATACAATGGCTCTGGCTCTGCCTAAATCAGCTGTCCTGTTTCCCGTGGTATTAACAAGATTTGATGCTCCAGAAATATAACATAGTAGGACCTTTATATATGCCTTATGGCAGAAAAGTGGCAAATGTCAGTGATAGAAAGAGACACGAGGGGCCTGGTCCTTTTATCTTTTATGTTTGTTTTTGTATAGAATGAACACTCATTGAGCATTAAGCCTAGTTTTAAAGCCCCCCCCGCATCACTTTGTTCTAGCATGCCTATAGCGGGTTAGATGTTGGGGAAACCTTTGTATGTGAAAAAAGCGTTTGTCCTACCTGTTAGTTGCTCATGAACTAGTGAGGAGACAGATAGGTGATAGACGGAGACAGTCTGCTTAATTGATGGAGAGCTGTCATAGAGGTCTGACGAAGGACAAGTCTATGGCAGTCCCAGTGAAGGAGCAAAAGCTTTTGTTCTAGAAGATACTTTTGCAGCATGTGATGCCTCCTATCTGTGCTGGAGACGTTTTAAGACAAGTGTACCAGAGATGCTGCTGAATGCATTCTTTATTGACCAGAGTGTGAGAGGCAACACATTACGTTTGCCTTCTTCAGTGAACCTCAAAGTAGTGTTGCTGGTTGGTCTTGCAGGTAGAGCCAGCAATAGAGAAGAGTCAGTTAAACCTTCAAGCAGTACAGGTTTTTGTGTTTTCCTCCATATAGGGTTAAATGTCAGAGTAGACATTTATCTTTCTTGACCTTCACTTGCCAACTTCATGTCTCAGTCCCAGGAATTTCTCTGTGTTCTTTTCTGCTTCTCATCCCCCCTCGCTATGTGTAACAGTCTGATCAGCTTGTCCACATTAAGATTTGAACATTCCTTGATGTATTACTCCTCCTTAACATTTTTGCCTTTTGAGAAAGACAACTGGCATAAATCAGAGATTGAAAGCTATGATGATAGAATTTCAGAACTCAAAGCCAAAAGGGAAAGTGATTTGGGGCAGGGATCCTTTTTGGGTTCCTCAAGTCACACTGCGTAAGACAGTTACTAGATTCCTGGCAGAAAGACGGACCCTTCTTCAACGCCCCACCACCACATTCAAGGAGCTTAAATCTGACACTAGTTTTGAGGCACTTATTTTTTTTTTAATTCAAGTATAGTCGATTTACAATGTATGTTAATTTCTGGTGTATAGCATAATGTTTCAGTTATACATATATATATATATTCCTTTTCATATTCATTTTCATTGTAGGTTATTACAAGATATTGAATATAGTTCCCTGTACTATATGGTAGGACATTGTTTATCTAGTTTATATATAGTAGTTAGTATCTGCAAATCCTGAACTCCCAGCTTCTCTCCCCCTCTTCCCTGCCACCCCCACCCCCGGTAATCTTAAGTTTGTTTTCTATGTCTTTTAGTCTGTTTCTGTTTTGTAAATAAGTTCATTTATCTCATTTTTTAGATTTCACATATAGGTGATATCATACGGTATTTTTCTTTCTCTTTCTGGCTCACTTCACTTAGTATGACAATCTCCAGGTCTATCCATGTTGCTGCAAATGGCATTATTTTATTTTTATGGCTGAGTAATATTCCACTGTGTGTGTGTGTGTGTGTGTATGCATACACACACACACACACACATATGCACATACATACATAGATAGTTACATCTTCTTTATCCAGTCATCTGTTGATGTACATTTAGGTTGCTTCCACATGTCTTGGCTATTGTAAATAATGCTGCTGTGAAGATTGGGGTGCATATATCTTTTTGATTTAGAGCTTCCTCCAGATAAATGCCAAGGAGTAAGATTGCTGGATCATATGGTAAAAGTCATGTCAGACTGAGGACATCAACTCAGCTGGCATTGGCCTTGTGCTTCTCTGCCACTGTGACCACACTGGCTCTTTGGAGGTGCTCCCTAAAGAGCCTGATAGGAAGCTGTGGGCAGGAGTCAAGTGAGGCCCAAGAGGGGTTCTCTGGCCCCGTTACCGGCCAAGGAACATTTTGTCTAAGTTTTGGCTGCCTCCCTGAGGGACTGCTCTATTGTCACAGCTGCAGAGTTCTTCTTGATTAATAATTCATGAGTGTTTTATAATTCATTTATAACAGTTGGTCCCATTGGCTTTCTAAATCCCCAAGGGCATTTTTAGTTAGCAATATGCATGGAATTTTCTAGAACACATTTGTATAGCACTCATGGAAGTTAATTTTTCCTCAGGCCTTATAGCCCAACATTAAGAAATGGAAGGAAATTTTACCAGTAATTAACCATAATTTTCTCTGAATAGGAAACATTTTTTTCTGTAAACATACATTACCTTGCATATTTTTCTTCTGTAGATCTCAAGTGTATAGAATGTGAAACAATTTCTTCCGGTTTTTTTTGCAACTGCTGAAAAGATAAGAACTCACCTATCACAATTTGACAAGACCACTTTCGGCTGAGTGCTGCTTGTTTTCTCAACAGATTTATGAAAAACTCTACTGGTTGGCTGTTTTTATGTTGCCATCTCTCAGGAGAACTTAGATGTGTGTATGTGCTTTAAAAAAAATTGGGAAGAAGGACCACAGACCTATTCCCCCAACTCTCAAAATGTGTGTGTAAATGAGGGGCAAAGAACTTATTAATCATACTTTAGTAGTAGTAGAGAAATAACCTCAACTTTTCTTTAGACAGTAAAAAGATAAATTTTTTAATCCCTTAGAGTTTGAATGTAGATTTGACCAAAATAATAAGATTAGGGAAACAGGCCACATGGCTAAACAGTATTTGATACCTTACTTTGATGTTTATATATAAAAAGGAACCATCTGCTGTCAGGGAAGCCATCATTCAGGAAGTGGAGTTCAAGTTGTGCTTTCACACCTTGGCATGCTTGGCGCTACCATGTGAATATGCCTCAGATTATGTATGGATCAGATGACTCATAAAGATGTCCAAGTTTATCACTTGAGGAATCTCGGAGGAATTGTCCTGAATAACCCATAACTTAGCAGTCATCAGCTGAATGTTTAAGCTAATAAAACCTTCAATGTCCATATCAGGTAGGTTAGGTTATGGGGCTCCACATCCCTAGCATGCTGACCGTATGCCCTCTGTGGTGGTCATCCTGCCACACGACTGACTAGCATTTGCACGTCCACAGCTTTGGTTCCTCAGAGCAATCTCATCTCCGTAATAAGCACAGGATTTCATTTACATACTTAAGGTTTAAGCCTGAGACTTTCCTGATGCCATGTCTCTTGAAGGAATCAACTTTGCCTTCCTGAGGCAGAATTACAAATTAAGGAGTGCAGGATGGTCCTCTCAAAGTTGCTTTTCTTATTTAAATAACCCCTGAGTCAAAAAGTGGCAAAGACAAAATGGCAAGAAATGACGCTCTCAGCAGGCGTGAGGGAAGAACGACTCCCGTACCTTCTGTCTTCTTCCTGGTGGGCAAGGGCATGCCCTCTGACTTTGTTTTAAAGTGCCTGGAGCCAAAGAGCCCTTGTCAAAAGTTAATGACGCGCTGCCTAAGGAAGATGGATTCTGAGGTGGACTTAAGTATATTCATGTGCGGTCTGCGCTTGCTGCTGCCAAATCCTCACATGAATATTCCTTTCCCTTCAAGGGCAGAGCAACCTTGTCTGCAGTAGAGTAGACTCCCCCCTCTCGTCTGTCTTCCAATGGCACGGATTTTGAAAGATCTCCTTTATGATCTCTCCTTTATCCCCTCAATGCCTAGTGATCATCGCTGAGTTACTGTTTCCCCAAATTCAGCTCTTTTCTGCTCAGTATTTGCAGAATTGATTTCCCACCTTACCTCCCTTGTGTGTCTTCCTCAGTGTCAAAGTCTGCTTCTCCCCAGATGGTCACTGATCAGATGCCGTCAGAGCCAGATATAGCGCCTTATTGTGTGAGATCAGTGTTAACTTTACCCCTAGCGTGGGTCCAAGGAGCAGCCCCTTTGCTTTAGTGTCCTTTTGATCCAGTTTTAGAAGCCCGTGTCCTTTCACCATCGCCCCTCATATCAGAAGCATATCACTGTGTGTTCCAAGGCTGGCATGTATGTTGTGTAAATAGAAACTGAAGGGCGCTGCCATCTGTTATTCGCCCCATTCACTTCAGTGGAGCTTGAGGATTTCTCTCTGCCAAATTGTGTGTGTGTGCGCGCACGCGCTCACATTAAATAAAATGAAGGGGAAAGGGTAATTTATAAAATCGGAGAATTTGAAGGATATTAAAATTCCGAAACTTCTTTTTATCTTCGCAAAGCACGCTCTAGAGCTTGAGGCAAAAGAGGGTATTTCTTCTTACGATGCATTTCCCAGGTTTTGTCATCTTAGAATCTCATCTGTTGGTTTTTCAAAGTTGCTTTGAAATTGGGTCTTTACATCAGGACCAACAGTTATAACACAACTCATTACAAACTTAATGATAAGTCCATTCCTTGGTTTTAAAAATAATTTCTAAGAAGAATGTATTGGGTACAAGAGAAGCTTTCTTTCCTTTGAATACCATACCTAATTTTTAAAAATATAAAACTGCATACTATAGACTAAGTTTTAGGTAATAAAATAGGATGTTTGATTAAAAAGTAGAGGGCAAAAAATAAAAAACTCCCACAACTATGAAATATGCAGTATTAAATGGAAAATATTAGGCTTATCTTCATAGTTAAGGGCATCAGAAGCCTGTTTTTATATCAAATCTATTACAGTTGAAAATGAATAGTAACTTGCCCTTTGCAAGTTTCCAGAGAAAAATACTAAAAGTGATTTGAAACTAGGTCTAATTTACTCGTGATCTTTTTCTAATAGAGGCTCTATTAGAATTTAATTCAGTATTACTATCTTTTCTTGAAAATAGCTTTTGTCTCCCTGGAACTTACAAGCAAAATCATTTGTCTGGTGTTTTTCTTTGGAGTTCTATAAAATACGTCTAATACCTTTTCTTTTTTAAGGGGTGGTGGGTATTCCATAAAATACAGAGAGGTGGATCGTTTTCAGGCTTATAGTTAAATGTTCAAAGTCAATTTAGCATATTATGTTTCGCCTTACTCTGCTTTCTCATCATTTTCAATAGCACCTCCATCATCTTTAGTTTCCAGTTTTGCAACATTGAAGCCATTAGATGTGTTTTTCTTTTCCATCTGTCACCAAGCTTTGCTTGTGTGCTTTTATTCTCTTCTCAAGGGCTTTATCTTAGCTTGGGGCTGCTTTACCCAAAAAAAGAAGGACCACGGTAGGCATCACCTACTTTTTAAAATACAATTTTTTTTTCTGGTTCAAAAGTGATTGGTGTTTCCTGCTCCAATCTACCGTTCATTGCATAACCAGGGATAAATTACTTAACCTCTCAATTACTTAACCTCTCTGAGTCTGTTTCCTCATCTGTAAAAATCTCGAAGGGCTGTTGTGAGGATGAAATAAGCGAACACAAGTGAAGCTTTCAGCACAGTGCTTGGCATATAGAAAGTAGCCATTTTTCTAATTTTTTTTATTTTAGAAAATTTGGAAAATACAGACAACTGCATAGAGAAAAAATATTACTCAAACTCTTTCTACTCTGAGATAACTAATTATACATTTTAATATAATTCAGCCACTTTACCCTCATACAGGTAGTAAACAAACTGCTATGTAATTTGTTCTTCATTATGAACACCTTCCCACGTAATTAGTATTCTTTCAAATTGTATTGCATTGCATGACTGTCCAATAATGTAATCAACCAATTTCTACACAAATTTTCATTGTCATGAATTATATTCTGATAAACATGTTTGCACACAAGTCTTTATGCTCATCTTTAACTTTTCTTAAAATCAATTCCTAGACAGACAATTACTAGGTTAAAAGTGTAAACTGAAGTTTTCGTTTCATTTTTTAATTTACTGTCTGAAAAGATGGTTCAATTTATATTCTAATCCTAGTGTAGAGGGCCAGTTTTCCTTTCCTTCAGACTTCTTGCTTGTTTCCGCATTTTAAATTTAGCTCCAAGCACATTCTTCTTCAGATAAGATTGGATAACGTCTTTCACGCTTTTTGATGTTTCAGTCGTTTCCTGTTACTAAGTGCTACAAATCAAAACGCCCTGGTTGAACAGGGAGTTAAGACTTCTCCAAGTGCCAGCTCTCTCACATGCTTCGTTTCATCAACTTTTTTTTTAATTATTTCTCCCCGTGAACTCACATGTACTACTTTCTAGATTGCTTTTCTTTCCTCCAGCCAGTACTTCTTACTTGAAAACTGATCTTTAAACTCCACTGGAATGATTTCTTCATTTTTTTTTCTTGTGCCCTCTCTTTAATTTCTCTCCCTAGAGGCCACTCAGCATGTACTTAAGTTCATATATTAAATAAATGTTAATTCATCTCAAGATTCATGTCTATGTTTGTATTGGTTTGTAAAATGCGTTTTTCTAGTGTTTCACCTGTGCGTGTTTGTGTGTGAAAACTGCACATAGGTTTATGGCAGACGTTTGTTCCCCCAACAGTGTCCAATCTAATGTGCTTTACTCAGCAGACATTCAATAAATTGGAATTGGCTGGCTGACGGGTTTCCTTTTTAAGATGAATTGTGAAGCATTTAGCAGCTTTAAAAATACAGTTTTTTTTGCACTCCCCCTTCCCCCTGTCAAATTCTTACATATACATTGGTTATTTCTTAAAGAACACGCAACTGTTATAGTAAATAATGTTTTAGCATAATTACCATTATCAGCATCCTACCTACTCAGTACTCGGAATTTATAGCCTTAATCATCCTGCTGCTTTTATCCTGTCATCCACCGAGTCCTTTTTACAGGGCTTACTGCCCTTTACTGTCATCCAGACTGAAGTTGGCATGGGTAATATAAATGAATGCACATTCTGTAGGAAGGTGCTTTGGCACCTTTCGTGCCCTACCTCATAGCTCATCTCTGTATTCCAGCTGTTAATCACCTTCTCAGGTGTAACCAGAGGAACCTATGAGCCTGTATCTTCCACTTTCTTCTCTGGGGCTTCTCTGCCACTATCTGGGGTGTGTTTGGGAACCTACTCAGCAGTTCAGACAAGCAAAAAACCTGAACGTCCCGGTGGAGTTAACATCCCCACAAGGCAATCTTTAACTCAGGGCACACTTCTGAGACACTCAGACATGACTGCTCAGAGGGTCCCTAGCGGAATTGGGTCCATTGCCAAATGAAGAAATAGAGGCAAAAATGGAGAAGATTAAACAATTATGGAGAGGAAGTTGTTAAATAAAGCTTCATATACAGCCTCGTATGTGAAGTATGTAATTTACCATTTTGGCATGTAAATGATGACTTGGGTTTCAGCTGTTTACTTCCTAAAATAATGACATCAGTGGTAATTAAAGACCAAATATAGTTCCATTTGCCGGGAGAAAACCAGACTCTTATGTTCCATGTAGAACATGAAAGGAAGTTCTGATTACAGGCAAAGAATTATGAGCTGACACAAAGTTTTCTCCAAAGGCTATCTCAGAGCCCCCAATTCTTGGATACAGTGAAGATAGTAAGCTTCTATGGTGCCAAGCACTGAGCTGGATGCTGGGGAAACACGAGAATGTGTAAGATACAGGCTTCACTTCAGCCAGATTGGAGAGCTAAAATACCTATACCTCCATAAATGCTTAAAAGACTGTTGGCTGCTATGAAGTGGGTTCACTGATAGAGTTTATAGCATTTGAGCCAACTTTGAAGGATGTGCAGGACTGGCCAAACACATAATTTGCTTCTTTCACTCAAAGCTATTGTGAAAATGCAGAATGGTAACAGCCTAAATGCTCAGGAAAGTATAAAGCACAGCACAAATGCAAGACACTGATAATGGTCTGACAATATTACTGTTTCTGGAATAGTCCGTTTATAAGAATGTGCCATTTGGGACTTAAACTTCTAGTAGCGCTTTATCACTGATTAAAGACTAGATAAGTAATCCTATATTTTATTTTTTCACCTCATTTTTAGAGTGCCAGTGAAATTTTAAAATTTAAATTGCTCTTTGTATTATCTATTACTTGTGCAGTAATTCCCACCAACAGCGTAGATGGGTTCCTTTTAGTCCACATCCTGGCCAACACTTGTTATTTGTTGTCTGTTTGATAGCAGTTCTGACAGGTGTGAGGTGATAACCTCATTGTGGTTCTGGTCTGCATTTCCCCAATGATCAGTGATGTTGAGCATGTTTTCATGTGTTTGTTGATTTTCTTTGGAGAAATGTCTACTCAGAGTTCTACCCATTTTTTAAGTGGATTTTAAAAAATAAAACTGTATGACTTCTTTGTATAATTTAGATAATAAAAGCCTCTTACCAGATACATTATTTGCAAATGTCTTCTCCCATGCAGTAGGTTGCCTTTTTGTTTTGTTGATGGTTTCCTTTACTGTGCAAAAGCTTTTTAGTTTGATGTAGTCCCGCTTGTTTATTTTTGCTTTTGTTTCCCTTTCCTAAGGGGACAGAGCCAAAATATATTGCTAAGATCAATGTCAAAGAGCACACTGACTATATTTTCTTCTAGGAGTCTAATGGTTTCAGGTCTTACGTTCAAGTCTAATCCGTTTTGAGTTTAGTTTTATATATGCTGTAAGAAGATGGCCCTCCTGCTGTAGCTGGGCCACACTTGCTGTGGGCATGCTAGTTTGCAGGGCTGACCCCCAGTGAAGCTGGTTGTACGGCCCGGCTGTAACTATTGCAGGCGCTCTGGTTTGCAGGGCTGGCCGCTGGGGCAGGAGGTGCTTCGCAGGGATGCCATTGCCTGACAAGGGAGCCGACTGGACTGGCAAGGCGGGGGCCACCTGGGAGGGGCTCTGGTGCTGGCTGAGGGCGCCCGCCTGGACAGGCGGGCAGGGTTTCTTTCCGGGTATTTTCAGTCTGCAGGTGGCTGAACCCACAGAGTGGAATCCGCAGATACAGGGGGCTGACTGTACGTGCAGTTATTGTTTTAGAAATGAAATGCCAAAATTTAACTCCAATATAGTAAAGGATATAGTCTCTACTCAAAGACCTACATTATGATTTTAATTAGAAGAGTAAATCAGTGGACACAATGAGAAGCAAATGTGTGGTATGCTTTCAGTCATACAGAGAATACCAATATTTGTAAAATGTGCATTGTGGAATTGATCCCTGTACCTCAGAGATATTTCCAAGGAAAAAAATTAAAGACAGATGTTACACTGAATAGTGAGGTAGTATGAGTTTTAAAATAGTTATTTGGTAGTGTGTCTCTGTATTTTCCATTGTCAGGAGAAAATTGTTATTAAACTTTAGAATTAAATATGTTGTGCTAATGTGCTGAGTCCATTTACTTTAATGGAATAACTTCATTTGTTCTGCACTGGCTGGCTGGCAGAGAAAATGAATCGTGTTTGGTGATATTTTTAAGCTGTAATTTCATCAGCAACCAACTTAGGGGATCTAAATATAAATCTGGAAATTAAAAGTGTTGTGTGCTATACTTGGTTGCTCTGAAGACAGAAATTCCCACCACTTCCCAGTCGAGTTTTCCTGAAAAGTCGGTGGTCATTGTTCTGGCAAGTTTCTTTTCATCCTAAATTGTGCTAACATTTAGAAGGAAAACTATGAAGGTTACAAAAAATAACATTTTTAAGATAATATTTTAAATTACAGGAATTTTTTTTTAATATTGCGCTATGTAGATGTGTCTTTGCCTTATTCTAGGCCCACATCCCAGAGACAGTCCTGTTTAACAGTTTCTCTTCTGTCAGTTTTCTAGTGATGTGAGTATAATTTTAAATGATACATGTATGCTTTCATTTACGTTGTCAACTTTAGACCCTATACATACGAGGCAGGACTGCACTGCAAGGAGGTGCCAGACTCTTGGCATTCTCAAGAGATACGCTTTTTTAAGAATTTCGATTCGCCTGAGTCATACATGCCTCTCTATCACTTAATTTGTCCCTTAAAGTTCTATTTCTCTGGGATTCTCAACTGGAAGAGAGGAGAGTGCCATGGCCCTAGTTTACCAGAAGAATGTACCAGAATCTTTGGCAAGGTCTTTTTCAAAGTACAGATGCCTGCCTTCCTTTCTGCCTCCAAGGGAGGCATGCTTACCTGGTTGAAAGTCACTGCATGTAATTTCAGATGTTACTAGCAGGGAGTACATTGTGCAGATAGTGTAGAAGCGGAGGGGAAAAAAAGTTCAGAATAATAATATATAAAGGCCAAGACAAGGGATGAACACTTGAGTGGCAAACAGTTCTTTTTTCATGTTAAGGGGCATCATTGTCTTAGATTTCTTCGTTTTCTGTTTCTCCCACTATCCCATCATCAGCCCTAGTGGAGGGCTTTCCTTTTTATTCACTTCAGAGAGTTCCTGCATACGCATTCATGAGTCAAGAACAACAAAGCAGAGGTGTGGATGCCACAGCACAGGAGCGCTTGCTGCTGAGACGATTACTAGCTTCTGCATTCTAGACAAGGATGAACCAGATTCATATCCAGCAAGATGACTATTGCAGGGCCTTCCAGGTTCCATGGAATAGTTGAAATGCTGAGTTCTAACTCCATGAGTGCCAATCCATCATCTCTTATACCTTTTAAACCTGGTAGAAAACCCTCAGAGGCCTGTGATTCTACGTACTTGAAGATCCCCCTTACTTGGTAGAGTGGGGTCTACAAATAGCAGTGACAAGGGCATGCTCGTCTAAAGGTGTGGATCCACGGTGCTTTGAGTTCTCACTACAGCACCTGAGGGGCAGGGAAAAGCCCAAGATGAGAAATACTAATGGGATTCTCTACTTCTTTTATCTGCAGACAGCAGCTGAATATGTAAAATCTCGACTCCCAGAGGCCCTTAAACAGCATCTTCAAGACTACGAGAAAGACAAAGAAAATAGTGTACTGTCTTACCAGACCATCCTTGAACAGCAGATTCTATCCATTGACCGAGAAATGCTAGAAAAATTGACGGTATCCTATGATGAAGCAGGTATGTTCGTCTTTAATACACACGCACACACACACGTAATTTTTTACTCCCTGCAGAAATTTCTGTTTAGATTTGGGTCAAATTTATACCCTTTTCTTTGGTAGAAGATAAAGGGCAAACTAGATTCTAAGTTATATAACATGGATTAACAGTAAGTTTCTTCTCTGTAGTTTTGTTATCAAAGATTTCATCAGGAGATGTCTAATAATGGCTCTTAAAAATCAAATCCTTTTTAAATTTTTTGCTCATTGTTAAATGGAATTTTTTCTGGCCTTTCTCAAGCATGTGCTCCTATTGATTTAATCTGTTAACGTGTTACTTCAGGTTTGGATATCAGCTGAAAACTTTTATATCCGATAATCTAAGAACTGTTACTTGCTTTAAGTATTATTTTTTAATTTCAGAGATTTTCTTTTCTAAAGAGGTCCCATTCTTTTTCTTAAAATTTCCAGCTGAACTTGGCTTTCTTTTCCTTTAGCTCCTCAGATGAATGCTAGCCCCTAACACCACACTGGACACTTCAGTTCACTGCCGTCCAAAAGTTCATCCTGTCTGAGGGAGCTGCTTAGTGAAGGCATAGATAGACCTCCTCATGACATCGTTTTTATCTATTACATGACCTGTGAGCTAAAACCTAATTTTAATGAAACTGGTGCAGTATTACTTGAATTATTAAAATCTTTAGTAAAATTAAACTTACTCGGGAAATGTATCCTGATTAAAATTGTCATCTTCCCACCCCCCCAACAAAAAAAAAAAAGGAAGAAAAAGTTGGGAAGATATGTTTCCAATGGTCAAATGTTGATAGTATTAATCCCTATTTTAATAACAGGAACTTCTGTTTTTATTTCTACAAGGAAGTTGTTATTATGCATCTTATTTTCTTCTCCATGATATAAATGGTCTCGATGATGACATTCTTAACATTTGATTTCAAGCTTGAATAGCAAACAGAATAGCAAATTTAAAAAAGGCCACCCAAGCCCAACCACTAATGCAGTTTTCTAGTTGTTAAGCTGCCCCCATTTACATGCTGCCCTCTGACCCCTGTACATCCCTCCTGGCAGGAGCCCCATTTCTAGCCTTGCCCAGGACACCTCTTCTCTCTCTGATTCTCCTTTGCTTTATCAATTTTTTCAGATATATTGACTTTCGTCTGCCTGTTAGGTGTTGAGATATTTGGTCTCTGTATTTGTCTTGTTTTTAACATTCTTCTCTTTGAAATTCTCATTCATCTCCTTTCTCATCCTTAGTGAAATAAAGTAAGGCTGTGATCGGCCCAATCAAAATAATATTTAAATATTTATAGCATCTCAGAGAGCCTAGAGCTCAAATAGTTCACCACTTCCTGTCCCCATAACCATGTTACAATGTGAAAACTGACACCCACAGAGTTGCCTGCATTAACACAGTTACTTGGTTGTAAACCTGGGACTCCAACCTCCTAATTACTAATCAAGCTGGGCTTTCAATGTAGGTTCTTACTCACTCAGTAGGCATTTGTTGAATGCATAGCTATATACTAGGCAGTGGAAGAAAGGCAAGAGTAGAGAAAAGGTGGGGAGGATTCTGAAATAGGGAAAAGAGATCTTAGTGAAGCCTAGCTGGGAGCTCAAACATAGATACGTGACTCCTGGAGAAAAATTCCCGAGGATCTGGGAATAAGTACACTCTGGAATATCCATAAGCTATTAAAATTAAGCTGAGGGGATGTGGAGCAAAGGAATAGTGAAAGTGGCTCAAGTTGTGAATGGAATTCTTTAAGGGAGGGCATTTGCTTAAACCCGAAGAACAAGCGATGAATGTGGATTTGTGAGGAGGAGAGGGGTGCAGTTTATGTGATAAAGAGGCCTAAGCGGACACCAAGGTGGGAATTACCATCAGCTGCAGCCTCCCACCACTCAGCGTTTCCTTCTGCAGGGATAATTTTCCATTCACCTGCACGGCTGTTGAGCAAGATTAATCTGCAGAGGTCCACTGGTACATGACCCTTAGGCCAAATACTTTGGCATGGAATTAATCTATCAATAAACTCTGCGGCATGAAGCAGTGGAAGTAACTACAGGATTGAAACTTAGAGGATCTAAATTCCCAGCCTTTCCTCTAGCTCAGTACTGGTGTGATTAATGCTTAGAGCCTCTCTTTCTTCATGTATAAAGTTGGGCTAATAACATCTCAGGGGGTTATTATGATAATAAATTATGTCATGTTGGGAAAGTCCTTCGAAATCATATTGTAAATGCCACCAATGAGGAATGAGAACAGATTTGGATTTTGTCCATGGCTCAGGCCACCTTAAAATACAATTAGAGGTTTTTCTGACATGTAGTGTTCGGGGAGGCAGAGGCAAAGTTTTTAAAATGATCTTCAGAGGCTTTGAGAAGCCAAGCAGCATCTGTTTGTTAAATTACCTGCTCCAGGCTCAGCTTGCCCTTGGTCATTCCTACATGAGGTGACATGTTCAGGGGGGTTGTGAGTATGGATGAATAAATGAATGTCACTGTGTGTTGTAAAATCAAATGGTCACTGCCTCCTCCTCCACTATCTATATATGAATGATTTCATTCAGAAAAATTAGGAGAAAATATGAAAAGTCATTGCTATTTAACAGAAAAATATTTCATCATAATACAAAGGAATCAGGATAGAAAATTGGTAACAGTATCCAATACCTTCAGATGCAAACATCTCCACTGAGACACTCATTTGCTTCGAACTGCTTAGCTTCTTCCCCTGCTACCCCAGTTTTTACTTCTTTGCATTCTCAATTCAGTTCTCCCAGTTTTAGGAAGTGGTTAATTGTTAATTAGATGATACCCTGGTCTCTAGAGAGGTTAATTTGTCCTTAATGCTTATCCACTGATAAATCAGCCTGAGTGACTTAATGACGGTTACCACCATCTGTGACTTCTAAACTTCTAAAAACCAATTAGTGAAAAAATTCTTAGATGCTTTTCTGAAAGCATTGCCTCAAAATCTTTTCTCCCTCTTTTCTTTCTGTCTTTCCCTCTCAGTGTCCTCTGTTCCCCTTTAAATATACACATATCTTAATGCTCTGCTCATTCACAGTTCATCTATCCAGCAACCTGACATATCTGAAATCTGGCAGAGAATGGGAAGGAAGCAAAAGACATGAACAACCATACCATGTCACAGAGGCTATAGTTTCTCACCCAGGACCTATATATATATATTTTAAATATAGTTCTGACCAATTAGGTTATATTTTCCTATGTGACATTTTCTTTTTTAAAATTCTTTTTCGGAATTTGAGTATTATACTTTCATTGCAGAAATACATAGAAATAAGTAGAATGGTATAGTAAGAGAAGAATAATTCTCTATTATCCTACCATTGTAAACATTTTGGTAATTCCCTTCACTCCAAGCATTTCTGAGATGTAGTTGATATCTTGCAGTTTTATATCCTGCTTTTTTCACTTAACATTATTACCTAAGCACTTCCTCATTTTATTAAAACCTCTTCATGTGAAGATAATTTTAATGGCTGCATTATATTCTATTCTTTGAAAGTACTACTCACCAAACATTTCCTACGTTGGCAATTATGTTTGGTTTTGTTTTTGCTGTTATGAATAATGCTGTGATGAATACGAACATTTGTCTGCATTTCATAATACTCTAGAGAACAGACTTCAGAAAACATGAGTGAAGAATTAGAAGGCGGGGAAAGGGGATGATACTTAGAGCATCTGAGAGTAGCAAGGAATAAGAGCAAAGAGAAAATCTACAGAAGTCCATAAAAAGCAGTTGTCCTATCCCCTGTGAATGCATTCACAGACTCTGTATTACAGAGTTGACATTATCGATCTTCATAATGGTGACCTTCATTCACACAAAAAAATGGTTCAATAGTGTTAATTATATTCTGTATATAAAAAGTTACATAAACTGGTTTGAAAGGTTTTCATCCAAATGGTTTATTTTTAAGTTTTGACTATTATAAAAATAAAGATGCTTTGTGCTATAACTAAAAGAGGTCTTGGAGCCAAAAGACTCAGATTTTATTCCTAGCTCTGCTGCCAACCAGATATGCAATCGTGAGGAAGTCACCAAACCTCCCTGAAGCCCATTTTGCTGTCCATCAAAGGCTTGAGCAGGACCTCATAGATACCTTCCATTTCTATAACTATAATTCTGGTCTCTTGACAGTGAAAACGCAGGTAGCTGTGGTTTGTGCAAGGTTGCATGTGGCTTCTTCTCAAACCTTTTGCTTGCTCTGTCTCTTTCTCCTTTCTCCTCAGGCAGCCCGTGTATTGTTTATAATATATTGTATATATTGTTTATCTGACTAAAAGAAGACCATCGCTTAGCATTCTGGCATCTGCACATGGGTGTGTCTGGACATACATTTGTTGGTGAGGTGGGGAGTGAGACTGTATGAGTGAAGCAAAACTAGATTTTGGAAGGAAAGCTCCTGAGCCATCATTCAGGGGTCCTCAATCAGATCGCCTAGATATTTTTATTAGCCTTAATTAAAGCTGAACACAATCTAGAGGAGGAAGTAAGATATGATTTGCATTTGCTCTATTAATGGTTTTATTTGAATTGAAGAACAAGTTCATACACAGTTCAGTAGATTGGGCTTTAGCACAGAGAAGCTTCCAGGGAAAGCAGCTGCATGATTTGAAGAGATCAAAATAGTACTTCATGCTGTCTCAGAGAGCATCATTAACCTAAATATTCATCATGTGTCCTAGTGGGAAAAGGTGAAGGATCGAACTAGCAGGAGAGGGAGTCCTTCCTCACATTATTTATCTTTATGCTTATGTATTATTTATGCTTCAAATTGTTTATAATTTTTTTTAAGTTTGGGCATGAACAAATGACCTGCATACTCCCTTGTTAAGGATAAAGCAGTATGTGATGCCTTGTGTCTGAGGGAATTGTGAGGAGAACAGGCTCACTGGGTTGAGGCTGGCACTCTGTCGCACACTCAAGAACCCTACGGCATGGGCAGCGGGAATTAACAGCGCCTCCTTCTCCCTTTGGGAGGAGCCGAGTCTCCCTGTAAGTGGGTGGACTGTCCAGCAGAAGTGTCGTGCTTTAGGCCTTGAGACAGTTACCTCTTGCTGCTTAGATCTCCTTCTCAGAGTTAAACCTAAGACCAACAAAGGTTCTATTTGTTCTTAACAGTTTACTAGAAACCCCAACAGCTTTCCGATGAGTATGTGTTTCTACCACGAAGAAAGAGCACTTAGAGGGGGAGGGTACAGCTCAGTGGTAGAGCGCGTGCTTAGCATACACAAGGTCCTGGGTTCAGTCCCAGTACCTCCATTAAAAAATAGATAAATAAATCTAATTACCACCCCTTCCCAAAAAAATACCAAAACAAAAAAAAAAATAACTAAAAGAACACTTACAAGTACAAAGTGGACCAGCAAGCGGAGATGAGGGGAAGGGGCAGCTCAGCCAGCTGTTTAATGCATTCATTTGGGCATCAGTTAAAGCTGGGGGCCTGCAGATCCATTTACAAGGGGCCGGCAGTCATGTACAACTTTCCCAAAGGAGGTGAGGAAAAAGGGGCAGCATTAATTTGTCAGCCTTTGCTTTGTGATTGCCTGATGCAGCTCTACATTAGACATTCCTGAGAGCTGAGCCCAAGCAAAGCTGCCTCTGTAAAGACACACCAAGTACTATAATGTACTTTTTGGAGAAATAGCTTTCAAAAAGGGCGGGAAATGTGCTGTAAGCAATTTAGGAAGTAGCTGGAGGGTTACCTCCTATTGAGCTTATTTTATTCTTCTTAATATAGATGGTACCTAAAGGTTACACCTACGATTTAATTGAGCCATTAGTGTCAGAGTAATTGGTGATCTCAAAAGGAAAGCCATTTACTGTCATGGAGGAAAAAAATTGAACACACATCAAGAAACCAAACCCAGGAAAGAGAGTGTGAATTATTTAGGGCCCCTTCAGGTTTTCTAAGAACATGAAAAATGCAGTAAAAGGCCTTTGCAGGAAGTTCTTCGCTTTAACAAATACACAGAATTCCTCAGTGTGTTTCTCAGGCAGGTCCTAAGGAAGGAGGTAGCTTTAGGTTTCCTTACTTTTTATCTTCTATCAGGGCCCTATTTCTAGGCTCAAAAGATGTTCTAGCCAGAGGCTTTCTCTCAGGATTTGGAAGGAAGAGAAAAATAAGGAAATTTACAAAGATATGATGAGAAATTTAATATTGGTTGACCAACCACTAACATCAACTTCTGAATTTCTGTAAAAAATTATATCTGTTTTATTTCTCCATTATGAGAATAACAGAAATACATTTTAGAACATTTTTAAAATATGGAAAAACTAGAAAAGGAAAAGATAATTCCTAATGCTACATAACCACCATCTCCAGTATGTGTACTTCTAGTCATTTTTCTCTGCTGGGTTTTAATAATTTGTGCCCAATTTTTATGCCTACTTTTTCTTTCCTTTTTATTTTTTAAATTGAAGTATAGTCAGTTACAATGTGTCAGTTTCTGGTGTACAGCACAATGTCCCAGTCATATATACACATACATATATTTATTTTCATATTCTTTTTCATTAAAGTTTATTGTAAGGTATTGAATATAGTTCCCTGTAATATACAGAAGACAATTATTTTTTGTTTTTTTATATAGTGGCTACCATTTGCAAATCTCAAACTCCCAAATTTATCCCTTCCCACCCTCTTTCCTCCAGTAACCATTGTTTACTATGTCTGCAAGTCTGTTTCTGTTTTGTAGATGAGTACATAGTATCCTCTTTTTTCTTTTCTTTTTTTTTAAGATTCCACATATGAGTGATATATTAAGTATGGTATTTTTCTTTCTCTTTCTTATGCCTATTTTTTTTATTTAACATTGACACATCATCATAGTTCTCAGTGCTCTTACAAGCTACTCATAAAAGTAATTTGTAATGGCTGCATAGTATCCTACTGAGCAGATGTGCCATAGTTACCATTCTCATAACATTTTAATATTTTCAGCATAGCCCCTCTTTTATGTTCAGTTCATGTCACCGTATAGAATCCGTGAATTTGGAGGTCTGTTTCTTGTCTGTGAAAAGATGAGAATGGTGGTATGATTAATGAAACCGTAGTGAAGACTTCTGTAATGCAGCCAATTACTAGTCATATGTCAGTGGGAGCCCGCGACTAACACAGGTTGTCAGCATCCACTTATAAACGGAACACTTCTTTCTAGCCAGTAATACCAATCTTCTTTAACCAAGCTGCTTTGAATTTCAGTTACAATTTTTATATTTCCCCCTTTGTATCATGGGTTTAAAGAGCCAAAAGGTAAGTGGGTGGGGGAGTAGTAACTAAATAAAGTGACTTTGCCATCTATAAACTAGAAAATTATCCTCCATGGCTGTTCCAGAGTACCCAGACATGCCATTCACCAGCCATGGGGTCCGTTTCCGTGGCTGTGACGAGACATTACACCCCTCTCTGCTTGGTTTCATTGACTGTAAAAAGGGACGTTGAATTAGATATTTTCTTTAGTCTCTTCCAGCTTTAACAATGTGTGATTCTGTCTTCAGTTGACTTAGCAATCATTGGTTCATTCATTTACTCACTTTATAAACACTGACTGAGCACCTGGGTGCCCGCCACTGGGAATACCCAGATCACCACGTGGCCCTTCACTCCAGGTGTACGTGTGCGTGTATACACACGTGTGCACGTGTGTGTGATGCTGGGAGGCCAAAGAGACAGTGGTGGAACAGATAACTAGAGGACAGAGGAACTGGTGGAATGAGTGAGTGTTTAGAGGACACTGAACAGGTAAATGAGGAAGGAATTAGGTTTGGGATTGAGAAAGAGTTCTTAAATAAATCAGAAAATCATAAGTGAACCTGTAAATCTCTTGAACTGTTCATCTTGAACGCCAACATCAGTTGCATGACTAAAGGCAGGCTTATTGTGTATTTCTCCTCCACTCTGTGACTGGTTGTACAGACCGCTTCTTACCCTCTGCTATGGCATTGTCCTCCACATTCTAAGTGTCTCTCTCCAACTCATTTTAGTTTACGTTAATTAGCTTATATTACTGTGTTATCAGCACTGCTTGTCTTCTTATGAAATCCTCCCCCCCAAAATGCTAATTTAGGCTGAATTTTATAAAAGTAATATGATGGGGAGTTATTTTTTTAAAAGTCACATTTCCCAACTTCAGCCTTTTTTAAAAAAATTATTTTTATTTATTCATTTGGGTTTGAGGGGGTAATTAGGTTGTTTATTTATTTTTTTATATTTCAATGGAAGTGTTAGGATTGAACCCAGGACCTCATCCATGCTAAGCATGGGCTCTACCGCTGAGGTACACCCTCCTCCCTCATCTTACCTTTTTAATAGAAGCCCTCATATGTGCTCTGAGAAGACATTGATCTAAGTTTTGCAGTGGGCAAATAAAATTTTTAATTTTAAAGAACTTTGCTGAGAATACTGGTAACCACAGGCTAACGCTGAGATTTAGAATCAGGACATGCTGCCTCTGGTGATGAAAACATTTGACTGGAGCTGTGTTTATCTTTCTAACCAAGTTGTCATTGCCGTAAGGGAAGTAATGTTACTACCTGCTCTAAAGTAGTATTGGATTACAACGCCTAGAGAAAATGTGTACACTTCAAAGAATACTTGTACCAGGTGGTCACAATTTAGACTGCGTGGGCCAGCGAGAGACAGGATGTTGATGCCATCTGTATCTCTTCCTTTCTGTACTATTGGAATTTTGTAACCAAGTTTCTGTAGACCTTGTTGGAATGCTTGTCTAAATTTTAATGAGATCCAAGTTGATGGTAAGACCTGCAGTCTGCAGGGGAAAATCGAATAGTTTTTAAAGTGCCGGAATTTCCATTGTACTGCGACCGTTTATAGCAGTGAGACGTGAGCAGAGTGCCTCCTCTGGCTGACTTTCAGACATGGAAGATCTGTAATCACAGGCAGCTGCACTGCTGTTTAACGTCATTTTGCAAGAATGTTAAGTTCGATCATTGTGAGCTAGTCGGCACTCCGGAGTTTCATCTGGTATATTGCGTCCTGAAAGGCACTGTGTTTCAGCCGCCTTCTAGTGCCCAAAGGCATTCTCTTTGTGTTTCTTTCTGTAGTTAATGTCCTCGTCTCAAGGCTCTGTAGCCATCTCAGATGTGGCTGGTTTGATGAAGAGTTTCTACAGTATATACTGTCAACAAGCACCTGAATGTGATCTTATAGTTCTGTAGTCAGTCCAGGGGAACGGTACATCAACCACAGAGAAATCACTAAGACAAACTGTTCATTGAACACAAACATTTACTGTGTGTAGGTTCTGGCAGGTGCTGAGAGTCTAAGAAATGCAGAAGGACAGTTAAGTTAGAGGTCTTTTCCCTTTGAATTTATTGCTAATCTTGACTATTATCTTGACAATTGACTCTATAAATCTGTCTTCTAAGGCCTGCTGCAATGTGACACCTTAACTGGCTTCTTCCTTATCTGAGTCAGGGCTTCCTCTTCCTCTGATCTCAGTCCTTCTCATTCAAGGAGGTAACACAAATTGTGAGTTTATTATTTATATCCTACTTGCATCCTGAAAGTTCGATTTGCCACGCTTACTATAATGTTAAAATAAAGCAGAACATCAAAGCCAAGAAAAGGGAAGGAAAACAAATGCATTAACCATACAAAACAGACAAAATGAAACCACTTTTCAATGGAGACAACTTCTCTTCTAATACTAAGGTTTATGGAGACGACTTCTCTACATACCTTGTACTCTGGACTTTGAGCAACATTTTCTCAGCTTGAGTTCCCCCAAAGCAGAGCCTGAAGTAAAGGGCTTGATTACAGATAGTTAATTTAGGACTCAACCCCAAGAGGCAGGAGTGAGGGGCACTGGGAGTGACCCAGGAGGGAAAGAGAAAGAGACACAGGGAAAGCTACTGTGAGAGCACTTTGTGGAGCTGGCCTCCGCTGACTGGCGCTGCCACTTACCCTGCCTGAGGGAGCGTGTGAGCAGCGTCCCGGAACCACCTGCCAAGAGGTGAAGGGGGAAGCATTTAGCATCCAGTCTCATCTCCTTGGTTGTCAATGGTCACTCCACAGGCATTAGCTTCCCCGCACTTCTGATTTATGGATGCCTGAGTGTGCTGAGTGGGCCATGCGGGCGTCCCACGCCTTGGCATCAGGGAAGCTCCAGGGAAGGGAGCAACTGATAAAGCGTTCAGGCCAAGGCTGCATCTGGGCTGAGCTGGTCACTGTACTGGTTGTGGGACCAAGAGTGTGAAATGCTACACAGGAAATATGTCGTACGAGCGCAATAAATGAGGTTTTAAACCAACTTTGCAGGAAATACCTCCGAGTTCATCTTATAGCCATTTTGTGCATGATAACCATCTCTAAAAGCATGCGTGTTCATGCTTTTCAAAGTTTCTGTATAGTATGTGGCCATGCAATGCAGAGACTGTTCAAAAATATTTATAGAAAAATGGTACCTATAGCAGAAGACATATGTCAGAAAAGGAGAGGGTGTTTTGTTTGACGTGAGAGGTGGCAGCTTTCCAGCTCAAACCAAAATAACAGACTAATCCTCATTTTTATAACTAATGAATTCATGCACCTGGGCCCTTCAACCTGAGTGGCACAGTAGGAGCCAGTTATTCATATGTGTAAAAAAGAATTGCCTTGCATAGATGACCCCAGCAGTGGTTACTCTGGAGAGGAGAAACTGGGGGAGGAGACAACTTTTTCACTGAATCCGCTTATTGTCTTGTTTGAATTTTTAACTTTGTCCGTGTATTTTCTATTTTTAAAAATTTACAAAAAATAAATAAAATGAACCAAAATCTTCCAAGTACACCTCCCCGTATCTTCAGTGCCGGAAGTGGAATATAATAAGGCAGAAAGCCAGTCTTCTGGTTTTCAATAAAGCTTCTTACCTCTAAGTTATGTGTATCCCTGGAATATGTCAAGAAAGGAACTCAGCGACAAGGTCAGAGAAGGTCAGGAGAGAGGCCAACTCAGTCCTGTGCCAGTGGGCAGCTGGGCTCAGGGCGCCTGCCATCGGGTTCTTGGTAGTCTTCATGCCCTGAGCCAGAGCTGATCCCAGAGTCCAGGGTGGGCTGGCCTTATTGCAAAAACCAGTCAACCAACCAAAAGCTCACCTGAAAGAGGCCAGGATTCCTGGGCAGCGAACAGTTGGGGATTCAGCAGATTGTGATCCCTGTACTTACCTCGGCTTAACCCCGAGCTTGGTCTTCCTGTGTCTTACAAGGTGTGTGACTTGCTGCTTTACTTGGCCTTTTAGTCAGATTCTCTTTTTCCTGACCTGCAGCCAAACCTCTACTGATTCTTTTTTTTTCGTGCGCGAGGACGTGTAGTTTAGTGGAAAGAGACTACTTAGTCTTTGAAGCCAAACTGGCTCCATGATAATCCCTTATGCTGTACCATACATGGGACTTTTTATGAGGAATGAAGATAGCGTGTGGGAAATGGTGGACATTTGGTGAATGCGCTAATGATGATGGTCTCTTATGATTTTTGTTGTAACTTACTTGGCATATACTTAGCTTGGTATATAGGAGTGTTTTCCCAATTTCTTTTATGGTAGATAGAATTAACTATCATGCACTTTGCATAAATTAACTTCTTACCCAGAGCCCAACAGAAACCAACAAAATACTGGCTCCATCAACCTCCCCTTCCTTCGTTGCCCTGCCCCGGATGGAAAAGCAGTTCCTTGATTTTAGTGTATTTGTACCATGTTCTTACATATTTGTCTTTACTTTTTCTAATGCTGTGCGTTCTCTCTTGTTGCATAACAAATTACTTAGTAACTCATCTCACAAGCTTCTGAGGGTCCAGAATGCTGGCTGGTTCTCTCGTGGGGCTGCAGTCAAGCTGTCTGCTAGGGTGGTAGTCTTTGAAGATAGGCTGGAAGTGCTGTGTCCAGGCTTACCCACGTGGCTCTTGGCAAGAGGCTTCCGTCCCTTTCCACATGGGCATCTCCACAAGACGGTTTGCTCCATGGCTTCCTTTGGTGTAAGTGACCTAGGAGAGAGAGCAAAGGAGAACCCAAGAGGGAAGCTTACAGTCTTGTATTACCTAATATCGAAAGTGAGATACCATAATTTCTACCATACACGATTGGTTACACCGACCAACACTAAGTCATTGTAGGACCCCGGGGACTACGCAGGAGTATGAATACCAGGAGGTGGCAACCAGCAGGGACTGGCTACCAGTCTGCACTGAAAAATGTCTACTCTGACTGCCAGCACCTCCATCTCCTCTCTAGTGTCATCATCTCTTCCTCTTATTTCCTAATCTCATTTCCTTCCTCTTATAACCTACGTTCTGCTTCCCTTAAATCCAAAGCTGGAGTGTTCCGCCCTGCACCCAGCACCAGATGGCCTCAGGATGCTTGGACCCAGCATCCTTTTCCACACCTGCAACTTCATTTTATTTGAATCAGTGGCGATGCCCTCATTGTGTCAGTTGTTAAATATTTTGATTATCATTTCTGACTCCTCAAATTCAGGCAGATATTTCCTTCTGGAGCATCTTAACACAGTGCCCAGTGTCTTAGTCTGTTCGGGCTGCTATAACAAAACACAGATAGTCCCCAGCTTATGATGGTCTTTGTGATGGTGCAAAAATGATACATATTTTGTATTTTGAGGTTTGATCTTTTCCTGGGCTAGCAGTATGCAGTGGGGTTCTCTCTCGTGATGCTGGGTTAGGGCATCGCGTCACAGCTCCCTGTCAGCCATGCAGTCACAAGGGTGAACAGCCGATACACTGCCATTCTGTTTTGTACTTTCAGTACAGTATTCAGTAAATTACATGAGATATTCAACACTTTATTACAAAATACACCTTGTGTTAGGTGGTTTTGCCCAACTATAGGCGAATGTAAGTGTCCTGAGCATGTAGCAAGGCTAAGCGATGATGTTAGGTAGATGAATTCAGTGCAGTTTTGACTTAATGATATTTTGCATTTATGATGGATTTATCTGGAGGTAACCCCATCATAAGTCAAGAAAGATCTGTACCATAAACTGGGTGGTTTATAAACAACAGAAATTTATTTCTCACAGTTTTAAAGGCTGAAAGTCCAAGGTCAGGGTGCCTTCATGGTCAGGTGAGGGCCCTCTTCTGGCTCACAGACTTCTGACTTCTTGTGTCCTCACAGGGTAGAAGGGCTTTGGAGCTTTCTCAGGCCTCTTATATGAGTACTAATCCCATGTATGAGGGCTCTGATCACCTCCCCAAAGCCCTACCTTAAAAGACCATCACATGGGGCTTTAGAATTTCAACATGAGAATTTGTGGGGGGACACAAACATTCAGACAGTAGCACCCACGTACCTCAACGGTTGTGAAATTGCAGCTTAGTTTTCACAGTGGTATCTAAATGCTTCCAAATTAAGGCATTGCCCTGATGGTAATAGTCTCTGTCTCCCCATCTCTCTCTCATCCTTCAGCAGTTCCTTACCCTACCCCTCACCTTATTTTTCTATTTCTTTCCTTTGACTGGCTATGTTCTAAAATTTATTACATTTTTAATTTTTATATAAAAATTCAGAAGACTTGTTCTCTTTTTAATTTTTATATGGATGAGTAGAATAACTAGATGAATTTTCTTATTTGACCCAGCTGTTATTTCAGTAAGAAAAGAAGTTTCCTGTTCTTTATGGCTTCTTGGTTATCTCTTTTATTGTGTAAAAAAAAGAAAAAAGAAAAAGAAGCAGAAATGAGGACGTCACTGAATATCTTGTCTGTCTCTTCCACTTTTTATATCATAATTTCCCTTATTTGTGATCTACTTTTCTACCAAATCCCCACCTCAGGTTCTTTGTTCCTAAAGAAAACAGCAGTAAACAAGCGAGTCCCTCATTTTGTCAGACTTTGTGGAAGAAGAATGTGGATAGAACTAACAAGTAACTTACCCCTCATTTCCTGGGGACTGGTTCTTTATGGCTAAATTTTTAACAAATGTTTTGAGAAAAACATTATTTTTGAGAAAACTTTTTTTTCTGTATTTTTTTTTTTTTCCTTAATGGAGGTACTGGGGCTTGAACCCAGGACCTCATGTATGCTAAGCATGTGCTCTACCACTGAGCTATACCCTCCCCACAAGAAAACTCTTATTTTTAACCTACCATTCTTTTCAAATTGCTTTTTGATCTAGGAGGAAATTCAATATGAGATTAAGGAATGAGGCAAAATGAAGAATCCCTCACGGAATTAGAAATGTGTTCGATTTTTGCACCCAAGGTTCAGCTTGCAAAAAGTATTGGCCCACATAAATAGAAAGAAGTAAACACAACCCAATTTGCCTACTTGTCTGCAGGCCTATGTGTATTTTAAAAGCATACCTGAAAGTATTATGGGCCTGGTGTAACTACATTTGCAAATAAAATGCAGGAAGCTCAAGAGTATAATTAGGTGGGTTAATTTTCCCTTTTTCTTGTAATGTCTGTAACGTCAAGCCTCTTTGGCTGACTGTACTTCCTTGTAAGCCTTCCTCTGTGGGGGAAATCAGTATTCCAGAGCCACCAAAGAAAATGAGACTGTCTAAAAATAGTTGCCTGTTGACAAGACTGTAGCAGATTTTTTTTTTTTCCTGGTAATACGAAAGCTTTCCAAAATGGAATGAGGTCAAATGTGACAGATGTGGCCAAAGCCACTTCTAATCTGTAAATCCCTGCAGTTGTGCTATTTTTAAATGGATATTTTGAAGGGACTGAATTTATGGCATTCTCAGTATTTCCCCATAACTCTTAAGCATTTGGGGGTACTCGGTTGCATTCTGTGCCTTGTTGATCAGTGCCCTGTTCAATGGTGCCCAATGGGCCCTACTTATGAGAGTCTCTAATGAAGTTCTGTTTTGCCCTGCTTTTATTTGCCAGGAATCATTTTCTTTCTTTTATTTTTTAGGAATCATTTTCTAACCACCCAAAATAATAAAATTGGTTTACTCTAATATTCTTTACAGCTGTCCATGGGCAGTTCCCAACCTGCCCACTACCACCCACGCCCCCAACATTTGGCAATGTCTAGAGGCGTTTTTTGTTTTCCCAACTGAAGAAGGGGAGCGGGAGTGAGGGCTAGTGGCATCTAGTGGGTAGAAGCCAAGGGTGCTGCTAAACACGCTGCAGTGCACAGGAAAGAAGGATCTGGCCCAAAATGTTGATAGTGCTGAGCTTTGAGAAACTGCTTTGGAACAACGTTCTCGACCTTTGCAGTGTATTAGAGTCACCTTGGGGGGCTTGTGCCCAGATTGCACTCAGACCAGTTAAATCAGGATCACTGCAATGTGACCCAGGTCTCAGTATTTTTCTTAATCTTCCCAGGTGATTCCAGGACACAGCCGAGGCTGAGGACCACTGCTTCAGAGCAAACATTTGAGATAGCAAGACTAGCTTAGGCATCGTCCTGGATGATGTCCTTATTACAGGACCTGAAAGGGCATGATTAAAATGTGGTTGGACATATTGGACAATAGCCCATTATAGTATAATAGTGAGGGTCAAGTGAATTTGGGATAACTTTATATTCTCTAAAGCTGGCGCTTAAACCCCAAGAAACTGCTATCCTCATTGCCATATTGGAAGTTTGTTTCCCGTGGTTCTTTTATCCTTCTGTTAAGTGGAGATAACAAGTATTTCCTGGCAGCTTTAGTGAATAAACTTCTCTCTGATAACATGTGGGGTGTTTGGAACATCAGTAGTTTGCTTCCCTTGAAGGTTTCTTGTGTATCATTTTACTTGATGAACAAGTCACATCATTTTTATCTAGCTGAATGGATGTGCTATGCAAAGTGTAGGATATCAAATATCCACTCCAAGAATATTTTATTCGAAGTTTTGTTCTTGCAGTATAGATTCAGGTGCCAGCTTTTTAGAATTGTTCGCCAGGAATACCAGCTTTCCAGCCTGGAAGACCTTGGTCCCCAGGAAGTTGTAGCCCCTCTGGCTGGAGGAGGAAGCTCCAGATACCATGGGAAGCTGAGTTTGGGTCCACCCTCCCTGCTGGGAGAATCCTTACCCATGAGTAGATCATCGTCCAGGCAAATTACAGTGAGCCCTTAGTGTCATTCTTAGACTGTACTGTTCCTCCAGCCACAGATATTGTCTGTTCTCTGCTAAACTCCTAATCTAGATCTGAGCCCCAGTGGGAACAGGGATTTGGGCAAGAAATTTAAAGGAACTTAAAGTCTCTGTGTTGTGGGAGACTCTGGGCATTAGTGTTGCTTTAGTATTGGGCCTCAAGGTGCAGGAGAATAGAGGACCAATTTCACACCACTGCTTGGGAATGCCCTGACATCCATTAGGGTCCTTGAGAATTGGCAGCTTTGGTTGCAGGGGGAGATAGCACCTTTGTCATGGACAGCCTCGTGATGGGCATTCCCTTGTGGCATGTTGGGTTATAAGGAAGAAGCCTATTCAGATGATCTCAAAAACAAAGGAGGTTTATACAAGAATCTTTTGGAATGTAAGAAGAGCTTAATAGTCATATAACCAGGGCAGCTCTAGAAACTCTCAGAGAAGTATATGGATCCTCATTCTGGGGCGTGATCATTCATGTGGTTGGGCATTTCAGATACTACTGCTGTGTAGCAAACCACTCCAGACTCCCTGGCAAAAAAGAATACCATTTGCTTATGCTCATGGACTCTAGGGCTCAAGGCATAAGGGGAATGGCTTATCTTTGCCCCCTGATGTGTGGGGCCTCAGCTGGAAAGACTCAAATGGCTGGGGACCTGGGGCTGGGGAAGCCACTTCCAGGATAGCCTCTTCGTTCATACTGTCACCCTGGTAAGAACCGCTGAAAGGTTGGGCTTCCTTTGGGACCGTTGGCCTGAGTGCCTACACATGGGCTCACTAATGTAAGGACCAAAAGACATTCAGACTTTTTATTTGGCAGTGCAGTGTTTTGAGAGGGCACGTCCAAGAAGTAATCATTCCAAAGGACCCAGGCAGAAGTTGCAAGCCTTTTCTACCCTAGCTTGGGAGTCACTTCTGCCAAATTCTATTGGTTGAGGCAGTCAAAGCCCTGCCCACATTCAAAGGGAAGGAACAGAAACTCCACCTCCTCATGGGAAGAGTACCAAAGCATTTCTGGTCATTTGAAAAAATTATTACACTGGGCCTCCAGTTTCACTTCGTTTCTTGGTTTAAAGTTTTGAACCAGGGACTCTGTCTCAGTTCATTATATTTGTGTAATATAGATCAGTTCCTCTGGTCCTGTCAGCTGTGGCAAAGTGGGCAGGCTTATGTATTTAGTAGAACTTCTCTTACCTGGCTCTGGAATAGGCAGGTTCTCTAAAAAAGTGTTCATGATTGAGGAAGAAATAATGAATCTCTAATGTAGGCACTGCCAAGAATGGCAACCATATTACTGCCTTCCATAAGCACTTTGGTGAAATAGAGGGACCTTGGGCAAGAGAGAAGGAACAGGGGAATAGGGTGACTGAAGCCCATGGGAGGTACAGGATCTGCCAAGAGCATGGCGTTCGAGTTATTTATGTTCGTGTGACATCTACCAGAAAGTGAGGTCTGGAAGCATTCAGGTTAAAGGATAAGTGAATGATAATGAAAAAAATCAACCTTGTTCTTGAAATGAGAACAACTCTGACCTTGAGCAAAATCAGAACAACAGAACCACTTCACAGCTGCTATAGATTTCCAACTTTTAGAAGCATGTGTTAAATATCAGATTTTCTTGGCTTTTAGTTTGTCAGTTCCAGTCAATAATTAAGAACACTGAATGAAACATCTTTCCTCTGAGATTCTCAAGCTGCTTAACTGATCGGTTCAGCTTAGCTGAGCATCCTGGGGTAGTAAGCAGTGGAAAAATATGGTTCTAATTTTGGTGTGTGTGTTACTAGAGCAGGCACTGAAACAAGAAATAGACTGATTTTTAATCTTCCTTTCTGCTTCAGAGAATTAACTCATGGGGAGGTTAAGCAACTTCCTCAGAGTCTCAGAACAACTTAACAGAAGGGCCAGTCTTTACCCAAACTTTCCTGGGAGCCAACATTTATGCTCTACTAACCAGCTTCAGATAGAGTTTATAGTGGTGGTGCAGTTAGCCAGAGATGTCTGTACGATCCTTTATGCTTGTGAAGAGGTTAGGGAATGTCAGTGATGCCATAAACTAGTTCTGTGGATCTCCTAAGCAGCAGATTTTAAGGGTAATCACACACTTACTAGAAAAAAAAAAAATTTACGATGGAATGGGAGAAGGCATGATTCTTTTGCAGAAAAGATCAAACCAGAGCTAACTAATATAAAACCCGACGTATTGATTAAAGTGAATGTTGTTACTTCTTAACGTCAAGGGGAAGAAGGGAGAAAATAGACTGAAACAAACAGAACAGTTCTTTAGGGAAGCCTGACATCTAAGGAGTATCAGGCCTTCCGTGCCTCATGTGGAAGTCTGCCTTTCCTGTCGGTGTTTCTTCATCTGTTTATTTACCTGCCCATTTTCCCTTGTTTTCTTTAATTTTTATAGCACCAAGTCCTGTAAACCCACTATGATGCCTGCCCTGTATGTAGTAAGTGCCTCTGGAGTGGGACGTCTTAGAGAAAAACGATTTGAGCATTTCTTTCCACTCTGTTAATACTCCAAAACAGTATTTCTCACCCTCACAGAGCCAATATTCTTTTTCAAACAAATGCTTTTGAACACTCTAGTTACCGTCCTGAAATGAAATGTATAGATAATAGAATCTACCTCTATGCATAATGCTTTAGAAATTCAGTGAAATGCCCTAATAATACAAAGGGGACAATGGGAAAGTAAGTATAGTCAAATTATATGTAATTCCACATATAAATATGTAGGCACCAATACATTCGAAGTCCTAATGGAGTTGTCAGATGCCTGCACTTAATGCCCGCGGTGCCTTCTACAGGTGCGGGCTGACAACTGGATTATTTTGACAACTCCAATACGAGTGGTGCTGTTGTTGGTGAAGTGATTTTTTCCAAGATGGGACTAACTTTTCTTAAAGTTCTAAACAAAACAAAGTGCAAGTTCCTCTTTATTCTCACAGTGGTTGCATTCCTGGAAAATTCAGTGTATAATAAAGCCGTTCCAAAAATATTTTTTGTTTACATGTAAAACAGAAGGTCCAGACTCTTGTGATTACAAGCAGGTTTTTCACCTGTGTTACTGGAAAGCTGTGTGGGGTGTGGGGAAGTCTTTGTTTTACAGGACTGTATATTGTGTTGCAGAAGCTCTAGTGTCCCTGACCCACATGTGTGTGAGCGCGCTCATGTGTAGGTCAGCCACAGTCATTGTGACAACCAAAAATGCTCCCCTAAATATTCTCAATCCCCCATGCAGAGCCAGTGCTCTTGACAATGTGGAACAGAGGTGAAGAATTAAGTTCAGGTGAGAGATGTGAGTCTTTCTGAGTCCATTTGAAATGTTTTTGATTGATTTTCTTTAGTTTTAAGATGTTGAGAACCAGTTTCATTGTCAAATATTGGACCCTTCAGACTCTAGGATCTTCACAGGAAAAAGAAAGATGGTGTGATGGCTTAGATATGGCACATTAAATGTATAGCTTTCACAAAACCATCTGAGTTTTATTAGAACCCCTAGGATTTGGTTAGGGAAAGATGACTCCCAATTGCAGACATTGGTTCAAGCCTAAACACCATTTTAAGGAACCTAGAAAACAGGTTCACTTATGTCTTGGGCTATTTTATGTAATTTTGTGTGTAAAAAATAGTGTAGCTATTTTATGAAATTATATATATATATGTGTATCTGTATATAGATATAGATTATTCTTCCTAGAAGGACTCTAGGTCTACACTGAGTCTGTTAGGATCTCCTGAAGGTCACACTGTCTCATCTGTGGAGTTCTTGGAACCTGGCCCTTAACTGTATTCCCAAGGGCTGTGGCCTATGGGAAAGCCCCATAGGAGGAGCCAAGCACTTCACACGTTCGAGTCTCTCAGCAGCCCTAAGCGATGAGTGTTTCACATGGGGAATGTTTACATGGGGAAACCGAAGCACCAAGAGGTTAAACAACTTGCCTAAGGTTCTGTAGCGAGTCAGTAACAAAGCTAGAATTTGAACTCAGGCAACCTCTGTTACCAGAACCCAAGCTCTTAATCATTATACTACACATGTTTAAGAAACAACCAGACTTAGTAAAGAATATGGGTTGGCGATTCGTAATTCACAAAGAGACGCCTCTTAAATACATCCTGCTCCCAAGTCTGATCAAGCTAAATGCTTGGAGGTGATCATGGCTAAGAAACTGGTAGTTCTGTTACAGCTTTGTTCCTTAAGTGTCTGCAGGCAACTCCCAGTATTTCTTCGTATGTAACCAGACGCACATAAAGAGCACTACCCGTAAAAGTGGGAAAATTTTAAGTGTCGCTTTGACTCAAATTCAAAAGTTGGGCCAAGGAGTCTCTATTCCAACTGACAAATTCAATTCTGACTCATTTAAGCAAAACAACCACAACAGGGTGTGAAATTTACTGGTCCCGAAAGCCCACGTGATGCACTTGACTTAGAACTGGCTTGAGCCAGGTCTCAAATGATATCGAAGCTCCCTCTCTCCTTCCCTGAGCTCTGCTTCTCTTTGCATGTTAACCTTATTCTTGTCCATTGCAAGTACTTTGCAAGTAGTTTCCTCCTTAGAGTGGCAAAAGATATTCAGAGCTTGCAATTCCAGAGGAAGAGAGAGACTCTCTTTCCTGGTATCCACAGAAAAAGATTTTGATTGGCCATCGTGGGTCACATGCTCATCTTTCAACCAAGAACAGTGGCCAGGGAGGAAGAACTCTGTTTGGCCAGCCTGGGCCATGTACTCACCTGTCTCATCCCTCTGCAGAGAGTAGGCAGGCACTGTGGACCTCAGGGCTCAGAAGACAAGTGGCTCCTGGGGGGGGGGGGGGGGAAGCAATGCTGGACAGGTGAAAATAACAGATGATGGCTTCCAGAACCCAAACTGAGCCAGAACCTGACCTCTGCTATTTCTGCATGGCCAAGCCACTGAATGTCTGACTTGTAACTGAATTATTGATCGAGGTACAGTGTACACTGCTGTTACCACAAGGCTTTTTTCCTTTGCATGTTTTGTTTTGTTTTATACATGAGGATGTAGAGTTAAAAACAGTGCCTGGCATCAGGTAATAGTTCAGTAATTGTTAGCTGATATTATTATTCTATGTTTATAAATAAAAATGATATTTCTGCTATTGCCTCCATAATGAATGTCTAACAAAAAATTTATTACCAGGCATATTGGTCTCAGGTGATGCCTAGCAACAATATCCCAAGGCTTGTCAGCAACTCGGTGACTTATGGAGCAGGATTTCCTAATCTCGATTACTCTAGGGTTTGATAAATTATCTCATTCTCTACCACAGAGTTGGGTAGGGGGAAAGGAAGTCAGATAAGAAAATATGGGATCTGAGTGACAACCTTTCATACTAAAGAGGGTCAGAGGAGAAATGGTCACAAGGTGGTAAAAAAGTTGCCTCTTGCCTGCCCGAGATCTGCCAGTTGGAAAATATTGTTCTGGTCATGATTTTAAACCATCCACAGCTGATGGCCTATGCTGGGGGAGCTTTGTAAAACTAGATCTCTCAGGACGCAACCCTGGAGATTGATCTGGTCAACGGGGAGGGGCCCAGATGCCCAGGGTAAGTGTGATGAGTAGCTGGACATGAAAACTGCAGTCATCAACCTCTGTGGTTTACAGATGGGCAGATGCCACAGTAAGAACACAGAGCAGTGGTTCAGGCACATTCACACCATAAAAAAATGAATATTTGAATGGTATGTACAGACATACAGGTGTTCACACCTGTCCCTCCTTTCGAAGACAGAGCCTTTCTGGACTCTTCCAGTAGCACAGCTAACAGGTCCGCCTCAGTTCCTCATTTTTCTCTCATCAGGGACTCATACACAAAGCCTGCTCTTTCCTCCCCTATACCAACCCCCCCCCGCTTCCCCCTTTCTTCCACTGCTCATTAATTTTGCTTTGAACCTTTTCTGTCTCATGCCTGTGAACAAATTCATCCTGACACCTTTGCTAGTCCCTTTGCAAATCTTACTCAAGATTTACTTGGAAGGAAAATATTCTATTTATCCATGAATAAAAATAACCTTAAATATAGTTGAGAAATTATATTCATTTATGCGAGAAGTAGTTACCGGGCACCTACTACATGCCAGGCACAGTTCTAGGTTCTAGGAATTCAACTGTGAACAAGCCAGACAAGTTCTCTGCCCTCATGGAGTGTACAGTGTCGTGCAGGAGACCACATGATGACCTGACAGCAGGCCGAGTGGAGGTAAGTGCCGTGGAGAAATTAAAGCAGGTCGGGGCACTGGAGCTTGGTGGGTGGGGCCAGGAGAGGCCGAGGTGAGCGGGCAAGGAAAGCCTCTGAACAGAGGCCTGATGGGGTGAAGAAGTGAGCCCATCTCAGACCTGCAGGGAAAGCGCTCCTAGCCCAGTGACCAGGAGATGCTGGGGCAGGAATGAGTTCGGCCCATTCAAGGAATGACAGCATGAGCGAGGCAGGGGGCGCGAGGGAGGAGGAGAGCCATGAGGCTTATTGCAAACCCTATTCAATGGTGGTAGAAGGTGAAGGACAAAGGTTGACAACTGGATTTGGCAAGATACAGGCTGTCCGTGTTCTCCACGGGAGCAGTTTTGGTGAGAACACAAACCTCTGAAGTGGGTTAAGGAGAAATTGTGGAAGGTGAGAAAGTGGACATTTTAAGAAAAGACAGATTTTTCTTGCGATTTGCCGTAAAGATGAGCAAAGAGAGGCACCAGTAGCCAGGGGGGTTTAGGTATTTCGGTAGAGATTTGTTTAAGATGAGAGAAATAACAGCATCCCGGTATGCTAAATGAGTGACCCTCTAGAAGGGGAGAAACTGACAATGCAGGAGATAGCGTAATAATTGCAAGATGAAAGCTCTTGAGTAGATGAGGAAGTTAGGAACAAGGAGGGAGACAGGCAAGAATTTTTTGATTCTGGCGGGTAATAAATTGATCATGGGAGAATTCCTGAGTTTTCTCTGGTTGCATCTCTTTTCTTAGTAAAATGGGTAAGGTTATGAGCTGAGAATAGCAGTGGTTTTGGAAATTTGAGAAAAGGGGGAAATACGCGCAGTTGTCCCCCCAGAGACTGAGAGGCTGAATTAACTAGGAAAATACAGTAGAAACGCAGTGATGAGTATCCTGAGATTTATGGTCATAAGTTTAAGATGAGTCAGGAAGATTGTGTTCATAGAGTGCACATGTGAAGGCAAAAGAAGGTTCAATTTAACCAGATTTGGAGATTTTCTAAGCCAGGCAACAGAGGGAAGAATAAGGGAAGAATTTCTGTGTTTGGCAGAGTAAGAGAGATATGAGGACTTAAGGGAGGAGTGAGGGACAGTGAAAAAGTGGTAGAGCTAATGGATCAGAAGTTCTTTTGGGCTGAAGAATTACTGGAGTCCAAGTGCCAGTGAGAGTGATCTGGAAAGTTAGGAGGTGGTAGTTGGAGAAAAAGATGCTTCAAGTCAAGATTTCGGGGGTGGTTCAAGATTCACTAAGGGCTTCTAATGGATGGTCTCTGGTTGGTGGCAATGCCAGTCGCAGAGAAGGTGAGAGAGAGAGAGATGCTAGTCCTCCTGTCCAGCAGGAGGACAGTAAATGCCTGCAACATAGAGCAGGGGGTCGAACAGTCTAACTGCAGGTGCTTCCAAGGAGCTGGATGCTTGCAGGAGAGGAGGTGGTGTGGAAGCAGCATTGAGGAACAGAGAAGAGCTCAGCCCTGCCCTTAGATCTTTGGGGTTAGGGGTATGAGAGAAGACAGAGCCAGGCTTCAGGTGGAACCTAGAAGTGAAGGGAATGATCAAAAAAGAGTTTTGAGCATCAGGAGATTTTGCCAGTAAGCAGTTCCAGTGGACACAGTGGAAAGGTTGGAAAGGGGACAGACAAAGGGAGAAATAGGAAATGGGGGACAGCTTAGGGGATGTATAGAAGCGAACTGGGATGTGTCCTGATGGTGAGACTGGGACTTTTCATGATGATGGGGTAAACAGGGACATGCAAAATGGTGAATGTTGATCTTTTAGGGGAACTTGAGTGTGACCTCCTTTTAGAGACTCTTTCTGGCCCAGAGATTGCTGGTTGCCCATCCTTCTATCTTAGAACCTCTGATTTTCATTTGGGCACAATGCTATCTAGAATAAAAACCAAATTCCCCAGGCTTCCTTGCAGCCACATGGGGCCTTGTGGGACTTCTTAAGACTGCTTGGGATTCAGAGGCTAGGACAGGTTTGCCTGATTACCTGGCTTGGGCCATGTGCTGGTTGCCAGCTGTCACAAAGGGAGTATCTGGGCTGTTTGCAATGCATCAGGTCAAACAAGCTACATGCCCAACGATAGGGAACAACTGCAGTAAGCTAAAGGTTCAAGATAACCTGTAATAACCTAAAAACCCACTACTAAGGATCAGTTAGAACTTCAATGCTTATAAATAAGCAATTAGATGGAAAAATGAGATGTCTAAAAATAAGAATGACCTAAATGTACTGCAACCTTACACATAAAAATTGAAAATACAAACAATAAAGGCAAGCAAACATAATTGCCTTAAAATGTATTAGAAAAACATTTAAAATAGAAAACATACCACAGATCCCCCTAGAAACTCAGATTTGGGGGAGTTGTGGTTTATTTTTTAATGTTTTATC
The DNA here is from genome assembly GCF_048564905.1 of Vicugna pacos. NCBI lineage: Eukaryota > Metazoa > Chordata > Mammalia > Artiodactyla > Camelidae > Vicugna > Vicugna pacos. Next base: position 35,447,893 of record NC_132987.1, read on the forward strand.
TTATTTATTATAAAAGCAATGGAGTTTTGTTCTAGGGAAATCAGAAAGTACAGACTACCAGAAGTAGATTTAAAAATCCACAATTCTGTTTAGAAACAAATACTGCTTCTACCATCATATATATATTTTTTGCCAGAATCCATTTTCTATACATATATAGTCATATCTTATTATCTTCTGTAAAGCTGGAGTCATTCTGTACATGCTGTTTTATAACTTACTATCATTTATTTAAACCACCCACAAATTTTGGATGTTTCAGTTATTCCAGTGAATCCCTATTATGGGCTTTTAATTTGTTCTGGCTAATCCTTCATGTACTGTTAGACATTCAGGTGGTTCTTACTTTTCACTATTGACAACAGTAGGAATACTCGTTTAAACACGAGTTAGGAATTACATGACGGAACAGAAGTAATTTAAGCCAATACAAAAAAAGTGAAGTCTATAGAGGAGGTTCTTCTAACCCGCCTCCACTTAGCTGACTTGTCGGATTAACTGAGTGTTTCTGGTCCGCTGACTGACACCCATGGGAAGCTGAACCCTCCCCAAAGACAGCTACTTTCTTGAACCTACTTTGCTGGAATGTCAGCTCTGCTGGGGCTAGGAGTTCTGTCTTATTTAATGATATATTCTCTAAATGCTTTAGAACATGCTTGGCATTTATTAAATGACTGAATGAAAAAAGTAAAGAAGGGGAAATATGTAAAAATCAAAAGTATTCTGCTTGCAGATCATTTTTCGCATGTGTCTCTAAATGGATGACGTTTTACTGTGCTCAGCGAATCTGAAGCTGGACACCCAAGATCAGTGGTTCTCAGACTTAAGCACGCATCAGAATCATCTGGAGAGTTCGGCCCCACCTTGGGGTCTGACTCCGTGAATCTGGGGTGGGCCCCTGAAAATTCATCTTTCTGTCATGTTCCCAGGTGATACCAATGCTACTGGTCCTGGGAACACATTTTGAAAAGAACTGTCCCAAATAATTCCCAGATGAGTGTGGTTTATGTGAAGACAGTCTTGGACTTAGATATCAGGCAACTTCCAGTCTCAGGTGTGCTGACTAAGGGAGTTCCTACTGTCCTTAGGGACCCAGAAAAACTGAGTTACTCACCAAAATGCCAGAAGCCTTCACCTTAGATACCATCTGCAGCTAAAGAGGATGTTGGGGTCGTGGTTTGGGACTTAAAAAAAAGGTGAGGGCAATTCACATGGAGATGGAAAAGCAAATGTTTGGTAAACACATGTTGGCTGGGCCATGCAGAGACAAGGGGACACAAAATGGACTTGATTTCTAGGCCCTGCTCTTACGCCCACCACACTTGGCCCATATTCTTTGCAGAGATCTCTTGTGATAGCTCTATTCCAGGAACAGGCCCTCCATCTAAATTCTTTTAGGCATTTAGGAAGAAGGTTTCTTTCTGAGTCTTCGGGTCTTGATTCTTTACAGCTCAAAAAAATCCTCATGCCAAAGAGATATTTTGGGATGGCAAATTTTATTCCCCGACACTGGCAAAGGAGGCTGCAAAAGTGAGTTTCTGGGCTTTTTAAGTATCTGTAGCAAGAGGTAGACTCTGGCTCCCACTGGCTATTAAGGTGATGAATATACCTCCATATTTATTAACTATCCACTGGAGATGACTTGATTTTTTGACCTTGAGTGAAAGGGAGAATAATAATGCTGTTGGCAGACATTAGGATGTTAACAGGGGAATCCAGATTGGGAAACCATTTTGCTGTATACTTCTACACGTGTCTGTTATGGCTATCATAAGTTTGCCATAGGAAATCTGGGCAGTTCCAAACAATCACATTGTCAGATGCCACATGGGCTGTTTTAATGACTAATTTGTCATCTTAAGAACAATCTTAGATCAGGCTTGAACTAGACTAACTCCAGGTCTTGGTAGCTGGTTTTACTCTGGCTCTAAAATTCTCTTGATGGGATTAAAGGCGGGGGTGGGGTGGGGTGGGGGTGGAGTCATTTGGACAAGCAGGAGGCAAAGAAGCACATATATTTTGTAGTTTAGCTGTTCTAGTATTATAAATTACTTCTTCTTGTCTCAATTAAATAATAACCTATTCCTGACAATCTCTAAATAAATTGATGCATGTCCTAAAGAACCTACTGGGTTGACTGAAAACCATGGGAAGCAGGATCCTAGTCTCATATACAAGGAAATAGGTTTGATGAAAACTTCAAAAGAGAATATCACAGAACCTACTTGGAAAATATAATAGAAGACTATAATAGAATATAATAGAAAATACAATAGAAGAAAAGTTAATATGTAGCTAAAAGCTCCTATTGTACAAACTACTTTGAATATGTAGGTAGCTTTTGCATTCATGACAAATAACATTACTGGAAAAATTTCTCTCAGTTGGAAGACGTTTCCACATTCCAGTTTCCACATTAACAACAACATAATGAAAGTGCCCCAAGTTGTAGTGAAATCACCACAAACACCATACTTACGCAAAACAGGATTGATTGTCACCTGGGACTCGCTAATCTAATTGTTCAGCACCTGTGCCTTCCTGGTTGTTAATGTTTTTATTACACCCCTCTAGAGTATGTATTTATTTGCTAAATAACAAAAAGTACCAATTAATATAATAGGAACAAAACATATAAAATATTACTTAATCTCATGTGGCTCTTATCATTGTTACTCTTGTACTTCCCTCTCCCTGCCCTCCCTTTTTTTCTTTCACAGCAAATCATAAAGGTGACTTTGTCGTCACCTTCATTAGAGTCAGAATTCAGAAGGACTATTTTCAGGGAAACTTTTGACAGGCATCTTTGAAGAGCTGTCTGGGGAAACTTGGAGCCCCTAGGTGACATTTTAAGAAACTGAGCAAGAATGGCTAAATTTATTGGCAGTATTAGCAAGGCTGTTAAAAAGTCTTTTCCTTACTGTACATTTTTATGAAGAATAAATATTGTCCATTAAGTTCTATCTCTGTAATACAGAGGTCACTGTGGGTGGAAAATAATATGATCCCGGGAAGCCCAGAACTGGCAGGGTTGACCTGAAAGTTATTTCATAATGGCACTGATTAATAGTGAGTTACAAAGGAACGTGGCTTTTTAATAAAGAACTTGCCCTGTAAGAGAATGGATTTCAGTTTTTATGACTCTATTGAAATTTTTTTGAAAGTTGCTTTTGAAAGGAGCCACCTTTTCTCGGTAAAGGCCACTCAGGATATGACAGGGTTGCTACCTCTTGGCAAAACAAACACAGTTTGGGTACAAAGTGGGGTGAAGTGTAAATATGCTAATGATAGCTTAGATTTTCTAGCACATTCTGTGTGCCTACATCTTTTACACATTCTAGATGTAGTAACTCATTTAATCTTCCCAACCACTCTGTGTGGGAGGACTAATTCATTTGTTCATTTTTATAGATGAAGAGACTGGAGCACAGAGAGGGAGAGTTGCCTTACTCAAGACCACATCGCCTGTATATAACTGCTGGTAGTCCGGCTCCAGAGCCCATAGTCCAGTAAAGCTTTATGTCATATGATATTGGACATAGTAAACCATATTTCACTGCCCTAGTCTGTCTGTGGCTCATAATACTCATTTTGAATCCAGATTATTGCACAGAGAGGACAGAAGGAAAAAAGAACCTCTTAAACCCCAGCTATTGCTTCCCAGGGTATCACTTCATATGTGCTCAATGTTTTCTTTCCAGTCCTCTCACCTTGATACTAGGGTTTCTGTATAGAGGAGCAAACTTTTCTACCCCAAAATATGTCTCTTTGGCATGAAGATTAATGTAGGTTGATTGTTTTTAAGAAAACTCAGGAAGTTTTTCTTGTTACCTCTCCCTTAACTGCCTAAAAGAATTTATATACAGGACCTGTTCCTGGAATAGAGCCATCAGCAGAGATCTCTGCAAAGAGTGTAGACCAAGTGTGGTGGGGGAAACAGCAGGGCCTAGAATTCAAGTCCATTCTCTGTCCTTTTGTCTCTGCAGGGCCCAGCAAACCTGTGTTTATTAAACATTTGCTTTTCATCTCCATATGAATTGCCTTCTCCTTTGAAGTGCTAAACCACTACTCCCACCGTCCTGTTTTGTCTTTAGCTTGAAGATAGTATTTAAGGTGGGGGTTTCAGCCATTGCTACTCAGTTTTCCTGGGTCTCTCCCAGGTATGTGTGTTATTAATCTTTTGATTTTTTTCCTGTTAATCTGTCTCATGTCAATTTAATTCTTAGACCAGCCAGGAGAACTTAGAAAGGTAGAGGAAAGTTTCTTCCTCCCTGACATCTGCTACACTGTTAGCAGATTGCTGCTATGCCAGGCATAATCATTTTTCAGATGCAACCACCTTGATCCTCCAACTCTGACCTTAGCAAGGACATAGCTTCCTGTAATTCCTCAGAGTTTAATTGAGATCACCTAGTGACTTTCAAATTTCTGCTCACATGCCCAATTTACGATGCCAATATCTCAATCTGAGGCTTCTATAATTTAGGTCATTTTGCTTGTTCAGGACTTCACCTAAAACAAGGCAAAGGTTCTTACATTTGGCTCACTAAAACTCTCCTCAGAATCAAGAGAGAATGTGCAGCCCAATTCAAAAATATTCAAATGAAAGTGGCAGTTTTATGGCTTCAAAATCTTTTGTGTATTTGTATTCCAAGTACTGAGTTACAGGTGTTTTTCCTTCCCAAGACTGAGGTGATCCAGAGCAGCATCTGTCGTGTTCACATTTGCAGGCATAGAATCTAGCACATAATAGACATTTAGTAAATGTTTGTTATATGAAGAGATGATTGAATAAGCAGGTCATACAAAGGAACAGTTCTTTGATACAGCAAGTTGATAATGAAAGATTTGAATATACATGTGCTTTAAGTAATTAGAGGTTAGAGGCAAGAAATTGGATGAAGCTACACTTACACTCAGATTTCCAATAGAGACTTTGAAGCTGAAGCTATAACTCAAAACAGTGAAGGATGGCGAAGCAAAGAATGAACCTTAAAGAACACACACAAAGTATAGAAGAAGGTGATCTAGCAAAGGAGCTAGTGAAGTAGCATTCAAAGAGGTTAGAAGCAGTTCAAGAACATGCATATATCAGAAGCTAAGAAAGAAATGAGTTTCAAAATGTGACCAGTAAAAGCCAACAAACACATGACCAGTAAGCAGGGTCAAATATATAATAAGGAAAATCAAGAAAAACGAGGATGAGAAGGCCACTGAATTTGGCAACAACAACAACAAGAAAATGTGATTAAAGGCTTTTAAAAGTAAATTTCCAGTGGAGTAGTTTGTTTTTCACATTTCTGGTTTATGTATTGCATTGATTTCTAAGAAAAACTATTTCCCAGTATGTAGTGTTTTGCCATTTTTATAAGATATACTGGAGACATTTACCAACTAAAAATAATCATCTGGGTTGATCCCAGGTTTACTGGCATCATTTTAGGAGTGTCTCCCCAGTAGCACTGTGGAGTACATTCTTAAACATCATTGGATTTTTTTTTTCCTTTCTGCCAACACTTTACACAACTTGAAGATGTATCTGACTAAAACCTCTTTAATCCATCAATGACCACATTAAAGGCTATGCTGGGTGCTTCCTTTCAGGGAATGATAAAAATACCAGATAATTTCTCAGTTATACAAGGAATCAAAAAAAAAAAAACAGAAACAAAAAGCTCAGAGATACAGAAAGATTGGTGGTTGTCGAGGATGAAGGGAGTCAAAAGGTATAAACTTCCGGCTATAAAATAAATAACTCATGGAAATGTACTGCACAGCATGGCAACTATAGTTAATAAGACTATTGCATATTTGCAAGTTGCTAAGAAAGAAAATCTTGAAAGTTCTCACAAGAAAAAAAGTCTAACTGTGGTAATGGATGTTAGCTAGACTTATAGTAGTGATCCTTTTGCAGTATATACAAATGTTGAATCATTATGTTGTACGCCTGAAACCAATATAATGCTGTATGTCAATTAAACCTCAATTTTAAAAGCAGATTATTGAAGAATTAATTTTATTAACTAAAATTCAGGTGTGTTTAAACTGTTTCTTAGGAATTTAATTTCAAGAACATGGCTTGAGTCTACTTCAAACTATTAAGATTTAAGATTGTCTATAAATAATTGTCATTTTTTAATTATCTAATAACAATAATTGTTTCTTCCTTTCACATGTTATTCTTCTAAGAATCACAGACCAATTATTATGTAGCCAATTCTCAGAGCCTTCTATAGACTAAATTGCAAAAAAAAAAAAACAAAAACACACCCTAGGAACTAAAAGTCTGTGGTTTTAAAGCAAACAAAACCAGCTTTTCCCAATGATAGGAAAATACATGAAACTCTATATTATGTATTTATATATCAGGCCCAGCCATAAAAAATTGTATCTTAAATATAATTTAAGATGCCCCTAGGCCTTCTTTTTTCCTCTTATTAAAAACATCACTAGTTATCAATGCCCTCAAGCTTCTTTATTCTCTCTCCTAATTAGGATTGGAAAAGATCTTTTATCAACCACTCATAACATAATGTGAATTTAATGTGAACCCTCCTAAGGTATTTACATTTTAAGCAGTTTTCTAATTTATGTATTTATTCACCTAATAAATATTTATTGAGCTTTCTGCATAATACTGGTTTCTGTGGGAAATAAAGGTGAATTTGATATGAAAGCTACTCTTTGAAGTAGCAGGAAATATATGCAATTAACTATGATCTAAGGTTTTAAAAAGTGAGGAGTACAGATTTTCTAGAGTTTAGGGAAAGAAGAGAGCCAACTCAAGCTCAGTGTGGGTAAGTGTTATGGAAAGAGTGGTAGCTGAGAGGGTAGCTCAGCATAATAATTAAAAATGTGATCTTCAACCAGCCTTGCCTGGGTTTAAATCCTCTGTCACTTACTGAGTAACTTTGGGCAAGTTACTAAGTAAGCTGTTTGTGACTCAGTTTCCTTACCTAGGAAATGAAAATAATAGTGTTTACCTTATGAATCTCTTCTGAGTATTAAGTGAGTTATGACATGTAAAGCACTTAGAACATAAGTTCCTCACAAAGGTTTAGCTGTTATTCTTTAGACTGGACCTTGAAAGATAAGATAGATAGGATTGAGACTTGCAAAAATGAATGAGAATGAAATAAATTTCAGAAGAAGCAAAGATTAAAATATAAAAATTTAAATCTTAGAAGAAATCTGAGTAAGTTTTGCTTATAATCTCAAGGTAGGAAAGGTCTTCCTAAGTATGACTCCAGATCTAGAAGCTATGAATGAAAAGGCTGATGAATTACCACTAAAATAAAAAAAATGCATTAAAAATACCATAAATGTCACTAAAATTTTGCAGAATTAAATATAGACCAAAAAAGATAAACTTAAGTATTAACTATCTGCTTATCTGATTATTTTTAAAAAGTAAAGTTTGAGTATAAAACAATATAACTCCTAGAAGTAAACAGGGGGAAAGCTTCATGACACTGGATTTGGCAATAATTTTGTGGATATGGCAACAAAAGCAAAAAATAAATAGCAAAAATACATCAAACTTTAAAAAGTTCTGCACATCAAAGGAAATTATCAACAGAATGAAAAGGCAGCCTATAGAATAGGAAAAAACAACTGCAAATCATACATCTAATAAGGGATTAATATCCAGAATATACAAAGAACTTTTCCAACTCAACAACAAAACCTGATTTAAAAATAGACAAAGACTTTAGTAGATATTTCTCCAACAAAGATATAAATGGTTAACAAGCATATGAAAAGATGTAGTGTTACTAATCATCAGAGAAGTACAAATCAAAACCACAGTGAGATACCACCTCAAACCTGTTAGGATGGCTACTATCAAAAAGACAAAACACATGAAACAGGAAATAACAAGTGTTGGTGAGGATATGGAGAAACTGGAACCCTTTGCTGGTGCTGGGAATGTAAAATGGTAGTGGGAATGTAAAATGGTGTAGCTACTATGGAAAACAGTATGGAGGTCACACAAAAAACTAAAATAGAATTACTGTATGATCCAGCAATCCCACTTCTAGTAATATATCCAGAAGAATTAAAATCAGGATCTTGAAGCAGTATCAGCACAGCCATGTTCACTACAGCATTGTTCACAATGGCCAGGAGGTAGAAACAGCCCAGATGTTCATCAATAGATGAATGGATAAAGAGAAAGTAGTATATGCAAACAACGGGATATTATTCAACCTTTAAAAAGAAGGAAATCTTATCACATGCTGCAGTATGGATAAACCTTGAGAACATTATCCCAAATGAAATAAGCCAATCACAAAAGGACAAATGTATGATTCCACTTATATGAGATACTCTATATCTCATATAATGTTAGAGAGTGATCAGATTTATGGAAACACAAAGCAGAATGGTGTATGCAAGCAGCTAGGGTGGGAGAAATGGAGACTTGTTCAGTTGATACAGAGTTTTCATTTTAAAGGATGAAAAAGTTCTAAAGATCTGTTACACAACATGAATATAGTTAACTGAACTGTACAATTAAAAATGGTTCAAGGGGGGTGGATCAAGATGGCAGAGAAGGAGGACATGGCACTCACCTCCCCCCACAAGCACATCAAAAGTATGTCTACCTATAGAACAATTTTCACTGAAAATTGGCAGATCTCATACACTGTCTAAGCTGCGAGAAAGATCCTCACGTAACTGGTAGGATGGGGGTGGAAAAAGGCTTCAGGACTGGCGCCCCTGGGAGGGATCTGTGGAGGAGGGGGGTCCCCATGGGCAGGCTCTCATCCTGGGAAGCCTCTTGCCTGCTGAGAAGTCCACTGGGACAGAAAGAGGGGCTGGAGGAGACTGGACTCTGATCACAAGGAGTGCATGTGTGCTAGCTTACTAGCAGTCAGCTCAAGAGAGAGACCAGCATGCTGACAGCTGCCACCTCACTGCACTTCCGAGCTCAATATGCTCTCTGGGCAGAGCTATTAGTACACTCAGCGGCTAGGTGCTTAAACTTGAGCAGGAGGGTCCTGGGAGAGGACTCGGTCTAGCTGCACAGAGACAGCCCAGGGGGCATGGAGTGTGATCCAGGCTGAATCTGGAGCCCATTGTCAGCTTGCACACAGCAGGTGCAGGTCCACCAGTGGGTCCCATTGTCAGAATGCACATGGCAAGGAATGGGTCTGGGATTGGGTCCAGCAGCAGTGGACCTTGTTGTTGCTCATACCAGGTGGCATCACAGAGTCTTACACCTCCATTGGGCAGCCCCTGGGGAGAAGGATGCAGCAGTTCCTTTCCTGGTGAGAGCCCTCCAGTCCTACCCACTCACACTGCAGCCTGGAGCCAGATCTGAGGAGCACAAGTCATGGAAAATACCTCCTACAGAGGCTGCCCAGGTCCCAGGTGGCAGTACAATCTCTTCAGTTCCTGCAGCCACAACACCCCAGCCCCCAGCGCCAGCCTAACACTAGCTCTGGGATGAACACAATGTGAAATGCAACGTGACCGTAGCTGTTTCTGAGCAGAACTGCAGATACCTATCCTGGCAGCACATAGATTCCTTGTGATCACAGGGGCCTCATCTGCTTCAGCACTCACTTTCTTTCAGAAAGAGCAGACACTTAAGGGCAACAGAGCCTTATAAGACCTGATCCTCAGGGTTTCAACTCCAACAACTGGGGAGCAGACCCTGGCCCCGAAAGAGCTGTGACAGCCAGAGAGCAAAGAGGAGGCCCCAACCAACATCCAGTGCAGGCTCTGGACACCACAGCACCAATCACACCCATTATTAAGGGGCTATCAGCCAGCACACTCTGAGGATAGACGTGGCTGGCACTGATACCAAAAACAGCCATCACACCAAAAATACTGGACTCACACATTCTACACAGGGAGGCTTCCACATCAAAATATCCCTTTAAGACCACAGTAGATAAATATCCCTTTAAGACCACAGTAGATAAATTTCCCTATCACTATGAATTTACAAGAAACAGTTAAGTGAAATGGAAAAGCAAAGAAACTACTCCAATTAAAAGAACAAGAGAAATCCCATGAAAGAATAATGAAACAGGCCTCTCCAGTCTATTAGACCCCATAATCAAAAAGGAAGTAATAAAAATGCTAAAGGAGCTAAGAAAGATTATCAATAGAAAGGCGTATCACAGCAACAAGGAACTAGAAACTATAAAGAGGAACCAATCAAAATTAGACAACTCAATTACTGAGATAAAACCCAATCTAGAAGCAACGAATAGCAGACTAACACAGAATGAACAAGTGATCTGGAAAATAGAATAATAGAAATCACTCAGTGAGAACAGCAGATAGAAAGACAAATTTTAAAAAATGAAAGCAACATATAAGATCTATGGAATAATATAAAGTGTGCCAGCCTACACATAGTAGGGATTCCAGAAGAAGAAAGAAGCAGGGGGATCATAAATGTATTTGAAGAAATTATGGCTGAAAGCTTTTGAAACCTAAAGAAGGAAACAGATATCCAAGTACAGGAAGCACAGAGGGGCCCAAACAAGATGAACCAAAACAAACCCACACTGGGAGATATCATAGTTAAAATAGCAAAGGTTGAAGATAAAGAAGATTCTAAAGGCAGCAAGAGAAAAACAAAGAGTCAGTTACAAGGGAACCCTCATAAGGCTCTCAGCTGATTATCTCTCTGCAGAAACTTTACAGGCCAGAAGAGTGGCATGAATACAGAGTCCTGAAAGGTGGGGAAGGGTATAGCTCAAGTGGTAGAGCACATGCTCAGCACACAAGAAGTCCTGGGTTCAATCCCCAGTACCTCCTCCAAGCAGAGATAAAAATGAATAAACCTACTTACCTACCTCTCATAAAAAACAAACAATACAAGCAGAGTCCTGAAAGGGAAGAACGTGCAACCTATGATACTCTACCCAGCAAGATTATCATTTAGGAAAGAAGGAGAAATAAAGAATTTCTCAGACAAAACAGTAACAACAACTAAAAGAATACATCAACACGAAAGCTACACTAAAAGAGATATTGAAAGATCTTCTCTGAATAGAAAGGGAGCAACAATATATAGGGAAGGGAAAAACCACAATAAGAAAGGCAAATATATAAAAGGGTTGAGGATCACTTAAATAAGTCAGTACATAGATCAAAAACAATCATTTTTGTAAAAGTGATTATAACTATAATTCACAGCAAAAGGATAAACATGAAGATGTGAAATAGGATATCAAGAATCACAAAACATAGGGGACAGAAGTAAAAAATATAGATCTTTTGGATATGTTTGAACTTACATGACTATCAGTGTAAGAAGATACAGTTATGGGTCAACATACTTGAAAACCAGGGTAACCACAAATCAAAAACATGTAATAGAGTCACAAAAACCAAAGAGAGAGAAACTCAAGCATAATAAAAAAGAAAACCATCAAACCACAAAACAAAAACCAAAAAGGCTAAGAAATGAACAAAGAAAACCTGCAAAATCAACTGGAAAACAAGGCTTAAAATTGCAATAAGTACATTCCTATCAATTACTTTAAATGTCAGTGGGCAAAATGCTTATGATATAGAGTGGCAGAATGGATAAAAAACAAGAACTTATCTTATGCTACCTATAAGAAACTCACTTCAGGGCGAAAGACACATACAGAATCAAAGTGAGGAGATGGGAAAAGATATTTCATGTAAGTGGAAATGACAAGAAAGCGGGGCTAGAAATACTTATTTCAGAGAAAGTGGACTTAAAAAAAATCATAAAGAAAGACAAAGAAGGACACTGTGGACACAAAACAAAAGGATATTCCACTCATTAACACAGATGCACCCAATATAGAAGTGCCTAAGTATGAAACAATTACTAACAGACATAAAGGGAGAAACTGACAGAAATTCAATAATAGAAACATTAACTCACTAACAAAAATGGACAGATCTTCCAGATAAGAAATAAACAAGGCAGCAGAAATCCTCAATAACACAATAAACCAGGTGGACTTAATTGATATCTAGAGGACACTACATCCAAAAACAAAAACCAGAATACACATTTTTTTCAAGCATGCATGGAACATTCCGTAGGATAGACCACATACTAGGTCACAAAACAGGCCTGAACAAATTTAAGAGGATAGAAATTATTTCAAGCATCTTTTCTGACCACAACAGTATGAAACTAGAAATCAGCCACAGAAAGAAAAACAGGAAAATAAAATGATCACATGGAGACTAAACAACATGCTATTAAAAACCAAGGGGTCAATGATGAAATCAAAGATGAAATTAGAAAATACCTCAAGAAAAACGACAATGAAAGCATAACCTTACAAATCAATGGGATGCAGCAAAAGCAGTTCTAAGGAAGTTCATAGCAATACAGGCCTTCCTCAAGAAAAATCTAAAATAAACATCCTAACCTACCACTTTAAAAAAAATTGAAAAAGAAGAATAAAACCCAAGTCAGCAGAAGGAAGGAAATAATAAAAATCAGAGAGTGAGTAAATAAAATAGAAATAAAAAATTAATAGAAAAGATCAATAAACCAAGAGCTGGTGTTTTGAAAAGATAAACAAAATTGGCAAACCTTTGGCCAGGCTTACCAAGAAGAAAAGAGGAGGAACCAAATAGGCAAAATAAGAAATAAAAGGAGAAATAACAAATGATAATGCAGAAAAAGAAAAAAAAATCATAGAATACTATGGAGAGTTATATGTCAACAAATTGGACAACTAGAAGAAATGGACAAGTTTCAAGAAACACAGCCTGCCAACATGGAGTCAATCAGAAACAGATAATTTGAACAGACCAATCACTAGAAGTGCAATAGAATCTGTAATTTAAAAAGTCCTTGCAAACAAAAGTCTAAGACCAGATAGCTTCACTGGGGAGTTCTACCAAACATAAAAAGAAGAACTTATATCTATCCTTCTCAAACTCTTCCAAAAGACTGAAGATGAAGGAACATCCCTAAGTCATTCTATGAATCCACCATTGCCCTGATACCAAAACCAAAGACACTACAAAAAAAAGAAAATTAAAGACCAATATCTTTGACAAATGTAGACGCAAAATTCCTTAACAAAATATTAGCAAACTGAGTCCAACAATACATAAAAAGGATCATATGCTATGATCAAGTTGGATTCATTCTAGTGTTGCAGGGATGGTTCAACATACACAAATCGACCAATGTGATACACCACGTCACCAAAGACAAAAATTAAATGATTATCTCAATAGATATAGAAAAAGCATTTGACAAAATTTAACTTCCATTCATTGTAAAACCTATCACCAAAGTGGGTATAGAAAGAATATATCTCAACATAATAAAAGCCATTACAGCAAACCCACAGCCAACATAATACTCAACGGTGAAAAGATGAAAGCATTCCTGCTTAACTCCAGAACAAGACAAAGATGCCCACTCTTAACATTTCTATTCAATGTAGTATTTTAAGTCCTAGCTACAGCAATCAGGGAAGAAAAAGAAATAAAATGTACCCAAACTGGAAGGGAAGAGGTAAAACTGTCACTATTTGCAGATGACATGATATTCTATAAAGACACCTAAAGACTCCACACAAAAACTATTAGAATAAATGAATTCAATAAGGTAGCAGGATACAAGGTTAATATACAAAATTCTTTTGCATTTCTTTACACTAAAAATAAAAATCAAAAAGTTTTTTAAAATCCCTTTAAAATGGCATGATATATGTAAAAATAAACTTAGCCAGAAGGTAAAAGAATTTTGTACTGAAAACTATAAAACATTGATAAAGAAAACTGATAATAATTCAAAGAAATGGAAAGATATCCAATGCTCTTGGATTGGAAGAATATAGTTAAAACAGCCATACTACCCAAAGCAATCTACAAATTTAATGCAAAAACTATCAAAATACCCAGGACATTTTTCACAGGACTAGAACAGGTAATCCTAAAATATATATGGAACCACAAAAGAGCCAGAATTGCCAAAGCAGTCCTGAGGAAAAAGAACAAAGCTGGAAGCATAACCTTCCCAGACTTCAGACAATAGCACAGAGCTACAGTAACCACAATAGTGTAGTAGTAGCACAAAAACAAATATATAAACCAATGGAACAGAAGAGAGGTCCCAGAAATAAACCCACACACCTACAGTCAATTAATCTACGACAAAGGCAAAAATCTACAATGGAAAAAGACAGTCTCTTCAACCAGAGGTGTTGGAAAAGCTGGGCAGCTACATGTAAATAATGAAAATAGAACACTCCCTCACACTATATACAAAAATCACCTCAAAATAGTCTAAGCACCTGAATATAAGACATGACACCACAAATCTCCTAGGAGGGAACATAGGCAAAACATTATCAGACATAAATTGTAGCAGTATTTTCTTAGATCAGTCTCCCAAGGCAAAAGAAACAGAAGCAAAAATAAACAAATTCGACTTAATCAAACTTAAAAGCTTTTGCACAGCAAAGGAAACCATCAACAAAACAAAAAGTAACCTACAGAATGGGAGAGAAGATTAACAATGGACAAACAAGGAATTAATATCCAAAATATACAAACAGCTCATACAACTCAGTATCAAAAAAAACAAAAAACAAACCCAATCATAAGAGCAGAAGACTTAAATAGACATTTCTGCAAAATAGACATACATAAGGCCACCAGGCACATGAAAAGATGCTCAACATTATTATTACAGAAATGCAAATCAAAATGACAATGAGATATCAGAATGGCCATCATCAAAAGGCCTACAAATAATAAACGCTGGAGAGGGTGTGGGGAAAAGGGAACCCTCCTACCCTGTTAATGGGAATGTAAATTGATTCAGCCACTATTAAAAACAGTGGAAGTTCCTTAAAAAGCTAAAAATAGAGCTACCATATAATCCAGTAATCCCACTCCTGTGAATATATCTGGAAAAGATGAAAATGCTAGTTGAAAAGATACATGCACCCCAATGTTCATAGCAGCACTATTTACAACAGCCAAGACATGGAAACAACCCAAGTGCCCACTGACAGACGATTGGCTTAAGAAAATGTGATGTGATATATATATATATATACACAGACACAGACAGACACACACACACACACACACAAGAATATTATTCAGCCATTAAAAAGAATGAAATAATGCCATTTGCAGCAACATAGATGGACCTAGAGATTATCATACTAAGCTGAGTAAGACAGAGAAAGAAAAATATCATGTGATACCACTTATATGTGGAATCTATAAAAAATACAAATGAATGTATATACAAAACAGACTCAGACTTAGACATAGAAAACAAACTTATGGTTATTAAAAGGGAAAGGGAGAGGTGGAGAGATAAATTAGGAGAATGGGATTAACAGAGACAAACTACTTTATATAAAATAGGTAGCAACAAGGATTTACTGTGTAGCACAGGGAACTATATTCAATATCTTGTAATAACTTGTAGCGGAAAATAATCTGAAAAAATATATATATATAAAACTGAATTATTTTGTTGTACACCTGAAACTAACACATTATAAATCAACTATACTTCAATAAAAAAAGTTTAATAAAAATGGTTAAGAGGATACATTTTATTTTTTACCACAATTAAATTATTTTTTAAATGTCAATAAATGTTGAAGAATGCTGAAGATGAAATGGAAAAAAAGTTTTTTTAATAATTTATTTTCCTTAAAATCCCTTTCCTTTTCTCTTCACTGTGGTGCTTGAAGCTTTTATGCCATATAACACCTTCTGAAATTCTACCCCCTCCAATATGACTCCTTTCCTTAGGCCACTAGGAGAATGTACCACTTTTAATAACTCCTCTTACCATCCCAGTCATTCTGTCCTTAACATTTGTTAAGCACATGCTATGAGTGAGGTTTTGTTTAGACAGGAATTTAGCAGTAAAAGAACAAAATCCTTACACCCTTGGACTTATATTCTAATGTGGGGAGATTATAAACAAGTAAATATACAGTGTGTCAGATGGTGTTAAAGGATCTGGAGAAAGAGTGGGAGAGAAAGGAATGGCAGGGCACAAGAGGGATGCTGCTACATACAGTGTCGTCAAGGGAAGCCACACGGAGAAGACATTTGAACAGAAATATCTGAGGAAAATGAAGGAAGATGAAAGGTGGGTATCTAAGGAAGACTCTTCCATGTAGAGGGGCTATCCAGGGCAAAGGCCCAGAGGCAGGAGCAGCTTGATTTGTTTGGGGAAGAGCCACGAGTCCATTATCTTGAGGAGAGTGGGCATGGGAGTGGAATAGGAGCTTAGATCAGAGATATATTTGGGTGCAGGGCACTGACTTTGTGGACCATCATATAGACTTTGTTTTCACTGTGATCAGATGGGAACTATTGGAGAATGCTGAGCAGGATGGTCTCCGGCAGCGGGGTGGATAACAGACTTAAGGAGGGAGGAAAGAGACACTGGGAGGAAAGTCAGGAGAGAAATGAAGGTGGCGGAGACCAAATGGTAGAAACGAAGTGTGAGAAGTGTCAGATCTGGGTACCTTGTGAAGGTGGAGCCAGTGGGGATTCTAATTGATTGGATGTGAAGTGTGAGGGAAGGAAGAGTCCAGGATGACTCAACGTGTCCTAGCCCAAGCTGCTGTGAGGATGGAGTTACTGTGCGCTAAGGCAGGGAACACTACAAGACGAACACGTTTGCTGGGATAGTATCAGGATGTTAGCATCTCAAACACATTCAAAACTAAGTTAAGTCAAGAAGGTAAGTGAATATGTGAGTCTGAAACATCAGGAAAGATCAGGGCTGGAAATAAAAGTTTGGAAATCAGCAGCAGATAGATGATATTTAAAGCCACTGGACTGGATGAGACCAGCTAGGGAGTGTCATTGAGGAAGAGTTCTGAACTGGGCCCTAGGGTGCCCCACTTCAAGATGGGAAATAAAGAAGAAGTTGCAGGGGCTGAGGAGCAGCCGGTGAAAGGGGAGAATGTCTCAGAAAATACTGCTTTGCTAATGGCTCTGATTAGTCAGTGCTAATGCGATTTTCCAGTGTATTACCAGTTGCTAGGAACTTAGGTGCTGTTGTTCTTGGATTACTCTTGATTGTTAAAACTAAGTGTACCATATAGCTTGCCTATAGGTGGTCACCATAAGTGATTTCAAATTTCTTCCCTGTTTTTAGAATGAATCATTATTATGTAAACTTACATATGGAAAGTTAAGATAAATTTACTCCCAAATTTAAAAAAACATGTGACCACGTAGGACCCATGCCATTTAGAGATGCAGTGTTGTTTTTTTTTAATAGGATGCAAATCGACTTTCTACATCATTTCAATGAAAATGTTTTGAAATCTCAGTCCAACGAGATGTTACCCGACCCCTCTTCTCATTCATCTCTCACCCTCTGCAGTCTGTACCACCTTTCTGCGGCCTCTTTAAATGCTGTGTAAGAACCTATTGATTTCACTTATTTCACTTCCCTCCCTTGCCTCTGGCCACAAATTAGTCTAAGTCAGAAAAGGTGGGGAGATAAGAAGGCTATTTATAGACTGTCCTTTTCTATTCTTTCTCAAAGCTTTTTTTTTTTTTAAACTGGAAAGCCACAAAAAGCAAAGCTTAAAACCAGCTGCAAGCTATATGTCCTACTGATCCTTTGTACTTTAAAAGCAAACATTTTGGCTTGCTATGCCTTTTTAGTTAAGCACAGGAAGCAATGTTTGCCAGGATTTATCTTTCCCTAAAAGTACATGACAGAAGATATTCGAATTCAGTGTGTCACTTAACAGAAGTAATTGTTTCTAACATCAGCCCCCAAATGCTAAATATTCACATTGTTTTTGTGCTCCAGATTCTCAAATTTAAGGAACAAGAAATTGATGGTATCAGCTCATAAAGCCAAACATCATCACTTTCTTTTTCCAAGCCAAGATTTTTAATAGTAGTAGAAAGTAGGATAAACACTCACTGTTCAGATATATCTCCTTGCCTTCATCTTCTGGCTCGGGATGTTTGGGGAGTTACAATGTACTGCCTCCAAGAAACCAAATTCTACCACTTTTGGTGCAAAGTAAGTATTCTCAAGTTTCTCTGGTGCTGTATGCTGGCAACTCCACTTCCATACATGAGGAGCTGGCAAAGAAGAGAGCTGCTTCCTGGGGAAGGATCACAGTTGTAAATCAAGGAGCAGTGAGTCCACGTGTGTGGTGTGTGGAAGATAGTTGGTATAGGAGCAAAGGAGGAGTGAATGGGGAAGATTGTTAGTGGATTCTTGACACACATCCCCAACACACACACCAAAAGCATTATAGTACAATCCTGCACTCTACTGGGTTCTACTTTCCAAATTTTGGCAGTTTGACTCCAGAATCCCACTGCAGACCCCGTCTCCTCTTTGAGACAATGCTGCTGATCCTTCTTTGGCTTTAGTGCTTCCAAACCAACTGGAGAGCTAAGTAGGTGTTTACAGGGTACCTCAGTGAAATCAGCAGTGGACTGAAATATGGTTGTGCCACTGATGGGCGCAAGTTCTTCCTAAACCTCCGTGCCGAGGCCTGGAGATAATGCAGTCATAATAAAAATCATTTTTCAGGTGTGATCGGAAACCCTAAAGGGGATTTTCCGGCAGATGTGCTCTGTGAATGCTGACGCTGATTAGAAGATGTGAGCGGCATCTCTAAACTGATCATTATTTATATCCTTCAGCTACAACCCCTAATTAAATCCCCCGAGTTAGTTCCAAAACCTACCACCTGAGACCTGTCTCCAGACAAAGGCTTTCTTGTGGCACGCAGCTGAGCCAGGTCTGGGCCCTTCTGTTTCATGTCAGAGTCAATATTTTGATCTGATTCTTTTGTCCAACCGAATTCAGTCATTCTCTTATTGGTTTGCTTTTTTTTCTTCAGCAAGAATCAGTTTACCAAGCTAGCTGCTGTTTGGGCTGGCTAATTAAAACCTGCTCAGTGTGTGCAGGCAGACTTCAAGCCAAATGCTGCCCTGCACAGAGCTTGAGTGCCACTATTATTCATTATAATAGATGGGCATTGTGAGTTATGCACAGCCAACCGGAGCCCAGTGTTTGATTTTTATTTGCATGGCCTTGTGAATATATATCCCCACATGGAAGGAGGGGGTGCCCAGAATGTCCAGTCTTTGGTGAATCCTGTGGAAAGGAGAGATGTGGCCTGAGTGTTCCTGAGAACAGCCTTGTGGTTAACTTCATGGTTGGCCAGGTCGACCAGATGTGACTCTATCACCCATGCCATCCAGCCTCCTGACACTTTGGAATTAGCTGTTTCTACTCACTTATGAAGATTTTGTGCAAAGTGGATAACCAGTTATGGAAGCTTTCCCAACACTGCAATTCCTTTGACTGGGAGCACTGTAGGCAGCAAATATGTATGTGTGTATATATACATATATATGTGAATGTAGTCTCAGTTAAATGCATTTGACTATGATCTCCATCAACAAGCATTTATTCACTTAGGCAGTGTTGTGTGGTGCTGTACTCTGGGAGAGACTCATCATACTCCCCTAAAGAACTAACAGCCTTGTGGATGAAACAGTATGTAAAGAAATAATTCTACTACAGGGTAATAAATGGTCTCTCAGATTTCTAAATGAGGCACATGGGTGGATGATGATGCCCTAACCAAGCTACAGAGCTCTGAAGTAGGAACAGGTTGCATGAGGGGATAGATGGAGAGAGATGTTAATTTGGGTTTCAGGTGCTCACAGGGCATCCAGGTTGTACTGTCTCATGGGCAGTTCTAAATAGGGCTTAGGAAACACATAAGCAACTGCTTCTTGTAGGAAACTATTTCATGTCCCTGTCAGAGAAGTAACACATAGTACAAGTAGGTTTTGATAAGAGAGAGAGAAAAGGTTGACCATGGAGGACACAGTGATGGGACACCAGGTTAGGGAACAGGAAGTTTGTTGAGAGCAGCTTTGCTATTCTCAGTTTTAATCAGAGTGGGCTCTGCTTATGAAAATATGTCCTTGATTTGAAAACTTTCTGAAAAGTTAACCAATGGATGAATCTTTAAGTAAATAGCACATGCTCATGGATTGGGTCTTCGTTTGGAGAAGGGTCTGTTTCCCAGTTTCTTAGAAGATGATGTTTTGAATTCTATCTGAACCAAACAATTCTTTTTTTCTTTTTATGCTTGTCTTGCCAGATCATGAAAGAACCAGTTTAAAATGTTTCAGCTGGCATTTCTAGCTGGAAATGCATAGACTTATGGAATATTATTTTTAAAATAGTACTGTGAATAGAGGTGATTCATAGCCTTCTTCTTGCACATGACACCTTAGAGGGAGTTGGGGGTGTGTCCAGCTAGCTTAAGGAACATGGTAAAACTCCCCTTAAATGATCTCAAGTTAAAGAATATTTGAATCAATGCCATGGTGAAAATTAAAGGGAAAGGGGAATGTCACAATACAATAAACGGCAAACTGTCAGAACTCTGAGGAGTTTGAGATTAGATATCGTCACAATTTTCTTTTTAGCCCAATTATGGAGTCTAAGCATCTTAAGTCAGCTGATTATGCCGGAATGAAATGCTCTTCAGTAGTATTTTCATTCCTTCACCAATTCCTATTCTCCAAAGACCTTCAAGGTTCCAGCACATAGTTTAATGGACTGCCTACATTTTGGTGTATTATTGCAAGTCCACTGGGTTCCATCCTCATAAGTAAATGCCAACCTCAAAAGTGCCCGTTACACCTACTGTGTTACAGTTTTACTAAGCTCAGGATTGTCGTGGGAAGTTGAAAACATTTCAGTGGTCAAAAAGAGAGGGTTAATTAGCTCATTTAAATCCTTTGCCACGTCTCATTTTCTTTGGTACAAAGGTGCCAGCCTGTCTTTATGTAAGTAAATGGGGCATATACCTTGGCATTATTTAATTCAGCTATTAATCTTAAAAGATAAACTGAGCAGATTACAAACCAGATGACGTTTACATGCAGACTGTGTGTGTGTTTGCCGCCTTGTGTCTTAAGTGCTGGCAACCCCGTGCTCTGCAGCAGGAAGGGTTGTCTTTGTAGAAAAATGCTCCCTGGCAGATCACAAATACAGGATTTGCATTTACATGTAAAAGACAATGACGAATCAATTTTTCAATTGATTTCAATTTAAAATAAATTGACTCTAAACAAGCATTTTTCAAGTAGAAGTCTTCAAATGTATTCTGTTTCTTCAACAGTAATAATATCAAGTGGTTTCTATGGCTTCTCTCATTTTTTTATTGGCTTGAAAAGATAATATAGATATTTTTATAAATGAAATTCCAATATTACTGCTTTGGGTTTTTTTTTTTTAATTTGGATTTCAGATACCATATTATGTAAAATGTCAAACAGCTGATGACAGAGTATGTAATTAGTTTAGGATTAGATTTAACTTGCATTTTAATGAACTTGAATCATATCTTTTTATAAAGGAAGTTGGTAGTTTCAGGAGTGTGAATATTTTTCTTGTAGTGTAAATATTTATTACACACTTCCCATTACTATAAAACTGATATAAAATTTAAATACAAGAATAATATTTCTTTAAAAATATAACTTAATGGGGGTAGGGTATAGCTCAGTGGTAGAGTGCGTGCTTAGCATGCACAAGGTCCTGGGTTCAATCCCCAGTATCTCAGTTGAAAATAAACAAACCTAATTATCCCCACCAAAAAAATTAATTTTTAAAAGATAAAAATTTAACTTAATAGAAAAAAATTTAACCAAAAATCTTATTACTATGGAAATCTGATGACAAAAGAATCAAAGTAGAGCTACACATTTTCCAATGTAATTCCTTGGGACCCACATATTCTAGGAAGAACGTTTTGGGTATGTTGAGCACCATGTTTCTTCTTGGGATCCACCATTTGGCACTACATTAAAGGCTCTAAAAGACTGATAATTTAACTGTTTTAACTTCAATAACTTGGTATTTCCCAAACTTACTAAACCATGAACTTTTTAGTGAATAACCCCTATTTACATAAAGCTGAATTGGTACTCCATGGAAACCATTTTGGGAAACACTGGTGTATAGAAGAAGGTTATTTGATGAATTTAGTATTATCTAAAATTGATAATCAACTATGTGTAGATGCTGAAAAGCTCAATCCAAATTCAGACATTGTTGGGTTTTTTTTTTTTTTTGAACTACTGAATATAAGTTCTACATACTTTTTGGTGAGGTCAATAGCTAGGTTTTAAATATTCCAAATGTGGAAATTAATTCAGAAGTAAAATAGAATCAAAACACCATTTATTGTTAAGAGTTTTTTATAGAACAAATTCACAAATAAATAAATTTGAGGTTTATATTATTTGCCACTGCTATATCATCAATCAGCCTGCTCATATTTGCTGAGCATCTATTGCATGATATATGCCCACTAAGATTACAATAGCACATTAATAAGATAATATATCATAAGGCAAGTTGGCCTTAACCTCTAACATTTTAAGTCAAGCTCTCTGTAAAACATTGTGGTCAATCTAGAAAAAACAGCTACCTCATAACTCAGGTTTATACTCTGATATATTCTGGCACTTCAAAATATTTGCATATGCACGTAAGTCCTGAGCTCTTATGTAGTCCAATTTGTTCATTATTTAATTTCTTCAATGGGGCAACTAAAACACTCTTTTTTTCCTTCTAAAGTTTATAAGCAACTGAGAAATAAAACAAAGGAGGCAGTCAAGTAGCAATCAGAATAACAGCTTAATTTTGATAAAGCTGATTGGGGAACCTGATTTTAACCTTGCCAGGCATTTCAGAGAAGAGGAAATAGAAATATCTCTTTCAAAGATGCTCAACTTCATTACTAATCAAACAAATGCAAATTAAAACCACCATGAGATACCATTTTATGCACAACAGATTAGCAAAAATTAGGGAGTCAGCAATATAAAATGTTGCTTAAGATGTGGAGCAATAAGAGGTCTGCAGTTGGACATGTGATTTGGTGGAAGCAATCTGGAGAACAATTTGGCACTATCTAGCAAAGTTGAAACTGCACATGCCATGACCCAACAGATCCATCCCTAGGTTTATTTCTTAGAGAAATGTATATACTGTGTGAGAAAACATGTGCAAGAATATTTGTAGTCACTTACTCATAATCAGAAAAAAGGCTGGAAACAAAGATTCATCACCAGGAAAATGGATAAATAAAACACAGTATATAAAAAGAAGGGAATGCTATACACCAGTGAAAATGAATGGATTACAGCTACATATGTCAACACAGATAAATTTCAAGAATATTAGATGAAAAAAAGCAGTTTGAACAAAAATACTTACAGATTCTATTTTTATAACATTAAAACATGACAGATATATAAAATAGATAAACAACAAAGTCCTATGGTATAACACAGGGAACTAAATTCAATACCTTGTAATGGCCCATAATGATAACGAATATGAAAAGGAATATATATGTACAATTGAATCACTATGCTGGACACCAGAAACCAACACAACATTGTAAATCAACTATACATCAATAAAAAATGGACAAAACTAAACATTGCTTAGAAAGCCAGCCATGTATGATTAAACTAATGAAAAGCAAAGCAATCATTAACACCAACTTCAGGGGGGGAGGGCGCACGATGAGGTCAGAGAAGGGCATAAGAAAGACTTCCCAGTCACTCTGGCATGCAGCCTTAGCTGTAACCCCCACACTGTACTGGTTTGCTATGATGTTTAGATTGCCTTTTGCTGCTGTGATGCTTAATGGGTGTTTTTGTTAGATCTGAGTATTCTTGGTAAGAAAAAGAAAAGGACTTTCTTTTATTGGTGTGGAGAGAGGAGTTTCAAGCACCACAACCTCCAGGCAACTACCCATAGTCCCATCATTCTGGTGTCTTATTTACCTGGAATTCTTCTATAAAGAAGTTGGTGGATTCCTGGTCCACAAGACGGGAAATACTCTTTAATGACTAACAGGCATAGAGAACAAACTAGTGGTTACCGGTGGGGAGGGCAGGGGGGTTGGAATTTAGGGGGAGGCGAATGTAGAGGTAGGGTAGAATTTGTGGGGAGGGGAATGTAGGGGAGTACAGGGTGCAAACTGTTGGGTGTTAGGCTACAGGGATGTATGATACAACATTGGGAATATAGCCAATATTTTGCAATAACTATAAGTGGAATGTAACCTTTAAAAATTGTATTAAACTTTTTTTTTAATTAAAAAAATCTGCAACAACCACAAGGGGAAAATCTGTTACTTTTTTCTTTTAAAGTGATGAATGAGCCAGGCCCCTTTTGGCACTTGCGAGAACCTCCTGTGGTAGTCGGAACTCTCAGATGGTCCCAAGATTCTAGCCCCTGGCATACAGACCCTGTATGATTCCCTCCCCTTGAATGTGGAGGCACCTGTGAACGTGTGGGGCTTGTGACTCCCTTATTGGGTCATGTTCTATGAGCAAGCGGATGGGGCAGTCTTCCCAGGGTGATAGTACGTAAGATGACTACTGCTGGCTTTGAAGCTGCCCGATTGTAAGACTCTATTGTAGGTAGGAACTAAGGGTGACCAGTAGGAGCTGAGAGGGACTCCCTGCCAACAGCCAGCAAGAAATGAGAACCTTAGTCCTACAACTTCAAGGAACTGGATTCTGCCAACAACCTGAATGAGTCTGGAGAGGACACCAAGGTCCTGATGAGAACCACAGCTCTGCTGATACCTTGGCTTCACCCTTGGGAGACTGAGCAGAGGACCCAGTGGAGCTGTGCTTAGACTCCTGGGACCCAAATAGATTGTGCAATAATACATTTGTGTTGTTTTAAGCTGCTGAATTTGCAGTAAGTTGTTACACAGAAAAGGAAAATAACTACACCCTTATTACTGTCTCTTAACTGCTGCAAAGCCTGGGCTGCCAGCCTTTTTCAGCCTTTTTTTTTCCCCTATCCTTTCCTCACATTTCCATAGAGTTATCAGTTTCTGGGTCCAAGCCAGAGTAGACATCCTTTTTCATTGAGGAAAAATAAAGAGTGCCACAGTTTAAAGCCTGTACTTCAGACAGCCCTTCCTCCCCATCTCCCTAACCCTCATTACATGCCAGGGACGGGCTGCCAACACTGTAACACTGGTCATCAGGCAAGACAAGTCCAGCTTCCTTCCTTCCTTTTTTTCCTGCATTTCCCTTTCTTCCTTTCCTTCAGGAACATTTTTTGAATTGCAGCTGTGCTATGTCTCATGCTGACAAAAGTAAAGAAATATACTTTTTCTTTAAGGAGCCCAGTGTTAACGGTGGAGACAAATTACCACATGGTAATCTCTGCTCCTGGACAAGCAGCTAGAGACCGGGAGAGAGAAGACGCTAATTATGCTGGAATCCCTTCCTTGCCCGTTGCCACACACCCACTCTCTCCAGTTTCTCATACACACTCATTAGCATCCTATACAAAGAAAATCTTGGGTTTCAGTCAAGGTCGATTTCTCTGTTTAAATCACTCCATTGCGGTTCAGAAATGACGAGGTTCTTTTAAACTGATGCATGAGTCATTATGTAGAAGGAAAGCACATAGTGGAGGAAGCAGGTTTGGTCTGCATTTCCCTGTAAATCTGAGCCAGGCCATTGGTGATACCTTTTGTGTTTTCTTTCCAAAGCGTGGGGTTTGTTTATCCTAACAGTCAGTTGAATATGATATAAATCTCTTTGAAGATCATTCTGACTCCCGTGGTTTCTGAGGAGAAATCAGCTGTTTTATATTTACATTGCCAAACCAATCCTGAGGAAAACGAACAAAGCTGGAGGCATAATCCTTCCAGACTTCAGCCAATACTACAGAGCAACAGTAATCAAAATGGCCTAGTAGTGGCACAAAAGCAGACATATAGGTCAATGGAACAGAACAGAGAGCCCAGAAATAAACCTACACACCTATGGTCAATTAATCTAGACAGAGGAGGCAAGAATATGGAAAGAAGACAGGTTCTCCGACCTGTGGTGTTGGAAAGGCTGGGCAGCTACATGTAAATAATGAAAACAGAACACTCCCTCACACCATATACAAAAATCACCCTAAAATGGCCTAAACACCTAAATATAAGACATGGCATCTTAAAACTCCCCAGAGAGAACATAGCCAAAACATTATTGGACACAAATTGTAGCAGTATTTTCTTGGATCAGTTTCCCAATCAAAAGCAAGAGAAGCAAAAATAAATGGGACCTAATCAAACTTAAAAGCTTTTGCACAGCAAAGGGAACCAGCAACAAAATGAAAAGACAACCTACACAAAAGGAGAAAAGATTAGCAGACAATGTGACCAACAAGGGGTTAATATACAAAATATACAAACAGCTCATACAACTCTATCAAAAAACAATGAACACAATAAAAAAAAATGGGCAGAAGACCTAAATAGGCATTTCTCCAAAAAGGACATACAGGTGGCCATCAGTCACATGAAAAGATGCTCAACATTGCTAATTATTAGAGAAATGCAAATCAAAACCCCAATGATATATCATCTCACACTTGTCAGAATCACTATCATCAAAAGGCCTACAAATAATAAATGCTAGAGAGAGTGTGGGGAAACGGGAACACTCCTATCTTGTTGGTGGGAATGTAAATTGGTGCAGTGACTATGGAAAACAGTATGGAGATTCCTTAAAAACTAAAAATAGAGCTACCGTATGATCTAGCAACCCTAATCCTAGGAATATATCCCCAAAAGATGAAAACTAATTTGAAAAGATACATGCACCCCAATGTCTATAGCAGCTCTATTTATAATAGCCAAGATGCATAAACAACCCAAGTGCCCATCGACAGATGATTGGCTTCAGAAGATGTGGCATATGTATACATATACATACACACAATGAAGTATTACTCAGCCATCAAAAGGAGGAAATACCATTTGCAGCAACACGGCTGGACCCAGAGATTATCATACTAAGTGAAGTAAGTCAGACATAGAAAGACAAATATCATACAATATCACTTACATGTGGAATCTAAATACAAATGAATCTATATTCAAAGCAGAAAGAGATTCACAGACATAAAAAACAAGCTTATGGTTACCAAAGAGGAAAGCAGTAGGCAGGGATATAAATTAGGTTTAGGAGATTAACAGATACAAACTACTGTAAATAAGAGATAAGCAATAAAGATTTACCGTGTAGCACAGGGAACTATATTCAGTGTCTTGTAATAACCTATAAAATGGAATATAATCTAAATATATAGATATATAACTGGATCTAACACATTATCGTAAATCAACTATTTCAATTTTTTAAAAAGCTGTGTGATAAGTATACGGATATTTGTTACATTTTATCCTTGAGGGAAATACTCAACAACATAAATAAAATCTTTTTTAAAGAAACAGAATCAAGACTGGTTCTGCACACAGGCCTGAGGGAACCCAAGGAAGGGACGCAGGGAAGGCAGGAAGAGGAGAGGGCTTGAAAGTGCCACTGGATGAGGTTTACGTTCACTCATTCACAGATGGTCTTTAACTATCTTCTAGGTGCACCGACAAGAGTCTGCACTGCCCTGAACTGGGTGCTCACTGTTTGAAGGGCCCAGCAAGTAAGCAAGTGTGCATGGACTAGCTTCAGGAGAGCCAAGTGCTAGGTACTAGGGGAATGTCTGCAAAAGGAGGCCTTTAATCCACAGTTGGTAGGAAAGAGCTGGGAAGACTTCTCAAAAGAAAGAAGTCTTAGCCGAGTTTTAGAAGGAATGAATAGGAGTTGGTAGGAGGTGCTTCATGCAGGGAAATTGTACTTGACAAACCAGTTTGTAATGGCTAGAGGTCAGGGAACAAGGTAGTAGAAGTGAAGGAGGCTTGGGAATCCCACAGCCATGCAAAGCGATGGGTTTAAATCCTGTAGACTGTTGCTTTTTGGAGGATCTTAAGACGAGGAAATGTCAGGGCAGAAGGGCAGTGAGTACAGCTGTGAAGATCCTGGCCTCGCCAAGGGCTGGAATCTAGCATCCAGTTCTGGCTCTGAAACTTACTACCTTTTGTAACCGTAGACACGTTCCTTAAGCTCTCGTGCTTCAGTTTCCTCATCTATACAGTGGAGATAATATCTGTCTTACAAGCTGTTCTCAGCTTTAAGTTCATTCATGTTAAGCATTTAGAGCTCTGCCTGAGCATGTAGAAGGTGCTTAGTGATTACTAGGAAGTTTGAGCAGTTTTTATATCAAGATTAGATAATGTTTTGAAAAGACGGGCGGTGACAGCACTGGGGACAGTGTATGGGGTGGAGGTGGGGCTGGAGTGGGGAGATTACAGGCTGAGACACCTTTCTTTAGTTAAGGTGTGGGCCCCTGAGCAGCAGAGTCAGGATCACCTGGGAACTTGTTAGAAATGCTGATTTCCTGGGATGGGGCCCAGCAATCTAGCGTTTGGCAAGCCCTCCAGGTGAATCTTATGTGCAGTCAAGTCAAAGCACGGGTCCAGCTGAGAAGAAATAAGAAACTGAATAAAACATAACCATACAGAGGGCTCCTCATGGCCTATGAACCAAACATTAACTGGTTTCAACAACAAGTCAGGTGTTATCCCTATTTTACAGATGGAGAAACCAAGGCTCAGAAAGGCTAAGGGCCTTGCTATTAAGCAGTAACCCTAGGAATCTGACCCAAAGCGGATGCTTTTAACCTCTATGCTCTTCTCCTCCTAATCGGAAAGTGCCCAGAGGAAAGAGGGAATTTCAGGGATAGTTAAGTGATAGAATTAGCAAGTCTTACTAGGAAATTAGCTGTGGGCACAGGGGGAGGTGTTAATGTTGGATTTGGACTAATGCTGCCATTCTCTGATTCAGGCTAAATGAATGAGGAAGCAAGTTTAAAGCATAATAAATTT
The DNA here is from genome assembly GCF_048564905.1 of Vicugna pacos. Taxonomy (NCBI): domain Eukaryota; kingdom Metazoa; phylum Chordata; class Mammalia; order Artiodactyla; family Camelidae; genus Vicugna; species Vicugna pacos. The sequence continues at coordinate 35,476,695 of NC_132987.1, forward strand.
TAATTTAAAAAATTTATTAATTTTTTAAAAACTTTGAATTCCCTATAGGAAAACCCGAATGCAGAGTCCTGGTAGGCTGGGAAATACAGGTTTGGCAGACAGAAGGATACAGCCAGGGGTGGCTGAAGATGTGGTTGTGGCCAAGAGGATCCCAGCTAAGTAGAGCAGAAGACAAGGGAGGGGACTGAGGACAGACTCCTGGGCAACAGGTGGAGGAAGAAATTGCCGCAGAGTAGACAGGACAAAAACACTGAGCAGAGATAAAGGAGAAAAAGGGAAAGAGAAGGGTCTTGGAAATCCAGGAGAAAATCAGCTCAAGGTTGGTGCAAAGTGGGGCTGGATTAGCATCCGCTATTACTAAGTGTCCCAGCCATACTGCAAAGCAGAACTGATAACCGTCCCTCTTCCTGCTACCCCTCCCAGGTGAGTAAACGGGTACCTGACACCCAAGACAGAAAGGCCCTCCCAGATGGCAGAATGGTAGGAGAGGTACCCTAAGCCTGAGGCGGTCATTAATAAAAAATTACCAGGATGCTGACAAAGGTCAGTGTGCATGCCCTATCAAGTTTTAATTGATGCAGTAATGTACTCTTAACATGCAACTCCATGTAATAGCAGTAACCTTGATGAATTCTGGCTGGTGTGGATTCAGGGAGGTCAGCTGTACTAAGAAGCCTCATTCATCACATTCAGTACACTTGTGGTTTTGTGTTACACTCCCAGTGCCAGTTAGCACTTACAGTGATCGTTTGCCTATTTTCTCGTCTCAGTTCCAGTGTCAGAGCCAGCACACATGCAAACAAAAACCTCACTAAATAGGGTAACGGCAGCTGCTAGGTGAAAGGGCAGGTGTGGGTTTGAAGTCTCACACGAAGGACATAGCACTTATTGAGTGTTCCTCCTGGCCAACATTCCAGAGAGGTTCTCTCATCCTGTCCTGTGGAGCACCCTTGAGGCAGTAACAGCAAAGAGCCAGCTCAGTGAGTGACTGAGGAAGCTGAGTTTCAGACGGCTCTTAACTTGCCAGGGTCAGCCCACTAGTAAGTAGGAGCTATGATTTGAAACCCCTGCCCATCTCACTCCAGAGCTCCATTATTTCCATTAATGATGCCAAAACGGAATTGTACAGTCAGGCCGCATGCCTTATAAGGTTGTCATAAAATTCAAATAAATAAAGGTACATGAAAGCACTTTTAAACTTTAAGAAAGCTACACGAAGGCAGGACAGTTTTAGTTTCCACTATTAACGTCAAAAGGATCTTGAAAGTATAATAGACGCTTCAAAATAATCTCTAAGAGTACATTTGTCTTAGCTTAGAAAGAGAATTTTAACGTATTACCATTTTCTCTTGACTTTGCTGTTTATCACTACCTCCAGGAGCTCCTTTTTATACATACCACTTTGTGGGAACCATCTCCCCTCCACTAACACACCCCGGGGAACTTCCCCCTCCCTAGGCTATAGGGAAATACTGACAAGAGAAACCAAAAGAGTGAGCCTTAAACCTCTCTGCCTCAGTGGCTGTGATAGAAGGGTGTGCTTGATTATATTCCTGGTGTCAGTACCCCCGGCCACCTTGTGGCCTCCCTGAGGTCCTGGGAAACCACAGAGGAAAGCCTGGCCCAAGCTAGCCCTTGGAGGCTTGGGAAACTGACCTCATGCCCGCCGATACCATGGGTGCACGCTATGAGCTGTTCCATGCCTGTCTCAGACACAACCTTGCGACTCTCCTGGTTTCCATTTTACAATAACCTCCCCCATTTCCCAGTCAGCCAGCACCGCCTGTCCCTGTTACAGTCACATCGATTATCAAGAGATACCAAAGTGGGAATTGGGGTATTTAGAGGACCACAGTTAGGGTCAGACTTCTGGATGGGCCCAGGCTTCCAATATTTTTGCTTCCAAATGTGTTTTTCAAAGCTAATATATGTCCTTCCCCATAAACAGCATCTGTATATCAAAATCCTAAGTTACATGAAACAAAAGAAAGGCGGTCCCTAACATACTTACTATATTCTAATCACAACACAGGCTATAGAAACAGCATTCCTTGAGCCAAAAAGAAAAGTTTCCTGAGGTCACTCCTTTAGTGTAATCCACCAGAACTTAGAAAAAGAATGAGGTGTCAGACAAGACTTCTAAGTAAAAGAACTGTTCTAATCTTAGGCAAGATTATCTAAATACCTCTGCCTAGCCTCCCTCCTGAAGTGGAGACCCAAAATGCTTCACCCCATTCAGTTTCAGTACCTTGATAAGCTGTAACCGCAGGCTAGATGACCGCTAGGGTCCCTTCCGGCAGAAATTCAGGGAGGTAAGAAGCTTGTATTCCTGAGAAGCACCAAGAAGTAATCAGATGTCCTTTATCTGTCTGATTAGGCAAAGGTCAGGCGCAGTTAAGGCAGAAAGTTCAGGAAGATACCACAGGTGCAAGCCAAGCGTAGGGGTTAGGATGACCTTGTAGTGACCGGGAAAGAAAGCCACAGGGAACAAACAACCACTGAGTACTGACTATGTGCCAGGTGATTTCTTAGACCTTGCTATGTATTGCTGAAAACGAGAGAGCTTGGTTCATTTGCCTGGGGGCATTTAGCCGGACTGTGAAGCCAGGCTGTCTGATCTAAAGCTCGTGTCCTTTCCATCACAGGCTGGCAGAACAGCTCTTCCTTGTTTTTGTTGATGGCATCCACGTGTTCTGCATCCTGAGGCAGCAACAGCAACGCTCTGTGATGCGGGTTCAGCCAGTTTAGCTCACCTGCTGATGGTGCGGGTGAATCCCAAACAGCTTTTCTCTAGGCGCCACAGAGTGTGAAATGGGGCAGCCAGGCACATCAGTAGCATCTTCCTCTGCCTAGGCAGAGATGGGGAAGAGAGCAAAGTCTAACAGAAGTGGCCTTTTCTCCTTGTCTCCCTTCTCCCTCCCGTCTTCCCCCAGCCCATTTTATTGTAGGGCTTCAACACAGGAGGCCAATTTTTAAAAGTACTTTTCCAAATGGTTCAAGTGGGCCAGTCCCTTTCCCCATAAGTGGCAGCAATGAAATTTCTACATTCTATCCTGTTGGACTGGGTGTTCTAGTATTTCAAAGAGTTCCTGCTCTCACTTTGGTTCATTGTTCCACCCCCGAGCAATTTGTGAACATCCAAATGACTCAAAATTTTATTATTATAAGGGCTGTCCTTACACATAAATGGAGTTAGTCATCACCTACCTGATATACTTTGAAAAAGAAAAAGTTTCCTTGTTCAAATACACATCTCCTACTAGCATATGACAATCCCTGAACTGCTGCCATTGCAGATTGCTGACCTTGTGTTAGTAAACCAGGTTTCTGTTAATTCAGTGTTCCTCGAACACCTAGGATCCTCAAACCAAAGTAATAGAAATCCCGATGAGGGGGTTGGGGTGGTGAGGGAAGGGGTAGGAAAATGGGAGGTTTTGGAGGCTTGGAGCATTGCTTGTGAGAAAGAGACCCGAGCAGGGTGCCTCAGGAGAGAAAAACCTTTAAGTGTTGGGTGCTGGGGGATGTGGTTAGGGCCCTCACCCCAGCCGCACCGCCAACCCCTGGGAGGAGCGAGAGGATGAGATCCTTTGAGACAAAAATCAGGCCATCTCAGTTTTGCCTGAGCTTGCTTCTGCTTGTAACGTAAACTAAAGGCAATACAGGAAGTTCTCAAACTTGATGTCACATGTGTAGAATATTTATGGTTGGTGTGATACAGGGCCCCTTGGCCACACAGGAAAGAGCTAATTCTGAGAGAAGTAAGCGTTGCTTTTAAGTCTGTAGAAAGTGGTTTTGACTGTCTTCAGAAGCAGAGTGGGCCTGTTGTAGCTCATCATTGGAAGGCAAGATACTTCTCATTGCTGTTGATAGAGAAATATTTGCTGAAAGAATGAATAAAAAGAATAGGAGATGCAAGATTAAATGACACAAATGGGAGACATACAAGGCTAAACCTTACCTCGTGTCAGAATGATTGGTTTATTTCCCAAGTAAATAAAACCATGTCGTGGATAGATATTAATGGCGATTCTTGCTAGGAACACCAGAGTTAAAGTGACTCTACAAATGGTTCCATTTTCCCAGTTCCAAGACACTCCTAACAGATGATTTTGCTGTCTTCAGGACATCCTTCAGTTCTGAACACTTTAGTCTCTTTTGTGGTGCTTTTTGATTTATGGTCTAACATACTCGGATAGGGTCGTGGTAGTCCACCAGCTGACTTCAGCATTTCTTGGTTGTCTCTGGTTAATAGGCTGTACCTGTGATGTCCTCTTTTATTTTCTTCACCAGAAACCATAGAAATAAAAGGGAAGTGGTATACCAATCAGTCTGAATCAAGCTAGGACTCAGGTTTCCTAAGAAGGAGAAAAATGAGAATCCAATCAGTCCTAAATACAGAACTACTTTTGGGACGGTGTTAATTATCTGAGTCAGGGGTGGCGTATAGAGATCTCCCTGACCATCCTCTTCATATGATACACTTCCTGACTTGACATGTCTTTATTGCTAAGTTGTTCACCTCTGGGGGATGGCTGATTATGAGTGCACGTATGGAACAGTAATACAGGGACAAACTGGACACTAAAGATTTATATTTAAGTACAGAAGATCAGGCCCTTGTGAAGTTAATAGTGTGAACCTTCCATCCAGGGTGCCTGAGTTCAAGTCCCATCTTTTCCCTAGGTGACCATGGGCAAGTTACTCAACCTCTTTGTGTCTTAGTTCCTCCATTTGTAAGGTGGGGATAATGAGAGTATCATTAATAGAGGTGCTGTGAGGACTATGTGAATTAATACACTTAAAGCACTTAGAACAATGCTTGGTACTGAGTAGGCGCTCAATAAATGAGCTATTACTATCTTTCAGTAAATGGTGACTTTTACAGAGATAGTCATAGAGTTTGACTGAGCTAAGCCAGGTGCTGGTTAAGTATCGCAGAGCTTGGAGGAGTTTGTGATGCTGAGTATGCATTTCTTCATGTTTATCCTTTTTTTTTCTTTTTTTCCATGTTACCTTCCGTCTCTTTGCCTAGTCATTATCAACTGTGGTCATCAGTCAGGGCATTCCACGTGCATTTAATTCTGCTTTCAGAGCAGAGATCCATGATTTTAAGACTAAAAAGAAATGTGACAAGCCCATTTTTCCTGCCGAGAATGTAAGTGACTTTCTTGTGTCCATTCCTTCAGCAAGAGACTAAGTCACACCACCTCACGTAAATTTACAACAGAGGGCTGGTTTAGGTTGTATATGACTGTAAATATGGTTGAGTTTTATATTTCTTTTAAAAAGCAAAATTGATTCCAACCCGATACCTTTTTATTCTTTATTATAAACGCATCTTCTTGGTGTGTGTTATAATCCAGTCTCTCCTCTTCAGTAATTAGCCTGAAAATCATGTTAAAGTCTTCCATTTTCTTTAGAATTGCCTTTCACCAATTAAAAGACAGCCCTGAGGACTCTCCTGGAAAAGTGATCCAGCGCTCTGCCCTCTTAGAAAGCAGGGTGACTGAGTGAGGAAGCAGTAAGGAGGGGGCATGGGTTTTTTTCATCTGAAGCTATTTTAGCATTGAAACTTCCAAGGTTCGGTTTCTCTTGGAATTTTATGAGGCTCGTACCTCGCATTTTAAATTATAATGTATAACTTCTACCATTTGGTAAATTCAAGTAGAAAGCGCTGAACAAAACTGCTTCCCATCTGCTCAGCAAAATGGAGCCTGAATTCAATAAACTTCTCCAATATAAATGCTAAAATCTGATTTCCGCAAGCCTTTGGATCTTTAAAAGTTGACTTCCAGAAAGCTGGTTCTGGATCCCCAGCAACATACACTCCCTTTGGAAACTGAGTATAAATCTACCAGGTTTGGGTCTAAGGTGAGTTGTTCCTTTTGTGTTCCCTTTCTCAGGCAGCAGGAATTTGCCAGAGTTCATGATCATGCTTCGAAAAGTGATGGCTGGCCGATTGCTTGGGGCTTAATGAAATACATCCTATGTCTGGATAACCTTTACTTTCTTCTTTACATTAAGTTATTTCTTTTAAGGAGTGACAGTTCAGCATTTTTTATTCAAAATTTTGAAGTAAAATGCTCAGTTTTAGAATTGTTTCTGAATCACAGCTTCAGAGATTTAATTAGTAAGTAGTGCTCAGATGCTCCTTTTTCAGAACTCCTCAGCTGAGTGTCATTCAGCCATCGTACCAAGGGACTGACATGACGTGTGTTCTTAATTTAAGTTCTTCAGGGCTGGGAATTTCCCATTCCATGTTAGTTTAAATTGGCAAGTGAGCAAGAGGAATACATTCCCTAATTCTCCATAAGGTTAAACATGTGAACTGAAAATAGAGCAAGAGAAAATTAAGTACAGTAATTTACTATCTACAGTGCTGAAATTGAGCACTATAGCATATGGTGAAAGTCTTTACTATTAATTAAGCAATCACAGAAAATTCCATATGGATGATTTGTGAACATTCTAAAGTCAGGTTGGGAATTTGCTTCTCTATGTTTTTTTCCTAAGCATGATTTTCTTAAATAGCTCCTGGGTCTACATAATCATATCTGCAACTCAGTGATGTTTGAGAGTTTTGACATTTCTTAATGTCACTAATTTCCATATTGAGATTTGACATATCTGGACGCATGTTAAATCAAATGTCCTAGGCATCATCATATTAAAAGGATATTTCAAAAATCTTTCTCAAGTATAGAAGAGAGAAAAAAAAAACCTTTCAGTCATTTATTTATTCAACTCCCCGCACCCCTTGCACTCACAAGCATAGAGCATCCACGCACACCCAGTCCAAGCCTCCCTCCCCACCAACTTTGGCTAATTCCAATTGATCAGGCAAAACTCAGCTCAAATATCTGCTCCTCATATGATTGTAGATGGGTTTCGGTGGCTTGCCTGTCTCAACTTCAACCATAATAGAGTCATTTTTCTATCTTCTTCCCTCTGACACCCCCATTAAACTGTGACTTCACTTAGGGACTGCATCTTTTTTTTTCCTGAGCCCCTGGCTCACATCAGAATGCCTTAGCAGAAAGCGCTTGTTAAAAGCTTGCTAAATGAATGAATAATTTTAGCCTGCAGGCTGGCTAGCAGAGGGGTTCAGAGACTAGGTAAGCATCATTTATAAACTCAGCCAGAATCTTGTTGCAGCCAGAGTGGCAGAAACCCAGCAAGTCAAGACAGTGCCCCCCTGGGGTTCAGAACTCCTTCAGGGGCTGTTTGAGGCCAGACCAACTCGGGAGCCCCATGCTGAGATGCCCTCCCATCCCCAGGTCCCTGTTGCCTGGCCGCGTTGTGCTGTCTGTAAGCCATAGCCAACCCTGTGTGAGTGAGGCTCCTACAGACTTTATGCTTATTCAGGAACTCGCAGAAGTAAGATAGGTAGAAACATTCCACCTGGAGGAGCCCTAAACAAAATTCGGTTACATGAATCATGCTTAATGTTTAAACCCTTGCTATCTATTCAAGTCAGAGGTTGACTTCATTACATTTGCCTGGAAAGCAGAGTGGGCACAAGTGAAAAAAAAAATATCTTCAGAAGACAGTTCAACGTTGGGTGGGCCCAAAAGGGCAGTGGGGCTGTGAGAAGCTTCAACCAGAGGGAGGACTTTCCAGCGATCCCGAGAGTAGTGTTGAGGTAAATGGAGGTTGTGCCCCTTGAAGTGTTCTTATTTTTCGGTTCAAGAGATGCCTCCCGCAGTACACAAGTTAAACAGCTTGGGGGTCAAGAGGGGACCTACTTAGAACCCAGTGTTCTCTAGTTAATGATAGAATCTTGTTCCTAACCGACCTGGCCAGCTCCTTTATGTTCTGATAGCTGATGCCTTAAGAGTCCATTTAAACCCTTCGACCTCTGACTGCTAAGGAAGCCTTCCTTTGCACACTCGAAAAACATGAGCCTTTAGGTTTTATTCAACAGAGGCTCAAGCTAGCATCCTGGAATATACCCCAGTTCTGGGGAGGTGCCCGGAGTCCTAGACTGAGCAGCTGAAATGCAGCTTAAGGTCTGGTTTCATTGCAAACCAGCCACCAATCATAGTCTCTGAGCCTGTTGCCTTATTTGATAAATGAAAATTAATGACATCATTCAGGGTCATTGGAAGAAGTATTTGATATTACCTCGAAAACTCAGAAAACTATCCAACCCTCTCTCTGATGCACTGAAAACAGTACATCCTTAAATACCCCAGGGCCCCCTTCCTTCAAAGCGGCTTAGCCTCAGGGACTCGGGAGAGGGTGTATGTCTGATGGTGTTTCCAAACTGAGAAGCTCTGCTTCCTCACTCCTTGGGCTTTTCACTGTATTGTTTCTAGCCTCCAAGAAAATCACATACTTATCTTCCAGTTCAGCCATGAATTAAAAAAAAATTTTTTTTTGTATTTGATACATCACTTGTGTACTGTACCTATACACCATATACTATATGTACCAGAAAGATTTCTTTGAATATCTGGTTTGTATATTGCCCTGTACTGCTCTTCAGTGGAAGCAGATATAAACTTTAAAGAATTCTTAAATAAAACTATTTGCTGGCAAAACTGACTGCTTCCTTGCCAACCTCCTGATGCCATTTTCTTAGAGAAAAAATTTTAAAGCCTGATTGATGGTGTCAGACCTGGGTTCAAATTCCAGCTCTTCTACTCAGAAGCTGTGAGACCTTGGTGAGCCTCTTGTTCCCTATCTGTAGAATGGAGGGATGATGATGATGATAATCATGATGATAATAACAACATAATAAACTTGCAGGATTTTTGTGAAACTAAACGAGATCAAGCATGTGTGAGCAGCAAGTAGAGTGCCTGGCCCACTGTTGCTTCTTTAGTGAATGACATTTCCCTTTGTGACTTGGGATTCTGGCATCCTGAGGCTCCTCCTCCTTTGTCCCTGCCCCCTACCCGCCATAAGCCTCACTTCTTGTAATGTGGCACCCACTCAGCCATGGCCCAAAGCAAAAATAGACTCACCACCTGCTGCCTGGGGGACTGGCTTCCCCTGGTCAAGGCTTCCTGTGCAGGAAGTGTGTCATAATCAGCCTGTGCCTGCTGCCCTCTGTGGTCATCTCTTGTCCCTTTCTGGGCAGCAGCATCTAATCATGTCACATGGTAGTGTCACACAAGTGTGGTGTCACAAACCTGGCGCTTTCTGGGCCCTACCCATGATGAGTCTGGGGCCAGCAGTCCCTCTGACACTGTTCCTTCTTTCCCTGGAATTACATTGGCCAAAATGGAAACAGGGGAGGCATAGCCTCAGTCTTGTTACTAAAATGGCAGCTTAGTTCAGTGAGGAAAATCAAAGAGCTTGACAAAAAAATCCAGAAAAGTCATCGCAGACTGTGGCAGAAGACCCTCAGTACAGTAGGAAGGCTGAAAATGCCTAACCTCAAGGAACACCAAAGTAAAAAGCACTGAATTTGGTTAAAGTGAAATAACTTCTGTAAATGAGTCCCACTGAATGTAGAAAATTTAGAAAAATCTTTTAAAAAAATTTTAAATCAACATGTAATAACTTATCTCTTTTTGTTTCATTCTAATATTCTTCTGCATATATTTATACTATATGTATTTATTGAAGTAAATGAAATTAGAATAATATTTTATATACAGTTTTTCAAGTAAAATGCTAATGTAATATATTGTAAAGAAACTTTAAGTACAGTTTTATTTTTCACTTATGAGCACTTTCCCACAATAGATTCTTCAGAAACACTGTATTTAATGTCCATATAGTACTTCATTATTTGAATGTTTCATGATACATGTACATCTACTCATTTTGGTTATTTCTGTTCTTTTGTTGTTAACTACTTACATGAGATCAGTCCATATATATGAAGCCTATGCACATCTCTGATTATTTCCTTAGGGTAAATTTCAAGAATTGGCATTATTGAGTCAAGGTGTATAAACAAGTATATTTTTCTGTTCTTCATTTTCAAGTGAATATAAAGAAATCCCTTGTAGCGAGCTATTCTTTTCATTCATTTTTATCCTGCAGATTCTTTCTTTACCTCCTCCTCTGTGCCAAAAAAAACCCGATTAGGCTATGCAAATTCCTTATCCTGTTACGTCTTCAAGAGAGAGTTCAGGTCTCACTTCTTCCCAATTATCCTCTCTGCTGTCACCCCAATCCTCATACCCAGGCTCTCATGACACTGCCATAGCGTTTACCATGCTGGATTCTAAGGGTCTGGTTCCATCTTGCCATTAGGCAGGAAGTGCCTGGGGTTAAGAACTATATCTTGTTCATCTTTATTGTTCCAGTACTAAACCTAGTTATTTGCACAAGTAGACACTGAATAAGGGAACAAAAAACATAAAACTAGTCAACACACATGTGCGTGCACACACACACATATCCAATCTTATATTATTATTAGGTACAGGAGATAGAGGTGGGAGAGAGAAAGAGGGTCATTTTCACGAAGTAACATGGTTGTATTTTCTCACTTGTAGATGTATAGATAGGATATCACTTTTTGGTGTGTCCAGATGGGCCAGATGGAATTAAAGTCAGGATTTTATCAGATCTTTGAGGCAGCAGCCTTCCTGGAGACATAGGTTTAGAGTCAGTTTTGAAAGCAAGCTGAAGAATTAATAATTATTGGATCACATCGGCCCATGATCAGATTTGGCTTTATTTATCCTAAATGAACATAATTGTGCAACATTTATTTTATCCCTTTAAATGGGGATGTAAGTGATTGTGTTCTGTTTGGATGGAAAAGATTAAAACAGGAGAGAAGAGGGCAGGGCCCAACCATTGAAAGAATGACACAGCAATTGAGGATACAACATGAACTGGTTAGAACCAACTAGGCCCAAGATGGCAGGAGATTCAACTCCTAATAGACCTTGAGCTTCAACATACACTTACTGTAAAATATTAGTATGCTAAATGGCACCCACAGGCACCATGACAGTTCCAAGGCCATAAAAACTAACCACCCCCACACCTCATGACTGATCTCACTTTTATAGACAACCCCATGTTCTAAGGCTGTCACCTCTCACCTCTCGCTTCTCGAGATGGCCCAAATTCTGCTTATGGATTGTGTATCTACTTTTACTTTAAACTAAACACCCCCAATCCCTCATGGCCTCACTGACCTTCTGAGATGGCCTACACTCTGTCTATAGAGTGTGTCCATGTTCTAAGGCTGTCACCTCTCACCTCTCGCTTCTCGAGATGGCCCAAATTCTGCTTATGGATTGTGTATCTACTTTTACTTTAAACTAAACACCCCCAATCCCTCATGGCCTCACTGACCTTCTGAGATGGCCTACACTCTGTCTATAGAGTGTGTATCTTTCTGAATAAGTCTACCTTCACTCAACTGCGGCTCGCTCTTGAATTCTTTCCTGCACAAAGCCAAAGACCCTCCCCTGGTTTAGCGCATCCCAGGGACTGGCCTGAGACCTGAGACCTGGGACATGGCCATCTTCTCGTGCCCCATTTTTCCTGTATCAAGATCATCTGAAAATAATTTATGTGTAACTGCCAAGCCTGCCAATGGCATGCTTCACAAGGACAAATTGGGCTTTGGAGACTCTTTCCATCCAACTGGGATTCTTCAGTAACAGGTATATACGTTAACTAACTCAATGGCCAGGGAAGTCTTATTTGGTTAGCAAACATTGTTGGTCCTGGCTGTAGCATTATAAAAATTAAATTTCGTACTCTCTAGGCCAGGGTAAAATTTAAGGCATGTAATGTGCAATAGACAGGCAGGTGTGCACATGCACACACATACACACACAGCAAAGCTACAAAATAAACATGTTGAAATATAACTTAATTTGTCTCAATAGAACTGAAGTTAGCAGATTTTGAGTCCATATTGGATCTGTTACTAAAATCTTGCTATATTTGTTTCCAGGTTTGTGCTGCAATTTCCTGATTTTTCCTCATGTTCTTATGTGTAAATACCAAGTTGAGTTTGTGTGTTCACCTCACTTTTCCCCAGGGATGATCTAAGTGCCAGGATGTAGTTACTATCCTGGCATCTGCTGGGATGACCCGGGGTCTCCAGGACCTGTGGTTGGAAGGCTCTGAAGCTCCTGAGTTGCCATTCCTCCCTCGGGGAAAGCCCAGCAGACCTCAGCTGCTCTCTCTGCTTCCCACTAAGCTGCCGAAGTGAGCTGCTCATTCAGCCGTTGCCTCTCCTTACTGGGGCAAAGGCTTATAATTTCTTGGGCTCTGCCCTGGAAAGCAAGGACTAGGTCTCCTTGCTTTGAGCTCCATGTAATTCTTGGAGGACGACACAACAAGGACTCCCTCTTGTTTTTCTCTATGTCTTCCCTCCAACTCTCTCCATCACCACATCCTGCCTGCCCAGCCTGATGTGTCAGGGGAGCAGAAAGAGAGGACTCATGGGCAGGAAAAATCTCTCCATCCTCATACACCTGTGGTTTAGTCCAGAACCAAGACTGATGGATGCTCAAAAAGACTTTTCTCTTGACAATATCGTCTCTTTATAAGTTTCCAATCTCCTTGTGACTCAAGAGCTGTACATGACAACTTTCTTGGCTGTACACTTCAGCCACAGTGATCCTAATCCTCCCTGGGACAATGAGTGCCTCAGATTGAATGAAAGAGGGTCACATACACACCATGGGGCAGGGACTTCCATTACTATCTCCAAATGTCATCCTTCCAACACACATATATATATAAATAGATTGATAGCTTTATGGCAATCTAAATAAAGATAACTTAGTAACCTCCAAGACTAGGTTTGTTTTTAATTGAAACAAGAGGGAAAGGGTTGATTCTGTGCTGAGAAAAAAGGGTCAAAGAAAGTGCAATTCTCTGTTAAACACCCGATGAATCAGGCTGCACCTCTCATTTCCAGCTTCTCCCCTTTTCTCTCTCCACCTTTTATTAAAATGCAAACGCACCATTTAATAAAGCTCAATTTCAGAAGTTCCTATTTTCCCCGCTGCCTAGCATTCATAAAGATGCAGAAGCAGTCCTTGTAAATTGCTGGGAATCCTAAAGGGAGATGAGATCTCTCACTGAAGACTCCTCAGATACCACGAAGACATGAAAATATAGCCAGTGCATCTCTGGCTTATGTAAGAAGAATCAAAGAACCATGAAATTAATTTTATTTACCATGAAAAGGTACTAGACTTAGAATCCAGGTTGTGATTATGTAATTATAAATTAATTTCAGTAGCATGTTACCATCTGAACTAAATGTCAGCAAGAGTTATGAGAAGTATGTTAATGAGCTTCAAAAAAGCTTGAGTGCTTACTTGTACCTAAAAATAGTCATGCTGGAGACTAGAGGCAGGTCTCCTGCAGTAAGAGGACCTGTCGTGGTTTTCTAATACTCCCCGATGCATGTGGTCAGTTGAATAGGAAGGGACTCTCTTTAACACTTAACTGAAAAGAAAGGATTAGAAGGGGGTCCACAGGCCACACTTAAGAATGAAATAAACATTATTATTGCCGCAATTGAAATGTGACGTCCAGGAACATTTCAGTTTCAAAATGGTGTTCAAGAGCATCAGATGACGCGTCTATATTTTAACTTAGGTGAAGTGTGAACCTTTCATGAATACTCCATCAGATTTTAAAAGCTTGAATTATGACCTCTTCTCTCCCTCTATCCCCCACCTCATTAAACAGATTATTTTTCTTATTTAAGGTGTCACACTTCATTTGCATAAAAGACCTTTCTGGCACTTGTACACCGTTTCTTATTTCTTCTAGTCATTTTATTAATTACTGTATGTTTGCTGAGGAAGAGCCCAAATATATCAAAATCTGGAATTAGACTCTCCAGCACCAGAGTTTAAAATGATAAAATTTGTCATTAAGTTAATTGCCTCACATTCAGCCAGTGTCAGTCAATGGTTGACATTTTTGCTTATGCAAAAATCTTAGATGGAGAAAAAATTATAATTTGTAAGACTTTTTTTCACACAAAATGTTATTTCTGCCTATCTGCCCTTCAGCATGTGATGAGGGGAAGTTGAGGTGGCAAAGGAAGGCCCAGGGAGCTGCCATTTGGTGGGGCTGGAGCCTCACATAAGCCTCCCTCCGTATACAGTGTGTCCTATCACTACTCCCGCTATTTGGAAACCCACAAAGATAGTTTGCCATCCTACTACTTTAGGTCTTGGTGTAAGAAGGCCTTAATGTGTCCTCTAACACTCAGCTGTGGCCTCAGGTGTGCTGCTGTCAACATTAACCCTTCAGGTTGGACTCGGGCTGCCGCCTGTCTCTGTGTGATGTAGAACACGCCTAATGTACTGTTCTGCTGAGATTCCTCATTGAATAAGCCTTTTCCATGGTCCTTCCTTCCTGGGGTGGGCGAGGGCAGGGTATGGCCTAGAAGCAGAGTTACCCACATCGTGGTGCCTGTTTGACTAGGAGGCACCATTCACACTGAGGTCATTGTCAACTTAAACATGTACTATGGCCATTTGATGGAGATGGTAGTAAAGTGTCTTAAGAAAGAGGTATCTTTTTCTGGTTTACACAAAAACAATAACTGTGGGCTAGCGACAGCCTGCTCCAAGGTTGAAAGCAATACTCTGGCAACCTACTGGGTAAGTTCTGTCCCTTACCAGCTGCATGACCTTGAGCCAGTCTCTTAATCTCAGCTTTATCATGCGTAAAATGGGGATAATAATACATCATAAGCTGTTAGGATGAAAGAGATTATCTACACCAAGGAGTGAGCCCAGAGCCTGGACAGTGTATGGCGGATCTCGTAGTTTGACCCGCACATGTCTCTGCACACCTAGAGCTCTTCCAAACAACTTTCCATTCAAGGCATAGAAGAGTGTAAAATAACTTTCAAACTCTCTCTACAAGACTCATCACAATAGAGCTATCGACCTACAGTATGAATTAATTAGTGTGAATTCTGTAGCCTTCCTGTGCGGAGTTAGACTCGTGTGTCAGGTGATTCTCCGGCTCCAACCATGCACATGAATATAATTCTAAAGAGGGCCTGCCTCAAGAGAGCAGAGGGTGCAAGAACTCAGGCAATAGGTGAGAGAAAAGAAATAAAGAAGGAAAGATTAGAGCTTACTCTTTAGTTTTCCAGACAACGGATCGTCCCAGACAGGTCTGTCTCTGCCATGGCATAATTAATTATTACCAGACTGGTGAAGAGGCTGTAAGCAGGTCAGACTTTGGCGGACTTAGAGATTGTGCAGACAGGGGCTGGGGCTGGGGGGTCTTATCCACGAGCTGCCTGGCACTGTCTGTGTTTCAGGGCTTATCACAGCATTGGCTGTGGGAGGTGGGGACTCGAAGCCGCTGCCAACAGTGATCTTTAATGACTGGCTTTGCCTGCACTGTTTCCAACATGTTGCACACCAGTGTAATTCCTGTTAGTTACTGGGTTCTGGTGTCATCGATGCCCTGGAATTGTGTTATTGAACTAACATTCATTGTCAAACCTTTCCAAGATAAACCTATTTCTCCTTATCATATAAATGTGTTGATTCTCCTATGCTGTGTATAATGAATGGCTTTTAGACGGTTGTAACACCTTCACTGAAACATTTTCTCTCTCTCTCTCTCTCTCTGGTGTGTGTGTCCCCTCCCCTTTCTTTCCCCTCTTCTCCACCCACCCCCAGTTTCTTTCTCTTTCCTGAAGGAAAAAAAAAAATGGCAATTTCCCTTATTCTCTTACAAAAGACTGTCACGGGTAGGAGGAGGGGTCACTATTAGCATGAACGATGTGTCATTCGTTGTTTGGTAGCATGTTCGGGTCCACTTGCTCTGTGAAGCAAGGCTCCTGAGGCATGTTTATTGCACTTTCCTCCCCTCCACCCAGCCTCCCAGCCCCACCCGAGAAAAGGTGAAACCGTGTGTCACTCTTATAAGAAAATGTTTCAGTAAGCAGAACTTTCATAAAATAAGGATTCTCCTGACTCCAATTTTTAAGTCATAGCTGTGTGCACACAGGAGGAGGGGGCGGGAGTGCAAGGGGTGGAGGGGAATGTGTCTTGATTGGCACGCAGGGCAGGGTGTTCTGCTCTGAGGAGAAGTTGTAGGTGGCAGTGCCCGAGGTGAGGTGAGGCTGTGCAGGGGGAGCCTGAAGGCAGCTGAGGCTCGCTTGTCTGTCACTGAGCCATTGATGGGGAGCCACTGATGGTCGAATCTGAATCTGAACTTGAACCATCTGTCGACAGGGATGCTGTCATCACCGTCACTGCTATTCCTCTGGGCCTCTCTTCTACCTGTATCGTCTACTACCATGATTGTCAGTTCTGTTTTTTTTCTGTTTTATGTCCTCAATACTCTGTCTTATGCAGTCAATATGCTCCTGAAATGTTGTGAATAAATTGTGGTTTTAAATAACATTAAATTCATCTTAATACAGAAAAGCATAAAGAAGAAAACAGAGTGGTCTAAAATCCCATTCCCTAGGTGACCCTGTTAATATTTTTTTAAAAACAAGAGTATGTATATTTCTATGATTAGAGTGCATATATGTACGTAGTACAAAGGTGTGAATTGTACAATTAGTGCAAGTTGTACATCACAAAGCACCCCCACTTCCCTTACCACCTCCTCAGTCCTTAGCACCTCTCCCAGCATTAGGGGTCTGTGCAGGGTACAAAGCACTGTGATAAGAAGACAGCAATGAATAAGGCATCACCCTGCCCTAAAAGAGGCTGTTAGTCTAGTGGGTCACAGAATCATGTGACTTATAGTTGCCTTTTGTTTGGCTTGCACTGTTTATTTAAATAAAAATTGCCAACATTTAAAAATCAGGAGAGTTCACATAAAAATGGTTTCCCTTGAAAAATCTGAAAAACTATTTACCATGGGCCTGCATTCCCACATGGCAACCATCTTCGTTGCTGAGGAAATGCTGCCCGCTTAGCATGTGTTCTCCACTTGGCCACAAGCCCCACTACCCGCTATTGTAGACCCAACACTGAAACCTGATGGCAGTTGTCTCCTATCATCATGCCTGGGCTTTCTTAGAGTAGAAAGTTTTCAGAACCCCTGTTCCTGTCAAATGTAGTGGGGTAAAGCTACTCCAAGAGGACCGTGAGCGTTTTCTTCTATCTGGCCTACTCCCCTGAAGGCACTGGAGTTTGCAATTCCAATCCAAGACGTCCAAAACATTCAAACTGAAAAGGGCCTGGGGTGGACTAGTCCAAGCCACTTGTTTTTCACTTGGGGAGGTTCAGATGCTTTCCGCTAAATCATTTTGGAGAACTTGAAATATAACAGCTTTGTTTAAGTTAATACAGAATGCAGTTTATACAGTTTTATTATAGTAAAGGAACTTCGTGTCACACTGATTAAATTTTTTCCTGATTGACAAAACTTTTCTGTGATGTGCGCCAGGGTATACTACAAAAGGGGGTGAGTTGATGAGGACTACACAAAACATAGAAATGCAGAAACTGGCCACAGAAATCATTTCTTCTGGGGGTAGGAGGAGAACAGAGGAGGAAGGAGGGGAGGTTATCAAAAGGCTTGGCCCAGTGGAGTCAGACAGTCCACATGTGTGACCTGGGCAGGTTGTTATCCTATCTGAGATTTAGTTTCCCCATCTGTAAAATGGGGATAATTACGCCTATCTCACAGGTAGTGCAAATTAAGTTACATAATGTCAATAAAGTGTTTAGCATTATAAGAAAATGCTTAAGCAGTAGGTCTGTCATTGTCAGTATTACTGAGGCAGCAGTTCCGGATTCCCGGGTTTTCAGTCATTTGGCCACTCAGTACACATGCATTGGGCAGTGTAATTGTGGATACGACACTCGAACTCCCAGAGTCCCTTTTTCTGCATCTGCTTAAAGGGAAGCATAATGCCTGCCCCTCCCCCACCCTGAGGTGTCAGGAACTCAACTGCAGGTGTGTTTGGGGGCCACTTGGTGGCATGTGCAGCACTGAACAAATTATTGTAACTACATTACTATTAACTCAGAAAGTTTTAAACTAGGATTTTAAAAGATGCCTGTGATACCCCAAATTACTTAACCCTCACTATAAGCTTTACATTTTTCTCAAGCTTAACTCATCAAATGAATTCAATGCCTGATATTATCCAATGCAAATATTGAGATAAGCCCAGAAAAGATTTTCTTGTGTACCTTTACTTTGTCTGCATCCCAGAAATTAAATCAGAAGAGAGAATGCTGGGCTAGAGGAATAGCCTGATGAATAATTGGCATTTGTGTGTTTTCTCTAAGGAAAACAAGAATCAATAGAACAACACAAAAACGTGCCTGCTTTGCTGAAGTACAAATTGAAGTCAGAAGCAGACACGGATTGCTCATGTAATGACCACCATGATGCACGTTTATTTCTTCCCAAGGTGTTAAAGCTTTGGTAGCTGGTGAGGTTGGAAGCCCCACCCATGTTTCACTGCACTGGACCAGGAGCCTGGGCTGGAGGAAGGAGTTCGGGGCAGGCCTAGGCTGGAACTTCTCTCCACCTCCTAGCAGTGAGCATGATCAGACATGGACAGGAGTGTGGTTATGTTTTGATCAGTGCGTAAAATGTATTTGGCTACAGCTGGATATCTCCCTGCCATGGCAGTCTCTAGAAGACGGTGTACAGTGTAGTACTGAACTGGGTTGGCATGCTCAGAGCAAGACAGTGGGAGCTTAGCATTATGTCAGCTCAGGACCAAAGAGACAGTGTGTGATTATTTATTCACTCATCTATCATTTTGTTTATTCAACAAATACTGAGATGTTCCGGACCTCAGGATTACAGGAGGGAAAACAAGTAGATGGTGATACCCCTGCCCTTGTGAAATCTACACTGTACTTTAGAAGACTGACATTAAATTGTTTAAATAAATAAACGAGGTATTTACATAACTGTGTCTTACGAGGGCAATAAAGAAAATAAAGAGGAGATAAGCTTCCCCAATCAGAGACAGCCTCTGAAGATGTCACACTTGAATTGAGATGTCACCACAGGCATTGGTCAGCCCTGTCCTTGACAGGAGATACTCAGCAGAGGGAACAGTGGGTACAAAGGCCCAATGACAACAAAAGTCTTGGCACATTTGGGCAACAGAAGGGAGGCCTCGAGCAAGAGAGAGGGTGGTCTGACAGCACTGGACAGGTTAGGCGGGAGCCAGACCACGCAGGACCTGGCTGAAACAGTCCGCTGGCCGAAACGGCAGTGGCTTGGCCTAGAGTCGACACAATGGGAACAAGAGAGCTGAAAGGGTTTAAGGTGCGTTTAGAGGTAAGAGTGAACAGAACTTAATGATGGATTGAATGTCAGGAGTGAGGGAAAGAAAACCCAGGATGACTCCTAGCTTGAGCAACTGAGTGGATTGTGGTGACATTTGCTGAGGCTTCAAAGTTAAATAACTTGCCAGACCTCACTCAGCTAGGGCACTGGAGTCTAGTTTGTGAATTTACTTTCTCGGTTTATTTTTTTTAATCTGTGAAGTCAGACAATTAGATTAAATTTCCAAGATATCCTCCAGATTTTCAGTTACATCATCATCTAGATTAAATTGTTGATACAGAAACAACCTGAGGTTGAGGATTATGTAATCCTGTCAGACTCTGGTATTTTTCATAAACTGTGCTGTGATGGACATGTTTATCTCAAAACCAGTAAGCAGAATCTTGAGGGTGTCTTCCCTTACACATACAAAAGAAAAAGTAGAAAAAGTGACTTTTTTCCCCTATTCTCTTGGGCACAATGTTTTTCTGGAGTTTCTCAGCAGCACGGTAGTTTGGACTGTCGTGTAAGGTTAGATTATAAACTGTCTTTTGTAGTCCCAAACTAAGACTGCAAAGCCGAAACAGTGAGTTGTTTACAGTGAAGGGCCCTGTTTTGCTTTCTGTCCTGCTTGTGCCTCCGCCAAGCAACCACTCTAAATCTCTCCCTGAGAAGAGAAGCCCCTTATTGGACTTCAAGCCACAGGATCAGTTAGGATGCTACAAGGAACACAGAAAACCCAACAGAAAGAGCCTTGACAGTAGAGACATTTAGTGTCTCCAAGAAGAAGAACAGGCTGGCCTATCAGTTCGGTGATGTCTCAGGGACCCAGGTTCCTCACCCCTCTACTCCTCCTGGGCGCAGGGCTGTGAGCTCGTGGTGCAAGACGGCTGCCACAGCTCTGGGAAACACACGCGCCACACGAGGCCAAAGAAGTGGGTCGTTTTCTGCATTGTGTCTCTTCCAGGGAGAGAGGAAGCCCTTCCCAGGAGCCCCAAGCAGACATCTCCTTGTCCATGGAGCACCTCTTCCCCCTCCTAGACACACATTATCCTTGACTTTACCCCTTTCCTTTATTTCCTTATTCTCTATGACCTATCCATTCTGGTTGTAAACAATCCATCCCCTGCCCTCCATCCCTGCGTTTACTGCATTAAATCAGACCCTCATAAACTCTGCCTGCTCTCCCTGCGTCCAGTTTATCTTCCACAAAGCCACTGAAATAATCTTCTAGAACACAACTCTCATCAGATCACTATCCCGCTGAAAACCCTTCAGTGGTTCTTTATCACATATACAATTCAATTTTTTTTCTACCTATAGGAATGACCTCTCCACTTTTTAAAGAGAATACTTGCACAGCAGCTCAAGAGAGCTCCAGATGGGTGTCAGGCTGCTTTGGCTGAAATGGGGGTGGAGAAGTGGCTTATAGCTCCTCTAGGTGGACCCCTTCGCCTCCCTTACAGGGAGACCCTGAAGCCTTTTCCAGATCCCATGTAGGCAAATGGCAATGCCTAGTAGGCAGTCAGTATGGACCTCAAGAGTGTCAACCAGGCTAGCGGTGTAGACTGAGATGGAGGTGGAAGCCAAGTCAGGAACATGCTCTGTCAAAGTGCACAGGGTGAGGAGGAAGAGGGCCTTAGAGAGAGACAACTCCGAGGGTTGTACTGATAGACTGCCCCGGCGCCATCAGTATCTGACAACACAGTGTTTCCATTTCACCTCTCAAACGCTAAGAATGTTCATTCTAGGAGAATTCGTGCTCTCGCTGTGTTAGACAAGTTAACACAGTCAGATGCTTGAGGGCAAAGTAAGGATGGTTGAAGACCAAAATGCGACTAATATCAAAAACTGCGAATAACGATTTCTAATCATATGAATGTTCTTCTTGTGTTTATATTTTCATTCTTACAGTTTTTTTTTTAAAGGTAAAAGATTTGTGGTTTGCTTTGATAATCCTCAAGATTAGTATTTTTTTTCCTTTCACAACGCTTTTCATGTCAGAAATCCTGAGTTAACCAACATTTCATGTGTTTCCATGTCTGATCAGGGCAGTTTTGAGTTAACCAGGCTTTAGAATGGAAAGTCGACTAGAACGATAGTAGCTGAATATGCTCCTGATTTTCCGTCTTGATATCAACCTGTATTTATTCTTAATGTCTATTTAAGAATTCAGTCTTTTTTGTTGTTCTATGAAGACGAAAGAGCTGTTTAGATGCAGCTTACATGCTGCTGTGAAATGTGACCTTCTTAATGAGAAGGTTAAATATTAATGAAGACTAATTGATGAATAATTTTAACAAGTAACAAACAGCATTATCAGTTTGAAGGAGGAGC
The DNA here is from genome assembly GCF_048564905.1 of Vicugna pacos. Classification (NCBI taxonomy): domain Eukaryota; kingdom Metazoa; phylum Chordata; class Mammalia; order Artiodactyla; family Camelidae; genus Vicugna; species Vicugna pacos. The sequence continues at coordinate 35,498,217 of NC_132987.1, forward strand.
TTAATGGGTTGTGCATCTCAGCAGCGGGTGTTTGCACCTTCGGTGACACTGTCAGAAGTGGTGGGGAAGGAGAGGGGGCTGGACAGAGGGCACTGGGCAGGTGATGAGGGCAGCCTCCAACTAGACCAGACTGTCCAATTCCATTTGCTTTTATCCATTCTTGTCCCAAGAACAAGAGGTTTGCGGAGAGCTCATCCCACAGCTCTCCATGACTGTAAGATCTGGCTGTTGGCATCTGTCATTTACTGGCCCTTCCAGGCCCTCCAGCTGAGGTGCCCAACTCCCACCATCCTCACTTTTAACTGAGATTTCACAGAAACTGAGCTCCAACAAGAAGCAGAAAATAAGTATCAGTTGTCTGGAGTTTCAAAGTGATTCTCATTCTCTCCTAATCCTTCTAAATGTGATACGCATTTAGATCAAGAGTAGCAGAGACAACAGTGATTTGGGAAAATGATCATGTTATCCTAGTCTATTTCAGTGACACTCTAACATGGTTACAAAAATCAGCTGTCAGATCTGATCAGTGTTGTTGAAGTGAACAGCCGTCATTCCCAGAGTGGCCGGGGTCAAAATCTCACCCAGCAGGAGCAGTTTTAATGACTGAAGCATCCAGTAACCACGAGAAGCAGCCTAACCTCAAAGCACTGCTGACCTGCTACATGGCCTTTCTTTTCTGTTTTTCAGGCACAACGTGTTTGATTGCTCTGCTGTCAGATAAAGACCTCACCGTGGCCAACGTGGGTGACTCGCGTGGGGTCCTGTGTGACAAGGATGGGAACGCCATTCCTTTGTCTCATGATCACAAGCCGTACCAACTAAAGGAAAGGAAGAGGATAAAGAGAGCCGGTGAGCTGGTGACACCGCTGAGGACCGTCTGCTGTCTTGCTTAGTGAACAAGGCAGCTTGCTTAGAGGGCCCTGGGAGATATAACGTTCCATTACCCAGTGATGAGTCGATCAGTACAGAGGCTGCTGCTAAGGCAGCCAAGACTGGACTTTGTATTATTTTCTTTGAAACGAATGGCCACTGAATTTGCCCTTCTTCCTGGCCAAAGATTCCAAAAGAACCAAGAAATCCCTTAGTTTAAAAGGCTAATGGGGTGGGGGAAGAGGGTAACAACTCAGTGGTAGAGCGCACGCTTGCCATGCGCGAGGTCCTGGGTTCAGTCCACAGTACCTCCATCTGAAAAAAGGCTAATGAGATCTTTAAGCCCCTACTCACCATACTCCGCTTCCCTCCAGCTATGCCAAACCACCAGCCAGTCACCAAATGAACCATGGATTTGATACCTCTGTGCCTTTGCAAGTACCTTCCCCATTGTCTAATGGAGAACACCGTCTTTGTCCTTTAAGACTCCGTTTTTAAGGGTGTCCTTTCAGAAGCCTTCCCTGTCACACTGAGCCAACAGCTCCCCCAGCCTGGGTTAGACATCCCTTTGCTCTTCCCTGACATCCTGTGCAGACCTCTCAGGTCTCCTTTCACAGTGTCCGAACATACCTGGCTCTCTCACCTGTCTTGTCTTTCTGACTGTGAGCTCTTTGAGGCAGGAACTTGGTCTGCTCATCTCTATACTCCCAGCACCTAGCTCAGTGCCTGTTCTAAGTAACTATTTCAGCTGGGGGGTGGGGGAGGAAAGAACCCCTTTTTCATTCATTCTTTCAACATCTAGGGGCTGGGGATACAAACTTACAGGCTGGAATCGAGGTGGGGGTAGGGGAGGTAGTAGATAGGCAGATACTAACAATAAATAAGTAAAAATAGGTAAATGATCTTGTATGTTCCCAGGTGATGACTGCTATTGGGAGACATGAGGCAGGCAAGGGAATGGGGAGGATCGGAGGTGGTCAGCGTAGGACTCACTAAGGTGACACTGGGACAAAGACTTGAAGGAAGAGTATCAGTTGATGATTACATTTTCAAAATTCAGTTTGGGGAAGATTCTTTTCTATTTGTGCAGAGCAGGATTCCTTCCCTCCCCAGACTGACAGCCACGGCAGGTAGGCTCTGTAATGTGCCAAGTGGCAAGCCCAGCTGAGGGTGCCTGTCCCCTGGGTCTCTGCCCAGGAAGGGCCCCTGCTGCCTGAGGGCATCTGCAGGTTGACTCTCAATCTCTACACATCAGCTTCTGCCCAGGACCTAATCAGCACTGGAGTTTTCCCAGTAGGGAGCTATACTGTTGAGTTCAAAAGTGTTGAATTTTATTATTATCTCCCGCTTCAGTGACTGCTTGAGACGCAGAATAATTTTTAAAGAAAGCTTTGGTCAGGTTGGCGATGAGATGGAACAAACAGTGCTTTCAGAGCATCTATCAGGCTTTGATGAGCCTCCCTACTTACAAAAACACCACCTCCCCATGAATCCACTGTGACCCTGGATGTGCAGTACAGTGAGCCTCCTCCGGTGTAAGCGCAGGCAGGAATATGTATACGGTACATCTGGAAATGTCACGTTAGCATCCAGCGCTCCCTTCTGAAATGTCACTCCCATTTTATCCTCCTTCCTCTTCCCTGTGGTGCCCACCCCACCGTCCACCCTCCCCACCCCCACAGTCATTAGAGAAGCAAATTTGGGCACCATGCCCAAGGAGGTTAATCTAACCTGCTGCGTCAAGGGTGTGTTTTACAGCCGGGCTTAATGGACAATGATTGGCTTTATTATCTTTATGTGTGTTTTCTCTGACCTCAGCCTTCCTTGCAGGACACCTTTCCCCCTCCTGTTCTGTGTGACAGTATGCTGCAGCCAGCCTGGGCCAAACACACGTTGGTCCCTCTGTCCCCACCCCTCAGGCTGCTTCCCACAACAGCAGCAACACCAGCTGCCATTTACCGTGTGCTCACTCTCTGCCGGGAGTTAAGCTGAGCGCTTTACACACATTCTCTTTCCCTGTTGTCCTCATTTTGCAACTAAGGAATTGTATTCTCAAAGAGGCTTGTGTGCCCAGGGACACACAGCTGGTGAGTGGTGAGACCAGAATTGAGATCCAGGACAGTCTGACCCCATCGTTCAAAACCCAGCTCACTGCTCCCTGACTGTCACAACCGGAAGTCTTCCCTCCCTCCTCCGTCTGCCTACAGCATTCGGCAGATGCTAGTCTCCCAGAAAAGATACTGCTTTGTGCTTGTAGCTGTTGATACACATGGCTTTCCCTCCTCCCAGATTACTCCTTTAGAGAAAGATCTGGACCTTGCATAACTTTACAGCCTGCAAATTGCCCTTCATGGAGTATAGATTTAATAAATATCTGACAAATAATATATGAATGAACAACATTCTAGCTCCCTTAAAGAAAAAAATAACAATAGATAATATTGAGTGCATGTTATATTTAAGCATGGTGCTAAGGGATTTACATGGATTAACTCCTTTATTTCTCACAACTCCTCTATTTCCCTCAATGAAATAGATACTATTATTGTCCCTGTTTTGCAACCAGGGAAACCAAGGATGGGAGAGAGAGAATTTCTCATCCAAAGTCACACAGTGGAAGTACTAGAGTCAGGAATCAAATCCAAGCAGTCTGACATGAGAGCCTGAGCCTTTAACGACGGTGCTGAAATATACAGATCTCTAATCCTGATCCTATTTGGGAAGCTGTTTTGAGATTGATAGAGTCACACCCAAAGGCAGCCTCAAGCTAATAATGGACCCCAGTGGTCACCTCTGTCACCTGTCCACCTGCCTCTTTTGCCGCTCTCCTCGGACCCCCATCCTAGTGCTCCCTACTGTCAGTCACTCAGCTGCCAAGGTGTCCTTAAGTTCACGCTGAAGCCCTCACGCATCCATACTTTCTACTCTCAATATTCTTTTTGATTTAGTCTTGAAGGCCTATAAGATGAGGGTGTGTGGATCTACTGGTAGAGCACCAAGCCTGAAGGCATGCGGCAGGAACAGTGCTCTGTCCTGGCAGTGCCAGGGTCGGGTGAGGGGAGCACATACAATAGGTCACATGCACTAGATCCTGCTGTGCCTGCCCCCAGTCTGCACCAGGTGCGAGAGAGCAGCTGGTCAAGCTAATGGGCTCGTTCTCTCTTTCCAGGTGGTTTCATCAGTTTCAACGGCTCCTGGAGGGTCCAGGGAATCCTGGCCATGTCACGATCCCTGGGGGACTATCCGCTGAAAAATCTCAACGTGGTCATCCCAGACCCAGATATCCTGACCTTTGACCTGGACAAGCTCCAGCCCGAGTTCATGATCTTGGCATCAGATGGCCTCTGGGATGCCTTCAGCAACGAAGAAGCTGTTCGATTCATCAAAGACCGCTTGGATGAACCTCACTTTGGAGCCAAGAGCATAGTGTTACAGTCATTTTACAGAGGCTGCCCTGACAATATAACAGTCATGGTGGTGAAGTTCAGGAATAGCAGCAAAACAGAAGAGCAGTGAACCCTTCGGGGTCTCAGCTGCCTTAGACTAAAGGACTTTCAACACCCTGGTCTCTTTTAATGTAGTGAGAGGTGTGGGAGTTACAGTTAGGATCATCCACCCAGACGTGGGATGCCCCCTCCCTGGCCATCTTAAGTCTATGTCCCGCGATGAAGAGGGTGCTTTTGGCCAATGTAGTTGAGAGGCTGGAAAATGGTTTCTTTGTGTTTTCCCATTTTTTCATCCAATGTTCAAAGTATATAAATATATAGCTGTAGATTCACATGTGTGAAGTGAGCGGCATGTGTGCCATATATACTCCTTTTCAGATTGTTTTCAAGATCCCTCACGGGGCCCTCCGGGCATCGGGCTTTGTGTCCTCTCATTGGAGCGGGAAGCAGGGCGCAGGGAGCCATGGCCGAGTGGCCACGCCCTTTGCTGAGAGACAGAGCGGTCCTGAGAATGCTCTGTCCTCCTGAGCCCAGGTTTTCTGCTCTGCAGCAGCCCAGAAACAGATTTGGAAATGGTTTATTATTATTCTGTGGCTGCTCTTGGAGGCTGAGCAAGTGGGGAGGATGAGAGTTGCCTGCACAGCGGAAATAACCTCTCGCCCTCGCGCCCCTTATTAGTTAAACAGACTTTGTGTACCACCCGGCCAGTCTTTGTGCGTTTATCCTAATCGTGCATGACCTTAACCTTTTGCTTACACCTTACTGTATGTGATAGGCAGCTGTTAAACTTCACCCCCAGACACCACAATTTTTCACTTTACCAAGAAGTGACAAAAGCAAATCGCGATACCATAATTCCTTCCGTCTCTAAGAGTAGGTAGAGGAAAATAATGGCCGAGTAAGTCACGGTGCCCCTGGGGAAGTCTGCCGCCTGCACTGGGAGAGACAGCTGGTGAGGTCGCCATCCTGAATTGAGCTCCAGCTGCCCGGTTTGGGGCATTTTTTTTCCTCCTATTCTGCGTGCTCTCAAGTGTCTTTCAATCAGTGTTCTGAGAAGCTGCGGCCTAGAACTGCGTGTGCGTTCCTTGAAGCCGAGTACAGCTCCCGGCTGCGCCTTGGAACTTGGCGGTGAACCGCTGGGCTGTGCTTCTGCTTGACGGTGCAGAGGCCTCCGTCTTTAACATCTGATTGCAAGTCATTGAGTTATTGTGGAGCCAGACTTGCTACTTTCCATTTCTTATCACCAAAGTCACGTTTCCAATCTCAGTATTTTACAATCACAGAAGAAGCTAGGTCATCCGGTGTCCCTAATTGAGGTGGCTCAAACAGTCAAACGAGATTTTCATTGCATCTCCACCTCTGTGTGTCCGAAATGCCAGGGTGTCCACCTGGTTTTGTCCTTCCAGCGTGGGCATTTGTCATCATAGCTTCTCAAAGGCCCCACTCACTGGCCACCTCCTGCCCATGGTTCCGCCGCGCCCCCCACTTCGTCCGCTGAGGAGCTGTCCTGAAGCAAGTTCTAGGAGTGAACTCAGGAGGGTGAAGAGATCCCCTTGCGGCTGCCAAGAACCATAATCTGTCTGAATTCCCCCAAGTATATAACCTTTCTTTGACTGAAAGAATTCAGTCATGATTTCCCAAGAGATTTGCTTACTTTTTGTAAATTGTAACATTAGCATTTCCAATATTAGAATTAGAACCTTGGTTTTTTCTGTTTTTAGTTGTAGCACATTTAGCACAAAATACCTGCCCCCATGTTAGATCGGAGTATCCGCCTACTGAGAGACACAATATTTGGATGTGTGTATTTGAGGTGGGGGTGGGGAGACGAATGGAGGATTCATGCTGGGTGTGATTGATGTTGGACAGTCAGGCCAGGTGGACCGAAATTTGCTTGGCGATTGAGGACAGTCTGATTCTGGAGAGTTACCAAAGCCCACATCTAACTGGAGTCGAGGAATAAGCAGTGTCTGCGTTTCATGGTACACAGTCCACTTTCCTTTTATTTAAACTTAACCCAAAATTCAGAATAGCAAGGGAAAGACACTTTTTAATTCTGTGATCATTGTTATTGTCTAAAATGAAAATGGTAGTGTTTTGGTTCTTCTAAACTTTGCTTTGTAGAATTAATTTATTTCTGATTTTAACCAAGTAGTGTGTATATTTTCTACTCCCTTTCTGCCTCTTTTTCACCCACTTTGGCTTGTAGATTTTTTAAAAATAGAAGTTCTAAGCTAAATAATAGTTGGATTAATAGTTATGTCTGAAATCAAAGTACTTCGTTACCTTCTCTCATCCTCCTGGTGTTCTCTCTACCGGAGCCTCCTCCAGCCCCTGGGGGTCTGCAGACAGCACCCCGGGGTGCCCTGTGGCTCACCGGCCACTTTCTAGGGACAGGGAAGGTTGAGTCTAGTTAGAGAAATTGATTTGAGAAGTTTGCATGTGACGCTTCCCTAAACAGCACTGCCAAAGCTTTGGAACTGTCACCCGAGGCTGCCAGACTCCCTAGCCCGAGTTCGCATTGCCAATAGCCCTCATGGTGCCAAATTTTGGAACAGTTTTACAGCCTTTTAGAAATGAAACTGGGAACAAATGGTCATGTGCTTATGAGCCCTTAGCATGATGCCAAGCCCAGGTCTTCATTAATGTACTGCCTTCCTGCTCCTCCACCGGCATTCATACTTTTAAAATGGGTTGAGATGCGGTGGGCATGGGGTGGAGGGTGGAGAAGGCAGGGAAATTTTTTCTTAATTCATTGTATTTGCAATTCTCTAATCAAAGGAATAAACAGTACTTATATGGAAAACTTCAAAGCTAGTTCCCAAGACCGGCATTTATTTCGCATGACCAACTGGCCCGAGGCATGTAACTGTGAGGTCACGGTCCTAATACAACATGACTGTACTCATTACTGGTAACCAGTGGCCACGTTCTGTTCCTTGCCTTGGATGGAAGGGGTTGACCTCTAGAATCTTGTCCATGATAAGGGTATTACAAAGAGTATTTTAGAGAGTAAAGGAGCACATGAAATCTGGATCATTTAAAATAGCTCTTGTTTCACATAACTGTTATGATTTCAACCCATGAACATTTTGTGCAGACAGGATTGTGTGTGTGATGGCATCACCAGTCCTATCTGAAGTGATTCCAGGAAGCTGATTACACAATTGAATTGGATCGTGAGGATATCTGGCAATACGTCAGGGATTCACAGAGGGAGAGCTCACTTTTTCTTGGCCAGATATGCCTTGACTTGCCTGACTTTTTTCCCCTGAGTTGTTTTCAGATCTAACTCTTGCAGTTGTGAACACAGCAAGTTTAGAAAGGGCAACATTTAATTGTCCATCTGAAAGTATAGGAATACATACTCTGGGTAAGGCTTTATTTTCCAATGATCTCAGAAAATGTTTCCTCCTTTTGACCCACTGTTAGACTGATCTCTCAATATTCCCCCTAGATTGTCTTAGCTCATCACACCAGCATTCCCGACCCAGCTCTGCAGAAATGACGCCTATTCAGTTGCCTCTGGATCAGTTTTTTTCTAGTAACACCAAGTAACATTTCAAAGAGCTTGTGTTCCATAGGATCTGCTTTAGGAAATTCTGGTTTATGGAAATATTACTATTTTCTCATTGCTATGACTCTTAGTAGTTGAAAAACAGTTAGCAATTTAGAAGCACTAATCCTTTCACAGGAGAGGCTGGTGTGTTAATGAAAGCAGTGTTAACAAATAGCATGATTTAATACGACCATCAGCAGCTCATGTTGATAGCAGAAGCCCAACAATCCTCCTTAGAACTCTAAACATCAGCTCCCTTCTTTTTCTGTGAATAGTAAGCAAGAGGCTTGCGTAGCTAGGGACTTCCTCAAACTCATTCCAAAAGCTTTCAGTTGCTTTTTTGAAATTATCTTTGCTTTCCAGATGGAATCAAAATATATATTTTTACATTTTATCACAATGTGAGAGTAAAAAAAATATTTAAAATAATAGAAAAGGGGGAAATGGCATATTTGGTATTAATTCATTTTTAAAATTCTGACGAGTTTTTTAAAACGATGTATCCATGGTATAATAATGGAAATGTAAACTATTTACACTTCCTCTCTCTTCTCATTCATTCTAAAATCCCTGTCCCATGTTGTCCCACCTTTCACATTTTATGTATATAGTTCAGCTTATCAAGTTATTTCTTGCCTAAAATGCAAGGCGTGGCTCTAGCTCCATAATTGTTACTGTCAGCCTGGGGAATATGTTTGGAAAGCTCTGAGAGATAATCCCAAAGCAACAGATGAAACAAATCTAGTCGGAAACATGGTACAAAGTGAATTTAGGGTAAAGTCATTATCTTAAAATGACATCCAGTATTTAGGAATATACCCTCCCTCTGGTTGTTATCCAAAATCGTATAAAACTGAAAGTAAAATCGCTTAGGCTAGGTGGCAAATGGCATAGGGCAAGTGACAGTTGACACTAAGGCTTCCATGAGATACATGATTCTAAACTTGTTTTCCAATATGTACATTTATTTGCTAATTCTCTATAATGTTGATGCTGTGTCCATTATTTTTTATTTTTACCTCTGTTAAGCTGCAAACTGTTTAACCAAGGGTTGACGATGATCATGTTTGTGTGCTTAGTAATAACCACACCATCATTTGTACAATCACTTCAATAAATCCAAGTTGAGGACTTTGAAAAGAGCATGTAGTAACTATTCATTTTAACCAACCAGCACAGGCATTTTCACAATTCAAATATCCACCAAAAAGCAAGCAAGGAGCAAAGATGCAGATTATATTTAGAGATATAGTTCCATTTATTCTATAATAAATGGAATAAATAAGTCCTATAACCTGGAATTCTTACCACATAACCCAGCATTCTTACCACATAACCCCCTCTGACATTTGCCAAATCCAAATTAATCTCAAAACCTCCAAGGACCAGAGTCCCTAGCTTTGAGCACAGGCAGATTACCATGAGGGCTCTGATTGCAGACTGTGCTGGAGGGAGGGTTGGGGGACAGGGCAGTCTGTCTGGGTCACTTGCTGCCTCTGTAGGAGAGGGACCAGGTACCAGCCACACTCTCCCATCACCTTGTGTCAGGAGGAAATTCAGAGGTTAAATGTGATGTCGTGCATTATCACAATGTGGTTCTACTATTTATTAGACAATGGGTAATTTAAAATGTGTTCATGCAGAAACAAAGGTAGAAGTAATAGTCAAGGAATTGGGGGGAAAACCTTTTGGATACTCAGACATTGAAAACGTAAAAAGTAGGTTATCAAAAATTTGGCTTATCAGACTTTTATGTGCATAGGTTGTATTTAATAGCAACTGCTAACAACTGCACAGAGGTCAGTAGAAAGCAGGCTTTCCCGCTTCTCACCTATTCAAATGCAAGGCTTCCCATGTAGAGTATTGGCTAATGCTTTGCTTATGTGTTAATAAAGACAATTCTAAAGCTCCTTTTTTTATAGGACTGATGGCACAGGTAGAATCATTCTTAAAAATAGTTTGAAACATTTTTTTTAATTTAAAAAAAGCAACATTAATTTCTGCTGTGATCAAGTTAGAATGTACAGAAAAGCATTTGCAAGAAAATGTACAAGATGAAATCAGAGAATAATTTAAAAGGAAATATTTTAATTAAAAAAAGAAGACATTATATTTTACTCCATCATGAGTCATGCTTTCTGACATCTGTGCTCTTTCTGAAGGAGACAACTTTGAGAAAAAAGAGAATGAATTCTGAGTTATCTATAAAGTTCATAAAATTGCAGTCCCAATTCCATTCTTACCCAATGAAAATGGATACACCACTGTCCTAAACCACTTTTACTGTCCTTGGTTCTGTTCACTTTCCAAATGCTTGACAGTTTTACCCTGAACCCTTTAAGAATTTTTGCATTTTTCAAAAAGGGAATACCCCTTTTTAGAATTTTTTTTTAAATAGTAAGAGACAAAATGCTAGACCTTCCATGTTGGAGTGCCCAAATAAAATTGAAATCAGATAAACATAATCACAGCTACATCTGGGGGTGAGTTTTAAAACTGTTAATTTTCCAAATGCCAGCATGAATACCAGTGAGTATTCAACTGAAAACAGACAATTTCACTTAAACAAAGTACAAGGTTGTTTAATATTCCAGATTCTTAGAGAGTCTTCCATATAATGAAAAGGATGTTTGCTTATATAATTTTTTAAAATCCTATAAGAATGACGCATTAGACATCTCTAACTGAAGAGAATGATGTTTCTTGTGCAAATTTTAAATTCCCATCTGTCTCAGCATGCAAAGACAAAAAGTGACTGCTTAGTATAATAATGAAAACGTGTAACTCCTGCTCCATGGGGAAAAAAAATGAAAAAGCCACGGGACTTTAAGCAAGAATACTCCCCCTATTTAAGCTGCAAGACTACATTCGGTCTATGTCTTTATCATCCTGACTGCCCTTTTATCTCAGGCATATATTTAGAAAGTGGAATAATCAATACAGAAAAGGAGACGATCTAATAACTTTTGCTTCTATTTTAGAAAGCAAGGTTTGCCTTTTTAAAAATTAACAGAAATATGTGTTCACATTGAAACACTGACATCTATGGCACTGTCTTCAGTTTACTGTTTCAATTTCTAAAGCAAATGGTTTTGATTTACAGCACTCACACCACTTCAGTTCAGAGTACAGAACTGAAGACTCTTTTGCAATGCCTCAGCATTCCCTCAGTCAGTCAGAAAAAGAAAACAAAAGCAAAAGAAGATGACATTTTAGTGAGTACAGAAGAATGATGATCCCAACAAGCCTGAAAAAATAGCAACGAAACAGTTAATTCCAAAACACGCCAACGTGAACTACGTTCACATACATAATTCTTATATACCACACGTACAAGCTTCTTTTTTTTAAATACAAGCGTCACTGCATTTATAACACATTGATCTATTTTATGAACAGGTTTACTTGGGAAAGCCACTATTTTTGCTATAAGTAAACCTGCTTGTATATTTTATTCTTTCCTTTATGATTATTAATATTAGTCATATTCTTTATTAGCATTCCTTTTTGAGCACCTGTCATATGCCAAGTGCAAATAGTCTAAGGGAGCATATCTAGAGGTGAGCACTTAGGCACCATCCCCACCTTGGCACTTACAGCCCAGTGGAGGCTGCACAGATATTATAATTCTCATTATTGGCTGAATGGGGTGAAAATTGGCATCTTTCATTATTTTCTCCAATGAGTTTAGATGTGTAAGGACAGGGCAGAATAAGAGTCATTCTTTCCTATACTTAAAAGACAGTGAATGGTAAAAGATTGGGAATATCTTGCCTACACCCGAGCAAACTGCATCAGATAATTTACTCCATGTTATGTCACCTAGTTTCCTAAAGATGGAGTGGGGAGGTGAGACAGGGAGCCTCTGGGGACCAGGGAAAGGGTAGGGCTGTTCCAGTGGGGAGCCACCACTGGAGCCTCCTCCCGGAGGGACAGCAGCCATGCAAGGGCTCAGCCATGGTATGATCCAAGCCAGGGTGTCTCTTCTGGAGGAAGGAGAGAATTACAGCAAAGGAGAACAGGCAACAGTGAGAACATCTCTCCATGGTCTGTTGCTATTTTTGTTCCCAAGAGGCTACGTCCCAACCTCATGTCCCAAAAGAGAACTCAGAACTGAGAGTGTTTATCATCTGTGTTCATTGAGTATATAAATTAGCAAATTTATGATATAGAAAATGAACATATTTCAGGAATATAATTATTTCTTGAGCTTAAATGTGAAGACTAAATGTCAGATTTTTTTAAATCATAAATTTGGTATCCATAGTTGCCCTAGACATTCCAAAATCTAGGCAAGGAATTTAAGTTTTCTATTTCGAATGAGACTAACAACATCTGTTTTCTGTATGACAAAGCAAAACAAAATGCCAGACTTGTATTTTTAACCACAGAAGCCATCACTTCTTTCTCAATTCTTTGGTCATCTTCCCTAGACACCTCTTTCTGTTTATGCCACTTGCTTCTTTATCCGAGTAATATTAGCTATTGCCAAATGACATTAGAATTCTATTGAATTCTAATAAGAGTGAGAATGAGGAGACATTGGGAATGACTCATTGGGATCAGAAATGGAATTTTTGTTGTTTTGTTTTTAATCATGAGAACGTATGAAAGGAAACTGAAATTAAGTCAAACCAATTTCTGACTTGGTACGGTTAAAACCATAGGAGGAGTCCAGTCATTAAGGAAGGAAAGGAGGGTTGGAGGGAGAAAGAGAAAACCCCACGTACCTAAGAAGTATGTTTTGTGCATGGTATATCTCAAAAGTTCTGCTCTTGTTCTCTGCTGAATTTTGAAACAATGACTTTGTATATGCCTTAACTATAGTGATTTCAACACCACGACAATTTTTTCATCGGCATTTTCTTGCTATTTTAAAAATCATGTTATTTGTTTATAAAAAAAAGCAGGATCCATGATATATTAGACAATGCTTTCTTTTAGGAAACTTCCAATTATATTTAATAATTAAATCACAGGTCAAAAATAAGTTTCAGATCAATCAGGCTTTCTGGTAAGTTAGTCCCTGAAAATGACTCATAATAAATACAACGAAAACTCAGCAAAACCTCATTACTCTTGGTACTCTTCAGAGGTTTTTATACCTACTAGTCTATATTTGTCTCTAAGAGATGCTTGAAATAGAAGTTAAAATGTCAAGCTGGTGTGGAGCCCAGAGTATATGGCAGTGCATGGTGACTCAAGATGCATGGCGTGTCATTCAGGTCCCTTGGATGTGTGCTAGGGGTAAGTTTAGCCTTGTAGAGACTAATGTGTTCATGCAATCACTGACTCTGTGTTGTTGTATACAAAGTGAACAGCTAAAAATTCACCTTTGATGACAAGATTCAAGCAAAAATAAACACATTAAAGTTATCGGACTTTATACACGGAATGGCTGCTATTCTTTTTCTTTGGGTTAAAGTCCTTTTACATTCTAATGTCTGGCCTGGAATTTTATAATTTCTCAAGGTTTTTGAGTTAGAGTGGCTGCTGAGCTGGGATTCCACGTAGAAAGCAGGAAAACAGTTCATGGCCCGAGGATAAGACAAAAACATAACAGAAGCAAGAGACAGGAGACATCGAGGCTGGAGTGCTCTCATCTGGAACACGAATAAGCCTGGCTCCAATTCAAAACAGAGTTACTTTTAAAAATGTATACAAATGTATGCAATAAAAATTGTTTATTGTTAACGCCACTTTAACCCAGCTTCATACCACAACAAAGATTACAGAGTATAACTAGTATTAGGTGATAAGGGTTAGATTAGCTCTACATACAGGTAAACTCCAGCAACGTGGCATGACACGCCTCAGAAAAATGTCCAGAAGAAAATCTCCATCTGCAAAGGTTTTCACAAGATGGAGAAAGGAACAGTGTGGAATTTACAGACAGAGGGAAATAAGTATACACACACACACGCACACATGTAATGCTATTTTTAGGTGTTCTAAAGAGGAAATGCTCAGATGTGAACAGCGCTTGGGACTGGAACAATAAAAGTTAATCACCAGATTGCTAAATTTGGAATTGGGGGTTAACAAAGCAGAAAAATGTGGCCTTGGATTATTTTTCTCCTTTCCATTAAAAATAATATTCGATAGCCAGAGTAGAAGATGCAGCCTGTGAATTCTGGTCTTCCACTTATTTCTCTGGATAGGAAATTTCTGACATAAAATGAGGGATGTGATTAGAGATTTCCAGCTGGATTAGAGTAAGAATTACGGACTTTTCCAAAACCAAACACAGATCCAAAGAAATAGGAATCAAGAGTCACAAACACTCCAACTTCACTTACAGTCACGGGCTATATTCTCTCCCTTTCACTCCTTCTGTCTTATTATAGAAATACAGTAGCGACAATCTATTTGATTTTCAGAGGTAACAACAGATCCTGCTAACCTAAGCTGAAAGAAGACTTTAATATATGGATTTTAGTGGTGCCTCATGGAATCCAAGGGCGATAAAAGTATTTAAATGGGGCCTTAGGAACAATACACATCTAAGGCTCAAAAACTGTCAAGGAATCTACAAGGGCTTCCTCTTCTAGATCTCACAGATTAACTGGTATTGCACTTGCCATCCACTGTAAGCAACTGTAAAGCTGGAAAAACTTTACTAAGCAATTATTTTCAGGCAGTGAACAACACTGGACAACAGGTAGTGCAAGACAGCAATCCTTGAGAGAAGGGGTCACAAGTTGTCCTGTGGTCACCTCCGCTCTCTGGGAGGGGACAATTTTCTGATAGTGGCCTAGCAAGCTGGAGTCCAAGCAGAGGTGGACAGAACTGAGGATGCAGACCGTGGCTAGAGTCTGTGGAGATCTGTGTGTGGGCCGGCCCCTCACGGTCCTTAGCCGAGGGTGGACTACCTGTGTGCAGGGTGAAGCACCCCAGGCTTACCCAGAAGTGGCTGCTGGGGACTCCATGTGGAATAGAAACACTGGAGATTGAGTATTGCTGGGGAATGCCAAGTTCTGGCCCAAGCAGACTGGAGAAACATCCAGTGGGGACACTTAGGCTGTGTATTAAGAGTAAGGACCACTCTCTAAATTAAGGCCTACTTCAGATTTAACCTAATTGAGCTTAAAACCAACTGCTGGCAAGATCCACAAGAGAGGCAGAGTTGGGCAGTTGAGTTCCAACTAATGAAAGGGGTCTGGGAAAACCTTAGGGTTTTATAGACTCACTGAGACAAACTGTAACACATTTTCCCATTTACCCTGCCTCCTGCAAAAAAGAAAAAAAAAATCAAGATGATCAGCTAAGAACTGAACTACTTACTAGAATAAAAATCAAATATTAGAACTCTTCAGAGGAATATAATAGAATCCAGAATATTTACATGTTTATAACATATCATTCACATTGTCCAGGATAAAATAAAACTGAGAAATTACCAGACATGCAAAGAAAGAGGAAAAGGTGACCAATAGTCAAGAAAACACAGCAGTCAATAGTGGTCAATCCTGAGAGGCCTACATACTGATCTTGCAGACTTTACAGCAGCTATAATAAATATGTTCAAGGAATTTATGGCAACTATGGTCTTAACGAGAAAATAGATAAAGAATTTCAACAGAGAAATGGGAAATTAAAAATAAAAACTCTAAAACAGAAAAATGAAAATCTGGAATGAAAAGTTTACTGGATCAGCTTGACAGAATTTGGAGATGGCAAAAGAAACAGGGAGTGAACTTGATCAATACAAATTACCTGATCTGAAGAAAAGACGAGAAAAAAGATTGAAGGAAAATTCAACTTAAATGTCCATCAACAGATAACTGGATAAAGAAGATGTAGTGTGTCTATATCTATATCTATATCTATATCTATATATATATCTTTATCTATATATATATATATATATATATATATATATATATACACAATGGAATACTACTCAACCATAAAGAAGAATAAAATAATACCATTGCAGCAATATGGATGGACCTGGAGATTGTCATTTTAAGTGAAGTAAGCCAGAAAGAGAAAGAAAAATGCCACATGATATCACTCATATGTAGAATCTTAAAAAAAAAAAAAAAGGCACAAATGAACTTATCTACAAAACAGAAACAGACTCACAGACATAGACAACAAAGCTTATGGTTACCAGTGGGTAAAGGGGGTGGGAAGGTATAAATTGGGATTTATAAAATTGTATCTTTTGGGGAGTGATGGAAATGTTAGCTATCCTGATTGTGGTAATGGTTTCATTGGTATATACATCTATCAAAATTCATCAAATTGTACATCTGAAATATGTATAGTTTACTGTACAGGAAACGTACCATAATACAGGTATTTAAAAAAGAAAAAAAAAGAGAATTTATGGAACCTCAGGAACAAGTAGGATACTATGAAACCATATAAGATACATGTTACTCAAATGCCAAAAAGAGACAAGAGTAAGAATGATGCAGAAAAATAATTGAAGAAATAATGGCCATGAATTTCTCAAAGTTTATGAAAAATACCAGCATATAAAACCAGGAAGATCAGTAAACCACAAGGAAGCTAAATACAAAGAAAGCAGACCCAACAAGGAAATATCTGCCTCAAAATGTAATAGTACCGAGGTTGAGAAGCTCTGCTCTAGAGCAATAAATTAAAAAAAAAAAATTAAGAGAGTGATAGTTAAGAAAGCAATTGAGAAGATTAAATGGAATGCTAGCGGTTACTCAGTTAACTCAGAGGAAGACAAAGAAGGGGCCACAAAGGTGCAAAATGGAAAGCATAGGATGGTACACTTAAACTCAATCATATAAAAATTACGTTTTATATAAATGGACTGAACACTCCTTCATGGAGAAAGTCTTTTTTCTCTTCTTTTCTTTTCTTTTTTTTTTTTTTAATGCTGCTGAGACAACTGGATATTTGTATGGAGAAAATGAAGGTCAAATGCCTTCTCACTCTGAATAAAAATTTAAATCGGAGATAGATCATAGACTTAAATGTAAAACCTGAAACCATAAGCTTTTAAAAGAAAATATAGAAGAAAATCTCCCCCACCGTGGTGTAGGTGAAGATTTCTTGGGTGAGGCACAAAAGGCATAAACCATAAAAGAAAAAGTATATAGGAATATACAGTAGTACAAACACTTCTGAGAGCTGTTTGGTATTTTATAGTAAACACACATCTACCCTGTGGCCCAACAGTTCCACTCCTGAATGTCTACGGAGAGGACTGAAAACATAAGTACACAAAAAAACTCATATAAAGATCTTTATAGCAGTCTTATTCATAATAGCCCCAAACTAGAAGCAAGTCAAATGGATAAACAAATTGCTGTTTATTCATATAAGGGAAAAATACTCAGCAATGGAAAGAAACTTCTGGTACACAAAGCAACGTGGTTTAATCTCAAATACATTATGTTAGGTCAAAGAAGCAAGACTCAAAATACATACTGTATGAATACATTTACATGAAACCCCAAACAGGAAGACTAAATCTATAAAGACAGAGATCAGGAAGTGGGGGTGGGGTGGGGATGGGCTATGTGTTGATTGGAAAGTGGCATTAGGAACCTTTCTGGGATGTTAGGAGTGTATCGTGGTTTAAGTGTTTGTTGTATGGATGTATAAAAGTGCCCCAAATCATTGAACTGAACACTTAAGTTCTATGTATTTTACTGTACATTAATTATGCCTCTATAAAAAAACCCTGTGGACAATAGCATCAAAAATATAAAATACTTAGGAATAAATCTAGTGAAAGATACGCAAGACTGCTGCATTTTGAAAACTTCAGAATATTACCGAAAGAAACTTAAAAAGGTCAAAATAAATGGAGAGACAAACCACATTCATCAATTGGAAGACTCGATATTGTGAAAATACACTTTCTGTCCAGTTTTTGTATTTAATGCAATTCTAATCAAAAGACTGGAAGACTTATAGAAATCGACAAGCTGATTCCAAACTTTTCATGGAAATTCAAATGACATGTAATAGCCAAAAAGATCATTGCAAAATAATAAAGTTAGAGGACTTACATTAGCAAATTTTGAGACAGCATAAGGCTAGAGCAGTCAAGGCAGTATGGCAGTGATGCAAAGGTAGACTCACAGAGCAATGGTACAAACTAAGAGAGTTCAGAAAAAAAAATCAATACATGTCCAGTGAATTCATTTTTTCCCCCTTGTTCCTCTGCTTAGAACACACTATTTGTTTTTACCCCTGTCCTCCTGCCTGCTGGTGGCTTTTCCAGACTCTGGCCCCAGGGTCAGCAGCAACATCCTCTGCACTGTGCCCTCCACTTTGTTTATAACCGTCCTTTAGAACCAAGTGATTTAATGACAATTCCCAAGTACTGAGCACCCACTGTCTGCTGGCTCCTCCACATCTCCCACATCAGAGAATTCTCACATAAGCACTACGAGGCGGACACTCATCACCTCCCTGCCTCGTGTGAGGCAAATGAGGCTCTGGGGGAGGAGGGCAACACAGCTGGGGAGAGGCGGCACCAAGACTTGAACTCAGGGCTGTGTGACTCCAAAGCTGGTGCTCGCATAGCCTTATCAAGTCTAAGCCCTGCGCATTCTCCACTCCAAACCTCTTTGCCTCAGGACTCCCCTGCCTCCCTTGCCTCCTTTGAGACAGGGGATTCACTCTTCCCTAAAGCAGCCCACCCGATCCCTGGTTTTCTCTGGTCCTGCACTACAATCTCGCTCCCTGTCACTCCCTCACGACTCTTGGCCCTGCCTGCCCGAGTCACTCTGGTCCATTTTCTCGGCCACAGGATCTTTCCTCCTCTCCAGGCTGATGGTCCTGGCATCCTTCAAGAGTCCTCTGACTCTGAAAAGAATGAGAATTACTACCCCTCTTCATAGGTGAGGAACTGGAGGTCCAGAACAAGTGAAGTACACTCCAGGGCAAGAGCTGAGGTGAAGGCAGCTAGGCCTGGCAAGGGCCCGGGGTGCCCAAGGAACAAAGGGCAGAGTGGAGAAGGCTGGTGTGCACAGCGTGGGGCAGAGGCTGGGGGCCTGGGCTTCATTCACAGTGTGACACCATACTCCTGAAGGTGCTGGACCCACTCTCCACAGCTTTTGACTCCAAACGTCAATCCTTTTACCCTCCTAATCTGCCTAGTAGGGACACCAGCCTGGGGCTGGCATCTGTGGGAGTTCTGGCTGCTTCCTGCAAGGACTGAATGGAAGGGAAGCCTGCAGAGTCTCAGGCCCACCAGCCGGGCCCCAGGTCGGCCCTGTGGAGGGGAGCTGGGCCTGCCTAAGATGCCATCTGAGTGCGGGCGTTTCCTCCGTTTCTGTCACCTACATAGCCCTTGACTCCAGCTCTGAAGCTTTTCCCGGGGATTACAGTCTTAGCCTCACTGCAAGTCCACCAAGAGGCTAGTGTAAACTGTGGGCTTTGGGTGATAATGTGTCACTGTAGTGACAGCCAGTGTGGTGAATGCACCACCCTGGAAAGGAATGTGGATAGTGGGGGATTCTGTGTGTAGGTGGAGGCGGGGAGTATATGGCAAACCTCTGCACCTTCCTCTCAATTATGCTGTGAACCTAAAACTTCTCTTAAAAAATGAAATCATTTTTTTTAAACAGTTAATACCCAAATTTCCCAGATTCATACTGTCTTCTTAGTTAGGACAATGCTCAGGCTTTGTCTGGATTGCGTAGCCCTAATTCTACATTCTTTGAGAGGGACTGCAATTGCCCAGGTAGTGTCCACTGGACCAGGGGGCTGTCTCCTGCGTGCTGGGATCTCAAGACCAGGGGAATCCTCATGGCTGGGGTCACACTGTACTAACCATGTAGATGGAGTTCGTGGATAAAGACCCATTTCTCAGAAGTAGAAATTTCTGGAGAAGGAAGCTGTTCAGCAGACAATATAATAATAGCCTGCTCTGCATGCTTTCATATTTAAAGCTGAGAAATAAAAACTTTAATTTATACACACATCATGCTTTTTAAAAATTTACATGATGTTAAGTTTCACTAAAGGAGAGATATAAACAATGTGCAAAAATATTTTTTTAAGTTCATATAAAAAGAGATTCAATACCAAAAGTGAAGCTAAATTACCCTCCTTTTCCTAGTCATTGAGCTAGGATAAAGGGTTGATTATCACTTGACTTTAGAGCACCAAATTAATCATTTGTGACTTTTCAACTGTTCTTGTCTGAAAACTCGAGACACTTCATTATTTTTTTTTTTTTCTGAGACACTTCGTTTTGAATAAAGTAGTTCCAGCAGCCTTGAGGCACAGAACAGCAAGAACTGGGCCCAGAGCACTAGCCATTCCACTGAGAATCCACCCAAACCCAGAGATTTTCCAGCTTCTCACTTACAAAGAGGGCAGAGTGAACGGTGTTAACATTAGGCCCTGAAACTACTTTGTGCCAAGTTCATAAAACCAACCTTCTCTGATGACCATCAGGGAATAACGTGTAAAAGGCAAACAGATGTGGCCTTGGTCTCTCTTCTCCCAAATGAGAAGACCTGGCTCCCCTAGTGAGAGGTGGACAGGCTCCTCCTGGCCACAGCCCTCAGCGTTCTGTTCCCAGTAGATGGAACTGAAGACCTGCTGCCCTCAAGGGGAGGTAAGCACCGGGAAAGGGGGGAGGAAGGGAGGAAACGTTTCCTGTGTCCTCCACTCTTTCCCTCATCCCTGGGGGCTGCTCACTGGCAGGCGCCAACCCCCAGCGCAATCCATGCCCCAGCCTCAGGGCTCCAGGTTACCAACCAGTGCTTTCTCTCTGCCTCAGGTTATAGTGTTATAGTCTAATTTCTCTCATCACATCTCCACACTCAGCATGGGCACAGCCCTCCTGGACAGGGAACTGTTCTCAGTCCCTACAGTCAGGCTCCCCTCAGTGCTGACTGACCCCTGGACCCACCACATCCAAAGGGTCGAGAAGCATGTGGTTCCAGGCTCCGCCCAGGCTCGCTGTCTCCGCGCTGCCTGGGCCTTCAGGCTCATGGGATCAACAAGTAGCTGCAGATGCCAGCACTATAGGCAGAACTTCTGATCAAGGAAAATTCGGACATTTTCTCCGTGGCCATTTTAAAATGAGGGACACGGCCAGGCACTCATGGGCAGACATCCCCTGGGGTCCCGCCAGCTGGCAACGGTCACAAACCTCTGATGCGGGAGGAGGCAGAGCAGAGCCCAGCATTTGACCCTGCCCCCACGAGCCCTTCCCCCACGACACTTTCTGATCCCGCTTTTCACCTTCCCCTAGATTTGTTAATATATTGCTAAAACATTTCTGTTATAAACGTAACATCCTCATTGTTGAGAACGAAGTAATAAAAGGTACTTTAAAGGTAACAAAGCTATTGAGAGGAGACTCCTGGTAACCTTTTGGTATTTTCTTCTCCTGCTTTGTTTCTGTAGTTTCTACAATATGTAGCGAGAAGAGGGGAGAGTGTTACTTAAAACCTTCATTGCAGCTGCTGCAACCTTTTAAGAGAATGATGCAATTCACCACGAGGGACACTGATTTTTCATTTGGGAAATGTCTTGAAGGGGCTTCTTTAAGGGGAAAATGTAAGTAGCACTGACCTCCACCCTTCCTCTCACATGTCTAAAAGGTGAGAGTAAAATGTAGAAGAAGGCTAAGTCGAAAGACATTTTCGAAATTGTTCATTGAAAACTTAAAGCTTGCAAATGTAGAGAAAGGGTCAGATGTGAGGAGAGACTTATCCAAGTGCAAGTATTATGCCTCTGTCACTTACCTTAAATACTAAGTGATGGTATCCATCCTTGTTGGGCCCTCCTTTGACTCGACAGGACCCATGAGCCAGCTCTTCCTGTGGGCACTAATTCTGCCAAGGGACTGCCCACTCAAGCTGCCTCTTAGCTTTTAGGGCCCATCTCCCCCACTTGCTTCCATCTCCTACCAACACCATCAACACAGGCCACCTGTTTCAACTCCTTAAAGATTTGGTCCCATATTAACCACACGTGGGATAATGAAGCAGCTGATGGAGAGTGTGAGGGGGTCCTAGCGGCTCTCACAAAATCCAGGAGTTGGCTTAACATAGAGATTAATTCCTGGTGGATTAAAAGGAGAACCCCAAAGATGCCTGCCGCATTTCCCGCATCCACCCTTCCTGCCCTCAAAGCTTCTAGTTCCTCTCTTTCTCCCTCCATCCTGCCCTAACTGCCTGCCAGACCCCAGGAGAAAAGAGCTTTATCCCCCACCTCCTGCTCCTGTTATAAATAGCTCAGCTATGGCTGCTCTTCATCTGGCGGGTTTATGGGAACAAGATGATGCCAAGACCATTTACGGTGGAGCCAGTGAAGGATTAGGAAGGGTGAAGGGGCAGCCCCCTCAGGGAGGGCCTCAGCGCCAGCTGCAAGTGAGCCAGAGCACCACTGGCCCCCGGGAGCCAGCCTCAGACTCCAGATCCTGAGCCCCTTCTCCCTTTCACACACTAAGTGTGGCAGATTATTGGACCCAACTGTTCCTTCCCCAACCTGTAAAAGAACAAAACATTGCTGGCTGCCAAAACATGACTTGCACTATTTCCTCTGAGACCACGTTCCCTCACCCCCACTCACCACTGACACAGGGCTTGGCATGGGATTTGCTTTGGTCAGTGGCTATATATGCCAGGGTGTTTCCACCGGCTTTTTCCCTTCCCTCTGTAAGAATGGCATGTTCCAGGCAGGGGCTGCCCTTCAGCTGAGAGGCCACACAGCAGCCAGTGCTGGCAACCAGGGGCGTGCAGTGCGGACGAAAAGAAAACACAGTTGTCGTCAACCTCTGAGACCTGGGAGCTGTTCCTGCAGTACAATCCGGCAAAGGCTCATGTGCTGGGGTCACAGACTCAATGCTTGGGGGCAAGCAAAGAAAATGAGTGCAGCAGAGAGTGTGTTAAGACCACGGGGACGGCAGGGCTGTGGATGATGAGAGAGAAGCAGCCGACGGCTAGGCTCCAGTATTAAACTTTGTTATCAGTTAAAATAAAAAGCACTGTTGCTTTGGTTAAACATCAGAGGCAAAGATTTTAATAACACAGCTGACTGATATTTACCACTTGAAAGCTTAGACTATTAACAAACATGAAGTTAAAAACAAAAAATGACCCAACCTCAATGTTTCTCATAGTCATTTAACTCTTCAGAGATTAAAGCACCAATCTGTAGTTGTAAAACTTGGCAATTATTCACATTTCATTTCTATTTTTTGTCTTATCTAAAAGTGAAGGGAATTTATTTTTTATTTTAAAAGTTCTTTTTGAAAGTTCTTTGAGTTAGCTTCCCAAACTCCCATATAAATCTATGCAAATTCAATCAGATCTCATCAGACCACAAAAATAACCACCACCTGTCATAACGAGTGACTCCCAAATGAATGGGAATCAATAAGGGCACAGACTGAGTCCACAGAATATTTCATTTAATTGATTTTATTGTCACTGGATCAGATCTGAGATGAGGGAAATGGAAATAGCCTGGTTTATAAAGATCACACATTAGGATTTTCCTAGAGGAGAATTATAAATATGAGTATTATAAGAGCTGACTATGTAACTTCATCTTTTCTGCCAATGGATTTCATCTTCTCCCATCATGTAATCGAGAACAAAGAAATCACTCATCCCATATCAAGCATAACAGGAAAGAACAGGGGCCAAGGAGGGCCCCTCCTTGACCGACCAGTAGGTCAAAGATGACCTACATCACCACGCCTATGAAGAAATGTGCTTCTCCATGACGTGGAAATCAGATCTGATTTTAGAACACATGGGAGGGCTTCCCTCTGGATGTGAAACTAGTAACAATAGCAGCAGTGTTTTGTTCTTTCTTCCTCTTTATCCGCAAACTGATTGTTAATGAGAAAAACAGGAGGCAGTTAACAATGAAACTCAAATCTTTAGTCTTCTCCTTCCAACTCAAGTGCCGAAATAGGACACTCCTTTCATAATATCCTGGCCATCAGGTTTTTTTTTCTTTTCTTTTTTGCCTTCGGAGTTCTTTCCAAAAGTAAACATGCTGCCTTGGCATTCTTATTACTCCTAATTTCCAGGTAGAAAAATGAGACAGATGAAGTGACATCTAAAAACACTGGGGATTATATTTTTAAACACAAGACAATAATTTAGATCTTTTTGCTCTAATTCTTCTCTATATTACCATGATGAAATATTTATCAAAGTCCAAATTACTGGTACGCAATAATGACCAACACCTTCACATTAAGGGAGGTATCAAAAAAAAAAACTCATCAACGAAGTAACTGGAAAAAAGTTTAAATATAAAATGTGACTTTCACTATTCTGTTTATACAGTACTGAAACAACCATAACATTCAAACACCCAGAAAGTGCAAAACTCGAAGTAATATTAACTAATAACTGACAACTCTGAGATACTGCAACATCTTGAAGTACTTTCTGACCAAAAACAGATGAAATTTTGTTCGGTATGACTTTATAGTGTTTTACACAGAACTATGTATTTTAAAAAACTGGTCATCCATGTAACATATACACAAAACCCTGAAATGACTGGACTATTCAAGGACTAGTATTCCACACTGCTTTGTTGTTACGGAAGAATGAGCTTAAAATTTAATGAAACACTTTTAACAAGTTCTAGTCTATAGAACGACATGTTCAAATTGTTGGTCTTATTACTTTTATTAACAAAAACCTCCCATTCCTTTATAAGATGTTTAATTCCTCCGAATATCATCTTTAAAAGGCCTGACTTGATTGTTGCCAAAATAAACTGCAGGTCAAGTGCAACCCTCCAGGCTATGGGTCCTTCACGAGCTTCAGCTCTGTATGAGCCACACGGTGACCTTCCCATGAGTTTTCCACTGGAGATTTCACAGTACTAACTTTAACACTTTCCACAAAGTAACCTGCCCTTCTCTTGGCTTTGGGTAGAATGTCATATTAATAATGGCATGTGGTGTTCCTTAACATAACCTGCCAAAATGTGATAATTTCCTTGGAAGAAAAGCCATGGGCTGCAATCACACGCCTGAGCTGACAGACATCCAGATGGATCCTGTACAAAAAGAAAAGGTTTGTGTCTTCTGGGATGTGAATGTCCACTTTTAACAAATTCAAACAAATCCCAACATACACATCTTCAAACTTGATGGGTTTCACGTGACTCATCATTTCGTAGATTCTTGGCACCAAATCTCTGGACATTATATAACCCAACCCACTGCAGTAGGGAGGAAACACCTTGAAGGGATACTCTTGGTATGAAATATGGTTTTTTTGGTAAAATCCTCTAAAGGAATAATTATCAATTAGAGGATAACCTGTGAAAAACTTCTCTGAGTGGTTTAAATTCAAAAGATACTTCACTAAATTGCCAGTATTGATAAAAACATCAGTGTCTGTCTTCATGATGTACTTGGCATTGGGGCAAAACTCAGTGACCCACCTGAATGCCATAATCGTTTTCAAGGTCAAGTTATTGTAGGTGTCTAAAAAATCTTGTCGTATTATGTCACCATAAAGGAGGTGTTCATCCTCTAAGGACAATGCTAACATTTTGTCCTCCCTTTCAGCCTGTTGGCCTAGTAAGAAAAATGTAAGAACCTCATATCCCCACCAAGACTTCTTTTCTCCCCAAGTAACTCTAATGGCCTGTCTGGCTTTCACGTCTGAGGGGTGCGAGGTCACCAAGATGACAAGAAACGGGTTCTGATGAGAGCAGTTGGAATGCTCTCGAAGCGTGAAGCGGAAGTCTTGTCTGTAAATGGGCTCGTACTCGTAGAAGTACATCCAGTTCACACGCTCCACCACGTTGTAGTGGGGCAGGCTGAGGTACCACATGACCAGGAAGCTCAGGAGCGACAGCAGCAGGAGGCTCCATTTGAGGGACCTCAGCGACATCCTCCCAGGAAGGGCGGCCAGCAGGGCCAGGGCCATCCACAGCGGCTCGGCGGCACGCGGGCTCGGGTTCTGGAAGATTTACCAAGGATCTGCTCAGTAGTCCACCACCCCAAACACACCTTCAGGTGTCACCTGATTACCTACTTGAGGAGAAAGAGTTGGGAGAACACAAGCTCCAAGGCAGAACCAAAAATCCTGACCTGAATCTACTTAACTTCATTTAACTGTAAGCAAATGGCTACCAACAGCCAAAAGTGTATTTTAGCTTTTATATGTTTTTAGGTTAAAAACATATCCTTGATTATTTGGGAAAAATTAATATTTCTTGTCTGACGTGAATAACTGTTGAAATAATTATTTACTTCTTTTTCATAATGGTAAAGAACAGAGGCAGTGTTTTGGTTTTTGTTTTTTTGTAGATCTGTATTTTAACCCCCCATTACTCATCTCTTTCTGTCTCTCTGGATATCCAGGACAAAATCATTAATGCAAGGAGATATTACCAACAACATGTCCAAATAAACCCAGGATCTTTCTCAGCTGTGTGATCTGATATGGATTCTAGCAAATCTGGAGTAAAAAAAAACCCAATAGCTACAATTATTCATGGTGACTTGCTGATATGGGATGAGATAAACTCTTCTCCTGAAAGGCGCAAGTCCTCTAGACACAAATAGGATTAACCATCTCTGTAGTTTTTAAATGCACAAGACTATTAAATAGCTTTTACTTGCCCCAAACACCACCCCAGCCTCCTTTCTACCTCACTGGCTGAGTTCAGTGCTCCGTCTGGACAGCAAGTACTTAAATTCAAGACCTGTCTCTGTAGTATGAGTTTTCATGTGTTCCCCATCCTAACCTGTTCAGAAATCCTGCACCATTTAAGAAGCTTGGGCTGGAACCTCCTAGAACACTTGCTTTTACACGGAACTTCAAGCTGAGATAGAAAACAGAGCTAGGAGACACAGCACAGTCAGACTGGAGTGATGGCCACAGCCTCAGCTCTCCTTCAGACTCCAAGGAAGAGGTTGGTTTACAATTCTGGATGCCACAGGGCTTTCCCGGTGCCATGATCATGGTCCTCAGTCTAAAGACATTCATGTACTAAGTCCTAGACCTTCTACACCCACAGATTGCGCCAGGCACTAAGGAGGCCAAAGGCAGAAGGAAATGGGAGGAGAACAAATCCCAAGTCAGCACGTAAACACAGCCCAGCGGTGTAGTACAGACTGCCCACGTCACATGCCAAAGGACTTCAGGATGAGGGACAGGTCAACCACACGGGGGCAGGCTGAGGAGGCTTCTGACCTTTCACCCACAGTCACCTAGGGGAAGGGTCCTAGGAACCCAGAATTTGCTATGGAGGCTGTACATTAATGATATTTTATGGAAAGGCTGGTCTACCAAGGGTTCTACCTTGGTCAGTCTGAGGTCTTTGGACACAGTTCTTCCTCTTAATACATATATAAATGGCAGGATCTTGAGACTCCTTGTCCTCTCTATCTCGCTGTATCTTATCTGCCCTGATTATTTCTGGCTACAATAATCTTCCCTATCGCTAATGCTTCTTATATTTTAAGCCCCACAATAAATGGAATGTTTTGGCGAAGTCTCCAGTTTGGTTTCATGTATGTATGTCTTGCCTCTCCACTTACAGTTTATGACCTCACTGACAAAGAACATTTTTCTTGCATGCTGAACATTGTCAGCATGCAAGACAGGGAGAGACCTACAGCGGGAGGGCAATGAACACTGACTTGCTTGATATACTATTTCTATTTGTATAAAGATAAAATGTAGATGTACCCATCCCACCCCCATCCTCCCCTCTCCCTCTTACTAGCTTTACACAGGCAGCTCCTAGAAAAACCTCAAACAGAACAGACCTAGAATTATGGCGGAGTTAATATCTTCCTACACTTTCTCCTCACCTGGCTACTAGACACTCCAGAAGCCTAGGGGGCTCCATTTAATCTCAGCCATTGATGACCTGTACATTTATTACAACAGTTATCACACAGTGGTTTTATATCTCACTCTAACAAATCCACACACTGTAACAAATTTTGGACAAATGAAAGAGAAGTGTCCTGAGTAAGGGTGTAATTTCCAACTGCACACAGGTGTGGAGGCCCTGCTACTCCTCAACAACGGGAGGAACTCAAAGCAGCAAGTCTTACTATAAACATTCGCTTATATGCATTCAACAAGCCGTCGTTTCTAAATGTGAAAACTGACTGTGGCTGTGATGTGTATTGCTCACTAGCCCACAAAGGAAATAAAGCAGCGGCAAAAAGAGGAAGAACTGTCTATTCCAGAAGGGGGGAAGGTCTTTCAAGGACTGGCTGGAACAGACTTCAGGTTACCCACAACAGACGCAGCTCCAAAGGCAGAGACCAGAGTCCACACCCAACTCTGTCCTTTACCAATCAGGGCAAGGGCAGGTTTATCTCTGGGAGTCTCAGTTTCCACATCTCTACGCTGAAGATGCTAACCCGGTGTGGATTAGTGACCGCTTGTGCAGAGCATCTGGCTGGTGTCAGGGACGTCACACACAGGATGTCGTCACCAGCTTGCTCCACCCTTGGCAGCTATTCTATCCTGTTGACATTCACTAAGTTGATTTCTATTGCCAAAAGGGATTGTCCTAAAGAAAGAATCTTGATGAATTCTTACTATTTGTAAAGTGTTTCAAAGCCATAAATGGATTTCTATTTCTTACCTTCTTGATTTACTTCTTCTGAGTGAAAAGTCTTTCACCTTCACCAACTGAGCATTCAGCAGTGAGTAGCAGTCAAAAAATAATGCTTGAAATTTCTGTAAGATAGATAAGAAACTGAACAGCATTTACTTGTGGGCCAAGGGATTAGAAGTCAAAAGGAAAGGGAACCCCTGCCTCCCCCAACTCCAATTCCTTTCTGAACTAAAACATAGGTTGAAATAAAAAGTTAAAAAAAAAAACACAAAACCCACCAGTCCACAGAATTCAGAAAGTTCGTGAGTTCATCATGGAAGAAGAGCATCTAAGTTCTCATGTCAGCTGATGTCTCAGTTCCACTTTCTACCACAGTTCCACTTTCCTAGATAAAGAACTTGGGGGTCACTAAAAGACGTGAAACACAAAACTTCTAAGAGACATTCTGCTGGCATCCTGTCCAATTCTCTGCACCACACACATTCATGGAAGGCAAACCTGACGTGAGACTGTGAACTACCACTTCCCAACCCACTCCTTCCCCTCTAAACCTCCACCTCTACTCATAAATACCCAAGACACGTTCGTAAACTGAAAGACAGTGAGGCACATCTCACTTCCTGCCATGATTCAGCATTCTCATACCTTGGTTTTCGCTAGTCAAGTTTAAAAATCAAAAGAGGATGTGAAAAAGAGGAAGCACTGATGTGTAATCACTCCTTACGGCAAAAAACACTCCAAAAGGATTAGAGTCAAATGGGAGAAAAATGAATCTGTAGAAGCACTATTCCTTTGATAACTATGTAAGTTTAAAAAGCTAAAGCTCTAATCTGTTCTTAGAAACAATGATCAGTACATATATGTAAACTAAAAAAATTGCAGTATATTGTATATATGTATTTACATGCAATATAATGTGTATGTGTAGTCAAACTGTAATAATTCTATGTAATAAAATTGAAAGAGAAAAAAAAAGAGAAAATATAAATGAACATTTCAATGATTTTGAAGTGGGGAAGAACTTTGAATTATTCCATGTAGGGGGAAAACACAGAACACATAAAGGAAATTTGATTAAATAAAAATTTCAAAAAGTTCTTGAACAAGGTTGAAATGCAAAAAAACCAAAAAACAACAACACAATAAAAAGCACAAACAAGGTTGAAAGATAAAAAAAGAAACAGGGGAAAAATACCCAAGAGATTTATGATAAAGAATTTATACGCCAAATAAAAAAAGTTCATAGAGTAGTAAGAAACAGATGAACACAAGAGAATAAATGGCCCAAAGGGAAATTCCCAAAAGTACTGCAAATGGTCAATAAAATAAGGAAAGATATTCAAACACACAAGTAAGCAGAGATATTAACAAAAATCCCAAACTAAAAAATCAAAGAAGAAAAGTGATAGTGCTCAGTTTGTGTGAGGAAAAGAAGCATTCTTGTGTACTTTCTGGAGAGAAATGTTAAACATTTATCAAAAATTTGAATGTGCACACTCTTTGACCAATACCATTGCCAGCAATTTCTCTTAAATAATTGGGCAACTGTGCATAATTTATAATATAAAAATTATTTTAAAGTCTCCCAATAGGGAATTGGTTAAACAAAATGATGACACATCTGTACAACAGCATATATTTATTCATTATATGCAATGATGCTTATCTATATTCCGTTGATATATTACTAAACGAAAGATGCGGCTGCAAAACTACAAGTGTAGTACGATTCCTTCTGAAAGATGAGAAGACTCCATCGGTCCATACAGTCACACACACAGAGCAAGATGTCTGGCAGGGTGTGTCCCAACATGTCAATGGTTTCTACTCTGTGGGATTTCTGGATGATTTCTGTCTTTCTTTCTTTTTCCTTTTTGTAACATGTGTATTTTCCACACTATTTGTGTACTTTCTTTGTAAATAGATTTTTTAAAAAAGCCAAAAAACTGGATTTCATGCTTGCATGTCTCTAAATTCCACTGAACGGTAGTAACTGCAAGCTAGCAGTTAGGACCCTGAGCTGCATCTTATCCCAACTCTTCTCCCACGGTGTGAGCATGTACAATTCATGACATTTCTAGTAGGTATTATTCTCCATTATTTCAGTAAGTCTTATGCCAATACAGTAACAAACGATTTTAAAAATCCATTCAAAGCACAGTAATTCTAATATAAACCTAACAGGTTTAAATTATCTAATAATAATAGCATTACACACATATACATGAAACAGTTTATAAAGTGTTTCAACAAATATTAATAGCTCCCCCCAATAACCCTATGTTGGGCCAACTGGTTTTACTGTACATATTTCACAAGTGAATTT
The DNA here is from genome assembly GCF_048564905.1 of Vicugna pacos. Classification (NCBI taxonomy): domain Eukaryota; kingdom Metazoa; phylum Chordata; class Mammalia; order Artiodactyla; family Camelidae; genus Vicugna; species Vicugna pacos. The sequence continues at coordinate 35,528,950 of NC_132987.1, forward strand.
CAGAGAGTTCAAATGAAATGAAGGTGAAATAAAGACTCTTTCAAATAGAATAGGACTTACAAACTAACAAACTCTAGCTAAAAAAAGTACCAAAGGAATGTATTTTAGTAAGGAGAAAAATGAACTCAGGAGGAAGGAATGAAATGCAAGAAAAAAAAGTAAATAAAGAGATTATTAAAAGATAATGAAAATTAGTAAATATAGATGCTAAAAAAGAGAGAGAACGAGCACAAAAACAGTATTTTTTTGTGTCATTAAAAAAGCAAAACTAAAATACTATATAAAAATAACATGATTGCTGTAAAAAGATTTTCAAAGAAAAATTAAAATATGTTAACATTCCTATTTAGTTCAGGAGGAACAAGGAAAGACTGAGAAACTTTTCTGCAAAAAATTCATTTAAGAATGCATATTAACCTTTAAAGTGACCACTGAGAGAATACATATGAAACATATACATTCCACAGATTGAGAAATAAAAGAAAGAAAGGAAGCTATCAATTCAACAGAGGGGAGGAGAAGAGACAAAAAGCAAAGAAAATGCATGGCAAATGGAAAACACAAAAGAAGATGGCAAAAGTGAATTTAAATGTATCATCAGAGCAAATACGAAAGTAAACTCACCTACTGAAAAACAGCTCAGATTGGCTCAAAATTCTGCCTTATACTGCTTATAAGATACATGCCTAAAACAAAACACAGAAGTTTAAAGATTAGGACATTTTTAAAAATCAGGAAAATGCCAATCAGAAGTCCATTGTAGTTACTTATTAATGTCACATATTTTAAATGAACAGCACTTAAAAGGAACAAGGAGATTGTGTTACTAATAAAGAACCATCCAACAAGATTATTTAACAATCATGAAACTATTTAACATAAAAATATAGTCTCAAAATATATAAAGCAAATGCTGAAAAATATGAGTACAAATGGAAGAATCTATCATACTAATGGATTTTTAACAATTCTCTCTAAATAACTAACACATCAAGCAACAAAAACAGAGATATGAGTGTTTCAAATAATTTTATTAATAATTGTAATTTAGCACCTTTCACCCAATTGAAAAGAATAGGAATATTCATTTCAAGACTATATGAAAAATTTATTTAAATTGATCACATTAAGTTACACAAGCCATCTCTTTTTCAAAACTCAATTTAACACAGGCCTCATCATCTGACTACAATATAATTTTAACTTAACTACAAAAACATAACCTGAAAAACACATAAACAAAAAAGCCTATCTGGAAACTCAAAACCCTTACACACCAAACCCGTATTAACGAGAATACCGTACTGGTAATTATAAAACACCTGCAACCGAATACAGCAACGTATTACATTTCAGTGAGGCAGCTAGTACCCAACCTCTTACATGAAAACTACTGCAGGAGAAGACAAGTTGTTTTATTTTGTTTGTTTGTTTGTTTGTTTGTTTGCCTTAAAGAATGATCTGCAGTTCAGGGGAGCCAAATAGCTCCAAGTGAAGAGGAAAAGCTCTTCTTTATAGAAAAATGTTAATTATAAATGTAGATAGAATGACAGAATGAGAAAACCATCATTTTGCAAACTCTCATGAAATCATCAATTCAGGCAATGACTATCAATCAGTGTTTTAACCAGCAAGCAAAAGACTGACAGAGAATCAGACATCTGTATAGTACCAAAGTAACACCACAAAGATTACTTTTTACTTGTAAGGACTGAAAAAAAATAAATGAAATTTACACCGGAGGAATCAGAGTGCTATCACTCTCACCCAGTCATCAATCTCAGTATTATAAATAATGGAACAAAAACGTGTCTCCTAATGAGATACAATGTGAAGTGCGCATCTTGGCCAAAATGTTTAACTGGAATCTAATCATGTTTTACATGACACATAGAGAACAGAAGAACAAGCTAAGGAACTCCACAGGGAAACACTCAAACCCAAGAGGTGGGGTGTTCTGTGGGACAACCATCATGGTGTCTGCAACTAGTCAACCCCATGAAACACGGGTGGTTCTAGATTAAAAGAGATTAAGGGACACACACAACTGCAGCGTAGGATCCCAAACTGAATCCTGGAGAAAACTAAAGACAATCTAGACATTAGGACATGTGAAAGGATTATTCATTTTGTTACGTGTGATAACATTAACTGAAAATATTCCTGGGTAAATCAGTGTGGAATATCCATGCAATGGAATGCTACTTATCTATAAAAAGAAACAAAGTGCTGATACAGGTTATAACAAATATCATTTAAGAATTCAGAACATGGATGAACCTAAAAAACATGCTAACCAAAAGGAGCCCAACACAAAAGACCACATATTGTATGAAATGTTGAGGAAAGGCAAATCTATAGGCAGTAGGTTGATTACCTACCTGCAGCTGGGATCAGTGACTGCAAATTGACAGAAAGGATCTTTTTGGGGTGATGGAAATATTTTAAAATCTGACTGTGGTAATGGTTGTAGATCTCTGTAAATTTAGTAAAAAAAAAATCACTGAATTGTACAATTAAAATAATTTTATACTATGTAGGTCATACCTCAATAAAGCTGGTAAAAGTTTTGTAATTTTTAAAAAACGTTCTTATTTTTAAGAGTCATACACTGATATATATATATAGGAGTAGTATGTCAAGATATCTGTGTTTACTTTAAAATTTTTCAGTAATAAAAACTAAAGAGAGTTAAGAAAAGAAAAGAACGCCCTCTCTCGTACATTTCTGGTGGAGTAAAAAATGGCAACACCTTGAGGAGGGCTATCTGGAAAAACAGTACTTATACAAATTACAAATACATTTATTCTTTTATCAGTAATTTTGTTCCTGAAATTTATTTCAGACATAGCTGAGTATGTCCAGAATGATATCTGTATATAAGGTTATTGGCTGCAAATTGTTTCTATTAGCAAATAATTAGAAATAAACCAAGGGATCACAATGAGGGATTCCTCAGATAAATCAAGATACCACCACCCCATGGAAAAGTACACAGCTATTAAAAAAATAATAAGGATGTTTTCTAAGTACTGACATGGAAATACTTCTAGAAAATATCAAGTGAAGATATAAGATACTGAACAATGTTTATAATATGTTAACTCTTATCTTAGAAGGGAAAAAGAAATGGAGCCAGTATTTTACGTGCATAAGAAAAACAATGGAAAGGCACACACGCCGTGGACAGAGAGGAATGGGGTGGACAAGAAAAAAGGTGAGAGCATTCCTGTTTATATCACTTTGTTATACTATTTAATATTACTTTGTTATATTATTTTGTTATGTATGTAATATTTTTATATTATTTTGATTCTTAAGGTACTTGAATACAATTAAAAGTTAAAATAATGAAAATAAAAATTTTCTCTTCCTATTTAAAAAAAGTGCTACTTATAAAAATGCACTAGATATAAATAAAACAATCTTTACAGAAAATCAAATTAATTAAAAAGTAGAATTACTTTATATATTTTTTGGATCCATGTGGTTTTTTTTTTAACTGGCATATAATTTATATGCAGTAAAATTCATCCTTTTTACTGTACTGTTCTGTAAGTTTGGACACTCATGTAACCACCAGCACAATCAAGATACGATACAGCTCCAACACAACAAAAATTCTACTAGTGTCCGTTTGTAATCAATCCTCCCTCCAACCCCCAGGCAACCACTGATGTTTTTCATCCCTGTAGTCTTGTCTTTACCAGAAGGTCACATAAATGGAATGATATGGCATGCAGACTTTTTAGTCTGTCTTTTTTCATCAGCGTAACAATATATTTTTTAAAAAGACTGAAAATAAATGACCTGAATACAAGAAGTAAAAAAAAAAAATTTTAATGTTATTACTAAGAAAATGAAAGGAATAAAAATAAAACAAAATAATGAAACACAAAAAGCCAATAAAGATGATTATTAAAAAAACAAACATTAGGAATAGAAGGGAAGTTCCTTAACCTGTTGAAGAAACCAAACTTAATGATGAAACTTTAGAAACATTTCCAACGAAGCCAGGAAAGACAAGGATGTATGCTATCAGCTCTACTATTTAGTGCTGTTCTAGAGAGCCTTACCACCCACTGAACTAGAGGAGGAAATAATGTAAAAATTGTAAAGGAAGAGGGAAAAACTGCCATTATTTTCATACTATATAATCATCTACACAGAAAACTCAAGGGGAAAAAGACAACATGTAAGAAATAATAGGTTTACCAAGAAGCTGAATATGAGCTCACCTACAAATCAGAAACCTTAAAAAAAAAATCTAATAGGAAAAACACAATAGCAACAAAAACTACAGTGTCAGATAAAGCTAACAAAAGATGTACATGACCCTGATGTAGAAAAATAAAAAACTTCTCTGAAGAATGTAAAAAAAGTGGTAATGTGTTTGGGGATGAGAAAATTCCAATGTAAGATTCCACTTCCCCACATTAATCAATAAATTCACAGGATTATGAAAGGAACTTAATGATCTAGGAATATCCAACATGATTTTGAAAACAAAGAATGAAGCTGGGGTTGGGTTGGGGTGAGCTGGGTGTTATCAAAGCATTTCAGAGCTACACTAATTAAAACAGCATAATGGAACACCAGATTCAACAGCTGGATAGCACGACCAGAAGCAGACTCAGTGGTCCACAGGGACTTGAAAAATGGCCAAAGTGGCTCCACAAACCAATGGGGAAAAGATTCAATAAACTGTTTCAGAATAAATGTGGAAAAAGTAAAATTATATTCATATTCATTTCCAAAATAAAATACCAGGTAGATGAAAGAATTAAATGTAAAAAAAGCAAAACTAATACCCTAGGAAAATAAAGCAGATATATTTGTGATCTTTGCGTGGGGAAAGTCTTTGCAAACCAGTCATAAAAAGTATATTCCATGAGGAGAGGAGAAATAGACTGGGTCAAAACAAAATATGAAACTACTTCTAGGGCAAGGCACCACAAACGCAGTTAAAAGATGAGTCACAGACTAAGAGAAGTTATTGACAACAAATAAAACAAAGGACTGGCATACAGAGTCCCTTTTGGATATATGTATTTGTTATATAATATATTCACAAGAATCTGCTGTCATTGTTTTCTGTTTGTGTAAAGTTTATATAAAACTTACAAATCAAAAGGAAAATGAGTGGCATATGAACAGGTTTACGGAAGAGGAAATAAGAATGGCCAACAGATATGAAAAGAGGGTCAATCTCTATAGCAATCAGGGAAATACAAATTAAAATCGGATACCAAATTTTTAACCCATTGGACAACATTGAAGTTTAATACTCATCAACTACTAGAGTAACTGCTCTTTGTAAGACACTGTGGGTAGAAGTACAAACCGTGACAGCACCCCCGGTAAGCAATATGGCTGCATCTAGCAAAACTGAACACCAGCCGTTCCCCTCCTGGGAACACACCCTAGAAAAACACGCGTGGAGACAGGTACAAGCATGCTCCTTAGGGGGCTACGAAAGCAGGAAATTTGAGGCAACCTAAACATGCATCCACGAGATAGTAGACAAATAAAACTTGGTCTGCCTTCCTATGGAATCCCACGAGACAGTTAAAATGAACTGATGTAGTATATCAATTGGAACAGTTCTCAAAAATAAAATGTTGAGTAAAGAATACAAGTTGAATGATTATACATATATGATACCATTTACACAAGCAGTTTTAAACCACACACAGGAGGCAGCCTTCAGAAACAGCTATGCACATGAAGCTGGTTTTTGAAGGGACTGCAGGAGTACCTGCCGTGCTAAGCAGTGCGGGCATCGCTGTGAAAGAATGAAGCGTAGTGAGAAGGGGAGAAAACGGATCAGACACAAACACTAAAATATTAGCAGTTGTTAATTCAGGGTGATAGAAGTACACAGGCCTCTAATATTCATAGTTTTCTTTGTATTTTAAATTTATCAAAACTGGGGGAAAAAAGATAATGAAAATACCTGGGTATCAGTGTTAGACGGCCCACCCTAAATCCTGGCTGCAACACTGACTGGTTGTGTGTGTGAGATTCATGTGGAAAACATGAAATAACCAATCAGCACAGGGGCACTCAGGAGTTTCTTAAGTTAAACGACATTCAAACACAAACGCACACACTATGATGTCACAGAAATCAAGCTGGCCTGGTGGGAGACCTGGGATTGGCTCATTTGCTGACAGTGGGTGCACCGGCCTCCTGAGGGGAGGGACAGACAGAAAAATCTAAAACATCAATGAACAGAAAAATATAAAAAGGCCCAACAGGGAAGTACACTATTACCTTTTTTACTGACTTCTTAAATAATAATGTCCCATATCACTGTCAAGAAACAAATTATATTTATAGTTTAAAAATCATTTCCATTTTATAAAAAATAAGCCTGTGATTATATTAACTGCACATGCATTCACCAACTAGATTCTAAATACCTTAAGCAAACGATCTTCTCTATCTCACAAATCTAGCACAATGCTGGGTGCACAGCAGGCCACCAGTAATTACTTGTTGATTTGGTGGTTGATCTACAATAGCTGAAGACATATTTCAAATAACAGGAATGCAAAAAAACCTCCAGAGACAAAACAGTCGTCAGCTCCCAGATTATTAAGTGTGCAAACACTTTAACCATCAAATGAAACCACCACCCTCAGAGAAGGAACTCAGTTAATAAGCACAGAACTTCATGCAGCCAAAGTGGCTGCATCTGTGACTTATCTATGGGTGTTACAGAACCCTATCAGGGCTGTGGACAAAAAAACTGGAAATCATTCAAATAAACTATAATTTTTTTTAATGGAGGGCTTCTCAGAGTTTTCAAATGTTAATATATATTCTGAGAAGAGGCTGTATTATGCAATTTTTCTCAAATTTATCTGAACAAAGGACCTATTTTAAATTTCAGAGCTTCTAGCAGGACTAGAATTCCATACTTTGGGAAATTCTGTCCTAGAACATCTTTATAGTCACTGAATTGAGAAACTATTCACCAGGCACTGATAGGCACTCACTCATGTCATCTTCAAGAGAGCCCATAAACTAGGGCACTTTTAAAACCTTTACTGTTCACACTTAACAAGTGAGCAAAGTAAGGCTTAGGGAAAGTCAATAACTTGCCCAAAGTGCCCAGCTTGTAACTGGTAGAGACAAAATCAAACAGGACTTCAAGCCTCATGTTCTTGGCCACTGCCCTTCCTATCCTAGGGAGTCTGCTGCCCTCTTGACCATAACTGCTCTGGGTGGGTTTTAACTTCTCGCAAACATTGAACCTTGAGAAACAGTAAGGCGGCATCACAGCCTTCCCGTCTTCACACGGAACGACTCAAGACTCCCACTCTCAAACCCTGAAATATGAGTAACTAGCAAAAGCAATAAATAATAACAAATAATTCATGCAGATATAGACCTTTTTATTTTGCATCAAAAACATGCCGGGCATGAGGAAATAAATTGGAGGGGGGTGGTTCCAGATAGGCGAAAGAATCAGTTCAAATGCAAGGATGCTGGAGAAACAGAACAGAGAGTTACTGAAACTGTCTGTTTACCATGATTTTAGCAACAGCCCCTGCCTGGTCCTGGCACTGCAGTAAGAAGTTTTGGAGACCTGCTCCTTAGTCAAGGTCTCACATCCAGCAGGGCAGGGCTGGGAATCCAGGTGTTCACATGCTTTCAGTGGGGTCTATAACTGCTGCACTGCAAGGTATCCTTCCTAACTTGTTTTTACCTTTCATACTTTCTTCCATGTAGTACAGCACCTCTGATTTTCCTCGGGATGAAAAGCTGACAAAGCTAAACCAGACACTTTAAAAAAAATTTCTAAATGCAAATACTATTCAATCACCAAGCAAATCATGTTCAGCTCTTTCTAATTCTCACCCAGTTTTCAACCTGACTTCTCTTCCAAGTAAACTTCAGAAATGGAGGAATTGCTGAGGGGAATAATGTTAGTGAACTTATATTCCAGTGAAAGTTTCTGAGATCCTGCAAACATCAGTGAACACTCAGACACAGAAGCAGTGACCATCAGGAACCAGCAGAAAACCACTAAGAACATTTCAGCTAATTAACCCCATCCCCATTTTCAAAAGCATTCCTCAATCAGAAGATCAAGGAAAGCTTTTGATAACACACATAACAATTGAGCATCTCTTAAGAGGGCAGGGCAATGAAAGGTCCGTCTGAACAAAATGGAAAAACCTGAGTCCAGCAGCAGTGCCTTGATGGCTCACAAGCAGCTGATCCACCTTGGCCAGTAGATTTTTTTCACACATCTTGAGGGCTCGTGCTGGACTGTGACTGTGTATCACCAAAACAGCCACAGACCTGCCCTCCCACTTAGGTTCTAAAGCTGGTAGAGCATCTTCATCAACCTGGGGGAAAATCTTTAGGGTTTAATCACAGGCCTATCTTTAGCCTTTTCCTGTTAGATTTTCTTATCAAAGACAAATGAATGTGGGCTTATTCAATTTTGTAGAAAAGAGAAAATAGAAAATTCATTAGAAGATATAATTACAACCTAAAAAGCTTTCAACAGGTTAGAATAAACCAGATGGGAACAAATTTATTGTCCTATATCAGAGTTTCCAAAACCAACTGCACAAGAGAGGGTGGGAGATCTAAATTTAAGAGGACCTAAAGGTTTTAGCTGAGTATGAGTTCAATATAAAGAAAGGTGGTGATGTAAAGGAATAACTGGAGAGTCAGGAGACAAGGATTCTAGTTCTAACAGCTGGAGGAGAGGGCAAGTTACTAAATTTGGGGACTTGCTTTTCTCATCAGAACCTTTAAGAGACTGGGCCAGGTTATCCCTCAGGTCCCATCTAGGTCCATCAGAACAGAGATGGACATTGCTGTACCCAGCACAGTGTCTTGCACACAGAAAGAACCCCCAAGTACCTATAAGCAAATGACAGTGTTAACAGAAATTCTACAAGTTAATACCATAATGTGTCCTTCTCCCCCAGTACACATACAGTGAAAACCCTAATATGCTCTTGGGCTCAAGAAATAGAAAAAATGTCTGGGCAAAAGGGGTCATAATCCCACAGCCACAGATATGCTCCATTTTAAAAGGACCATCGACAAGTTACATTTAGTTTAGAGGAGGGTTAAGAGATTGGTTTATCACCTCACATTAAGACTGGATGAAGTAGTGGCTGAAGGAACTGGGGAATGTTCTATTCTGGGGAAAACAAAAGTTTAGAAGGATATGGTAGACGCTTTCAGGTATTCTGAACAATATGTCAACTCCAGAAGGCAAGTGGAAGCCCAAAGATAAAAGCCAGTGGGACGGGTCAGTACAGATTTCTAGAATGGGCTGCTCCTCACCGGCAGAAATCTTCAGGCGGTGGTAGGAATGTTACAAAGGTTAATTCTCTACTGAGCTTTAAGTTATTTTAAGTAACTTCTGAGGTCCTTTCCAATGCCCAGATTCCATGACTTTGTTATTCAGGTTTCAAATGCGGTATATAGAAAAGGCTTCATTTTGCGTAAAATTTTTAAATGGTTTCAAAGAATGAATCTGAAGTACTGAATTTAAGAAAAAGCCCCACTTCAAGCATAACTTCCGTGATTGTTATACAATTTTAAGTAAACAGTGAGTACCAATACCTAACACTCCACTGTTTCTCATCCATCCTGCAACCGAATCCCCTGCTGGTTGCTGCAGTATCACCTTCCGATATTCAGAGACAAAGGGGAGAATGTCTTTCATGCTAGCCTCATTAAATTAGAAGCCTCCTGCCTCTTGTTTGTTGAGGCAGAAGACACCTGGGTTTTTAAAAGTGTATTTTAAAAAGACATATTATATACTATTTGTGAACAAAGTACTTTATTGTAGGAATATCTGGGAACACAGTGTTCCATAACCGTAGGCTCCATTAACTTTGAATCAAAAATATTTGAAAGAAATTCCAGAAAGTTCCAAAAAGCAAAACTTGAATTTGCCATGTGCTCAGGCAACTATTTACATATCATTTACATTGTATTTACAAAGATTTACATTACATTAGGTATTATAAGTAATCTAGAGATGATTTAAAGTATAGGGGAAGATGTACGTGAGTTATATGCAAATATAGCCATCTTATATAAGGGATTTGACATGGATTTTGATATCTAAGGGCATCCTGGAACAAATCCCCTGTGGATACTGAAGACAACTATATTTTATAGATTTCTGGGGTTGTGGTGTGTAGAATTTTTAGGCTGAGAAAGATGAGGAGCAGCCAATAATAGTAAGACCTGACCAAAAAAATTCAGTTGCTATTTCCTTTTTGTTTCTGCCTTATCTGTACTTGTATCTAACAACAAAAAATACACTCTAATTTGCAATACATGTTAGAATTTTAAGGAGGGTTTATCTTTTTAAGGGAAAGTGGACTTTGGGGCTTAAGTCTGCATCACTTCTACAGCAATATACAAAGCACATTCTCACCATCTGGTAAAACAGGTGGCACCATCCCATTTTTCAGAGGCCTGTGCACCCCAGATGCAGGCAGGCCCAGAACACAAACTCAGGCTCAAGTCCAAACACTGTGCTCCTTCTCCAGAGCATGATGCCTGCAGAAGAGCCCAGCCTCATACCCGATCCCACAGCCTCTTGAGATTCCTGGGCAAGGAGCAAAGAGTACAGCAAAAGTGGACGCGCCTCTGCCCTCAGTGGCGGGCAGTCCGAGGGAAGAGGCAACAGGAGGACTGGGTCCAGACAAGCCAGGGAAACTGGAGCAAAGATCACACAAGTAAGGCAGAACAGCATCAAGGCTGACTTGAAAGCTAGCCTGCCTGTCTCTGTTTTGTTACAAACACCTTTACTCATTGGAGGAAAAGGACAGGGCGAGCTGCTCTACTTAACATTTCTTTCCATTGTTGCCCTAAGTTAGGAATATTAGATATCTTTGTCAGTCTTGTCTGTCACCTCTTCCCTTGCTCTTAGTCATCTGAGTACATTTCATTCATTCACTCGATCTGCCAGACCTGAGTTAGAAGCTGTGTTGCCTGGCCCTCAAGTTGTGGACATAATACAGAGCATGAAGGAAGGTTCAAGACTCCAACTTGCAGACAACATTATGAGCAAAACCCACCTGGAGAAGATGGAGGGAGACAGCTTAGCTCATATGTCTCCAAACTTGTGGTCAGCATCTATGGCAGGGAGCTGAGTTTGCATTCTCAGAATGTGTGGATGCATAAAAAGGGCAAAATTACACAACTTTAATCAGTTTAGACAATGAAACTATTTAATACTAAGAGATAAGAGTTGATCAGAATTTTTTCTCCTAGTAAGTGGGTAACTCCATCGCTGAAAACAAAATCTGTTACCAAAATAGTAGCCAAATACAGCTCCAAATAAGAGACATGGTTGTAGTATGTGGTTGCAGCCTTGTGAAATGTCTGATGGAAGTAGTGCTTCTTTAATTCTAACTTAAAAGAGCCTACTCAAAGTGCACTGCTTGGGAGGTTCTAGTCCAGGAGTGGGCAAATGTTCTTTTTTCCTTTTTTAATAAAATGCCCGATGGCAAATATGTTTCCTGTGGGCCATATGGTCTCTGTCCCAGATACTTGATTCTGCCTCTATAGTGAAAATGGAGCCACAGACATTATTAAACATATAAGTGTGACTGTGCTCCAATAAAATTATTTTCAAAACAGGCTGCTGGTCTAGAAGTATTTCTTCTAGCCCCATTATCTTAGAATAGCACTAAAACCTCTTAAGATCTCTCTTCTTTAAATTTCCTCATTACCCCCAAAGGCCACAGGACAGAAAGGAGATCCTAGTGCTGGAAACATGTTCCCCCCATGAAATGGTTCCTGGAGGGAGCAGGGCTGAGAAGTGTTAACCTAGGCTATGGATGCTGTAAAGGGACAACAAGAGGCCTTCACCTCCTGGCTAGCTACTTGGGTCAGGAGCATGGGCAACAGAATCTACTCTAGCTTTCTGGATTTTATTCCTTAATTGCTCAGAGTTTCAAGGGGTGCAAGTTATCTCCCAGGCCAACTCTTCAATCCTGCAGCCTCTCGGGGCCGCACTCTACAGATTGTTCTGTGGCTTCATCTCCCCCTCATCAAGACATGCCCTCTGCAAATCCCTCTAGCTCATACCCTCACCTTCCCTTCTCCTATTTTTCACAATGTGCCAAGGGCTCTGGCGCCTAAAACAAACCAGTATGTATAATATGCAACTTTTTACTGAAACAAAATCATCGTTCATGGTCCCCAGAGATATTTTGCCAAAGAGACTACTGTTAAATGAACTGCAACTTTGGAACTTATCTATGGTGCCAGGTCACTTAAGAGCATCTTGTCTGACCCCTAGTTTTGACCTCATTCATGAAGCTGTACAGTGTGGTTACCTACCACACAGTGAGCAGGGATGAGCAATGACAGCTATTAGAGCTGCAACAGAAAAGCATATCTGGCCTGGACATTATATAGCTGTGAAAGGGATAAAGGCATTTCCTAAAATGGGATTCTACCTGTATCATCCAATGGTGGACAGAACAGAGCTGGAGACTGGTCTCAGAGACAAGGCAAATCATTGGATGGGGAGGGAAAAGACAGAAAAATATCAACTAGAGTATTTTCTTAGGGATAAAGAGAGTTAGATTGAGTCTGATTTTGAGTTGAAGATGACCAAAGTTTAGCTAAGTTTTCCTGAGATACCATGGTATTTTAATAATGATACAATTTATATATATTATTATCCAAATATATGTTATCCAAAATGGTTTAGTTGAGCTTAACCCTTGCAACTCCTCAAATCCTTTGGGGGAAAGAAATATACTAGAATATATAACAAAATTTGTAGCTGCATAAATGATCCTTAAAATCTTGTAAACGACACCAGCATGGTCAATTTTAACCAATAAGGATAATTTCTCAATTAAAATGAGATGAACCTACCTGTAGAATTTCAGGTGAGACTAAAGCACTAGCTGAAGTTTTTTGTTTTCCATATTCCATGTTTTAATTAAAAAGATGTGCTGTGAACTACTGAACAGAAGAACAGAAAAGAATGTACCTGGGTCGTAACAACAACATGACACCAAAATCAACCTTCTATGAATGTATGTATGTATATGCACGACTGGGACATTGTGCTGTACACCAGAAATTGACACATTGTAACTGACTATACTTCAACTAAAAAAAAAAAAAAAGAGAAAGAAAGAAAAAATAAATAAAACCAACATTCTATATCCAGCAAGCTGCTAGAGGAGCAAACCATTATGTATCAACATTCTTTTCATTTTCAGAAAAGCTTTGATCCTCACTTCTTCCTCCTTACTCTCAAATCACTTCATATATCTAACATGTAATTTTATTTGGCCACTGCTTTATTTTCTGGGTTGAAATTACCCAGTGACCATTCATTTGAATGAAACTTCTAGTCTAGAAGAAAGAAAATGTCTTAGATTCTTATCTCGAAACATAAACAGTTCCCTTCCCTACACTGATGCAGGTTCAAAGTGTGCTTTTATCAAGCATCAACACATTCTGACAGCACAAAATCAGCTCCCCTACTTCTGTCTAAGCCGCCTGCGGAAAGCTAAAACACAAAGTTGCTTCCAGCTGAAGACTGCAAACTCAAATCTTCCTTATCTCGGAAAGCAGGGGGAAAAAAATTAAAGACATGGTTTGGTTAACCTGTTCCTTGTCAGTAGCTCTACCTGACAAAGCAGCCACCTCCTAAACGCTGGTACTCTGTGCAAAGTACACAGAAAAAATCTGCTTTGCGAATCTCCCTCCTAGAACAGCACTGAGGAGTGGAAGAGAAGCAATACGAATGCTACTCGTGCTTGCTGCTGGCATCATTCCTTACCGCTTGGAAAAGTGAGACTCCATTGCACCTTAAAGATTTCTTTCAAAATGCCTTGTATGTTCGTTAAGACTGCCTCTTATAAACCATGTTGCTCTAGACCCTTGGGGTTTCCTCCTCTCCCTGCCCAATTCGCCCATTCTCCTCCTTAGGTCCGTATTCCTCCCAATCTCTCCCCAGGAAGAAGCAGCCTCCCACAATTCAGCTCCCAGGCCCTTCCCCAGCGCCTTGGGAATGCGTTCTCTCCGGGCCTGCTGGGCAATCCCACATCAAAACACCGTTCCCGTCCTCTCTCCCTGGCCCATGCGCCTTGAGCTTCTCCCGGCTTCTGTCGCCAGAGCGGCCCGGAGCGACGAGGTGTGGGCTGCGCCCCAGGGCAGAGCAGGGAGGACAGCATGCTCTTCTCAGCCGCGGCCTGGCCCGCCACGCACGCCGGCGCTCCTCAGTGTCACCCACGGCCCCGCCGGGCCCCACCTCCCGCGCTCACCCCGTGGAGCCGCCGATCATCGCAGAGGCCCGAACCCCAGGGCGCGGCGGCTCGCAGCGCCACCCCGGCCGCGCTCCGGGAGAGGGCCGGAGGAGTGGGCGGCGCCGCCCTGCTCGCCTCCTGCCCCGCCGCTGGGGCCTCGGTATCCCGGAGGAGGGAGCGTCCCGGGAGCAGCGGGTCCCGAGGCCACGCCCGCCACCCAGCCCCGGGGTCCCCAAGGCCTCCGGCCGTCCCACCGCCCCCTGCCCATACTCACCTGCCTTGTGCGGCGCGCAGCCTACTCCGACGCGGGCGGGCGCCCGACGTTCCCGCCCCGCGCGCACACGCAGCCTCCCCGCAGCCGCACGCACGGCCGGGCGCGCGCAGACCACGCGCCGCGGCCGGGAAGCCCCTCGCTCCCTCGCTCTCTCGCACGCACGCGCGGGCCCGGAGCTCCGGCGAGGTCTCCGCGGTGGCCTGGGCACGCCGTCTGGATTCTCGTCAGCACCTTGTCCTCCAGGCACTGTGGTACTAGGTAGGCATTTTACATTTGAGGCTGGCAGGGGTTGGCGACGTAGTGGCCGACCTCGGCAAGGGTTTCTTTTTAACACTCGCTCCTCTTTGCGCTGCCTGCTCTGGTTTCCGGTTGTGTAAATACCTGGCCTCGAGGCATACTGGAGGGGTTTACTTGTTGGAATCCCCATAGAGCTATGAAAGAAAGAAGAAACCTTGGGAAGTTCTTTGCTCTCTCAAGAAATGCGGTGCCTCTTCTGGAGTCAATAGAAAATGAAGGGTGGGGATATGTCGGGGTTACAGTGCTCTGAGACGTGTACAGGAGTCCCAGGGAGTCGCATGTTCTCCGGAAATGCCTCTGGAAACTCTCCCTTAGTCTGGAGAATTCAAAGGTCTGTCCCACCCTGAGTCATCACCAACTCTTGGTCCTAGGGAGCTGGATGTTGCTGTATGGCTTCTGGTTGGACTTGCCTCTGGGTGGAAGTTGTTGAATAAATCCAGAAATAATATTTCCTCTCCCTGCACTCCTGGAATAGTGCCAACTGAAGACAGTTCCCCATTCTGGCCACTTGTCTGTGGCACTGTGAACAGTTTGGCAGCAGCAGCACGATGTGAGAAGTTGAGAGAGTAGTTCAGTGAACACTGATACACATTCCTCCAAGAATGAATAACTGTTACCATTTTGCTGTAACTGCTTTCTTTCTTTCTCTCCTAAATACTTCAGCCAGCATTTCCTAAGAATAAAGACCAAGACACTCTCCTATGCAACCATGTAAGAAACTGAATTACATCTAAGAAACAATGATTTGATATCACCTAGTATCTAGCCTATATGCAAATTTCTCTAGTTGTCAAAAAAGGTCTTATGTATTGGTTTTGTAGACAGATGGTCCAGTGAAGATTCATGCATCACGTTGTTTGTTAGGTACCCTTTGAATGCAGAACAGTCCTCCACTTGTGTTATTTTTGTGGTGTTGACTTTTTGAAGAGTCTAGGCCAGTTATCTGGCAGAGGATTCTTTCTCAATTTGACCTTGTTTTCCTCCTGATGTCATTTGACTTTTTCTCTAGCTCCCACATTTCCTGTAAGCTAGAAGGAAGGTTGAGAGGTTGTTAGATGGCAAGGATCCTCGTAAGATGGCATATTTATGAGGTGCTCTTCTTATTGTTTTCCATCAGGTAGAAACTAATTGTAAATATTAAACACCTCATATTCTTATATACTTAATATTAGGTCATCGTAGTATCAGTGATCACTGAAATCTGAAGTGTCCTCCAGATGTCTCTAAAGTCCATTTTCCCTTTGGTGGTTAATAGGTAGTCTGTGGAGTGGAGACTTTGGAACTGTTTGGAAGAGAAAGTCTTAGATCCCTGCAGGGTTACAGATGCATTCACCTAGGTGAATAGAGTAATCTGTCATCTGGATCATTCTGGTACCCACTACTTCAGATCACCTCGTGCTAGATGCTTCATTGAATTAGACACTAGCTTCATTCAAAGAACAGTAAAACTCTGGACTCTGGAGTTTGGGCCACTTTAGAGTTCCTGTGGATAATTGTGGTAAAAGCAGTGATACTTTCTACAAGGTCTTGTGATGCTCTACAAGGTCTTGTGATGTTTATTTTAAGATTTGATAAAATCCAGGAGTTTCCTACATTTAGCTGGGCATACTTGCAGTAAACTCCCATTTCCATTCTAATAACAGGAACAAATCAAGAATATGTAATAGTGTGTGTAATCTCTGCCTGTAGTCTTCTGGTCTCTGGCTTATGTCATACATGAGTGTGAGCTCATCCATTTAAGCTCATAAGCTCTGTTAGGTGAGATCGCTGTCAAGTTTTCTCTGTATAACAGTGACCACTTCAGCTCCCACAAGAAAACTCTCAGAGGGTATCTTTTACTCCACAGACAAATGTTGGGTTCTAAACAGGAGTCTATATCCCTACTTCTACAGTTTTTAGTAAGTCAGTCTAAGTCAGTGGATTGTATCAGTGGTTTTTGTTTGCATCAGCAAATTAGCGTCTGCTCTTGCCCCTGCCAGTTGATCTGAATTTCATCAGGATCAGCTTTCTAAGGGTCCAAGACAGAAGCTAACCTTGAAAGTTATGTAGCATCATTTTTGTAACATTCTGTTGGTCAGTGGCAAGCATAGGGCCATTCAGGTTTCAAGGGGAGGGGATCAGGCAAGGCATGATCACCAGGAGATGAGGCTCACTGCCGGGAGTGTGGTGGGGGCTGTATGTTTATGGAAAGGAGCTACCACACTACTCTTGGCCAAATGCAGACTTAGATCTGTAGTATGGATTGCACTGGGCCTTTGCTCAAAATCAGGTGGTCTGGATCATCTATTTAACTTCATCCCCAGTTGTGATCCACACAGAAAGCTGAACTAAGTGGCAGACTTCTGCTGCAGGCCCCACCGAGCCAGACAGGGCTGATACGACCTTGATATTAGATTGGCTCTCAGAGTCTCATTCAGATTGAGTCATAAAACTTTAGATTTATGATCTCTGATGGCAGATACTGTTCTTTCTCTCCCTTTTGCCCATATCACCTCTGCCTGTTTCTGGTTCTGTGAGCACTCACTCATTTCTCTCAGTACTTACTTACCGGTGTCTCTGGCTATGAGATCTCAGCTCCCTGAGGGAAGAAACTCTGTGCTACCGCTCTGCATTGCTGTGCTGTATCTTCAGTGGATAGGTATGGGATTTAACTGAACAGCCTAACTGAGGTTTAAAGTCAGGTTATTTGCTTACTTCACAAAAACAAAATTAAGTATCTTGTGCTACCTCCAAATACCAAAAGAACAGCATGCATCAAAGAGTTATATTTCACACCCAAATGCTGTCTAATCAATCAGATAAACTTCCTAGCAATTTTCCAAACATATCATCAAGTGTTCGGAAGCCATATGCTTAATGATAAGTTTGAACTAGCAATCACCTTTAAAGACATACTACATTTTAACTTTAAGTGTGTCTGCAGATGAAAATCAAAATGTAACAACAGTTTGTAATATATGCTGTGTATGTTCCAAGGCAGAAGTAATTCTGGAGAGGGTTTCTAATCTAGGGTAAATGCTGCTACTAATTGCTCAGTTGAGTTTTTTAATATGTGTTTTCTCCCAAACTTCATTGTAACTCTGTCTTCTTCCACTTGACAGAAAGCCTTGACAGTTTATTATGTTTAGAAGCAGCTGGGGTGTATTTCTAATTGATGATTTGTTATCTTATATTTCTCACTTGACTATCCACATTTTTCATTCTCTTCTTCATTTTCCTCCAGCGTCTCCTGTCTTGCTGAACTAGATGGATGGTGCTGCTTTTGTGCAAACGCAGGCAGTATTTCAGTCTCTCCCCTGCATCTTCCTTCCATCAGACCACAGATACATACAGGACTGATGCTGGATAACATGCATATGGCGCTTAAACATTAACAAAGTGTACTCACATATACTGTATTAGTTGGTTATTAACTCAGTAATTCTGTGGGATGGATATTGTCACTACCTTCATTTGGCAAGTAGGGAGACTGATGAACAAATGTCCCAGAATTCCTCAAATTTAATGTGTCCTAGTCAACCTCAGTACCTTCCCATAAAGTCTGTTTATTCTCTTGGATTCCTGATTTGGTTAAAGCAGACCTGTTTATCAGTCACCCAAGTTTGACCCTCAGTTCTTCCCTTTCCATTACTCCACATGTCCAGACAGTTGCCAAGACCCAGTGGACTCTGTCTCTGAGACCACAACTTTCTGATCCTTCCCCTGTTCCCCAAAAAGCCTCCTCTCTCACCTGGGTTTGTGTCAGAGCTCTCTGTCTGCGCCCCTGACTTCCAAGTTGCCTGTTGAATCCTTCACATTACCTCGAGGGCTGTCTTCCTCAAACTCAGATCTTTTCATGCACTCCTGTTTTAATTTGGTCAGTGTCTCCCCACAGGGCACAGTGCAGAGGGCTACAAAGCTCTTCACAGTCTGCCTCAGCCGACCAGCTCCTGCTGCTCTGGTTCCTGCTGTAAGTGCATTTTCATGCACTCATCGTTGTACCCACTGCTCCCTCAGAACGCAGCTTCAGGCCATGATTCCCTCCACCCTGGAACCACATCACCTGGCTCACCCAAAGCCCACATCTTCTATAGTAGTACTTCTCCAGTCTAGCTATAAAAAGAGTCCAGGGCTGCACTGTCTGATAGGACTTTCTGTGATGAGAAAAATGCTCTCTGCTTTCCAAAACCATAGGTGCTAATCATTTGTCATTACTGAGCACATGAAATGTAGCTAATGAGACTGAGGAACTGAATTTTTAATTTTACTTAATTTAAATTTACATAGCCACCATATAGAATCATGAGACTAAGTGGCCGCCATATTGAATAATGCAATTCTATATGAATCCCTCTTCATCCTTCAAAACTCAGTTCAAACATGGCTCAGCCTGAGGACCAGCTACATACTTTGTGGAGCCCAGTGCAAAATGAAAATGCAGGTCCCCTTGTTAAAAAGTTAGTAAGAATTTCAAAACAGCAAGAGTGGAGCATTAAACAAAACACAGGGCTCTTCTGAGTGCAGCGCCCTGTGTGTCTGCACAGTTCCCACACTCAAGCAAATGTCCCTGCTTAGACTGGGAGAGAAATTCACAAAGGGAATAAAGAGGTAATTTACAGAAGAGGAAATCTGCATAGCCAATAGATATCTGAAAAGAGGCACATTTTCATAGGAATCAGGGAAATGCAAATTAAAGCCACAATGAGATACAATTTTATACCTACTCATTGCTAGAAATCTTAAAGTACAATAATATCAAGTTGTCAGGATGTAATCACTGGTGATGATTGTATAAATCATTTCTCTCGTAAAATTGAAGATGCACATAACCTGTAAACTAGCAGTTCCACTCTTAGGTGTTTTCCCTGGAGAAGCTTGCACATGTGTACAAGAGAGTGTGTACAAAAATGTCTATGACAGCTTTCTTTTAACTGAGAGGAATCTGAAACACAGTCATATGCACAAATTGGGGGCTTGATAAATAAATGCAGCATGTTTTAGGAAGAATTTCATTTGATAGTTAAAATGGGTGGATTAGAGCTATATTTCTTAGCTTGGATAGATTTCAAAAATATAATAATCAAAGAAAGCAAGTTTCATAAAGGTGCTATTTATGAATGTTTTACGAATGTGAAAACAGTTACATATTGTTTGTAAATATATATATGTGCATGTAGATATATATGTGCATGTGTATGTATATATATATGTAGTAAACTTATAACCAAAGCACAAGCATGATTACCTCTAGTGAGGGGTAAGGGGACAAAGACTAGGGTAGCACAGGGCACTTCACTAAATCTGCAGTGATTTATTTCTTAAAAAAATGATTTGACTGAAATACACACACAAAGAAAACAGTGCAAGTAGTAGAAGAAAGCGTGAGTGAATTGCTATATAACATAAGAAAGGGAAAACGTCACAAAATATGACTTAAAATTAAGATAATAAAAAATTCATAAATGCATTTATATAAAAGTTTTTTAAAAAAATACTTCATGAGGAGAAAACTATAAGCAAAGTAAAAAAAAAATGACAACTTGGAGAAAATATTTGTAATGTCTGTCATTAGAGGGCTAGTCTTTCTCCCCAATATTTCATTATAAACATTTTCAAACATATAGCAAATTTTTAAAAATTTTGTAGAGAATACTCACTGCCTAGATTCTGCCATTAACATTTCACTGTACTTGCTTTGTCATGTATATATTTCATCCATTAATCCATATTTATTTTTGGTGCATTTCAAAGTAAATTGCAAACATCAGTATATTGATGCATGCATATCATTAACCAGAATTCAGTATTTGTTTACAGGTGTTTCTTCTGATATAAAATTTAAATATAGTGAAGTGCACAAATCTTAAGTGCACATTCACTGATTTTTGACATATGCATATATCTGTGTGACTTAAACCTTTATCCAGAAGGCTAATATTAGTAACATACAAAGAGCTCCTAAAAATGGAGAGAAAAATAGCAACTGTGCAATAGAAAAATGAGTAAAAGATACAAGCAGACAGTTCCACAGAAAAAGAACTACCAATGGCTCCTAAACATATGAAAAGATTCTCAGCCTGCCCATAATAAGAGAAATATTGAACAATGAACAATCTGAAAAGGAAATTAAGAAAACAGTTCGATTTATAATAGCATCAAAAAGAATAAAAATACTTAGGAATTAACTTAACCAAGGAGGTGAAAGACACTGAAAACTATAAAACATCACACAAAGAAATGAAAATAAACAAATAAGTAAATAAATGGGAACATCTGATGTTCATGGAATGAAAGTCTTAATAGTGATCTACAGAGTCAGTGCAATCCCTATTAGAGTTCTAACCTTTCTAGAGAAATAGAAATAGAAAAATCCATCCTAAAATACATAATAGATTCTTATGGGACCCCAAATAACCAAAACAATCTTGAAAAAGAACAAAGTTGAAGGTCTCACACTTCCCAATTTCTTATTACAAAGCTACAGTAATTAAAACATGGTGGGCCTGGCATAAAGACAAACTTAATAGACCAAAGGAATAGAATTAGAGGGCCTAGAAATAACCCATCAAAATATATGGCCAAATGGTTTTCAACAAGGGTGCCAGTACCATTCATGGCGAAAGGACAGTTTTTCAACAAATGGCACTGGGAAAACTGGATATCCATTTCCAAAAGAATGAAGTTGGACCATCATCTAACATAAATAAAAATTAACTCAAAATGGGTTGAAGAGCTATACAAAAAGCTAAAACTATAAAACTCTCAGATGAAAACAGGAAAGTCTTCATGACGTCAGATTTGGCAGTGATTTCCTGGATATGATAACAACAGCATAAGAAACAATAGAAAACCATAGACAAATTGGACTTCAGCAAAATTAGAAACCTATGTGTGTCAAAGGACACTATCAACAGAGTAAAAAGGCAGTTCACAGAATGAGAAAAAAATACTTGCAAATCATATAGGTGATAAGGGATTAATATCCAGAATGTATAAAAAAAACTCCTAAAACTCAACACACACACACGCACAAAACCCAATTCAAAAACAGGCAAAGAATTTAAAAAGACAGTTCTCCAAAGAATATGTACAAATAACCAATAAGCACATGAAAAGATGTTCAGTATCACTAATAATTAGGGAAATGCACATCAAAACCACAATGAAATACCACTTCAGGCCCATTAGAATGGTTATTATCAAAAAAACAGAAAGCCTTTTTTGGCAAGAATGTGGAGAAATTGGATCCCTTGGGCATTGCTAGTGGGAATGTAAAGTCATGCAGCCACTGTGAAAAAAATATGACAGTTCCTTAAAAAATTGAACATCGAATTACCATATGATCCAACGATTCTACTTCTGGGTATACATACAAAAGAATTGAAAGCAGAGATTTGAACAGATATTTGTAAACTAATGTTCATAGCAGCAATATTCACAATAACCAAAAGATGGAAACAACCCAAATATCTATTAGTGGATGAATAAATAAATAAAATGAGGTATACACATTCTATAGAATATTATTCAGCCTTAAAAAGGAGTGAAATTCTAATACATGCTACAACATGGATGAGTGGGATATACTGTTAAGTGAAATAAGCCAGACACAAATGTACCAGTGCCGTACGATTCTACTTACATAAGGTACCTAGAAGTCTCAGATACATGGAGACAAAAAGTAGAACCGTGGTTACCGGTGGTGGATAGAGGAGAAGTGGGGAGTTAATGTGTAATAGGTATGGAGTTTCAGCTTAGGATGATGCCAGGTCTGTAGATGGACAGTGGTGCTGGTTGCACGACAATGTGAACATACTTGATGCCACTGAACTGTATGCTTAAAACTTACATATATTTTCCTACAGTGAAAAATGTTTTAAAAAGTGAAAAGTAAGTTGAGGGAAAAAAAAAGAAATCTAGGAATGCTAATTAAAACTACTTTGAGATGGCATTTCTGACCCATCAGATTGATAAACATCCAAAAGTTAGAGACTGAGAGGCTGGCAATTAACAGGTCTTCTCATCACTAGTGGAAAGGAAAAAATGTAGTGTAACCTCTGTGGTGGGGAGTTTGGCAATGTCTAGAAAAATTACATGAGCATTTACCCTTTGACCCAACATCCACTCACATCCAGGACTGTCTCCTGAAGATATACTTGCAGAAATATGAAATTGTTTGTAACATATAAATTACTATAATAGGCATAAACTATAGTGGTATTATTTGGTATAGTAAACAAAAACAAAAACAACAACAACAAACCTGAAAACAATCCAAATGTTCAGTGATAGGGAACCAGTTTAGTAAACTATGGGGCATGCAAGTACTGGAGAATTATGCAATTGTAGAAAGGAATGAGGTATGAAACTATTGCTAAGGATTGTTAAGGGAGATAAAGCAAGACGAAGGACAGTGTTTATGTTGCGCTACCTTTTGTGTGAGAAATGGTGGGAAAATAAATGCATAAACATTTATATTTTTCAAAAAGTAACAGTGAAAGGATACATCAAAAACTAATAAAAAATGGTTTCCTAGATTGGGGGAGAGTGCAGGGTGAGGGGCAAGGGCAGAAGAAAAACTTCTGTGGATTCAGTTTTTGGCTTTGGAACCGTATAATATGATTTATATAATTTGAAAATGGGAAAAACAGATCCCTAAAATTGAAAACGAAAGGAAACAAGTGAACCTAACCATATATCAGTTTGGTGCTATAGCTGCATAGAGAAAACAATCTCTCTTTTAAGAATATGGGATACCCCTAGTGGCATAGAATCTAAAGAAAAAAAATCGCAAGGAAATTCCATACTGCTGCTTATTGTAATACTAATAGTGACATGATGTAGGGAAAAAAAAATAGCAACTAAATAATTGTGTTCATGCTATTATAAACTTAGATTTTCACAGTAAGAGAAAAGAGATACAGTGTAAAAATTTAAAACTTAAGTTAAAAAAAAGTAATGACTGCAATGGATTGAAACATCAAATACGTATAAATCTGAGCTCATAACGAGGCTTTCAAAACATATTGGTTACCATTGGAGGTTGCTAGATTACTAAGTCACCACTCTAAACATTGAAGAACACGGGAAAAAACACCAAAGAGCCTACCTTCCCTGTATAAATAATTAATGAAGAAGTCTTTTTTCATAGATGAATTCCAGCTAATGAACAAAGAAGAAATGATAGAATAGCCCTTCACTGTTTTGCAACCTCTAATGAAACTATCACCGAAGGCTACCAAAACTATCAGGTAAAGTGTTGATGGGGAACTTCAAACTGGAGAAAATTGGCCAGCACCACCAGAACCCGATGATCACCTTTAGCAACAATAAAACTGGAACAACTGGTAATGTGTGCCTCATGGTAAATGTGATTTACCATATCATCAGTGAAGTATTCGTGGATAAAAATCTAATCAGGCTTCTAGATCTAACTTCTGTTTTATAGGAAATGTAGGAGATAGAGGAACAATTAAAGCAGTGATAGGAGGAAAATCAATAGCCTAAAATACTTTTATCACTAGAAATAGAAGAAGGAAAATAAATGAACTAAAATTGCAATTCCAAACCTGGAAAGAGAGCAATAAAATAAACCAAAAGAAAGCAGGGAGAAGAAAATAATAAACATCAAAAAGCAGAAATTAATGATTAGAATAGGGAAAATAAAAGAACTAGTAAATAAATCATTGGGGAAAATAACCTAAATAATTCTTTGAAAAAAAAATTAAATAGACAAAGCATCAGCTAGCCTAATCATGAAAAGGAAAAAGGAGAAAATATACAAAACAAGAAATGTCAAGGGAAAGATAAGCATTGAAACAGAAAATGTTAAACATTTAAGAGACTACTTTGCACAACATCATGCAAATGTATTTAAAAACCTAGTTGAAACAAATAATTCCCTAGGAAAATAAAAATTTCCAAAATTGTCCCTAGTAGGGATAAAGTTTAAACAAATCAATTTTCATGGAAGAAATAGTGAACCCCAAATGCCCGTTTTATAAAAATAGTTGAATAAATGATGGTCCATCCAAACAGTGGAATACTATGCAGCAAAGACCTCTATGTACTCATGTGGAGTGTTTTCAAGGAATATTTTGTTAAATGAAAAAAGCAAGGTATAAAAGAGTATGTTTAGTATAAACATTGTTTGAAAAGGGGGGAAATAAGACTCCATATGTATTTGCTTATTGTTAAAAAAAAAAGAAATATAAGAGGGATAAAGCAGAAACTAACAAAAATGTTGAAACTGAAATAAAACTTCCCTGAACTTATCTCTTTGTATAGTTTTGACTTTTGAACCATGTAAATGATCTGTATATTAAATCAACAGAAATTTAAAAAGCAAACCCTAATACTGAACACAGTCACAAATTAACCTAACTAATGAAACTATCGAATTGATCATGACTACTCAGAAAGAAGCATTAGTTGCTGAATTAACTTTTGAGCACAGTACTCTGTTAATAGAATGTATTTTAAGTACAGAAAGAATTGCAAGAAATACTGATCTTTTCTTGTTTGTTTTTTATAATGATATCAGTGAAGAAATTCTGAAAATACTTTGTATGTATTATAGGTTAGAGAAAATTGTTGGAAGCCAGGTTTTTTTTCTCACTATGGGAGAAGGAAGATACTGATATAGGGGAAAGTTAGGAAGAATCATATTTTTAAAATTTGATTTGATTTGCATTGGAAGTATCAGAATTTATTCATAGTTTAATATTTTCTACTTCTGAAATTTTTATTTTCTAGGCTCCTGAAAAAGCCTAGAAGCAATAATATTCCAGTAACATTGGGCACCTCTAGTATGTGAATGCTGATTTCTAAATACAGTTCTCCACTGAAGGGAGCTCAGGTTCTTTGAAGAAGTAGCTGATTTCAAGTCTGGATAAAGAAAGTACACAATGAGTTGGAGACATCTGGTGCACAAAAGTGAGGAAGTGCTCAAAATTAATTGGGGTATGTCAGAGGATACAGGAGCTAGCTCAGAGTTGTTCCCCTGGCCAAGTTTGTGTTAAGTTGCCCATCAGAAGAATAATGATGTTAACGGTTATATTATCTTGAGTCAGAAAAAAAACCCATGAGTCCCTAGCGACACTCAAGATAAAGGTAGTGGTGGAGGTGAGCTTTCTTCTTTCACAGGCTGCCAGCTAGTACCTATAAAAGAATGAGTCTCAAAAATCACCATTTTGCCACTAACATTGTAGTAATTCAGATAAGGATCATCAATTTGGATGTTGAAATTATTTGGTGAAAGATTTTTGAGGATTATTGAGCTATAGGATATTCACCCATTATCATGTATCTCCCCACAATTACTTATCAATTACGATATAATACACACACACTACACACGCACCACACACACACGCACCACACACACACACACACACACACACACACACGGAATGTGTTGAGATTAGTTACCCGGTCTTTATAAACCTTCAATAGCCCAGAAGTGGGAGAAGCTCTTTTCTGAGATCTTCAGCAATAATCTTCATTGGAAGAAGAGACTTCTATTTGCTTTGAGGTATGTTGTTTTGGAACACTCCTACCTCTAAAGACAAAAATGTTGTTCCCGAGTGAAACTGAGGCTGTCGGATTAGACATGTTGAGAAGCTAAACCAAGTGCTTTACTTTGGAATGTAGACCCCATGTGTCTTTCTGTAGGGCAGTATGTTAGCAAAGCCAAGACCCTGCTGAATTGTATCTTCCATAGGAGAAATAATTATTTTCCACATTTGAATTTAGCCTGTGCTCTGTTTGGTTATTATCGTTGGAGATGTATGTATCTTCTTCTTTGTGGAATAATATGCAGAGAGTCAGAAGCAGAACCCCCTAAAGCTGCAGGAGAGACACGCACACCTGGTCTACCTCCGGGACTTTGAAGTGACCTGGACTAGGTCCAGTTTAGCACAGAGTGGATTGTGGATACACCCACTGTGATTCCTTAACCCAGACTGTGATGATACTGGCTGCTGTTATGTCTTAATTGTCCTGAGGGGTGAGAAGGGGTGAGTCCAGGATGACCACAGACCTGAGGGTTAGGGTAGGGATTCTTTTGAAGGGAAACAGTTCCACTAGCAGTCATCCACCTGAATAATGGAGTGTGTACCCATTACTCATTGACTGGCTCCCCTTTAATAATAGATCCACAATTATAAATTACTGAGTGTAAAACCTGAGGATGGAGGAGGGACAGGAACTGGAGAGGATGGAGAACTTTTTCCTGGTTAGGGTCCTTGTTGAGAGTTTGGTATGCACCTTGAATCATCGCGATAGTTGGGAGCCATTAACAAGGAGGCAGTTAAGGCAGGGTCCCACTGGGGATGGCATCTCTGAGAGGGGCCACTTCTAAGAGCAGCTGGAAGTGACTGCCTGTGCTCAACTTCCCTGACAGCCTGTCTCAGCTATGCTAGGGTTACTAAGGGAAGGACCTGACCAGTGAGGGGGACAGAGGTAAATGGCAAAGCACTACCTCTCCCCTGGGGCCAAAGAGGAGATAGCAGGGAGGTTACCAGGTAGCAAAGACATAAAAATATTTTCCAAAGGGTAGAGGTCATCTGGCATGACTTCTAGGTGTCAGTTAATAGAATATGTACTTGTTACTCATTAGTTGTGCCTCTCTCTTATAGTAGGTCCACAATCTCTTACCAGTAATTCTAAATTCCCAGTAATTTTGAAAACTTAATATTTCTTCATAAATGTGCAGCTGTCTTATTTGGTGCAAAAGTTGACTAGGACTTATGGGAGATTACTTATACTCCTTATTTATCTCCCTTGATTTCTGAATATTTAAAGGCTTTGCTGCAGAAAAATGGGTGTGTTTGTTACCAGGGCACTTGCCTCAGAGCTCTCTCGGCATGCTACATGGCACAGGCCCCATAAGTCTGAAAAATCAAAAATCTGAAAACTGCTTAATTCCAAAACCTGTCTGGCCACAAGGGTAAAGGAGTTAGACCTAGATAGGGGATTTGTAGCTATATTAACTTCATCCAAGCTGGAGATCTGCCTCAGGGCCCTTGGGGTAGCAAGTTCCTTTGATCCTTGGATACACACTTCCCCCCTCCTGCTCTAAGGTGGAACCTGCAGACTGACGTGCACCACTTGGTCACAGACCTTGCTAAGTCCACACAGGTTTAAAATATTTGAATATGTTGCCAACAGTTAAAACTCAGGAGTTTTCACATAAATGTCTAGATTTCTGCTGTCTCTTGGGAAACTGGAAAGCTAGCAGTATTGAGTCTGAATTTTGGGAAATCAGAAGTTTGTGGAACTGAACAGCAGCTGCTTTGTGTAAGTGGGACAGTTGTCTGCTATTTGCCACAGTTTCTCCCGCTCCCACATAAGCTACCAGCTATGATATGGGGCTCAAATTAGTCACAACTTAGAAATCCGTCTCCCTTTAAGTTGTTAGTTTGTGTTGTTTTACTGCTTTTTTGAGAGGGATGGAAAGGGGTGGTGGGGCAAAGGCCTCTAGTCACCCTGCTCGCTTCATTTATTTTTATTATCCCTCTAACTGCTCAAACTAGGCTTTTCAGTTTTCGATCCCTGCTGTACCCCTGAGTCAAAGCTTTTCCTAAAGTCCCTGGACCTCACCTAAGTTACTGTCCCAGCTGTAGCTCTGACCCAGCAAGGACCTTAAGTTGACTTCGGGTCTGGACAGACCCCAAGGTGTTTTTCAGAAGAGGCTTGCTCCCCTCCCCACTCACTCTTCCTCGTCTGTTCCTTTCTCCAGACTTGGAAAATCTCCCCAAGAACTGGCTGCCTTCATGGGAGCCCTTTCCAGTAAGTGCATTTCTACCTGCCCCGTAGCTGTGCTGAGCTTTTCAGCTGTGCCAGCTGGGGTCCTCCTCACTTTCACATGGCGGTCCTGGCTCTGGCAGGCAATGTGTGCTGCAGAATGAGTGGCCCTCCTGTGCTTCTGGCTGTGATGAGATGCTCTCTGTCTGACCCTCCAGGCTGCTCAATGATGTCCTGTTCTTTGTGTTTCCCACCCCCGCCTGGTCATTGGTAGTTTATTTACCCTGGAGCTGGCGCTTACGTCAACCCCTGCACATATCTCAGCGAGAGAGACCTGAGGCTTTCATCCTGACACATGACGGAAAAAGAGCACTGAGCCGGGAGCTGGGAGATCGGGCCTCTACTCCCAGCTGCACCTTCGCTGGTAGAAAGTCTATGAACCAATCACTTTCCTCTCTGGTTCTTGGATTTCTCAATTGTCAAATGAGGCCGTTACACTGTACATGTGCTTGCTGTCCTTTTCATCCTTCTTAATAGTTACTCCACCCCATGGATAAGACGTGTTTGATTTGTGTAAGCCCCCCCCCCTTTCCTATTTGTGTTGATTGGAGGACCTTGATAGAAGAAAACGTTCGACTTATTTAGTGCCTGCGGAATCTCTGACAATATGAAGTATGTACTCCAGAGCTGGCCTCTCTCCCGGGTGCTGACACGGGCCTGAGTGAGACCAGATCCACCATCATGGAGGGGCTGGGCCCCAGATCTTGAGATCAAATCCTGGGCAGGCATGTGCTCTGGAGAACAACAGACAGAAAGAGATGTAGTTTAATTTCATCGGCACTTTTTGCATTTCCTGCTGGGTAATCTGCTCCTGTTTTTGAGGTCAGAGGCCTCATTTCTCATGGGGAGGGGCAAGAGCCATGATCTCTGTTTGAATCACGGCTTAACCTCTATCTGCTGTGTGACCTTGAGCCATTTACCTCATGTCTCCTAGTCTGAAAAAGAGGCCAATTACCCTGCCTTCTGCATAGGTGTGTCAGGATTAAAAGAGATAATGCATGTAAAGCTCCTAGCATAGAGCCTGGCATGTATTAAGTATCTAAAAGGTGTTATATATCTTTATCATTGTTAGCACGTTTTATTTCCCAAGAGCCTCCAGGCCTATCAGGGAAAATTATATTCTATCTCAGGAGTATGCAAAAAAGAAAAATATTCTCAAAAATTACTTTATGAA
Organism: Vicugna pacos; assembly: GCF_048564905.1. Lineage (NCBI taxonomy): Eukaryota > Metazoa > Chordata > Mammalia > Artiodactyla > Camelidae > Vicugna > Vicugna pacos. Next base: position 35,558,756 of record NC_132987.1, read on the forward strand.
GATGTCTCTCCATTTAGTAACTCTTGCCCTTTGCCCTCCTGGTTCCCACTGGCAACCTGAGTAGATACATTCAGCTGTATTTAATCAAAGAACAATGAAAAGCCACTACCAGAGCTCCATTCAACCTGGAAGCATCAATTCCAAGCTAAAAGGCCTCTGCTTTATTGTATCTTTGCATGTTGCCCATAATGTAAGCTGTAGATCTTCTTAAGGCTCTTCTTTCAGTATGAGAAGAACATTTCAGTGATCATGACATTTTCGTTCCTTAAAAAAAAATTTTTTTGTGAACAACAAATGGGAATGTTTCGTTGACTCCAGTGAGGATTTTTTCTGAATTTGTATTTATTTTCATTTACACATGTAACACTTCAATACATTTTGGTAAAACAGTTCAAACAGTGCAAATAAAATGAAAGTGTGAAAGTCCTTCCTAACACCATTCCTTCCCCTGCCTCCCCACCCCCACCTGCCCTGTCCCCCACCAAAATTCCTCTGCCCTTCCAAGAGAAACCACTACTGTCTGCATAGCTTTCCAGGTCCCTTTCCCCTCAGCTGTTAGGGAGCTGGGTTTGTATGTAAATGAGTGGGCTAGACTTACTGATTTGCTTCTTAACCAGTGGAATAGGGCAAAAGTGATGGCATGTCATTTCCAAGATTAGGCTACAGAAAGCCTCTGGGTTCTGTCTTGTTCTTTCTCATTCGCTGAGCCCTGGCTCGGGGGATGCAAGCTGCCACATTGTGAGGAGCCCTTTGGAGAAGCCATGTGGCAAAAGAAGTATTGATCTCTGGTCAACAGTCAGTTGATATCTGAGACCTGAAAATGAGCACAAGAGTGAGCTGGAAGCAGATGCAGTCCGACTCAGGCCCTGAGAGAGTTGTAGTTGTGGCCAACACTTTGATTGCAGCCTCCTAAGAGATTCTAAGCTGCACCTGATTCCTGACCCACAGCAGCAAGACAATAAGTGACTGTTTTAAGCTGCTCAGTTTTGGAATAATTTGTTATGCATCAGTAGATGTGATGGTTAATTTTATGTGTCAACGTGGCTGGGCCGTGGTGGACCTATTGGTTTTATTTCACTGGAGAACCCAGACTGATGCAGAGTTTGATACCAGGAGTGGCTCTAGTGGAACAGAATGTTAAATATGAGTTTTCTTAATTGGTTCTGGGGTTTGTGGAATTGAAACCAGATTGGAATCTCTAATCTGATTAGATTAAAGACACTAATGTCTCTATTCCCAGTAGTAAAGAGAGCACTGTTAGTCCATGGCATCATCTGGCAATAGAGATATGGAAAACATCTCCATTGGATTCTCTGAATCAACCTCTTATAAGAAACAAAGAGCTAAGTGACTGTGTATATGGTACTGTCAAATATTGTTGGAAAGCTAAAAAATATAATGAGGTTGGCTAGTTGGTTCTAATGTCTCTAGACTGTGGTAAAGAAAAAGTTTGAGCTCAGGGATTCAAATTCTCAACGCAAGCACCGTGTAAGTCACCTGAAAGCTTTTGTGTGTGTCCTGAAGGACCCTTACCTGCTGTAGCTGTAGGGCTGAGAGTGCTTAAAACCAAATGCAGAATCTCATCTTGTGATTGGCTAAGTGACAGCACGTGATAAACTCCCAGCCTCTGTAGGGTGCCTTTTGTTATAGTGAGGATGTTGATTGGGAAAAGACTGAGATCCTATAAGCTGTAATGGGGACATGTGAGAAGACCCTGGTGATGGTGGAGACGTTGAGCCCTTCAATGCCAACGAGTCTTCTTTGCTGGTGGAAAAGGCCTCCCCACCCAATGGGAGCAGCCTCTCCAACCCTGTCTGAGGGGATTAACCCTAACTCCTCTGAGGAAACTGTAATGGTCTCCCTGAGGCAGTTGCCAAACAAGACAAGGCTGACTCTCCTCAGGACCCACCTCTGCTACCCCTCTCTGCTTCTATACCTAGAACTAGACCCCAAACCCAGCAGCCCTAAAAGTGAGATGCGAAGTGTGACCCACGAGGAGGAGTGCAACACTCCAAAAGCACTACTTGAGTTTTACGATTTACACGGGAAGAAATCTGGAGACTGTGAGTGGGGATGGATATTGAGGTGTGGGATGTGTGGGGAAGGAGCATAAAGTTGGATCAGGCCAAATGTGTTGATATGGGCTTTCCATTTAATCTTGAAGCTTGAGGAGTTAGGAAGGGCTCTAGAGTTTGTTAGGTTTGTTGAAACATGGATCAGAAAGTGGCCCACAATGAACAAATCAGAAATTAGAAATGGTAGGCAAGACTTGGCTTAATGTAGAGGAAGGGGTTCAGAGGCTTGGGGGTTTGGAGTAGTAGAGTGGATTTGTCACTTAAACTCTACTTACCCACATTGTGAGGGACCAGAAGATACACCGTTCACCACGACTGTGAGAAATAAATTTGTGAGAGGAGCCCCGGCGTCCTTGAAGTCCTCTGACTGTTCTTCTCTACAGACCAGGCCTTACAGTGGGGACTTTAGTCACTGAATGGAGAAACCTAAGTGCAGTGGGATCCGCGGATGGCAAGGGCCAAATGGCTGCGTTCAACCCCCAAAGGCTAGGCGGGCGTGGTTGCTGGAATGGGCCCCAGAGTCAAAGCAGCAATCAGAATAGTCTGATTCCCACAGCCCTATGGCGTTGGCTGGTTGATCATGGTATTCCTGGAAATGAAATAGATAGGAAGCCAACTGAATGCTTACTTGATCTGTATAAACAAGAAAGTTCTCAGGCAAGTGAACAAATTCTAACCTGAATCATAAGAATGGAGAGTCCCAGCCCCTCAATCAGTTCTCATACCTGAGCCAGCTCATAGACCCAGAACCCCTTGAATGAAGGGAAGGCCAGGTGCCCTGGTACACTGTCAAAAATTGATACTGCTAATCTTTCTCTCAGCCTTCCCCAAAGCAACCTATGGCCTTTACCAGGGAAACTGTGCACTGGGGAAAAGGAAATAATTAGGGCTTTCAGGAACTGCTGGACACTGGCTCTTAACTGACACTACACTTCCTTCTCTCTCCCGGTCTGCATCTGGGGCCTCACAGGGAGATCCCTGCAGTCGATCAGTTGACAAAGGAAGAGTGGGCTTGGGTCAGATTTACAGATGGTTCTGCACAATATGCAGGCACCACGTGAAAGCAGGCAGCTGCAGCACCACAGCCCCTTTCTGGGACGGCCCTGAAGTGAAGGGAAACCCTCCCTGTGGACAGAAATTTGAATGTTGCACTAAGTTGTTCACTTTGCTTGGAAGGAAAAATGGCCAGACATATGAATATATGTTTACTGGTTCATGGACTGAGGCCAGTGGTTTTGCTGGATGGTCAGGGACTTGGAAGGAACATGATTGGAAAATTGGTGACAAGGGAATTTGGGGAAGAGGCATGTATGTAGATAGATCTTTCTAAATAGGCAAAAAAACAGGGAGACATTTGAGTCCCATGTGAATGCTCACCAAAGGGTAACCTCAGTAGAGGAGGATTTTAATAATTAAGTGGATAGAATGACCCTTTCTATGGAAGCCAGTCAGCCCTTTTCCCAGCCACCCCTGTCATCACTCAATTGGCTCATGAGCAAAGTGACTAGGGTGGCAGGGATGGAGGTTGTGCACGGGCTCAGCAACATGGGCTTCAGCACAACAAGGCTGACCTGACTGTGACCACCGCAGGGTGCCCAGTCTGCCAGCAGCAGAGACCAGCACTGAGTCTTAGATGTGGCACTATTCCCCAGGGTGACCTGATAGCCGATTGATTACATTGGACAACTTCCATCATGGAGGATAAGCATCTTGTTCTTACTGGAATAGATCTGTTCTCTGGATATATATTTGCCTTCTCTGCACACAATGCTTTTGTCAGAACTACCATCGTACTCACAGAATACCTTACTTACCATCGTGGTATTCTACACAGCATTGTTTCTGATCAAGGAACTCACCTCACAGCAAAAGAAATGTGGCAACGTCCCCGGGCTCATGGAATTCACTAGCCTTACATATTCCCCACTATCCTAAAGCAACTGGCTCAACAGAATGGTGGAATGCCCTTTTGAAGTCCAGCATCAACTAGATGGCAGTACCTTGCAGGGCTGGGCCAAGTTTCTCCAGAAGGCTGTATATGCTCTGACTCAGCGTCCAGTATGTGGTGCTGTTTCTCCCGTAGCTGGGATTCATGAGTCAAGGGGTGGAAATGGGAGTGGCTCTACTCACTATTACTCCTAATGACTTACTAGCAAAATTTTGCTTCTTGTTCCCATGACTGTGCTCTTCTGGCTTAGAGGTCTTAGGCTGAAGGGGAAGATGCTTCCGTCAGAAGACATAATAATGATACCATTGAACTGGGGGATAAAATTGCTGCCTGGCTGCTTTGGCCCCTTCATGCCTCTGACTCAACAGGCAAAGTAATGAGTTACTGTACTGGCTGGGATGACCGATCCTGACTCCCAAGGGGAAGCTGGACATCTAGCCCACAACAGAGGTATGGAAAGGTATGTCTGCAATACAAGAGATCCCTTTAGGATTATTAGTTATTACCATGCTTGTGATTAAGGTCAGTGGGAAACAACAAAAACCCAATCCAGGTAGGAGTACCAATGGCCCAGATCCTTCAGGAATGAAGGTTTGGATCACTTCCATGTGTAAAGAACCACAGCCAGGGGAGGTGCTTACTGAAGGCAAAGGGAATATAAAATGGGTAGTGGAAGAAAGTAGTTATAAATACCAGCTGTGACCACGTGACCAGTTACAGAAATGGGGACTGTAATTGTCTTGAGTATTCCTCCTTATTTTGTTATGAACGTGTGTCTCTGTGTGTGTGTGTGTGTGTGTGTGTGTGTGTGTGTTTGTTTTAAAGCAAATTATCTTTGTTTTCTTCCCTCTTATTCTCTTATCATGTGACACAAGATGTATTGACTTAAATCATAATATAAAGTTACAGGATATCAAGGAGGAGAGTAAACATCACTGAGAAACATTACATGACCTCTGCTGAAAAAGGGATTAGTGTATTTCTGGTTGTACACAGAACAGTTGTATCACTGAAGGTAGAATTAAGATCTTGTTCTTGTCTTTATTTGGGGATTATGTATGGTTTAAGAAGATGTATGTGAATGCCAAGTTGACAAGGAGTAGACTTGTGATGGTTAACTGTATGTGTCAACAGTATATAGGGTGCCCAGATATTTGGTTAAACATTCTGTGAATGAAAACTATTGCCTACCATATGGTAAGCAGAGAATGTTGCATCCGTCAAGCCATCACATTGTAGCTGCTCCCAACTGTGAGCCCTGAGGGAACTCCAGATAGTAACAGGATGCCTGCCATCAAGCTCTCAGCCACTGCAACCACTTCCAGCTGTGCACCCTGAGGATACTGGGGATGGGAAAGGACGGGACACTGGCTGTAGATAGCTAAATTGCATATCAAAGGAATGACTTCAGTGAGCCCAGACTCTTGTATCTTCCCAAACAGAAATGCACTAAATTCCTTACTTTTAGATATCTGGTTTTCTTTAATGAATGGTAATTTTTTGATGTTCTTACTACCTGGTCTTTGTTGCAAAAATTCCTGCATATCCTGGCTCCTCCTTTACCTCTTTGGAGCAGTCCCTTAGAGCTATCTGAGAGGCAGCATCTGGGCTTGAAGTCCTCAGAGTGTGCACCAAATAAAACATAATTCTCAACTTTTAGGTTGTGCATTTTTTCCCAGTCAATAATTACTTCTGAATGTGACTGTGAGGGCGTTTCTGGATAAAATTAACATTTGAATCAGTAGACTGAGTAAGGCAGATCTCCCTCCCCAGTGTGGGTGGGTTTCATCTGACCCATTGAAGGCCTGAGTAGAATAAAAAGCTGAGGACAAAAGAATTCTCTCTGCCTGACTATCTTCAAGCTGGGATATTAGTTTTCTCCTGCCTTTGAACTCATAACTTGGACTTCAACTTATACTGTCAGTTCTCCTGATTTTAAGGCCTTTGTACTTGGGCTGAACTTGCACTTGTAGGCTCTTTGCCAACTGCAGGTCATGGACTTCTCAGCCTCCGTAGTTGAGTGAGTCAATTCCTTATAATAAATCCCCTTCTCACTATGTGTACAGACAGACAGAGACAGAGATAGAGGTATATGTATCTATGTGTTTATATAGAGAATATATATTTTTGGCTCTTTCTGGAGAACCCAGACTCTACCAAATAATACACTCCTTTCATAAACTACTTGGTCAGGGAGAGCTTTACCTGTCATACATTTACATAAGCCTCATTCTTTATAACTGCTGCATAGTATCCCTAGTTCTGTGGTATTTCTAACCATTTCCTTCTTGATGGGGCTTTAAGTTCTTTCTGTGTTCTAACCTGAGAATAGCAGCTCAGGGCATCATGGCAGAGTGGGTTGTTTCCATGATAGACTGAAAATTGCTGGGTCAGCTCCTGGCCACGGGATGAAGCACACATAAGAAGATGGAAGCCTCTTCTGATGCAGGAAAACAGATATTGAGCCCCTGGGACGTGCCCCGTCAAGTGTGGGCTTCGCACAGAAAAGAATTCAAGAGCGAGCTACAGTTGAGTGAAGGTAGATTTATTCAGAGAGATACATTGAAAGGCAAGAGAAAGGCCACGAGGTGTGGGGGTTGGGTGCTCAGATTAAAAGTAAGTACACATTCCATAGACAGAATACAGGCCATATCTGAAGAGGGAGAGAGAGGGGCCGTGTTGCTGGTTTTTATGGGCTTGGTGGCTTCATATGCTAATAAGTAGAAGGACCAGTCTAAGGGGAAGGGGCTGGGATTCCCAGGAATTTGGCCATTTCCCTCTCTTTGACCTTTTGTGGCTAACCTTGGGACTGCCGTGGTGCCTGTGGGCGTGTTATTCACTACGTTAATATATTACAATGGGCATATAATCTCTCAGCATCCTGAGCCTCAAGGCCTACTAAGGGTTGAATCTTTCACCATTTTGATGTTAACTGCTGTGGCATTCCTTGAATGGTTGTGCCCTGCCCCCCTCCATCCTCTCTCACTTCCACAGTGAGGATTTGCTCGTCCTGTACCACAGACCCTAGGAAAACAGCTTCCATTCTTGTGGCTTTGTGACCTTACTTTGCCTATGTCAAAGGCCATTACTAAAAAAGCAAAATAAAACAAAAAGCTTTCTACCTGTTGCCATCTTCGTTTTCTTAAAAACGATTTTAACATAAAAGCACAGAGACAACCTTAGAATAATGGATGGTCCAGTTGGATAAATGCAACTTTATTCAAAATTCAGTGCACTGTCATTTTTCTCTCTTTGTGTCAGCAAGTGAAAACTTTCTCATTCGCCTGTTTCAGTTTCTATCTTCACTAGAAGCAACTGCCTTAATGTTCTTCTGACTTCTGGTGCTTACTTCAGCAACACATATACTAAAATATTCTTCCGACTTCTAAATGAACAAAGAATTGGAAAGAAAGCTAAAGTGAGAGCTTCTTGCTTTCTGACAGAGTGGGAGAGCACAATCTAATAAAAGATGGATTCAGAATATTTCCTTGGACCCTGACCTAGGAAGTGATTCTAGGATGAGTTGGAGAGAATTCAAAGCTTAGTTCTTGAGACCTCAACCCAAAGGAGGCCTGGGATGGAAAGATGAGCTTGATGTGGGTGTGGGGTTTTCGGAGAGACTGCAGACGTGTTGGAAATGAAATGTGGTGTGACCCACCTGGAAGTCAAAGAGCATCTGTAAGACAATTCAAGGCCCTAGAATGACCTGTTTAGAGAATGACAGGAGTCTATTAAATCATCTTTATTCTGCTTTCTTTAACACATTTTCCCACAAAAAAACTGTGAGAAAATAATACCAAGTTTATGTGAAATGAAAAAAATTGGCAATTGTTTTTTGAAATAAAATTGCCACTTTTATTGGTTTTAGCAGCTGTACTGTTTTAAACACAAGGAGAGAAAGGGGAAGAATGCTAGCCCTGTAGAAAAGTGGGCATGAAACATAAAAGAATGGAGATGTGCTTTCTGTGGTCAGAAAAGTCTCTGGAGCATTCGAAGCTGGGGCAACAGTTCAGCCAGAGCTGTGGTTCCTCCCACTCTCATCACACTCGGGATGCAGGCTGGACACCTGGGATTCACAGTCAGCTCTGCTCTGCCACCCTCAGGGGGAAACCTTGGACCAACTGTCTTGTCTCACTGATCCTTTGTTCATGCCTCTAAAAAACTGGGGTAACATGATGGCCTTATGTGACAAGAGAATAAGGTAGAATCCCTCTGAAAATTATGAAGTGTTCCAGAAATTGTACTATTTACAAAATCCAGAAAGTGAGGGGTCGGGTGAAGGGTAGGCCAAAGCTAGGTCACATGATGACTTTATACCAATTAGAAGAAGTCGCCCCTTTGATGGACATGACCCAGTGCCAGGACACACAGCTCAGCTGGTGGAACTTGGGCTGGATTTCAGCCCTAATGTGTCTCCTCATTGGCATGCCGGTGTGCAGTGAACTGTCTGCAGAGCTGCATGTGGCAGACCTGTAGGTCAGGGCCATTTGTTTTGGGCCTCAGATTCAAGGGAGTCTCAAATTGTGACTTCTGGTCAGTAGAAGTGTGTGCATGGGCTTGAGATGAAACTGAGCCGCAGATGATGGTTTTAAATGGTATCTGTCTAGCTAAACCGAGGGGTGAGTGGGCTCACATGCTAAAGCTGCTTGTGCCTCCCTGGGACTTCTGTAGAGTCTAATTATTTAGCAAACTTAAAAAAATAAGGTGATACTCAGCTTCATTAAAACTCATTGGTTGAGTAGCTGCCTTAGCAATTTTTAGATGTGGGACAAATAAGAGAATAATTGCATACAGACACAAATCCATTATGCGGTGTTCACCCTTGGACAGCATCTCATTTCACCCTATTTAAAACCATCCTTAATTCTGGACTCAGGATTCTGGCCCCTACCTTCCTCGTTGTTGGTTCAATTTGCCCCAGTCATGCTGGCCTTCTTTCCTTCTGTTAAAAATACCAAATTCATCCTACCTCTGGACTCTCTGCATTTGCTGTGCCTTCTGCCCAAAATGCTTTCCTCCCAGATCTTTGCATACTTCAGTTCTTTCTAACATTCAACTTTCTCTTGAAAGATGTCTTCAGAGAGACATCTGAAATAATTATGTTGCTTCTAAGCTGCACTTTTATTTATTTATTTTTAACATTTTAACCTCTCTGAACCTGAGATGCATTAGCAATTGCTAGGGCCTTATGATTGTGATTAACCAGACAGCAGGCATGACGTGGTCATCATTGCTTGTGCAAATGCAAATATTATTCCTGGTGGACGTACTGGACATCTGCCTCCCCTTGACAATTCAGTCATCAAGTCAGGGATACCAGATACTAGAGCTTGGATAGCTAAGAAAGAAGACTCAAAATGGTATTTTAAAGATCCAGCTCTGCTTCAGGATAATTTTTTTTTCTAGACTTCATATTTTAGAGAAGGTTTAGGTTCACAGCAAAATTGAGAGGAAGACATATAGATTTCTCATATATCCCCTTGCCCCACTAATGTATAGCCTCCCTCATGATCAACATCCCCAACCAGAGTGGCACATTTATAGGAAGATTCTTTGTCTGTGAAAATGGTGAAGCAGATACCAACTTTCCTCACCACAAATGAAAAAAACTCAGTTCATCCTCTGAAGGGATTCTCTTTGATTGATGATGGATTTATAAAAATAGAAAGATAGATAGATAGATAGAAACTCACCTCAGATATAACTATACAGTGTAAATTCATACATGTACTTTAGGCTTCAAGTCTGTTTTTTAAAATTATGGACCATAGATATTTACACATATGAATGATACGAATGATATGCATCTTCCCCAAAAAGACTTTATCAAGAATATGACAGAAGTATTGAGATTTTTATCTTCAAATTATTTGCTTTCCAAAGTCTAAGGGGATTTTTTGTTCTATTTATCTCGAAATGAAAAAGTAGTAAGACAATAAATAATAAATCTCAGTGGCAGCTGACAGTAAATTGATTCTGGGATCTGAAACTTGTGTTCCTCTGAAAGTGAATCTTTTGAGGATTCAAACTTTCTCGCTGTTGATGCCAGCTACACTGTCACTGACCAAAGTTATTGGAAGTAGCTAACCTTTTTCAAGTGGAGCCAGTAGTTTAGCTTGTAAAGTATTTACTTCCAAAATACGCATTTTACTTGGTCTATTTTGCTACGTGCAGCTCAGTAGCTAACCTCTCTGTGTTCATTTAAACAAAATATTTCAGAGGCTCTTATGTCTATCCCATTTTAATTTTACTGCAGAGTCTAAATTTGCTTCTGAAAAAGTAGCACAACAGTGCTTGGCCAACATATCTTCCTTAAAACTCAACTTTTAGTTTAGGTTTTTTGTCTTAAGTTGTTGTTTCTGCCCTCCTAGGCAGCAATTTTATGTCTCACAGTCTTGATTTTGTTTCAGAAAATAATGCTGGAAATGGAGTAAGGAAGATCTCCTAGTTCTTACTCATTCTCCTAGTTTTGCAACCAGTTTTTCTTGCCATGACTCTTTATAGGCATGTGTCATATGTACATAAATATGCCTAACGTTGTTGAAAATAGAAAGCAGGGCTTCATACCTGCTTTGTTGGTTCGGCTCCCTCTTTTTCAGGAACTGACCCTCCTTTCCACTTGCCCTGCCCGTCCCCATCTCATCCTCATGTTCAGTCCTGTGCCATCATTAGTCACAGTGGGGACACTCCTGTTCTAACAACTTGACCCCACTGTCTTGGCCCCAGTGATACTCAGGGCACCTGAATCAAAGCTAGGCCAGTCAGAATCCGTCTGCAGGCATTTGGAATCTAGACTACGAAATTCTAGGCTTATTCTACTTGATTTTTGAAACAAAACAGATGGAAACTCAGAAGGTGTCAGTGGATGTTCCCACTGTGTGAACCAGGGAGTAAGCCATGCTAGTGTGTAGTAAGAGGAGAAAAAAGAAGACGCAGAGATTGAAGCCAGAGACTGAAAGCTGGGATAGGAAGACTTCCTGGCCTGGTGCATCCTACTCTCAGGCCATCTGAATCAGCTCTACTTCCTTAGGATAAATTATCCTTTTTGTTTCAGCCAGTTAGAGGTGATTTCTATTACTTAAATAACAAGAAAAAAATGTTAAACAATACGGTGTGTGAAAACATGGGCAATTTCTCTTACTTTCTTAATTATTTTTGTCAGACAGCTGTTGTAATAGACAGGAAAGGATTTCCCTCAGATAACTTTGCTTCCTGTTTTGTTTTTTTTTTCCCTACCTCAGGGGTACATTTTTAGTATCTTAATCTTTCTTTCTTTTTTTCTTGCTAAAATCAATATTACGTGTTTTTCTGTGAAAGTGTGAGGGGATGCAGCAGAATCTGAAAAGGCTGGACTGAACTGGGCCATATATATTCTCTAAGTAAAACTCCCTTCCAGTAAAAAAAAAAAAAAAAAAACAAACCTTTTCAAAGAGGAGAAACATTGGGGGATAGAAACCAAATTTAGCAGGACACAGATAGCAAAGGCCAAAGAAAAAGAACATCCAGCTTAATAGTGGGGTGGAGGTGGGAGGGAACAGTCAGGAGAATTCAGGATGTAAGCTGACGTGTTACGTGTTATTTGATGCTTTGAGAAAACATCAATACAAGAGAACTCTAGAATCATAAGGTTTGGATATAAAGTTATCACAGTTTAGATAGGAAGTTAAACTTTAAGAAGTTATCCAAAACAACATCTCCTTTCTAAAAGCTGAGGAAAACACTTTGACATAAAAACTGAGCAACAGAAAAGATGGATAAAGTTTTTGGCTGTGATTCTCATCATAGACCAGAAGTTTTGGGGTAACTACATAGCCAATTTTTTTTTTAATTCTTCAAAGCAGCAGCAAATGAAATTCAATCCTCAAAATAATCCCAGTCTCCAAATCTGCACTGAGCATGGAGTCAGCTCCAAAAGCTGTACACCCCAGGAAAGGCATCCCCTCAAGTCATACCTTGAATGAAGTCTTGGAAGAAAACAGTCTAGAAAAATCCTCCAGGCATAATTTGTGGAATTTTTTTCATTGACATATTTGATCTATCTTAAGTTTATTTTGGGAAAAAGAATGAGATTGTCTCAGCTCCATCTATTGAATAGTCCTTTTCTCCACTGATTTTTGAATTTCTACCTTTATATTGCTCTCATATTAATGTTGTCATATAATAGCCTCATGTAAAATTCTCATATGTATTTGACTCTATTTCTGGATTCCATTCTGTTTCATTGATCTACTTATTTATGAAGTACTATTAAAGTTTAGAAATGATACTATGAGGATGCTGTAGTATTGTATGAAATCTAAGGAACTACTGAAAACCTAAGCCTCTGGAATGTCAGAAATCAGGAAGCTGCAAGGAATAGGAGATCTTCTTTCTAGAATTCTTCCATTAAGATGACTCTGTTCTAAAATTCATGTTCTGGGCATCTTTCAGTCCAAAAGTTCAGATTCCTTGGGAAATATGATTGGTTCAGCTTAGGCTAAGTATCAATCCCAAAATCAATTATCTATTCTTGGGAGGAGAAATTCATGTATTACAAACATGACCACTGGGTGCCCAACGCTGTGTGTCAATAGAAATTTCCAAAGAAACAAAAGGTGTTGTTAGCTCCAAAAACTGTATCCAGAAAGTGTCCACTCTATGCCCACCCACCCATTTCTTACTTCTGAAGCTTTCCTGTCTCTGCGTGATACAACTCACCAACACACAACTGCCGCCACCCCTTTCCAATAGTCGGTGATGCAAACTCATGTCCCTGTATTGATGTAGAGGCAATGTCATAGGATCATACAGCCATAAACCAAGGATTTCCTAGAGCATGCTTACTCCACCAGGTCTGTCAAAATATCCTTACATATTCTGCAGCCCATCAGTTAGCTGGAAAATTTAATAATTACTAACACATCCTAAATTACAGTGGTTTTCAAACTGGGGTACAAGTAAATTTAGAAATACATAAAAATATTCCAAGAGATACTCAAGCATGGAAAGTTGTGAGGGTATCAATGTCCAGACTCTCAGCTTTTCTTTTATAATTGATTTGCCTGAGATGTGTTTGAGTTAGACGACTGTTGAGTCTCTCTGCTTCCCCAACTCCTCTTTTACAGTAGGCTTTACTTGCCTTGTAAGTTTACCTGTCCTCCATCATGGATCTTTCTATGGTGCATTCACAGGGTGTAAAACCCCAGGAGGACCAAACAACAAGCTACTTGAGGCCATTGGTGTTGGAGAAGTTTTTTTAATCAAGGCACCATAAATCCACAGGAAAGCTTTGTGTCTGTTGCTGTCTGACATGTTTTTCAGTTGAGAGAGAAGCATGACATTAGAAACGGGATATTCTAAATTTGGGTATGTTATGAAGTGTCACAGCAGGAGAAATGGCAGTTTTCCTTCAATGACTTAGTCTCTTTTACTCCCTGACTCTTGTAAAAAAAAAAGAAAGGTATTCCTCTGTGGGAAGGTCCCTTGAAATCAGAGCAGAGACCACTGGCAAGAAGTAGGGGCTCTGGCACCTTATCGCACCCAAGTAATAAACCCATGATGAGGATCTGTGTCCTGTCAAGCTTGGATATTAACAATTTAACAAGACCACAGGTGGGGCCAAGATAGCAGAGTAGGAAGGCCCTGAGCTCACCTTCTCTCATGGACACACCAAAATTACAACTATTTACAGAGCAAACTATTTTTTTAAACATTTTTTTATTGAGTTATAGTCATTTTACAATGTTGTCTTGAATTCCAGTGTAGAGCACAATTTTTCAGTTATTTATGAACATACATACATTCATTCATTCATTCACTTTTTTCCGCTGTGAGCTACCACAAGATCTTATATATTTTTCCTTGTGCTCTACAGTATAATCTTATTTATCTATTCTGCATATGCCTGTCAGTATCTACAAATTTTGAAATTGCAGTCTGTCCCTTCCCACCCCCCACCCCCTTGGCAACCACAAGCTTGTATTCTATGTCTATGAGTCTGTTCCTGTTTTGTATTTATGTTCTTTCTTTTTTTTTTTTTTTTTAATTCCACATATGAGCAATCTCATATGGTATTTTTCTTTCTCTTTCTGGCTTACTTCACTTAGAATGACATTCTCCAGGGACATCCATGTTGCTGCAAATGGCATTATGCTGTCGGGTTTATGGCTGAATAGTATTCCATTGTATAAATATACCACTTCTTCTCTATCCAGTCATCTGTTGATGGACATTTAGGCTGTTTCCATGTCCTGGCTATTGTAAATAGTGCTGCTATGAACATTGGGGTGCAAGTGTCTTTTTGAAGTAGGGTTCCTTCTGGACATATGCCCAGGAGTGGGATACCTGGGTCATATGGTAAGCCTATTCCTAGTCTTTTGAGGAATCTCCATACTGTTTTCCACAGTGACTGCACCAAACTGCATTCCCACCAGCAGAGTAGGAGGGTTCCCTTTTCTCCACAGCCTCTCCAGCATTTGTCATTTGTGGACTTTTGAATGATGGCCATTCTGACTGGTGTGAGGTGATACCTTATTGTAGTTTTGATTTGCATTTCTCTGATAATTAGTGATATTGAGCATTTTTTCATGTGCCTATTGGCGATTTGTCTGTCTTCATTGGAGAGTTGCTTGTTTAGGTCCTCTGCCCATTTTTGGATTGTGTTGATTTTTTTTTGTTATTAAGTTGTATGAGCTGTTTATATATTCTGGAAATTAAACCTTTGTCAGTTGCATCATTTGCAAAAATTTCCTCCTATTCCTTAGGTTGTCGTTTTGTTTTGCTTATGGTTTCCTTTGCTGTGCAAAGCTTATGTTTAATTAGGTCCCATTTGTTTAATTTTGCTCTTATTTCTATTGCCTGGTTAGACTGCCCTAGGAGAACATTGCTAAGATTTATGTCAGAGAATGTGCAAAACTTTAATAATTGCTGAGGTTGTGTGATACATACATGAGGATTCATTATAATATTCACAGTGGAAATTAGAAAAAGAAATAATGCAACATCTGTTGATAAACCCATTCTGATTATGGCTATGCAGGAACAAAGCCTCAAGTTGCCAAATCTTTGTATTTTTCAAAAGAAGTGAAAACTCTAGATTTAAAAGAAAAGTAAAAGCTCTTGATTTCATAAAACAAAAACAATGTGGCCAAGCAAAACACATCTGTGGGCTGGAATTTGTCCTTGGACCATCTGTTTCTGGTCTTGGAAAAACTTGTTTTGTTAATGAGGTGTTTTCCCCCAAATTTAGAGTGTGTTCAAGCTTCAAGTAACTTCTGGAAACCAGTGATAATGGCTCACTCTCTGGGGACACAGAGATGAGTGAGATATTGATATCACCCAGATTGAGCTCTGAGTCTCATCAGGGGAAGGGCATGTAAGCAAAGGCCACATAAATGCATGCACGGAGGATCCGGCAGGGATGCAGTGTTAGCCCAGCCATGCTGTTACCGGCTGAATGGTGCCCTTCCACCCCCAATTTATGTCGAAGTCCTAACCCCAGTACCTCAGAATGTGACTGTACTTGGAGACAGGGACTTAAAAGAGGTAATTAAATTGAAATGAGGTCATTAGGATGGGCCCTAATCCGATATGACTGGTGTCCTTATCAGAAGAGATTAGGGTGCAGACATGCACAGACAGATGACCATGGAAAGACCTGCTGAGAAGACGGCCCCCTGTAAGTCAAGGAGAGAGGCTCCCAGAAGAAGCCAAGTGAAACGAATTCCTGTTGTGTAGGCCACCCGGTCTGTGGTACTTTGTCATGGCAGTCCTCACAAACTGCTACACATGGGGAGCCTGAATGCTGCCTAGAGACGTCTGTGACAGTTTCATAAAGAAAGTGCTACCCGTGTGTTTGCAGTTAAAGTCCTGATTTCCCTGTGTCACTTGAGGAAATTCTGTGCTTCAAGGCATAGCCTCTGCATCTCTCTAAGCAAGATGATCTTGTGCATGACTTTAGTTGCTTCCTTTTTGTTTATGACTTTAAAATGTGTCTCTCAATCCTCATTTTTCCTCTATACCTGACTATTCTGCTGGTCACTAGACACGTTTGCCTAGATGTCTCAGATCTCTAAATGAAACTGTCTTCCTCTTCTGCCCCCTCCCAAAGCACCCTTTCTCTTGTCCCCTCACTATTCATCAGCTGTAGAATAGACATCTCAGCCTAGACTCTCCCTCTCCTTTACCTCCACATCGAATCCCTCACTAGTGCTAGCTTACCCCCCTCCTCAGCCCTCCCCATCCTGTCTTCCCTTACTATCTCTGCCCTGCCTGGGTTCAGGCCCTCACTTGTTCCTCTTTAGGATATTTCCCTTGCCTTTTTGGTTTCTCTCTTCTCCAGTCCTTCACTATTTTGCTTTGGAGTATTCTTCAGAAAAGGCAAATCTGACAATGTCATCTCTCTGTTTACAATCCTCTGGTGCTGTCTCATCCCCCATAGCATAAAATGAAAGATCCTAGCTCTGTCAGGCGAGGACCTTCACCCAGAGGCCCCTGTCTCCTTTCCTTGCTCTCATCTTCTCACTTCCTCGTGTTCACATGATATCACCAAGCCATAACTACTAGGAGTTCTTCAGAGAAGCCATTATTTCACATCTCCTTTGCACATCCATTCTCTCTTTTTCCTTCCCTGAAACTAGGTGAGTTCCTGCACCTTGTTGGAGACTGAACACATATATCATCCCCTTTATGGAATCTTCCTCACCTGTGCCTTCCCAGGCACAAGCTGTTCTTCAAGACAGTTGACAGAGACTAGCCAACACAGGCAACAGACAAATGCTGGTAAACAACTTTGCCTAACTGTGCTCTGAAGCCACCCAAAGGCATCCTGGGAAGAGACGCTGGTTACATGCTTACACCAAATGAACTGGCAGCCAATGCTCTAATTTTCCTCAACATCACCAGGCCAGCTATTTTGCTATTGCTATTTAAAACTTTTCATATGGTTTGTGAATGCTTTTGATGGCTCTTCATTCGATATGACACCCTCAGGCACGTAATTAATCTAGGGACACCATCACAAGACTGTCTAGGCTCTGATGCCATCCTGTTGATGGTGAACATCATCACTAGGATAGGCCTGCCTGCCCTGCCCATCCCCACTCCACTGCAGCAGCCACTGTGACTGATCAAGAAAGTCATCTGCTCCTCAGTTATCAGAGCTACCTGCTCTCTGACCACAGCTGCTCATTGGGTGCTCTGGCTCTGGAAAGTGCTGCTTCACCCTCTTGTCACTGCCATTTATTTATATCCACTAGTCACAGACACACCAGCAAGGATTCTGGAACAGAGCATCTCCTGGACAACACCTTTGAAACAGAGTAATCACTAGAGAAATTTAACAGCTAACACCAGAATAGGGCCAGTTTTTGGTTCTTTATGAAGGCTCAGCTATCTGTCTCTTTTGGGCCCAAAGAAGAGAAGAAAAATTCCTCGGAAGCAAGATATGATTATTTGATGCCTTTTTGGTTTTCTGCAGAATCATTTCCTTTTTGCTCTTTCATAATAATTTACAAAACATTTTAAAGCATGCTGACTTCTCATAGCAATTCTAAGTTGAACAAAACATAGGAATGGAAATCAAGTACAAGTCTTTTGTGTTTCAAGGCACATAAACCTAAACTGGATTAAACAGTAAAGGGAAGCCAATGGTCTTTGCATGGTACCTGCAAAATCCGGAGGTAGGACTAGCTTTAAGGGAGGCTTGATCCAACTGCTGGGCTAGGTTAATAAGAGCTGAGTCCACTACCCTCATGGAACTGAAAAAAGATCACAGTGACACCAGCTGTGGACTTGGGTGGCTGACAACGGCAGGATGCCTGTGGTGCCTCTATGGGAGTCAGTCCAGGAAGTAGGAAAGACCAGCCACTCAGTCTTAGACCATGGAGGATACAGAGAACACTGTATTTGCTGGGATCTTGTTTCCACCTCTGGCTGTGACCTCATGTCGCTTACCTCATTGGTGGACCCACAGCACGCCTTGGAGAGAATCTGGGAGGTGTGAAGCTCTGAAAAACAGCATTTTCTTGGGTCATTCAGATAGAGACTGAGTTACATAAAAAAGATAGTTTAATTAGTTGGATTGTACTATGTTTATCAGATTGGAATAAAATTTAGCTTTTTCTTCTTATCCATTGTGTTGGGGGATTATTGAAAAGATCGGATCTGTTATGGAGAAATTTTTAAAGGCCCTATTTTCACTGAACATCAGATCATAGAATGAACAAATTTGTGGCCACACTGTTATCTTATTTTACCATTAGTAAATAATGTGTTTTCATCAAAGAGAATTTGCAAAGTTTGAAAACAGGAGACAAATATGATTCTTAGTGGTACCCAAACACAATCACTATATTTTTATCTATTTCTTTCCAGTGTTTTTTTTATGCATGGATTTTCATTACATAGTCAAAATCGTATTATATATTTAGGATTTTATTTCTTTTTTATTTGATATATAAACTTTTCTTTGTCTCTATGCATGTAATTTAAATGAGTGTGTACTATTCCATTAATATTCCTTTGTTTAATGTCCCAGAGTTTACCTGATTGATCCTTTAATACTGTATTATATTCCTTAAAGAAGAGGGAAAGTCAAAAGTCAAAAATATATCCATCATGAAATGTACATAAAAAGAACAGAATAATTTTAATTACTTCTTGTACAGATCCTTTCACTGAACTACATCTTAGTTTATAATAAATCAAGTTGAAATACTGGTTTAAAGCACCTAATAAGCTCTAAAAGTGAAATGTTACGCGCTTCAGCAAAGCAGAATTTGTCCATCTGACCAGTTTTGACAAGGTCAGATCAAATGGGCCAGGGAGAGTTTGCTAGTAAATGTGAGCAGTGTCTATTCCTAGTTTGTCCATGAATTGTTCCACTAATTCTTGGACTCGGCACTTTGCGAATCAGCAGACTGAATACCTGCTCTGCTTTGCTCGTGTAAAACTGGCCAGGTCTGTACTATAAACCTGCTGACTAACAAGCTTACAGAAAGGGTTTGAAATGACTGAAGAATGCTGAAGCCTTGTCATTTCTTTTTTCTTTTTCATTTTAAAGCACACACAGTCTACCCCAATTGCTTTCCATAAATGAATTCCATAAAGAGATTATATAGATATACTTTCAGCGTAAGTAGCATTGTTCAATTTCTTACACCATAGCATCTCCTTCTTTCCTTACTAGCATCGAATTTCCTGGCTGACTCCTTTTCCCTGCCAGAGATGAAACCAAGTGGAGGAAACAGTTAACATTTTCCATTTCTTTGGCCCAAAGGACCTGGATCTTGCATTTCACTCTGTTCTGCATAACTAGGTACACAAATCTGCATATAAAAAATAAAACTGAGTGAGGAAAGAATAGGAGCATATAAAACACTGTCTTTCCTTTTATTTTATGAAGCTATCAGGCTACTCTAAATATTTCTTACTGTGGTAAAAAGCATACATTATTGCACAGGCATTGTGTTACAGTTCTAATCACATACGTATGCTTAACTGCACACAAAAGTGTAAAATCTGTTCTTAAAATGTGTTTCTAGCAACACAGCCTCTATGTTGTATACAAGCTAAATTTCATGTACATAGCATTTCTTGTTTTAGCACTGACTAGTATATAATTCATTTATTCCAATTCAGGAAGGTGTTTCAGAGTAGAAATGTCTAAATAACAGTCAGATTTTCCTATAGGTCAATTCTGATGCAGTATGCAGGGTTTAATTATAATGGGAGCACTTTGGCTCTCCTATTAAAGTCAGCAAGGGTAGAATTCCATACATCTTAATCAAATCTCTTGTGACTAATTCAGTCCAGGATTGTACTTGTAAATATTTTATATGTAGCTTCCAGTAATAGTTCTCATTCTATCAATCAATATCAAATTAACCCCAAGATTACTGAAAATCTGAAATAAAACATACAATATTGACTCATTCATTTTTAATAGCATAGGGAATACCTGTATGTTGCTCTGGTGAAACGACTTGTGATTTTCTTTATTGTAAAATTGATGAGACAGTTTGGGACAGTGGGAGAATTTCTGCCTCCCTCCTCCGTGTTGGAGGATCAGCTCAGCTGGAACAACCAGCAGCCACCACGCATGGGACATTGGTCCACCTGTGTCTTGTATTCCTGAGGCTGCCCACTCCTCGTTCAATTTGAGGAAATTCTGTTCAATGTAATGTTATCTAATACTTCAGTCTAATAGACATTTATTAAGCAAAGCACAATGCTAGGTTGTATTAATAAGGGATCCTTTAGTCATAAGGAAAGACAGTTCTAACTCAGGCTTGCTTGTATGAAGGGTGAGGGTGCAGAGAAGCCTCATAAAGCCTATGCTTAGGAGGACAGCCAGGCTAAACACCTTCCTCCTCTCCTTCTCCTGGCCCACACACCCTCTTCGCTTCTGTCCTCTTAAAAAAGAAAGGAAGAAAAAAGAAAGAAAGAATACATAAAAACCTCAATTAAATAGAATTGAGAGACCAGCACAGGGAGCTCCCATGGTCTGCAAGATAGCAGCACTCAACAGGAAGAAGAAAAACTCTGCTTCTTTGCTGGCAGAGACTCAGCCAGTGAAAAGCCATGAACTCTTTGTTCCCTGTAGCCCTCCCCGCGTCTTTTTCCCCCTCTATAAAATTGTTCTCCTCCCTTTGCACTGTGGGAACTTGCATGCAGCTTGCCATGGTTGTAGACCCCAAGTTGCAATTCTCTGCTGATACTGAATAAACCCATTTTTTTGTTGTTGTTGGAGAAATATCTGGCAGCCTATTTGTTTTGAGTCAACATTTCTGTTTCCTTTTTCTCTTTCAGTGCATGGCACCCTGTCGTACAGTATTTCTGCTACATTCTGCTTTCTGTAAGCCTCCTCTCTGACTTTCTGGTACATGACCTATCAGGACAACCCCAAATGATAGCTTGAGACCCTAAGTCTACATGACCCTCCTAGATTCTGTGTGTATAAGTGACTTTGTGCGTGTTCTGTTTCCAAATTCAGAAGGAGAGAATCTGATTAGCCTAGCCTAAGTTAGGTATCCATCCTGCTCCAATCAGCTACTGACATAGGAAGGAGGGTTCCAAGATCATGTATATTTAGTGAAGCTGCTTATACACTGGAGCCCACAGATAAATGGGAATGAGGAGGATGAGTAAAACACCAGTTTTGGTCCCTGGGTCTCAGTCTTATGGAAGAGCCCAGTACATATATCATTATAGCACAAGGCAGATTGTGAAAGAGGTTCAGAAAGCTCTCGGAGTATGGAGGAGGGAAAGATTGAGACAACAAGGGTCTAGGAAGCCTTCTGTGGTTGATGGACACTCAGTATATTGGTAACATCAAAATGACAGCCTGGTGACGAGGAGTGTGGAATGAAGCCCAAGGAGATGTGGCGTTACGCAGGTTTGATTGAGAAGTGGCTGGTGTTTGTTCTCCTGCAACAAGAAATCATCAGAGGTTTTTGATCAGGCATATCGTATGATCAAGTCTGCATTTCACAAAGATGACTCAGGATGTGGTCATTAGATAAACTGGATGTGATATAAGGCCTGGAGGTCCTTTCTCCAACAGGAACTGGGCAGGTCAGTGAATCTGTGTGAGGTGTATTAATGGTCTGAATTAGAGGAAAAGCCATGGAAGAGAGTGCTCATGAATAATCATTATATTTAACAAAGATGATGTAACCTTTCTGTGGAATGTATGAGCAATAACTGGAGTTTGAAATATTAGCAAGATGTTAGATATTCCTAGTAAAATCTGGCATGATTTTTAAATAGTTAATTTGTAAGTGCAAGAAAGAAGAATATGAAAATGGGAAACCATTAAGCTGATTGTTTTTAGTTTAAAAAAAAATAGCTTTTTGTCACCCCTGGAGGACTGATGGCCCACAGGCCAGTGGTGGGGATGTGTTCTGCCTAGTCCAAGCCTGGTGTGATGGGGGGCCATGGCTGGTGTCTCAGTTGGGGAGAGGGAGCAGCAGAGTTAGTGAAGAATTGGGGCAAGGAAAAGAGGCGCGATGCAGCCACCAGTGTGGGAGAGACAAACCTTAAATCCTGGATTAAAATGCTGACAAGGATAGAGGTCCCAAGGGCTAGAGGTTGGAGAGCTCCATAAACCATAAGATCCCAGTTCTCTGGAGGATGGTCTAGACAGAGAAACTGGACTCAGAGGATGCTGAGAGAGGATTACGATATAGAGAAAACCAAGCTTATAAATATGAAATCATATCAATCTTGTACAAATGTTATCTCCTAGAACGAATAAGCAGTGGCTGTCAGCCCCACCCTGAGTCACGCAGTGTGTTCTCAGTGAGCACTTAACAAATGCAAAGCACTGTAGAGGCACCAAGGGGCCTGCAACTTTTTGAGGGGCGGCGGGGCTAACACTTTGAGGACTTACATTACTGGAGGCTTTGCAAATGCTATTTATTTATTTAAATAGATTTTTAAAATTTATTTATTTTTACATATGTGTGTGTATATATATATATTCCTTTTCATATTCTTTTTCATTATAGGCTATTACAAGGTATTGAATGTAGTTCCCTGTACTGTATAGTATGGCCTTGTTGTTTATCTGTTTTACGTATAGTAGTTAGCATCTGCAAATCCGGAACTCCTGATTTATCCCTCCCCACTCCTTCCTACCCCCACCCACCCCCATAACCATAAGTTTGTTTTCTATGTCTGAATCTGTTTCAGTTTTGTAAACAAGTTCGCCTGTGAAATAGCAGATGCTATTTAATTTAATTTTTTTAACTTCTAGACCTTTGAAATTGTTATTGCAATTAGTAGGACTTTTTCTCTGTCCAGTCTCCTTGCTTTTCTTTGTGCCATGCTCTAGAATCGATTACTTTTGCCCAAACACGCAAGGTTGGGGGGAAACTGCTTCCCTCCAGAAGTCAGTGCTTGGGATGAGGAACTTGGCTTGTCTCCACATCATCTGGGTTTCACCCAGCCTGGGCTTCTGACTCATCCTTCATCCCCTCAGTACCTGTCATCCTGTCAGCGCTGGGCTCGTGCCCTTCCTCAGGGCGCTCTGGCTCATCCTGAGCTGCTGCTGTTTCTCCTCCTCGGGGAGCTGCTTCCTTCTAACCAGAGTGCACAGTCTATTCCGGGAGCTTCACGTTCTGAAACCTTCCTTCTAATGCCTGGGAGGAACTCTTTATCAAAAAGACCATACTTTTCAAAAATACAAAAAACCTCAATCGCCTACTCTCAAACATAGAATTTTGGAAAACAAACAAACAAAAAAGCACACTGAGAAGATAATACATTGCACTATTTATTCTCTCAGACCTCACTGCTTTGTATCTCATCTCTTTATTTGTTTATGGAAATAAGAAAAATGTTTGCATTAATTCTTCTCTGTAATAATTGGTTTCCAGTTTACAAAGTAGAGTCATTTGAGATTAGAAACAAAACATGTACACAGAAGGACAAGGAATGAAAAGACAGGACTCTTAAAATTAAAAATAGTCCTAGAGTAATTGAAGGTAAATTTTTGCTGTTTTCATGCTTTGACCTACAAATAACTTTTTAATGTAATTTGAATATAAAGTACAAATCTGGATTTTTTTTCAGTTGCACTGGTGGAGGATTCTCTCCAGCTCTTAGCTTATTACTAAACATTGTATCTTGAACACAGTGAATTATGTTGCACAAGAAATTTGTAATAACAGTTTAGATCATTTTAGCAATTCATCTTTTTAATGAAAAGTATACCCAATTACATGAATCATATTAGAAATATTTCCCACCTACTTAGATTTTTTTCTATCTGGAATGGCCTCACTTCACTCGTTGTCTACAGATTCTTCCTAAATTAAAAATACACACACACAGAAACACATATGCTACATAAATACATTGTAATTATAAAAGTAAAAACAATACAGAAGTATATATAGAAAATATCTTTTCTCCCTTAATGTAAAAAAAAGTTCTGATTATGTTTGGGGTATCAGTGTGACAGCTGAAAAGCTAGACTTCCCAGACTTCCTTGCAGCCAGCCACATGCAGCCACATGACATAGTTCTGACTAATAAAATGTAAGTTCAAGTCTATTGGGAAAGATTTCTGAAAAAGCTGTTTTTTCCCCTGAGAAAAAGAGGTAAACTCACCTGACGCACATCTTTTTCTGTGTTCCCCCCTTCTTTCTGACTGGAATTTGGAGGCAGTGCCTAATGGTGGCACGACAATCCTGTGACTCTGAGTATGGAAGACGCCCCTGAAAGATGGTGGGACCAAAGCTAGAAAACACCTAGAGCTTTGAGGTGTTCCATGTACCCTCCTCCCCCCACCCCACCCCCCCGCCCCAGGCAGCTTGCCTCTGGACTTATGTGAGCAAAAATAACTCCCTTTCTTGTTTATATCTGTGTTCTAGGCAGCTACATATTACATACTTCCAACCCCAAATTCCAGCCCTACCCCAGGAGATGAACATTCTTAACGTTTAGTATGTATCTCTTGAGACCTACCTATATTTGTACAACATTAAATTTTTACCCCAAATTTTCCCCCAAAGTGGGATAATGCTATATGTATTATTCTGAACCTCCTTTTTTGACTTAATATGATCTAGACATATTTCCATGTCAGTACAAGAAGAATTATCCTTTTAAAAGATATTATTTTAAAGAAAAGAGATTTTCTTTTTTCTCTTAAAGTTGACACTTGATTGTTCAAGCAATAGAGAAGAATTTAAAGTGAAAAGCAGCAAATGTCCCTGAATCCTACTGTCTTGAAATAACCAGTATTATTATTGGTGAGCATTATTCCTATTAGCTCTCTTTGAATATACTGGGAGTCATTCTCTCCCACTACCACCTGCACACACACGTGTTTATGTACTCACATACATGCACACACACATATGCACACAAAAGTACATACACACAAATACACCCAGGTATACTCACAAATACACAGCATAAAATCACACACACACACAAATACACACAATTATCACGTGGAAGAGGAAGAGAGGTCGTCTCACAAAATTGGAACCTATTAAAATTTTTAATACGTTAGTTTTACTTAATTTACTTAATTTAAATTGCTTAATCTTACTTGAATTGAACAAACGAACTGGTAGAATGTTTTTGAAATTTATGAATAAAATAGTTACAGGAAGACAAAGAGAGAGCTCCAAAATTCAAACTATATATCGTTATAGTACCCATAGGAGTTACAGAATTAATAATAGAAACAGCAAAGAAGCCAAAATATGTCATATTAATATTTTCTTTTGCTAAAGAATCTGCATATTTAGCATAATAGATGGCTAATATTAACAAGGATTTGACTTATTAGATTAACAGGGTAGTTTTGTGATTCTGACTTTAAATGTAGAATTGAGTAATATGTCTACTTAAATTTATGACTTTAAGTAGACAGATTGCTATTATATATAGTATTAGAACATTTAATAGACCTTAAATTTCACCATATTTTTGAGTTTAACTAATTTAATTCATAAGAATGACTTAAATACTTTGGAAGGCTTGTCATTCAGACAATGGAAAGACTTATAAAAAGACACTATATTAAATTTATAAGCCCAGTTTAACACATTTTAAAAGAGTTTAATTAACTAAATTTGAAAATGTAACCAAATATCATTGAGGCAATTAAAAGCGACAGTTGAAGTTTTCTAGGCTTGTAATGGAATAACAAAATTTGTAAACTGAACCTAAATGCTTAAGGAAGAATTAAATTATGATCTGTGAATTAATAAATTAATTATTAACTTTAAAAACCAAACTAACCTCTCTAAATTGCCTTTTTCGTGATCATAAAGAAACTCACATTCATGCAAGAAGAAAAAAAATCTGAAGTGAAACTTAAAGAATTTTGACTTTGGATAAATGTTTCTTCACCATTCACCATTGTGTCTTAAATCCCCTAAAGGTTATGACAAACGATTATGAATACCATTAAGGATTTGTAGTCTTCATGTTGTTATTTTTTTAAAAACTGCTTTCATTTTCACACTGTTGGTTTCCTACTATGAAGGAGAACAGGATTAACACTGGAAAGAGTGTGACCAACCATCCCAGTTTGCCTGAGTCTAGGGAGTATCCTAGAACTGGAAACGCGCAGTGCTAAATCCTGTCCTGCTGGTCACCCTAGTGGGAGGCATTGTGGCGTAAGTGCTAAGATTGTAGATTCCTACAGCTACATCTAAGACTTGGCTCTTCAACTCACTACCTACTTATCATGGGCAAATTACTTATTTTTGTACCTCTGTTTTCTCCTCTGTAAAAGGAGTTACTATGTGGAAAGCATCACAACAGTACCTCGAGTTTAGCAAGCATTTAGAGATACTGCCTGCTATTTGCGGGCCGTGTCCCTTTTTCCTGATTGTGTTCTTGTATCTCTTTACTTCCCCAGTTGTTGACCCTTTATTTTACAAGTAACTAGATTCAAAGATCACCATCAATCCTTTTACCATGGCTTGTCCAATCCTGAGGTTTATTTTGTTTAGTTTTGTTTTTAAAATTGATTCAATTCTTGGTTGGCTGGGTTTCATGATCAAGTAGATTTTTTTACAAGAAGCTCATAGGTGCTGTATTTTCTGACTCTGTTGGTCTTTGAAAATGTCTGTTGCTCTGCGTAAGGACTGAGTGATATCTTGGCTGAATATAATGTTATTAAGACTTTTTCAGCTCTTAGAAGAAAATGCTCGATTCCTTCCTGGCATTGACATTTGCTATACCAAGGTCTAAGCCTCAGCTTGACTTTTCCTTTTCTCTCATAAAGGGCTTGTTTTGCCTGAATGTCTGAATAATATTTTTAAGTCTTTTCAAAGAATTAATATTCTTAAAGTTCAGTAACTTAACTGCATTATATCTTGATCTATATCAGTTTCCTCTTATGTACAGTGTGTTCTAACTCCAGATTCAGTTCTTATATTTCAATGAAATTTTTCTGTATTTTAATTTTTATACGTTTACTGTTTGTTAAGTTTCACCTCAGGGACATCAATTATTGGGCAGGCCATCTTTCTCTGCTCTTCATTTTATCATGTTCTCTGAAATTGCTTTAATCTCTTCGCCCTTCTCTGCATTCATGGTATCCTCAAGCCTTTCATGCCATCTAGCAGACAGTGGTAGGTGCCTACCTAATAGAACTTTCTCTCTTCTTCCTCAGTAACAGAACTCTATTTTGTTTATGACAGCAATATATATAGCTTAAAAACTTGATATACTGGGCTTTCTTGAAACTAGGGGTGGACATATGACGTATGATACAGTTCTGGCCAAGGAGATATATCTACCATGTGGGATATTTAGAAAAGTGCTCTAAAAGGGGTCTAAGCAGGCACATGTCTTTTGTCCTTCTTCCTTCCCATTATTCCATCTTGTAATATAGATGCAAGGTGGAAGAAGAGCTATCTTGGTATCAGGAGGTGACCATAAGGATGAAAGCCAAACACTAGAGATGCTAGAGCAGAAAGCTGATTGGGTCTTTGACAGCTCCTTTGAAGAATCAATGAAAACAACTTCCATAATTTATTTAAACAAGTGTTTAGTTAAGTTTCTTGTTACATATAATTGAAAATAATTCCTACTGTTACAGACCATGCATTTAATATTTAGCAAAGTCAAAAAAGAGGAGTGGTTTTAGTAGGTTTCATGTCATTTTGAGTTGAGGTTATGTTAATCCTGTTTTGGGGATTTGCTCCAATTTTGATATATATGCTACTGAAAGGAGTAGTATATTGTTTTTTCTTTAATAGTGAAAAAAAGTTTGAAAGGAAAGAAGTCAGGTTACCAAGATCAAGCAAATCTTGTCATCCTCAGTGATAATTACATGAGTCTATGGGGAGAATTACAGAAAGGGAGAGAGACTGGCAATGGGCTGTTGGAGAAATGGGCATTATATTTTGTCTCTTTCTGCCAGGTTTTCAGATTACCATTTAAAAAATGTTGACAATGAGATATTTTTAACATTTATTTTCTGTTTTCTACTGTTTCTGTTTCTACTCTTTTGTAATATGCATATTGAGATAATAAATTTTAGCAATTAATTAAAGCAAGAAAGTATAAAATAGTTCAACTCAAGAAAAAGGACTATAACCAAGATTGACTTGGAATTTAGAACAAATTTGTACCTTTTGTTATTATTACGGAAGGAGTTGCCTGGTGGCTCTACCTAGCTGTTAATTAAGCACATAGGCAGCCACAGTCATTAACTCCTTCCCATCTCCAGGATGCTATTTAGTTATTGCTTCAATTTACTGTACTGAGCTCACTAATAGGCCATGCCTTAAAACATTGAGAATATCTGGCTTATAATACATTTAGTCTTCTATATGATTAGATGGAAAAGGCAATTCTAATTTAGTTCCCCATTCATTTTAATTTGGGTTAGCAGATGTTCTGTGTGTACTGCAGTCAACTATTTAATTTGCATTATGGAAGAGCCTATAATAGCAACATATCAATTTTTTTTCTTTTAATGTGGTTTTAATTTCCTCCAAAATGTTGCTATAAAAATAGGATACATTTTATTTTCTAATTCATGTAGAATATCCCGAGAGGACTGACACTGCATCATCAGAAAAATGTAGAGTTTATAAATACAGACTTACTATATGATCCAGCAATCCCACTTCTGGGCATGTGTCCAGAGAAAACTATAATTAGAAGAGACACGTGTACCCCAATGTTCACAGCAACAGTATTTATAATAGCCAAGACATGAAAGTAACCTAAATGTCCATCAATAGATGAATGGATAGAGAAGATGTGGTATATATATATGTGTGTGTGTGTGTGTGTGTGTGTGTGTATATATATATATATATATATATATATGCACAATGGAATATTATTCAGCCATAAAAATGAAATAATGCCATTTACAGCTACATAGATGAACCCAGAGATTATCATATTAAGTGAAATCAGAGAAAGACAAATATCATACAATGTTGCTTATGTGTTGGATCTAAAACAAAAAAAGATACAAATTTTATTTACAAACCAGAAATAGACTCACAGACATAGAAAACAAACTGTGGTTACCAGGGGGAAAAGGAGGAGGGGAGGGATAGATTAGGAATTTGGGATGAACAGATAAACATCACTATATGTAAAATAGATAAACAACAAGGACCTACTATATAGCACAGGGAACTATATTCAGTTTCTTGTAAAGAGCCATAATGAAAAAGAAACTGAAAAAAAATGTATGTATATGTGTAACTGAATTGCTTTGCTGTACATCTGAAACTAACCCATTGTAAATCGACTACACTTAAATAAAAAGTAAGAATAAAAAAAGAAAAATGTAGAGTTTAAAGTCTTCTTATCAAGGGTTCTCATTCAGACAAACTAGTTGTCTCATACAGACAAACTAGTTAAAATTTCCAAGGAAGACATTTCCCATATGTTTATAATCACTCTCCTGTGGATTCACAGTGGTCTACAGCATGACACTTGTTTAACCAGCCGCAAAAACAATAAACAGAAGCCAATCTAAAAAGGTCATCTGTCAGTTGGCTAACTCTGATTCATCATTATAAGGGTCAGGAAAGCTGGGATTCTATCCCAATCACCTCAGCTATGTCAACAATTTGGAGAGTCCAAAATAAGGGTGTTCTGTGTAACCTTTACTCTTTCCACTTTCACAATGTTTATCACTACTGCACGTGTAAAATGTGAGTCCGTTGTCCTTAATCACAATCTCAGGAATATTGTCAATGCATAATTACATAGCAGGAGATACCTTTTGAATTGTTAGAAAATGAGAGAAGATGGCATCTTCAGCCTCTTCCAGATTGGCTCACATTCTGCTATTTACATCCTATGTATTGCTCTTACAGCTACTATTTTGGATTCTATTGATTTCTGGCTATTGAAAAAATAATAATACAGATTACTTTGTTTTTCTGATAGGTCTGTTAGGTAACATTTATTGCATTCTAAATTTTGAGCTGTAAAATACACTTTCCCAATTATAATAGCAAAGTGAATGACTCCATTAATTATATACATTACTCATTGCATAAATTTTGTTGTAACAACTGATTAAGTGGCCATACTTTCCCAGACTGCTATTGATGATAAAATGTTGAACAAGACCCTAAATTAGTCAAATCAATCCAAGTGGAAGACAACTGATCACTAACAATATTTCCTTTTATATGTAAGAAAAATCAATAGCTTTATTTCTTTTAAATATTGAGACAGTGGATATTTTTCATTAGCCTATTTAAGAAAATGAACATTGAATATTAGCAACTCTTAAGAGAATTGGAATATTTTGTAAAAAGTGAAAATAAGCAATTTCTACACAGATTTTGATCCACTTTATAGAATGTATTCAATAAGACTGAATACCTAAAAATGGTGAGTCCATTGTCACATTTCTTTTGTCTTCTGAAAGGGAATTGTGAAGTGAGTATAGCTTCTGTTAGTCCAGTCCTCCTGCATATGCCAACTGTAAACTGGGCAAAAATAAGCAACTCCCTGAAGGGAATGGAGACTAAAAGCAGGTAGAAACTGGGTCTGCAATTGGAAGAAGAAATATGCACTGGGTGAGTTTCCCCATTTTTAAAGACTTTTAGCTTGAGGACTAGCCCTAACAGGGGTTGCTAAACCCTTGTGCATAGAAATCCACCATTTTACTGGCTTAGAGGACTAGGAGACAGTTCAGAGGGACTTACAACAGCAGGAAACTAAAAGGGAACATCCTGAAAAGGACAGGGTCAGAGAGGGGCACCCCAAATTCTGCATATAAACTCTGCCCAAATCTCTGTTTGGGCCCTAACCCATGCATGGATGGGGAATAGGGGAGGCCTTAAGCAGCCCAGTTAAGGATTGAAAAATCGCATAGTGATTGTGATTTCAGATGGACACCCACCACAGGGAAGACAAAGTTTGGGGTTTGGTTCCACCCAAGTGAACTGCCTACTAAAACAACAACAAAAATCAACACTTTTTTCAGAGAAATGGGACCACAGTGGGGTCACATGCCTGTGTCCTAAGTGCAGCTGAGCAGGGGAGGTGATAGTTTTGCCATTTTCAGTTACTTTAGTGGGAAACAGATTCTGCCAGACAGGAAGAACAAGGTTGGAAAGTAGGTAGGTAACCTAGAGAGTCAAATTGATGAAGCCTAGTTGGGGCAACAGAAGCATGTCTGACGTCGACTAGGAACCAAATTTTAACTCCCTGTCTGATAATCATTCCTGCTGTATACTTTAAAACTTATTATTGTGAACATGTCAAACATGAACAAAAATTGATAATATGACTCCCTGCATATTCATTACTTGCCTTCAGCAATTATCAGCATTTTGCCAATGTTGTTCTCTTCTGTATTTTATATGAGACTGACACACTGCCTACTGCACTAAGGAGGCAGATTCTTCTGTATTTTAAATTTTACTTCCCTTCAACTTTTAATTTGAATAATTTCAAATGTATATAAAGATGGAGAGGACAGTGCAGGGTATAGTCAAATACCCTTCACCTAGATTTAACAATTGCTAATAGTTGACATATTGGCTTTACCTTTCTCAAATATATATATATATATATATGTGTGTGTGTGTGTGTGTGTGTGTGTGTGTATGTATATATTTGTATGTATATGTGTATATATGTGTATATATACTTTTTTTCTGAAACATTTGAAAGTAAGTTGCAAACATCATTATACTTTACCACTGTATCAGTTTAACTTTGGCTATTAAAAAAACCGTCTAGTGTTTTAAAATAACCATTTATCTGTTTATGATTCTGTGGGTTGGTACTTTGAGTAGGGCCTGGCTGTGGTGGTTTTTCTCTGCTCCGTGTAGGTTTGTCTGGGCTCAGTCATACATTTGTGATCGGTTGGGAGGATGGCTGAGGAATAGCTGGTTCTCCATGGCCTCATTCACGTGTCTGGCAGCTGACTGGGACTTCAGTTCTCCATGTGGCCTCTCATTCTCCAGGAGGTCATACCAGGCCTCTTCCCTGGCAGTGTCAGGCAGGATTCTAGGAGGATGAGAGCAGAAGCTGCAACATCTCTTGAGGTTGAGGCTCAAAAGTCACATAGCATCACTTAAACCATATTCTGTTGGTCAAAACAAACTACAGACCAGCTGAGAGTCAAGAAATGAGCCAGTTTGCCCTGCAGAATCCCTGAAAGATTCACATATCAGGGATACTGAGGGTTAAGGTATGGTATTGAAAGCAGGGGAATCTCCTGAAGTCAGTGTTCAGAGAGGGTAGACCCTTCGGTCCCCTCCTGTGCATCTAGTGACTATCCCCAGGCAGCAGTCACAGGCTTATTTTCTGAAGAAACTGAGCCAGAGACGTAGGTCTTAGGCACACCATGTATGGTAGAGTGTGGAAGTGGAGGACCAGGATCCTAAAACCCTTGCAGTTTCCTGAGTGCTAGGAGTTCCTTTGTTATTCATGAGCCTGTTTGGTTATATCTGAATTTATCCTAATGAGATGACTTTGGGTGTGTCTCCTAGACAGCCTCAGGAAGGGGCTGGTCACCAGGTGATTAATTAGAGGGTGGGAATTTTTCAACGCCACCCATCGAACTTCAGGGAGGGAAGCAGGGGCTGGAGATTTAGTATGTAAAAAGTCTGGAAGGATGAGATTTGGTTGAGTTTCTGGGTTGGTGAACATACAAAGTGCTGGGAGGGTGGCAAACTCAAGAGAAGGTATGGAAGTTAACAAATTAGCAAACTTTATGAGGGGATCATGGGGACCTCCAATTTATAGCAGTAGGTTGGAAGTGTGGGTGGCCAGATTTGGGACAGGCATCTCAAGCAGGGGTAGTCTTGTGGAGGACTGAGTCCTAATCTTGTGCTAATTCCAAGTAGTTCATGCCAAAGTTAAGTTATAGGATATCTAGTTGGTATCCAGAGAATCAGAGAATTGATTGTTGGTGTTGGAAAACACTTCAGACATATACACACCTTTCCTTGATGTACTGATTATGAACATCTTATTAATTCAGATTGAGTCCTACTTTTTACGTCTTTGAAATAATTAGAATATTAAGTGGTTTTCATTGGCAAGTAGAACTTCAAACGATTTTCAATATTTTATTTTCAGGTGACTTACTGGCAAGAACTTTTGGCAAATGTGTCTGATTTCTGCATCAAAGTGATCATCAGCAATGCTATTATTTTTCTTGTTGATGTGTCAGGAGTTTATATTTTTCCTAATTGATAGATTTGGGGGAGCTACTCATTTTTTCCTTCTCTTTTTTCACAACCTAGTTTAATTAATGTTTTTGATTTTTTTTAATATTAGGTGCAAATATGTCAATTCAAAATGAACTTAGGAGTAAAAAAAGATCAGAAATCCACAGAAAATAATTATAAGGCTCTAAAAGTAAACTTAAACATATTTTCTAAAATTTCATTTACTACGTTAGTTTTTTTTCAGATTCTAAATATTTATTTTTCTCTTTACTTCTTTTTGAAGTTTTCAACAATGTTCCACACAGAGAAAATTTTATCACCCAAACACACACAATCATTAAGATTTTTTTACAACAATGGAGTAGAGAAGAGATAAAGCACAGGAAAAGAAGAGAGATTGAAAGGAGGCATATAAAAATCTTAATCATGGTTTGCTCAGCTAACTGAAGGGCGTACCAATTAATTCTGAAACATATCATTGTTAGCAAACCAAACTTGGGTCCACTCACCCACTGTGCAACAGAGCCAATCTACTGACACCAGGATGTGGTGAAGGAAAGTACAACATTTATTGCAGGTGCAAGCAGGGATAGTGGGTGGCTCATGCTCAAAAGACCCGAACTCCTCACTGGTTTTCAGGGAGGGGTTTTTAAAGGCAACATCTGGAAATGAAGGGCTGCAGGAAGCATAAGTTTCTTTTGATGGGGTGGTGGTGAGATGACAGAGTGGTGTTTCAGGAATCTTCATCATCAACCTTCTGGTTCCAGCCAGTCTGGGGTCTACATGCTTGTGTTCAGCAGTTAGTCACCACCCTCCACCTGGTAGGGTGGCGGAGGGGGCAGTTGGGGGAGGGGGTCCTCGTTCCTGCAGAATAACTCAAAGATATTCATCAGATTGTTGTGCATATCCCTTGAGAAGGAGCTAGGACTCTGTTTTATTGCTGAACTATTGTTTCTTGGCTGCTTTTCCTTTGTTTCTGCATTCTCTCCATTCCCTAATTAGTAACTCCTCAAGTCTGCCCTTTGGAACAAGGAAGGCCTAGGAAACCAAAGCCTTTTTCTACAAACAAAAAATGGGGGGACACACAGGAATTTTTGAACCTGAGAGGGCCCCATGGGGTCCTGTTTGATTTCACCATCCATCCTTTCACTCACTCAAATGATATTACCATCATATTATTACCTCCTGTTAAACACTTAGACAGCTGCAAAGATGTCACCGTCTAAAGGACAGTAACTCAGGAGACAGTGAGCTCCCAAGCCCTAGAAATATCCAAGTAGAAAGCAGAATGTCACTTGTTAAGGATAATGTATGCGGGACTCAAGTATGATGGGCAACTTCTCAGAAGTCTTCTAAATGTTGTGAGCTGGCTCCCTGAAAATACCACCAACATAAATAAATAATCAAAATAGACATGTTGGTAAAACAAAGCTGAGTTTATTGCTTACAGTGGTAAAGGAGAAGACTACCTTGAAAAGTCTTAGCAGTATTTTAGAGTGGGGAGGGCAAAGGCAGGATTATTTATGAGGTTTCTTAAGATCTGGTCAATGGTGGACTTTGTAATGCATTTGAAGATAGGGCCTGTAAAGAGGTGCTTAAATCGAAAGGGAGTAATTAGAGTGAGGACCCTAATCCAATATGGCTGGTGTCCTTTTGAAGAGGACATTTGGACACAGAGAGGCGAGCACACACAGAGTAAAGGCCATTTGAGGACACAGCAGGAAGACAACCATTTGCAACCAAGCTGAGAGGCTTCAGGAGAAATCAAACAATGCCTTGACCTTGGACTTCCAGCCTCCAGAACTGTGAAAAAATAAATTTCTATTGTTTAAGGCACCCAGTCTGTGGTATTTTGTTATGGCAGCCCCAGCAGACTAAGACAATGCATCTATCTAATCACCGGTTTTCAGTATTGCAGTTGAAATGTAAGTCCAGGACTTTCCCTCACTGTGAATATGAAGATTCCCTGCAGAGCATCGTGGAGACATGGTAATGCCCAGAAGAGGTGCTCCTGATCTCCTGATCGTGATTTCTCCAGCAACCTTCAGGCAAACTGTTGCAGACCGTTGTATTTTGAGGCTCATCAAGGATGTTCATTGTTTTGACTGATACCTATTTGGTTAAACTTACAGGTTGTGTTGCATTCTGTGGATTCTGTTTTGATGAAAGATAAATAGCTTTTCCTAAAGTGACTTTCGACAAATTGATGGTCAGCATCTTAGTGAGGGTCCTTCATGAAGCATGGATGAGCCACACCAGCCTCCCCTAGACTTGAACATTCTATTATCTAGTCCCAAAGCTCTTACAATTTCTCTACTCTTTGACAACATTTCCTGGCATTTGAGTCATTTTGCACTTGTATTAGTGACAATAACAGAGGCAGCTTTGTCTGTATATGGTCATTCCGCAGTGGCTAATATTTACTTCAAATGATGTACACTTTCTCTAGCTGTATCTCTATGCTGTCTTGGTGCACAACTTTTGAAGACAATTTAAGAACGTTAGGACTCCAAACTTAGGTTAAAACTGAACCTTGAATGCCTACTTACTACTCATCTTGCTACTGACTATATTTTTTAACTCCTCTGGTCCTACAAAACCAAAAATCTCATCTATAAAAGTGGTATCTCCACATTACTATATATAAAATAAATAAACAACAAGGACCTACTGGGTAGCACAGAGAACTATGTTCAAGTTCTTGTAGTGAGTTGTAATGGAAAAGAATCTAAAAAAATACATATATGTGTATATATATACATACATATGTATATGTATGTATATATATGTATATATAACTGAATAGCTTTGCTGTAAACCTGAAGATAACATTGTAAATCAACTATACTTCGATAAAAAATAAGAATTAAAAAAGTGGTATCTCATCACTTGATGGCAAACATATATATATAATAAGAAATATCTCAATTTTCAGGTAAGACATGAAAAAATAGATATCAGTGCAGAGAAATATGAAAAATCAGAGAAGAATAGTAATTTAAAACAAAACCTGAGTATAGCCATTTCTGCTTTCTGGGAGGGGTATGGAAGGGAAGGAGGGCATAATTCATATCAGCAGTTGAACAATGCATCTCTCCCTCTCTCTTCAATAAAGAAGGGAAAAGACTGAAGTTGCCAAACCTCTGCCCATTTTTCTCTGCAGATAAAGAGTTGGCTCTGGAGTCGATGCCTGAGTTGTTAAAGCACTGGGGAGTAGAAATATGTTTGATGCTCTAGCAGTGGGTGGAAAGTGAAATTGTTTTGCAGATGAATACAAGGGAAATAGAGTTTCTTGGGGAAACTTAGGAGAGGAAGGTGTCCAAAGAGGAGAAGCAAGGAGTGTGGGGTCAGAAAGGGAACAAGAAAGCAAGGCAGGAGGCCAGACCCAGCTGAGATGGAGGTGCTCTGGGCAAAATTCCAGTAACCACAGTGACCAGAAGACTAATGCCCAGGATATGGAAATACAAAGCTCAACTTTCAGTTGTTCACCAGATGTTGCTATCCTGTAGTCCCACACTTCATACATATCATCCTCAAAGTCTAAACAGCTGCTGCACATGCATGAGGAGAAATAAGAATGATTTTTCTCTGCTTGTAAAGGAGAAGCACACTCCTCTTCCTTCACTTTGAAAGGGTCTCTTTAGAAACAAAATGGTCCTTGAGTCCTACTTCACTTTTTGGAATATAGGCAGATCTCTCCAGGGTTTGATAAGCCCCTTGTCCTGTTGCTCCACACAGAGTTATCTCCAAGGTCTGGGCTTCTGACCCCCGTGAAATGTCCACACACAGCTTGCGAGTTAACCTAGCCAGCTGTCTTGAGTAACTGTCTCTGAAGGAGATCAAAGAAGTTTTTTCTTTCTTCTGCTTTACTCAACCGTATGAATTTCATCCTGGCTTCATAGTTACTCATAGGCTACCTACATGCTTGGACCACTCTGCTGTGCTTACTCAGTACTGAATTAGATTCCTGGACCAATTCTAACGTGGAGGGGGAGGGTTTCCCACACAACACCAAGCAATTCTCAGACACCCTATCGGTGTCTGAGAATTCAACTCAGTTCTGACACTACCTACCCAGAGATAGCATCAGATTCCACAGGTTAAGGATTCAGTCCGTTAATGAAAGAAACGGGCCCCAAATGAGATCACTAGTGCTAAGCCTCATGTAAGCAAACCAAGACTTAATATGTAACCTAACTGCAGTTTCAGCCTCTCCTAGTAATGTGACCTTGAACAACCTGGAATTATAGGCTACTCCATTTTTTTCTGCTTCACTTCTTTGTGTTTCACAGATATTGTGTGTTTTTTGTTTTTTTTTTTTAATTGAAGATTTGTGGCAGCCCTACATCAAGCAAGTCTATTGTTGCCATTTTTCCAACAGCATTTGCTCACTTGTGTCTGTGTGTCTCCTTCTGGTAATTCTCGCAATATTTCAAACCCTCAATCAACGAAAATACTGACTCACTGAAGGCTCAGATGACAGTGTTTTTTAGTAATAAAGTACTTTTTAATAAAGGTATGTACATTGTTTGTTAGACATAAAGCTATTGCACACTTAATAAATTACAGTATAGTGTAAACAGAACTTGTATATGCACTGGGAAACCAAAAAATTGTGTGACTCGTTTTATTGTGACATTCTGTGTATTGCCGTGGTCTGGAACTGAGCCCGCAATATATCCAAGGTATGCCTATACTTGGCGAGCACCAGGTAAACTGCCTTATAGACCCCACCTTCCCCCAAAGGAAGGTGACCTTGCCTGAGGTAATCCACCCTTTGCTAGAGACATCCTCTTCCCACCTCCTTCTGCCTATAAAAGCCTTTCATTTTGTACTGCTCCTTGGAGTTCCTTTTTCTCTGCTGGAGGGGATGCTGATTTATGAATCACTGAATAAAGCCAAGTAGACTTTTAAATTTACTTAGTGAGTTTTGTGTTTTAACAAGTGCTACAAGAACCGCTTCCCACCCCCACCACCAAATACACACACACACACACACACACACACACGCACGCACGCATGCACTTCAGACGCCAGCCAAAAGCCCAGGCTGTTACCTGTGCTTCTGACCAACTGGCTATAAATTAGAGGTTCCCATGACATCCTTCTTGGGTTCAATTAATTTTCTAGAGTGACTCATAGAACTCAGAGAAACATTTTAGTTACTAGATTATTGGTTTTT
The DNA here is from genome assembly GCF_048564905.1 of Vicugna pacos. NCBI lineage: Eukaryota > Metazoa > Chordata > Mammalia > Artiodactyla > Camelidae > Vicugna > Vicugna pacos. Next base: position 35,597,089 of record NC_132987.1, read on the forward strand.
CATAAAAGGATATAACTCAGAAACATCCAGATGGAACAAGTTTATCTGTATTGCACAGGGAACTGTATTCAGTATCTTGTAGTAACCTATAATGAAAAAGAATATGAAAAAGAATATATGTATGTATATGTAAGACACCTTTATCATTCTCCACACTTACGAAATTCCAAGAGTTTTGGGAGCTGTGAGCCAGGATGTAGATGAAGACCAAATATATATGAGAAATACATTTTGGTCATCTTAATGACCAATATATATGCCTTATAAAGCACAATATCTGCTGTACTAAATCAGTTTTCTGCATTGATGTGGAGGGGTCTCTCTTTGTTGGTAGGACTTTTATTTCACCAATACATGCAAATGACTTATGTTTTAGATGTAAGTCAAGAAAAAGGAGATATAACCTATATTGCGGACTGTGCTCTAGAGAGTAGACAAGGGGTTCTTACACAGAAGTAATTTATCAAAAGGGAAAGTTTAGAGCCAGAGAAGATACGGAGAAATGCAGTACTCACTCCACCCTCTTCCCTTTCCCCCTACCCGTGACATGCCTTAACTCCTAGGGCTGTTCAGAGCAACTCTGGTTTTCTAGTTATGAAGCTGGAATCAATTTTATTAGGATCTTCTTACTTTAGTTGACATTGGGTTAAATACATTAACTATTTAGTGTTTGATCTAACTGGGATCATCCTGTATAAATGGTTTTTATTTCTACCATTTTTAAAAAAGGAACATTTATGTAACATCCTCCCATGTTAAGGAATGTTTTTTAAAACATCAGGTTGATACACTGAATAACACTGAATGGATTCATAAAAACTTGTTTAGTCATTTTTTCTTCTGTGGCCATTATAGATAATATTTTAATGAGCAGCTCTGGTTTTTGTTTTTATTTTTTAACTTTCTATTTGGATATGATTTTAAACTCACAGAAAATTTGCAAGAATAGTACAAAGAAAACCCATATACCTTCCACCTAGATTAACCTTTCATTCGCATCGCATCCCATTTGCTTTATCATTTGCTCTTTGTTGCTGAGGGGAGAAACTTTTTCCTTTACCAGCTTAGGTCAGAGTAGGGTGGTGTGAGTTAACTGACAATAGCCAGATTCACAGGAGAAAAGACAAGGCTTATTTACATACCTGTGAGACCTCTCCTAACAGTCATATATAGCAGCTTAACAGAGAAGGGTGAGGGGAGGTGTTAAAGGCTTCAGTGGGAAAGTACTGGGCTTTGTCACTTGATACAAATGAGCAGCCTCATTCCTGGCTGGAAAACCCCTGGAGGGGAATTTATGGCAGCTGAATTGTCATCTCCTGGTGCTGAGATTCCATTTTCTCCCAAACATGAAACTCCCTTGGAGAAGGGTTAATGGCAATTGTATTTGGGGGGTGGGGGGTGGTCTGCATTAGTCAGATAAGGGAAGTTCAGATAAGATTTCTTTATGCGTCTTTTGTTCAAATGTTTCTCATTTAAAGTCATCTTATTACCTCCCCCCCCACACAAAAAAACCCCAAAACTTTTTGTACACCAGAAATTGACACAACATTGTAAACTGACTATAACTCAATAATAAATAAATAAATAAATAAATAAATAAATAAATAAAGTCATCTTTACGCCATTCTAGTGGGCTGTTAGTTCCTTCATTGCTCTCTCTATATATCTGTTGTCAACTGGGAAAAATGCACAACCTAAAAGCTGAGAATTACATTTTATTCTGCAGCCACTCTGAGGACCTCAAGCCCTGGAGACAACCTCTCAGATCTTTCTAAGGGACTGCTCTGAGGATGTAAGGGAGGAGCCAGGATATGTAGGAGTTTTTGCATCAAAGACTGGGTAGTCAGAACATCAAAAGATTACTGTTCATTAAAAAACAAAACAAAACAAAACAAAAAAACAACCCTGACATCTCAAGTTAAGGAATTTAGTGCTTTTCTATGTTTGGGAAGATGCAAGAGTCTGGGCTCAATGAAATCATTCCTTTGATATACACCTTAGCTACCTAGGGCCAGTGTCCTCCTATTTCCCACCCTGAGTCTCCTCTGGGTGCACTGTTGTGGGTGGCTGTAGAGGCTTGATGGCTTCAACATCTTTTGTTTGCTGGTATGGCAGGCAACAGTTTTCATTCACACCACATGTAGATAGATATAATGTATATATATAGGTTTAAACTCACAGATTATGTCCATTTTTCTGAACCATTTTTTCCCATTGTATTTATCCCTAATACTTCAGTCTGAATGAATTGTTGAAAGACAAACTGAGACATATTAAAATTTTTAAGAGTTTATTTGAGCAAAAATCAATTCCAATCAGGCAGTGCCAAACTGGAAGTGGTTACGAATGCTCCACCCGACAGGAACTCAAGGAGAAATTTTATAGAGAAAAGGCAAAAACAAAGCAAGGGAATTACTTGATTGGCTATAACTGAAGTTCACCTTATTTGGAAAAGCCTAATTTGCTGCTGGTTGTTTGTTGTCCTTTGGTTTTGATTTCTTAACCTTGAGGCATTTACAGGCTTAGGTTTTGGTTTGCTTACATAGTCAAACCATCTTGGTTTAAGGACCGCCTTGTTTAATTACTTTAACCTTACAAAGAACAGGATATACCTCTTACATAATCGCAGTGCAGTTATCAACTTTAGTACAGTTAACAGTGATATAATTGTATTTCCTAATCTATCATCCACATTCCAATTTTGTCAATTGACCCAATAATTTATTTATAGCAATTTTTCCCTCTCCATTATAGTGTGAATGAAAAATACTGCAAACCATATCAGTAAACAAAAAATGCTGAAGCCATCAAATCTTCAGCCACTGCCACCCGCCTAATGAAGACAAGCTTGCAGCCCAGCCTCTGCAGCCACTCACAGTGGTGCACCCTGAGGAAACTCAGAATAAGAAAGGACAGGATACTGGCCCTAGATAGCTAGGTGCTTGTCAAAGGAAAGAATTCAGTGAGCCCAAAGGTTTGCTTCCTCCCGTACTCAGAAAAGCACTAAATTCTTTAACTTGAGATGCCTGGTTTTCTTTAATTAACAAGAAATCTTTTAATGTTCCAACTACCTGGTCTTTGTTGTAAAGCGCCTACATATCCTAGCTCCTCCCCTACTGCTTTGGAGCAGTCCCTCAGAGCCATCTGAGAGGCTGTCACCCCAGGCTCAAAGGGGTTCGAGTCCTCAGAAATGTCCACCAAATAAAACATAACTCTCAACTTTTAGGCATTGTTGACTGCATTTATTTCAGTTGATAATAGGATCCAATTTATGATCAGATTTTAAACAGTGGACCCTTGAACAACATGGGTTTGAACTGTGCAGGTCCATTTGTACGGGGATTCCTTTTACTAAATACATGCTGCAGGACTACTGCGTCCTCAGTTGGCTGAATCCGAGGATGTGGAACTACAGACACAGAGGTCCCACCGTAAAGTTATGGGCAGATTTTCAACTGCACAGAAGGTCGGTGCCTCTAACCCTCGAGTTGTTGGAGGGTCATCTCTATTTAGTTGTCACATCTCTACAGTCTCCTTTAATATGGGACATTTCCTTGGCTTTTCATTGTCTTTTATGACGTTGACATTTTTTGAAAAAAAAATCCCTTTAAAGAAAAGTTCAAATATGCTTTGAGTTTGTCTAATAGTTCCTAGAATGGTACATTAGTGATGTGTGTCCTCAGGAGACCACACCTGGAGGCACACATCTGTGTGCCTTCTGTCCTTCATTTGTGATGTTCATTCTGATCTCTGGTCAAGGTGTTGTTCACATAGTTAGCTGGGTTTGATGCCAAGTCCAACTCGTTCTGCTCGCCACACAACAGGCCAGCAAATCGGGAGATGAGGTGTTGGGGCAAGGAATAGCGACTTTATTTGGAAAGCTGGCAGACCGAGAGGATGGCAGACTAATGTCTTGGAGAACCATCCTGCTCTAGTCAGAATATAGGCTCCTTTTATACAAAAAATAAGGGAGGGGGTGTGGTTGATTGTTGTAATCTTGCTGCAGGCATTCTGTGTTCTTGCAGCCATCCGTGGGCTAGGTCATGGTGTCCCTGTAAACTTCCAACAAAACAAAGGTTATTCTCTACTTCTGTGCAAAGAGTTGCGTTCAGTAGCGCACCTTTGGTGGATATCAGAACCTAGTCTTGTTAATTGTCTTGGAGGTTTTGTTGTCTACCTGTAAACTGGACTGTATTCTGAATTCTTCTGATTTCCTCAACCATCTGGCTATGAAACTCTCCAAACTAACATTTCTCATTTTCTTCCACCCTTATGACTTGACGTCATTAAGAACAAAGGCTGCCCTTTTCCTTGCAGACTGAAGCTGGACAGTGTGATAAAAACTTCAGAGAAATCACTGCAACAGTCCACGTATGGACAACCTCTATGCCTGTTGTTGTGTGAGCCACTCATAAAGTTTCCTGGAAATCACTGGCTGCCCTCAGGACACAGAAACTGGATTTATAATCTGCTCCAATAATTAACCTTTATTTTTCTTTTGTTTCCATAGAAATACCTCATTAAATACCTGATTGCTTGAACCAGATAGGCCTACCTTTGGGAGCCCACCTGTATCACTGCTTTATGGATTCAGAATATTTCACCCCAAAATATGCCATGTTGGCATTCTGATTATTTTGAATTAAAGTTACTCGAGAAATAGCTGTTGCAAGGAGGGCACTCTGACCCTCCTTGTTCCCCTAAAAGTAGGAGAGAAATCTCCCATGTGAAGGAGGGTAGGAGATAGAATGCATCCTTATCATCCTTATCAGATAGGGAATTTAGGGCCAAGAAGCCTGTATAAACAAACCTTGCTACTTCTTCCCCATTTTACTACCCCAAGCCCAAATGCCCTTGTCTTTTTTTTTTTTTTAACATTTTTTATTGATTCATAATCATTTTACAGTGTTGTGTCAAATTCCAGTGTTCAGCACAATTTTTCAGTCATTCATGGACGTATACACACTCATTGTCACATTTTTTTCTCTGTGAGTTATCATAACATTTTGTGTATATTTCCCTGTGCTATACAGTGTAATCTTGTTTATCTATTCTACAATTTTGAAATCCCAGTCTATCCCTTCCCACCCTCTACCCCCCCAAACGCCCTTGTCTTATCAATTCTTCACAAATTTATTGTTTGTCTAAACTCTGTGAAAGCTGCCTGCTTTGGTCACTTCTCTGAGTCTCATGTCTTTGTGGGGCTCTCATATTTCTGCACATAATTAAATTTATCTCCTTTTTATCTGTCTTTTTATTACAGAGGGGGTCTCAGCCAAGAACCTACAAGGGTCTAGAGGAAATTATTTTTCCTCCCCTATATCATCTCCTGAAAGAGACACAACTCTTAACTGAATGGACCTTCTCTCAGAACTAAGAGACTAGTTCAGTGAGATGGAGGAGCCACCAACTTCACAAGGACTCTGACACATATTGGGGATGTATGAAAGATGGGAATGAAAAGTAGCAGAATATGCCATCCCAAAATATACCTCTTTGGTATAAGGATTATTATCAGCTAGTTATTTTTTAAGAAACAGCAGATGCAGGAGAAAATCTACAAACAATTGAATTTACCCTTTTTTAAAGGAAATCTCCATTGATCAGGGTATCTCCCTCTCTGTACCAGGAAGAGAAGAATGATCCTAAATCACAGGGGATTCTTATCAGTGGAGAAGGTGCTGGCTTAAATCTACATAACAACCTTACTCTATTTACTGTTTTTCCTGATAACCTCTCATAACTGCCCCCACTCCACTTATTCTTTTGTCTTTAGCTGAAGATGATGGTGCTTTGGGCCATTTCAGGGAGTTTTACTCAGTTTTCCTGGGTATGGCTCATGTATACATGAGATGGATGAGTTTAAAAAAAAGTTTGTTTGCTTTTCTCTTATTAATCTGTCTTTTATTATGGGGGGGGGATCTTATCACAAAACCTAAAAGGGTAAAGGGAAAATTATTTTTCCTCCCCTTAGTTGGAAGACTGTGAAAATATCCCACTTTTCATCAAAAATTTCCTTCTAGATCTGGCATTTATTGATGATTATTGACTAAACCAATCTTTAGTGCTTGGCTGAAAAAAATAAAGGCTTTCCAATTCGAACACTCTTTTTTACATTTAAAGTGAGCACTTTCTTACACCTGCAGTGCATGAAATTAACAATTCATCTACCCTCATTACCATTTATTGTCTTTTCCCTAACTTTATAGGTTAGAAAGTATATCATATATTTTGTGTTTCCTAGATTATTAATAAAATTTATTAATTTTAAACTGTGTTCATTAAATTATCCACTTATATTGTATCTATTTTTATCAAGAGTTCAGTGTTTTATGTATCTGCATGAGGTGTTTATTTATATTAAATGCTGTTAACCCATTCTCATATTTGTGACAATTATTTTCCTAGTTTGTTGTTTGCATTTCAGTTCTGTTCATACTTTTACCTTACATTCAACCATTTAATTTTTGTTCTGAGTCAAATGTATCCATCTTTTCTTTTGTGATTTTTTTTCCTATTGATAAAATACTTAGGAAGTCTATTTTATAAAGTATATAATAAATTCTATAATAAATATTTTAGTGTTGGTTATAGTCATACTGCCCACATTGAAAAGGGCTTTTTGTATGTGTGGAAGAGAGGGATAAGGAAGAATAACAATTAGTTCCAAAGATAATTTTATAAGTTATTAATGCTAGAACTTTTAATGAAAAAGATAATGTGTGTTTCTAAGAGTTCTTTATATATATATATTTATTGAAGTATAGTCAGTTCACAATGTTGTGTCAATTTCTGGTGTACAGCACAATATTTCAATCATATAGTAACATACATATATTCATTTTCATATTCATTTTAACCATAAGTTATTAGAAGATATTGAATATAGTTCCTTGTGCTATACAGTATGAACTTGTTGTATATCAGATTTTGTGAGAATCCTGTATTTTGAAATGAGAGACACTCTGCCAGAGTTCAGAAGGTGTTCTGTGCAATTCAGTGGGTTTATAGATGTAATTCTTGGTGTATTTGTGGGAGAGGGTGAGCTGTGACTGTCTCTACTCTGCCATCTTGGCTCAACGTGAAGAGTTCTTTTAATATCAGGATCATTCACAACTTTCTCCTTAGGGTCAGGAGTATTTAAAAAGTAATATGACAACATCAAGCAAAATATTACTTGCTGTTTTTTATTTTTGAAAAAGACCAAATGGGGTAAAGATGCCCTCTAGTGGAAGCTAGGTCCTTTTTACACACAAACTGAAAAGAACAGAAAACTACAATTATAAGGCACTTGGGATGTGCAGCTATGAATAATAGAATCAATAACAGAATTAAGAAATTAATTACCTGATATAAGAAAAATACTCCCATCTATATGTTCTTCCTGAATGGATTTAAAACATTTTTCAATTACTTCTAAGGTGCATCATCATCCAGTAAATAGGAATGAACAAATTGTCCTGGTGGTTTTCTGTTTTGAAAAAAAAGAGTTTGTCACTCTTTATTGACAAGGAAATCAGTTTGTTTTTTTTTCTCACAAGTTTATACAAGTAAATATTGACTTGTTCAATAGATAATCTGAATATGTTATCAGAATTTGCCTTAATTTTATGGAAGAAATTGCCTTAATATTGTGAAAGAAAATAGTTTGCAAAGTTATCAATGGTTCTAATGATAAATATCTAGAAAAGTAAGATGTTGAAAGAAATTTTATTTTATGACTTTCAAGGTGCTTGAAAAAGAGAAAAAAGGATAAAGGACTTGAGTGTGTAGAGTTGATTGGAGGTGAGAGTTACACCCTCGGAGCCTATCCCAGGGTCTTGTTCACAGTGGAAATCAATAAACATTGTTGGCAGAGGGTTTTGCTCAGTGGTAGAGTGCATGCTTAGTGTGCAGGAGGTCCTGTGTTTAATCTCCAGTACCTCCATTAAAAAATAAATAAGTAAATAAACCTAATTACCCCCCACCCCCCCAAAATAAACATTGTTGAGGTGATACAAGTTGTTTCCTAACCATCTGAAATAAAATGTTTTCTGAATGAATTAGTAAGATGACTGAGGTAGTAAAGTATCTGTAAAATGCAAAAATCCATTGCTTCATTGATTTAAATCTGTCTTGTAACAGACTCACAGACGTAGAAAAAGAAAAAAAACTGTCTTGTAAGATTCACACATAGGTGGTTCCTTGGGTATGACAAAAAGAATACTGAAGTGCAATGGTGGAAAGATGATCTTTTCAGCAAATGGTTCTGGGCCAACTGGATATCCATCTGGACAAAAAAATGAATCTTAGCTTCTACTTTGCACCAGAAAGAAAAATAAATTCCAGGTGTGTTGCAGATCTAAATGTGAAAGGTAAAATAGCAAATCTTCTAGAAGAGAACATAGGCACCTCAGGGATAGCAAATATTTCTCCAGCTGGATGCAAACTGCACTAACTACGAAGGAGAAGTTTGATAAATTGTACTAAATGAAAATGAAGAACTTCTCTACACCAAAAAAAACCCAAAAAACCACCACTAAGAATGTACAAAGTCAAGTCACACGTTGGGAGAAGACATTTGCGATACATATAGTTCATAATGGACTTTCGTGAAGAATATATAAAAGTTCTCAAAAATCAATAAGAAAAAGAACACAGTAGAAAAAGGAATAAAAAATTTAATAGAGACTTTACAAAAAAAAAAAGACATTCTATTGATCAATAAACTTACGAACCTGTTCAACTTCCTAAACCATCAGGGAAGGTAAATTCAAATCACAGTATGACAGATAGCACTATAACCAGCAGTGTGCTGGTAAATGTTTGACAACTGGCTTTCCAGAGGGAAAAAAACAGTGTGTATGTGTGTGTATCACAAATTGACTAGTAATAATAAAATATGCAAAATAACATACACTCTTTATTGTAAATTCCATATAGCCAACTGATTCTTACAGAACGCTTTTGCTGATTTTTGCTGAACTCTTGTGTCCATTTCTAAAGTTGTAATTCCACCATGCTTTGATACTTTTTTTTAGCTATTCACAACATATCAGCTACAAACTTAACACTTTTGAGTTTAATCTGTTTATTAGCATTTTCCCTACCACTTTCTTAAGTCAGTAGAAGTCAACAGAACAATAAATCAAGCCCTGATTAGTAGCATTTCCCAGTTTTCATAGTGTAAATACTTCACTGTGGTTAATTTCAAACTACACACAGGATATTGCTGAAGACATGCAGAGGAAACTCCATTATTATAGTTATTACCACCATACAGGTACAATTAATGTAAATAATCTTAATAGCATAAATGATAGTCAGATATAGTAAAATAATTAGGAGGTGATGAATTTTGAATACCTTTATTTATAAGTTAATTTTTTATGATGATTCTGTTTAACAACCAGCTCTCAACCTTTGACCTCTGAGAGCCTGTCTGAGCCAAGTCTAATACACCTTTGAACCTAACAGAATGAAAAGTTAGCCAATACCACGTGAAGCTCTATGATCTGACAATTAATTCCTAGATAAAGCCCCAACAGAAATGAACACATGTTCACCGAAGACATGTATAAGAATGTTCATGGCAGCATTATTCATAATAGTGCTGAACTAAAAGCAACCTCAAAGTCCATCGATAATAGAGTGTAGATAAATAAATCATACTATATTCAGTGAGGATGAACAAACTATTTTTACATGTACCGACATGGATGAATCTCATAAATGTAATGTTGAGTGAAATAAGCCAGGCCCAGAGGTATCCATACTGTATGTTTCCATTTATATAAAGTTCAAAAACAAGCAAAAGTCATTGACTGTATAAAAGTCAGGAGACTGGCAACCTTTTGGGGTCAGGGCACAATGGGGCATCTGGGGTCCTGGTCTTTTTCTAATCAGATACTGTCTACATAGGTGTGTCCAGGTTGTGAAAATTCATAAAGTGTACAGCTTAAGATCTGTGTGCTTTTCTGTGTTGCATTTCAAAAAGAATTTACTTTTAAAACATTTAAAAAACCCACTGCCTTAATGGAGGGAAGAAAAAACCTGATCTAACTGATAGTCCCAAAGTAAAAGACAAAGTGAATTGGCTGGTTTAATTATACCTGAAGGAGCAGGGGATTAGAAACCAGAAGGTTAAATAATGGGGTCCCATTGTCTTACCATGAGACTCTCTGAAAGGCATTTTATTTCTTTTGTGACTCAATCCTTTCTACTACAAAACAGCTGTATTGGTGAATTATACAAACCAGGAAATTACTGAAAGACAAAACTTGCCAAATCTCTATATTAACCTTAAACTTTTTATGAAGCTGAATTCTGTCAGAAATTAATATATTTGAAAACTTCTACATTGTCCTTAAAAACATGACTCTAATGTTGAGTAGCCTTTTAAAAAGTTTTCAGGGACATAATAACCTTGTTCATTTTTTTCCCTTTGGCCTGGATCCACAGAGGGAAAGCAGCTACAAGCTAATAAAATAAAAAAGAAAGAAGTACTTCTCAGTAAAAGATATGGGTAAATGGTTAAATGGCTGTTGGAAATGGAGTGAGGGCTCCATCAGTCATAAACACAAAAGGCAAGTCGAATGATTTTGCTTTCTGCTGAGTAGAAGTTAATTCAATATTATATGTTGCAGATAAAAATGTTTGCTGGAGATTATTAATCCCTATCCATCTACACCTAAATCTTCAAATTATTACATTTTTGAAGGTTTTCTCCTTCCATATATAGCATATCAAAATATTACATACAAAAAGACATTAGACTCTTGCTACATAAAGACCTTCCTTCTGGAAGCTTTACTGTTACAGCACATTTCACATTTCATAAATTTTTATGCCTGTTTTGCCCTAGACTTTTCTTTCTATGTGAGTTACTTAGCAGAACTTAGTTTAAGAATTTGTGATATGTGTAAAAGAGTAATCATTTTAGATGGATGTGATAGAAAGAGCCCTTTCTTAAAGGTTCTTGTGAGCCTTACATTTTGTTCAAGGATGAGAACCATCACTGAGCATCAGTTTCACCATAAATCTACCCATCTCCTATGAAAAGGGTCTTTGATCAGCCATCAGAGAGAGATCTTGGAACTATTTTAGGCATTTGGCTCTGCACACCACACCAACTTGACAAATGTCAATAATAAGCTCAGATGGACTAAACAACCAGAAGAAGACATCACTTGGGTAAATTAAACACAGTTTACCTATTTAAAGGTGCAGCATGAAGTTGGAGCAGGTAGGGCATGCGGTAGAGAAATCAGCTCTCATTTCCTATTGACAGTAGTATATCCACTAAGGATCCCTCAAAAGGACCTCACTGGCAGATACCCAGTTGGGGATGGTAAGTCTGAGCAAACGACTCTCACATCAGACCTTTCAAAGCTCAGCTACCTCCTTCAGACCTCGTCTTGCATACAAGGTGCTAAAGCAGTCCAGGATGTGGTCTCGGTCTTGCTTGGGTACATGCTGGAGAGAACTGCACCCTGGCCAAGTGTACCTCATCTATCACAGGGTTGCATGACACACACCAGGTTTGCAGAAGTAGAGTACATAGTACTCATACTCCTAAAGAAACTCCTTGTTTGTTACTCTTAACCCCTCCAAGCTAAGACATCTTGGGCTGCATATAATCCTAAATTCCATGCTGTGGAGCTAGAGTAAGGATCTGTTACGCATATGGCCCTTGGAGTCTTGCTAATGCAGCCATGGACTAGTTCTAGGACCTAATCTACAAGTCCAGACTTAATTATGTTGAAAAGGAGTCATGAGATTGAAAAAGGAAAAAGAGACTGCAAAATATCTGCTCCAGACATAGACTGTCCAATTATGTCGTCACAAGGCATTGCAAGACAATTTTTCTACATCATTATTTTATATGTGGTTTTATTTTGCTTATTTGTTTTTGCCCTTTAAACCTATGTACTGAGGTATGAGGAGGTTTATATGTAGTCATCCTTCATCATCTGGGGGCATCCTTTCATCAGGTGAAACATCCATTTGCTTTGGATGGTGTCCTTCCTTTCCACTCAGTTCTGAGTGATAGGATGCCAAATTGCAGTGTCTCAATGAAATCCCAGCAATTGGGGCTCATCATTTGGCTCAATCCATGACATTTTAATCAGGGAAGAATTGTTAGATGTTACACACCTCTGCCTAAAGCTTAATCTACCTGCACTGATCTTTCATGCTGAAACACTTACTCATCTTGGGTCATTCTGCTGAGACAAAGAGTTGATTCTTATCACAAGCGAAGCTCAAATCCTGGCTTTACCAACCGCTAGCTTTGTGATCTCTAGTAAGTCCCACAGACTCAAGCTTTGCTTTCTTCATCAGTGAAGTGGGATTTAACCTATCTCATGGGTTTGTAGTGACAGTTCAGAGAGTGCTTGTCACCTTGCCTAGAACAGTGCTTGACATAGTCTATGCTCAGTAAATATAAATTGAGGCTAAATCTGACAGTTTCGTCTCTTGAAACATAGCATGTGCAAAAACTATTGTCTATAATTTTTACTGCCATGGATGGGTTTTATTGAAAAGCCTCTAAATTTCAGCAATAAATTAATTGCTAGGGTTTTAGAGGATGAGTTTATTGTGTTTTGAACAGACATAAAAGTGCTTCAGCTAAAAGCATTTCCTTGTATGTGAAATTAAGGCTTGCAACCACATGCCAAGCAACTCATGAATAAATATATTCTGGGCCACCAATTACCCTCTTGGAAGCTTTTTGAGAAAACTAGTAACTGTAACCAAGAATTTGTTGAACTCAAGTAAATTTTCACTGAGCTGTTTGATTGCTCAGTCTGTTAGAAGGATTAAAGGTTATTGGAGAGGGGCCGTCGTTGACACTGCTCCTGATGGACCAGGAAGCAGACCGCCTACATGGTAATGCAGACAAGGAAAATCACTCTATACAGGGATTAAGATTTTAATTGGTTTCTCAAGGCACTTACAGACTCTATTCAGGAGCTAATTCTGAATTTTAAAAGAATATTTGAAGAGTGCAGTCATGACCACTTAGGGATTTCTATTTTACATTCATAAATATTAATTGACTACATCACCACTGTCTAAAAATAGCCCAATAAATATTTACCAAGAACACCCACCTATTAGACTTCTTAATGCATCCAACCATGTTAATTTTGGCAATGAATGTGCAAATTACTAAGCCTGTGTAGGGATTCTACACTTGGAAGGGGCAGACGCTGGGGGGGTAGGAGGGAGTTCTTTGAAAATTAGCAAGAAAGGGACAGGTCTGCAGCTGTCCGTCAGTGGCTCAAACTCTCCCTCCATCTCTAGTTATTGCCCAATCTCCTTCATCTGCTCATGTGATCTAGGCTTTGCTGATTACAGGTGCCTTCCCTGAACTTCTTAGTTAATGATGCAAAAAATCAAAGACTTCAGGAAGCCGTATGGTAGCCACATATTTGAGTTCCTAGGGAGGCAGGGACTGCATTAACTTAACAATGTATGTATTTTTGTTATAAAATTTTATTACAACAGAGATTGAACAATTTTTGCACTAAAAACAATAAAATATTTTTGTTCTAGCAGGACTGTGTCTTAAAAATGTTAACATTAAATACAAAGAACCATTATTTTATTTGGCTGTTAGATACTAAGTTGGAAAAGCCTATGGTTTTCCTGTGTTTCTTCTTTATTTTCACACTGCTGCCACACTCTTAACACTTCTGACACTTCTGATCACCAAATGTGTTGGCTTTTTTTCCCCACACCAAACAATGCACCAGGAAACCTGCTGGATTTATGCTTTAACTCAATTCTGGCACCGTCTACCTGGAGATAGTGTCAGATCCCACAGGTTAACGGCTCAGTCCAACAAGACTGCTCCACCTCCCTTCAGATGCCGGTTGGTCTCCAGTGGTAGGTCCCCAGGTTACCCACAACTTCTATCCAAATTGGCTACCAGTAGGAGGTTCTCACAACACCTTGCGTTCTACTAATTTGCTAAAGTGGCTCACAGAACTCAGGGAAACACATTTACCAGTTTATTAAAGCATTTGATGAAGGATATAGATGAAGAGATACATAGGGTGAGGCGTAGGAGGGTCCTGAGCACAGGAGCTTCTGTCCCCATGAAGGAGGTGTGTCACCCTCTCGGTACGTGGGTGTTCACCCACCTGGAAGCTCTCCCAACACCTCACTATTGGGATTTCATAGAGGCTTCCTCATGTAGGAATGATCAATTATTAACTTCATTTCCTGCCTCTCTCCCCTGTCTGGAGAATGGGTGGTAGGGCTGAAAATTCCAAAGTTCTAACCATGGCTTGATGTTTCTGGTGACCAGACTTCATGCAGGAGCCATCCAGAAGCCTCCTCAATAGAGCAAAAGATGCTCCTAATGCTCTTACCACTTAGGAATTTACCAGGGTTTTCAGAGCCCTGTGTCAGGGATAGGAGACAAAGACTGAATCTGTATCTCTTATTATAAATCACAGCATCACAGATATATTTTAAATCTCTTACTAGAGATAGCTTACAAAGAGAATGCAAGATTTCTTGAAGTTTAAAGGTTGAAGAGCCCCTAAAGGCAAAATCCAATAAAGCGGTTTAGCAGCCTAGAAGGAGTTTAAAGATACTTAAATATCTTAAGACCTGAGTTAGAATGGGCTTCCTCTCTTTCTAGTTATTGTACAGGTGACCAGATGAAATTATAGTGGAGGAATCACAGTTCAGGCACACAAAAACAGGGTTGGGTGGCCATTGAGGATCTGGTCCCAGACATGTCCCTGCACCACTGAGAACCTGTACATTCTTTAAACTGTGCCAGGTCCAAGGACACCACCAGCTGTATTCAGAACAATACTTGCCAACTGCAACCTGATGGTCTCAAGTTCTCTCCTTAGACCTATGCAGACTTTTTGGACCCCAACAAATCCTTACTTAATAAACACCCGTACTTTTTTCCAGTTCCAATTATAATTCTTTTTTCTATTTTATTTTATTTTTTATTGAAACATAGTTGATTTACAATGTTGTGTTATTTTATGGTGTACAGCCTAGTGATTTAGTTATACATATATATTTTCGTACTCTTTTTCATTATAGGTCATTATAAGATATTGAATATAATTCCTTGTGCTATATAGTAGAACCTTGTTTATCTATTTTATATATAGTAGTTTGTATTTAATGCTTGATAAACAACTCATGTAATTAACTGTAACTTTGCTGTTTTTGCCTTTACGAGCCTCCTGGAGTTTGTGGTCTGGCAGAACATCTTTCAAGTGCTTCTTTGGATCTGTGTCTCCTGGGCTGCAGTCCTAACAAACCCTAAATAAACATCTTTTTATTTCGATCAGGTCTCCACTTCTAAAATTTTGGTTAAAAGTACCTTTACCTTTACCTTTGGTTAACAGTTACCTTTGCTAAGTAACAACCTTTCTGAGCTTCAGTTCCTTCACCTGGCAAATGGGGATTAATACCCATTTCATAGTACTGCTGTGAAAATTAAATTAAAATGGTAAGTGTAAGGTGTCTGGCTTGTAGCAGTCAAATTAACAAATATTTATTCTTCATTTTTCTTTAAGAGTTTAAGATCTAGTTGGGATGATAAGCTATAAACCCATGGAGAGGTAAAAAAAAATATCCAAGGGTTAAGCCACAATTCACATGCACTAAGGTGGCTGGAGAGGATGATCTTTAATGTCCCTTTCAGCTCTAAACATCGATTTTTCGAGGACAGCTGTATGAGAAGTGTCGTGGGGCAGTGCATGATGAATTGGCAATTGGGAGGTGCAGACAGTAAGTGCTGTGAGGTCGAAGAAGGGAACGACTGCCCTGGGCTGAAATGGTTTAGGAAGACCATTAAAAAATTCTGAGCTGTCTGAGCTTGAACAAAAGCCCAATTCAATTAGGAGAGTGACTGGCAAGAGTCTGATTATAATACAAATGCAGGCCGAGCTGAGAAGAGTAAGACACATAAAATATTGTAGAGAAAGAAGAAAGGAAAAGGCAGTATCCGCAATCTGGTTCCTGAAACACACAGAGAATATTAAGCAGCTATCATTCTTTTCATCCCTATAATACTCTTTCATGGTAGGCAAGGTGTATCAGCCCTGCTGAGAATCGCCTGTGAGTGAAGGATCTTTTAGAAATCTGTTTGGTTACAAATAACAGAGAACCTGGCCAGTGTTGGCTTACACAAAGTGGTGCTTTTTTTTCTCTTCCTTAAAGAGAGAGAACTTTAAAGGTGGACAGCCCAGGGTTGGTACCACCACATAATAACACAGCCAAGACACAGGCTCTTTCTAGCTCTCTTCTCCCTCACCATCCTTGGTTTGATGGGCATTTGCCTTTATTGCTCTTTGCCTTATGCTCCAGAGATGGCTGCTGTGCCTCCAGGCGTCACAGCTGCATTCCAGACAGGAAGCAGACAAAAGGGCAAAGGAGCAAAAAGTGAGGGTGAAAGGGCATACCCACTTAGTTTGCACCTTTTTATTAAGAAAGCTGAAGTTTTTCTAGAAGAAAGCCCAATAGACTTCCCCTTGTAACCTGCTGGCCAAAATTGTGTCTTGTGATTGCTCCAAGTGGGTAAAGAGACTGGGGAGAAGGGGGATGTGGAGGGGTTAGTAGCCAACCAATGATGAAAAAAAATGTGTTGAAGCCTTCTGAAAAAAAAAATCTATGAAAGATAAAGCCAAGGAGTTGTTTTCCTTAAACAGAAAAATTTACCCTATTTTTAAAGAAATCAAACTTTAAAAATTTTGTGCTAATTATAGATTCATATGCAGTTGTAAGAAACAATGCAGAAAGAGCTCCTGGATCCTTTAACCTGTTCTCCCTCTAATGGTAACATCTTGTAAAACTGTAACAATAACAACAAAACAATAAATAATTAATAAATAAAAAACAATACAATAACAACTGGAATATTGACATGGATACAGTCAAAATACAGGACATTTCCATCACCACAGGAATCCTTCATGTTGTCCTTTTATAGCTGCAACTACTTCCCTCCTGCCCTTTGCCTCATTCTTAATTTCTGGCAATGACTAATCTGTTCTCCAGCTCTCTAATTTTGTCATGTCAAGCATGTCATATAAATGGAATCATATGGTTTTTCTTCCTTTTCTGATCTGCTTATTTCATTTCCTTGCCATGTTGCACTGGATAAAACTTCCAGCACCATGTTGAATAAGAGTTGTGAGAGTGAACATCTTCCCCTGTTTGCAGTCTTAGGGGTAAAGCATTCCATCTTTTACCACTGAGCATGTTAGCTAAGGTTTTTTTGTTGATGCTCTTTATCAAGTTGAGGAAGTTTCCCTCTATTCCTATTTTTCTAAGAATTTTCATTATGAATGAGTGTTAAATTTTGTCTAATACTTCTGTGTCAACTGATACAGTTATGTGATTTTTCTTTTTTAGCCTGTTAATATGGTGGATTACATTGATTATTTAGTATTGCACCAGGCTTGCATCCCTGGAATAAACTCCGCTTAGTCCGATGGTGTATAATTCTAAGTATATATTGAATTCTACTTGCTAACATTTTGTTAAAAATTTTTGAGTATATATTTATGAGGCTATTGTTCTCCAGTCTTTTGGTACTGATTTTGTCTAGTTTTGGTATACAGGTAATAAATAGGTTCATAAAAATGAATTAGGAAGTGTTCCTTTCTCTATTTTTTGGAAAAGATTGTATAGAGTTGATGTTAATTCTTCTTTAAACATTTGGTAGAATTCTCCATTGAAATATCTAGACCTGCAGACTCTTTGGTGGGGGAGGTAGGGTTTTTTAAATTGCAAATTCGATTTCCTTAGTAGTTATTGAGTTATTCAAATTATCCACTTCATTTTGGGGGAGTTGTGGTATTTTGTGCTCCTTGAGGAACTGGTCTATTTCATCTTAAGTTTTCAAATTTTGCACGTACATGTTTTCATAGTATTCCCTAATCAGTATCCAACTATTTGCCAGTTGTCTAAATCTTCAAGCTATTCAGAAACATTGTATACATCATCAATTTTTCGTTCCTTGTAGGAATTACATAGCCAGACAATTTTTCAAAGTATTTTTGAGAATCCAGTTTTTTGTTCGTTTGTGTTTTAACATTTTTCCCCCTTAATGGAGGCACTGAGAATTGAACCTAGGACCTCATGCACACCAAGTGTGTGCTCAACCACTGTGCTATACCCTGCAACCCCTAGTCAGACATTTTAGAAAGTACTTTTTTCTGACATCCAAATTTGCTTGCTTACACTACCTGTACATCCCTGGACTCTTCCCTGAAACTAAACTTCAGATTATATACAATGTCCATATAGTCAAAGGAAGTTTAATTCTAAACAGTCTTGGCAGGAAAATTCTCCCCATCACCTCCAGATTGGCTCATCATTACAAGTACAATTTTGATGTCTTTTCCATTCCTGCTACAGTGAATTTAAAAAAAAAAAAACAGAGCACAAAGCATCTTTGAGATGTTCTAAGAGCAAAAGGTGAGGAGGCTTTTAAGAAAAACGAGACACTGATATGGTAGCAATTACTGAAAAGAAGGGTCAGAGCAAAATGTCAGTTTCATATCCTCAAATTCTTAGTTTTTTGAGACCCAGTGCATGTAAACTTTCATTGTTGAAAGTTATTATGGTGCATCTAAATTCGTTCATTTCTGTTTTTCCTTTGTTCATCTTGTCTTTTATCATACCTAATAAATTTATCTTTGTAAAGTATTCCCTCATCTACTACTATAGTAGTAGTTCTCTGCTGTCACTAGCATCTAAACCTAGAGGTCAGTGGTTACATCTTTGAAAAACTACAGTAGAACATTACAAATTTAATCTCTGATATTTTGCAATTTGAAAAAATGGGGACATTTATCAAGTATTAGTATTGTAATTTTTTTGTCTGTTTTATTTACTGGGATTCTATGTGAGATTTCATTTGTATTTTTTAAACTTTTTGCCTAAATATAATCACATGCAGACATATGCATAGATGTAATAGCTGAATGAATTTCACAAAATGAACACTCAACTTTTATTTTGTTTATAGTTTCTTTATCTTGTAAGTTAATAGTGAAGCAAGATCACAAGTGTGATGTTTCAAATTCTATACATTGGGTGTACCAAATACAAACCATTCTTTGCCACTTAATTCAGTTGCTGGTAATGAGCTTCATGGGAGAATAGCATACCTCCGTCCTTAAGAGCTTTTTGCAGTTACTAAGCTCATCTTTTTCCAGCTTACTAACATTTCAACATACCTTATCTCTATCAATTCTCACAACAACTTTATGTGGGACAGATTATTACATAGTTTTATAGAAAGAAGGAAACTGAGGCTCAGAGAGGTGAACAACCCCTTAGGGGCACGGGGTCAATAAACTGCAAATCTTGGACTTGAAACAAGGCTCTTAGAGCCCAGGTCTTGTATCAGTTCTAGTAGACAACCTTTTTATGTGGTGCGTGCTGTGAAGTGTTTCCCACATCCCCATGCAGGAGTGAAGGATTAATTCCTCTGAACGACTTGTTCCCCTATTCCTTCTGCTGACAGAAAGCTCTGAGTTCCACCCAATTCTGGGACTGCCTTGGCTAAAGAGAGAAACCTCACCCAAGGTTACACCTCCTCCCTTGAGCAGTCACATCCAATGACTCACCAATAAACAACGGCCCGGAAAACTGAACAGTCACCTCAGCTTCAGAGCTTCCAGCATTATGGGTGGTGAGACCTCCATCAGACGGCAAGGGAGCACTAGTTCTCCCTCTATCCAACTGTGGTTCTGTCCTTCCCTTCTTCAGGTGTTGATTCTTAGAGTCCTCCCTAATAAACCTTTCCTGAGCTCTCTCCAGTCAATGAGATATTGATATCCCACAAGTGCTATCACATTTGATGGTGTGAAAAAAAAAAGTTACACTATGGATTGGAAAGTTCTGTGTAGAATTTCATTGATTAACCTATATTAAGTGAGCATTTACTACTTGCTAGGTCTAGAAGTTACTTAAAATTAAAAAAGCTCTACTTCTTTTAAAACACTTATTCAGCCTGTCTCTAAGAAAAGTAATATTATAATCTAAAACAAGAGATAAAAATCAGTATTTATATTTACCGTAATTGGTCTTGAAAGAGATTTTATGCATTCTGTTGTAAAAAAATTTTTTTTGACGAGTTAGTGGATGATGCATCCGCTGAACCTGTAACTTGCTAGGAGGTCATAGCCATCTAGTCATTTTAGGAATTCCATTTAAAAACTGAGGTCAAACACACAATTTAAGTTTGTAAAAACAAACTAAAGCTAAGATTTGAATAAGGACAGATATCCCAAATGTAAGGACTATGGGACAAGAGAACCCATTTTTTTCAAAGTGAGATTTGAGAATTAAATACAAAGTGCAAAATGAGTTTCTCTCTGGTATAATTTGCCACTATTATGTGTCTCCAACCAGTCCTAGCAAGCTCATCCAGGTTTCTGGCAGAGACATTCGACACCAAGCACTTACTTCTGACATCTGGAGATCTTAGTGCTGATGGGTGAGAAGTAGGTGGAGAAATATAGGTTCTTTCTACCATAAACATATTTCATTTGTCAAAAGCCTGTGGCCTTTCCATGCTAACCAGAGTGAGGTTCATATGGAGGCACTGTTCTGGGCTCCCCCTTGTAACTTTAAAAAAATTAAATTAAAACATTTTTTTGAAGTTTAATCGGTTTACAACATTGTGTTAATTTCTAGTGTACAGCATAGTGATTCAGTTACACACACACACACACACACATATATATATATATATATTTCTTTTCATACTCTTTTTCATTATAGGCTATTACAAGGTATTGCATATAATTCCCTGTGTTATATAGTAGGAACTTGCTGTTTATCTATTTTATATACAGTAGTTAGTATCTGCAAATGCCGAATTCTCAATTTATCCCTCCACTTCCCACTTTCCCTCCTGGTATTCACAACTTTTTTTATTTTCCTTTTTTTTTTAATTGATTTATAGTCAGTTTACAATGTTGTGTCAATTTCTGGTGTGCAGCATAATGTTTCAGTCATGCATATACATACATATATTCCATTTCATATTCTTTTTCATTATATATTACTACAAGATATTGAATATAGTTCCCTGTGCTATACAGTAGAAACTTGTTGCTTATCTGTTTTATATATAGTAGTTAGGATCTGCAAATTTTGAACTTTCAGTTTATCCCTTCTCACCTCCTTTACCCCCTGGTAATTTTAAGTGTGTTCTCTAGTCTGTGAGTCTGTTTTTGTTCTGTAAATAAGTTCATTTGTGTCTTTTTTTAGATTCCACATATAACCAATATTATCTGGTATTTTTCTTTCTCTTTCTGGCTTACTTCACTTAGAATGATGATCTTCAGGTCCATGCATGTTGCTGCAAATGGCATTTATTCTTTTTATGGCTGAGTAGTATTCCATTGTGTGTGTATGTATATATGTGTATATGTGTATATATATATGTGTGTGTGTGTGTGTATACATCTCCTTTATCCATTCATCTTTCAGTGGACATTTAGGTTGTTTCCATGTCTTGGCTATTGTAAATAGTGCTGCTGTGAACACTGGAGTGCATATGTCTTTTTAAGTTACAGTTTTCTCTGGATATATGCCCAGGAGTGGAATTGCTGGATCATATGGTAAGTCTATTTTTAGTTTTTTAAGGACCCCTTGTGACTTGCAGGGGAATTTTCACAATGTCTGGGCCTTCAATGTCCTGCAAATGAAGGAGGAGAATGACCTCAAATCCTTGCAGTAGAACCCGCTTAGGTGGCACCAGCTGTCACTTCCAAAGGGAACAGCACGTCCACAAAAGGAAAAGTGATGGCATTAACTCATAAACCTGAAGAGAATGTGGGAAAAGCTTCTGCTGGCAGCTGGTGCCATTGTTGACGCTGAGAACCCGGCTGAGGCCAGTGTCCTGTCCTCCAGGAACGCTGGCCAGTGAGCTGTGCTGAAGTTTGCTGCTGCCACCAGAGCCGCTCCTGTTGGTGCCGCTCCTGTTGGTACCGCTCCACCTCTGGAAACTTCACTGACCGGCTCCAGGCCGCCTTCAGCCGTGTCTGCGGGTGGTTACGGATCCCAGGGCTGCCCCCTAGCCTCTCACAGAGGCGTCTGATGTTGACCTGTAACATGGACTCTGCGCTGTGTGGACACCGCCATCCCTGCAGCCAGAAGGGAGCTCACCCAGCGGGTCGGGTGTCATGATGTTGGCCTGGGGGTTCTGCGCACGCACGGCCGGATCTCCCGGGAACGCCCCCGGGAGGTCAGGTCTGATCTCTGCTTTCACAGAGATCCTGACGGGACTGAGAAGGAAGAGCAGGCGGCTGCTGAAAAGGCTGTGATCCAGGAGAAATTTCGGGGTAAGTGGGCTGCTCTAGGTCCCAGATTTATTGCCACTCAACTCGAAGTTGCAGATGGGTCCGGAGGTGCCGTGGCCTCCGTGCCCTCCAGCCGTTCCTGCTGAAGATGGCTATGACCTGCCCACTTGAGACCTGACTGCAGCCCCCACTGCTCAGGCCACTGGATGGGGAGGAACAGCCACTGAGTGGTCTCACACTGATCCTCCACGTACTCTTAAACAGAAAATGGAAATACGGTTGATGGAAAATAAAATTTCTTAAAAAAAACCAAAAACCTGTGAATAAAAATAGTTGTCCTGAGCCTCAAAAAAGCAGGCAGCTTGGTATGGTGTTAAGGAACAGGTACAGAGTTAGACAAATTGTAGTTCAGGTCTTTGTTCTGCCACTTACTTGCTGTAGAAATCCCGGCAGATTATCTAACCTTCTGCAATATCAGCCTCATCTGTAAAACATAAGGTCCGTGAGGGCAGGGACCATGTTTGTGTTGATCACTGTTACATAACCAGTGCCTAACAAGCCTGGCATTGAGGCACTTGGTGCCAAATCAAACAGGGTATGGGAAGAGTGTACTGAGAAAGAAAAACAGAGCAGCCCCTGACATTCAGAAGCTGGCCTATACTCACAGGTAGCCCACATCATTCTCCTGTTAGACATAAACAATTTAACAGAATATCAACCCCAGACAAGGTTCCTCTGAGACCATGATAACATGAGCCAAAGCAAAGCCACTGCATGATTTTTTTTTCTAAGCGTGGATAAATACAAGGTCACTGTGCCACCCACAAAATACCAAACACTCCCTCTCAGCCAAAAATGAGTGATGGATACTTCTTTACTAATTGCTGCTACATTCTTTTGCCTCTCTTCCTATACATAAGATTTATGGAGCTATCCAATCATAGACTTGCCTCTGCTTTTGACAGCATCCAATTTAGAGCAAACCTCTGCTTCTTAGACCATCCGTCCCCAAGCCACCCAACCAAAGCCCATATTCTATGATGGGCTTTTTTCTAGCACCCTCTTACTGAGATACTCCATGATTCCTCATGGTATGTTTGCATTCACTTAAATGAATAACAAACACAATCTGTTTAACTACAGTTGTATTCCTAGTGGTATTTGGCTCACCAGAAATGATAATGTGAATGGAAAAAATGAGAAAATAAACACTGTCTCTTCAGAGTGGTTGTGTCAAATCGATAATTAATTTACCAACATATATTGAGGGTCTGTTTTGTGCTAGGTGAAAGGAATACTGAGAAGAACAAGACCTGGACGGCTCTCCCGGAGCTTAAACCTGTGGACAATGCAAAGAGCAAATTTGTGATCCAATTTAATGTGGCTAGCTAGCATTATTATAGAGGCATGCACCTCCTGTAAAAATATTGTCAGATCATACCTGAAGGAGGTATGTTTTTAGACTTGCAACCTTCATAACTGTAAGATGATAAATTTGCATTGTTTTAAGGCACACATTTTGTGATAATTCATTATAGTAGCAATAGGAAACTCGTACAGCATGCTTAAGCTTAATCTTTAAGGGGGAGTGTCCCAGGCATAAGCAAAGGCAGATTAGTTCCTGCAGGACCTGACAGTTGTTTGTGTGGCTGAGTGCTTAAGAGTATGACAGGGTATGCCAAGGTCAGATCCTGAAAGATCTTTCTATTCAGAGAAATTGGAAATAATCCAGAAGATCAGAGACCACTGAAGGATTAAAACAGGGGAGTGTGACAAAATTACATTTGCATTTTAGAAGGATGGGTTGGAATCCTGAAGTAAGAAGAAGGGATTGGAGACTAAGTACCCTAGGCAAGAAATGGGAGGCCTTCTTTGATCACCTTCTGTAAGATGACCTTGCTTATTTCTTGAAATTTGGAGAAGACATAAAAAATATGGTCATGATCTTCAAATATTTGAAATTCTGCCAATCAGGGTGATTAGACATGGTCTGAGTTGCTCTAAGATCAAAGTGTAAAGTCTTCAAAAAATATTAAGTGCACTATGAGAAAGCACATTCTAATTACAGTGATCAAAAAATGACTCCACAAATAATTATTTCTTACATTTCTTTCTTTCATCTATCCAAAAAATATTCATTTGAGCAGTTATCATTAAGCATATGATGGTGAGCAAAAGGGACAAAGGCACTGCTCTCGATGGAGTTTAATTTCTTTGTGCAGTGTGGAATTGTTTACAGATAACTTTTATATAATTTAACCAATAAGTAAGCTCCCAATAGGGACAGCTGAAAAGTGGTGTTATATACATGTGCGAGGCAGGCTTGCAGTGAATTCTGGCAAGGGAAAATCGGCACGATGTAAGCCTCAGGCACCATAATACTAGAGCCCCAGTCTTCTCTCCCCATCCCTCCCACCGGCCAGGCCCCCCGCCCCGCCCCTCACGCGGCTCAGCCCCGCCCCTCGCCCAGCCCCGTCCCACCCCCATCGCTCACCAGTGCCCTCCCCTTCTTCCGTTCCCACCCGCCGCTTTAAGTCGCGTCTCTCAGCCCGCGGGATTTCGAGCCTTTCTCTCGCGAGGTTTTTGCAGTACCGGAGTCAGCTGTGGGGGCTGCTTGCGGGGTGAGAAGAGGTGGTTCTGTCGCGGTTTTCCAGAAAGCCTGCGCCAAGCTCAGAGGCGTTAAGTAGGTTCTGGGGTCTAAGACTCGGGCTGCAGTCGCGCGGGGTCCCCAAGGAAAGAGGGAGCCGGACTCTCGGTCTCGGGCCGACCTCGGGCCGCGTGCGTGCAGCGTGTGCGCCGCGGGCCAGCAGCCGGCGTGAGGTCTCACCGGCGGGGTGCGGGGTGCGGGGTGCCAGGTCGGGGTGGGTGATCCGCAGGCGTGTTGACACTGCCCGTTGGCTCCTGCAGTGCGGGTTTGAGGTACTCCAGACGCCGGGGTGAGGGTGGGGGTGTGCGGGGCGGCCTCAGTCCCGTCTGGCCCACCTGGAGTTCGCCCTGGTTGGCGGCCAGGTTATTGGCTCTAAGGTCTTGTAGTTGCAAACTCTGGAATGCGCTTGGTTCAGCTATTAACGGAGTCAGTTCGTCACAAGGTACCACATCGAATTGGTTTTTCTTGTTTGCTGCTTTACGGGGCTTGGCTGCCTCATTCAGAGAGGCATAAGAAAGATTTGTATAAAGAGGTGACTAGACAAATGTCTTAAATCTCAGTATTCTCTCTCATTTTTAAGTCAAAGTATACAGAAAAATGGAGTATATGACAGAATCTGTCACCTGCACACCTGGACACATGTAAGTTGCGTCCCTTTTACCCCATTCCCCTTAAATTTAAAAATGTTAACGTGAGTCTTTGAAACTTGTGGGGAAAATCGTTTCTTTTGATGGGCAGATTCTTTTGTCTTAAATGGGAAAAATGAAAAGCCTTATTTCCTGAGAAAATCGAATTCATTTTCCCCTGCAAAGTTTGTTGTAGTAAATACTGCTTTAAGAGTATTAAAATCTTCACTATACATAATTCTAGATTGCTATAATAGCCATTGGCCATATGTAGCTTTTTAAATTTAATTAAAGTGAAAATAAAATTAAACATTCAATTCCTTGGTCTACTACCCACATGTCAAGTCCTCGACAGTGCATATGCCTGGTGGCTGCTATATTGGACAACATAGACCTTAGAACATTTCTTTTGGGTAACATCAGTTATTCTTAAACATTTTCTGTCCCCAGTGCACTTAGGTTTATGAAACTCCCATCTTTTGTACTGCATCACTAAACATGATACCTTTCCATCCTTTAAAATATTTTCTGCTCTGGGTAAATGTGTTACATTTTGGCAGTCCCTGTGCTATACTGAGGCCTTAAAAGAATTGCCTTTGAACTATAAAGCAGTCTAATGATTATTGTTAGAAATGATTTAGACTCTTTAGATCCTTTGTACCGAATTATATTTTGGGGATTTTTGAAATTGTGGCCATCCTTGTTTTTTGCCTCACTATTCCAAGGTTATTTTTTAATCTACTGTATCTTTGAAGATTGCTCTAAGTTAGTTTTTTTTTAAAAGGCAGAGATATTATAGCCTAACTTGAAGGCTTTTGTTTGTTTCATAGTTTTTTAATTTAGCTAGTACACTTATGAAATCTCATTTGAAAAACGTATGCTTTATTTATTTTAGCTTGTGCTGCGATTGTGGTGTCCCAATTAGTCCAAATCCTGCCAATATTTGTGTGGCCTGTCTGCGAAGTAAAGTAGATATCAGCCAAGGCATTCCAAAACAAGTGTCTATATCTTTCTGCAAACAATGCCAAAGGTATGTAGTACTATTTTATCCTATTTAAAGTTGAGATTTATATATAGGAGAACCACTAGGATATGCTGAGATTACACTAAGATACATGGAATAAAGTGCATGTAATTGAGATTTACATTTTATTTATGTTGGCATAGCTAGAGATTTTAGAATGTGCAATTTTGTAGCGTACTCTTGTAGTTTGCCCTGCTACAAAGGTATTTGTATCTGTTCTTTCTCTGTTAAGGGATTAATAGGTTTGATGTATACAGTTAATTGATACAAGTTGATGTTTTTAAAGGTGACAGCAGATTTTAAAGACATTAATGTTAATTACCATGATGCTTTTATTTTTCCCTTCAATCACAAGAAGCCATGTATGATAAAAGGCACCTTATTTTTAAAGTAAGTTACTAATGTGTTTTAAAAATTGTATCTATTGATGTTCCCATGTAACTAAAATGACTATAGTTAATGGAAAAAAAGGTCAGTGTATCGTATCTAGGATGATCTGAAATGAAGACTGGATTTGAAGGCAGATTTCTTCTGAAAGTTAATGTTTTATTTCTTCTTTATTTTCTTTAGTTGACAGTCTAACATAAGCCTTTTTAAAGAATGGAATGAATTGCTTTATTGTGATATTCTTAGTTACCAGTATGAGAAACTGGCTCAAGCTTAGTTAGGAGAAAGGAATTTGTGACATGCTTCTGGTAGGACCCAAAATCCCTAGGAAAGTGGAGGACAAGAGTCAGGGCCATATAGCCAGGAACACCACCCAGAATTACACAGCAGAGACAACTCATCCAGTCAAAAACCACACAGACATCACTCTCACAGGATACACACTGCAGCCTGCGCTGTAGTCACCACTGTTACACACAGCTGCTGGTACTGCAGTCGCTGCCTCCCTAGGCCTTTGAGTAATACAGAACTTCCCAGTGTAACTTCCCAGAAAATTGTATTCCTGTGATTTCCCAAATGGGTTAGGACTGTAGTGGTTCTTAACTTTTTTGGAAAGGTTTGTGAATCCCTTTAAGAATTTGAAAACTGCATCTCCCCAGAAAAATGCATGAAACATGTACATATGTACAAACACAAGAAACTTGTGTATTGTTTCAGGGAGTTAATTATATACAAGCTTATGTATGCTTATTCAAATTTGGCAGGTGTGAGGCTTAATCTTTAACAAATATTTACAAGAGTGTAATAGAGTGAAAAAAACATTGGACGAACAATCTGGAGACCTAGATCGTCTTGAATTTCTCACAAACTAGCTCTTTGAGACTCTTGGCCACTTACCTTTTCTAAGCTTTTATTTCTTCATCAGAATGAAGGGGCTTTATTAGATAATATATGAAGTCATTTCTAACTCCAAATACATGCTTGTAACAAAGAAATCTGTATAAGGTTTTTCAGTGAACCTTTAAAAATGAAAATCAGAATATTTAATTAATAGGTAGGCCAAAAGGGAAAAAAAAGCATTCACAAATGTATCAAAACACATTAGAAGTATTATTATTTAACAAACATGTTGAGCACTTACTGTGTATTAGACACTGTTTTAAGTCCTGGGCTGGCTGGGCTAAAAAACTTAAAGTACATGCATTAGGGATTTAAATTTTGATTTTAGTCAAGTTTTATGTAAGATTTTATTTTATTTTACTTTTTTTATTAATAGTCATTTTACAATGTTGTGTTTATGTAAGATTTTAAAACTTCAGTTTTATAATTTAAAATTTGGAAAGGGACTTGAAATAGATAGTTTGAACTATATTGATACATAGTATTAGGTACTAATTTACCTCTTCTGTGTGAGAAATAAGCAGTTTTTAAGTATTTTACATGTACATTATAAACCATTTTAATGCTATTTTCAAGGAAGTGTTGGGCATTTTGTCATCCTCACTGGAATTCTTATTGGTGCTTGAAGTAATAAGACCTTTTAATGAGTTGTTTCAAATTGACTTTCTCAAATACTCAGATTTTACCTTTTTAATTAAAGCTATTGGTTTAACTGAAAGTTTTCTAGAACTATTAAAATATGTTTGGGTTAAATGCTTCAGATCAACCTTGAATATTATTATATCTGGTTAATAATCATTGTTATGTCTATATATTCAGATGGAATTTTTTTTTATTTCTGAGAGATACTGGGTTTCAATATATTATCTTTTCTCTCAGATATTTCCAGCCACCAGGAACTTGGATACAGTGTGCGTTAGAATCCAGGGAACTTCTTGCTTTGTGTTTGAAAAAAATCAAAGCCCCTCTGAGTAAGGTAGGTCAAATAGCTAAAATCAGTTTTTGTTGGGGTTTGTGTGTTTTAATCTCTCATTTTCAGAAAACCGTTGTTTGAGTAGATTTTCCAAAATAACTTAAATGCTACTATTGGTAAGCATGCTACTACAAATGCTATTTTCATTTTTAAAGTTATATATATTCTCTTCTTACGGAAATGAAAATCTTTTTGCTTTAAAAGATTTAGTTTAGAATCAAATTTTTTCATTCATTATTTAATGAGAACCTCTTACGTGCAGTAATTTTGTCTGAAAATATATAAAGCCATTGCTCAATGTAATTTAAGAGGTTATAGTATTAGGACTGTGGTATTCTGTTTTTTAAAATTTTTCATTACTGCTCTGGAAAAAAAAATTTATGCCTATTACTTAAAGTTGGTGCACAAATGTCTCCCCCCAAAAATAGGGTTTGTTAGTCTAGTTAACCTCTCTACATAACACTTTCAATTTTACTTCTTTTTTCTTTAATAGAGGTACTGGGAATAGAACCTAGGACCTCGTGCATGCTGAACATGTACTTTACCATTGAGCTATTACCCTCCCCCACTGTTCTCTTTATGTTAAACTTGGTGGGCTCTTGATGGACTCTTGGTTTGAAGGCCTTCAGATTCTCTTAAATACTGATAGTAATAGTTCTTCAAAATTTCTCCCTTTATTTTCCTTTTTTTTTTTCCTCCCTGGAATTTGTATCAGTCATTGGCCCTACTGGCTTAAAACTTTGCCTTTTTGCACTTGTATTGTTTTTAATCTTTCTGTCATTTTCCTGTATTCCTGGCAATTTACTTTATTTTCCAATTTTTGTCTTCCTTTTTTTTTTTTAAAGTAGTAACATTTTAAGTTTAGAGTTTTTAATGTCTTTGATGCAGTCTATTGAATTTTTCTAAAAGTTTGATAATGGATTGTTACTGTTTTTTACTTTCTTTCTGTTAACTGATTTTTCTCAGTTTTTTGGATTCAGTTTTTTATGTAACTTGGTATTTTGCTTCCATACTTCAGGCTATTGTCAAATGTTATTAATAATTCACTAGCATTCAGCAGATGTTCATTAAATGTCAGCTCTGTGCCAGTCTGTTTTTGGTGATTAGGAATAGTACAGTGAATAAGAGAGAAAAATCTCAGTCTTAGGGAACTTTTATTTTAGTTGGAGGGAAGGGTGTGGCATAGGCAATGAACAAAATAAGTAGGTATATTAAAAAGTGTAAATTCTGTGGAGGAAAAAACCAGGAAGGGAATAAGAACTGTACAGGGAAAAGTTGGAATTTGGAATACAGTGGTTAGGGGAGGCCTCATCGATAGGGTGACATTTGAGTAAACATTAAAGGCAGTAAGGGAGGGAGCTGCAATCTGGAGGAGAACATTATGGAGAAAACAAATATAGTGGCCAGAGGCAGGAGCATACCTATGTGGTTAGAGTGGAGTGGGGAAGGAAAAGTAATTGGGGATGAGGCCAGAGAAATGATGGAAAGTCAGAGTAGGTCAGGCCTTCAGGCCTTGTAGACCCTTTGAAGACTGATTTTTACTCTGAGTATAATAGGTATAGAGGGCATAGGCAGAATAGTAAAATGAATGATTTACAGTTTATCCGGTTCCCCCTGGGTGTGTTTAGAATAGATGTGACGGGGGTGGGCACCTTTAGGAAGCGATTGTAATAATTGTGAGAAATGATGGTATTTGGATCAGTAGTGGAGGTGGTGAGAAGCGGACAGATTCTGGATGTTTTATAGATAGTCGTTAGAATTACTGATGAAGCTGGACGTATGTTTATGAGTTGGAAGAGTCAGGGATGACTTCCATGGTTCTTGACTTGAGCAACCAGAAAGAGGGAGTTGCTGTTAGCGAAGTAGGAAAGGCTTCAAGAGGAGCAGGTCAGGTGGGAGAGATAAAAGCTCATCTCAGAGTGGTACTTAGGTGTCTGTTAGACATGGAAGTAGAAATACTGAGTGAGGAGCTGGATAAATAAGGAAGGGAGTGGCCCAGACTGGAGATAATGAATTTGGGATATAGATGGTATTTAAAGCTATGAAATTGGAAGAGATTTTCTAGGGATTTTTATATAGAGAAGGGGAGGAATTTGAGTACTGAATCCTGGGATCCTTTAATGATAAAAGTTTGGGACGGTGAGGAAAAAAATCAGACATTACTTCTCATCAGCTGTAGGGAGAGCAATTGATATAATCAGGAGAGGTAGAAGGTGAAGGGAATGTTCAGCAAAGAGACTGAGGGTTTAGGAGATTTGTTAGTGAGTGTGGAGCTCCAGAGGCCGTAGTAAAAGAGTTTCAGGATTTGGGGAACAGTGTTAGGTGGACAGAAAAGGGAATATGTGGAACCACATGGAGATCAGAGTGGGAGATGAGGGGGTGACTGAAGTGTCTGAGACAGTAGTGAAGGATAAAGGGCTCAATAAGGTGGATAAGTCCTGTTGTCTGAGGACAGATGGTGTGGTCAGGCTGTGTTGGGGGATGGTGAAGTAGATGACAAGAGTCCTCCCTCTATTCCTGCAGATGGAAGTTGGAGGCTGAGGGAAGGGCAGTCTTAGACAGTGCCCATGGAGTTTCCTTTTGACCCCTGCCTGCAGGTGGAGGCTGAGGGAATAAGAAGCTGTCTGTCACCCTCTGTACCTGGTGTGGCTTGTTGATTACTAGGCTTTGCTTTAGGGGAGCCAGACATATGAGGAGGGTTTTACTCTGCTGAGCCGGATCTGCACTCAGACAGGTTCTCACCAGACAGGTCTTAAGAAAATTATCATCTACCTGCTGTTGTCCCCTAAATCTGTTATCTGTAGCTCAGATTTCTCCATAGAGCTCCAGATCAAATGTATATCTTACTATCCACTGAACAACCTCACTTGGATATCTCAGATAAATCCTCTTAAACTAAATGTGTGAAATCAAATACGACATGTTCTTCCCATTTAATCTGTTTTTTATTTGTGTCAGAAAAATAGTGTTACATAGATGCCCAAGTTGAATACTTGAGCGTCATTCTAGAATCTTTTTCTCCTTTCCACATCTGGTTATTATTAAATCCTCCAGATTTTATATCCTAAATAGGTCTTGGATCTTTCTGCTTCTATTACTTGCAGCCCCTCTCAGTTCAGCTCATCTACGACTCCTGCCCAAATTACTGAAACAACCTCCAGTTTTGTTCTGCTTCTTTCCTCAAAACACCCATTTTAATCATTGAGCTACATTCTGTTCCTCACTTACGGCAAACTGTTTTTGGCCTCTGCTGACTCTTCTGATTTAGCAGTGAGTTATCGTTATGGATTCAGTATTCAGTGCATGAGACTCCCTCTAATGAAAGTTGATTCTTTTTTTTTTTTAAAGCCACATACTTAATATAGAGAGAATAATAGAGGTAGAAACTTTTGTTCATGAGATTTCTAGTAGATGATGAGGTCATCAGGTCTTTGTTTTCTATTCAAGACTGTAATTTATACTCCAAAAACGGTACATTGTTTTTAGGGGAAAGGAGTTTTCTATGCAAGTATTATAGTTTTTGCTTGTATTATACCAGTTGCATTAATATATCATGAGATTTTCCTTTTATTTGCTGTTTTTGTTGCCATACCTCTGATGATAAATCTTAAATCTTTTTTTTTTAGCTGATAATGTTGGGTAGATTAACGACAGATTGCTTGAGAATCTTTTGAAATCTGTTCATTACTGAATTATTCGTTCATCTTTTTTCTCCTCATTTGGGAACTTATGTTTTTTTGTGTTTTATTGAAGGTGCGGCTTGTAGATGCAAGTTTTGTTTGGACTGAACCCCATTCCAAGAGACTTAAAGTTAAACTAACTATTCAGAAAGAGGTAAGCTATGCATAATTTTCTCAGCATGGTTAAAGTGTAAATGAGGGCCTGTTGGGAAGTTACATTGTGGCTTGAATAGCTAAAAAGGAAACGGATATACTCTTTTTTTTTTTTAACAGATACACTCTTAATTTTAGCCTTTTGTTTTCTTTTGGATCATCTGCACAGATTATCATGTCACAAGTGAAAGAAACCATTGTTCATGAGTAGTAGGCTGAGATAATCTTCTTAAAATTATTTTTATTTGAAGTAAGATTGAAGTAAAAACATGAGCTAAGGCAGTGCTTCTCAAACTTGGCTGATTATCATGACTCAGGGTGCCTGAATGAAACTGGATTCAACTAGATGTAAGATCCAGGAATCTGTAAAGTTTCCTGGTGATTTCTGATGATTGACTGTGTTTGAGAACAATTAAATTAAGGAATGTTTTCTTTTTTTGAGAGTTTTCATGTCTTCTAAGGATAAATTTTATACACACACATGCAAACACACATATATATAGCTATAAAAATTCTTCAAGGAATATTCTTGCAACCACTTCACCTAAAGGTAAATTTGAAATGTTAATCTAATAAATCCTATGAATTAAACCTACGTATCTTTCCTGAAATAGTATAATTTATGGCTTTAAGTATAACTTTTATTGTTGATGTCCTCAAAGCTATTATGGAAAAAGACTTTAAGTTCAGTGTTAAAGGATCATCTTTTAAGGAAAGTATTTGTTATTAAATAGAAAGGAAAGAATGAAGGAGTGTGATTGTTTTCTTTATCAGGTAATGAATGGTGCTATCCTTCAGCAAGTGTTTGTGGTGGATTATGTTGTTCAGCCCCAAATGTGTGGAGACTGCCATAGAGTAGAAGCTAAGGATTTCTGGAAGGCTGTGGTTCAAGTGAGGCAAAAGGTAATAAGAGGAAGATCATGCGTGAATCTTTCATGTTGTATTTTATCTTTGCCAGTTACAAATAGAGAGTAAAACTTCCTCCTTTCTCTTCTATCCAAATCCTTCAGGCACCAGGGATATTCCAGGTCCCTGGGGCATTCACCTTTAGAAACATATCACTACTATACTTTAGATAATCTTTAAAGATTGTTTTTGTTTTAAAAATCAATGTGCTATATCTATAGATGGCTTTTTTTCCCTTTTGTTTATTAATCTAATAATACATTTATGTTTAGACTTTGCACAAAAAAACTTTCTACTACCTGGAACAGTTGATTTTGAAATATGGGATGCACCAGAATACACTTCGTATCAAAGAGATTCATGGTGAGTTAAAATGTAAAAGCATTTGAAACAATGTCAGAGTTTATTTCAACTATCCCAAGGAGTCTTTTATCTTTACTGATAATATCTGGAATAGTACTGTCCAAAAAGAACTTTCTGTTAGGAAGAAAAAAATCTTAGTGCTTTAGATGCAACCAGTATGGGAGCCACTAGCCATATATGGCTTTTGGATATTTTGAAATGTGGTTGGTGCAACTGAGGAACTAAATTTTTTAATTTTTTTCTATTTTAATTTAAATTTCTGCTAAATAGCTACCAGATGAGTAAACCAGTAACTAAATTAATAGGATTTAAAGTGGTATGATAGAAATTCATCGAAAACGTATTTTATGCAGAGATCAGTTTCTGATTGGAAGAAAATTATTTTTGAGATCTGTAAGTTGCAGTATTTTTATTTTTCATGTACCTATAGGCATTTGTAATGGATACATTAAATCAGAAGGCTAAACTCAGTAATAATAAATAGTGATATACAAATAATATAGATTCCTTGAAGCTAGAATTTAAAACTTTTTGTGTAATTTCATAATGGCTTAGCACTTTCTGTTGTAGGATACTTATATATACTAGTTGATGGATGAATATTTCTTTAATCATAGAAAATACAAATATTCTTTAGCAAACTCTTAAGTCTCTTGATAAAAGTTAGTATTTTTAGTTGCTGGACATGTACATTATTTTCCTAGTCTCTAAAGTACAGGTTTAGAGATGGTTATTCTTGAAGAAATGATCAGATTCTTGTACTACTTATTTTAAAAGTGTGAGTTCCTCTGTTACTTGCTAATCTGTTACTCATTATCTCATGTGTCTTGAGAAAAGTACTTAGAAATGTGGTTTTGGGTCCTTAAACAGGGAAAACTGAGTATTAGTGTGTCATCTGGAGAAAATCTTTTAAGCTTTCTATCTGACTTGAGTACACTACCTGTAGGCAGAAAGTTAACAGTCTAAATTGGTGAGATAGAGTTTACTGAATTCTTACTGTGGGTAAGATATTTTGCTGCCTGCTTAACATGGTGTCTGTCTATTTGTGGCTAGCCATCAGGCAGAAATTTTTACCTTTGTTCTGAGTAACAATGTGTTGATTAACTCTTGGGGATTAGGAGAGACTAATATTCTAGCAAAGGAAGCAGAAAAAAACGCCCTGAGCTTTATTCATTACCATGCTGAAATATCCTCACACAGAATTTTTTGTAGCAAAAGACTTGGATAAAACATTTTAGGACATGCTTTTGCAGTCACTTTCAGAGCCAAAAAACTTTTTTTCATCCAGAGGAATTAATCTGCTTTTTTCCCCCTACTTGTTCTTGGTATGATGTAAATGAATCTTTTGTTTACTTGTTTGTAACTTTGATTTTAAAATCATAATAATCGTGAAAATTAAAATAGAAGTATATGTAAATAAAGGAGCTCTGTCCATTTATCCACTTGTTATTCCCAGATGTAGACCTTTAAAACAAGATAATACAGTATGTGCTCTTTATATATGAAATTTGATAACATTTGTTTCTCATGTATGAGACTTTTCTGTAATATTCTGTGACTTGCCATCTTAGAATACTTGGGAACCTTCCTACATCATTGAAGATAATCCTATTTCATCATTTTTAACCACTGTGTGTATTTGTTAATCAATATTTTTTAGTTATTTAGTTGTTTCCTATTAATTTGCTTGTAAGATATTCCAGGTTTTTGCTGCAACAGACAATATTGTAAGAAACATCCTTATGTTTGTGCATAGTTAGTGTTTTTTCTATGGGACTGAGTTCAAGAATTGAAATTACTAGACAAGAGTATGTGAATGTTAAATTTTTATATGTGCTGCTAGAATGTCTTCCAAAATAGTGCCAGTTTACAGTGCCATCTCTTGTGAGAGTTTCCATTTTTCCGAACACTTTCCAGTGCTGCATATGATTTATTGGACTTACTAATTTTTCCGTGCTAATGAAGCAAATAAAGGAATCTTGTTTTTATTTGCATTTCCTTTATTATTATCAAAGGTTAACACTTTCATGTGTTTTAGCCATTTATGTTTATCTAATGTGAATTTTCTGTTCTTCATGTATCTATTTTTTCCTTATTTATTTTGTGTCTGTTATTCAGGATATTAATCTCATTATGTATGTGTATGTCTGTATAAAGTGGAGCGTGTAGCTCATGCTCCTGAGTGTGAACCTGAGAGAGCAGATACTTGTCTTAGAAAGTCTCATGTCTTTTATCATTTAAATTTTTCATTTTTTAATGATACATTTATGGCTTATAATTTTGTCTTACATAGGAAAGTTTTTTATACTCCCAAGATTATTTTTTAAAAAGTAAATTTTTGTTTTACTTTTGGATCTTTAATCTTACCTTTTAAGACTTTTTCCCCAGAAGGTTACCTTTCATTGTTGCAGTATCTACCTACCAACTAGTCTGTCTTCTCCTCACTAATTTGAAGTATCTCCTTTTCTGTATATACTAAATTCCTTTATGCACATGGCTCAGTTCTAATTTATTGTATCTCACTGCTTCTATCACAGTATGTAAATTATAGTTTATAATGTGTGCCCCTTTCTTTTGCAAAACTTGATTGATAGTAAGAGCATGGATTCTTGAACAAGATTTTTTGGAGTTTGAATCTCTGTCCCACCAGTTTTTTGCTTTGTGACCTTAGGCAAGTTTTTTAACTTCTTTCAGCCTCAGTTTCTCCATCAATATACTAGAGAGGATGATAACACCTACCTCAAAGAATTATAGTGAGGGTTAAATAATTTTGTGTAAAGCCCTTAGAACCGTGCTTGGTGCGTAATCACGTGTATTCAGTTCTTTTCTATACTTCAGTGACATACAGTTTTCCTCAAGATTTTGAATGTTTCTTGTTTTTTTTGGACTATTCTATACTTTTTGTTATTATGGATAGCAACTTCTTTCATTACATTTTTCTAAGTGATTATTGCTAATATTATGGAAAGCTCTTGATTTTATATATTGATCTTTCTGAAATTTCTTAATATCAGTAATAGTTTATACATTATACTCATGTATCATTACATTATACATGATACTCTTGATTTACTAGGTAAATTATTATATGTACACAATAATAGTTTTATTTCTTCTTTTGCAGTATTTTTCCTCTTTTTTTTTTCTCTTTGGCTAGGAGTGGAGAATAGCATTGAGTGGTAATGTATCAGGCATTACTATCTTTCTGTGTTTTCCCCTTAAGTAGAGTATTTGTTGAGATTTCTGCTTGACATATGCATACATAGTTACATACATATTTACACTGTTCTGTCCAATCTTGCTGTCAGTTAATGTTTGATATTGAAAGAATTCGAAAGTTTTCCCCCTTTCTGCATAGTGTTTGTTAATTAACCTCTTGAAGTTGTGTAAGAACCTGCCCATTAAGCCATCCAGTTTGATATGAGGAAAGGGAATAAAGGCTTTTCAACTGCTTTGTTAGAACATTCGTTTCTTTCAGGTATTCTGCTGCTGCTTGAATCAATTTTAATAGCGTTTTCTGAGGAAATTAGCCTTTCATCTAGCTTTTTACACTCTTGGCATAAAATTGAACTATATATATCATGGTGTTAAGTCTCTATCGCTATGTCTTTATTGTCGTTATTGTCTTTTCTCCTCTCCCCTCAATTCCTCTCTTCCCTGTCATATTTGCCAAAGTTGTCTATTATGTTAGTTTTTTCAGAGAGTTAGCTTTAATTTTATCAAAAAGCCTTATTTTTCTTTTTTCTTAATTTTTGCTTTTATTACTGATGTTAGTTAAAAATTTTTTTTAATTGAGATAGAATTGTAGAATTGACATATAGCATTGTATTAGTTTCAGGTGTACAGCATATTGATTGAATATTTGTGTATATTGCTAAATGTTCACCCTATTGAATCTAGTTAACAAACATTACCACACAGTTTTACAGTATTTCCCCTTCTATTTAGTTTTTCTCAGTTTTCTTTTGTTTGAATTAATTGAGCTTAGTTTATTTTCAATTTCTAATATATAGACTTATAGTTATAAATTTTCTTCTGTGTATTATATTGACTGTAGCTGGTGCTTTTAGCTATGTTTTCCTCTACCCATTGCATATTTCTTTCGTTTTCTGAGCAAGCATCTCAGCTATTTTATTTTCTTGGGTTCGTGCCTCACTGTAAGAGTTGCTGAGTCATATGGTAAACTTATCTTTTTAAGAAACTGCCAAACTCTTTCCTAAGTGGCTATACCATTTTATTGTCCCATCAGCAGTGTTTGAGGGTTCAAGTTTCTATATTTCCTCACCAACCTTTGCTATTGTTTCTTTTTTTGTAAATAGCCATTCTAGAGGATGGTGTGAAGTAGTATCTCATTTTGGGTTTTTTTTGTATATATATATTTATATTAAAGTATGATCAGTTTACAGTGTTTTGTCAGTTTACATTGTGGTTTTAATTTGCATTTCTTTAATGACTAATGACGTTAATTATCTTTTCATGAGCTTATTAGCCATTCCTGAATCGTTCTTGGTGAAATAGCTATTTAAATATTTTGCCCATTTTTTAATTGGGTCATTTGTCTTACTAAGTTGTAAGAGTTTTCTTAAAATATACTGTGGATACATGTCCCTTATCACATATGATTTGTAAATACTTTCTCTTAGTTTGTATTTTCATTTTCTTTTCTCTTTAAAAAATTTTTATGAACAAATGTATTGTGGTATAATTTCTGTATGGTAAACTATGCATTTTTCAGATGTATAATTTGATGGATTTTGATACATGTATATATGAAACCACCACCACAATCAAGAATACCTAACATTTCCATCACTCCCCTATATTTTTATTTTTTAAATGGGGTCTTTTTTAAAAAAATTGTGATAAGAACACTTAAGAGCTGCCCTCTTAAATTTTTAAGTGTATAATACATTATGGTTGTCTATAAGTACAGTGTTGTACAGCAGATCTCTAGAAGTTAATCATCTTGCTTAATGCCCATTAATTAGTTGCTCCTCATTTCTCCCTCCTTTCTGGCAACCACCATTCCACTCTTTAATTTTATGAATTTGACTATTTTAGGTATATCATATAAGTGGAATCATACAGTATTTGTCTTTCTGTGACTGGCTTATTTCACTTATCATAATGTACTCAAGATTCATCCATGACGTTGCACATCGCAGAATTTCCTCCCTTTTTAAGGCTGAATAACATTCCATTGCTTGTATATATCACATTTTATCCATTCAGCTGTTGTGGAAACAACCTAAATGTCCATCATTTTGGCTATTGTGAATAGTACTGCAATAAACATGGGAGATACTGATTTCAGTTCTTTTGGGTGAATGTCTGGAAGTGAGATCATATGGTAGTTCTATTTTTAATTTTTTGAAGAACATCTGTACTAGTTTCCATAGTCGCTGCACTATTTAATATTCTCTCCCGTAGTGTACTGAGTTGTTTGGAAGAATATCTCTACAAACATTACTCAGCAAGTAGTTTGCTTGTGGTTACCCATTTGCTGCTGATTTTTAATGCTACTGCATTGTGATCAGATAACACTGTATTAATCTCTACCTTTTGGAATTTATTGAAGTTCTTTTTTTTAATCTTAGTATATGATTATTTTATGAATGTTTTATGAATTTTTGAAAATAATATATATTCTTTCTTGGCACCACGTTTTGTCATTTCGATTAAATCAGCCTTGATATAGTTCGTTATTCAGGTTCTATGCATCCGTCCTATTTTTGGTCAGTTTGGTAATTTTGGTTTTGATGTTCTTATACAAGTCTCCCACAGTGATTGTGCATGTGTTAGCATTTGTTAATTTCGTCTTTTCTTTTTAATAGTTTTTGTTTTCTGCATCTCAGTGCTATGTTATTAAATGCATTCCTATTGTCTTCTTAGTAGATTGTTCCACTTTAAATAGAAAATATCCATTGTTCTGTTTAATGTTTTTCTCTTCCCTTTTGACTTTGAATTTTATTTTGTCTGGAATTTAAATTGTGAATCTTGTTTCTTTTCCTTATCATTTGTCTGATTTATCTATCTTTTTGTCAGACAAGTCTTAAGTGATATGATATCCCTAATGTGCTATGGCTAGAATATTATAATTTAACTGTATAATACACATTTAAATCATGATATAGTCATCTTAGTAGAGGAAAATCTTACTTGGCAGAATTATTTTAATATAGCTTTTTTTTTTTTAAAGATGGTCTGGATTTCTATTATTCCTCAAAACAACATGCTCAGAAGATGGTAGAATTTCTCCAGTGTACGGTTCCCACTAGGTATGTTCTGAACCTTCATGTGATTAAATCCAGGGAGCTTGGAGTGAATTTAAAATAGGTCACATCCATTCTCCAGGCTTAAGCAACTTATCTCAAAATATTTAAAATTATACTAAGAATACTTACACAGTTAGAAGCATTTACTGGATTAGCCACTTTAAGGGAAGCATTAAACCAAAGAGCATTAAGAATCTCTTTGGGAAGCTAGACTGTGATAGTAAGCCCTGTAGTTCTGAACCACTGATTGAACATATTTAAATAAGAGAAAAGAAAATTGGGGGTAGAGGACTATGGGGAGAAACTTCATGGAGGGTGAAGGACTTAAGATCTTAAAATGGGAAATTTTCAAAAGTAGAGTTTATATTGGAACATGAGATTAGTGTAAATGAAGATGGAATGGGCATTAGTGTTGCTTTTAATGGATGCTATATATAGACTAGATTGATCTAAGCCAAGGGAGTGTTTTGTAGGTTTTTAGTAGATAAAGTTGAAAATAGGTAGGGTGCAGTAGATTAGTGAGGGTTTTTAAATGAAATAGATAAAATTAGCTTTATCATACACAGCAAGCATCAGGAAGCTATTTCAGACCTCAGGCAGTGATGATTTGATTTAATGAAAGTTTATATTCCCGAGACTACACAAGTAAGCACCTTTGTCTTTTATTATGGCTAACTTTTTCTCTTAACAGATACAAAGCTTCACAGAGACTCATCTCTCAGGATATCCACAGTAACACATACAATTACAAAAGCACTTTTTCTGTGGAAATTGTTCCAATATGCAAGGTAATTTTCCTCATTTAATTAAACCATGTCTTTCTTATGAAAGAGTACAAGTAAAATTAATTGGTTTATATGTAATTATTAGCTCCTGATTTCCTTCTGGGATTGGTTAAGCATTTATAGTAACCTCTTTCTTAAATGATTTCTGACACATTTTTAGGCATGTTAAAAAGATGTTTGAAAGTAACCATGCTTAAAATTATAAAT
Organism: Vicugna pacos; assembly: GCF_048564905.1. Taxonomy (NCBI): domain Eukaryota; kingdom Metazoa; phylum Chordata; class Mammalia; order Artiodactyla; family Camelidae; genus Vicugna; species Vicugna pacos. The sequence goes on from NC_132987.1 coordinate 35,638,304, forward strand.
TTTTGGTGTACAGTTCTTTAACTATAAATATAACTTTTAATTATGAATCTTTGGTGTGCAGTTCTTTACCATGTACATTCCTTAAAATTTGTGATCCTAGTGGACACATACAGTTCTATGAAACTATGAATACAGGAAATGACTTTAAGATAAATATCTTAACACTTTGTGGAATGTGTTCAAACTGGATTTTGGCTTGATAAAATTAAACAGTATTGTGAAAATGAGATCATAGAATTATTTTTGTGATTTTAAAAATATAATCTGAGTAACACTTAAAATGTAGATTGTCATTTCATTAATTTTACTAAGGTAAAAACCCTGCTTCAAAAAATAGAAATGAATTAAAATACAATGAATAGTTATTGAGGATCTATTGTATAGAAGGCTGTTTGTTAAGGATTATATACTAGAGGTCTCTGCCAAGTAGGAATGTGTCCGTATTTAAATCATTAGTAATGATAAATGCCATAATTTGTAGTGAGCATTCTACATAAAGTTTTTATCTGAGTACTTAAGTATATTTCACCTCTTCATGTCTCACAACAACTGGTGTATCATCATATCATCATTTTGAAGATGAGGAAATTGAAGCTTAAGGAGGTTAGATGACTTGCCCAAAGTTACGTAACTACAGAATGATGAAAGCAGGATTTGTGTCTAGGTTTGTGACTCTAAGGCTTTAAAGCTGTCGTCACTAATCTATGGTGTAGTACAGTATCAGGGATGAAATGATGGCGTAAAACAGTCAGCAGATTTTTTTCTGGAAAGGACCAGAGAGTAAGTATTTTCAGCTTTTAAACTATGGAGTCTGTTTTGCAATCACTCAGCTGTGCTGCTGTTGCACAAAAGTAACCATTGATAATAGATAAATGAAGGGTTGAGGCTGTGTTCCAGCAAAACTTTATTTACAAAAATTTGGCCTAAGGGTCTTATTTTGCAGACCTCTGGTTTAAAACTAGGAACATTTTCCTGGTACAAAACCGGGGAAATAAGAATTTAGGTGTGAGGGCATATTTAGGCCTTGTGTATTAATTCCTTTCAGTAATTCATACAAGTATCTGAATGAATACATAATATAAAGGAGTATTTTAATTAATCTTTGGAGACTCTTTTTTATTAAGTTTAAAGAAAAAAAAATAGGCTGAACTAGGCCATGAGGGATGCACAAGACTGTCCCTTCAGTGGGGGAGCCTATGATTGTGAATAGATACAACTTAAAATATATCCCAGGTCTTTTTCATATTTTAATATCAGCTTAAAAACAGATAACCACATTGCTGGTAATCTCTTCTAATGCACACATAGACATATGTGCTTTCTGCGGGGCATTAAATCTTTGATTACATATTGGTACATATAGACAAGAAAGAGAAACATGTGGCTTCTCTGAAATTAATTTTTATAGATATTGAACGAAGTCACAAATCAATTTAGCCAATCACTCTCCTGGTATTTATAATACTTTGCTTAGAATGTACACTGTATTAACATAGAGTGATAAGCAAGCATTCACCTTTCAATAAAATTGAAATAAACTTAACACCTTTGTGATTAGGATCTGAAGTATATTTTTAAAAGCATTTTATTTAAGACCTATATCCCCATCTTAAGAAGGTATAACTTATTTTTTGTTTCTCTAAGGTCTTGATTCTTTTTTTAGGCCCTTTATTGTTACGGAGAATTAAAAATAACATTTTGATTTGGGCAAATGCACCTGGATCAGATTTGCATTGATGAGTGTTTATTGGAGACTGTTATTTAGGATTTCCTTCACATTAAATGTTAGCTTTTATGCCTAGGATAATGTTGTTTGTCTGTCTTCGAAACTGGCACAAAGCCTGGGAAACATGAACCAGATTTGTGTGTGTATTCGAGTAACCAGCGTTATCCACCTCATAGATCCAAATACCCTGCAAGGTAAGTTTTAGGAACTATTTGCCTTGACAGTTCAGTGCAACGAGCAGTAATAACTTGTAGTTGTTGGTAATTTTATCAAGCATTCTCAGTAATAACCATTTTGAAAAACTACTGTGCAGTGTTTAAAAGCACTGGACTTTTTAAAGCTTTTGATAAGTTACCCTTGTATATTTTATTTGGAGAAAGATTTCTGAGAACTTTTAAAATTTTACTAGTTTTATTCTATTTATTTTTACTGAAATCGACTTACTTATTTACCTCATTTAATTTTTATGACTATTTAAGTTCATTGCCAAATTTTAGTATATAGCAAGTGTTTTAAAGTTTGGAACTTTAGACACTTTGTAATCTGGTAGAATATTTATTTTAAATATGAATTTTTAACTAATTTCATCATTTTTATACCTAATTTTTAACATTCTCTTTATAAAAAAACTATTTTTAAAAGAGACCCCCATGTTGATAGCTGTCTTATTAGTATTTGGTTGTATCTCCTACTTGATCTTTTTCACATGTTTCCTGTAATATGAATTTTCTGTTATAAAACATTGAATTAATTTTGATATTTTGTAGAAAGTCATTCATAATCCATGTCAATTAGAATTATTCATTAAAGATCTGTTTGCAACAGTGTGATGAACATCTGTTAGGTAGAAGAACTTTATTTCCCATAAACTAAGCACCTAAGATGATTGATAATGTATCTGAAATAAAACACCAGCACATGAAACAGCTGTACAACTGATTGGATCTGACCTTATTTTAAAGGCACTTACATTGTGGTGTTCAGATCATAGTAACTACTTACGATATGTTTGACAACTGGTATTTCTCTTGTGCTCTGAGAATTTGGGGCTGATTTATAGGAATAAATGATATCCCCTAGAGTGTGAGTGAACCACTGTGGTTCCTTTGACCTGATGCGTCCCAGTTTGTATATACCAACTACTTCCTAGTTAACACAGTTGATGTCTTTTGAAATATTTAAGTTCTTTTGTTCCATAAAGTTCTATGGTTATTCTTAGTTGCAGATATTGATGGGAACACTTTTTGGAGTCATCCTTTTAATAGTTTATGCCATCCCAAACAGCTAGAGGAGTTTATTGTTATGGATTGCAGCATAGTACGAGATCTAAAACGCAGTGCAGGTGCTGGAATGATATCCAAAAAGGTAATTTACATCCTGCTCACTTCCTCCTAACCCCCAATTTACTCTTCTACTCTCTCTCTTTTTTTATCTTTGGTTTTTTTATTGTTGTTGTTCATCATTCCAGAATGTTCCAGATAAAGCTAACACCACATTAGGTTAAAAAATGTGTTTGTATGCCATTTGCTTTTAAAATGTGGTCATTGTGGTAAAAACTATCAGATTTATACTGTCTGATAAGTTAAATGTTTTCTCTTTCATATAGGAAATATTATGAAAATTATTATGAAAAATATTATGAAAAAACATTTCTTTTACTTTTGTACAGAAGGACCAAATGACAAGCTAACCTTTTTTTACTTCTAAAAAATTTCAAACATTTTGAATTAAATATATACTATCACTAAACACTGAATATTTCAATATGCATCTCTAAAACATAGGTATATTTTCTACATAATCAAAGTATTATCATACATATAAACTATATAGTTTGTTGAATTTCCTTACTTGTCCCAAAGTGCCTTTTATGGTTTATTCAAACCAGTATTTAGTTAGGGACTATTCATTGAATGTGAATGTTGTACTTCTTAAGTATTTATGATACTAACTTCCTAAAGCAATTAGGGCCTTTATCTTGTGGCTTTATCTTATTGTTTCCTCATGATATCATTTAAGTTACTTCTGAATCTTTTGTATTTTCATTAAGCTGGAAAGTGGGTCTGAAGTCTTGCTTGAATTTAGGTTAATTTAGGCAGAACATTTCAGAGGTGGCTGTGTACTTTTTGTGATATATCAAGAGGCAAGCAATGTTTGGCTGTTTGACTTATAGCCAGATCTCTCCATTGTAAATTATGATTTTTCCCCCTGTGTTACTAGCCTGCCTGCCTGCCTTTTTCCTTCCTTCCTTCCACTCAGATTGCCTGAAATGCAGCCAGTAGGAGCCCCTTCAGAATAGTTTCTATGCCCTTTAAAAAATTTTTGTTTAAATGACTTTTCCTTCTTATGAGCAGTTTTAGATTCACAGCAAAATTAAGAGGTAAAAGATTTCCTACATATCCCTTGCCTCTACACATGCATAGCTTCCGTTTTTAATGCCCTTCTCCCACCAGAGTGGTACATTTGTTCCAGTTGATGAATCTGCACTGACACATTGTAATCACCCAAAGTCCATATTTTACCTTAAGTTTCAGTCTTGGTATTTTCTGTGGGTTTGGACAAATGTATAATGACATGAATCCCATCATTATAGTGTCATGCAGATTATTTTAACTGCCCTGAAAATCTTCTGTGCTTTGCCTATTCATCTTCCCTCCCTCCTAACCACTGACAATCACTGATTTTTTTTTTCTTAATACTGTCTCTCCAATTTTGCTTTTTCCACAGTGTCATACAGTTGGTCTCATACAGTCTTTACAAATTGCCTCTTTCACTTAGTAATGTGCATTTAAGATTCCTACATGTCTTTTCATGGTTTGATAGCTCTTTTTTGTTTTTGTTTTTTTCTTTAATGCCAAACAGTGTTTTATTGTTTCAGTGTACCAGTTTACTCATTCACCTACTGAAGGACATCTTGGTTGCTTCCAATTTTTGACAATTATGAATAAAGTTGCTGTGAACATCCCTTTGCATGTTTTTGTGTGGGCATGTGTTTTCAGCTTCTTTGGGTAAATACCAAAGAGCATGTTTGTTGCATTGTTTGGTAAGAGTATGTTTAGTTTGTAAGAAAGTGCCAAACTGTCTTCCAAAGTGGCAGTATCATTTTGCATTCCCACCAGCAATGTTCCTCTTGTTACACATCTTCACATTTGGTGTTGTCAGTGTTTAGGATTTTGGCCATTCTAATAGTGTGTGTTAGTATCTTACTGTCATTTTAATTTATATTTCCCTGAAGACACGATGTGGGGTATTTTCCATATGCTTTTTACCATCTGAACGTCTTTGGTGAGGTGTCTGTTAAGATCTTTGGCTCATTTTTTAATCAGGTTGTTTGTTTTCTTACTGCTGAATTATAAGAGTTATTTGTAAATTTTGAATAATAGTCCTTTGTTAGATGTGTTTTTTTGCACGTATTTTCTCCCAGGCTCGTTTATCTTCTTACTCTCTTGACATTGTCTGTCACAGAGCAGAAATTTCTAATTTTATTGAAGTCCAGTTTATCAACTATTCTTTCATGGATCCTGCCTTTGGTGTTGTATCTAAATAGTCATTGCCAAACCCAAGGTCAGCTAGATTTCTCCTTTGTTATCTTCTAGGGGTTTTATAGTTGTGTATTTTACACTTAGGTCTGTGATCCATTTTGAGTTAGTTTTTGTGATGGATGTAAGGTTTTTGTCTAGATTGATTTTTTTTTTTTTTGGCTTGCTGATGTCCAGTTGTTCCAGCACCATTAGTTGAAAGCACTGTCTTTGCTTCATTGTATTGCTTTTGCTCCCTTGTCAAAGATCAGTTAACTGTATTTATGTGGGTGTATTTCTGGGCTCTCTGTTTTGTTCCATTGATCTATTTGTTCTTTAGTCAGTACCATACTGTCTTGCTTACTGTAGCATTATAGTAATTCTCGAAGTTGAGTAGTGTCAATCCTACAACCTGTTCTTCAGAATTGTGTTGACTATCCTGGATCTTTTGCCTCTATGTACAAACTTTAAAATCAGTTGTCAATATCCACAAAATAACTTGTTGAGATTTTTTTAGATTGAAATCTAGTTGATGTACAATAGTATTTTATTTTCAGGTGTACTACACAGGTGGTATGAGTTTTGCATCTATTATGAAATGATCACCATGGTAAGGACTAGTAACCATTACAGAGTTATTACAGTATTATTGACCATATTCCTTGTGCTGTATGTTACACCTTCATGGCTTAACTTGTTAGGATTTTGATCAGAACTGCTTGAATCTTTAGATCAAGTTGGGCAGAACTTACATCTTGACAATATTGAGTTTTCCTGTCGATGAACATGGAACATCTCTCTGTTTTAGTTATTTTATTTTGTTCATCAGACTTTTGTAGTTTTCCTCATAGAGGTCTTACATATTTTGTCAGATTTACACCTTAGTATTTCATTTTTTGGGGTGCTAATGTAAATTATATTTTTAAATGTCAAATTCCACTGTTTTCATGTTGGTATATAGGAGAGTGACTGACTTTGGTTTATAACCTTGTGTCCTGTAATCTTGCTATGTTCCAGGAGTTTTTTTGTCCAGTCAGATCTTCTTTGTAGATGATCATGTCATCTGCAGCGATAATTTTATTTTTTTCTTCTCAATCTATATACCTGTCATTTCCTTTTCTTGTCTTTTACATTAGCTAGATTTTCCAGTAGGATATGCAAAATGTGCAGTGAGAGGGAACATTCTTGACTTGTAGGATCTTAGTGGGAAATCTCCAAGTCTCTCACCTTTAAGTGTAATGTTGGTTAAGTTTTTTTTTTTTCTTAAGTAGATACTCTTTATCAGGTGAAGGAAGTTTCTCTCAATTCCTAGTTTACTGAGAGTTTTTATCATGAATGAAGGTTGGATTTTGTTACATGCTTTGTCTTTATGTGTTGATACCATCATGTGATTTTGTTTGTTTTCCTTTTTAGCGAGTTGATGTGATCGATGGGTTTTTCAAATGTTGAACTAGCCTTGTACACATAGGTTAAATCCCACTTGGTCATGGTGTACAATTCTTTTATATTTTGTTGAGGATTTTTGAATCTGTGTTCATGAGAGATTGGTCTGTAGATTGTTTTCCTTGTAATGTCTTCCGTTTTGGTTTTAGGGTAATGCTGGTTTTGTAAAAAAGTTAGGAAGTATTCCCTCTGCTTCCATCTTCTGGAAAAGACTGTAGAGGAATGGTATAATTTCTGCCTTAAATGTTTGATACAGTTCACCAGTGAATCCATCTGGGCCCAGTGCTTTCTGTTTTGAAAGATTATTAATTATTGACTCAAGTTTCTTTAATACATATCAGTCTATTCCTGTGTCCTTTTTTAAAAATTGAAGTATAGTCAATTTGCAATTTTCATTATAGGCCATTACAAAGTATTGAATATAGTTACCTGTGCTATACAGTAAGATTTCGTTGTTTATCTGCTACCTATGTTGTTCTTTTGACATAACTTCTCTAGTCTTTGAAAGCATTCTTTCTGGCACACCACCACATCATTTAGGTGTTCCAAAATCACATTGTATAGTTCTTACCCCGTATCTGAAATTAGGTATTTCTTCAAGGATGTTAAGTCTGATTTCTTTTCTGCTGTGAAATAGTATTTTGAGGTCCCCCCAAACTGGATACTAACAGTGCTCATTTCTTTTGAGGTAATTTTGTCTTGAGACAAAACTAACCTCTGATAATTTGGGGGAAATCAATGGAAATGGAAAAATTAATTACTTTTCATATTTTTATTTAAAAAATTTAATAATATGATTAAGAGCAAACTTCTTATCTTTTAAGCATCATTTCTCAGGCATATATAAAATGAGATATTATACTTTCTTTGCTTTCAGAAAATGCATTTAGCTAGAATTTAGTCTTTCCCTGGTGATTCACATGTATTTATTTATTTATTTATTTATTTATTTATTTATTTACTACTTACTTACTTAACTTATTTACAGAGGAGTTACTGGGGATTGAACCCAGGACTTAGCACATGCTAAGCATGAGCTCTGACTGCTTGAGCTATACCTCTCCCCGATTGATTTTTTTTTTCCAGTTTTTTTCCCTAAATCTGGATTTTTTCCTGAATCTGATGTCTGTTATTTTAGTTTCTTCCTCTATTGCTACCTCTTCATTTCACCTCTTTGAGTTTTCTTAATTCTGTGTGTAACTTTTTTACTTGGGTCTGTTTTTGTTAGTAAAAGGTACTGGCATGTACTATACTTAATTCAGCCTGGAAGTTTGAAATGTCAGTTAAATTGTAAAATTCCATGTTGGAATGGGACTTTAATGGTTTTCTACTTTAAAAGTTCAAATTTGGGATGTTATTTCCATGACAAATAGTTTAGAAGAAAAAAGTTAAACCTCAAAATACTAGACATTCAAAAAATAGATTTAAAGATTTGGGTTCTCTTGTGGTAGTGGTGCCACTGGGATTGCTAGATTATTTTCTGTGAGTCCTGTTTTTTTAAACTTATGTAAAACAAAGGGTTGCTTAAAATGTTACCTGAATTTTAGATTCCCCTATGTTTAAAAAAAGTTTTTCTTTTTGCTCAGTCTGTATTGGCCCATCTCGTTGTGAAACATATCTTTTGAGAATTCTACATATGTGTCTGTTTTTAGGTGACAATCTTAATGTCTTATAAAAGCCTTGAATAAAATCTTAATAAAAATATCTTATGAGTTACTTATGAATCTTTTTCTGTACTCATAATTCTGTAATTTGTTAACTTTGACAGTGTGTCAGAAGTCTGGAAAATAATACAATTTCTGTCTTTAAAATGAAAATCAGAAAACCAAAATCAACATTATATTTAACTTTTCTATGAGGTGCTTTTTAAGTTATGCTTAGATTATTGAAGAGTACATTTTCTTTCCTGTTAAGCATACCCTCGGAGAAGTCTGGGTACAGAAAACATCTGAAATGAATACAGATAAACAGTATTTTTGTCGCACTCATTTGGGACATCTGCTAAATCCTGGAGACCTGGTGTTGGGGTTTGTATTATCTTGCAGTATTTTAAACTGTCAGTTAGCACTGCAGATTTTCTCTGGGAGCCAGTGGAGCGATCTAAAATACTAGAGTTGTTTATTCTAAAAAGAATTTAAGAGTTCTTAGGAACCTTTTAGCTCATTTTATTTTTGATAACAAAATTAAACTATTTATTGGATAGAGGATAGAAGCCCATAGTTATTCCATTTTGGCCATCATCTTAAAGAGTCATTTGTTACAAGATTTTGAGAAATTGAACCCTGAAGTTATATGATTAGATTATATTTATAGCCTTTTGGAGGAAGCAGGTAGTTTTTTATTATGCATATGCTGCTGTTAAAATACTTCCCTTTTAAAATATGGCAGCTGTATGTGTAAGGGCTCTTTACAGGTATAGGACAGTCCATTCTGATGCAGAATTTACAAGCATGCGTTAAACATTACTTTTGCTCTTAGGGTTTCAGTTCCTTTTACTAGACAATGAAAGGTGTTCCGTTTTTGTTTTTTATAATCTAAATGGGACCATCTCACTGAATCCTAATGTTAGACCGAATATAATTGTTTTGCTTCTTTTACGAGTATATGGTGAGGTGGACAATAATGGATGACATGTGAAACTCAGAGATAGAGTACATTATTTTATTTACCGGAATCTGTAGAAACATGTTCACTGTGTAGTACACTGCAAAACTTTTAAAGTGAGAAAGCATATTAAATGTTTGATCTTAGGAGGAACTTTTAGGTGATCATCTATGAAATAAAAAGTTACACGGAAAGAATAAATGTTTTTGTAATTAAGTGTCTTATTGTTTTCATTTTAGGTTTGATTTGGCCAACTGTAACTTAAATGATGAGCATGTCAATAAAATGAAATCAGATAGAATCCCAGATGTGGTAAGGCTTTAGATTTTTCCCCTTATTTCCTGTGTTAACAAAGGATTGATGTAACTCTTATGGGTAAGATGCATAAATTCACATTTTTGGAAATAAATCAATGTAGAGATTCCTTTTGATATTGCAGTTAAAGTGTAATAGCAAAACCTTCCTTTAAAATAATTATTCTTGGTAGGTAAAATTCAGGATTTATTGAGTGTTTTGCTTGCTCTTAAAATCAGATTTTCATTCTGTCAAAATGTTTGATGATATCTGTAGAGCAAAAATAAATTTGCAACTAAAAATGGTGACCTTTAGAATTTATTGCTGTTCATTCTTTTAGGCTCAGTATATTATGTATTGTTTAGTTAAGGCATTTAGAGTTAAAACCATTTTTCAGGTTTGAAATTTAATTGTAGTTGAAAATAATCTCACAGTATCAAGTCTTAGAGAAAAAAATGTTACTTTTGAAAAAAAATCTGTTAAATTCTAACATGAGTTTATACGAATCATGAGCAACAGTGAATGTGAAGTGTGAAAAAGACTGTATCTCCTGCTTGCTTATTCTTTTAAAATAAACATTGATTGCTTTAGCTGCGGTCAAAAATAACAGAAATAAAGTCATGGCATAAGAAAGGCTCTCCTCCTTACCACCCAGTTGTACTTCTGTTAATTAATAAATTAGTAAATAGAAGCATGGTTTAGGTAAGTCTAAATAGGTATTTCTCACAAAGTTGTAAGAGAAGATCAAGATGGTCTTACAAAATTTTGTATTGTAAAATTATTTTCATTTAAGCAGTCCACACTTTATTAAACTGTTGTAGGACATACAGTTGTGAGAAATATGTATAGTTCTATAAGTGCTTATTAGGAGTGAAAGGGAGAAAAGATGTCTGCCTGTGATAATGTTTCAGAATGATTTATGTGAGTGATAGCTGAAAGCTACTATACTTTGGTATAAAGAAAAAAAACAGTCACCAAAAACATGAAGTTTTTGGTGTAAAATATTTTAATTTTCAATCATTGGAAGATTTCAGTTTTCATTTTAATAATTATACAATTTATTAATTTTAATAATTATACAAATAAGGGTTAAATGCATTTTCATAAAATACTAAGTATGTTAAGAAAAATGTTAAATGGTCTCTTGACACTGCTTCTTGAGCCCTACTCTTTTCCCTGACTACTGTCAGGTATGAGGTACAACCACTATCATCAGTTTGGTGACTTCCTGGAAGTGAAAAAATAACCTTTCATTTTTTTATTTTATTGGATTTTGAGGTACTGTTACCTAGTTCCCTTTTTTTGTACAAATACAAATATTTCGTAGAAATATTTGCAAATATTTCTATTACTTTTAGGTACTAATCAAGAAGAGCTATGACCGTACCAAACGTCAACGTCGTCGAAACTGGAAACTGAAAGAGCTTGCAAAAGATAGAGAAAACATGGATGCAGATAATGAAAGGTTCCACTTTTCTTTAAACTTTATATGTTTTCTCAAAGGAAATCCTTGTGATAAATCTTTATGGTTTTTAATATCGTAAAGAAATAGTTGTCACACAATTGGTCCTTGTACTCAGTATTAATTTTGTATTCTTATCAATGTGTTGTTTGGATCGGTATAAGCGGACATAATGACATTTAACACAGTTTTAGTTATTATTGGCTGAGTTATGATTGTAGACGATTCATTTGAAAAGTTAAAATATAATGAGCACCTTGTGGATATCACAAATAGCAAATGAGTACTTCAGATGGTATAAAAAGAAAACAGCTCATTGATAGGAGATATGCCGTTTGTCAAATAACTTAATGAGAAATGAAGATACTGTGTTCTAGAGAAGTGTATTGGATGACTGGAAAAGTGGCCTTAATGATGGTGAAGACACTGTTAGGATAAAATTGTGTCATGAAATGTGAGTGGAAAATAGCAGTGTTTCTAAAATATAATCTCATAGTATAATTTAAAATAAGTATGTGTAAGTATATCATGTTAACTTAATTAGATATTATAAGTATATATTTACTATTTCATTTATAGTCTTAAAGTGTGTATTTCAACTTGGCCATAAATTTTTGCATTGGAGGATGAAGTTTGAAGGGGTCTTCTCATTGTTGTGTATTTAATGTCACCTTATATTCAGTGTGTATTTTTTTTATCATGTAATTTTGAAAGAAAAGATTTTTTAAAAACCTGTCAGAGTATTGACATCCATATCTGACCTTCAGTTATTATTTTAAGGATTTTAATACTTGGAACACATTTATCTTACAGTGCTGAAAATAAAGAAAACATAATTTCATACTTTCTTGGTAAAGATGAAATATTTGAATGTTTCTTTATCCTTCTTAGGCAATACCAAGATTTCCTTGAAGATCTTGAAGAAGATGAGGCAATTAGAAAAAATGTAAACATTTACAGAGGTTGGTGTTTTAGGAGTGTTTAAGTTGTGTCTTCTGTATATAGATATATTATACCAGTGTGAGTATTTTGGTATCTTAAACTTTGATTCCATAAATGACCTATTACATGTTTTTAAAACAACTAAACATTTACTCCCTCTTCCCCCAAATAACCCCCCAAAACTTGAACAGTAATACTTATTAAAATGTTGTTTACTATACCACATTAGAAATCATTTGCATCCTAGCATGAGCTCTCAAATTTGCTGATCCGTTTACTAGTAGATAGTTACTCATAATACATTTATGGAAGTTCAGTCATTCAATGCATATTTAAATGCCTGTTCTAGATATGATATAAGAGCTGTGGATATAATATGATTAAATAATCAATGATGATGGTGGTAAGTATTTGCCTATTTCCTTATTTATATTTATTTGAAATCCTCTTTGTATTTTTCCTTAGATTCAACCATTCCTGTGGAAAGTGACACAGATGATGAAGGAGCACCTCGTATTAGTCTGGCGGAGATGCTTGAAGACCTTCACATTTCCCAGGATGCTACTGGTGAAGAAGGTGAATCAATGATGACATAATGAGATCATGTTGTAGATGGTTTCCACATCCTTAGGCTCAGGATGTTAGATGGAATAACTTTTTGTTTTTTCTGTCTATGCCTTCATATTGAGAAGGAGAAATTTAGTTTTAAACCTGACTAAATATGACTATTTTGATTGCTCACTTGAAGACTGAAAAAAGATTGATGGCTTTGAAGCTTTAGATAAAAGATTATGGAGAATGTAATTATTGCTGATATTTAGGCCATTTTATGTATGGAGTTTTATGGGCTTGCTTTTTTATGAGACAATAGTATTTTCACATACTATAACTCTGGGTTTAATAGCTGACAAGTTGTGATTCCTTGGAGGTTACCTAAATCCTCAAGCATATAACGAGCTTTTACATTCTTTTTATATTAATTGCTTTAGTAAAAGAGTATATGAGAAATAATTTTTAATATGAACTTGCCACGCACTTTGATCCACTTTAGATCATTTTTATGTCCTTGGAATAGGGAAGTTGGAGTTCAGTTTATCATTGGACATTCAATAGGAAAGTTAATCTTTTTCAATTCACAATATTTACTTCTTTGAAAGCTAGGGGTTATCTTAATTTTTAATGCAGAAGAAAGTATATTTAAAATATTTGTGGATTTGTAGCAAACGTAGACTATTTAAAGGTTAAAAAGCAGTTTATACCTTTGTTGTTTTGATCTGTGCCAGCAGCTTAGTGCAGTAGCTGCTTATGTCATAAAAATGTCTTCCTATCACTTCAGAGGTTTTGCTTTTAAAATTTTGATTTACAAATTGAGAAGGAATTCTTTTTCTGTAAGTTTCTATCATTGAATGAATGTATCATCATCAAAAAGAATATTAGAATCCAGCAGATAGATGAAGAAGTAACAGAAATGATCTTCATGCTTTATAAAACTGCAAATCAGATATGAATGAGGAATGCCTTCCACATCCTTGAAGGAGAAGCCTTGGCTTCGGTTTTAAAGTGTTCTGAAAATGAAGTATTAAGATCCTATTCCTATAAGCAAGATTGGACTTACTAAGCATGCCAGAACTAAGAGCTAATTCATAAATTCTGTATACACCACTAAATAAGGAAATTGAGTAAGTGCTGAATGGGACCACTTCCCTTCATAAGATTCAACTCCCTAATTGAGAAGTTCTGAATAAAACCCTATATGCTTTCTGAGGTGGCTCCTTTTCTGTCTTCATATTTAAAGTTTTTATATGTGGTATGTGTTTACCTCTTCCACGTGAAGAGTTTAAAAAGCATGAAAATAAAAATGTTCTCCCCATTTTTGTGTCCTTGAAGTGGTTACATCAGTGTCATATCTCATGCAGTTTTTCGAAGTAGAACTAATCTTAAAGTACTTGTCATATGATTTTCCCACTGAAAAATACAGTTTCCCACTAACCATATTTAGTCGTACTCATTTTGATGATGTGTCTTTGTGAGTAATGAAACCTGTTAAAAGAAGGCTGTGCCAAGGTGAGGGAATATAGTTAAAAGCTGTTAGCCAAGAGTGTGCACAGTTACAGAGCCTTGATAAAACCACCATTTTAGAGTGTAGCTCCCAGGTTTATGGGTCCCAAAATAAATTCGTTGATGTCCCAGAGTTGATACAATTTGGGAATTAATCAAAATCACAGGAACCTGATTTATAAATATGAATAATTTCTAAGTCAGTATGATTCATTATTTTTTGTAGCTAGATCTTCGTGAAGCTGCTGTTTTGTAAGTTAAGGTCACTGATGAGCAAGGAGATAGTTGAGGGGAGAGAGTTGCTTGTATAGTTCAGATGTTTAACAGCATTGAGCTAATTCCTTTCTTAAGATCCTGTTCATTTAAGCAAGAACCCAGAATTCCAGGCAATATGCTGAAACACACTTCTCTGGTCAGTACTGAGTAAGTGCCAAGAGTTTTCCCATGACTCTTAATTTATTAAATATGTTCATGTTGATTCCCATCCTTTAGATAACTTGATCTGTTATTTTTAGCCCAAAGGATGTTTACTTTTAAAAATAATTTATTTAAAATTTTGATGTCATTTCAGACAAAAGTTGCAGAATAGTACAGAGAATTCCTAGATACCTTTCACTCACATATGCCAAATATGAATACTTAACCTCATTTACTGCTTTTCTTCTCATTTTTTTTCCTGAACCATTTAAGAGTAACTCCCTAAATATTTGCTTTTTCCCTTTCAAATCAGGAATTTTCTTAAATAATCACAGTACAATGATCAAAATAAGAAAACATTGATACAATACTGTTACTTAATTGTGGACCAAATTGAGATTTTTGTCAGTTGTTCCAACTATAAAGTCCTTTATAGAAAAAAAATAAATATCTAGGATTATGTGTTGCATTGGGTTCTCATATCTGTTTAGACTTCTTTCATCTGGACCAGTTCCTGAGGTTTTTTTTTTTGTTTTTTGTTTTTTTTTTTAATGTAATTGACATTTTTGAAGCGTCCAAATCAGTTGTTTTATAGATTGACCTCAGTTTAAGCGTCTCTGAAGTTTTCTCATGATTAAATTTAGGTTAAGCCCTTTTAGTAGCAGGACTACCCCAGACATAATGCTGAATTCTCAATGCACTGCATTAGGGAACATGTGCTTTCGGTTAGTCTAGATGTTCCCAAACTTTCTTGGGTTATTTGTTGGTTTTCTCTTTGAAGGAATTAAAGGATTTAATCCTTTGCAGCTTTTATTTTAACTTGATTTTTCTTTTGAAATCATTAATTTATAGATGGTCAAGTTTATGCTTTGATTTACAGTTCTTTGAATTTTAACATGTATAGATTCATGTAATTATCACTATAATCAAAATACAAGAAAATTCTCTTATCCCCCCCAACCTCCCTAAATTCCCTTTGCTACCTCTTTGTTTTCAAACCTTTCACTCATCCTTAACCCCCATCACCTTCTTATCTTTTCTCTAATCTTATGGTTTGCTTTTTCCAAAGTATGTAAATGAAACCATACAGTATGTAGCTGAGTCTGGTTTTATTCACTTAGCATGGTGCACTTGAGATTCGTCTAAGTATGGTATATGTCAAGAGTACTTTTTATTTTGAATAATATTGAATTGTATGGATATTAAAAAAAAACCTGGTCCCCGTAGCCTGCCATCCATTTACTTCATTATTTAATTCCACTCTACATTTATAGTGGTATCAAAATTGTTAAACTTATGCTCTGTGAAAAACATTATTGCAGTAAGTGCGTGTTCACGGTTCCTTTTGCCTTGAGTTTTACAGATTGGACTCATTTTCAGTTATTTAGTGACCTAAATAACTCCTCCCACCTCCTTCAGTGAAGTTGTTTTCATATATTTGTCCTAGTTAGACTCTGTTGTCACATTCTGCATTTAATCCCCTGACCTTGTAAATGATTTTTTAAAAGTTGCATACATTAAGGTTCATTCTTTGTGCTGTAAAGTTATATGGGTTTTGACAAATGCATAATGTCTTGTATGAGTCCACCATTACAGTATCATACAGAATAGTTTTACTGCCCTCAAAGTCCCCTGTACTTCACCTGTTCATTCTGAACCCCATACCTTTGGCAACCACTGATCATTTCACTGTCTCTATAGTTTACCTTTTCCCAGAGGGTCATATAATTGGAATCATATAATACATAGTCTTTCATACTGGCTTCTTTCATTTAGTGATATGCCTTTACCGTTACCCTGTCTTTTGTGGCTTGTTAGTGCATTTATTTTTATTGCTGAACAATATTCCATAGTGTAGATGTGCCATACTTTCTTTATCCTGTCACCTATCAAAAGATACCTTGATTACTTCCAGCTTTTGGTGATTATGAGTAAATCTACTATAAACTTCCATATGCAGGTTTTTGTGTGGATAAAAGTTTTCAGATCAACTGAATAAATACCTAAAAGCATGATTGCCGGCTTTTATGATAACACTACATTTAAACTTTGGAAGAGACTGGCTTCCAAAGTGGCTGTGCTGTTCCCACCAGCAATGTGTAAGAGTTTCTGTTGCTTTGTGTCCTTGACAGTACTTGGTATTATTAGTTTTTTGGGTTTTTTTTATTTTAGCCATTCTAATAGGTGTACACTGGTATTTCACGGTTGTCTTAATTTGCAGTTTCCTGATGATAAATGATGATTAGCATCTTCTCCTGTGCTTATTTGCTACCTGTATATCTTCTATAATGAAGTATCTGTTCAGATCTTTGGCCCATTTTTAAATTATATGGTTTTCTTATTGAGTTGTTTTTTTCCCTTCCTGTTTTATTGATATCTAATTGACATACAACACTTTATGAGTTCAGGGTATACAGTATAACGATATGACTTACATACATCATGAAAAAAATGATTATCACAGTAAATTTAGTGAACATCCATCATCTCAAATAGATACAAAATTAAATTGAAAAAGAAAAAAGAAGTTTCCTTGTGATGAGAACTCTTAGGATTTACCCTTAACTTAAGTGTATAACATGCAACTGGTGTTGATTATATTCTTATTGTTGAGTTTTAAGAGTTCTTTGTATACTCTGGACATAGGTCCTTTATCAGATATGTGTTTTGAAAATATTTTCTTTGGCTTGCCTTTAAAAATATATGTGAAAATAAATATGTATATGAGCTATTTGTGTGTAATATATGTAATTAAACATGATTGTGTAGAGATGGGATCATACTGTCTGTATATTTTTGTACCTTCTTTTTTCTTTTACATTATCTTATTAGCCTTCTCTAAGCCATTAACAATTCTTAAACATATTTAATAATAAAATTACATTCCACTGGTAGATTGCAGAAATAGCTCCAATTTTTCATTCTTCCCTGTGTCCATTCCCTTTATCCTATAACTCACAATAGGACCAAATGATAAACATTTAAGGCTTTGCAGGTCATTTGGTCTCTGTCACGACTACTCTGCTGTTGTAGCATGAAAGAGCCATGGACAGTATGTACAGGAAAGGAAGAGACTATATTCTAATAAAACTTTATTTTAAAAACAGGCAGTGAGTCAGGTTTTGCCTGTAGCCTACAGTTTACTGACCCCTGATACAACTTTATAGTGCCCTTCTACTCTTGTCTGCGTTTTGGTAATTAGAATGAGGTACAGATTCTGAGCTTAGGTCTTAGGAGGAGTTAGGCCTTTGTCATAACTATGAAAACATGCCTGGTTGTGTTGGAGGAAGAGATACAGATAGTACAGACCAGGTTGCCCCAATTGCCTTGTATGAAGCCAGTTAGCCCTCAGATGTTGAGCAAGCCCAGCTAAGATCATCAGAGGTGCCAAGCCAACTCCCAGCTAACCCTGGACACGTGAACAGTAAACTTAAATGCCACTGAGGGTTTGTGGTGGTTGCACAGCATTGTGGCATTAGACGGTTGGTAGACTGATAAACCAACATTTAATTACCCAGTCTCTAAAGTTGATCATTGCCAGGTTTTTTCCTTTTTCCTTTTCCTATAAGAATCTGTCCATTTTGCTCATTATTTTCTTTGGAATAAAATTACTGTCAAAGAGTGTGTAAAGATCTCAGGACACTTTAGAAAAATCCTTTCCAGAAAGACACTTATCATGTGGTAGTTTCTGAGAGTGTCTCTTTTACAGTCTTACTGTTGTAGATGATTGACATGTTTTCTTTTTTCTCTTAATACTTTCTAGACTTAAGAAGGTGAGGCCTGGTCCATAGTGATCGTTTTTTTGAACTTCTGTTGCAGTTAGTCTGTCCTACTTGGTTAGTTTTTATATGCCTCTGGAGTTACTACTATTTTTAAATGTGTTTGTCTTTCTAACTAGACTATATTTCTTAAAGGCAATACAAATACAATGTATAGGTTCTCAAATATATAATTAGTAGTATGATCTGGTTGAAGTCAATATTTTGAAAAATGGGTAGAAATTTTTGTTGGGTATAGTTTTACTTTAAATAATTTCCTTACGAGTCTGTCCATAAACTAGAAATCAAGCCAATCTTACTAGCATTAGAGAGGCAGTAATTGGGATTTGTAGGGAGAGTTGTTCATGTTGATCAGGACTTCATTTTACTTATAGGAACAAAACCTGTATTTAATTCTAAACTTGGTAAATTTTATGTGAGTAGTGCTAGTTAGCCACAGAAGTCTGAAGTAGTGTTAACACAAACTGTTTAACACACAGTAAATTGTTTTCTTCCTCCAGGGAACTTTATTGTATATAATAGCACAAAATACTATTTGAAAATAGTCATTTGGACAGAGAAGTGCAAATGATTTGCACAGAGAAACCCGTAACCTATAATCAGAAGGATAAACTGTTGGGCAGTATTCAAGAAATATAAAATACCTCTGGTAGTTTTTCTGTGTTTATACATTTGGATCAGAATAATGTTGAACCACTGACTACTAGACAGGGGCTGAGATAAATTAGCATTCATCTGGAATCTAGAGTCAGCATAAAGGAAGGTGTAGAAGTCTCTGTGGAGTGTTACAAGATAGATTCCTGGGAGTGGTGACACTGAATAGTCTGGCATGTGGAATTCTGTGTTTCAAATAGAATCTTAAAAATATCTGTGTTCTGAATGTAGAGTTCCATTTTAGCATTTTACCTTTTGTGTCTGTGTGAGAATGCACAGACTCTGATGGTAGGTAAATTTGTAACATCGCAAAAAGTTTGGGGTTGTTCTCCCAATCCCTTACTCTTTGTTTTCCCTTTCTCTCTTTTCATAGGAAATGGTCTGATATTTATAAGTAAGGGATAGATAAATAGTTATGGAGTAAAACGTTATTCTTGAGAGTATTTTCATTTTTGTTAGAGATCAAAGGCTTAAGCAAAGGCTCATTCAGATGGAGGAAATACTTTGGGAGATAGCAAGTCTTCTGAGTGTGGTAGATTGAATTGTTGGTCACAATTCTTAATTCCTTTGTAAGTAATATATAACTTTCTATTTCCCCATCCTCGTGGTGGTGGAGTGTGTTTCTTTGCCCCTTTGGATCTGGCTGTGTGACTTGCTTTGGCAGTGGGATGTTAGTGGATATGGTAAGAAGATAAGATTAAAATACCTTTGCTTGTTTGCACTTGTGTTCTTGTCCTTCTGCCTTCACCATGAGAAGTAACCTGAGTAGTCACTTCCTCCCTAGCTGGGCTCAGAATGGAACATTTGAAGCAGTGTCACCCTGTACAACTGCTGAACCCCTGAGTTTAAGACTTAAATAATTATGGTTACACCATTGAGTTTTGGGGTAGTTTTTCATGTAGTATTACTGGCAATAGCTAACTGATAGTCTCTGCATCTTTAAAATTTATTTCATTAAGTGGTTCTTGATGGATAATACCTTCTCTGATTGTAGAAATAGGCAACCTCCCTTTCCCCCACTTATCTGATAGGGTTAAACTTAACCTACATGGTAGTGGATGTACTTCTACAGATTCCCTTAAAGCAGCCTGGCTTTCACTGCTGCTTTCACTGTTGTTGTGAGCGGATACAACAGTTACATTGGGTACATTCCCATGCTCTCTCCCTTTTGCCAGTATTACAAGTTTTACTGATTTAAATATAGGTGCCTTGGGCAGACTGGGGAGGCCAAGAAAACCTAGCTCCAGTTGCTCCCAACCCTGCGTCAGGCTCGCAGCTTTACTTTTTTTAGATACTTGGTTTTCAGGTAAGATTTTGTTAGGGAAAAAAAGCTGTTTTTTAGAAAATTGAAAATTTGTTGCTTATAAACAAACTTGTACATTCATGCCATGGAATATTATTCATCAGTAAAAAGAAATGAACTTTTGATACACACAACTTGGATGGATCTCAAGGGAATTATGCTGAGTCAAAAGATCCAATTTCAGAAGATTATATACTATGTGGTTCCATTAATGTAACAAACTTGAAGCAACAGTTTTATAGATGGAGAACAGCTTAGTGATTGCCAGGGTTTAGGGATGGGCTTGTATGTGGAGGTTGTGTGTGGCTATAAAGGGAGCTTTTTGGTGATGGAATAGTTCCATGTTTTGATTGTGGTGATGGTCACATGAAACTACACAGGTGATAAAATGTACAGACAGGCAGATACACATACGCATGTGCTTGTAAAACTGATAAAATCTGAATAAACTCTGTGGATTGTTTCAGTGTCAGTTTCCTGGGCTTGATCACGTGCTGTAGTTATGCAAGATGTTTCCATGCTGGGAGCATAGGTGCAGAATGCACAGGGCCTCCCTGTACTTTTTTTTGTTATGTTCTGTGAGTATATAATTATTTCAGAATTAAAAGTTAAGAATTAAAAGCATTGCCATGTATAAGAGCTAGTATTAGAGGAAAAGAAATAATTCTTCCTTTAATAATCAAGTAAATAGTAAATCACAGTAATAAATACTAATGATTGAGTGATTTATTTGAAAGAAATTTAAGTGACTATTGAGACATTTTATTGGACAATTTATTCATTCCTGGTAATCTGAAATGTTCTTTAGAGAAAAGTTAATGTGATGTAAGAGGGTACATGTGTGTATGTATGTGTTTATTTGGTTCTGTCTAATGGAATTTATAGGAGTCCCACAAAAGGGGATCATTGTTATTGCTGATGTTGGATAAAGGGAAGAGAGATGAGAGGGTCTTCTTTTATGAGGTTATTATTAGGCAGAAGGCAACTAACAGAGGACTAGCAATTTTTAGTTTTGGCAATCAGGAGACCTTTGTGTTAGCAAAGTAAAAGCAGTTTTCTTTCCATTAAGAATGTTCAAAGCATAATTGTTTACAGTAACATGCTCCTTTGTTGTCAGATATTTGGGGATAAACAAGCTCACAGGAGTTGGGTTGAGGCTTACTGATTTGGGGTGTAAAATCATCTAACAGCCCCTAGCTTTGGTCTCTAACTTAATTCAGTGATGATAACATCACCAACGTCCTATGCTATTTTCCCCAGTGTTCTGTGATTTGAGAATTTCTAGTATAAGCAAGAAAATACAAATGCTTTTTTTAAAAAAAAGAATTTTAAAGATTGTGTTATGATTTGTCTTAGTACCTCTTAATTATTTTAAGAAATAGTTTATGATGCAAATCTAACATGGATTACAGGTCTGACAATATATTTGCCCGATCTGGTGCTTCTCACTGACTGAATCATGGAAAGTTTAGCATCAGACCTGTACTATGACACATGGAACCATATTTACCCCAAGCATATGAATGAATCTATCAGAAAGGAAGGGAGGTCAGGCATATCCTTTATTGTATAACTTTTTTTGTATTTTCCTTTTTGTAAGGCATGAGGATACAAAATAAATGTTTACTTAAAAGGCCCACAAGTGTTACTCGGCTATCTTTATCATACAGTCACATTTCTTTTTTAAAATGGCATCACGTGGAAATACAGTTTTACTGTACTTGTGTATGAAAGGAAGAACATAGTGGAGTGCATAGGCTTAGGAGCCAGATGTCCAGGGTGCACATCGCAGCTGTGATCCTCAGGCAAATAACTCCATCTCCTTATCTGTAAAATGGAAATTCAGTTGTTTAAAACTGTGGGGTCCCATTATTGTCAAGGTAATAGAAAAGCAGTATTTTTCAGATGGTCTGTACTCTCTATATTGACATAAAGGGTCTGGAAGTGCTAAAAGGAAGACAAATGGGCCTGGAACAGTAAAAATGAAGATGAAGGGGTGATGCTCAGAGATCAGAGGTGCAGATGCTGCCGCTCTTAAGTTGACCTGTGGCTGTACTCTTGAAGGCACTGTTAGAGGCCAGCCTGGATCTGCTGAAGAGGTGTCACTTAACCAAAGAGTGCTGTTCCTGTGCCGGCTTCTCATCTGGAATCATTCCATTTCCATAGCAGCAAGAGTGTCTGCCAGCAACTGGCACACAGTGGGAGTTGGGGTCTTTTTTCTTCAGCTTCCTTGGTTCCTTTCAGTGCCTCATAGAAAGCTACCTGGCAAGAGAGCTTAGGAATATAGTTTGATGTTTCCCAGATGTTCAGAGCAGCATATTGAAGGGTATGTGGGGTAAAAAATAACAAGTAACTAACCTGTGCAGTCCCTTTTTATGCATATGCACTTACCTTCCGTAACCAGAAACTGTGTGTCTAGGAAGGAGAATTCGGGGGCTTGAGCCACAGTAGTAAGGGGATGCATTTATTTTGCTCCTTGTGTTTTGGGCTTTTTTTCTTTCTTTATATATATATATATATATATATTTTTTTTTTTTTGCAGAGGGAGGTCATTAGGTTTATTTATGTAGTTTTTTGATGGAGGGTACTGGGGATTGATCCCAGGACCTCTTGCATGCTAAGCACACACTCTACGACTTGAGCTATATCCTCCCCCTGGACTTTGTTTTTAATGCCTTTACATCCACGGAATTGAATTGATTATACTCATTTCATGGCACATTGATTTTGGTTCATGCAAATCATCATGCCCATTCCTTCTTCCCGTTGTCACCCATGCCATGTATATGTCTACCTCTCATGCTTTTACATAGATACATGGAAATTCTTGAAAGATACGTAATGTTTTTCATGGGTTAAATTTAAATAAATGCTGTTGTGCTGAAAATTTTTACTTTTTATTACCTTTTTACACTTAACATTAGGATTTTGAAATGAATCCATCTTGTAAATTGGTTCACTGTTTTTTGTTGCATGATACTCTCCCTTTCTCTTCTCATCTGTTTCCCATTGATGGACATTCAGGTTTCCTGCAATTATCTTGCATACAGTATTACAGTGAACAGCCTCATGCCTGTTTTGTTGTTGGTCTGTTGAGTTTCTAGGGTATATATCCCGTATGGTAACAGGCAGCCTCTAACATGGCTCCCAGTGATCCCTGTCTCCACATACCCACGCCCTTGTTGAGTCTCCTCCCCTTTAACATGGGTTGGGCTTCGCGATTCTCTTCTGGTGAATAGAAGCTGACAGCTGTGAATGGATGTCACTTCCAAGATCAGTTTTTTTTTTTTCTTTAAAGATCTGTGACTTCTGTCATACTTGCCATTTCTCATTCTTTCTTCTTTGGGGGACGCCAGCTGCTATGTTGTGGACTGCCCTGTGGAGAGGTCCATGTCTCTGACCAACAGTCAGTCAGTCTCTGAGGCCTGACAACAGCTTTGTTAGTGAGCTTGGAAGCAGATGCTTCCCCAGTTACTCCTGAGGTAACTGCAGCCCCAGCTGACCCTTGCTTGTAACCTTTTGAGAGACACCTCAGAGGGCCCCAGCTAAACTGCATCTGGATTCCAGACCTACAGAAATTTCGAGCTAATGTTTGTCATTTTAAGCCTCTAAATCTTGGGTAACTTGTTACACCGCCAGGTAACTAATATACCCAGGAATGTCATTGTTGGGTTGTGGGATATATGCATACTTAACTAAGTACTGTCAGATTTCTTTCTTAACAGCGATACTTGATGGCTTCTGTTTCCTTACACTTTCACTAGCACTTGCTAGTATCAGACTTTATGAATTTTTTTTGTCAACCTGATAGGTGTAAAGTGATACCTCATTTTAATATTTATTTGATAACATGCCGACTGTCATTTCCATTTTTAGCCAGTGCTTATTTACTTTTGCTCTTTCTTCGATTTTTCTGTCTTGTGTTGACTTGATGAAATGTCTTGTATAAATAGTCCTTATTGGTTTCAGACATTGCAGATATCTTTACTCATTTTAGTAGCTGTTAAATTTGCAAATAATGTCTGTCACTAAACAGAAATACTTAACTTTGATGTAGTTATAGCCATAAATTCTTTCTTCTTATTAAGGTATGTGCTTCTCTGGATCTTGCTTAGTCAGGGCAACTGATACCCATAATTTAGATTTTTTGAATAAATAAAAGTCTCTAAAAACGATTGGATGAATGGAAGTAGTTTTAAAAATATTGACAAACACTGCTCTCTTATTGATCATTTCATTTGAATTTGCTTTGCAAATTTTACATATAATGTGGTAACTTAACCCATTCATAAATCTGAATAAAGGTGAGGTGTGGCCAGGTGGTAAGAGAACTGAGTTAGGTTGATAGAGAACCCCATAGGATTGAATTGGTCACCCAGTTACAGAAACTGTAATATAAAACATATTGCAAAATAATAAAAATGTGTTCTTTCCTTTTTTTTTTTAAAAAGGAGAAAGCCCCAAATTCTTTTAAACAGTAATTTTAGCTTTAGCTAAAAAATGTCCACCAGATGGCACCAATGCATGATAAGTACTTAGAAAATCAGAAGTCTTACTCTCACAGTTATCTTAAAATCTGTTAAAATAAAATGTATTGACAGTGTAATTAAGGAGATAATTTTGGCTTTCTATTAATTAGTCTTCAAGAAACCCTTCCTGGGGCTCCAGGTGGAGAGAGGTGTCTTTCTCTGTGATCCTGTAGCTAATAGCACTCGCCTGATTGCCCTGTAATTATTTGCTAGAGTCCATTTCTTTCATTTGAGATAGAGAATTGGGATAGTTGTAGTCTCACTAGGCCATTGATAGTGGGGCTTTTATTTATTTTTCTAGTAATCGTTAGATTATGAGTTAAAGCCAGCCAGGTTTGGGAGAAGTATTAAAATGTGAACTTTCCAATTTTACGTATCTTTCAATGCTTATAAAACCTGCAGCTTTGGGAAAATAGTGGAAATAAACATTTCATTGGTTTAATTTTGTATATTGAATTGATAAGGAAAAAATAGCCAAGAATATCCACCTCATTCCCTGGACTGATCTACAAATCCAGTTTCCTTTTGAGAAATGGGCATAGAGAAATTTACAGCCCTTGAAAAATGAGTATGAATCAATATGTTCAAGGACCATAAAAGTGATTTCCAAGCAGCAGCTTGTACTCCAAGTGTGAAACTTTCATACCATTTATCCTGAATGGTACTGATGGCTCTGTGAGTCTGATTATCCTAGAAAATTTTCTATGAGCTCCTTCTCTCTTGTCTTCAGAACCTTGTTACTGCTGGTTACTTGTGGCAAGTACTCAGTACGTTTTCACTATTGAATTCACTTTTTCAAAATGATCAATACCAGTATTTCTAAAAGTGTGATGAGTGAAATGATAGTCTTTCTTGAAGCTGCTCGGGAAGTGTTCTGTGGTTAAGCAATGGCAAACTGTTGTCTTAGGTACAGCTCATGCTGTCAGGTTAGAGACACTCTGAAGCCTATAGTAGTGATTTTCAGTGGAGCAATACTATCCCCGAGGGGACATTTTATAAATTATAAATCGGTGGGAGTGTTTTTGTTGTCACACCAATTGGCCCAGAGGTCATAGATAGCCTGCAGGGCACAATCTGTCCCGTAAAAGCAAGAGTTGTCCCTTGCTTCCTGGGACTTACTGTTGTCCTTACGGTCAGGTAGCTTTAAAATCTATTTATAATTAAGCTTAGAAACTAATTCTTTTACATGTAAACACAAAGTCATGATTTCATAAGAGTAGTCACTGATATGCCTTTGGAATACAATGACCATGTAATTTAAGGGGAGAGTGTATTCTGTTTTGTTTGGAGCTTTACCAAGAATTTTTTACCATTTCAGAAAAGGGCATCATGAGCAAACAGCACTGGTTGTGTTTGAATCCCCGATACAGCGTGACTGTAGCCTGTGTGTGCAGCTGGCACATTCACCGTAATTTTCCATGTGAAGGCAGGGGGCTGACTACCTATGTCTTTTGGTTTAGTCATTTCCAAGATTTACTTATTAAAATACATATTATGCTATTGTTGGTCTTTCGAAAAATTACTTTTATGTAGGACATACCTATGAATTTTGTTTCAGGATGGTAAAGGAGGTGTTACAGAGATACCTGTTTACAACGAGAGAACATTGAATTTGAGAGGGCTGGAAACCACTATCCTAAGTGGAGAAATCTGGAGAATTTTCTTAACGAATCATTTGCTAAATTAATTTGATAATAGAGCCTTTATTTTGTGTATCATCTGTTAACTTTAGGGAAAGCTATATTAATGCTATACTAATACTAACTCTGTCACTAATAAGACTTTTTATAGTACTTTATACTCTCAAAATGCCTTCCCCTGTGTTATTTCAACTTATTTTCACAACATTTACGAGGGGCAGAGCATAGGCATTCTCATTCTGTGAATGATGAAACAGAAGAAGAAAGAATTGAGGTGATACACCATGGATCACTGAGAGACCTGTGCAGAGCTGGGATGAGAGGCTTGATTCCCAGAGCCATGCCCTTCTACATCTGAAAGTTTGCTAATCCTAGCAAGGCTTCTCCCCACTCCTCCATCCTTCTGTAGCCAGGGAGTAGGCAGGGAAGAATTTGAACCCTGCGTCAGAGTAGCACTGGGGCAGGTGAAGCATTCCCCTAGTAAGGGGCTGACTGTCTAATCTGAAATGCACCAGTTTCTTATTTTCCAACTTCTTGTTGCTTGCATTTTAAGTTCATCGCCTTTCTTGTATGTCTAGATCAAAAGGGTGATCAAGGAAGGCAGAGAACATGAAACTGCAGCTCACTGGTTAAAACTGCCAGATGGAATGTGGAATGTGTGATTTAGATTTAGCATCGCTTTGTATTACTTTGTTTTCCCATTATCTTCTGTTCTGCCTCAGATTTGTGGTTGAGATTTGCATAACCAAGTCAGTTGAGATTACAGGCCTATAGGATGTCTTTGTTCTTAAGAGGAAATAGTAATGGCAAACAGTGCTTACTATGTCAGGCATTGTTCTAAGTGCCTTATGTACATTAATTCATGTTATCCTTACAAAACTTTATGAGGTAGATAACTTCTTGAGAAGTTCTCGAGAGTAAAGGTTATGTGTAACTCATTTCATCTATTTATACATTTGCAAAGCCTTACACCATGATTGGAATAACATTTATTGATTTAATTTCCTTTAAAGGACAGTAAGATGGAGATCAAAGACAGTACCACTCTTTTCCTAATTAATTATTTCAACAGATTTATTGAGAAACTAGTAACATGTTAGATACTAGCATGCCCTGAAGAGGCAATTATAAATAAGACATACATAATTTTTACCTCAAGGGAGCTTATAGTCTTCTCTACTTTCATACTTTGGTCTCTCAGTTTATTTTTGCTGTCCCCAATAAATCACTTGTTGCTCTGGTGGTGGTGGGTTGAACCAGACCACTCTTCACACACCCAGGACATGGAAAGGTGCTGCTGCTGGTGGTGGTAGAAGCAGCAGACAGTATGGCAGAATTGTGCCCTCCTTCTAATGGTACTCATGGTAATTATAGCATGTCCAGCCATCATGTACTGTTACCCAGTTTCTTCCCAAGGGGGTCTCTAGATAAGCTCAGTGGCAGTCTTGTGCATCTGGCTAATGATTAGTTTGGTCCTGGGAGCCTAGGCTTCATTTCCTGGAGTAGATACTGAGGATGGATGGAGCCAGGAATAAGGAGGGGATCGAATCAGAGAAGTCAAGTCCATTTCAGATTGAAAGGGCAAGCATGGGATGGATAATGGGGGACAGTGTTCAAAGTTTAGAGGCAATATTGGACAGAGATGAAACTGGGAATTGAAGGAATGGAGCTGGTGGTTAAGAGGTAGTTCACATGGATACAGAAAACAAATTGTGGTTACCTTGGGGAAACGTGATGGGCATAGGGGACTGAGGAGGGACAGATTGGGAGTTTGGGATTGACGAATACACATTACCATATGTGAAGGAAATAAACAACATGCACCTACTGTATAGCACAGGGAACTGTATTCAACTTCTTGTAATAACACATAATGGAAAAGAAACTGAAAAATATAAATGTATGTGTGTATGTGTATAACTGAATTGCTTTGCTGAACACCTGAAACTAACATTGTAAATCAACTACACTTCAATAAAAAATAAGAATAAAAAAAGATTTAGGTAGTTGATGGAACCAAGAATTTTGTGGTACAGAATGCTGGAATGTCTAGATTTTACCATTCTTGAATTGCTCAGCTTGCTGAAAAATACAGGGCTAGGGCTAGGTTGTTTGGGGAGTGATGTCAGCCATGTAGCTGACTAAGACATCCCTCGTTTGTGTCCTTCCCCCAACAACAGTCTGGCATCCATCCAGGGACAAAAGTGCCTTTGTGGGAGCTGTGGGATCCAGTCCCATAAGCCAAGGAATCCTGGAGGAGTCTGCCCACCTGTGCATCAAGTAATAGGCATATGGACCTTGGTCCTGGCTGTGGATCCTGCAGTGGTCTGTAATCTGGCTCCTGCCCTTCTCGGCTGCAGTCCAGGAGCCCCTGGAAAACACTGTCTTAGACAATCACCCATGAGCAAGAGAGCCTTTGTGGAAGTCAAGAGTTTCCAGTGGAGAAGTTCTAGCACATGAGTAAGAAAAACATGAGTTTGGATGCATTGGAGTGGGTAAGAAGAAAAGTCTTTACCTGCATCACCACATACGCAAGATGCACTGCTTAGGGCCAAGAGAGATCTTCACAGATTTCTTCTGTAAGGGAAAAAAAGAGTGTGTGAATGAGCATTTTGCTTCCCCAGTTGTGTGAGACACTGTCAAACAGGCTCATTGCTCTCACCCCATCGGAAATACTGAGTCGTGAGCTTCCTGACTAGGTAGGTGAGGGGAAAGACTGGGAGGGCAGCAGATTGGACTCTTGGAGATCATCAAAGGGACATGAATCCCACTAACTGGGTCTCAGACTCTGTCAAGAAGCTTGCCCATCAAGTGGTGTTGGGAAAGCTGGACAGCTGCGTGTAAATCAATGAGGTTAGAACACTCCCTCACACCATACACAGAAGTAAACTCAAAATGGCTTAAAGGCTTAAACATAAGACAGGACACCATAAACCTCCTAGAAGAGAACATAGATAAAACATTCTCTGATGTAAATCATAGCAATGTTTTCCTAGGTCAGTCTACCAAGGCAACAGAAATAAAAGCAAAAATAAGTGGGACCTAGTTAAACTTTTGCACAACACAGGAAACCATAAATAAAATGAAAAGATAATCTATGGAATGGGAGAAAATACTTGTAAACAATGAGACCGACAAGGGCTTAACTTTCAGAATATACAAACAGCTCATACAACTCAGTAAGAGAAAAATGAACAACCCAATCAAAAGATGTGCAGAAGATCTAAACAGACATTTCTCCAACGAAGACATACAGATGGCCAATAGGCACATGAAAAGATGCTCAGTATCACTAATTATCAGAGAAATGGAAATAAAAACTACAATGAGGTATCACTTCATACTGGTCAGAATGGCCATCATTAAGAAGACCACAAGTGACAAATGCTGGAGAGGGTGTGGAGAAAAGGGAACCCTCCTACACTGTTGGTGGGAATGTAATTTGGTGCAGCCACTGTGGAAAACAGTATGGAGATTCCTCAAAAACCTGAAAATAGAGTTAACCATGTGATCCAGTGATCCCACTCCTGGGCATATATCCAGAGAAAATTCCAATTCAGAAAGATACATGCACCCCAGTATTCACAGCAGCACTATTTACAGCAGCCAAGACATAGAAGCAACCTAAATATCCATCAACAGATGATTGAATAGAGAAGATGTGGTGTATATGTGTATGTGTGTGTGTGTGTGTGTGTGTGTAATACTACTAAGCCATAAAAAGTAAAACAATGCCATTTGCACCACTGGGGACCTGGGGATTGTCATTCTAAGTGAAGTAAGCCAGAAAGAGAAAAATACCATATGATATCACTCATATGTGGAATCTAAAAAAAAAAGTGAGACAGTGAATTTATTTATAAGGCAGAAGCAGACTCAGACATAGAAAGTAAACTTATAGTTACTAAAGGGGAAAGGGGAGGGGAGGGATAAATTAGTAGTTTCAAATTAACAGGTATACACTACTGTATATAAAACAGGTAGACAGCAAGGTCCTACAGTATAGCACAGGGAACTATATTCAGTATCTTGTATTAACCTATAATGAAATAGAATATGTATATATGTATGTGTGTGTGTGTGTATACACACACACATGACTGAATCACTATGCTGTACACCAGAAACTAACACAACATTATAAATCAATTATACTTCAATTTAACAAAAAAGAAGCTTGCCTATGAACAATTGGGGGCACCTTGCCAGCAGATCCCCCAACTGACCTATGGGCACCTCCAGTGCTCTGTGTGCTTTGTCCCCCTCTCTTACACCATGGTGGCTCCCTGTGCTTGCTCCCACGGTGGCAGCAAGAGTGAGCTTTGGCAGATGGCTAGTGAGCACATGAGAAAAGCCAACCTGAATCTGCGGTTGAGGGAGATCCCACAAACTTGAGGTTTAGTGCTAGCCATCTTTGTAAAAACAAAGGGAGGCTGTAGGCACCCAGCCTGGCCTGTTGCAGGATCAAGGGAAGGCATACAGGCATATTTTGTTTTGTTGTGTGTTGCTTTACTATACTTTGCAGATATTGTGTTTTTTACAAATTGAAGGTTTGTGGCAACCCTGCGTCAAGCAAGTCTGTTGGCACCATTTTTCCAACAACATTTGCTCACTTTGTGTCTCTGCTTATTTTGATAATTCACAAAATATTTCAGCTTTTTCATTATTATATTTGTTAGGGTGATCTGTGATCAGTCATCTTTGATGTTACCTTTGTAATTGTTTTGGGGCTCCACAAACTGTGCCCATTTAAGATGGCAAACTTAATCACATGTTGAAATGACAACAAAGGATTTAAATATTACATATATTACATAAACTTAGTTAAAAAAGCAACAGTAGGGTTTGAGAGGATTGATTCTAATTTTGAAAGAAGTTCTATTTGTGGGTAAAATGCTGTCAAACAGCATTGCATGCTTCAGAGAATCATTTGTGAAAAAAAGTCAACAATGTGGCAAAATTTATTGTTATCTAATTTTAAGAAATTGCCACAGCCACCCTTACCTTCAGTAACCACCACCCTGATAACTCAACAGCCATCAACACTGAGGCAAGACCCTCCACCAGCAAAAAGATTACAACTTGCTGAAGGCTCAGATGACAGTATTTTTCAGCAATAAATTATTTTTAGATCAAAGTATGTACATTTTTTTAGACATAATGCTATTGGACACTTACTTGACTACAGTATAGTGTAAACATGACTTTTATATGCACCAGGGAACCAAAAAATTCATATGATTTGCTTTATTGCAGTACTCACTTTATTGCAGTTGTTTGGAACCAAATCCATAATATCTTCAAGATATGCCAATAAACTTAAGAATTCTTCTGCAAGAGGGAGCAAGAAGAATGGAGCAGGTGTATCCATAGAAAGCCTCAGAATCACTAGCAGGGCTAATGGAAGGTATTTCTTCCTCAAAGGAAGTTAGTAAAGACTAGAGGAGTATACTGCTACTTCAAATGAGAAGACAGCAACACAAAACTTCAAGGACATGAAAAATCAAAGAAAAATGACTCCACCAAAGGATTATAATTATCTTCCAGTAACTGATCTCAAAAACGTGAAATCTATAATTTACATGATAAAGATTTCAAAGTATCTGTTTTAAGGAAATTTAATGAGTCACAAGAAAATACACAAGACATTTCAGCAAAATCAGGAAAACAGTACATGAATAAAATGGAAAGTTTAAAAAAGAGAACCAAACAAAAATTTGGAATAGCTAAGGAATACAATGAGTGAAATGAAAAATGCAGTGGAAAGCATCAACAGCAGAATGGATCAAGCTGAAGAAAAAAAAAATCTGAGAAGACAGGAACTTTGAAATTCAGTCAAAAATAAAGAAAAAAGAATGACAGAAGCCCATGTGATTTACGATACCATGAAAAAAAAAAGTACTTTGTGAATTATTGGAGTTCCAATAGAAGAAGAGGGAGAGAAAGGGGCAGAAAGCTTATTTAAAGAAATAATGACCGAGAACTTCTGAAATCTGGACAGAGATTTGGATATTCAAGTTCATGAATGTCATAGGTCACCAAACTTATAAAGATTCCCCAAGACACATGATTAAAGACAAATGGAGAATCTTAAAAGCAGCAAGAGAAAAGAAGCTTGTAACTTACAAAGAAACCCCCATAATGCTATCAGTGAGTTTCTCAGAATAAAGCTTACATGAGGAGAGAGTGGGATGATAATATTTAACATGCCAAAAGAAAAAACACTGCCAACCAACAATACTGTAGCTGGCAAAGTTATCCCTCAGAAATGAAGAAGAAATATGACTTTCCCAGAAAAACAAAAGCCAAGGGAGTTCAACACCACTAAAAATGCCTTACAGGAAATACTGGCAGGAGTTTTTCCAGTTGAAATGTAAGGATGCTAATTAGTAACATAAAAAATGTACAACACACTTGTAAGCCATATGAAAGACAAACTCAAAATGGATTAAATGTAAGACCTGAAACCATAAAAATCCTAGAAGGAAACATAGACAATAAGCTCTTTGACGTCAGTTTTAGTGATTATTTTTTCATTTGTCTCCTCAGCCATGGGCAACAAAAGCAAAAATAAACAAATGCGACTACATCAAACTAAAAAAACTTTTGCACAGTGAAGGAAACCATCAACAAAACGAAAAGGCAACCTACTGAATGGGAGAAGATACTTCTCAATGATATATCTGGTAAGAGGTTGATATCCAAAATATATAAAGAACAATACAACTCAATATCAAAAAAAGAAACCTCATTAAAAAATGGGTAGAGAATCTGAATATTTTTCCAAAGAAGACATACAGATGACCATCAGACATGTGAAAAGATGCTCAGCATCACTAATCACCTGGGAAGTGCCAATCAAAACCACAATGAGATATCACCTCACACCTGTCAAAATAGCTATTATCAAAAAGACAGCAGATTACAAGTTTTGACAAGTATCTGGAGAAAAGGGAACCCTCATGTACTGTAGGTGTTAATGTAAATTGGTGGAACCACTATGGGAAACCTTGGAGTTTCCTCAAAAAATTAACAATACAACTACCATACGATCCAGCAATTCCACTCTTGAATATTATCTGAAGAAAGTGAAAACACTAATTTGAAAAGTTACATGCACTTCTGTGTTCATTGCAGCACTATTTACAATAGCCTAGACATGGAAGCAACCTAAGTGCTCACTGATAGACAAATGGATAAAGATGTACACACAATGGAACATTATTCAGCCATAAAAAGGAATGAAATCTTGCCATTTGTAACAGCGTAGTTGGACGTAGCAGGTATTACGCTAAGTGAAGTCAGTCGACAAAATAAGAAAGACAAATACCATATAATTTCACTATTATGTAGAATCTAAAAAACAAAACAAACAAAACAGAAAAGAATTAAATACAGAGAACAAACTGGTGTTTGCCAGAAGGGAGGGGAGAGGGCAAAGGGGTGAAAAAGGTGAAGGGAATTAAGAGGTACAAACTTCCACCTATAAAGTAAATAAATCATGAGGATGTAATGTACAACATAGGGAATATAGTCAATAATACTGTAATAACTGTATGGTAACACATGGTAACCAGATTTATCATAGTGATCATTTAAATATCAACTCACTATGTTGTACACCTGAAACTAACATAATACTGTATGTCAATTATAATTTAATAAAAAAAAGAAAAGTGTAGAACATATTGGTAAAGATAAGCATATAATTGAATTCAGAATACTGCAATAGAGTGGTGTGTTAACCACTTAAGTCTAGTGTAAAGATTAAAGGACAAGAATATTAAAAATAACCATGGCTACCCTAGTTTGTTAACAGAAACACAATATAAAAGAGGTAATTGTGACATCAAAAACAAAAAAAGGGAGGAGTAAAAGGGTAGAGATTTTGTGTGTGATTGGAGTTAAGTTGCTATCAGCTTAAAATAGACTGTTACAAGATGTTTTGTGTAAGCCTCATGGTAATCACAAAAGCAAAAGCCTTTAGTAAATTCACAGAAAATGAAGAGAGGAGAATCAGAGTGTAACATTATGGAAAATCACCAATTCACAAAGGTAGACAGAAAGAGAGGAAAAAGGAAACCGGCACTACAGAACAGCCGGAAAGCAATTAATAAGATGGCATTAGTATGTCTTTAACTGTGAATAATTACTCCAAAAGTAAATGGATTGAATTCAGCAATCAAAAGGCGCAGAGTGGCTGGATGGATAAAAAAATAAGACCCGTCTACATACTGTCTATAAGAAGGCTTATTTCAGCCTTAAGGACACGTGTAAGCTCAAAGTGAAGTGATGGAAAAAGATATTTCATGCAAGTGGAAAACAGAAGAGAGCAGGGGTATATTATACTCATATCAGACAAAATTGACTTTCAGCCAAAAATGGTACCGAGAGACAAAGAAGCACTCAGGCTAATTCCCAGGCAGCAATCCACACCACACAGTTCTCTCTTAATTGGGAACCATGCTCAGGCCACATTTTACATGAACAGAATGCTCAGAATGCAACCACAGCCAAGTCAACTTTTTTCTTCTGAATCCCTTATGAAGAATATCTCCTGGAAATATTCCTGGCTCTCATACTTCAGCCATGGGAAAGCTAAGAGCTCCCCAAACTCATCTGTTTGGCCAAAGAGTGGTGTACAGAAATGGCTGCTGCTGTGAGGTTGGCATTTTACCACATGTGGACGACACAGGTCAGTCTGTCTTTGGGACTGGGAGAGTTTCCCATATTCACCTGGAGCTTGACTCACCTTGTTGGCTTCTGTTGCCCTTTCTGTGGCATGTTTTCTTTTCTGCTAGATTGCCTTTCACTGACTGAAAAGACAGCCACTCACCACTTAGGCCTGTGCAGTCACGTAACTCTTGGTTCTAAGTGGGAGCCCCATGTGTCCTGATATCTCTCACCAAGTTCCGCACTTAACACTTGCCTTTGTGTTAGGAAGCGTGGAGTTTTGAGTTCCTCTGAGGCATTAAAATAAGATGTTCTCATTAATAACTGGCTTTCCTGTCCTTGCTTTGCTGTCAAGAGAGAACTGGATAATAGAACCTATGATTTGTTGGACTGGCTCTATTAAGAACTGACAGAGTGATGATTTGATTCCAGTAATGCTTTGTTCTTACTCTGTATTTTGACAGTTCCATCTAGCTGTGCCCCAGCTGGAAGTGACTCTTAGCCACTAATTCTAAACTCACTCCAAGAGTATAAAACGGTACACGTCACCTCAAATCTCACTGGAGTTACCTTTGTCTCCATAACATTTTGTGAGATTTTCTAAGTCTTTCTCAAATTATTACCAGAAGATTGAAAAGTTCCCACAATTTGCAGGTTCATTTTTTTAACTGACTGACTTGCTCTTGCAGGTGTTTCAGAGTGACTGTTCTGTTGGTTGTACAGTGATGAGTATGTTGGTTAATTCATTCAACACATGTTTGTTGGGTGTCTGCTCTCTGTCATGCTCTGTTGTAGGAGTTGGGAATAGTGCAGTGAATAAAACAGAAACTTGCCCTCATTTAGTGGAGGAAGATAAGACAGAAAAACA
The DNA here is from genome assembly GCF_048564905.1 of Vicugna pacos. Lineage (NCBI taxonomy): Eukaryota > Metazoa > Chordata > Mammalia > Artiodactyla > Camelidae > Vicugna > Vicugna pacos. Next base: position 35,674,214 of record NC_132987.1, read on the forward strand.
AAGGAAATAAAGTGATTGTTTATTTGAGCATGAGAAGTGCTCATGAGAAGGAGAAACCTGCATTGGGGCAGGAAGTATATAGGCTGCTGGTTTGGTGGAGTCAAGTAGGGAAAGCATTTCAGTTTTAAATACTGTCTGGGAAGGCCTCACTGAGAAAGTGACAATAGAACAACGGCCTGAAGGGGAGAAAGGAGTGAGCCACATGTACAATGAGGGGAAGAACTGGGTCAGGCAGGGGGAGCAGTGAGTGCAAGGGCCCTGAGGTAGGAAATGTCTGTGACGTTCCAAAGCAGACTGATGATAACATTAGCACACAGACACGGCACGTGCCTGACGCTGTTCTAAAGGCTTTACAGCCTTTATCTTATTTAGTCCTCTGTATTTCCCCAGACCCCGCTTATAGATGAAGAAACCAAGGTACAGACAGCTTAAATAACTTGCCCAAGATTACTCACCTGGAAAGTGACAGAACCCAGGCTGTCTGGCTCCAGACTCTGTATGCCAAACCACTCTGCTCTGCTGCCTGGTGTTGAATCCTTTGGAGACGCGGAAGGCACTACTTATCGCTTTGCACTGTGCCACTTTGCTTTCAGGAGAAAATATTTTCCTAATCTTAATACTGACACTAGTCGTGCCTATCTTGAGCCACTGGTTTATTTCAATCTAATGGACACTGATCTGTGACGACTGCTGATTGTGATTTTACATTGGCCATTGAATATTTCAAGGTCCACTCATGTCTTTTTCTTTCATACTTCATGTTGTTATATTCTGTCTATCATTATAAACTATCTTACATCCTTTTAGATAACAGAGAATGATGGATGAATAGAAATACATTTTAACAGAAGACTCAGAATACTTAGCAGTTTGGAACTAGGAAGCAAGCAGCCCTGGCTCTGGGAAGAGCGACCCTCCAGCTCGGCCTTGCACAGCTAGGATTCCCACTTCTCCATTCCCACAGCCGTGGCCCTTCTCCTGTTGTTCATACTTAGGGTTCCTGCTGGAGCTGACAGAAGGGGAAAGAAGCAGGCTTCTCTTTGAAATTCCAGCCCTGACTCCTGCAGTCCATGTGCCAGTAAGGAGCATGGCCTGAGATCAAACAATTCATACCCTGACCACCACCTATCTGGAGTCTCAGACCTCACATCTCCATCTATAAAATGAAGATAGAAATAGTGCCTACCTCCTAGAGTCTTGAGGATTAAGTAGGATGATGTTCACACACAGTGCACGGCGTACAGCTGATGCATATAAACACTATGGAAATCTTGGCTGTTACTAGTTACTCTTCTTTAACTAACAACAAATAAAACAAATCACTGTCTTTAAAAACAAAAACCCAGTGCACTTGGTTGAAATCTGGCTCTTCATCTTATCCATCAAATGCCCTGTGGTGCCTCTCTGTGGTACCAATCCCTTACATCTTAGCTCCTAAAATGGATACAGCCTATTGGAAACAAAACAAATATGAATAGTGAATAAATCAAAAGAGCACAGCTAGTTTCTGACTAAAAGCCTCAGTCATGCTAAAGATAGAGCTTTGCAGAGTTGCCATGAGTGAGAGGACAAGGTGGGGAAGAGATGTGTCCTAGGTACCTGTGCTTTGTCAGCTGGTCCTCCTCCCCTCAAACCGTTTACAACTGCTCAAGAATACTCTAGGCTTCTTATGAAACTGGCATTGACTTTTTTAGGATTGCTTGAAGTTCAAGAAGAAAATTATCCCACAAAAGAAGCTTAAGAAGTTCAATTAAATATATTTTAATGAATTGTGTTAGAATAACACATTTTTTTCAAAAAGCCTACAGTTTTAATAATTGTTTTCTTTTCATCCCATAAGAATGTTGAACCCTGACCTCGGAGAGGAGTGGCCTGGTACTGTGGAAAAAACATGTTCATTGAGCCCAACTCCCAGCTCTGCAGGTGAGGGCTGTAGAAAGTTCTGTCAAGGCCACAGGCTCTTCACCTGTACAATGGGAGTAATACCTACCTCACAAAGGCTATTGTGAAGATTGTGGCATGGCTCTAGGAAAGCTCCTAGAAGGTAAATATTTAAAATAATGTTAGTCTGATTTCTTGGAGATTTTTCTTCAGTTATTTTATTTTCTGCCACATCATTAGAACTGCTTTATTATTCAAGATTTTTACATCCAGTTTATGGATTATCAAAGCCTGTTGCTAATAAGTCTGTCTCTTGCTATTTTTTAAAATTGCATTATAACTGCCTGTCAGCCTGTCAGTTATGAGATATAACAGATGTTTCTACATCAATATTGCTGAATGCCTTGGTAAAATGGTTATATGAAAAAGTTTGAAACTATAGTTAAAATGAAGCTTTTTAAAAAAAATCTGTGGACAGATTTTATAAGTTGGTAGTTTTTTTTTTCATTTTTAAGGTTTATTTTTTCCTGTTTTATTCAATTATCACAAAAATGTGAAAGTCAGCATAAAATCACCCATAATCTATTGCCCAGAAATAACCACTATTAGCTTTTAATTTTTTTCCTGTTTTATATGACTTTTTCCAACTAGAAGTTTACCATAAGTACTCTACCGTATTGCTAACATTTAAATTACTTTCATAATGGTTATACCACAACCCATATAATCATTTTCCTAATTTAGACATCAAGGTTTTCTGAAGCTTCTCTGCAAAAAATGTTTTGGATGTAAGCCTTTGTCTGCATTCCTGATTAGTGCCGAAGGATAAATTTCCAGAAGTAAAATTTTGGGGTTAATATCAAGTATCTATTGCTTTGTAGCACGTCTTCCAAACTTACAACCTAGTCACTTAAAACAATAGCAATCGTTCATTTGCTCACAGTTTTGCAATTTGGGGACAATTTGTCTCTGCTCCACATGATGTTAGCCGGCTGGGGTGACTTGACGGGGGCTAGAGATCCATTTCCTAGGTAACTTTCACATGACTGACAATTTGGTGATGGCTGTTGACTGGAGCCTCAGTTCTCCTCCAGCGTGGGCTTTTCCAGTGGGTTCCAAGAGGGAGGAGGTGGAAACTGCCAGTCCTCTTAAAGGCCAGGTCTGAAACTGGCACGGAGTCTCTCCCGCCACTCTCTCTTGGTCAGACTGGTCACAGGCCACGTTCCAGAGGGTGGTAAAATAGAATACATCTCTTTGTAGGGGAAATGACAAAGAATTCGGTGACATATTTAATCTGCCATAGTCAAAGAGCATATTGTTGAAGGATCTTTATTCACCTCACCAAATCACTTTCTAGAAAGGTTATGCTGATATGCAGTTCTGCCGGCAGTGGATGAGAATGCTCATTGTCACACTTAACTAACATTAAGTATTTAAATTTAAAAATTTCTACTTATTCAATATGTAAAATGTGGGATATCATTGTTTTACTTTGAATTTGCTTTATTATTGATGAGCTTCCATATGTTTGGTAAAAATTTGTATTTTTTCCTTTGTGCATTGTCTGGGCAATTTGTTTGTGTTAAACTCACAGGATTACATGAGTTGTTTATTTATTACTGACATTCAAATTGGGTCATATTTGTTATAAACATTCCTTTCATTTGTCTCAGTTAAAAATACAAAACCTTTCCCTCTTAATTGAGAAGAAAATAGACAAAACTATTTCCTATGAAATTCATATGATTTTCATAAGAGTTGTAGCCATACATTGGTCTCAAAATGTTGATTTCTATATTACAATAAAATATTTAGAATCTGTGTCAATTTTACTCATCTAACATGTCAAGAGGAATCTAGGAAATAACATGAGTTATTAATTATCTTTATTTTCAAGGGACTGAAACAAAAGTGATTTTAAATAATTTTATTGGGACAGAAATGGAGGAACAAAGCTGTGTCATTATCGCTTAATTTTCTCTTTATCCTTTTAGCTGTCTGGTGGGCAAGCCCCTTAACCTCTCTGAGCCTCAGTTTTCTTAACTGTAAAATGGGAATAAGAGCAGATATGCTGTTGTCAGAGCAGACAGTTAGCTAGATATGAGCAGAGAAGGGAGGCATCAGGTACATCTTGTGGTGACAGGCGTCCTAGAGGCAAACAAAGAAAGGCAGGAATCTCCAGCATCCAGATATAGCCTTTTTACTCATTATGCCCTCATTATAATAAAATTAGCATTGCAAATGAGAAGTACCCATCACGCACCAATGCCATGACAGTTCCAGGCAAGACCAAATAAGGACAAAAACTCCCCCACCCCTCAGGAAGGCGGACTGGGACGAAAACCAGGAAGGATGACCCAGACCCCTCCCTCCTCAATGAATATTCCACCCAGTCATTTTCACACCCCATATAACCAGCTTGCCAAAGGAACTCAGAGCATCTGCTCACCTGAGCCTGCCTGCTCTTCCTTCTGAGAGTGTATTGTTGCTTACTAAATCCTTGCTTTGCTTGTTTGTCCTCCATGTCTCCTCTCTGAATTCTTTCTGTAATGAAACAAGAACCTACTCTCCACTAACATCTGTGAGGCCTGGAGAAGATGTCTTTGATTCTGTTTTTTTAAATTTGCATTCTTTTTTATTGAAGTATAGTCAGTTTACAATGTTGTGTCAATTTCTGGTGAACAGCATGTTTCAGTCACACATAAACATACATATATTTGTTTTCATATTCTTTTTCAATATAGGTTACTACAAGGTATTGAATATGGTTCACAGTGCTATATAGTATAAGCTTGTTGTTTATCTATTTTGTATATAGTAGTTAGTATCTACAAATCTCGAACTCCCAATTTATCTCTTCCCACTCCTTTTATCCCCTGGTGACCATAAATTTTTCTCTATGTCTGTGAATCAATTTCTGTTTTGTAAATATGTTCATTTGTGTGTGTGTCTCTCTCTCTCTCTCTTTTTTTTTTTTTCAGATTCCACATATCACATGAGTGATGTCATATGGTATTTTTCTTTCTCTTTCTGGCTTATTTCACTTAGAGTGATGATCTCCAGGTCCATCCATGTTGCTGCAAATGGCATTATTTTATTCTTTTTTATGGCTGAGTCATATTCCATTATATATGTATACCACATATATATCCATTTATCCACTCACCTGTCAATGGACATTTAGGTTGTTTCTGTGTCTTGGCTATTGTAAATAGTGCTGCTGTGAACATTGGGGTGCATGTGTCTTTTCAAATTATAGTTTTGGAGATGTTTTGAGGAGCCCAGCACAGGCAGGGCCTGGTGTGTGGTGGGCACCATTATTATTTGCCTCTTATGTTCTGCCTCGTGAACCAAGAAAGACCTTACTGCAAAGAGTCAAAGCAATTCAATGGAGGAAAGATAGTCTTTTCAACAAATGGCACTGTGGCAAATGGGCATCCATAGGCAAAAAAATAAACTATGACCTCCTCCCCATATCTTATACAAAAATTAATCCAAAGTGAATCATAGGTTTCAATGTAAAATGTAAACCGATAAACACTTCTAAAAGAAAGCATAGGAGAAAATCTTTTAGACCTAGGGCTAAGTAAACAGTTCTTAGAAATTACACCAAAAGCAGTACCCATAAAAGGAAAAGCTGATAAATTGGACAGCATCAAAATTAAAAACTTTTGTGCTGGAAGCACTATTTACAATAGCCAAGACATGGAAGCAACCTAAGTGTCCAACAACAGATGACTGGATAAAAAGTTGTAGTGTGTGTATGTATAAGCGTATGTATGTATGTATGTATATATATAATGGAATATTATTCAGACATAAAAATGAAATATTGTCATTTGTAGCAACATAGATGGACCTAGAGATTATCACACTAAGTGAAGTAAGTCAGACAGAGAAAGACAAATATTACATGACATCACTTACATGTAGAATCTAAAGAAAAAAATACAAACGAACTTATTTACAAAACAGAAACAGACTCACAGACATAGAAAACAAACTTTTGGTTACCAGGAGGGATAGGGGGTGAGAAGGGATAAATTGGGAGTTTGAGATTTGCAGATACTAACTAATATATATAAAATGGATAAACATCAAGTTCATAGTGTATAATGTAGGGAACTATATTCAGTATCTTGTACTAACTTATGCTGAAAAAGAATATGAAAATGAATATATGTATGTTCATGTATGACTGATGCATTGTGCTGTACACCAGAAATTGACACAACATTGTAAACTGACTATACTTCAATTTTATATACACACACACACACACACACACACACAAAGAAGAAAGAAACGGGCAAAAGACTAAGAGATATTTCACCAAAAAGGAGATACAGATGGAAAATAAACACATGAATATATTCAACATTATTAGCCATCAGGAAAATGCAAATTAAAACCACAACAAGATATCCCACCTATAAGATGAGTTAAAAATAGTGATAATACCAAAAGCTGGAGAGAATGCAGAAAAACTGTATTTCTCATATATCACAGATGGGAATGGCATAGCCTCTCTGGAAGATAGTATGGCAGTTTTTTTATAAAATGGAACATGCATTTACCATAATGACCCAGCAGTTGCACTCTTGGGCATTCATCCCAGATAAAGGAAAACTGATACTCACACAAACATCTATACATGAATGTTTATAGTGGCTTTATTTGTAGTAGCTCCAAACTGGGAAAAGTCAAACTCTGATACATTTGTACCATGGAGTACTACTCAGCAATAAAAAGTAATGAACTTCACACACAATAACCTGGATGGACCTCAAGGGCATTATGCTCAAGGGGAAAAATCACTATTAAGAGGTTTATTACTTTAAAACCTTTGAAGGTCTTACATATACTTTATAATTCCATTTATATTAACATTCTCAAAATGACAAAACTATAGATGGGGAACAGACTAGTGGTTGCAATGGGGCAGGGATATGGTTGGGAGGGGATGTGAATATTAACAAAGTATGAGAGGGATCCCTTGTGATGATGGAATCCATATCTTGATTGTGGTGGTAGCTACATAAATATATGTACATGGGATTGCACATGCATATATTGCATAGAAACACATACAAATAAGTACATGTAAAAACTGATGAAAATTGAACACAGTCAGTAGTCTTGTTAACAATATCATACCGATGTCAGTTTCCTATTGTGATATTGTATTCAAGATGTCACATTGGGGAAAGCTGGGTGAAGGGTACTATATATGTTTCAAAATAAAAAGTTAAAAACACTTAGGTAGTGAGTAAAACGCTTATAAAACACTTGGAAGTATCTGTATTTATTAATAATTTGATTAAAGGCAATAATGATTTTGAACATAAAAATGAATGTGAATTTAGGCTTTGCTGAACATTCTCGGTGGCTTAGAGGGAGTCCTTACCCTCTAGGCGCTTATGGGCAGTAGGGTAGATAGTTCTGTGAATGACACATTGTCTACTAAGAGGTGAGCATGTAAACAACCATCTATAATCTCTGAGTTAAATAAATTGAATCATTACAAGAGAGTGTGGCAGAAATTGAGAGGAAGGAGATTTTAAAGTGGCCTGAGAGTCTGGGGGAAAATTTCTTGGAGAAGGTGATTTCTGAAGTGAACCTTGAAGAATGGATCTGATTCTGAAGGTACAGAAGAGAGTAAGGAAGTTTTTTTTTTAATGTATATCCTAGATTCTTTTTGTTAGTATTTTCTTAATCAAATTTATTTTTCTCCGAACTTATTCTTCATGCCTTTAGCCTATGAAGTTAGATGTATTTATATATGGTAAAAATTCACCGTGGGGACTGGCTTAAAATGTGCTTTTATTTTTGAAGCTTAAAGAGCATTTAGAGTCACTTTGTAGTTCTTCAAAGAGAAATGCTTTGGGAGAAAACTTGAAGTCCTGGGTCCTATTGCCATTTGCCTGGAAGTACCAACTTGCGGTCATGTAGCTGGAAACTCTGCCAAAATAAAAGAGTATTTCTTCTACCCTCAAAGTTTTCTTTTTCTTTTTCTTTTTCAATCAGGAAGAACTTGAAAAATGAATCAGAGTTGAAAACCAAGTACTGCTGACAATAAAGAAGATTGCCCCAGGTAGGGACACAACGAACCATCTGTAGTTAATAGAGTTTTGATTCTGGTTTTGTTTGTTTGTTGGTTTGGTTTTTGTTTGAGTTTACTTAAATTCACGCTCCAGTCCAGAGGAGCCAGATTCCAAAGGAAAGCTAAATGTCAGATGTAAACAGACCTGGTGCACAGGCAATTTAATTCATCATTTGTTGAAATGAGGGGTTTGCATTTTACTTGGGCCTACCTTATCTTATTCAGTGTTAATTATATTATTTACTTTATTTTGGCAGACACAATGTGTACTTTAGGAGAAGATAGAAAGAGCCCTTAAACTCTCTGTATAGAAAAGATGCCCTTACAGAGCCAACCATTAGAATGCACGTGCAATTACAGAAAAAACCCTCAGACACTTGGCTGAAACGAGCCCTGAAGATCACCTTATTCAGTAGCCTCGTTTCACCAGGTCAGGAAACAATCAGAAGAAAATGTTCCTCTTCCTCGGAGAATAACTGGTTTTCAAGATATTCATTCATTCATTTGGTTGTTTATTCAATACCTTCTGAGTACCTATTAGTAAGTGCTCTATTTTGGCAGTAGATATTGTTCTGGGTGTTGGGGATATAGGGACCTGCACCAGGGAGCTTACCTAAGTGTGTTTGTGAAGGAGGGACTAGATAATTAAAGAGGAAACAAAGGTACTGCCTATTTCATCACAGTGTCAAGTGTTGTAAAGAAAAGAAGCCCAGGGAGAGGAACTGTCTGATGGGGGTGGAAGAGCTCAGGGAGAGCCTTTCAAGGAGATGACATTTAAGCCTTTCAAAGAGATGACATTTAAGCTGAAGCCTGAATGATGAAAAGGAGAATTGTTACTGAACCAAACTGGGATCCACTTGCCCCAGCTCAAAACCAATCTACCGACACTGGATTGTGGTGAAAGACAGTGTTTATTGTATCCTTCCAAGGAGTCTGAGACAGCTAGTGTTGAAAAAGCCCGAACTCCTGGATGGGTTTCAGCAAAGCATTTTTAAAGCCCAGGTGAGGGAAGAGGGTTGCAGGGTATGTGATCAGCTGTGCACAGTCCTCTGGTTGATGGTGAGGTACAGGGCAGTGTCACAGGGGTTAACATCATCAATCCTTAGGCTCCAGTCGGTCTGGGGGCTGTGTGCTCAAGGTTATCAAGCAGCTAATTTGTCTTCCATCTGGTGTCTTCCATTTGGTGGGGGTTTTCACATCTGTAAAATAACTCAGGAAATGTGCATCAGATACTGTTATCTAGGTACATCAGAGAGGAGCTAAAGCAGAGGATATGGGGAAGGCATCTGTCCCAGGAAGGCCCCCTAGGGTCCTGTTCCATTACACCATCTATGTGAAGGCACTGGGGAAAATTGTCATGGTAGAGGAATAGCTGAGGCCCCAAAGGCAGGAAGGTGACTGGTAGGTTCAGAGTCCAAAGCAGACCAGTGCCTAGGGAAGGAGATGTGATTGTCGCTGAAGAGCTTGAGGGCTGACCCTGCAGGCCTTGTGGGCCCAGGGAAAGGCTTTTGAGGCCCTTGAAGGTTTAAACACAGGAGTTGCAGGATCTGATTTATATTTTAAAGGTATTTTGTCGGGTGTGATGTGGAATGGTAGAGAGGCAGGAGCAGAAGCAGAGAGACTAGCTCTGCAGTCAGGCCAGGCAAGAAGGTTCTGGCCTAAATGGAAGGTGGTGGCAGAGGTGAGGCAAACAAGTGAATGGATGTAGGATACAGATTTGGAGACAGAACTGTTAGGACTACAGTTCCACTGGATCTGGGTTTGAGGCCAAATGAGAAGGACTCAGAAGAACTGAGGTTTCTGGCTTAAGTGATTGAGTAGGACCATTTCCTGAGATGGGCAGGTCTGGTGAGGAGCAGGTTGGGAGCAGTGTGGATGGGGTGAGGAGTCATTCATTAGAAAAAGTAAGTAGGTATTGAGATCGGGAAAAACAGGAGTAAGCCCATTTTGGTAGAGCAATGTGTGAAGGCCTCACTCAGAAGTTGACATTTAAGGTGAGATATGAAAGGTATGAAGAGCCAGCAGAGAGAACATTCCAGATAGAGGGAACCATAGGTACAGAGGCACAAAGAGGGGAAACAGCTTGGAAGGTCAGAGGTGAGCAACAGGAGCTATTGTGGCTGCAGGACAGGGAGCAAGGCAGTCAAAAGAGTGGTTTCTATTTTTCATATCTCTCAGGAACAGGTTTAACACTGTATCTTGGATGTGCAAAAAGAAATACTGCTTTTTCTCTCTCTATAGCTGACCTGATTTTTCTCACAGATGCCACTCTGAATAGGAGTTGAGACTGAAAGAAGGGACCAGGAATTTAAACCTGCCTATTTGGTATATTCATCACTTTCAGTTGACTCCAGAGTATTTGCAAGATGTCAGGGAAGAGAAGCCGTAGGTCCACACACCACAGCAGTTGTCTGCTGCCCTCTGGCTCCTCCTGCCTCCATCATGACAGGTGGAGCCAGAGCTCTTGTCTCGTCCTTGTGCATCCGGTCAGGTGACAAGGTTGGGGGACACTTTACTTACCTGTCTCTGGAGAACTCTTAGTCTGTTCTCTGGGTTCAGTTGGCCCAGAGGTCTTTCCTCCAGTCACCCTACTTCCATTTTCTCTGATTCCACAATTTCTTCTCCCTAAGGTCTGAGGACTCCTTTGATTCCCAGTATAAAGCACTTCAGCATGACCTCATCATTCCTCTATGGCATCTTTGCCAGCAGCAACATCATCTTCCCACATCCTTCAAGAGGCAGGCAGGAACCTCTAAGTTTCCTCTGTGCCACAAGGAAGGCTCCAGGTAACTAATGCTCTCATTACCTACCCGGCTCTGCTGCCGTTTTCACTTTCTTGCATCATTCGCTGTTGGTGCCCTACATGGTGAAATCTTCCCAGAGTTGTGAATGGGAAGTGGTAGAGGCTTCTCTACTTTTGGCTTTCTTCTTGACTCTTGTCCTGTCTGACACTAGCCCCTCAGATCTTACGGTCTAGGGAGGTGTGCTGGTGATCCCTAACATACATTCACCTGACTACTTGCTTCCCCGACCACTCTTCTATTTCTGGTAAATTCTCTGAGCTGGAAGGAGTAGGTGTCCTTCTTCCTTATGGTGGTTTTAAAGTGTGTCTGCAAATTCCTCGATGCTCTTTCCAACAAGAGATGGAGTCTGTGTTACTTTTCATGAACCTGGGTGGACATTTGTGACTTCCTTGATGAAAAGAACATGGTAGAAGTGATGCAGTGTGACCTAAGGCTGGATGAGAAAAGGCCATTCCATTTCTGCCAGTTTCTCTTGGGACTTGCTCTGGGAGCCTTCAGCCACCATGTGAGAAGTCCAGCTACCCTGAGGCCACATTTGGGGAGACTGTGGGGAGAGATGAGAGAAAGAGAGAGAGGGAGCAGGGGAGAGAGAGAGATCTGAGGATCTTGAGCTGTTAGGTGTGCATGTGTGCCCGACCCAGGGGCCAACATGCAAGTTAAGAAGTGTCAGTTTCAGTCACTATCTGACTGCACCCTGAGTGAGAAGCACCTACCTAAGCTCATTCAATGCTCAAATTCATGAGCAAAGTAAACAACTGCTCTTATTTTAAGTTACTCTTTTGGAGTGGTTTGTTCATAGATGACTGGAGCACCCACTCCTCCTGGAGCTCATGTTCTCACCAGTCTTTCTCTTCTTTCTTAAATAATCTCTACCCTATAGCTCATAATTAAACTGCGGGTCCAGACCTCTAAGTGGAGTGACCAGTGACCCTGATTTGGACTAAGGGGGAGGGGGGCAGTTCTGGGATGTGGGACTTTCAGTGCTAAAACTGGGAAAGTCCTGGGCAAATCAAAATGAGTTGGCCACCCTACTCCAAGGTTTGCTTATGTTATATAAAAGAAGCTGAACGGATTTAGAGATTTTAGAATTAGTGCATTACTATTTTTTAATAAGAATCTTAATAAACAAATTTGGGCATGGAAGCTGACGCTTTGTTCTAGATGGTATCTGTCCTACCAAAGGGATGTACGCTACAGAGTCAGTGAGTGGGCTGCCATAGGCAAAGATAATGGTACAATATGAAAATATTTCAAAAATGTCTCATAATGTACAGATGGAGAAATTGGATCCAGACAAGGCCACTAAATTTTCCAAGGGCTAATAGTGACTAGGCCATGATTGGGACTTCAGTCCAGGGCTCTTACCTCCATTTTATGTCATTTCCAATCCTTACCAATATCTACCATGTAAATACGGTATAATAGTGAACCCTGGGAAACACTTAGGCTGAAGGAAAGGTGTCTTTATCATCAGTAAGATGGTTCACCATCTTCAGCAACAGGCAGAACCGCTTAGACTAGACTCTAATGTCAGCCATACCTAGGCAAACTAAGATCCAGAAAGTACATCTTGCTTCAAAAAGAAAACCCTAAACCAACTTCAGGTCTGTTTTGAAATGGGGTGTTTAACAATCTCATTATATGTTAGTGAAAAATTGTTGGCTCTGGTGCTGCTGTCCCAGACGAAGCCAAGTTAACTTTGGGCCCAGACTTTAGGGCTCTTCACAAACATGAGGGCTGGGAGGCTTCCAGCTGGCAGCAAAGCTGGTGTAACTGGATATGGGCAGACGAACCTTCCTGGGTGTGTCTTGTGGCAAAGGAACCCAGACTGCTTTGGCTAATAAATAGGAGACTGGTAGCTGTCTACACTGCCTAGAGCTGAAGATGGCAAACCAGGTGGGAGGGAGGGTGGAGGAGGAGAGCATTACTGTGACATCTGACTTGGCAGGAAGCTGCCATTACTGTGCTTGCCCCACCTCTGTTTAGAAAGTATATGTGGTACGTGTAGGTGTGGGCTGTGTTAACAGCCAGAGTAGAGCTGTTATCAAAGAAGGCAAATTGCTCACTCATACGACTTCAGTGACTTGGTTACCCAAGAGCCAGCCCCATCCTGTCCAAGGGAGCCAGGAAGAAACTCTGTTGTGACCAGGAAGGCAACGTGGTAATGAGGCCATGAGTCAGTCACACACAAATTGGATTCAGCTGGTGTAAGCAGGCATGTGTGCATTTCATATAATAATTACAAGAAAAAGCCTTAAAATTTTGCACAACCCTTGAACTCATTCATGAAAAACGAAAAGTTTAAAAAGAAAATGAGTTGAAGCTTTTGGGATGGGATACTTCTGAGATTTTTAACATTTGGTTTTCTTCTATGTTTCTTCCTCTCTTTTCCTTCCATTGAAGCAGGGTAGTTAAGTATGTTCTTTGCTTTCCTGGAGGGATATGGCAGGGAGAAAAGCAAGCTTTGGGAGCAGAGATGGGGAAGGTGTAGGGCAGAAAGCACATAAACAACATATTTGCCAGAAACCCCAAAGAATAAAGATTTCTCTGAGACTAAAGAGAGATTTCTCAGGGCTGCAGAGGGAACATAAGGAAAACAGAGAACTCTGAAGTTCTCCCCTCTGAAGGGGCAGAGAAGAAACATGCCCTGACTCTCTCAACATTCATTCATTCATTCACTTCTGTATACACCATGAACTGTTCTAAGAGCAGTGAACAGATACATAAAGATCCTTGCCCTCATGGAGCTTTCATTTTAGTACATAGCAAAATGTATGAGATTCTGGTATGCCAGACACTGTTCTAAGCGCATGGCATGTATTCAGTTCTTACAGTGGGTTGTGTTAGATACCATGTTCCCAGCTAACAAATAAAATTGAGACAGAGAGGTTACATAATTTGCTGATCTCATAGCTAGTAGGTATCAGAGCTGAATATTGAACCCAGAAAGCTGGTTACATTTCTCTTAAATGCTTGCTTAATTTCTAGGCAGGGTGTTGGGCGGGTGGCAAGATTCTAGAGTTGAGAAAGCTGCTTGGGGCAGTTTCACAGAGACACACAGTACCCTGGACGTTTAGGACAGTAGTGGGAAGACTCTGAAATGCCACCTCGAGGTTGGATGTCTCTGAGTTGGTCTTTCCCTGACTGCCTTCCACTGTCCAAGATTCTAGGACTCCAGCATGAACAGAGGGTAGGGGCCCTGGCCTGAGGCCCAGCAGTAGGGAAGCCTAAAACAGTAATTAAGCTGAGTTAAGAGAATAAAAGTAATAAAATACAAAGAATGACAAAAATAATGAGAGAAGGAGAATAAATATTTTTTAAATCCTGAGTTCCCGGGCTAAGGTCCAACTGCATATTCTGGGAAGTATGGGATTAGAAAGTGCTATGCGTTGTCAGTGGGAGGAGTTGAAAGTCTGAATCTCTACCCCACATTTTGCCCCTGGTATTGGGGCCTTGTGAAAGGAAGACCTAGGGTCTCATGATTCCTAAAGATGGAAACCTAATCAAGTCAGAATATCCACTCATTTTTTCAGAGAAATGAGTTGTTAGAATGCTACATGGATGTGGTCTACTGTCTGTGTCTATCAACATTCTATTAAAAAAATGAACAATATGCGGTATAATTAGTCTCTAATCAGTACAAATATATCAGATTATTTGGTTCTCTCACAAAACACAAACCAGGATCTGTAGTAAAGTTTAGAATTGAACTCTCTGTTGTCAGTGCTGTCAGCTACTTACACTGAGAAAAAGTTTTCCAATCTACCCTACCTGTCATAATCCAGAGATTTAGTAGTTGCATAAACAGATGCAGGCCCTGTCCACACAGGTGAAGATTGTTCAGTTTCTCTCTGTTTAAAGACAAAATTAGAAGTCACTGCTAATGCACTGGTTTTTAAAGCCAGCTTTTCTAAGGTGTGAGGCCATTTCCCTTGAATAACTTTTGGTAATTTATTCAGGTGGTCTAAACTCTTTCTTTTTTTAAAAAAATTTATTTAATTACCGTAAGTAATATATTCTGACTCTATTTGTCTTCTTTGCTGCTTGAAGACATTATCTGTTTTATTATGAATTCCCCTTTATATAAGAATCCAGTGCTTTGTTCTTTCCAGAATTTATGGACAGACAAATTGGTTTCCCTTGACGACAGGCAGTGTGACCCCATGGTCCATACTCACTGGCTGTCTTGAGTTCCTCATCCCCTGCTCGTGAATCAGCCGTTTAAAACTAGCCTTTCTGCTCTCAGCACTCACTCCACTCAGATGACCAGTGAGTTTCAATTTTCTGTCTTCCCACTTCAGCTCTTATCTCAGGTGCTGAGTGGATGTCTTGCTCTTCCTCATGTGTGCTCATGCAGAAACTTGCATCACACTGCCTTGTCTGTTCCTAAATGAGCCTAAGGCATAAGGTGGCCTGCAGTGTTAAAGGGGAGTGGGGACAAAAATGTTTGTACTAGTTTCCTATTGCTGTTGTAACGAATTACCTTCAACTGAGTGCCTTAAAACAACAGAAGTTTATCCTGTACAGTCCTGGAGGTCAGAAGTGCCACATCAGTTTCACTGGGCTAAAGTCAGGTGTCAGCAGGGCTGGTTCCTCTGGCAGTTCTGCAGGGAGAGTCCATTTCCTTGCTTCTTGCAGCTTCTACGGCTGGTTACCTTGCTTGGCTTTCTTGGCTTGTGGCTTCTTCTTCATCTTTAAAGTTCATCACTCTAGTTCCTGTTTCTGATATCACATTGCCTTCTCTCTGACTCTGACTCCTCCTGCCTCCCTCTTGTAAGTACCACGGTGATTATATTGGGTCAATCTGGATAATCCAGAATCATCTCCTTATTTCAAGATCCTTAATTTAATTATATCTGTAAAGTCCCTTTTGCCATGTAAGGTAACATATTCATAGGGTCTGGGAATTAGCATATGGACATATTTGCAGGACCATTATTCAGCTTACCACAAAGGTTAATAGTAAACCTGGCAAACTGGGGGGGGGGTTCCCTCCAGCCCCCAGTACATCCATGGCTGAGATGTTCAGCAGTCCTCTCTCAGTGAGAACGCTGCTCAGTGTTGTTCAGGAACTCCCAGCAGTCCTACTACCCATAGTAATCTGTGATGCAACAACAGCTTGACGAACCTGATCATCTTGTCTTCCCTTCAGAGTCGAGCAGTGCTGCTCCCCACTGCTGCTTCCTCTAGTGTGTTCACATTCACCCTTCCCAAGTGCAGTAGTCAGGGTTCACCAGAGAAACAGACCAGTAGGATAACTATATAGATATAGATATAGATATTATCAGTAGGATATCTATCTGTCTGTCTGTCTATCTATCTATCTATCTATCTATATCTAACTATATCTATATATATATGATGAGAAATTGGTTCACACAACTATGGAAACTGAGAAGTCCCAGGATCTGTTGTCTGCAAACTGGAGACCCAGGAAAGCCAGTGGTGTAATTTAGTCCAAGTCCAAAGGTCTAAGAACCAGGGAGCTGATGATGTAAATCCCAATCCAAGGGCTGGAGAAGATAAGATGAGTCATCCCAGCTCAAGCAGTGAGGCAGGGGAAAAAGGGGCAAATTCTTCCTTCCTTCTTCTACCTTTTGTTCTTTTCAGACTTTCAAAGAATGGGATGATGCTCACCCGTATTGGGGAGGACGGTGTGCTTTATTGAGTCCACCAATTCAAATGCTGATCTTATCCAGAAACACTTTCACAGACACACCTAGAAATAATGCTTAATCTGGGCACGCATGATCACTGAAATTAACCGTCACGCTGAGGGAGAGGCTGTGCGTGCATGGACTTGTCACCGTCCATCATGAAGGGCCCCTACTGGGCATGGCTGAGTTCTTACTGATCAAATTCCCTCTTGGTCAAATTGATCCAAATGTCAATTAGTGATGCACAGCCTTAAAACTGCAGGTTGTGTGAACTGTTTTTGAATAGAACTGCATGGCTCATGTTTTATATTTTATTTTATTTTAATTGTAGTATAGTTGATTTACTATGTTGTATTAATTTCAGTTGTACAGCAAAGTGATTCACTTAAACATATACATATATATTCTGGTTCAGATTCTTTTCCATTATAGGTTATTACAAGATATTAAATATAGCTCTCTGTGCTATACAGTAGGTCCTTGTTGTTTATCTATTTCATATGTAGTAGTGTGTATATATTAATCCCAAACTCCTAATTTATCCTTCTCCTCCACCTCTTTCCCCTTTGATAACCATAACTTGTTTTTTAATGTCTGTGAGTCTATTCCTAATTTGTAAAGAAGTTCGTTTGTATCATTCTTTAAGATTCCACATATAAGTGATATTATATGGCATTTGTCTTATTCTGACTTACTTCATTTAATATTATAATCCATGTTGCTGTAAGTGGCATTATTTCATTCTTTTTAATGGCTGAGTACTATTCCATTGTGTGTGTGTGTGTGTGTGTGTGTGTGTGTGTGTGTACACATACATGAACATATCACATCTTCTTTATCCAGTCATCTGTCAATGGACATTATATTTTATGTAGCCCAGAATATGTTTTTATTTTTCTAGGTCATATCCAGCCATTTTTAATTTAATGGATTTTGAACTTGAGACACCACAAATACAATATCACTCCCCAAAGAGGAAACAAAATTTTACACAAATTGATGATGTTTACTTCAAACAAACTACACTGGCTTTCTCACCTGAAACGCCAAATATTCTTTGTGTGTGTGCTGTCCTCTAGCGTGGGCGTCTAGTACATGGAAACCCTTGTCTGTGAATTCAGTCCTAGGCAGTCACTTGCTTCTCCTTCAGGAGAGGGAACACTCCTGAGTCCAGTAAGTGCTCCTGTAACATCCTGTACATATTTAAATTGCTAAATTTAATTCATTCCATTGTCATCATTATGTCTGTCAACCCCACTGGATGCTGGACTCTTCAGGTCATTTTAATATCCTCTGTCTGTATATCCACATAGCAATCTTGGCATCTGAGGCATTGTGAGTCCTCTGCAAATTAAATGGATTTGTTTATTGAAGGAAGAACTCATGCACCTTATTTGATAACATGATGAGAGCTTTGCATCACTTTCTGGTTTTCTTTTTCCTTGCATGCCAGGAAACTTCAAGCCAGATTTTATGCTCTGTGACAGTAACTATCTTACTCCAATTCTGAAAGATTTTTGACTTCTATTTTTATTTTTCTTTAAATTAACCTGGCCATGTATTTTTATTATAAGTGATGTCAAATGCTTTTTAGAACTACAAATAACATAAATTAAAAATAAACATATTTATGACCCAGCAATCCCACTCCTGGGCGTATATCCAGAGGGAACCCTAATTCAAAAGACACCTGCACCCCAGTGTTCATGGCAACACTATTTACAATAGCCAAGACATGGAAACAACCTAAACGTCCATAGACAGATGACTGGATAAAGAAGTTGTGGTATATTTATACCATGGAATACTATTCAGCCATTAAAAATGATAAAATAATGTCATTTGCAGCAACATGGATAGCCCTGGAGAATGTCATTCTAAGTGAAATAAGCCAGAAAGAGAAAGAAAAATACCATGTGATATCACTTATATGTGGAATCTAAAAAAAAAAGACAAATGAACTTATATATAAAACAGAAACAGACTCGCAGACATAGAATACATACAGACTTGTGGTTGCCAGAGGGATGGGGAATGGGAAGGGATAAACTGGGAGTTCAGGATTTGCAGATACTGACTGGTATATATAAAATAGATAAGCAAGTTTATACTGTATAGCACAGGAAAATATATTCAATATCTTGTAGTAGCTTATGGTGAAAAAGAATATGAATATGAATATATGTATGTTCACGTATGACTGAAGAATCGTGCTGTATACTAGAAATTGATACAACATTGTAAACTGACTATACCTCAATAAAAAAATTAAAATAAAAATAATAAAATTGGGAAATTTTGGTTCATCTCTGATTTATATTTAAGGAAAAGCAATGCCTTCACCATAGTGAACCTAATCACCATGATGGTAACATTAAGAAAAATCAAGGAGCAATAACTATTAGATAAACATGGGAAGGTGGTATGTATTATGCTTATATAAGAAAGAAAAATGGGGATCATTCAAAGAATTGACTGCTGATGTACAAACTACAAGTACTTATACTTACATGGGGAGATTTGCTGAAGTTGATTTGGTGTGGGTAGATATTAGGTACCTGGAAGGACCATGTTTTGAAAAAATGTACTTTACCTTTAGTTATTTAATAGTTTTTATAATTTTTTATATCTAGGAGAAGGAGAAAAGGACATAGAAAATCCCAAGGACTTCTCAGAGGAAAAGGAATATTATAAACCTGGTGAAAAAACTGCACAGTGGTCCAATTATGAGAAAGGCTAAGTACTAAGACAGATACTAAGTACTGGAGTCAGACAGCAGAGTCTGAGAGCTGCACCTCTATCACAATGAGAGAAAAGCAGTATTAGATTTGAGATTGGGGAATGGTTGCCTTGGCTAGTGACATTAATCATCAAGAATATTACTTTGTGAAGTGAGGAGGATTTTCTTTGTCAGATTACTCTTCGTTTTGTTACAGGCTTACCAAAAGGCCTAGGGCCAGAGTGAAATGGGAAAACAGAAAACAACCGGAGAGAGAAGAAAAATCAAAATGCTTGAAGACAAAGCAGAGCTTTACTTATTTAAAGTTTTACTTTGGAAAACTTGGAAAATGTGAGAAAGTAAGGAAGTCCAGCATTTTCTTGAGCTGAAAACAGACCATTGGTCTTATTTATAAAGCAAACAGCACTTTCTAAATGGAAACAAATAAATGAAAGAGTTAGCAAAGAAGCAGTTATCTCACCAGCAAGTGAGTCAATATTTGCTCTTTATGGTGACCAGAAGTATCTGGTTTTGTTTTTTAAACTTGATAGTATAAAATTTTAGAAATTCTTACTAAAGGTTAAAAAAGGTACATAAGTTCAACTTTTAATAAAAAATTGGAAAGAACTTTCTAACAGTAGGAGAGATTTCCTCTTACAAGTAAATTCCAGTTTTAGAATTTAAAATGTTCTTATTTAAAACATTTTTGTTTGTCAAAGTTGATGGGACTATCTAGACAGTAGGAGGTGGGAAAGGAATGTGCCTATGGAAAATGCTGGGATCTGTAGTGGGAAAGGAAGCTCCGAGAGGGTTGGCTGAGCTTGGCCGATGGTGAGAGCTCTCTTCCTTGACAGCTGCTCTCAAGAGGGCACAGATCATTTAGCCCTTGTGTTTGAAACCTCCTACATTCATTACTAACATTTAACCATGAGATTTCACATGCAAATCCACATTTCTGATTTCTCTTGGAAAATCTGATAGCATTCCACCATAGCAACTATCACTGAGTAGGACTGAATAGCAGCTGTTCATGTTCCAGCCCCTTCCTATGCCTCTATTTCTTCATGCATGGAGGCTGAATATCAGTTGTCATCCACCCATTCATGTGATTGCAGTTTTGTCTTATGGGTAGAGTTAATGGAATATTGGAATATGTCCTATAATCTCATCTGTATCAAAAGTGTGATACAGACCAAGATGCCACGTAATTCAAGAACAATGGGAGAAAGTATATTTCCTTGAGAAAGCTAATGATCCTGGGGAATAAAATGCATATAATATAGATCTGTACAGAAATCACCTGCCTGTTTTACTCATTTACTCCCTTGTAGACTTTGGGTTTAAGGTGCCTGGTTTAGCTTCTGTACCTGTGATCTCATCTTCGGGCCTACATCACCCCATAGGCTGAAATCATATGTTTATTATTCCAAGAGACAGTCCCCTTTTCTTTCTTTTCAATGAAATGCTTGGTTTTTTTTTTTTTTAATGGTGGCAAAGTGCCTACAGCTGGGTCTATGCCAAATTTTTAAATCACATTCTTGTATTTTTTAGCTTCTCTTGTTGCTAGCCATGTAACCCAGTTCTGACCAACAAGATGTGGGCAGAACATGCTCACAAGCTGGGGAATTTTTTATTTGCCTATAAAAGAGGACAGGAGCAGTTGGTTTGGCTCTGGACCATTCCCCCTCTTTTCCTGCTTTGAAATGGAGAAGTTCTCTGAAGAGGCAAAAACCATCTTTTCATCACGGGGAGATAGCCACGGGGGCAAAAGCCAATCTGCGAAGAATACCGAGCAGAAATAAGCAAGAATCTTGGCCCTTAGGTGTGGCTGAGTAGCTAAACCAATTGCCAATAGCTGCCTAGGTTTGGTTATATGAGAAAAATAAATTCTTCATTGTTTAAGTCATGGTTGTTCAGCTTTTCTGGTCCTTGCAGACAAAGGTATTCCTACTTGATACACTCCTATATGCACAGTGCTTCCCACTGTTTCTGTTCATCCCACATCAGCTGAATTATGCCAACACCCCAATTCAGTTCCTATTGGACAATATTTGCAAAGCATGGCGCTAGCACTGGAATGGGGGTTCTACAAAGATGACTAAGACAAATTCCTTGTCTTTAAGTAGCTTGTTATCTAGAAGAGAGAACTAGATACATGTACACACAATGCAACACAGAGTAGGACAGTGTTACAGAAGAAGTGCGGGTTGTCATGGGGTTTTCAGAGGGGTGTGACATAGGTGCATTTTTTGGTTTACAACTTCCTCAGGAATTTCCTGAGTGTAACCTGAAACTGGCACCCATACACAAAGGGCAAAGAAAGACCCAAGAAAAGATGCAGATCACTCCAGATTGGTAGGTGGCAGGTTTAATAAGGAAGAGAACTTACTTATAAGACTTGTCTTGGGCAGCCACAAGATGAGTGGATTTTCGTGCCCGCCCACCAGAATCTTCAAATGGAGGACAGCTTTTCTCATTAGAGACATTTCAGTGTTCCGTAAAGACAGGCATTGCCGACTATTATTTAAGGCTTGCTGGGTGAATTTAGTTAGGGCTTCTATGTATGCTATAATGTCCTCCAGGCCAATGGAGAGAACAAACAGTGACCAAATGATTGTACCGGTAGAACACAGAGCATGTCCACCTAACCTTCAAGAAAAGGAGGTTGGCAGCTTTAGAAACTTGACCTGATTGTACATACCATACATGTTGCTTGGGGAGGCAGCACTGTCAAACATGAGGAGGTGGACTGGGGGTGCGATATGCCAGACTAGGTCCCCTACCTTCTCCCCTCTTTAAATGGTGTGTATTCTATTCCAGGTACAATGTGTTTCAATGGGTCTGGCTTGCCGTGGGATGATGAACTCCCAGAGGAGACAAAGTAACTCACTTATCCAGGTGAGACATCCCACTGCATATTCCAGTTTTTTTCCCCAGGCGTGATGGGGCTTGGTGTTCTCAGCAGCATAGCATGTTGACCTATTGTGAGAGTCAGGCAATGGCTTTTTCCTACCATTCTCATACCTTTACAGTATTGGGTGCCTTGTCAGGGGTCCCTCATCTGGCATATGGGGTAACAGGCAGTACTGGTTGGTTATTCACATGTATTAAAGCCTGAGGAAGTACTTTAGTTCACCCAGCTAAGGTGATTTTACTTGTTAGAAATTTAATCTACTGCTGAATATTCCATTTTTCCTTTCTACCAGCACTGTTATTTGCAGATTATAGGGGAGATGGAAACTCTATTTAATGTCATGTTCTTTTGCCCATCATTATCTTTGTAATGTGATCCTCTGATCACTGTCTATTCGAACAGGGTATCCATACATGGTACTCGGCTTCTGTAATCCCCTAATAGTAGCAGGCTGGTTTGCATGGCAACAGGTGAAAGCTTAAGTTAAACCAGACACAGTGTCCACACAAACCAAGGCATATGTAGAGCCCTCACTCACAGGGAGGGGGTTAATATAACCAATTTGCCGATCCCTCCCCAATTGGGAACTGCAGTGGATGTGTCAGATCACAATGTTGCCTTGGGCACTGTTTAGAATACACAGGACACGCTGTTACCGCATTAACCAAGTCAATGTGTCTCCAGGGCAATTAGGCATCCTTGGCAATACACCATCCCACCCAAGCAGTACGGTGGCTGCTGCTTTTATGTACCCGATCTGCTGTAGCTACTGAAGGGTCAGTTGCATGGGCTCATTTCTGAGCTGGAGCATCAGCTTCCTGATTGCCAGGGGGTGTCAGTGCCTAATGACCCAGGATGTGGTAAACAGTGAAGACTGCCTCAGGCTTTCGGGGCCAAACCCAGATGTCCCTTCATACATCCTGACCCCACAAAGACCAACTCATGAATCATCCACCCTTGCTTCCCATTGTCCAGACCTGGGACCAAAATCCGAGGGGCATTCTCCTCCTCTGTTGTTCTGCCCCAGGTCCTGATCCACACCTTCTGGGGTCACAAACACATCTAACTCAAATGATAGCCCTGCTTGGGAGGTGCCCAGAGCTTTAATCTGCATCATCAGTATTTTTGCCTTCTCAAAGGTGGCTTGCTCTTCTGATTTCTTTACTGGGTGAACATACTGTGCCAACTAAGGAATAAAAGTCCTCTAAAACCCTAAACTTTCTACAAAGCTTTGCATTTCTTTTGCATTCTTAGGGGTTGGATAGGCTTGCAACTTATTAAACACAGCTTCTAAGACAACACACATTTTATCTGACCAAACGACTCCCAGAAACATGGTGGTGGTGACTGTGCCTTGAATTTTCTGTGAGTTCACTGCCCATCTTCTCCCTCACAGATTTCTAGCAAGTCTTCACATGTTAACATTGTATCAGCAGTGTAATGGGCCCATTTTACTGATGTGGGGAAGGAGAACAGGGACAGGTCTTGGCTACCATCCCATGACATGTGGTGGGGCTATGCAGGTAGCCTCAGGGAAACACCTGAGAGGTCCATTGTTGCTCCTCCCATATAAAGGCAAATTTATCTCAGTTATCAGAAACCTGTTCTTGTGAAAATATTTTCCGTGAATCTCCTTGAATATAAAGTACTTTTGCAGGAACCCTTTTTGTCAAGGCATCAGAGTAAAATAACTATTTGCAAATGACAAAATATGTAAAAATATGGCCATGGTTAAAGTTCTGATGAGATCTTTATAATGCAGTTGTTGAGTGAATTTGGTTATTTCTGTGACATACATTTTAAAATTGTGACTGATAAAACATTATACCAGTGTTGCCGGTGGATGCAACTGGTATTCCAGGTTCTTGTCCCGTCCCAGAAACAATTCAGAGACAAGACATAGTGGTTAAAAAAGTAAAGTAAAATTTTATTAAAAGATGGATAGTACACTCTCAAGGGGAGAGCAGGCAGGCTCAGGTGAGCAGCTGCCCTGTGTTTCTTTGGCAAGTTAGTTACATAGGGTGTAAAAATGAATGGACAGAATATTCATTGGGGAGGGAAGTGTTTGCGGTCGTATTCCCTGATTATCATCCCAACTCCACCTTCCCAAAGGGAGGAGGGATTTTTGTCTCTATTTAGTCTGGATTGGAAGTGTCATGGGATTGGTACACGATGGGTACTTCTAATCTACAAGGCTAATTTTATTGAAATGAGGGTATAATGAGCAAAAGGTTACATTCGGATACTGGAAATTCCTGCCTTTCCTCACCTTTCTTTGTCAGTCTCCAGGCCACTCATCACCCCTACAGATATGACCACTTATCAGCCCAAAGATTCCTGCTTTTCTTTCTCTGCCCAGGGACCCCTGGTGCTTAAATGATGTATGGTTTCCTGCATTTGGCTTATGCCCCTCCATTCTGCCCAATTCCTGCCATTTGGCCTGTGTTCCCCTTTCTCTGCTCACATCTAGCTATCTGCCCACTCTAACACCAGGGCATATCAGATTTTTAGGGATTTCATACAAATACACCTTAAAGAAAGTGTATTCTCCCTTTTTATTTGACAATGCTCCCCATGAAATTTAACATATACAAAAAGTTATATAATTGTAAAACACTTAGCTTCTTTTTTTTTTGGTGTATATATATAT
Organism: Vicugna pacos; assembly: GCF_048564905.1. Classification (NCBI taxonomy): domain Eukaryota; kingdom Metazoa; phylum Chordata; class Mammalia; order Artiodactyla; family Camelidae; genus Vicugna; species Vicugna pacos. The sequence continues at coordinate 35,698,942 of NC_132987.1, forward strand.
ATATATATATATATATAAAGTATAGTCAGTTTACAATGTTGTGTCAATTTCTGGTGTACAGCATAATGCTTCAGTCATACATGAACATACGTATATTCATTTTCATATTCTTTTTTCACCATAGATTACTACAAGATATCGAATATAGTTCCTTGTGCACTTAGCTTCTTTAATAGAGAAAATATTCAATTTTCTTAAATAACCAAAGACATAAATACAGAATAAGATAAAGACAAAACACAGAATCTTTGTTTCTTAGGCAGCAAACATTAAAGGTAAAGAAAAACCTCAGTTTGCAATTTCTTATTAAAAGCAGACCAATAATCTAAGAAAAATTTATCCTTCTAACAGAGAGAAAACCAAATTCTAATTTTGCACCAGTGGACTTTAGTTGTTAAAACTCTCCTTTTAAAATTTTTAACTCAAATAAATCTATTTTGACTTTAGACTGACTACATATCAATATTTCTTTTGAAATATTGCAACTTTCTGTATCCATTCAGCTTTTGTCCTGATTTTTTTTTTTAAGTTGGGACAATCAGGACAAAATTGATTTCTTTTTTTCTTTATCAAAACAAACCAACAAACAATGTCCTTCATATTCTTTGTCTAAAAAGAAACACATTCTATTTTTCTTACCTATTTTTCGTATACAGCCATTTTCTTTCACTCTTTTTCTAGTAGTTTTGTAAAAAACCTTGACTCTTTTACAAGTCAGTTTTGGTAATATACTCTGTAAGTAGAAACCCGTAACGACTGCACAACATACATCTAAAGGCATACGTAAACACGCAGACAGACACAAACAGAAACTCCATGACTTCCACTCTAAAACTTTAGCCGTGAATCAGGTACCCACCCATATAGCGAAAGCTTTTTACTGGTATTTGTGATCTTTTGGAGGCTGTGGACTAGATTTTGGGGCAAAGGAACTTCTACAGTCTGTGTTTTAAAAAGCCTTTCCCAACCCACCCATCCCACCCCGCTTTTTCTTCAGTCCCTGTAGGCAATGTTTTGGTTGTCTCCCAGGGTGTTTATATTTCAAAGACATAATAAGATTTACAACTTCAAAAGACAGAGAAAGAAATTGCTATTTAAATTTTCCTTTGTAGTAGGATGGCATACAGCCATTTCACCTGTCTCCTCATCAATTACTGTAGCATCCTCCTCTTTAATCTCATCACTTTCCCAGGGATTCCACATCTTAGCACGAAATCAGGCTTTGTCACAAGTGCTTGGACCTTAATCCATGGCAACTTTCTCCCTCCTAGCTTTGCAAAATACTACGCTAAGCTCTCCAACTTATTATCCTGCTCTCTCACCTTGTCTGCCAGCCCCAAAGCTAGCAGAGTAGTGGACAATTGCATGTCTTTCTTTAGCCTCAGCTTTTCTTCCAGCTCTCTAACTCAATCTCCAGCCTGGCTGCACCAGTTTACAGTGAAGGCCAGCCCACTGCAGCAGCCATTCATTTTCCTTCTTTGCTGCAAGGCACTATGTGCAGTTCCTTAAACAAAAATGCCAGCTGGCGTTTTGGGGGCATCCCCATATACATGCAGCAGACCACAGGCATCTAACATACAGGCCACCGTTCCCTGCAGGCAGGTTGCTGGCCAAGTCGGGATTTCCCCTCTGGATGCCTCTTTCCCAGTGCACATATATTCAGTCTCCTGCCTGGCTTGCTGATTGTAGATCTGCAGCTTTCTTGGGAGTTTCCCGGCTGTAATGTGAAACTGATGTCTATACACGGAGGACAGGAAGAGACCCCAAGAAAGAGGCAGATCACTCCAGATTGGTTGGTGGCAGGTTTAATAAGCAAGGGAACTTACTTACTATGCTTGCCTTGGGTAGCTGCACCCATCTGCCAGATTTTGAAAAGTTTATATAGAGGCCTTCATTGGGTTCAGTCACATATACTGTCCAGATGGTCTCAACAATATCCTGCTTTCTCAAGGTAATGTCCTTGGAACAGTTCCACGGTGGGAATGGTAGGTGGAGTGTATATTCCAAGGACAGGAGACAGGGTAAAGAGCCTCTGATTGCCCTGGTTCAGCTTTCGTGTCACGTTTTTTGGATGACCTCCCCCAACACTATTGCATCTAATTCCTGGCTGGAGTCATCAGGAGAGATTTCTTAAAGAAGTTGAGATGAGTCTTGAATGTTGGACTAAATTTTAAGAAGATTGCCTTCTGGGAAGAGAGCCTATTAGAAGGAGAGTCATAGAGGCAGAAACATGCAGAAAATCTTAGGGAGCCTAGGTTCTGCAGCTCTCTGCTTCCACACTCCAGGACCATGGGCCTCTGTCATCCTCCCAGTGAGCAAGCCCGTTCCAGCCCTGCATCCTTACACATGCTCCTCTTCCTGCTCATGGGTCTCCGCTCTCCTCCAGTCCACTGGCTATCCTGGGAATACTGTTTCCTTAGGAAGAACATCTCTGAGTAGCCAAACTTAAGAAGTCCCACCTGCTTTCGCTCTCTTGTACTGTATTCTTTGCCTTTACAAAAATTTATACATTCATTTGTTTAGCAATTGTTAATATTTGTTGAAGACGTGTTATATTTCAGGCACTGGGTTCCTTTAGTAATTATAAATTTGTGTGTGTTTCTAGTAAACTTTTTATTGAAATACGTATACAGGAAAGAGCACATATCAAAATTACAACTTCATGAATAAATGAAACATACACATGTAACCAGCCCCAGATCAAGAAACAGAATATGACTGGGACCCTCAAAGCCCCATCATGTTTCAAGCCAGAAGGGTAATTATTATTTTGACTGCTAATAGCATAGGATGATTTTGCCTGCTTTTTGAACTTTTTGTAACTGACATCATGAAGTATGTACCCCTTTGGGCTTGGGTTTCTTTCCGTCTAAAAATGATGTATTTAAGAGTGTGAGAATTTTTTAAAATTATATAAATTTTAGGTGTACAGCATTATAATTTGACATTACAAAAGTGATCAGCACCACAAGTCTAGTTACCATCCCTCATCATATAGTTGACCCCTTTATTTCACTGTCCTTCCAATCTCATTCCCTTCTGGTAACCACTAATCTATTCTCAATATATCTGGATTTTTTTTTAAATTGTTTCTTTTCTTTTTTTCAGATTTCACATATGAGTGAAATCTTATGATGTTTGTCTTTTGCTGTCTGACTTCTTTCACTTAGCATAATACCTTCAAGATTCATTCATTTTGTCCCCAATGACAGGATTTCATTCTTTTATGGCTGAGTATATATTCCACTATATATATAGTGTATATGGTGTGTGTGTGTGTATATATATATATATGTATATGTATATATGTATATATATCACTTCTTTATTCATTCATCCATTGATGGATACTTTGGTTATTTCCATATCTTGGCTATTGTAAATGATGCTGCAGTGAACATAGGGGTGCATATGTCTTTTCAAATTAATGTTTTTCTGTTCTTCAGATAAACCCAGAAATAGAATAGCTGGTTCATATGGTAGTTCTGTTCCCAATTTTTTTGAGGAAACTCCATACTGCTTTCCCAAAGTGGCTGCACCAATTTGCAGTCCTACCAACAGTGCACAAGGGTTCCCTCTTCTCTGCATCCTCTCTGACACTTATTTTTTCTTGTCTTTTTGATAATAGCCACTCTAACAGGTAGAATGTGATATGTCATTATGGTTTTGATTTGCATTTCCTTGATAATTAGTGATTTTCAGCATCTTTTTGTGTGTCTGTTGCCCACCTGTATGTCTTCTTTGGAAAAATGTCTGTTTAGATCCTCTGCACATTTTTTAATCAGGTTGTTTATTTTTTTGATATTGAGTTATATGAATTCTTTATGTATTTTGGATATCAACTCCTTACTGAATATATGATTTGCATATATCTCTCCCATTCATTAGGTTGCCTTTTCATTTTATTGATGGTTTCCTTTGCTGTGCAAAAGCTTTTTAGTTTGATGTGGTCCCACTTGTTTATTTTTCCTTTTGTTGCCCTTGCCTGAGGGGACATATCAAAAAAAATACTGCTAAAACTGATGTCAAAGAGCATACTGCCTATTTTCTTTTCTTCAGGTCTTACATTCAAGTCTTTAATACATTTTGATTTTGTTTTTATACATGGTTCAAGAGTGGATTGTATATTTTAGTGTTACTAACTAGCATCTTTTTATTTCAGCTGGAAGAACTCCTTTCAGCATTTCTTACTGCCGTTTCAGTAAGGCAAGTCTAGTGATGATGAACTTCCTCAGCTTTTGTTTATCTGGGAAAGTCTTTATCCTCCTTTATTTTGAAACATAACTTTGACAGATGCAAGTAATCTTGGTTGGCAGTTTTTAGACTTGAGCCCTTTAAGAGCAGGTTTTTTTGTTCCCTGCAGTCCTTTATTTCTGGTGTATTTATCATTGATTTCCAAAGTCAGATGTTTTAAGGGCTTATTCTTCTTATCCAAGATCTAGTGATTGGGGTGCCTGATGTGGAGCTCAGATCTCTCACTCTGCAGGGGAAAGACCCATACTTTTGTTATCCTTCTTGGTTGTGGATCACTGTGGCTGGGGTGTACATTTTTCTTGGTAAGACCGTATCTCTGCCTCTCCTACCTGTCTCAGTACTGTCCTTTGACCTTTTGTTGTGGAGGCTCTGTTTGTCCAGTTTTCTGGTTCCTTTTACAGGGAATTATTCTACATGCAGTTGTAAATTTGTTGTGCTTATGGGAAGAAGTGAGTCAGGGTCCTTCTATGTTGCCTTCTTGAGCCCTCCCCCATGTGGGAATTTTTTTTAATGTGTAGATTCTGTTGAAAATCTTGATATTCAAAAAAAGTAGTTTTGGATCTATTCTAAAAATTTTGGTTTCTAAATTAATTAAAATCAGAAGTGTTGATTTTATTGTTAAAAGAAATATTCTTGTAAGACTTGACAGTTTCTACATAAATGATTGTTTGCTAAACAAAGTATCAAATATAAATAGTAGTGTAGAAAGAAAATAAATAGGCATAAATAATTATTTACATATCAAAACAAACAATCAACAAAATGAAAAGACAACTTATGGAATGGAAAAAATGTTTGCAAACTATATATTTGATAAGAAGTTAATATCCCAAATATATAAAGAGTTCATATAACTCAATAGCAAAACAGACAAACAATCCAACTGAAAAATGGACAAAAGACCTGAATCGACTTTTTTTCAAATAAGATACATGAATGACCAACAGATGCATGAAAAGATGTTCAACATCTCTAGTCACTAGGGAAATGCAAATCAAAATCACAGTTGAGATACTACCGCATGCCTGTTAGAATGGTCATCATCAAAAAGACAAGAGCTAATTAAGTGCTTGGGACGATGAGGAGAAAAGGCAACCTTTCTGCACTGTTGGTAGGATTGTGAACTGCTGCAACCACTGTGGAAAACTATATGGAGGTGCCTCAAAAAATTAAAAATAAAACTACCGTATAATCGAGCAATTTCACTTTGGGGAACATATTCAAAGGAAACAAACACACTATCAAAAAGATATCAAAAAGATATCTGCACTCTTACGTTCATAGCAGCATTATTTACAATAGCCAAGATATGAAAACAACCTAAGTGTCCATCAATGGAAAAATAGATTTAAAAATTTGTACACACACACACACACACACACACACACACACACACACACACAGTAGAATATTATTCTGCCATAAAAAACAAGGAAATCCTGCCATTTGCAACAACGTAGATGGACCTTGAGGCATTATGCTAAATGAAATAAATCAGATGGAGAAAGACAAATACCATGTGATTTCACTCATATGTGGAATCTTAAAACAAAACAAGCTCATAGAGGTGGGGTTCCAGGGGAGGTGGAATTGAAAGAAGGTGGTCAAAGGGTACAAACTCCAGGTATAAGATACATAAGTACTAGGGATATGATGTACAATATAGTGACCATAGTGTTAACACTGCTGCCTAACAAATCTGAAACAGAGTAAATATTAACAGAGTAAATCCTAAGCATTCTCATCACCAGGAAAATTTTTTTCTTATTAAAAAAATTGTATCTGTATAATGTTATGATGCTAACTAAATTTATTGTGACATTCATTTCATAGTATATGTAAGTCAAACCATTACACTGTACACCTTAAACATATATGGTGAAGAATATCAATTATATCTTAATGAACTGGAAAAAAAGAAAAAATAATTATTTAACCAATAGCAATAATTTTTCTTTTTAAAAATTCTTTTTAAAGAATTTTGGATACACAAAGAATGGGAAAATACTGTGATAAGATTTTGCAGCATACAAAAGCATTTGATTCTAATTTATCATTGTTAATACTCCTGTCTTCTTCAGTAGTGTTGGACCTACGTCATCTTCTGTCAATTCATAGATTTATTAAGTGAACCATAAAGCATGCACGTATGTGGGATAGGTCTTGAGTGCAACATCTACCATGGACTGCTTTAGTAAGACACAGGGCTTCAATGCTGATTTCATTTACTAGGTGTATTCTTTTCTTCTGAGCTGGATCATGTTACCCTTCTGGGGCTTCAGTAGGAATGGATGAGCTACAAGGTAGACAAATAGTGCAATTAATTACCAGGACAGGCAATAACCAAGGCAAGGCAGTTAAGAAAGCCATTCTGACACTCAACTTTCAGGGGCTGGGATGGCTTAGGATACACTGGAAGCCACCTTTCCAATGCAGGCCATATTCTCTAGCACTTCTCTGGAACATCTTTACCTTTTGTTGAAATTGCTGGCCCTGCACCAGCATTGGCTGTCTCAGTCTTAGGTGGGTCATGCTGTTGCCTGTGGTTGTAGCTTGTTCATTTTCTTTGCCATATAACATTCCATTGTTTGAGTCTGCCACAATTTATTGATCCATTTTAATGCTGATGAGTTATCATTTTTTTAAACATCTGTCATTCCTCTATGCTGAATCTCTCAGAATTCAATAGATTTTTGTTGGATAAATGGATACTTAGTAGGTGGTATGAGGTAATGCTGGAGAGCTAGTTGGGGCCATATTGTGGAATAATGTATCTGTAGGAAGTGTGCACTAACTTCTTTGGCAAACAAGCCTCAGGAAGAAGAGGTTAAAACTATGGACTATGGAGCCAGACTCTTTGCGTTTGACAGCCAGTTGTATTTACTAGCAAGTATTAGCTATGTAACTTGGGGCAACTTACCTAGTCTCTCTGCCTGTTTCCATGTCAAAAACAAATGGTATAATAGAGTGATTCTGAAAATTAAATGAGTTAATATTTATAAATTGCTTAGACTAGCACTCAGTGCATAGTAAATTCTACAGCAGTAATTGTTTAATAAAATGAGGGTCCACTGTAGGTTTTTGAATGGGAAGGTGGCATTTTTGAAGCAGGGTGAAAGGTATAATAAAAGACAGGACCAGTGGTGCAGCTATAGCTACTGCTTTTGTTAGGCTGATTCTCAATGACCCAAGGCGTATTGCCTGCATAAGAAACACTGGTGAGCAACTCACATGCAGAGAAAAAACTTGTAAATTAGAATGAGAACTTTACATTTCACAGATTCCATTCTTTGCATCCATAGACAAATTGTGAGTAGGTGGTTTGGAATTATAACCTGTAATTAGTAAACTTTCATCCTTTATAACCACCAGTTAGTGAGTAATCTGTAGTTATTATAGCGGTGGAATTTCAGACCAGCAGGAGAGGGATTTCTTTCCATCCCGCTGAAATGGCACAATGTAAAAATCTCCCTTTGCTGCCTATGCATAAGGCTGGTCTGTTGAGATTTGCAGGAATTTCCACTGGAAGTTTCCTGCAGTGAACTTGTGTTGTGCTAGATTATCCCACTGTGGCCAAACTATGAAACAGTAAATATAAAGGAGTCTGGGAAGAAACAGGTGCTACACTCCAACAGCATGATTTGAAAAGGGTGGAAGAAAAGGACCATTTATGAAGTTAGGAAAAACAACCAAGAGTAGTGCAGAACCTTAGACTAGAAACCTTAGGAAGAATTGACCACCTTAGACTGAAGGGGCCGTGGGAGGGAGGGCTTACCAGAACCCAAAGAGGGCTGAGGACAGAAGCTGTGGGCTTTGGTAGAGGGGGCATCTAACCAACGGCTCCCTGGTAAGGAGGGAGCTGTGAGAATGAATACCAGACTGCCTCTTACCCCACCCTCCAGTCTCCTGCCAGCATGCCTCTTGGCTGAATCTGTCTGGAGGTTGCAAGGTGTGGGGGTCTGTGGATGCAGTTCATAAGGGTCAGCCTTCCTTAGGCACAGAGCAGGTGGAGAAGGCAGAGGCATGGATCTGAAGGAGCAAATAATAAATGTCCAGCAGAAACAGGGAACCATGACGTGGGCCAGACAGCCCATTTGGCTATTTCCAGGGTCAACCCAACCTCACAAGACAACTGTAATTAATATTTATAGTAATAATTGGTACAGTAAAAATATGGTCTTTATCTGTTGGGCATCCTGTATGGGCTAGGCCATGTACTTGGCATGTTGCATACTTTGTTTAATTTTCACAATATTTCCGTAGCTAGAATCATTCCTATCTTGCAGATTGGGAAAATTGAGGTTTAGAGAAATTAAGTAACTTCCCCAAATCCTATAGCTCATAAGAAGCATGAGAATCAAAGTTTAATCCCATGTTTTCTGAAGCCAAAGTCCATGCCCTTTTTACCAGCTTCAATAATCTACTGATCCTTTTGGTTTATGCATTCGCTTAGTGTTTTCCACTCAGATGAATTTATTTTTATAAAAATTGAAAGAATATAGAAATTATAGTGAAAAGTTCAATTTCATCTTTGTCTCTCAAAACACGTCCCTCCTCAGGAGTTATCACTGTTAACGGTGGGATAGGTCTTCTTCCAGACTCTTTTTCCCTACGTGTTTATAAATTTGCATATTTATAAGCACATATATAGCTATTCTATTGTACATAAATAGGGTCATCTTGTTTATAACTTGCTCAACTCCTTTTTACTTTGGCCTTTCTCCCGCCTCTTTGGACCCTTCCCTGGCATAATGACTTGAATTATGTTATTATCCTGAGGCTTAAATACATGCAGTTATAAAATTAGTTATAAAATCCCTTGTGCTTCAAGGTGGTATACAACTATAAAGCCCAAATAAATGAGGGACCAACAAAATTTCAAAATAAAAAATTAAATTATCAATGTTAATATAATACAGTTTAACATAATTAAAATAAAATTATCAGTGGTTTGGTTTAATAATAGGAAGATGTTTTATTTTATTTTATTTTATTTTTTTCCTGCCTGGTGTATATATATATATATATATTTTAACTGAAGTACAGTTGATTCACACTGTGTGGATTTCTGGTGTACAGAAAAGTGATTTATTTATATATGTATATATATATATATATTCTTTATTAGAAGATGTGTATTTTTTACTTGACTTGATCCTGTTGATTTTGAATATGATAGACCATTATTTATGTCATCATCATTATCATTTTATTATTTTTCCTTTTAAACAGTAAACAACACACTCTCTTTTGATCCTGTGTGGGGTCAATGTAATAGTGAATGCCCAAACATACTGAAACATTTGCAAAGGGCCATTTAACAAAAATATTTTCCAAGTCTCTCTACAGTTACATGTTCCAGTAATGGACTTTTTGCAAGCTGATTAGTACAAAGGGAGACATGTAGAAAGAATCCACTTTTTCCCTGAATGGTACTAACAATTATACCACTATATATGGAGTGATGTGTATAGTATGACACAATTCTCCAGAAAATGTTTCCCTCCTCAAACTATTGTTAAGTGACTGCATAGCATAAAATGAGGTAATCCAGCTTCCAGTTGACCTCGGTGCCTCATTTCCATTCTAAGTATGCCTCAATTCTTTCCTTATTAGGTTGCTCCATTAGAGGATATTACTGCATACTGTCATTTTTATGATGTTTTAATACATGAAAATGTATTAAATGCAGTGAGTATCACTGCAAATTTCAAGATTTATCTTTATCATTGGTTAAAATAAAACACCTAAGTGCAATAGCAGATATAGAATGTTGTCACTTGGATGTCAGGACATGCTGGCTCAAATGCATTCAGTGATGCCTATTCGCACATAGAAGTTAAATGTTATCCCTTCTAATGATCAATTGATAATAACCTGATTATAAACTACGGTGCAAAAATGTGGCACTGGGATTAGCAGCTGTTTGTGGGTGTTGAGTGGTCATCCAGATTGACCCAGAATATACCTATATTATTTTTTTCAAGAGTTTCAATCATATGAGAATGATGATAATAATCTCAAGGTATTTGTGGATACCGCCCCTGCTGCCTCCGTATAAGTGAGCATTTCCCACTTTGAGAATCACTGTGCACTAGGTTCTACTTTCCTGCATGGGGTACCAAGGCCATCAGGAAAGCAGTTATCACTCTGCTAGTTTGTACTGTAGCTTGAGGCCCTTTTTTCCTGTTTCAAGATATACTCAGTTACTATAAAAGATAAGAGGGAAAGACATAAAGATGGTTGTATTGATAGGTAATGGCCTCAGAAATGTAGTATCCATGCCACGCAGGTGGCATGAGTGCCAGAAATGTGTTTTGTTTCTAGATCATTCCTTGAGATTCAGTATGGGAATATCTCATTGAAAGGAAAGTGTTCCCTTAAAATGCTTCTTGTTTACAAAATTACTGAGTTAAGAAAGATACAAAAGCTTAATTTTCCCTTTTATCTCTCTCTCCCTCCTTTCCTTCTTTCCCTTTCTCCTCTCCTCCTCTTCCTTCTCCTACTCATCCTCTTCCTTCTTCTTTTTTTCTGAAAAATATCCTTTTGACTGCCTCTTTTCACTTTGAAGTATAAAATAGACATATTCTCAAGTTAATAAAGCTTTTAGGGGCAGAGTTGTTATTAGACTAGGATCTCTAAGACTCCCAAGACTGTGTTTGCCATACTAGACATCTGATATCGTAAATCAAAATTATATTTAGAATCATTCAGCCTTACAGAATTTCAGTTAACAAATATAGAAGAAATGAGGGAAATTTAGAATCACCATTAGGCAAATACCACAGTAATAATTGTTGCAGGTAAGAGCCACTGATGGATAAAATCAGTGAGTGAAAATTGAGGTAGAAATGGAATATGAGGAAAATCTCAAAATTATCACCCCCTAGGGAAAATGGTAACTTGCAATGGTAATATGCAGTGAAGAAATGCAAAAGGTGCCATAGTAACCAAGTGGCTAAGGTCAGTGTCTCTGGTATTGAGACATATTAATATCATGTACCTCTTGATATGATGTACTGAGAAGGACACAGCATCACTTTTGCTGTAATCTTGCCAAAAAAGGTAAAAACCTCCCTTTAATCATGAGAAAATATCTCATAATCCCAAATTGAGGGACATTCTGCAACATACCTGTCCAGGAGGGAAAGGGGATGGGAAGGGATAAATTGGGAGTTCGAGATTTGCAGATACTAATTACTATATACAAAATAGATAAACAAAGAACCATATTCAATATCTTGTAGTAACCTTTAATGAAGAATATGAAAAGGAGTATATGTATGTATATGTATGACTGAAACATTATACTGTACACCAGAAATTGACACAACATTGTAAACGGACTATACTTCAATTAAAAAAAAACTATCAATATCATGAATGATAAAATTGGAGGAGACTAAGGACGCAACCAAATGCAATGTGGGATCCTGAGTTGATCCTGGAACAGCAAAAGGACGATAAGGGAAAGACTAGAGAAATTCAAATAAGATCTGTAGTTCAGTCAATAGTATTGGCTGAATATTGGTGTATTAATTTCCTGGTTTTGATCATTGTGCTAAGGTTATACAAGATGTTAACATTCGAAGAAGCTGAGTAAAATGTATGGAAACTGCTATTTTTGCAACTTTCTGGCAAGTCTAAAGTTATTTCAAAATAGAAAGTAAAAAAAGTAAAGAAAAAATTACTCAGGACAGAGATTCTCTCCTCTTGAGAAGGGAAAAAGGTTGGAAATCTTTAGGGCCATCTTTAGAGGGTCAGGCAAGTTGGCAGGGTAAAGTTCGTTGAGAATATTTGTACATTGTAGTTCGAGTGAGGAGTTGTCTTGATTTTATTTTGTCTTCCCTTTCCCATTCTCCATCAAAATAGTTTACTTTTCCTTGACAAGTGTGATTAGAAAATTGTGTTGTATTTTAAATGTTATTACAAAATTCTGAGCATACAGTTTTTCCTGTTAAGAACTCATTTCCAGCTTTACAGGGAGATACTGAGTTTGGGTTCCTTCGGTTATCTGTGGTAGTCTGCTTTTAGGGACTGTATCTCATCTTTTAAATGAGTTACAGTTGTATTTAAATCTGATCAAATTAATCAATCAGCAAGTGTCTACTTACTGCTTTCTGAGGACTCAGAACATAGCCACAGTCCTTAATAAGCTCCACAATCTCTTTGCAGAAACTAAGTGAACATAGAGCAGCCAGGGCAAAACCCTAAATGATGCCCTGAATGAGCTCATGGTGCAGAATTAAAGTGCTGTGGGGGAGAGGAGGTTAGGGGGCTGGAATGGCCACACTAAGTTTCTTGCGTAAGAAATGCTTTGACTGTCAGTACATCAAGTTGTGTATCTTAAACATACACAATTTTTATGTGTCAAAGATATCTAAATAAAGCTGTTTTCTAAAAAAGAAAGTATTTGATCTCAGTTGAACTGTGGGCACAATTTCATAGATGGTGAGGAAGGAAAGGATTCCAGATAGGGAGAGAAGAAGCCACCACTCGAGTGGCCAAAGAGAGAATCAGCCTGCCTGGAGTGGGCAGTGCATGTTGACCTGAGGCTGGATTAGTAGCCAGCAGTAGGGGAAGAGGAGAGACTGGATTATGGAGATTCCTGAACACTAGGTCAAGGATATTAGAGTACCAGCCTTTTGCAGATAACAGAGAGCCTTTGCATGTTTGGAAATAGGGAGGCTATTGTAATAATCCAGATAGGACCTGAGGCCTTGCCAGGTTTGCACGTTGACAGTGGGGATGGAGAATGGATATGACATACAATATCATAGGAAATATTCACGATTTGATGACTGTGAGGAATATGGAGAGGAGTCACAGAGGACTTGAAGATTTTAGGCTCATGTAGGTGGATGCCATTACCACTGACAGCAGGAAATTCAGGAGGCAAAGGAATTTAGGGAAAACGGATATCATTTTGGAGTCAAGTTTGAGATATTGCAAGAGATTCAAATGAAAGTGTTAAAATAATAGTTTTATAAACTCATTCGTTCATTCAGCAGACGATCACCTGCTTTGTGCCAGAACATAAGGCTAGGTTCTAAAGATACAAAAACCTATGATTTGGGGTTTAAGGGAGTCTGGTAGAGACAGGTATACAGGCTGTATTTGTAGGGAGACTGAAATGTTTCTAGGGGCACAAAGGAGGGACAGTTTCCCCAAGGTTTTGGGAATATGGGACTACAGGTCAGGCAAAATATGGAAGATCTGAAAATTTCGGAGTCATTAGCCAGAAGTGGTAAGTAGTATCCTAGAGTGGCTAAGTCCCATTTCAATGAAGGAAAAAGGGCAGACAGTCAAGGTGTGAGTCCTGCTGATACTCTCACTGAGAGAAGAGGAGAAAGTTGAGTCAGTGACAGAAACGGAGAAAGTACTGGAAAAGCTGCAGAATTTGTAGTGGTGTCACAGACACTGAAGAGAGCGTTTCATGGAAGAGAGATTTGACAATTGTTTGGATTTTGAAACAGCTTTGAGGGGATCATTTCGGTGAAGTAGAAAGGGCAGAAGTTGGAGAGTAACTAGAGAGGAAATAAAAGCATTGAGCACTCATTTGAAAAGTAGGTAATTAAAGAAAGCTACCAAATAGGAAGGTAACCAGAACGGGCACCAAGAGTGAGTGCAATAAAATCTTCTCCACTCATTCACTCCACTCAAAAATGTTGATTGGGGATGGGTACAGCTCAGTGGTAGAGCACATGCTTAGGATGCACAACGTTCTTGGTTCAGTCCCCAGTACCTCCATTAAAATAACAAACAAACAAACAAACAAACAAATAAATCTAATTACCTCCATCCTCCCAAGAAATAATTTTTAAAAAAAGAAAAAAAATTTTTAATGTTGATTCATTTGCCAGGCACTGGGATGGGTACTTCATATACATTTTCTCTTTCAGTCCTCACAGTGTTTTGAGTGGGTATTGTCTCTTCAGCAAACATTTACTGAGTTCTGCTTGGTGCCAGGTGGTTTCCAGGTGATGAGGATACCATAGTGGACAAAAATAGACACGGTTCCTTGCCCTCTTGGACCTTATTTTCCAAAGGGAGAATTGACATTACATAAATTGTGTCACATTATGAAAAATTACAACAAAGAAAGTGTATTACGGGACTAGTGATCATTCAGATAGGGCTGTGCCCAGATTCACCTTTGTCCTGTGAACAAAAGTTTTGCTAAACAAATTAATGGAGGAAAGGCCATGACATCTTTATGAAAAATAGTCCAGTGTGCAGAGGAGTGTGCAAATGGGCACACTGGGTTTGCTGTGACTTTTAGGGCCACTATGGTTGTGGGTACTGATGTTAGATGACTTCGAGTGGAGACTTGTTCTGTTGCCCTCCTGAATTTTTTAATTCAGCAAAAGTACCTTTTCAAAGTCAAGAATGGTTCCCTAAGAGTGTGCTCCAAAAGGGATGCAGCTGGTGTTTAGCAGTGAACCTGGGAAGCTGGATCAGGCTGACCAAATGTCCCTTCCATCCCAAACTCTCAGGAGCAGCCTGGAATTTAGAACTTTCAGACCCTCCTTACTGCGGTGGGGACTATGGAGTTTCCAGGTAGCATTCCCACTCCAGCCTCTGGAATTTCTCACTTGGTCTTGACCGCCTCTTTCTATTCTCCTAGCTCCTGATTATTTTCCTTTTTGTCCAGATCCTGATCTCAGGTTTTTTTTTTTTTTCAGGTTTAGCCAATTCCTTTTTTTCATTTTTTATTGAAGTGTAGTTAGTTTGCAATATTGTGTCAATTTCTGATGTACAGCATGTTTCAGTCTTACGTATACAAACATATATTTGTTTTGATATTCTTTTTCATTACAGGTTACTACAAAATATTGAATATAGTTCTCTGTGCTATACAGAAGGAACTTGCTATTTATCTATTTTATATACAGTATCAATATCTGCAAATCTAGACCTCCCAATTTATCTCTTCCCACCCTCTTTCCTCCCTGGTAACCCTAAGTTTGTTTCCTATGTCTGTGAGTCTGTTTCTGTTTTGTAAATAAATTCATCTGTGTCTTTTTTTTTTTCTTCTTAGATTCTACATATGAGTCATATCATACAGTATTTTTCTTTCTCTTTCTGGCTTACTTCACTTAGAATGGTGCTGACCTTAATTTTTAACTCCTGCTCCGTAAACTGAAATCACCTCTGACTGGTTTCTTGTTGTTTCTGAGTTGGTTTCCGTCTCTGGAAGAGTCAGGCTCCCACCCTCCTGATAGGTCTCATCATTTTTTCATCATCTGGGGGGCAGGCAACTTCAAGTTTCCAGGATATCAGATCAACCTTTGAGCTTGATTTGAGTGTCCTATTTTGGTAATTAACCTAGAGGCATTCTGGTATGGCTTTGAAGAAATGAGAGCAATTGTGTCCTCCTTGCATTTCTTGTCTGAGCTTCTCAGTGCTTGCAGCTCTAATGAGTGAATGTGTCTTACAAGGCTTGTGTCTTTGTGTGTCTGTGGAAAAAAGTCACCACTAAGGTCATGTTGAAAATTATTCCTTATTACAGTAAATTTGAAAAATGTGACTGTTAAATAAAAGTCATGGTCAGCAAACCAGAAATACAAATAGGGTTCCAAAGTGGTCCCTTTTTATTCTCTCTCTGACCAACATGCTTTTCTGTTAGCCCAATCATCCCTAAACGAAGTCTCAGAGTATATAAGTGGAACCAATTTTTATTTGTCTGGAACTCATCAAAATGTAGCATCTTTTCCCTCACATCCTCATAGAGTTACTGGCTCATTGCCTTTGATTTATTGGAGAGTCTTAAGCTCTTGACTGTAAGAGGAAACTACTTCCCTCACTCTCTTGCCCTGAAATACTTTCTCCTTTCCTAGTCATGAGTTTTATTAAATCTTTCTCTCCCTTTCTAACAACCCAAGATATCACCTAGAAGTAACATTTTAAACCTTTCATACATAAAACAAGTTACCATAATTATGACAGGACTGAACTTTTTTTTTTTGAGTTTCAGGAAAATTTAATCTGAATCCATTCACTTTATATTTAAGTTCATGAGTCACACCCACATTATGTCCCTGGTAAAAATTCTGAACTGCCACAGCAAAAAGCAGAAACGGGCCACCTCCGTAGGATTGTCTGTCTATGGGCCTAGGCTTGCTTTCCAACCCCAAACAGAAAGGCCTGACTCAGCACCCTCTGGGAAAGTCAGCCTTTGATTCAAAAAGATATTGTTCAGTGACGGTTATTACATTCCCCAGCCATACCACTAGCCCCCCAGGAAATCTGAGGAAGGGACACCGGAAGGGTAAGACATTCCTTTCACCAGGAAGATGACTAGCTCCAAGCAAGAGATGGGTCATTTGGTGCCACAGGGGGAAAGATAATTTAGCCGTTGTGTTCATGGAAGACTTTCATTGTCACTAGGGCCTGGAGCCAGATGTAATCCCCCCAGGCCGTGGGTGGGATGGAGGGTCAGCCCACAGGACAGGGTCACAGTCAGTCTGTGGCCTTGGCTAGGCACTCTGTAGGTGAGCTTGGGTCAAAACCAGTCTCCACAGTCACGATGGCCCTGTGCTGTGAGAGTGTGTCCATGGGTGGAGGAGCCTGCAGCTCTCTCAAGGCCATGAACGTGACTTGGAAGAGGCACTGCAAAGAAGCTGCTGTGCTCAGGCTCAGCCTGTGCTGTTGGGGGCCAAGTGGGACAAGTCGAGCTTGTCGAACTGAGACAGGCCAACACCTGGGACTCTTTACTGCAGCACTTGCACCTGCACCTCAGCAAGAGTCTCCTCCAGCCACAGAAAGAAAGAAACTAAAAGTAACTACACCCATGCCCAGTTGGGGCAGTTTTAAACCGTAAGACACTAAAAGGCCACAAGCCCACTGCCATTCCTGAGATGCTGAGAGCAAAGGTGGGGGTACTGCATATGATCCCTGCACACAGCACCACCAAGGCGCAGGCAGACCACCTAAGCTACGGCTCCTGCCCAACCCACCCGTCCACCCTTACCCTTGCCCCATTTAGGGATCCAGCCAGCCCTCCTCGGAAAGCGAACAACGGCACCTGTTCCTCGTGTTTGCTTCCTCGTGCTGCAGCCAGCACGAGTCCCAGTAAAGGCTTGCCTGAATTTCTTGTCCGGTCTCTTAACAATTTCTGTTGATTAAAGAGTCCAAGGACTGGAGTCTGTCACAGATCTCCTTGGGACTTAGGGCATTGCCCCCAAGAAGGATCAGCCCTTGTGGTACTAGTGTCCAGGCAAAGAGACCTTCTAGTGGCTGAGGACACTTTCCATTTCCACCAGGGTTGATTCGCATTTCCTGCTGCTTCCCTCAGCAGTGGCCCAAGGTTTCTTCTCCTCCACGCCCTCTGCCAGGCACTGTGGCCGGGGACTGCACTTTCCGCTCCAGGGCTGCCATCATAACCCCAGTACTGAACTTTATTCTTGCAGGCAATTTAATGTTTTCTTTGAGTTTTAGGGAGGGATAGTCAATTCCGTTTGTAAAAGGATGTATTTTGGGGTCCAAGCAAATATAACCAATAGGCAAGGGAGAATGTTTGTATTAGAACAGACTGCTCTTAATTGCTGATTTTAATGTGGTTAATTGGTATTTATCCTTTAATAATTCAGTAACTCAGGCATCACTTCATGCAGGAAGACTTCTCTGAGTTTCCCCACCCCCATCCAAATAGACTGAGTGAGCAAACCAGGATGCATGCTCATCCGGTATAAAGTTATTTCTTAATCTCAACATATTTACCACATTGATCCCCTGTAATCACACAATCAGTATATGATATAATGCAAAAAAAAATATGGTGTAGAGGATAGCTGATATGGATATTCAGAAGAAGGTATCTTTTTATCCCATGGTTAAATACATTTCCTCTGGAGCAGACTGCCTTGGTTCAAATTCCACTTCTCTCACTGACTGTAACCTTGAGCAAGTCACTTAAACAATCTGTGCCTCAGCTTTCTGCATCTGTAGAATGGGGATATTAATAGTATCTACCTAACAGGGTTGCTGTGAGGATTAAATGAGTTACATATGCAGAATGCTTACAACAGTGTCTGACACATAGTATATGCTACCTAAATATTACCAATTATTATTATGGTATGTGGTTGGTCAAGCAGAATAAGTGGAATTTGAAATAGAGCTAAAGGGTAAGTGTGCTGGGTAAAGACAGCCATATGCCAGTATGTGGGTACACTCTTTTTTAAGGCTGTAGAGGTTAGCAGTTAAGGTGGTGTAAATAGTTGTTCTCATTTTATTTCTACTGGTCTCCATTCACTACATTGGCTTTGGAAAGTAATTCTCTGGTGTTTGGCCCAGTGAAATTTAAACTCCATTTTCCTTCTCCTGCTCTCATGACAGACACTGATATGTTGATAATGGTATTCATTCCAGTGAGCAGATGCAGCCTCAGAATGCTTCGTGACTTGCCCAAGGTGCCATATAGCTAGCCAGAGCAAGAAATGAAACTTGGGTTTTTCTATTCTCTGGTTTGTATTTGTCTTTCCATCATATATGACTGGTATTTATTTTCCTAACATATCACTTGGTTAGCTTAGTTTTTAATTACATTGGTGTAGGTTTTAGATGGTTCTATATATATATATGTATGTATATGTATATAAATATATGTGTATGTGTGTGTATACGTATGTGGGTATATATTGTCTAAAGTTCATATATAACAGAAGTAAGACCAATGAATCATTGAAGTAGTAATCAGTAAAAGTTCATTGTGGACACACTTCAGAGACAGTTTACGAACCAAAAGCACTCAAACCAAACATGGAATGAGGCTCAGTGTACATTGTTATACAGCAATTTTTATAGTAGGAAGGCAGTGACTATTATTCATCAAGATTGGCTATGGTATTAGAATTTTCTTAAATAATAGGAAATTGGTTAGTGGCTACCCACATCAGTTTTGGGAAATAGTTTTTTAAGTTTTGCTAATGATTTTCAGAGGCATAAGCAAGAAATAACTCAGGTAAATTAGTGTTGCAAAATAAGCTAAATTAATCTTTGCTTGTATGATTAAACTGGTTCTGTCTGCTCAGGAAGTTTTCAAGGTTGGTCTCCATTTGTTTTTGATTTTAACAATATTGTGTCATATATATGTATGTGTGTATATATATAATGTTATGTGTGTGTGTATGTGTGAATATATATATATATATATAACATTAAAGACCTATAGCTGCAAGTAATAAAAAACAAAAGGAAACAAGTATAATCATTCATCCAGGAGATGCCCTACAACATTATAGTGAAATTCACCAGCCTTGCTTGCTCTGCAGCAGGCTGATGGCACTATCTATCTGGCTTAACCAAATTACTGTGACATGATCTTGTACTCAAGTTGCAAATGAAAAAGCTCCACCAGGCTCATCAGCAGCAGATTGAGTATACTTAAAGCTTCATGCCTATAAGCATAAATTGTGATATTTTGCTGCTTTTAAATGATGCATGATGAAATGATTGAGGACATCATTACGTGAAATGATATCCAGCAGGGAGTGTGATGTTCTTAACGATTTAGCACTTCGAGCTCTTCTGGGAGTGTTAAGTACCTTTACTGAAGAACTGCAGGGAAGTGGTGTTTGTTACTATTGAACTGTATCTAGAAAAGCAGTGGAGCCTTGATCATATCAATGACATGTTCAGGGAACCTGGCAAATGGGAGAGAGCAAGTGTCCAGCTGTAAGCTGGATCTGAGTGACTTAATTAACATTGCTGAAGCCCTAGTAAAGTGGTTCTCAGTCTTGCCTGAATATTAGAATCAGTCACCTGGGGAGCTTTTAAACTACCATGACTGGGGCCCCCTCCAGGGACTGTGATTTAATTTTTCTGGGTGAGGTCAGACATTGGTGGTTTTTAAAGCTCCCAGATGATTCTGATGTCTAGCCACAGATGCTGTGTTAGTTTCTGGTATACAGCAAAGTTCTTCATATACACACAGACACACACACACACACACACACATATTCTTTTTTGTATTCTTTTTTTACTATGGTTTATTACAGGATATTGAATATAGTTCCCTGTGCTATATAGTAAGACCTTATTGTTTATTTGTTTTGTATATAGTAGTGTATATCTGCTAATCCTGAACTCCTAATCTGTCCCTCCCCCACCCCCTTTCCCCTTTGGTAACCGTAAGTTTGTTTTCTATATCTGTGAGTCTGTTTCTGTTTCGTAAATAAGCTCATTAGGTCATATTTTAGATTGTGATATTCTATGGTATTTGTCTTTCTCTTTCTGACTTACTTCACTTAGTACCATGAAAGCCTTTTCAAGCTCTAGAATTAGTGTTGGGCTATCTTAATCCCTAGGAACAGCCCTACTACTGATGTTTTGGTTAGTCAGCTTTGATGATGCAAAGTACCTAGAGAATAACATTCTGTTTCTTGGTGGAAAATTGGAGTCCTTTCTTCCAATCAGAAGTATAAAGACTCTTGATGAGATATAGTGAAGCTTTAAAAGCCGGAGAAAACAATACAAATATATGAAGTTTGTTTCCATCCACCTCTCAAAAAGAGGGCAGCCAATCAGTTCTGGAAACAACTTTCCCAAAATGAGGAGAAAGTTTCCTTTAGGTGAGTTAGATGTGTTTTAAAAAAAGACTTCATGTATTTTTATATATTTAATGGAATTATCCCTTTGATCCAACCCATAAGCAAGATGTGTTGACTTTCTAGCTCCAAATATATGTCACATCAGTCTGCATATCACTGTCTCTGTTGCTGCCACCTTAGTCCAGCTCTTATCTGCATTGGGTCCCACTACTCAGACTCATGCCCCCATCCTATCCCTTCTCACACAACAGCCAGTGTCCTCATCTTACAGTGTAAATGGCATCACCCCCCTGCTTAAAGACTTGCAATGGGAGAAGTTTGAATTTTCCCCTAATGAAGTCCCCATGTGCCCTACCATCCCCAACCCTCTGTTACATTCTCTCCAGCACTCTTTTATTTCTTCCATAAGACCTTAGCACTATTTGTAAATAGTTCATTTGCTTATTTTTTTCTTGTGTCATCTTGCCTACCAGATTGTATGATTCATAAATGCAGGGATGTTTCTGTTTCTGTCTCGTTCATCTTTGTTTCCTAGTGGCAAGCTCAGTCGCTAGCACATGGTGAACTTTTTCCCCAGCATTTTTTTAAATAAAAAATTTCAAACATACAGTAAATTTAAGAGAGTTTTACAATAAATACCTGAAAACCTACACCCTAGTTTTAACTGTACTTTATTACATATCTGCCCGTCTATTTCTCTTTCTACCCATCGACACATGGTTGGCTTTTAACAAATTTGTTGAGTGAATGGGTAAATGAAAATGTTATTTTGGTCAATACCCAGAAGTTGTTCATCCTGAGATTGGCCCAGTACTGAGCTTCCTTGATATTGAGCTTCCTTGTTGCCATGTGGACACAGGGTATGGGGAACTATGCCATGTTCCCTAGGATGTGTATCTATCTCCTCAGCTCTGTTTCAGGCACTGGGCCATTTACTGGGGATTCAGAAATAAGGACAAATTTCATGCCTTCCAGGGGCACGTGCTCTACAAGTTGGAGGACCCAACTATATTAGTGATAGAAGAAGAAAGAAGTAGAAATGTGGACTAGTGATTTTTTTTTCACACAAAACTTATGTATAAAAACTGACTAGTGTTCTCTTGATGTTAAAACTGTCTGATTTCTTGGCACTTTGTATTTTTTTGTTGCACAAGTAGATAAAAGCAGTTATTGACTTGGCTAATAGCAGTGAAAGAACATTTTATGATTTCTAGTTTAGGGAGAGACATATTCAAACACATCTGAACCATGAAAATCTTAGCTTTTCTTTCGTTCTTTTTTTTTTTTTTGAATGTTCTGTACCTACCATTGAAATATACAAATAATAGAAGCAAAAGAAAAGCATGTGAAAAATGTTCTTAATCTAGGCCAACTATGGTCAAGGTAGAGAGCATCTCTGCCTAGTCTAGAAGTTGACAGAGCTGGCAGGACAGGTAGAGTTTCTTCCCTTCTGCATGCAGATAGGTTTTTTCCAAACTATGTTTGATTATGTTTTTGGAGCCTATATTTATTATTTTGATTTCTCAGAGGAAATGCTTCCCTTTGAAGTGCCATCCTGGGGCAGTGCTTTGCAATATCCTTTATTAAGTTTTACTGTGTCTATTCACATTTATTTTAATTCTTATTTTTAGAAGGAGTATTATAAGAAGGTCAATGCAGTATCTTTGTGATTGAATTCCAAGAGTACTTAGTAGGGGTCTGTGTATATAAGGGTGTTGAATCATTGTGAACTGGGAATGCGTCCAAGTTCATGCTTAACTGAGACTTCTCTGTTAAATATTTAAAAGTGAAAGCAATCTTTCAAAACAGGCATATGGGCCTGGACAGCATAGAAATGGGTAAACACAGCACTATATAAACAGCAAAGGCAGTTGCTGGGACCTGGTCTTGTTCCTCCGACCTTGGCTATATCCTCAGCTCCTCACCTCTTTTACTGATGGGGTCCTGCTTCCTTACGTGTTGATGACCCCCATCCCATTAACTTTCATTTGCTCATGATGTCCTCCCATGGGCTTCAATGCGGCAAGTGTTTCAGGGCCCAGTGTGTTCCTGACCTGGATTTGTTTCCTGGCTTTGTCACTAATGGTTAAAGGATCTTGAACGAGAAATGTACCTTTTCCAAGTTCTAGGTTCCTTACCTGTAACTAAGAGACCTTAATACCAAATTCAACTTGTAAAATGTGTCTACCTTGGAGAAGACCTTTGATAATTGTTAAGGTTTACCCTACTGTTTTAAGATCAGTTGCCCCATTGGATCAATAAGAAATGATAAATTAGGGGAGAAATATGGAGGTAAGCACCTGGATATTTAGTACAGTATGAGGAAAAAGCAAATATGGAGATGGATATTTTATTTATAAAATTAAACCTAATTTTATTTTGCTAAAATCAACAAATACACGTTCAGATCTGGTTTATCTTCAAAACGTGTGTTTTCGTTTTCCAACAAACATGCAAATTAATTTGGCATGCCAAACATCTTTCTCTCTAGATCTCCTTGGAAATTTTTTTTTTCATCACACAAACAAGGGTGCAAATGTTGTTCAAAAACTATTTACATTTTTATCCTCCAGAATTACTAACATTAATATTTATTGAGAGAAAAGAAAAACTGCAAGGCTTGGTTTTTGACATTCACATTTGATTCAGCAGTATAATTAAAATTTTGTATTTGTTTTTAAGATAAACACTTTGAAGGAAATTTAATAAGTCTTGTTTTTGCTCTGCAAAGGAGCCACTATATCAAAGCATTTAACTGGAGCTGTAGAGTTCCTGCTGGTAGAATATTACTTCCAGCCTATTTATTAGCTTTTCTTCCTGTAGCCCTATACATGATTTTTCCCCCTATTCCGCTAAGTGAAAGCACAGAAAGGAAGCAATTTCTTGTCTCTTTCCCCCCTAGCATCATGCAAGGCAAGGCAGCATCACAAGTCACAATATCTGTGTTTACTTTGATTATATTTTGTTTCATACACTTTAAATTATTTCATATTAGAATACTTACTGGGTTATCTACAGTCAACATTGTTGATGTTAAACTGTTATAAAGCCAGACTTTTAGAGACATTTGAGACAATTCATGAACCATGTCTGAGAGGAGATAATTGCCTTCAACCTAGACTTTTGCACTTGGGAGCAAAAAAATTCTAGGTATCAGCAGGTTATGAGAAAACAAGACTTTCGGGGGTCTATATAATTTATTCTGACATTTTTGTGTATTGTAAACAAGGATAGGATACTTTTGACAGTAGCCTATAAACAAATTTAAAAAAAATATATCCTTCACTGTAAAATCAGTATCAAGGGAGCATTTTAAATGATTCTGGTAGGTCTCTTATAAGCCTACTTTCCAGGAAAAGTTTATATGAAATTTCCTGATTAAAAACAAAATCAGAAGTCATAGATTTAAGTTGAGAGAATATGGTATGTGAGGTAAGGTCACTGTGTTATCTATGGTCTGATGCACAATGTAGCATGTACCAAAGAACCTTAAGAGACATCTGTCTCAAGTTTCAGACAGGATATAAGAGTGCATAGAGAAGAGAGAGATTTTCAGGTCAGACAGCAAAAGAAGCCATAGCATTCACCTAAATCAATATGTTGTAAGCAACACACACATATGCAGTGCCAGTTCACAGAATGCAAACAAGATCAATTAGAAATTGTACTGTGATAGCCACATATTTTGGAGAAGAATTCCCAAGCCAGGCGAATGTGGATTGGGATAAAAACATAGGCAGTATACACCACCATAGCAAAAATAGTTAGTAAGATGGTATTGAACATGGATTGTTCCCAGGGCTCCAAGACAGCACAGCAGCTAATGATTTGATATTGATAGTAAAGCCAGGAGAAATAGTCCTTCACACGCTTGAAATCCATGGTTGGCTCCTTCAAGCTGCAGAAAGTCTGTCCTGTTAAAAAAAAGTACCAGATTAGAAGAAACATAAGATAAGGTACCAAACACAGAATCTCCTTAGAGTTTCACAACCTCAGCCTGTTAAAATTTTTCAAAGACTGTTAATGATCATTGAGTGAATTATGAATAGAAATATTGTATGGAAATAATACACAACACATTAATCATAGAAATAATAATATTGCCACTGTTACTATACAATAATTACTACTAGAATTAATAGCAATATTATTAATAACAGTAATATGTATCTAAAGATATAGTTGCTAGTAATAACTCTAGTGAGAATAATATCTACTAATTGAGACCAAGCACATTTTATGTAGCCCTGTATATCTAGGGAGAGAAATGTGAATTTTCCATTTCCTACAACATATATTCTGGAAAAAGAGTAAAGACTGGTGTGCAGAAAAGAGTCACTATAGCAAGCCAGAGGCTGCTATCTTTAGAAGGGCCCTTGGCTGGCATCTGGGAACTTGGCTTTTGGAATGTTCTCTCCATTCCCTAATGGATAAGGATGATTCACTATGCCTAGGCTGTGCAAACACTGTAACTTATGGCAAACACCTGCTTTATTTTGGGAGTCCAGAATTTTTGTAATTGCTAGGCAAAGAGTGTCCATGTGACCAGCCCCAATTAAAAACCTTGGTGCTGAGTCTGTAATGGGCTTCCCTGGGCAGAAACATTACACATGTATCACTGCACTTTTTGTTGTTAAAGGATAAGCGCACTTGTGTCCATTCATGGGAGGGAGAGAGCATCGTTAGCCTGTAAGTGGATTTCTTCAGACTCCACCTGTGTCTTTCTTCCTTGCTGATCCTGTTGTATATCTTTCTGCTGTTAGAAACCTTAGCTGTGAGCACGAATATATGCTGAGTCCTGTGAATCTTTCTAGTGAGGCACTGGACGTGTGGGTGGACTTGGGGACCTCCAAAGCAAAGGGGAAGCCCAAAGTGCACCTTTGGGTAGTCATTTGGCTTTCGAGTAAAGAACTTATGAAAAACCGTACAAAAATGTTTTATTGGCCTTCAGATAGGACCACAGTTAAAACCACATGTAAAACTTCCTAGGAAGAAGGGCATCTATCATTTCTTTAAAAGATTCTTGGCATGATTTTGCAGACTTTCATAAACATGGTGGGTGTCCTTGGATCTACAGGCTGACTTGTGCCTGTTCTGCTTACTCCTAAAAATACAACAGTGCCACATCACTGAGCCCACTTTGATGACTTTTAATATTCAAATCAAAGTTAAATTTTTTTGAAGATCATTTCTATATTCTTATTTGAAAAATCTCTCTTTTCTTTTATTCTCTTTTGAGGAAAAGCAAGATGTCTTTGCTCCATAAGACCATGGACTCCTCAGGCTATGGGGAGACTCTCATGATCCTAATGCCTGGCACAAAGACAGTCATCAGCAAATACTTGCTGAACAAATGAGTAAATGAATGAATGACATGTAACCAACTTAACAAAATAATTATAGATGACTCAGTTCCCGTATAAGTGGGATAGGTTGGCTGTTGCTGACTTTTAACAGCTTGACTTTGATAATGAGTAACTCTTTCTGATAAGGATAATTTCCACAAAAACTTAAAATGGGAAAGTCTTTGGGTTACCAGGTTGTGATTATTTGTAACAATGGCCAGGATGATCCAGATAAGTAGATAATATATACTGGAGTCGCTTTACTTTCCTATGAAAAGAAAAGTGAGCCTCCCATCTTTCCTAGAAGCCAAAATGGGGACTAAGTAATTGGACTTAAATGTCTTGTCCTAGCAGGTGGACTTTGGTGAGAAATTACCTCAATGTTCTTTTTCATTCCTAGCTCTGGTTGCAGAGAAAGAGTGAAGGTGAATAGGGTTAGGTCTTAGAGAAAATGAGTGGCGAAGGAGTGGTAATTTCAGTGAATAATATTATCCACACAACCAAGACTTTCCACTGATAGGCCAAAGAGAGATTGGGAGGTATCACTATTTGAGCTTTTAGGCTGTCCCATTAGGCAACTGTATATTTCAAACTAAATTTAATTTTTAAAAATGTCATTCATGGATACCCACACTTGGTTCCTTTTCATTACCTAGACAGAATTTAGGGTGGCGCTAGATAACTGATCAGGAATGTGAGAGTCTATTCATCAGGCAGAAACTTCCAGACTGTGCTTGGTGAAGATGGGAGGGTGATGGCTCCGATAGATACAGACCCTCCCCCTAGGAAGCTTGGTTCAGATGGAAAGACAGGTAGTCATCAAATAATACATACAAATAAATAATTGTCAACCACCTTACTCCCTAAGGGATAAGAGCAACGTAAAGGGAGCTGTAGGAAACCTAATCCAGTCTGAATATGTCTCCAAGGAAGAGATATTTCGAGATAAAATCCAAGAGATGACTGTGAGTCAAACAAATAAATTGGGTAGTCAGGTGAAGAGAAGAGCCAATACAGAGGGGTTCCCCTGTGTTTGTGCAGAGTTCAGTGGTGCGAAGGAGCCTGATAAGTGGTGGGGAATGGAGCCCAGTGACCTGGGGAGGGAGGCTGGGAGTATGAGAAGCCTGAAGAGGAGGGGATGACCAGAGTGAGGCCAAGCACTCTAGGGCCTAGTGTTTTGTCTTTATTCTACAATGGCAGGGATCTAGGGGTTTTAACAGGGGAATGCTATTGTGGGCTTGAGAGCCTGAGCCTTTAAAGCTCGTATGGACATGCTGCCTTCTCTGCATTCTAAAGCCAAGTTGAAATGATTTAATTTTAGTTTTAAAAAAATTTACTTGTTGAAGTATAGTTGATTTACAGTATTGTGTTAGTTTCTGGTGTAGAGCATAGTGATTCAGATATATATATATTTATATATATATATGTATATATATGTATATGTACACACACATATATATATTCTTTTTTGTCATAGGTTATTACAAGTTATTGAATATAGTTCCCTGTGCTATACAGTAGGATCTTGTTGTTGATCTATTTTATATATAGTAGTGTGTACCTGCTATGAAATGATTTTGAATATATTGTTTCAGTAAATCTGTGCCTCTGCTGTCCCATTGGCATTAGTCATTCAAAATCAACCAGGTACTGAAAAGCTGTTTAAAATATTATTAATACTCTTCACTTTTATAAATGAGATAAATGACTCATTTAGAAATATCACTGACTTTTTCTCTGTAAATTTTAGCTTTTAAAAATGTCCTAATTAGAGGGAAGGGTGTAGCTCAAGTGGTAGAGAGCATTCTTAGCATACACAGGGTCCTGGGTTCAATCCCCAGTACCTCCTCTAAAAATAAATAAGTAAACTTAATTACCTACAAACCCCCCCACCCAGAATTTTAAAAAATACCCTAATTAATTGCCTGGCCATTACTTTCTTTTCAAAAATTAAATTTCTTCCTTGAGCAGCCCCAGTGTTTGTTGTTTTAAGCTGTAAAAGTCAATCATTCAAGGAAGGGACAGATCTAAAGCATACCAACATGTCTTACACCAAAGCTGGATACCTGGTTAAGACCTTGGTCACATATTGCTAACAATTTACAGAATTAAGATTAAAAACATTTTTTTTTCCTTGCCAGTTTCTACCATGCCCTGGATCACTTCTCAGCCCTCTCAGTAGCCAGCTGTGATGTGTAAAAAGGCTTTTATTATCACTTCTCACTTCAGTCTCATGAAATCTGAGTGATAAAAAGCATCGATCTCCCCCTTTTCTTTGATTCTTTTCTTCCTAATTAATGAAAAGCAATCTAAAAGATTATTTATTGTTATTTATTGTTTCTTATGAAAAGTTGAGAAGAGAGTTGATTATTATTGGCAAACCATCTGCTGCAAACTATTGTGAGAATATGTGCTATATTTAGGTTCTAGATTGGCTTAGGTAATATAATCTTACTTCCTTTTGAGTTCATTTTTAAATCTCCTATGGGACAACATGCAAGATTTAAGAAAACCACTTAAGATAATTTAAGATGAGTCATGTGGGAAGGAGAATTCATTCAATCATTAGACAAATGCATTTTGAGTACTACTACATGGTCTCTTCTGAGTAGGAATGGCTTCAGAAGCAGTCTGCTCCAAAGTGGCACTACAGACGGGGGAAGCTCTTCTAGGCAGCAGCAAACTGGATCATGTAACAAACATGCAGTGACAAGGGGCCAGGAATGAGCACTGAATGGGAGGAAAGGGCCTGGGAAAATGCTAAGAAGGAAGCTAGGAAAAGAGGCTGAATTTGGGAAATAGGATGACAGAAACACCATGAAATGAATTACTCACAAGGAACCTGGAACTAGATGACAGCAAAATCTCAGTGTCTCAAATTTTCACAATGAAATGTGGAATTAATACGCCCTTAAAGAGCTGATGGCATATTTCAGGAAAGCTAAACAAAGAACTTAAAATGATTACTTCACTCAAGCACACCATGAATCTCCTTGTCTTTAATTGTGTGTTTTCAGAAGATGATTTCCCTATACCAAAAGGAGGAAGGAAGTATGTTTGTTTCTTCTCTTCCTTCTTCTTTTAATTTTCCCTTTAAACTTGATGACTTTTAAAACCCTCTTAAATCTTTAACGAAGTTGTGCATTCAAAGGCAGCACTGCCTACCTGCACTGTGGGATGTCTTCAGTGGTACAGGGGCCTAGATGGGTATGACTCTAACAGCTGAGGCTGTGTGGTGACACCCCTCAAGTGAGTGGGGAGGGCAGGGAGCCCCTGTGGAACACAAAGCAGGTGAAGCTCTCTGTAAGAAGTAGGGGTGGGGCACAGGCCAGCACTGGTACCTGGAGGAATGGGTTATGAGCCTGAAGAAAGGCTTTCTTTGGTCCATTGTTTTGAAAACAGGATAATGTCTTCCTCTTCAGGAGGATCTGTGCAGTATCATATTCTCAGTTATCCTAATGGATTTGATTTATCAGAGTTTCTCTAGTAATAATAACAAAACAAATTATATTTTCATAGGATTATCTGTAGTTTAGAGAAGGCTTTTACTGCATTTGCATAATGGGTTTGGGAATAAGGATATGCACTGGTTCAAGTTCTGACTTCTCCACTTACTGGATGTGTGACCTTGGCCCACTTACTTAATTGTTCTGGGCCTCAGGTTCGTCACCTGTAAATGGAAATAATAATCCCCTCTTCTTAAGGTTGCTGTGAGGATTAGCAGAAATGCAAGCAAAGCATCAATTTAAGGGATTTGTACATGGAGGAAGTCCATAGGTAGGAAGATGGAATCTCACTGGAGAAAAACCTTTCCTCCCTCGTTTTCTTTTATTTATTGAAAATAATTATTAACCTGCTGGCAATTGCACTAAGAACTGGAGATTCCATGGTTATTGAGACGGTCATGGCTATTGCCCCCAGGATTATAATCCAGCTGAGTATATTCTACAAATACACATTTTAGACAATATTTACCAAGTGTATTAGGTAGCTACAGTGGAGTCCTAGAATGTTAGTGGCTGTGTAGACTGTAGAATCCCCTACACCCAATCACTCGTTTTAAAGAAAAGGACCAAGACTATGGGACTAAAATTAAACTGACATTAAATTTGTTTGTCAAACTGAATTAAAGTGACTGGACAATTCCAGGTGGTGAATACCCTGTGTTTTGTGAATTGATGCTGGATGGAAGAAACAGAAATTCCAGTGGAGG
Organism: Vicugna pacos; assembly: GCF_048564905.1. Lineage (NCBI taxonomy): Eukaryota > Metazoa > Chordata > Mammalia > Artiodactyla > Camelidae > Vicugna > Vicugna pacos. The sequence continues at coordinate 35,729,307 of NC_132987.1, forward strand.
TTTTCCGTGGTCTTCAAAGACTCAGAGTTGAGCAGGACATTGGAATCAATGTGTGGGTGTCTGAAAGACCTCAGTGCCACCCTCCCTCAGGTTCTTCAGACTCTTCTCTTCTCTCGCTCAAGCCTCTTCCCTGAAATCCCACAGTTCAGACTGTCTTCTAGGCAAATGAAGGTCTGAATGCCTATTGACTGTAAATATTACCAGGAACTGGCAAAAGCCAAGGTTCTTGTGCGTGATGTACAACAGCGTGGGTAAATGACCCAAAGCAGAGTTTTGCCAGGTTGAGGGGAGAAAGAGGGAGAAGGAAGAGATTATTAGAGAAAGATTATGAGAGTCTTGGGAACCAGAGAGAGAATGATTTCTAAAGGGAACCTAGTGATTAAATGGGGACCTAATGACAGGAGAAAACAGGAAGGACTTGGAATTCCTCTAGGAAGTGATCTCATAATTGATTGGAGAGTAAGCCGCTATTTTTTACTTCTGAATTTTGGCACCAAGTTTTTTTTTTTTTTTTCTCTCTCACTAGATTTGTATACAGTAGGGAAAGATAAAGTTTCATCTCCTCTCCCAGAATAAGAGAGAGAAGTCCTGGAATTGTGATCCACATTACTCAGGGGCAAGGCTTTGTTCTGGCCTGAACAGAGAGGAAAGTTTGAATAAACAGCAAAAAACAAACAAACAAACAAAAAAACCCACGTGTTTGCGTGAACCCGTGTGTAGGAGTCATGAGAGGAGAGCACTGTAGGGGGAATGTGCAGGGCAGTGACAACATTAGCAAGCTCAGGAGGCCCTTTGTTTTTGGTTTCTGTCCACGGGAACAGGAATGGTAAAAAGTCAGGCAAGTGCAACGAAAGATAGGTAGTAGGTGATTTGATACCTTGGGAATCCTGCAAAGGACCCGATTCTGCAGCCCTCCTCTGCCTAAAGAAAGTCCTCCAAATTACTGGATTTTCTAAGTAAGGGATTTCTCTTTCTAAACATTAGCTAAAAATGAATCTTCCCTTCTGAGGTGGGAAAAAAAACCCTAACACATTTTGGTCTAAATTTCCTTCTAAAATGTCAGAAGCTGGGGCTAAAGAGAAAAGTCAGCAGGACCTCCAATCGATTTGAGGTTAACTCCTTCGCAACTTGTTTTGGAATTCTACCTCAATTACTCAGCTTTTGTTGTGTTTCATCTCTGAAACCTAAAAATCTGAGAAATGGAAAAAGTGTCCTGCCTGCTGCTGCAGAGAGAGGCTGTATCTAAAAAGAGAATGTGTCTGTGCTCAGAAGTAGCTTTCTTTGGAAAGAGCTCAATATGACTTACTCAAATTCAAGCCTTCCTTTAATGAAGTAATTCATTTAAAGAAGGAGCAGAGTGATTTCCTTCCAAAGAGTGCAGTGTGGAAAAGGGTGATAAAAACAAGTAAATTCACAGAGGAGGAAACTGATAGGCGCTTCCTCAGCCCGCTCATCAAAGCCAGCATCAGCAATGATGTTGACAGTATGTTTCCAGGATATCATGGTATGAAAATGGCACTTTGCTTCTGTGGTCTTCCTCCCCCAAGCCCACAGCTTCAGTCTAATCATGAGAAAAAAACATCAGACAAATTTCAACAGAGAAGCCTCTTAGAAAATACCTGGCCTTAAAATTCGCTTAGTACTGCTTGAAACTCTCAAGGTCATCAGAAACAAGCAAAGGGTGAAAAACACTCACAGCCCAAAGGAGCTGCCTAAGGAAACAAGACAACTAAATGTAATGTGTTAGGCTGGATGGAATCCTGCAGCTGATGAAGGATTTTAGGTAAAAACTAAGTAAATCTGAGTAATGTATTGGCTTTAATGATAGTGTATCAACATTGGCTCATTAATTGTAACACATGGCATACTAATGTAAGCTGTTAATAGCAGAAACTGGGCACAGGCTACATGGTAATTCTCTTTATTCGTGCCTCAGTTTTCTGTAAGTCTAAAAATGTTCTAAGCAATAAAGTCAATTAGTTTTTTTTGAAGGTAAAAAAATAATTAGAAAAGTCTTGAAAAGTCCAGAGTTATCCCCACTCCAAACTCCAGTGAACTTTGCTTATGCCTTTCTTCCCTTCTGGAAGATACTTCCTAATAACTCTGAACGTAGTTAAATAATAGCCTTCCATAAAGGACTGGCTTTCAAACATCTTCAAACCCAGCAGAGAGGAAAAGTACGTTTTACCTTGTGATCCAGGGTACGCACACATACACATAGCCATGTAACTGAGATAGACATCTCTCAAAATAATATGCTGCAGTTCACGCTGATGTTTTATTTCCATTCTGTTCTATTCCATTTGATTTGATTGTATTCTGCTGTGTTCTATGTTATTCTCATCATTCATTACAAAATGCCCCAATTATGAGCTACCACATTGATTTCTTAACATGCCGATTGCAACCTGCAGTTGGAAAAACCCTCCTTTAATGCTTAACTCAAATGCTAACTTCTTCAAGAAGTCTCTGCATGGTCCAGGTTGGTAGACACTAGCCACATGTGGCAATTAAAATTTTTAGTGCTCAAGAGCCACATGTGGCTTATGGCTACCATATTGGACAGCACAAACAGAATATTTCCATCTGCAGAAAACGTTATTGGGCAGTGCTTTTGGGCTCTCTCCATCTCTTGCTTGGACTAATGAAATGGCCTACAGCTTGTTTCCTTTTCACCTTATAATCTTCCATGCCTCTGCTGGAATTAACTTTCTAAAATTATGGATTTATTTTTCTGCTTGAAGCCCTTCAGTGGTGCTCCATGTCCTATGAAGTGAATCATTCATTTGAGGCCCTTCACAGCTGGATTCCTCCACCTCTCCTACATCATCTCTGAACTCTCCTGCTAAATGCCATTCACTCTTTTTTTTTTTTCATTTTAAAATTTATTTGTGTGTTTAGTTTACAATATCATATATTAAAATGGAATTATAATTAATATACAATATTATATGTTATAGGTATACAATATAGTAATTCATAATTTTAAAGGTTATACTCCATTTATAGTTATTATAAAATATTGGCTCTATTCCTCATGGTACAATATATCCTTGTTGCTTATTTTATACCTGATAGTTTGTACTTCATAATCCTCTACCTCCATCTTGCTCCTCCCCCTTTCCTCTCCCCACTGGTAACCACTAGTTCCTTCTGTACATCTGTGAGTCTGTTTCTTTTCTGTTATACTCACTAGTTTGTTGTATTTTTTTAGACTCCACGTGTAAGTGATATCTTACAGTATTTGTCTTTGTCTGACTTATTTCTCTTAGCACAATGCCCTCCAAGTCCACCCATGCTGTATGCCTGCTACTCACTCTTAATCTTCCATGTTGTAGTTCATCCTCTTTTCTTTTCTAGAAATATTTTTGTTTCTCTTTTCTTTTTTAAAAAAAAAATTTATTTATTTTGTTTGTGGTTTTTTTTTTTTTTTTTGGTTTGGTTTTGAAGGGGGAGGTAAGTAGGTTTATTTATTTAGTTATTTTAGTAAAGGTACTGGGGATTGAAACCAGGACCTTGTGCATGCTAGGCATGTACTCTGCCACAATACCCTCCCTTGCCCTTTTCTGTTAGATAAAAATCCTATTTACTTTCAAGGCATAACTCCTATCTTCTCTCTTCTATGCAATATTCTCAGGAGACCACTCTTCCTAAGGAAAGTGTATTATTTTCTTTTATGGGTTACTATTGTAGCATTTCTACTGTATTATAATTAGGCACGTACAGTGTTTTCCCACTAGACTATGAGAGGTTTAAATACTGGGAAGATGCCATCATCATCTCTTTGTTCTCAGTGCCTGGAATGGGATACTTATGCACTGATGAACTGGTTGGCTGGCTGACTGATTGAATTGTAAGGATGTTGAAGGCAGGGAGCACACTTGTACTTAAATAATATCTCCATAGCACAATGTGGGGCACATTGAAGGTACTTATGAATTCTCATGGTCTATTTTCAAGCAATGAGTTTTATACAGATTGTTTTCTGAAATTTCAGTGCAATCTGCCTTTTGTAGGATACAAGGGAGTTGTACTAATTTTTTTATTATAACAAATACTTTTTCATTTTCTCATACTATTAAAAGTTCATGAACTCTGGGGGGGGCATGAAAAACACTTGTGAAGTGGTTTTAAATCCCATTAAAATGGCTTTTACAGGGGTTTACTCCAGGTGAGTTGTAATTTAAGACTGGTAGGTGGAAAAGTGGTTCTAATGAAGAAGAAAAAAAAATCCCAGGATGAGAATATCTGAAGTTCTAAATTCTATTGTGGCTTTTTTCTTTTCTCTTCTCTTTATCCTTTTCCTTTCTCTTTATTTCTCTTCATTTGTTGGTTCATAGATTCATTTTACTTTGTGTCCTTGGGCAAGTTCCAAAATCTTTCTGTGTCACAGCTTCTCTGTGTAAAATGAAGATGATAATTGATAATTGCCTCTAAGTCTGTCTCAGTGATGTGGTAAGGAATGTAGGAATAGTTTGTGAGCTCTTCAGAAATAATTGTAAGTGTCATAGTAACAGTAATAGTAGTGTTTACTGTTTTTCCTTGTGGATTGGTACAACTTTAAACTGCTTGCAAGATTTTATTAAATTGTGGAGTCAGAAAGTCTTCATGGAATATTCTATAATGGTTACCTCAACAACGATGTGCCTTGTATATTTTACAGGGAAAAAAATATCACCCCTGATTTAGGTTTGCTAATTGAATTGCCTAGTACATTAAAAAATAATAAAACAATATTTGTATATAGCCATTACCACAAATCACTATTTGAAAGGCATTGCAATCTTTACACAAATTTTTAAACAATTGTGCTAGGTAGGGCCACCACATATCATTATGTGGGCTGAGCGCTGTGTAACCTTATGTCATGGTTCTTATATTCGGGTCCTAATCACAAACTGCTTCTTTATGTGAACACAGTTTGATTCACAAAGATACAAAGTTTGTATGATTAAAGGCAAAACCTCATATTGTGTCTGTGTAAGAATCAGACACAATAGTAGTTTGTTGACGTCCCAGTTTCCATATATTTTGCTCTAAGTTTTCTGTGGGTGACTCCATTTTCTGTGTCCCACAGAAAGTTCTATTCTTTTTTTTTTTTACTTTATTGTGTAATTTCTTTTCTTTTAAACTTTTTTTTATTGAGTTACAGTGATTTTACAATGTATGTCAAATTCCATTGTACAGCACAATTTTTCAGTTATACATGAACATACATATATTCATTGTCACATTTTTTTTTCACTATGAGCCACCACAAGATCTTGTATATATTTCCCTGTGCTATACAGTATAATCTTGTTTATCAGAAGGTTCTATTCTTGCTTAGCATTTTCCAAGGATTTTCTTTTCATCTTAGAATACTTTCTAGCCATCCTCTGGCAAGCAATTTCTCATGCTGATACCGAGGTGAATATTGGAAATCAGGCCAGAAATGATGGATCTGAAGTCCAAGTCTTTAAAGGGAGCTAAAAAAAAAAGTTAACTTAAAAGTCTGATGAATCAAAGCCAGAGAAGAAAATCAAACAGCCATAGGGCAATTAAGGAACTTTCTTTACACATTCATTAATTAGCTGGACAATTTTATAGACTTCTCAGAGAGGAATAAACAAATAGTTGCAAGTCACAGCATATTTCTGCTTTTAGGCAACTAAGTTACTCTAAGTTTTATAATCTTATAACAATTTAGCCAAGTTGTTGTTGGTACTGTGTTGGTTTGACTTACAGACAAGAGTAGTGTTTTTGTATCTGATCTAGACTTACTGCTTCCAACAAAAGCAGAACAATAGAAAACATGTATTTCCAGTCCAACTATCCATTGTGTAACTGTATTTTCAAAGCAGTTCTTGTTGTGTGGCATCTTATGAAAGACTCTAAAGAGATTTATGAATGAAGGACTTCTAGCTGGGAAAGAAAATTTGGAATTTCACTTTAACAGAAAATTTCACAATAATTTAGGAAACACTAAGTTCTGATTAGTTCAATTGCAATGTCACGTTGGCCATTAAAAAGGAGAGATATACATAGTGAAACTAGAAAAGAGCAGCAAGTACACTGCTGAGTAGATGTTATGAATAAGAAGAGAAATTTGTAACAGGGATGATATATCTTGCCTTGCTCCTGGTGTGCTTTCATTGACTCATACAGAAACAGGGCAAGTATCCTTCTTTAGTTCTGCCCAGTTTGGAGTGGAGAGTAGGGCTTCTGGACCAAGTTTTAAACTGTAATGCCATTTCCCAGGATGAGCCTCTTTATTACTATTTTATTTTAAAAAGGAAAGAAAGAAAAGAAACCCTGTTATCCTATAAAGAAGGAAAGAGGAAAGAGTATAGCTTCCAGGTGGCTTTTTCCTTCTGAAGATGTTGTTCCCCAGGACTGCCAATTTGTTTTTAGAAGTAGAAAGTGAACAGAGCTACCACACTAACCGTGGCCTTTAAGTCATTAACAATCATTTTTAAAAAGTCATTAAATGTACACACGTGTTAAAGCGCATTATTTACAATAGCCAAAAGCAACCCAAAAATCCATTGGCAGATGAATGGGTAAACAAAATGTAGTATATACACACAATGGAATATTATTTATCTTTTAAAAATAAGGAAATTCTAATGCAGGCTACAACATGGATGAACCTTGAGGACATTGTGCCAAGTGAAATAAACCAAAAAGACAAACGCTGTACGATTTCCCTTATCTGAGACATCTAGAGGAGTCAAGCTCATAGAAACAAAGTAGAATAGTGGCTACCAGGGATTGGAGAAAGGGAGAAATTGAGAGTTGTTTCTCAATGGGTATGAAGTTTCAGTTTTGCAAGATGAAAACATTCTGAAGACTGGTTGCACAACAATGTGAATATACTTAATATTACTGAGTGGTATGTGTAAAAATGGCTAAGATGGTAAATTTTAATGTTATGATATCTTCCTGCAATTTACAATTTTTAAATTAAACATTCATTGATAATGAATAACTCTAAAAACTAAGAAGGAACTGAATGTTTTTTAAATCTTATTTTTTTTATTGAATTGTAGTTGATTTACAATGTTAATTTCAGGTGTACAGCAAAACAATAAGAGGGACTAAAATTTTAAAATATACTTTAAAATAGTCTGAACAGTGTTTGTTTCTAAAGGCCTGATTTTCTCAGGAGCTAGAAGCCTGACCACACACACACACACACACACAAAAGTCAAGCCATTGTCTCATCCCTGCCTATCATCATTATATTTGATATGTCTTCAGAAATAGAGGACTTTTTTCCCCAGGGAAAAACTTGAGCAGGGAGGGTGAGTTACTGGCATGCTGATTTCTACTTGCTGAGCACTTACTCCCAGTGTTCTGCTAAAGGAAATCTAGTTTCTTAGGCAGCTGGTCAACCAAGACTCTTCCAGTAGTATTTTCTAGTACTAATTTTCTGTGTTCCTTGTAAGTTTTGGGGTAGCATTGAATAGATTTTCTCATAAAACATTTTTGCTTTTGTTTATTTCTCTGTCCTTTGTCTTCTCCTCTTCTTCCTCCTCTCTCATTCTTCTGGTTTATTCTTATTAATTAATTAATTAATTAATTTATGGAGTGAGGTAATTAGGTTTATTTATTTATTTATAGATGAAGTACTGGGGATTGAACTCAGGACCTCGTGTATGTTAAGCATGCACTCTACCACTTTAGAGCTCCCTTCCCCCATTCTGGATTATTCTTTATTTTTTATTATACTATCTGGAAATCTTCCAGTGATGATTTTGGTATTTTTCTTATTTTGGTGACCAGCAACACTGAAACTTTCATAGATGTGATTTTGTATGTGTGTGACAATAGTAATATAGTCTGTTGCTTTTTTTTTTTCTCCTGCCCTCAACTGACCTGCTTCTGTATCTGAGTTATTATTGCTTTTAGGAAAATAAGTGGAGAGCTAGGCTGACTCCAAGGACCATGGAAATAGACACAGCATTGTTGAGGTGTTCTTTCTGCCAACCCCCAGATCATGGGACATTTCCCTGCTGGGCTGTTTAACATTCTAGGTCAACTAGTTTATTGGGGGGTGGTAGGGGGAGGTGAGGAGGGAAAGACAGGAGTTAGAGTTATGTCAAAACATGTTGTTGCTTTCAGGCAATTAAATTAATTAAATTTTATAATCTGGTACTTAGAAGTGAATGTCTTTTTTTTTAAGGTTTATTTATTTATTATTTAATTTATTAATTTATTTTTTTATTGAGTTATAGTCAGTTTACAGAAGTGAGTTTCTTAAATGATATACTAAAAGAAAAACATCTCAATGACAATTTAGCCAAGTGGATTTCTCATTCTTCTGCGCAGAATGGTGTAGACAAACTATGTTTGCTTCATTCAGTTTCACCTGCTCCCAAGTACATGGGTACCTGCATGCGCCTCGGGAAAAGTGGAAAAGGGCCGAGCTCCAAGCTTGTTCTTTTCAAAACAATTGTTTTGTTTCATAAGAACTTTGTTGATTCTCAAGTAAATGTGAAGAAGTCTAATGGCACTGGGAGTATTAAGAAAAATATTTTCAACCAATAGATTTTGAAACCAATTTAACTATAGGCTTAAACTGGGTGAAAGGAAATATTCTTTTATCTATTGGAATAAATGTGGGCTTGTTTGTCAAGAATACCAGAGGAAATCTGCCAAGTCAGAAAAATATTTGGATTTAAATTCTGTAATAGGTTGAATGATGGGCCTCCAAAAGATAGGTCCATATCCTGGAACTTGTGAATGTGACCTTATTTGGGACAAGTGTCTTTGTAGATGTAATTAAGTTACAGATCTTGGCAAGAGCTCATCCTAGATTACCCATGTCAATCCTACATCCCATGATAAGTGTCCTCAGAAGACAGACACAGAGGAGAAGGCTAGCAAAGACAGAGGCAGATTGGAATTATGTAGCCATAAACCAAGACACCATTAGAAGCTGGAAGAGGCAAAGGAGAATTTTCCCCTAGAGCCTTTGGAGGGAGCGCAGCCCTGGCTGACATCTTGATTTCAGAACTTCTGGCTTCCAGAACTATCAGAGAACAATTTTCTCCTGTTTTAAGCTACCAACATTGTGGTACTTTGTTTCAGCAGACCCAGGGAATGAATTCAGATCTCTTCCTTAAAAATACTAGACTCTTACAATGTGGAGTTCTCTCCAGAAAACAGAAACAGCATTTATTAAGTACCACTATGGGAGGCACTGGCTAAATGCTTAACTTAAATGATTCCTATTTTAAAAATGAAGAAATTGAGGCCCAGAGTCTCACTGTGACCACACGGGGAGCTGGGTGTTAATCTGCCAAGAGGCAGTGTGCTAAGTAGCATGAGCTCTGACTCTGGGTGCTGTCTGGATTTGGCCCCGGCTGAGTTGCTCAACCCATTTGACTCCACTTCCTCTACTGGAAAAAAAAAGGAATGATAATAGAACTTTATTCATACAGTTTCTAGGAAGATTAGGAGTTGGAAAGTATTTAGAATCATACATGGGAAGGCCTTCAAGGAATGGTAATTGTTATGATTATTATATACTAGAACTGATATATTATTGCTAAGGCTATGAATACCAGGCAAAGAATAAAAAAGAATGAGATCATTTTTTAAGGCAGAATGGGTGGACTTTACCAGTTATTAAGATAGAAGCTACTTTTAGAGAGATCAGTCTTCAGAACGTTTATTCAGTTCTGGTGTTGCCATCGGAAAGGAGAGAAAAAAATACGTTTCCTCATTTCAAAGATGAGAACACTGAGACTCACTGTGTATTCATACCTCACCTACTGTCAGTAGCCAAGGAGGAAGGAACACTGGGATATAGTTTTAGGGTTCTCTCACTCCAAAGTGGTCTTTCTATCACACCAAATGCCTTTACAAATGCTGTGCCCAACAGGGTATTTTTTGAATTAGTAAAATCAAGCTTCATTGTCAGTAACTTTAGAGTAAGTGAAGCTTCCTGAACTCTTTTGAAATGAAGAAATTGTTGCCAACTGTTTCAGAACCATAAATCTCTTAAAACATTACAGCAAAAAGGACGGATTAAGAAACAATCATTCAGAAGATAAATCTGTTTCTTTTTGTCCACACTCTCTCCTCTTTTTAAATTTTTTCCATTTACTATAGATTTAATAAAAGTGGGTAGGTGGCTAGTGGTAATCTAGGTGTTTTTCTTTTTTTCATTCCATTTCCCTTTCTTTCTTTCTTAAAAATAAAATAAGCAGAAAGAAAACAAATGTCCCATATGAACACTGACCAGCCTTACTCTTATTAACATTTTTTAAGAAAATGTTTTTATTTTATCCTATTTCTCTCTTAATTTGTCCTCTCTGGTTAACTAAGTACTTACTGAAACATTTACTCCTGTCTTATATCAAAGGTCTTCCAGGGTAAGATGCTGCTCCATTTAAATAAAAAATGAAGGATGCCGAAACAGAAGCAACTTTAACCAGCAGACCCACAAATCAGATAGCAGCTGGTGCTATGTAATCCTGACACTGGCACTTGTACTGGGATTGGCCAGAGGTTCCTAACCAGGAGGCCAAGAACTTGGTGGTGGTGGGGGGGCGGGGGGGAGAATGAATCTGTGAACCACTTGAAATGTTTGCAAATTTTGCATAAACATTTCCAGTATACACTTCAAAGGAGACTGTCATGTCTGTAAACTAAGAACCACTGTTTTGAGGCCTGATTACTAAAGTTAATTGCCACATTTTACTCCTTTGTATCATCTTAAATGCCATGATAATATCGAGTCTACCATAAATGTTTCTTGGTTGCTTAAGCAACAACCAGAAGCTCCCTCTTATTAAAGATGTCATCTTGCAATCAGAAGGGGCAGATTTCTAAAAGTGAGATTCCTTGATATAATGAGAAGAATCTACCTGCCTAGGAGGGTCCAGGTCTGGGTTCTTGTCCTTGCTCCTTCGAGAAATGATTCTGTGTGCGTTACTTCTCCTCTCTGGGTTGCAGTTTCTTCATCTGTGAAATTAAGATTTCAGTTAAATCCAAAGATGCCTTCAAACTTTAGAACAACTCTATTCCATGTTAAAGATGATTAAACGTCTTAGATGGATGATCTCCCACAAAATTCTAGCATGTAGTATAAAAACAAAGCATGACAAGTTAGCCTCATTTGAAAATTTATTTTTAGAGAAGGTTGTAGTATTGAGGACATGTCATTGTCCTTAATGGACTCTGAGGACTATAAGGTGCACATTACCATCCATAGCAGGGTTGCAGGGAGGCCCCAGGTGGGACAAAGAGACAGAAGCTAAGACCCTCCCATCTCACTTTTAGCAGAGTAGCCTGCTTTTAGTCTGCTTTATACACTGGGTTTCTGGGAAAGATTTTGTTTGTAGAAAATGTTTCTTGGTTTTAACTAGTCTTTGTTGATGTCCATGTGGGGGAGAAAAAAGGAAACAGAGATTAGCTTAATCACTGTATTTAAACCTCTGTCTCTGAAAAAGCCTGGGAAACAGAGTCAGAAGCCTTAAGGCTTATTTCCTATTTTATTTATTTATTACTCTGTCACATCAGGCAAGTCAGATAGTCTTTCTGAATCTTTGTTCTCACATATAGAATGATAATAATATCTTTTCCACAGGGTAGTTGTAAGAATTAAATGAAATAATGTTTGCGAAAGTGTTTTGTAATTAGTGAAGCATCATAAAGATGGTGAGTGGGTCTTGAGTGGTGAGCCCCAGAGCTCTGCATTTTGTCCTCACCGTTGTAGCATTTTTGTGTATCTGATTTATGTCATAGAAAATATGCCTGATTCAATTTTCTGATGAGCCAAAGTTATGGGGTGGAGTTATAAAAGACTTAGCAGATTACAAAGTTCCAAAAATGACTGAGGGTAAAACTTAGGAAAATACAAAGTCTTGTTTTTCAGTTCAAAAAGTCAATTGTCCAAGGGTAAGATAGGGAAAATGTGGCCCATGATCAGTTAAAACAAAACAGACTAGGGAATTATCCTTGCCTTCAAGTTCTTTTTGAGCCAATAGTGTTGGGAAATAGTTGGCAAATAAATAAGTGATCCAATTGTCTTAGTCCATTTGAACCCTTATAACAAAATACCACAGACTGGGTATAAACAACAGAAATTCATTTCTTACAGTTCTGGAGACTGGGTAGCCCAAGGTCAAGGAGCCAGCACAGCTGCATTCTGGAAAAGGCCCCCTTCCTGTTCCTAGTGCCACCTTCTCTCTGTGTCTTCACATGGTGGAAGGGACAAGGGATCTCTCTGGAGCCTCTTACAAGAACACTAATCTCATCATGAAGGTTCCATTCTCAAGACCTAAGCACTTCCTCCTAATACCATCTCCTTTGGGAGTTAGGAGTCAACATATGAATCTGGGGGGACACATTCAGACTGTAGCACCAATATTCTGATATATTTATAGAAGTACTGTGCCATAGATAAGGAAAGGGAGCTACAGCTCTTGGTTTGATTACCATCCTTCTTCCAGCTGTTAAAAACGGTCACTCTAGTAAATTGAGCACATCCACAGGAAGCTAGATGGAGCAAATCTGGGAGGTTTCCAATGGGAAGTATTGACAGCAGATCTGGGGGGAGGAATGTGGTTACGGAGGTCTTAAAAGATCTAAAAGATTTTAAATGGTGTTACAAGCTATTATGGAGGGGTAAGTTTGGAATTGTTTTTATTGTTTTCAGAGGTGAATCTCAGGAAAAACTTTAAATAATAAGAGCAATCTAAAGGGAAAGTGGTGGGCTGATTGAAGTAGTAAGAATTCCATTAGGGAAACTGTTCAAGCAGAGTCCAGACAAAACCTTCTGAGGGTTGCTATCAACCAGGAGGGAGGGTTTAATAAGAGATTTCTAAGCTTTCATCAAGTCTAAGATACTATTTCTATGATAGAATTCAGTGTCCCACTGGAGAATGATTTGCTTCATTAATTTTTTTTTTTTTGTCGTAATAAGAGTTTGGGTTTGGAAATTGGCAAGCTCCAGTTTGCCACTGTGTGATATTTGGGATGTTGCATAATCACTGTAAGCATCAGTTATGTCCTGAGTAACACGGAGATGGTTAATTCTGTGTTGCTGTGAAGATTGCACAACACTGGTAATGGATGGTTAATGGTGCCTGGTCTTAATAATAGCTCAAGGATGGTAACTTTTATCACAATTTTTATTTGTTCCTCTTATTTTCTACATGATTCTATTTCTTTTCCTAAGCGATTCCTTTCTGGTGACTCTATTGAGCCGCCTGTCCTGACATCTCCTTCAAGACTGGGTTAGAGCTTCTTTCTACTTCCCTGTCATAGCACTTATCACACTGTAGGATGCTTGTGTTACCGTCTCTCCTCTCTAGAAAGTGGCCTGAGAAGCACGGGTGATGTGAGTGGGTAAAATGGTGATTCCTATGAGTCCGGGAGAAAGAATATTCACCCTGTAGGTTAGGGGTGGGTACCATATCATCTGTTTAGTGTTGCATCAGTTTTTCTTTCCTCCTAAGGGGAGGAAACCTGTGGGACAACATTTTCGTCCTGAATTATAGCCTGATTTTCCTGCCCATCAAAACCAGAACCAGGCCAACCTGATTGATTTTTTTCTTTGTTTAAAGTTTTAGGCAATAAAATATCCTATTAAAAATTTAAGGACCAAGCTCTCTCTGTGGAGTCTCAAGGAATAAAAAGAGTTGGTAACTGAAGTACTGAGGTCAGTTACATATTCCTATCCCTAATTTTTTCTATCAGTCAAATGATTCTAAGCTACTTTTACCTAAACATTAGTCTCCAGTGGATGAGTTAATAAAGAGGAAGCAGTTTACTATTCTTAGGAGAAGATAAAAAAACATGAGATTCCCCCATGGTTGGGAAAGAGATTAAGAGAATACTTCTTAACAGCCATGGAGGGACTCATTGAAGTTACTAGGTTTCCATAGGTCAGTCACTGGTTGGTTTTTCATCTTATTTAGAAGATAACAGAAAACTGCATGTGAGGAGGCACTATGATAAATCTGACCAAAGGTCTTACACAAAAAAGAGGATAATTAGATTTTCAAAAGAAATAAAAAAGAAAACATAACACTTTTAAGTTCAGATAAGACTTGACTTCAAATAAAATTTTTTTCCACTTTTCTTCTTTCTTCTGCATCAGTGAACATTTATTGATGTTTATTGGGCATGACATTCTATGCAAAACAAGTATGTTCCAGAAGAACAGAGATGAACTGGCATTCTGGCTGGTGGGTGTGAGAGCAGTAGAGGTATTATTGCCCCAGAAAAATTGCTTTGGGGATGCCATCTTGAGCTTATTTCTTTCTTTCTGTTTCTAGTCCTTTAAATTTTCTTGTTCAATATCCTACTTATATTTATTCCCAAAATCTCATTTTAATCTCCTCAGAGATCTTGACCTCAAAGTGAAAACCTTAGCTTGGAATTCCTAATGGACATCCTCTGATCTTACAATGGAGCTGAAAGAGCAGGGCTGCAATATTTGAATAGCAAACTGTCACCCCGGACTCTGCCATTCTGGATTGGTACTAATAGCGGCTATTTACTGAGCAGCTTATGTCCCAGAACTTTGCTAACCACTTAATAAATATTACCTTATGCAATTCACAACACTATAATAGAGGCACTGTTTCTATACCTATTTTACAAATGAGAAAACTGAGGCATTGGGAAATTTAAATATTGACCCAAAGTCTCACAGCTAATGCAGAGTACACACTCTTTTAACTACTCTCCCAGACTGCCTCTCTATGCAAGACCTCTGGTCACAACTTGGCAAATCATCCATCCCTCCATCCCTCCATCCCTCCATCCATCCAATCAGATATTCAGTAAGCAGGTACTAGAGATATAAACTATGAGTAGGATTGACATACTCACGCTCCTCAGGCCACTTTCTAGAGAGGAGGAGAGACAGTTGCACAAGCATCCTACAGTGTGATAAGTGCTATGACAGGGAAGTAGAAAGAACTAACCTAGTCTCAAAGGGGGTGTCAGGACAGGCAGTTCAAAAAGTTCTTGTCCTCATGACTGTGTGCACTGACTGTAGCAAAAGGCATATAATGTAACCTCTAGAAAGAAAGTTCTTTGAAGTAAGGTCTATGTTGTTCCCTCAGCACTTGGCACATAGTGACTGCTTAATTACAATCTGTTGAATGAATGAATGAGAATTCTAATGCTCCGTAATAGCTCCACTATAACAGGGAGGCTTTTGATTTATTTCTAACCTGAGTCTGACCATTGTTAAACGCTTCTCCTCTAAGCCTGTAATAAACATTCCCTTTTGACTTAGAGAAAATCAAATCCCCGCTCCCTTTTAAGCCATTTTCTAAAAGTTCTATTTCAGGAGAGCTGCTACACCCATTATATTTTACTAGAACAATGTGTCCGCAGGTATCTTTTAAGCCAGGTGCCCTGAGTAGAGATTCTGGGACAGTTCCGGAAAGAGGCCGCTGTCTGGTGGCTTTTCCCCTCTTGTTTCCAGTTGATCTGTGGGGTTCCATGCTCTGCTGGTTCTGAAGGATCTGTTCTCCCTTCACCTTTCCAGAGTGGCCTAGAATTTTTTCTTCCTCTCAACTTCTCCCATACCCTCTTTACTCTTTCAAAAGGTGTTAAGCTTGGGAAAGTGGTTCTTAATTATTGACCACATAATCCTCCAGCAGACTGCAAGAATTCAGGGCAAAGCTAGAGAGAAAGACCAAAAGAAAACTTAAAAGCCCAGGCTAATAATGATTTCTCTTAGCAAGAATTCTTGTTGTTCTAAGGCAGTGTTTTATTTAGGTTGTAGTTGTTTAGAAAAGGTATGAAATTATGTCTTCCTTGTGGTTGCTTGGAATGTGTTGGGGGTAATGTAATATTTTCTTTGGTGAAGCACCAGTAAATCCAAGGTAGTAAAACAATGCTGATGCAAAAGGGGAAACCAAAGCTCCCAAGGGGAGAAGTCCACCTGGAGCAGGTAATCCTTATCGCCTATCCCACACATGATCTTTATATTAGCTAATTACATACTTTTACTTCCTAGTCTGATGCCACAATTTAAAATTGTACCTCTTGCCCTTCCCTGCTTAATTTTTCTCCAGAACCTTATTTCCTACTCATACACTACATAATATATATATGTCTGGCAGCCCCTCTTGAATTTAAGCTTCTCAAGGATAGGAATTTTTGTCTGTTTTGTTTATTACTCATCCAGGACCTAGAAGTGTCCTAGTACAGGGTAGATGCACAATAAATATGTTGAATAAAAGAATTATTGATTCTGATCAATTCAATATTAATAAATAATAACCATGATCAGATTTTTCTTCCATGTATTTAATTTATAGATAACTGGTTGGATATTTAAAACTATAGAAATCTGAGAAAATATGACAGTAGGACCTCTACAAAAGCTTCAGTGGTCAAAAAAACTGCATGGAACCCATTTTCACCAGCATGGTATGCTCTTCTAAACCTAGACATGGAATGATGAGCTTGGGCTGGTAAGAATGAAAAATCTTGAGGTTTCCCAATGCAGGTAGACTTACTTGAATCCCTAAAGCTATGGGTATGTTTGGCTCAGCGTACTCATAACTGTTCCTGGCAACAAGTTCAGTTGCTCACTACCCCCATGAAACTTAGAGACTCACTAATTTTGTATCCCCATTTCCGGACATCCAATTCCATTACCATCCAATTCCATGGTTCTGAGTACAGGATCTGGCAGTTTATGGGAATTTAAAATATAAAAGATGAATAGAGGAGACTATCAATTATTTGGGAGCTTCTCCTACATTTGAGATTGTTTAATCACCAGAGATGCTTCCCAGCAGTGGCATGTCAGTGTGCTCTCAGCCCTACAGTGGCCACTCCAACTCTTCCTTTCTCCCCAAGACTCCAACTTCCAGGCCAGTCTAGTGGAAGTGAAACCAGGCTAATCTGAGTGGCAGACAAGTACACTTTTGGCTGAGATTCAGGTACCCTCCCTCTCTCTCACCCATGTAGCCTCTCTCAACAACTGGCCTGAAGAATGGATAAAGGACTAGACTTACCTAAAAGCAGGAGGAATGACTAGCCTCACTGAGCTTGGATGAGTCCAAAAGATAGGGTATTGCAAACAGATTCTCTAGTAGGACTGCAGAATGACATTTGACTTATTTCTAAACAGAGGAAAACTTGGTAGATCTCTAAAAATATGCATATCATATAGCTGTGTAATACCTGTGCCACCCATTTTGAACCCACATGTTCTTTTAAGACCTTGGATTATTTATTAAAAACGGCTTTATTGAGATATAATTCAAGTACCAGAAAATTCAGCCAAAGCACAGAATTCAGTAGTTTTTAGTATACTCACAGTTATGCAACCATTACTAATTGATTTTAGAACATTTTTTGTCACCGCCAGAAGACACCTTGTACCCTTTAGCAGTAACTCCCCTTTCCTGCTCAACTCCACCCCCCTACTCCAGCCACATGCAATCACTAATCTACTTTCTGTCTCTATAAGTTTGCTTATTGTGGAGACGTTATATAAATCGAACCATACAATATATAGTTTTCCACTTAGCATAATCTGCTCATTGTTCATCCATGTTGTAGCATGATCAATACTTGATTCCTTTTTATTGATGAATAATATTTCATTGTCCCATTCCATATCACATTTTATCTATCCATTCATCAGTCAATGGATACTTAGGTTATTTTCACTTTTTAGCTAGTATGAGTAATGCAGCTGTGAACCTTTGTGCACAAGTTCTTACATGGACATAGATTTTCAATTCTCTTGGATAATTCCTAGGAGTAGAATTGTATGGATTATGTGGTAACTCTATGTTCAGCTTTTTGAGGAACTACCAACCTATCTTCCACAGTAACTCACCGTTTTACATTCCCACCAGCAATGTAAGATGGTTTGAATTGCTCCACCTCCCCTTCAACAATTGTTATTATCTTTCTTTTTGATTGTAGCCATTTTGGTTGGTGTGAAGTGGCTTGTGTTTTTAATCTTCATTTCCCTAATAACTAATGATAGATAACTATGTGTTGATTGGCCATTTGTACATCTTCTTTAGAGAAATGTCTAAAATCTCTTGCCCATTTTTAAATGGGTTGTCTTTTAGTTGTTGACTTTCTCCTCTTTTACCTTAAGATCGGGGGATGGTTGGAAGAAGAAAGCCTCAGACCTTTCACCTGCTCTGCCTAGAGTAGAGTTTCTAGGCAACACAAAGCTGGGTGGAGGAGATGCTGGTGGCCTGCTTTCCCAGGAATGTATCACTGCTCTATACTGGGCTCTAGGTTGAGAGAGAGCCCTGTGTTTTTGGCTCCCCTTCCCGCAGTGGAGCACCATCATACCTAGCGGGAGCTGGCGGGGAAGTGGGTTGTGGCTGAAAAACCAAATTCTTGGTGCCCTTACTGAAACTTAGTAGATTGTCTTGAAAAGTTTTGCTTCATTTCCTCAGGACAATTTCCAGAGACTAAATAGCTATTTACCTACAATTTTCAACAATAATTTTAAAGTTATTGTTGTTTTGCCAATGGAGGGAAGGGTTCACAGAGCTCCTCAACCACCATTCTGGAAGTTGAGTCCCATTTGGATAATTTTTAATGAAGATTTTGCACCTCATATAATTGGTGGTAAAATAATTTATGCTGACATAGTAGATATAGAATTACAAAGGACAGTTTTTATAAAAGTTTTTGCAAATTCACAAACAGTGGATTAAGAAACCCAATTGAAGTTGAGGACTTGTTGACTTTCAACTTCATATCTGGTCAATTTTGAGAGTACCCATGTATTTGGTTTGGCAAACCATTGTTAATTTATGGTTATTAAATAGTTGTATAGAAATATTTCAATAATATGGGTGAGAGTACATTTCATATGTTGTTGCTGCTCTAGTAATCTATGTGCAAAGCTATCACAGACGTTGAAACTGTCATCAAATTAATGCCATTTAAAAAAGCACAGGAATGATTCAGATGAGGAAATCAAGTTATTAAAACCTCTTTAGTTTTACGCCCTAATCTCAAAAGTTCACAAGCAAAAATGATCATGTATTTCTTAATTTTTGTTTAATTCTAAAGAACTAGTGGGCCACAAAGTCTTGTGGAAAAACAACTTTCCCAACGTCCCTGGTACATTTATTTGTAGTTTTAGGGCTTAGATTTACATTTAACAATTCTTCAAAATCTTATTTGATAGAGGGTTGAGCTCATATGTTAATTGCCAACCAGTTGAATGTCACTTTAGTTGAAACAGATCTAGAATCTCTGCTCATATCTAAACCCTTCTCAATCCACTATACCACATCTCCACCCCAATGGCAAAGTTTACTATATGATCCTTTCTCCTTGGGTTCCTTATAAGTAATCGCTTCACTATCTTTGAGAAAATACATACTGTTTAATAACTATGAGAAAATGTTAAAATGTATTCCTTGTTGGAAATTCTTCACTTCTGAGCAGTTGACTTGTGTGTATTACTGCCTCAAGTAGCTTACTGGCAAAAGAAAGTATTGTATAAGAGCATGAAACTAGATAAAGATGAATATTTAAGAGTAAACTCAAGCACCTTCCAGTGACATTTCTCTGCATAGTTATTACTGAACTACACAAAGATAAATAATGAAAGTAATGAACAAAGTAATTTTCTTTTGGCTGGAAAAGTTTCAGTAATAAAGTTTGGCTTCTGTTGAGTGAAACATCTTAGTTTCTAACATGGTTAAAGGCAAATGGAAAAACTCAGTCAATTCTTAAAATTTTTAATGCAGTTAAATAATAACCTGATACATTGCATTATGTATTAATTTTTCCCTGTAAAGACAGGAATTCTCTCCGTCTAAAGCTACTTTACGGCTCAGGCGGATATTTGGAAGATGCTTACCTCCCGGTTGGGTGTATTTCCCTGCGGCTTAGGTGAGCACCAGCGCTTTGGCTCCTCCCCAGTTGCGGCGAGCTTCCCACTGCGCTGGGAGCCTGGAGCCTCCCGGAGTTAGGTGTTCGGCCCCGCCCTTTGCACTATTGCTAAAACTCCAATTCTGCTAGACTTGATTCCGGTGATTAATTATTGACAAAAGGAGAACACTCCCAGGCAAACTTGTGTCCAACTGCACTGCTCCCAACGACTCCTTCCAGAAGAGAATTCCGGCTGCACCACTCCCCTCCCCCCTTGCTCTACGGTCCCAACTTCCCACACCCTGCCACTCAGTCCTGGGCGATCAGGCTCGTCCTCGGAGGAATGCAGCCCAGCGACTTCCACATTTTAAATTTTGGTTTCCTGCAGCTCGTTAGCACTTCTAAGGCACCAGCCTCTCAGGAGGGGGCGCTTTCCGGGTGCAGGGGAAGCCCGGGCTCCGAGAGCAACGGAGGAGGCTAAGGCGTCGCTGTCACCTCCGGCTGCTGCAGTAAACCCCGAGTCGCGGCGGGGATGGGGAGGAGGGGATGGGGAGGCGCCCTCCCCCTGGCTCGGGCTGGGAGCCCCGACACTACGAGAGGGGCACGTACTTCGGTGGGGGTTGGGGGCGGTGAGGCGGGCAGATAAACAGGAGGCTCAAAGATGGGCGCTTTGGGGCTTTAGCCTAAGCCAACGTTAACCCTCCCAGGGAAAGCCTATGCCCAGCACCCATCGATCTGCAGACTTCGGCAAGGGGGCGAAGCCGGGCGGACGCCGAGCACTGCGGTCTGAAACTCAGCAGCAGGCTGTGAAGTGAGCCCAGGGCTCCGGGCCCGGGCAGCAGTCGGCCCAGCAGGCGTCCCACGGCCTTCGTCTGTCAGAAAATGGAAGAAGCAAACCCTTTTAGCTTTGGCAGTTAATTTTGGTGCCTTTGAACGTGCAAAATGCCTCTCCCCGCCCCACATCCTCCATCTAGACACCTTCCCTCCTCCCCGTGGCCGGGAGGTTAATGGTTGAAAAGCTGAACCACCTCAGGGAAACGGAAGGATCGTGCCCGGGGAACTTGTGTGTGCTCACTCACAAGTGAAGAGAATTAATTGGGCCCGGACTGCGGCAGGAAGGCAAACTGGGGAAAGGGCTGGGAGGAGGCTCGGTGCTGACACTCTCGGCGCGGGCTGCGGAGGCTCCGGGGCAAGTGAACCCAGCGCTTGCGCTCGGCGCTCAGTTATCTTTCCGAGGAGGCGCAGAATGATCGCGAAGAGCATCTTTCCTGAAAACCCGCATCCAGAACACCTTCGATCCGTTCTCTGCCGAGGACAGAGTGCTTATATTTAATGCCGCGGCTGCTCGCTGAGAGCGCAGAGGCCCATGAGGCTCCCGGCCCTGACATCTCCGCAGCCGAGACTCTGCCCGAGTCCCAGGGGCGTCCGGCGCGAAAGCCTCTTTTCATTAATGTGTATTTGGGCAACATCTGCCAGTCAGCCCCCACCGCCTAAGGAGGAGGCACTGCACATGCTTGGCCTGATTGTGCTGAAGCGCGAATTTTAGTTGCGGCCAGGTTTCTTCTCATTTCACAGCGCGCTTCCAGCAGGTTCCAAGCTGATGGTGCAACGAAAACAGAGACTCACGTCACTGGGTGGCGGTTTCTCCAAGCAGGAGGGAGGACGTCCCCAAAGAAGGCTGAAGATGCTCGGGGCCAGGGAAGGAAACCAATAGAAACTGAGCACCTTGGAGCCTGTGTTGTGCTTCTTTTCTTTATCTTGTATCTAAACATTAGCAACCACTGCTAGTGTTTATTTATCACTGTATGTCCTTTACACTTCTTGCCTCTTGGCTTCTCCTGACAAACCTTGTCATGTTGGCAGCTCAAGTATGACCACCCCCTCTAAGAGATGAGGAAGGAGAAACCCTGAGGAGTGACTCTCCAGGCTCGCCAAGCACGTTTTGTGGTGGGGCCAGTACTATTTACTGGCTCATTTTTCATTATCTAGTTCTCTCACTAGGTTATGACATGCCTGCTCCCCTCCCCTATGATTGTACATTTGTAGAAACATAGAAACAGGTCTCTCTTTCTCCTACTAAAGGTTTGTGAAGTGGATATGAGGCCTTGCAATTATTCCATCTGGATGTGGGGAGAAACTAGTATAGCTGGGAGAAGCACCAAGACTATTAAAAATAATCTTAAATGACATATGTAACAAAACCACAAACACCTTTATGTATATCTTTGTACCCCCAGATGGAGAGTAGGTGTTTTTTCATACAAACATAGAACATTCTCAAAACTTAACTAGATCACAAAATAAAGATGAACACTTTTTTTTAGATGGACACATATTAAATGGCAGAAATCATACACACCACATTTCCCCCCCCCCATTGATATTGTAAAACTGGACATTTAAACATGCTTGAAATCTAGATTAAAGGAATGACAAATAGGAAACTAAAGACTCTTTAGAAACAGAAGAAAAACAAAAATCCTACATAAAATCAGGAGAGAACAGAAAAGCCATACAACATTAAATGCATTTATTGCAGAACAATGTACAAACTAAGAAACTTAGAAGAAACTGCAAGAGAATGATGTGAACTAATGCTAAAGATAAAAGCAAAAATTAATGAAATGGAAAAGTTAAAAAAAAAAAGCATCAAGGCGAATTGATCCATAAAGCTTCCAGCATCCTTTTAAAAGACTTTTGCTACGCAGTAGTTGGTTAAAAAAAAAAAAAAAGAATGTTCAGGTTTTGAAAGTAGAAATTATCTTAAAAATAAAGCCCTCCTATTTTATGAGAGAAAGTTTGATTAAGGATAATAATGACAGAACTGTCAATATCTGAAATATAGATTGGTCTAAAGTAGCTGTATTAGTCAGGGTTCTCCAAAAAACAGAACCAATTATCTACCTACCTACCTACCAAGAGAGATTTATTATAAGAAACTGGCTCACGCACGATTATGGAGGCTAAGGAGTCCCCAAATGCATGGTTGGAAGCTGGAGACCCAGGAGAGCTGATGGTGTAAATTCCAGTCTAAAAGCTGGTGGGGTTAAGACTCAAGAAGAGTTGACTTTTCAGCTCAAGACTGAAAGCAAGAAAAGACCAACATGCTGCTCAAGCTGTCAGGCAGGAGGAATTACCTCTTACTCAGGCTTTTTGTTCTATTTAGGTCTTCAACTGATTGGATGGGGTTTCAGGAGAAGCCACAACAGGGAGGGCAGTCTGCTTTGCTGAGTCTAAGATTCATCTCATTGAGAAACACCCTCACAGACACACTCATGACAATGTCTGAACACCCCATGGCCCGATCAAGTTGATACATAAAATTGATCATCAAAGTGGCCAAAAATTTTGATTGATCTATCCATTTTGCTTTGGATTTTGACATGACTGCATCTCTCCCAGTATAAACTTACTTTGCACATTCTTTGCTAGGCAATTTATTGCTTCTTTTAAGGCTTTTGGTTGAATAATAGTCTTCTCTGACTTCTTTTTTTATCCTTAATTACTTGAAGTAAGACTCTTCAGCTATAATGAATAGCTGTATAATGAGAAAAGGAGGACTCCAGCCCCATCATTGCCTGTTCTTCATTGAGTGAATTGTCCCGTCTTCAACAAAACATCCTTCTCTGACTATTCAGCACTATGGAAATTCATTGTTGCTCTAGTGTCATGACATTTTCCTATGGAGAATTTGGCATTTATTGTGAAGTTATTATTTTTAATTACTGTCAAATTAAACATTTGGGCCAGGGTTGCACTAGGCATAAACTGAACAAACCCAGAGTGAAAATAAGACATAAGAAAAGAAGGCAACAAGAAGTTGCAGAGGTCTAGAGTAAACAACAGGAAAAGAAACTCATAGAAACACATGGCAACTGGGAATGAAACCATTGTCGTTTTGGGGTAGTCTGTCCCAGTCTTTAATATCTGATCTAGTGATCTGTATTTGAAATTTATGAGACAGTTTTGTGAGAGGCATCCGAGGAATTTGGTGAAGCCTCTTAGAAACCACATACTAGTCACCTAAGAAACTTTTCCCAACAGGACCAGACTTTTAAATATCAGGCAGGTCCCAACATGCCATTGCCTGCATAAGTTAAAACAGACTGACCACAACTAGCCACCAAAAGTTGATATTGGTCTTCATCTTTTCATTTGTTTAAATGGTTGTCATTTTCTGCTAGCTATTATTTTTTTAACAGCATTATTGAAATATAATTCACATATGATTTAAATTACTCATTTATAAGGTATAGGTCAGTGGTTTTTAATGTGTTCACAGAGTTGTGCAACCATCCTCACTATCTAATTCCAGAATATTTTCATGACCCCAAGAAGGAATTTCATATTTATTAGTCACTTCTCATTTCCTTAATTCCCCCTCCCCACCCCCAGCCCTAGGCATCCCCAGCACAACTTTCTGTCTCTGTAGATGTGCTTATTCTGGACATTTCATATAAATGGAATCATATACTGTATAGTCTTTTGTGACTGGTTTCTTTTACTTAGCATAACATTTTTAAGGTTCTTTCATATTGTAGTCTGTATCAGCTATCCATTCATTTTTATTGCTGAATAGCATTCTATTGTGTGACTATACCACATTTTATTTATTCACTCATCATTTAATGGGCATTTGAGTTGTTTCTACTTTGGGGCTATTATGAATGACACTGCTGTGAACATTTGTGTACATATCTTTGTGAAGACATATGTTTTATTTCTCTTCTGTATGTACCCAGGGGTGGAAGGTTTGGGTCACAAGATAACTCTATTTAACTTTTCAAGTACTGCCAAATGATTTTCTAAGGTGGGTGCACAATCTTATGTTCCCACCAGTAATGAATGAGGGTTCCAATTTTTTCATATCCTGAGCAACACTTGTTATTGTTTGTCTTTGTGATTTTAGCCATTCTGGTGGGTGTGAAATGGTGTCACATTGTGGTTTTGGTTTGCATTTCCCTAATGAATCATGATACTGAGCATTTTTCATAATGTATTCATTATTTGTACACCTTTCGACAAATGTGTATTGAATTTTTTGCCCATTTTAAAAATTGGGTAATTTAATTGGATCTTTTTATTGTTGAATTGTGAGAGCTCTTTAAATATTTTGGATACAAGTCCTTTGTCAGAATATGATTTGAAAACATTTTCTCCCATCTTATGAGTTGTTTTTTCACTTTCTTGATGCTGTTCTTTGAAGCATATGAGTTTTTAATAGTTTGACAAAGTCCAATTTATCTTTTCTTCTTTGATCTTTTGGCCTTTTGGTGTCATATGTAAGAAACCATGGCTAACTCAAGCTTATGTAGAGAGTTACTCTTCTATTTTCTTTTGAGATTTTTAGAGTTTTAGGTTTTACATTTAGGTGTATGATCCATTTTGAATTAATTTTTGTGTGTGATGTGAAGTAGGTATCCAAATTCATTCTTTTGCAGGTGGATATCAAGTTGTCCCAGCACCACTTGTTGAAAAGACTGTATTTTTCCTGTTGAATTGTCTTAGCACCCTTGCCAACATTAGTTGACCATTGTTATGAACTGAATGCTTGTGTTCCCCAACATTTATACTTTGAAATCTTATCCCCAATGTGATGGTATTTGGAATTGAGGCCTTTGGGAGGTGATTAAGTCAAGAAGGTGGAACCCCCATGAATAGGATTTGTGCCCTTATAAGAGGCCAGAGAGCTAGAAAGTGCTCCTTTCACCCTATAGAACACAGGAAGAAGTCTGCAGTCTGCAACCTGGATGAGGGCCCTTTCCACAACTCAACCACACAGACACCCTGTTCCTAGACTTCCAGCCTCCGGAACTGTGAGAAATAAATTTCTGTTGTTTATAAGCCATCTAGTTTATGATATTTCTGTTGTAGTAGCCAAAGCTGACAACCATAAATGTAAGGAATTATTTCTGGATACTCAATCCTATTCCTTTGATCAATATTTCTAGCCGTATGCTGTATCATATTGTTTTGATTACTGTAGCTTTATTGTAATAAGTTTTGAAATTGGGAAGTGTTGGTTTTCCAGTTTTGTGCTTCTCTTTTAAGATTGTTTTAACTTTTCTGGATCCCTTGCATTTTCATGTGAGTTTTAGAATCAACTTGTCAATTTCTGTGAAAAAGGCTGCTGAAATTTCGCTAAGGATTGCTGTCCTCTTCTACAGATGAAATCTGTAGATCCATTAGAGGAGTATGCCATCTTAATAATATTAAGGCTTCCAATCCACAAACATAAGGTGTCTTTCCATTTACTTAAGTTTTCTTTAATTTTTTCAACAGTGTCTGGTAATTTTCAGTGCACAAGCCTTGCACTTCTGTTAGACTCTTATTCTAAACCCCAAATATGAATAAAGCTTAGCAATGTCTAGGAATTATGTCTTAGTCAACCCAACATCCTTCCTACTTGGCTTAGTGTCCTGAATTGTGGTTGGCAATCCCCGTGCTTATTGAAGTAAATTGAGAAGACATCGTTTATATTTATAGAAAGTTCACAATATCATTTTTTAAAATTATAGCAACCCATTAAGAAAACAGAAAAATTATCAATCCCATTGAATAAGAAAATTAACTGATAATGTATTAAGTTCAAGAAAGTTAATTGGCATGGCTATACTCAGTCCCTGTCAGATATCAAATTAGATCAAAATTCCTCATTTCCCCCTAGTATTGTATTAATTCTGAAAGCTTTTAAGCCAAGAAACACATTGAGAAGATCAGGGAGAAATGGGGGAGGGCACTAAGTGATTTTTATTGAATTACATTAAAAATGTATATTGTCATATCATCTAGCTTCTTTAGGGCTAAAATAAGGGTTTCACTCTGGGGATGTATTTCTTTCTTGAACTTTTAAATTAGCAAAGTGTTTGCAAAAAAAGCTTATAGTTATCTCCATGCCACATTTCAGTGACCCATGGATGTGAGAATACAAGAATCTTGACTTAAAAATGAAAATTAATTGGACAGAATCAAATGACCACTAGAGAAAGAAAGGAAGCAAGGAAGGAAGGAAGGAAGGAAGGAAGGAAGGAAGGAAGGAAGCAAGGAAGAAAGAAAGAAAGAAAGAAAGAGAGAAAGAAAGAAAGAAAGACAGGAAGGAAGGAGGGAAGGGAAGGAGGGAAGGAAGGAAAAGAGAGACAGAGAGAGAGAGAAAGAAAGAGAATTAAAGTCTGACTACCAGAGATGGAGTTAAAGATGTAGCAAAACTTGGAGACTCTCTCTTCTACTTGTGTTTTATGAGTTGACATTTCCTAGAATGGTCTCTAATTCAGGCTTTAGAACTGAGCATTCTGTTAAGCACTTGGTTGAGCATCTGATAGAAAAGCTTGTGATGAAATGAAACAGGTGTTAAATTACTGTGAGTGAAAGGAGAGCAGGGTACGGGTATCTAGCATTTATTGGGAATGCTTACCAACTAGGAAGACACTGTCAAGGTCAGACAACCAAAAGGACCAAGAGAAGACTAGGCTAGACTTGGCCACCTGCTACTGATTACACAACTCTCATTAGAAAGGGGAAAGGAGGCCCACTAAGAGCTTCTTGATGATGAAAATAGGAGGTGCATTAAGAGAAATGCCTGTTATCCAGAGTATCAGACGCTGTGGCCTAAAAGAAACTACTGTGATTGACTGATGCTTTTCAAGTCTGAAGTGGATGGAAAATGATGGCTGCCTGGACCCCCCGATGAAGAAATTTTAATTATAAATGATTAAAAAAGAAATAACTTTATACTCCAGAAAATGTTCCCCGAAGAAGCCAGGTAAAAATAATAGGCTATTTTTCTCTATAGAAAAATGTAAGTAGAGGGATGGGAGTTCTGAAATGGGAATTAAACACAAGAGAACTTGCTGATGAAGACGTGTGTTGAATTGCTCTTAACGGCATACATGTTATATCTATCAATTGTTTAAGAGTCAAACTACTGATTATAAGGGAAAGTTAAACATTTAATCAAGGCCATGAAATAGACCATATGTGAATGTAACATTTTTAGTTCTACTATATTCAGATCATTCTACCAGCCTATGAAATTTATAATTTTGCTGAGCCACAAGCTTGATTTCTGAATTTGAGGTTGGAATGAAAGAGCAAGTTGCTTAATTAGGAAGTGATCTATCCAGTAAATAAGAGGTAATCTTTAAAAAGTTCTTGTTTTGTTTTGTTTTGTTTTCATTTTTGTTTGTTTTCCTTTTTTTATTTACATTATCTTTATTGAGAAATAATTCACATACCATAAAAGTCATGCCTTCAAAGTTACATTTCAGTGTTTCTAGTGTATTAGCAGAGTTGTTCAACAGTAACCATTCACCCCAGAAATGTCTCTAAGCATTTACTACTTTTGGACTTTTGACGTAAATGGAATCACACATTATGTAGTCTTTTGTGATTGGCTTCTTTTTCTTATCATAATGTTTTTAAGATTCATTCCTCCTGTAGCTTGCATTAGTATTTCATTCCCTTCTTTTGCTGAATAATATTCCATTGAATGGAACTACTCCATTTTGCTTACTCATTCATTAGTCGATGAACATTTTGGGTTGTTTTCACTCTTTGGCTATTATGAATAATGCTGCTTTGAACATTTGCATGAAAGTTTTGTATGGATATTTGTTTTCATTTCTCTTGAGGAGATATTTAGTAAAATTTTTGGGTAATGTGGTAACTCTATGTTTAGCATTTTGAGAAACTGTTAAACTATTTTCCAAAGAGATTGCATCACTCTGTATTTTCATCAGCAATATGAGTATTCTGATATCATCTGCATTGTTTTTATTTTTAATTTGCCAGGAGCCCTGGTGAAAATAGGCAGGAAGTAACATAAATATTTGAAGTAGAATATGTGAATTACTTGAGTTTTATTTCATGTTAATCTTATCTTTCATTAACATAGATAATTACATTTAGTTGGAGGGAATAGAATGATTCCACCTTTCTATTTAGGCATTTCTTAGAGATGACAACTAGTAGGAAGGGGAAGACTTTTGTCATGAAGCTGCATTTCCATAGTGAGTATCAAAGTTTAGTTCAAGAGAGAATTAAAGAAAATTGCACTAGTTTATTTTGTCCTCTTAGTTTCAAGAAAGCTCACTGTTTCTTAAAAAGAAAAGAATCAGATTATTTTTGTTGCTGAGGAAAGTTAAGATACAATTTTGAGTAACATGTTATCTAGGAATTTTCCTCAAACTGTTGTGTGAGAATGATCAATTCCAGGTCATCAGGGTGAAAGTTATTTTTACTGCAGTGGCAGTTTGGATGTCACAGTTTTGCAGAGGGTATACTCAAAAGTCTCTTTGAGAGCTTTGGAAACTGCAAACCTAAATTTAAATCCTTCTAAAAACTAAGGATATTACAGGTCCCAGAGTGGGACTCATTGAAGTTAGCAAGAAAGGACCTGGTTTTGGGAAACAAAGACCAGAACTGTGAATTTGGACCCATGGTAGCGCCTAATGGTGGCTCTGAAGCTGCAAGGAATCTTGGAGCACAGATTTGTGTTCTTTGATGTCTATAAGCAGGGCAAGTCTTTTCATTCAGCAGTATATCAGCGTTTGTGTCCTCCCCTTTGAGGCATCTGGCACTGAGGCCGTCTCTAAGTTTAGAAGCTGCAGAGACAAGAGGATAGTATCCTTTCCCCGTTTGCCCCACTCTCCACAGGCATTTGCGGGATAGACAAATGAATAAATGTGAAACCCTCCTTCTGAATCAATAATGGTAAAGGAAGGAGCAATTAAGAGGTAGATCAATAGCTGAAACGAAATGAGAATAGCTGGAACGAATTTCTCTTTACCTTGGAAAAATGTCTTACATTAAGACAAACTGTTTTTTCCTTTTCTGCTTCGGGTTTTTATCCTTTACACTGAAACAAGGTAAGAATTTGAGTCACTGTATCTCAGTTATGCTACATTTTCTTTGCTCTAAATCTTGTAGTGGGATTTTTCTTTCATTGTATCTTATTTTTGATTTTTTTAATTCAGTGATTGGCTTTACAAGTGGTCAGGCATTCCTAGGTATAGACCGTCTTGCAGTGTGTACTCCTCCGAGTCTGCAAAAATCATGCTTTTCCTGATTCAAAGATTTAAATAAATGGATCAGAAGCCTTAATATTAAGATGGCATACTACCCAAATGGCTGTACAGATTCAATCTGTAGAAAGGGATAGCAATCCTTAGCGAAATTTTAGCTGCCTTTTTCACAGACATTGACAAGCTGATTCTAAAAGTCATATGAATATACAAGGGACCCAGAAAAGTCAAAACAATCTTTTAAAAAGCACAAAATTGGAAAACCAACACTTCCCCATTTCAAAACTTATTACAATAAAGCTACAGATAATTTAAAAATGACCTTCTATGGAGACATAGAACAAAGTTTTCTGATCTTGGTAGATTTCAAGACAATTTCAAAGCCTTGAATTTTTAAACAAGACTGAAACTCATTTAAAAAAGCTGAGACATTCTTAAGGGAGAATGATAAAATTTCCCAACTAAGGACTATAAGATTGAAGACTTCAGTTCTATATTATGGCCACCAGAGGAGAGAAGGAAGAAGAGAGAGGGAAAATGAAGATGGGGAGAGATGCAAGCAGACTGTTCTCCCCTAAAATGAAGAGAAGGATAAAA
The DNA here is from genome assembly GCF_048564905.1 of Vicugna pacos. NCBI lineage: Eukaryota > Metazoa > Chordata > Mammalia > Artiodactyla > Camelidae > Vicugna > Vicugna pacos. The sequence continues at coordinate 35,759,756 of NC_132987.1, forward strand.
AATGGCTCATCTAGGGAGAGACAGGAGAAAATGAGAGATGGGAGGGAGGATTTAGCAGAAATGTGCTCAAGTGTTACTGTGCTTTTTAACCATCCTAATAAACAATACAGTATGAGGGAAGGTTTTTTTTTTTAACCTGTACCTCTTGTGAAGGATGGGATGACCATTCTATCCACCCTCCCTGCATCCTTTTAAAATACCACTTGCTGCCCTTTTGGTTGACACTTTTTTTTTTTTCTGTCCATGAGAAAGTGACTAATCTTTGAAGAAATGTCTGTCCTCTCTAGCTATCTCAAATAGTATTCATAACTTGACTGGGAAATATTTTTCCTATTCTTATCTAATAAAGTTTTTATTTATTTTCTCCAATTCTGGTCGCTTAACACCTACGCAAGGCATGTGTTAGGTATTAGAAATATACTTTTCAACTTAGCTGTTGGATCATTTAATTTAAATTTAACACAAAAGCTGCCTGGTTGGCTCACTGCTGGTTTCAGGAGATATCTGGTTATCTAGATTACCTGGCTATTGGAGAGTTAGTCCTATTGATGTGCTGAGTAAGATGATGCTTGTAAGAGTCTTTCTCATTGTCTTGCACATGGCAGGTGCTCAGTGGTTATTTGTTTTCTTCCTTAATAGTGAAGTTGAAATGGAAGTGTTGTTAAATGGCAAAATTACAATCTAAAATGAAATGAGTTAACTAAGGCTCTGAGTTTCTTTCTGAGTAAATTTCATGTTCGTATACACAGATAGCCTAGTTAGGATCCAACTAAAATTAAATATTCAAAAAATTTCGCAACACTAATTTAATTTAATGTTTCATATTTGCATCCATGGCTTACCACACTTTATATTTTCTCTATTTTAAAATGTCCCTTAGGTATCAATAGCAAGTGTTTTAGGTATAAAATACAGTTCCTTCTGATCTGAAGACCAACCTGTGTCTTTGCAGTCTTGTGGGATCCTCCATAATAGAACAAATCATTTCAGGTTATTCTGGAAAGTTACAAAATGTTATTACAGCTGTGAAGACCTATGATGATCTCATTCACTTGCTAATTTATCCAATTGATATTTATTGAGCACTTATGTCTGGCTGTACCCACTCTGGCATTCCAAAGTGATGAACACAGGCTACCTTCCTCCCTTCACAGAGTTTTGTTTTGTTTTTTTTTCTTGTGATGGTAAATTAGTTGAGCAATTCTGACTCCCTTCTAAGCCTGTCTTAGGTACCATAGTTTTGAAGGATTTATTTTAAACAACAGTCATGCCATTGAAGGGAGCCAGGTGAAGCTGCTCTGAAAGAGAGAGGTCTTGAAGATCTCTGTCTTCCTCTTCTTAAAGACTGTCATACTTACATCTCCTAAAAAGACTGTAGGCAAGATTCTTAAAACATAGGCTGATAAGAAGTTAAACCAAAAGACTTCTAAGGCGTCTTTCATACCTAGGATTTGGTGAATTGGTGATAAACCAAGGAAGAGGGATCTCCCCAAAATGATCCCAGAAAAACACAGAAACCCCCCTAAAAAAGTGCCACTTAATTCTATGTAAGTGTACTGAGCTCTAAGGAGCAGGCAGCTATGGGTTCTGTCTATCACACTATTGGCCCTCGTTCATCCTTTACCATTTTGAGCAAAGAAAGTCTGGAGACTAACAGAAAAGTATTATGGAGCATTTATTGATCTCTGCTTCTCACTGTGAACTGAAGCTAGAGACTTGTTAAGCTAAATGAGCTCAACTGAGACTGCAGCTGTCAACATTTATGCAGAACCTGCATGTTTACATCTGGGTCTGCAGCGGTTTTCTTCTGACCAGGCATAAACATTGTACATGGACAGTTTTGACCTGGGTAGTTACTTAAAAGATTAAGTATGACCTTTTTTTTTTTAAAGTGAATATATCAAGTTGTGTTATTTGCATTTCAGAAATAAATATGTTTAGAATGTATTATTACAAAGTGTTTTTCTACTTCACATTTGGTAGCATTTCCTCATGATCAGTAAGTATAATTATAACTTCCTGCTTTGCTGAGTGGGCAGTGTTAATTTCACTTCAGTGTCCTCTGTGGTTGTAGGGAACGTTATAGGGCAGTGGTTTTCAAAGTGTGGTCTTGAGACCAAGAGCATTAGCCTCGCCTAGGGACTTGTTAGAAATTCCCCCTGCTCCCGGTGGTTCTGATGCATACTCAAACTTGAGATCCCTGTAGTAGGAAGATGAGCCTTAGATCAGTAATTTTATTATTCTGAGATTCCGACACATCCTTTGGAGGCATTGGGGTGAATCACTGGGCTAGATGAGTGAAACTTTCTGGGAGATGGTCAGTTATGTTGGAGTCATGCCTGACCCTGTGACCTTTTTAGGATACTGGTTAATCAAGATTTGTAAAGTTCTGTTGTCTTTGCATTTACTACAGATGTACTGATGACTCCAACCACTACTACGAGTTAGACAGAAATAGGAGAAGATGAACGTTGTTTTACAATCTTGGGCAAGCTTCTGGTTGCAGACCTTTCCTAGAAAAGTAAAATGTTCTTCTCTTTTCTGAAATAAAGGCTTTAGTCTTACTGTACAATGCCTTGCACTTGGGATTTCTCAAAGGGAAGCCACCCATTGACAGTCATTGAGAAAAGACATTGCAGTGGTTGGGGTGCTCATGTGGACTTTGAAGCTAGGCTACCTGGGTACAAATCCTGGCTTGGCTACTTGCTGTGTGTGTGACCTTAGGAAAGTTCCTTTACTTCTCTTGGTCAGTTTCTTCGTTTGTAAATCGGGCTGATAATCATGTCTACCTTTTACTAAGTTTGAAGCATGTAGTGAGTTAATACATGTTGAATTCCTGACGCTTGATAAATACTCAATAAATGTTAGATATTACTATTATGACTATTGTGTATGTATATGACATATTGTGTAGTTGTATGACTACAGCTGTGAAGATAACTTATTAGAACAATAAGTGAGACTGGGAAATATATATAATCTGTCAGATAGAGACTAACTATAGAGTCAGACACACACAGGTTTGATTTCTTTGCATGCATCTTATGGCAAGTAATTTAGCCACTCCTGAGCCTCGATTTTCTTATCTGTAAGATGGAGATAGTGCTTTCTGCTTTACAGGACCGTTGGGAGCAGAAACAAGAACGTTTTGGAAGAGGCTGGTATACTCAATACAAAATGGTATCATTCTTTTTATTGCTGCTTGCTTTTTTCAAACTGAATTTTAAATAGCAACTTCCCTTTCCTATGGAAATCCAGGGAGTCTGATTTAGACGAAATGTGTATATGCTGTGGAATGTCCCATATGCCACTTTGCTATTAGAATATGACTCATTATTTCTAAACTTAGTGTTGCTTTATTTGTATGCTATTTGCTTTTCTCAGAAATCCCTATGTTCAGATCAATCATAAACTTTAGATAATAAAGGAAAGTAACCTCAATTTAGTGCTTTTTTTGAAGCCACCACAAGTCACTCAAATAAGGTGTCTGACCAAGCAGTGACATAAAAAGGAGTAATATTTTGGTAAGCAACTGTGGCATTTTACATTTGTACAAAGCTCTTCTTTTACAAGGGTTTTTAAATTTTATTATCCTTTCTATTGAGGTATAGTTTACATATGGTGAAAGGTATAGCTCTTAAGTGTGCATTCAATCATTCTTGACTAATGTGTAGACTTCTGTCAAGGTATAGAGCATTTCCATCACCCTGGAAAGTTTCCCCATGCCCCTTCTCAGTCAGTTCCTCATGTAACCACTATCCTATTTCCTATCACTGTTGGTTAGCTTTTCTTGCTAGAACACTTCATATAAATTGAATGATGCAGTCTTTTATGTCTGTCTTTTCTCCCCTTAGTATAATGTTTTTGAGAGTTGTCTCAGTTGTTGCACATATAGTTTGTTCTTTTTGGTTGCTAAATACTATTCTATTGTATGAATGCGTCTCAGTCTGTTTGTCCCCTTTCCTGTTGAGGAACACCTAGGCTACTTCCATTAGTTCTTTTCATCATCAATGTAATGACATAAAAGAAGCAGAAGGTTCTATTATCTCCATTTTCCAGACTTGAAAGCTGGGGCTCAGAGAAATGAGACAATGGAAGTTCCCACTGCTGGCAAATGATGAATTCGAGAGGAGAATCTGGTCTGCTAGTTTCAGAGCCTCTGTTTTCCTTCCATTTTTACGAGGCCACTTTGCTTCTGGCATTTACCAGGAGTTCTGCCCTCTCTGACTCCAGGGTTCTATTGAACTCTGCCTTCTCTTTGAGAAAGACCCAAAACATCAAAATTCAGGAATTCAGCCCTACTCTGAGGTAGCTTTTGGTAAAGCCTTGGTTTCTCAGGTGGAGTGAATGGATTTCTGAAGCTGGCCCAAGGGTGAACCAGAGCGGGGATCTGGGCGACACTGGGTTAGATCATATATCTTTAGATCTGTTCTAAAGATATTCCGAAGATGCTGTAGGAGAGAAGCTTTGTCTTCCAAAGTGCAAAGGGAAACAGGATGGACATGGAGGACAGGCTTCTGTTACATCCCATCTCAGCCACACATGAGCTGTGGGAGCTCAGGCAACTCCCTCTGGAAGATTTCTCCATCTGAGTCTGTTTCTCCCTCTGGAAAGTGGTAGTTTAATTCTTCCCTCCTGGATTCCAGTGAGGAAGTTCCTGACACCGACCTGCTCGTTCTGTGCTGTTAAGAGTGGGCTTCAGGGAGCATGACAATGTGCTGTTGACCTGCTGTGGGATTTCCACTGTGTGGAAAACTAGCCCTCCCCTTTGTCTCTGAAGACACTAATTCATAATTTTTAGACTGTGAATAGAGACAAGAGAGTTCATTTATCAATAGAGTCCTCACAAAAATAAAGCAAGGGAGGGGCCCCGAGGGACTCGTTTGCCTTGAGAGCTGGGGAAGTGAATACAGCTAAATGTGTCCTGTGAAGACACTCTTTTCTCATCCCTTCTCAAGAAGGATGCAGCCTCTTTAGGAGGATACCCCTTGTTCAGAATGCTGATTGGGCTGTGCCGGGAAAGAAGGCCTGTAGGAAAAATAAAAGGAGAAAGCATTTTACCACCAGGCTCCCATCATCCATTCCTGCCCTGTTAGGGATTTAGTAACGTCTCTGGGCCTCAGTCTTTCCATCTGTGACCCTTAAATAGCGCTCTGACACACACCTCAGGATGGATGTGAAATTGGGTGAGTTCAGTTTTCTAATAGTTTACAGGGATATAAAGTTTTTGGTTAAAATATAGTATTTACATACTGAATACTACGTAGTTTGAGGTCAAGTGTGCCGTCTAAGAAAACCTTACAATCTCTGAGAAGATTTGATATGTGATGACTTAATAGTAGGATACATTGAACTGCGGTCAAAGCAAAAATTAGGAGGACTCTTACAAGAACCTAGGGTTAGATGATTCCCTTGGTTACTAAGAGTTTTGGAAGGAAATGTCAAACAGTTCATGACATTATTGAACTTGTCTTCAACCGAGATTGAAAAAAGCTGATCGCAAGTGTCTCAACGAGTACTCGCTGCTCTGCACACCAGCCTTGCTTCCTAGCATTTACCTTAATGTTTCCCAGGTTCCCAAGGAAAGGACACACTTCTGCAGGCTCTGCGTGTGCTTAGAGGGGGAAAAACAATCGAAGTAGTCTAGAAATAAGAGCACTTGCAAAGTTTTTATGCAGGAAACTGAATACTAGGCTTCCTTTATGGCTTTCATTTTAAATTGGCATTTAAACACAGTCATTCTGCTGACTCAGCTTTATAATGGAACAGATCCCTTATGTGTGGGAGAAAGAAGGAATGAATATGCCTCAAATGTGGGGTGCCTCTTTACGTGAAGAACATTTGAGAGGAAAGAGATGACCATTAGACAAAGTTGAAATAAGTTACAAGGGCTAAGAGTAGGGTAGAGAAAAAGACATCCCACGCAGTGGAGGTTTATGTGACAATTGTTTGGTTTGGGCTTTTTGCTGGAGAACATTTTCTTTCAGAGTTTACATTATTTAATGTGTTACTTTCAAGTGTTTTGCATAATTTGCAGATTTATTTATATATCTGTCTCCCTTCTAGGCATAAAGAAAAAGACACTGAATTTCAGATGATGACTGGACATCCTATTTTAGCCACTTCTTTAAAAGGTAACATTTATTGAGTGCTTTTTTGTGTGCCAGGCACTGAAATAATTACTTTTATATATATTGCTTTATTTGACTCTCATAATGATCATATAAGAAAAGTATTATAATAATAATAATGTAATAATAGTGTATTTATTATTATTACATTATTATTATGTCAGAGATGAGGAAACCAAGGCAAGAAGTTGTCAAGTTTAGGCAATTATAAGTAGCAGATGTCAAAGACAGAGCATTTGACTATGGCTTTATACTCTATTGAACTTTACCCTGTATTGAATTTCTTGATGGTGAAAGTCCCATCTCTTCCCTCTTGGTACCTTGGTACCTTGAGCACTCAGTTCTGTGTCTTTAATACAATGTTTGTTGAATGATTTACAGAACCCAAACATCTTTAAAGGGACTTTTGCAAAACTACTTGTATCCTTAGATCTTTTCCCCACCATGAACATAATCAAGAGGTGGACATATTCAGGGAAAATCTGGAATCCCATTTGGAAAGATTAGCTTTGAGATGTCAATTAGACACCCAAATGTGGATGTTGGTTAAATAATAGTATTTATGGGGCCAGAGCATAAGGGAGAAGTCAGGGCTGGAGACAAAAATATCATCATCTTCAGTGAATAGATGGCACTGAAAATCACGGGCCTGGATGAGATCTTTGATGGGCTAGGGGTTGGGGTGGAAGAGAAGAGAACTGAAGACTCAGCCCTGGGCTTCCATAACTAGCAGCTGGGCATAGAAGAAGACAAAGTGAGTTGGAACAGAAGAACGAGGAGTGAGGAACCATGGATGCTAAGAGAAGAAATTGATTTGGGAAGATGAATGTAGACAGCTATGTCCACATGCAGTTGGATGAGGACAAAGAACTGACCACTGGCTCTGGTGTGGTTGAAGGTCCTTGATGAGCGTTGTTTCATGGACACCATGGGGAAGAAAGATGATTAGAGTAGTGGGAGAGAGAATGGAAAGCAAGGATTAGTCAATCCTTTAGCGTTTTGCTGTAAAAAGGAGATAAGGGATGGGGTGAAGTTGGATGAAGATGTAAGGTCAAGGGAGAGATTTTTTTTAAAATAGGTGATATTAAGGTATATTTTATGCTCAAGGGAATGATCTAGTAGTAAGGGAGAAACTGAAGATGCAGGAGAGAATCACTGGAGTGATGTCCTTGAGGAGGCAAAGAGTGGAGGGGACCAGGTCTCCAATAGAGGAGTGGAGCTTCTCCCATATTCCAGGAGCAAAGGCAGAATATATGATGCTGATGATAACATTCCTTCTTTATGTTCATATTATTAAACTCTCAAGAGCTGATGGGGTTTGCTTATGCCAACTGATACAAGTTTATTCTTTTGAATAAATATATACACAAAGAATATTCAGTCAGAAGCTGATGTGAGCATAAGGTAAAATTTAATAGTCAAAGGTGATTTCATTATCAGACCCGCTTTTAATATGGAACTTTAAACTGCTTGCTATTTTCTACAGCTGTTATCTCAGATTAAAGGAAGAAATTTGCCCTAAAAGTAAGTGCGGCAAGATCTTTACTAAAATGGTAAAATGTGAAAGTTTTCAAATCAAGAAATGTGTCTTCTGATTTTGCTTAAAGAATTTAAGTCTTCATGGAAGCAAGAGGCATAATGGTATCTATAATCAACTGTTGTAACTTCTGTGTACTGAGAACCTCTCCTATTCCTGGCACTTTTCAAACATTCTTGCTGATCTTTACAACACAGCAAACAAAGTGGTTTTATTGTAGCTTGACAAGTGAGAGAACTGCTAGTGAGGTTCTGGAAGGTTTAATGATTTGCTGAAGGTCACCCAGCAGGTAAAGTGAGATTTAAATTAAAGCTCATTCGACATTCAGAGTTGCTTTCCCTCATACATTGTGTTGATATAGTAAATGTTTTAATGTAAGTAATATCCCTGTTTCACATGGGAAAAACATTTGGCTCAAAATACTCCTCTATTTTTCTTCTGGTCTAGTGCATAAATATGGCTAAAAGGAAGGAAGAAGGAAAATCTGGGTAAAACTAGAGAGGATGGTCTCATGAACTCTCGTATCCTGTGTTCTACCTTCAATAGATTGACTCCTGGCCAATCTTGTTTTATCTCTATCCAATCTGGTTTTCTCTCGCTTGACACTAGATTATTTTGAAGCAAATCCCAGACATCATATCATGTCATCCATTAGTCTACTTCTAAAAGATACAGATTATTTTTAAAATGTGACTTAAACAGTATTACTATATGTAAAAAATTAACAATAATTCCTTAGATTTGCTGAATATCCAGTCAGTCTTCCAGACACCCCAACTGTGTCATGAGTGATGTTATATTCAGCTTGCTCCATTCCAAGCAGGGGCTTTACAGTCTAGCTTGTTGAATGGTTTCTGAAGTTTCTGTTTCTACAGCCTTCTTTTTCCCTCCCCCTGGCAATTTGTTTGTTATTTGTCCTGTCCAGTTTCCACATTCTGGATTTTTGCTGATTGTATCACGGGGCTTTGGTTTAACATGTTTTTCTGACTTGATGTTTCTTGGAAATTGATGACTGCTTGATCAGATTCAGCAGTTTGAAAGCAGGCCATATACTATATATCTCAATATTTTAAAGGTCTAGACGAAACTAGTTTAAAGTTATAAACTAAGGCAGCTGGCCATTCCCACCCATCGTCCCTTTCCTGGAGCTGAAGGAGCCTCATGTTCCCGGGAGTCATCTCGCCCTAGAAGTACCTGAGTAATTGCCAGGATCCGCTGGGGCAGAGCAGGGTGGAGTCAGGGGTTGGGGCTGGGGCTCCTGGCTGAGACTCAGAAGGTCAAAGTCCCCTGGGAGCCGAGGGAGCAGGTCGCACTTCCCCATACCTTGCTTCTCTAACTCAGGATTTCCAGGCAGTTGAAACACCTCTCCAGATGATGCCTCTGAGTGGAGGGGTCTGGGGAGACCAATTGGCTGAGACCCTCCTTCTGTCAGTGCTCCGCTCTTCCCCCATGTGGGCCCTGCTGGCTGTTGCTCTCTTCCGTCCTTCCTCTGCTGCTTCTGCCCAGGGGATGGAGGCCTTCTTGGCCCTGGACCTCATGAAGAGGGTCTTTGTAAGTTGGGTGACTCTTCATCTGTTGCCTGCTGAAGATACACTGCTGTTGCACCCAAGCTGGGCCAGCCGCAGAATGTCCCAGAGATCAGTTGTAAGAGCTGCCCAACTCTGGGAAAATCATATGCCCACTTTACTTAAACGCCACAGAGGACAGATTTGAATACGTTTATGTTTTTGAATCCATCATTTTTGTCATCAAAAAGTCATACAGTTTGAACCAGATTTTCTCATTTCAGTTGAGGAGATACAAAGCCACTCTTACATCTTAGATTTTTCTGTGGTCACTATGGAGATGGCTTCCTTTGTGTTAAGTTTTACATAGACATTTTAGAGAGACAAAGAATTTGGGCGACTGGGTTCCTTAAAGATCTTTGATGGTGAGGGAAACCAAAAGCAGACGTTAGGGACAAACCTTGAATGTGAGCTGCTGATGTTTTAATTGGGACATGTCACTGGTTTGTGGACGGTGACAGGGGCTGGCTATGCTTTGCAGATAATGATGTCCGTCTTCACAACTGTTCTCCCTGCATATTTCCCATCGTCAGCACTGACACAGCATTCTGTTCATAGCTTGCCCTTTGATTTCAAAGAGTTATTGAGTCTATAACTGGTAGCATCGGCTCAGAATTATAAAGCACATATAAACTCCACTGAAAGTAAATATAGGGAAAAAGGAAGGGAATTTAAAAAATGTACTGATGCCCAGCAAATCTGAGTTTTGGGTCTCACGGTTTGTTTTCTTCATCCAAAGGCATATGAGCCATTAGGCTGGCCTGGATGTGTCCATCAGGGTTCCGAAGCTTTTCCCAGGAGAACATTCAAGATTCAATTATCTTTACCTTCCTCTCCCTTCTCCCCCCATCTCTTTCACATACTCCAGAACAGCCCAGCAGTAAATTTATGTTTAGCCCCTGTTTAAAATGAAAATCTTGCACAAAATTTAAGTGTTTTAGTATAAACTATTTCATATCAACAAGTTACCCCAAATCTTCAGGTAAAACATATACTCCAGAATAATGTGCCCTGCTACCTGAGACTGAATACTACGGGCCAGCCTCCTAATGGTGCGTAAAATTCCATCTGAGAAATAGTGGACAAGGACATTTCTGCTAAAAGCGGTGAAGGACCATTGCCTCTGATTCCCTATCATGTCTGAAATCGCATTTGAAATGATGGTCCTTAAGCTGTGTGTTCTCCTTGACAATGCAGCTAAAAAGGGGAACATAATAAATTATTCACACCTTATTATGCCCTAGCAATGGCTAGTGGTCGCTCAAAGAGAACTTGCATTTAAATAATAATAATGGCATAATAATTGCTTATAGGAGAAATCATGAATGAAAATTGAGTGGCAGTTCTATATTTTAGAGATTGAGGAAACCAAAATAATTACCTGTAGGTCATGGAACTGGTTACTGAACTCCTAGGGAGTCTGGTCCTCATTTAATTATTTTTGACTACTTAATGCCCAGCATATAGGAAACACTAAATAAATGCTTGTCAAATGAACGACTGGGGAAAGGAGGATTCACATCTGAGGCCACTGTGATTTCTGTTTGGGAGAACCGGAGGTTCTCAGTGACTTAGAGACAGATTTACATTAATTCAAAAAGGATTTCTGCTCAGGATCCCACTCCTCTCCCTGGAACCAGGGGCTCAGATTTCACCTTTACTGCATTTATCCATTCTGTGTCCTGTCCTGTGGCTTCTTCCTTTGCAAAGCCTTCCTATTAGTTTTTCCTGCTTTTCTCTGGCTCAGGCCTCAGTGCCTTCCCTGCTGGAGAATGATACTAGCCTTCCAGCTAGGTCTCTCTGCTTTCAGACACATCTCCCTCCAAATATCCCGGTAGGCTGTCTGTAGAGTAGTATTACTAACTCACACATCATTCATGCTACCCATGGCCTGAAAGCTTTTATCGACGGCCTGTGCCCCATCAAGTCCAGATGAACTTCTTTCATGGGCATTGAAAACCTTCCCGCTCTCACCTGACCTACCTTTTGGGGCTTATCTACAAGGGCACTGACATAAAACCTACATTCTTGACAATCTAGTTGTTTTACAACATTTCCTCATGCCTGAGGATGAGATATGAGAACATTTTGTTCAAGTGGGAGGTTACCTTTGACACTTGATGGTTATCAGCTCGAGGATGGGGGATGTGTCTTATACACCTTTGAATTTATTCCCCAACTCAGCAAATACCCCTGTGGAGAAGCCCACCAGAGGTGCTAATTTCAGCTTCTTTGTGGGTCCTATGACAGGAATAGTACAGCAGATGGGACTTGGATGTGGAGGGCTGTCCCTGATGCTGGGGCTGGGGTGAGGAGATGGGAAAAGGGGAGCAAAAGACCGAAAGTGTTGGGAAAGATTGGGATAGCTGGTGCAGAAGATGTGGTTTATCTGTTAAAACTTCCTAGAAGCATTTGCTCACTGCGGGCCATCCTGGCGTTCTCTGGTGTGGTGAAATATCAGGCTTGCAGAATGGCAGGTGATGAGAAAGAAACATTCTGCGAAGGGTTCCAACTAATGTCATAGAGAGGACCCAGGTGGGTGGAGACCCCAGTGAGAACTAGCACGCAGGCCCCCAGGCTGAAAGCTGGGATGCAGGAACCAAGCTGATGGCCAACTTCCCACACAAGGATTGCAGGAGGCGAGGGCCTCATCTCAATGCAAAAGCTGGTCTGAAAATTTTGGTACACATTAAGATACCCCAGTGTTTGAAGAAATCTGGCCATTGTTTTCGTGTGTGTGTGTGTGTGTGTGTGTGTGTGTGTATGTATGTGTGTAGGTAGTAGGCTGTGGGTGGTGCTAAGACTTCCTGCAGCCACACACCGAAGAGCCTCATGAAAGGGTCTGCTTTTTTCTTTTTCTTCTTTCAGTTGAAATCTAGTCAGTTACAATACATCAGTTTCTGGTGTGCAGCGTAATGTTTCAATCATACTTATACATACATATATTTGTTTTCATATGCTTTTTCATTATAGGTTATTACAAGATATTGACTCTAGTTCCCTGTGTGATACAGATGTCTATTTTATATATAGTAGTTAATATTTGCAAATCTCAAACTTCCAGTTTATCCATTCCCACCCCTTTCCCTCATACCCTAATAACCATAAGTATGTTTATTATGTCTGTGGTCTGTTAACTGCAGAGATATAACCTGGGTCTAGAACAGCTCTGATTTCAACTATTCTCTTAACTCTTCCCAAAATAGCATTCATATTCATTCTACTCTTTGCCTTTATATCTCGTGGTGAAAGCATAGCTCTTTTCTATCATAACACCACAGTCAGGGAACTTCCTTAAATACAAAGAGAACACTTTCTCTTTGCCTCATTGCTTCTTGAGAACTCTTTTTTGCAATTGGCCAGAGGGTCAGCCCTCAGAATCAAATCCAAAGTGAAGCTTGGCAGAGGAAGGTGGGACCTACAGGCAGAGAATTCTTTTGTTTCTGGCCATGGATTTTTCAGCACAAGAGTAAGGACCCTCAAAGTTGTACAGTAGAACAAAGGTCAGGAGATGTCAAAGGTTATCACCAGGAATAGAATATTTTCCAGCTCCAAAAATTCTTCTCAAAGCAAATATGTACGTTTGATACCTGCAAGTTTTGAATGTGCAAACATTGACTCAGGAGATGGATGAACCCATGCTCTCTCTGTTTTTTTTTCTCAAGGGTTGGGCCTATTATGACTCTGACTAAGGGTTATATATTTTTTCCTTGCCACCTGATGTATTTTCTAGAATGGGGTGCTTTCTCATTCCTTTCTCTAGAAAATATAACATCTATGGGAAATGCTAAACAGGTTTTTATCTTCCAGGGGCCCGCCTTTGACAATTCAGGTAATGGTTTAGGCTAAATAACTTGGTCTCACTCCATCAGTTCTTTAGTGACCTCAGCTGATGACTCCCAACAGGTCACCAGTGGATTTGATGGGAATTCCCAAGTTGTTTGACTCATTATTTTGAGACTGGTGGAAAAACACATAAGCAAAGAACCTTGAATGATGAAATTCCAAAAGGTTTTCAGAATTAGTTTTGGAGATAAATGTAAACTAAACTGTAAAGCAGTATACTTACATAAAATCACAAACTGTAAGGCAGTATAGAAAGTAGCTGTTCTTAAGTACGATGTGCCAAGCAAGGTATTCATGGTTGAATCATTAACATCGACCAAGATTGTCAGAGAGTACCGTGATTCAACACCACCTCAAGTTTCTACCTTTGAGGTGAAGAGCAGGCCAATAAATCATTAGGCAACCTATCTGACACCTCAATTTCATGAAAGTCTGTAAGATCATCTTCAAAAAAGTTGATTACAGGGGGAGGGTAGAGCTCAGTGGTAGAGTGCGTGCTTAGCGTGCATGAGATCCTGGGTTCAATCCCCAGTACCTCCATTAAAAAATAATAGTAAATAAAGAAAACCTAATTACCCCCAAAAAACATTTTTATAATTTTTTAAAATTAAAAAAATTTATATATGTATTTATTGAAGTATAGTCAGTTTAAAATGCTGTGTCAATGTCTGGTGTAGAGCACAATACTTCAGTCATACAGTAACATACATATATTCATTTTCATAATCTTTTTCATCATAAGTTACTACAAGAGATTGAATATAGTTCCTTGTGCTATACAGTATAAACTTGTTGTTTATCTATTTTACATATAGTAGTTAGTATCTGCAAATTTCAAACTTCCAATTTATCCCTTCCCACCCCCTTCCCCACCCCCCAACCATAAGTTTGTTTTCTATGTCTGTAAGTCTGTTTCTGTTTAGTAAATAAGTTTGTTTGTATTTTTTTCTTTAGATTCCACATATAAGTGATATCATACGGTATTTTTCTTTCTTTTCTGGCTTACTTCACTTAGAATGACAATCTCCAGGTCCATCCATGTTGCTGCAAATTGTATTATTTTGTTCTTTTTTATGGCTGAGTAGTATTCCATTGCAGAAATATACCACAACTTCTTTCTCCATTCATCTGTTGATGGACATTTAGGTTGTTTCTATGTCTTGGCTATTGTAAATAGTGCTGCTATGAACATTGGGGTGCATGTATCTTTTTGAATTTAGAAAAAAGTTAATTACATCAAGAGGCATTTTTAAATGCATAAATTTAATCTGTGATGTATCCAGTCATTGGCCCTAGGAATGGATATAGGCTATTGAGACCCACTGGAAGCTCCCCCACCCCAGTCCCTGGTGGTGCTTGCCCTCTCAGGCACCAATGGTTCTGAGCAATGTCTCTATGTGGCCCCTAATCCCTGCCAGTGGAAACCTGCATTTGAGGAAGGGTTTTCCATGAGGCCTTGATCTCCTTTATATCAGCATCTGGGGGACTCTTGTTCTAGGCTATCTCCTGCTTTATGCTTCTGGGCATGTTGCTGTCTTGAGGATCTTGGATGCAAACAAACAGGTGAAACAACCGTCCACATTCTTAATCAAATCTTACATGTGCAGGCGCAGCGCTTCACTGGGAATTGGCACGTGCCCTCTGCAGTAAGCAGTGCAGGTGGTATTAGCCCCATTTTGCAAACATGAACAAGGGACTTGCCCAGGGTGTAACTTCAGTCCTTAGTACGTCTTAATTCTTCTGATATGTAGCTCTGATTACCACTGGGAAGGTTTCACAGAACTTGGAATTCCTGGCAATAATTCTTAAAATTAATTCTTGGAATATTATTTTTGGAGTAAGCTGTGACTCTGGAAATTTTTTAGCTTAAAGAGGTTTTTCGGAAATAATGTCTCATCTATGTGATGGCCCCATGTTGCCCCCTTATGGAACTTTTGATATTTGCAAAATTCTTTACTGAGTTAGTCTTTATTAGACTGAGAGAAATAAAACAAGATTTACAAGCATTAGCTTCTCTCAGGGTAGCATGTTATCTTACCGCGTTCATATATTAAATCAACCATTACTGAAATTTTGCCAGATTTAAGGAAAATGTGATAATATGTAAATCTACAGAAAATTTTGTGAAAATTTCTAACTATATGTCTTAGCCCCTTTCCCCACATCCTCAGGACTAATCATTTAGTATACATCTTTAAAAAAAAATCTTTTCAAGTTTATTGTTTTAAATTTGTGTTGTTTTTAATTTTTTAAGATTTTCAGAGGGGTGGAATTCGGCTTGTTTGTTTGTTTATTTATTTGATGGAGGTACCGGGGACTGAACCCAGGACCTTGGGCATGCTAAACTCCTACTCTACCAGTGAACTATACCCTCCCCACTGTACACATCTTTTTAAAATGTATCTAACAAAATGGGATGGTGGTCTTAATATTTTATGAAATGTGGGGATAAGACAGCTTGTTTTAAGTTTCATATTTGTGAAATGTTTGGAAATTTGGTTAAGTTTTTTTTTTAAAGGTGAGTTCGAATGCCAGCTCTGCCCCTTGTTGACTGCATAACTTCTTATCATGACTCTTAATTTCCCTGAGCCTCAGTGTCTTTCTCTGTAAAATGGGGAGAATGGCACCATTTGTGAAGCATTTGAAGCAATTTCTGGTGCAGAGTTTCCGTGCAGGAGTAAAAGTAGTAGCTGTGGTTGAAGTAGTGGTAACCCCTGGGTGTTAGTCTCCTCCATTATTACACAGGGAGATTGTCATGCAGGAGTTCCGAGGTCCTCTCCAGTTCTTATAGCTCTGATCCTAGGTATGCAGGGTAAATGAGAAAGGAGGAAGCACTGAGACCCGTGTTTTCCTTTCCTCCCATCTGGGAAGGCCCTTCCCTTTCCACCATGCCTGGGAGGAGCAGGAATTTCAGTTAATTGGCCAGGAAGGGCTCCTGCTGTGGCTGCTGTTTCTGAGCACTGAAGGGATTTAGGTGCAATGAGGGTGACTTCTGAAACTAGACCCCCACCTGGTGGGTCAAACCACCCTGTCCCTAGGACCACGCTCCTCAGATGCGTCACCCATTGAGGAAAGCCCTGGCAGGTAAGTGGGAGTGGAGTGTAGGCAGTGACAGCGGTTGCAGGGAGGTTGGTAGGACACTCATTGGTGTCTACGAGGGAGTGGAGGGAGGCACACCGAAGGGACTGATGATGGAAGTTCTGCCTGTTGTTCCCAAGTCTCAACTTCACCATTGTTGAAAATAAACAAAGCCAGATGCGAGGTAAAGCAGTGAAAACAGACTTGATTCTGTAACTACTGAGAGGTGGGGAAAGAGCTGAGCTCCATTCTGATTTGTGTAGAGGCAACTGGGCATTTTAAAGGGAAAGTAGGGAGGGGCGAGAGTGGGGTATCAGAAGATTGGTAAGAAGTGGAGCCGTCAGTGCCTGACATTGGGACTCTATCCTCCTGCAGACACTGGGGAACAGAGGCCCTATATCTGAAGGTAACATTTCAAAGGTATGGCTCTGGGGTCTTGAGAAAGACACTCCTGTGCTGTAGGAGACCCACATGCATCTCACAGGGACAGAGGGAGGCATCATGATGGAAAGCTCTTTTAAGAAAACACTCTAAGAAAGGGAGGTTGGGGCCTATTCTCAGGTGTTGGCTAGGAAAAATTACTATTTTCCTAGCCTCATCTGTTTTCTCAGGCAGGCATCTTTATGGGGGGGGGGCTGGGATCTCCCAGGGACTAGCCTCATGCTAGAGTTTGCTTTCTCATCGTGCAGAGGTTGGAGTGTAATTCTTACCACGAGGCCTTCTCTGACCAATAGAAGCCCTCGCGGGTCTCCATCTGTGGCTTTGGGGACCTTTGGAAACCAGAGCCTTAGAGGTTCGTCTACTCACTCCACAAGGATGAGTTGGGAGCCTTCTGCATGCTGGGCGTGGTTCAAGAGTTAGGAGTCTTCGGATTGTTTCTTTCTCTGGTTGTTTTAGTTGGGTTAGTTTTACCTTAACTAAATAGCTTCATTGAGATTAGAGACACTCTCTCATTCTTGTCTCCCACATGGTATATAATTCAGTAGAGCCCAATAAATAGTCAACTGAATTTATTAAATATAATTGAGCCACACAGAATAAATCAAGAAGATAAAGAAAAATGCTTTGAAACAGAAGTTGAGTAGTTTGACTATTAAGTGGAGAAGAAAAAGAAAATGACAATGTTGAAAGGATAAAAGAGATTACTGTACTACCCTTTTTGACATGAAGAAGAAACTGAAATTCACTCTGAAGGCCACACTAACTTCCCTTATATTTCTGAAATACTCTAAAAGATATTTGCTATTTGCTTCCTTAATTACAAGGAAGGAATGAATCTCTGAGATACATTGTGTAGGTGACATTGAAAGTACATTCATGTGTGTGATTTAACATTGCTGAAATTAGTAAAAATTTCTCCTAGTTTAACATTTATCTAAACCCTAAGAATAGGTACAGAGAAATTTATTCCTTCTAGATGCTAAGAATATTCTCAGATCTTGCCAGCTCTGCAGCAAACAGAGTGGGTGGTTCTTGGATGGCAGGTTTCTCTGGAGGGAGGCCAGGCTGCAGTTGGCTGTGTTGTAATGTTTTCATCCGAGGTATTGGCATGAAGTCTTCCACCACTGTTTCTAAAGGAAGGTCATGGTTGGGTAAGGGTCAGGGCTGGCACAGAACTGAGAGAGATGGGGCTACTTTTACAAAGATGCATGCATTGTATCCAGTGCCCTTGTAGCCTCAACATGTCTTCTATTTCAGTGGTCTCAGCTGGGGTGCTTTTGCCTCCCATGGGACATCGAGCCATATCTGGAGACATTTTTGATAGTCATAATTGGGGGACTTGCTATTGGCATCTACTAGGTAGAGGACAGGGATGCTGCTGTACACCCTACAATGCACAGGACAGCCCCTCACAACAAAGAATCATCCACCCCCAGATGTCCAGAGTGCCAGAATGGAGAAACCCCATTCTATACTGTAAGACAAGGAAACCAGTTTCTTGCTTAACTGTGTCAACTAACATCTTACTACTCCAAGTGTGGTCCCCAGATGACATCAGCATCACCTGGAAGTTTGTGAGAAAGACAGACTCTCAGGATCTACTCCAGACACACTGGAGTAGAATCTGCACTTTCATCAGATCCCCAGGTGGTTTCTATGCATGTTTAGTTTTTTAAAATTATTTTTTATTGAAGTGTAGTCGATTTACAATGTTAGTTTCAGGTGTACAGCAAAGCGATTCAGTGATATATATATATATATATATATATATATATATATATATAAAATTTAAATTTCTTTTCCATTACAACTCATTACAAGAAATTGAATACAGTTCCCTGTGCTAAAAACTAAGTCCTTGTTGTTTATCTATTTTATATATAGTAGTGTGATATGCATGCTTAATTTTGAGAAGCATGACTAACACTCTGAGAAGCCCAGAGCACAAGGCAGTGTGGTAGGTGCTTCAGGGTAACCAGGTCAAGAAGAGACCAAGTCCTGGCTCTGTCCAGGTAATATCTTTAAATGTACAAAAACTTACTTCTCCATCTATTTTTGTTTTTCATTTTCCTTTAAGTATCATTCATTTCTTTGCTCCTTTTATCCTTTCTTCCTTCTTTTTCTAGTTACTCTGCTTCACTGAAGATGCATCCATTTGTCTTTATCCCATATGTGTATATTGCCTTTTCTAGGTCTTTAATTTTGAGCCTCTTGATACTGCAAAGGAAAAAAAAGGAGGGGAGACACTTATCTCTTTAATTAAAGAAAATTGGCCTAGAGGGGAGAAATGAGTAGAATCTGGAAGGACAGCCATACTTTCTGAAAACTGATATAACACAATTAAATTCAACCTTCTTGCACTGAGCCTTTGGTGGTAAGATATTAAAAAGGAAAGCAGTAAAGCTTATCCAGTACTAATTTAATCAGAAGCCAGTGCAATCAGTCTCTTTGATATACCTTTTGTCAACACAACTTTAGGTTTTGAATAGACAACCTAAAACTCTGGAAATTTATAGTGACCTATCAGCAAAATTCCTGCTGAACCTAGGAATAGCAATAGGTCTGATGGAAAAATAAGATTTAGTCTGCATACCATGCCAGCATACCATAACATTATGGAGGTTTTTAGATAGATTATTTAGAAATTCTCTCTCTCCTTTAAGCTTTTGCCTCTGTCAAGTTCACCATCAATTAGCTCCATGTTTCTCTCCAGGAAGTATGAGCTAAAAATTTAAACCATTAAAGCAAACTTCAACTAGACAAACATTTCTAAGCACCTAGTGTTTACAAGAACTGGAATAAGAATTATGAAAGATTAAAAAGTTAGGATTAACAATCTCTGCCCTAGTTTATAATCTGGTGTGTGTGTGTGTGTGTGTATGTGCGTGACGGGGTGGATAAGTATATGCAGAAGTTTGTTCACAGTAAGTATATTAACACACAAATCAACCAAAAGCTGGAGGAGTCTATAGAGAAATATGCGTGCTTAGTGTTTCTCTGTTATTAAAAAGTGGATTTTGAAATTAAAAAAATGAAAACAATGACTGAAGATGTTCCAGCTCCTTAAGCACTGTTGTTTTCTCAGTGACATTTTATATCCTGGTTAGCAATTGTGTTAAGTTTCAGGGAAGTTTAACTAAGGAGCTTAAGTAGATCTGATAGTCTCAGAAAATTACTGCTCCTATTTATGCCTGTTCCCCCCCCATTTTTTCATAGCTATATTTTTAAACACTTCTCCATAACTCTCCCCCTTCCCTTAAAACTACAATTGTACTAAAGCAGAGACTTATTCTTTTGATTGGGAACCTAAGTCATACATGGAAGATGATGAAAATATTTTGTAAATATTGAAGAAAACCTACTAAAAACAATCTGTAATGGACTTTTTCATCAATTTAATTGAATAAAATTCATCTTGCTTAGGAGTGACTTTTTAAAAATAATGCCTGTAACAGTCATTGTGCAATTTTTTTCACTTGGCATCTAGTTCAGACTTTAATAATGGGGCTCTAGAAGTGATCAGCTTTTCTCTGGGTACTAATCAATATTGAAAAGAGCATATACCATCTGAAATAACAAGAAATGAGGAAGTTAGTCTTTCCTCCCATACCCCATGACTTTGCAAATGACTCTTTGTGCCAAAAATTACATCAGTATTTGGACTGAATTCCTAAAGTAAATCAAATGATGTTGAATCATACTAAAGCTTCATTCCATTAGGCAATCACACGGGAAGGTTAATTTTTAAAATAAAGTTAGAGAAAACTGGTTGTAGATGATAAGTTTCATAGGGCGGTGCTCATCTTTTGAAACTGGCAGGTGTGTCCTCACCATGTAGTATTGATCATTAATCTTAATTTTACTAAGATCACTAGTAATTATGGGTGTACATTCATCGCCGTATAAAACAAGTCTACTTTGTTAATAAGCTGGCCTTGATTTTTCCAAAAATACTTTTATTTGCCCCAAATGTCATGAGTCATGTTTCTCTGTAAATGGAATCCTGTGTTTGCTTCTTCACACATGACTTTCCTGCAGTCATTCTCTCCCATATTCTCATAGCCGCTTTGGACTTGATGTCAGATCTTGGAGAACTGGTTAGGTGGGTTTTTTGTTTAATGAGATAATGAAAATTTCTCTTTGGAACAAAGGTGAACTGGCAAGTTAGGAAGCTAAATGTACACTGGCAAGTTAGGAAGCTGAAAGCTAGTGAAGAAACTCTTGAATTCAAAAATTCTGCTTCTGAGAAAACAGATGTCAAGGAGTCAGTCATATTTTGTAAAATATTGAACAGATGGATTTTGTTTTGTCTTTCACCCTTAAGCTGATATTCCACCAGGTGTATCCTGGTCGGAACAGAAGATAAAGAGGAGAGCCCATCCTCGTGCTAGGAAGGATGTACCAGAGGCAGAGGGAGCACCTGGTGACAAAGTGTCTGTGTGACCCAAAGTGCTGAGTGTGGAGACATTTTAGGTAGAGTGAGGGCAGAGGTGGAAGAAAACTAGCTTTTGGCCCATTTCTTCTTTTTTATTTTACTTATTTATTTATTTTTGCAGGGGGGAGGGAGGTAATTAGGTTTATCTCTTTATTTACTTTTAGATGAGGTCCTGGGGATTGAACCCAAGACCTTGTGCATGCTAAAGTATGCACTCTACCACTTGAGCTATACCCTCCCCACCATCTTTCCTTGAGACAAGGAGCTGTCACAGATTGATTCTTCCCATTACCGTATGGGCAGCTACAGGGACAGCTCATGGAGTGAGGGCCTGGTTCTCCAGACTATCCCTTTCTAGAATTTTCTATGAATGCTATAGAGAACTGTCTGGATTACTGAAGGCCCCAGTGGTGAACTTAATGGGAGGGTGTTGAAGTGGTAGGGGCAAAGGGACACCTAGCAAGGTAGGGTGGCCCCCCTGGGCTGGAGGTAGAATGGAAGTTGAAGGTCAGACCTCGTCAGACCCAGCTGAGAAAGACCTGACAGTTCCTCTGGCCCAGTAGACGCCAGATGGGGCTCCACTGACCAGGAACAGGAGATGGAATGCAGGGATGGTGAGTAGGTGTCTGGGTCCCCACCAGCATTCGCGAGCTGCTGTCTTGAAGAAGAGCAGGGGATGGGGAGGGAGTTTAATATACTCAGGCTTCTGAGTTACCCAAAGACGCTATTTATGTAATGGTGTTTACCAGTTGAATTACATTTGTGTTTTTCTCTCTTAGAGGGGTGGGGGCCCACAAGCAATGTCAACAACTACAGAACATAAATCAGCAGTGGGATTTCTGGGCACAACCAGGTGCAGGATGGTGGACTTTACACGGCTGCCATCCAGTCTGGGCTCCCAGTCCTGGGGCCTATTCATGTAATTTACATAACTCGAATATTTTCAGAGCTTCAAGAATTTTTAATTGTGAAATTATACAGTAAATTTAGGGTAGTAGACAAGACTTTGATAATGGTATGATTGCAGTGTTTGAGCTTTTTGCTTTGAGGAGGTCTGCTCTGTGACCTTGGGGAGTGCAGCCTCCTGTGGTGAGAAGGGAGGCTAGGGGGTTCGGTGTTTCCTACATGAGCCTTGAGAAGATGAGCTGGAGAAGGCTGCATGGGTGTTGTCTTCTTTTTTTTTAATTGAAATATAGTTGGTTTTCAATATTGTATTAATTTCTGGTATACAGCACAGTGGTTCAGTTACACACACACATACACACACACACACACACACATATATATATATATGTATGTATGTATATATATATTCCTTTTCATATTCTGGCATCTCGTTCTTCTGCAATGCTCTTGTTGTCCACCTCCAAGTTGACTCTCCTCTCTCCTTTCATATTCAGTGGGTCCTTTATCCCTGGTTGGAACAGCGAGATGGGCAGGTTGGGCCCAGGGACCCCAGACCCCAAGGACCTCTCAGATGAACTTTCTACCACTCAGATAACTGTAGCCACCCCAGATGAGAGCATGAAGCCACTTCCCATGAGGAGGGTACATTTCTTCCTTAACGCCTGCCCAAGAGTCAAAGCAATAGGGTGATCAAAGTCTGACCAAGCAGTTTTGTTTTGTTCACTTTAGTTTATTCCTCAGTGCTGCACTGGAGAGGAACGTTCCTTGTTTTTTAGGGAACTATCCCTTCTCCCTCCTTTTAAGTGATTTTGACTAATCTGATCTTCACTGTCAAGTATGAGAATGAACGTACACACCTCCATTGGGAAATTTCAAGTTATATTAATCTTGTAGGAGATTATTCATGAATTTGTGCTACTCAGATGTCACACCCTTCTATTTTTCCCATGAAAGACACGTGATGTGGAGTGAGTGGTTTGTAGGCCCAAAGTAACCCATTTTATTAACTAAATGTTGCTAATTGAACAGATTAAAAGAAGAGATTTAGATAGAAAGAAAAATGCTCCTTTGAAAACCCATGGTGGGAGGAATCACTGATGCTGGCCCGGATGGCAGTGGAAATGGATATATTTTTAATATGCCTTTTTAACAATACATGTTGTGGATGAAGATAATAGAACACAAAGAAACAATACAAGTTCTTGAGACTGTGATCTTCAGTTAGTGTGAAGGAGCTATGAAGATGGTGGAGGAAATTCCTTCGGGCACAGTTAGACAGAAAGGCTCATTTTGTGTGTGAGTAATTCCTCCCCATAGAATCATCTGTCCTTCAGCAAAAACTCAAGAACTGACTTCTTTCATAATTCGAGGCAAGAAGGAGTGGATAAAATTTTGAGGAAGTTAATCAATTCATAATATGTTGTCAATAAAGAAATGAGATGTAGGAAAGTTTGTTCCATTGTGTAAATTTTTTTTCTTGTAGTTGATGTGGAAATTTTAAAAAAATGAAGTATAGTTGATGTACAATATTATATAAATTATAGGTGTAGAATATAATGATATACAACTTTTAAAGGTTAATTCTGTTTATAGTTATTATAAAATATTGGCTATATTCTCAATGTTGTATGCTCTATCCTTGTAGGTTATTTTATGCCTAATAGCTTGTACCTGTTAATCCATGCCCCTATGTTGCCCCTCTCCCTTCTGTGTCCCCATTGGTAACCACTAATTTGTTCTCTATATCTGTGATTCTTCTGCTTTTTTGTTATATTCTTTACTAGTGTGTTGTATTTTTTAGAATCCATATGAGTGATATCATACAGTATTTGTCTTTCTCTGTCTGATTTATTTCACTTAGCATACTGTCCTCCAAGTCCATCTATGTTGCTACAAATGGCAAAATTTTATTCTTTTTTATGGCCGAGTAATATTCCATTGTATATACATACCACAATACATACCACATCTTCTTTATCTGTTCATCTGTTGATAGACACTTAGATTGCTTCCATATCTTAGCAATTATAAATAATGCTGCTATAAACATTGAGGTGAATGTATCTTTTCAATTAGTGTTTTTTCCCCCCAGTATATACCCAGGAGTGGAATTAAGTCATATGGTACTTCCATTTTTAGTTTTTTGAGAAACTTCCATACTGTTTTGCTCAGTGGAAATTACATTCCCACCAATAGTATGTGAGGGTTCCCTTTTCTCTCATTGTGAAATAATTTTTACGTGCTAACTGAGTGCTTAGCACATAGTATTTATTGAACAAATAATTGAATTATGTTCATAGCATACAAGAAAGTAAGTTTCCTAAAACCAACACTCAACAGCCACGTGATCCCAGGGCTACTAACTGACCCCAATTCCGCTGTATCCACTATGTCATGCCACCTCCCCTGATTAAGCAAGGATGTACATTGGATGTATGAGTGGCCCTCTGTATCTGTTGGTTCTGCATCCTCAGGTTCTACATCCATTGATTCAACCAACAGCAGATTGAAAATATTGGGAAAAAATTTTCAGAAAGTTCCAAAAAGCAAAACTTGAATTTTCTGTGAGCCAGCAACTATTTACATAGCATTTATGTTGTATTAGGTATTATAAGTAGTCTAGAGATGACTTAAAGTATATGGGAGGATGTGTAAAGTATACAGGAGAGTATATGCAAATTTAGCACTATTTTATATAATGAACTTGAGCATCCATGGATTTTGGTGTCAGCAGGGGTCCCCCCCACAGATGCCAAGGGACAGCTGTATTATGGTTTGGTGTGTGTTGCCAACAATGAAAATGTTGGGGGTAGAGTTGCCAAATGAAATATAGGATATCCAGTTAAATTCCAATTTCAGATAAACATCAAGCATTTTTTCAGTATAAGGGTGTCTTAAATATTATCATGTGGTTCCTGCCAGCTCCGGTGCTTCATTCTTTCTCTTCTGTCTTCATTCTCATTAGTTCCTTCACTCGGCATATGCTTGACTAGGCAGTTTCTCTGTGTGCTGTGTTCCTGGTGTTGGGGGGAAGAGGTGGCAAAACGGATGTTTGCTTCATGGAGGAGAAGTGAATCAGATAAAGAAATACCTCACAGACTTTCAGAAATGGCGAGGGCATCCCAGCAAAGCAAAGGAAATGAAGGGATGATGGACACAGTGGAGACTGCATGGTTAAGTCTGTGTTCAGGAAAGACATCTCTGAGATGGTGATGTGTGATTAAAGGACACAATGATGTACAAATGTGAGTCACATAGAGATCTCGGACAAAACTGCCTGATCAGAGAGGACAGCAAGTATGCCGGGAATCTAATACCATTTAGAAAGGTTTAGGTTTTACTCTAAGAAATTGAATATAGTTCCCTGTGCTATACAATAGGCCCTTGTTGTTTCTGTATTTTATGTATTTTATGTGTGTCTGTTAATCCCCAACCCCTGATTTACTCCTCCCCACCCTTTCCCCTTTGGTAATCATAGTTTGTTTTCTATGTCCATGAGCTTATTTTTTGGTTTGTATATAGAATTTGTATCATTTTTTAAAAGATTCCACATGTAAGTGATATCATATGATAGTTGTCTTTCTCTTTCTGACTTATTTCACTCAATGTGATAATCTCTAGGTCCATCCATGTTGCTGCAAATGGCATTATTTCATTCTTTTTTATGGCTGAGTAGTATTCCAGTGTATATATATGACACATCTTTATCTAGTCATCTGTCGATGGACATTTAGGTTATTTCCATGTCTTGGCTATTGTAAATAGTGCTGCTATGAACATTGGGGTGCATGTGTCTTTTTGAATTACAGTTTTCTCCAGATGTATGCCCAGGAGTGGAATTGCTGGATAAGGTAACTCTATTTTTAGTTTTTTAAGGAAACTTCATACTGTTGTCCATAGTGGCTGCACCAAATTTCATTCCCACTAATAGTGTAGGAGATTTCCCTTTTTTCCATACCCTCTCCAGCATCTATTATTTATAGACTTTTTAATGATGGCCATTCTGACTGGTGTGAGGTGATATCTCATTGTAGTTTTTAAATTTTTATTTTATTTTTTGTATGTAGATATTTATTGAAGTATCATCAGTTTACAATGTTGTGTCAATTTCTGGTGTACAGTAATGCTTCAGTCATAAATGAACATACATATATTCTTTTTTACATTCTTTTTCACTGTGAGTTACTACAAGATATTGAATATAGTTCCTTGTGCTATACAGTATGAACTTGTTTATCTATTTTGTATATATTAGTTAGTATCTGCAAATCTCGAACTCACAATTTATCCCTTCCCACCTCATTGTAGTTTTGATTCACAATTCTCTAATAATTAGCAATATTGAGCATCTTTTCATGTGCCTGTTGGCCATCCATATGTCTTCTTTGAAGAAATATCTATTTAAGTCTTCTGCCCATTTTTTAATTGGGTTGTTTGGGGTTTTTTGATATTAAGCTGTATGAGCTGTTTGTATATTTTAGTAATCAGTCCCTTGTCGGTTGTGTCATTTGCAAACATTTTCTCCCATTCTGTGGATTGTCTTTTTCTTTTGTTTATGGTTTCCATCTATCATTTCTCCTATCTTTTGAAAACCCTCTCTTGACCTCATGTCATTCTCTAGCTATTGCTTCCTTTCTGGGTCCCCCTTTCTATCAAAATTCCTTGAATTAACTGTTTACACTTGCTGGCTCCTGTATCACGTTTTATCTCTGTGATCCTCTCTGATCAGGCTTCTGAGCTCCTTAAGCTCTCTGCTCAGACATTAAAGCGTGTGTGGTCTCCAATGGCCACTATTTAAAATAGTATCTCTGTGGCCCCAGTGTGTTCTGTCTCCCTTCCAGCCTTATCTTCCTCTCAGCACCTGTAACCTTCTCGTGTGCATGGATAACATGAGATGTGTTGGTATATGCTCCTTGCCCCGCCTCTCCAGCGTGTAATCTCCTTGAGGTCAGGGATCTGTATTTTCTTCATTACTGTATTTGTAGGCCCCAGAAGAATGCTCTGCAAATACAGGTGACCAACAAATATTTATTGAATGAAAAAAATCATGCTTTATCATTTAGTACACAATCAGCCAATAAGATAAAATATTTGGAATCATGAATTAATCTAGTTGCCTTTCAAGAAGCTTTGCAGGAGTCAATTGCTTTTCCTAAATTTATACAAGCGGTTTATGAAGTTTCAATTATGAACCATACTGTAAACACAAATCTATAGTAATGCTAGTTTCAGTAAATCTATGTAATAATGAACGCTAATAAAGGGATAGATTTTGTGTGAAGCACTGATTATGATAATGATGACGGAAATTCCATTTGTACGTTTTCTTGTGTTGAAACAAATTACATAGAACAATTTTAAATAGTTATTTTAATATAATAATGTGTTTTTTACATACTGAAGTATTTATAACTCTTTACTCCTTGCAAGTATTTTTCAGAAAAATACTTCCTAGGGAACACAAATTGAGCAGTCTCTGTGCTGCAGAAGCCAGAGAATATTAGATGAGCTAATGTTGCCCTCTAGTGGAAAATATGAGACATGCAATGGTGGAATCTGATGCTCATAAAAGACTATTATTCTAGTCCGGGGAATGTCTAGGGATTGAATACTTCCAATTTATCACTTGCTTTTATAGTGTTGAGTTAAAATTTTTAATTTAATATTTAAAATCTTAATTATATTATAGACTCGAATAAGCAGTGTGCAAAAAACATACATGACCAATTGACTTTTAAAAAAAATTGTTCATATTAAGCAATCAAAAAAACATAGATTGAGAGAGGTATACCTTTTTATCATCAAGTCAGTAAAAAGTTTGAAAAGGAAAGTGAAGGTGTGAGCAAAGAGGTATTTACATTGTTGGTAAGAGCATGATTGTTACTGGTTCTTAATCTGGAATCCCTTTTTTGAGGAGAGGTTCCCTAAAATTGTATAAAGATCTTTGTGTCTATTTGTCTTTTTTTCTGAGGAGAGGTGAAAGTTCCATTAGATTCTCAAAGCCCACACTCCCAAATGTTAACACGTTTGAATTATTTCTGGGGTTACCTTGGGGGCGGGAATTGGCAATCTGTGCCAATAAAAAGTTCTCGGGTATGTTCATTCCATCATTGTTGTAACATTTCACAGCTGCAAACCACCTAAATGCTCTACAGTAGGGAAGTTTCAAATTAATCACCTTCCAGCCCTAGGAGGGTGTCACTATGGCTATTAGCAATCTAGCTATAGAATTAGTGATTCTCTCACTAGTTAATTTTATTAGTAAGGGAACTAGTGAGGCAAGCTGGGAAGGGAAGGAACAATTCCTGAACCTGATTTTTATTTTTTTAAACGCTAGTCACCAAACAGAATTTCTGCAGTACAATGGCACCATTGAAAGACTTGATTAAGTCCATCTTTCCATTCGATATTGTGTTTTAGGCACAAACCTGCCTTCTTGATCCTCAGCAGAGGTGGGGGTGGGCAGGGGGCACATAATAGTATTGTGAGAACTGTGCTTTGCTTGTAGAGATAATATTCCTACTAAAGAGGAATTTTGACTCTGGAACACAGTGAGTGCAGCAGTTACAATGAATGAAACAGCTACTAATAGGGCAGGATCTTCAAGACACAAGGTAAAGAGAAAAGAAGAGGCCAGGAGCTGGACAGTCCTGCTATTTTTGGTGTGAGTTTACATATGTCTTTGTTTTTGATTGTGGAGACTAACAACCCTGGCAGCCTCCAGGGAGGGGAAGTGAGTGGCTGGAGGTACAGAGGGAGATTTTATTTTTATGGTGAAGTTTTGTGCATCTTGGTCTCCACCATTGAAAAAAATTCCACCTACAGATCACTTTATCAAATTACAGAAACAGAAAACCACAATAAAAAAATCTGTCCAAAGAAAATTTTGTCACAGCAAAAATGCTCCCAGGCCTCAGAGTTTGGCTCTGTTGCTTTGAGCAACATAAAAATGTTTATGTAGTTAGTTGAAACCCACCCTTAGGCTTTTGGTCAAGTGGTGCCATTTTAAAAATTTCCTGTCGCAGGGTTTCTGAAATCTCGTCTGATCAATTAAATGACTTTAAGCTGAATGATTAATAGATGAAATAATGTAATAGATGAAAGTAAACAATACATTTAAGACATTGGTGGTGGGGTTTCTACTTTAAAAAATAATTTAGATAAAATCCTGTAAAGATTCACTGTTCCGTGGGAAGAGAATAGCCTTTCTCTCATACACATAAAGTTACACATTTCATGCTCCAGGGCAGATGGCTTGTAATATAGAAAGGCTGACAATCAGTTATAATTAGGTCCTTCTTGTTTCCTTTGGAGTTTGAAGTCCAGAAGGCTTATGGAAATGGTGAGAGTCTTATAGCCTATTATGGGTTGAATTGATCACCCCTTTTGCCCCAATTCATATGTTGAAGTCCTAACCATCCCCCACCTCCAAGAACGTGACCTTACTTGGAAAACATGTCCTTGCAGATGTAATTAGTTAGATGAGATCATACTGCAGTAGAGTGGGCTTTAACCCAATAATACTAGTATCCTTATGAAAACGGGGAAATTGGACACAGACATGCACATAGGAAGAACACCATGTGAAGATAATTGCAGAGATTGGGGTGGTGATTCTGCAGTCCAAGGAATGCCAAAGATTGCTAGCAAAAAACACTGGAAGCTAGGGAGAGGCAAGAAACAGATTCTTCCTCCCAGCCCTTAGAAGGAACCAACCCCACCGACACCTTGATCTTGAACTTCTAGCCTCCAGAATTGTGAGTTCTGGAGAAACAGGAAGTTCTGTTTAAGCCACGCTAGCAAACAAATATACCTCCTAATCCAAATGAAACCAAGCAGCAAAATAATCCTGGAAAAGAGAAGTCAGACCAGTCTAGAGTGGCCTTTTAAAAATTTATAACTTTTTTTTTTAATAGTAGAAGAAGACTGTGCAAACAGCAAAAATGAGAGAATCCAGTTCCCAAAGCATCAAGAGCTTAACAGGTGTAACTGACTGGGCAGCTGGGTTGTAACTGGTGCTGGGGTCTTCACTTAGATTACCTTTAATCTCGCAACTATGCAAAGTTAATGTAATTCTTTCTGCTTTGCAGAGAAGGAAACCGAGCCTCAGAGGAACAAGTGATGATCACAAGGCAGCAGAAGTGGTAAGTCATGAGTTCAAGATTTGGACCCAGCATTCAGAATTGCTAGACTGTAAGTTCATGTACTATAATTTTGAAATGCTTATTCCAACCTTTGTTAAGTATGCAGGATTTACCCCTTGTTTTAGATAAAATGTGGAGTGGTGAAGATGGCACTGAGGACAGGTTGAATGGTGGTCCAGTCTCTAGAACCTCAACAAAGGGGCTACAGATTGTGTGTGTGTGTGTGTGTGTGTGTGTAGAGTAGATGGTGGTAGTCTGAGCTTGTGGTAACAGGGAGAAGTGACCCTAATAAAACTGATGTTATCGGGGGGAGGGTGTAGCTCACTGGTAGAGCGCATGCATGAGATCCTGGGTTCAATCCTCAGTATCTACATTTAAAAACAAAACAAAACAAAGCAAAACTGATGTTTTCTATGAGGCTGAAGACTATGGCCAAAAATGTTTAATGTATTTTCCATCATTTTAAGGATGATGGTGCGGAGTTCTACTTTAGGACAGCTTCAGTGGCATCTGGTGATTTTGTACCTGAAATCAATTTATTGTCGATTGTCCAGACTTCCTGGGTAAGAAATATCATTTTCTCTTCCATTCACTTGTTGTACAAAATCTTTAGTTTACTTGAAATTTCTAAAATTTTAGGGCAGCCATTCAATCGAAACCCTACAGTTTCTTACAAAATTCTTACATAATGTTAAAATTTATAATTTAATTGAATCCATATATGACATTTGACTGTGAGAAAATGAAATATACATTATAATACTTAGTGAACGTCTTGAGCAGTAGAATAAATAGTTCTCCATCTGAGCACATCTGCCCCCTTCTAGAAGACAGGAGAAAACTTGCTTTTCTTCTTCTAACATATGCTGTATTTTAAGGTAGAGTTTCATTTAAATGCAAAACATTGTTATTTAAAATACGAAATGAAATCTCATTTGCTTTCATCTTCTGTTATACTTTCTAATTTAATTTTGCAACCCATCAGCCCCTTTCCCTTATTTGTGGGTAGTTACTTCATTAAAAATTGTCATTTCTGCATTAATTACAGTCTGGCAAATTTGTTGTGTGTTGTTGACACCCCACAACAGGGTATATTTACTTACAGTCTTTCACCTATTTTGAAAGATTTATAAAGTATTCTGGCCCCAAAGACCTGGCTTCTGAGCATTATTTTCTTCTTTTTTTCCCCTTTATTTCTGTTACATAACAGCATATGTGAATAAACATCAGAAGCCATTAAAAGTCTTCTCTTTGGGGAGGAAAGAGTTTCTTTAAATCACTTTTACAATAGCATTTACTGCTCTGTTTTTTTCAGGTGTGTGGTTTCCGATTCACTAACACAAGTTCTCTGATGAGCTGTCTAGGGGCCTATAACCCTGTTCCCATCTTTGGCACTGCCCAACAAGTTACTGGCCTTGCAGTGCCACAGAGCATTTTAAACAAACCTCCTCTGTTCATCCAGGCTTGCTTTAAAAGAGCTCTGAAACCGATCCAAGCACAGATGGCCGGGTGTCACCAGTGTTCCCAGCCGGCTGTAACTTCCACCACTGCCACCATTTTCCACAGTGAGATCGATGGAGTGGAAAATAATAGCAATCTTCAAGGGGAGGATTCTTTCCTGCACTCTTGGTCACAGAGAACCAATCATTTAAAAACAATTTACCACCACAGACGGGGCGCCATTTCAGAGAAACATGAAATAGAACAGAAGAAATCTGTTTTCTAATGATTCAACTCACTGGTTCCAACAAAGGCATGGCATTGGGCTATCAAGTGGCTTGTGTTTTACAGGCCTTCCCAAACTGTACTGTGTCTGAAAACACGGAGAAGCCAGGAGGAAACCAGTGTCAAGATCCTTCTCTCTTTAAATGGTTGTCATTCATTGCCTAAATCCCAATTTTCTTAACTAAAGCAGATTGCTATTACTGAATTGTGTACTTCAATAAAAATAAAAACTGGGGTAAAAATGATTAAATTAACTCTATGAAATATTTCTTAATTTCTTCTAAAGATAAAAGCTATGCCGAGGAGCCTTGAACATGAACACAGTTTTTTGGTAAACTAACTCAAAGAATCCTCTGTGCCAAAGAAGGTAAGTCCAGTATCTTTTTTTTTTTTTTTTAACATTTTTTATTGATTTATAATCATTTTACAATGTTGTATAAAATTCCAGTGTTCAGCACAATTTTTCAGTCATTCATGGACATATACACACTCATTGTCACATTTTTTTCTCTGTGATTTATCATAACATTTTATGTATATTTCCCTGTGCTATACAGTGTAATCTTGTTTATCTATTCTACAGTTTTGAAATCCCAGTCTATCCCTTCCCACCCTCTACCCCCCTGGTAACCACAAGTCTGTATTCTCTGTCCATGAGTCTTTAGATTCCACATATGAGCGATCTCATATGGTATTTTTCTTTCTCTTTCTGGCTTACTTCACTTAGAATGACATTCTCTAGAAGCATCCATGTTGCTGCAAATGGCGTTATGTTGTCGGTTTTTATGGCTGAGTAGTATTCCATTGTATAAATATACCACATCTTCTTTATCCAGTCACCTATTGATGGACATTTAGGCTGTTTCCATGTTTTGGGTATTGTAATTAGTGCTGCTATGAACATTGGAGTGCAGGTGTCATCCTGAAGTAGATTTCCTTCTGGATACAAGCCCAGGAGTGGGATTCCTGGGTCATATGGTAAGTCTATTCCTAGTCTTTTGAGGAATCTCCACACTGTTTTCCATAGTGGCTGCACCAAACTGCATTCCCACCAGCAGTGTAGGAGGATTCCCCTTTCTCCACAGCCTCTCCAGCACTTGTCATTTTTGGATTTTTGAATGATGGCCATTCTGACTGGTGTGAGGTGATACCTCATTGTAGTTTTGATTTGCATTTCTCTGATAATTAGTGATATTGAACATTTTTTCATGTGCTTTTTGATCATTTGTATGTCTTCCTTGGAGAATTGCTTGTTTAGGTCTTCTGCCCATTTTTGGATTGGGTTGTTTATTTTTTTCTTATTGAGTTGCATGAGCTGCTTATATATTTTGGAGATCAAGCCTTTGTCGGTTTCACTTGCAAAAATTTTCTCCCATTCCGTAGGTTTTCTTCTTGTTTTATTTCTGGTTTCCTTTGCTCTGCAGAAGCTTGTAAGTTTCATTAGGTCCCATTTGTTTATTCTTGCTTTTATTTCTTCTAGGAGAAAATTTTTGAAATGTATGTCAGATAATGTTTTGCCTATGTTTTCCTCTAGGAGGTTTATTGTATCTTGTCTTATGTTTAAGTCTTTAATCCATTTTGAGTTGATTTTTGTATATGGTGTAAGGGTGTGTTCTAGCTTCATTGTTTTACATGCTGCTGTCCAGTTTTCCCAACACCATTTGCTGAAGAGACTGTCTTTATTCCATTGTATATTCTTGCCTCCTTTGTCGAAGATTAGTTGACCAAAGGTTTGTGGGTTCATTTCTGGGTTCTCTATTCTGTTCCATTGGTCCATATGTCTGTTTTGGTACCAATACCATGCTGTCTTGATGACTGTAGCTCTACAGTATTGTCTGAAGTCTGGGAGAGTTATTCCTCCAGCCTCTTTCTTTCTCTTCAGTAATGCTTTAGCAATTCTAGGTCTTTGATGGTTCCATATAAATTTTATTATGATTTGTTCTAGTTCTGTGAAATATGTCCTGGGTAATTGGATAGGGATTGCATTAAATCTGTAGATTGCCTTGGGCATTGTGAAGTCCAGTATCTTTTTAATGGGAGGCTTCAACCTCTACAGGAGAAAAGGCACCATGGGGTTACTGAAAAAGAATCCATCATCTTTTCACGTGGTCTTCCCTCTGAGTCGACAGTCATCTAAAAGCCAAGAAGAAGGACCTCAGAAGAAACCAACTCTGTTGACCCCTTGATCTTGGACTTCTAGCCTCCAGATATACGGGGAAAAAAATTTCTGTTGTTTAAAAAAAAAATCCATCTCATTTTTGTTTTCTATTGACAGGGATTATCACATCATCTCCCCCAAGTTTATTCCATAAAGATATTGAGTGGAGTATATTTAGGGATTAATTTTTATAGAATTTGTAGTGATTTTTCTAAGAATGTAGATAACTAAACCACATGGATTTTCCCCCCTAGGCATGCTGTCTTCTTTTAAATACAAATGAATTATGTACCTATCAAGAGGCATCTGAGAAGGGTTTTATGAAGCACACCTTTTCTTTTTTCCATTTGTGGCCTCTTAGAGCCCTATAACAAGGATATTCTATCATGGTTCCCATCGCTCCAGGAAGTCCAAAGTCCACACATTTCACTGGAAGGCTCATGAGTATGCTGGAAGCAAGGCTGCACTAAGGGGTATTTAGATACGGACTGAGCAAGTCTCAGGGTACTTTATGACAGTCTTGCCAGAAGTCAAAGGGCAGTCTACCTAATAGGTCAACTCTGAAAGGGACCAGCAGGACCGCAGCTCTCACTGGTGAGACTTAAAAAGAGACCTTGAGTTAGAAGATGGATACTCTTACCTTTTGCACTGAATCTCATCATCCTCTCCTAAGATCTTGGGAGGTGACATGCACAATAATCTTCTTTGCTGAGGTAGAAGATACTGAAGACTATGAAACCCTGACTTGGGACCTTGTAAGAGGAGACAGGGGGAGGACCCAGGAGATGAGAATTCTTCCAGTGAAAGGAAGATTTTTAGAATGAAGGGGCTTGAAGAAGCTGTACACCAGCTGGATGGTAACATGTCCCCTCCCAGGTAGTGATCCCTTTCTGAAAAGGGTCTGAACATGCCTGCACTGCCTTAAACTAGTCCTGGGTCACTTAATAGTGGTAAGGGAGAAGGGAAGCCTGTCCATCCAACCCTTCCCAGTCTCCAGGGAAGTGAGGGCTGCAACCTTTCAATGGGATTGTGTCAGAGTTTTGTGGGCGTGGATGAGGGAATTTCAAGAACCAGAGAGAGCCCATCCTAAAGCCACAGCAGGCAGTGGTAGACCCTCCCATGATGCTGGAGGAGAAATCTGGAGAGGATGATGTGCAATGTCATTAACTACAAACTTTCTGGTAACCCCAGTGACATCCAGAGGGGCAGAGGGGCACTGCAAACTCTTGTATAGCTTTAGTAGGGAAGAGGGTGAGACAGTGCATGAGAGACCAGGACTATGCACAACCATAGTCTTCTGAAAATCTTTAGAAAGATCAACATTTCATCTGCTACTGATGATCAAACTGTTAGTATTTTATAAATGGAAACAAAGGATTCTTAAAGGTAATGGTGGTAATTGTTTTAGTAATTTAGATTTTTACATTAATCTTTTCTCACAAAGTAGGCTGCAGTCACCTAGGCCTTCTGTCAGTTCCTACAATTTTCCTAATGCAAGATCTTTGCTCAGGCTGTTTTCTCTGCTAGAAACACTCTTCCCCTGCCTTTTTTTCTTTTTCTTTTTCTTTTTTTCAGAACTGGCTCTTTCTCATGCATTATGATGATTTTTTAAAATTGAGGTATAGCTGACTTCCAAATTATATTAGTTTCAGGTATACAACATAGTGATTCAAGTTTGCTAATAAAACAGAAAATCATTAACATGAAAAAAAAAAGCCACTTCATCTGTTGATCAAATGTGTGATCAAGTGCTGACCAACCCATAATTCTCTTCCCCTCCGTGTAGGAAGGAGGAGGAAGGGGAATGGATGGTGCCCCACAAAGTGCATGGGGAGGTGGACACATGTGCTGCTCTAGCCGCTGTGGGGGAAACCTGCTCCATAAGAGAAAATTTGACTCACTCCGTCAGCCAAGCTGGAGTCAGAAGGAGAGGCCCATGTTTTGTCACTGAGATGCTCACATGTGTAAAAGGATGAGATGTAAATTTCCCTTGCATTTCCAAC
The DNA here is from genome assembly GCF_048564905.1 of Vicugna pacos. Lineage (NCBI taxonomy): Eukaryota > Metazoa > Chordata > Mammalia > Artiodactyla > Camelidae > Vicugna > Vicugna pacos. The sequence continues at coordinate 35,795,725 of NC_132987.1, forward strand.
ACAAAAGCTGGTGTGCGTCTCAGGTGGCTGAATTCTTGCCAATGAGATCCTAAATGCAGCAAAACCAGGGGCCGCTTCATGCCTGTCCATTCTGAAACTCATTGGAACATCTCAGGGAAAAGTCCTGATTTGAAAAAGTTAAGGTTTTATATACACTTGGATTTGACCTCAAACAAGAACCTTGCATCCTGCTAGAATGCTGATTGCACCAGAGAAGGAGAGAAGCTGCATATATCCAGACACTTGATGAAATCATGTGCCCTGGGAATGGTTAAATTGGGAGGAGCTTGGAGCAGGGGAGGATAATTGAAGGAGCATCTGTCCTAAATTAGGTGACTCAGTATGGAACTGTTGACATTTCTCCTGATATTTCACAGCTGATCATGGAGCTACCGCCACTAGTTTCTTCAACAAATTGAATGATGTTTTTTAGCACAGGCAGCTCCTGTTTTCTGTCTGTTATGTGCATGCTGATGCCATCAAAGAAAAAGTCCAACTTCTCTTTTGGAAACTGGAAAGGTTGTCAGCAGCTTCAGAATGGTGCAGTGTATCTTAACCAAGCAAAATTTTGCCTGAAAGAAAAATCGTGCTACCCTGTGTACAGATGGGGTCCCTGGATACTTGGCACTGTGCTTGGCTTTCTTGCCTGGTGGCATGTTAGAGTGATTCACTGTTTTTGATATAAGCGTGTGTTGACATCAAAACCCTGTCAAAAGTCCTGAAAGAAGTCATGCTTAGTGCTACGTGAAGTGTTAAATTCATAACCAGAAACTTTCAAGAAGTTTTGTCAAGAAATGGGAGCCAGATAGAAAGCTCCTCTCTCTTACACAGTTTACTGGTTTCCCAAGAGCAAATCTTGAAACAAGTGGTTGGATGTCAGATGGAGATTTCCATTTTCTTAGAGAAAAAGAAAATAAATCTACTCAGTTTGGGCATGGGAACAGCTCATTCATGGCCTGACTTATCTGACAAATATTTTTGGTCACATACTTGAGTAAATCTTTTGATTCAAGCTTCTGCAGTGAAATTATGGGTGTCATTGAAAAATTACAAGCCCTTTGATCAGGCTGCTACTGGAGGTGGCCAAGTATGTAAATTTTCGGATGAAGATATACTTTTGTAGCCTGGAAAAGGGGATGCTGAGAAGATAGCATTGTATATAGACCCCTGGCAATGTAGTAGCATTTGTTTGAAAATATTTTGCTCAGATGAAATAGGACTTTGGATTTGATATTCCTTCCTTGCTGACAAAGATAGCACCAATAACTCAGACTTTGCTGAAGATACTGTGATGGTTAATTTTCTGTACCAACTTGATTAGACCATGGGGTACTCAGATATTTGGTCAAATATTCTGGGTGTTTCTAGGAGGGTGTTGTTGGGTGTAATTAACATTTAAATGGATAGACTGAGTAAAGCAGATTGTCCTCCCTAATGTGGGTGGGCCTCATCTAATCAGTTGGCCTGAATCGAACACAAAGGCTGACCCTCTTCTGAGTAAGACAGAATTCTTCTTGCCTAACTGCCTTGGAACTGAGATATTGGTGTTTTTCCTGCCTTTGAACTCAAATTGAAACACTGTTGCTTCCTAGGTCTCAAACTGCCAGCCTCTGGACTGTGAACTACACTATTGGATCTCCTGGGACTTGCCAGGCTCCATAATCACGTGAGTCAATTTCTTATTATCTCTATATCATCTATATCTATTTCTATGTTTATCTGTATCTATATTCAAATCCTTTTGGTCTCTTCTCTGGAGAACCCTGACTATTACAGATACCATCATTGATGTAAGGCCACAGAGATGACTTGACTTACAGTCAATTCAGAGACCTGGAGAACCCTAGTGTGTCTGGACACAAGATTATTTTAATCTGGCAAATCAAGTGATAGTAATTTTTATTTCATTTACTGCAGAGAATTATTGTAACCTTAAGAACTAGCCCCCAAATTCCTCTTTGAGAGGACTATCTTTGTTGAAAGTTATTCTCTGACAAATGTGTAACTGGGATGGATTTTGCTCAAGTGCTAGAACTGGTGATTTGCCCCTCCTTACCTCCAACTCCTGCTTTGAGGCACTTGTGCAGATCCTGGGCTTTTGAAAAATGAAATGTCTATATGACCAGTTTTGGATGTAGTTGAGTCCAGATAAATGTCCCTGTGGTGGATGACCCATGAGTGGCAAGCCCCCCACATCTGCCATGGAAAGTCAACACAGCCCCTGAGTGTAGTTCCTGAGCTGCCTGCGACCCTCAGTGGGGTGGCCATGGTGGTGGCTTGGTATGGGTACAGCTTCCATCAGGCTCCCTGCAGAAGATGATTTAGAGATCTGGCTGCCCTTGATGGTGACTCTGTTCTTTCACTTGCTGCCCCTCCCCACCCCACTTTGTGATTCAGCTCCTCCTCTGACCTCCTCTCAGTGATGCTCTGGTACCCGCTCTCCTCCCTGTCACCTCTTTCCCCAGATAAACCTCACTGAGTTCCCATGGAGATTTGAGGGTGGCATTGTTGGCTCCTCCTTCACTTTTCTTTCAAATGAATTATGATTAAATTCCACACCCTGTTTCCCACTTAACAGCCCACTGTAGATGTAAAACAGGAATCAAAAGTTGAACAAAACCCAGAAATCCCACAAAGCCCCCCAAAACCCTACATGATGCTTTTTGTTTCTTATATGCCTACTTTTAAAATTCTCATCCTTTTCAAGGTAATGTGGCTGCCTCCTGTAGACTGGGGAGGGTCAGGACAAAGAATGGTACGGGGACAATAGGAACAAGATCATCACTAGGTAAGGGGGAGCCCTTTCAGTGTCTGGATGTCAGTGAGCCCCAAGGCTTCAGAGAGTGAACACGATTGCTTTGTCTAATAGAAAGAAAAATTTGGAGTCAGTAAAATGGTACAATGTTACTTGACGCGACCTGTCTGTGCCCTCCACCAAAAAGTAAAAAAATTCAGTCAAATCTATTATTGTCACAAAAGCTTGTGTGTAAGAAGGGGCTAAGATGGAATTAGTGCTGGGTAGGGAAAGGCAAGAGGTAAGGACATCAAAGCTTAGAGATGAGGCCAGACCAAGGCCAGTTGGTGCAGAATTAGTGGAAACCTTGAGGCGGAGCTTTGCATTTCATGAGCCATGACATTATTAAGGACAAGGAAATTTTACCTAAAAATCAAGGGGGCAGCGAGGCCTCCAGCTGTCTTGAAGGTTATAATGATTCACATCTTTGTGATTAAGTGCTTATTAGAAACCAAAAATGGAAATGAATTGGCTATTAAAGCTGACAAGTGTGTTATGTCAAAGATCTCTGCAATTTTAACTTCTTATTCTTGCTGGATAACTTCAGAATTCTCATTTCTAAGCAATCATCAAGCCAATTTTCATTTCATGTGAACAATTGGATTGATTTCACATTTTCAGAAAGTTGCCACTAATTTCTGCAAGGGAAAAAAAATAAGAAAGAAAGAAAATGTACCAGTCAGGGCCGATAAAGCAGAAAAGGATTTTATTGAGAGAGTATGGGTCTGCTTCCAAAGTTTCCGGGAGAGCTGGCTGACCAGCCTTGTGAAGTCAGCAGGAACAGTGGTGGACCGGGTAGCCAGGGTCGTGGCCGGCATCGCATCACAGAACCGAATTCAGGGAGGCACCTTGCCACCTCTAAAGGGTCCTGGATGCCTCAGTTTCACCACTGCTGCCAAAGACACAAACATAGCACCCAGCTGCTCTGGCTGGGCCACTGTAATGGATTTTGTGCTGTTCCTGCCTCTCTGGCCAAATTGAGAATGCCAGGCTGGTGTATTGAACTGGCCCAGTCTTGCCGGTAATCCATGCCCTAAATGTCAGAGAGCCAGGGAAAAAGCATCTAGGTTTTGTGACTCTTGTGGTGGCAAGTAAGCTTGAACAGTGAATGAGGCTAACAAGGGAGGTTAAATGAAAGATAGAAATGACATCATTTACAATTTTGGGAGAATTTTTAAAATAAAAATTTTTTAATGTTGCCTATGTGAAAGCAATAAACTTTCAAAGCAATAATATAAAATGTATATAAAAATGTCCATGGTGGGTGGAGGAGGGCTAAATTAGGAGTTGGGATTAACAAGTACACATTACTATATATGAAATAGATAAACAACCCGGACCTACTGTATAGCACAGGGAATTGTATTCAATTTCTTATAATAAGCTATAATGGAAAAGAATCTGAAAAAAAAAGTATGTATATATATGTATAACTGAATTGCTTTGCTGTACACCTGGAACTAATATTGTAAATCAACTACACTTCAGTAAAAAACAAAATTAAAAAACAAAACAAAAATTACCCATGAGTGTTTGTAGATATAATTTTGGTGGGGAGTAGATGCATAGGTTTCATAAAGTTTCCAAAAACTTACCATCTTCATATTCTTTCCCCAATGCCAAATTTTCTTTCTCATCTTCATCTAGAGAGTTTGACTGCATCACACTCAAAGCTCAGAATGTCCCTTGAACATGTGAAAGTTGCTTAAATTCTCTCATAATAAGAAAAGTACAAATTTAGGTGACAGTAAGATACCATTTATTACCAGTTAGATTGGCAAAAACCAAAAAGTTTGATATCATATTCTGTTAGTGAAGCTTTTGGGAAACTGGCTCTTTCTTACACTGCTGATGGGTATGTGAAATTGTCTGACCCTGTGGAGGAAGCTTTGGCAATACCGAGCAAAATTATATATGCGTAATCTTTCTTCTAGGAATCCATCTCAAAGATGCACTGGCAAAAAATACAAACATGTGCACAGAGCTTTTCATTGCGGCATTATTTGTAATGCTCAATGTGGTAAGTAGAATTCTAAGATAGACCCACCCCTTCTGAGCCATCCATTCCCCCTGCAACACATGTCTTGTATGGCCCCTTCCTCTTGAGCGCAGGCGGAATCTGTGAACACGATAGGGTTTTACTCTCAGGATTAGGCTACATTACATGACAAAAGTAAAGGACTTTTTCAGGTAAAATTCAGGCCCCTAACCAGTTCACTTTGAGTTAATCAAAGGGGGATTCTACTGAGTAGGCCTGACCTAATCAGATGAGTCCTTGAAGCAGAGATTCTCTTGATGGCTCTGGAGAAGTAGGCTACCACATGTGAGGGGACCTATCGAGGGGGTTCTGTGGTTAGGACCTGAGGAAGGCTTCTGGGTTGTGAGAGTCATCCCAGATGACAGCTAGCCAAAAACTGGGGATTTCTCTTTACAGTGATAAGGAACTGAATTCTGCCAACACTAACGGACTTGGAAGAGGACTCTGAGTAGCACATGAGATCACAGCCTTGGCCAAAATTTTGATTTCAGCCTGGTAGGATGCTGAAGAGAGGACCCAGACAACCTCGTGCAGATTCCTGACCCACAGAAACTGTGAGGTAATCCATTTGTGCTGTTTTAAGTTACTAAATTTGCAGTAATTTGTGATGCAGTAGTAGAAAACCAATACACTGACAAACAAAATACTACCAAATGTCCATCAATAGGGGACAGATTGAACAGACTATGGTATATCCACACAAGGGAGTACTTTGTAGTTGTAAAAAGGAAATAAAAGATCTAGGTGGTTGATGGTGTTTTCGTGGGCAATCTTTTGTATAAGAAAAGGGGAATGTGAGTATATATACACCACTGCTTCTATTTTCAGAAGGAAACAATGGGGTGACTAACCAAAATAAACAAGTATGGTTACTTAGAGGGGGAGTCCTGGATCAAGGAGGAGGAGATAGGACTCATGTGAGGCTTTTGTGGGTATACCTTGTTGTATTTCTTGACTTTGGTTCTTTGGTTTACATAATTAAAAACAAAATGAAAGAATAGCTAAGGAACTATTAAACATTAAAGACTACTGGAAAGAGGGGAGGGTACAGGTCAGTGGTAGAGTACATGCTTAGCATGTGTGAAGTCCTGGGTTCAATCCCCAGTGCCTCCACTAAGAAACAAAAAGCAAAAAACCTGAATATATGTATGTATATGTATGATTGAACTATTATGCTGTACACCAGAGACTGACACAACATTGTAAACTTACTATACTTCAATTAAAAAAAAAGGCTAATGGAAATAAGCAAATCTAGCTGTGTATCAATTTGGTAGCATAATCACACACATAAATGAATTATTTAAAGTAATAGCAAAGCAGTGTTTTGACTGTTCCTTCCTAGTGGAATGTATCTAAGGACAGATTTATATAGGTGCCCTAGAAAGCCACTCACATAGTCCAAGTAGGGCAAACACAAAAGGTCCACACCCAGACATATTGTAGTAAAAAGAGTGAAAGCCAAAGACAAAGAGAAAACCTCAAAAGGAGTGAAAGAAAAGACCCTTCACATACGAGGAAACTCCTGTGAGATTAATAGATGACTTCTCATCAGAAATGACATGGGCTGAAGGTAGTGGGATGACATAGTCAAAGAACTGAAAGAAAAAAATTATCGACTAAGAATCTTAAATCCTGCAAAAAGGGTGAAATAAAGACATTTCCAGATAAGCAACAATGGAGACAGTTGCTAGACGATCACCTTTTCTGAAATACTGAAGAGTTCTTCAGGCTAAAAGCAAGTGACCCCAGACCTTAATTCAACTGCACACTCAAAACCCAAAAAGTAGTGGTAAAGGTAATTAGATAATTATAAAAGGTGCATGTTTCTTCTCTAAGCTACAAAAGTAATTGTATGAAATTATGTATATAAACAAATTATTGGTCCTAAAACACATAGGAATGCAGCATATTTGAACAGCACAGAAGAAGTGATTGGGAGCAAAGCTATGCTGGACTAAGGAAATGACACGAGCTGGTAACTTGAATGTGTGGGAACAAAGGGAGAGAACCAAAAATCATAAATAAGGAGATTCACGAACTCTAGATATATACTCGCTCTCCTTTATTCTCTCAACTTCTTTAAGAGACAGAACTATATAAAGTAATAATGAAAACAACATACTGTTGGGTTTGTCACACATATAGATGTAATATGTATAACAATTATAGCACAAAAAGAGGAGAGAGAGAAAAGAGCAATACCCAAGAGAGTTGAAAACATGTCCACGCACAAACTTGTACACAGATGTTCATCACAGCATTATTTCATAATATACAAAAACTGGAATCAACTCAAATGTCCATCAGCTAATGAATGGACAAAGGAAATGTAATATGTAATATGTAATATGTAAATGAATATTATTCAGCCATTAAAAGGAGTGAAGTTCTGATGTGTGCTACAATAGGGATAAGCCTTGAAATGCAAAGTGAAAGAAGGCAGACAGAAAAGACTTCATAGTGTATGATCAGTTTATATGAAATGTCTTTTATGGGCAAATCTATAGATTCAGACAGTGGGTTAGTAGTTGCCTAGGGCAGAGGATGGATTGAGGTGTAGGAGACATGGGAGTTACCACTGATGGATATGGAGTTTCTTTGTAGGGGAATAAAGTGTTCTAAAATTCATTGTGATGATTGCACAATTCTGTGAACAAACTAAAAACAATTGAATTGTATACATTAAATGGGTGAGTTGTATAGTATGTGAATTATATCTTAATGAAGCTGTTAAAAAAAGTCTTATGAACTCATGTCAACAGTGCAGAGTAGCCAGCTGGGGAAAAGGAGGTCCCAGTGCACCAGACAATTTGAGCATCAAAAAGACTGGCTGCATTGAGTTATAACACAGCACATATATAAAAACTAGTGAGTTTGTAAATACAGCAAGACAAAACAAAGAAAATATCCCACATTCACCACTGGAGGTTGCCAGAGCTCCAGTCATTTCTCTGGAAAACTGAAAAAGGGAAAGAACCTCACTTGCTCTGCCTTATCTGTGTGAATTATATGTTTATGTAACTGAAGACTCGATGAAGGAAGATTCTTCCTTATAGAAGTTCAGCTAAAAGATGCAGAAATAATGGTAGAGTTAGAAAATCACTGTAGATTTTCAGTAAATGGCATCATTTTTACCCTAAATCACAAATTGTTTATTGTATCTTCTGCATTATTATTTAATTCCTATATTTATACCCCTGTCTTACAACATTGTCAGTCCATGAAGGCAGGAAGCATGTATATTATACTCCCTTGCTTTCTAAAGGGTCTGGCATGAGCTAAGTTAATTTCTGTAAAAAAGATATGCTTCACTGATAGATAAGAATATGAAATTGTATTATTTGTTTATAGCATCAGAATGACCTTAGTATCTTCTAATGAAGGTAAACTGATTTTCTAAGAATTTATTCCAAGTTAAAAGTGGCATTTTAATGGAACTCTCTTAGGAGTATTATTGTTTTTTCAGTTAGTGGAAGAAGAATGGTTAGTCAGTTAAATTATAAAAAAAACTTTTCTTGGAAATTCATGGATGAGATGTTTTGCTCATATAATTTAGGTTCTAATGTTGACTACTTAATGCACATTTTTAGCATAATTGCTGGAAAGCAATATCACCACAAGTTGAAATAGTTTTGAAATAGAGAAAGACTTAAAATTATAGTGAACATGTCATTTGGAATAATTGGCATTCTAAACAAAGTCTGAAAGAAGTCATTAGAGGTACTTAGAGCAATAGCTGATAGTTCTTAAAAGACCCGTATAAGTTGAATTTATTTACGTTATACATTTAAAGGCTTTACATATATAATACTAAAATTGCTGTCCTAGTTTTTAAATAAGTGAAACTCTTTTATTTTTTCTAATAACTAAATTGTTTGGAATCCTAAAAATAGCTATTGCTGTCCTCAATATAAAGCTTGCTTACCAAATATGATGTCAGTCCCACATTTCAAAAACTTTAAACAGATATGAATATGTTTTAGTTACAATGTCTAAGTGAGACAAATTCTATAGCTTCTTTTTAGCTAATGATATTTTTTTAACAACTTTCTTATTCTCAGGAAATATTACAATTAAGTAAAAATTTGTCATTTCAATATTAATAGATAATTCTTTATTTCTACTTACATATGAAATTTCTTTTCCAAAAATGTTTTGCCTAAGAAAATATTTTCTTCTTGTGGTTCATGCAATATATGAGCATAATTCAATTTACATACGTTATTGGAAAAAGTAAACTGTGATGCTTCTGCTTGAGCTTGAATCAATACTTAATTTTATGTGAATAAATATTTCAAAATTGTATTCTTTACTGCCATCTCTGTCCAGGATGGATTAACAGGCACAGGATTTATCTTAAACAAGTAAATAACCAGACAAAATATATGGAACAATGGTTTTCAGATATTGGACCTCGGACAGTACATGAAAATGATCTCTGAGAGAAGGGAACAAACAAGATGAAGCCCACAGTCACTCAAGCTACAGACTAAAGAGAGTTTCCAGGCTTCAGTGCAGGGTGGGGGAGTCCATACAGAACCTGGCTGTCTCCCTCAGCTGAGGAGACAGAGTGCAGAGTACATGAGGGCCAAGACACTTAAAATGGAAAGAGCAGAGTACTGGTACCGGAGAGGAGAGCTGCATAGCCAGAGAGTTCTGGACACCTGGCTCTCGAATGTTTATATAGAAAGGATCAGACGGAATCGTCCATGGAGCTCACGTGGTGTCAGGAGCGGTTTGGGTTTCTACCAGCCAGAGTGGAAAGGCCTATTTATTCCTAGGACACTGAGAAGAGAGTCAAATGGCCCTGGATGAAGAAGAGAAAACTATGACATACAGGTCCAGTCTGGCCTTTTTTGTAACAGCTGACAAGCTAGCAATTGTTTTTACATTTTTAAAGGGTTGTTGAAAGCAAATAAAGAAGAGTATGCAACAGATACGTGTCCTGCAAGATCTAAGTAGTAACTATCTGGTCCTTTATCAAAAAAGTTTGCTGAGACCTACCCTAGACTAAATGCTGTTTTAAACCTGCCTAATAAAGATTAAAAACAAAAGTATCTATTTCCTAGTAAATGAACCACATCCTAAAACAGAGCCTAAAAATATTTAATGGGAAAAACTTAGTATCCATTTCTAAGAAAATTTCTGCATCAGTGTTCAAAAATATTTAAAGGATTACAAAAAACCCAGTATCCAACAATGTAAAAATCACAGTGTCTGGCATCTAATAAAAAATTACCAGGTATACAAGGAGGTGGTAAAATCTGACTCATAATGAAGACAAAAGTAAATTAATAGAAACAAAAAGATGGCATTGATGATAGAGTTGGAAAGGACAATAAATTGGCTATTGTAAATATACTCCATGTGTTGAGGAAAGTAGAGAAAAGCATGAGCATGATGAAGAGAGAAATGAAAGGTATGAAATAACACCTAAACTGAATTTCTAGAGATGAAACTGTGTTGTACACCAGATCTCTAGGATTTATTCAACTTGCATAACTGCAACTTTGTATTGTTTCACAAATACCCCTTGTTTTCTCCTCCTTCCAAGCCCTAGCAACAGCCAATCTATTCTCTGCTTCTATGAGTTTGACTGTTTCAGCTTCCTCATATAGTTAACAATATTATATACTTAAAACTTTGCTGAGAGGATAGATCTTATGTGAAGTGTTCTTATTACACACACACACACAATTAAGAGAATGGGAAGAAACTTTTGTGGGTGCTGGATATGTTTTGCAAATTATTTATAGATGGATATGTTTATAACATAGATTGTGGTGATAGTTTCCTGGATATATACTTATCACCAGATTCATCAAGTTGTATACATTAAATGTGTACAGGTTTTTCCCAAACACCATTCTTTTTAATTTTTCACCGAATTTTCCAATTACTGTTTTTTCCTCCAACTTTATTGAGGTATAATGGATAAATTATAAGATATTTAAAGTGAAATATGTATAGATTTTTGTATGTCAATCATTCCTCAATAAATGGATAAAAAGAAGACAGTGTCATAGAAGGCATAAGGATAGATACATAGATCAGTAGAACAGAAATAAATCCACCCATGCATGTACAACTGGATTTTTCCCCTTATCCTTTTACCCTGTTTTTTCATTCTTCATTTCCTTGTCTGACATTTCAGATAGTTATTTGATAATTATCTGTCACTCCCAAATGAATTTTTATGTGGTAAAAAATCATATAACATGAAATCTCTCTTCCTCACACATCTTTAAATGTACAGCACAGTATTGTTAGCTGTAGGCACAATGTTGTAGTATCTCTCTAGAACTTTTCCATCTTACATGACGTGCAGTCTGTACCCATTGGACAGCAACTCCCCATTTCTCCCGCCCTTCAGCCCTGGAAACCATTATTCTATTTTCTGTTTCTGATTTTGTCTACTTTAGATTCCTCAAAGAAGTGGGATCATACAGCATTTGTCCTTTTGTGATTGACTCATCTCATTTAGCATGATGTCCTCAAGGACAGGATTTCTTTCTTTTTAATGGTTGAATAATATGTCATTGTATGTATGTACCACTTTATTTTATTCATTCATTGATGCATATTTAGGTTGCTTCCACCTCTTGGCTATTGTGAATAGCGCTGTCATGAACATGCGTGTGCCTGTGTCTCTTTGAGATCCTGATTTCAATTCTTTTGGATAAATACCCAGAAGAAGAATTGCTGGACCATGTGGTAATTCTATTTTTTAATTTTCTTTTTGGAATCTGCATACTGTTTTCCCTAGTGGTTTCTCCATTTTACATTCTCATCCATCGTGCACAAGGGTTCCAATTTCTCCACATCCTCTGCATCACTTGTTATTTTCTGACTTTTTTTGGATAGTGGCCATTATAACGGATATGAGTTGATATTTCATCACGGTTTTGATTTGCATTTATCTGATGATTAGTGACGTTGAGCATCTTTTTATATATTTGTTGACCATCTCTATGTCTTCTTTGGAGAAGCATTTATTCAAGTCTTTTGCTTATTTCTTAATTGGGCTATTTATTTATTTATTTTTGCTACTGAGTTTTAAGACATATATTTTGGATATTAACCCCTTATCAGATATAGTTTGCAGATATTTTCTCCCATTCCATAAGTTGCCTTTTCACTCTGCTGGAGGGAGGAATTACAAAAGGGCACAAGGAAACTTTGGGGAGTGAATGTTTATTATCTTGAATGTTGTGATGATTTTATGGGTATATTCATATGTAAAAATCCCTCAAATTATATAATTTAAATATATGCAGTTTGCTGCATTTCGATTGTATTTCAATGAATTGTTTTAAAAAATAATAATAATAAATAAAAATAAGATAAAAAGCCCCCAATCCCAGAAATTTACATTCTCTTACCTCAAGTTTTTGTTTGTTTGTTTGTTTGGAATTACATAAACAATTTCTGTATTATGTGTAAATTTACAAAACAGTTGGTTTTTTTCACTTCAAAGATTTTGTTACATGAATATATGTTAAAAATATTCAGAGTTACCAGTACTTTTTATTCATTATATAACATACCATAATTAGGCATATACCAAGCCTAATTCTGGGTAAGTAAAATGTATTAACTCAACTTAGAAAGCAACTCAATAGAACAGTCTTTGGCTTAACATTTTTAAATGTGCTTAAATATTGTCTGATTTCACAGCTGAGAATTTTTACAGTTCTGAGTTCCAGCCTAATCAGATTCTCCCTTCATCCCTTTGTGAATGGAGGAGATTGAAAGCCCCAGGAAAGCTGGCCACGAGCAAAGAGAAGCCAGTTTGTTCTGTACAGAGGAAGCCAGGCCCTGTGGCTTTAGTACTCCGGCTCTTCCCCTAAACCCCAGCTGTGGAAGGAAAAGACCAACGTAGACATTGCAGGATAACCAGCAACAACAGTGGACACAACACCGACTAATGGCAAACACTAAAGAGATATATCAGCTAAGGTAATAGGAAAAGAGCTAACGCTTATCTCTCCACAGTTAAAAAATTCCTCACATACATTATTTCCTTTAATGGACACCAGTCATGGTCCCTGGAACAAAGCAAATGCTCAATAAAAGCTTGCTGAATGAACGTATTGAAATTCCTGCCAGTGTCTAGCAGATTGTAGGCACTGCATTTCTGGAGATAATTCTCCATAATCTCACGTCTGCATATCTTGTGAGCAGAGGAACTGACTACCTTTGTTATGAACTATCTTCTTGAGGGTATTTGTATAGTAAAGAGCCTTGGAAGGTAATGTCTCCCTCCAGAGCAATGGGCAGATTTGCATACTGTCCAGTGTAATAAATATGTCCCTTTTTGGAGCACAGGTCAGACACGTTTACTTCCCATTGTGAAAGATTTGAGATCCTTATGTTGAGGGTTCCTCTCCTGTAATGCACTGTGCTTCTCATGCAGGTATCTTTTCACCATCTGGATGTCACATTGTGGTACCTGAGGCTTGGGGAACTGGCACACATGATGGTACTCTGGCTGTCACTGTTGCACCGAGCAATAATCTGTCCTTTGTCTCTGACCCAGGAGTCTTAGGTCCTCTATCAACATCCATTAGACGGTGGGAGGCTAAGGGTTAGTTTGCAAGTAGGTTAAAATCTCAGGCCCTTCACAGTTTTTTGACACTCTACATGCTTTTTGCACTAAAGTACCTACTCTCAGAAAAGCTCAAAAAAATCCAAAGAAGTAGCCAACTGAATTGGAAAAGGAAAACAAATAAGTCAGCAGGATCTAACCAAAACTGCAACTTCCTCACTTTGCAGAACAAAGCTCCTATTAAGGGGCAAAATAGCCACCATCTTGCATTGGGAAAGAGTATGCGAAAGAGCTACTGGACGGTAAGATCAGAACAATTATAGGGACAGAGGAAAATACTGAAACTAGAACACAATAGGATCCTAATACGTGGAAAGTTAAGGAGAAGAAGTTGACTCAGGAAGCTTCCAGAGATGTCTTACTCCATTACACTGGCATCAATTCTTCTGCAATCTCTGGAAAGCATAACAAATTATCACTAAGAGTGGTTGTTTCTGGGAAGGTGAATGGGGTGGCAGAGAGATGTGCTTTGCATACTTTGAATTTTGTACCATCTTCAGGTAGTACTTATACAAAAAATATATGTATAAAATTCAATTTGAAAAGCTTTTGTGTGTATATGTCCATGAATGACTGAAAAATTGTGCTGAACACTGGAATTTGACACAACACTGTAAAATGATTATGAATCAATAAAAAATGTAAAAAAAAAAGAAAAAAAAAAGCTTTTAAATGAAGTTTTCGGTAAGAAAGTACAAATTGTTTTTAGATTAAAGAAAACTACTTACATGGCAGGGACTTTACCTTTTAAAAGATTTACTGGGAAACTGTTCATTGCAGGCTGGCTGGCAATTTGGTTTTATGGAGGGACAAATGTCCGTACCTTTGGAATCGACTACTCTTGTTAAGGAAATGCTTCAGAATAGGCTCTTTCATTCCAGGTCTGTAAGAAAAAAAATACCCACCCCTTGCTTTGAGATAGAAGTATGAGGTTACTTCGAATCTGAGAATGCATGCATTGTGTTCTGTTTGGTAATGTCAATTAGATGTACATATTTTACTTTTAAAAGAGGGAACAGAAATAGTTTTCCTAAAAGATATTCAATTGGGACTATTAGTGCCCTCTGTTTGGGTTTAAGGATTGAATAACTTAGAATTTGAGATGGTCTCTTCAGGAGCATAGCACTTGCTTTTTAGTTGTGCTTCTGGGAAGTCAACAGGGTGTAGTCTGGCCAAGCTTGGAGCCATCGTGAGAGAGTCTGCTTTGGGGCACAACGTGTGGCTCGTGCTCAAACTTCTCTGGCCCAGCACCTGCAGGAGAGCTACAATAGCCACGGCAAACGGGGCCCTTGTCTGGGTGGCCCCACTGCCACTGGCAGAAACTGCAGGGTGTGGTGGGCTGTCTGAGGAGGCCCAGATAGTTGGGAATTAACCCTAGATTAAGTAAACAGTGCTGGAGTTCCTTAGGAATATCTCAGGGTTAGACCCCTGGCATAAGGATGGGGCCTCCTGCAATTGTCAGATAGGACTTGGAATTATGCTACTTATATAAAGTATATTTAAAGGACCTTGTCCTTTATATTAATTTAGGGATCTTCTTTGTTACTCTAAAATGTTGAAATGGAGCATTTTGGTTATTTGAATATTTACTTAAAATGTTTACATTTGTTCAAACATGCTCCATCTTTAGTAATTTAATCATCTATGATATTGATAAAGTAGGAACTCCAGCTGGGTTCTAAATGGGATTTGCCTAGAGTGAAATTGAGGGTTGGGCCCACCAGACACCTATTTGAAGGAGGCTTGAGGAATCTTATTTGGGAAAGAATGAACCAGTTTTGCTGAAAACACCCAGTGGAAAAAACTTAGGAGGACATACTCTGCATTGAGTGTAGTCGCCATTGGAGTCATGTTTGCGTCCCATGTAATTCAGAAAGGCTGTGAGAAACTTAGGAGGCACAATTTCAGTGAAAGCTTCGTATAACATTGAGGCCAGTCCCAGGAGCGCTTTGGAATCCTGCTAACAAAGGCAAACAGTACAGAGCTGTTTCTGTCCCACTTTGCTGTAGATCCCTGCATAGATTAAGTCTCTGAGAAAGCCAGGCAGTTCTGCTGTAAGTCTCACCAGCATGTTGGATTGTGTGCAGAGCTTCCTTCCTCAGGCCACTCACTTCCAAACTGAAGCCTCACTGAGTACTCCTTATTGGTAGTGTCTAAGTCACGTGCCTGAGTTTCCTGGGTTTTACCTTGAAGATGCAGGTCTCTTAATCTTAAAAAATTGCCCCCCTCCAAAAAAAAAAAAGAAAGAAAAAAAGAGAAGCTTATTAGTCAGAAAACCTACAAATATCCGCTACAAGATGTACCTCCAGAGTTAAGCTATGAGAGTTGGAGCCTCTTATTTTAATATGCAAATAGAAATAGTTGTGATAGTATTTTAGTAATAGCTACATATTGTTTTAGATGTGGATAATCACCTGGACCAGGGGTCTTAAATTTGAAGTGGGATCCAGATAGTTCCAGGGTTGTGTGGAAAATGTTGACTTACCATGAAGAAATGGAAAGCTAATAAGCGTAAGGACCAAGAACTCTTCTGGGGGAGGAATTAATTCTTGAGATACAAGTTGCCACTGAGAAAGGGGGATTCTAATGCAACCTGTCCATGTTATTTAGATTTGTTCCCCGGGCAAGCCCTCTTTGGTCTCGTGTTTGAGTTCTGTGTGAAGAAGGAGAGAGAAACAGAAACCATTTTGCACTTAAATCTCTCTAAGACATCAAGAGAATGCACAAATATCCAAGTGGGTGTACTCAAGTGGTAGCTCCCTGGCCATACAATGCCCCATCCATCACTGGAGGAGGAGCAGAGGTGGAGTCCAGTAGAGACCTGCGGAGGGAGGGCCACAGTGGGTCAGGGAGGGCCCGTGGGGCCACCTGGCAAGACACCCATGAAGAATCTTAGAAATACGTAGGGAAGGGTCTTAAGACATTGATGTAAAAGTAAGTAAAATAGGAGTAAATTACTTTTTAGGCAGGCTGGGAGCTGGAGAAAAATCAGGTTATATACATATTTCAATTTTGATCCGTTGGTATGTTGTGGGGGGTTGTTTTGTGGCTAACCAGGACTGTTGCCATATGCACAGAGTCACGGCCCTGATGGAATTCAAATAACTGAAAAGGGGCCTCATTTTCATTGGCACCTTACCATGTATTTAAAATACACACTTAGATATCAATGTATATTAGTGATTGATGCATATTAGCAAAAATTAATTGGTTTTATGAAGGGAAGGACAAATCTGTCAGACTAAGAAAATGTATGATATCAGAGAAACTATTTTTAGTGTTTAAATTGAATTGCTGGTATATTGCAATATTTCAGAAGTCCCTGGTGGAGAGATTTGCCTATCTTCTTGAACTCCACTTTATTGAAAAAAATCCCAATGTTATAAAACTTGAATATTTTCAGGAAGCAAAACACATTTTCAAATGTAAGTTGTTCAAGGAACATTAGATCTCTTATTGCTTGAATCAATGAGAAAGAAGCTAAATGGTTTTAGAAGAAGGTTTGAAGCAACCAAAAAGATAATCTTTTTTTTTTTTTCTGGTAGTCAATTTGAATGATGAACAAGTGTAGTGAAATGTCTAGCTGTTCAAATTTGACTTTATTTACACATTAAATTACAAAATAGCAGGAAGCTCTCTGCCATTTAAGTTTTCCACTATAAGGCTTATAATTTTACCAGAGTTGAAAACAAATGAGTATTTTTGCAATGAGATTTTCTGTAAGAGGGAGGGTGAAACAAAACTTTATAGCAGTGAAAATCTTACAAAGTGTGAAATTAATTTCAAACTATTTGAGACTTTCAGAGCTCCATGCTACTGATGAAACTTTAGTTTTTAAATAGGTTAGTTTAAGGGGATATTATGTTGTTAAAAACTAAAGGCTCTAAAATATGAAGATTTTCTGCTGTCAACTTACTAAGGGAAGCTTTCACCTTTAATTCCTCTGTCTTTTGTGTTTGATCAAAGGAGTCAGGGTCAAGTGTACAGACCTATTACGAGAGGTACACATCTGAGGAGTAAAGGTCCGTGAGAGGTGCAGTGAGCTATAGCAGAGAGGCTTTCTGGGCTGAAGCCCAACAAGGCCGATTTACTTGGAAAGAAAGGAAGCTGACAAGCTCCTTCATGTCAGGGTCGGATATATAATCTGCTTGGTGATGGAGCTATTTCATAAAAGGAGCTTTATTCTGGGCCTTCATTGTTTTCCTCCTAGTAAATTATTTTGGGTACAAATGCTACCCTGAAGAGAACACAATACATTTTATGAAGTCATTTGGGTTTATGTATACCTATCTCTAATGCATATATTTTAAAAATGCATTATATCATATGTAAGATAGGTATGTCTGTATAATATACAACTATATTTATATATATTTGATGTTCTACTGCTTATAATTTGAATTTCACCTTGACACATTTTCTTCTTCAAAATTGAATACACGGAAAGACTCCTTTGAGTGACTGTCATGGCTATTAAAGAAAAGTTAGTATGTGGAGATTGTATGAGTATAAAAGTGCTAATTCTCAGGTTAAGATGCTCAGTCACAGGGAAAGTGCAGTTTATTGTGAAATACATCAGAAGTCAAAGGCACAGCTCAGGGCTGACTGTTACTGTGGAGATCCTTGTGGACATCCGACTGCAGGGACAGTGGATTAGGGTGGCTCTCTGGGGCCCATGTTCTCTGGGACTTTGAATGACTGGAAAGCTGGGGGTATTCAAGGAGGCACCTGCATGTTAAAATCACTTACTTCACTGACATACCCCATCCTCAAGCACAATGAAAAAGTGTTTATACACCTTTATGCCTTGATGTGCTTCACAACATGATTTCCTCAGTGAGGCTTCCTTTGATTTCTTAAACTGACTTTATGTTGCATTGAGTATAAATACTCTTTTCCTCTTGCTCTGGTGTTTATCCCCATTCACCCTTTTGATATTTATGAAATGCTTCCCCTGTGATAGATTGCATTACTTGTCAACAGTTCTTCCTCCCCCTCCACACTTGCTGTGTTCACTGTGGGTATAATGTGCTTTCCAGACCTTCTGATGCTGGGCTTGACCACGTGTCTTGCTTTGGCTGGTGGAATATGGGACAAAATGGTGGTACTGACTCCAGTCTGAAGAGACATTGTATATTCCTCTTATCCTCTTGGACTCTGCCATCTGCTATGAGGTGAGCATATACTAGGTAGCTACTGGTCTCAGGATAAGGGATATGTAGTACAGAAATAAACCTGACCAGCATCTTGAAGCAGAGCTGCCTAGCCCATTCGTGAACCTGTGAATGAGAAATAAACAAATGTTTTTTGTTGTAAGCTACTGAGATTTTAAGGGTGTTTGTTGTATAACAATATCACAGCCGAATCTAATATACTTTCAATTTTTTATTTTTCAAAATTTGAGACCTACAGAAAAATGAAAGAAGAGTAGAATGAGTACCTGTATGCTCTTCACTTAGATTCAACCAATGTTAACATCTTGTTATTTTTCTCTTTCTCTCTAGAAGATTTTGGGGATCATTGAAAATAAGTTGTAAAAATAAGTTGTAGTCATCATAGTATTCACTAACACTAAGTATTTTAGCATTGAACTCTAAGAATAAAGACAATCTTGCATTCAACTAAATTTGAACTAGGTTATAAATGACTAAAAACATTCTGTTAATTTTATTTTAAAAGAAATGCATAAAAATGACCCAAACAGAGTAATCTAATACTATTGTCTTAGCTTGGGCTGTCATAACAAAATATCATGGACTGAGTAGCTTAAACAACAGAAATAAATTTTCTCACAATTCTGGAGGTTGAAAGTTTGAGAATCAGGTGCCAGAGTATGGTGGGGTTCTGGTGAGAGCTCTTTTCCTGGTTTGCCAACAGCTGCCTTCTTGCTGTGTCTTCATGTGGCAGAAAGAGAGCTAAGCTCACTGGTGTCTCTTCTTACACGGTCACTAGTCCCATCATGAGGACCCTCATCCCCGTGACCTCATCTAAGCCTAATTACTCCCCAAAGGTCCTGTCTCCAAATGTCGTTACATTGAGGGACATGCCTTCAATATATGAATTTTTTTTAGGGGGAGGTGGAGGAGCATAATTCAGCTCATAGTAACTACATAAAAGGTGATAGTAGTGTAGAGATACAGTGCATAAAAAACAATCACAGCCAGCCCAGAGTGAGTTGAAACTGTCCAACAACTTCTTGGAAAACATTTTCAATTTTTTAAATGTAAGTAAATGTAATTATTCATAAATGCAGCTACATATATTTTATCAGCATTACTGAGGGCTTAGGCAATGAAGTGTTTTAAGCTATCTAAGTTTAGTGGTACATAAATCCATCCGGAGCCAGCATGCCAGAGAGTGTAAAGAGTTATAGGCTGGCATGAATTCCTAATGTGACTCAGCATAATGCGTGATGCCTGCTGAACACTTTCAAATGAATTGATGAAGATTTCCATGGCCCATATTCCTTTAACTTCATGCTCAAGGTTGTTTCTTGTACTTCAACTATAAAATCCTGCATAAATGCCTAGAAGAGAGGGAGGATAAAATTCACAGGTACTAGACTTGGGCTAGAAATGGAAAGTAGTATAAAACAGACTTACGAGCTGGGCTTTGGCACCAGAGAAACCTGGGTTTGAATTCTGGGTCTGCCTCTCCCTGGCTAGTTTTCTTGGGCAAATTTCTTAACTTCTCTGTGCTCAGTTTTCTCATCTATAAAATTTACTAGTCAATTATTAATTAAATACAGTTATGAATATGTTAATATTTACAGCTTTCTCTGTAAACTTCTAACCACAATGGACATGGGTCTTTGTTTACTTCCCTTCTCTTCTTCTCCTGCTCTCTACAGAGAAAGGCTGTTCAGGAAGGTTTGGTGATAACAAAGGAAAAAAAACCAAAACCAAAACCCAGACAGAGCAGCAGGCCAGTCCCAGTCCAGCAGGAGGCAGCACGTGTTAGGGAGCCAGACTCATCAGAGCCACATCCGTGGAAACAGAGGTGGGTGGAGAGGATGGTCACAGAGGTGGGATGGAGGGGGGTGAAAGATGACTATTCTGGGGGTGCACTTGGGAGTGAAGCTCTGTGTCCAAGGGCCCTCATATATATCAGTATACAAAAATCTGGATTGGAATTCAGCTCTGGTCCTGGTATGGGAGCTATGATTCAACAGGGAGCTTGTGTGAAGCTCCTAAGGCAGGGCCTTGCACATGGAAGTGGTTGCTAGATGGATATTTTAGGGCATTTTTAGAGACAGACAGCACCTGAGAGCCACCTAGTCTAGTCGTTCTCCAACTTCACTGTGAAAACCACCTAAAGTGTTTGCATAAAACATAGGTCCTGGCTCCTACTTCTATGGATTCTGGCTCAGAAGATCTGAGGTGGGACCATGAAAGCTTCCTTCTTCTTTCTTCTTATGTGTTTCTTTTTAAATTTTGAGTCTTCTGATGTATTTCTTTATTTTAAAAAAACACTCCTGTGCGTCTACAGACTATAACTTGAGCCTAGACTTAGATGCTGTCATTTGGTAGTTCTCTTTCCTGGAGCTATTCTAGAGAAATTCTCTTTTACGTGCACAGTAAAAAATAGGGGGAGGGTATAGCTCAGTGGTAGAGCACATGCTTAGCATGCATGAGGTTCTGGGTTCAGTCCCCAGTACCTCTATCAGAAAAAAAAAAAAGGAATGTATGTGCATACTTATTGCAACATTTTGTCGAGTTAAAAATTGGAGTAAGTCTAAGTAGCTCCCAATTGATGAATAGAGTACAAATGTGTGGTGTATTCATATAATGGAATGTTATGCAATAATTATAGAGACTAAGGGAGAGCTATGTGTTCTGATGTTGAAAAATCTAGGTTTACATTTACTTCCATTATATTTGTGAGGAAAATACCTACTTCCGTTTCTATATAGGAGATCTAAACATAACTGTTACAGTTTTGCTAGGTAAAGGTGTTTTAAACTCCAAGCAGTATTATAGTTTTAGATATTTAGAGAGTAAAAGATATGTAAGTAACCCAAGAAACGACCTTTGTGGAAGTCATGGAACCATTACTTCAGCTGTAAGCCATCTTCCACTGTTATTCACACACTGCCTATGGAGATGAGTCAAATCCCAAGATATATTGCTTATTGAAAGCAAGTTACAGAGCAAGATATACTCATGTGGAACTATTTATTAGACATAAAGCAAACAATACTATATTTTATGGGGAGGTTTATGTATGGAGACGTAGGATGTAAATGCTTTTTGGAAGGGATTCATATGTAATAACAGTGCTTACCTTGGGACCTGAGGAACAGCAGACAGCAGTTGGGGTGTTGTTTCCTGTAATGTTTTTGTGCATTTAAGGGCAAATGTATTTATATATTACTTGTGTAATTAAAAACTTATGGAAAAAGCCCCAGAGTAGACCATCTTCTCCATTTTATAGACAGAAAACTGATACTTGCTTGCCAAGGATCTCAGATAGCATGGTAAACCCAAAGGTGGACTTCAGCATGCTTGTTTGCTTGTTTCAGGGCAGTCACTTTCTTTACCATGCCCAGGGAAACTCATCAGGCATTTTAGGTGAAGATGTGGTAGCCATAGATACATAACAGCCTCAGCATCAGGAGGCTGTGGCTGCCAAGGAAAGGCCAGCTGGCACTGGGCTGGGATTCTCTAGGTCCTGGCTTGATTAAACTTGCATTTGTCAATATTCAGCAGTGAGCAGGACTCCAGAAACACTAAAATGAGGAAGAGACAGGTATCTCTCAGAATTAATTTATAATGAGAAATATAACCACATGGGCTGATGTATTTCTATCAGCCTGGCAACAACATTTTCTCCAGGCCAGCAAGCTACAGGGGAAGCCAAATAATAATTGGAAATCCACTTTGTAACTTACCATGAGCAGTCACTAGGTGGAATTATTTGAAGTCTTATGATCAGCACATTCTCCCTGAGGGCAGAATGAGGAAGTGCTTGGTGAGTGTGGAATCAGAAGGAGAGGATTTACATTAATCAGATATTTCATGGTTTCTGGTTAAGCTAATCGGCTGTATCAGCTCTTAATGGGGATCAGGTTACCAATGGGACTGGAATGTTGCAGTCTTCATTGGCTGAGGCTCCCTGGGCCTGTCTGGATGGGTTCTAATTCTGTTTGTGCCTCACAGGCTCCTTTTTCTATGCTTTGTTGGTTTTCTTCTATAGCCGCTGTCTCAGATATGTTAATATCTTCACTCATATCACCATTTTGCTGGGATTTAATTTGTTTTCCTTTGTAGCTCTGTTCTGATCTATTTTGCATTGCACTTATAGTCGAATGCTTGTTTTCATTCAGAGTTTCTGCACTTGGGATTCTCTTGCATTATCCTCTGATTTCCTCCTTCTCCATGGGTCCTTGGTCATTCAAATTGCAACAGCTTAAATGTCAGCTTGTTAGAAAGGCCTTCCCTGAGCCCCCGATCTAAAAAGCCACTCATTCTCCATCATTTCACTTTGCTTTAGTTTGTGCATAATGCTTACTGGCTTATTAATAAATGATATTTACTGTTTCCATCTTTGTGTTTTATTATTTTTTTATTGAAGTATGGTCAGTTTACAATGTTGTATCAATTTCTGGTGTACAGCATAATATTTCAGTTATACATGTAAATACATATATTCCTTTTCATATTCCTTTTCATTAGGTTACTGCAAGATATTGATGATAGATGCCTGTGCTATATAGTAGAAACTTGTTGTTTATCTACATCTTTGTGCTTTAATATTTGATTGTTTCTTCCATTAGGATACAAACTCCATGAAAGTAGTGACCTTGTCAATCTTTCTCCTGTTCTATTCCCAGCATCTAGAACATGGTCTGGCATTTGATAGGTTCTCATGAAAGCTTGCTTGCTTATTTGCTGAATGAATTCTCTATCAAGAGACCAATAGTGCTTTTGTAATTTATGAGTTCTTGAGAACATCTTATTGAAGTCCCAAATAATATGACAAAGTTATCTTCTTAGAAATGAACCTGGCCAGGAATCTACAAGTCTACAATCCTCAGTGGGTGTCAGGCTCATGCAGTAAAGAGGAAGGTTGGTGGGGAGGATGGGTTTGTTCAGAAATGTCACCCAAGTGATAGTTGTCCTGCAGTGAGGACTCACTCAACAGTGGAAGCAGATGCCTCTAAACACCCAAATGCTGCCCAAATAACAGATTCCAGTGGAGATCCTCCAGAGAACTGTGGCATTTACTAAACAGGAGAGTTGTATGCCACATTGGTGCCATGGCCTTAAAGTATTAGGATGAAAGATAATCCTGTGAGCCAAGGGGAATGGCAGACATGGTCAGGCTAGTGAAGGGCTAAGACTTGAATATTCCCAAGATATTTGCATTTCATCAGATTTCAGAGCCTTTCTTCAGAGTCAGAAAGTCACCACTCCCCTCATCATAGGGTACTCACCTCTCATTGGGTGGGGCAAATCTCAAAAGGAATAAAACAGACCCCTGTCTAATGGTGAAGGAGACTGAATTTTCCTATGTGCCATCCAGGGAGGGATTACTGATAAGGAGATATCCATAAGGTGGGTGATGATTGCAAATATTGATTTTTTTTATCTTTCATCAGACCTTTTGCAATAAGATCCTAGGCTTAAAAAAGTTGTGTTGCTATAATTTGGCTCAAGGAAATAAGAATATAATAGACATGATACAAGTGTGCAGTTGAGAGAAGTCTGTTTTTGTTGTGTGAAATCTATTTTTTGAATCGATTTTTGAAATATGGAAGGTTGTGGGATGAAGTATAGAATCACTCTTAATTTAAAAGTCACTAAGTTTGTGAATATCTGTGAGATAAGTAGAATAAATAAATTCTAACGGGAGATTAAAATAGATTGACATTACGGGGGTAGAGCTATGTGTTTTGGTTCTGCATAATATTTAACCCCTTTTCAGAGATGAAGGTCTTAAAAATCAAGTTTTGTTTAGATTATAATACTGTGGTATATGTTCAGTTAAGATGAATTAGGTAGTGGTATTAAAAATGTGGTTTCTATCATAATTATCTGGTAAGGAGAAGAGATTTTGCTTTTAAAAATATGTTATGCCTGTGGTATTTTACAGAACAATTATGAATAATAATAAAAATTTAATATGCATTTAGCTTCTTATGATAGAATTAGTGGAACATTACATTTCTAGATCTATTGGTCATTTTATTTTTACTCCCTTCTGTAAGGGATTTATAATTCATGAATAAAACTTAACCACTGGCTTAAACTTGAGGGCTTTTAGGACAGGAACTAATTTTTATATTTCTACCAGTGTTTAGGGCAAATCATTATGGCCATCTATTTGGATGCTAGATGGTATTTGAATTTTTGAAATTTCATAAAGAACTCTCATTTATTTTCTAGTTTAAAGAAGTCTAGTTTTAAAATAACGTATCTGCATTATAGAAAAAAGGAAACACTATGTTTCTATGAGAATGAAGTCAGGCACAAGTCATTAAACAGAAGAAATCTTATCTAAAGATCTTTCTAAGAAATAATTTTCCTTCTGAAATTCACATTTCACTCATTCTTCCTCCTTAAGTCCACTGGCAGAAATTCAAAATGAAATTAATTGCTGTATTTTTTAATCTTTAAAAGACAATTATTAACTAGAGGTATACAAAATATTATTTAGACCAAAGGTAGGAAAGAAGATACTCAATTCAAACATGACATCCTTTATCCCATATCCTTTATTGTTGAATGAAAGCTAGACACTTGGCTGCTTTTTTAAATTTCTAGGATTGATGAGCTATTGAGCATGAGTCCATACTAGAAGAGAAACTTTATTTTCATTTATGTGATATCTACTGTAGAGATAGGACATTTACTATAATTTAGTCTTACTGGGTAGCTTATAAGATTTGAAATCTGAGGGCTTTGCATAATCTCCTTCCAAGTATTTTAATTGACTTTCTGCTGTAATGAACCCCACAGACCATTACCTGGCTAATTGCTTAAGTTACAGTGCTTACACAATGCCATCCTTTGTCCTTGGTCTTCTGGGGTATTAAATAGCACAGCTATCCTCAAAGAGGAAGTGACTGCTGGTTTTCAGGGGAAGCATTAACCTCTTGGTCACTTTTTCAGGGACAGACTCTCTTCTGTTCTTCTCTGGGCTGATACCAAACCTGATGCTTATCAGAGATGCCCGTTATTCTGGGATTCTCAGCTCTCCCTCAGAGAGCTGTGGACCTCTAAAGGGGCTTCCAGAGCCACTGCCACAGTCAGAGCTTTCCATGACCTGACTCTGAAGCCCCGGAATCGGCCCCAGACCAGGTGGCAAAATGAGGATGTAATGATATTTAAGTCTCAAGTGGTATGATTAGCCAGGATTTATTGAGAAAACAGTCTAAACACTTCAGAATTAGAAAAGGGTTTATCACTGGCTCATCTAGGCCAGACTCATTGTTTTTAATATAAGGACACTGAGCCCCCATAGTAAATTGACTTGCCCTGAGTCTTTTGAAGCTGTTGGTGACCCAGGCTCTTGACAAACTTTTATGGAGTTACCAGAATCTAGATCCATGATGAAGTCTTGGAAACGAATGACAAATTATGGAGTCAGAGCAAAGCAGAAAAGTGCTAGGATCAGCATGTTAGCACAACCCAGAAAAATGCAATGTGGCCTGTATCTTACTTTGTTTCTTGCCTTTTTTGGTCAATGGTATGGGTCAGTGACCACAGCTTTATGAGTGGTTAGGAGTGATTAAGGGTTTTTCAAGAACTTTTTGAGGACTAGAGGCAGGGTAAGAACCCACTCCAGTTCCTATAGGCCTAGATTGATTTGTCCTGGTAACTTCTGATTAAAATGTTTCTATGGGCCTGCTGTAACCTTGATCAAAGATGCTAACCAGCTTGGCTACTAGTTTAGAGTCCATGATGTCTTTGGGGATATATGCACTATCTGTTGACATCTCCAAACTTCTGACTTTCCTAATATTTGTTTATAAGACATTCAGAGCAGTGGAATAGGTTTGGGACTCTGGATTTTTAAAGAAGATTTTAACAGTGCAGAAATGAAAGACAAATGGAAGTTTGGTAATTGGAAATATTTTTATAATAAAGCCATGTCTTTAGTTGCTTTACTTCATGTTTGAGTTCCCTTTGTCTGAGCATCTAAGTAAGCTGATAAAAGGATCAACACAGATCTTTCAACCCTGAAAAGCAAGGCTCTCAGCAGAAGATAAGCTGATAGTGATGAAAATTCCGTATCTATCATGTTATCCAAAAAACACCTTTTGCTTCAAAGATAAACTCCTTTTCCTTAAAACCCTCCAATCTGCTAGATTCTGCGTCCTGAAGCTTCTCCAGAGCCTCCCCATCAGGGAAGCTAATTTTCGGGTGGACCTGATGGAGCAGGAGTGAGTTGGCTCCTACTTCTTTCCGTGATAATTCCTAATGGGGACCATCCCACAACAGACACTCTGCTTGGTCTCCAGAAAAGTGAAGCGGTTTGCTTAGGTTTGGTTATACTTATTTTAATGGGTGTCTAAATAATTTATGTCAAGGAAGTAGAAAAGTCTCAGTCAAATCTTTTCTTCATGGAAAACGTTTCTCACATGGAACCCAGTTTAGCTCTACCATAGATTTTGGTTAACCTGCCGAAACTTAACAAAGATGAATTATGGGCATCAGTTAAATTTTAAATTCAGATTTTTAGCAGCAACTTTGATAGATTTTGAACTGCCACCAGGACCAACGAATAAACAAATGAGTGAACAGATCAATCATGTTCAGACCCCAGTGCTTTTTTCTTTTTTTTAGTAAATGGACTTTATCTTTTAGAGTCGTTTCAGTTTTACAGACAATTGAGCAGAAAGTACAGAGAGTTCCCGCGTACCGCATCTCCCCCACTGGTCACACGCAGTTACCTGCTGCCTTTTACAATCAGTGGGATGTTTCAGCCTGCAAAACTGGCTTCTGGCTCCTTGTCCACCCAGTCACTCACACTGTGGCTTTTCCTACCTCCTCTCTCTCTCTCCCTAGTATAAGAAAACCCCACTACAGCAGAGAGATTCAGGTGAAGGGAATAAAAAAAGATAAAAAAGAGTTATAATAATCTCGTTATTGCCTTTGCCTAGTACCATCCTTAAAGATTTCTTTGAGGCTTGGGAGATGTAGGGCCAGGGTTAATTTTCATGCCTAAATTTAAGGTACGTTTTTCCCGGTCTACTCGTCCGTGCGGGTGAGTTTGCTTTTCCATCAGCCAGTTACCTGCATGATGACTTCGCCTGCCTTAGCGTGTTGGGTCCCCGCCCTCCTGAGTACAGTTCTTTTTCTGCACCCAAAGCTGTGCCATGGGCCTCGCCTGCCGCTTGGAACATTCCACTTTCTGTCATACTCCCTGGATTGAAGACAGAGTGGGAGGAGAAGAGGAGTGACTGAAACAGTGGTGGTCTGCAGAGAGGGAGAAAAAGGTCCATGTTTGCCGATGGACTTTTTGTTTTTAATGGTCTGAGACTTTGAACCCAAGCTAATCCCTCTTCTCTAACTGAAAAATGCTAAGAATATGTTTTTAATTTACTGCACACTTGTTAAGTACAAGAAGCATTTAACTTGGTAGAATGCAATGTTATACTCAAGGTGCTTCATAAAATTGTAAAGGATTCACTTATTTCAACACTCTGGGAGAAAGAGCCTCCCACTGGCTAATGGAAATGATGATGGTTTTGCTGCCTCTATCAAAGGAAGGAATGAGCAAGACTTATCAGAACTGATTACAGCCACCCTGGAATTGCCCGTAAAAAATAAGGTGGGAAATCGGACTCTGTAGTTACAGAGTTTCTCCTCCTTCCTTTTCATGGGGTTATATGTGCAAACAAACTCTAACACTGAGCAGGAGAAGGTCAGCTGGAAGCATCAGGGCAGGAGAAGACAGCTTCTTGGAAATTCTCCCTAATCACCCTCGTGGATGCATAGCATTGAGAGCTCAACACCAGGTGCCTTAAAAAGGAAAAGAGAATTGTTTGATGAATGCAGCTCTCAAGGAAGAAGAAAGTGGTGGCAGCAACTCTCTCTGCTTGTTTTCTTTTTCCTGACATCCTTATATATTATGCTCTGTTGTGGGACCTTCTTCCCTGGGGTGAACGTGCCTGAAATGAGTATGATGTTAATGGTCCCTCTTGGCTGCTGCTTCTAACTTTCATCTCTACTTCCGTTTACTTGTTTAAATGGGAAGATCCCAGAGGGCTGCTGACATCCTGGGAACAAGCCCCGAAGTCATCCTTCTTGCCTAGGGCTCCAGTGCCTTAGAACACTGAGTCTTTTCCTCCTGTTCCTCAACACAGGGAAGCCCCTCAGGCCAGTTCAGTTCATCTCACTCAAGCTATTATATCTGAAGTTGGGGCTGAGATCTCACTTTACTTGTAAAATCCACTCAGAGAAGCCAGAGATGAATTACTTTGGTCCCAGGGAGACAAAATTTAACAAGCACTATTTCCATGCAAGCATTTCTGTGTCTATGTGCTGCTTAGTGCAAAACTGTCTCTGAAAATTTTGTGTAGTCTGAACTAAAGTATATATATTTTAAACGAAAACCTTGTTGTATGTTTTAGACTAAAACATTGACCAGTAACTAAATCTCACCCTGTATTTCTGAAGGAAAATAGTTATTAATCATATTCTTCAGGAATTTTCCACCCAGAGATTCATACTTTGCTTTCTTCTTATCCTCATTTTCTCAAAGTAATATGTTAAAACCACAATTCTAAGAAACCTCCTCGAGTCAAAATATAAATCCTAATTTAACTAGGTTGAAGATGCACTTCTCAGAGAGAAATTAAAGTAACGGATGTTTTCCAGAATGGGCTGATCTTTTAGCTGTGAATTAATGTCAACACATTGTTGTAAGCCACGCTCATCTCTTATTGCCTGGACGACAGCAGCTCTCATTTGCTTTTACTGCCTGCTGTTTTGTCCCACCTGTAACTATCCTCCACACAACAGCCAGGGTCTCTCCCCTGCTTTAGCTTTTGAAGACTTCTTATAGCTTATTGAAGAAGCCCCCAATCCTTATGATGGTCCACAGCTCCCTACAAAGTGCGTCCCAGGTGACTGTGCCAGTCTCTCTCTCCATATAGTCAGGGCCTCCTTCCTTCTCTCCCTTGTATCAAAGGCACACCCGCTTCCTGGAAATCTCTTCTCCTTGCTCTTCCTGAGACTGGCTCCTCTGATTCGTTAGTGCTCTTTCCTGTCACATTAAGTGCTGCTTCCTCAGATAGGCTTTCTCTAGACACCTGTTTGAAACAATCTTTCCTTGTCACTCTATCAAATACCCCTATTTGTTTCTTCCATAGCACTTATTACAGTCTGAAATACTGATTTTTTCATGCATTATCTCGTTAAGTTTCATAGCTGTATAAGATGTATCTACTATTATTATCTCCATTTTAGAAAAAAGGAACCAAGACTCTGAGAGGTACAGTAACTTGCTCCCAATCAAACAACTAGTAAATAGAATACCTGAATCTTGTATTCAAGACTCACTGTCTACAAAGCCAATGGCTTTTAGTACTTATACTAAATTACTTGCTAGTCAGTTACTACATTTCTTTACAATCCATGGTCCTAACCTCAGCATAAAACATACCAGTCATCTTACAAATATACATTGTTTAGTTGGTATAAATACCTAACTTATTTTGAGAAAAGAGCTAACCAATCTTCAAAGAATGTCCTCCTAAGCATAGACACTGTCTTAATGAGAGAGAAGAGTATATCATTAAAAGAAATGTAATGTTTCCTGTATTTAGAATGAAATATTATGGTATGAACTAATTTTCATACGTTGAAAAAATGTCTGCTGTTATAAAACCGTGTCGTAGACTCTCAAGGTTAGAAGGGGCACTCAAGTTTGAAGAATCTTCAAGATCCCTTCTAAGAGCACTTCAACAAGAGGTGGCCCAGCTCCTGCTTAAGAACTTTCAATGGGTGCAACTTCCAGGACTATGGGGGCTAATTGATGAGGGGGAGGAGCACATAGGATGCCTGCTGCTGGGTAGAGGTGAGATGGTGCTACCTGGAAGCTGCTCAGTCATTTTTGTCTTGATGGTAGCAAATACAGTGTTAGGCTGGAACTGTTGGTAATAGTTAGCTTTTGCTGCCTAATCTTTCCCAAACTCATTCCATGACTTACAAATTATAGTTTGAGTGTCTGTGGTGGATTTAAGATGGCCAAAGATTATTTGACTCTTCTTCCGTTGAGAGATGGGGTCTATGCCCTTTCCCTTGGAGTCTGGCTAGCCTCTGTGACTCCTGTAACTGGTAGAAGTCAGTGAAAGTGTTGTGGTGTCAGTTCTCAGGCACAGCCTAAATAGATTGACAGCTTCCATGTTCTTGAAGCACTCTCTTTGGGAACTGTGATTGAAGAAAACTGATGACTGAAGAAATTTGATTCTTTTGAGACTAGCATGTTAGGGAAACTATTGTCCTTGATGAGCTCAGCGTTTTTCTACCTTTACTGAGCCACTGGATTTGTAGTGAAGCCTCTCCAGACCAGCTCATGCACCAGCTGAAAACTTCTAGGCTTAAATTCCTGACCCATGAAATTATGAGCTATGGTAAATGGTTATTTTAAGTCACTAAGTTTGAGGTGTTTTGTTACACAGCAATAGCTAATTGGAACATGTCTGTGGGATGGGTGAGGGTTGTCTGATCTAGATTTTTGGCCCCAACTGGTCTCAGCTGGGCTCACTTATGTCTCTGTGGATCAGCTGGGGACTTTCATCAAGATTGTGATAGGGTTGGGCATCTTTCTTGGGGCAGCTCTGCCACATGTGTCTCACACCTTCCTTCTGTGACCAGCAAGATCGGCCATGCATGTCCTTCTGATGGAAATGTATAAAAGAGGAGGTGGAAACATATAAGGGCTCTTGAGACCTAGGCTTGGAAATGGCACCCTGTCTCTTCCACCTCGTTCTACTGGCCAAAGTCACATGGCTGAACTCAAAGTCAAGGGAGAGCATAGACCTCATTTCTCTTGTGGGAAACGGTGCAAAACCCATATATCAAAGAGTGTGAGTTCAGGGAAGGGTGGAAAATTAGAGATAATAATGCAGTTTACTACATTTACTTCATTTCAAATTAGCAAACATTTATGTGATACATATTACGCTAGGCACATTGGGGACGTTATGTTAGGTACTAGGAATGAAGCGAAAGAGACCTAACTTTCTGCTCTTGACATATTTACAAGTCCAGGCAACCTTCAAGATGAGAAAAAGGGCTTTAACTGCATTTAGTTTGATTGGAGACCTCAGCCTCCTTTTAGATCTTTACTTTTAACCCCTCTGTTAAGATTTATGCCTGTTAAACTTCAGACTTAGCATTTGGCTTATGTTTGATTGTTTTAGTGACTTAAAATTTGGTCAGGAGCCTTGACTTTCTTGACTCATTGTGGAGGTTTTCTTTGACTAGGTTTTATGTTTTTACACAAACTTGAAGAAATTCCCATTAAAAAGAAATACTGTCTCTGCCCCGTCGTTAGGTTGCCATCAACTCTTGCTTCATTGTTTTTCAAAGGGCATCATGTTTTCCTTAACTACAATTTCTTGGGGAGCCTCTTCATAGTCTTAAAGTACTGACTACCTTATCCTTTAACATCAGGAAGCAGGAAGTCACAATGCAAGGAAAACATTCATGAGGACATCTCACATCCTCAAAGAGGGACACTGAGCACCTTCCTATATTGGTTAACTCTGCTCATTCCTTTCTGTCGTCCTTTATCCTCTTGTCAGATGGGCTACGTTCCCCTCTGAAACTTTGTTTGCCCCACACTAATATGTTCCACTGTCAGAGCCAGACTTCTCATCTCTCCTTTTCCTCCTGTCTCCTATTAAGCTCCCATTTCCTGTCTGTGGGAAACCACGTTCTTCCACTGAAGGGCCTAATGTCAAGCTCCTTGAAGGGTCCAACTCAGTTTGTTCTGCAGCATCTCTGATTACTGGTTAATCCCCAGGCAGCACGTCACAGTGTGAGGTGCATCGGCTGACTCTGGAGTCAAATGGATTTAGGTTTTAATCCCCGCTCCACTGCTTAACTAACCCTGTGATCTACTACTTAACCTCTCTGTGCCTCAGCTTTATAATACATTATGTGGGTATAGTAAATCTAACCTTGCATGGCTCATCATGGCTCGTGTGTGATATTGTGATGTAATTGCAATAACAATTAGTACCTGCATGCAAGTCTACCACTAAGCTATACCCTCTCTCTGGCTGTCATGTTCTATAATTTTATTTATTTATTTATTTATTTATTTATTTATTTATTTATTTATTTGAGGGAGGTAATTAGGTTTATTTATTTATTTATTTAGTGGAGGTACTGGGGATTGAACCCAGGACCTCGTGCATGCTAAGCACATGCTCCACTGCTGAGCTATGTCCTTCCCCTATCATGTTCTTCCCAACAGCGCTCTCTTATTTGCCACCTCAGGAATGGTTTACCAAGGGGCTATCATAACATGTTTCCAGGGTCAGAAATACTTTGTATGCATAAAAGAATAACACAGATTTGTTTTAGCAAGGAAAAAAGGATTATTTTCCCATGTAACCTCATTTGTTTAAGAGAACAAAGCAATGTCTTAGAGCATTAATACTCACCATTCTGCAACCTTGAATTATTCTCATAGCAGAGTGGTGAGAAACTTAAGTTACTGATGTTGCACTTTGACTACTTTGCACTTTGGATATTTGCCGTATTTGGATGTTTACTGCAACAAGATCCTTAGAGAGGGGGCTGGGTTTTACTTGTCTTTATAGTCTATGACCCAGCATCAGACCCGGCACTTCTTGGACACTCAAATAAATATGTGTGGAACAAATGAATGTTTCATTGAATGCAGTTGTATGAACAAATGAAAGCTATATTATTTTATATTTAAACAGAGTATTTCTGTCATCTGACTGATACACAGTAGCCCTGTTTGTGTGGGCAGTCTTGCAGGGGTAGAGGGATTTGAGGTGTGAGATCTGTATTTAGGGGTATGCAACGTAATCACCTGCCCTTCACACTTTCCTCTTAGCTTTTGTTGTTTCTCATCTTTCCTACTAGATTGTCAGCTCCTGAGGACAGACGCCATGGGTTAGTATATATTATTAGATGTCACCACATATAATTTCTCAGTGCTTGTGACATTGTCGATATTCAGTAAATATTGATTGAATGGATGAATACGGTAGCAAAGGCAACTTGAAGCAAAGTTAGTGTTTTTGGATCTTTATATGATTTTGGAAATATAGCATCCTTTGTCCCTTCTTGTCTTCTTTGCTTTATGTCTGTCTCCTTCATAGCTCTTCCACTGATCCTACCCTTGGATTTATTGTTCTTTAATCTCATCCCTATGAATGCCACATGATTTGTGGGAAAGGATTAAGGCTTTAAAATTAAACAGACCTGGATTTAAGTTCTGAATTAATAACTTACTGGTTGTGTGATCTTGAGCAAGGCACAGAACCACTTGGTGCCTGTTTCATCTGTGAAGGTGAGGGATTGTGAGTCATCTACCTGGCAGAGCTGTTTAGAGAACAGATTGGACTGATGAATGTAACATAGCTACTCATAACAGGGGCCCTATAAATAGTAAGTGTTATTACTTTCCTTATTTCCATTCTCTTTACTCTGTCACTATTTATCCTAATCATTCCTTCCTTTTCCAATCAGAAATCATGCATCTGTTAGCAGATGCTATCTGTTAGCAGCCGCTGGATTGCTGGGAGTTGCTGGGGAATGGAATACTATGAAATATCTAACTTTTACTTCTTCGAGAACCTTATATCCCATCACTTTGAACATTGATAAACGCCTTAATCGGAATAACCACTATTTGCCCCATTAAAATAATACAAAGATAAATGTGAGTTTTCAGAAAACTCAAATTGTAAAGCAAAGAATTGGAGAGTTAAATGACATGTGAAGACCATAAAGACCTAGCATATATTTAAATTTATGATTTTTTATTCTCTCTCTCTCCCTCCATTTATTACAACAGATTCTAAAAGATTGCCCTCACAACAAGACCATAATCCTGAGTAGATTTAAGGACTATTTACCAGTTTATTTTCTTGAAATAATTGAGTTTGCTGAAATAAACTATTCAGCTCAATATTTTTCATCTCCCTCTAATACAAATGTATTTGATTCCTATAAATCTGAGTGAGGTCAGTTGAGATTTTATACATATTTCTTTCCACTGGGTATATGAGCTATTAAGTCATGTTGCATTTATTATAGCTCATGTTTGCTATTTGGCAAGATAATACGAATGACTGAGAACAATATTTTAGTCCATGTAGCACTAGGAAAGCAACCACAAAGGAGAACTGAAGCAGGAAGTTCCTTACGATAAATACTTTAAGTAAATAAAATATTCTATTGTGATTCAAGCATACATTTACATATAAACTACAAAAAATCATTTTATATTTTCATACTGTTCATTCTTATGGTTCATTTATGTATGAATCTATGAATCATATATAAGGATATATACTCATATGAATATGTATACAGATACATGTATTTCTTTCATCTGAGTATATATCTGCATCACTTAGTCTTTTCACCTGGTTCTCATGTCATATGTGCACATATTCCCATTGTATCTTTCTTCCAGCCTCAAACATGTGGGTGTTTTCTTGGCTTTGCATCATTTTAATTATTTTGGCTATTGCTGGCATGGACACAATAGCAAAGACCACCCCGTATACCAGATTTACGAAGAAATCCGAGGGAAAAGAGATGCCAAAGGGCCCGAAGCCATCCAGTGGGAAACCTCCGGAAGAACTGCCCTTCACAGAAGTGGCTGAAATGGCAGAACCAAGCCCGGAGCCCTTTGGTGCTGCCACACTCTTCCCCGTTGAAAACCTCACTCTTGATACGGCTGATTTCTTCTTGAATTGCTGTGATTGTTGTTCATCCGTACCAGGGCAGAAAGGAGAACATGGAGAGACCGGAAAGCCAGGTATTTGAAAATGCACAAAACCCTATTTCTCACTGGTGCATCCTTAGAGTTGAGAGGTGGTGAACTGGTGATGGAATTGCCCCAGGGGTTCTACATTGTCATCGGAATAGGACAAGCTGTGTATAACATTGTGACGCACTCACATGGGCTCTGTTGCCCAGTGTGGTAGCCATAGCTATGTGTGTGACTATTAATAAATATTAAGATTAAAGGAGATTAAAAAATTCAATTCTTCAGTCACATTAGCCACAGTTCAAGTGCCCAGTAGCCGCGCATGGCCAGTGGCTACCGTATGGGGCAGCGCAGACCACAGAGCATTGATATCATTGCAGAAAGTTCTACAGGATGGTGCTGATAAGAGCAGAGACCAGGCCCAACACTGGTTGGTAGGTCTTCCAATTACACAGTCTTTTCATTAACGGCTAATGTAGAAAGGGTAAATGAAAATTCTGTGATCTGTTAAGGGTGGGTGCTGACTGATGAATTTTTGGGAGTGCAATTTGTAGTTAGGATAAGAAATGGGAAGTCTGTGAGGTGGAGAATCAAGGCAGGATTCAGTTTGCTTCTCATTGAAATTCTGAGGTGACACTGTATCCTTGCCTAGCAATTTTCTCCATTGAACATCATGGTTAAATATTCCAAAATTTCAGATGTCTTTAATGAATACACTCTCACTTTTATTGTAATACATTCCAGTTTTCACATGTCCTGCAGCAGAGAATTCAAGGTAGAAGTGAGATCAGAATGTCAATTTCAAATCCACGCTTCCCTGAAAAAAAAAATTACACGTAAATATTTGTCTTGCCGGAAGAATTTAAAGTTATAAAATCAGGAGTTCTGTATCCTTATTAAGGGTTTTCATTCATTTCATATGGCAGGAACCTTTTGGGAAATGTGATCACTGTTTATGCAGAGGTGAAATTGAAGGGTAAAAGAGTACCAAGATTTCATGGTTGCCAAAACATTTTTGGAAATCTAATGAGACTGAGACAATTACATGCACCAGGATTTCTCTTAGTATCATGTCTGGCTGGCAGGCTGCTTGGGGGTACCGGGAGGCGGTCAAGTAAACACAACTGCTTGCTAAATTGTCTTCCAAGGCTGTGGGTCTGGCACATCAGGGCATTTGTTTTACATGTTGGTGGAGCTAGCTGGGCTGTTCTCAGAGCTCAGCCTCTTCTCTAATATTTTTGAAGATGTGCCAAGTTGTCAGCCTGCCTGGGGCACTCCTATGTCTTGGTCTGACTGGTTCTGCTGTGGGGCAGAGTGTTGGAGACTTCAAAATATTAAGTCTATCATGGTCCTACCTTGAGGAAGCTTCATTCCCTCTCTAAGTCTCAGTTTCCCAAATAGTAAAACGAGAGAAGAATAAAACCAGCTTCATGGAATTGTCAATAGAGCTGAATGAGATCACACGTATGTGGTCTCAGTGTGGTGCCTGGAAGAGGATAAATGCTTAATAAACTGTGTTTGTTTTTCCTGTTGGCTGTAGGAGGAGTCTTTTCCTACCTTGTGAGATACTCTGAAGCTGATAGGATCCTGGTTCTATGGTTCATAGATATTTGTTCTGGCTTTACCAGTGTTTCAAAAGCACTGTTTTAAATTAAAAAGCTAACATAAGAGCAACACTAAACAAACTTGAAAATGCAAATGAACCTGCTCAAACCAAACTATTTGTTTTTCTTTGTTATTTTTTAGTTTTTGGCCCTATGAACACACACACACATTGCATACATCACATTTGTATTATCTATTGTAATGTAGAGAATAAATCTAGACTTGAAAAGCCACAAGCCTAATTTTATAGTTTCTAAATAAAAGTGTTTTGAAGTCTGCAGACATTTCTAATAGCTCACAAAGGTGAAATTCCTTTTGAAATTTTATCTCCAGCTTCTCTCATTAGTTCAGTTATAATAATAGCTACCTACTATGTGCCAAGAACTGTTAAGCACTTTCGTTGTTTCTAATTTTAATAGACAATGTCAAAAATGTTACTACATGTCACTGGATGATTTAATTGTGTTTCAGAGAGTTTTAGGTAATTCTAGAGGTTGTACCACTTGAGAAGGGTAGAACCTGGAGTCAAACTCCATTTGTGCACCTTTAAGCCCCTGCTTTTCCATGAGGTCCAGCCTGCCAGTATTTACACTAAACTAACCAAGATGTACATCTTGCCTACATGTAAGGGGCAGCCTCCCTGCCCCTGGTGTCCTCGCAGGTGGTTGCTGTGTGCTCTGTGTGCCAAGCTGGGCACTGCCCTTTATGATTTCCCTTGTAACAACATCAGGCATTTGGGGATCACGAGGAAGGTGGGACATACGCAGTGAACTGAAACTGACCATTTTGCTTGCTTCTGCCTCCCCTCCATCCCTTCATTCTCCCTTCTTTTCATCTCTGTTCTCCTTCCTTTTCTAGACAGAGGTTTTGGCTGCTTAAGCTGGCCTTCAGCCTTCATCCCCACTGCAAGTCATTTATGAAAGTTTTTCATCCAAACAAACACAATGTTCTTTCAAAGAGGAAATTCAACAGATTGAATATGATTTTCTCCATTCCATCAGCCTTAATTATAGTAATGAAGACGAAATACTACAATTTAATTGAGTGCACCTATCTATATGGGTAACTTTCAAAGAACCTGGCCATACATTATTCTCATTAGAGGTTGTGAAACAATTCCTATGTTTGAACAGGGCTGGGGTTACAGGAAGGATAATTATCCTAGGCTTGGGTTTCTGTCTGGCCCAGCCAAGTGGAAAGGACCTGGTCCACTGGGGTGAGCAAGGACCCCTAGTGAGGTCTGAGCCCTGCACCATCTGCCCCTCATCTGCCCCTCAGTCTCCTTTACTCTGATTGCTAGCTCCACCCACAGTGCTCTTCTTTCAGTTTCTTAAAAACACCATGGTCTTTTCTACTCTTATTTCCCCCCTAAACAGTCATCTATGTATTTTTTGGACTCAGAAAATTCTAATTTGTTCATTGGGTCTTAGCTTAACACCATTTTTTCTGGGATGTTTCCTCTGATCCCATAAATTATTTATTTTTTTAAAGTTGATATTTTAGATTTTTCCTTTTTTTAAATTGAAGTATAGTTTTTTTTAACACCTTTATTGTGGTATGGTTTCTGTACAGTAAACTACACATATTTCAGATGTACACTTTGAGAATTTTGATAGAAGTATACATGAATGAAACCACTACCACAATCAAGACAGCTAACATTTTCATCACTCCCCAAGAGGTGCAATTTTTGCATTTCTAATTGAAATACAGTTGATTTACAATTTGTGTTAGTTTCACGTGTATAGCAAAATGATTTAGTTATATATATATATACACACACACACACACACACATATACATATATGTGTGTGTGTGTGTGTATATATATATATATATATATATATATCTATCTCCTTCTTTTCCATTATAGTTTTTTTTAAACTACAATATATTGGAACAATCAATAGGAACTCCCTCTTTTGCTTTACATCACTAATGACAGTGTGGCCAGTTATATTTACTTGTGTGGTTATTTGTTCGGTGTTTATCATTTCATGGACTGTCAGCACCCTGAGGGAGGGGCCTGCTGGAATGCTGATGGCTGATTTCTGATTCCGAGCAGGATGGTTTGGTGTACAGGAGGCCTCAGCAGTAGTTCCTGAATGAGTACGTAAGTGAAGGTGTGGAAAACCAACAGTGCTAGGGATTGTGGTTTTACTTCCAATTTGTAAGTGTGGTCCACATGAGGTTAAGAGTCAGGTAATCATTTTGTTCTTACTGTTAGACATGGCACTGCTTCTCTGAATCATTTGATCATTGCCATGAATTCAGTGACAAGTACTAATGGGCTCAATTTATCTATTCAGGTAGTATAAAATTGCAAATCAGACAGAAATGCTGTCCTGAGCACTCTGTTATGGTTTATTCTCACTCAGATCGTATCATTAAGATACTGACAGTCATTGATCTCAATAAAATGACTGCTTTCTTTTTTTCTTTTTTTAGGTGTGTGTGTGGGGGAACTAATGAATTTCAAAAGAGAATGTTTCTACCCTGATGTTTTTTGAATCTCATTTCCAGGTCTTAAGGGAAAGGCAGGTGATATGGGGGTCCCAGGGCCACCAGGAGTTATTGGACCCCAGGGTCCAAAAGGCCAGAAAGGAGAGAAAGGTAGGTAATTTTATTCATTTCATGTCAAAACTCAAAGAGATGTTCTGCATTATTTTTAAGAAGAGCACCTTCCTAGGGAAATACCAGATTCTTGCAGGTGGATCAATATTTTTTTAAATATAAAAACTTGGTAAAGCATATTGTGGGCTATAGTTGATATAAAAATGTTAACTTTATAAATAGCCAAATGAGAAATTTAAAATTTGCCTGGTAATATATCACCCCTTTCCCCCCCCCCCCACATACACATATACACAGCAGAGGCTTTCACACATCTTTTCTATTTCTCATAGGCCACCTGAATGACCCAGTAGCTGGGAGCCACAGGGCATAGACTCTGAGGAAAGGTCCTTTCCTACATTCTCTTGTTTGAGTTCTTCCTTATGATGCAGATTAATATCACACCAGGTAAAACTAACAGGCAATCCTCTAGATTATTCCATTTGAGTGGATAGCTCACCTGCTAATGAGAATATGACATATCCTCTGGCCACTCTCAAATCAGGGGCAGTGTCAATGATGGGAAGAGAACTGAATTAAAATGGAAGAAATTAAGCTTATTCCGGTGACCTTGGACCAGTCACTTTACCTCATCTGGAAATTGAGGGGAATAGACAAGCCATTTATTTATACTCTGTTTACTATCAAAGATTTGTAGGTTTGTGTACTTTCATAGATCTTTTCTAGCTCAGAAAGTCTATATAATTCCACAGATGTATCAGCAAAGAGTGTGTTCTGCTCTAGGAAATCCCTGGTCCTGTAAATGCTTCAAGGTACAGATTCACTGGGACATTTGAAATTCCTCAGTGAATACCACCAGCCTGCAGAAATACCAGCTATTCATCAAGTTAAATGTTTTAGCCTCAGTGTCACATGTCAAAAGATCTAGTATCATCGATACATCACCCTCCACATGGCTCAGGGACTGCCTAACTCATTTCTGATAGAACAGTCAGTGAAGTAATTACTCAAAAAAGATGCTAAGGTGAGAGAGAGCTACTTCACACTTGTCAGTTAGGCTATTTTCATTCTCGGAAACATTTAATCCTTTTGTGGCTGAATTATGTTAGCAGAAAGCCCTGTGAAATAAAGATGAGTGATGAACCTCCCCAGTGATTTATACATTTTGGAAGTTAGACTTCTGCAAGTAGAAGAAAAAAAAACAGAAAAGTATTATAAAATAAGGTTCTTAAGAATATGCTTTGATGGAGGATCAAAAAGAGAAATTCATTTAGCCAGTCTCTATAAAGTGGCAATTCTACTTTCCTTTTACTTCCAGACTTAGCTTGGACTCTTGGTTAAAAAAAAAAGAATGAAAGTTAAAAAAAAAAAACAGTCAAATGACTGCACTCTGACTAATCATTACCTGAGTAAATTCACTCTAAGCAGTAAAATTCTTTAAATGACCAGTGAAAGTTGGTATATGGATATTGACAAGGACCGGGAATACAATTGATCCTTCACTTCCATTCATACTGGGTTCTCTTCAAAGGTATACAGACGTTTTCCTGATGGCCTGTGGGTTAATTTACAAATTTAAAATTTTATGTGGAATGATAATGGTGGAGCTAGCTACTTAGAAAACTCTGCTGAGTGGCTTACAGAGGGATTTCTTTAGCTGGTCTTACGAGATTTGGCTGACTCTTCTCATGACTTTTAATTTGACTTAGGATTTTTTTCCCCTGGCAAAAATGAAACAACAAAAAAAGTTAGTTATATTATAAATCATATGGGTGACAAATCAATGCCAACCAGTATTATATGCAGTCATGACTGACTCTGGACAAATTTCTAAACTTCTTCATACCTCAGTTTCTTCTGTGGTAAAAATAGTGACAAGAATATCTGCTCTACTTTTCTTGATGGGAGATGCTACCAACTATGTAAATGAAAAATGTTCCAATTGATGAGAAGTGCTCTGTTAGATGAGCCTCCCTGTTACATGAGAAGCTGTTTTAAGATCAAATAAAAATCAGTATTAAATTTAAAAGGTTGATTAAATTAAAATCATGTTAAGAGCTCAGAACATTAATGGTGCAAAGTAAATGTTCAATAAGAGGTAGCGATTGCTATTTCTGTTATTTTTGCTATCCTTACTTACAATTAAAATAAATCTAAAGTGGCTGCACTGTAACAGGATGGGCCTTTAGGCAGGCCCAGTATCGAAGTCCATTTGGTGGCAATATGGCAAATATCTATAAGCCCAGATCTTTTCATTTTTTTCCAAGATGAATTTCCATAGTTTTATAATTTGTCCAAAGAGTATGTGAAAAAATTTCTGAACAAAATGAAAATGAGCATTTCCTTGATGCTCTATGTGTGTCAAGGACAGTATTTTTCTTTTCCTCAGTGGGTTTGTATTATGAATAGTTTGAGGAGGAGGGTATAGCTCAGTGGTAGAGTGTGTGTTTAGCATGCACGAGGTCCTGGTTCAATCCCCAGCACCTCCATTAAAAAATAAACAAATAAATCGAATTACCTCCATCCTCAAAACAAACAAAAATGAGTAATTTTAGCTAACTGCAAAACACTGCTCTGTGTTTCAATTTTTATGGTGTTTGGCACTATTTCTCAAGCATTGTTGGGAATATTAAGAAAAAGACGACTTTTTAACTGTCATTCAGAATTCATAATAGAAGAACCATAAACACATACATATATAACGCAAGACAGAATGTCAAGAGTTTTGTGAGAGATCTGAAAAGCTGCAAGAATGCTAAGGGAAACACTGAATTCTCTGCACTAACCCCAGATAGCCTTTACATGGTTTACCTTCAATTGGAATAAAACATTCCTAATGATGCTCAAGAAATTCTTTTTCAGTGTTTTACCTTTACCTATTTTGGTAAAGGAAGCACTGGAATGTAACATGGTTGTGAAATGGGTATTAGTTATGTCGTGGCTAATACAACTGGGGAAAAGTTCATCTTGGTATAATTTTAGGACTAAAAGGAGAACGTGGGGACCAAGGAGCAAGTGGAGTTCCAGGATACCCAGGAAAACCTGGAGAACCAGGTAGGGTATAAAACATATCTATTATGTACAGTCACGTGTGCAGGATAGCCATTAATTTTCTTCCTTTGTAGTTAAGGTTTTCAGGGAGGTAAGATGGAGATATAAATTACTAATAATTTCCTAATCATTCAGGTTACTGATCAGATGGAGTGTCACTAGCACTAGTATAGGAGTTTGGAGGTGGAAAAATATCTGAGCTCTGCTTCTCACTTTAGCTGTCCTTGGGGAAAAGATGCCCAAATCTTTCTGGGTTGCAGTTTCTGTGCCTGTAAGATTTTAGGTTTAAATGGACAGTATGTAGATTTAGGAGAAGGTGGGTTGGGCCAAAATGCGCCGAGAGGTAGACCACAGCCGGCAACTCTAGTTCTCTTACTCTTACCATCTTAAAAGTCTAACAAGCAAACGCACTAGATATATGAGATGGAAATATAAGCTATGGCTTCTCAGTAGCATTAACTCTTCCCTTTTAGGGAGATAGTAGCTTGATATGAAAGGCTCAGTGTTAAGAGTCTTCACGGCACCGCCATTGCTGAGGCCAGAACCAGGTTTCCAGGAGCGA
Organism: Vicugna pacos; assembly: GCF_048564905.1. Taxonomy (NCBI): domain Eukaryota; kingdom Metazoa; phylum Chordata; class Mammalia; order Artiodactyla; family Camelidae; genus Vicugna; species Vicugna pacos. The sequence goes on from NC_132987.1 coordinate 35,838,899, forward strand.
TCGGGTGCTTTTGTTTCATTTTGTGAGTTCTCTGATAACAGCGTACCACTCAGCCTCTCTGTGAGCCTTAACCATTATTTTAATTTTCCATTTCAGGTGGACTTGGTCCCAAGGGGGAGAGAGGAGGCATTGGACTGGAGGGAGTGAAAGGACAAAAAGGCTCGAAGGGGGATGCATGTGCCAATGGTACCAAAGGAGATAAAGGGGACCGAGGGGCCGTGGGTGCACCAGGCTTGAACGGAGAGCCTGGGGCCAAGGGAGAGAAGGGGGATAAGGGCTACTGTGGAGATTCTGGGGAGAGGGGAGGGAAAGGAGAAAAAGGCGAAGAGGGCAGGAAAGGGGAAAAAGGTAGCAAAGGAGATACTGGAACGGAGGGCAAAAGCGGCCCGCATGGCCCCCCTGGGGCCCGAGGTGATCCCGGGGTTAAAGGAGAAAAGGGAGAGTTAGGCCCCCACGGTCTTGTGGGACCTATGGGGCCAAAGGGCGAGCTTGGGAGCAAAGGGGCCCGAGGGTCGATTGGGAAGAAGGGCTCTCGGGGCCTCAAGGGCTCCAAGGGGGAGATGGCCAGAGCCCCACGGTCGGCTTTCAGTGCCACTTTATCCAAGCCTTTCCCTCCTCCCAACGCCCCTATCAGATTTGACAAGATTCTCTATAACGAGCAAGGGAATTATAGCCCTGTCACCGGGAAGTTTAACTGCAGTATTCCTGGGGCATATGTGTTTTCCTATCACGTCACCGTGAGGGGTCGCCCGGCTCGAATCAGCCTGGTGGCCTGGAATACGAAGCAGTTCAGGTCCAGAGAAACACTCTACGGTCATGAAATAGACCAGGCCTCTCTCCTCATCATCCTGAAATTAAGAGCAGGGGACCAAGTCTGGCTGGAAGTTTCCAAAGATTGGAATGGGGTGTATGTCAGCGCTGAGGATGATAGCATTTTTACCGGATTCCTTTTGTACCCAGAGGAAAATCCTGGAGTTTCACCGTAAACGTGTGTCTTCAGCACTGTAATTTGGGTTTAGTGGAGTAAGCCAGGTGACAGCGTAGCGCTATTGAAAAAAAATAATTTTCACTATTTTTTTTCATAATAAGAATAGAACAGGAAAAAATAAGGAGAATTATATCACCTAGAGTCAATAATTCCTATTTTGAGACATTGTCTTTGAAAGTGTTTATATGTATTTGAGAACACGTCTATTAATTTCATAGGTTTTTTCATTTAGCATTATAATAGCATTTCTCTTGCCCTTTAAATAACATTTGTATGCAAAAATATGAATGAGATTTGTAATAAATAAATATATTCTTACTAAATAGTTTCTATATCTTATAAAAATGTGTGTAAATCTTTTCTGTGTGAATGTGAGGCCAAGAGCTGGCATATAATGAGCAGGCATTTCTCAGAAGTTCTATTTTTTATTAAAGTGTAGTTGATTTACAGTGTTAGTTTTAGGTGTACAGCAAAGTGATTCAGTTATATATATATATGTGTGTGTGTGTGTGTGTGTGTGTATATATATATGAGACACATATATATACACACGTGTCTTCAGATTCTTTTCCATTACAGTTTATTGCAAGAAATTGAATATAGTTCCCTGTGCTATACAGTAAGTCCTTGTTGTTTATCTATTTTATATATAGTGGTGTGTATCTGTCAAGCCCAGCTCCTCCCTGTTGGGAGGATAACCTTCCAACAAAATGGAACTATTCCCATTTTAGTTTAATTCAGGGAGAATACAGAGAAAGAATAATAAGACTAGCTAAAATATCTTTAAAATTAATCAATGTGTAAGAACTGGCACATAAAAAACCTGTACAATATGGACTTGTGTGTTGGGTAACAGGTAAAAAGAAAATTTATAAAGATAGTGCTTCATCTTAGCAAAGATCCAGCCATTCATCTAATTATTGTGCTGAGAAGAACTGAATGTCCCTGAAAGATTCAAGAGCAAAATTAAATCATCACTGATCTAAAATTTTTACCCTTTCTTCATGAAAGGACATTTAATTTGGATAAATACTTTGGCTTCATTATCATCACCTCTAAAATAATTAATTCTGGTTATTCAGTGATAACACTGCTGGAACAGGTGGCTACTTGGGAATTCACTTGCAATGTGAATATTTAAAACTGTGAATATATAATAACTCAGCGGCCTCATTTTTTTGAGAAAATGAATTTATTGACTCCAAATTGAATTTGGTTTAATGAAGGCATATAGTTATGCAGATTTGCAAATCTTGTTGAATCAAATCAGGGAATGAGTGATGGGGAACTTTATGGTCTTGCTCTGCCAGATAAACAAACTCTGAAAAACATAATTCATTTTTTATCTTCATGTATATACTTAATATATATATTGTGTTCAGAGGAAAACTATTACTGGAAGTTGTTATTATGAACTACTGCAAAAAAAGTAGGTTCTGTGTCAAACAAATATTGAAAATGCTATGTTCTGTATCTCCTTCTTGAAGAGTCATAAAGCATGTTGGTGTAGTCTCTTAACATTCCCACAGGAAAGAAATTTGTTTAATTTTGTTTTATTCAAGGATCCTATGCTTATTTTGAATATAGAACTCATCAAGCAACATCCGGTGGAGCAGTGCTCTGTAAGATACCAATTTTGGCAACGTTGCTTTAGTTTCTCATGTAAAGATTGCTCAGCAGTCTGGGGTAAAGTTTACTCTTGACATTTCCCCCTTCCTTCAGCAATTCTTCTCTATTTAGATTGTAATGTTATTTTAATTGTTGCCTTGCTTGTATTTGTCAGAGGGAGAGAAGAATTCGCAAGTGATTAAAATAGTGATACTCGTACTTAGAATTTTCTTTTCCGATTTGAGGGTAGGATAGTGAAGAGATTCCAGGAACTTAAGAATTTTGGCTCTCTGTATATATATATATATTTTATTGAAATATAGTTGATTTACAATGTTGTGTTAGTTTCTGGTATACAGCATAGTGATTCAGTTATACATGCACATATATGTTCTTTTTCATTATTGGTTATTACAAGTTATTGAATATAATGTCCTGTGCTATACAGCAGGTCCTCCTTGTTTATCTATTTTGTATATAGCAGTTAGTTTCTGCTAGTTCCAAACTCCTAATTTATCCCTCCCCTCCTTTCTTATAGATATGTATTTTTCTATTTATGCCTTCTCCATCTTTGGGTTGGAAGGATTTGGGGAGGCTGAGACCCAATTAACCTAGGAAGATGGAAGAGAAACCACATCAAAGGATATGATGTAACAGGCAGCTGGGCAGAGGACCAGTAAGGGAGGAACAATTCACGTGGAGGATTTATGATATCCAGCAGGGTCTTACATGTATGTTTGTGGTAAACATATAGAAAGTCTGAAGTTAAGAGTTTAGGATTAGGATCCAGGATTGGTGGTTAATTATGAATTTTTCTCAGGGTATACAAACTAAGGAAGTTCTTATCCTTTGGGATGGTTTTGGGAGGTGGCTTCTAGGTTCCTTATGCTGCTTTCTGCTACAAGGGTGGAGAAATGGCACAACAGTTCCCCTTCTTTCAGCTATACTCTCTCATCTTGTTAAAAGCTCCAAAATGAAGAGCGTTAATAATGACAAAACACGCTTCTGAAATTCTCCCAAAGCTGCTCCTCCCACAACCTGCCCTAACTTACATGATGACAACTTTTTTTCTGGAGTTGCTCAGGCCAAAAACCTTGTGTCATTTAATTTTTCCCTTTCACCCTTAAATCCAGTCTGTCAGGAAATCCTTTTAGTGTTTCAGAAAGTATCCAGAATTTCACAACTTTTCACATCTCCATTACCGTCACCCTAATCAAACCACCATCATATTGCCTGGATGTTTTTTTTTTTATTGCATAACCTCCAAATTGGATTTCCCTATGATCCCTAAGGGATTCAGGGCTAAACTACAACCCAACATAATAACTATCTAAATATTTAAAATTTATGAATCACTAACAAAGTTACTTAAAATATGTTCTGTCCTTCCACTTTAATGTTGAAAAAGTTTTAAAAAATTAATGATTTCTGTACGACTGACAGTAAACAAAAATCAAAGATGACTGGATTACTATTATGTATGTCTGGGTGCTCTATTAATGGGTAAGTGATATTTGGATGAGCAAAGAAAGACTTTAACTTTTGCATTACTGTGTGTCCATCCTGTAGATGTTTCAGCAAAATACATATTTTCATAATCAAGATTTCCATGTAAGTCATGTTCTATTGACCGTTTTTATCAAATCAAACCACTTTGTTGAATCATTGTATTTTAAAAATTCATTTCAGTTCAATTTGGAGAAAATTTACTCAGCTGAACTAGCAATAAGGTTTGGAAATGAGCTGTGACTTTTACGTATCATGATCAAATATTGTAATTGGGGCTGCGTATGATACATCATCACTGTTGTAGACAATATTTCAAAATATTTAAATTTCATCCTATGAACTATGATTACTTATATTGCCATTTTCAGCATCTCTTGAAACAATATTCTAGAATCTAGATCCAGCATGAATTTTCTGTTTGGACCTGTATAAATAGAAATTTAGAGAGGTATGCATTGTTTAATATTTCTAGGCATTAAGTATGTGCCTGTTGCAAACCCTGGGCAGTTTATGAGTATCTCAAGAATGATGAACTGGAATACAAAGAGAAGCAAGAAAAGGATGCTCAGCACAACTGAGACATAATACTTTACTATCTATGGCATTTATGCTCTCCAAGAGGAAATCAATAAGCTAAGTTGTACATCTCTTAATTAGGCACATACATTGCTCAAATCCTCCCCCTACTCCTAGGCAGTGACCATCTCCCATGTGTACAGCTGTGCACCCCCTAGCCTTGATGGCACTGAAAGCTATCACCTTTTGTCTGATGCACATAAGGCAAGAGGTGTGATGAAGAGTCTAAAGGGTCTAAAAGGTAGTAGGCAAAGAAGTACATATTTAAGACTGTAGGACGGGCTGTGCCAGAATTGAGCCTGATCTCTAAGAAAGATACTCAAGGTATTATCATAAATGTACATCTTGTGTGTTTGTTTTATGCAGGGCCCTGTCCGACCTGGGGCCTAGGGCGGGGGCTCCTCTTGCTTGGGTCTAAAGGCAGTATTGCCTATTTTTGTCCCTGACTCCTTCAATCAAAGCAATCCTGTTAAAAAGGAAATTGGACTTTTAAAAGATCCTTGCACCCCAATGTTCACAGCAGCACTGTTTACAATAGCCAAGACATGGAAGCAACCTAAAAGTCCATTGACAGATGACTGGATAAAGAAGTTGTGGTATGTATGTATGTATATGTATGTGTGTGTGTATGTGTGTGTGTGTGTATATATATATATATATATATACCACACATACTCCATTATATATATGTATATAAAAATAGTATATTATTCAGCCATTAAAACAAATGAAATAATGCTATTAGCAGCAACATGGGTGGACCTAGAGATTATCATACTAGGTGAAGTAAGTCAGACAGAGAAAGACAAATATATGATACCACTTACATGTGGGATCTAAAAAATGACTCACATGAACTTATTTACAAAACAGAAACAGACTCACAGACGTAGAAAACAAACTATGGTTATGCGGGGGGAGGGGGTGGGAAGGGATAAATTGGGAGTTTGAGATTTGTAGATACTAATTACTATATATAAAATAGGTAAACAGCAAGGTCACAGGGGACTATATCCAATAGCTTTTAATAATCTATAATGAAAAACAATGTATATATGTATGACTGAATCACTATGCTTATACCAGAAAATAACACAATACTGTAAATCAACTCTACTTCAATAAAAAAATTTAAAAAATAGAATTCTGAAATAAGAGTCTAAGTGTTCATCAGTAGGAAAATTATTTCAATAATTAATGGTAGATCCTAAAATAAATTCTATTCCTTGAAAAACCAACAAACAAAAAAACCCAAACAAACAAAAAAAGGAAGTTAGATCATCTTACTCCTCTGCTCAAAGCCTCTTGAAGCTCTGGAAGCTCCCATCTCATCCTGAGTAGAAGGTGAATCCTTACTGTGACCAGACAGGCCCCATGTGATCTGACCCTTGCTTTCCCTCCAACTTCATCTCCTGCCGTCTCCTCTGCGCTCACTTGGGACATTGCTCTCAATGCCGTTCTTCAAATCCACCAAGTGTATTTCCACTTCAGGTTTTGCAGGTACCATTCTACCTAAATGGCTTTTATCCCAGGTAAAGGCATTTCTGGCTCCTTCCTCTCTCTTAAGCCTTTATTCAAATACCACCTTTTCAGTAAGGCCTTCTTCGACCACTATTTATTTTATTTATTTTTATTTTTTATTTTTTTATTAAAAAGAAGTTTTTTTAAGGCCAAATCTGGGAAAATTTATTGTATTTCTTTAATTGAAGTATTGTCAGTTACAGTGTGTCAATTTCTGGTGTACACCATACTGTTTCAGTCATACATACACAGACATATTCATTTTCTTTTTCATTATAGGTTACTGTAAGATTCTGAATATAGTTCCCTGTGCTATATGGAAGAAATTTGTTTTTTTTTTAATCTATTTTATATGTAGTAGTTAACATTTGCAAATCTTCAACTTGCAGTTTATCCCTTTCCACCCTGTTCCTCCCTAGTAACCATAAGTTTGTTTACTATGTATGGACCATGGAATTTTAAATTGCTGTCCCATTCCCAGATGCTCTTCCTTGCTTTACGTTTGCCTGTAGCACTCACCACATCTAATGTGTTATGTATTTCACTTGCTGATCTTGTTAATTTTTTGTCTCCCCAACAGAAAGTTCTAGGAGACCAAGAATTTTTGTCTGTTTATTGCTCTAACGCCAGAGCCAGAACATTACGTAGGTGTTCAGTGAATAAAGTTCTATAGGGTCCAAACTGACATGACGGTTGTGGATCTCTCCACAAGGTGGTGCTCACAGATTATTTTGCCTTGAGTTTTCCATCTTAATTTAAAACCATGACAAACTACTAGTCTAGTGCAAAGTAGATGACACGGTGACTTAGCTTTCATAATTAAGAAACTGGCTTCTTGAAATACCATATATTTTATGTTTTATTGTGTTTCAAAGAGCTATACTTTTTTCCCCCTCGTTGGGATGGAGGACTACTGGGCAGATCCATTGGGTGGCTGTGAGAAACTGACAACTCTGAAAGGGGCATGTATCTCCTGTTGCCTCCTGATAGGATGCTTCTTCGCAGTGGCGGGGGGTGGGGCAACCCATTTTTATCTCTCACTCCAGCCCCAAATGGGTCATTCTGAGTCCTGGGAATTACTATATTCTATAACTGTAAACCTACTTACAGACAGATTTTTAAATGAGGCAAGAAGACTGTGAAACTTAAAGGTTTATGAGTGTTGTAAAACTTGGAAGGAGGACTTAGGGAGAAGGAAAAATTGAGAGCAAAGCAGCTGCCAGTGACAAACATGGGTGGGGCAGGCAGGAGAGAGACATGGGAATTATGGAGTCATGATAACTACTCTTTCCTAGGTCCCAACAATGTGCCAGGCTTCAAGCTTTGTGTATCCAAAGTGCTGTAAGAGACAGATCACACGAGGAGACTGAAGCATGGGGCAATTAGGCAATGTGCCAAAGGACACCCATCTGGTAGGTGGGCAAGACTTGAACCCACACTCTTAACTAATGGAGCAAAGCAGAGTTTACTAAAAAGCTTGGCTGGTAAAACCTGGTATAATGGGAAAAAGAGGAGTGGTAGCCCAGTTTGTCACCCCAGGTGTGAAAGGGATTGAGAAGAGGGACAAGAATCCACTGAAACCTCAGCAAGGGGATGCGGGAGTGGGTCTCCTGTAAATCTGCAGATGGAACCAACGGGGTTTGCTGACCAGGGAGTCTGCAGTTGGGTGCTCTGATCAGCCTAGTGGGTAATCCATGTACATTTGGCGGAAAAATCTAGTAAGACTGCTTGATTGTTCCAGGAATAGACTTAAAGCATATTTGTTGTTGGTCGAAGTCTAAGAATTACGTTGCATCTGATAGAGATGACATGAGAGATCTGCATATTCAAGGTTCCTTCCTCTGAGGTAGGAAATGCTTCTTACTTGTCCTGAGCTTATGGAGGGAGCTGAGGAGGCAGAAACCTCCTTCTTTTACTCTGTGTAGTCGTTCAGTGCCTGCCAGCCACTGTTCTTGGTACTGAAGATAAATGAGTGAGCACAAAAGGGGAAAAAATCCTGCGTCTTCACAGAGCTTATGAAGAGAAAGAATAAAAAAAAAAAGCCATTAACTATATGGTATGTCAGAAGGCGATAAATGGCATGGAGAGAAGCAGGAAGGAGGACTGGGAGTATCCGAGTAGGGTGAGGGGTGGTGGGAGGGATTTAACATTGTGTTCCGAAAATGCTTCACTGAGATGTAATATTTGAGCCATGACATGAAGAAGGCAGAAGAGCAAATCATGTGGACATTGGAGCGCGCAGAGGGAACACAAGGACAAAATCCTTAAGGTAGGGGCTTGCCTGGCAAGGAGACAGGAGGACGGTGGGAAGTGGTGAGTGAGGTCAAAGAGGTGATGGTGGGGGGAGGGTATAACTTAGTGGTAGAGCACATGCCTAGCATGCACAAGGTCCTGGGTTCAATCCCCAGTACCTCCAGTAATAAACAAACAAACAAACAAAAAACCTAGTTACCCCTTCCCCAAACAAGCAAACAAACAAACAAAAAAAACAGAGAGGTGACGGTGTTGCAGATTGCATAGGACTTGGAGGCTTTGTAAAGCCCTAGGCTTTTACTCTGAGTTTGGCAGACATGGAGGTGCGCCGCCCAGAGCCCCTTCAAGGAAAGACTGGATGCCCGGCTGAGGGGAGTGTGCTCCTCCAGGCTTGGCCTCAGCTGCAGAGCTGTCCTACTTGAGGTTATGCCCTTCCCGGGCAAGCCCCAAACTGGCACCCGGGCAAGGTGGCTGGACAGAGGCCCGGCCGCTCAGCTCTCTGTGGTCACCGGCATGGGCCTTACTCAGTCCAGAGCTCTCAGCCACCTTCCCCTTCCCTTCACAGGGGCTGATTCGTATTAAACATCTTGCACCTCACATTCCCTCTGAACATCTGTTTCTGGAGACCCAGCTGGTGGCCATGAATTGTAAAATGTGAGAGACAGCGGAAGAGGTACAATTTTGTGGACCACTTGTTCTTTGTGCACTCACACATGTGCATACCTCCCTCCCCACCCTCACACACACACACATACCCCTCTACTTTGTTCTGGGCCAGAGTTGAAAGAATTAATTAGGTAATGAAGTAATGTGGTCAGAACACTGTGGGAAGCTTTGGACCTGGCATTTAGGTCCAAAGAACGTCTGTTGTCTGACTGTTGTGATTAGGTGCATGGACTCAGGAAGGGTTTAGAGTTTCATTTACCAGCCATGTGACCTGGGTCAAGACACTAAGTCTACCTGTGCCTCAGTTTCCTCATCCAGCAAGTGAGATTTTGGTGTTATAAATGAGTTTCTGTTTGTAAAATTCTTAGAATTGTGTCTGGCACAGAGTATATGCTAGACAGATGTTTGTTAAATAAGAAAGCCAGCTCTACTTGAGTCAAATGTAGAGGGGGCATTTTGCTTATGGTTCAGACTCCTTTTGGGGGTCAGGCGTGTATTTGTTTTTCAGCTGAGTAGACAGGAAGGAGGACTGATTTGGGCTCAGTGTATTATCAGAGGTGACAGAGTTGGTTGAATTGGAGCTATATGTTTAATCGAGGCCTTTCTGTAGAATATGTGAGTTATTAAAAAATTACAAAAACATGTGTTTGATAAAGGATACATAAAAACAAAGTGCCACTCTGAAATGAGACTGAGGCTCAGTCTTTCCTCAAAATCACTATTAATAGAGTGAATACATCAAAGTGCGTGAATCCACCTTCATATTGGGGCACAAGGACCATTGTCTTGGATCACTGTGCTGCCCGTGAGCTTCTGATACTCCTGAGCAAGGCTCTGAAGGAGGGCCCCAGTAAAGACGGATGTTTTGCTGATCTGAAAGGTAATGACAGTGACAAATGGGACCTCCCAGTGGACCATAGCGAGGGTGAGCGGCAGGAAATTGCATCAGCTCAGTGATTAAGGCAACATCAGCAGTCAGAAGACAGCAGGGCAGGTGGCCTTGGTCTTGCCGCTGCCTCCTCTGATCTGTCGCGCAGGGTGATGAGTCTGAAATGTGTCTGCTAGGCCCACAAACACCATCCTCCCCTGCTTCCCTTTTTTCTCCCTGAGGATAAATGAGCAACAAGAAATTTGGAACATCCAGATTATTCAATGTCAGAGCTATTGCCAAAGCAGCACACCCACACTACTTGGATGTTGAATGCAAGTTAAAATTGCCTCTGGCAAAAGGTTTTGTGAAGGTCTTACTCATTCATTTTAATTCAAGAAAAATTAATGAGCATCTACTATGTACCAGGCACTGGGCTTGATGCCAGGGATATGAAGATGAATGAAATAATTTCTTGTCTTCAAGGAAGTCACAGTCGAAGGGAGGAGGCGACTAAGTCAAGACAATGGTTGTTCCATCTTTTTTGTCTCAGAAATGACCAAAGACCTAGATGCCATGGTTATTATATGAAAGCTTGAGAAAACACTGAATCCAGCAAGTTGGTTGATTGATATTCTTATTTAACTACCCCATAGAGCATTAGATAAGCAATTTATTTTAAAAGGTTTAGTCTCAGCAGGAGAAAAATGTTAAACAAACAAAAATCCAAATACAACAGTTTCACATTTGGGTATTAACCGACTGGGCCCCGAAGTCTTGTTTCTCAGACTTTGGATTGACAAGCAGGAGAGGGCTAAAGAACTCTTTGGGGAAATCGGAAGATGACCTGGCAAAGTCAAGGACCAAAGGAGGCAGAAGCTAGTTGCCTCATCACTGGTTCCTCATTGGAAGAATGGCCAATGAGAGGCATCTTTTTATATCTCTAAAATCCTGGATTCTGTAACTGAAAACGTGTGACCCAGGACCCACAGATTGCAGCATTCACATTCCAACCAAAGACTTCTGATTTAAAAAAGAAAAAAAATACTGGTATATGACATACCTGTAGAAAAGCGCAGAAATGTTGAATGGACGGCTTGATGACTTTAAACATTTGTCTGTGCCCATGACATCACCACCATGTCATGATATGGAAAATTTCCAGAACCTGGAAGACTTCTTTGTGCCCACCTCCAGTCAAATCACCCCACCTCACAAACATGACCACTACGCTAATGTCTACCACCATAGATTAATTTTGCTTGTTTTTGAACTTCGTATATTTGGAATCATACAGTTTATTGTTTTTTCTGTCTGGCTTCTTTCCTCAGCATCTATCTAGAACTTCATCTGTGCTGTGTATCAGCAGTACTTAAAATGGTGAACATCTTTTCATATAATGGCTGGCCATTTGTATATCTTCTTTTGTGAGGTGCTTGTTCAATTCTGGGGCCAAGTTTTAGTGGGTCATCAGTCTTTTTCATATTGATTTATAGAGTTCTTTAGACTGTTTGCATGCAAGACTCTTAAGGTTTTTTTTCCCCCCATCTTTTTTAAAATTGAAGTATAGTTGATTTATGATGTTGTATTAGTTTCCGGTGTACAGCATAGTGATTCAGATATATATTCTTTCCCATAAATTTTTCATATTTTTTTCTACAAGCCATTGAATATAGTTCCCTGTGCTATACAGTATGACCTTGTTGTTTATCTAGTCTGTATGTAGTAGTTTGTATCTGCCAATCCCAAATTCCCAGTTTATCCCTTCCTCCCCTTCAAGACTTGAGTTTTAATCCACTTCTGTTTATATACAGGTAGGTCAGTTTGTTTTTTGAGACCCCTCCTCCTTTCATTCATTCCTCATACGTTTTCAGAATTCTCCAAGTAAGTTCCCCTGATGGTTCTCTGTCTTTCAAGGACTAAAATTGCCCCCCCCCCCAAAGCAAATTAATGATTAGATGTAAGTGACTGAAAATCCTGTTAGCCCCTAGATATTTATATTTTAAAAGGGAATGAAGTGATTCAACAGAATATTTGATGGTGGAATTTCAGAAATTAGGAAGATGATGAGAAACCCTTTTGAGGGCGATTGGGAGAATGGCCAATGAGAGGCACGTTTTTATATCTCTAAAATCCAAAACTGTAGTCATTTCTTAAACTTTTCTTTGAATTTGGGTCTATTAAATATTGGACAAAGGAAACTTAGTCATCGAAAATGATTGCTTCATTGAAGAAAGAAAGGATTAAGAAGTATAGCGGTATCCCTGGATCACTGGTTTCAGAATTATTTTCAAAGACTGACCATCAGTGGCTAATGCCAGCCTGGGGACTTTATGGTATCATGTTCCAGGGAGGCTTGTTGTCTAGGAAACCAATGTGAATGTTGCAATAATGACTTGCCAGAAATTACAAAGCATGCTTATGAAGTTAGTCAGTGGTGTTATGTTGGGAAGTGGAGTCTAACACATTAGAGGCAAGAGAACAATTTAAGATGATTCGAAAACAAGGATAAAAAAGCTAGAAAAAAAATAAGAAATATCATTGAAGGCAATCTAAGTGATGAGAAGGAGGGACCAAAAAGAGTGAAAAATTAAAAAAAAAAAAGAGATTTTTGTGTGCCTGGTCAGTCTCTGTTCATCCTCAAGCTGAGACTGTGCCAGAAAAGAAAACGTGGTTTGGAGATGCCCCACCTCTGTGAACTGGATTATTTATCTGTCACTATAAAACCAGTTCTCAGTTATGTGGGCTAAAAAAACCCACAGGCATGGATTTGAGAATCCTAGTCTGTTTCTGCCATAAATATTTCACTCCTTGAATATTTATTGGCCACTTACTGTCAGGTACCATGATAGATAATCATCATATAACTTTGGAAATTTTTTAAGATACTTATTAATTATAATAGGAGAACAGAAGTGAGGTTAAAAGCAGTCTGGGAGGATTAGGGGAGCTTTTGAATTAATTTATTTCTCCATACAATAAGTATTCACTGAGCATCTACCTCATACCAGGCATCATGCTAGATGGTGTCTTTGAAGAAGAAAGATGTGTTTGTTTCCACGGAGCTGACAGTTTCATGGGAAAGACAGAGGAGATGACCTTAAACTGTGTCTTGAAGTACTTCTCTGGTGAGAAGGGAGGGAGGCCTTTCCTAGTACAGGCTCCTGTAGGTAGAAGTACAGTTTGGAAAGAGATTGGTGAGTTTGGAGAACTGTAAATAGTGGGGCATAGCTGAAATCCTGTGGAATGCACTTGTAGAGAATCCAGTGAAGTAGATTCTTCCAGAAATGTTGCGGCTAAATCTGCCACACTCTGGGATAGATCCATCTATCTGTCTGTCTGTTTATCATCTTATCTATGTAAGGCCTACTCTGTGGATGGTACTGATAAATAAACACTGGGGGAATTTGTGTAGAATAAATAGGGCAGGGTCCCTATCTTATCCTTAGAATGCGGGAAAGTCATATCCTGGTGATAGGTAGGTGAGAGAAGCTGAGTGGTAGATTACAATGGAGGGAGTTAGACTCAGGATTTGATTTAGCTCCATTTTATCCTAATCAACATGGATAGAATTTTAAACTTTTTAATAAGGATTTCTCATCCTTTACCCTCAGGTGTTCAAAAACTTGTGTAGCAGTTTGGGGCTAGTCAGCTCTACAGAGAAGTGTCAGAGCAAAGGATAAGCCTACTGAAGTGTCAAGAAGAAAAATGGCCCTTTGTATTTCCAGTTGATTGTGTTCTGGTCAAATCACTTTTAAGTATCAGATTCAAAGGGGTCAGTTGGGGTTACATTTATTATATCCTCTTAAATGCCCTTCAGAAACATTGGGTATGCATTAGTCAGCTTTTTCTACAGTAACAAACATCCCCCAAATTACAATTGCTTATTGTATTTATTTCTCACTCATGTGTTTTCAGGTAGGTTGTAGCTTTGCTCAGCTCTGCTTGGCTCTTCTGGACTGGTCTCTAAGCTGTGGACTGGGTTCAAGTCTGCTTCATATATCTTTTCATTCTGGAACCTAAGTGGAAGGAAAAGCCCTTATCTAGGGAAAGTTTCCTTCATGAGCTTCAAGGCTAAAGTTCAACAAATGACAGAAACTTGCAATGCCATGAAAAGTTTCTGCTTGGACACAATATGTCATTTTCACTCCAATTTCATTTGCAAAGAAAGTCATCAGACCAAACCCATAAGTGGGCTGAGACATATACTCTTTCCGCAGAGGAAGGATGTGAGAAGGTAACGTCAATGTTTGCTGATAAACACATTCTAGCATCATGTATGCATGTATGTATTTATGTTCTTTTTTTTTTAATAAAACAACTTCTGTAGATAAACTAAAGTCTCTCAGAAGTGTTGTGATCAGAAGCTGTTAGAAAACACTGCAGTTCAAAGGGAATGTTCTAAGATTTTCTTTCATGTATATAGAAGAGTTGATATTTGAAGGGGATACATAGTCATGATCTGAACTACTTGACTTGGGGTGAGATTGCTGTGGTTAGAAATTCAAATTCAGACTGTAGTAATTTGGAGAGATCCATTTGTGAGAAATATCTATGCAGTTATTTACTTAGAACTGATATGATGATACCAATCATCCAGGAAGGACTAGAATGACCCACAGGTCTTTAAATATAGGGACACGTTTTTTAGGGGGGGTGTTTGAGATAGGGTGAGGCAGATGGTGAATGTTTTATTGTGTAGATTAAGCAACAGCTAATTGCTGTGTTACTGATATAGCCTTTATGTTTTGTTTGGTTGAAAATATGCCTTACAACTAATTTCCCCTGCAAAACTAAGTGGTATATTGCCATGATTTCTCCTCTAACAGGTAACAGAAGTAGTCATTTTCCCTATGTGGGAAAAGTATAAATTAGTCCTTGCAATGGGACTGTAAATATGATTCTGGCTGAGGTTTGAACTTAGGCATTGAGCTTGGTTATAGAATTATGGATTAAAACTTAGCTTAATGCAGTGTATTTTGTGTGGATATTTAAGTGACTGTAGGATATTACATAGCATGATGAAAATATCACATTTTCATTCCCTCTTGTGCTTTTATACTTTCTGCTGATAAAAGGTGGTGTTCTTCATGTTTAATGATGATGATTTTAGATAATTATTCACTCTTCTGCAGCTTCGCTGAGCACTACTTAACAACAGAGCCACTGAGCGATTTCAGTTGACTTAGAGATCACAAAGAAGCTCTCTAATGAACACGTATCACAGTGTACCACACTTAGAGAGATCTGCAATTCAGCACAAGGCAGCCCATCCTGTCAGGTGCATCTAGTTCTGTTTTTTAAATACAGATGATGTACAAATTTCCTGAAGAAAACTAATAATTTACTCAGGGGATAGAGTGAAAAGCAGTAAAGAAGTTTCATCTTATAGCTAAAGAGAGAAATTAAAGCCCTCATTAAATTATTATGAGGTCATTGGAGTCCAGCTGTTTCTCCTTTTGGTTGTCTTTTTGGCCACTGTAGTAGTTAGATTCTTTTCAGCTTCAATTAATTGCAAACCTGATTCAACCAATAAAGTTCTTCATTTCCCTGAACAGGTGGTTAAGAGGTAGTGTGGGCCCCAGGCATGA
Organism: Vicugna pacos; assembly: GCF_048564905.1. Lineage (NCBI taxonomy): Eukaryota > Metazoa > Chordata > Mammalia > Artiodactyla > Camelidae > Vicugna > Vicugna pacos. The sequence goes on from NC_132987.1 coordinate 35,854,479, forward strand.
GGCCATGAAGATGCTTGTTCTGTTTCTCTCCTGTTCGCTTGGCTCTTCCCTTTCCTCTGCATCATCTTTATTCTCAAGCTGGCTTCTCCCATGGGTTCCAGCAACATCCAACAGAGCAGTCTTCCCTGATCATGTCCAGAAGAAAAGAACTCTTCCTCAATATGTCACACACCTCAGTTGTTACCCAATATCTAGTCTTCCTTGTGATGGTTAATTTTAGGTGCCAACTTGACTAGCTAAGGGATGCCCAGGTAGCTGGTCAAACATTTGTCTGTGAGGATGTTGCTAGAAGAGATGAGCTTTTGAATCAGTAGACTGTAAAGCAGAGCAGCCTCACCAATGCAGGTGGGCATCACTCAATCTGCTGAGGGCCTGCATAGAATAAAAAGGAGGAGGAGGGGTGCATTAGCTCTCTACCTGAGCTGAGATGCCCTTGAACATCAGTGCTCCTGTTTCTTGGGTCTAAAACTCAGACCAAAACTTACGCAGTTATGCCTCTGCCCCCTTTTCTTGGGCTTTTGCACTCCTAATGGGACTTACCATCGACTCCTCCTGGTTCTCAGGCCTCTGGACTTGCACTGAATTAAACCATTGGCTTTCCTTGCTCTCTGGCTTGCAGACAGCAGATCGTGGGACTTCGTGGCTTCTATAATCATGTGAGCCAATTCCTATAATAACTCTTTCTCTTCTAATCTCTCTCTATGTTTATTTGTTGGGATGAGTGTTCGTTGGTGGGCTTAGTCCTTGAGATGGTCTGGTATGGGAAAGGGCAGAGCAATAAGGTGGAAGTAGCTGGGACATCTGACAGTTTTGTGGAGGAGAACTACCTTACCCACTTGAATTTTATATTAAAGAATAATAAATTGTCAGTTTTACTTCAAGTTTTTGTGAGTTAGGTTTGTTTTCCGAACAAAGTTCACTCTTCAGGCTTTATTACTTTAGGTCACATGCTCAACATTGGGCCAGAGATCATCTCCAAGGGATATGGAGTGTTTTAATTGGCTTAAACCTAGGTTGCTGAACCAATCACTAGCAAGAGGGATGGGATTACAAGATTACAATGATTGGTTAAGGTTATCAATGTTCATGGCTGGAGCAGGGACCTACTGGGGTCAGTAAGGGTTGGGTCACTTTGGAAGTTCTATCAGGGGGCTATGAGGAGTGGTTGATCCAACAATAACCATTAGAAACCTGTCTCTCCTCATTGGCAGAGCTAACAGTCTGTGGTCTGAGAAAATAAAAGTTGACTAATTCAGTCCACTCATAATATAATCCTGGGGCCATTCTGCATCTTAGATTGCCTGGGCCGGCGAGTATAGCCTAAATGATGGATGCTGTTTCAGATTTAGCATGTTTCATTTTCATTTATTCTCCTGAGTGAATGAATGTTTGTTTGCATGTGGGTGTTGAGGGAGTGATCGATGTTGCCGTGAGGGGCATGGGGAATGTTCTGGTTTCTCTAGATCTTGTCACCTAAGAAAAGCTTGCTTGGTTTGTCTTCTGAGAATTAGAATTGTTTCCTTTGGGCTTCAGGAATATAAAATAAATCAGCTCCAATAATTCATCAGTCCAATAACAGCATAAATATTTGAAGAACTCAATAACCAATCAACTTCTATTATTCTAACTACTCCTGTCTTCTATCTGAGTAAAGTGGAGGGTGTTATCTAGATGGAGAGAAGAAAAGATGAATTTTGCAATTGTATCCAGTGTCAGCACCATCTATGCTGTTGGAAACCATTTTGAGCAACTCTCTTGTATGTCACATGCCCCTGACCAAGGCCTTAAATTGTGCCTAACTATGAAAGACAGGAGTGAAGGACTGAAGTAGATTACTGATAGCATAGGTGTTTTCTGAAATGGTATGGGTGACCAGATGCTGAGAAAGCCACTAACTGCACAGAGGTGAAGAGGCTGGGCTCTAGAATCCAACTTGGGGTGTAAAAATCCTGCCTCCTTCACTGACTAGTTGTGTGAATTTGGTTTATCTGTCTCTGTCTTAGTTTCCTTACTCTTAAAGGCAATGATGATAGTACCGATCGTGTGGGCGACTGGAGGTTTAAATGAGAATAAGGCATTTAGCACAAGGTCTGTTACATTGGAAAGCCAGCGTCTCAAAAGTTGCTGCTGGTTACATGGGTCCCCAGCTTTTCTAGAAGTTTCTTCATTTTGAAGAACATTCAGGTGATGTAGAAAAAGGAATTTTATTTTCGCTCATAAGTTGAGGAGACCATTTTTACTAGATACCACCTCTCAGCAATGCTGACCGGGAACTTTATTCCAGATTTTATTCCTAAGAAGTTAAACACACACATACACACACACACACACATAAACACATGCATACACCACAACTGTAAAAGGGATCAATTTTGATGCCTTTAGAAACAATTACAGGCTGGCTTAACTACAGCATAGCACCAGCTGGGCAGCATTCATCTTAGATGACATTTTAGTTGAGGTCTCTAGGTAGATAAAATTGTAATGGCTCTGTATACAGGTACTGGGTGGCAGAGACTGGAGGGATTGCCACTAATGAGCCAGTTGATTTCAGCTCAATATAAGGAAACACTCTAAAACTTACACCTGCCTTAACTTTTAATCAGATGCTCGTGGTTATAGGGAGTTGTTTTACTGGAGGTTTCCAAGCAGAGGGATCAGAATCATTTATCAGAGAGATGACTGAGAGGTTCACACACACAACGCATGGTTGGCCTAGTAACTGCTTTGACGTGAGCTGTTTTGACTATGTCTTAATTCCTAGTCACGTCAACATAAATACAACCTTCATCTAGAATCTGATCTATCAATAGGCCATTGTAAACTCTTCACTTGGTAAGTTGTCAATGCCAGTCAAGAACGTATAATTCCTTGGAAAAGCCAGCAGTTAAAACTACTCCGTCCAAGACAAAGCTCCATCACCCTGAAGGTACAGTTACTGAAGTAGTCATTGAAGAAGACCTTAAAATGACAGTGAAAAAAACAATAAAAACTGACCAAGTGAAAGGTAAACATAGTCTTTTGGAGAGAATTTTAAAAATCTCATGCATTTACCTTTACTCACTGCAAAAACAAGGCAATTACAAGACTTTTGACTTTTTAATTATACTGTTGCCACATATCTTAACTTTTAATGTTTTGAAGACTCTTGGATGAAATTGTTTTAATTGCGATCAACTCATTTTTTGGTGATTGTTTATAATTATTAAAAGAATAACTATTTATAATTAGGTGGAATTTTCCCTTAATGTAATTTTACTAAAGCCTTCAAAACAGCTAAAAGAAAAGCTAGCACTATATTCAATGAACAGTTATTTATACAACCCTATTTTCTCATCTAATGGACTTAGAAATAAAAATAAAGAAGAGGAAGGAAGCTAACATTCATTGGGGCATCACTCATTGCTCAGTGCCTTCCACTGTACACAGAATCTTATTTAACTTCTAAGAAACTGTGAGATAGACATTTAATATATTTTATGGACAAGACCTTTCAGAAACATTAAATATCCGACCATGGTCACTAAGCCAATACATCCTAGAGCCAAGATTTTGACTTAGAGTTGCTTGAATCCACATAAAATCCATCTCTGTTACTCTAAGGTGGAGACCTTCCCACCTCAAACTCAAATGCCTTCACCGACTAGGCAAGCATGTAAAAGAGGACTCTGAAAGGGTAGATGTTGGCAGTGGGCAGGGGTCGTGTAAGCCATGTAGAGGCTGAACTGGAGGGTGCCTGTTTCACCTAAAGGCATTCACATTAAATTAAAAATCATTTTGGCAGCTAAACACATTCATTTCCTAGCTTTATCAGGCATGCATGCCAAGAACTTGCAACGTCTGAAATGCTGTTAAATTTTCATTCTATAGATTGAATGTATAGATTGAACAAATGATGTGATGACACGATCAAAATGCAATTTTGTTTTTGTCTCCCTTGATCTCTGTAAAATTGCATTTAACGGAAGAGGCTTTTCCACTAAAAATTGTGGGCAGGTTCAGTGGACTAAAAGAAAAGATCGGCCCACAATGGATTGAAGTCACAAATATTATCAGTTCAGAGATAATAGTCCTCAGTTGCCCACCATAATCAAAAGTTCACAATTGATTTGTCATCCATCTTCTCCTCTCCTTTAGCTGGCCCCTTGCTGTGAGTCAGAGCATCACGGTCCTTCTTTTCTTTCTTCCTCACCTCTTCTCTCAACTCACAGCTTGTTATCTGTGGCAGGGAAAAGGGGAGAGAGGGAGATAGGAGAGGTGGAGGGGTAAAGGCTATAATAAAGTTCTTACCTGAACTGGTACTGTTGTGAGCTGGCTTAGGCAGGTACTTAAAGTTCACGCTCTTTGGGGTTCTTTTCAAAGCTCTGTCCGTGATTCCCATTGCTAGAGACTTCTCACCTACAGTTGCCTTGGGAGGAGGGGGGCGATGCAAATTGATGTCAGTGGATGTTCGAGCCTCCACCTGCAAGCCCTGGGATTTCCGTCTTCCATGTCGGCTTTTTGTTGCTGAGTCTTTTCCCACCCACTGGGCAGGATTGATGCTGACCCCACACTGGCTCTTAGTTGTGCATAGCCATTCCTCTCTGAAGTAGTTGGTCACCCCTCTGTCCTTCTGGATCTCCTAAATTAGGTGTCAGCTCCCAGTCCACTCTGCCTCACAATAAAGGAGACGTAAACCACACATACCAGGCTCTCCGAGTGTCCTGGCAAAGCCCCCGTCCCTGCTTACTAGGTTTTAGGTAAGAGTAAATTAGGAGAAGTGTAGTTGGGGCTGAGACTGTGGTTGTGTCCAAAAATCTCTTTCTACAAGAATCCTTTCTTTGACCCCCTTTAAAAAATCCTTAACCTGGCTGACTGGTGTCTAAGAGTCAGGGAACCAGTTTTCATAATTTTCTCTGTAAATTCTGCATTTTGATCTATTGCATCTAGGTGCTTCCAGTGAAATGTCAATTTGGTAACACTCAATTGTCATTCTAGGTAAGGCTGATGCAGCACTGAACAGAACAAAAATAGTTCCATAGATTTACTAATCTAGTAGAACCTTCAAAAACAGGATCTAGCAGAGATTCAATGAGGACCCTTGGGTGGGCCTTGTGGGATCTGTAAACCTCCTGGAACAATGTGCCAAATTTCAATGTGCTGTGTGCAAATGTATGTTTTAAGAGGGTTTATGACCGCAAACAAGTTAGGAAACTTTGGGGAAAGTGTTGCAGAGTTTGTCCATATAAAGCACCCTTTTGGGGGGTGGGATACATCAATATAGGTGCACAGAGGTAACGGGGCTGCTTACTCAAGTTTTGCTGTAACCAGGTGAAGGCAAGAAAACTGTGAACATCAATAACTTTGGACCCCACTCCATTCTTTTCCTCCCTGGAGGAAATGTATAGCTTTTTATTGTATGACTTTTAATTCCCTGGTTGTCAAAGTTAAACTAGTTTTTACGTCATATCAGTTTCTTTCCGCATGCTTTAAGAAAAAGAAATATGGCAGCAGTGGAGGAAGGGAAATTAAATCATGTTTTTCACTGAAACATCCTTATCTCTTATATGTATTTTTTTGCGTAGATTCGTTTTTTGTTAATTTTATTGCCAACATGCTACTAAGAAATTTACAGCCACAGAATCTTTTAATGCAGTTTAGGGCAGAAACTATTAAGGTAGCAAAAACAGAATTAGGAAAAAAAAACACATCAAGTAATGGAGCAGTTAAGATGTTCTAATAAAAGTTATAATTGTAAGTGGAGTACATGAAGATAACTTACAATTTTTTCTCTGGGCATTTTTGGTGTATATTTTAATTCTTTATACCTCATACTTAAATTTTTGTATCTTACTGAATTTGTTGATCCTTAAGTAAATTAACAAGGAATCTTAAAAGTGAAACTTTTCAGAATACCAATAATCAAGGTAATAATGAAGGCATTATTTTTATAAAAGTTTTTCTCTGTCATTTCAAAGTACTTTTCAAAATTCTCCTCAAACTTAATTTCTTCTTGGAGATAAATAATAATAAGTTGCAACACAAAAATTCAGGAATCATTTGGGTTACCCACACTTAGCCTCCTTTCACAGACCTTTACTATTTCTTTCAAACCCTTTTTGCCCCCTCCCCCCACCTTACTCTCTTCCTTCTTAGTAGATAATTTTGCTGTATTGAGGCTTAAGAAAATAGAGTCTTTGAGGTAGTGGCTTTATCACCTTTCTGCCCTTCTACAGTTCAGAGCACATAAAACTGTTCCATCCTTTTGGAGAAAAGGGAACCCTCTTACACTGTTGGTGGGAATGTAATCTGGTGTAGCCAGTATGGAGGTTCCTTAAAAACTAGAAATAGACTTACCCTATGATCCAGCAATCCCACTCCTAGGCATGTATCTGGAGAAAGCTCTAATTCAGAAAGATACATGTACCCCAGTGTTTATAACAGCACTATTTACAATACCCAAGACATTGAAGCAACCTAAATGTCCATCGACAGATGACTGGATAAAGTAGATATGGTATATTTATACAATGAAGTACTATTCAGCCAAAGAAAATAATGAAATAATGCCATTTGGAACAACATGGATGGACCTGGAGATTATCATACTAATTGAAGTAAGTCAGTGAAAGACAGATATCATATATATCCCTTATATGTAGAATCTAAAAAAAAATGCAAATGAATCTATATACAAAACAGAAGCAGACTCACAGAAAATGAATTTATGGTTACCAAAGGGGAAAAGGGTGGGGAAGGATAAATTGAGAGTTTGGGATTAGAAGATACAAACTACTATGTACAGAAGAGATAAACAACAAGGTCCTACTGTATAGCACAGGGAACTATATTCAATATCTTATATTATCCTATAATGGAAAAGAATATGAAAAAGAATATATATATATATCTGAATCACGATGCTGTAAATGAGAAACTAACACAACATTCTAAATGAACAATACTTTAGTAAACAAACAAGAAAACCAAACAGAATTGTCCCATCCTTTTCTGCTGTTTCAGAGAGAGAGGCAGCCTCTTTTCCTTCCAGCTCTGCCCTCACTTGTGCTGGGTATCCTGCGTCCTCCTGCCTCTCCTCATTGACTTCACCCATCAGCTTTCCTGTCTCTTGTATCTCCAAATGCTCCGTCTTTCCCAGGGCTTTCACTTGAGCCTACAAACATGTTTTTGTATTCTTCATCCCCCAAAGGACTGATTAGTCATCCCAATGTCTTCTTACCCACATCTGCACTATTTTGTTGTTCATTCTCTTCACTCTTTTAATTTACATTACTCCTCTAATCTTTGTAACCCACCAACATACCCATGGCATGTGAAAGGCCATTTTAAAGGAAAGCCAAAACAACTGAACAAAAGAAAGACAATGTATGGCATTGCCATCATTCCTTGCCTTTCCAATATATGCCAGATTGTTTACAACTTTGTCCTTACCAAGTAATACAATTCTGCATCCAGCCTCTTTTTGATGAACATAATGCCTGGTATATTGTAGATGAGCATGGAATATTAGATGGATGAATAAATACATAATAAAATTTGTTTTTTGCATTATATCAGTTAGTTACCTATTGCCACACAGTGCTGAGTAACAACCACAAGACCTCTTGTGACACACAGCAGTAAATGTTTTATGAGTCTGTAGAATTCAGCTGACCTGGGGTGGGTTCAGTTGCTCTTATCTGGACTTCTGCATGTGACAGTCGTGGACCATCTAGGGCAGCTCTGCTTATCTTGGCAGGGCTCCCTCATGTGTCTGACAGTTGCCTGGCTGTCAATGGTTTAGAATGGCCTCAGACAGCTGGGGAGACTTGGCACCACTCACATATCTCGGCCTCCAGCAGGCTTGACTGGAACTATTTTCACGGAGATGACCGTGGTGATAGTGTGAGTTCAAGCACAATGCAGAAGTACTTTTCAAGATGACTTGTGCCATGGTTGCTAACACCTCATTGTTCAGGGCAAGTCCTGAGGCTGAGCTTAGAATCAAGGGCTGAAAAATCATCTTGCCTCTTTGTTGAGGGTAATTGCAAGGCCTCATGGCAAAAGATGTGACTCTAGGAAAGGGTAAAAAAATTGGAGTCATTAATACAGTCAGCCCACCACAGCACATGATCTTCAGGTTGATCATTTGAATCTGATTTTTTGACATCACTATTCCTAAACCTCTCCCAATTATTAGGCAACTGGTCATCTCCCTTTCTTCAGTCTTATACAAAAGTCTTGAAAGGAATAGTCACAATTCTTTGATTGAATTTATCCTTTGTGTATTATTAAGTGGCTCAAGCAAACCAGGGTTTGTTTCTCCTACATAGCCAGTTTGGAGGTTATATGGTGGTTGTTGGCGTTGATTTGGTGGTTCACCGATTTCAAGGTCAGTGTCTCTACAATGTTTTTGATCTTTTTTTATGTCTAGAAGATGGCTGCCACAGCTTCAGCTACCACTATCCCATTTAAAGCAGGAAGAAGGAAGAATGAAAGGTGCACCCAGCAGCCTTACTCTTCCTTTCCTGAACTAGAACTGTGATATGCGGGCACTCTCGGCCAGAAGATGGCACAGAGGAAAGGGTTAGGGAGGAGCTGGTGGTCCTAGAATCTGCCACATCTAGGATACAGTTCTGGGAGTAAGATGATCATGTCAAGGTGCCATGACTTTTTTTTAATGTTCCATACTACATATTTTTATATCCCTTTTCAGAAGCGCTTTTCCAGTTCATAATGCCATTAGCAGCACCTTTATCATATTTTAATCATAGCCTTGCCAACATTCTTTGAACACTAAGGAATTTGAATATTTTCAGTGTGCTCTTCAATAATTTTTTCTAAAATTTTCCCATTTATATTCTTTTTCTTTTAGAAATTATTTTCTTCTACCTTTAAATGTGCTCTCCCAAAGTTAAAGGTGTTAACTCTTTGTCACATCTGTTACCTGTTTCCTTTTTCCCTTTTAGTTTAGAAAGTTCCTATTTTGGAGACATTTAAAGATTTTTATGTAGTTGCCTTGTATGGCTAATATTCCATAGATACTTGATTTCTGCAGGACCACTGCTACCCTGTAAGACACCTTTCTGTGAATTGAGAAAGTCATTCTTCTGCAAGATATTTTATCTCCATCTGCTAGAAAATGATCAAGTCACAATGATTTTGTTACAGCATGCCGTTTTTTAATAACATTTTCTAATAAATATACACCTCTACCATTTCTGTACATGAATGGTGCTTCCATAGAAACAGTGTTGTCTGCTGCTATGTGTTTAAACCCCCTCCAACTGAGCATACAGGCTTAGTTTCTAAAAAGTCAGGGAAGATTCATGCAAATGGTTAAGTTGCAACAAAAGAAAGATTATTAAGAATTGGGCTCTGCGGGAGACTAAAAATAAGGCATAATTGGCTTTGGAATCAATTAAAGTCATTAAAAAGGTGTCTGTTTAAAGATTTCCTACTATGAATTAATTAAAGATAAAATTAGGATTATATTGCAGTTACTGACAGTAATAACAGCATATGGGGTTATCTAACTGGAATTTAAAAGGGAAGTAAATGATGTATGCTATGAATTTCTGGGTTTTAATTCAAAAACATTTTTTTAATTAAAGTTATTTAAAAATTTTTTTGTAAACTGCTAATTTCTGAGTAAGCACAGTGAAGGTGAAAGAGAATTGTATACTAAGTTTTTATTTCTAATTCTTTTGTTAATTAGTTGTGTAATTTTGGAAAATCATTTAACTTCTATAAGCCTCAGTTTCTTCGTCTATAAAATGGAGACAGTGATATTGGTCCTGTGTAGCTGATGAGAGTGTTACAGTAATTATTTTTTAAAAACTTGATGAAGTCAAAAGGACCCGACCTGTTTAAATAGAATTTAAATGGGAACTGCTAGTCTTACAATGCATTTAACTTTATAAGGTGTTAAATTTTCTTACTTGATTTAAAGTGATTGAAGGAGAAAGAAGAAAAGGTAAATACATTTATTAAATTAAAAGGCATGTATCAGCAAGAAAGTAGAATTTATTAAGAATCTTTTGTGGCTGGATATATGAAGAGAAGCCTTTTGAAAAAAAATTTTGTAACTTAGTTAAAAAAAACTTACCCATATAAACTTGATGTTGAGTCAGAATTTAATTCTACTATGATTTCCTCAGGGGCTTCTCTGAGTTACTTAAAATTATAACAAATACTTTTAAAGAAACATTTCTCCTTTGATTTTTGCAGAAATCATTTTAATAATCGCTATGCTGTGATGGGCTGGGATATGTAGTACAGTTTGGGATACTTATCTCTTCCATTCTTTCTTGGCCAGACGTGAAAATGGGTCCAGGTTATCCTGGTGTTCCTTGCTCCACAGAGGGAGGAGACGGCAGACTCAGGAGTGGGGGAAGTTTGGTACTTGTAGCTGTGAGAAGGGCCAGGCTATAACTGGAGCTTGACAAGTAGCTTCCAAAATCCTCTTTTAAAAGCTATTATCATTATAAACTTATCATTTGCTTTTAGTTGTTATAATACATAAAAGCTTAACTACAATTCTAATTTGAGCAGTAGCAGTAATCACTCTGGAGATAAACTCTAAGCTGATAAATGCTCTGCTTAAAACAAGAGGATATGATTCATTGTCTAGTTCCAAACCACAATGTGGTAGCATAATATTTTAGCTTTAGGGGTAGAGTTGTTGCAGTTTTATTGGTATGGTGCATTATTTATCATCTTAGCTACCATACCACTTTTCTCTAACTATCCATCAACTTTTATATGTACAGCTAAGGAGAGTAGAAGTCAACTTGCATGAAATTAAACCTACATCCCTTAAATGTATTGGATCTTCTCTAGCCCATGGCAGGACTTCAATATGGTCAACTACAGAACACTACATAAGAAAACTGGATTTTGTTATGAGTTAGACAGGGCTAATTAAAAAAACCCTACTGGTTTCTATTTTACATAGTTGGGATTTAAATGAGAATTACTAAATTTTATCATGTCTTTGGAGTACTATTCTGACATTTCTAGTGATCTCCATAAACTTTCATTGCCCTATAACAGTTTATTAAGCTATCGGGTCTTCATAAATATGCAAACCAGCTTAATAAGATTGTTTGCCATGATTGCTCATCAGTTTGGTATTGAAAGGACACTAACCTAGCCAATAAAGATATCTGGTAGTGGAATGGTCTGTGATATTCCTAATCTTGAAGCTTATTTCTCTTAAAGGGGGCCATAAGCTGTTAAAATAATAGAATCACATTATTTGTATGAGTGGAATGATCATTTTGTTCATTAGGATTGATATCTTTTGTGTAGTTACATTTCACAAACCTGTACAGTCTTAATAGATGTAAGTTTGCCTTCTGGTAATTTTATTTTGTTACACAGGCAATTATTGTTTGAGAAATAAATTGTTGGCAAATTAAATGGACAAAAACAATTGGTTTTAGAGTGGATCAGGAAAAATGCACGTTTATTAAAGAAACTCTAGAATGAAGAATTTGTTTAGAATAAGCTCTAATTTCCTATATAGAGGTTATATAAATATTAAAAAATGATGTTTCACTGGTTTATTTAACTTTTAATTTGAAGTAATTATAGGTTTCCAGAAATTTACAAAAATATACAGGAATGTCCCATACAACCCTTCCTAAGCCTCCAATGCCAGTATACCACACAACCACAGGACAATGTCACAACCAAGAATATGACATTGGCACAATCCATAAAGATTATTCAGATTTCATCAGTTACACATGCACCATTTGTGTGTGTGTGTGTATGTAGCTCTGTGCAACTTTATCACATGTGTAACCTGTGTAACCACCACCACCACATCAAGATACTCAAATGCACAATCACCACATGACTTCTGTGTTCCCTTTTATAGTATCTCCATTTCTTCCCCCTTTCCTACTCTGAGGCAACCACTAATATGTTCTCTTTTTCTATAATTATGTCATTTCATGATTGTTACAGAGATGGAATCTTGCAAAATGAAACCTTATGAGATTTACTTTGTTCCCTCAGCATCATTTTTGGAGGTTCATTCGGATTGCTGTGTTCAGTGGTTCATTGTTTTTTGTTGCTGAGTAGTATGCCATGGCATGCGTGCGCAACAGTTTGTTGAACCATTCATCCTTTGAAAAGCATCTAGGTTGTTTCCAGTTTTTGGCAAATATGAATGAATCTGCTGTAAATATTTGTGTATCAGTTCTTCTGTGAAAAATAAATGTTTATTTCTCTGTATAATCAAAGTATCAATTTCTGGATCAAAGTACAAATTGCTAGACCATATAATAAGTCCATTTTGAGTTTTGAAAGGGACTGCCAAATTATTTCTTAGAGTGGTTGTGCCATTTTATATTCTCACCAGCAATGTATGAGTGATCCAGTTTCTCTGCATACCTGCCAGCATTTGGTGTTGTCACTATTTTTCATTTTGGCTACTCTGATACGTCTGTAATGATATCTTATTGTAATTTTGATTTGCATTTCTGCTGAATACTAATATTAAACACATTGGGTTTTATTTAAGACTCTGCTTTTCTTTAAGATTTTTAGATATTATATTAATCAAGGATTTGCAGAGAAACAGAACCAGTAGGATATGAGAGAGAGAGAGAGAGAGAATGGTATTTAGTTTATTTTAAGAAATTGTCTACACAAGTGTGGGGGTTGGCAAGTGTGAAATCCTTAGGACAATCTGCAGGTTGGAGATGCAGATAAGAGTTGAGGTTGTAGTCTTAAGTCTGAAGGCTGGAACTGAGGCAGAATTTCTGTGTTGCTGTATGGAGGCAGATTTTTTTTCTTCCAGAAACCAGTTTTTGCTCTTAAGGCCCACTCACAATACAGAGGGTAATAAACTTTCATAAACTTACTGAAAGTCAAGTGATTTTAAATGCTAATCACATCTAAAAAATGCCTTTCCAGTAGTACCTAGACTAGTATTTGACCAAACAAATGACCACTAAGGCCAGCCAAGTTGATGGATGAACTTAACCGTCATAGATACTTTCCATATAATGGATGTTATTTAAATGTTTATTTGTTTATAAGTTATGGAAAATATGTGTTACACAACAAAAGTTTACCATTTTAACCATTTTAAAGTGTATGGTTCAGTGACATTATGTATGTTCACATTGTGCAACTGTCACCATAACCTATGTCCAGGTCTCTTTTCATCTTGCCAAACTGAAACTGTCTTTATTAAACAATAGCTTCCTATTTCTCCTCCTCCCAGTCTCTAGTGACCACTACTCTGTTTTCTATCTATGAGTTTGACTATGCTAGGCAGCTCATGTAAGTTGAATCACACAGCATTTGGTCTTCTGTGCCGGCTTATTTCACCTAGTGAAATATCTTCAAGGTTCATCTGTGTTGTAGCATGTGTTAGAATTGCCTTCTTTTAAGGGTGTATAATAGTCTATTGTATGCATATGCCATATTTTGTTTATCCATTCATCTGTCGATGAATTGGGTTGGACACTTGGGTTGCTTCCACCTTTCGGCAGCCCTGGGTTCAATTTAGAAGTGAACTTTTCAACCCAGAAGTGGAATTGTTGGATCCTATGGTAATTCTATGTTTAATTTTTAGTAAACACCATACTGTTTTCCATGGTGGCTGTACCATATTACATCTCCACCAGCAGCATACAAGTGTTCTAACTTCTATATCCTCACCAACATGTTATTTTATCCTTAACAATTTTTAACTTGAATTTGGTCATTTAATAGCAGCATTTAGCTTCATTAGCAGATTTGCTTGTTAAATAGCACTTTAAAAAGAGCAGATAAGCAGATGTCAGGAGATTGGATTTCAGCCTTGGCTCTGCAGTTTAGAGCTGAGATACCTTGGCAGGTCACTTAATATTTCTCCCAGTTATAAAACAGGAATAATAATAGCCACACTGGAAAGGTGACATGAGGTTTCAGTTGTAAGTTAGTGTACAGATGCAAAGCTTACTCTTTTGTTGTTGGTGATGGTATTCCTGTGCTTTGTGAAACTGCTAAACAGAGTGCTTTGTCTTAGTTTTTAAATAAGTGATAGTATGACAAAAACATAGCCCTTAATAACAATCTTTGCTCCTTTGTTTCATTTTCCACCCAGTATTTAATAACCTGCATATCTTAAGATGGTTTTTATCTTTGATAATTGTATTAATAAGTAATAAAGTGACATATAAATTTCTAAATTCTTTCTTACCAAACTAATTTATTTTAAACCTCATGACTGTCCCAAGAGTTATACTGGGTTACCCCGTATTTGTACAAGTGAAGATACTATCCTTCAGCCAGGACAGTATGAAGCCTGTGGGAGCAGAGCCAGGCAGGAGTGTCCTCTCTCTCCCAAGAGTATCCTCTCTCTCCCAAGTCTCAGCACATGCAGTTTCATGTGTGCCATTTTCTAGCACTGTAATTTTATCTTGTTGATCTTATTTTTTATTTTGGTTTTATTCATCCTGATTATCAGAACAATTTCTAATAGGGGCTACCTTTGCGTGGTGTCCCATTTTATTTAGCTAATTCCTTTTTGGAGAATTTCAGATCATACCATAAAATCACACAATGTGAAAACATTTACCACTGTCAGAATATATTCCAAGAATCCATACATTTTATTTTTCATGGCCACTCAATATATTTGTTTTACATTTATAATATATCCACCTAAATATCTTGTTCATAAAAATGTAAGGGGCAACTTAAAGGTGTTTTAAATTTCAAACTCAATATAAAATGGAAGCAAAACCAGAATAAACCAAGCCCACTAAAACAATCAGTACCACACCATGGACAGCTCCCAGCACTTCAGAATATGTGTGTGTGTGTGTTTGTGTGTGTGTGCTGGGGCTGGGGGGACCAAGGGGAATTGATCAGTAGGCAGGAATATGCAATATTATAGCCATTTTGAAAAGTCCAAGTTTGGTAGGAGTTCTTTTTATGACATTTTCTTGGGGCTGAAATCTTGACACTTCATTGTTCTTGGTTTGCTGAGGACCTCAGTACTCTATTTCTACATCTCTCTCTTTTTTCTCCCCCAAAGATTTAGTACAAACTCTTCTAACTTCCCAAATGGAAATTTTTGTTTGTTTTGTGGGATGGGGAGGGTCCCTATAGGTAACTTATGTGATAGAGCTGTCAAAAGTACAAGGAATCAGCTATGTACACCAGGAAAAGTGCTATGTTTCTATCTGGTCTCAGTAGAAGATTGTAAGAGAAATTCTGGGTACCACTAGCACCCACCCTTCTGTATGGCAAAGTTCTCTTGGTTGCCTTCTTTCTCTGTTTTCTCTCTTCTCCTTAGTTTGTGGGCATAGGAACATGTAGTAGTAATGAAGTCAATTGACAATGAAGGTTTTATCACTGGAAGAGGAGGTGTCTTCATTCTTTACTTGGCCACAGAGAGTGACTCTATGACAAGTCATCCATCTTGCAAATGCAGGCAGTTCTTCACCAGTGGAAAGTGAGAATACAAAGCATCAGCACAGGTCAGTCACCTCTAAAGGGGAAAGTAATCAAAGGACTAGGTTAGGTGGATCAGGACAACACAACACTAAGGGGGAAGCTTTCTCATCATACTTGTTCATTCCTTTTGTGTTTTCTTATCCTTTTATTCTTGACCTTTCCTAGCCTGACTTGTTCTCTGTTTCCTCTGGAAAAAAGGAAAGATTTGCATTTATATTTATTCCTGTCAATTGAAAAATAAATGAAAAAACAGTTGGACATCTTTAAGATCCATTGGTGAAGGTTTTTACTTAATATCAAAAGAACTAATCTTGGCCCACTTACTCAGAATATATATTGTGTTACTGACTTATTTAGTTTGCCATCAACTTTCTTTCTCCTGGTGGTTATGAATTAGAAGCAGTGATGTGGATGCCCTTCTAAATAATCTGATCTTTATTCCCATCGGTGACTCTTGGGAGGTGACTATGATTTGGCAGTTATAAAATCCAATATTTTTTCTATCCCAAAGGAAAAGCCATTGGTGAGTGATGACCTCAGCTGAAGACAGGAGAGTCTTGATAAAATATTTCACTAGTACTTTTTAAAACTGCTGTAAAAATTTGACTGTCAGATTTTTACTGAAAAAAATGGAAAAACACTGAAGTAGGAGACAGGGTAACTGGGCACTGTTCCTACTTAGCTAGCTGAGTGACCTTGAGTAGTCATTCAAACTTTCTCCTTTCCATTTATGAGATCAGGCTAAGAATATCTGCTCTTCCAGTTTTTTTATAACTTTTCTTTTTTAAAAAAATGATCATAAGAAAAAATTATTTGAAAGCAATTTGAAAAGTAACTATTAAATATACTGTTTGTGTAAAATAGCATAATATTATTGAGAGGAAAACAGTGAATATACTTTTACTGTTTCCAATGCTAAATAGGTTTAAGTGGCAGATATATATTGCACATAAGAGGTTTATTTTGGGAAATATTCATTTCTTTAATAATGCTAGGAAAAGACTGAATGAGATATACTCCTGGACTGAATGTGTTTGCATGGGGAGAAAGATTAATTAATCAAGGAGTCTTTCTACTTCAAGAATCAATGATAATCCTTCTTTTTTAAAGTTTTGTTTTTTTTTTTTTGGTGTGAAAATATATAGGTCAAGATTTCTTTATATTTTTTCTTTTAAAAATGTTACTTATAAAACCTATTAAAATAACAAAGCTGAGACAAAAATTGTCCATTGAAAACTAGTCAACATTTTTAATGTCTGTTATTTTGTAATCACTGATTATATCTACTTAAAAGTTTTACATACTGCAGTAATAATATAGCTAGAACTTTGTAATCTATTTTTACTTAATATTACATCAGAAGTTTTTTCCATTTTATTAATCTTTTATTATTATTAAACATTTTTCCTCTTCTCTTTCTTAAGGTAACCATTGTGCCAAGCCTGGTACTTATCACTATATTTCTTCTCCATCAAGAACCTCTCTGAAGTCAGCAGATACAGATTTATCTCATGCTTTTTAAATAGGCTCATGATATTCTATAATCAGGAATTTATTCTATTATTTCTCTACAGTCAGCATTCAGTGTTTCTCAAGGGTTTTTTTTCCCACTACAACAATACTCCAATAAATATCCCTGTATTCATTAATTTAGTAGATATTTACTGAGCATCTGCTGTATGTCAGACACTATTCCAGCTCTCAGGAAATATCTGAGGACAAAACAAAATCCCAGCCCTCATGGAGTATATTTTACAGCCAAGAAGACAGCCATTAAACAATAAACACAATAAAAATTGGATTATACAATGTGTTAGAACGTGAGAAGTACTAAGGGAAAAAGAAAAAGTGGAACAGGGAAAGGGGTTTGGGAGTTTTGGGGGTGAGTTGCAATTATAATTTGAGTGGTTAGGACAGGCCTCATTGATTAGAAGGAATTTGACCAAAATTTTGAAGATGAAGGAATTATGGGGGAGGAGAGTTCCAGGCAGAGGGCATATCCAGTGCAAAAGCTCCAAGGTCGGAGTGTGCCTGCAGGCGGCCAGGAGGCCTGTGTGGCTGGAGAGAAGCGCATGGTAAATATGGCCAAAGGAGTAATAGGAGACCTGGTTTGCATAGGGCCTATGGGTCGTTGTAGAGTCTTTAGCTGTTTTGAGTGAAACAAGGAGCCATTTCTGGGTTTTGAACAAAAGAATGACATCTTCCTTTTCATTTAACACTGTTTTTGAAGAATTAGTCATATACAGTTTTTTTCACTTCAATTAGTGTAGAATGTTTCATCATGTGCTGTTTCACATTTGATTCATCCATCACCCTATTAATGGATATTTAGGTTATTTATAATTTTTAGCCACTATGAATCTTGCTGCAATAGAAATAATCGTATATATCTCCTTGTACACGTGTATCAGAATTCCCCTGGGACATATTCTCAGAAGTGCAAATGCAAGGACATGTTGTCTCTACATTAAGGATCATTTCTCTCAACAAAATTTTATTCCCCTATCCCTTTCCTAAGAGATTCAGAGTTTTATTTTTTGCATTCCTAGACTCAGTTCCTTCAGAATTTACTTTTGATTTTGGTGCATGGTAGGAACCCCACTTTAATTTCTCTTTTGTGGAGGAGATTATTAACCCAGTGTCATTTCTGAATAGCACCGTGTGTGTGTGTGTGTGTGTGTATAAATGTGGTAGACAGGATAGTGACCTCCCAGAGATACTCAAGTCCTAATCCCTGGAACCTGTGAATATGTTATCTTACCAGCAAAAGGGACTGTGAGGACATGATCAAATTAAGGATTTTTTTTAATTGAAGTACAGTCAGTTACAATATGTCAATTTCCAGTGTACCACACAATGTCCCAGTCATACATATACAGACATATATTTGCTTTCATATTCTTTTTCATTAAAGATTATTACAAGATATCAAATATAGTTGCCTGTGTTATACAGAAGAAATTTGTTTTTTATCTATTTTTATATATAGTAGTTAATATAAATTAAGGATGTGGGAGATTATCATGGGTTACCCACGTAGGCCCACTGTAATCGTAAGTGTCCTCATAAGAGAGAGGCAGGAGGATCAGAGGCAGAAAAAGTGTGATGACAGAAGCAGAGGTCAGATTGATGGCAGGAACAGGCCATGACCTGAGGTAGAGAGGTGGCCTCCAGAAACTGGAAAAGGCAAGGAAAGAGTCTTTAGAAGCTGGAAAGGGAGCCTCCAGAAGGAATTCAGACCTGCTGACACTTTGATTTTAGACCTCTGACCTCCAGAGTTGTAATTGTGTTGCTGTAATAAATTTGTGTTCTAAGCCACTAAATTTTTGATAATTTGTAACAGCAATAGAAAATGAATACCATATATATGTAGTATATTTAAGTATATATATGTGTATATAGTAATACCATACACACACATTTACTTGTGGTTACTTTTATTTCTATAGAGGTGAGATTTCTGGAATAAAGGAGGTATGTATTTATAATTTTAATTAATATTTCCAAATCACGTTCCAAAACTGATACAGCAATTCACACTTCCACTGACATGTATTACATTGGCACTATATATTATTATTTTCTTATCTTTTCTGGTCTTACAGCTGAAAAACAGTGTTTCAACTTCATTTTAATTTGCATTTCTTGATGACTAGTGAAATTGAATATCTTTTCACATATTGATGGGTCATTTGAACTTCCTCTATGTGACTATTCATAACTTTTGCCCATTTTTAAAAAACTAAATTATCCTTTTGTTATCAATTGGCAAGAACTCTGTACTTTGAAGTTGACCCTTAACCTATTCTATGGTTTTTGGTTGTTTTTACTCTGTTTATTTCTCCTCTTTTAATGCTCATTTTGATGGGATTTTTTTTCACCTAGAGCATTATTTTAATTCTTATATAGTCATAAATGCCCATCTTTTCCTTTGATTTCTTGGTTTCCTCTCATTTTTATTTGACATAGAAAAGAGAATCATTTACCTTAAGGATCATTCTTAGTTAAAAAAAATGATGACAACATTGCTATTAGAGAAGTCTTGTGTTAATATGAAGAAAGCTGCTGTCATTACTTTCAGTCTCTCTGAAAACCCTGCTCAGGTTTTGTAGTTGTGAAAGAGCATGGCTGGTGTTGAGTTTAAAATGACTGTTCTGGAAAATGGTATAGAGATTCCTTAAAAAACTAAAAATAGAGCTACTATATGATCCAGCAATCCTATTCCTAGGCATATATCCAGAAAAGACAAATTCTAATTCAAAAAGGTCCGTGTGCCCCAATGTTCATAGCAGCACTACTTACGAGAGAAAAGACATGGAAACAAACCAAATGCCCATCAACAAACGACTAGTTTAAGTAGATATGGTATATATATACAATGTGTTATATTACTCAACCATATGAAAGAATGAAATAATGCCATTTTCAGCAACATGGATGGATCTAGAGATTATCATACCAAGTGAAGTGAGTCAGAGAAAGACAAATATCTTATAACTTATACATGGAATCTAAAAAATAATGTAAATGAATCTATATATAAAATAGAAACAGACTCCTAGACTTAGAAAACCAACTTATGGTTACCAAAGGGGAAAGAGGGGGAAGGGATAAATTAGGAGTTTGGGGTTAGCATATATAAACTACTATATGTAAAATAGGTAAACAACAAGGTCCTACTGTATAGCACAGGGAACTATATTCAGGAAACTTGTAATAACCTATAATGAAAAAGAATATATATATATATGTATATATACATTGAATGAATTACTTTGCTGTACACCAGAAACTAACACAACATTGCAAATTAGCTATACCTCAATTTAAAAAAAAGTTGTTCTCATCAGTATCTGAGATCAATGTTAAAGTGCTCTGGGAAACTTAGACTATTGCTGTTTTTCTTTGTGTACAAGTGGAATAGTCCATTGTTACTGGCATTATTGGTCAAACTAGTCAGATGCTAGTCAGATTATCTGGAAATCGCAACATAATTTGAATGGTTTGGTCTAACAACTTTGTATATATATATATAATTATAATTTTTTTTTTTGCTAGACTAATTTGGTTTCTTTGCTTTGACACAACTAATCAAATCAGTTAAGGCAGTAAATTAGCCTGCTTTGAGTATAATACCGTTTTATTGTATCTATTGGGATACTTGGCTATGAAATATGGAAGAATCTGAATAACTCTTATGACTCTGTTTTGAGATCAGTTCTTCTGCATATAAGAAAGCGATAAATAATAACAATTTAAATAATGACTGGTACCCATCGATCACTTATCATGAACCAGTTACTGCTGGAAGCGCTTTGCATAAAACTATCCATTAAATCCTGCAACAGCCTTGCACAGTAGATACTATTATAATCCTTATTTTACAAATGAGAATCCTGGAGCACAAAGAGGTTAGGTAACTTCCCCCAAATCACACAGCTCCATAGTGGTAGAGCCAGGACTTATAGGTGGGAAGTCTGACTCGAGACTTTGTGCTCTTAACCACTACACTACACTTTGTTCATTTATTTTCCTGTCTCCTTGACAACTCTGCTGGATCTGTTTCAGTTTCTTTACCATTAGGAAAGAGAAAGTTTTGGGTCAGCATTTTTCAGGCAGTTTCTCTATTCAGCCATAGGAAAGTAATTTGAAGTTCTTTCTGTGGTAATAGATGTGAGAATTGGGCTGGGTTTTGCCTTGCATAAGCTACTGTGTAATTAAGGAATCTTTCAGACATAGGGGTTTTACAAGGAAGTAGAAGTCAGATTGCCACTGCCAGTACTTTGATGAAAAGGTAATTAACTCCATTATGACTAATTTTGCTGCTTTTATTTGGCTAAAGAAATGAGAGATAGTAAAATCATTTTTAATTGATTTTGTTTCTGGTCGAGAGCTAACAGTGATAATGATTTTAGTCATTATTAGAGCATATTTTAATATTCCAGATTTAAAGATACTACTCCATGATTTGTATTTCTAATACACAATTCTTGATAAGTTGGTTTGAACTATTTAAAATAATACAGTGATATGTCTGTAAGTGCTATTAATAAATTATTCTCTTTGGTCCTTGATTCTCCAGATCCCTCCCTCCCTCCCTTCCTTCCTCCCTCCCTTTCTTTCTTTCTTTCTTTCTTTCTTTCTTTCTTTCTTTCTTTCTTTCTTTCTTTCTTTCTTTCTTTCTTTCTTTCTTTCTCCTTCCTTCTTTCTTTTCTTTTCCTTCCTTCTTTCTTTTTCCTTCCTTCCTTCCTTCCTTCCTTCCTTCCTTCCTTCCTTCCTTCCTTCCTTCCTTCCTTCTTGTTTTAGTGTGTGGTTGGATCAGGCAACATGCCTAGGGGGCTCTTTCCATCCTGACAGAGCAAAGGGACAGATGACTTATCATATGCATTTGCTTGGAAGCCACTGTGGGTCAGTTTTGGTTCTTTTTTTTTTAACCATTTTATTGAGATCTGACTGAAGTGTGAAGAGCTGTCCATATTTAATGTATGCAACTCTGTGAGTTTGGGGATAAGAAGTATATGCCCTCGAAAGCATCACTACCTTCAAGGCCATAAACATAATCACCTCCTTAAGTTTCCTCTTGCCTTCTTTATTCTTATTGATTGTGGTAAGAACACTTAATGAGATCTACCCTCTTAGCAAATTGTAAGTAAACCATAGAGTATTGTTAGCCATAGGCACTATGCTGCATAACAGATTTATCTTGTATGACCGAAACTTTGTCCCATCTAACCTACCCACACCCCCTCCCCACTGCCCCCAGCATCAACCGTTCCACTCTCTTCTTCTATGAGTTTGACTATTTTAGATTTTTGTGTCTGTTGTAGGCCAATTCTAATTCTTTCTCCTTCTCCTCTGCATAGGATATTTTTCTTAATTATATATCTTATATTCTTATTTTTCTCTTTTAGTTAAAAGATTTTTTTTTATTTTAAAATAATCTCAAACTTAGAGAAAAACTGGAGAATCAATGAATTTATTTTCCTTTAATCTTTTTCAGAGTAAGTTGCTGACATGGTGCTTCAGCTCCTAAGGGGGTTCCTAGTGGAGAGGTGGGGGCTGACAGGGTGGCAGTGGTAAAACCTGTAGCCTTGGAAGCCTCTATTTACCAAGCAATATGTAACGATTTTAATACTGTAACAATCGGTATGGCCCGTCCAGTGCTTACTGGATGGACAGGCCTCCAGCTGCTAAGTGTCATCATGAATTTCCTCATTTGGCAGGGTTTGGGAAAAGCAGGAAATAGATGAACCCACCCACCCAGGTATATTCAGGGTAAAACCAACAAACTTAATGTTAGGATGGAAGTGTTTGAGATACCGACTCATGTGTTTTCTGTTGTTCCTTATTCCTTGCTATCTGAGCAAGAGTTATCCATCACCTTTGTTGAGTATGCTGTAGCAGAAACAGAAAAATTAATTCAGAGAAGTTCTCCTGAATTAGAGAGATTGAGAGAATAGGAGGGGAAGTGAACTAATATTAGATTTAGGTGGGTTCCTGAAAGATAGGCCCTGGGCCCTCTGACGTCCCTCCTCACGTCCCGGCGAGGACCCAGGACAGGAATTCAGAGAGGATGGGAACCTGAGAGGAGCAGGGTCTTGTGCCTGCTTACTCAGAGGGACCCTTAGTTTTCCCTCATAACTCAGTGATAGTGGAACAGTAGGGTGATCCCCCTGTTCCTAAATGATGCCTAGGAGAGGTGAACGGCCTCAGACAGCCTCATTGAATCACTTATAACAACAGAACCATGTACGTTCATGCCCCAGGGGGAATTATCAGGAGCCATGCATTCAGGAATAAGGGACAACTCAACAATGACCATCTGTAACAGGTGACAGGAATCATGGTGTCTTAGCAGATGCAACACATAGAGATGCTGACCCAGACGCAGCAGCTATCCCACTGCCTTGTGGCAGGGAATAGAAACAGCCTGATAATTAAATGCCGTCACAGGGGAAATGGCGGTAATCCTCGAACTGCACTATTCCTTCTCCTCAGGGAGTGAGGGGTTGAACAGAAGTTGAGTCCAGTTGTAGAAAAATGAAAGTTCCATTTCTTGCATGCCGGGAGTGGGGGATGGCCATTCTTCCCCTCTAAACTTGGTACTAATTAGTATAGATACCCCAGGATTTCATACTTTTCTTTCAAAGATGGCCCAAAGTAAGCAGCCCAATGTGAGAGAGAGACAATTGTGACTCAGCGGTGTGACAGCTCAGAGGCACTCAATGCAGGCAGGAACTTTTGAACTCCACTCTTTTGCAAATGACAGTGACTTGGGGGAATATAATTATCCAGGACAGTTCTACCCACATAGAGCATCTGTTTCGCAGGCAGCTCCTGCTGCTTGAACACACTTTGGCAGCAGGCTTCACAGAGGCACAAAGGAGTCAAGTGGCTTGACCGGGCCACACAGAGAGGCGGCTGCTCCGTCCACCTTGGGATCTGGGACTATGATGGCATTCAATTATCTGCTGTCAACACTGGGTCTTCCTGCCTTACGAATGCAGCTGCAGTCTCTTACTGAAAAATTCGCCTCCTTTCACATCGAAGGCGTAATTAAGAACACAGCTGCAAATTGGCTCTTCTCAACAATTTTCCCTGCTGTCCCATAAAATGTGAAAAATACGGGCCAGTACATTGATTAGACAGACTCTTAGGGCTGAATTCTGTGTAATCTATTCACTTCTGGCACTTTGAAATAAGTTTTTTTGCTCTTCCACCAGAATTTAAAGGAAGGAACAGAAAATAACAGTAGCCTGGGTGTTTCTTGGTTGGACGCTTCCTGGACACAGAGTGAGAGGGTGTAATCAGCTCACATCTTCATGTGAGTATGTAACATGCACACACACACTTCTTGATGATGATGCAGAGTGTATGTTTCTTGGCAAATATTGATGTATTTATCACCTCTCTGAATTTTTTGAGTGAAGAATCTTTGAAGCAGCTAGTCATTTATTTTGGCTCTGCCCATCTCTGTCAGATGAAGGAAAGGACATCTCGGTGGGTGTACCACACTTCATAGGGGTCTAAGTTTTCTATTTTAGTGGCGTCGTATAGAAGAGTGGACTCACTGTGTGCCTTGGAATCAGGTTCAGTGCCCAGACCCACCACTTGACCTCTGAGGCACTGAGCACTCAGTTTCACCCCCAGGAGTCTCACTTTCTCCACTGGTGAAGTTGCAGTGATCACTCTTGTCTCAGAGAATTGTGGTGACTATTAAACGCAGTTGCAAACTTATGCTTTCCAGAATATTGCTTGGCCTTTACAATGTGCTTAATAAATCATGTGATTATCTAGATCTTCACTGCGATTTAGAAACTAGAAACAAGCCTGTTAAAGGGAAAAAGGGTACTCTAGCTTTATTTTCATTGAATCATCATGGCATTTATACAATATAATTTGGATTAGAATGAGGCCAATAATCTCAAGGAAACTATGGAGAATATTGTTTTGATGTAAGTGCTCTGACCAACCTGTATTTAGGGGAAAAACCCTAACAATGAAACCCCTTGTAACCTAATTCTAGAAGAAAAAGAGAAATAGTACCACTGCACTGACTTTTAAAGCAAGTCACCTGTGGAGGACAGGGTACAGAGAAGTCACCATAAGGATGTGGGTTACATTTTTCTGGATCAAAATTTTTATTCACTTCACTCTGGTTCTTTCCCAAATAATGAGTTCAAGAGCGTCTTGGCAGTTTCACAGCAAGCCCCCCATTCAAGATTCCCATTTGGATTCTGTTACCTACAGACAAGGCACAGCTGTCTTCTGTGCAGATTCACCCTGATAAATGGCTGGGTCCCCACAGAACACGTGGCCCCAGATTGTGGGGTGAAACAATCATAACTGAAGGGGTACTTGGTCTTCACATGGTCCCTGAAAGGAGAGGGAAAATGGCAAGTGCATAACAGTAACTTGCAATGGAGGGAATTTAACACTATTCTCCTGGGCTGCTGCCCGACTTTTGCTCCTGGGGAAAATCCGGTAGGAGGAAAAGCCAAGGTTGGTGGTTTGCACAGACTCAGTGAATGCACCTGAATCCTCCCGCAGATGTAAAGGCAGATTCTAAATCCGTGGAGGACATCTCAGATCAGAACGTAATGCATCCCATTAAGTGCTTTTGCAGCGTTTCTCTACCCTTTCTACCACCCGCTCTGGTCCTGCCCACCACATTTAATCATAAAGAAACAAGCTGGAGAACCAAAAGGACATGCATCTAAGTAACATTCTTTGTAGAATAAAACAGATGTGTAAATCTCTTTGCTGGTACTTAGTCTAATGAAGAAGATTAAATTCATCATAAGTATTCACCTGTATACGGAAGACGAGAGCTTTTAAGATATGAACGAGCATAGATGCCCTGTGGTTAGAAAAGGCAGCTGGATTTGCTGTCAGGGGAAGCGCTACTCCGCAATTTATAAGTCCCCTCAAGTGCCTTTTAGAGCCACTACACTTGTATCAGAGACAGATGAGCGCAGGACGTGTGGACGGCGGGGGTGGCGTTGTTTAACCTTTGTTCTTCTCATCCCTCGGGAGAGCAGACAACATCTCTATTTTCAGTGTTTCTTCTGAATGATTTCCTGCCTGGTGGATTGACAGGTACTCTGATTATCTGCCTAAGGAAAATGAAGGGATAAACAGCTGAGAGATGAAGACTGACTTGAAAGGACCACATCAAGGAGTGGCTCTGACACTTGGATAGAGAAGAGTGTAAAAAGGGGACTTGTGGAAAAATGTCAGATTAATACCTAAATATATTTTGTGGAAAAGCATAGCGTTTTTCCAAACTGGTCTTTACTTGAATAGAAATGATTTCAGATTGTCACTGTCGCAGCTTAGAGATTTATTTGAGGAAGAGACATGCCTTTCTCTTTTCACCATCTAGAACAGGGTTCTGTAATGGTGATCTTGAGACATCTTGCTCAGTAATTTGGAGTAGACGCTGAGAATCTTTTAGAACCTCCTACGTCAGGTGGATCTGATGCAAGTTAGTAATAGACGTGGACGGTGTGTTCACCTCTTGGCACTTCTTCCCAAACCCAGCCTCCCTGTTCTGCTTCGGAAATCATGACTGGTTTTCCATAATCTCATTCTTGATGTTAAAGATGCCCTTCCCACACTGCTCGGTCCGTTAGGACCAGAGAGGTCTGGAAATGCCTGCTTTTCTGTGTTTGATTTCCTCCAGCTCTAAATTGTCTCACCTCACTTCACCGATCTTCTCACCCTTAACCCAACTTTGAATGGTCCACTGGGCAGATGCCATGCAGCTCAGTATTATTACCTAACAATGGATTTTTTCCCAGGTGGATACTTAACTGACTAGGGGTAAACTTAAAGACAGAGAAAATGAGGTTAGAAACGGGAGATCATTTTCTACCCAACTTTCGAGTTTCCACAGATGTTTTGTAATGATGTAAGACTGACTTGTGTTTTCCTTGAACAGAACAGTTTTTTTAGGAGGCATTTTCTAATGCCATATTAGGGTTTTTGAAAAGAAAAGCAAATGAGAACTGAAGAAAGAAACGCTATAGCCACGGGAACAAAACAAAACAACCAGCCAAAGCAAATGATCCTCGCCGATGTAACATCAGTGTTTACCTGTTCTGTATTAATCTCACAGAGTTCAGTGAGCTGGTGGATTGCAGGAGAGTTTTCTGTCAAAACCAGTTATATAAGCCAGTGATGAAGCCTCTGGAAACATCCCTGCATTATCTTTTTCTCACTGAGTTAGAAAACAGAGCCAGGAGCGAAGGCTATTTTTACGACCTTTCAGCCGTATGATCTCTGCCCACTGATGTCAGACTGAGGCACGGCAGCAGAATTCCCTCGCAGCCTGGACAAAGGGGGTCGTTGGGTCTTTATCTCTTTATCTTTGGCTGTGATTGGCATTGCTTTAATCCCCAGGCTCACATGACTGCTGAGGCAGGGCATAATTCTTGTCATTAAGAAGGTGCACCATTTTGCATGTATTTGTCTGGGTACATATTCTCCCAGCTCACACCTTTACCTCTTTTCTTGGAAAATGGAAATACCTCAAGTACCTGATGACTGAATATGAGAAATGCTCTGGATAGGCTTTGCTTGAAACTCTGCTCCGCAGCTGTGTGTATATATCCTAGTCCTGCGCACATGTCCCGCCTTCATGGGGCCAGGAAACAGCAGAGCATTTTGTGGCTCTGGAGAAATGATGACTTGCTGGCGGAGAGGGGAGTTTCCAGCACTTGCTCTCTGACCTTGATGAATACATTCAGCCCAGCTCATGGTCACTACCTGCCCTGCTCTCCCTATCTGTCTATGGGGAACGGGGTACTCTGGTCATCTTTTTCCACGGGGAGAATTTAGAATACCCAGTAAGAGAAAGGATGAACACCAGACCTCAGAAGAACTTGGTGTCCTATTCAGCAGTTTGCTTTTTCAGCTGCGCCAGTCAGAAAGGGAAGGATTTTTAAAGGTCTAAATGGCTATTGTTGTCTTTTGTGCTGGGGACGATGCTGAGAAACATGCCCACTCCTGGCTGTGTTTGGCTGTCTGTAGAAGTGATGGGCCCCCACCCCCACCCCAATCCCGGGGCGGGGCTGTGTAGGGCAGCTGTTGGGCTCAGAGCTTGGCCACAGCCCAGCTGCCTCTGCCTTCTGCCTCGTGTAGGAAACACAGTTGGCCAGCTGCTTTGGCTCAGAAAGAGCCTCTCTCCCTTTCCTGCTGATGGATGCTTCTAGGTTCCTCTACCCTGTGTTCCTGGGATTGTGCCTCCAAGTTCCTCCAAGCACCTCTTCTGCCGTCCCCACCCTCAACAGCTCCACTCACCTGCCTGGTCCCTCCCCTACCAATACCTCCCTGCTGGCCCCATTGTCCACACTTGACAGATCCAGCCCAGGTGAGGGTTAGGGAACTTTGTATCTAGCCTGGCTGCATTCCAGAAAGGACAGGACAATTCCCAGAGGGGGACACCACCACTATGGGGCCCTCCTGCACAGTCTCCCAGATGCTGGCTTGACAACATGTGGGGAAACTGCCACAGTAGTGACATCACCCCAACCTCTGAGGGGCCATCGCCATGCTCAGAACTGTGGGCCCCTGATGGCATTTCAACAGGGAGTGAGAAATCAGCTGAACACTTGCACCAGGCCTCCCTCAGGGTACTGAATGCTCCGGAAAAAGCCCCAGATTTTCAGGAAGCCGTGGTTTCCCCTCTCACCCCACCTTCTGCCCTTACAAAAAGGAACATTTGGGAAAGCTGACAGCAGCAGCTTTCCTTGCTGGCCAGATCCCTGGCAGAGGCGTGTGCTGGCCGGAGCTGTGTGTGTGTGTGCGCGCGCATGGCTTCAGGTCCAGCTGAGCGGGTTTATGCAGCAGCCCAGGTGCCTGTCTGTGGCTGCAGTCACAGGATACGCAGGTCTCATCAGCAAGACCTCCATCTCCTGCCATCAATTCCCAAGAACATTGCCCTCTGGGACTTGGCCAAGGTCCCCTGTGGTGGGCCAGGTTGTGCCAGAGTGGTTGTGATTCCCCTGGCACCCAGCTGATGTGTTAGAAAGCTAGAAAATCACCTCAGTGTCCTTAAGACAGCCAGGCCACCGGTCGTGTGAGCTGTGCTCATCAAGGGAACACAGAATTGTCAGCAGATTCTTTCCTGAGCTGTCATCACTGGAAATTTATGTTGGTCCTCCCTTGCTTGTCTCGCTGACGACGGATGCAGGCCCTTGACTTCTCCTCACTTTGCAGATGAGTTGGTTTAAAGGCTGGATGAAAACTGGAGGGGTTATCAGATGGCAGCAGGGGCTGTGGCAGGATGCCCAGACCTGAGATCTCACTTCCCTTTCCTTTCCCTTTCTTTCTCTTTCTCTCTTCTTCTGCCTCTTCTCTCTGGCTTTCCCATTTGTTTTTATTTGTGTGATTCCCCTTGATCAAATTGGTCTCTAAAACACTTTTTTTGCTAGAAGCATGTGGCTTCAATGTGGAGGAAAGCATAAATATTGGCAAGGCTAGTGCTGCTCATTAGAACTTTCTGCTGTGAAGCAGATGTCCTCCAGATGCTCTGTCCAGTTCAGTGGCCACCAGCCCCATGTGGCGATGGAGCATTTGAAATATGGCTAATATGTCTAAGGAACTGAGTTTTACATTTTATTTAATTTTTATTCATCTAAATTTAAATTCAAATAGCCATTTGTGACTATTGACTACTGTGTCGGAAGGTCTCAATTTACAGACCAACCCATCCACTAGAGAAACGGGAAAATGGGACCCAGGGAGGTTACCAGAACTTGCCCAAGAGCATGTAGTGTGTAGCTGGCTCAAGCCATCCAGAAGATGAGTTGGCAACTTTTGACAAAATATTAATTGTTTGTTATCTCAGCATAATGTTTTTAAACTCTTCATACTTTAAAAGAAGTAGGCTACTACCAAAATACCATTATGTGACATGCCAGGTCAACCTTTTGCACGATGCCTTGTATGGAAGGAAAGGTGCAGCAAGGGGGAAATTGGGCTGGGAAAGCCTGGCCTGTTATTTCACAGAAGGCCCTAGAGTGGCGCTGTTGTATAACTTCTGAGGCTGGCAGCCTCCAAAATCAAAACCCCCCAAGCAATGAAAAATCCACCTTGTTCTTCCTATTCCTGCTTTGTCCACCCCAAACCGTTTATTCTTTTATGTTCAGATCTTTGAATATTTTACTTCCCAGTAGAAAGAGAAATAAATTCTGTGAGCCTACAAAAATAGAATTCTATGTGTAGGGGAGAAAACTCTGAAGAAAAACAAGAACCATCTTGTTTTTAAAATGCATGGAGAATAATCTGTGGACTAACTCCTAAAGGAAGTTTAAACATGTATGTATCAGTTTTTTTCAATGGATAAGGTTAAGGTGGTATCAAGCTGTAAATCACCAATACTCAGAGGTCTTGTCCTTGGAGGACACATTAAGTGACATCTCAGATCACTGAAATTTTGAGTCTTGATCAGAATATCATTTCTGGGAAAGGGAGGGGCAACAAGTATTTGCACATGGGAGCAGGATAAACACATTTCACAGCTAATGTGCAAGGTTTCAGTCTGAGGTTTCTAAGCCCTGACTAAAGGGCATGTTAATAATTTTCTGTGTAAGGCACCTAGTGCTTTAGCATCCGAGTTCCCCAGATTCAGTGCCTCCCATCCTATTAATGTCTCTCTCTCTCCTGGAGAGAACACTTCATGTAGACATTCAGTAATGCCGTGTGCCTTGTAATTCCCTTAAAAGTTAATGAACGTGTTAGAATTAATTTTAATAAATGTTGATTAATTGTAGTTTGACTTGTGTTTTGAAGAACGAAGGCATCCCGTCATATTTGGCAGCTTTTCCACAATCACTTTGCAGATGCGCCCAGCAGGGGGCAGTGTGGCTCTGCAGAGGCCGCGCAGCGAGGCTGGTGCAGAACTAGAGAAGTTCCACCAGACTCTGGATCCAGCTCCCTGGGGAGAGCTGCCCCACAAAAACGAGGGCCTGGACCGAGACGAAACGCAGGGCCCCGGGAAAAATCCAAAAGAATCCCTGAGACTGCCAGGGATTTGAAATGTAGGAATCTGTTGAGCTTTCTGTAACTTTATTCAGTCACGTTTTCTTGAGGTTCTGACAGGTTTGGAACCACATCTATGAACAGCATGGATGCTGCTTTCAAAAAATTTCAAATAATAGTTTGCCGTTTGTGTATGTAAGGGTGTGTGTGTGGTGTGTGTGTGAGCGGTGGGGAGCATAGGGGGAGGAAAGATGTGTACATGATACTGTAACATACCATGTATAGACAAATGCATTATAAAAACCACAGCAGGCCAATAACTGCGAGTCCCAGGGTAGACATCTCTTGTTACTGCTGCACAGAGAGGGAGCATAACTGACCGCTGCTTTTGTCTGGAGAATGAAGAGACAGAAGTAATGACCTTCCCACGTCACTTTCAGCTCTAACATTCTAGAAGTTTGTGAATGTTTTCATATTCTCTGGCACTTTTTACTCCTTCAGAATTTACAAAATAGACTATTGTCCTTCAAAGCCTACTGGGATGAGAGATGTCACGGGGCTAGGTTACTCTCAATGTCATGTCTTGTTTGGCATTTGGATGCTGTTTAACAGAACTGCTGTCCAAATGCCATGCGATGGTAACCAAGGCAATTAGGGAGATTGATTTGGCACGCACAATTTCACGCTTCGTACAGTGAGAGGTGAGGAGCCCATCAGGGTCCAAGGTAAGCAAATTTCATTTTGCCCAAATTAGGACATTAATTTTCCAAGTTGTTTTGGTCTTGTTATATTTAACCTAAATCTTATTATTTTTTAAGGATAAGAGTCCCAGAAAGAGGATTTTCAAAATTATATTAAATTTTGTTGTCCTTTCTAAAGGTCTTTTTGTCCTCTTTACATTAGTTTATGGTCTAAAAAGAAAAAAACAATAATAACTTTTCAAATTAATTTTATGGTGTTGTTTTCTGAGCCTCTTTGTATATGGTGTACTATGTCACATCAATCTGTTCATTAATTTTAGGTTATTTCCTTTTATTACTATTGGTTTTTTTTGTTTGTTTTCTTTTTATGCCATTTGAAGGCATTAAAATGCCACAGAATAATAACCTTGCTCAAAAAAAGCCATGGCTAAAACAGCTTTGATATTTTCTGGATATTGATTTGCTAATTGGATTAGAGTCTGCCTTTGACAGAATTCCAACAAGGTAAAGGGCCAGGCCATGATTCACAACTGGCTGGATCTCATCCAGTGATCAAGAGTGAAGCTCATTCATTAAACAAACACTGGTGAGGGGTCTAGAGTGGGCGTGGCTCCGGGCGCTGCTGGCCCGGCCTATCCCCTGCTTTCTGGATGTCAGTTACAGGGTGAGGGGGTAGGAAAGGCAGCATGAGTCTTGGAATCTGTTCATATTGGAGGGGAAGTGCCTCTGGGAATTAGTGAGAAGAAGGGAAATGGCAGGTGACCTGAGAGGCGTGGCTGAGGCTTTCCTGTCTATGTACATGGAAACTGTACAGGGCTCCCAGGTGACAGTCCAGACTTTATGGGAAGCTGTCGGACCAGGCTCAGAGACCTAGTGGCTGCCCCAAGAGCCCAGAGCATGAAGGTAGAATTAGCTTTCTCATGGGGATTTAAGCCTACGATGCTAGCAGATAGCTTCTGAAATTGCAGGGGATGCAGAAATACATTTTGTGAGATTGCAAGAGATATTGGGAGCCTTGTGGATCTTTTGCTGAAATGTTCACTATGGATTTTCTTGCCAAGCTGACCAGGGAATATCTATTTCAAAAAGCATTAACTGGTTGCTATTACTTTCTTTCAATTAAGTCTTCTAGACTTTGCGATTTTGCACCTAGAAATAAAAATTATCATCAAACATTTACCATGTATGAAGTGTTTTTAGATGCCTGACTTTATTTAATCCTTGCACCGATACTCTGAAGTAGATATTATACTAGTGACATTTTACAGGGGATCAGAGAAGTTTCCTCTCAGAGGCAGGATTTAAACTCACTTTTGTGAAATTCTAAAGTGCATGTTGTAGTCAGCTAATGCAGCTGCCCTCCCCGGAACCTCAAATAACAAGGGTGAGAGGTCAGCTGACCCATCCTCTACAGAGTTTACCAAAGTATTGGCATTGTTTTCATGACTAGAACCACTGAAGGGCAGTAAGGTGTTGCTCAGCGTCTTCTTCTGTCTTCCCATTGTTGTAATGTATAAATCTGCTAATTTCTGGGCGAGACTATTGCTCAATAGTACAGACTTAAGCTTTTTTAAGAAGCAGCAGCAGCAGCGGCATCGAATCTGGTTATCTTAGCTTTTCTCACTGTTGCACTAGCTTCCTTGTTCCTCACCTGCAGAAGCGGTGGCTGGAGCACTGGCATTCAGCCTCTTGGTGAAGACAAAGGGGGAACTCTGGGTGAGGCCCCCACTGTAGCAGAGGCAGGATAAATGGCCACAGGCTTGACTATGATCTTCCCACATATGCAGTCTTAAAGAGGTGTCTAGGGTTTTAATTCTTTAATTTAAAAATGAAAGTTTAAAGGTGAATTGCTTTTCAAAAGAGGAAAAAAAATCCGTTGTAGACTGAGTCTTGGTGATAGACGGAAACTACTAGAGTTAACCCAGGGCCACCTTCATGACTTGAAATAGAAATTAAATAGATCTGGGCTTTTTGTAAGAATTACAGTGAAATAAAAAGAGATTGTGCCCAATGGGGCCTGCTGACTTCTGTTCATCTAATAACCATGAAAGAATTGAGCAAGAATAGTAAAATTGTGTTCTAACAATGGCTCATTAATTCATACATGGTTTCTAATATTTTATCTATCCGATTGTGTCCTTTGATGTACTGCAAATCATCATGACCTTGTGGGTGGCAAATAAAGTTCACTAGTTGCGTCTGCTACGAAAGTTCTGTAACGTGGCTCCACTATACTATAGGGATGTACAAGATATCTTACGGTTAGTTTTCAAGACCTACCTTGCAAACTTGTACTCTCTTCACGAGCAGGATATATTTCTGTATTATTGAGGTATATACAATAATAATGAATACCTCAGGGAAGGGAAAATCATGTGAGCAGTATCTTTGCAGTGTCTAAAAATATGTAAATACTCTCTAGAGCAAAGTTGGTGCTTGGGTATATTGCTGTAAGTAAAGATAGAAATATTTCTCATCTGCACGACAGTTGAATTTTAGTGGCCTTTTTTCCCCACTCAATCAATACCTTTGACATTTTTTTTTCTGAAATGAGCCCCCAAATTAATCTTAAACTTGGCAGGTAAAAATTTATATTGGCTCTATCCTATAACTGAAATCTTGGACTGGCTTTTCAGGCTGGCCTGAATTTATATTTCCCGAAGTCGGATTGCCAAAATGACACTTCTGATACTCGTATCTTTGTGTCTAAACAAAATGGAGACTAGCTTGAAAGTGAAGCTGTAATGACTAGTGAATTCTTTATTATGGTTTCCAATCATTATATGAAAAAGATAAAAAGAATCTATTCATTGCATTTCTCCCTTCCTGTATATACCACAGATTTATTAGTTCAAGTACGTACCAGGCATTTATGAAGCTCTGAATGAAGTTTTTACAATTTATAAAATGCTTTCATGTATATTATAACCATATTCCAGATGTTCATGAAATAATGGTGAACACCAATGACCCCCAAAAGTGCATGGCTAATCAAATAATTATTTGACTTAGTTTTCCATTTCTTTTTAATTCTTACTGTTTTATTGAAGTGTAGTCGATTTACAATGTTAGTTTCAGGTGCACAGCAAAGCAATTCAGCTATTCGTATACATACATACATATTTTTCAGATTCTTTTCCATTGTAGTTTTCTATATTTATTTATAGTTTTATTTGCTTCTTATTTATTGCATCATGGCTAATTTTCACATCTGAACACCTGGTGGATCACATATTTGAACATGACTGTGGTAGGTTTTAGGGGTTGACAATTTAAGGATTGATGTAAAAATGAATAGGATTTCCTCAAGAAGAGGGTTAGGAATTTGCCTGAGGGGAAATTGGTATTTTCTCAGTCTGTGATTGCACTGGTGAAGCTTAGAAAGTAATTCTAGATTCGTAATTCTAGGCTCCTGAATTTATTTCTGTATAATTCCTGCTCTAAAGAATGAGACACCTTTTGTGTGTCCAGATGACTTGTTCAGATGGTGCACTGATGTGCTGTGCACTGGGTAGCTGTGGAAGGTGCCCTGTGGACAAGGGCCAAGACAGAGACCCCGAAGACAAGGCCAGAGTCTTAGTGGTGAGGCTGGTTGGCAGACTCTGCAGTATTCCAGAATAGTACTTTTTATTTCCCTGAAGAATTTGCATTTTTACATCTAAAATTAAGAACTGGAGAAAATATGACGTCAAACTTTTTTTCCCCTGAAACTATGAAGGGAGTATCTCCTAAGTATGAAAATCATAATAAGGCCTACTTTCTCAACAGATAGCAATCCAGTGAGTAAAAGAACTTTAATTGCTGGTAACCCTGATACTTCGGCTTTACTATACTAAATGTTCCAATAGGGCTATTTCTTTCTTTCTAATGAATAAAGAAATGCATTTGTATGTGTTGTTTCCTTGAGTTCATAAACAAACCATACAAAATGTAACAGTCTTCAAAGTGTACTTTGGATTCTGAAGGAATGTCAAATTTATTTTTCAAAGCTGGCAGTGTGCCTATGGCCACACTGAGTACCAGTGGAAGGAGGTGTTGTTTCAATGCCATGGGGTCATCTCGGCAGCGGTTAATGTATGAAATAAAAACAAATTTGGTGTATTTTTTCCCATGGGAGGGGAGAGGAATGAGTGGCTGAGAACTTCTGTGAGTCTCCAGAGCCACGGCACAATGAGACCTCCCCCCTGGAGAGACGATGATGGTTTAATGGGAGTGACTAAGCATCGCATGACGCTACATGAATAAAAACTGTTTGAAGTTATCTCCTCTAGGATAAGTATGAGAGTAAATCTAGTGTTTCCATAAGAAATGCTTTTATGTGTTTCTCTCTTCCTAAAATTTATGACAAGGTGTAGGATAAAAAGGATGTCTGCGGACAGACACACGGAGACACAGGGAGAAGCTACTACAACACAAGTGATAACAGAAACAAAATAGCTCCGTCTTATCAAACACAGAAAAGTGTCCCCCCTGTACAATAAAGCCATGTCAAAAAATATCTGTCACATTAAAGCAACCATAACTATTACTTGTGATATTATTTTATCATAGAAACAGATTTCTAATGAAAAACAATTTAGTTTTTTTGCTCCATCCACTTGGTGTCCAATAAATTTCATCCATAGTTCTTAGATACAGTCTTGATTCAGGAGAAGTGGTACTGAATCTTGAAATTTAATTTTGACCTGAGCTAAGTCACATTTTCTCAACAGAAGATTCTGGGAGAAGTGTAATGAATGAAAACCAATCAATAAAAAGAGGATGTAGATTAATCAGATCTGGAGAAGCAGTATAGGATGTATTCAGAATGGTAGTAACCCATAGATGGCAGGAAAATTAAAACTGGAAATACAATGCCAGAAAGAATATAAAAGAGAGAGCCTTGTGACTTCATCTACATAGAGAATTTTAATTTAAAAAAATTGGGAGGGGATGTATTTTTGTGGCAGTGTGGAATACAAAGGATGTTTTTGGTTTTTGATGTGTGTGGGAGATACAATCATAGATGTCCATGTGAACAAAAAATAAATGAAAACAGAAGTCTGTTTTCCCTGTATAAGCTGGACATGTTTTCCCTAGGCCTTTTGTAGTGGACACTCTGAAATTTCAAATTGTCTTGCCTGTGAAGCTTTAACTTACTCTGCTTCTGCTTATGATTCACTTAAAAAGGTTGGCTGACCTTCTGGACCCGTAGAGAGTAGCAAATATGGTTTGGATATTACATTTCATTTCTTAAAAGTTCCATGCATCTCATTAGACTTACCTGTGATTAAACTTGAAATATGTGCTATGGTTATGCAACTTCAATGGAGAAAAATATTTGTGGGCTTGCTTTAAATTAAGTGAAGTAATGGAAAGCATGAATGGGACATTAATAAGGTCATTAGCATTTCTGGGAATAATGCATTTTCAGTCGATACTGGGATGATGATGGTTGGATTTATCCATGAGGTAAAAGAAGCCAGGGAGTTTATAACTGGCCTTAATTAAAAAGTTTAAAAGAGAAAGAAAATACAGCAATGATCTATGTTGATAGTAAATTTATGGCAGAAATGAAGTTATTTTGAGCAACAATGTGGTTATGAGACAGTGGAGTTTAACTTTTTCTGTCGTATTTTCTTCTTGAGTTAATTAGTTATAAAAAGTCAGGTGCAAGTGCTTACACTTCAAACTTTGGACAGTATATTGGACTTAAAAAATAACAAATTATTATCAGTGTTTTATTTGGTTCTGTAGCAAAAACAAACTTTAAAATGATAGTGTGTTTAGAAGTGTTTTTGGTAACCCTATCTTTTTAGGCTTCAATTCCTAGAGTTTTGGAGATGTAACTCTGATCTAGAAAGATGTTATTGTTTTTCTTTAAGAAAAACGTTATTTGTTAAACTTGATGGATTTATGGTAAAACTTATAAAGAGATGAGGTTTGTAAGCACATGATCTGTATAATTCCTCAAATTACACTTAATTCTGGAAGAAATACTGGGCTTTTTTTAATTTTTAGAAGAATATAACAAATTTAATTAAGATTCTTGTGAAATCTTAGCCCCTTATAGAAAAAGATTAAGAAACTCCAATTACATAAAAGGATATTTGAGTAAGCTTCGTAGAAGTAATTCTAACAGAATGGACCAGGGCTGATGGAGTTGGCAGATAATCTGGCCCCTCCCCTAAAAGTCAGCCTGAATCACTAATATTCATGATTTCATTGTGTCCAGAAGTTCTTTGCGTGGATACCACGAAGAGGAGGAGTAATTAACCATTGACATGCAGTAGGAAAGTTAGAAGAAAGGGAGCTGGGGGCATCTGAATAAGCTGCAGTAAGGTTTCAAGGAAACAGACACCCAGACACCGTGTTAATGCAGCACCAGCTAACGATGACCTAATTTCAACGTGTGCAGGTTTAACCTGGGGTTTTAAATTTCCTAGCAAAAAGAAAGACATAAACAGCAGCTAGCAGTCCTCCATTGACTGGACTAGAGGTAACACCCTATGAGAACAGCGGCCATGCCATTGACGGCTACATTTACAGCAAGTGGCACAGAGTTGTGTTCAGTAAATGGTGAATGAAGGAGAGAAATACTGGATATATGAAGTACCAAGCATGTTCAACAAATCGACTTTGCTGAGTGCATTCTGGGAAAAATAGAGCTAAAATTAGTGATTTGGGATTTGAGTCCTACTGGTAGTAAAATCATGCTAAAAAAAAAATACTAAAATAAACCAACCAACCAACCAAACAAACCCCAAACCAACTCACTGCTGTAATAATTCTGGGCCAGAGCCCAATTAAGGCTTTAGAGTTGCCCTACTCCAAGTGGGGTCTGTAGAGCCACTCTGGTGTGCCATGAGGTGAGTGTTTGGAAATCTTTATAGCAGTTTGAGCAATTTTGTGTAGCTTGAATCTAACAATAAAAAAAGTTTGGGCTTATATTTTATATATCTCAATTTTTAATGATTTTTTACAGTAATTAATTTTTATTGAAATTCAAAGCTTCATCAGTCCATGATGGATTAGGGGAAAAAACACAACAAAACTGTTCCTCCATCGCTGGTCATTAGAGAAACAGTGCTTGAGAGGACTCAAGCGCTGAACACAGGATGCTATTTCCCCATACTAAATGCAATTAAAAAAATCCTAAACTTTAAATATTTTTTGAAATGATACAAAACTTAAATTCTTCCTAGATGTCCTGCTCTCTCTGACTCTCTGGTCCCCAAGGACATGCTCCTTTTGGTTAATCTAGCCCTGCAAGGAGATCCCTGCATACCTAGGAACAGACCGCTAGTGACTTTCAAGTTTCTGACTGGCTGTAGTATCTTGATTAGCCACTGGAGCAGCTCAGGAACAATCTAACCTACATGAGTGTCCGTTCTCTCGGTAACCAGGAGGTGTGTTCTCTTTCTGTAGGGGTCCTGACTTCAGGGCACATTGGGGTGAGTTCTTGGTAATGAATCCCTATTCCTAGCCAGGTGAAGACTAGTGACTGTAACATAAGGAGCAAGCAGACAAGTGCAAGAAAATATAATTTAACATGCAATTACTGGCTTTTTTGTAATTTTCTGCTCAGGGCCGAATAGTCTGGGCTGGAGAGATTCTTTGGATTGCTCTGTCAGATGGGATAAATCTTCTTGCTTGCAAAATGAACAGTGGACTTAAATGAACATCAGCAGTTTCAGAGCCAGTGCAACCCATTCCACACTCCTGACTCTGTTAGAGCTCCCGTTGATTTTAATGATGATGTTCAGAGATTCAGTCTGTCACACCTAGATGAGAACTGGCCTCATAAAATGCCCTGAAGCTGATGGGTTTTATTGGTAGGTGTGGTAACACCAATCACCGTGGTGGAAATAATTGTCATTGGCTTAACTCTTGCTGTTTGTGATGAACAGTCTCTTCTGAAATAAGATGGTGAGGGGTAGTCTTCCCAGTAATTCTGAAAACTCATAGAAGGCTAGCTGGCTAGAGAACAAAAGTAAGTTTGAGTTCTTTATTCTCCCTTTCCTTTCCAAAATCAGTAAACCATAGAGTTGTATTTGAGCATTCAAGGATAGTCTAGCAATGAAATACAGCATTTTAAGCTCACTATGTAATTTGCTCACACTACCTCTAGGGATGGGGTTTGGAGCACTTTCTTCACTGCAGTGTGGGAGATCCGCGATGGCTCCAACTCCTGTGGGAGCTGTGCTATTTCCTCCACTGGCGTCTTGCTGTCCTCACTTGTAAAACAAGGTCATTGAACTTAAACACTCTAAGGTCTCTGATAGTTTTCATCTTATGAAAACCCTTTTAGAATTATTATTGAGTTTTATTATTTTGAATTATTACTAGATAACAATGTGCTAGGTGCTGTGGAGAATATTCAAGAGACGAGCAGGACATTCTGATGCTTACATACTTACGTGCCATTTTAGTAGGTATTTCAAGATAATAATGCAGCAGGTGTGCTTTGATTTTTGAACAAAATCATAGACATCTCAGAGACTCCTGAGGCTTTAACTGTGCTCAAGAGTCACAGAATTTCTGAGTGTCTGGGATGAGGCAAGGGATGGATTAACAGCGGTTGCTAAACGTGAATAGTTAAAAACCAAATGCTTTCCTAAAAAACATTTATAGGCAGTTCCCTCCCACCCCCATTTAAAAATGAAATGATGGAATGTGTAAGATTATTAGTAACTAAAGGAATCATGTGGTAGGAATCTTCTAGACAGTTCTATCAGTTAGGCTAGGCTAGATTTACTGAGATCACAGACAACCCCTGAATTTTAGAGGCTTCGCAAATGACTTTTTACTTGGGATGCAGTCCTCTGCAGGTCTGGGAGGGTTTTTGAGGTATCTGTACTTTAGGCCGCAACTCAGCCAATCTGCCATGTTATAGAAGCACTGTCTTGAGGATCTGACTTCCTTAGATAATGGGGCCAGGGGAGAGAAAGCAGGCAGAGTTCTGCACCAGCTCTTGAATGCTTCTATCTAGAACTGACAGAAGTCATTCGTACTCAATTTTATTGGTCAAAACAAGGCATCTGGCTACAGCTACCTTCAAGAAGGTGGAGAAGTGTAATCCTCCCCTGTACCTGGAAGGAGGGGAGAACTGGAAATATTGGTGAGCAGTAGCAATATTTACCAAAAATATCAAGCATAAAAATGAACAGAGTTATGAGCACATGGACTTTTTTGTACACCAGCGGTGTTTATGAATTGGTTCAATTTTATAGGTGGTCCTTTAAAACAATTAATAAAATATACCATTGTTTGTATCCAACAATATCAGCACTATAACCCCAGCTAAGACTTACTGAGGTCTTACAGTGTTGCGAGGTCTACCAAGTACTGGACTGAGATATCTACACACTTAAAGTGCTTACTTTTGGAAGTTTATCCTTAGGAAATAAATGGATACATGCATAAAATTTTTCACAGAAACTTTTTTAAATAAGAAGAGACCTGCATATCCACCAGGAGGGAACTACAATAACTTATGTATCCAAAGGAGTTCTGTAACATGCATCTGTGTTCTTGTCTATCATCTATTACTGAGTGAAAAAAAATTACAAGAAAGCAAGTATAATATTATCACATG
Organism: Vicugna pacos; assembly: GCF_048564905.1. Lineage (NCBI taxonomy): Eukaryota > Metazoa > Chordata > Mammalia > Artiodactyla > Camelidae > Vicugna > Vicugna pacos. The sequence goes on from NC_132987.1 coordinate 35,895,690, forward strand.
AAAAAAAATATTAAAAAGTTTGGAAAGAGAGGATCAACCACTTAACTTTAAGTGTAGTTCCCTCAGGGTCTTTAAATGACAGACTCCTGAATCTCTTACAACAAATGTGTGTTTCCTTTAAAACAAAGATAAAACAAATTTAACTTAAATTGTAATCATTTGTTTTTTTTATTGCTTCAGTTTACAGAAGGAAGCAGCAAAATATCATACACCTATAAGACATAAATAAGAGGGATTTGGCTTTAAAAAATGTCATCATCTTACAAGGAGACAAAGTTTTCATATGTTTCAATTAGAAAAGAATATAAGATAATATGGTATATTGCCTAATGTGTATGGTCCAAAGGGAAATTGATGGAGGAGGTCAGGAGAATGAGAATGAGTATTACTCTGAGCTATTTTGGAAAACTTCATGGAGGGAAAACATACTTAGTTTGAGTCTTAATGATAGCGAAGGTTGAAAAGTTGAGGTGAAAGGGAAATCATTCAAAAAAGTGCTATGTTATGGTGGCAATCAATATGATGTCATGGCTAAATTCAGCTAATTTCAGAAGGTATTATCAGGAGTCAGAGAGGGAAGCTCTTCTCTCATTATCTGGAATGTGCTAGATGTTCTATCATTAGAGATGCATACAGCTGTCCCTCAGTATCTGCAGAGGTTTGGTTCCAGGACCTGCCTTGGATACCAAAATCCGTGGATGCTTAAGTCCTATAGTTGGTTCTCTGTATCTGTGGGATCTGCATCAACCGAGTCAACAAACTTCAGTTCATGTAGTACTGTATTTAATGAAAAGAAATCTGCATATAAATGGACCCGTGCAGTTCAAAGCCATGTTGTTCAAGGGTCAACTGTAAATAAAAACATTTCCTTGAAAAAGAAGACTGTAAGACTGATTCTGATTTGTTAAGAAAATTCATGTCACAAAGATCTCTTTTCTTCTTCTTTTTTTAGCCATTCTCTCAAAGAAAAGATCAGTTGAATACAATATGAGGTTTATATGAGGAAGAAAAAAACAATTATTGGGCTGTTTAGTTATTTAAACTAGCTTTTTCTTCTCTCTCTCCAGTGCATGTTCCAAGTGATCAAATTTAGAATTCTTTTCTATATTATGAACCTAGTATATTATCTCTTGAAGAATAAAAATGAATTTAATTATTTAGGGTAAATTTCTTTTCACTTCTTGGACTTGGGCAAACTTCTGGCACTCAAGTGGAAAGGATTTATGTTTCTTATTGATTGCACAGAGAAACCACTTTTTATATTAAGCTGTATTATATAGGGTCCTGGATTCAACAAGAGAGTTTATTATTCGTTTAGTTTTAGACCTTTCAACCATGAGATGAAATCCTATCCGGGTCCCAAGAGGAGGATTTTCTTGTCTCTTTTAATGTCAATTTAAAGAAGCTGGAACACCTCCACCATGGACTTAAAATTCCTAATAAATTTGTACTGTAACATGTATTAAAATGCAGTCAGTCAGAACAGTTTTTTGGAGGATTTCTTTAAATAGTAAGATAAGTTTAAGTGGTATTCTGGTTGTAAACAAATTGTTCTCTAGGCTGGCCTTGTGTTTTAAACTAAATACATTCTAAATAATTCACTTCAGCCTCAGCTTTTCTCTACCTGTATCAGTCATACAGTAAACATTTGTATATTTCTTTAATACTTTTCCCATTTAGGATCTAGTACTTGGCAGGGCTGATTAGAAAAATATATCTAAGTCCCATACTTAATAGAAAAAAAACATGCCCCTATATATCAAGAAAGCTACTTCGACCTAAAACATTGAGCAGAACAATAAACAGCTTTGTTTTTGTAATCTCACTTTTAAAGATTTTGCTACAATTATTTGAATATATAACTTTAGTTTTTTTCCTCTCCTAAAGGAAAAATGAAAATAGTACAAGCAAATGGTGAAATATTAAGTTGAATGTGATTTTCCAATTCCAATCTGAAGTGTTCTCAAGTACAATTAAATGATGCTGAGTGTAGTCCCAAGCTCCTATTGCACTGCAGTGCTAAATAATAAAAATGAAATATATTTTTATAACCCAGCAGTGCAACAGAGCTGCAGTTGGCTCGACCACATGCAAAGAAGCCTTGTTTTGGCTGCATTTTGCTGGGAATGCTTTCTCTATTTATAGGCTCTACAGTGTAGCCTTCTGGGGAGTGACTTCAGTGTAGCCATGCTTCTGTCAAAGGATCTGGGGGGCAAAAAAAGGATGGAAATCTCTGGTGTAGAACACACTAATCAGCATGAAATGACATGGCTGGATCATTGACTTCTAATTTTCTAGGTTTGTAAAATGTCAACTGCATGAATGTATTGTCAGGTTAAAAAAAGTTTCTGGGTAGAACAAATACATAAATTCAAAAGTGCTTTCTTTCATCTGTTTTATTCATCAATATCACATTTTTAAAATTGAGGTATAGTCAGTTTATAATGTGTCAATTTCTGATGTACAGCACAATGCTTCAGTCATACATGAATATACATATATTCATTTTTATATTCATTTTCACCGTAAGCTACTACAAGATATTGATACAGTTCCCTGTGCTATACAGTATAAACTTGTTTATCTATTTTATATATATTAGTCAGATATATATATTTATATATATATCTGCAAATCTCAAACTCCCAGTTTATCCATTCCCACCCTCTTCCCCCCTGGTAACCATAAGTTTGTTTTCTATGTCTGTGAGTCTGTTTCTGTTTTGTAAATAAGTTCATTTGTCTTTTTTTTTAGATTCCACATATAAGTGATATCATATGGTATTTTTCTTTCTCTTTCTGGCTTATTTCACTTAGAATGACATTCTTCAGGAACATTCATGTTGCTGCAAATGGCGTTATGTTGTCGATTTTTGTGGCTGAATAGTATCCCATCATATAAATAAATATACCACATCTTCTTTGTTCAGTCACCTGTTGATGGACATTTAGGCTGTTTCCATGTCTTGGCTATTGTAAACAGTGCTGCTATGAACATTGGGGTGCAGGTGTCATTTTGAAGTAGGGTTCCTTCTGGATACATGCCCAGGAGCAGGATTCCTGGGTCATATGGTAAGTCTATTCCTAGTCTTTTGAGGAATCTCCATACTGTTTTCCACAGTGGCTTTCCTTTCCCACTCTTAATGGGATTTAGATGTCTTCTTTTACAATTTTGTGTTTATTCTTTTTGTAATTCATGGCAGTTATCTCCTTTCCAGTTATGAGTTTCTCATTTTTGTAGCATTCTGCTTCTTTTCTATTTAGAGTAGACCTGTCAATATTTCTTTTAGCATGGGTTTAGTGTTGCTAAACTCTTTTAGTGTTTGCTTGTCTGTGAAGTTCCCTATCCCTCCCTCCATTCCAAAGGATAGCCTTGCTGGATAGAGTATCCCAGGCCACATCCCCTCTTAATTCAGGACCTTGAATACATCTTGCCACTCCCCTCTGGCCTGCAGTGTCTGTGCAGAGAAATCAGCTGAGAGCCCCATGGGGGTTCCCTTGTAACTCATTCTTTGTCTTTCTCCTGCTGCCTTCAGGACCATCTCTTCATCCTTGGCTCTGGCCATCTTGATTATAATATGTCTTGGTGTGGGTCTGCCTGGGCACCTCCTGTTTGGGACGCTCTGAGCCTCCTGCACCTGGACATCTGACTCCCTTAGGTTTGGGAAGTTTTCAGTCATGATTCCCCAAATATTCCCCCAATCCCCTCTGCTCTCTCCTCCCCCTCTGGAACCCCCACCATGCGTAGACCTGCATGCTCTATACTATCCCATAGGTCTCCTATATTGCCCTCATTGTTTTTTATTTGTTTTTCTCTCAGCTGTTCTGATTGGGTGCCCTCCACTGTCCCATCCTCCAGGTCACCCATTTGCTCCTCCGCATTTTCCAGACTGTTTTGTATAGCCTTCAGGTCAGCTCTCATCTCAGTAAATGAGTTTACTAATTCTACTTGGTTCTTCTTTATAGTTTCTATTTAATTTTTGACATATTTTATATCTCTAAACACTATTTCTTTTAGTTCCTTCAGTACTTTGATCACTCCTTTTTTGAAATCTTGATCTAGTAGGCCATCCATGTCTATTTCCTTGATTGTGCTTTTAGGGGATTTCTCTTGATCTTCTAATTGGGGGTGGTTCCTCTGCTTCTCCACACTGCTCATATCTCTCTGGCACTGTGGCTTAAGGAGTATCAGTTATCTAGTTCTCCTGGAGACGGTGTGCTCTTAATGATTTTATCAAGAGGTCTTTGTGTCTTCGCCCCATTTCGCGTACTCAGCTTGCTGTTTCCAGAGGCCCTCTGTTGGCGCCCTCATCTGTGCTGCTCCCGGTGGCTGTTGGCTAGCAGACTGCGCCCCCTCCCAACACTGGGTCAGGTGCTGAGTTCTTACCTGGTGGGTGGGCAGGTCACTCCCCCTCCTGATGCCACAGTCAGATGTTGCCCTTGGGCGAGGCAGGTGGGCGGATTGCACCCCCTCCCAGCACCGCGGTCAGGTGCTGCATTCCTGCCAGGAAGGCGGGGGTGGGGGGGGCGCTGCCCACCCTTTCCAGGCGCCGGTTGCTCTGCTGCTCTGTGCAGCTGCCCACTCCGCCTCTGGTTGGCGCTCCAAAGGCGGGCTCGCAGAAGACTGTGGAATGGCCCCACCCCTGTTCCATGCCAATTCTCAGCTCCTTGTTTGTCTTGATGGTGCAAGTTCTCTGAGGGATCAGGGCAGAAAGATCCTATCTGACTTGGGTTGTAAACAAGTCTCAGTCCTGCCTAGGAGGTTGTGGAGCCCCCGGGTGCAGATTCAGGTCTCAGCCCGTCCCCCGCCCAGGTGCTGCACACAGGAGGAGATGGCGGCTGTGGCTGCGCCCTGCCTGACTTCTCATGAGAAGCGCCAGTAATGGTGGCGCAGGTCTGAGGATACAAAGGCTATGGCATCGCTCGCCCCAGGACACACTAGCCGTGCTGCTTTGCTTTTTTTTTTTTTTTGCAATTTATGGGGGGACTGAGGTTGTTCTGCTCCGTATTCCCTCCCAGCCATGGTATGCAGCACCCTGCAGTCTCCTGGGGCTGTCTCAGTGCAGCCGCCCCAGTCCTCCGCCTGGCTCAGGCTGCCTGTCCCGGCCCCAGCTGCCAGCTCGCGTCTCGGGCTGCGTGTTGTGGGGACATTTTGTGCCTGTTTAACTCAGTTCTGTTGGTCAAGGAGTGCTCTGGGCAGATCTGAGCCTCGGAGCTCCCCCTCTGTTGCGCTGGCCTCTCTGTTGGAGAGGGGGTACCCAGTGAACGAGCACCAGTCTTCCTTTGCTGCTCCCTCCCCGCGGGTTTGGTCCCACACTGTTTTTCTTTTTCTTTTTTTTTTCCTTTTCTCCTACCAGATTTTTGGGGCCTTTGTCTTTCGAAGATGGTGATGTTCTGCTGCAGTTCGGCAGGTGCTCTGGTTGGCTGAGTAGGTCCGTAGATAGGAATTTTGGTGTATTTGTGGGAGAGGGTGAGCTGCAAGCATCCTTCTACTCAGCCATCTTGCTTTCTCTCCTCTTGTTCTTTTAATTGGGAGTGGTTCCTCTACTTCATTTTACTTACATATCTCTGGCACTATGGATTATGGAGTATCAGATATCTACTGTGGTTCTGAGGGGGTTTACTTATTTATTTATTTATTGAAAGTGGATGTGGAAATAAAACTAAAAAAATTTTTTAAACAAGAAAAAAAAGATTTGAAAACTATAATTAATAACAGAACAAAATGAGAAATAAAAATCAAATTGAAACAAATTTTAAAAATTAATAAAAATTAAAAAAATTTTTTTAAAGGGATTAAAAATTATAAAATTTTTAAAAATTAAAAAAAAAAGTGGATGTGTTCCCGTGGAGACTGCATTCTTAATAATTTTGTTAAGAGGTCCTTTTAAGTATGGGTGGTTGCCAAGTCTTCCTTCTGTGCCTTTTGTCTGTTATCCCTTTGGTTGGGGGTGTGGCCAGTGTGTGGTGGCCAGAGCCTGCCCTGGCTATTGAGTGGGGCCTCCTTTTTGTTCTGTGTTTGTTGCTGCTTCCGCCCTTGTCCCGCTGCAGGAACTCCCGCTCGCTGGTTCCAGAGGCCCTCCCGTCGCGCCCTGGTCTGGGGTGCTCCCAGTGCTGGTAGGCTGGCTAGTCTGGCCCCCTCCTGACGTCACATTCCGGCGCCACGCTTGTGGTGAGTAGGTGGGCGGGTGCTGCTCCCCTCACCACATCCCCACCCTGATGCGGAAGTTCTGGCGCCGCCATGGTACACAGTAGGCAGGCGGGTGGCGGCCCCTCCCAATGCCGCATCTGCCCGCCGGGCTTGTGCAAGGTAGGTCGGTGTCTTGCTCACCCATTCAATGCCGCTCCGGCCCTGCGACGGTCCGCGCTCTGTTAGGCAGGCCTGTGGAAAACAGCTGCACCAGCCCTCCCCACTGCTCTGTGCCAGAGCTCCACTCCTGTTTGTCTTAGAGGCACAAGTTAGTTCACAGACACCAAGGCAGAATGGTTCCCTCTGCCTGGGGCTGTAAACAAATCTCCGTCCCTCCTGTGAAGTTGCTGAGCCCCTAGGTAAGGATTCAGGTTTTGACCCCACCTCTGCCTGGGAGCCTCACACAAGAGAATATGGTGGCTATGGCTGAGCTCAATCTCTCTTCTTCCAAATGCACCAGTAACAGTGCCTTAGGTCTGTGGAGACAAAGGTCATGGCGCCCCTCCCCCCAGTGCATACCGGCAGTGTTGCTTTGCTTTTTTTTTTGTATTTCCTGGGGGACCACGCTGTTCTGATCTGTGTACCCTCCCAGTATCCACAGCGTACTGCAGTCCCCCAAGGTTGCCTCTGTACAGTCAGCCCGAGTCCTCTGCCCAGCTCGGGCAGCCTGTCCTGTCTCACCCCTGCTGGTTCACGTCTCAGGCTAGGGGTCACAGGGACCCTTTGTGCACCTTTAACTTAAATTCTGTCAGTCAAGGGCTATTCTGTGTGGATCTGAGCCTCAGAGGTTCCCCTTCCGTCCTGCTGACCTCTTTGTTGGAGAGGGGGAGACCCAGTGTATATGTGCCATTCCTCCTTTGCCAGGTACCACTCCTGCACTATTTTCCTTCTTCTTCTTTCTTTTTCCTTTTCTCCTACCAGATTTGTGGCGAATTTTGTCTTTTGAAGAAGGCGATGTTCTGTCAAAGTTCAGCAGGTGTTCTGATTGGATGGGTGGGTCCGTGGATGTCAGTCACTCTTGGTGTATTTGTGGGAGAGGGTGAGCTAAGAGGGTCCTTCTACTCCGCCAGCTTGAAAAGTCCCCACACATTTATTTCAGATAAAGTTTATGGTTAATGGCATCCCCAGTCTTCAAACATTAGCCTGTCCACATTTTTCTTTTCTAACAATATAAGTTCTGATTTCTCTTTCCCACAGGGAAGAGTTTTCATTCACACTGTGACATCACCCCAGAGAAAAGACAAATATTTATGAGGTAGCGAGTGTCACAAGTTGTGAAGATGCAATGTCTTTTGTTTAGTTATTTAAAAAAACACAAACACTTTTTCGCTTATAGAGAGCAAACATAAATAGAACTTTTCATATGTAAAATACTAGAAAACAGTGGAGGCCTGGAGAGCTGTAATCTCCTGTAATTGAGGTCCTGTCCTGGGTTCTGTGTGCACATGCTTTGATTGGTGATTCTCACACTCTGGCGGGCAGATCTTGCCTTCCACCATCCCTACCTTCTTTCTCTTCCTCTGTCCTGTTTCTTTCTTTCTTTCCTCTTTCCTTTCTCTTCTTTTCAACTTTCTTCCCTTTTAAGACTTTTTAAAAATTGTAGTCAGTTTACAATGTGTCGATTTCTGGTGTACAGCACAATACTTCAGTTACATAAGAACATACAACATTCATTCTCGTATTTTTTTCACCATAGGCTACTACAAGATATTGAATATGGCTCCCTGTGCTCTACAGTATAAACTTGTAGTTTATCTATTATATATATATTAGTATCTTCAGATCTTAAACTCCCAGTTTATCCCTTCCCACCCTCCCCCCTCAGTAACCATAAGTTTGTTTTCAATGCCTGTGAGTCTGTTTCTGTTTCATAAATAAGTTCATTTGTCTTTTTTTTAATAGATTCCACAGATAAGTGATATCATGTGGTTATTTTAGAGAAATTATTATAAAATTAGTTAATATTAATTTTGGAAAAATTAAGAAAAATGGAAAAATGTAGCAGAAAAATAACATTCCTCAAAATCAACCATCATTAACCTTTCCTATATTTTCCTTCAATTTTTAAAAACATTTTGTTTGATAAAGTTGACATAATATACATTCAGTTTTATATCTTTCACTTTTCTGCTTATGCCAAGTACCTTAATAGTTTTATTAAAAACTTGTTGAAGTATTAGAAGCTTAGAAAAGTCTGCATCATTTCAGCATTTACTCTCATTTCTCTTATTTTAATCTTTTCCTCTCACCACTTCAATTTCTATCTTCTGAAAGTATACACAAGTCTCTCTCATCTTAGACGTATCATTTTGTAATCCTATGTCCTGCTCTAATTTTACTTCCCTTTCTTCTTCTTTTGGGAGTCAACCTCTTATTCCCCTTTAAAACCGTTCTATTGGTACTCCTGCTGCCTTTGGTCTATACAACTTGCTCTGGAAAATGGCACCACTGATGGCCATTTGTCAGTGAGTTTGTTCACCTCACTGGTTCCTTTGCTATCTTATCTGAGTCACATTTTTTTTCCTCTTCAACTGCCAACCCCTTAGCATACTGGTATGCCCCAGGGCCCTGTCCTTGCTCTTCTTTTCAATTTTCACACACTCATCCTCTGCAGTGATTACTGCCATAGTCCTTACATCCATCACTCTCGTGTACAAACTTCAGATCCAACTTTCTTTGTATCAACTCATCACTGAGATGCTCCTCAGACAATTCCAACTCTTCATGTCTAAATGCTATTATTCCCTTTCTCTCTGCTTTATTTTCTCTTGGACTCCCTCTCTTACCCTCCTGGTTCCAGAGTCAGAATACTGGGAATCATCTTTGCTCCTTCATCCTGCCCATCTCATCCCCTCTGTTCAAGTCATAAAGTCCCGAAAGAGAACCCACATCACATCACCCATGTCTGCTCCTCCGGCCCTCCCTGAAGTCACTGGTTCAACTCAAGTCTGCGACATTGTCAGTCCAAGTACTCCTGGCTCCCTCTGCTCTGTTCCTCCTTTTCACTATTGCTAGTGATCTTCAGTCTGTTTGCCAAGCACATACTTGAATTTCAAGATTTAAAGATCAACCCTATAAAACTTGTCCTGATTTTCATCTTATTAGTGTAAAGTTGAACACTCTTTCCTTTTCTAGGGCACTTACAATCATAATGTGTTTACATGTCTTTCCCTCCATGTTAGATTATAACACACTGTAAGGTAGGGATCATGTGTGTAAGAGCATGTCTTACTTGTCTTTGTATTTCTTGTGCCTGGAACATAGGAGATACGTAATATGTGAGAAATGAATAAGCAAATGGCTGTGGGCTTAAAATATTTAATCTTTTCATTGATTTGGGTATTCAGAATATTTTCACTTTACTGTTTATATCTAATTCTGTAAACTGTATCATAAATCTTTATTTGAGTTTTGCATTCTTTCCAATAGATAGAAGCAATCCCTAGAAGTGGAATTACTGGGACAAAGAGTGTGAATATTTTGAAGATTCTTGCTACGCATTGCTCAAATATGTATCAGAATATTTGATGTTCTTTACAATTTAATCCAAATTTTAGCAAATATTTGTTTTTAAACAATAGCATAGTGAAATCATAGATTTTTTTTCCAATTTCCTGCTGGGGAGTTATTTTTGGGTTGGATGATATTCAGTTTCTATTTGCAAACTGCCGGCAATATTCTGAAGTTAGTCATATTAAATTACCCTCTGTCTCGTGCTATGGAAAGTATGAAAGAGAGCATTTTAAAAGAGCCAAGGAGGTAGTGTACAAAAGCTTGAGTTTTTTCCTTTCTTTTTCTTTTGTCACAGTCTAATAAATTCCTAGTGGACTTTGATTATTAAGACACAGTGCAAGGCCTACCTTTTTAACCTTCCTTTCTGAATAGACTATTCAACTTAAACTACTTTTTAAAAAATCAGTATGCACATCTGGGGAGTTTGCTACCCCTGTGCTTTACAGGAAGGTGTGAATTAATACATTTATATGGCATTATGTGGATGCTCTGGGATGAACGATTTGGTATAAAACACAACTCTAGTACTGTTATTTAAAAGCAAACTTCTTTGGGGAAAGAAAAAAGGCCTCCACAGTAACTTTTGATTAAAAGTTATGTATTCAAGTACTTTTTTCCAAAGGTGATCTCCAAGGAGGCCTTGAAAATTGGACCCCTTGCCATCTGCTGATATGATGCAACATCAAGGAGATATGATATGGTCTAATTTTTTGTCCATCAGTTTTAAGCCAGTATGGTCTTGATTTGGTCTCAGCTCATCTTAGTGACACTGAGTTTATTGTTATGTTTTGAAGTGTTTTCCTTATGTTTTGAATCATTTTTGATTGATTTTAATTGTTTAATTGGAACTGACTTCATGTGGCTAATTCCCTGGCAGACTTTTTTTTTTTTTTTTTTTTTTTTTAACAAAGCAGATCCCAGGTTATCTGGAATGCATGGGGTTTTGGTAGCTATGGTAACCACATCATAAACCTTGATGGATGGCAGGTGCTTTAAGCACTTCAACTATTAGAACCTTATGGGCACTCGATGTGTTCAGCCAAGAATGACATTTGCCCACAGGGATCATAAAACAGAAAGAACCTTTACTCTTGATTTGGCAGGGAGGAGATAACAGACACATACTAACGAGGACATAATGAAGCTGGAGGAGGATTACTCTGATAAATACTGCTAAAAGAGAGAAATGTGGGGCTAAAGCAGAGAGTATAGTTTAAACAGCAAAGCAGCGTACTCTTTCTCTACATGCTACGTGCATCTGGTAACAAATACTGTCTTTGTAGACCATTATCTCTGAGTCTTGACATCCAGAGTCACGGGTGGATCATAAATCAGATTTTAGGAAGAAATGATAAGCCCAGAACTTTTGAAAATTGTGATGTGTTTATCTGAAAGATGGGAAAGAAAGCATTTATTAGTTTTTTGATGACTCGGGAAGTGGGAATGAGGAGACGGTAGGTAGTCTGTTAGATGACAGAATGGGGCTTCAACATCACTCAGATGAACTGAAGGTGGTATCACCCCTGAAAATCTGGTTAGAATCAGGCAGAAAGGTTTAAGTTAAGAGAGCAGAGCGGAGCACAGTGGTCGCATCAAGGAGAAGCATTTTAGAAAGATGCTGAATATGCAAAGGAGACTAAGAGTAACTAGGGACTCATAGCAGAAAATACTGTATTTAAGAGAATAGATCACCGGGTGCTATTTAATAAATCAAGAATTTCAGAAACTGGTAGGTTTATAACAAATATGATAAATAATGTAGTCCCGAGGGTTGCAACTGCACAGGGTCAAAGGGAATATGAAAAAAAAAAAGCCAAATTAACATTGGCCTTCAGGAGTATGCTTTTGTCACTCAGTGCTCCTGATCAGTCCCTAGGTTAAAAGAAACACACTGTGGATGGAGCACGAGAGATTTGGGAAAGTCATCAAGATATTTCTAGGCAATGAATCCTGTTAATTATGAGAAAAGCCTTTTTGGGAGGGACTTTGATTATTCTCTTTAAGGATCTTTAAAAACAGGATGGTAATTCTGTTGTATTGTTAGAGAGGAGTTACCGAGGCTGTAACGGGCTCTGCGCTTCTAACATCCTCTTCAACAATCTTTAAAATATGCTTCCATTTCTGATCAAGGATACACAACATTCTCAATTTTCTCTGTGGAACTGGCCTGTAAAATTCCATGGAGTGCAAATCCACTTAGTCTAATCCATCATTTACTCAAAAGGTTTTGGGTCTCATGAGATTTCCATGGGCCCTGGTATTGTGATAAAATTTCCTCTTAGGACATCCAAATGAACTGGAGTTGATAGTTTTTCCTTTTACTTCTCTCCTTCCAGCCTTTTCCATATTTAGGTTAGGCATTTATACAAGAAATGCATCAAATTTTCAAGCTCCATCATAATGTGAATAATTAGAATAACTTTTCTGACAGTTTAAAAAGTTATAGAGGAAACTAAAATGGCTCAGAGTCAATACAGTATTTTCCTGGACTTAGATCGATGGTGTCCTCTGTTGCATACAATTATTTGGAGCATTTTGGTCTTAATCAGGGTTGTGTTGGCTGATGTAACAAAAGATATTCAAAGTAGCTGAAGTATAAAACAGTAATTTATCAGTAGGCAGTGAGAAACCTCATGGAATGAGAGGGTGACAAGTATAGCTGAGCTTCACGGAAGGGCTGGAGTCAGGAACTGGAAATATGTTCGGTGGAAGCAATCCTTTCACATCCCCTTTATTCTGTATACCTAGTGTCAAATGTAGACTCTCCTTATGACCAAGGTGATTGATGTAAGACCTTGAGTTCCAATGTCAAATTCTTGTGAGAGACAGTAAAATAAGATCATTTGAATCAGCTGTGGACCCTTCCACTAATCCGCTTATGGCCAGGGAGAGTCCAGGAATAGGGCAGTGGCTTCTCAAAGTGTGACCCTTGGACAGGCAGCTGGGAATTTGTTAGAAATGAAAGTTTTGGGGCCATACCACAGATCTTCTGATTAAAAATTCTGGAGATGGGGCTCAGAAATCTGAATTTTAACAAGCCCTATGGGTAATTCTGAGGCACACTGAAGTTTGGAGACCTCTATAAGGACCACCAGCTCATTTGGCTTTCCCTCCCGGTCTGAGCATTGGAAGTCCAGCATCCCAGAAACCCCTCAGCCCAGGACATACTAGGGAAGTTGGCTACTCTATTCCAGGTTTACTTCCTCCTCAGGAGAGGCTGTGGGAGCATGTGCTGAGATGGAGGTTGTACACGCTCAGGGGGCCTGAGAGGTTCTCCTGACCAGGCATGTCGGAGTGGTAGAAAAATAAAGTGATACATTTTAATTGTACTTGAACAACCCTTCCAATTTAACTGGAAAAAGTTATTAAAACTATTTTTAGGATATTGCAGCATCCCAAGTGTATTCTCTTAACTTTTTTATGTTTTTAAAACATGATGAGCACTCCAAAGTTAGTTTATCAAAGTATCTTATAGAATGTTAAACTTCTAGGGTTTCCTTTGAGTTTGGTCACTTCAAAATTTACACAGGAAACTGCCTGAAAGAACAGTTCCCCAAGGTCCCCACCAAGCAGCCACGGAGAGAAGGTCCCAGGTCAGTTTCCTGTCCCATTTATTGAGTTGCTGCCGGGCTCAGTGGGGGCGGAAGTCCAGGATGGGCCTCCTGGCCCCGACTCCTTCTATCAGTCTTCCTTTTTTACTTAAAAGTTTTTTTTTAATGTGTATGTGTTGGATGGGAAGTAATTAGGTTTATTGATTGATTGATTTTATTATTTTTTTAATAGAGGTACTGGAAATTGAACCCAATACCTTGTGCATGCAAGGCATGAGATCTACCACGGAGCTATACCCTCCCTGCTTTTTTACTTAACTTTTCCTAATTCCTAGAGTAATTCCCCTTCTCCCTCCAACTCAGACAGGAGTTACAGCTTCTCTTGTTTTGAAACACTAGGTCAAAGTAATACATTTATAAATTAATTTTAATTTGTGAGACTCCAAATTTCACATTAGAGAACTCAAGCAAGTCAGGGAAGTACTGTGCGGCCCTGGACGGGCAAACGTGTTCCATTATTGAGCTCAGGCAGGGGAAGGGTATGTTTCATTGTTTGTTCTTTCCAGAAGTCTGCAACTCAAGGGAGTTATCATTCTACATTAAATCAAAAACCTCTAAACACCTTCATCGTAATGAAAAAATCTTTCACAATGGACAGTTTGAAAAATGTAAAAGTTATTCTCTGTCACTGAGATTTTATGGGGAAAGCTGATTCTAAGCACTCTCTTTCTAAGCTTTCTAATAAATCAACACTATTGAAAACATTTACAAGTGTCAGTGTGGCATAGAAATTATCCCCATAGAAAATTATGACTTTTTTTTTTTGCTTTTCTATTGCTTGGAGAACACTTTACAATATTGCCAATGCCTGCCACTCCTCCAAGCCCTATAGCAGATGTGAACAGAATTATATATTGGAAAACATGATGGCTGTGCATTCATAAGACAGTCTTATCAAACAAAATGCGTTCATGCTTCCTCACTGCATTGGGGTTTATAGTAAATCACCAGGAATCATATTCTGTGGGATTTAAAAGAGATGTAGAATCTCTTGATTTAGAAGACTTAAAGGGGAGAAGCTCTGGGGATTTATAGAGTTTTCAAATTTGCTAATACTGAAAGCATTACTATTCTAAAAGTCTTTATTAAGAAAAATAAATAACACCTTTTATCTTTCCAGAGGGAAGCTTTAGCTTTGAGGAGGAAAATACTGTGTAAGGAATAAATGTTGCTTTAACATTGCATTCCATCAAAGAAGCTGGCTAATGACATGCTGAAGTTTAATTCTTTAAAGAGGACAATTGGTGAGGGCTCATTTATCCTTGTCTGATTTATGAGTTAATCTTGGATCAAACAAAGATTGGTAGGTAAACCTAGATCAATTTATGGAGTAATTATTTCACAAACAACTTACAGTGAAATATTAAAGTGTGTGGACATTTGTGAACCTTAGGATAGTTAAATTTCCCAGAGGGAAGCCGGTTCCCTATTTCTTAAGTGCTTTAATTATGCATGCTTGATTCTAAACAAAGACCTGAGAGGAACTTTCTATTTTGTCATTAAATTATTGAGTTGGAAGAGAATTTAGACCATTAAGTTCAACGTCCTAATTTTACACATGAGAAAACTGGAACCATGGCTTGGCCAAGGTTATAAGGTGCAAGGTGCTTATTTCATGGGGAAAACACTGATGGTTAAATTTAATCTAACTGAAAGTGACTTTTGTGAATTTCCCCCAAATTTTGGCCTATTGTTTGGAAAATGAAAGTTTAGTTTGGGAAGAAGAGGCTTCAGAATTTAATGGTAATATGTATAAATTTGATAGGGTCATATCAGATATGTGCAAAACAGAGCTCTATTCTTTTCTAATAAATGATTTCCCTTTTTGAGTCTTCATTACTGCTCATCAGCAGAAGACTGAAAAGTTATTTTTTAATTGAAGTACAGTTGATTTACAGTATTATATTAGTTTCAGGTGTACAACCATAGTAATTCAAATTTTCATAGATTATCCTTCATTTAAAGTTATTATCTAAAGAAGATGGACATTGTTTATTTCTATATACTTCAGTCACTTCTGGTTTAAAACTTAATTGTTCTTAGGTCTGTTAGATTCAAATAAGTTTTTATAATGAGTTTGGGCATAGTTCACCCAGTCACTGTTTGAGTTGAAAGGTCTTTGAGCCTCCATCCCTCCATCCCTCTTTCCCCCAGCATCATCATCCCCCAGCATCGATGACTCCGTAGAAAGATACCTGCAGGGAGGAGAGGATGAGGTGGGATGTACTTGTCCAAATTCTGGCTTGACTTTTAACGGAGACCATGTCTCACCACCAGGGCCCTGGAAGGTGACTCTCTCAGTTACCCTACTCCTAGGGCACTTTAGTTCATCGTGAGACACTCGATGGCCTTGCTCCTATGCTTCTATGGTGTGCACGCCACAGCCCATGCTTGTGTGATTCTTTCACCTTCTTGTGGGGCTCAGTGCCTCCATTATTCATGCTCTCGTTGGTTTTTAAAGAGGATTCTCTGGCCACAAAAAGACTGCTGGATCCTTTCCACATCTGACATGGAGAGTGGGGGCAGACCCAGCCAGCACGTGGGCCCTGTTTTTCCTTACCTCTTCCCGCTGAGTTGTGTCCTGCTGCCATTTCCCCATGGTTCCCCTCCCTTAGTGCCCAGCACCAAAGGACCCATCTGTGTGCTGGATCCCTTAGCCAACTCCAGTAGGAACTAGGGAGCCACTGGAATTTCCAAACCCTTCATCTTCAGGTCTCCCAAATTTCATGCCTAGTCTGGTTGAAGTCCACCCTCTACTGGGTGGGGATAAACACCTTCCTTCTCCAAACTCTCCTGGCTCAAACATCCATTTATCTTTTGAGTTGGTAAAGGCCAAAGGGTTAGTACTGACTCATTCACATCTCTGATGGATTTAGGGCCTCACACTCAGTGGTAAAATCCTATTTGAATTTAGTTATTTTGCTACATGTGCTACTGAATTTTAGTTAATTACTTGTTTTGTGGGCAGCTGTTTTTGCAGTAACCTGTACGCTTTTAGTTTAGCCACCAGGGGAGAGAAGAAATCAGTAGGGATCCCAGGAGGATGAAAAAGGAGACTTTGTTGATATTGATCCCTATCTTTTGTGGCTTTGGATAATCCAGTACATATCAGCAGAGAAATAGTAACTATCTGATATAGTTGTAGAGACTTTATGGCCTGCATGCTTAATACCATCACTAATTAAGCAGTTGAGAGGACAATGGGAAGAACATAGATTTTTTCATTTTATTTCATGGAACAGCTTTGAAAGATGAAAAATAGGTATGTGTAGACATTAAGGGAGTATTTTTCAAACACTAGCAAAACCACAATAAAAGTATGGTTGACAGGCCAGAACAATGCCTTTGACAAATCATGGCCAACATTTAGTGAGCTCTTACTATTGGCCAAGCACTGTCCGAAGTACTTTATGGATATTAAACAATTTAATCCTCACCCCTCTTTGAGGTAGCTTTTTTCTGTTACCCCTTGTCAGTTTGCAGATGAGGCAGCCGTGGCTCAGCGAGGCTAAGTAACTTGCTTGACGGCATCAGCTAACAAGTGGCAGAGGTGAGATTATAAACCCAGGTGTCTGTGCTCCTAACCATGATACCATACAGCTGGTTTCTGAAAGATGTGATTAAATCTAACTGTCAAGATTACTTACGCTAACCCGAAAGCTGGGTGTCAAGAAGGCAGCACATCATCCTACAGTGAGATTGTCTTTTCTGGGCCAGACTGATGTGCCCCGTGTTGCTTCTGTCTCGAAAGTGTGATGATGCTGCCATTGACCTTCCCTGGGCATATTTCAAAACATGCTTTTGGGGCCCATGCTGAGTTAATTCAGCAGGCTGGGCTAGAGTTCTGGGATCTGCCTACTTTTGATGGTGCCCAGATGCTTGTGATGTTATGCAGGTTTCTTTCTGGGTCCTAGTCATTTCTCTGAGTGCTGAGTCTCAAGTTTGGGTCCTTATGCAATGCTTTTCCACACATTTCAGGCAGAGGAATCAGCAATGCAGAGGCTCTGGGGCGGGGTGGGAATAAGATTTGCATCTTTAAAGATCAGGAAAAAGGCCAGTGGGGCTGAGGCTTGATGAGGAGTGGGAGAGGAATAGAAAATGTGATCACAGAGGTCAGACCACATGGGGCCCCACAGGCGAGGGTTTGGGGTTTGCATTTAGTGCCACACAAGATGGGACACAGTGGAGACTTAAATGCAGGGACTGACATTGTTAAACATCTTAACCATCAAATGAAATCCAAACGGGCTTTTCAAAGTAAAGCATTTTCACTAGGCTCTCCATCTAAGAGGAGATAGGCATCTGGGCTGTTTTCTGAAGATACTTGAGTTTCTTTAGATATTTCTTTCCACTAAGTTATTTTTATCTTATGTTTTATATGCAATGCCACAAGCCATTCTACTGAAAAACGGAGACAGATATTTTAAAATTCTTTTTGTTTTTTAAGATAAATTCTGAAATTCTAGGCATTAAAATCTAGGTTCTAGAATTTACTGTATTATCTTTCTATTCCTGCTGTAACGAATTACCACAAACGTAGCAGCTTAAAATCACACAAGTTTATTTGCTTGTGGTTCTGTGGGTCGGAAGTCTGACACAGTTGCCCTGGGCTAAGATGAAGGTGACAGCAGGACTGCATTCTGATCTTGGGGGCTTCAGGGGAAGTGCCCTTACCTTTTCCAGCTTCTGGAGGCCACCCCTTCCGTGACTCCTGGTCCCCTTCCTCCACCATCAAAACCAGCAATGCACTCATCTCTCTGACTGTTCTGTCCTCGCATCTCCCTGAGACTCCTGCTGGTAGAGGTTCTCTGCTTTTTTTTTTTTTTAAGTTCTTATTTTTTTATTGAAGTGTAGTCAGTTTACAATTTTAATGTCAAATGCCCTGCTTTTAGGCACCCATGTGATTAGCATCATTCATACAATCCAGAATAACCTCCTTATCCTAAGGTCCTTCACTTAACCACGTTGGAAAAAACCCCTTCGGCCATGTGAGGTAGCAAATTCACTGGTTCTAGGGATGAGGATATGGACACCTCCGGGTGTGGTGTCATTTTGCCGACCACACCATGCTCCTTCTAGAAGGAAACTGCCTTTGGAGTCTAATTTTTATAAAAACTCAGGGTAACATAAAAGGAGCCGGTCTGAATCTGGCATTTTGAATGGTGATTTTTCAGTGAGGTTTTTTTCTTTTGCTCTATGAAATCAACAAAATATTTCATCATTTTCTGAAATCTTTACCAGTCTTGTTATGACTTAAATGTGTATAGAAGCTTCTATATGACACATAAACGGTTTTCCTTTCTATTGTTTTCTCTCCTCAAGTATTCTTTCCTTTTATTTGTGCATTATCTCGATGTCAAAGCATTTCTCAACTTGACAATTTCTTTCCAAAGGTTTCAGGATTCCATTGCACAGACTTTTTATTGCTTCACCGGAGAAACTCATCACAAAGTTGTTTTTATTCACTACCTGGTTACTGCACTTCCTGACACCAACATCATTTTAACCTCTAAATAGTGCTGATCCTTCGTATGATATTTATGACAAAGAGGTCATAGATAAACACAATTAAAATGCAGTGGGCATTCTTGGTTAAGTGTCAGCTTTAAAATGAATAGATTTATATTTCTCTAATTTAAACACACATACACATGTATATATTTTATGAACACTCATTTGTAATGTCTTTTCACTGTCTTCTCACTTTGCAACTGACTACCTGTGACAGAGATGGCCAGGTACCTAGAGTTCTATTGAGAGCTTACATGCAGGTGGAAAGATTTGAAAGACTGAAGGGCGTGTATTGGTCAGAAATCTGGTGGTGCTTGCAAAGTGCAAGATACCACCTGGCCCTGGTGAGCCAGTGTTTATCCAGGAACACGTGCTGTAGGCCTTTCTAGGGCTTCCATTTGAATTGGGCCTTGCTGTCTCTCTTCCATCTGATCCTCAACTGATTATAAATTCTTCTGTTGTTATATGTTTCCAAAGACTGTCCAAGACTGCTCCACCAGAGTTCCCAGTAACTCACATAAAGATTCGGATTTAGCCTTACAGCTCTTTCAGCAAATCTTACACTCAGGACATGACAGTACATTTGTATGTCTGTTTCACTTAGCAGGAAGGACCAAAAAAAACCTTCTTCACAAGTTTTGTCATTTAATTTTCTCTGTCCCTACATTTTTGTAAATGTTATGGCTGTTCTTTGACAAGTCTCTAATTTTTCAAATAGAATGACTGTTCATGAGCGGATTTCAGTTTTCAGCACTTGGCTTTTTTCTTCTTTTCCTTCTTTAAGTATGCAGCTTAAATTGTGAAAATGCCAGTTCGAATGCCAGCAACTCAAATTCAAATATCAACCAAAGTCTCTGTAACTCCCATGGTATTTCAGCTCTGCTCCAGTCTCTCCTTTCTTTACGTCCCTTTCAGGGAACTCTGCCCTGCCGGCTCTTCAGCTTGAGGGATAGGAGAGTCTAGTTTCTGCATCATTCGGGGGACTACATTTTCCCCTCTGGTTTTTTTTGCCTTGTTTCCAAATTGTGAATTATGATTAAGTTCCCTAACAGATTAGTGATAAATTCTGAATCCCCCCCCGAGGTGGGGTGTACATCGGAGACAGCAGATAAATGAATGTGAAGATTGGCATCATCATTATGTAGGGCCACTGGGTGGGGAAGCTGGGGTATAGTAGTGGCTTTTAGAAAAATCTGCTTTCTTAATCTCTGGATTAAAACATATGAATCTTTTGAAAAGTATATTTCAATATAAACTAACTTAATTTAGGAAAATATCCAGGACGGTAAAGTAGTTACTGGGTACATTTGAAATGATGTTACTGCTCAGTTTGTGAAGATATTCAGGTCAGCTTACACCAATTTGAAAATATTGTGTTTGCCGACAAATGGTGCAAATATATCACAGGCCTTAAAATTGGTTTATAAAACCATCTAAACATTGCATGCAGAGTCAAGATATTTTAAGGATGTGCTTGAGGGAGTGCAAACCTTCATTTCATGGGAAAATAAAGAACTCAGTGCTAAGGAAATTGATGTTATGCTAGAAAGTTCCCTATCTAAAATATGTATACCTACTTTGAAGGGGAAAAGAAAGCCATCTGTCTAACATATGACTTCTAAGTATTGAAAACAAAAGTCTGGACTATAATGGGTATAACTCCATATTTAAATTCTTCCATTAACAATCTTAAGGTAATTAATTCTTAAATATGTGAGAATTGATTCTGTGAAAGGCTGCATAGTTTGCTGGATTTCTGCCTTCTGTTGAGACCTCAAGCCCTCACTGATCCATGGCAGTGATCAGCTGGAGCTGAGGTGCTGCAGCCTCTTCAGACGGGGCTTATGGTCTCCATTGGTTTTTCTACTGCAAGACCTGCCTCACCTCTGTTGGGCTGGAGGTCCCACCAGCAAGTTAGGACCAGATCGTGAAGGGTCTTATATAAACAAACCAGTACATTTTAAAAATTCTCATTTTTTATTGAAGTGCGGTCAGTTTACCATGTTAGTTTCAGGTGTACAGCAAAGTGATTCAGTTATACATATACATACATATATATTTTCAATTTCTTTTCCATTACAGCTCATTACAAGTAATTGAATGTAGTTCCCTGTGCTATACAGCAGGTCCTTGTTGTTTATCTATTTTGTATATACTACTGTGTATCTGTTAATCCCAAACTGGTAACCTATCCCTTCCCTTGCCTTTTTCCCCTTGGTAACCACCATTTGTTTTCTATGTCCATGAGTGTATTTCTGGAACAAATCAGTAAATTAAGCTTTTTTTTTTTTTTTTGGTGGAAAATGGTTTTTCAGGAAAGGAGTGGCATAACCAGAATGTGGCTTCAGAAAAATCAATCCGGGAGCTGAATTTCAAGTGGATGGGAAAAGTGAGAAATTAGAGGTGGAGAGGACAATTAGGAAGCTGTGTAATAAATCAGGTGAGAGACAGTGAGCGTGAAACTAGGAGAGTGGCCAGTTAGAGAATTAGCAAAGTGGAATTTATAGGATGTTGTGACTGTTGATATCTGTGAGGTGTGAGCGAGGGAAGAATGCAAGGGTCTTGCCTGTCTCCCCCTCGCTCTTCTACATGGTTGTCTACATTGTGTTACTTTGTACTTAAGGGACAACAGAGCAAATGACCCTATGAAACTTTTGGGTTTAGTTATTGTAAGTGTGCTGATGATTTTGTGCATGTATGATGTAGCCTCCCTTCAGGATAACCCACAGACAAGTTATTTTTTTCTGGTCTCAGTACTAGAAACCTGAATGCATATACTGAACAGCTGTGTGGTTTTCTTTGTCTGGACACTGAACTGTGTGACAACTTGTACCTATTCTTTGTCTGTCCACTTTGTCTGGACACTGAACTGTGTGACAACTTGTACCTATTATTTCTCTTTGGCTAATATAGGAAGCTCAGAGCCAAATGTGTGAGTAGATAAATTTTACTACATGCACTTTGTGTACTAACTTTATTCTTGGCTCCATCTTGGTTATTTTTTTTTAATTTAAAAAATATATTTAAAAAAATTTTTAATTAAAAGAATTTCTCTTTGTTTTATTGTCTTGACTGCTAATTCTAAAGATATTTATGTAATTATCATGGGATTTAAAGTTATATCCTTTTAAAGAACAATCTAGATTATAAAAGAGATAATCATATTACTTAATCTCATATTTAAGTTAAGCCTAAATTCCCCCTTTTATGGCTTTACAAAGATTAAATAGAAAGGGATCTGGAATGTGATAAAAATTAAAATAAGGGAAATACGAGGATTCTCAAGGTTTGAGAATCTAGGAAAAATTAACTCAAAGACAAACCAGGAAATGTTACTTAGGAACTGAAAAATATTACAGATATGTTATCAAGTTTGGACCTGATTAGAAAAAGAAATCTTGTTATAAAAGACTATCTAAATGTGTACATTTTGGCATATTCATTCTGATTTGTACATAATTTTATCCTAGAGTTACACTTGAAAAAAAGTTTTCTAGACTTGGGGGAAAAAAAAATCAAAAACCTAAGTCTTGCCTATGACCCAAAAGTGGATGAAGGACTCTAACTAACCCATTGAAACATCTTGCTAATAACTAGCTACTAATCTGGTAGTTCTATTCCTTGATTTTTTTTTTTTTTGCTTCGATTTTCAAACAATGACCTATGTTCCTTCAGCATCCTTTTCACAGGCTGAAACTACTGACGTGAGTCAGTGATGCTTCCTATCCCTAGAATGGAAAAGAACTGAGCCATGGATGATGATGAAAACATTGAAGTAGATTGAAACACTTCAACATGTATTTTTGGTTTATATGAGAAAATGAATTTCACTTCCAAGGACTGGAGAAGTTGTGCTATTGCTCATTTAAATTGAAATGAATACTTCTGATCTTATTCCAGTTGAGAGAGAAAAGCAGTAGACTGGGAGGCAGGCTTATTCCACATCAATCTCCAGTGAGCTCGATGACTTGAGGCAACTTGGTTAATCTATCTGTGATTTACTTTCTTCATTTCTAAAATGTCATGGGTGTCTTTGAACTAGGTGATCTCTTCCAATTCTGACATTGTATGATTTTCCTCTCTCTTACCCACATATGGCTAAAAGATTCGTGCTGCACAAGTCCTCTCTATGCACGAAGAGGTCCTTTTGGTTTGAGGCTTTCGTCTTTTAAGAGCTTCCTTTGGTTTTACTTTTGTCTCTTTGCTTTGTGCCTGCCTGTTTTAAATTTGACTCTATCACTGACAGCTTCATAAAGGGAATGGAAATAGATCATGCTGAGGAGAAGGAAGATTGATTAAAGAGAAAGATGAATAAGGTTGAAGAAGAGGAATGTGTAGAAGCTGAGAAAATAGTTAATCACAAGAGGAGGAAGAGAGGGTTGAGAACCATAGCCTCAAACCCTTTTTGATTCAGGAGATATTTCTGTGTTTTATCCCTTTGTTTAGAATTAACTATTTGGATAAATTTCCTCAGACCATTTCTTTGTGTCAAGGACCAGGGGTCAAAGGTATCTGGCTGAACTTTTACTTATTTTATGTCTCCTATTGACTCCTGGAAACAATCTTCCTACTCTCAATTCAGCCAGTCTATTGGTATTCAAATCAATTCTTGTTAAATTTTTAGAGCCGATTCCATTTTAAGAGTCATGATTAAAAACACTTTTAAGCTTCTGGGGCACACCCTCTCTCGTTTCTCATTCGACCTCCCTACAATGCTTTTCGATCTCCTTTGCTGGTTCCTGCTTATCTTTGGGATAGACTTGAAATGGTGAACTTCCCCAGAACTCCCTCCTTAGACCTTGTACTATCTTTATCTGCCCTGATTTTCAGGTGCTCTCATCCAGTCCTGTTGTATTACATACCATCTTTATGCTGAAAACTCTTCCTTGCCAGAGCTCCCGTACAGAGACCCCCAGGGAAACTTGCTAATTATGCAAAGTGGGTTTATTAAACTTGCTAAGCACGGGAGAGCCTCACCCTGACAAAACCTTAGGGGCTTCTCAAAAGGGGGATGCGGGGAAGGGTACTTGTGTGGCTTTCAGGGCTGGAGTTAGTCATCTGGTAGTTTTAAGATGGAAGCAAGTATGTCTGGGCTAGGATTGATCCGAATTGAGTGAGTTGCTATTCATTTTTATTTATTTAAAGATTTTTTTTTTTACTTAAAACAATTCAATTATAGTTAGTTACAGTGTGTCAGTTTCTGGTGTACAGCACAATGTCCCAGTCATGCATCTATACACATGCATTTGCCCTCATATTCTTTTTCATTAAAGGTAATCACAAGACATTGAATATAGTTCCCTGTGCTATACAGAAGAAATTTGTTTTTTATCTATTTTAATATATAGTGAATAACCTTTTCACATCTCAAGAGTAAGTTGCTATTCAAATGCCTTCTTGTCAGAAAGGCCTCCCTTGATTATCTTATATAAAATAGAGCAATTCTGTTCCAACTTTCTGTTTACTCAAGCTGCTTTATTATTCATAGCACTTCTTTGCACTTGGCATATTTTCTATTGATTTATTTTTTTATCATTGGACCCCTCCCACAGTTACGTGAAACTCCTCTAGGACAAGGCTCTCACCTGTCTGGCTGACTGCCAGATCCCTAGCACTTAGAACAAAGCGTAGCACCTAATAAGAACTCAGTGCTCATTTGTGGAATAAATGAATAAATGCTACTTTTAATTAATGCTAGCTGTAATGACTACTTTTAAACTTTTAATTATTCAGTAATTATTTCTCAGCTTAAATGGGAGATTAGATGTGAAGCCATTTCAAAGGCTGCAAACAGTTGGTCCCCAGCAGAGGCTCATCTGCTTGAGTCCTGGCTTGTCTTGATTTGTGGCTGGAGTCTCCGTCTTCAGAGGGTGACAGTTCCAGGTGACTAGCCCAAGACAGTGGTGAGTGGGTGTGAGGGATGCGGCCTCTTGTTTTACTCTCACAGTCTTTATTTCTATGAAACTTGGTATAAAAAGGGAAGCACTATGTTTAATGCCTCGTAATGGTCTATAATGAAAAAGAATATGAAAAGGAATATCTATGTATATTATATAAATGAATCACCGCGCTGTGCACCAGAAATTAACATTGTAAATTGCCTATATTTTAATTTAAGAAAATTAAAAAGGGGAAAGCAAGTGACATTTCTTTTGTTCTTCTATTTTCTTTCCCTTCCTCATTTCTATCTGCCTCGCTCCCACAACTCACTTCCTTTGTTCTTTTTTCTTTCTTTTTTTTCAGTAAGGAGGGTAACTCTTTACTTACTCCGTGAAAAACCATTTGATCTGATTTTAATACAGTTGAAAAAATGAATCACTGATTTTGATTCCTGCCAAATCTCTCCAGAACACTCTCAAAGTCATTACAACCATTTTATAGTCATTATTTATTTGCATAAACTTACAGCCAGTTTTTAAATAGACAAGCAATGGAGTTGGTACCATGAGTGTTCCGATTTGAGAATAAACAGGGAGTGTGAGGATAAATTTCATTGTATGTGGTGTGTCCACTTGATGAGTCATGCGGATTTTGAAGCAAGATCTG
The DNA here is from genome assembly GCF_048564905.1 of Vicugna pacos. Classification (NCBI taxonomy): domain Eukaryota; kingdom Metazoa; phylum Chordata; class Mammalia; order Artiodactyla; family Camelidae; genus Vicugna; species Vicugna pacos. The sequence goes on from NC_132987.1 coordinate 35,921,060, forward strand.
GGTCAGGAAATGTGATGACAGCTAGAACTCTACCTGAAGCATTGAAGAAGCTAAGACCATGTATCTTCTTTTTGGGGGGAGGGAGGAGGTAAATATTCCTTTGTTTTAGTTTTTATCAGTATAATACATACAAAGGTTAAAAACGTTTTTTTCTAAGGACCAAGAGACTTCTAAAGTTTAAAGTAGCAATAGCAGCTGCCCCTGCTGCTCCCTCCACCCTTCCATCAACTTTCAATTCCCAGCCATCGCAGTTTTGAATGTTCAGCAGCTTTTCTGCCCCTAGCATGAAACTTTAAAGAATAATATGCTTATATTGTCGTTTCTTGATTTGTCAATTCTAGAGTCTGTCTTTTGACTTTTTATCATTTTAGGTGAGCATTTAGCTCTTCTACATCACTCTTCCAAACCTCTGCCCTTCTCCTTCTGATAGAGTTACATCATAATAAAACAATAATCATTTATATTAACTTAACTCTGCAAATGTTATTCTCTGAAAGCCATATAGTATCTTGTGATTACATTTCATTTCTTAGACCACTTTTTGCTTTTCCTGTAATTAACACTTTTACACATTTCTTTTCCTGTAGTTAGCAATTATCTAATTTATTCCTTGGTTGTCCTTCATTTTAAATTTTTGTCAGATTTCTCATTAAAACCTTAGAGTTGGATAATTCCAAGTGGCATCATTCACTCTGTAGTTATGTGATACTGTGGTATTATAAACCTATCAATAGTTTTTTTGTCCAAGTCCCCTGTTGCATTACCATATAAATTTTAGAATCAGCTGAAAATTGTCAACTTCTTAAAAAAACAACAAACCAAAACTAGCCAGAATTTTGTTTGGGATCGCATTAAATCTATAGATCATTTTAAGAAGTGTTGACACCTTAACAGTATTAAGTCTTTCAATCCCTGGACAAGGTATGTCTCTCCATTAATGATGTCTCCTTTAATTTCTCTAAGTATTGTTTTGTAGTTTTCAGTATAGATGCCTTACACATTTTTTTGCCAGATCTCTCTCTAATGTTATTTAAATGATATTGTTTTAAAATTTCAATTTCTAATTGTTTGCTGCTGGTATATAGAAATACAGTTGATTTCCTGGCATCTTGCAACTTGCTAACCTCATTTGTTATAAGAGCATTTTTGTAGATTTCATTAACTTTTACACAGAGATGATTAATATTGTCTGTGAATAAAAGCATTCAGTTTTTCTTAATTTCCAATCTAGATGATTTTTATCTCCCTTTCTTACCTTATTGCACTGTCTAGAAGAGCTAGTATATTGAATTGATGTAAAGAGAGTGAATATCCTTGTGTTGTGTTGTTTCTAAGCTTACAGGTGGAACCTTCAGTCATCATTAGGTTTGGTAGTGACAGGTTTTTCACAGACATCCTTTGTCAGACTGAGGAACTGCCCTTCTATTCCTAGTATGCTAGAGCTATTATGAGGAAGGGACGTTGGATTTTATAAAATGCTTTCTTAGTGTCTATTGAAATTATAATAGAGTTTTTCTTTTTGGTTCTTTAGTATGATGAAATACAACATTTGGTTTAAAAATGCTAAACCAGCCTTGTATTCTTGGGCTACACACCACTTGGTCTTGATGAGTTTGTCCTTTTCATGTAGTGTTGATTTAATTTTCTAAACTTTTGTTTAGAACTTTTGCATCTATTTTCATGAGAGATATTGACCTGCATTTTTTTTTCTTGTAATATCTCTGTTAGGTTTTGGGATCAGGGTAATGCTGGCCTCATGGAATGAATTAGAAAATATTATCTTCTCTTCAACTTTCTAGAAAATTTTGTACAGAATTAGAGTTTTTCCTTCCATATGTCTCCAAGTTTATTATTTCACCAGTGAAGCAATCTGAATCTGGAGCTGTCTTTATGAGAAAAATTTTCATTAGAAATTAAATTTCCTTAATAGATTTGGTACTGATATTATCTAGTTCTTCTTGGTGATCTTTGATAGTTTATGTCATTCAAAGAATTTTTCCATTTCATTTAACTTTTAAAATGTACTTACATAAAATTATTCATAATATTCCATTGTTATTATTTTACTATCTGTATAATTTATAGTGATGTCGCCTCCCTCATTACTGATATTGGCAATTTGTGTCTTATCTCCTTTTTTATTGATTGGTCTGGCTAGAGGTTTATGAATTTTATTGATCTTAAGGTGTATTTCCTATAGGCAGCATAAATTAAGTCTTACTTTATTTAACCAATATGGCAATCTCTGACTTTTAATTGGTGATATATATACTTAATGTGATTATTCATATGATTAGATTTAAATCTATCATCTCATAATTTATTTTCTATTGTTTTATTTGTTCTTTGGTACCTCTTTCCTCTTTTTATTACTTCTTTAGATTTAATTGAGGATATTTCATGATTCTAATTTATCCTCTTTTTTGACTTTATTAACTTCTAAAATTTTTGTTATTTTAGCGCTTACTTTAAGGTTTATAGTATATTACACTCTAATGTCCAGTGATAATATACCACCTTATGTATAGTAGAAGATCCTTACAATCGTGTCCTTCCATTTCTCACTCTCTGACCTTTGTGCTATTGTTGTATATTCACTGTTAGTTTATTATAAACTCCACCATGCATTGTTATTCCTTTTGTTTAATGCTTGATTACCTTTACAAGAGATTTAAATAGTAAGATTAAGTCTCGTATACTTACCCAGAAAGTTAACATTTCCTGTGTTCTTCATTCTTTAGCATGGGTCCAGATTATCATTTATTATCATTTCCCTCTTCCATGAAGGAATTTCTTTAATGATTTTTGTAATTAAGTTTGCTAGGAATGAATTCTTTCAGCTTTCATATATCTGAAAGCATTATTATTTTGCCTTCATTTTTGAGAGATAATTTGCTGAGTATGGAATTAGTATTTTAGCATCTAGTGTTGTCTGTTGGGAAATCTGATTACATTCTAACTCTAGTTAAATGTACCTCTGGAAGCTTTTAGGATCATGTCTTTATCTCCAATGCCTGGAAACTTTAGAGTGATGGAACTTGGTATCTATTCTTCTTGTAGGTAGAACTTCCTGGCCTTTCCATCTAGAGATTTGCAACTTGTAGTTCTGGGAAATTTTATATTTCCTCCATAATTTTCACTCTTCTAATATTTTTTTTTCTTTCTTACAAGTATTAATTCAGTGTTAGCTTCTTTGATTGGCTCTCTGTGACTTATCATTTCCCCTCTTTAAAAAACTTTATGTCTGTGTATGTAGGTGTGACTTACTTTGTTTTCTGGACAATTTCTGTGCATTTGATTCCTGAGCAGTTTCTTAAATTTTGTAGTGTTTTATTTATGAATTTTTTGCTGTCATCATTTTAATCCTTAAGAGTTCCTTCTGACATTTAAAATTTTCTTTTAAACATTCTTTTCTCATTTTTTTTGTATTGTACTTTTTTTCTATTTTAATATATCCTATTTATGTTTAGAGCTTTTATTCACTCATTGTCTATTTTGTCTTCATGGATCCTTTTTACTGTTTGCTTATACCTTTCATTTTGGTGTCTTGCCTCAATTATTAGTGATCGTTTTTTTGCTGTCCTTTCATATTCAAGAGTGAGCCTCCAGAGAGTGGAATGCTATTGCTTGAGTATTTGAGGGGTGTGCCTTCTTGGCAAGGTGCTCTTCAGAGAACCAACTTACTTTACTTGGGGACTCCTAATTGTCAATGTAGAAAGATATATTTTCTTTAGGACCATTTCTTTTCTCCAGAAAAGGACCTTTCAATTTCTTTCATGGGAGGAATAGCCTGGCTACAGGATTTTGGGGAAGCAAAAGGGGAATGGGTGTTTCCATGATTCATAAGCAGACTTCTTTTCAGTCTCCTGTTTCATTTTATCCTTTACTGTACCTGATTATCCTTAAGTCTCAAACTCCTTCCCTTTTATTTCTCCTGAATATAAAGCTGCAATCTCGTGTCTGAGGTGGACTGGGTTGTATAAGCCAACCTATATGGGGGTGTTATCCAACCCCATGTGATGGAGAGGGACACTGGAAGTCTGTCTGCTCCACATACAGTTGTCAACCAATCCTGTATTTTAGCTCTTAGTCTCTCCACTCCTCTGGGGTACCCTGTGTCACAGTACTACTTTCTCAGAAGCAAATCGACTTGCTTCTTAGAGGTATCTCCTGTAGGTGCTTTAGGTTTTGGCTTTTTGTACTGCACTGAATTAGTTCCTACTCTTCCATTCCACTGAAAATTCTTGTCTGCTATCTGTTCACATCTGTTCTTATTATCACTGTGGGTTTATATCTTTTATATTAAAAAAAATCATGTTTAAGCCTTCACTGGCAATTTAGTTTTTTCTTTTTTTAAGGATTGTACTACAGTAGAGTTAGATTTAAGTTGCCCTAAAGACTTCTGACTATGTTTAAAAGGAATTCAGTCAGAGAAGGGGCAGTGAAAGACTTTTTGTTCAGCATCTACTGTGTGTTAGGTTTTGTGCAATGCACTTAAACCTTTTCACATTAGACAGTTATTTCTTCCTTTTAAAAGTGAGGAAAGAAAGGCTTGTTACATTAGCGAACTTTCTCCAGGCCATAAAAGAAAGAGCCTAGTTTTATAAGCAATGCAATTTCAGATCATTCTCTACACACTAGTGCTTCTCAACTCCTGGGCTGACCAACTGGCTCAGTTTGTCTGGGACTGTCCTGGTTTTGGCATGGAAATTTCAACATGCCTGGAAACCCCTCAGTCTAAGGCAAAAATTGGATGTTTCCAGTTGCACATGAAAATCACAACAGGGGTTTTTAAAAAAATACAAATTTCTGGGTCTTACCTTCCCAAGAACTTGATTTAGTGACTCTAGGGTAGGACTAGAATTATTTTACTTGAATGTTCAAAACCACTATCTTATACCATGCTGCCCCTCAGGAAGTCAACAGCCTGGATTCCACCATCTTTTAATCCCTAGCTGGTATGTAAACCATTAAGTCCAAGTGTTATCAGTATATATAGTATGACAAAGGAGTAACCTCTAGACTGGAGTTGTTGGCCAGTCTGGCCTCCAGCCAATTTTTGTAAATAAAGTTTAATAGAATGCATTGTTTATGGCTACTTTCTTGTTATTGCTATAGCTGCAGAGTTGAGTAGTTTGAGACTAGTGGGTCCATAAATCCTGAAATATTTACCTACTGGCCTTTTCCATACAAAATTTTCTGACTCCTACTCAACGCTAACATGAATCCAAACCCAAACCAAACCAAACCAAACTCAAACAAAACAGGTCCACCATATTAGAAGTCCCACTGGGTACTCAGCAAAGGAATTCTTCCTTGACACACCAAAGTTCTAAGACCTGAGGTGGAAAGGGATTTGTGAGATGCCTTTCAAATTTAATGTGTGCTCGTTTAACCCAGGGATCTGATTAGAATGCAGGTTCTGTTCAGTAGTATGGGGTGGAACCAAAACCCTGCATTTCTAACAAGCTTGCAGATGGTGCTAATGTTCCTGCTCCCAGGACCACAGTTGGAGTAGCAGGTATGTAGACCACTGGCAGCTTATCACAACAGAGGGTAAAGTCACCTCAAGCTGCAATGTCAGCTGGTTGCCACAATGAAGAAAGCTACTGCCTATTGACCATGTCTGTGGGCCAGGTACGACAAATGAGGAGGAATGCTTTAGTGTGGGAAGGAAATAGGTCTTCAGCATCACTTTAGAACAGTGGCTCTCACAGTCCTGGCATCAGCATCAGCATTAGGAGGAGGCAGCATGTTAGTGGACTAGCTTCACATGCCACTCTGGGCGGGGAAGTCCTGGGAAGGTACAGGTTGCTGTGCTAATGGTGTGGTAAGTCAAAAAGTGAAAATTTCCCTATCGGTCTGAGACAGTTTCCCTCTGATACTCTGAAGGAAGACAACGGACTTGGGAGTGCCATGCAGACCTGAGGTACCACAAGTTTTTAACTAAATCAAAGAAAGTGTAACCCTACCCAAGTGAAACAGTAATTTTTTAACCAAAAGAAAAGAAAGCTGCTGTTACCTAGTTTTGCACTTGAATCTATTTTGTTGTTGTTGTTGGATTAACTTTAAGTTGATAGTCTCTCCTATATCTTTATTTGAAAAATTAAATTATAAATATGTGTTTATAGTAGAAAATTAGAAATGAAAATATTAAATTGAAATCATCCATAATCATATAAAATGCAAAAGTAATGTATGAACATGCCTGTTTTCCCAAGCCTTCAGCCAAATTGTTTATTACATATTTTGAAAACAAATTCAATAAATGAAAAATGGTATCTCATTATTTTAATTGACATTATTTCAGCATAGGAATGTTGTTTATAAAAATAATGTGTATCAATTTAAAAGCAATCAAACAATTCAGAAATATATGTCATAGAGATTTAAAGTTCTTTTAAAATCTTAACAATTGGGTGTATAAAGACAGATGAATGTCCCAATATCTATTTACATAACTAGACTTGTTATTCTGTAGCCTCCTTTGTTTAAGCAGGTGACTTTTTGATCAGACAGACCTAGATTCGAGTAACCATGCCATTCATTGGCTGGATAAACTTGGAAAAGTTATGTAAATTCTCTCATCCTCTGAAAATGTATCAGTCATGTAGATAGGTATATTATATGCAAATTCCATGCCCCCAGCTTATCTTTTGGCTTTCTAGGGTGGTGGTGTTTTTTGTTTTTTTTTTTTTTTTTTTTTTGACATGCATTCTTTCTAACTTTTATGTGATCAAATCAATTTAACTATTTTTGCATGTTTTCTTTAAGGTTTGGTGTTCTGTTTCCCATACCTTTTTAGTACAGAATATACGTTATTACTGTTTCTGTTGATGTTTTGATAAAGAGTTTTTAAGTTTTTGAAAGAGTTAGACTTCCTAGAATAATTTTAAGTCCAGCCTAAGGAGACTTGATTTTCGTCCTTATGTTGCCAGAAGGATACACAGAGCAATACAGCTGATATGTTTTCGAATTATAGATGTGAAGTCCTTGAAGTCCTGCCAGAGCTCTGAGGTGGGTCCTTGACAGATGTAACTTGGCAAATCTCACGAAGCTTATAAGTCACTGGTGTGTTTTTCAGAATTTAAGACATACTGTGTCCTGATTCCAAGCACACTTAATCCGAAGTATTTAGAAAACTCTTTACTGTGAGGAAACGGGGATTTGTTGACAGCCTCGTGATCTGGCTGCCTGCCGGTGAAATACTATGGTTATTTTAAACGGGACTGTGCTGTTGAACCAGTACAAGCAAAGAAAGATGCCTTGATCTTCACTGCCAATTGCAGGCCAAGAGATTAAAAGTGAGGTATGCCACTGAAGGTCTGAGTCAGAGTGAAACGGCATCTTTCTGTACCATGGCTTTGATCTGTCATCTTTCTCTTGCTGAGCGAAGATGCTGCAAATCAAAGTGTTTGGAACCCCTGTAATGATAGCCTATCAACAGTATGGTTGAACTTGCTTTAACCTTGGTGGTTTCTTGCTATTACTTTGTCCGTCAATGTATTTGACACCATGTCTTTTACTTATTTGAAGTTACCTTAACACCACCTTGTTAAACTTTTCCCTTCATTGCTAGTCAAACCTTTTCCTTTTTTTCAGCTATGTCTTTTGGTATAGAATTCTGGAGGACATTGTTGCACTAAATTATTCTATAAAAATAACATATATTTCCCTGAATTCCTATTAAGTTTTTTAACACCTGCTGCTTACCATTTGACATTTTCAGCAACCTGAGTGTTTATTAAATTTCTGTTATGTTCTAAGTGTGTTCATGTGACCTACAGATAGCCTTGGATGTCGATAACTTTGTTGAAATGCATACTGCAAACTTGCAAGGAAAGCAAATCAAAGTAAACACTATTTCTCCTGTCAATTGAGATGCACAAAAATCCTTGACAATGGTTTTAGTGTACAAGGAAACAAGAATCACTGAAATCATGACTAAGCAAAACCTACTAATAAGCTGGAACACTGAGTTTAGTGCTAATAAAAACATTCTCACTTGAGATTCTTGTAGCTTGCAAGTTATTAAAGCCAAACCATTACCCTTTATTATCTACTCAAAACTTTTATTATCTGTTTGATAGGGTTTGTGGAAAGAGTGGATATATTTTATAGTTTCATAAATTCTTCTGGTTTTATTTGTCAATACTTACTATTTGGAGATGCAATATTTTTATTAGCCTAGTGCAATTACTCTCAACAGGGTCTTTAAATTATCTGTACTGCAATAAAAAAATGTAAGAGCTTATTATTCCTGTCTACTCTCTCTATTACATTTATTCAACATTTAAATACGTGATGGTGACATTTTCCATAAAGAAAACAAATAAATCTTCACTCACATCATGTCTAATGGATATGATTTTGTGATTCATAATAATCTTGTGTGTGTGTGTGTGTTTGATATATACTTTATCTTTGGGGGTTATTTGTTTATGTTGGTGAAATCTTAACCAGCATTATCTCTCAGACCATCCCTACCCAGGACTTGTACAGGAGAAAAAAATCATTCATCACAATGACCACAGTGAGTTAGATGAGGGGGGTCGGTCAGCAGGCCACATTCAGCCTGCTGCCTGTTTCTGTCCAGGTATATTGGAGAACAGCCACAATCAATTGTGTATGTGTTGTCTCTGGTTGTTTCTGTACTGCTTTGAAAGAGTTGACAGAAAAGCTGAAACAGAGACCCATGGTCCACAAAGCCAAAAATATCTGTTACCTAAGCCTACAGAAAAAGTTTGCCAGTCCCTTAATTTGATCACTTTCTTGGAAGATAGTTCTCTTGGGCACTGAAGATTCTACTTTTGGTGTGCTAAGTTCTGTTTATTTAAAAAAATTGGTATTAATTTTTAAATAGGTGATACATGTACATGGTATAAAAGTCAATGGGTACAAAGAGGGTGGACACTGGAAAGGAAGCCAGTGTTCCACCCTTTAACTTCCCATTTCCCTCTGAAAGACCACTATTGTTACCTGTTTCTTGCTGTATCTTTCTAGAAATATCTTGTCTCCATACACTTGTATGATTATAATCATACTTTTAAAACAGATAACAATATATATTATTTTCTGCATTTTACTTTCAAAAGAAAATCTTAACTATCTTAGATTGTTCTACAATCATGCATGTAGAGCTGCCTTTTATTTTTAAAAACTAGTAATATACCATTATATTATTTAATTATAGTTTCTTTAGCACCTTATTAAGGGACATTTTGTTTCTGGATATTTTTGCAATTATAAAATTCTGCAAAGCTTTCTTTGGTGTGTGTGTGTGTGTGTATATATATATTATGTGCACATATACATATATGTGTATATGTCTGTATGCAAATATATCTCTAGGATAATCTCCTGGAAGTGCATTCCACACTCCAAGGATATGTGTGCTTGAGGTTTTGTTTTTTTTTTGATGAATGTTGCCAAATTGTCCTCTACAGAGTAGGTACCAATTTACACCCCTGCCTAGCAAAGTATAAGAATGCCTGTTACCACATCCACTTGCCAACTTAGAATGTTCTCAAACTTTTTGTTATTTTCTTTCTGGTAGAGAAAGAATGTATTTCAGTGTATTTTTAATTTACATTTATGTTATAATGAGTGAGGTTTAGCATATTTTAACATATGACAAGCCATTAGTATTTTATTTTCAATGAATTGTTAGTTTATGTTGCTTAATTTATTATTATTAAAAAATTTTTCTTTTCCTGTTACCAGCCTCTCTCTCTCCCCTCTGGCTTTAGCAAACAAATGCACACTTTCCCAGAAGTCAGGTAGGTTGGCTACTCTCATCTTTGTCACTTGAAGGAAACTGCTTCTGAGCTTCAGAATTGGGGAGCATTGTCTCTTAAATCCTGTCATAATTTTGTTCATGTATAAAATACATAACCTTCCTTTTAGGGACCTACGATTTAACCTATATCTATCTACATTATGAGTCAATATGAAAGAGAGGGTAGTTTTCAATATATGGCAGTAAATTTAAACATATTTTTATCATGGAAATATTTTTTCAAACAAAAATCTTCTGCACGTATCTAAATATATAAAACAAATTTGTCTTAAAAATGGATTTTAGAAGTACCCACTTAGGATCTTATCAAGTTGAATATCATAAACTCTTTATCACCTCTAAAGAGCTCAAGTAAATCCTTAGAGGCAAATGAGGGCTCAGTTGCCAGAACCAGCAGTGAGGAGGTTTTCACATTTCAGTACCATGGCCAGAGTCTGGTGAGTGACCTGATTGAACCCCCCAGATCTAACTTGACACCTGGAAAGCCTGTGTATCTTAACTTAATTATTAAGCAAAAATAATCAAGCTTTTTAGATCTGAGGTAATTTACTAATTATGAACAGCTTATACTAATTAATTTTGGTAAAAAAAAATAGTGTGTTCAGATCAACCAATGTCAAACTCAATCATTTATGGCAATTTCTTCTACGTATTCTGTTGTTCATTAGGTCGGATCATCCAATTATATAGTTAAACAATTTGCAACTAATTCATATTGGAGGAATCACTATGGAAGTTCTTTGCTTAAAATTAGCTGCTGTATTTACTGTTGGGTCTAATAGAACGGAGTAGGTTTCTAACTGGGCTAGACTTGTCCCTGGGCTCATATGCTTCAAGAAGAATATAACACTTCTTTCTGGAGTGTCAATTTTTCTTGAAAAAAAATTTAATAAAATTATATGCCCAATAAATTTATTTAATTAATATAAAATTACATGTATGTGCATGTGTGTGCACGTGTGTGTGTGTGTGTAAAGAATTAGTAACAGAGAAAGTAGTTATGGGGATGTTAAACAAGTGTGTATCTAAATAATGCATTCCCTGCTGGAGCAATATCATTCCAAGGGGGTGGAAATTGTTTCTTGGGAGGCCAAAAAATACTCCTTTTATCTGTAAATGTAAGTATACATGCAGCACATAAACAGATATATAATGTATCTGTAGTATTAAACCCCTAGGTGGGAGTTGGCAATTAGGAAAAATTATCTAAGTTTGCCTTAGGAGGGTTATATTGAAAGAAAGGTTGATAAACATGATTCTACGTGGAGAGTATATTCTTGTGTATTGTACTATTCTTGCAACTTTTATGAAGGTTTGAAATGGGAGGCTTTGATTGTGATGAAACTGTTTCCATCCTGCTTCTTCACTGGATAGTGCTGGATAGGATTATATCAATGATCTTGATATAATTTATGATTAAAGATGAGTAAACATTTTAAAAATGGTTTTATTGTAAGCATAAATAGCAAAACTCCTTTTTGACTAATTGGTTGGTTGTTGCTTTGAGAGCCTAGACAGAAAGAGAATGGCCCAAGAGTGCAAGTGGAAGATTTGGTATCTGAGATGAGCAATCTAGCGCATGTGCCCTGAAGTTGAGCCAAAAGAGCTCAATGGCAACATACTGGCAGTCAGCGTAAAGGAGTAGAGAGTGTGACCCCTGGAAGTCTACAGATGATCTACAAAATTTTTTTCTGAAAGAGAAGTTTTTCTTCTTTTAAACTAAGTGTTTTAAAGATTTGATTATGCACTAAAAATTAATTCCTACAGATAAGTTCAAATTCTGCCAGTAATTGGATCCAAGGACTTTGCCTACATCTATGCCACTGTGTCAAAAGTCCTCATCTTCCAATGCTCATTCCTAATTGACATAATTGTATCCCAAATCTGTATCTGTGAGTCCATGTGCTGTGGTTTTAAAGTCATTCTTCATTTACCTACTTAAAGTATAGTTGTTTAAATTTAAATCTTCGGCTGGTGACATTTGGTAATCAAAAAGAAACACTTTGAAGTATAGGTTAAAGCCATTAAAAATAAAACAGATAATGGGAGAAAATTCACAGCAACCAGAAATCAGCAAGTGTGAAACAAACCTGATATTATTTCTAAAACTCCTCATAATGAGCTTGGGAATAATTAATATGTTATCACCAGGCCAACTATCACTACTGAATGAAGTGGCGGATAAAGAAAGTGTAATATATTTAAAACTTTAAATATGGGATTGTCATCATAGAAACACAGGCGAGCCTAAGCTTTGGTATCTCTGATTTATAAAAAAGGGGGAAAAATCCCCTCTTTAGTGGCAAATGTATGAGTTTATTGCTCTTGCAGTAACATTTACAAATCATGAAAATTTAGAAGAAAAATCTTCTAAAAGAAGAAATATCCTGGCCAGAAAGACTATAATAAAAAAGTCCAAATAGCAAAAGAAAGGTATTTTTAAAATTCTTGTAATCAGTTTCAGCTTCACCTTGAAAGGTGACACTCCTGTGATTGGAATCACTGTATGATAGAAATGGCTGAAGCTATTTTGGATCAAAACCAGGCACCCAAGCTAACAGAAATATTCCCTTATGAAGCATCACCTATTCTAATGTGTTCAAAAGGCATGCTTTCAACACTGATTGAGAGATTGAGTTTCACTTGGTTGGATAAAAGCATGGATAATAATAGTTTGACTTTTAAAACTTGGCTATATTTGCTATATTTATAACAATGTCTACAAAGAAAGGTTATTTTGTAAAGTGCTTCATGGATAAATAAATGTTCAGGAAGGGAATTTTAATAAAAACTGTTCAGACATGTGCACAGATGGGCCATGTCTATAAAAGGAAGAGATACTTTAAGAACATTCAATACACTGGAGGCCACCTCTTCACTTACACCCTATCTCAAACAGTCTGCCTCCTGAACTTTTCAGTGTGAACCAGGGTTGGGGGTAAGGTGGTGGGGAGAAGGAATAATTTGTATATTACAAAATTAAATATTTGGGGGAAATAGTTATTTGAATGATTAACTTTACAGATAACTTTATAATGAAAGGAGTAATGTGGAAGGCTTGCTCTATCATACTGTGGAAGGAACTTGTCTTAAGAATTTAAGGTTCTTTTTTCTTCCAATAAAAAGAGACATTAAGACAAAGTCTAATGGTTGGATTGCTAAAATGAGTGAATCTACTATTTATGTAATTTAATATGGCTGAATCCTCTCAACCAACAATTGTGAAGAAAGGCTCTTTTGCTGCAATAAGAAAATAGAGTTGAGAGTTATATATAGACAGTTAATTATGGGAACTATGAGTTAGTTGAGATCCCAGAGCTGTAGTGAGAATTAGTGGAGTTAATGAATAGAAAATAAGTACCCAGCACAAAGTGGTATTCAGAAAAGATAGGTAGTTCATTTTATGTTTGTTGAAAATAAAACATTAGTTAAGTAAAGGACATAATTATTCAACCTCAGTAAAATTATCATTGCATAAATGTTTTTCTGAGATGAAAGAATATCCATGGACCTGAGTGACCTTCTATCCTTAGTAGATACAGGTATCAAAATTTTTAGCATTGATAGCTGACATATTGTGTGCCGTACAACTGGTGGGGAGCTGGAGCTAGTGTCTTTGGCTTGCAACATTCAATTGTAAAGTTTTCAGAAATTTTTTGCAAGCTGGTTGACATCCCATTGGTAGCTTGGAATCAGCCTTGGTGGGGATATTTATACCATAGACATTGGCAAAAACTATGTTAGGAGTTTTTTCTCTTTCCTTTTAGAGGGTGATTGCTAAATATTAAGTAATCCACTGCATACAGCCTCAAATTCTGGACTTCCCTCCTTTGTGATTGACTTAGCATTGAACAGCTAAAATTTTAATTTTTATTCTCCTATTTATAAATATGGGTTTTTAAAATGTAGTGATATCAGGTAGGAGAAAAGATATCAAATGCTTAATCTAATATGTGGTGCCCCTTTTATTAATTTAGCCCATTTTCCAGAATTGATACACATGGCTGGGTATATATTAGCAAGAAAGATGGAGTTATTTTTCCTGATGGTATAAGTAATTTAAAATCTTGTTTTCTTAAAATTAAATAAACATGAATTTATCATAGAGTAAAAACTATATAAATTCTTAAGCTAAAATGAGATAATTTAATTTTTTAAAATTTTTTGCATGATGGGTGGGCTCATTCTAGTTTTGTCTTTAGAACTGTTGAGAAAGCATGGTTATTCTCTTTGGCCATTAGACATTTTTCCAACAAAATACTTAACAAGAACAAATGTACATTAAATAAAGAAAACACCTAAAACCCAAATTTATAAGAATATAGTATGAAAGTAAATTCTGTTTACACATTCACACAGACCACACACATCAACTAGCTTTCTTTATGAGGGCCTGTGTTAGTTTCCTATTGTAACTGCAACAAATTGTCATAAACTGGATGTCTTAAATGTATTCTCTTCTAGTCTGAAACTCAGAAGTCTAAAATCAGATTCTTTGGGCAAAAATCAAGGTGTTGGCAGGTCTGCATTCCTTCTGTAGGTTCTAGAGGAGAATCTGTTTTCTTGCCTCTTCCAGCTTCTAGAAGTCACCTTTCTGCTGTGGTTAGTGGTTAGTATTTTCACATCTCCCTGCCCTTCTCTGATCTCTGCTTCCATTGTCACATCATCTTCTCTGACTCTCCTCCTTCCTCTCTTCCCCTATAAAGATACTTGTGATTACATTGTGGCTGCCCAGATAATCCAGGATAATCCTGCCATCTCAAGATCCTTAATTTAGTATCAATAGCAGAGTCCCTTTTGCCATATAAGGTAACATATTCACAGGTTCCAGAAAATCTTTGGATGAACATTATTCTCTCTAATATAGTCTGCCCTCTGACTCTCAAAGATTCAAGTTAGTTCCACTTTCCAAGTATGTTTATGCCATTCCAATTTCCCCAAAGTCTAAATTCATTACAGTATCAGCTCAAGACCAAAATCTCATCTAAGCCTCATCAACTCAATGTCCAATTTTGTAAATAAGAAATTTGTTTTTATGAGGGCAGTGTAATACATTGGAGTATTAAGCAGGAGAGTGACATGGTCTTATTTGTATTTGAGAAAGATGCTTCTGGTTGTCATATAAGGAATAGATTGTGTGTATGTGTGTGTGTGTGTGTGTGTGCATGCATGTGCACATGTGAAGTGTATGAGAGAGGGAGTGCTCAAAAGAGGACATTGGAAAGTCAGTTAGGAGGCCCTTGTGGGAGCCCTCATAAGACTAGGAGGTGGCTTGAAGCAGGATGGCAATGGTGGGGAGAGAGAGGACAAATAGATCTGTGTTATTTTTTGGAGTTAGAATTGCAATAACACCTGGGAAGACCACAAACTATGTGGGAGGGCCAGGACGAGACTGAAATCCAGGAATCTTACTAGGTTTTTGCCATTAGGGTTTGGGAGGAGCCACTAAATGAAGTGAAGAGGACTAGGGAAAGATTGGTTGTAGGGTGTGTGTGGGGAGGGACATGCAAATATTTTTCTTTTGAACATGTTACATTTAAGGACAATATTAAGCGTTTAAGGGGAAGTATTGAGCAACCTGTTGAACATAAGAATCTGGAGCTCAGTGGCAAGGCCGTGGCTGGAGATCTGTGTTTAGAAATATTCAGCCCATAGGTGGTGTACAAAGCCATGGAACTAGATAGAGCATGCTTAGGCATCCTGACCATTTTCTAATCAGAGAGAGGCAAAGTTAGGGTTTAGGGTCTGAGCTGAGACTATTATGAGAAGTCCCTCAGGTGGTGAAAAGAATTTCTCAGTCAACACATTCTATCCCAGTTTAAAAGAGTTTTCATGGGAAAATTATGCTTTGTTTCCAGTTGGGCATTTCATTTCTGTGTACACAGAGAATGAAATTCATGTCTGGATGTCTTCATAGGTAATGATTCTCAAACTTTTAAAGCCATGGCCCTTTTGGGAATGTGAAAGGAACCTTTGGTCCCCTCACCTTGTAACTATTACTTTCCAGTGGATGAAAACAAATCACTAGAGAGAAACAAAACAGAGAAATTGCAGGAAACCTGATGGCAGCAGCATATACGAAACACTTATTAACTTTAGCACTAATTTATTTTATGTAATAATTACTTAAAACAACCTAATATCCTTAAGTTAGTAAGTTGAAAGCTAAAAATCCTCTACCAAACAGTTAATTCATTTTATAAGGTTCTGGTAGTTAGTAGGTTATCAGGAAGTAGCTTGATTTTTAATTAGAAAATCACTGGTCGAGGGAAGGGCACTGGGCTGACAGGCTCTCATCTATGATGTTCCTTGCATTGCAGGGTCTGTGGGAAAATCTTTCTTCATAGTGTCCATCCTCTGGGCAGATGCTGCCTATAATGAAAATTTCTTCTTTTCATAATCTCTTAAGAATTGTTGACCTTGGTAGGTTCTATGTTATAATCACGCAGCTGTAAATTTGTTCTGTTTGATGAGAAGAACTTGGTTGGCTTTGGTAGAGCACTGGAGGGATTTGTAGATTACAGACCCGCGGCCCATGAATCCCTGGTCTCTTTAAGACTCTCCCTTTGTTTCGACAGCCTGGTGTCAAAGATACTATTCCTCCTATTGATGCAGGACACACTGGAAGATTCACTGTTCCTCTCTGGAGGCTGCTGGTATTATGTTTACATTTCGCCTCTGGCATCCATGTGAGCCACATTCTGATCAGGACTTTCTGGGATTGAGACTTTACATTTTGTTCCCCTGTGGAAAGGGTTTAAGATATTAAGTGCTTAAGGGTTTAGGGGAGGTGACATTAAAACTTGCTTTTTACAAGCGTATCTGCTGGATATGTGTTCTCTCTATAGTTTCAACTTCATAGGAAGAAAAATACATTGCTCTTAGTTCCATGTTTGTAACTGGGATACTGCCTTCAAAGAGATTACACCTTTCCCCAACCGTAAAGCTGAGATTCCTAAACAGAACCCTGTACGGAAAAATTCAAGATTGGGTAATTTACATTGCCAGAGGGGAAGAGAGGTTAGAGAGACCAAGATCACAAGAAAACATATGAAAACTCTTAAGTCTGCTGTAATTATTAAAATAAATCTGACAATGCAATAAATGAAATGAGAGTTACTGGCAATTTAAACAGACTAAATTATTAAGAACTGGAAGGTTCAATTTTCTATACCTGATTTTGGTTCTTAGAAATTTATAGGATTTCCTTCCTCCATGATTTTAATGAGATCTTTTCTTGTGAATTTCTATGTTGAAGAAAATATGTGTATTAAATGGCATTTTAATGTGTGTGATGTGTCTTGCTTCATCCAATTGTTCTGTTTCTGAATGACTCAGTATTAATTTCAATTTTCTGGGTCCTTTCACGATGCCAGAGACCAACTATTTAGATATCGAAGATGGAAAATAAGGCTGGAGACTTTAATTTATTTGGCATAGCTGGTTGGGAATTTTCTAAATCCTCTAAGGAAGATATGCTCTTAATTCTGTTCATGATCATTTCAGGCTAAGCTATGCAATCTTCCATCTCTTTTCCGCACAGGGCTAAGATCTTACTCCAAACAATGTGGGTGCTATGATGCTTCCAGGCCTTTGCTGGCAAAGCCCTTCAGCTCTTTCTTCTCCTTTACTTGAATTTTTTTCCTTCCATGTTCCAACTTCCAAATATTTCCAATCATTTCCAAAATAAGAGTGAAAGTTTGGGTCCTGGGAAAAAATGAACAATCTTGCAAAAAAGATATATAGATTCATATATACACATATATGTATCTATATATAATTCCATCTGGATGAATAATTCTTAGGTGAAGGGAGAGATAAAAGGTTTTGGAGTTGAAAAGACCTGGATCTGAGGCATGGCTGTGCTACTCACTATGTGGCCTTGGGAAGTTAAATTTCTCTGTACTCCAGTTTTTTAAAACAGTAATACATTTTCCACACAGGAGGTACTAAATTAGTTTCTACACATAGAATATTTAATATACTGCCTGGTATAGTAATACCCAATAATTTATTAATATTCATTACAGTAAATATCTGTGTATATAACATTAAGTGAACATTTAGAGGGACACAATGCAATTTCTTCTGCAATGAGTCATTTTTTTATCTTGAAGGCACTTATGTTAGAATAAAATTCTAAGCACTGTCACTGTATTTCAAATCAATAATTAATACATCAGTTATTAATTTAGTTACTGAATGGCAAACCAAAGAATTGGGGGAGGATCATCTTTGCAGGTTATGGTGGCTTCATGTAGGGAGCTTGTTAAAACAAATATATAAAGGCTTGGTGCAAAAAATGGGTTTAGAAGTGGTCAATGTTGTGGTTTAAGGATGTGTGTGAAAGAATCACACTCCTTCTCCACTCTGAGCTCTCAAACTATAGGAGAGGGTCAGCATGACTAGTAAAGCCAAAACTGTGGAACACTGCATGAGCTCAAGGCCAGGCTGGGCTTCCCATTCTCATCCTTTGACTAAATAGTTCACCCAGTCCCAGATCTTCATAGAACACTGGCAGGTCTTCGTGGCAGGGGGTGTCCTACATCTCTGCATCTCTGTTTATTGTAGTATTGGTAGAGAAGAAGAGGAGAACGAATGTTTGTTAGAGAGAGAGAGAGACCGAGAGATTGAGAGAGAGAATGACATAAGCAGCAACCAGGGAGTGCCTAGTTTACGGATGCAGGCAGGAGTAAGGGAAGTTAGAGTGATAGTTTGTTGCTTCTCTCGTGTGAATGTTCATTGGGAAGAACTTTTGCACTTGTTCTATCTCATTTGTGGCTGCTGCCAATGTTGTCTTTGGACAATGCTTGACAGAGGCAGTCTGTGAGAATCCTTTCCAGCTGATGGTTCTCTAAGATCATGCTTCAGTGCATTTGAAGGGGTGGAATTTGAGATGGTCACAGTATGGGGTACAGTGTGGGGATGCAGTTTACCGAGGCATGTTGAGTATGTTAGCGGGATATGGAAGAGGGGGATACATTCATAGAAGGGACAAGTAGAAGGGCTCCTGTGATTCAGCATTCCTTTTGCTGACTCCAACTACCGATGGGACCTCTATGTTTTACATAGTTTTTCTCTCTGGGATTTTTGAATTGTAAGTGGAGGATTGAAACCTTCATATTCTCCCCAACGCAATGGTGGAGGGTGTCATGCTGTGGAAGAGTTTATGGAGGATCTGGCCAATAGTAATTTTGGAGCTTTGACCAAGTCTTTGCTTAGGAGAGGGAGACTCAGAGCTGAGTTGGCTGTTTGCACTGGGAAAAGCAAGCTAAATTTCTCTGCATAAGAAAGTGGAAAATTATTTTTTCTCCTGAGAGAATGTTGGCAGAAAACAGAATGGAGTCAAATGGAGCCAGGAGATAGGTGCATGACTGGGCAGCGTGGCAGAATGACCAAAGGATTTAGGAGCAGGGGCATGTGATCAGTTTTGTTTGGGAAGGGAGATGATCAGAATGTGTGACACTGTAGGGGAAATATATTTGTCCTAACAGGGTTACACCCTTCTGTGAATGCCTCCTGTCTTTTTAACGTTTTGTAACGACTCTTAACACAATCACAATGTTGTTCTTTTCCTGAGCCTTGTGTTCTTGAAAAGCAGCAAAAGTTCAGAAATCCTCCCTGGCTTTTGTGTTTCAGAAAATAGCTAACCCCCAAATAAAAACTTGCCCTTGCATATTCCAAAGTAAGCCCTTTAGTATCCTTCCTCATGACTCCCATAAGATATTTGAATGACTTTATTAACCTCTATCTCTATAAAATCCCAGACTCTCTTCCTTTTCTTTGAATGTTTCTCATTAATCAATGTTCTCCCTATTGCAGTAGCCTGAATAAAATCCTATCCCACACAAATACAACCTAGGGGAGGTCAAACACCTTTAAGGAATTGTAAACCTACAAAAGTTACAGTCGTAACTAATTGTCCTAATTGTCCTGTGCATTTTTGTCTTTCACTTAATTTCTGGTGCTAGCTATTCTTGTTTCTATGGTTTGAATGGTGATCTTTGTAAACAGATAAATGGTTTGAAGAGATCTTACTTCTATTGGGTAAAAGGCAATAGAGAATCTGGTTTGCTAGTCATTTCTGTTTGTTTCTTAGTCTATTTTGAGGTCAAATCAATTAAGAATTTGTACCCACAGGGAAGAGAATAGCTCTTCTGTGAATTTATATTTCTGTGTTTAGGCTTGACCCATGGCCAAATTTTAGAATTAATGTTGTACGCCTTCTCTTTCTTTGTATTTGTATGTTTTTAGGTCTGTGATTTAGAAAAGCCCTTTACCTTTCATTGTGTGTGTGTAGTATTCTCCTATCTCTGGATGGTATTACTAAATTGGATTATAAAATTTCTTAAAAAGGTTTTATTTTGATTGACCTAGGGATAAAATAGTACTTATATATAAATTGAATATTCCTAAAATTCCCAGAAATTAGAGAAACTGAAACAAATATTTTCAATGTGAAAAAAGAGGTGTTTTTATAGAAACTAACTCAAGAAATGTCTTAACAATTCAAGTTTATGTGTTTTTGGTAACTCTTCAGCAAACAAGACTACTTTAATAATTTTGGTTTAATTAAAACCAGATATGTCTTCTCTGAGTTTTTATCATCAAGTGTATGACAAGTGCACCTTTTATTCTACTTGGGTATGTTCTTCCTAAACTTACATAAGTTCACTGATATAGTAAACTAGTATTACTTGTACTTAATGTCTAAGATTATGGAAAAGTAAATTTTTATTTAATCAAATTGAGTTATTCTAATTTTATTTGAATAGAAACTATGTTTTGCAGTATGTGAGTTTAAGGTAGTTTCCAAGATTTTTGGTAATTTAAAACCTTGGACTTAAACTAAGTTGAATTAATTAATATTCATTGGCTATCTACATGATTTCTAAGTAAGACAGAATACTGAAACATTAATTACCAGGCATAATTTAAAGTTTATATTGTTTTCTTGCCTTCTGTTTTATATGTGAGGAGAGGCTCTATACATATGTTTGTGTCTGTCAAATGTGTTCACTTTTGCCGTTTTAAGAAGTTGTCTTATAAGAGCTGTAGGAAGTTGTGAGATGCGTATTCATGAGCTTGGCTTCTCTGCTGCAAGATGCTGGTGTGTGACAGACAGTTCACATCATCCACCTCCTAGTTTCCTCTGTAAAACAGAATGTACTGTGGTTGAAAGTTATAATTAACATACATGAATGAGACTCTACTAGTGGCAATAGTGACAAAGAGGAACAACTTTGTACGCAAGACATGCAGGATGTGTTTCTATTAAGGAAAAG
Source organism: Vicugna pacos (assembly GCF_048564905.1). NCBI lineage: Eukaryota > Metazoa > Chordata > Mammalia > Artiodactyla > Camelidae > Vicugna > Vicugna pacos. The sequence goes on from NC_132987.1 coordinate 35,942,144, forward strand.
AGAGAGTAGTTTTGTCTTAAAGTAGTATAACTGGTTGTTTCAGAATGAGAAATGAAGAGTGTGGGACAATACTGAATGGGTATAAGAAGTTGTAAAACTTTCCTAGAAAGGGAGTTTTATATGTTGAGATCAAAGCTGGCTAATGTTTTATGGATTTATTTATAAGATTTTCAAAAGCAGTTTTAGTATCAAATTATACTAATGCAAAACTAGAATTTGATTTTCTCTCTGTCAAAATGACAAAATTTTCTTGGATTATTGATCTGCTCTTAATAATAGGTTGTAAATGGTTATTATTCACCTTCTGTATAGTTTATCTAGATAACAAAGGTTCTACATCTTACCAGAATAATCTTCTGTGGTTTATGTTGACTTAATTATTTCCTTGCTTATTTAAGAAAACAAAGACTTCTCACATTAAAATTCTCTATAATCATGTTATGTTTTATGTTTATTTTTAAATATTTTTTTACTACTTTGAAATGAGTTGCAAAATATTGTCTTTCAGGCACTTGAATTGATCTAATTCCCATCTGAAGTATTCAAATCTCATGACAAGTTTTGGTTTTTTTCTTCCCAAAACTGAGTCCTATCTTTTTCACCTGAAACAGTTTCTGGTATGTCTAAGAAGGGCCCCAGAAAATCATGAAGCATTTATTCTTTCACCTTGTAAAAAGAATGGTGTTAGAAATAGTTAATTTGGGAAAATATGTTACTATTTGAAGAGCTGCATGGAAAAAAAGCATTGTCAAATTTGAAGAGATACTTAACTGTCCCTAGGTTATATTTGTTTGGGTTAAGTGTTATTGAAACAAACATTTCAGAAATTATGTGCTGGATGGGAAGGTCCTAGAGATTTGTTAATGCCCTTAGTGTCCATGAGATGTTTCTATTTGTCAGGGTCCTGGTGCTGCTTTGTCTGATATTCGGTAACAGTATAGAGTTATCATATTTTCATAACATAATTTCAGTTACTTAAAAGATTATTTCAATCATAATTTCAATTATTTTTTAAAACACTAACTTGGTCTAAATTTACTTTCTAATTGGATTGAGCATCTCCAATGCCAGTAGTTTTCAATGGGAGATTGAAATCACTTGCTTAAGGAGTCTTATTAATGTGTAGATGTTTAGGAACTACTCCAGACTTAGACAATCTCTTTATTTGATATTCCTGATAGTTTCTTAATAAATTCTAACTACATGATTAATATAGTCATAGTAAATTATGTCTCAGGATTAATATATGTTACATCTAAAGATTTTTCCTTTGTAAAGATTATGTTTACCTATTTTTATTAATTATGTACAATATCTGCTCTTCTTTGGAAATGGGATAATGATTATATTTATACATAATGTTATCTAAAACTTTTTAGATTGAGTTTTATCTTGTTTCACATGCCATAGAAACAACCAAATTTCTTTGTCAATTGCATTATTCTTATAATGAATGTTCATCAGATCTTTCTCTTTTGAAAATTATCAGAAATATATCAGCCACAGATATTTTAAATTGTCACATGAGATAGTTTTTTGTTTGTTTGTTTTATTTAATACTTTCCTGAGAGCACTTGCAATCAACTACAGTCCAGAGCACTTTGTTTTCAACAAAGGACCACTTTAGAGGCCCATGAAAAAGGACTATACACAGTACTTTTGGGCACAGGCTTCTGATGGCATCATTTAAATAACTTTAAGACCAGTGGCTGAGTAAGGATTTCTAGAATTCTAGCTGAGAAGCTGATAGACTGCTGACCCAAGATCAAGCAGAATGAGAATTAATTACATAGGACTAATTGAACTGATCAAGGGTTTTGTTTGGATTATTGTTGAGATTTTAATGTTCTATTTTCTGGATATATAAAGAGTCCCATTCCCTTTTCTTCAAGTTATCTATAATGCCTAACTACTTAGTAGACTATGCTCTTACAAACAGAAATGAAACATTTGTCAAAGATATCTTTTTCTTTTTGAAGAATATTGACAAATATTCTTATTTTTATGCCAATATAATTATTTATGTAGATTCAGTAAGAATCTGTTCTTATCATTAGGACATAATTGAAATCATTGGTTATGCAATCAAGTTCTTACCCGGAATATTATATCTGATAATGATGCTCATTTAATCAGATATGACCAGCTGCTTTTAAAGAACACCATTTGACTCTATGGAGCCAATTCTTACAAAGCCCTCTTGGAAAAAAATAAACCCAGTACCTGCTTATGAGGCTTCCAACTTATAGATGTGTAAGAAGTCAATTCCTGGTTGGCCAAGTGAGCTGTAAAGGGTAAATTTAGCATTTGGTGTGTCTCTACCCTGCACATTCTAAAGAAAGATTTGGTCCTTGCCCTGGATCCTGGGCAGTAACCTCTAAGCTCTTGCAATATCCTGGCTGATCAGAGTGTCTTTGTTTATCTGGAGACCTACAGACACATCACATATTCTATGCTGACAATGTGATTATGGTAGGGATCTTGGGCCGTGTGGCATCAGCTTGACCTCTGAAGGGGCTGGAGACTAAGGTCATTTACACAGGCAGTCAACCCTGCCTCTGTGACTGACCCTCAATAAAGACCACAGACACCAGGCTTGGAGTAACCTTCCTTGGTTGGCAATACTCCTATGTGTTGACACCTCTCATTTCTGGGAGAATTAAGTGTTATAGACAGGACTCCATTGGGAGAGGACAACAGGAAGCTTCCACCTAGTGTTTCCTGGACTCTGCCCTATGTACTTCTTCCCTTTGCTGCTTTTAGTCTGTGTCCTTTTATGCAATAAACCACAATTGTGAGTTTAGTGGGTTTTCTGAATTCTGTGAATCCTTTTAGTAAACCAGAGAGTGTTCTTGGAGACCTCAAACACCACCCAGGAAATTTTGGGTCTTTTGGCAACCTCCAGAAGAGAATTCTCTCAAATTTATAAGAACTACTGGTGAGAGCTGGTGGAAAGTTCTTGGCTTGGCTTCCTGGTCAAGAGGCTCTTAAAAATCCAAAACTGAAATTCGAAATGAAAATGTCCAGCAAAACAAGTGTAGGAAGGCCTGTAAGATAAAATATAATTTTTTTCTTTACCTATGTAAGTAATAAGATTAAATATGATAAGGCCATTCTTATTTTGTGATTAAGAATAATCTTTCTTGGAGATTATTTTAGATACTAAGAATGGTCACTGTAGAGAGAAATTTTGTGTTTCAGTGGAAAACTATGCGTCCTCAGTAGCACACACTTTCGTTCATTGTCTTTGAGCTATTTTGCCCCTCTTTCAAATTGTGGCTAAACGATGGGCATGCAAACTCTGTCTAGCTTATAGAGATTTAATTGATTTTGTCTCCATCCCCAGAAAAACCAGTTTTGGTATCTAGTTATAAATTGGACTGAATCTTGTTACCTTGCTCAAATTGTCAATCATTATCAAATTTTCAGTTCTTTCATTACCTTCAAATCTGGCTATAATTCATCAAAATTTTCCATTTTTTTCCCTCCTACCTGGCTCAGCATCGTTGTGAACAAAAGTATAACTGTCTAAATCCCTCCTGGGACTCTGGGTTGCCTGGCAGCTGGCCCTTGTCCCCAGGGCCTGAAAAAACTCTGGAGCTGAAACCTGATAACATGATAAAATCCTCAACACCTCAGCAGACCATCCACAGGCTTGAATTCTCCCTTGACAGGCCACTGCCCTGGCCACTTTAGAAGTTGGGTGAAATGCTCTGGTCATGCATGCCTTTATATGAGAGGCAACCAAGACTGCGTATCACTAACAGCATCACAATCCTAGCTCGAGAGTTTCACATAACTTAGTGAGTGTGAAATATAACTGAGAGATTTTCCTCCACCAACTTCTTAGAATCTAATGGACGGTTACTCAGTTCAGGGTTCAACTCCTGGATCTTTTTTTTTAAATACAATATTTTACACTAATATATCTCTTTTTCATTTTAGGCATCCCTCTTTTAAGATGCCTAATTTCTAGAACCCTGAAACAATTGCCTTCTGCCATCACCTCTTAACCAAAGAGATTTTCTCTTTTAAGGGAAAAATGCCCATAAAAGTCCTTCAGGGACTATTCCTTAGACCCTGTTTGATTCCACTCAGAAGGATTATGATTTCCTCTGGGTTGTTCAGCAGCAAATAATGTTCATCTTGATGAAAGAGAGGGACTGACAAACATAAAATTTACCTGAGTCCCATGCTCCTGGGAAGCAGTGATGGTTAAGAAATCTCCATCATTTTGTGTTCCTGAAATGTCTAATGCAATGGACCAGCTTGCCCTTGCATATTATAAAATAAGATCCACTTCCATCTTTCCTCAGGTGAAGGGATCTTAGTTAACCTTTCTAGAGCTCAGGGATGCCCTCAGCTGACATTGGGTTACATAGTTCATGTCATGATGCCAGTTTGTGTTCGGTCACTCTGTACATTTTCAGAGAAACTTAGATCTATAGCATAAAGACCATTCTCCTGCTAGGAAAAAGAATAGCTGGCTTGCAGCTTTGTTCTCAGGAGGTAAAATTAATAACCACAACAAAAGGTGGTGACTCCTTTCAAGGCCGTATCATAATAGGTAAAATCAGTCAATAAGAGAACTGAAATCTCCAAGCAATCAGCTTGATGCAGTATATCACATAAATTTATATCTCATTAGCTATAGGATATAAAAGTAGTTTTAACAGTTGCAGCCTTTATAGAGTTCTTAAAAGCAGGGTGATTAACAGTTTGAAATTTTTGAACAAAATCAAGCGTTGACTTCAGTCTTCCTATTGCCTTAAAAACAAGATGAGGAGTTGGTTTTCATAATGTGGAACCACAAGCAACATTAATATTTAAACATTTCTCTGCACATGCAAAATGATCTTGTCTCTAAAAGTAAGGTATCATCTTGGCATTTTATATGTGTGTGTCTGTCTAAATGCAGATTTTTTTTTTGTACAGTTAGACTCTATCCCATTCCATTACATGGCCAAGCAGCAGATACTATACTCATCTCCAGGATAAATTCCTACCAGAGAGCATGAGACTGCATTAGCAGTACAGCTTGGGCATTCCCAGCACAGATTATACATTCAAATGTACAGCACACTCTTCCACATGAGATGACTGAATTGCAGATGCATTACAATAAAGCTGCTTCCTATTGTGTCCCCACTGCTCTTGTCAACCTGAGACATTCCTGGCAACCTGTACATGGGTATTAACCTTGGTTTAAAACAGTTCCTGCTGTCTGGATTCCTAAGAGTTCAGAAAGAGTTATGTGCACAGATTTGGTTAACAGAAGCGAGAGCTTTGGCACATAAATCCTCCATCAGAATTTTGACATTATTGCTCTAGTGAATTCATCCACAGACCAACCACTTTCAAATGTAATAGAAAGTGATGGCAACTATTGTCACACTTTTCACCAAGAGAGGACTGCATTGTAACATGCTGCAAGGAGAGAGAAATACACTAGACACGCTTAAATGATTTTAGTGGCCTAATGAGATGGAGAAGGGAGTGTATTTAATTGTGCACTGAGCAGCCACATCAGTACTCTTCATATGTACACATGAGACGGAGTGTGTGTGTATGTGTGTACACACACATTGGTGCATAAATGTTAGTCAAGCTGTATCTGAGATAATAGATCACTTTTTAAAAAACGTATGTCTGATACAAAAAATAGGGTCTGAAACAAAGATTTTATTTATACATTTCTATTTACATACTTAAAAGAAGAAATGCTTTGATTAAAAAAATCTTCATTTAGTTGAAGTCATGCATATAGAACTGAAAGAATGCAGATTTACCCTTTTTGTTCCCAGTCTCCAAGTCCCATTGTACAAGCTCAGCAGTTACAACAGTAGTGTTATTCTCTGTATATTTTCAATAGCTCATCTATATTGCAGGTTAGGTAGAAATAAAAGTACAAAGGGAAAAGATAACTATGAAGCCTTTTGCTTCCTTGTGATCATTTGGCAAAGTCATATGGATTGATACTGACCAAGCAAATTGAGGATTATGGCACTTGGTATAGTTCTCTATCACTTGCATTTTCTTTCAACCCTCATCTCAAAACTTCTGTTATCCCAAAGACAATACATTTTTGTGTTAACACCAGTTTCTAGATTCACTACAAGTATTCTAGAGATGCAAAGAGCTCTACAGTGTTTGATGTCTCCATCGTTGAATTTATGGTGTATAAGTTCATCTGGATTTCCAAAATTTGGTCATGAAGAATTGCCCTCTGTAGTTATTCCAGATTTTCACAAACTCTCAAGTCTCTTCTTAACCCCCAGCTTCCTGTTACTTAGGAGATGTTCATCTAATTCAGAGGAAATGGTGGCCAGTTGGGTGCCCTGTCTCAACTCTCTGCAGCCACATTCTTGTCTCCTTTCCTACAGAGTCAGCTGGAGAGATGTTTTCCTACTCAAAGCTAATATTTTATCTCTCTCATATTTGTAATAAGGCAAACATACTATCTTCAAATAATAATGATTTTATCTTCTTTTCAAAATGTTTATGCCTCATATTTCTCCTGTCTTGTTTTGCAATGACTATAATCTCTAGGATAATGTTAAATAATAATGTTTCTGAATTGAATGCAGCCTCTTAATATTTCACCATTAAATATGATGTCTTCCTTAAGCTAATATTCTTCTACTTTATTTATGCTTATTTGATTTTTCTTTAATCTGTCTTCTCTAATTGAATTCTGCTATGTACATTTTTTAATCTTCTTACTTTTTATTAAATTCATTTTGGTCCACCTATTTTCTTCTGGGTGTTATTTGAGCTACATCTCATAGGTTTTGATATGTAGTGCTTTCATTGTCATTTGTTTTTTAAAAAGTTTATAATTTGATTTAGAATGAGGTTTATGACTTACTAGAGGGTAGATGTGTGTTTGTGTGTGTGTGTGTGTATGTAGGAATGGGAGTCTTATATTTTGGTTAGAATATATTCCTGCATAATTTTTAGGTTTCAGAGTTTTAAATTTTACTTGTTGTGTGTGTTTCATAGATATTTTAAGAGCTTATTATTGTTTAAGATCTATTGCTTAACTGACTCCTTTGCTGAGTTCATAGTAATGCCCAAATCTCTTTGCTCTTAAAACTCTTCTAGGACTTTGGGATCCTATTCTAGATAGGCAGTCCATCCTCTTTTAACTTGCCAAGGCTCTTGAAAGAGTGAACATTTGCTGGGTCTGCTTCTATATTTTCCATTCAACTGTTTGGTGTCAATTTGTAGCCACATTTTGGAGAGTAAAGCTTTACAATCGATTGTCCATTCTATGAATATATCCTTTTATATGAATCTCATTTTAGAGAGAGATATTTGATTTTCATGAGGCTTAAAACAACACTGAAGTGAAAGGAAATGGAGAAAAGATGGTTGATATATTTCAGTTGGATAACTAAAGGAGTCAAATGTTAAAACTTATCTATAGTCCTAGATTTAACCTAAGTTACTGTAAAATCCTTGCTGCATGGTTTCAGATCTTCGTGAAATGAAGTGAAGTAGCGTTCTGACTCCACACTGCCACACATTTCCCTGCTCTATGTACGTTTCACTTATGTTTATTGGAAGCGGAGGGCAGAGGGAAGGTTGAAGCTTTGGGTCAATCTGACAGACCTCAGCTGTGCTTTGTCCTTTAGCATGGAGTTCTCTGTTCAGAGTACCTTTGTTCCCTCAGCTTCCCTGATGGTTCCCTTTGCATTGTCACTGTGAGATAGGAGGGAAGGGGGCAGGGCACAATCATTGAGGGAATGACACAGAAATTGAGGACAGGACAAACTGGTTAGAACCAAGATGGTGGAAGATTAGACTTCCTGTAGACCTAGAGCCTATGGTGCACCCACAGGCACCATGACAGTTCCTGGGCTGACCACAAAAGGTCAAAAAGTGGAGTGGAATTCTTGGAAGTCCTCACCCCTTTCCCAGCATAGTTGGAATAATCCTCCCCCTTATTAGCATATGAAATTACCGAGCCCATAAAAACTAACCACCCCGGAACTCGTGGTCACCCTCTTGCCTACTGAGACAGCCCACACTCTGTCTATAAAGTGTTTATCTCTCTAAATATACTTGCTTTCACTTAACTGTGCCACTGTGCTTTTCTCTTGAATTCTTTCCTGTGCAAGGAAAAACTTACTCTCCAGCAACAGCTGGAACGTTCAGTGGAAAACCACACTTTGCAGGTGCACTTCTAAAGTCAAGTTTCTCTGTGCCAGGACTGTTCTGGGTGGATGCCGAGCACAGGGAGGAACCAGAAGTAGGTGTGTTAGACACTGCAGGGACCAGCCTCCAGGTCGGGTTGTTGCCTTGGGACTGAACAGAGGAGAACCAGGAGGACTCAGAAGGAAGTTCAAAAGTCTGGGCACAAATTTAGGAAACAGAGTCACACAGCTGAAATGACTGGAGAGAACAGGCAGAAGAATAGGCACCACCTTGGTTCCTCAGCAAATTTCTCATCTGGCCAGATGCTTTTCACATGCTTCCTGCTTAGGTAGAAAGGAGACGTGTACTGCCCCCTTCCCCAGTGGTGTGCAGGGTATAGAAGGAAGAGAGTGAGGGAGCAGAAGCTAAAGGCAGAGCTGGAATTTCAATGTTTTCTGAGTTTGCTTTGAGAGCATTACCTCTCATTTTTTTTTTTTTCTAATGATCCTTGAAGCAGCAGAGGTCATTTTTACATAAATTTCTTTCCCCTTGAATACAGGCATATTGACGGAAATTTTGAAGATGTTAATATTAAGTGTTTCACATACCCAAACAGCATAAACAACACAGGAATTGGATTACATATGGGAAATGACAAGTTTTTTTCTCCTGCTTACATTGAAGTCAACAGGATGCAGGAAAACCTATTGTTACTTGTTCCTGCTATTTTGCACATTAAAAAGTAATGGAGATAAGCAAAGTTGGGGGGTCAAGCTGGGCTTCTATTCTTCACTCCTTTCCTGTTTCAGGGTTGCAGTGTTACTCTTTCAGGGTAGACTTGAAAAGTGTCTGCTGTCATTTGGGAAAAAATAAGATTCTTTGTTATACATCATATAAGCATAGTGCTTCTTATTTTTTTCCCCAAAAAGTGAGAAAACAGAAATTTGCCAGGTTAATATGAGATTTCACAGCCTTTTTGATAGTTAATGTCTGTGTTTAGATCATAGCTCCTTGCTTCTTTTCTTTTTGAAGAAATAATCATAAGCCTTGAAGCTGGAACATGTTACAAAAGGTGAAGCTGAATTCATGGCCTTAGAGATGAAGGCTGCAGAGAAGGATGCTAAAATATACACGTGGATGAGGATGTTTTTGTTATAATTTTTGGTGACAAATGTAATTACTTGTAGGTTCCTCCTGCCCTTTTCCCATTTTCTTATCCCAACTTTTCTCAGCTCAAGATGTTTTCAAGTGACCATTATACTTTTGAGCTCAGAGTAATTATAACAGGGGAATGTGGCAGTCATGATGTAAGTGGCTTTGGGAACAGAGACATTTTTCTTTAGCTTTGTGAGGCTGAGACTTGCCATACGTAAAGCACCTCTCAGAGACTGCTTCTTGTTCTGATTTTTCAAGATCTTTTTATGCTCTTTTTAAACTAAAATGTGTAACATTCAACAGCAAAACAAGAATTTATTGATTGTCTGCTATGTGCTTGGCATGGGTATTAGAGTTAAAATTATATGAAAGACAGTCATAGTTTCCTTTATCAGAGTTAAATTATCGGTATCTTGTAACGGAACCATCTGGGTTATTTTGTCTTAAAGGGCAGCCACTTGCTACATGTGGCTGTTGACTGAAGAAAAATGCACAGTGGAGAGCTGTGAGTTCAGTTTTATTTGGGGTTTACTGAGGACTGCAGCCTGGGAAACAGCCTCTCAGATAGCCTTGAAGAGCTGCTCTGAGGTCACTATATATATGATTTGGTAAAGGGGATACGTGCAAAGAAGCACACTTCTTGGTGGAAGGATGCTGCTAGTCACAAGAAGGATGCTGCCATTCGCTAGGAGCAGGTCTCTCTAGTAAAGATTTTAGTGCTTTTCTAGGTATGAGAAGATGCAAGAAATTGGGTTCATAAAAGTTTCTCCAGAAAATATCTAACTCTCTGAAGGCCTGTTCTGCCAGTTTTTTTCCCAGAGCACAGAGTGCCTCCTTCCTGATCTTCACCCTTTTGAGGGGAGGTTGAAGATCACGGACTGAATAACTAATGACTTAATCCTTGTAGAGCCTGATGGCAAGTGATGGTCTTCAGTTGGCAAGGCCATGAGCACTTGAAATGTGGCTAGTTGGAATCGAGATGTACTGCAAGCATAAGTTACTCACTGGATTTTGAGGAATTAGTATAAAAAAATGTGAAATATCTATTAATAATATTTATATTGATTACCTGTTCAAATAATAATGTTTTAGGTAGATTGGGTTAAATATACTAGCAAAGTTGATTTCTCCTCTTTCTTTTTACCTTCTTAAATGTAGCTACTAGAAAATTTAAGATTACATAGGGTATTTCTATTAAATAGCACCAGTGTAGGGTGTTTGTTAAAAGAGCATGTTCTCATAATCTATTCTCAAGGTGCCAGAGTCTGGTCTAGAGTTAGGAACCAGGAATCTGCATTTTTTAAACAAATACCCCAGATGTGATCTAAGGACCAAACTTTGAAAAAGAAAACTAAAATGCAGGGTAGACATAGTGACGCAGGAAAAACAGATATGGGGTGTGAGGAGGGCCGTGTCCCAGGCTTCAGTTGAGCCGCTGGGACGTGCCCTGCCAAGTGTGGGTCCTTGGCTTCACACAGGAAAGAATTCAAGAGTGAGCCACAGTTGAGTAAAGATAAATTTAGAGAGATACATCAAAAGGCAAGAGAAAAGCCATGAGGTGTGGGGGTTGGGTGCTCAGATTAGACTAAAAGTAGGTACACACTCCACAGAGTGCCGGCCATCTCCAAAGGGGGAGAAAGAGAGGGTGGTGAGAGAGCAGCCGCGAAGCACTGTGTTGCCAGTTTTTTGTGAGCTCGTTAGCTTAAGGTGCTAATAAGTGGAAGGACTAGTCTAACTAGCCTGGGGAAGGGGCTGGGATTCCCAGGAAGTTGGCGATTTCCCACTCTTTGACCTTTTGTGGCGAGCCTTGGGACTGTCATGGCGCATGTGGGCCATGCTATTTACCATGCTAATATGAGCGTAAAATGAAGCTCAATATCTGCTCGAAGTCAAATCTCCCACCATCTTGAGCCTCAAGGCCTACTGAGGTTCGAATCTTCCACCATTTTGATGTTAATTGCTATGTCATTCCTTTAATGGCTGTGCTCTGCCCCCATCCTCTCTCAATAGAGCCACGCAATTGAATAGTAAGTAAGGAGATTGCCTTAGTCCATTCCAGCTACTGTACCAAAACACTACTGCCTGGGTGGTTTATAAACCACAGCTATTTATTTCTCGCAATTCTGAAGGCTGGAAGTCTGAGATCAGGGTGCCAGCAGGGTTGGGTGAGGGTCCCTTTTCAGGTCTTAGGCTTCTCATTGTATCTTCGCATGGCAGAAGGAGCTAGGGAGATCCTGGAACCTTTTTATGAAGAGACTGATCCCATTCCTGGGGGCTCTGCCCTCCTGAGCTAATCACGCCCCAAAGGCCCCACCTCTGAATACCATCACCTTGGGCATTAGGAGTTCAACATAGGAGTTTTCATGGGACACAAACATTCAGATCAGCAGTGATTAAATAAACTACGATAAAGACTGCAACAAAAGAAAGCCCAGTGAAAGTATAGCACTCTACTGAGGCATTGGACAAGGGGAGGCAAGTCAAGAGTCGGTTCTCCAGTGAAATAACCTGAATCCTAAATGCTGCAGAGGATGTAGGTGAAGGTGAGGGTGTTTATTCCAAAGAGAGGGACTGGTGCAAAAGTCAGAGGGGAGGAGCTTGGACCCTAAGTTTATAATAAGATTGAGAGGAAGTATGGAGGTTGAGAGGAATAATGATTCTAGAAAAATAAGTAGGACCCAGTCATGAAGGACTTATAAACTATGTTAAAGGGTCGATTTTTTCTTAAGATAATGGGGCCAACATAAAGAGATTTTAAAGAATCAAATGCCATTATAAAATGGATGGTAGAGATAGATGTCTGTAGGAGTAACATATCAGTCACAAGGTTGTCATGGAATCCAGGTGTGAGGATATTCACTGAAATGAGTGGGGACAGGGGAGAGAGGGTCACATTAAAAGAATATGAGAAATATTGAGCAGCAAAATCAATAGGATTTGAGATTGCTACAATGTGGGAGGATACAGTAGAGGGCAGAGTTAAAGATTACAGCTACGATATGAAAATGCTAAAAATAATCACACAGACTAAAAAATGCATAGCCAATTAAGGGGATAGTTACTAAGATTAAGGCCTCCCTTAGAAAGATTTTTGTGAGGATGAGGGAAATAATATATGTGAAATTTTAAGGACTTTATGATGGCAATTGCTTTGAGGCTTTCCGGTTGGGCAAAACATATGCCTTTCCTTCATCTTTTGTCTGTTTTTAATTAAGAACAAATCTTATGATTTTGTCTCCTCTTTGTTATGATGACCTGAAAATGTAAACCCCAATTTGTGGCCCTTTTTAGGCCTGTACATGACAAAATGGTTCAAATTTCTGTGTTGTAGTTTTACTGGTGAATTACTATTTTTAACTCTTAAATTCCTTTGACTTCTATACTGTCAGTTAGTTTATTCTTATGTGTTTTATGCAACATTAAAACAACCTCATTTTGTGTGTTGTGAACAAAGCAAGGTATAAATAAATGTGGAATAATTTGACTCTGAGAAAACAATGCTCTTCAAACGAAGGATGCAAATATAAAAAGTGCTTTTTTTAAATGTGAAAATAAGAAGTATTAAAAATTAAGAATGAAAAAATTCCTTAGAAATTACAGATTTTGCCTTGCTTAATCTATGATATTTAGCACTAATTTAACAACAAGAATTCCTAAACCTGTTATACTTAGAAAATCCTGCTTGGCTAGAAATAAAGGCTATTGTCCATGCTCTCAATGGAATTTTGTTTTTGTTTTCCTTTGTGTATCACTTGTCAGGTATGAGTTCATGAATTTAATTTATTTACTTCTTCTATAATGTGCATTCCCTGAAGACGTTCTTCATTACCTAACAATCACATGGATTCTAGCTTTCAATAAAAATGCAATCATTCTCTCATATTGATCTTTCTAAACTGAATGATCAAGTTATGCATTGTATTTTCATATCTTTGTAGTCACCTGGGGAATTTATTCCATATAAAGTAATAGGACTTGGCATTTATATGATAATTTCTATTTATTGCATCTATTATCTTCTACTCCAGTGAATTACAAAGTTCTGGGGAAATTGCTGTGAGGATCTCTTTCTAAGCTGGGAAAGAGTATATATCCCAAACCAAATTACAAGGTGTTTCCTCAACTTTTTTATTGCAAGGTTTTAAAATTGGTGTGGAGCACTGTTGCAGAGAAATTGAAGTCGACTCTGTGCTTTTAACTTGTATTTTATCAGAAAAGTGTAACTATTCATTATAAAATAATGGATGTGGGTTAAAATGCTAGGATCCTCCTCTGGTTTCCACAACACCACACCTTCCTAGCTTACTCCCATTTCTCTGACTATTCCTCTAAGCTTTTGTTGACTCCTTTTTCCTCCCTTAGTTTGAAATTTGGCATTCTTTTTTTTTTTTTTTTTTTGAAATTTGGCATTCTTGAGGGCTCAGTCCTTGGCCTTTTTTTTTTCCTTCTCTGTCTACACTGTCTCCTAAGGTGACCTGTCCTAATTTTCCAGGTTTAAATGCATCTGTCTGTTGATGACCCCCAAATTTCTATCTTCAGAATTAGCCTTTTTGTGAGTTCCAGACCGAGGTAACTGGAAAATTTGCAACTTTGGCTTTTAAAAGTGCTTTGGAAAGGCTGAAATAAAATGAAAAAAATGTATAACTAATCATTTTTGCTTTGAAAAATTATACACAGGTGTTTGTTCACTATTTGTTTTGTAATTCACTGTTTATATAACTTCAATAACACTTAAACTTGAAGAAAAAATGTGTTTTCTTTTATAATTCACCATAGGGATTCTGGCTTCTGCCATATCATTGTACATTCTTACAAAGTTACATGAAATATTTGTGTTACTTTCTATAACATCAAAATGCACTGCCAATAAGGACTGTAAGGACAGAACACACTTTCCTGGAAGGGGTGGTACAAATTGTTTAAAAATTTTCACAATAACTTGTGAGTAATAAAAAGCCAGCTTGGATAATTTTTTAAATATTAATACCTATTTTGAAAAAAAAAAAGGATTTTCCACAAGCATCTCTGATGAACAAGTTCAAAAGAGAACTCTGAATTTCCTGTCTCCTAAGTGTGACTTTCCATCTTTCCCATCTCAAAAACAGCCTTGTCTACCAGTGGCTCAGACCAGACCGAAGGCCCTTTTTAATTCCTCTCTTCCTCCACGTGTAAATGGTGAAGACAGTGGTACGTGACATTTCTTGAGCACTTTAGTATGTGCCAGGCTCTATATCCTAAGAACTTCAATATTATGAAATAAGCACAGTTATTGTCTTCCTCTTACAAATGAGAAAACTGAGATACGAAGAGGTTGTATAAACTTGCCCAGTAAGTGGTGGGGTTAGAGCCAATCCAGGAGAAAGGCCTGATGGTCCCACCTCCACGGTCTGTCCGGGATTTCTCCACTTCTCTCGTTTTCACTGCTATGATGTAGGCTCAGTCACCGTCCTCTCTCTGCTAGGCTACCTCACTATCTCCAACCAGACTCTATTCATGTTCCAATCCAAACCATTGTGCAATGATCTTTTCTTTTTTTTTTTTCTTTTTATTTATTTTTTTATTGAGTTATAGTCAGTTTACAATGTTGTGTTAATTTCTAGTGTAGAGCACAATTTTTCAGTTATACATGAACATACATATATTCATTGTCACATTCTTTTTTGCTGTGAGCTACCACAAGATCTTGTATATATTTCCCTGTGCTATACAGTATAATCTTGTTTATCTATTCTACATATGCCTATCAGTATATACAAATTTTGAACTCCCAGTCTGTCCCCTCCCACCCCCCGTCCCCCCAGCAGCCACAAGTTTGTATTCTATATCTATGAATCGGTTTCTGTTTTGTATTTATGTTAATTTGTCTCCTTCTTTCTTCTTCTTCTTCTCCTTCTTCTTCTTCTTTTTTTTTTTGATTCTGCATATGAGTGATCTCATATGGTATTTATCTTTCTTTTTCTGGCTTACTTCACTTAGAATGACATTCTCCAGGAACATCCATGTTGCTGCAAATGGCGTTATGTTGTCATTTTTTATGGCTGAATAGTATTCCATGGTATAAATATACCACATCTTCTTTATCCAGTCATCTGTTGATGGACATTTAAGCTGTTTCCAAGTTGTAGCTATTGTAAATAGTGCTACTATGAACATTGGGGTGCAGGTGTCTTTTTGAAGTAGGGTTCCTTCTGGATATATGCTCAGGAGCAGGATTCCTGGGTCATATGGTAAGTCTATTCCTAGTCTTTGGAGGAATCTCCATACTGTTTTCCACAGTGGCTGCACTAAACTGCATTCCCACCAGCAGTGTAGGAGGGTTCCCTTTTCTCCACAGCCTCTCCAGCATTTATCATTTGTGGACTTTTGAATGATGGCTGGTTAGAGGTGATACTTCATTGTAGTTTTGATTTGCATTTCTCTGATAATTGGTGATATTGAGCATTTTTTTCATGTGCCTATTAATCATTTGTATTTCTTCATTGGAGAATTGCTTGTTTAGGTCTTCTGCCCATTTTTGGATTGGGTTGTTTGTTTTTTTATTATTAAGTCATATGAGCTGCTTATATATTCTGGAGATCAAGCCTTTGTCAGTTTCATCTTTTGCAAAAATTTTCTCCCATTCCGTAGGTTGTCGTTTTGTTTTGCTTATGGTTTCCTTTGCTGTGGAGAAGCTTGTAAGTTTAATTAGGTCCCATTTGTTTATTCTTGCTTTTATTTCTACTGCTTGGGTAGACTGCCCTAGGAGAACATTTTTGAGATGTATGCGAGACAATGTTTTGCCTATGTTTTCTTCTAGGAGGGTTATTGTATCTTGTCTTATGTTTAAGTCTTTAATCCATTTTGAGTTTATTTTTGTGTATGGTGTAAGGGTGTTCTAGCTTCATTGATTTACATGCTACTGTCCAGTTTTCTCAGCACCATTTGCTAAAGAGACTGTCTTTATTCCATGGTATGTTCTTGCCTCCTTTGTCGAAGATTAGTTGACCAAAAGTTTGTGGGTTCATTTCTGGGCTCTCTATTCTGTTCCATTGGTCCATATGTCTGTTTTGTACCAATACCATGCTGTTTTGATTACTGTAGCTCTATAGTATTATCTGAAGTCTAGGAGAGTTATTCCTCCAGCCTCTTTCTTTTTCCTCAGTAATGCTTTGGCAATTCTAGGTCTTTTGTGATTCCATATAAATGTTACTATGATTTGTTCTAGTTCTGTGAAATATGTCCTGGGTAATTTGATACGGATTGCATTAAATCCATAGATAGCCTTGGGCAGTATGACTATTTTAACAATATTGATTCTTCCAATCCAGGAGCATGGGATATCTTTCCATTTTTTAAAGTCTTCTTTAATTTCCTTCATCAGTGGTTTATAGTTTTCTGTGTATAATTCTTTCACCTGCTTGGTTAGATTTATTCCCAGATATTTTATGACTTTGGGTGCTATTTTAAAGGGGATTGTTTCTTTACTTTCTTTTCCTGTTGATTCATCGTTAGTGTAAAGAAATGCAACTGATTTTTGAACGTTAATCTTGTAACCTGCTACCTTGCTGAATTCTTCGATTAGTTCTAGTAGTTTTTGTGTGAACCTTTTAGGGTTTTCTATATATAGTATCATGTCATCTGCATATAGTGACACTTTGACCTCTTCTTTTCCAATTTGGATCCCTTTGATTTCTCTCTCTTGCCTGATTGCTGTGGCTAGGACTTCCAAGACAATGTTGAATAGGAGTGGTGATAGTGGGCAGCCTTGTCTTGTCCCAGAGTTGAGTGGGAAGCTTTTGAGTTTTCACCATTGAGTACTATGCTGGCTGTAGGTTTGTCATATATAGTTTTTATTATGTTGAGATATGTTCCCTCTATACCCACTGTGGTGAGAGTTTTTATCATAAAAGGGTGTTGAATTTTATCAGATGCTTTTTCTGCGTCTATTGAGATGATCATGTGGTTTTATTAGCAATGTGTTGTATTAGCAATGATTTTGTTGATGTGTTGTATTAGCAATGATCTTTTCTTATGCAAATCAAGTTGAAATTCTGCTCTGGCTTCCCATGGATGTAAAAAGGAAAAATCTCCAAGCTCCTCATAGGGCCTACAAAATCCTACGTGACTCACTCGCCAACCTCTTCAGCTTCACTCCAACCATTCTGCCTCCCCCTGTCCCCTCTACTCCAGTCACAGTTCTTTTTCAGTTTTGAGACAAATAAATTGGTTCATATGTCAAAGCCTTTCTGCTTGCTTTTCTCTGTGCCTGGAATAATATTTCCCCAGATTATTGAATGTCTAGCTCTTACTCATCAGGTTCATCTCAGGTTCAGGTTTCATCTCAGTTGTTATCTCCTTAGAGTCAGTGCCCCAACCATAACCCAACCCTACTCACGCTGCTGACTCATGGGCTATCCCAACACCCTGCTTTGCTTTCTTTAGTGAATTTACTAGTATCTGATAATACTTTATGGTTTGTGGTCATTGTTACTGCCTCACCTTTGACTCTAAATAGATTGTAAACATTGTGTGGGCAGAAAATCTGTCAATAGATTCATGGCAGTATTGTCAGTTCCAGAATATTGCCTGGCACAGAGTAGGAACTCAGTAAATATTTGTTGTCAAATAGCTTTTCTCTTCCTGAGAAATCCTCTAACCACAACTAACTACTACTACTGCTCCTGTTGTAGCTTTGCAGCCTGGACAGACTGATTCTTGGACACATCATCCCCAAGGAGTTTTCTACTATGAAGAGACAATTTCTAATTGTCATGTCAACTTTTCAAAGACACATCTCACCAGAGCTTGGATTAGGGTAAGCTGAGAGGTACTTGCATTGAGGGCCAAAAAACCCTCAATGATCAATATAAGTTATATCAATATTTTTTTTAAAGAATGCACTATTTAAAAAAAACAAATTGGCAAACAGTGGCCCAAACAAAAGTCTGCCTGCTTTTGTCAATAAAGCTTTAAGTTCACACTGGACTCTGAGATCCATGAGGGCAGAGGTCTTGCTTTGTTCACCGCTCTTTTCCCAGGGCCTGCTTGGAATAGTACTGGGGACATAGTGGGCATTTGATAAATATTTCATGAATTACAGAATAAATAATTTTTATCTCAAAATTTAAAAAAGTTATGAATATCTACCATGGATAAAGTACTGAGTTTCTTACTATGAACTGAAATAAAGTTTGAGACATGGCCTCTGCCCTCAAGATGGATCTCAAGATCACAAGGTGAATGTAAGGTTATAAGATTCTGTAAGACTATGGTCAAGACAAACCTGGTTTTCAGCTTTCTGTGCTACCTGAAGGATTTTTTTTCTCTTTAAGTGTTCTACACTGATACTTTTTTTTTCTTGACCTCCGAAAGTCCATCTTCTTTCTATCTTGCTTTTTTTTTTTTCCCTTCCATTTTCTACTTCCCAGGGCTAGTGTAATATAGTCAAATGTGAGAAGTGGTGAAAAGGGAACAGTAGCCAAAATGACTTTTCTTCCCGATTTGACCCTGCACAGGTGAAAATACTCAGTCCCAGGCCATCAAAGAGTGCTTATTCTTCTAACTCGATCATTTCCTAGTTCTCAACATCAACATCCATTCTGACACTCGACAACACAGCCGAACTCTGCACACTAACCATATTTAATGTTGTATCATTGCACTATATAGAGATCCAGGAAAACATAATAGTTAATGGTGATATGTTGCCTTTTTACCCCCACATATATAAAGATTGATTTTTTTTAAAAAAAGTATTATATTTGACTTTATATGTGCATATGCACTTGGAGATCTTTTTTGATTATATAAAGCCTAAACTTCTCTTACCTTACAAGATAAGATTGTTTGTATCTCAGTTCAGTATTTTTTAGGCTGTTAGAATTCTTTGTTTCCTACCATGATGTTTGACAGCAAAACATCATGTATTATTATCAGCTCCAGGGTAAATTAATGCTAACAGTTTTACCTGCTGTGATCCTTTCTTCTGTCACTTTCCTCTGAGAGGGAGAAGATGAAATAAATAAATATCAAAGTACCTAATATATTAATACAGTTAAAGATCTGCTGGGGTAACAGTGGGTTGAGGGTGTACACACTGCTCTGAGGAAAGTAAATTAAGACAATGCGTTTCAGAAAAAAAATTGGCAGTATACATAAAGAGTCTTGAAGTGGTCTAAATCATACCTGCTGTTGCACTTTGGGGACTGCATGCTATGAAAATAATACAAAATGAGGAGAAATATATCTGCACAAGGATAGATGTCATTGCATTATCTGGAATGGTGAAAAATTAGAAGCAATCTAGATCCAATAAGAAATAAACAATTGGTAAGAAAAAATTATGATAAAATCTGGTGACTGATGAGTAGGGTACACATCAAAATAATACTTCAGAGATTTTGTTAATCACATGGGAAAATGTTCTGTGAAAAAGCCAGGGTACAAAATTGTATATAAAGTTAGATCTTGAGTAAGTGAAAAAAGAATTACACAGACAAATTTCACCCAAAGGTAGCTCTTCCAAAGAGGTAATAGTTATTGCTTCTGGATGATGAATTAATAGATAATGTTTTTATTTATAGTTTTCTATATTTTTGTATTTTCTACAGTAAATACAGACCATGTTGATAATTAGGAGGAAAATGTTTTTATAAGTGCAGTGGCTCATGCTTTGATTTGGAACTCCCTGGAGTTCTGCTCCAGTTGTGATCACATCCAGAACCTTAAGATTTCTCAGCTGCCTAATAAACCAGAGAGCGGAATGATCTGGATGGTTCATCCAGGATTTGGCTTGAGCTGCTGTGCTCATCACATGGTCCTCCTGTTCCCGAGCAACTATTGTGAGGTTTATGAGCCCTGGAAGGGTTAGCAAGTTAGAGCCTGAATTAGCTGCATTCTGATCTGTGTTACACAGATGTGGCTTTCATTGATTTTTATGGGAGATTTGTGCACATAATGAAGAGAAAAATGTTACTGATTTGTTTTAATTTAGCTTGAGCAGTAACCCTTTACTAATGGGACTCCTTCTGTAAGAGGCAGACCTGCTCTCATTTTTTTTTTTAAAGCCATGTGTTAGATCTAAGCATTGGCTTAGATTCCTTTGACCAAAGAAGTCCCAATAACTTCAGATCTTCCTAGGAACTTGCAGCTTCCTAGGAGCTGAGTCATGTTATTATGTGCTTTTCATTGGCTCAAACATTTAATTATCTGTTTTAAGTTAATGAAACCAAGATATGTCTGTTGTTCCATCTCCCTCCCCTCTTACCAATTCAGGTGAGACAGAGGTTTATCAACCTTGGCATTATTGGCATTTGGGGATTTCTTGTAGGATGCTTAGCAGCATCCCTGGACTCTACCCAGTAGATGCTAATAGAACCCCTTTCCTACAGTTGTAACAATCAAAAGTGTTTCCAGACATTGCCAAATGTCTCCTGAGGGTCAAAATCTCCCCCAGATTGATAATCACTAGATTAGACAAAGTACAAGAAAAGAAAGCTAAGTAGAATACAATAATTTTAAATTACAAACATGTTATTAAACATTATTCTTTACTATTTAGAAAATAATTCAAGATAGCTAGAAAGAAACCTGCAAGATTAAATAAAAACACAGAAAATAATAACCATAAGGAAAAGATGGAAAAATTGGACTTCATCAAAATTTTTAAAAACTTCTTATCAAACGACTATTAAGAAAATTAACAGACAAATCATAAATCTGGAGAAAATTTTTGCAAAACATATATCTGGCAAAGAATTTATGTGCAGAATGTATAAAAATTCCCTACAACTCAGTAATAAAAAAAAAGTGCCAAAAATGGGCAAAAGACTTGAAAAGACAGTACAGAAAGGGATGTATACAACTGGTCAGTAAACACATGAAAATGTGCTCAATGTCACCAGGTATCAGGGAAACACAAATAAAAACAATAGTGAAGTGACACTACCAACACAAGGAATGGCTAAAGTTAAAAAGGCCAACAAGAAAAGTTGGCAAATATATGAGCAGATGGAACTGCTAGATTTGGGGAATGTAAATTGTATGTTTTAAAGGGACCCTTTCAGAAAAGGTTTGGTGGTTTCTTAGAGATTAAACATGTATGTGTCCTGTGACTCAGCAATTACACTCCTAGATATTTACTCAAGATAAATAAAAATGCATTAACAAAAAATCTTCTATAAGAGTGTTCATACATATGGTTCATTATACTCCAGTGCCAGAAACAACCTCCACATTCATCAACAAGAGAGCAGGTAAACAAAATACGGGATATTCATACAATGGCAGGCCATTCTGCAGTAAGGAGGAGCAAGCTACTGATACACAAAATAATGTGAATGGATCTCACAGACATTTTGCTGAGTGAAAGAAGCTGTATGCAAAGAAGTTACTATTTACTATGTAATTAAATTTATTTAAAGTTTTAGAACAGGCAAAACTAGTCTATGGTGAAACAAACAAATCCAGAAAAGTAGGGGTTGACTGAAATGGGGCATCAGTGAACTTTCTGGAGTAATGGAGATATTTTATATCTTGATAGGCATGTGGGTTAATGGGCATATCCATTTGTCAGAAATTCATCAGATTGTACCCTTAACATGTGTGCATTGCATTGGACCTAAATTTGCCACCTAACCTTAAAAAAAAAAACCCCCAAACTACTGAATTCTGATAGTAGGTTTGCTTGCCACAGAGGTATGAGTTACTGCTTCTGTAATTACATTTAGTGTATTGTAAGCTTGAGAAAATGAGTAACTATATTGAGGATGATGGGAAACCAGTTTCTAAATGTTGGAGAAGGAAGTCACAAATATGGAAAGATGGAAGACTAAAATGTACCCTGTTGTATTGAATTAGATTTGGAGGTATTAATATGAACTCACTGTGTGTGTGTGTACACATTATATATGTTTTCTCTTTTCTAGCTTTGTACACTGAGGAGACTTAGAAGCAATGCCATTCCAGTAGCAATGAGCACACCTAGTGCCTAGATCTTGCTTACTAAATACTACTCTCTAAAAGAAACTAGGGCTCCTTGGACAAATAATAGATATCAAGGGCCAATATGGGGAAAGTGTAAGCCTGAGTTATCTTGTTATGCTAGAAAGTAAGATGGTGCTTAGGGAATGATGGGAACTAGTCAAAAGACACAGGCAACAACTTGAAGGGGCTCCCCACTGGCTAAATCTGGGACAAATTTGGCTTCTAAATAAAATGATCGTAATATATTTTTCACTGAATAAAATAATAATCCATGAATCCATAATGATGTAAGCAAATAAGCAAACAAATAAGGAGCAGAGAAAGCTCTTCCTTATAATAGAATGTCAGCAAACAACTATAGAAGGAATTATGGAGTTAGGATATCGTCAAAAGGTATTAAAACTAGTAGGTAAAGTTTTTAAGGAACAGGAAGCTTACGTTATATCAAAGATTCTCCTGCAAATTGCTTATCTATTGCAAATCGGCAAATTGGATAATGGTAACTATGTTGTTGAGAAACTAACTGGGTATACCATCTTCACCAAGTTATCAAAGTTAACATCACCTATATGGAGACATACAGACATCAAGTGGCTTCTGATACAGTGCAATGAGAAGGACACAACATCACTTCTGTGGTGTTCTTGCCCAAAATGTATATGTTGAATTCAATCATGAGGAAACCTCAAATAAACACTGGTCTTTATTGTTTTGAAAATCTCCAGTCAAGAATGACTGAGATTAGGATAAGTGATGTAAAGGAAACTAAAGTGTTATGACATGAGTTTAATGTGAATTCTAGAATCAGAGAGAGAAGGAAACCTAGCTACAAAAGGCTTTCTTGGTACAACTTATGATATTTGAATATCAACTGTGGATTAAAAATTAAACAAATCTCCTATTTTTCATAATTACACAGCTATGTGAGAAAATATCGCTTTTTTTAAATGAAGGGTTTAGAGATAGGCATTTCTCCAACTTGATTTCAAATGACTCAAAAAAATTTATGCATACACATACACACATGTATGTGTGTGTGAGAGAGAAGATCATAAAGCAAATGAATAAGAAATAAACAATCGATGAATCTGGATATAGAATTATTGGACTATCTTGCAACATTGAATGGCAGTAAACAGGTATATTTGTTTCTACATCTGTGTAACAAATTATCACAAATTTAGCACCTTAAAACAACACAAATATTTATTATGTTACAGTTTCCGTGGGGCAAGATTTTAGGTACAGCTTAGCTCAGTGTCCCACAAGGTTGCTATCAAGATATTTGTTGGGCTGCATTTTCATTTGGAGGCTTGACTGGTGAAGAGTCTGCATCCAAGCTCATTACAGTTGTTGACTGAGTTCATTTCTTTATGGTTTTTTGACTGAGAGTCTCAGCTTCTTACTAGCTGTCAGCTGAAGCCTATTCTCAGATCCTAGACGGTGCCCACAATTCCCTGCCATGTGGTTCTCTTTCTAGTGGTTCAAAACATGGCTGTTCACTTCTTGAAGGCTAGCCAAAGAGTGTCTTACTCTAGTATGCTTAGACTCTTATATAACATAATCAAGGGAGTGACCTTCCATCCCTTTGCCATATTTTATTAGTTACAGGCCCCTTCCATGCTCTAGGGAAGGGGATTACACAACTGAGTGGGCACCAGGAAGTGGGAATTACTGGGAGCACTCTAGAGTTTGTTTACCACGATATGAAAATTACTAAGTCAAATGTGATTCATCAAATTCTATATAGTTTTCTATCTTCAATTTAAACTAAATTAAGAAGTAGAAAAATTATTTTCTCAGAACTATTGATAGTACATATTTGAGAGAAATAATTTTAGATACTGGAGAAAATGTTGTTATTATTTGTTATTGACTCAGAATCTTTAGAACATTTTTTCTTCTGTTTCAGAAATATCTTACATCATGAGTCCTGCCTCCTAAATGTGTTCAGTCTTAAATACTATACACCAAACATGTGTGATTTTTTTTTCTAGGCAATGGTAGGATTGTCCTTCCCTGTCCTTTTTCAAGTTGGGTGTTATCTTGTGACTTGTAGGTATAATCAGGTGGCCTGTTTTGGTCAATATAGGTGGAAGCTTTTATTGCTCATATGCCCTTTGCCATATTCATCTTTATCTGACTGGAAATCTTTGAAAAAATATAGTGCAAAGGGGTTCCTGTCAGCCTGGATCCCTACATGATTGCAGTGGATAAAGTCTCCAATACTAAAGTGAGAAATGAAGTCTTGCTGTGTTACGTGACTATTATTTTGGCTTATTATTATTGCAGCCTGACCTTGTCTATCCTGACTGGTGTGGAAATGTGTCATCAGAATTAGAGTGCCACTAAAAATCCTAAATTACATGGTGTTGGTTTAATGGTCTGTTGATTGGCAATGAGGGAACAGAAGCTGAAAGCATGGTGATATGTCATATTCAGGAAGAAATAATTGGAAAACTCTCACCTAAGAAACAGATCTGTATTTAGTGATTAGTGCATGAGAAGAGGTTAGAAAGGAGGATGCAAGTTTTGCATGTTGGTTGCTACAGATTGCACTGCCAAGGAATAGCATGAAAGAGATGATCATTTTTATATGCAGGTTCAGGGACCATGCCACACAGTATCAGCAGTGTAAGCCAGTGTTTGTTCCAGTGAAAGAGGCAGAGAGTTCCTCCCTGGAATAGTCTCACTCTGTGGTTTGAAAGTTGTTTCTGGCTTCAGAGCCTCGAAGCCTGACCTTCTGGTTTTCATGCTAGTCCTGCTAGTTTAGGTATATAGTAATACCTAAAGTTATTCAATACATCTCATTTCTGCTTAAAGTTGCCTTGTGTGTTTTGTTGTTAGTGAGAATCCTGGCTAACAAAGTATGCATACTTTCACATTCATTGAGACAATTTTATTAAGCACTTAATGTTGTGTTAGGTACTGGGCCAGATCCTTGGAAATACAACTGTGAACATAAAGGGCATGGACTGTGACTTTAGGAGGCTTAAACTCTTAATTTTTTTAACGTATTTATCAATTTATAGTAAGGGAGGAAACATTTTCTTTTTCCTTTACCCATCTTAGGTTCTCCATCTGGGGCCCCGTAAATTAGAGTGACAGAAGTCAGAGCAGCAAGAGAAAAACAAATAAAAGTTCATTACTATGTGCATCACGCATATACATGGGGGCACTTAGTGCTGAGTAAATCAAAAAGGTGGTTAAGGCCTGGGCTTATGTAGCCTCTTAACAAAAGAACAACAAAGTTTTAGAGAGGTGTCAAGATAAAGGGCAAAAAAAAAAATTTGAGTTTCTAGGGTGGCAAATTGTGGGAAGATAAATGGTTGGGGGAACTGATGGAATACAGTCGTCCCTTGGTATCCATGGGGATTGGTCCTAGGACCCCACATGGAAACCAAGTCCCCCATATGAAGTTGTGTATTATTTGCCTATAACCTACTCACATTCTCCTGCATACTTTAAATCCTCTCTAGATTATTTATAATACTTAATACAATGTAAATGCTGTGTTGCAAATTTAGGTTTTGCCCTTTGGAACTTTCTGGAGTTTTATTTTGTTTTGTTTTGGAATATTTTCAGTCGGAGGTTCGTTGAATCTGCGGGTGCAGAGCCTGCAGATATGGAGGACTGACTGTAAAAGGGCTGGTTGTAAGGTATATTATGTAGGTTCATCTGGTGATGTCACTGGGCTGATAAGGATCTAGAGTTGTCTCCAGCAGTCAGCTTCTGTGCTCCTGGGAGAAAGGGGAGGGGAGACACCTTTACAAATGTTATGTCCTGCTTTTAGGAAAACAGGGGAAGGTCAGAGAGCATTTTTTTGTATATGCATCTTTTTAATTGCCTTCAGCTCAAATTAATTCTTATGGCAAAGGGGCGTATTATAGGGAGGCATATTCTGCTACCCTTCATTATATGTAATGTATTTCAATAATGTATATCACAGAGCTAGTCATCCTCAGACACTATTTCAGAAATAAATGTGTATCTGTTATTTATATGACATTTCATAATGGAAACTATTTTCATTTTAACTCAGAGATAAAACCAGAAACATAAATAAACAAGAGAGCATTTGTATCTCATATAGATTTTTTTTACAGTTTTTAATGTTAACTCTAATTTACTTTTGTTATACTTATCAGATGATTTTATTTCTTCCTGGAAGACTGTTTCACTACTCAACAGTGAAACAATGCCTTTTTTAAAGTTAGTGCTAATTCTTGAGTTTGACACCAGATGCTTCATTTTGAAAAAAAAAATACTGCAAGAACAGAATAAAAATTTGCATCTTTTAAATATATCTCCTTTTAGCTGTTTACTTCATACTCTATGAGTTTTATTTAAGGAGATGAAAAAATTAGACTTTCTATAGCAATTGGAAAGTTTGTTTATACATGGCTGCAAATTATATTTGACAAAATTGAAAATAACATTTCATCAGAAGCTATGTTTTTCAAATAGCACATGCTTTCCTGGAGTTTTAACTGAAACTTTAACTTTTTTTTCTATAAACATGGTGATGCATTTAAGGGGTAATTAGCAGGAAGTCATTTACCTAAGTTAAATCTCTTGGATAAGTGTGATTTCAAATCTTTGGGAGCTGAATTTTTATTATCATGATAAATTAATTTCTCAGAACGGAATGTATTTTGCTTAAGAAACATTCACTACTGAATATAAAGTGTGGATTTTAGAGGTAAACCTCCTACGTGAAGCTCCACTGGCACATTCCAAATCATTCCGACATGATTTATATGGGGACTGCTAGTCATAGTTGCCTTTGGAAGCTGCGTTCCAAATGGGAGCTGGAAATAAAGCTTAAGGTTTCCCCCTTAGGAACACTGCAGAGCAGGGAGGAGATGCAATAAAAAGGTATGAACACTAGATCTGAGATCATGGGACCTGGCTCTGCTATTAAATACCTTTGTTTTTCTTACCTATAAAGTGAATGAATTGGGTTGTATGATCTCTAAAGTTCCCTTGAGCTTTGAGTTCTGTGACATGAGACAAATAGGGTAGAAACACACTAAAAATAATTGAGACTTCTTTAAGCTATACATTGAAAAGGAAACTAAAGAAAAGAGTTGTGCAATGGAAAACTTTGACTTCATCGTGGATGCTTCTTATTAGAATTCTTTAGTGCTTGCCTCACTGGTGTTGATTACATGAAAACAACTACCTTGAGTTAAATTAATTAATTCCACAGCAAGAGAAAACAAGAAATGCCTGGCTCAGATAAATGGGAAGGAATAAAGGGAATAGGGCCAAAGATAAAAATGAACTTTCAATTCTAAGAGAGATTTTTCGATGAATCAGTTTTGTACATTTACTATAGTGTTTTATATTTTGGTTGTGTATTGAAATATAATCATGTTGTGTTAAAAAAAATTGGTACATAAAGCTGACACTCTTTGTCTTGATTTAATATGATATGAGGGAGCTAAGGATAGAAAGGGTCTGACTCATTGTCTGGAGTGAAAAGTAGGTAAATTAGGAATTTGGGGGAAACAAATGTCTATTTAGGAGTCTGGTCATGATTGGTTTTGGGTGGAATTTTGTGACCTGGATAAAGAGTTGATGGTTATTGTACTTGGTGTGGTTATAAACTAAACGGATCCTTCTCAGAGGTAACACCAGAAAGTTTGCCTACCTATCTTGATGTGTACAACTTGTTAATATCTCTGCAAAAGAAAAAGCCTTAGTCTCCCTGCAAATTTTTTAATGCTCTGAACTAACCTCTAATATTGTCCACCTTCCTCTCTGTTATTAGACTGCTCCAGCTGTGGGGTCTCTAATCCTGGTACTTCTCTGCCACTAGGCTACAAACTCCCCCTTAGGAATCATTTGCCAGCCTTCTTACAAAATGTGCACCCTTTTAATATGTAAAGCACCCGAAATTGAATGACCCTGGGTGAGAGTTCCCACCTTGTCCCCTTATTGCAAGTGGAGGTCTTATTTTTAAGCTGTTTGAGTGCAGTATCTTTTATTAGGTTCCCTGGGTATAGTGAATGCTTAATAAATAATAATGAAGGTTTTAAAATCTCATTTTACAAATGAGAAATCAGAAGTGTTTTGGCCCATGTGGATTAACAAGTCATCGAGTGAGTCAAACTTTATCTTCAAGATCCCTGCAGAGTATATCCAGTTCCACCTGAGGTGCAATATCAGGTGAGGAGATAAAATGAGCATATTCATCCAGCACAGGATAGAAGAAAGAGATCTTTCCCAAAACAGTAAAAATGTTCATAAATGACGAGATTTTAATTGTTAGTGGCAGGGAATAGTAGCCATACTGTGATACAGCTATGGAACGTGCATAAAAAGTATGACAATAATTATTTGCTTTACAAAATAAAATCAGGAATGAATCCTGTGATGTTATTTAAGGATAACCCTGTCATGTGAGAAGTGGGAGCAGAAAAAAATAAGCAGTAGACTATTTTGCATGAGTATAAAATCATATTTAAAATATCTGCACTTCCTGTAAATAAGGCACTCTGCTCTAGAATGTAATAGAAGAGCCTATGGACAAAAAAGATGCCCATGATGTCCAAGGTGCTTATAGTGCATGGGGCCAGGGATGGAGTAGGGTGGGGAGAAGGATGAGGACAGAAGACACATATGACTTTATTTCAAGCTTGATTAAGATAATTAACATCAAGATAGAGTGCAATGAGCATTCTAAGGAGAAAGAGACTTTATACAGACAGGAGAATTAGAGAAAACTTTGCATGGGGCTTGTAAGATGGACGCATTTTTGACAGGCCAAAATAGCAGTAGAGATGGCAACATTTTTTATCTTTTTAATTTTTGTTTTTTCCAGTCCAGAGATTTTTCTTTGTTTTTTAAATTGAAGTGTAGTCAGTTTGCAATGTTGTGTTAATTTCTGGTGTATAGCACAGTGATTCAAAGATACATATATGCATATATATATCCCTTTTCATATTCTTTTCATTATGGGCCATTACAAAGCATTGAATATAGGAATATAGTTCCCTGTGCTATACCGTAGGACCTTATTGTTTATCTGTTTTATATATAGTAGTGTGTATCTGCAAATCCCCAAATCCCAGTTTATCCCTTCACCCTTCCTGTCCCATAACAATTTAAGTTTGTTTTCTATGTCTGTGAGTCTATTTCTGTTTTGTAAATGAGTTCATTTGTGTCAGTTTTTAGATTCTACATGTAAGTGATATCGTCTGGTATTTTTCTTTCTCTTTCTGGCTTATTTCACTTAGTATGACAATCTTCTGGTCCATCCATGTTGCTGCAAATGGCATTATTCTTTTTTGTGGCTGAGTAGTATTCCATGTGTGTATGTATACACACACACACACACGTACACCACAACTTCCTTATCCAATGATCTTTTGATGGACATTTAGGTTGCTTCCATGTCTTGGCTATTGGACATAGTGCTGCTATGAACACTGTGGTGTATGTATCTTTTCAAATTAGACATGTCTCCAGATATACACCGAGGAGTTGGATTGTTGGGTCATACGGTAAGTCCATTTTTAGTTTTTAAAGGAATCTCAATTTTAGATACAGGAATCAACTCTTTCATTCTTTAGTAACAAATCGTTAAGTACCTACTGCATACCTGCCTAGGGTAGAAAGTGGCAGCCTAAAATGAATAAACATGATTTCTACTTCGAGTAACTTTCAGTCTGGGTGGATTTGTCTTACTGTGTCTGTGTTCAAGGAGGGATCCTTTTTGCTGTTATAGCGGTGCCTTTAGTAATCCCAGTGGAGGAAAAATTCTTCCAATTCTTAGCTACAAAGTCTTCATAAAATGATTGGGGAGTTCTCAGCCTTTCTTTACAATTTGCATCCTGACTCACTAGTTATCCTCAGATCTAATTATATTGCACTGATGGGGATATGTAATGGGAAGGGGGTATTTTGAAGGTAGACCCTTTACAAAAGTGTGAGCCATGTGTGTACTCTTTCAGTTCTGACTTCCCTCTCTTCTCACTTCTCCCTTCTTTCTCTAGAGCCCTAGTTTCAGACCCATGGAGTCTCATACCCTGCCATCTCTCATGAAGTTTCACTGCTCAGTGAAGGAGAAGTTTCTGTCTCTTTCTAAACATTCTGGTAGCTCACGAATGCAAGAGACTGATATTCTTTTTATGACCAGGATGTCTTAGTCAGCTCTGGCTGCTGTAACAAAATACCATAGACTGAGTGGCTTAAACAACATTTTTTTCTCACATCCCTGGAGGCTAAGAAGTCCAAGATCCAGGCACTGCCAGATCTGGTGTCTGGTAAGATTCTGCATCCTGGGTGTATGTAGATGGCTGCCTTCTTGTTGTTTCCCTATGTGGCAGAGAGGAAGCAAGCTCTAGTGTCTCTTCTTTTTATTAAAAAAAAAAAAAAGGGTATTCTTTTTGTTAGTGAAGGTACTGGGGACTGAACCCAGAACGTCCATGCTAAGCATGTACTTTACCACTGAGCTATACCCACCCCTCTAGTCTCTCTTCTTATAAGGGCACTAATCCTGTTCCTCAGGATTCTGCTGTCAGCCGAGGGAGGCTGATGTGGGGTTCTAGAGGGTGAGTGGCCCAAACGAAAAAATGCACGAGGAGTTGCCATACCACCGGACAGACTTCAGCTGGAGACACCATGGGGTTAACAACACTTTATTGCCACAGGGAGGTGTGCACCTGTGATGCACCTGTCCTGCTTTTATCTGTTTTTCTGTCAGCACATGTGCAGTCTGAGTTTCTTTGTTCATTAGGCTTACAGAATATCTCTAGCACATGCGTACTTCTATTTTCTTTGTTCTAAATCTTATATAATTGACGCATGCGTGGAGCATTTACTGCATACTATAAACATGCTCTGTAGTCGTGGCCTTGGGTCCCACAGCCTTAACTTATCTCAAGGCTCTGGCTGTGGCTTTGGGTCCCACGGCCTTAACTTGTCTCAAGGCCTGCTCACATCTACCCTCATGGCTTAATTACCTCCCAAAGGCTCCACCTTCTTCTCCATCACATTGTAGGTTAGGATTTCAACATATGAATTTGGGGGGACATATGCTGTTCATATGATGACTTCAAAGGCAGGGAGACAGAGTTAGTAGACTTCAGCCCTGTATTTAAAGGTGATGGTGTGACTTAAATTACATTCACTTTTTCTTCCAGCTACCTAAGAAGAGAGCACATTTTTTTCTGAGCATCCCTTTTTTTCCCCAAGAAAAAAAATTTAATATATGGAAAGAATATTTCCCCTGTTGACGTGACTTTAGCACTGCCCTTTGTGAAATAAAACCCTGTAAATATTGTGATGGTATCACTGGACCCCTCGGTCTTTTTTATATTATAAGAGTTGCCATTCTGGCTCTAACTGGTTCTCTCTTAGCCATTTGGGATGAGTGGTGCCAGCTCTACTGAAGTGCTTTCTGAATCCAAATCTTTCCAGATAGAAGGGATTTTTTACCTGTGTGTATATGGGTGTAAGTGTATGGGGAGGTCAGTTTCTTTCTGAAAAGTTTAACATAGGGGGGAAGTGTTAAAAGAAAGCTGGTGTATCTTGGACTAGAAGTGAGCTTGAGTATTAAAATACCAAAATGAATTTGCCATCAGGTAGACATCTATTAAGAGATTTTACAACATAAATTCCACAGTGTATGCATGGGGTCGGGATAAGACCCAAGAGATTAGTTATCCATCACCCTTGAAATGAGGTTCAGCTGCTAGCCAGGTAACACATGTGTCTGGTGCAAAGGAATGTGGAGAGGAATTGTCCTGAAAAAGGAGTTTTAAATGGTGTATCCTATATATAGTTCCACACCATTTTACTCCCCCAGAAAAGATGACATTTGTTTTAGGGAGGTAGATTTGAATAAATTTGCCTCTTTGGGCTGCTAATCAGTATGCAGAGTTTCAGCCAAGAAAAGCCAATTTCTCTCCTATAATTTTAACTCTCTTGGAAAATGTTGGGGTTTAAAACTTCAAATGCTGGGGCAGCCTCCTCTCCTCCTTTTGACCGATGGTGAATAAGTACTAAGAGTTCTTTATTAGAGGCACAGCCCCGCCCTTTGTATCAGTAAATTCCATAGCTGTGGGGGCTGGCTCCTACCTCAGGTGTCGATTACAAGGTCTGTGTAACCCCAGTGACTCTCTTGGCTTCCAGGTCTGTCCACAGAGGGGTCCCCACTCTCCCTGGTCTCCATCACCTTTGCCAAGGGCCCTCCATCCTCCTGTTGCCCTTCTGTCTCAGGGCCCTCCTGGGCCACCTGCACACTGGGCGATTCACTAGCAGGATTCACAGATTTCAGCATCATACTCTCAGCTCAGATTTGTTAGAGCAGCCCAGTAAGAATACACAACCAGATGGTAGGGGAAAAACGCATCAGGCGGAGTCTGGAGGAATCTATGTGCAGGCGTCCTATGCCCTTTCCCCCCAGGAGGGGTCGCACACAGCACCCCCTCCCTCCACAGAAAAAGTGCATCCCACTTGTGCAACGTGCCTGCCTGGGGAAGGCTGCTTGTGACTGAGTCCAGGGTTTTCACTGGGGGCTGATCACTGAGGTACCAGTAAAATTCCAAACTCTAAGATGGAAAAAGAGTGGGTGCTCTCCATAAAAAATGTTGCTTGTACAGTTTAAGCAAGCTGACACAGCAGTCCAACCTCATCACTTAGTGAATGATGTAAAAGCCATGTTCCCAGATGCCAGCCAAGGACCAACCTTGAAAGCAAAACCTTCTAGAGATAACAGCCTCAGGGAAGCTGTATTAGCTCTTTCTGCAAACTTTCCTACTTCTGTTTCTTTGGAACCAGTGATTTGGTTTTGAGTCCTGAAGACATATATGATGATTGTTTACCTCCCTGATCCTCAGTTCTCTCACCTGGAAAATACATTTGGAATCCAGCTACCATGACTTGGCACAAAACAATTGAATTCAAAACAATTGGTTATAAAGTAGGTTGGTTGGGATGACAATTTTATCTAAAATGAATACCTTCTAAAATTAGTTCAAGAAGTTTTTTACTAAAGTGTGTTGTAAACTATAAACTGAAATGCTCTCCAAAACATTATTTATTATCCCTAATTTTCCGGCTCCCAGCATGGTACATGCTGGTCTTCTCCAGGCAGTTCCAAGCTTTCTGTGTACTCTGGGGACTGGACACTGGGTGGCAGAGGTGCTGCTGCAGGAATGCTGTGTTGTGACCTTTGTGGACAAAGGGACACCACTCTGTGCCTCACCTGTTTCACTTCAGAAACGATACAAAGGAAACATCTGATCTCGCTTTACAGCATGAAAGTTAGAAGCACAGATTCTAAATCCAGGTGGCCTCGGCTTGAGTCCAAACTCTTCCACTGACTAGCTTTTTATCCTGGGCAAATGTTATAACCTGTCTAAGCCTTAACTTCTTTATCTATGAAATGAGATAAAAGCAGCAATACGATTGGGTTGTCCTGAGCTTCAAATGAGCTGATAGAAATAAAGTACTTATAACAGTATCTGGCACTTGGTTAGTACCTTGTAAATATTTACTCTTATTAGTGTCAACTTTATTGATATCTTCAATATTGTGTTCTGTAACAGAAAGAAAATAGCCAGGGAGATTTGGATTCCCTTTCTGGATCCGTCACTGTTTGTGTGACTGGGAAAGTTATATAACCTCTTTGAATACTTTTCTCCCTAGATAAGAAAATAGGAATGATCTTTATCTGGCAGGGTTTGTGTGTGTGTGTGTGTGCATTTAGGATTAGAAATACTATAAATAAAGCAGCCAATATGTAGTAGATACTTAGTAAATTATTGTTATTGTTCATTGATTCATTCTGTGTATGTGTGTGTAATATATATATATATTTCTATAGCATGCCTATTGTGTGCCAGGCATTATTCTGGACTTTGGAGAAATGATGTTGAATAAGATAAGTCACTGATGCTTGCTGCTGACCTGAGTATGAGGAAAGACACATGGTAGATACGTAAACTCATGCATTCATAATCTAATATCAGACAGTGATTAAGTGCAGTGAGGCAAAAAGCCCCAGGGAGATAGATGCTAAAGCCAAGTGAGGCATGGAGGGTAATTCAAGGCTGAGATGGTGGCTTTGGATAGGGTGAGGAAGGACAGTCCTTATGAGAAAGTGATATTTCTATAGAGGCTGGAATCAGGTGAATTAGAGAGAGGCACAGAGACCTGGGAAGAAAAGTGACCCAGGCAAAGGGAAAAGCAAGGGTAAAGGCCCTGAGCTGGGAGACAGCTTGGCATGTGTGAACAGTGAAACACCCCATGTAGCAGGAGGGTGACAGAGGGGATCAGAATGAGTCTCCCCAAAATATGCCATATTGACATGTGGATAATTTTGAGCAGAAGGCAGTTAAGACCCAGCGGACTCAAGAAACTTTCTCTCTCCCTTAACTACCTAAAAGAATTTAGATGGGGTTCCTGGTGCAGAAAAAGGGCTATTATCAGAGATACCTTTTTATCTGAATGACTTATCCATGTGGCAGGACAAACATCTAATTACCAAACACCTTCTTATATTTTGTGAGTTGCCCCCCTGGCCCCGCCCCCATGAAGCCCAGGCTCGGATCCTATTCCTTAGCTCAGGATGGCTTATAAGCCTCAACTGCCCAACTTGCCCTTGAGTCTCATATTCTTATGGGGGCTTCATGCATATGTAAGTAAATTTGTTTTTCTTCTACTAATTTTTCTTATGTTAGTTTGGTTGTTAGATCAGCCTAAGGACCAAAAAGCTCCTCCCCTGTGATGTTAAGCAATGGCAGAAGGATGAGGATTATAGAGACAGGTGAGTCATGACCTCACTACTCAAGGGAGGAATGTTGGGTTTTCTTCAAAGGGAAAGGAGCAGCCGTCATAGAGTGTAAGCAGAAAGGTATAATCTGATTTTCATTTAAGAGCTCAGTTGGTAGCAGGGCAGGATTGGAACCGGGGGAGCAGGTAGGAGTCTCAGAAAATGAAGCAAATGATGATTTCCAGGACTATGTGGTGGAAATAAGAATGCTGAGACTACGGGATTGCAAATATTATTATTAATAATCTTATTTATATTTTAGCTTGTGATTCCTAGTATTGCTAACATAAAACAATTTCATTTCATTCAGAGCAACACAAATGCAAGTTAACCTTTCCCCAAATAATATTTTCAAAGGGGTTCTTTGGTATTTTTGAAATGGACATATCATAAAGGAGAAATTTTATGAAGTGGCCTTATTTTATCCTCCTCCCAGCTACATGGGAGTGAGGCTTATTATTTTTGTGATTTCTCATATTTTTTCACTATCAAACCCTC
This sequence comes from Vicugna pacos, assembly GCF_048564905.1. Classification (NCBI taxonomy): domain Eukaryota; kingdom Metazoa; phylum Chordata; class Mammalia; order Artiodactyla; family Camelidae; genus Vicugna; species Vicugna pacos. Next base: position 35,977,686 of record NC_132987.1, read on the forward strand.
AAACAACTTAGAAGAGGAAGGGGTATCAACATCTTGGGTGTCATTTGTGCAGTGATGATTCTGAAAATGTCCCATCAACTGGTCTTCACTGGTTATAGAATTTTCCTTCCAGGCATCTGCTTTCTGCTCATCTAATGGGGTGTTGAATTTCCCCAGAGGAGGAGGAAAACCGTGGTTGTCAGGGTGGTTGTGGTGTTTTATGCAGGTTGTTGTTTATCGACCCTGTTTGGATGTTTTTCTTCTGTCAGCATTTGATGGGATTCTTTCATCTGTGATTCAATGTTTATATTAAACTCCATTTATTTCTCTGCTCTTCCTCAAGACTTCATTATGTGAAAAGAAAAGGCCTGTGGTCCCTAGTGCTGATTTCCTGGTCTTTTGGGGAGGCTGTCTGTGGCAATGCTGGTTAGTAAAGACTATTTAGTTGGTTACCATGTGCTGGATCACTGCATAAAGGGCTGGTTGGGAAAATGGTTCGACATGCTTGCCATGTAAGAATCAAATTCAAGGAAGCCTTCAAACACCCAAGCAGATCACTCGGGTAATAACAGAAAGTCATTCTCTAATGTCATGTATTTATTTGAAGGCAGAAAACTATGGAAGTATATATATGCATGTACTTCAGGAAAGTCTTAAAGTGTGGTGGACTAAAACAGTTTTCCTTTGTAAGACAACAAGTTTCTTTTTAGTCTGAAGAGGGAAAAAGCAGGGCTTTTTTCCTTTTCTTTGAAGGAGAACAACTGTAGATTGAAGCGTGGTGCTTGCTCTGCCAACTTTTGGTGATACATTTGGCAGGTCACTTCTCTCTGGTCCTTATTTGTAAAATAAAGGGTTAGATCAAAACATTTTTAAGGTCCTTCTATCATAAATAGTCCTTGAGGTGGGCTGATAGCTTTTCTATTACTATTTATGTTAATATCTCTAGCTATTCCTGAACTTGGTAAGTATTTTATTAAATAACTCATTCAAAAAGTAATTTTTGATTTTTATCTTGAAAATCTCTTAGAAATTTTTCTCTTTTTTATTGAAGTATAGTTGATGTACAAAATTATATAAGTTAAAGGTGTACAGCGTAGTGGTTCACAATTTTTTAAGGTTATATTCTACTTACAATTCTTATAAAATATTGCCTATATTCCTTGAGTTATACAATATATCCTTGCTGCTTGTTTATTTTATGCATAATAGTTTGTACCTCTTAATCTCCCACTCCTATATTGTCCTTCCCTGCTTCCCTCTCCTCACTACTAGTTTGTTTTCTATATCTGTGAGTCTCTTTCTTTTTTTTTTCACTAGTTTGTTTTATAGTTTAGATTCCACATAGAAGTGACATCATTCGTATTTGTCTTTCTTTGTCTGACTTATTTCACTTAGTGTAATGCCCCTGAAGTCCACCCATGTTGTGGCAAGTGGCAAAATTTCACTTTTGTGGCTGAGTAGTATTCCATTGTATAAATACACCACAAATTCTTTATCCAGTTATCTCTCAATGGACACTTAGGTTGTTTCCATGTCTTGGCTATTGTAAATAGTGCTGCTATGAACTTTGGGGTGCCTGTATCTCTGAATTAGAGTTACCTCCGGATATATGCCTACAAGTGGGATTGCTGGATCATATGGTAAGTCTACAAAATAGTCTTTAAAATGAATGTTCTCACCAGGTCATATTCTTATGAATCAACTATTACAAGACTTTTAGAAATGCTTGTTAAAGATAACAACAATGGCATCTGTTGCTGCCAGTATAAAATCCCAGTACTTTATAGACATCTCACTTCATCTCCCCAGTAACGTGAAAATAAATATGCTCATTTCTCTTCCAAAGGACGCAACTGAAGCAGAAAGTTTAAGCATTTTGCCTAAAATATTGTTTTCACTACAGGCTCAAGTTCAATCCAGTACGTGTTCACTATAACAGTGGTACACAGAGTTGGGTGACAAGAGGCAGAAGGGGAGAACAAGATGGTCTTAGGATACATGGAACTTCTAGTACAGAAGAAGTGGTTGAGTTAGAGAGTTGGTCCTCCTGCTTCTGCCCTGGGCACTTCATAACACCTGTTGTATGACATATTTACTTAATTATCCATTTCTCCCTGTTAGAATGTGAGCTTGATGAAAGCAGAAAGCACATTTTTTTAAATTGTTATACTCCTTTATATCTAAAACCTTGAACAATGCTGGCAACATAGTAGGTGTTGGAAATAGCCTATTCATTGAATGAATGCATGACTTGATGTTCTGTCTACAGCATGGGGCATACTGAATACTGAGACAATAGATTTTTAAGGGAGGTGCTGTGGAGACATAGTGCAAGCAGAGATTAATTCTGACACATAGTGAGGAAGACTTCACAAAGGAGGTGTTTGAATTGGATTTAAAGTACAGGCAAGGAAAAGACAGGTGTGGAAAATTTAGGGCACTGAGAGTATTTGTAAAAGCAGTTAACACAAACTGAGCACTCTTTCTCTACTAAGTATTGTTCTAGGCCTGTGTTACACACATTATCTCATTTGACCATCACAACCTCGTGGAAAAGTAGATGCTTCATTATCACCCTGATTGGGGAATGGTGACCTATATAATAAAGTGGGGAGTAAATAGCAATAAAAAGGTTTATATTTTGGAACACCTTTCATGCCAGGATAAGGAATGTGAACTTATTTGTGAAGGACACGAAGAACCATTTGTAGTAAGAATGGCGTTGTTAAATCTGTGATGGAGGGAAGTGATTTGATATTGAAGTGACGGATGTTTTAAAAGTTTAAGACACTGCTAGCAGGTAGATCAGACAGGAGGCTATTTCACTAATTCAGGAAAAGTGATTAAGATATGGCTTCTCCAAAGAAGATGAAAAGGACAGAAGTGATATTTGTGGGACACTGTGGCCTTAGAATTGACAGGATTAAAAAAATCAACCATGACTCAGTTTTTGACATGGAGCAATTCCTCGTTGCTGTCCGGATTGGAAATACTTGAGAATAATCAGGTTTATAAAACATCTAACAGTATTTTTAGCCATTTTGAATAGGCTATACCTTTCAGATCATTAAGGTGGTGCTAGAGTCACAAACTATTGAAGTTGTCTGGGATTACAAATGTTATTTATTCATGTAATGCCTTCCTTTTGCATATAAAGAAATGAAAGCACAGAATAGTAAAAGTCCTCTTCTACAATCACATCTTTAGTCGGTGGCAGAGACAGACATTTGAAAACAGAAGTTTGGGACTTAAGAAAAGATTACAAAATAATGAGGTACATATGAATCATGAACCCTGACAAATGTTATAGAAATTGACATGGCTATTTTTCAGATATTACAGGGACCATAACAGAGTTTGATTTAAAATACTTCCTAGGAGTGGAGGGGATAGCTCAGTGGTAGAGCATGTGCTTAATATGCAGGAGGTTCTGGGTTCAATCCCTAGTACCTCCATAAAGTAAATAAATAAACATATAAATAAACCTAATTACCTCCTCCCAAAATAAAAAATAAAAATTGATAAAGTACTTCCTAAAGTACTTAGGCAGGGAGAAGAGAAAAGGCAGCAAGAGTTTATCCTATGTATTTTAGCCAAAATAAATATGAAAAACCAACATTCCAAACTCCAGAAAAGCGTCCTTTTCTGCACACTAGCAGTTGTAATTCTCTGCTTAACTGAAATCATAATACGATGAGGCAGTTTTGATGTTCTGTATGGTTCATTAAAGCATAATTCTACTTCTATGATTCTTGTACTCTTGCCCAAAGCAAGTTAAATATTTTTGTGGAAACACAATCCTCACTGGTATTTCTTAGAGGTACTCTGTTTTACATAAGACAAGACATTTAACCAGCTGAATAAAATCTAAAATACAATACAATTCTGGTCCAACATAATTGTTTAACACACTTCTGTTAGAATGCTATCTGATCCGATGCTCTGCAATGAAAACAAAGGAATATTCTATTTAACTTCCCTTTCCTTTATTAAGCAAAGACTCTCATTGGAAGTGTTGGATAATCTCTTAGAAAAATAGTTCTTGAAGTAGTAACAGCCAATAAGCAGCACTGAAAGTACATGGGGGTAGTATCAGAGCAGGGGAGAACAGAGTCTACTCTGCTCTTGGACACTGATGGTAGTCCTTGAATCATGGCTGTGGGAGGGGGCCTGAGTTTTGCTATCTGGCCACCAGAACTGCTCCAAATTTCCAGCAAATTCCTTGTGGGATTTTTTGTTTTTAATCTACCACAACAGTGATAACACCCTGGCCACTTTAAAGATGAGGCTCAGAGATGGCAAGTAACTTGCTCTTAGAATAACATTTAAAAGGATCTAAATCTTTTAGATTCTATATCAAAATTCTTTCCTTTTTCCCCAGATGCACTTTTAGGGATCCAAGCATATGATGAACAAATCTGCCTAGTGTTTGTTCTACAAAACAAACATTGATCTGGTAATTTTTCCTTTCAAAAAGTATTTTCAAATGCGCTAAAAATCACCTGAGATCATTCCCGGACCTCTCTGGGGTAGTGTTATGATTCATATTATTTCCAAAAGGAGAAAATCGATGATAATATGTGATGTGTGAGAGTTCTTGTTTAAATTATTTTCACCCTCAACACCTCCTTTTCAAGAAGTAAAATGAGTGAAATTTTTATTTGTAAAGGGTTAAAGATGAATGAAAATATATGGAGCACTTGCAGCAACTTAGTCTTGATGAACCTAGAAGACGTTAGTTGTATGACCTCAGCTATACAATTTAAGTTCTTAGTCTGAGTCCCTCTCTTTATGACTATTTGAAACTAACTCCAAGAAATATTTTGTTATCTCCCCAAATCCATTCACTGACTTATTTTTTTTTCTTTCAAATGACTTATAATGTACCCCTTTCTTCAGAGCAAAGATTCTATTATGGTGATTGAATGCTTGCTTATCCAGACTGAGATGCTTTGAGGGCACAGACAATGCAGTCTGTTGGCGACCTGAAATTAAAAAAAAAAAAAAATCTTAGATTGTAAAGAGTTCTGGTACTGGTAAGAGCCATATTCACCTGAATGGAGATTTTATTCTTAATCTCCTCTTATGTGGTTGGACACACAATTTAACATTTCTGACAGTGCCTGTGGAATGAGATGAAAATTTGAAGCAAATATGCCTAACAGACTGATTATTTGTCTCTCCTAGGCCTTGAATTTAGGCAAAATAACTTTTCTAAATTCCAAGGACTGACATCAAAGAGTTAATGAGGTCATTACCATAATTATTCATCTTCCTAAAGTGAAGATAAGCAGGAGGCCACTTCAATTGTCAAAATTAACTGAAGCATCAATCAAAAGCTCATAGATTTTGAGATAATTCTGTATTTAAACTCAATTTAGTTTCCACAGGGGGACTCTAACCTGCCTAGGAGGCTTAATTAGGCTAACTGCCTGAAAAACAGCATAAAACATATGGGTGGGTTCCTATTCAAAACTGGTTTTATGAGCATTCTCATAGCTCTTACAGAAATGAATGAACTTTCGGGTATCTTCAACTAAGCCTTCTGTTTAGTAATTCCACAAGGGGAATAGAAACAGCTTGGAAAGAATTGATCTTTTTAAAGTGGTCTTTATATTGTGCTTTGCTGTTTTTATATCATGATTTGAACTCTATCGTGAAGCCTGAGAGCCCAGGAGGGACAGAATACATTCAAGCGGTGTTTTTAAAGCTTCAGATCAAAACTGAAACTTCCAGGTCTCCAAAGGAATGCCACCCTGCCCTTGTACCTCCTGAAAATTTCAATAAATCAATTATTTATTAAGCATTCATACATAAAGTCCCAGGGAATGTAGAGATAAGTAAAATACCATTTCTATCCTCAAGAATCTTAATCAGAGTAACAGATACATGCAGAGTCAATTATAACAAATATTAGACTATAGTGAGCACTAAAGATATAAATAACTACCATATACAAAAGTAGATAAACAAGGGCTTACTCTATAGCACAGGGAACTACATTCAGTGTCTTGTAATGGCCTATAATGAAAAATAATATATATATGTACAAGTGAATCACTATGCTGTACACCAGAAAGTAACACAACATTGTAAATTGACTATACTTTGATAAAAAATAATAATACAATAATAAAAAAAGATATAAATAAATAGAAGTGAGAGCATAAGGTAAGGAGTGACTAATTCTGCCTGATGAGATCAGTGAGGGCTTTGCTGAAAGTGACCTTGGTAGTTGGGTTTTGTGGACACACTGCAGAAACAGAACAGACTCCCACCCAAAACTTGGATCAGATGTCAGGACTGAGATACACACAGAGGGTATGAAAATTTTTATTACTTATATAATGAGGCTTTTGGGGGAGAGCAGAGCAGGCTTTGCGAGAAAATGGCTTGTGAGAGCAAGGAAGGGAGACATGCAGGGTTTTCATTGTGGTTGGGGGGCGGGGCTGGGCTGAGGGTAGCTGCACAGAGCAGGGGCTGGTATGGCTTGAATCTCCTGCTGGCGCTGGAGAGAAGGGCACCCAGGCTTCCTTATCAGCTTTCTCAGATGAGGGTCACAAGGGCAGGAGGGAAGTGAAAAGCTGTCAGCCATCCAACATCAAAAATAGAGTCAGATTCTTTATTCCAGTGAGGTTCCTCTGGATTCCATTCTATGGGGACACCAAGAAAATACTCCATCATTTTTCTCTTATTTGAAAGTTAAAGGAAAGGTTTCAGACAGCTTGCTATGGTAAGACAAAACAAAACAAAAGACTTTTAGCCTTCTCAGCCCTTCAGCTGTTATATCACAGGCTGTGTATTTCTAGAACATCCAGGCCAACCATCTTCACCCAGCTTCAAATCTGTCCCGTGGGGCTGCACCCCAATGCTGTCTGCCCCATCCTCCACCTCACCTCCTACTGTCACCATTTATTCCCTGGACATCCCTAGTTTACCAAGAAGTGGTACTCATTTGTGGTCTGCCTTTACATACCACTTCCTGCCACTACCCCAGGAAATGTTCACTTCATGAGGCCACGACACCTCAAACACCTGAGCATAAGGACCTTCTGGTTCCCTGAACTCCAAAGACCTTCCCTTCATCACAGTTCAGGTATCCACTGCCCAGGGGCCACTCTGGATGTTGGCAACCCCCAATGTGTGCATCATGAGATCTTACAGCCGGAGCTGTAAGCTCTGACCACACCCCTTGTCTCGAGATTGCTCAGTCTCTTACTTCTTGGAAGTCTGCTCTGGGGTGCTCTTTGGCCTATTTCCTTTCCTCCTCATCTGACACTTCCCCTCTAATTTAGCCTGTACACTCTAAAACATCCTTTTCATGAATTCATTCATTAACTGCTATTTATTTGGGCACCTATCAAGTGCAGTCACTGTTTAGACACCAGAAATATGATATTTTAAATAAATACATTTAACTTTCATGATGATATTTACATATTAGAGAAAGAAGGCAGATAATAAGTAGATAAACAAGCAGATTTATAATATGTCAGAATGTGATAAGAACTATTGAAAAATATAAGGGGGGAGGGTATAGCTCAGTGGTAGAGTACGTGCTTCTTAGCATGCATGAGGTCCTGGCTTCAATCCCTGGTACCTTCCATTAAAAAAATTAAACAAACTTAATAACCCCCTCCCCCCACCAAAAAAAGAAAAAGAAGAAAGAAAAAAAGAGAAAATTAAGAGGGCTGGAGGGTGCTGGGGACAAGGGAGTCATTGCCACTTTGTATACTAGAGAGGTCATGGAAGACCTCACTGATGAGGAAGTATCTGCTCAGAGACTTGGAGGAACTTGGGAAAGGAGCCCTGAAGATCCTGAGGGAAGTACTCTCTAGGAGCAGTAAATAGAAGGGACCCAGGCTCAGAGGCTGGAGTGTGCTTGGCACATTTGAGGACAGCAGAGGCCAGTGTGTCTGACATGGAATGAACAACAGGAGATGTGGGAGGAGAAGCAGGGTCAGGGAAGCAACTCAGGAGCAGGTGATGCAGGGCCTTGTGGACCGTGGCTGGGTTAGGATAGAGGAATGGCGGACTCCGGCTAGAGCTGATCCCTGTTGACTCAGGTTCACTCTCAGTGTTCTTGCCCTGTTTTCTTTGCCGCATCTTTTATTTTATGTGATGGAGCTTTCTCTAAGCATATAAACGTGCTCACGTTTCTATCCTATATTAAATAAACAAACCACAAAAACAAAGACTCTAGGTACTACCTGACCTTCCCTCCCCTTCATCACTAAGCCTCTCAAAAGTGTAACAGTCATTTATAGTCCTATCCACACTCGTGTGCCTTATATTCATTATTCAAGCCGTATAATCATGTTCCACAAACTGAACCTGCCATTGTCAAGGTTGTTGCTAAAATCAAAGGACATATTTTAGTACTAATCTGACTTTCCTCTCTCTCTCTGGATATGAATTATTGACCACTCTCTTTTTGAAATTCTGCTCTATTGGTTTTCGAGGCATGATATGTCCCCTAGGGTTCCATTTTTGTACCTCTTCTCTCTTCTGCATTCTCTTCTCAGGATGCCATTTACCTTCGTGGCGCCAGGTGTCATCTAGATGCTGACAACTCCTTAATATATATTTGTAGGACAAGCCACTTAGAAAAATTAGTTCCAGCCCATATATCAAAGTTCCTGCTAACTACATTGGAATTTCTCAAAGGTACTTGAAACTCATAGTGTCCATATTTTATCTTCCTTTCTCTCAGAAGCCACTTCTCTTTTTTTTCTATAGTTCCTAACTTCAGGATGAAGCCAAAAGCCAATGTTTTTAAAAGTGCAGTTTATTTCAGCCTCTTGTTTAATGGGTCAGGACCTCCTGTTGGTTCAACGTATAGCTGATCCAGTTACTTCCTTGACTGGAATCTCCCTGAACAAATTCTGTTTGTTCTTTCAGACTCTCAGTTGTCATTGTGCTTTAGCACCTGGATCTTCATCCTAGGCTAGAGTAAATAGCCTTCTTGCCTGCTTTCATTACTCCATTTCCACAGCTCTTAATATTCCCCTTTGGGAATGATCTTGACACATGTGTATCTGTGAAGATTAAGCAACTTGAGGGCAGAAAGTATATCTTTGTCATTTTTGTATCTGTAGTGCTTATCACAGTTCCTGAAAGTTTGCAGACACAAAATAGATATTTGTTGAATGAACAGAGTCGACAATTGACATTTGATAAAGGATGAGTGAAGTTTCATAAGGTTGAAAACAATGTGTTAATCAGAACTCTAATAGACCAAGTGACCAGAACTCAATTCTAGCTAATACGTTAAGATGATACTAGGATATTTCACAGAAGGGATGTAGACCCACACGTCAGGAAGGCAATAACCAGGACAGCAGTGGGACCTGAGAAACTGAAACCAGGGGCTTGAACAGTCAGGTTATTTTTTTTTTCTCTTATCTCTGTTTTTCTCTTTGTGTTGGTTTCATCTTCTCAGGCAGACTTTCCCCATAAACCTAAAATCATGAGTGCCTGGAAGTCTTTGATGAACTTTATATATCAATCTCTGGACCAGTGAATGTAACCCTCATGAAGCAACATGATACTCAGATCAGCTTGGTACTAAATTAAACTCCTGAACCAAGAGTGTGACCTGTGAATTTGGATCTTTTTAGAAGAAGATAGTACGCATCACATAATGTAATGGGAGCTGGAAAGAGGGGACCAGTTTCTCAAAACAAGGAGACTGATCACACTCGAAGAAGGGAAGGGTCTAGGCAGACATTATAATATATACCTATTAAAACTAGTAATATTAGCTAAAGTTTTCTAGTACTCATTTTGTAGCAGACACTGTGCTAAGCACTTCATACAAATTTTCTCACTGAGTTCTCACAACAACCCTATACTAGATAGGTGTTTCAGTTTGAATTCTTTCACCTATAATAAAATAATATCCAATTAAAAGTCAGTTAAATTTAGGATAGTTTATTTTGCTCAAATAACCACAAGTACAGAATAAGACAAGTGATTCCAGTACTGATTCAGTTGCTCAAAAGTGTCAAGGAAGTTGGTTGGCTTTTCTCTAGTTCTGTTGGATTTCCACTCATGATTGCAAAATGGCTGCCAAAGCTCCAAGCTGACAACTTCACAAAGCATGTTAAAATGTGAAAAAGGAACAAAGGCTTCTTCTTGGGCATCTCTTTTAGGAAGGAGAAAATCTTAACAAGAAACACTCCCATTCACTTCCCCGCAGGAATGATAGGCAAGGATGGCATCATATACTCATGACTGAGCCAGTGAAGATGGGAAAGCAAGCTCTGACATTTTTAGTCCGATAGGGAACTGCCTCTTTTCTGGCAGAGAAGACAAGGGGGGAACAGCTGTTGGTAGGCAACAAATAATTTTTGCGTTGATGTATAATATTGTATTGGAGTGTTTTGGTAAAAGAAATAGAGTCTCTGACCTACAATAACTTAAACCAGAAGGACATTTCTTCTTAGCCTAATAAGAAGTTCACAGCTAAGCAGTCCCCATATTTGTTCAGCGGTTGGCTCAGCACTGTTACCAAGGACACGTACTTCCTCTTTCTCTCCTGCCATCTGCAGTGCTGGTGATATCTTTCTTCTTGATCACATGGTTGCTGATCCTCCAACCATCATCTCCACACGGTATCTTCACAATGAGTAAGGAAGGAGTAGAGTGGAGAAAGACTTTGTCCTTCAGCCACTCTCTCTTATGAAGAAGGAAACTGTCTCAAAATTCCCAGCATTTTCCCTCTACCTTTCATTTGCAGAATTGGGTTACATGCCCTCCCTTAGACCTATTCTTGGCAAGTGGGAATTGGTCAATGTGATTGGTATGGAAATAGTAGGCAATGACAAGAATTCATGCAAATGAGGGTCTTGCACCTCCATGTGGTTGAAGCCCAGGAGAAGTGGAATGAGGAGAGCTGATTATTTGTCTCCTCTTCAGAATCCTTCCTATTATACTACCTGGTTGTTGGTTACTCAGATCCTGTAGTTCACAATTGCTTGTTCTTGATGGCCAGTGTTTAACATAATAAATATTCAGTTCTGTATTAGGGATTGTGCTGAGAGTACAGACACCAAGATGACCAGTCCTTGACCTTAAGGAGCTTATGTTCGGATATTAAAGAGAAAGTATGTATCTTTTCTGCCCTGTGTGTATTTGAGTTCATGGTCTTCCTGCATCTTGTATTTTCTTCCTACAATTGGTGTATGAAAGTTTGTGGATTTAGAGATGTGTGATAATTTTCTTAATTATTACCAACTAAAGAAAGAGTTTAATCAAACAAGAATGGTATTCCAGAATTTACCAGCTTTTCCATGCTGTCTAAAACTGTGTGAAAGTTAAGTTGCTGGCTGGTGACACTAATTGGCACTCTCTTCAACAATGTCTAAGCAAGATGGTATTAATTAGACATGAAGAAAAGGGTATTCCTTTATCCTCTAAACCAGCAGGTGGCCGCTGCAGTTGAAGGCAGAGATGAAGTTGGTGATAAAAGTTGCACCTTGTTAAATCACTTTATTTTTAGGTAGAAACTTAAAGATCTTACTTGTTGGATGTAGATCATTTAGTCAGAGATTCACCATGGACTCAGTCCATGACTTTGCAAATTCCCTTTTCCTGTTGTGCAATACATATATACATATAATGCAGTGTTATCAATTGTATCCCTTTCAACTCTTCCAACCAGTGGTGAAACCAAGGGCCATAAAATAAGGACTAACTTAATTTAAGTTTCTAGTTGCATGTATAGGCCTTGATCTGTACTCATTTTATGTACTGAACTGTAGCCTTCTCTTGCTTTTTTCTCTTACTCTCTTACCTTGACTTCTGATTTTGGGGTGGGGGGCGGCTCTTCCACTGACTATCTTTTCAAAGTAGTTGCAGGACTCTCTGACCTTCTTCCTTGTCTCTGAGTGATCTTACATACTTTCATGGTTTTAACTACCCTCACTAGCTGAAGTCAGGCAGGTAATTAAATATGTGAATTGGATCAATACAAACAATAGGCAGTGATGGAGCTTGTGGCATTCAGGAAATGATTAAAGACATTTAAAATTATACTAAGGGAAAAAACCCCCACCATGCTGGGTCAAAGGAGTTTTCCAGATGAGTTTAGCCCTTAATGTGTGACTTGCTATTGTCGACTGAAATTAATGCGCAGCCTAAAAGTTGAGAGTTTTGTTTTATTTGGCGGGAGCACTCCAGCCAGGATGATAGCCTCTCAGATCTCTCTGAGGGACTGCTCCGAAGAGGTAGGGGAGGAGCTAGGATATATAGGGGCTTTACAACAAAGACCAGGTAGTTGAAACAATAAAAGGTTACTTGTTATCTAAAGAAAAACAGGCATCTCAAGTTAAAGAATTTAGTGCTTTTCTAAGTGTGGGAAGAAGCAAACATTTGGGCTCATTGAATTCATTCCTTTGACAAGCCCCTAGCTATCTAGGGCCAGTATCTTGTCCTTTATTATTCTGAGTCCCCTCAGGGTGCACCATTGTGAGTGGCTGCAGAGGCTGGGCTGCAGGCTCGTCTCCACTGTGGGGGTGGAGGCAGCCGCTGATGACTTGATGGCCTCAGCATTCTTTGTTTACTGATAAGGTTTGCAGTATTTTTCCTTCACACTATTCCTAACTCCTAAATATGCGATCTCTTGTTGGCCTCTCCCCAAAGCTTCAACCCTGTGGTAAATTACCTACTGGCTATTGTGTAGGATAGTGCTTCTCAAAACCCACTGCATTTTAGAATCACCTGGAAAAGCCTTTAAAACTACTGCTGTTTAGGGGCTGGGACCTGGACTTTAAATATTTTTTAGGTTCCCCAGGTGTTTAGAATCATTGCCAAAATAGATTTTTTTCCAAAGCGTAAGCATTTCCTATACTTTAAGAATGTAAATGGTAGTTGATCAAAACCAAGAAGTGTTTTATAATTTACAAATGCATATATTTTGGTCTATCGTTTAGTTTTTAGTTTCTAATTTTATTGTATTTGGTAAAAATTATGGTTTTCTATGATTTGTACTTTTTGAAATTTTGAAAGTTTTGTGAATGATCTTTTAAAATTCTATTCTTATATAAAAATACTCATTCTCTGTTTAATGGGTAAAAAATACTTTATTATACCTTATTTTGTGCCTGTAAGTTATTTTACTTGAATCCTTTTTCTCCTAAATCTTGTGTATTTCATTTGACAATTTTTGGAGACATGTGTGGTAAGTTTGCCTCTATAAATATTAATTTGTAAATTTCTCCTTGTAGTTCTAGAATTCTGTATTATATCTGATGCTAGGTTTTTATTGCATGAGGATTTATAACTGTTGCCAAAAGATCAGCCCCCATCCCTGATGAGCCAAATAACCTAGAGACAAGTCCTTGGAGCTTAGAAGAAAAGAGGCAATTTTATTGCTTTGCCGGGAAAAGGGGACTCACAGCAGGCTAGTGCCTTCAAATCTGTGAACCCACCTTGGGGATGGGGTGGGGTGGTTATATAGCCATAACCCAAACAGTAAAGCATTGATAACAATCAGCAGAATCATTTTCTCATCAGAAGACAGAATGGCGTCATGATGCCTCCAGGTAACCAATTCTATAGAGGCTAGGGGTTAGATCTCTTTATCTTGTAAGCACTCAAGGCATAGTCTTCTTGGTAATCCAGGCTATTTTGTAAGGTTACAGTCCTGTGACCTTCTTCTTGGAAAAGGACTCAGAGACCAAGCTTGATTATTACTTTCAGTTACTGAAATAAAGTAGAAACAGTAAGATCAATTTTAACAATGAGCCTGAAACTGTGAGTAGCAACCAGTCAGTCAGGTGAGTTGACCAGTTTAAAGGCAAGCATAAGAATAAGCAATCTGTTAGCCTAAGTGTGGCCAGTTTATTAATCCTCCTTCATAACTATTTGTAAATATTTCTTTGGTGTATATTTCTCCTATAGTTTTTAACAATAACTAGAAATTGAACTGTATTACAGCTGTTGTTTTTTGGAGGTGAGCATTTGTCTGGATACTTATTTATTTATTTATTTATTTAAATTACGTGTATAATTTCTGTATCTGTGTCATTCCACATTCTGTTATTTTGTTTTAATTGTCATCTCTTGTTACCAATCTACAGCTGGATTAATACTTTAGAATCCAATGTGACAGTCTGTATTTTTAAGACAGACTATTACCCATTCACATATTTTATGTTTACTGATAATTCTGAGTTTATTCCTACTATATTTTTTTGTCTTATCTATTTGTTATGCTCACTTTTCTTTTCTTCCTTTTATATCTCAAGTCATTTTTTTCTTCCCAGAGGTTTATCTTAAAATTTTAACAAATCTATTTGAACCTTCACATTCCATGTGTTTGAAAAAATAGATGTTCAGAACTATATTATTAATATTTTTCATCTCTCTATATTCTTAAATTATGTCTTACTTTTTTGTATCGAGTTATTTTGATGAAGTACAATATTGCATAAATTCTCAAGGAATTATTTCAGAAAAGTTAGTATACAATAAATTTACTAAAATGTCTTTAAATTTTCCCCACAATAAATTTACTAAAATGTCTTTAAATTTTCCCCACATTTAAAGTTTTGAGAACATATTTCTATTTTCTGTTAGGTAGTCTTTGAAAATACAATACCAATTTCTAGAAAAATCTGTTTTGTCCTTATGGATTGCTTTAGAATTTTCTCTTTGTCCTTGGAGTTCAGAAATTTTACCAGGATATCTGTAGGATATTAAATTAAAGATAATTTTCCCTCTATCCTTCTGAGTTCTTGTCTTGAACCCCCATAATAAAAGACAGATTAATGAGAGAAAAACAAACAGAAGCGTATTAACATGTATACCTTAAGTAAACATGGGAGATACCCAAGGAAAAAATGAGTAACTCTTTGTGATAGCCTAGACCCACCTTCAGCCAAAGACAAAAGAAAGGTGTTAGGAGGGGAGGTTACTAGGAAAAGCATGATAAACAAAAAGGTTTGCTATGCAGATATAAATTAGTGCTTTCTACATTGATAAGATTCTTTTGTGATTTGGAGTCATCCTTCCCTTCCTGGTTTAGTTGGGGAGGCACATTTACAAGTCAAGATTTTTTATAAATGTAAACTTCCCTCACAACAGGGTAACTTCTCTTGTTTTCAGAGCATCTCCTGCATCTTCTGTTTCTCAAAATAACCAGCTCAAAATAATTCTTACGCTAAAGAAACTTTTTTTTTTCTGGTGGGTGTGGCATATTCTGCTACCCTTCATTTGTCTGGGTAAATTTCTCTCACTTAATTACTTACAGGGCTCTTTCCATCTAAAGTCTTTAATCATTTTTAGATCAGAGAAATTTTTTTCCATGGTCTGTTTCTTTCCCTCCCTCTCTGTCTTCTTCCTCTGGAGCCCCTATTAGTTTTATTGTGGACTTCCCAGACATAATTACATTACTTAAAAAATTTCCAACTTTTGTTCTTTTATATTGTGTTTGAAAATTATCCCTGTGTTTGCTTCTTTAGCTGAGATAATTTATCTTCAGCTTAGAATTTTCTACTATTTAGCATAGTAGGTTCTGCTTTAGAGCAAAGGTCACAAACCACCCACCACTGTAATAATTGGGAAATTTCACATGAAATAGCAATTTCTTTTTTTTTTTTCTTAGAAAATATGAAGCTCTAGAAAACCTGGGCCTGTATTACTGAATGGAAACAACTGGCTTGAACTAAGTTGAGCTTGTCCTTGAGATGTGGCATGTGCTCCTGTTTGCCACAGTCTCCACCACTCCCTATTCTACTCCTTTCCTAGGCTACCACTCCTTTAATTGGGGGCAATTCTAATGTTCTTTTGGGAAGATTCCTTTCCCTAAAGAAAATATAATAATAAAATACTAATAGATAATAATAATATCACTTATCACTATATAAGGATTTACTATTTGGAAGGCATTATGGAAAGTATTTACTATTATAGTTAGTTCTAACAGCTTCCTAGCTGAATGGTTGATTAGTATTTTAATGGTACCATTTTGCAGATGGGAAATAGGAGGCCAAAGAAAGTGAAGAATTGACTTAAGATAACACAGTTAAAGAGTAGGAGAGGTAGGATTTCAACCCAGATCATTTGATATCAACACTTGGGCCCTAATCACAATATCAAGCTGTCTTTTTATTTAAGATTACACTGTTGTGTCAATTTCTGGTATATAACATATATGTTATACATTGTTAAAGCAAATCTTTTCAGACCATTTAAATCAAAACATGCTTCTTGAAATTTATTATAATTTTTCCCTTAGGATATTCATTTTTTGAATGTTAATACTCTCATTTAGGCTGTTTGTTCAGTCACATATCCATTCGCATATCCAATTATATATATATTTCACATATATTTCAAATATATCGTATACATTTCTCCTTTCATTTAACAAAAAAACTGTCGATCAGTTGCTATGCATAAAGCAGTTACTATTGTTGGACCTGGCAAGAAGTAGCTTACAGTGTAGCAATGGAGGGAAAACCTCTACACAAATAATTATGATAGACATTAAAATGTTCAAAGAGTGAACAAAAGAAAAACTCTGGAAATTTTGGAGAGAAGGGAAGTGAAAAGGCACTAAAAACCCAATATTTTTGCGTGGATCTTAAAGGATAGGAAGAACTTGAACATGTAGTGATACCAAGTTTACTGGCTTCCTGGAAAGTAAAGCTATTAATATATTTTTAAATATATGATATGTATATATATGCTATATATCTAAATATATGCTATATATCATATATATATGGGTAATATCCAAATACTTATACATGAATCTTCTTTCTTTTCAACACTGGTCCTCTGTTCAAGGAATTTCTTTCAGAAATGTAAAATGCTATAAGCGTCCTTGGAAAGATAGCTAAGTGACTCCTCTCAGGCATCGACTAATTCAGGGCTGCAATTGTTTTCTCAGTTCAATGCAGTTAATATCTCAGTATGTTTCCTAAACACCAAGGCGAAATATAGATATAGAAGTATATATAATATATATTACTTTTAAATCTATTGCTTTCTCCTGTAGCAAAATAGCGATACTGTTTTCTTAATTTGAGTCTAAAATTATTTTTTTCTTTATGCTGTTTAATCAAACTTTTCCTTGATACATTTTTCATTTCATTTCCAATACCAGTTATGTTATTTGGTGAAAGAATTTTTATAAACAAGGGCCTTAAATCACTTCTGAAGTGTATAATTAGAAGCACTATTAATATAGTTAAGTTGAAGTTTTCCTTCTTGACATGGGTTTAGATGGTTTTCAAGTATATTTACTCAAGGCATTCACCAGGATTGTGGTTCATCTCTCTTTTTATAGCAAGCCCTGCAGCCGCATCATCCCTGTGGTCCCTTAATCTCTTATTGCATTACCCTGAAATTGTGTGGGTTTTAAGTTATCATAAACTGTCCGCTTTGAAAAGCTAACATTTGTTAGCTTCAGAGGCATGAGAGAACTAGTGATAAGTGAGACGGTTAAAAAGTCAAATTAAATGTTAATTGGTGCAAGGGCACAGAGCAGTAAGGCACTTAAGAGTTTAGATGTGGGCACTACATTTATCTGATTTGACAAATTATCCTGAAGAGTTTCCACAGATATCTGCCATTATATTTTCCTCCATCACCATTTTCCACATTAGCTTGTTATAATTCAAAAATGGTTAAAATACTGCTTTTGTTGAGTATTTACATAGACTCATAGGAAGCAATAGGCAAGATTCCGAGTCTATTGTGTATATTTACAATGCTTTATTTTAAGCAGTGTGACAATCTAAGAAAAGAATCAAAGAACAGACTATCCTAGAAATTTGCATAAGGAGAAAAGAACATACACACTCCTGGGGAATTAAAGAGAAGATTCTTTCTTAATCATCTCGTACATTTAAATTACCCAAATTTGCATAAATGCTGAAGTGTGAAGTGTTGCCTTAAAAAAAAAAAGACAATTCCTTTCAGACCTTTGCTAATTGTTCTTGGCTAATCTGGCAAACTTAAAGGCACAAGAAGCTCTGATTTTCTTTGGTTGCCTTCCTGGGAATGCTGACATGGGGTGTAGTTTGCTTAGATTCTCTCTAGTTGATACACAAAGCAGAGGTAGGATAAAATATTGTGACTAAAATAGTCTTGGTTCCTGGATCTTGGGTTGTTAGTCAACTACAAAAAAGGAAAAGTATTCTGGCTGGCTCTAGAGGCATCGTGCTTTTATAGAAGTGGAAGTGTCGATTTGAAAACAAGACAACAAGAGCTGTGCATTTAGTTTTATTTGGGGCTTACTGAGAACAACAGTTGGGAGACAGCCTCTCAGATAGCTCTGAGCAACTGCTCTGAAGAAGTAGCGAGGGAGGTCAGTATACACATGATTTTGGTGAAGGGGGCACATGCAATCAAGCAGACACCTCAATAGAAGGTTGCTGTTAGTCACGAGGAGCAGATGCCTCCATGAATGACTTCAGAGTATGAGAAGATGCAAGAAATTGGGTTCATAAAATCTTCTCCTGAAAGTATCTAACTCTCTGAAGGCCTGTTTTAATAGTTTTTCCCAGAACACAGGCTGCCTCACTCCATCCTAACTCCATTCAAGGGGTGTTGAAGGTCAGCGACTGCAGCAGCTCGTGACTTCATTCTTGTAGAACCAGACGGTGAGCAACACTCTTTCATTGACACTAGCTAATTACAGATGTGTTTTTGTTGGGCTTTCCTGCTATTGGGACTAATTCAGAACCTGGTATAGATTTTGGATTCTGCTTGGTACCTCTGAACATGTCAATTTTTCATAAAGTGTCTACTTATCAGGTAATGGCAAATGCTATGTTAAAAAAGAAAGGATTCAGGCTTTTTGAATTACATTTAGGTGATTTTAGCTATTGATTTTTGATTCATCTTGTATATAGAATTTCCTGTGGTCACAACATAGAAATTCCTCTTGCACATTCACTTTCAGGGCAGCGTGAACAGAGCATCCTGATCTGAGACTGACACCTATTTACAGGACTTATGATAGTTAAGGATTTTTAACTGCTTGGAAGATTTTGACAGCTTAGTACTGACCTGTCACTTGAAAACCTTGTTTTCCTGGTAGGGTTTTCTTTCTTCTCCACTAGAAACGTATTTGAATTCATGGTTTCCCCCAAAGTCGAAGAACTTTAGTAAGGCATAGTCTTTGCTGGAAAGAAGTTTGAGAAGCCTCAAGCTACCAAGGAGAAACAGTTTGTGCTGGAATGTAAGCACTGAGAACTTAAACTGAAGTCAGTGTATATTGTTGAGTGTATCTTGTGCTTTACCGGGCAGACACAAAAAGAAATCTAATGCACATTTCCTGCCCTGTAGGCTCCAACGGTCTTTGTGAAAAGGGATGATGAATGAAGACAGTAGAGGGCCTCTCTGTATGGTTGTTCAGAGCACCCAGCACAGGGGGTGTGGTGGAGGGGAGTTTAGGGAGGAAACCCTGCTTTTGTTCTGTTTACCAAGCCAAATGTACATTTGCGTCTAAATATGCTCCAAAGGGCAGTTGACTATTCTATTAATTAGGGTGGTGTCAATGGTTGTTAACAAGTATTTTCCACAGTGTCAATGGCTTAACAGAATAAATGTTTATTTCTGGTTTACAAGACCATCGAATTGCTATTTCTGGTCTGCAGGTGACTTTCTTTCATGTGGTGATTCTGGGACTGAGTCTCTTTGCATCTTGTGATTCTCTTATTTTCATGAAATGTTTTTGAGATCACTGTGGTTGTCCACTTCGAGTCACACAGGGGACAAGAGCATGGAGGATCATTTGTAGGAAGTAAAGGTGCAGGCACACATCAGTTCTTCTTGTGTTCTATTGGCTAATGCTCAGTGAGATGCCACCCCAACCTCAGGTGAGGATGGGAAAGGTAACCTAGCTGTCAGCTCAGGAAGAAGAGGAAATGGGCCTGGTGGACAGCTGGCTAGGCTCTGCCATATTCTACTTTTTGGTTATTTATTATCTATATGTCTATAACTCTACATCTATATCTACATGTATATCTATATATCTGTATCTATTTATAACTCTTTCACATTCTTACCTTTCAGGAGCAACTATGTCCCAGAGAGGTAGCTAAGTTAATTTTGCTTTAGTCTCAATATTATTTTAACATGGGGATAGGAAAATGTGCTTGGGCTCAGCATTGTATAACACAGGGACAAGAAATCATGCCCAAACACCTCCCAAAGGAGGCAACCTAAGGGAGCAGCTAGCTCCAACTTTAGGATCTCTTGTTATGTAGCATCCTCTTTTTCAAATCTAGAGGTGGGTCCATGTTTTCTGATGATCTGTGAACTAAGAAGAAAATAAAACAAACTATTTACCCTCCCATAAGTTCCACATATGTCCCACATACAATGCCAAAGCAGAGACAAAATAACATACTAAAAACTTCCTTTTACCCAAGTAGAACATTGCAAAAGACACAGTTGTCTCTGGTCCACAACATTAACATTGTCTAGTGGCTGAAATAGTGAAGACCCTCTATGGCCTCTAGAGGATGTTATATTTTGACTCTTTTCTCTGGAAGCAATTCCCTTGTCTGGCATTATGTATAGCTCCTGGTTCCATTGGATGAAAGATTCCTCTTTGTCCGTTATCTTGCATGGCTACAACAAAGGAGGAATTGGGGGGTATGCAGTCCTTGGGAGCGGTACAACATTCACAGTCATCATTTGCTGTTGCAATTTTATTGTGCCCAAGGGGTGTGTTAAGACTTGAAGAAATCAAAGGACTTTGAAACACAGCCCAGAGTTTCTTTGGCAATGTATTTATCTTAGAGATATAGTAGGCGTCTGATCTATTTGTTTCTAGTAGGTTTTAATGCTAGGAACCATTCCCAAAGTTCTTCCCTAGACACAGTTCTCTGGTTTGTTTTGTTTCTTTTACTTCTTCGCTCTTAAAAATGGAACCAACATAATTTCTTGTTTCTATAGTATATATTACTGAGACCAGGCCTAATTCCCTATTCCTATGTTAAACAATATTGAGACCAAGCAAAAATAAGTAAATGATTGCTCCAGGATACAATTGCTCCTGAGAGATACACTGTAAAACAAGTAAATCAGCCACATTTCATAGCTTACTCATCAAGGCCCTAACCTTGCTGTGCCCAGCAATCCAAAGCTATGAAAATCTCAAAATGCACTTTGTTTAGCAAATACCTAGAATGAATTCTAAATAGGTCTTGGTCTTTGTTAATTCTCAGGATTGATTGGAGGTTTTCCAGACAGAGAGCTAAGCTGTGATGGTGGTGAAATAATTGCTTGATTTCCATTCGCTCTCTCTCCAGTGATGAAGTGCCCATTTTGCTAGAGCTCTCATTTAAGAGATTTTCAAGGTCTTGTTACTTCTTGAGAAACGTCATGGTCTTTAAAGCAAAACCCTCAATCTTTGAGAAAGAAGGAAAGCACAAATAGAATTCTAAAATGAAAAATTTCAAAGCTCTCAGAGTCCTTTGAACTTCCATGGTCAAAAGTATTTCCACTGACCTTAATGATAATGAAATGGACTCCTTTTCACATTCATTAACTTTTTTTTGTTAAAGGTTAGAAACAAGCTGATTCATGAATTTAGAAATATTACCTTCAGTACTAGACTTTGTTTTGTTGTGAGCAGACATAACAAATGCCACAAGGGATTTATACAGTACAGTCATATCATCACCAGCTACAGGCAGCCCTTCCCTCCATACCCTCCCAAGCAACTTTGCATAACTTAAAATGTGGAGATTTGGTTTTCTGAAAGAGATGTCAAAGATAGACAGTCCTTGAACTCCTATGGAATAGACGTTATCAGCCACCTGTAAACCATTAGCACCATAGTAAAGCTTTGAGGGGTTGATCCTTAACATATATCTACCAGTTTAAGAGATATAAACATCTGCAGCTCATTGGAAGACTCCTAGCCAAAGGCTTCAGGATGATGATTCTTAGGTATCATCCAGAAGCAGATAATTTTTTTTCTATGTATATTTATTGATGTATAGTCAGTTTACAAACTGTGTCAATTTCTGGTGTACAGCACAATGCTTCAGTCATACATGAACATATATATATATACGTTTTCATATTCTTTTTCGTCATTAGTTACTACAAGATATTGAATATACTTCCCTGTGCTATACAGTATGAACTTGTTGTTTATCTGTTTTATGTATTTTAGTTAGGTCTGCAAATCTTCTTTTTTACAAACAACCCAAATGTCCATTTATTGATAAGCAGATACACAGAATGTGGTATGCCCATGTTCTTTAGCCACAAAAATAAGTGAGTTACTGACATGATGCAGCCTGGATGAGCACTGAAAACATTACACTCAATGAAAGGAGCCAGCCATAAAAAGCCACATACTGTCTGATGCCATTTGATAGCATATCCACAGTAAGAAAATACACAGAGACACAAAACTACCAAGGTACCAGGAGAGAGGAGAATGGGGAGAGATTGCTAAGGGGCATGGAGTCTCTCTGAAGCAGACTAAATTATGGTATCAGACATGGGGTGATGGTTGTACAACTTTCTGAATATACTCATGAATGAAACCCACGAATTGTGCAATTTTTGGATAGGTGGGTTATAGCTTAAGAAAGCTGCTTTTGTTTAAGTGCTATGGTTTCTACCCTTTGATATAAGGGGCCAAGCAGACAAAAGGAACTACAGAGACGCATGTGAGTGAACGAGTAAACAATGCCAGGGAGGACCAACAGCTGTAGCCGACCGTCCCTCCTGCAGGCTGCACTGCTGCCATCTCCTCGCAGCGCGTGAGCACACGCGCAGCCAAGGTGCAGGGGCCACACATCAGGAGCTGCAAAGCCATTCCAGCCAGGCTGACCTCCCTGGTCACCAACTCCTGCCTCCACCCACTTCTGGAGAAAGACGGACACCCTACCTGTGACTGGTGGTCTCACTGTTGAGCTCTCAACCCAGACTGGGCTCCAACAGGCCAAGGACCTTGCCTGTTTCCCTTCCGTGCTGGATCCACAGGGCCTGGGTGCACTCGGTGAATTTGTGAGGAAGGAGAAACAGAAAAGAACAAAGGCCCAGTGACCCTAAGCCCGAGAGATGCAACACCAACCTCAGGCTCACACCTCTGGGAGGCTTAGAGGTTAGAAAAGTCTACAAACACATCATAGCTTCTGAATCCTCTTCCCGCCTATGAGGACACGGTGGCCTGGGCAGAACGGGCAGGCACTCAGGGCCTGGGGTTGTGGCCCCTTGCACATCCCCTGCCCCCAGGCCTCCTCACCAGCCCCAACCCCTTGGGGCTCAGCGGTCTGCATCTGAGCGAGGTCCTCCACCAGCGCCACAGCCTCCTCCTCACTCTCAGGGCACTGGGATTCCACCCAGACCTGGGTGTTGTGTGGCAGTGCGCCCAGGAACTGCTCCAGCGCCAGCAGCTCCAGCATCTGCTCCTTGAAGTGCATCTCGGGCCACAGCCACTGGTGGCACAGCTCCTGTGGCAGGGCTAGGCCCTTGAGGGGCCCTGCTACCTCCTGGTAGCGGAAGCTATGGAATCGCTGCCGGGGATCCCTGCCAAGCCCAGGCAACAGGTATTGGGGCTGAGGTGTGGGTCCCACGGGGTGGCCTCGTCCTCCTCCATCTTGATGACCATGAGTTCTTCCTGATTGATGGATGCTGGGTCAGCCGCCATGGCAAGCCCTGGGGAAGCTGGCCTCCCCTGCCCTCACGCAGGCCACACACACTGTCTTCCTGGGACACACACCCACCCAATCAGGGCCATTACCACCCACACCCCTCCACCCACACACACCTTGCAAGGCCACTTGCTGTGAGGGAAACTGTCCCCAAACCTGGCCAGGGACACCTCCAAACTTGACCTCCCTACCTGTGCCCTCAAGAGGACGCCTCACACTGGGAATCAGGATGGGAGGACAGGGAAGCTTTCAGGAGCTCAGGCCAGACTGGGCCAAGGCAGGAGGGCTGCTCTAGGGGACAAGGTGTGGACATGTGACTGAGAGAACCCTGCCAGTAGCCCAGCAGAGGTGCTGGCGGGAACTAGTAGAGGGTCCGAGCCCAAGGTGGCTCTGAGCAAGTAAAGGATGCTGTTTGTGGGGCTCTAGAAAGAGCGATGAGAGGGACAGATGCAATGACAGACCAATGCAGTGCAGCCGCACAGGTACAGCAAGAACCGCCCCTTCACTGGAAGGCCTTCTTTCCCTCATGGCAGACTCCTGTGGAGCCTGAGAAGCCTGGCTCAACTCAACTAGTAAAGGTCAACAATGGACATTGAGGTGGGGGAGGGTACAGCTCAAGTGGTGGAGTGCATGCTAAGCATGAATGAGGTCCTGGATTCAATCTCCAATACATCCTTTAAGAACCAATAAATAAACTTAATTACCACCCTACCCCCACCAAAGACTGGACATGGAGAAACGTTCACTTTACAATGCTAAACAAGAAAGTGAACTGTCCCCCTCCTCGACATGATCCCACTGATTTTAACATTTTAAACCAACAAACAGGAGCTACTGCTACAAATGTTCAGAAAAGAATCCTGAAAACCACCAAATCTTCAGCTGGCAATTCTGAGGAAAGGAACTGTAGGATGTCTTTTTTTCCCTTTGTAACGTCTGCATACGATCTGAAATTTTCTTTCTTTCTTTTTGCAATGGCCATTTATTACAATTGTTAACTTCAAAAAATAATACAAATATTTTTCAATGCCAGTGCATGTGTTTAAAGAGTGGTCAGGACTCCCCAGAACCAGGCCTCCCCATCCGAAGCACCCAAGCTGGGGGCCCCTCACCCTCAGGTGCCTGAGATGACAGCTAGAGCGGAGGACAGACTGGGCAGTGGAATCAGCAAATGCAAAGGCCAGGGCGATCTTGCAGAGCCTTCAGCCGGGGAAGGATCTGCATTTTAATTTTAATCTCTGAGTGCGAGGAGCGTCCCCACATGCAGTTTTACTCTACGGAAGGACAAGCGCCGCTGCAGCCTGAGTAAAGAGGGGGGCCTGAGCTGCGGAAATCCAGAAAGACTTCCCTGCGGGAGGTGAGCAGGTTTAGGGGGAGCTGGGTGGAAAGGCAGGCGGACGGAGGCCCAGGACTCCTTCCCTGGAAGGGATCAGCCCCAGTCACTGGGCACAGACCCGGAGGCTTGGCGAGAGCCCAGCCCAACCCGGAACCACTTCCGGGTCAGGACCTGTCCCGCCGGACTCCACGTCCCATCAACCCCCGCGCCTCCTTTCCCCTCAGACTCGCCGAGGCTCCCTGTATGAGTACCCCACCTCTCCTGCTGCCCTGTGGGCAGCTGCACACCCTACCCTCGGCGTTTCCGACGCATTTTTTGTGTCTCGCCCGGACTCACTGCCCCGGGGAGCTATGCGGACGGCATGGAAACAACGCTGCGCAGGAACAACGACCAATCACATTGGGGCCTCAGGACCGGGAGCTTCCGGAGGTCTGCAAATCTTGAACTCCCAGTTTATCCCTTCCCACCCTCTTCACCTCTGGTAACCACAGGTTTGTTTTCTATATCTGTAAATCTGTTTCTGTTTTATAAATAAGTTCATTTGTCTTTTTTTTTTTTTAGATTCCACATATAAGTGATATCATATGGTAGGTTTTCTTTCTCTTTATGGGTTGCTTGACTTAGAATGATGATCTCCAGGTCCATCCATGTTGCTGCAAAGGGCATTATTTTATTCTTCTTTCTATGGCTGAGTAGTAAGTATTCCATTGTATAAATATACCACAACTTGTTTATCTAGTCATCTGTTGATGGACATTTAGGTTGTTTCCATGTCTTGGCTATTGTAAATAGTGACAGAATCAGATAATTTTTGAGAAGAGAGAGCTTGATATTTGACACCTGCATGAAGTAGATAGCTTCTACCCAAGATCCACAGAATAAAATCCAGCTGACTAGAGCCACAGAGTATCCTGCTTTAATCTACATGCTCTTATTCTTTATCTTCTCCAACTGTTTTATATGTTCTATGCTGCTTTAAATTTCTGAATCTACTGACATCTGCTTGTTCTCCTTTCACTTTATGATACAAAATCCACATTATAAATACTGCTGTTCATATTACTAGCAGCTCCTTCGTATGTGTTCAGTGCCTGGCTATAATTTTCTTGTGATTTGGCTGAAAGATAAATCAGACCTACTTAGTCCCATTACTACCAGTTCTTTCTAATAAATTAGCCAGGATATTGGTTGATTGGACTCAACTACTAAGCAACTTCTTAGAGTGTAAACAAACCAGTCCAGATAGTCAGAAGTCTAAAACTCTTAGGTACCACATCTAGGATAGGAGGGTTCTATCTTTGTTAAAACAATATCGAAGAGCTTCTCATAGTTCAAAACTTTCACAGAAATAGAGCTTGGAATATGACTAAGAAAAGTACAGTGTACAAGTGAAAGCCATCTAGTATGGACTGAATTATTTCCCACCCAAATTCATATGTTGAAGTCCTAACTCCCAATGTAATGGTACTTGGCTACGGTGGTCTTTGGGAGATAATTAGGTTCAGATGAAGTCATGAGGATAGGGCCCTCATGGTGGAATTAGTGCCCTGATAAGAAGAGACACAAGAGTATTCTCTCTTTCACTCTCTCTCACGTTCACTCACTCTCCCTGCCATATGAGGACATAACAATCATCCAGCCATCTGAAGGCCAGGAAGAGAGCTCTCATTAGAACCCACTCAGGCTGGTACCCTGGTAACAGACTTCCAGTCTTTAGAACTGTGAGAAAATAAATTTCTGTTGTTTAAGCCACCTAGTCTATGGTGTTTTCTTATAGCAGCCTGAGCTAGGCTGTCACTTCATTTTAACAGACCTGCAAGAAGGCTTACATCTTAAGCTTAACCTCATGCTGTTTTACTATAGCTCTAACTGATGATCTGCCTAATTTAAATGTCACCATCTGAGTCCAACCCACTCTAAATGAGCAGCACTAAAAGTTTACAGAATAATTAGGCAACCCCCAAGGGTATTTTGACTCAAAAAGAATACTGGGTGACTCCCAACAAATGGTGTTGGATTTGTGCATGAAAAGTTTATTGCCTACTACCTGCAAAACTAGACAAGAATCTGATTATCTTAGTAGCTAATGACTGTATTTACCCTGAGACCATTTTGATAATGCCATTTTTCCTCTCTCAAAAAAAAAGAAAAACAAACAAAAAGAAATCTTTAGGTAAGCTAGTTAAAAAAGAAGAAAAACCAAGTTTCAAGTTGAGACTCCAAAATTTAACTTCTAAAAGAGAATTTTAGGCTTCTTTCTTCTGTCCTTAAGTCTCCTCATTTCTTGCTTTACAATGTGTCTATAGGTTGAGGGGCATATGATAGTTCACATATTGACAGAAGAGTATGAAAATGCCATCAAAGCCATAGATGTCCTTGCCTAGGAAGTTTGTGAGATCAGATTGGTGGTGATTCTAAACACAGCAACCCTAGATTTTATATTGTTCTCTATAACCCTACAGGCTTTTTCTGTAATTATTATTATTTCTAAAAACACTTTGCAACAAATAACTAAATCATGTGCTACAGGCTCTTCACATTGGGAGTTGGATCTATTCTCTCCTTTGATTTAAGCACTCTTTACTCTTGGCTTAGAAGTAGATTATAAACTCTGATAATAATCCTTTTTTAGTATTTCCCTGTGTCATAGTCTTCAAATGTGTTATCTTCAGAGTCTTAAATGTTGATATATAGCCACTTTTCTGTCAAATGATCCAATAGGTTATCATCCAACAAGGAAACTTAGTACATGACTATGACCCATCAAATAGAAGTGCACATTTGGATTGATTATTACCCCAGATGACAAATGATCTGTCCTCTAGAATAGACTGGAGAATGACCAAAAATGGAAATTAATAACTGAAACCAACACAATTTCTTGTCTCTGTGTTCAACAATCATTTAAACCATTCTTTCCTCTGCCTGTGAACATAATGTTTTTGCTGGGAGTTAACTATGAGGAGACTGGGCATATAGCACTGTCCTTATTTAAATAGTCCTGAGACCAAGCACAAAGTAGTTACTTGTTCCAGGAAATACCTTTTTCCTGGAATATAAGACTAAAGCAACTAACATGCTCTTTAAGAACAACAGCTTCCTTATCAAGGCTGCTTCAAGGCAACTGCCCCCCTGTGCCCACAAAGCCGAAGCTAGTGTGTCATAACTGGCCTATTCTGAATAGGATCCTGCCTTGCAACATCTGCCTTAAACTTACTCAGCCCAGGCCCTAAAACTTTCCTGTAATTTCCCAATTTCCAGCTTTTGAGATACCATTAAGACAGTCAAGGTGGTGTTCTTCCTTATTGCAGTACATTTAATAAACTCATATTTGCTTAATCAGTATATTTTCTTGATGGTGTCTGAGAGAGAGCTTTAGTACCTTTTGCCTCTGTTTCTTAAATGAATGGGACTATATTTATGGCATCTGAAACTCACAGTAGTCTTGTATGGGAAGAAAACACTCTCAATCTGATTTGCTCAAGGGTGAAACACTTTGCTTAACTGAGTAATCAATGAGGTCTTGTCCTTCAGAGTTATTTTCAGTCTTTTATTCTTATAGCTGAGGTCTAAAAGCAGCTGAGTTTTCTAATTTTCCAGTCCTTCAAGGACTTGCATTTCTGGATTATCTAGTCCTCTTCTTTTTCCCTTTAACCAGTTAATTCTTTCCGTAGCACATCTCTTTACTTTAATACCTTGCATTTTAGTCTGTTCAGGCAGCTATAACAAAAATATTATAGACTGGGTGGCATTAACAGCAAACATTTATTTCTCATAGTTGTAGAGGCTGGAAACAAGATCAGTATGCCAGCATGGTCAGGTTCTGGTGAAGACTCCCTTCCTGGCTTGCAGATGGCCGTCTTCTTGCTGTGTCACCACATGGCAGAGAGGGAGAGTTCTAGTCTCTTACTCTTCTTTTAAGGGTACTAATCCCATTGTGAGGGTTCCACCTTCATGACCTCATCTAAACTACCTCTCAAAGACCCCACTTCCTAATACCACCACATTGGGGATTAGGGCTTCAACATATGAAGTTTTGGGAGACACAAGCATGCAAACCAACACATTTTGCAAAAAAGCTGAAAGGAAAAGTAATACACACTTTAACTTTTTGCAGCCACTTTCTTCAGAGATAGAGGCTCAGTGGGCTAATTATTTGCACTCCAGATTATCTCAGGTGACAGTCCTGCTGACTATTTTGTCATTGTGTCTAACATAAGTCTCTATTTTTACAGTCTTTAATACCAATTCCTTTACTACGTAATGCCTGACCACTAGTAACCCCACTCCTGATTTCTATTTCTGTGTTAATTTGGGTAATGCCAATTGTTGACACAAGGATAATAAAATACTAGTGAATTAACCCAGATTTATATTACACTTATGTAATAGTCCAAAGCAGGTATTCCTGATTAGTGAGCACCTTTTTCTACAGCATTAATCCATACTGTGGCTCCGTATCTTCAGTTCCTGCCTTTTAAGATTGAGATGATATTTGACTCAAGTTGGGGAATGTGGAAGGGGAGCATTGAGGTTGCATGTGGGAGTTTTTTTTTTTTTTTTTGCAGTTTAGGCCAGAAGGGCACACATCACTTATGTGTGAGGTGTATGTTGCATATAATAGACAATCTTCATCCCCTATAATCTTGGCTAAGCAGTATGCTGAGAATAGTACCTTATGAACTTGAGAAGAACACACAGCTACATGTTAGCTGTAGCTTAATCATATGGATAAACCTGACTGCAAGGAAGCCTGGAAAATGGGGCAGAGCTGTAAGCCTAGCAAGAAAAGGAAATGAGTGCATTGAAAAGCTAGTCAGTCTCTGCCACAGTTGTGTATTTTTAAGCACGCAGGTTGACACATAGGTAAACAGAAGCCCCGAGACAGTGTCAGGCAGTAAGCAACAGTGCCAGAAATAGAGATGGATGAGTTCAGTCTGTGATGTGGCTGGGGAAATGGTTGGCAAGAGGCGTCATTATGCTATTATCTATGGATTGGAAAAGACATCAAATGTGATAGAGATGAGTAGATATACAGAACTGATGTACAGAAATTGTAGATAAATGTATTCCTGTTGGAGGCAACATTGAATGTAAATGTTTAGGGGCAGAAATAATTATAACATGTTTGAAGAGCTTGAGAGGATTTGCTTGGCTATGAAGAGTTCTTTTAGAGGTTAAGAAAGATGACTAAAGATGTTGGAATGGAACTGAGGTCCTTGAATGCTGCTCACACTACAAGTCATAATCTAGAGTCATTTAAATAGTATTGACCATTTAGAATCATTGTCTGCTTATAATTTTATTCTCTTTAGGCCTGATGCGTATATTTCAGCATTTGATGTTTTCCTTTAGGAAGAAGAGAGTCTGTGTGAAGAAGAGATACATGGACTCTGAAAAGGGGATGGATTGGGAATGGCCTATTATGCATTCATTATATTGCTTCAGTGTCAGTGGGATTTTTCTGGGTCGCTGGTAGTTGTGTGCATAATGGTTGGAAGATTGAGTCCTAATTACTAAGACTAGCATTGCAGAGGTACTGCTAAGTACAACTTTGTTGGAACATAATATCTTTGTCTGAGATGATTAGACATTACAGATAGGTCATTTAGAAATGCACAGGTAAAACTCTAATTTTCTCTGTCCAATCAGTGTAATTCTAATAGATAATGTGCCTGGTTTTTTAAAATAAGAAACTGATAATAAAAATCTTTCAAAAGAAATAGTCTGTTTAAAATGAGAAGAGAGTCAGTGCATAATGATCTAGTATTCACATGGGGTTTCATCATAATAAAAGAAGTTAATTTTATGTTTTTGTATCCCAGTAACCTGAAATGTGCTTCAAAGAAACACAGTGAGCTGTTTAGGGAGGGTGAAGAGAACAGATATAAGGGGATCCAATCCTACATCTCTAGTGATGGTTTTTTCCCTACTTAGGATGACCTAAGTTCTTTTTTGGGAAAAATAATCATGACTACTCAATTTAATCTTTTTTAAAGTTGCTGACAGTAAGCCCAATTTCAAGATAATTTGTTTATATTGTTATATAAAACTTTAACAGTGGTGTTCTCATCTTTGAATACTCAAAAATGGTGCTGGATTGAACCTTTTAATGACTGTATGATTAATGTGTCAGGTATATATTGCATATGATAGACATCTTCATTCCCCATAATCTTAGCAGAGCAGTATGCTGAAAGAAGTACCTTATGAACTTGAGAAAAATATCTGAATTCTTTCTTTTTCTTATATAAGTGTTATTATTAATAAGTAGAATAACTATATAATTTATTAACTAGACTGAGACACTTTTGAGAATGAAAGTTTGGTACCATTAATATTTACTCTGGAAACAGATATTAACTAGGGTCTGTGGTACTTATTGAAAATCTACGTGAGTAACTGAAACTGGCAAGAAAGGTGAAAAATCAGGCCTTAGTTTATCATTTACCACTTCAGTGTGGCAGGGTCTCTACTAAGCATCATACGTACATTATCTCATTTAATTCCCATCCACACATGAGGTAGTTATTGTTATAGTCATATTCTAGATGAGGAAAAATAGAGGTTAAATAATTCTTATAGAAGTGACTAACTCCTTTAAGATTCCATATCTGGTAGGTGGCAAAGGCTGATTTTAAGTTTTATGTATTTATATAAATTATGGAAAATAGCACTATAGATAGTTTGACAGTAAAGACATAAATAGCCCACAGTTCTATTATAGCTCTAATATCACTATTATAATCTTTAAAATTTTATTTCTGGCTTGTTTTAATGGGTGCTAGTTCTCTCAAAGAAATTAAGAAATTATTACCAGAGTAATAACACATATGATAAAAGAACTTAGACAATACAGAAAAACATAACATAAAAAGCAGAAGGCACTATTCCATCTCATACTCCATACCTGAATATTCATATTCCATAACGATAATTTTTAGTAATTCTTCTAGAAGACATTTTTCTTCTACACAGTGCTTCTCCTAGAGATTATCTCAGTAACTCTAAAATAATGTGCACTTTCCCCATTTTGTGATTAATCATCTTTACACAGCTTCTGATGACTCCCTGCTATGAGAGGCAAAGTATTAGTTTCCTATTTTCTTCTCATTTACCTCTCAATTTATAATAACTATAATTTTATTTTATTATCTTCATAACTTTTTATAATAAATATATATTTTCTAATTGTAAAAATGGTATATGCTCATGGCCAAATAAGAAAAACAAATAAAAGTGTAAGGAGGGAGAAAAGGTGACCTGAAATCCCACCCTCACTATCAGACCTTATGTTAATATATTTTGGAGGCCATATTTCTTGCCATTCTTTGCCAGTACATTAACATACTCATGCTCATGTTCCAAAACACCTATATGCTTCTTTTCACATAATTGGGATTGCATGAGGCCCTAGGTTGGGTTTTCTAGGATAGAAAAGGAGTCTATGTGCAGGAAATTAATTGGACACAGGATGAAAGAGCAAGGGAAGCAAAATGGGGCAGTGGGAGAAACTGAACTGTGCTGCAGTCACTATAGAAATCTCAACCAATTCAATGGGGAACTCAGGAACCCTCTGTTATAACATATTGAGATAAGAGGGCTAGGCTTTTGTATCCCTGCATAGACTGGTCACTGGGTTTTGGACTAGCTTCCTTCAGGGAAGGAATATAACCTTGTAAAAGGAAACCATTTTTTCTATTACTCTTACCATTTCTGACACCAAATGTCTGGGTTTTTCCTGCAGTTCTCCAACTCTTGGTGTACACCGACTGGGTGTCCTACAATTTATCTCATTCTGACAAAAACTATAGGGAATTAGTACAGATCCCAAAGATTAAGGGCTCAATCCCACAAGATGGCTCCTCATTTCTGACTGATCAGCTGTGAATCGTTGGTTAATTTTCTGCAGTGGCTAACAGAAAGTGCTTTATTTACTAGTACCTGTTTATTATAGAAGGTACAGCTCAGGAACAGCCAGATGGAAGAGATGCAGAGGATAAGGAGTAAGGAAAGAACACAGTTTCCATGCTTTCTCTGGGCAAATTACCCTACCAGTTCCTCCATGTGTTAACCAACCTGGAAGTTCTTCAACTCTATTTGGCTAGAGTTTTTTTTGAAAGTTCATTATGTAAGCATGATTGACTAAATCATTGACCACTGATAATTAAACTCGATCTCCAACCCCTCTTCTCTTCCCATGAGATAGAGAGTCGGGCTGAAAGTTCCAAATTTCTAATCATCTCTTAGTCTTTCTGGTGACCCACCTCCATCTTGAAGCTATCCAGGAGCCCATAAAAAGTCATCTCCTTAAAACAAATGACACTTCTTTTACCCAGGAAGTTTTAAGGGATTTTAGAGCTCTATGTCAGAAACAGGAGTTAAAGACCAAACATTAGGGGAAAAAAAAAAGAGGCCCTTAGCATTCCTGTCACTCAGGAAATTATGAGGGTTTTAGGAGCTCTGTGCCAGGAACCAGGGACAAAGACCAAATATACAGTTCTTATTATATCACAGTATCACACCTTGGGTGAGGCATTTCCCTCTTGCTAAGGGCAATTCCTGGAAAAAGGATTAGCTATGAGGTGTCAGCAGCCATCACTCCTGGCAACTTGGGGAATGAGTGACTTGGTGTTACATCACAGCCTCTACCACAGTATCATACAAGTCATTTTAAAAATCATGGGCAACTTTATATAAGTTATATAAAATTGTTATATTAAAACTATCAATTTCTGGCTTACTTTCCCCTCCATTCTCTCCTATATTCTCCTGGTGACTAAAGTTAACTGTCTAGTACCTATGCTTTCTTATCTTTCTGCTTGCCCACATACTTCTATATGAACATGCATGCTCACACCTTTTTTTGGGGAAGGGGCTTCATAATTCATTTTTCGTTCGTGGGACAGTATTAAATAAACTTTTCTACACATTGCTTTTTGCACTTAACCATACTTCCTGGAAATCCCTCCAAAGTTAAATGATACTGTTCCGACTCTTTCATTTTAGTGGCGGTGTTATTCCACAGTGTGTTGCTCATTTACCTCTTGTCTCTCATCTCCAAGCTTACTCTTTTTTTTTTTGTATTTGTTAATTGTTTATTTATCAAGAGAAACTACTCCTTAGCCCAGATATTTATAGTTCATAGTTTCATAATTCAGGAACCCATTTAACTCTGTGATTCTGGTAACTCGGTAAACCACATCTTCCAGAATGTTGGAGTGCTAGAGGGCTCAATCCTTCTATCTCTTCTTTACATTTATGATATAAGTGATTGCATCCATGCTCACATACAGAGCTCCAGCTTAGGTCTCACCCATGAACTCCTGACCTGTATATATAATTGCCAACTAAACAGCTCCATGTTGGGTGTCCAATATGAATCTCAAAAGTAACATGTCCACACTGAGCTCCTGATACAGTCCTTCTCTTGTCAAACCTATTCATTTTTTAGTTTTCCCTGCCCCCAGTTAATGGCAATTCTTTTCAAGTTTTAAAGTATTATGAACATAAGGCAACATGTTATTGATACTTTAGTATGCCTTCCTGATTAATACAGAGAATAAGAAATTTTCATATTGCCTTTTGAGATTTCTCTTCTCTGATTTTTATACTCAGATCTATTGATCTCTGTTCTATTGGTTTCTTTGCCTTTTTCTTAGTGATTAGTAATAGTTATTTATATAATAAGGGTGTTATTCCTTTAGCTCTGTTAAGCATAATTTTTTTGAAAACCTTTTTTTGCACTGAATTGAAATGCTAATTTTTATATTGAATAGATGTATATGTACACACACACACACACACACACACACACACACTTGTATTTGGCATTTATTCCTGGGCTTTCTTTTTTGTTTTCTTCAACAATTTGGCTATTAGTATGCCAAAATTAGACTGCTTTGATTAGAATGGTTTCAATGTTAAGTATCATTTTCTCTGACACTTTCTACTGCCACTAGCCTTCTTTTTCTAGTTTCTTGTCTATTTTCTGACGCTTAGTTTTCTACATATGTTAATATCATTGACTCTAATTCCAGTAATAGCCCACAGGATTATATTTGGAATTGTATTCTATTTACTTATTAATTTAGGAGAATTAATGTTTTTTACATCAGATGTTAAAATATTACATTTTAAAAAAATTGTTGAGATTTTGCTTTGTATCTTTGAATTAAATTTCTAGTTTTCTTTATATAAATTCTGTCTCTTAATTATTAAATATATTCCTAGGTATTGTGTGATGTTGTAAAGAATGGAATTTTTTTTTCATTTACATATCTAGATATTAATGCAATGGAGGCAGAAAGCTTACTATTTATCTGTCTTTAAATGGAAGCATATATCTGTTATATCATGAACAAAAAGAATTCTATTTTTCCTAAGATTGATGTTGACTGTTTAATTTTCTCTTTTATTGCATTTGCTAGAAACTCCAGAGCAGTGCTGAATTATTACAGTGATAGAGGGCACTCCTGTTTATTTGTGATTATAATGAAAGTGTTTTACCACTTACAGTGAAGTTTGCAGTTGTATTTTGGTAAATCCCCTGTAAGTAATTTCTATCTGTTACTATTTGGTTTGCATTTAATTAGCTGATTAATTTCCTCAAATGCCATTTGAGCATCTGGTAAAAAAATAATTTGATTTTTCTTCTTTAATGTGTAAGATAATGAATTATATTAATGGACCTTCTCATTCTGAACTACTCATGTATTTCTGGAGCAAACCGTAACTTGACTCTGTGTTTGAATGTCTGTGGAGTTCCTTGGAGGCTGATGATTCTTACCTCTCATGCTCTGCGTTGTATCTTCCTCTGGTCTCTCTTCTCCAACAATCAGCACTCTCCCTACTTTTTTCTTAGAGTATTCCCAAGGCGTGCTTCTGAGTTCTTATTTTCTAGGCACTATGCTCAATTCATCTGTTTAAAATCTCTTTTTAAAATATATCATTTCTTCTTAGAGATGTAGTTGTTAATTGTGCTTAGGTATTTTGAGGGGTTAGATGGGGATGTAAGAGAGGTACATACATGTGTTCTTTCTGCCATCTTGAATCAAAAGTGTGGAGTTAGATTTGACTCCAGGTCTCTCTTTAGTCTGAAATATACGTCCTAAGACGTGACACTATGCTGCCCATATAACATTAAGAATTAGAGCTCTCACAGTAATAATTACATATATATGGGAATGAAGATAGAAAACTGAAGTGTGATGGCTGTAGAAAGTCAAGAGTGGCAATAAAATTTTAAAATCAATGTAGCAGAGAAAATCTGGGATCGACCACCATCGTTGTAGTGGTGATTGACGTTGAAAGTGGGTACGGCAGGTGAGACTTAAGTGTGTATCATCTAAACATCAGGAGACCTGGATCCTTTGTAAGACATCTCCCATTGTTTCTTTAGTTTAATAATCAATTTTGTACCCTTGTTGATAAAGTCCAGATTATTTATGAAAGAGTGGAATGGGTGTGCTAATTCCAAACTTTTAAGTATGTATTTGTGAGTGTCAGTGTGTATGTGTATGACAAGTAAGTGAAAAAGGCCTTGTGAAGTTGCCTGGTATTGGTATAATAGAAAAGTAAAAAAAAATTTTCTTGTATACATACTGTATATAGGGTCAAATTAAAATCTTTCAAAGTCATTTCTTTCTTCCTTTAGCTTTTGTACATCTGTAAAGAAAAGAGCAGAGCTGAAACATACAGGACAGGTAGCATGGCACGTGTACCTAGTCCATTTGTGTTGCTGATGAGTTCTGACCAGCTGCTTAGGATATCTGCAGCTAAGAGGATATCACAGATGCTTCTTGAAACATTAATTGTGATGTCTTTTGGAAAGGATTGAGGAAAATTAATTAGTAAATTTGATCAAAATAAAAGTGGGTTAAGTTTAAAAGGAAATGAGGGCTGGAGTTCAGGTTAAAGCTTGAGGTTGAAGTTCACGTGTTAAGTACTTAGACTATCTATAATTTCACACTAATTGGAATGAATAATTGTTTCCTCTGTTTAGAGGCAACCTTTTAATCCCAGTTAATTTTGAGTAATATTTTGTTAGTATATGTTAACAACACCTAAAACATTGTTTACAATTTATGTGAGATTTTGCAGCTATGAATTACTGCTCTTTACATCTATATAAATTTTCAACTTTTTATTATGGGATGCAACTTTCTAAAGATCTCTCTTACCCTAGTTTTTAACTTTTAATAGTTTACCTTTACTTGGCCTTTTCCACATGGGTGAATCATTTAAGTCTTTTCATTTCACACATGCCTGAATCAGCTGCACTGCATAGACTTGTGAGTCTAACTTCTTTGTATGTGTATCTTGACCTTTTATATAAGTTAATATCTCATAAAAGTCCACAGGTTTAATTTAATTTTATTTAAGAGTGTTAGACTATTGAATCTTTGTATTGGTTTGTAGGGCTGCTATAACAGAGTACCACTGCCTGGATGGCTTAAGCAACAGAAATTTATTTTCTCACACTTACAGAGGCTAGAAGTCAGAAGTCAGGTTGTCAACAGGTGTGGTTTCTTTAAAGGCCTCTCTACTGAGCTTGTAAATGACCACCTTCTCCCTGTATCTTCTCATGGTCTTCCATCTGTATATGTCTGTGTCACAATTGCCTCTTTTTTTCCTTACTTTTTTAAAAAATTGAGTATTGTCACTTTACAATGTTGTGTCAATTTCTGGTGTACAGCACAATTTTTCAGTCATACATGAATATACATATATTCGTTTTCATATTCTTTTTCACCGTGAGCTACTACAAGATCTTGAATATATTTCCCTGTGCTATACAGTATAAACTTGTTTATCTATTCTATATATACCTGTCAGTATTTACAGATCTCAAATGCTAAGTTTGTCCTTTCCCACTCCCCTCCCCACTGGAACCACAAGTTTGTATTCTATGTCTGTGAGTCTGTTTCTATTTTATATTTAAGTTCATTTGTCATATTTTTTTTTTTCTTCCCAATTGCCTCTTTTTATAAGGACATCAGTCATATTGGATTCGGGCTCACCTAATAACCTTTCTTTAACCTGATTTACCTCTTTAAAGGCCCTGTCTCCAAACATAGTCACATTCTAAGGTACCAGGGTTTAGGATTTCAACATAAATAAACATGGGGAAAATAATTCAGTTCATAATGATCTTATTAATATCTATTAGCAAATTGTTAGTTATGTGGAATTAGAAACAAATCAACTGGTTGTCATAAACTTATTTAATAAAAAAACCTTAACAAAACCATCATCTGCTTAGATAAAAGTATACTGTATTTAATGCGGGAAAATAGGATCTTTATGGCACCCTTTAGTTCTGAAATTCTATAATTTCATTATCTCCCTGTAAATTTTTCCCATCTTCATCTGCCTTAATAAGTGGACAAGACTTTTTTTATTGTTAGTATCTAAGAATGTATTTCTAGAGACATTACTTTTGAAAAATATAATTAGAGTTGAGCTTTTATGATTTTTTAAAAATTATAACAACCATTATTTATGAAAAAGCAGAGGAAGATATTTAATAAACTATTTGTCTCTGTGGTTGGATAAACACTTACTTACTTCAGTTTCTCAAATATTTTGGTTCACTGAAAATTACCTAACATGATTTATCAAGATTGTTTAGTTTTAAAGGAAAATAAAAGCCAGAGAGAAAGTATTTAAGGTACATTTAAAATTTGAAAGTGATTTTATTATTTTTTAATAATTAAAAAGGTACTCCAGGATCTTGCTTTGCCTCAGTGGCAACATTATGAATAATAGCTATTTTTGAATTTTTAATAAAAGGAACAATGACATCTATTGTTTAGTGAATTTCTGTTAAGTATTTTACATATATTAAATTGTTTAATACATAAAAGAAATATGTGAAGTGAGTATTACTTCCTCTATTTTACACATGAGAAAACGTAAAAATTTAGGAAGACAAAGCTAAGTAAATTACAAAGCTAGGAAGTGACAGAATGGGGATTCCAAACAAAGTCCCTTTGTCTTCAAAGTCTGTTCCTTTACCATTGTTCTGAAGTAGAAATATATTTATCAGAATGTGCCAGGTGTTGAAATAGGACATTCAGGTCAGATGATTTAAAATCCTACTAGAGCAGTATGATGTGATAAGGTCTTTGAATATAACAGATGTAGCAAGAATGACGCACAGCCAACAAGAGATTCACATAGGGACACACTTACTTAAGATGTTTGTGGAAGGATGTAGGCTGAGAGGATAAGTCACATTTCTAATCCTGATTAAAATTCTGATGTGTTGAAGAATTGTGAAAGTAAGTACTTATAATGCAGTCAAATGATTGAAATGGTGTTTCTAACTCAGAGCCATTTAAGCAGATTGTCTTAATTTTCTGTCTGATCACTTAGAGTAAAAACATCAGGAAAAGAGTGAGACTAGGATACCTAGAGTCACACCATCACTGTCAACTCCCAGCAATTGAGAAACACTAATTGAGAAAAATGAGTAATGGTGTTTCATTTGCATCCAGTAGAGTTTAACATGTTATGATTGCTGTGGGTAATCATGTCTACCCTTGGAAAGTATTACCTATGTGTATGTATTTTGCAATCTCACTAAAATGCTTGTGATAAGAATAACATCGAAGGAAAAAGTAGCAACATTGTCTACAAGTGAGCCACATGTCCCAGGAACCCTTCTGTGATAGACAATGGCAAGGCTGGATTGGAATCCAGCTTGAGAGATGGAATCACCAAAGGTATCAACATGATCACTTGCGGAAGGAAACCTCAGATGGGCGTATTTCCTGGGGTCGCTGGTGGGGACCAGGCAGGAAAGTGGCCATCAGCAGTCAGGCATTTCTTGAGAACAGCACCTCTTAGCAATCACAAAGATGCCTTTCACTGGATGAGGGAAAACTCAGTTAGGAACCACACCACTGACACTTCCAACTTCATACCCTCTGACATCTTATGTTTTATATTATTGCTTTATTTATAGTACAAAATATCCATCATGTCTATATCTAGAAAACATTATTGTGATTTTGAAAATTGAAAGGACTTGTCTGAATGTTTTTGGATCTTTCTTTCTCTCCTTTTTCCTATGACTTTCTACTTGAGTCTCCTTATATTTTCCAAATCAAGCATTTTACAAAATGTACTACATTTCTTTTCCTCTGGCCTTTATCTTCTTCTTATTCTCAGAAATATTTTTTGGCGTTCAAGCTTCTTTATATTTTATATCCTATTGCATTTTTACATCACCTGTTAATTATTTTTTAACTGTAAAATACTTGTATAAAAAATATACAGTTTCTGTTTCAGTGTTTTCTCTCATAAAGGAAGACTGACTTTCTCCCCATTTGTTCCTTTCCTTAAAATATCTTGCCACAGAAGGAGTTGTATGTCATAGTTCTCTCACTTTCTATGTTTATTTATTCTGTAGTTGTGGTTGATGTGGTAATAATCAAGTCCTGGCTCCTTAGGACAAGAAGGTTATCCTTTTCTTGGTAATGCTTTATTTATTAAATAATACATCAAGCAATAAAGGAGCTAGAGAAACATCACAAAGTAATTAAAAATTGTTTTCTGACCCATTTATCTTTTTATATATGTATAATATAACAAATAACAATCAAGAAATTGTCATCTTATATATCTATATACATGCAAATTAAATAGACAACAACCAAAACATTGCACAGTGTTTCATTAAAATGTTAGCTAAACTACAGCATCACAAAACACTACAAATTATATTTGGTTTCACAACAATTAAAAATAATTACAATTTTATATAAACTCACATGGTGGTGGTTCTTAGCACTGCCACTAATATATAGTTCCATTGTTGTAAAGCCTGAGTCATTGACTATTAAAATAAGTTTGTTATTATTTGTCACCCTAGTAGTTTTTCCTAACTCCACGACTTCTCTTCCTTTTTCATCAAACCTATCCTTTTCTTGGTAATTTAAAAAATTGTTTATATCTATTGTGTATTTTCAGATTTCTATTATGAGGTTCATGCAAAATGATGTCTGGGGTTGAAATAGCAGTATGTATGAAAACAGTTGGTGTCATGATAGATGACATATCTTTTTTCTTTTTATTGTGGTAAAAAACATATAACATGAAATTTACTGCCTTAACCATTCTAAGTATACAGTTCAGTAGTTAAGTATATTCACATTATTGTTTAAGAGGTCTACATAACTTTTTCATCTTGCAAAATGAAACCCTATACCCATTAAAAACAACTCCCATTTCCCCCTCCCCCAAGCCTCTAGTAATCACCATTTTACTATTTCTATGAATTTGATTACTTTAGATAACTCCTGTAAATAGAATTACACGGTATTTTTCTTTTCTTTTATTTTCTTTTTCTTTTTTTGTGATTGGCTTATTTTACTTAGCATAATGTCCTTAAGGTTTATTCATGTTGTAGCACATGACAGGGTTTGCTTCCTTTTAAAGGCTGAATAATATTCCATTGTATGCTTATATCACACTTTGTTTATCCATTCATCCACTGATGATAATTTGTGTTACTTCCATCTCTTGAGTATTTTGAATAATGCTGTAATAAACCCAAATGTGTAAATATCTCTTCGAGAAACTACTTTCAGTTCTTTTGGATATATACCCAGAAGTGAGACTGCCAGATCATCTCAGTAATTCTATTTTTAATTATTTGAGGATCTACCATACAGTTTTCCATAAAAATTGCACTATTTTACATTCCCACCAAGAGTGCACAAGGATTCTTTTTTTCACATTCTTGCCAAATTATTCTGCTATATAGATGTTCTTCATATATTCTTAAATGAGGATTTACAATTTATAATACTCTCTCCAGGGGTTAGTAAAAAGGTAGCATGCAAAATAATCTGTTGAACACACACAACACTTTATGTATCAGAGACTTAATTCCTTTCTTTTCCTTACTAGTGAAAAGACAGTGCTATTTTGTATATGGGGAAGGCATAAATGATGTGTTATGATCTTAGGAGACTTGGATATCCATGAGTAGTCAATTAAAAATCTGGTCCATGGGAAATTAACATTGTGTGTTGGTTATTTTTATAAAAGTTTCAATTTCTGTGCCTCCAAACATCATGAAAACCAAGGGGTGAGTGAA
This sequence comes from Vicugna pacos, assembly GCF_048564905.1. Taxonomy (NCBI): domain Eukaryota; kingdom Metazoa; phylum Chordata; class Mammalia; order Artiodactyla; family Camelidae; genus Vicugna; species Vicugna pacos. Next base: position 36,019,753 of record NC_132987.1, read on the forward strand.
AAGCTTTATTTAGAAGCAATTAAAAAATATCTTCCTAGGTTGAATGCTGAAAAAGCTCATGTTAAAATAAAGATTTTGGGGGGAGGGGATGTTTCAGAAAAGTCTTGCTCAAACCTAGGACAGTTAGTGATGTTAGGAATGATAAATCTGACACATTTTTCTTGTTCTGAGGCAACTCTTTTAAAGTGAGATAAATAGTCATAACAGCTTATCCTGACCTGTTTCCTTTATGTTTCCAAGATTTCTTTGTTCAATGCCAAAAGTAAAGAAAAGTTTGATGCTTGTGATTGATGGCTATGCTGTATGAAGTTACACAGCATAATTTATGGGGTACCTTCTCAAGCAAGCACCTCAGGGCTTTGTATAATAAAATAAAAATGCATATAAACACAGAACTCATCCATAAATTAAAAATCCAATATTCAGTGTTAGGTGAAACAACAGTACAAGTCTTTCTTCATCACCCAAATATAAGTTTTTATTTAACCTAAAATTCCCATCCCTAATAAATGTCTTATCTATTATCTTAAATTTTCGTTTTTTCTTGTGTTTTTCTTGAATTATCCTCATATTTACAGTATTAAACTCATACATTCTTAACATTTGAAGCTTGTCAAAAACTTATAATAGAACAAATATGTTTAACCCATAGACATACAAATTTGACATTAGAGAATTTTCTTCACTTTACTATAACTGGAAGGATTTATAGGTATAAAGGGGAGAATTTATAGATTGTAGTGTTTTTATATTCTTTTATCTCTAGAGTTAATGTCTTTGGATCTAACCATAATCTTATTATGCCATTTTTGGATTTGTATAGTAGTATATGCTTTAAAATAATCTTTCATATTAATTTTATTTTTGCATCCTCACAACTATTCTATGAAGAAGGAAGGGCAAATATTATTAGAGCTCCATTTATAGATAAGGAAATGCAGTCAGAGGGCAGTTCCGTGACCTGCCAAATGTCACACAGTCATTTAGTGGTAAAGTTAGAGCTGGAGTTCTTGGCTTCTGACTCTGACACAGCGTGTGTCTCATAACAATGCGGCTCTAGGGCACCCCAAAATGTGACCAATTTAGAGGGATAATTTCTAATCATGTTGATAGAGAAGTACATTATTTCTCACATTCTGAAGTAGACCTATTTAGATGAATTCCCTCTTGTCATCAAGGGCAGATGGCCGGCCCGCCATAACAATTTAAAGCATTATTTTGGTGTCAACCTTTATGGTTCAGATGATGACAGAAGCAGAGCAGCTTTCTTCCTGGTGCTATGGCCTTTGCAAACGGGGTCTTATAGCCTCTGAAGCTGATAGAGGGGCTGTGCAACATGGGACTCCCCACGTTGCATTTCACTTGAGCATGGAGTTTTCTCCTAAGTACACATTTCACATTGTGTGTCAAGAACAATGCCAGGAGTTGGGAGCAGAACAGCAAAACATCAGATGTGGTCTTTGCTCATTTGGAGAAGGTGATACCATTCTGGTGAAAATGTGTCTGTGATACATGTGTCTGTAGCACAGAGTAGTGGTGACTCATTTTGAGTTAATACACACAGGCAGTTTTCTAGAGCTGGGTATTGTCTCTGATTCAATATCAGGCCTGTCACACATTGGAAGAGAGAAGTTGGGAATCGGAGAGAAAGTGTTTCACTGCCTCTGTGTGCCCAGCCATATAAAAATCATGCTTTCTCTTCCTGTGTATGAACTGTACTTAAGAAGGTCACCAGTGATGCCATACTTCCAAATCTAATGGCCAGTTCTCAGTCCTCCTTTTACTCAACTTATCAGCAGCATTTTACACAGCTGATTACTCCAGCTTTCCTGAAAATTTTTGTTCTCATTTGGTCTCCAGGATGCTATTTTCTTTTGATTATCCTTCTAACTTAATTTCCTTTGGTAGAGCCTGGTTATTTTTCTGATGTCTGGTTGTTACTGGGAGGAGGGAAATAAAAATTAACTTGGTTCTTAGTCACCTAAAAAGAAAGAATTTTAATGAGATACAGAGAGCGTGATATAAACAAGATTTTTATTAGTAAAGTAAAAAGGTAGTAAAAGATAGTACACGGCCGAGAATTGGGAGCAGGCCGTTCCAAGAGAGGAAGATGGTGCCTCTCCTTTGTTTTTCCTGTTTTATATCCTGGCTTAGGGGCGTTTCTTGTGATTGATTGATTAATGGCTGTGGTTATTTGAGTTCTCAGGCCAATTGACAGCTCAGGTTCTTTGTGCTCTGGCATGCCCATCCCCTTTTAGGCAGGTTCCTACCCGTGAAGCACACAGAGAAACCCACAGAAGGGGGCTCCAACTGTAATGTTAATTACATTATAATGAGCATTGGGTCAAGTTACGCCGGGTCCTTCTCTTTTTTGCGCAGCTGTAGTTTTGATTTTAGCTGCTCTCATTTAGAGAAAATAAAAGTTTCTGGAGTCCCTTATCCTGAGTGCAGGCATACTGTTATTTTCTGGGTTGTTCCTTTCCCCGTCCTCTCCCCCTGCCCAGTGCTCATTTCTGTCTAACTGCCTAATATAATCATTCCAATGTCGTGAGGATCAGACTTTAAACTCTCTTCTTCTCTTTCAACAGTATTTTCTTAGGTGACACCTTCTGGTCCCATGGAAAGAATTACCTTTTGTTTGCTGGTCTGATTTCTAAACTTACATCTATAGATAGACACCTTCCTTAGAAAATATAAACTGCTCACTGTATATTTGTTGAATAAGTTGTGAGATTTAAAAAGGTATATTTGACATGAAATATGTCAAAATAGTTAAATAATGTCAAATTTTGGAAACCAGTAGGCTTTACCATCTGAAGAAAAACAAATTCTCCTGAAAAACAGATCAAGAAGTACAAAAATAGGGAAAAATTAGGTCAATTTAATACCAATTGGTGAATATAAGACACAATAAAAAAGTAAATGGCTGATACTTTGCCAAACTTTGGGTCACAGAAGTATATGATGTAAACCATAACATGGGGAAAAATAAACTAGCATTATGACTGTCATCAACAGGGATTGCACAGGAATCAGAGATGGTTGCCTAGGATACTTAACCTGTCTCCATCATATAAAAATGGTAAAACAAAAATTGGATGTACAGACTAACTTGTACTGTGTAGCAGTAACACTGTGGTATCACCCAGGGGGGTGAAACAGCTGACCCCATAAGAGGTTGTGGGCAAAAAGAACCAAAAAGAGGAGATTCTGAGTCTATAAAATATGTGATTCTGAACCTGTTTGAGACTTTGGGAGTACTCGTGCAGGCCCAGTCATTAGTGCTCACTACCCTACTTCTTTAGCATCAGTATCACCACATGGACTGGTAGTCAGATGAGCAACTGGGGCAGAGCACACCGTTAGCTGTTTCTCCACCAGTGATGTGTAAAACCACCTAGATGAGCAAACAGAGACAGAAGCTGTCAACAGAAATATGAACAAAAGAGTAGATATGAAGATTGCAAGATTGTTCCTTGCTTCCTCTCTGGGGCCTGAAAGGTAGAAAGCTCCACCTCAGAGTTTTGTTGGGTGTAGGCAGAAAGTCTTGAGGAAACTTCATGGGGCCCCATGAAACCCAAAAGGCTTCTCGGAGCAGTCAAGTATTTCCCTGGTTGAGAAGGGTTGTTCATGTGATCTGAGAGTCTAATGGAGGGGCGTCCAGACGGGGCACAGGGACATTGGCGTTGTCTGTGTGATGGGAGACTGGAAGGAAAGTGAGTGTTCCAGGGCATGCTAATCTGGGGGCATAGTCAGAATTTATCTCAGTGCAGAGCAGCATTCATTAGGTAGAGACCTAATTCTGAAGACTTTATAAACCAGTTGGCAAAAGGAGGTTGGTAAACTACAATGTGAGATTTTGCATGGGATTTTTGTTTCAGCTCTGTTCTTTCTCCCCAGCTTTATTATGTGTCTAATTTACTTTCTCTGCTGCACCCTCAAATCAGATGATGGATTAGTCTACTTGGTTTACTTGGTGGTGGTGTACACAGTACTTCCCGCCATTTCTTAGAGAGAGACAAGATGGTTCCCAAGATAGTTCTCAAAGAGGGCAAGCATGGTTTCTGGTTGCAATTTCTCTTCCTGTTTCCTCCCCAATGGCTTCTGAAAACTCACACTGCCTCCGATTCTATTTGGAAATCAATCTCTTTGATTGCAGCTGTGCTCTTGTCCAAGGTCTCAAAGCTTCCTTCGTAGGGAGAGCAGAGCAGGTGCAAGCAATATCAGTTGTCCTTAATGGCTGCTGCTACTTTGTGAACAAAATACTTAAAGTGTGCAAGGTCATTTATTCTAGGTCATTCGTTTATTGATTTCCCAATCAATCCCTTTTATATCCCTTGTAGCATTTTGACAAACTATCAAACGTGTGCCCAAACAGTGTCAAGTCCTACAGAATTATAAATGGGCATTTAGCTCTCACCGGGGCATGCGGGCACACATGTGTGCCTCATATTCGTAATGCATGCTCACGCTCCATTTCAAAAGGAAACATATCCAAATATTTGAGCTTATGGTTTCCAGACAGGGTAATCTTGTCCTTTTCTTCCTTAGCCCTTGTCTGTGTTTCTGGCATTAATTTCCTTTGAAACTCTGCTTCATTGGTTCCCAAAGTTTGCTGCACATTGAAATCACCTAGAGGTTAAAAAAAAATCCTAATGCCTGGTCCCTACTCTTAGACATTCTGATTTAATTGGTAGAGGGTGGGGGTCTCAGCGTTGGGAGATTTAAAGGCTCCCCAGATAATTCTAATATGAGGCAAATGTTGAGAGCAACTGTTCTGTTCTTTGCCTTATGTAGGGCCAGTTATGAGTAACCAGTGATAAAAAACCAAGTGTTTCTGAACTTTAATTAGGAAAACATTATTTTCTGTAGAATTATCATGGCTCCATGAAGGAGCAAATGCAATTGTGTGGTTGATTTAAGTAATGATTGATTCATCACTGACACCTGAAACTGGTATATGCCTGGGTGGAGCCGTATAAATAGCACGGGTAGCACCACAGAAACGCAGTGTTCTCTGAAGGCATGCCGGTTCTCTGTGAAGAAGGAGCTGCTAATTCTCCCTGGCTTAGAGCTTTTTTGGAGTCTTGAAGGTAATACAAGATGAATCCCCACTCATGTACCATACCCAAAAGTTGGTCTTTCAGGTAGTCTGAAATAACTTACCATGGAAGTGACTTAGCTTTACAACATTTCAACTCTGTCAGCCTCTTCCAGAAAACCAGAGCCTCTTGGGAACCCTGTGTATCTGAGACATTGGAAATTAGATGCTATGTTAAGAATTTGCTGAAGTTTTTTAGATAATATCCCAAATTTTCTTGCTTGAATTTGTTACTTTCTTTATGCCTTCTCTCCAATCTTAATTTCTTTGTTTCTGGAGGCCTTAAGTATTAAAAAACAAAATAGAAGGGAAAAAGGAAATTCTGGGACTTGATGGCTTTAATGAGGCTGGTCTGGTCTTGTCAGGAGCGCCTGAAGCTCTCTGTTAAGTTCCACTATTGATTTATCAAAATAGGTTTTTAATTATAATCTAAGTTTTGGCTGGATGAGAATTCAAATTACAATTAGTGTCTTGAGAAAGTTATTAAATCAAACATATAGAAATTCCTCTGAGGTGTAATGTTACCTATCCTTCTCTATGCCAAACATGCTTGAAAAATATGCCCCATTCCTTTTAAGCACTGAACAAAAGCAGTCAGTGTTTGGAAGAGCCAAGACAAAAGGTATGTGAATAAGAAAAAGGATTTTTTTACTTCTAACACTAATTAATTCACACATTCCCTTGAACTAGAGTGCAGCGCTTTTGTGGTCAGAATTAATTTTCTCTTGGGGGAACAAAAACGCTACTGTTTTATTTTCAGACTAGAAAAATGATTCCTCCATTTGGCCAAGAAAGTTCAAAACAATTAGAGTGGATGTCTAAATGAGTAAGAAGTTAATTCTTTGTCTGTCTTGGGAAAGTAACATATGCCGAGTGAGGAGAAGTAAATGGCTGATGTGACTTTAGCGATAATAAGTAAAACCGCCTCTCAGTAAGTCATTTTCCAGAATGTCTAATCTGAAATCAGGGTTTGGTAAGACACAAGATACACCCGGACTAACCAGACCTTTATTAAACCTCATTCGGCTCCTTTCTATACTTACATTTAGAAGATGTTCACTGCATTAGCAGGAAATGTTTGAATAAAAGTGAAAGAAATTATTTCAACTCAGTTGCTCTTAGAAATAAAATGATGGAATTATTAATTTCATTAAATATTTATTCTGTTTCTTCTGACAAGGGCCAGGTAACTCTGAATGCCCAGAGTAACTTTTAGTTTATTTCTAACCCATAAACTTTAAGAATTGTTTCTTAAGGCTTAAAAGCATTTGACGGTATTGAATTGTCAAGATGTCAGAAATAATCTGTGTGATCAAATTTTAATCTCTGCCACTCCCATTTTAAATTATAACTTATCTTGAAAGTGAATGAAAAACTTTGACTCAAAAAATGATAAGTAACTGAGAAAATAATACATTTCCTAATGTTTTGATTTTCTTTACAACTCCTTTAAAATACTGAATGAGACAACGCTTTGAATGAAACACTGGTAAAAATAAACAACTCTGGGCTATTTAGAAAAAGAAATATTCAAAAAGGATTTAAAGGAGTTGGTTTCATTTTATATACATAATCTATATGTAATACATATATGTGTAAATATACTTGTGCAAGTTAGTGTGTGAGTGCATAATATATAGTAAAATAGATTGTTTGGGCTATTGTAACAAAGTAGCACAAACCGAATGGCTTTAAACAATAGAAACCTGTCTCACAGCCCTTGGAGCCTGGAAGTCTGACATCAAGGTATTGGCAGGGTTGCCTCTTCTGAGGGCTGTGAGGGGAGACTCTGCTCTGGGTACCTGCCTAAGCTTCTGGTACTTTGCTTGGGTTGTGGAAGCATCATTTCATCTCTGCTTTCATCTTTACATGGTGCTCTCTGTGTGTGTATGTGTTTAGGTCTATATTTGCTAATTCTTAGAAGGACACTGGTGATATTGGACTCAGGCCCACCCTAATGACCTCATTCTAATTTGAGTACCTCTGGGGCAAATGACAGTCTCAAAAACCAGGGGTGGGGCGGGACAAATTGGAAGTTCAAGATTTGCAGATACTACTATATATAAAATAGATAAAAAAGGTCCTCCTGTGACACACAGGGAACTGTTCAATATCTTGTAATAGTGTATAATGAAAAAGAGTATGAAAAATATATATGTGTATAACTGAATCACTATGCTGTATTCTGAAATTAACACAACATTGTAAACTGATTATACTTCAGGAAAAAAAAGAAAGAAAGAAAGAAATCATGGCTAGAAATCTTTGAGTCCCTTCTGGAGGAGGGTAATCTCAATAATCTCAAGGTAGAGCAGTTTGCCCCTGCAGACTTCCAGCTGAAGGTGACCCTAAACTGCAGAAGAGGAAGAGTTGAACTGGAAAGGGAGATTGGAATTTTGACCACTACACAGGGTTAATATATGTTTTAGTTCTGATAGATTATTTTGTGACTAAATGTGACCAGAGGACTTAAAAATTATCTAAGATGGACTGGAAATGTAGAGGTAGGCCAAGATCTTGTCAAAAAGGACAATAAAGTATAAGTTCAAATGTTGAGTTTAAAGGCAGAGTGAGGGAAAATAATAGAATGGTTTTTGTTGAATCCTACAGAATTCCACTTTTTATCTTGATAACATTTATGTATCTTAAGTATTTCATGTTAAACACCACCTTTTACACAGGGAACTATATTCAATTTTTTGTAATTACATATAATGGAAAAGAATCTGAGAAAAATATATGTATGTGTATAATGGAATAGCTTTGCTGTGCACCTGAAACTAACATTGTAAATCAACTGCACTTCAATAAAAAACAAAATTTAAAAAAAGCATATTTTACTAAAACCTAAGACATACATAGTGCCAGGCTCAATCCTAAACATTTAAGAATTATTTTCTTGTACTCATTAAAACCCTGTAGGTATTATTAGTATCTTAATTTTACCTAGATATGTGCATCACAGGAAGGTTGAATAACTTGACCAACTTGCTCATGTTTTGTCTGGCTTGATTTTTTTTCTTCAAGCCAGATACTATGCATATTCATACCTTCCTGTTCCCTCAACCCCATCCCGGCTAAAGAAAATATCTCAGTCCTTTTCCTATAGTGAAGAATCAACAGATACTAAAGTGTAATTTTCTAGAATCAGGGGTAGAAGATGAAAATGGTGATGAAAATTTGTGATAATATTTGTTGCTTTTTATTACCTCTTGGGAGATAAAGCAATTGTTTAAATATCATTTTAAACAACCAATCCAACTTCCTTCTTAGTTTGCTGATGTGTCAAAGTTTTTCCAAGCTTTGAAATTGTCATGACCAGAGTTTTATACTTACCAATGCAACAGTCACATCAAACATATCTAGCGACTGAAATATCCTGGCATAGAAAAATAAGCCCCACAGAATAATTTTCCCAAAGAACAATTTGTGTATGTTTGCTTGACAGACTAAGGTCTATTTTCAAGAGAAAGCAGGAGTAAAAGGAGGGAAAACCTGCTCTATTTTAAAGTTCTAAAAATATGGTTACTTACATATTACCTTTAATTCTGAGCAGAAATTGGGACTGCTGCAAGTCAATTGAGAGAATATTAGCATCTATAATTTAGGCAGGAGTTTACTACCAGACTTCACTGAGATTCCAGTGATTCTAAGTGATCCAGTTTGTACACAGTAACTCAACAGACACACAGACGCTGTCTGTGTAAGACTATGAATGTAAAAGACACTTTTTCCTATCGGCCATGCAAAATGGCCAGGAAAATTCAACGATGTATGTAATCACCTATAAATGAGAAAGCAGTACAAGCACTGTTATTTGAGGTTTATTGGTTTGGATACACAGGTACCCATGTAAACATTCAAGCCGTATATGTCTGACCTGATTTTGTTGAATACCCTGGACTATGCTTAGTCTGAGGAATCTATTTAAATGTATAATTTTGCTGGAAAGATAAGATTTATTTTCAGAGAGGTCTCTTGGGACATGATGAGAGTGTACGCATTGGTGATAATAGAGAAGCAATTCTGATCTACATGGCTGCAGCCCTTCCTCCTGCTGTGAAGGTGTCTCATCACTGGTGCTCTGAAACACATGAATTCATCATTCAGGAACCTGTGTGTTCCTCCCTAGGGCTTCCCCCTGCCTGGGAGCTGGGGAAGGTGCTAACAGCCCATATCATTTATGTATGAATTCTTTCCCTGTTGCTGCCTCTATGTTCTGCCTTCTCTTAACGACTTCAATTAGGACTGGAGCCTGTTGACCACCTGCCTGACTTTCCTTCCCTGCTTGGATTTCGTGCTCTGCTTGGCCTGCATATTCTGAGACTGTACATCTGACATTGTTCCAGACTCTCCAGCCTTGGTCCTTTGGTTGAGGCTGAATTAGTGAGTGTCTTAGTTTGTGTTCCACCAGGAATAAACTCTGAAAGAAGGATTCAAGTGCAAGTAGTTTACTGGGAGGTGATCTCAGGGATCATTGGTAGAGAAGCATGGAAGGGACTAGGGAAAAGAAGCCAATGAAAATGAGTTACAAAGCAGATGATTATCATGGGCCCCTGGAGCCCAAGCCTATGGGAGAATGCTGGAAACAGGGTAGAACATTCCTTTGAGTACCCCACTTGTGGGGTATGGTTAACTCCCCAGGACTTCTGGCCTGTCCAGTATATGGGCAGAGTTCATCCCAGTGTCCAAAGGCCCTGAGGCAGAGTGCTTGCAGTTGGGAGGAAGGTTGATGGTGACTGCCAGGGAGTAGGACCAGGGCACCTGCAGTATTTATTATGGTGGGTACCCATTTTCTTGTGATGAAGTTTCAGCAAAATATATTTTTGCCCTTCAGGTCTCTTCTCCCCTTGAGTTTCCTGGTGTACAAAGACTTTGGAGAGGAAATGAATTATTCTGCATTGGGGTCATTGGGTCTTATGGAAAGAAAGGAATCATTTTCCCAGGACATGCAGCTAGGAAGACTGTTTAAGGCTGGACTAGAGTTTCTCTGAACAAGGCTCAGGTGCAAAGATGGACAGTGAGGTGCCTGAAATAAAACTGCCTTTAGTAAAATTAACTTGAGGTGGTTCTAATTTGATATCTTTGGACTCCAGACAAAGGCTCTGCAGTGAATGAAGCTTTTGGCAGAAAACACAGCTAATGCAGGAAGCCCCCTTGGACTGTCACTGTAGCATGACCTGAGCTTGGAAGAATAATGCCTCCAAAGAGCTCAAACCTGAGAAAGATTGACCCTCCCCAAGGAACCGTGTTTACGGAGTGAACTGGACAAGCAAAACCCAGTTGCTGGTTGCACTGTGGTGTGATACTGGGTGGCGGCAAGACACAGCCATGGCGGTGGAACTGTGGGGACCTTGTACTCTCCTGAATTGCTCACCCCTGCCCCTTTCCTAGACTGCTCTAACCTTTTTCCCCTTGAATAACTTGTGGGGAGGGAGAAAATTCACATGAAAGACAGTGGGCTTAGGACTATTTAGTATAAGTCATGATGACTTGAAATCATGGATTGGAAGAGGGTAAAAGAAATATAGTGAACATTGACCTTTGAATTTGTGAAGCAGGCTGTGCTGATTAAAGGAGGAAAATAATTCAGTTTTAATTCAGGGAATTTGATTATTTTGTCAGGCTTCTGGTAAAATGAAATGAGTATGATAGTATATTGTAATGCTGTGATGGTGTTTTACATGAGACGTAAAGGCTTCCCTGTGACCTTCTTGCATGTGCCAACATTCTGTGGGCACAATTAATTATAATGTGGCCTCTAAAATTTTGATGTGAGATAGAGGATTTTATGAAGTACAAGGAAAATACTCAGCATGTATCCTAAATGCTGGTTCCATTAAGAGTTTTGAGAAGAGTTTTAACATCTAATTCCATAAAATTTTCAGGTTGAACCATCAGTAATTATAATATTCCTGACAACTCTGCATGCAATAGCCCATTTCATTTACTGTAAAGAGACAGGCACTTCCAACTTTATTTCCTTGTTTCATTCCCCTTACTGTCAGGTTTATAAAAATAGAATTTTTATCTTGTCTTAGTGACATCCTGGTTCTACAACCCTTTTTAAGATGCTGGTTTTAATTTAATTTGTGCTGGTAAAAATCACATTTCTGTATTTTAGATAGTTGAATAGAATGGAACTCAATCTTAAGCTAGAAACATGTCTTAACTCTTGACCCATTTCATTTATATCTTGTGTGTGGTTCTAAACATTTTTCTGTGACATTTATTATTCAGGTAGACTTTATTGAGATGTAATTTACCCATAATAAACTGTATCCATTGAAATTGTACAATGTGGTAATACGGTTTGACAGTTATATATTATGAAACTGCTACTGCAGTAAAGGTACAGACCATTTCTATCACCCCGAATCTGTCTTGTGGCCTTGTGCAGTCCTTCCCCAACCCCCAGCCTTAGGTAACCACTGGCTTGCTTTTCATTATTGTTGATTAGTTTGCATTTTCTAGAATTTTACAGAGTATACAGTATACACTTGTGTCTGGCCTCTTTCACTCTTCTATGACTTTTAGATAAAATTCAAAATAAACTTCCAAGTCTATAAGTAACACTGACAACTTCAGCTGAAGAGCATCAGTAGAAAAATCTATGAACAGCTGCTCTGGTGTGTACTACTAATTTGAAGGATAATCATTTATGGGCTTGAGTGAGAGGTGTCTTGTGTATCAGTATTCATATGTAAACTAGATTTACTATTTAAACCTGTGTTTTCTCTATAAAATACAGCATTCTATGGAAAACCTGAACTTTCACATAGGTATGGATATTCAACTTTGCTTTTAGTTTCTGGTAGAAATTAAATGACTTCAAGATACAGGTTAAATTACTGCTATTTTTTGCCTACAAGAATGCTAGCTCACAGGACATGCCTGGGATCCTGTCATTTGTTCTCCATCATACATACTCATGTCTCCCAACATCCTAGTTTGTATATTGAATTGGTTTACATTGACTGCAACCTTGATGCCAATGGCATAGCTGCCATGTTGGTCAAAAATTTACATGCTTATTGGATAATTGACAATGCTTGGGATTTTCCCCAATGGTCTAAATTGCCCTTTTGACTTGCTTATTTTATTTATTTCAAGTTAACAAATACTTAAACATTCAAGAAGTATAACTATATCAATAATTATAACATGAATGTTTCAGATCTAGTGAACATTTACAAATATTTAACTCATTTGATTGGTTAACTCTATAACATAGGTACTATCATTAGCCTCACTTCACGGAGGAGGAACCTGAAGCTAAAAGGCTGAGTAACTTGTTGAAGGTCAAGCAACCAATGAGTAGTGGAGTCAGAATTCAGACCCAGAAGTCTGGTTCCAGAGTCAGGCCCTTAGCTGGACTAGGTTGTCCTCTCTTCTTTAGCAGGTCCTTTATGGTTTATATGCATACATTCAGCCTTGGCCTCTGTGTGTTAGGTACCAGCTCCTAGTCATTTCTGGTGTTACTTCTCTGTTCTCCCATCCAACCCAGAACTCTTGTCTTTCTAGAAATCGGACGAGAATAAAGAGGGTTGGGGTGGGGGGGGGGTGATGGTATGTGTGTGTGTTGGTAGAAGCGAGTTTGACTGTTTGCAAGTAGTTACTTCACAGTTTTAGCTGACAGATGTATTTCAGCCAGGATTCAGATACCACATGAAGACCTTTCCTGAGATCCTGGCATTACATCGGTTTGTCATGAATTGTCAGTCTCACTCGTGCAGGACTCATGAGACTTGATATCAGCCAAGCTCTTACTAATGAACCTAATTTTGGGCTCCTTAACTGTAGAGAGCAAGGGAGGGCCTATTGTATAGAGAGTCTAGAGAAGAATAATGAAAATAATTAATGAGCTTGAAGCTGAGAACTTCTGAAGACAGGATGCAGGAAGACAGATTAGACACAAAGGCCTTAAGGTTATTTCATAGAGGATAGCCATTTCCACTGAGGTCAAAACAAGGGACTTTATAGCAGAGGCAATTAGATGCAAAATCAGGAAATGGAAGGGTTGTAAAACTCTAAAACAGTTGACGATGCATTGGCTGTTTCTTGTGTGACTGTGACAAGTGGAACCCCAGGACTACCTGTTAAATATTGTTAAGGTAGCATTCTGTAAAGGCTGCTGTTTGTATGAATTTTCCCCCTCTGGCATTCAGATTTTGAAAGAATTGAGTAGTATCTGCCCAGTCCACATATCTTTCAAAACAAGGGGGAGGGATTTTTTTTTAACTCAGCACTTTATGCAAAGGTTTTGTTGAGATTGATTGAGTCCATTCTCTGTAGTTAGAACTCTACATGCTGCACTAAGCGTATTTTATACACACTTGATAAAGACAGTAATCTCTGAAACCAGTTTCCAGGCTTGCTCACTCTGGGATGAGAGATGGTAACCCTTATCTGCATGGTCCCTGTGGGAGACTGCAGTTGTCCTGCCTGGGCTCTGGGGGGACTCAGTGAGCATCCCTTTGATGTATCCCACATCACCTCATCTTATCTGTGCACAGTTGCCACAGTCTCATTTCAAGAGAAAAATAATCACAAAAAGCTCTGTTTCTACTGATACACCTAATCAAGGTCCCATCTTTGAGAACTGAGTTCTTGTTAACTTATTTCTTTGAGTGATTCTGCTTCCCTATAATACACTGCTCAAATCTTAACTGCTTCTATTTCTCATTAAACCTCCACATTGTTGGACAATTTGGTCTCGAGTTTCCTTATTACTTGGAATTTCTTAATTGTTTTCATGCTTCCTTGTGATAACCATTGGTCCCTGGGGTTTCAGAGTCACTGCCCTAGGGAATCATGGTACTCCCTTTAGCCTAAAAAGACTTCTGAGATATGTGGCTTGTATTCCAAAACAAAACGTGTATAGACAAAATTATATAATCATAAAATTGGATAAACATGAAAAATTATTTTCCACCCTAGAGATTCTGAAGCACCACCTGTCATTTATTAGGTTGTCCAGGCCTAATATGGATGAGACATTGTGACTTTTGCATCCTGGGCAACAGCTAATTTTAAATAGAGCTGTCTTACCCAGATTGAGGCATTGGCTCCCAATTAAGCAAAGTTGTAGTTGACTTTCTTCTGGCTACTTCAAGCCCAGTCTTGTTAAAGACTGCCATAAAACCAGCCATAAGCTGTACTCAGTTTTGGTTGGAACTTGATCATTTCATGTTTGAGACTTGTTCCTGACTTTCTTGAGTTTTGCCTCTTAAATAATTGGCAGTTGCAACTGGAGAGATGTCATTCTCATTTCACTGTCCAACTAAAATAAGATGGGAGTGCCTTACATGGTGCTAAAAGTGGCTTTTATGTTCCTGTGGCAGTTTTCTGTCTAATCAGAGGGCTTTCTTAGGCAAAGAAGAGACCCTTAAAGCTCACAAAAACCCTTTGCTCTCTAGACATCTTTAATAGATTTCAGCCTACCTCTTAACAACCTCTCTCCCCCTTCCTAGTCAGAGGAAAGATGTTTGCACAATAATCCTTAATTAAGATACTGTCCCCAGAAATTGTCAGCTGTGGTGGTTTAGAACTGCAGAAATCTCTTGTGAGAAAAACAACTGTGCCTAACCATAACAATTAAAAGACATTATTTACATAGTCATAATAATCCACTAATAAGTGTTATCATCTTAGAATCATTTGGGAGACAAGTCAGGGCAGATAAGTGGAATTTTTAACCCTGGTACACAAACCACGAGAGATGAATAGAGTTTTTTAAAAAAGTGCCTTTCAGGCTTTTGAGGCTGTGATAAAACATGTCTGATTTTCACACAAAGAGAACAATGGTTACAATGACAATCACCATTTTTTAAGTGACCACCATGTGCCAAATTCTGAACTCAATAATTTATAATTATAATTCAGTTAATCTTTTTACCCAGCCAGAAGGTAGACATTACATATTTTACAGGTGAGAAAACTGAAACTTGGAGAAGCTGAGAAAACTGTTGTCACCCTTACTCTTCCCAGACTTACTTTGTGGTTAGTATGACTTTATTGCTGGAAGACCTCAAGTGTTTTAGGTAAATTGTCCCAAAATTATTTCAAAAACTGTCAGAATTTGAATTGGTAGATCAAAGAAAGACCTGTCATATTTTTTTTATTCTAGAATTGTGAGATAGGAAAAGCAATGGTATGTGACTCATGACAACTGATTTGCATAGCCATTGTTGGCCCCATCATAATAGCAGTGTTGTATACAGTTGATAGCTTCCATTTCCATATTTGAACACTTTGAAATGGGACAGTTTCTAAAGTCCTACACCTTTTGGAATCTAAGACAGCTGAAGATACTCAAATTTACATTTTGAGATTGGAACATCAGAGTGAATCTTCTATCGTATACCAGCCCTTGTAGGCATAACTGTATATGAAGCCTTTGATCATTTCATGAGTGGCAAAATGATACTCACTTTGTACATTTCTGCTGGCTATTTCAGTCACAACCCACTTCTTGAGTAATGCCTCATGCAGTGTCATAATGGCATCAGGATGCCAGTTAGAGCAACAACATTGCCCTGCTAGATGATCATCAGTGTCAGGAGATGCGGCACATTCCTATTGCTTGATCAAGATGTTTAAAATCCCGTTCTGCACAAACGGAAATGCTCGGAAGGATATAATGAGAGGTAATAGTAATTTTTAGATTGCCTGTCAACCCTAAGCCCATTTCTATCCATCACAGAAATGATACAACCCTCACTTCTTGTGTTTTGCTGATTTGCATAACCAACAGCATCAATACCTCTCAATTTCTTTTTCCAGCTTCCCACTAAAACAGATCCTTGATTTGCAAAGTCATAATATATTCTGGCATAGACTATTCACTCCTTGAAAAAATGTGTCAGTTGACCACCAATTAAGTATAGAAATCTATTAAAATAGAATACCAAATAAAAGCTTTATATTTTAAATCCAACAATACACTTGGTAGCAAAATATCTCTTTATGCAGTTGCATGGAGCCCTAGAAGCTATCTTATGGTCATATTCTCTACCATCTGGTCTTAAATTGCTAATCCCTATGAGAATTCCCATCCAGCAAGTTTGGGTGGGGAAAAGCAGCTGCTTCCATGCTGGCTGATTTGGTATATTAATTAAAACTTATGTATAATTATTTGCTGAAGGTGTATGTATGTAAAAATCAGCTTGTGTGAGTTGAGCGCTAAAGGGAATGAACTTAGTTCCCAGAAAGGAAAGGAATGTCACCAAGAGAATGTTGGCTGGCCTCCCAGACAGGTCCCTACAAGATGATCTTTCCCTCAGTGGATTTGCCACAGTTCAGTATGATGCTGTCAGCCTTAAAGACCAAGAAATGGAGTCTTGAAGTGCTCAGGTTCATGATGCCGTTTGCTGCTAACAAAACTCACAAGAGACTAAGTTACAAAAAGAGAATGTCAATCCTTTAGTTAATGAGAAATATGACTTTGAGTTGGAACTGTCTTTTCTCTTATCCAGGGCCAAAGCCTTCACTTACACACACAAATCCTATTCCTTCTCACTGACTGGAAATACTTGGCTCCTGCAATCTTCCTGCTTTCTCCTCTATCAACAGATTTCTTATTATTCTGTCATCAGTTAGCATGCTATAATATCTTCCATTGGGGGTGGGGGGAAACTCTCCCTAGGTCTTATATTTCCCTTCAGGCACCATTCCATTTCTCTGTTGCCTTTCTCAGCAAAACTCCCCAAAGAAGTGGTACACATATTTGATATCTCCTCTTTCCCACCTCCTGTTCTCTCTTCAACCCACTGCAAAGAGGATCTCTCCTTTATCATGCTATTAGAACAAGATGGGATAGAAAAGCACAGAAAGATCTAGCATTGCAAACAGCATGTCTTCTCCGCCAAAGAACCTCTATTTATAAAAAATTCTGATTTTCAAATTGCATTTGAAGGAAAAAATACTTACTACTTTTTCAATCAGCCTGGGTGAAATACACAGAAGTTCAGTCGAGATTCTTTCCCTGAGCTCCTCTGTTTGCTGAGTGCCACTTGCAGAGATTCCGCTTGCTGACCAGTTAGGAGAATGGTGTATGATACAGATGCTTGGACTGTTCCTATGAGCCCTGACACCTGTAGCTCTTCCTAAGTCAGTGACATGAAGTGAAGCCCACGTGTGTTTGTAATAATAGTCTCATCAGCTCCCTTTGGAACCTGCTCTATCCTTGCCTTAGACTAAGGCTCTTCTATAGAATGTTGCAGTAATCACATCTTTGCATAGTAGTGAGCCCAGGTCATTCATTTCCTGTTCTGTGATTTACTCTAGTCGAGGTCCCCCACCACTTCCATGTTGCTAAATTCAATGATAAATTCTTTATCATTTTGTTCAGCCTCTGAAGAGCATTTGACATGGTTGACTCCTTGAAACATTTTCTTTCATTTTCTGGGCTATCAAGTGATCTCACTGGCCACTTGGTCTCAGATTTCTTTGATGGCTCTCCTTTCTCTGTCCTGCCTCTACATGGCGGTTTGCTCCTGGGATCATTTCTTGGCTTTCTTATCTGTCTACCTTTTCTCACAGCATGATGGCCTCAAGTC
This sequence comes from Vicugna pacos, assembly GCF_048564905.1. NCBI lineage: Eukaryota > Metazoa > Chordata > Mammalia > Artiodactyla > Camelidae > Vicugna > Vicugna pacos. The sequence continues at coordinate 36,037,414 of NC_132987.1, forward strand.
TCCCATGACGTTAAGTACCAACTATACACTCTTTCAAATTTATGTCCCCAGTCTCAACCCCATCTCTGAGCTTCATGTTAATCAGTGCTGCCCTTACACCTAAGATATGCAAAATAAAGCAAGGAAAATTATGAATAACCTGTACAACCAAGTCAGTGTTACTTTACTTGAATGGCGTATGTTGTACAGGATATGAAAACATCTGAATACACCTAAATTAAGCCAGCCAGTTGCCCTGGGTTAGACTGAATAGTTTCAGATTCTGATAACCTTGGTTCTTTATAGGACCTGAGTGCTGGGGAATGTTCTGCTTTCTTGACACTTTTCTTGACAGGTATTCACAGACTGACTGGTCATCGTTAACTGTTGTGAACCACTTGAAGTAAACCATTTGCACTTGGTCCTACACACATTAGGGGTGGCTCTGAAGCTAATGTGGCTAATTAAATGACTTACATTGCCACCTAGATGTCTACTAGGCATCTCATAATGGGTCCAAAACACAAAACCCATTCTCTTAATCTTCTCCATGTAAGTGAGTAGCTCCATGATTGACTTTTAATTATTCAGGACCCCAATTTATATGTTACCCTTGTAGATTTTCTTTCCTTCCTCTTCTCATCTACATCCAGTCCAACAGCGAATATCAGCCTCTGACTTCAAAATAAATCCTGAATATGATCACTTTTCACAGCCCCATTTCTTGTACCGTAGGCCAAGCCCCTGTCTTTTCTTTCTAGGACTACTGCAATGTTTCCTGAAACTGTGCTTCACAAAATGATACCTGTGAATCACCAGGGGATACTAAGTGCAGATTCTGATTCAGTCATGAATGTGGCCTGAGATTCTGTATTTATGACAAGCTCCCAGGTGGCACAAGTGCTGCCGGCCAGTAGACCTCAGGAGAAGTAATGTATAATCAAGTATAAAACACTGCAGATGATGATTGGACTATGAGGAACATAAACCAGGGTTAGAGAATAACCGCTCTTCACTCCCTTTCAGCCTTTTATGTAACTAGAGTGATCTCTTTAAAAATTACATCAGATCATGTATCTCCCTACTCAGCCCCCTCACAATCCTCTACCTCCTTGGTCTCTCACTATACCTTGAATCAAACGAAAGTTGCTTAGCACCAGGCCTTAGGAAATTTGACCTGAAATCTCTTCGAGGTCTGCTCCTACCACGTCTTGCTCAGTGTGAGCAAAGCTGTTCTCTCCCCTGAATACATCCAACTTTTTCTACCTCAGCGTCTTGACACTTCCTAGTCTTCCTGTCTAGATTACTTTTCTCCTTATCAGTCAGGTTTCTTTCTGCTCAAAAGAAGTTCTCTGAGAGAGGATATCGTTGCACTGTATAAAATAAGTTAGATTTCATTTCTTTGTTTTTTTTTTTTTCTGAACACAAATTATCTGTGACAGGCAGAATAATGCCCAGAACCTTGTGAATATGTTACGAAAGGAATTTTGCAGATGTGATTAGGGATCTTGACAAGGGAATATTCTCTTGGATTACCTGAGTGGGTCCAATGTAAGGGTTCTAGTAAGAAGGAGGCAGGAGAATCAGAGTCAGAAACAGGAGAGGTGACAATGTAACATAGAGGTTGGAGTGATGCACTTTGAATATGGAGAAAGGGGCATGAACCAAGGAATCCAGGTGGTCTCTGGTAGCCAGAAAAGACAAAGAAATGAAATACTCTGCTAGATTCTTGAGGGAACACAGCTTGGCTGGCACCTTGATTTTAGCCAAGTTCCATTTTGGACTTCTGACCTCCAGAAATTTAATAAAAAACGATGAAGTTGACTTTTTTTAAGCCACTAAGTTTGTTACAACAGCAGTAGTAAACTAATACATCATCTAAAGTTGGTGTTTGCTTATTTTCATTTTAACTTATTTGCATCTTCCCGATTAGTATGCAAGCTACATGAGTGGAGGAACATCTGTTTTGTTACTTTCTGTATCCCTGTGTGTTTAGTTCTTAGAACAGTGTTTGACACATAGTAGGTGCTAAATAACTCTTGGTTGAATAAATGAATTATTAGACTGGATACTCAGGTTAATTGACTTGGACAGTGTTTATATCAGTCAAGGTTAAAGGAGAGAAGTAGAATCACTAGGATAGACACACATACAGACACGTGAATTATATATACCTTTTGCAATTTTGGAATTTAGTTAGGGAGTTCTTGTACTGCTCATTGTCTTCGCATCTGATCTGATGCTAGAGCTTAACGTCCCCAGAACAAGCAATTGGGAAGGGAAGATAAATATAAATTGGAAAGGAGTAATAACAAGCTGGGAAGACAGATTGGAATCCATAGGGATGATCAAAGTGTCAGTTCTTGCTGCTTCTGACTTTGATGGAATGAGTATCCTGCAGAAAGCCAGGAGCCATTCATTGTCTGTGGCTAAACGCACACACTTGGCCCAGGAGTTAGTGATGCTGGAGGAGATCCAAGGGAAGGTGAGGAGTTGCGAGCTTGGCTGCCGTCTCATGCCAACAACATGAGTCAGAAGATAAGTAATGTGTATGAGCAACATGATGATGCCTCAAATCGACCCTCCAAATTCACCATGAGAATCTCTGTGGTAGTCAATCCACTCGAACAGGAAACATCCATATGTAAATGTACAACTAGGGATAACATATAATCAGGATATTTAATGGTATCAGATTTTGACTGTCTTGTTACTGGTGCACCTGCATAATGGGTACACATGCCTACCCACACATGTGTAGGCATCTCTGCCAGGCATTCAAGAATACTCTTAAAACAACACTTGGAAGTTCAATGGAAGTCAATGAAAAATATGCCTGTTTGATTCATCGTCTTTATTTCTTCAGACATTTCTCTCTCTTTTTCTTTTTTCAGTTGTCACATTCTTTTCTAAGATAATATTTTCAGTCTAATCTGGTCTTAATGTTCTGGGATCCATTTTGTTTCCTCAAGAGATTTTGTTTTGAGCAGATTTATTACATTGATTACATTATGAAACATCTTTGCTAAGCTCCTGATATTTGAAGAGTGGGAAGGTAATAACCATTACCAGAAATAAAAGATTTCATTTTGTTACATTGATTACATTACAAAACAACTTTGCTAAGCTCTTAATATTTGACGAGTAGGAAGGTAATAGCCATTACCAGAAATAAAATATTTTATTTTCAACAATCAAGCAAAAATGGATTTAAGAGGATGGGGAAGAACTAGGACTTTGCCCACTCAGGTTGCCAGGGAATTCATTGAGTCCTCTTAGGTCAGGAGACATCTCAAATTTTCTCCTCCTTTTTTCTCTTCACTTTGGTTTTCTAGGTCTTTTCACCAGTATTAGGTGGTGTGTATAAAAACCATTGCACATAATGTTTCTTTATTCACAAATATCACCCTATAAGTTAAGATAGAGCTGAAATAAGACAAATCTCTGCGGAGCTGCCTATATTCTTAGGTTAGTTGGTTTTTTAAAAGTTTGTTTCAAAATATAGCATTTTCTAAGCCACATAAGACTTCTTTGGATTAAAGTTAGTGATGACATTGTAGCCAGTCATACCATTTTATTATGCTCTTCACAGTAACTGAATTGAGACCTCTGGGAAGATTAATGAACAACAGAAAGATTCTGTTTTTTCTCTTCTTACTTGAGTTGCAGGTGAAAGGGCAATTGCTTTGTTTTTTAATTTCATTTACTTTGGGATAAATCTGTATTTCTTTCTGCATTGCTGTGTTATTATGTACTTTGCCAGTGAGCAGTATAGCACCAGTAAAAATGCATTTACACAGCAGCACACTTATAACAAGGCATTGTAGTATATTGAATTATACTTAAGTGGTTTTAGTAAGCATAATAATGAATAACTTTATTTCTAAAGTCAAAGCCAGATGGAAGTTGTAATTCTGGACTCCCTGTACATTTATACTATTCAGTCAGGCTTAGAACTGGAATCATCCTTGATTCCTCTCTTCCCTTCACCACTTAGAGTCAATCAGCCTACAATTCTTTTAAATTTTTAATAATCCCTATTTTTATATTCATACACTTCTGTTCATTATTACTACGTCCACCCAAAAATAAGGACCTCAGTCTTATGTCCTTACAGTAGCCTCCACACAGAACCCCTAACTTCCAATTCCTTCCCTTTCCTCCAGTTTATTCTGCCAGTCAGTCTGCTTAGCCTTCCTACCATATTGCTGTTATCCTGACATTGCTCCCAAACTTTTAATGTCCTGTCCTACCACCTTCTGTAGGATGAGCAAAAACTCTTGAGACTTATGTGCAAGTTCTATATAATCTCCCCTATTCATTCTATGCTGTTCACCCCTGCCTTTGAAACCTAGTTGAGTAGAATTAGAATAATCAATAGAGCCTCTGAGTTGAAAGGAGCTCAGATTTGAAACCTGAGTGATCTAGAAGGTGACAGAGTATGAAGAGTGACGGATGCAGTGAAAGTTGGATTTGAGAGGGAGTTATAGAAAGTTAGGGGAGAGAGAGGAGAGATTTTGGTGGTAGCTATATGGCCAATGAGATATTGAGTAAAAGATGAAAAAAGGGGCTTTTAGATAGTTTACTGTGGATTATGTGTAGAAACTCTCCTGTTATTTTAAGTGACTTAGGAAAGATAAATACTAGTTCTCAATTTTTTTCTCTGCCCAGTGATTTTTAAAAATGTGACCAACACCTTGTGATGGAGTGGGAACCAGAAGAGCCAGTTTTGTTTCCCTCATGAAGCCCTTCACCCAATAAACAGAAAAGCTAAAACTGGAAGGAGTGCAATAAAGGAAGGAGTTGGCTTATGGTGAACTTACATTGTGAGGACCTAGTGTAGATTAGGGGCTAAAGAACACTTCTCCGTGTCAGTGGTGTTTATGCAGAAACTTGTCAGATGACAGTTGGGGGAATAAAGGGCATAATCCATGCAAAGTGTTTAGCACAGTGTATGATGGATGGATATTAGCAATGCAATTACTTCTAAAAATTTAGTGTTCTTGTATCTTCTTTAAAACTAGATGGTAAAAACCATTCATGGTAGAGCCGCTGTTTTCTGCTTATTTTGTATCCCTGTAATGTCCAGCGTTCTACCTTGCAGTGAAGTTTAGTTAAAAGAACACAAGATTAGAGTCCAGTAGACAGGGACTAAAATCATGACTTATGAGCTGTGCAACTCTAGGGACAATATTTAACTGGGCTACAGTCTTCTTATTTGTAAAACAAGCATTATACTACTTCAGGGGATTTCTGGGATGATTAAAAATACGTTGCATAGTAGAGGGTAATTTATTACTATTTTAATATTTAAGTCATAAATATTTCCTTATATAAAGGAATAAAATTGGTATTTTAAATTATATATTAATCATTTGAAATTTATGATAATTTGGTTGTAGGTGAGAGAAGTTTGTATCTATAGATGAGTGTGGTCAGCAAAGAAATAATGTAATGGTGATATCTTCAAAGATTAAACCTCTTAGGGAAACAACTTCTATCCAAAATCCTAAAAAGTATAAAAAGAAGAAAACAAAACTCACCCTTAATCTGTTTCTACCTAGTCCCTGTTTATAAAAGAATCTAAAAAGTGTTTAGAAATAATGAGCTATTAACACTGATTAGTTATCTATTAATTGAAGAAGTGCTTTAAAAATCTAGACTCAAAAACACTGTAATAATTCCTTTCTTTGCAGTTAGAAATACTCAATTATTTAACAAATACTTGAATAATTTTCAATTTTGGAGTAGTTCATTTTTTTTTTACTTATTTAGGAAGGTCATTATAATTACTATGTAAAGATTTTACTTTTAGAGGAAGTATACACTATTTATTTTAGTCTTCCTTTATTTTTTTCAAAAGTGCATGTCTTGTGAAAGGAAGGATTAAATACCATTTGCTATAGTAGTCTGCTCCTGGCTTTCTGGGAAAGGTATTACTTTGGTTGATGATTTTTATCTATAATTACATTTCCTTTTTGCTCTCAGAGAGAGCCAGATCCTCATTATAATTTGTATTGCTTCATATTCACTAAACTATGTATGAAAAAAATCTTTGTTTTATAGTTTGAGGAGTTTTGATATTACTGCGTGAAGATACTTGAAACTTTTGCCTCATTGAAAAGCACTGAATGTTTTGAGAAAAATCAATAAACCATATTCCTACTATAACCCAAAGGGAACAAAGTTACTGAGGTTTGAAATAGCTTACCCCCAAATCATAATTCCTCTAGCATGAAGATTTGTGGAGTACCCTTTGCAGCTAACAGCTAATCATACTGAACGTGGTGAATTATTTTCGTTATGTAAAATAAACTTAGTCACTGCACAGTATAAGAAATGTTCAAATACTTTCATTAAAAACACAACGTTATGCGTGCTATTAATTTTTAAGATACATTACCAAATAGGTCATGAATATTAAGTGAACATATTTGTTCTACCCTTTAAAACACACACACGTTAATTTATAGTTAGGATAGAAAGTTCATCTTCACAGTATGAAACGAAAGACAGGAAGAATATGTACAGTTCCCTTCACTTAGCCACAAAATGATTCAACTGAAAATCTCAAATCATTCAAAAAGTTGAGCACGACTGTGATTATCCTTGCCAACCTACATTGTTCAATGTTCACAGGCACAAATTCACAACTCTCCAGTTTCTCAGCCTCAAAGGCTGCAATGCCACTGGTTACCAGTGGGTGGCAGAGTGACTTCTTTTTGTGGGGCATGTTTACATTTAATTCTGTCCATTCCATAGATAACTCCCAAGTAAAATTTGCAACCAGTCAGGTGCAAATATCATTAGGTTTGTGAGTCTCAAAAGATAATATTGATGAGAACACATTTCCAAAATTCCATTTACAGATGGAAAAGTTATATTTAGAAGTGTGTTCTTTCAGGTACAGGGTTTGTACTAGATATTTCTGAATTACTAATAAATGGATATTGTTCATACATCAAGAGTCTTTATGCACAACATGAGGTTCACTTGTGATGTTCATTAGTAAAATGTAAGAGCAATGGTTGTCTCTCTACCACTGGTTCCAAACTTTGTCTATTCATAAGTCTAGTCTTGAAATAACAAAATATATTTTGCAACTCTAATAGAACCAGGTAAGAACTATACAGTGTAAGCAGAGTGCTTTGAGGTCAATGCGTGGGGATGGCAGTTTACTACTGTGTAATGGGGACAGTGAAGAGATGAGAGGATGACATATGGGTCCATCTTGTCTGAACTTCTCAAAGTTCTATTACTAATTCACTTCTTCTTTGTGCTTGAAAATACTTATTTTGGCAGTTAATAAAAAAAGGAATTCCTGCCTATCACTTTTTTAACCATTTGGCATACTCAATATAGTCTATTTACCTTATTTATTGTCTAATATCTGCACCCCATCCCCACCTCCACCACACATGCTAGACTGCCTCATGCACACACCAGGACATGAACTTCATGAAGGTAGGAGGAGTTGTTAGCTTTTGGTTTTGGTTTTTGCTCCCGTATATCCCCAGTGCCTAGAAGAGTGATTGGCAGAGTATAGATGCTCAGTAAATATTTATTGAATAAATGATTAAATAAATGAAAGATAAATATTTGAAAGCCCTACCAAAGAGGAAAGAAGAAGGAAGAAAAACACAGTAGTTCTATCAGATCATTGGCACCATTTTTGTGTGACCCCTGAAGGATTATTTGCTTGTATTATTTATATCGTATTATTTACATGATGCAATCATATGATATAAACAAAACTGCACATTCAAATTAGGTCACTTTTCCTGATTAATACTGCTCACTGTAGACATTTTTGAGAATAAGGATCAAAAGAAATTGCCTAGACTATTACTACATAGAATAACTGTATTAGCATTTTTGGTGTTTTTTTCCCCCAGAGTTAAACTCTCTGTGTTTTCCTATGCAAGTAATGCCAATTCTGCCTGCTGACTGGTGGTGGTCTCACATTTTCTCTCTTCTATACCCCTAGTCTAAGACACTCTCAGTTACCACCCTCTTGCTGGGATTATTGTGATTGCTTTCTAAATTACTGTCTTCACATGCAGTCTTGCCTGTCTATGATGCTCAGTTTCTGCTTTTACCACCATATGCTTTCTTCCATAAAATGTTATTTCAGTTCCCTCCTTGATATTCTTCAGTGGCTTCCAATTGACCTTCGAGTGAAATCCCCAAAGCCCCTGCGTGATACAATTAATGACTCTGTCTCCAGCCCCAGGTTTTGCCTGTCTCTCATTTTCTGTGATCTGGACATACTGTACTTGAATGTGTCAGTTTCTTTCCTGCAATCCACCTGAGGCAATATTTCCCTTATTACCTATATCTGCTTGGTTAAATCTTCTTTATTCAAATTTCATTCAATTGCTTTGAGGATGGGAGGTGGTTATTGCCCAATCACTAGAGTGATATCAGTGTCTGTCACAGGGTGGGTGCTGTTGTTGCACTGAATTTGTGTTTTCATCACATCCTATCTTACAGGCTGGTTTTTAAGGGTATTTATTGCAGGAACAGTTACAGACCCAAGAAGAAAGATGAGATAATGAGTGACTTCTGTTTCTCATTGGATCATTTAATTATCATGTGCAGTTTAAAAATGACATGATTCAGGTTGCTTAATGTGAATTTTATAGATGGAGAAAATCATCACTTAAGTTTTTTGGCAATGAAATGGTCATTATGCTGTTTTATGAAACTTGTGTGTGGGAAGAAGAACACTCCTTGTGTAATAAATCAACTAACAACATCTCATTTGTGTGGCCTAGGTGTCATTCTAATAGTTTAAATGTAACAGTAGTTGTTGGAATGCATTGTTGTCAGACATTGCCTTGAGTCAGCGATTCTTAATACCTGATTGAAGTGAAGAGGAAAGAGAGCTAATTGATATTTTAATATTAATCAAAAGGGATGTAGTGTAAAAAGAGTTGAAGAAATTTGTCTGAGGCTGTAAGGAGGGATGTTGAAAATTTGTGCATATACATTGGAAATTCTTAAACATATATGTGGCATATACTGCCCAAGGATAAATACTGAGAGAAGTAACTTTAAAATCTCAACTTTCTTGTGTTATTTATGTACATGTGATTATGCTTCAGTCAATTGAATGCAAAAAAAAAAAATCAGCGAACAGTTTCTTTCCCCTAAACCCTCCTATGCTCTATCATAGATGTATGAACAAAGATAGTACCTCAGTCAGGGCTGAAAAAAAAAAATGAGAGAGTCTGGGCCCTTATACCTTGCAGAAGAGAGCAGCCTTGTTAACTCAGACTTTTTGTGTGAGAGGGAAATAACTTGTTGAAAACACTCTCAGTTTTGAGCCACTCTAGTTCATCTGTTGAACTGATACCCTAATTAAAGAAATGGTCACCAAAATAGCAGTACATTTTAAATGGATTTTGATGTGACACTGGGAAAGGAGCAGCAGAAGATGAGAGCCAGCTGAGAGGAACTACAGCCAGTTTGCCTGAGTAGGGAGCATCTCTGAGTTTTCCAATCTCACAGTCTAATGAAAAAATATAAATCTGTTTCTTAGTCTTTCAGTGTCATTTGTTTATTCTCACCTTTTAGACGCACTTAACATGCTTAGTAAATAATGATTCTTCATCTAGATGATTGCTTTTTTTGATCAGTTCTTCCTTTAAATGTCTTTTGAATATTGGTGATTGATGTAATCGATGTAATTGGAAGAACAAAAATGATCACGAACTGAAAATTGAATTCTTAAATATCTGTCTTAGAAAGATCTTCCAGTTTTTAAATGGAACCAGAATTTTTTTTTTTTTTTGTAGGAGAGTTCAAAGTGGATGAGTATCAAATAGGTGCTGACAGGAATGGTGAATGACCTTGCTCAGCTCATCAAGCTGAAACTATTGAGAGGTTCAGAGATTCAGGGAAAGGTGCTCCCTGTCATGATTAATTTGGACAAGAGTGTTTTCATTATCTGTTGCTCCAGAATGAATCACAACAAAGCTTAGTGGTTAAAACAACAACCATTGATGATAGTTTCTGCAGGTCAGGATTTGGGGAGGGCTCTGTTCATCAGTTCTTCCTTGAGATATCTCATTCAGTTGCAGCTAGATACATGCTGGGCTGCAGTCGTTTGAAGGTTTGACTGGGGCTGGAGGATCTGCTTCCAAGGAGACTCACATACATGGCTGGCAAGTGGTACTTTCTGTTGTTCAGGACCCTTACTTCTCTCCATGTAGACTTCTCCATGTAGTTAAGTGTTCTCCGGGGAAAACAGTTGGCTTCTTCTAGAGCAAGCCATCCAAGAGAGCCAGGTGGAATCCTCAATGATTTTCATGATCAAGCTTCAGAAGTCACATACCAACACTTCTGTTGTACTATCGATCATGTTAGTGTGGGAGTGAAGTATACAAGGACGTGACTTGGGTACTGGCATCTACAAAGGATAACCTAAAGGTATCAAGAATCATGGGGAAAAATAGAATAGAATAGCTGAGTTGGAATTGGAGAACTGAGTCCATCCTTACCCCTGCTGTGTATTGGATGGTGGGAGAAAAGATTATTGTAGCTAATGAAACATCAAGTTAGATTCTGAAAGATACCAGCAGTAGTAAGATTCTTCGATTCTAAAGAATCTATAAGCAGGACTAGAAGGAGCACTGATTGCCCTCCCAGATGGAGCCAGGAATGAAGGTGTTCTGAGGACTGGAACACCACCCAGGAGGGCTGCCGGTTAATCTGAAGGAGGAACTGTAAAGAATTAGACTGCTCAATCCTCTATATCCTTATCTATTACTAAAAGGATTGTTTTTTTTTTTTCCGGGAGTGAATTCTGACTATATTGTCCTTACCCACTGACTTTTTGGAACAAATTTGTATATAGTCATTTTGTAGCTATCTTTTGTTTCTCAGATTCTACTGTGGAAAATTTCCCACATTAATAGTATTCACTCATGCAGTGAGATTTACCAAAGACTCAAAAGCCATAGTGCTATAAGGGCAGGGGTCAATTTCCTTGGCAACTCACCCCATTTCAGACAGAAGGGCTCTGCTTATCTCTGTTTTATATGTTGCAGCTATGCATGGAAATTTTTTTGATAAAATTGTTGGGAAAATGCTCATCTGCAACATCAATTTAAATAGCTGCATCCTATGTGTGGATATAATATAAATTATTTAAATAATTCTATTATGAATATTTAGGTGGTTTCTTGCTTTTCTGTATTATAAACATCTCTGTGATAAACATTATTACATGAGTAATATGAATACTATTTGTACTCATCCATAATTACTTATTCACTTTATTCCTAGAAGTAGGCTTCCTGGGTTGAATTACATATTCCTTTTTGAGATTTTAAAATAAGTATTGCCAAATCATGCTTTCGTCTAGAAAGCATGCTGGTGGAGGCTGGAGCTAACCTTCCTGAGCTCTGCTTCCTAACCAGGTATGTGACCTTTATTTAGCAAATTACTCGTTCTTACCTATAACGTCAGTATCTACCTCACAAATTTGTTAAAAGGAAAAATGAGATAGTTCATATAAACTACTTAGAACAGTGTCTAAAACAGAATAAAGACTCAATAAGGTTAGGTCTTATTAGCATCATTATTATTAACTGGAATTTTGTGTCCAAATCTGGTATCTTTATCTCCCTGTTTTTATTTTTGACCAGACTCAAAAGCAATTTTCCTCCAATAATTACTCTAGAGCCTGACACTTTCTGTTAACATGTTCTATAACCAGTTTCTGTAAATGAGTCAGAAGCATATAAAATTCAGTTAATGTATATGAAAAGCCACATAGGGCAGACAGCTGGCTTGACTTTCAAAGTCTTTCATAATCTGAGACTTTCATACCATGCTGTCTTTATTTCTACCCTATTGCTTATCCTAGTTTACTCTTTTTTCCCTACATCCTCAACAGATAGCAATAAAAACATTTAGGGATGATTTTCTTCTCTTAGTAAGCAACTTTTGGGAACATTCCCCACTTTATGTACACTTATTTTAAAGTAATGAACACTTACACCTGGATTAATGTAGTATGAACGTTATAACTTATTAAAAATACAGATTGAAAGGTGGGATAAAAAATAAACATAAAAATAATTCTTTCCCTTGCTCAATGTTTTTCTATACAAAACTCATTTTGGAAAAGCCACTGGTATAGGCTATATATAAACATGTCCGGTGATAGGGAGTTAATTCCTCAGTGAGTTGTTTCCTTTTGTTGTTGGACAGCTCTAAGTTGTTAGGAAGTTCTTGCTTTTATTGATCTGAGAAAAAATTCTAAAGTTAATAGTCACCTACCATGAGTAGGCCCTGAGTTTAGTGCTTTAAACACATTACTTTTAATCTCATTATGTCTGAAAGCTAGGTGGTATTTTTTCCCCCAACTATAGATGAATATATTAAAGAGAAACAGTTTGCCCAGCAGATGATCAACTCTTATCTTTTAACTCTAGTTCTAGTCTCTAGACATGATATAAAATGAAATGGAAATCTTACCTCTTGTGGACTGTAGCTTCCACGTGCCCTTTCTAATCCCCTGCACAGTGTCACGTACATTCAGATTTAGCTTTTGTTCAAATTGTCCATGAATCTGAAATGTCTTCTTCCTGTTCTTCTTCTTCCCCTTGTCTTTCCCTTCCCTTTGGTAATTAGTCATCTCTACCTTTCTGTGTAAAGTCATTGTACATCTCTTCTGCACAGTGCCCTGCCGCTTGGGTGAAATAGCAACATGTGAAGTCTACACCACATCATTTGGATTTTAATATTAAATTTATGGTCATTGCTTGCTTAAATGGCTTAAAATTAGTTTACAAATGACTTTCTGGTGTGGCTCCTGCCTTAAAATTCTGTATTCTCCTTACACTAGACAGAGTTTTGGGCACATCATAGACTTTGACTCATATTTTTAGGTGTTTTCTATTTTGCTTCTATTTTGCAGACATGCGAAAGTTAAGCAAAATATAGGAGAGTAAATGATGAAGAATCGCAGAAGGAAAAGGTTCCATTCATTTTAAACTCATCTTTTGGTTGATGTCTATATTCCTTCCCCCTCATGATCAATTGTAATCAATCTTAGTTTCCATATCTAGTGATAAAGGTCCTTGTTCAGGTGACTTTCTAGTTCATTTACTCTTTGGGCAGTGTTTCTTTTTACTCATAAGACCTTTATCACATATACATTTTTTTTGTAACTATTTCTTCAGTGCCCAAACCAGTTACAAGTTATGCATTACAGAAGAGGGAGAGGGTCCTGAGATTTGGGGTGATCTCATAAATCACCAGGAAAGAACTATAATTTAATCGAGACCTTATCAGTAGGTTGAAGAGAAGAATAGGTATATTTCTTGTAAAGTTCTAGATAGAAACAGATTTCTTGGAAAAAGTCTTTTGGTCAGTCTTGTTGAGATAGCAGGTATAAAACAAAAGTAAATGGGTAGGAGTTAGATTATACACCCATTTGGGGGGATTTTTGTAATTTGTTCTATGTAGAATATTATTAAAACTACAGTGATATAATAAAAATATTTAAGTATACCAATGTGATCTAGTATCAAAGATGGATTAAGTAAGACTGAGTGCAGACCCAAAAGTTCTGTTGGCATGTCGTCTGGTTCTTCAGCAGAATTCTTTCCCTCCTTTGAAGTTGTTGATTTTGATAGTTTTGTATCAGTTACAGATGACCATTTTCCAAGATTGGTTCAATCATTTTCTTCTTTTTGAATGCTGAAATAGGATTTATTTCAACCTATAGTTGAATAATTGTTCTTTTTATTTTTGTTTCACTTCCTACAATATACGTTTTATATTTATTCAAAAAAAAGCCCTTAAAGCGGATGTATGGGGGAAACAGAGCCATAGCATGACCAAATTACTCTTAAAAAAATTACCCAATTGGCTAGAGACACATAGAAACACAGAATCCAGTCCTTCTGCTTTCCAGTTTAGGAATTTAAAGCTTTTTAAACTTTCGAGGAGAGTCAGTCTTTAAACACAGATAGAGGAGGGATGAGGGAGATTCTGTAACACACACAAAAAATACAATTTTTAGGGATGTAGAGTAGTTCCTGCATCTATCTATTCTGGGTGAAGTGGATGTGTCTCTTGAGTAAACTGGAAAAAAATGTTTTTTTTCCCACTCCTGGGCTTGCATGCCAATAAAGGAGGATTGCTGCTAACAAAGAAACAGCCTTCATGCATCACCAGAGGAGTGAAGGCGACCCTTCTCATCCATCTCACTAATGGTGGATACCAAGATGCTTCAGCAGATGCAGTGAGATTGGTAGATGATTAGTGATAGCTTTGTCCCTCCCTCTTTCTGAAATTTTGAAAGGTTAAGTGAGGAGACTTTGACAATTGGGGGTGATAGGATATTTACTTGGTGGAGAACATTTAGCTTTGGAAAGCAGATATTCTTTACCTACGCTGCTCATTAGTCTCTTCCTATCCCCAAATTCTTGAGCATGCTTTTATGAAAGTGTTTTTTTAAAGTGGTCCCTATAATGAACACCGTCTCCTACCATCTGCTACAGTCCTGTGATGATAGCCAGAGTGGACTCCTTTGACTTGTTTTTAACATATAACAGCAATATTTCCTGGTGCAGAATTAGATTTACACACACCTCTGTGAAGATTTCTGATGGAATTAGATTGGGAGACGTTAAATTTTGAGAGTTACATTTACTGTGTTAAGGCTAAAGTCGCTGTACCGTGGAATGATACAGCACTCCAAGTCAAGTTAGGTAGTCCTTGAGGAATGGTCCACAACCACTGCAGAGCACAGTCATCATATTTTGGGATCAATTACCATCACATATTAGCCAAGACTGTTAGCGGCTATGTCAGACTGATTCTGTTTATGAAAGTTCATTGTTTACATTCTTGAAATTTTTTTTTCCGAAAACATTACTAAAAAATGCATTTAGTAATCATTTATTGAGTAACTATCACACGCAAGGCTCTGTATCAGACTTAGAGATTAGGTTTAAAAATTGCCACTTGTTTGCAGCGTTCCTTAATACTCAGATTAGAATATACTGATTAGTTCCCACATCGTATGACTTATAATTTTGTTGCAGACATACTTCATTTTTTTCTTATGTTATTAGTAATTTACACCTCTGTCTTCTTGCTTGGACTTCATGAGAAAGACACCTCTGTTAGTGTTTCCTAGTGCTTTGATTATGTAAACATAATGAATGAAATAAACTTGACCCTTTTCTAGTAAGATATAAAAATCTGTGAATGATAGAGTTGTATCCTGTACAGATTTAATTTGCATCATCAGAATAGTTCTAATTTTGAAAATATCAGAATGTTTGAATAACAAAACAAAGTGGATTTGAAGTAAGAAAGTTTTTGATGGCTCTTTAACTTGAGGTGGGGCTTTTTTGGTATTAATGAAAATAGAATTTTTGCTGAGTTATGACTGATACACTGTATCAAGAACCTATAGTTTAGGATATATCTGATAATTCTGTATGTATTATGTCTTGTCTTTTTTACTTTAATACATAAAATCAGGATATATTTTATTCTTTAACAATGCTTACATGATTTTTGCTTTTGTTACTTTTGTAACAATACTCCAGTGACTTGGAACCATTTTCAGAAATGGGTGTTTTAATATGTATTTCCATTTCTGGTAAAAACTGACTTAATTCATAAGCTGTCATTTTTGTTGCATGAAATTTGTAGTTCTCTGAAGAGCAGATGTAAATTTACATACAGAGTTTAGTTCTACTTTTTCTTGTTTTCCTTTTTTCTCTCTGGTAGCCAAGTGGGAAATAAAAAATCTCATCTCATGAGATCAGATCCCATTAAAAATAAAAGTAAGCCCGTATCTGTTTGAGATTCTCAGAGTTTCACTATTACGGGAATTGGATTAAAAATATCTGCAACAAAGAGAAAAAGATAGCCTTGTTTACTTCACAGGTTCAAACTCTTAAAAATAAAACCCAGGAACAAGGTAGAGTTTTTTTTATAATTCTAAGGAAGGCAAACACATTTACATTACTGTCTATGAGAATAGCAATAAAATACATTTATTTCCTTAGAATAGCTTTTCTTTCCATTTCAAAGAAATTGTCATTACATTTTTCCCTGTTGGGGTTAACTTGTTTTGATTTAGACAGAGAGATGTATCATGGCTAGAAATAATAAACATTTATCAGATATAGTTTATATCTATAGAATAACTATGGGCTGAAATAGTCCATTGCTTATATAACAATACAATTTTTGTTTAATATTAGACTGTTAGTTGTAGAAATGTTAAAAATAAAAGTCACTTCAACAAAAGGAATAAGCAGGAACTGTTGAGTAACAATATTTTAACATACTAGATGTATATTCTTAAGTTACAAACTGTATTTTTATTCATAAATAAAAATTTCATGAAAAATAGTAAAATTCACTGAATGAATTTGCTTTAAAAATTTATTGTTCGACAAATATTTATTGAGAACCTACTATATAGCAGATACTTTGTGACTCTTTATAAATAGAATAATCCTACTCTGATGTAAAACTTACGTTTAAATGTCTGAGTCTAGGGTAGAATATGTATAGAAATAATTTAAACACTTGTAATCAAATGTTTTTGAGAACAACTTTTCCTAATCAAAGATCATGAGATTAGATGCAATGATCTCAATAAATACCTTTTAAAGTTAAGAGATGTATTCAATTTAAATAGATATTGTATCAATCAGATTCTTAGATTAAATGAACCACTCCCATTTCTATCCCTGGGATCACAGATCATATTCTGGCTGAGAGGACAGCATCAAAAACTAGGCAGTATATTATAGGATGGCATTTACTCTCATGCAGTACTGTATTTCAGTTGACATTGTTACTGAGGCTTCAAAAGCCCATTCTGATATTCCGTAAGGACAGTTGTTTCTGGGGCACAGTACTAGCAAATCCCATGAATATCAACCAACTGCCCTACTTCTTTCATTGTAAATTGCATTTTCTTAGTCAGAAGTAATATTATTTGGTTTAACCTGATGGTGAGTAGACATTCAGTGAGTCAACAGATGGTGTTCTTGGCAGAACATGGCAAGCAGAGAAGTCAAATTCAAATTCAGAGTAAGTGTGTAGTCCAATAAGGAAAAATCTACTCTGGGAAAGGGGTCCAAAATAATCAACTTGCTGCCAAGTGGCTATCTGGTCTCCTCGGGATATGGGCCCCTATCAGGAGCTCAGAGACAGCTGCCATTGCTAGAAAACTAGGCACTCCATAGTGATAATAGCCAAGTCAGCACTGGTGAGAGAAAGGTCCATATGTTGAGCCTATTCAAAATCTCCTTATGCCACCATGGCCACTTTTGAGTAAATATTACTGGGATTGGGGAAAAAAGACTGATTAGGATCCACATGTTAGAACGACTTGTCCCCCTAATTTTTGAGAACTCCTCTTCACTGGGAATCATCTGCTGGACATTGGCACAGGACAAATATTGTCAAATTCTGAGTTAAATCTGAGAGGTTTATCCAAACTTCTTTTTCCCAGACCATTTGGTCAAACTACTGGTCCTTGTATGTGTTCCTCACACAATCTCTCCTCCTAAGACAAGTAGACTACAATAAATACCCTGGTAGTTTTGCCCACTGGCAGGATTATCCTTCCCTCTGTCCCCCAGAGCCACCTCAGGTGGGACTCTGAAGCCACAACAGTGCATATTAACTAATGCCACCATATTGGGCAGAGCTCTCTGTAAATCAGAAAAGTTTCTTCTGTGATCACATAGTTACAAAAAAAACCCTTTCTGTTTGGTCATAGAGAGGTGGGTTGAGGAAGTGATGACACTGCAGTAGGAATAGGTACATTAGAAACTGAGCCACCTGCTCATACAAACTTCTTGTAACCCCACTGATTAACTAACATTCCAGTTCACTTAATAAATGATCCAGCAGCACATAAAACATGGCTTATGAGGATTTTTCCTTCAAATTTTATGACAGTCAGGTGTCATCTCTCTCTCAGAGGTTAGAATTGCAAGGTGCAGCAAACTAATTTTTAACTCCTTCCAGGCTACCACATTCTGAAAATTCATGGGGGTAGCAGGCTTCTGAAATTTCCTGAGATTGTTTTCACAGCTACCAGCATCCACATGTTACCATGGCATTTAAACTATTGACTTCTTTCTGCTTATCAGGACCTAGGTATATGATGATATCAGTATACTGGACAGCATGACGTTCTGTGAGATGGTGAAATCAGTCTTTTACATCATATTACAACAGAGAGCCAAGTAGTTGACTTAGCCCAGATAGAAGACAAAGAAGGTGTGCTATTGGCCTACCTTAGAGTGATAAACTGCTTCTCATACTGTCTACTTACTGGAATAGCAAAAATAAAAAGAAATGTCAGATCAATATTTATGAACCAACAGGCAAGCAGCAGCAGGTTTATTTGCTCCCCAAATGAGACCAAATTTTGGAAAAACTGCTGCAATGGCAGAAATTGCCTGACTAAATATATGATAATATTTGTCATTTAAATTGATTCAATCATTTGAGAACTAGTGTAGAGATTTTTTTCCAGTTACTGAGTATATGTATTACAAATATACACCTTGGTACGAGTAAATAAAGTAGCAATGATGTGAAAGATGATACATTTCCAGAATGGCTGCATTGATTTTTCTGGTTCCACATGCTCTTCCGGAACCCTGTTACTCCCCCATCAAGAGGTAAAATAGATACTTTTGACCCTTGAATACAGTGAGATCTTGTGACTGCTTTGACAAATAGGCAGTGTCAGTTTGCCGTATTCTATTTCCAAGGCTATGTTAGAAAAGAAGGTACAACTTGCTTTCTTTCTTGGGATGCTTGTGGTGGTTGGGGCACAACCACTGTGTTTGGAAGAAGTCCAGGATTCATCGAGTGGCCACTTGTTGGTGCTGTAAGTAACAGCCCCAGCTCAGACTTTTACGTAAGTGTTCTGGCCACAGCCAGCATCAACTACCAGATATGAGTGAATAATTCGACAGATGATTCTAGCTCCGAACTGATGCTACAAAGAGCAAAGATGAACTTTCACTGCCAAATCCTGTCTAAGCAAATTTATGAGCACAATATATATCACTGCTGTAAGGCACTATGTTTTAGGGTTGTTTGCTAGGGGAAGAGATAGGATTAGAGTTCCATAAGACTCACTTGAGGTGGTCTCTGCTCACAATTCTATTTTTCAAAAACCCCATTCTTACCAGTAGAAGACAATTGTCTGACTTCAGGGACTGTGAATTTAAAGCTAGTTTCTAATCATCTCTGAAATATCTTGCAATGTCCCTTTCTCCAGTGCACATTTAGCCTGGTTGTTAAATGTGGGTCCTTTTGGGAAAGCTATAAAGGAAAATTTACAGTAGGCACTTTTGATGTTATTGTTACATACTCTGCAATTATATGCAATTTCTCCTTATGGAAGACATGCTAGGTCTGTGAACTGACTCAAGTGAACAGCCCCTATACTTAGATCCTAAGAATCCAGTGATCAAACATCCACAACCAAGGATCCCTGTGGGTCAGATCATCCTGATAATCTTGCTAACACTGCTATTTAACCTAGCCATACCTGGATTCTCTCTTCTGTTTTTTTCCACCTGGAGATTCTAACTCTTTTGACATAGAGAGCCCATTTCTAAAGTACTGTATCCGTGCATATTCCCAGCCAAAAGAGAATAGCCATCTTAGAGCTTATGCTTTTATAATATATTGGTGCTCTGAGAGTCAGTGCTATTCTTGGTGTTTTGTGAAAAGCTTTACTTAAGGCCCCTCCTACGGGACATGGTTTGGGACCCTTGGAGATACCAGGGAATGGATATCAGGCTACTTTATAAATCACTTTGATTTTTGTAGTTTCCTAAGGTGTTGGGTTCCTTCTACGGTACACCAAGAATTCCTTACCCCTTAACTTTATTTACCACCATGAATTCAGGTTTTAGTCAACCAACTTGGCAAATGTTTAGAACAATTTTCAGCTCTTTAAGCAGATGAAATCACTGCTAACTATCTTATAATGAGAAACTATCTTATTTTAAAATAATTTCCTTTCCTTCTTAGTTTAATGTCTAAATCTATACCCATATGTATTTTCTAGGATTTTATTAATCTAGATTAGCCAAATTTTGCAATTTTTTAGTGGGGTAAAGTTTTTCCACCTAAAGTTGAACATGGAAGTTACTCCCCCTTGCATCTACCTCAAGAGAGCAAACATGGTCTAACTCTGGTCTTAGATCTGCAGATAATGAGGGGTGAGGACCAAGGAGAATTGGCCTTCTTTCACAAGATAAGGGGTTGATGAGTGTATAGGGAAGTGCTGCCCAGCAAAAGGGGAGGAGAAACTGCTTCCTCTGGTGATGAAGGCTCAATGAGATTGAGGAATTTAGAGTTCTCAGAGGCGTTTGAATCCTTCTGAGTCCCCATTTCAATTTCCAGGGTTCCTTCTTTCCTAGTCAGTGGTCTGAATTTTACCTGTAAGACCTGGCAAGAATGTCCATTCAGATGATGTCATTGGACAGAATGTAATTCTTTGCTTACCTCAGCCCTGGGATGACACTACTAAGTAGCGTACACTTAGCGATTAAGTGTAGTCATACTACTAAGTGTGGTTGCACTTTCAGGAGACTAGGCTTTTCCTGGTTCTCACAGTGTACCTTGAGCTGGGAATTTGGGATTTTGAGCATATTATTTATACACACACACAGATACATAAAATATATATATATATATATATATATATATTTATATAGTGTATATACTGTATATATATTTATATAGTGTATATATATATATATATATATATATATATATATATATATAGTGTATATACTGGTGATTGTCTAGTACAATTAGAAGTAGGCAATTTACCCTGTAGGGTTTGTATTCTTGATGTTGTTCATACTATTCCACAGCAGTGGCTTCTCAGTGTTCTGAAACTAGTCTCCAATGAGTTACCTGGAATAACTTAATTAAATGCTTAATCACTGTGTTTCCTGAGCTGGATCCTTACCACCTCCAAACCCAACCTGTCTATATCACCAATCTCAGATTTCTGTTTTCTCAAGAATGTCGTATCTGCAGCTGTGCCTGCAATTAATTCAGCATCCGTCAGCATTCTGTTTGGAAACAAAAGCTGCTTAGCTTGCTGAAACGAAAAGGAATGGGTTAAAATACATTAGGCAGATGATACAATCTTTGGGAGGGTTCAAGATGGAGGTTTTGAAGCTGCACAGCCAGAGAAAATGTAGGCACAGTACTGTGAGCACTGCCCCAGCAAACACACCACTGCTTGCGGCTGTTGGGAGACAGGCTGCAGCTTGCACTGTAGGCATTAGGGATTAGCCAGAAGAAATTCTGTTCATGCTGATTTCTAAAGCCTGATTTTTCTCTCACCATTCTGAGCAGACCATGGATTCCTTATCATGGCTGTGACCTCATGTGGCTCGTTTCTAAACTGAAGTTGTTGGTAGATGTGTCTGGCCTGATGAAGTCATAGACCAGTGTTCTCTCCGTAAAGATGGAAGGGAAATGAGTCCTGGCTTCTAACTTTGGTAGTAAGAGGAAGGGGTTAATTGTCTAAGATTTCTTTCTTAGGGGCTTCTATCCCAGAAAGAGAATTTACTTCCTTCCTGGCAGATGATTTAGGAACTGAACGTTTCTCCACAAAGCTGGCAGTAGCTTCATTGTTTAAGGTAATCATCCTTTGTAGAATACTGAGGTGGTAAGTTAGGTCTGAGAGCCTGGATAATGCTGTACAGTAGTTTTGCATCTTTGATGATGCCAGGGGAATGGGTTGATTCCCCCTATCGGTGCAGCTTAAATGCCCATGTTCCAAGTACCAAGAACCTACTTTGAAAGTTTGATGTCTGTCCTTCTGAATCCTAGTAAACTACCCAAGAGTGTAAAGAGCAATGGGGTAACAGCTTTCCTACTGCTGTCTTTGTGAGTCATTAAAAAATGCTGTGCTAGATCTCATGTATGTGATTTCTGATTGTTTGTTTCTGATGGTTGTGCAAGTTGGCAAGTTTCATTATTGCTATAGAAAGATGGTAAACAGCTTCAGGTTTAATAACTTTCCATTGTAAGTAAATAAACCAATCTATAATTCAGTTTTATTTCTTTATATTAAAACAAATGGTAATTATAATTATAAATAATTGACTAAGATTATGAGCTTTTTTAAAAGTGGTTATGAAATTGAGATTTTTGATTTAATATATTGAAATCTTGACAAAATTTAGATGATACAAGGAAACAGAGGAAAAATAAATTAATGATACAAAAACGTATGGTTCTCTGGTTACATTCAGTGTTGATGGCCTCAGTTTTGCAGGAGACAGATCAATCTGTTATCAATCATAGTAGAACAGTTTGTTCTAAGAACCCTGACTATGGCGGCTCAGCCTGAGTGAGAGGCTGTGGCTGCATTGCACTGTCTTCCTATACAAAGAGGGATAGCCCTGGTTACAGCTCTAAAGTCTCTCAGTTACTTTAACACTCCATGTGTCTGTCTATACATATTTAGACACAGTCACCAGTCCAATTTGATGTTTCAGCTTTTATGATTTGCTGTGGCAGAGTAAAACAGAAAAGAAATAAAGACAGAAGCAGAAATGTTTGTGAATGGTTCATATGACAGGTTTCTCAGGGGAGCAGTTTCAGTTGGCTACTGTGGGTAGTATATTAGCATTCGAATGTCCTAGATATCACCAGCTTATGACTTAACACTTTTTTTTCAGTGTCCCTATGATGATAGTCTGAATATTGATTGTGTGAAGTCTGGGCTTGTACTTGGCTCACACTCTCAAATATTTATGGGGATTCCTGGAATAAATACTACATTTAATAGTCAACATTCTCATGCTTTTTTAAAAGTACTTTTATTGCAAATGAATTTGATCCTAAAATATACATATTATTATATATAATTAACTTTAGTATCATATTATGTATATACTTTTAGACTTAATTTTATGGTCAGCACTATTTTTTAAATATGTTTATAATTTTACACATAAAATTCATGTTTTTACAGTTTTGTAGTATTTCATTGTTTGAGGATGCTGCAAATGTTTATGCATTTCTGTTTCAAATTTTTACTGTTGTAAAAACTGCTCTTATAAACTTGTGTCTTAGGCAAGTATCTTTCTAAAGTATATAGCTAAGAATGGAATTGCTGTGTCTTCAATCTAACAATTGTTAAATTGTTTCCCGAGGTGTTTGCCCCAAAATATGCTAATAGCAGAATATGAGATTACCTCTCCTTCTCTAATTCACATTTTTCAATGTTAGATTTAAAAATGTTTGCCCACCTGACTATCATCGAAGTTCAGCATCTTTTATTATGTTTATTTGGTCATTTGAATTTCTTTTATAAATCACTATGCATAAAAGCTGTTTCTATTGGGCTGTTGTCTGTTATAATTTGTATAAATTCTTTATATTTTATATTTTAGTTTTATATCTGCCCATGTGACTTACAGCTATCTTTTCATAGTCTATGGCATGTCTTTTCACTATTTAAAAAATAGTGCTTAATGTCTAGTTTTAGAATTTTTACTGGATGGTTTGCTTTAGAAATCCACTTACAAGACTTCTGGTTTGATGCTAAGGGCATAAAGTAAGGTTTTATTCCTTCTCCTGAAAAACATGCAGGATACTGAGAACAGAAAAGCTTTCTCTACCTCGTTCAGTGAAACTAGAACAAAACTAAAACAGACCAAAATGCAAATCAAAAAGGAACCAAATATTGGGGAATATCAAGCAGCTGGTGCAAGGGGAGGAAGAGAGGAAATACTTGTGGTTGTGAAAAGAAGATACAAAGAAAATATTGCAAAATGAAGAGCCTACCACAAAATACAGTATCTAAAGCTTTCTTTGCAATGGTGGGAATTGGATGCAGAAATTGGCTTGAGAGTTTCCTTGTGACTAATTGTGACTAAAGAAAGAATAACAAAGACTGACTGTATTTTTAGGAAATAGTCTATCAGTAGGAGTCAGAAGGGGAAGTCTTCGCAGTCTGGGAAGAATTAAAGGTTGAGGAGAGTGGCCAAGATGGTGGAGTAAAAGGACCTTGAGCTTACCTCCTCTCATGAGCACACGAAAATCACAACTAACTGCTGAATGATCATTAAAAAAAGACTAGAACCTACCAGGAAAGATATTCAACTAAAGATATAAAGAAGGAACCACAGCAAGATGGGTAGGAGAGGTGGACTCAAGAATGTAATCAACTCTCACACCCCCTGGCTGGGCGACACACAGTCTGGAGAATAATTATATCATAGAGGTTCTCCCACATGAGTGAGAGTTCTGAGCTTCAAGTCAGGCTCCCTAGCCTGGGAGTCTGGTAGTAGGAAGAGAAGCCCCAGAGCATTTGGCTTTGAAGGCCAGAGGGGCTTGATTGCAGGAGCTTTATAAGATTGCGGGAGAATAGAGACTTCACTCTTCAGTGGTGCACACAGAATCTCACATGCACTGGGACCAAGGGCAGAGGAAGTAATTCGATAAGCCTGGACCAGACCTACCTGCTGGTCTTGGAAGCCCTCCTGGGGAGGTTGCTGTGGCTTACTCTGAGGACAAAGATGCTCATGGCCGATGTATTCAGGAGCATTCATCTGAGTGAGCTCTCCTGGTGGCTGACTTCTTGGGTCATTAGCACCAAGACCCAGCTCCACCCAGCAAACTGTAGGCTCCAGTTCTGGGACACCTCAAGTCAAACAACTAACTAGGTGAGGACACAGCCCCACCCATCAGCAGACTCTAAATCTAAGACTAACATACATGTGAATGTTATGACAAAAAAAAAAAGGCAATATTATACATTTGATGTTTTCGATACGCGTTTATTTATATAATCCTACAGTTTAATATTTATCCCTTTTAGTGCTGTAGATAGTGTTCTTCTCTTTCTACATATATAGCTAGAGCTATATATGTATAAGATAGTGCACTAAATATATACATTTATACATAATATGCTAAATAGCAAAATGCTAGAGACATTACCATCCATTGGCAATAACAGAAAACTGTCTACTATTATGTAATGTTGGCCTAGATAATACAATTAGATAAGAGAGATAAATTGAAGTACACAATTTGAAGAGGTTAGGTAATATTGTTATTCACAGATGGTATTGATTTTATATTTGGAAAACTCAAGAGTATCAATAGGGAAAGTATTTCCACAGTAACAATTTAATAAACAGCTGAGTATATAATTTTTATATAAAACTTATGTTTTATGTAGGCAGACATCAGTTTTATAGAAGACTGAAAAAAGACTGATTTATGATAATTTCAATAATAGCAAAAATAAAATATCTTAGAATATAGTCAATAAAAAGTGTGTAAGATCTAGATGAAGACAACTTTTAAAGTCTCCAGAAGGAACCAAAATGACTGAACTAAAACAAAAATAGGAATAACCATCATAAAGCTGTCAATTCTCCAAAGGTAATCTATATATTTTATGCAATCTGTAGTTAAAGGTAATGGAAACAACAACAAAACTATAACCAGGGAAGCTGATAATGAATTTTTATATATTAACATCAAGAATTGTAAGAAAGTGTTAGAGGTAGCAATGAGAGGGAACTGGCTCTGTCTGATGTTAATATAGTGCTAGTGTACCAGAGAGACAGATCAGTGGAATAAAATAAAAAGGACGGAAATAGAATCAAAGACATATCACTGTATTTTATAATTGAAGTAGCATTTGAAACCGACAGGGGTAATAAGAGTGATATAATAGTACACGTTTGGGGACAACTGGATTGTCATCTGAAAAAAATATAAGTCATACCTCATACCAGATTAAATCAATACTAATCAAAGATCAGTGGTAAAGGAAAGACACTTAAACTTGACCAAACCATGGGGATGCTAAAAAAACAAAAGTAATAATCATAATAGACAGGAAAAAACCTTTCCAAGTACCACATAAAACCCAGAAAATATGAGTTTTAAACAACAGAAAACATAAAAATATAGCATGAGAAAGCTATCATAAATCAAAACCAAAGAATTAACAGGGGAAATACTTGCAATTCACATAACAAAACCACAGTGTGCAAATTTTCCCAATAAATAAGAATCTCTGCACTGATAAGAAAAAGACACTATAGAAAGACACTATAGAAAAATGAGCAAAGAAATACACAATTTATAAAAAAGAAAATACAAAATGTTCTTAAACAAATGGAAAATGTACTCAACTTCAATAGGAGAAACCATTAGTGTATGTCATAGTGTTTGATAGTATTCAGTTGTTGGGAAAACAGATTCTCTCATATTATGCTTAAGAAAGTGTGAACTGAGAGAGTCTGTAGAAAGAGACATTTGAAATATTTGCCAGCACTACGACCACAATTATGTATCTGTATCTATATTCACCTGTGTACAAGAGAATTGGAAACAGACTGAATCCCATCAGTAGTGGAGTGGTTAAATACACTTTGATGTATCTATATCATGGAGTAGTATGTAGGGGTTTTTTTTGTTTTGTTTTTCTTTCTTTCTTTTTTTTTTAGGTTTGAGGTAGAAGTAACAAATAAAATTGTAAGGTACTTAAAATGTACATTGTAATGATTTGATATATGTATACATTGTAAAAGGATTCCTCCCATCTAGTTAACTAACACATCCATCTTTCTCTCTTATGTGTATGTATATATACACACACACACACACACACACATTTATATATAAATATGTATATATAAATTTGTTGAGAAGATTTAAGTTCTAGTCTCTTAGCCAATTTTGATTATATAATAATCGTGTCACTAACTGACAAGTCACCACGTTTTCCATAGATCCTCAGATCTTATTCATTTTATAGGTGAAAGTTTGTCCCTTTTTACCAACCCCTACTTATTTCCCCCACCTCCAGCCCATGGCAATCACTTTTCTTCTGTGTTTATAAGTTTGACATTTTTATTCTTGCTCTTTTTTTTTAAGATTCCAAATATAAGTGATACCATGCAGAGTTTCTTTCTTTGCACTTAGCAGAATGCCTTCAAGTTCCATCCAAGTTGTCAAAAAGGGCAAGATTTCTTTCTTTCTCATGGCTGAGTAAGATATTATATATAGACCACATCTTTATTCGTTCACCCACCAATGGACACTTAGATTGTTTCCATATCTTCACTATTATGTAGAGCAGTGCTTACCCTTTTAAAAGTGAAGAATTATTTTATTTCCTATATAGATTAATATTATACCATCTCTAATAAACATGTGTAGAAAAGTAAAGAAGATGGGCAGTATGTATATATTTTATCATTTACATAACAAAAGAAATAGTCTGTATATATTTGTGTATACAAGAACTGATGACATAGCTTTGGAGATGATATACAAGAAACAAAGGATACACAAGAAGGCATATGAGCTTAGTGGAAAAATGCATAGAGTAACATTATATGACTGGAAAGGAAAATAGCTTGTCTGAGAATCATTCATAGGATGCAGACTTCACACTGAATGCAATCTAGTTAATCTTTATTTCAGGATAACTTATCAATTTATCATTCCCTGCCATTGGGCCATATAATTTTCTTTTAACATTATTGAAAATTTGATTTAGATTTAATCAATGAAGAATTAATTTCTATATATGGTGTGAGGTAGGAATTTAATTTTGTTTATTTTTTTCAGTATAGGTCATAAATTGTTCCAGCCCTATTTACTGAACAGCATATTCTTTCTGTCCTTTGTGTTAGGAAATGCTACCAGTTTCTATATATACATGGGTCAATTGCTAGAACCTTTATTCTGTTAACCAGGTATAGTAAGCCTCCACAGCATATTCTTCTTCAAACTGTCTTTTCTCGTCTTAGTCCTTTGCTTTTCACCTATGATTTTTAGAATAATTTACCAAGTTTAACAAAAAAAAAAGTCCTTTCAGATTATTCATTACACTTGTTTTGAGTCTCTGTAACATTTTGAGGGAAAATTAGCTGCTTTATACACTGAAACTTCCCAACTGTGAACATAGTAAATCTGTTTTTTTTTTTAAGTGTTTAATATCAGGAGCTTTGTAATTTTCTCCATTAAGCTTACTTATCTTGTGTCAAATTTATTCCAAGACACCTTATAATTATCACTGCTATTTTAAATTACAGCTTCCTTTAAAAATTTTATTTTTAAACATTTGTGTAATGTCGGATCATGATTGCAATTTATTTGTAGATTCTCTTAGGATATTGACAATCATGTAGTATGTGCATATTGATATTTTTATGTCTTTTACTCCTTATAACTTTGATTCATTTTTCTTGTACTGCTGTACAGGCTAGGGCCTTTGATACATTTCTGAATAAAAAAAGCAAAGTGTAGAAGGAATCTTGTCTTATTCCTGAGTTTAATGGGAATATTTCTAAAGCTTAACTGTAAATATACTCTTTGCAGTTGCTTTTTCCAAATTAACCTATACCAGGTTAAGAAAGTTCCCTTCTATTTATAATTTAAAAGATTTTTTTTTCATGAATGAGTGTTGAATTTTTACTAAATACATTTTCTCATATATTGAAATATTTATATTATTCTTCATTTAATGTAACTTGGTGAATTATATTAATCAAATTTCTAACACTAAACTATCCTTATATTTTCCCAGAGATTTTGCTTTTGCTTTCTATAAGATCTCAAAAATATTAACATTCAGGAAAAAGGAACACCTTTTTCTAGAGGTTTTTTTTTGAAATATAATCGACATAAAACATTATGAGTTTCAGGTGTACAACACAATCCACTGTTTATATACATTGTGAAATCACCATAAGAAGTCTGATTGAAATCTATCACCTCACATAATCTCAAATTTTTTTTCTTGTGATAAGAAACTTTAAGATCTATTCTCTTAGCAACTTTCAAATATCCAATACAGTATTATTAACTATAGTCACCATGCTGTACATTACATCCCCAGGACGTACTTACTTTATAAGGGGAAGTTTATACCTTTTGATTCTCTTGATTCCCTTCACCCATTTTGCTCATCTCCTGCTCCTCCTACCCCACCTCCCAACCCCCTGCCCCCCAACCCCCTAGCCTCTGTCAGCTATGGGTCTATTCTCTGTATCTGTGAGTTTGTTTTTTACTTTTGTTTTTTTAGATTCTACATATGTTTGTCTTTTGACTTACTTCACTTAGCATAATGCCCTCAAAGTCCATCCATGTTGTTGCAAATGGCATGATTTCCTACTTTTTTATGGCAAAATAATATTCTGTTGTACATATACCACATTTCCTTTATTCATCCATCAATGGACACATAGAGTATTTCCATATCTTTAGCTATTTGTAAATAATGCTGCAAAAAACATGGGGGTGCACGTATCTTTTCAACTTAGTGTTTTCATTTTCTTTGGATAAATAGCCAGGAGTGAAATTGCTAGATCATATGGTAGTTTTACTTTCAATTTTTGGAGTAATCTCCATACTGTTTTCCATAGTGGTTGCATCAGTTCACATCCCCACCAACAGTGTACAAGGATTTCCTTTTCTCCATATCTTTGCCAAGGCTTGTCTTTTTGATAACAGCCATTTGATAGGTGTGAGGTGGTATCTCATTGACATTTTGATCTACATTTCTCTGATGAGTGCTGTTGAGCACCTTTTCATGTACCTGCTGGGCATCTGCATGTTTTCTCAGAAAGCATTTTAATGATGATTTCTCAGTTTAGATCTTCTATGACAAGGCGAGTCATATAAATCTGAACCCCTAAACTTATATGATAGTACCTCTGTGGTTCCTCTTTCTCTGTGAAGTCTCTCTCTCCCTCTTTTTTTTTTTTTTGATGTTCCCCCCTTTTTTTCTTTCCTTCTTTTTGTCTTTACCCTTCTCTCTCTTCATTGCTTCCTTTTCCTTCAGAGCTCACTGGCCTGACAGATAAACTTCCTCTTGTCCTTGGCTTGATGATAAGTTTATTCTTCTCCATCTTTTCACTGAATATGTAGCCCTTTGAGTTCTTCACATAAAGTGAGCATTTTGATTCCCCAGTTCTTTACAAATGCCCTAGATCTAGTTACCTTGCTTTCTCTGCAGGAGTGGAACTTTCCACTAGTACATAAATGCCAACTTTAGTGTTCAGATTCTACTTAATTTGGGGGCTTTGGGGATTTGCCTTTCTTCTTTTTGAGCTTCACTTTTTAAAGCATATTTGTTATATCTTAACCAGTGCTTCCAGGTTTTTGATAAAGGGAGTTTTTAGGTTATCTAGTTTGCCATACAGTGAGAAATAGTTGTCCACGTGACATCTTTGAAGTGGGTTAATGTTGTTAGCCTTGAGTCTGGCACTCTAAAAATGTTTGCGCGTTGTCTTCCTCAAACAGTCTCAGCTAACTTCTCCCTAACTTGTTTTATTCAGCTTTCGACTTCCTATCCCTTGGTGTTATGTTTATTTACACACATTGGTTTGATCTCATAAAAAAAGTCTTGAGTTTTAGTTATGTGTCCTTAGTGCTTGACATAAAATTGTTTTAAATTAATAATTTGATAAAACCATACACATTTTGACCTAAGCAAATATTTTGATCCTTTTCTGAAAGTGTTGCTACACTGTATTAAACCCTAAGTTCAAGTTGTCACCTTTTTCTCATTTTGGAAATATTCATATTGATAGCTCTTTAGCTTTATGCCCAAATATAAGTTTTAATGAGAGAATCTTAATTTGAATTACCCTAATGTTATTGATATACTAAGCTAGAGAGATTTACAGAGTGTCAATGAATAATTTGAATGAATAATGAATAATTTGTAGCTTTGGTAGCACTGGAAAATAACATTAAGTCAAATTACCTTAAATCTTTCTAACTTTCTAACTGAGTTGCATATCAAAGCTATTTGAATTAAATAAGGAAGGAATTTACTTTCAATATAAATTCAGTGCATAATAATAGTGAACTCATATTGCACTAACTATATGCAGGCACTGATTGGAAGTATTTTACATCTGTCCACTTATTTAATGCACACAATGACCGCCCTGTGAAGCAGATTTTATTAATCTTCCCAGTTTACAGTTGTGGACACTAAGGCAGAGTGAGGTAAAGTAGCTTGGCCAAGGTCACATCACTGGTTAGAGCAGGGCTGAGCATCTCATACAGTCTGCATCCACAGTCTAGTACCTCAACCACAGTGTATTCTTCCCTTTCCCCTACTACAAAACATATTTTCTATGATTTTGAATATGTTAGATAATGTATTAAATGGGTGTAGCCAATTTTGATACTCAACCTATTTTTGGAGAAAGCTTATATTTATCCCTGCAGCAAGTTCATGTTCAAAATTGGCATATTATTTAAACTTCCTTAAATCTTTAATAACACACACATTTTCATATTACTGAGAGCTTCATAAAAACTGTTTGAAAACATGAAGTATAACTTGGCTTAGTTTTCTTGATAAGAGAAATTGAGATTTTACAAATCTCTTGGCTTACTTTTTTTTTTTTATAAATCTTATTACTTAAACAAAACATAGGTGATAATATATTTTAGATAAGTTTACTGTTACAGATTATAGACTTAGAATGAACAGTAGAGATTATCTTGCACAATCTTTTCATTTTAACAGGTGAGGAAATTGAGGCCTAGAGAAATAGAGACCATATATAACAGGACTGGAAACCTCTGTCTTCTGGCTTTTAGCACAGCATCTAAGTTTGATTAGTGAGGAACAAAGTAAAAGCTATCCTTTAAAGTCCCATAGGAAGAAATGTACTATTGATCTTAGTTTCTTTCAACATTCAAACATTTGGTTGTTTCTTTCGGGGAGTTCCAGTTTACTTAGTTGGCCTATGTTTTCATTAGGCTAGGCTACCCTTTTGTTAGCAAATAGCCTTAAAATCGCAGTGGCTTAAAGCAAAGTTTATTTTTGCTTGTGTTATAATCCAGTGTTGGGTTGGTGGCCCTGTTCCAAGTGGTGACTCAGGTGACCCAGGTTGCTTCCATCTTGAGGCCATACCATCTTACCATTTTGTGGCTTTTAGGTGACTCAGATGTTATCATTTTGGCAGAATGAGAGAAGAAAGGGCACAGAGCATTGAGGGGACGTGTTAAGGGCCAGCCTGGAATTGGCCTTCATCCCTTGCATTCTCACTGCACTATCCAGAACTGTCACATGATCCTACATGCATGCAGTAGGGTTTGGGATATGTAGTCTTATTGTCTGCTCAGGAAGACATTTAAATGATTTGGTAACTATGTAACATGATCTTGGCTATTGCTTACGTTTAGGGACCATGTTGTACAAGAACTACATGTATTTAGCAATAGAATAATCCTGTGCACTGTGAGATGCTCGTATGTTTAAAGGTAAGCAGAGATGGCAGTCATAATTTCCATTTTATGCTCACTGCAAGGCATATCTATTTTGAGTGGAATATATATTTATTATTACTCTTTTGATTCTGTCTTACTGAAAAATTTCTGTAACTATTAAGGGGGAAGCATTGGGAACATAAAGACTTTTGTTTAAGGTACAAACCTGGCTTGTAAGAAGAGAACAGTAGTAGAAATAGGCACAAAATAAGCTATAACACAGTTTTATAAGCCAAGGAGGTAGTTTTCAAAAGAGATTGATTAATGACAAACCTAGTGCCTTGCTTGCTTATTCATTCATTCTCTCCTATGTGAAATTTTCTCTACCTAAAAGGAAGATATTTATTTAATTCAAAATTACCCAGTACTATTATATGTCAGGAAGAAAAAATTAATTAGAACATAATCCTTGCACAATCAGTACAAAGAGAGGGCCCTTGTTGGGTGAAAGTAAAATCATTTGATTATAATTGTACCTTCTAAAAGCACAACTTTAATGAGGAAATTAAAATGGATTAGACATAAAGAGATTTTAAAAGCAGAGATGGTTAAAAAGAGACATTAGTGGCTATTAGAAATTTCTCATCTAGTCCCAACTGGACATAGAGAACTGAAGGGTAGCTCTGCATACTTGAAATCTTGGAGCTTTGATCATACATAAAAGGCTCTCAAAAATTACCCTGAGTAGAATTTCATGCTTACGTCTAATGTAATAATTTAAGCATTCCTTCTACAATCTCACATTACTATGTGCAAAGCATAGTTGAACCTAGATTTTCATTAGCCAGGTAGAATAAATTATGGGTATGCCTACACATACATATTTTGGATTTTGCTTCTTATTATGCTTACAGCTATTGTTGTTTTTAGAAATGAGAAAGCTGTGGTTCATAGAATTCAAATGATTACTGGATAGTCACAAAATTTAAAAGTAGAAAATTGGGACCACATAGTATATCTCTTGATTCTCAACTGAGCTCTCAGTTTTCTATCTATATGTCTAAGATGTGAGGGATGTCTACACATTGTCTTCAATTGTTCTCACTGGACAGTGAATTTATGTGAGGGTACCTTCCTTATCATGTCCTTGAGTTGTAATAATGAACTCAGCTTTGTATCCAGTGGACCTTATCCAATAGTACTAGGGATGTTCTGTACAACATAAGTAATATAATGAACATCACTGTATGTTGAATGTAAAAGTTGTTAAGAGAATAAGTCCTAAGAGTTTTCATCACAAGGAAAACATTTTATCTAAATTTCGTATCTATATGATGGTCACTAAATTTATTGTGGCAATCATTTCATAATATCCATAAATCAAATCATTATGCTGTACATGTTAAACAGACAGTGCTGTATGTCAATTATATCTCAGTAAAACTTGAGGAAAAAATAAAGTGAAGAAACCACAGAAAAGTTTAAAAAATAAGATCATCATACAAAAACATATTTTTCTGGAATATTGTTCCTGTTTCAGGAAGAATAATTTTTTTCTTTGGTTTAACTGATTTGCCCGACATGCTTTAAAAGGAAGTATTCACTCATCTTAATTTTACAGCAGTAGATCAGATCGTCTGAAATTGTATTCACATTGGACAGTATCATATCTGAAATACACCAGGGAACAGTAAAAGAAACTACAGGTCAAATTATTCTTGAAAAGAATCCCCTACATAAAAGGGATGGTAATAAACTTCAATGTGTAGAAAAATGCCTTCCTAAAACTAACCAGTGGTAAAACCTAGCCTTAAATGTCATGCAAATATATGGCATGATTTCTAGATACTCTATACCACAATGAAGTATTTTTCTGGTCTTGCTAAAATTTGAAGTTGATTTTAGATAAGTGAGAAAATAAAGCATCCACGGTTGATTTAAAAAAAAATAGAAATCAGGAGTTTGAGATTGGCAGATACTACTACATATATAATAGATAACAAGTTCCTTATGTATAGCATAGGGAACTATATTCAGTATCTTACAATAACCTATGATGAAAAAGAATATATGTATGTACATGTCTGACTGAAACATTATTTTGTACACCAGAAATTTACACAACATTGTAAACTGACTATACTTCAATTTAAAAAAAAGAGAAATAAGTCTCAAAAACAAGCTACATTGAATAGGCTGACCCAGAAGGTGCACAAAGGAAATTAATCTTTTTGTTAAATTGTATCAGCACAGCAATTCATTAGGAAGAATGCAATCCTGAAAAAATGCATTTTTAAGCATATTGTTTGTTTGCTTGGTTGTTTGTCATGTATTAAAGGTTTTTATTTTTTAATGTACCAATTATTAAAAATATCCATATCTGCTACTTAAAACTTGTTTTACTGTCCTACGTGAATCCAACGTCAGACCATCTAATACCTGATCTACTGTTGTAAAAGTAAGATGAATGAGTACTTGTTTTAAAGCATGCCAGGCAAATCAGTTGAGCCTAAGGAAAAAAAATCCTATTTTCTGAAACCAAACCAAATATTTCTTGGGCATATTTGTAGATGAGTTGTGTTTCTCTCTTCCCATTTAAGCTAAATGGTCATCCATGTGTGAGGAAATCAATTTGAAGGCTAACTGAATGCTCTGGCCTGTCATTCCAAGTATCTCCTGCATCATCTGGACTTTTAAATTTATTCCATCACACAATGGATGCCTGGGCTTTCCAAATAAAGTTGGCAAGAAGCAATTCTTTTATGTTTGTGTTAATCTCAACTCACTGAAAGGCAAGTGCTTTTGTCAGAATGTTACTGCACTTGCACACTTCTGGTTTCAGCAATTTCTTCCTTACTCTCAAGTACTAGTCCTGATACTTTCTTAACAGGTAACAGTTACTGTTCTTAAAGAAGCAGAATAGACAAATGAATTATGAATTGATTAATTCATAAAACACTACTGAGTTAATAATCAGATTACACTAGTGAGAAAACTAAGGCTTTGGCATGTTCACAGATAAATAACATCAGAAATATTATGTCTGAAGAGTTACCCTTCCCTCTGCCTTGTCACACACACACACCTGGAATACTAAAATTGGAAGACTTGAAAGAAATCCGATTTTTTTTTAAACTATCTAAGTGGGATTATAGTAAAGGTGATCAAATTTGCTGGCAGCAGTTGGCAAATTATGTTTGGAAAAATACCTGTAGAATTAGCACAAGCTCACTGTTACCACAATACATTTTTTTGTAGAAAAGGGTTAAGAGTGCTTAACATGAGATTTACTCTCAACAAACTTTGAAGGAGGTATACAATACATTATCACTGACCGTAGGTACAAAGTTATACAGCAGAGCCCTAGGGCTTACTCATCCTGCTGCACTGAAACTTCATACCTATTTATTGGTAACTCCCACCTTCCCCTTACCCCTAGCCCCTTGCAACCTCCATTCCATTCTTTGATTCTGTGAATCTGACTATTTTAGATACCTCACATAATTGGAATAAGACAATGTCTTTCAGTGACTGGCTTATGTCACATAGCATAATATCCCCCAGGTTCATTCAAAATGGGGTATTTACATAAAATGGAATAGTATTCAGCCTTAAAAAAGGGCTGGAAAGTTCAGCTTCTTTATATAAAAATATTTATTTACACATTATATTTTTATTTGTATCTGTTTTGCCCTTTATTAGAAGTAAAGGCTGTGAGCAGAGCATGTATTTCCACCCCACATACTGAACTGAATGGGCCCACCTCAGTGTACGTGGCATTTTCACCTTGTAAGTGTATTGAGTCATGAAAGTGAGCTGAATAGTTGTTATTTTAAACATAGAGGAAATGCACATTTCTCATAATAAAATTTCCATTTTGGCATATCATAGAATATTCCTATGAAGTAGAAGTATTAAAAATACATAGTCAAGTATACAAAAAAATTCTTAACTTTAAATAAACCCTATGTCTTAAAAAATCATATATAGTGGTTTTCAACTACTGAATGTTGAAATAGATATATTGATGCAAAAACAGGATATAAAAATAGACTGTATAAAAAAGTCAAGTTTGTAGTAAGAAACATATCAGTCAGCTTTTGTTATATTGTCTGACTGACTTTATGTTAAATTGGTTTTAAGAAAATAATCTTGATGAATGATTTCCTATTTTATCCAATGGCTTATAGTCTGTTATTATAATTTATTTTTAAACAAAAATCGACCTAGTTTGACCAGTATACACACACACACACACACACTCACTCACATATTCATACCTTTATTTCTCTCTCTCTCTATATGTATATTTCTATACTTAAAAAGTCATATGTTTCCATCAGTATATCCAATGCAATTTAACACTCCAGAGTTCATTCTCAATTTCTCCTTTTCCATATTTATAATCTTTTTCCAACAATGAGAAACCTGCTCCCATTAAGTTTAATACATCAAGTTCAACCTTGTATGTGCCCCATCTCCCACCAGTCTCACATGAACAAAACCCCTCCCCACCCACGCTGACTCCATGGATGCCCCTTGGTGGAGACTGGCTCCAACTAGCTTGGACTCTGGCACTCACTACCAGTTCCCAGCTCCCACTTTAATTGAATGTCTTCCTCACACTCTTTTGGTTCCGACACTTCATGTCACTGACTTGTGTGGATGCCCTCCTCAGCTTGCTCATGCACTGAAACCCAGTGCTGGGTTGACCACCAATACAGAAGCCTTCCTTTGCTTTCTCGGCTCCCACAGTCTCCACTTCAAGCCTCCAACTGTGTAGATTCTCTGCTCATACCCCTGGGTTCTTAACCCTGCTCCAAGTCACTCTGCCACCTCCCTCTTTCTTCATTCTGTGTAGATATATACTTGGTTTGGCTTCATCATATTGGGCTGGCCTTAGATTGTTTATAAAGGGGAGGAAGAGGAGGAGGAGAAGATTTGCATTTCTTTTTAAAATTTCTTCTGTGTGTGAAGTGTATTTCACTTCCCAAATGCAAGCCACAGAATATTTTCAATAAATTAAGCAGCAGAACATTTTACTAAGCAGCTGCAAATCAGTGTTTTTAATGTAGTCAGTAAACCATTTGGGAAGAAACAAAATTGAAACACTTCCCATAGATTGAGGCACCAACTTTTGCCCTGAAAATGATGTTACAAGTATTACATAATTGACATTAAGTACAAACTTGATGTTTGACTTTAATCTTGCTTTGGATCTCGAGCAATTTCTAAACTGTTCTAATGCCAAGTTATACATTTCAACAAAGGTACTAAGAGGGAAATTTGAAGAAAAGAAATTTTCAAAGTAGTTAAAATGAATAACATTATACTTTGTACCTTTATATTTGACCAGGACTATAATAGAATATATAGCCCTTAGCCATAACTGGAAACTTGAATTTGTTCATTCAACTTGATATTAAAATAAAAAAAGAAAATGAAAGTCCTTTTTTAAAAAAAGAGTTAAAGATATTAAAGAAAAAGTAACTAAAACAAAATTTTAAAAACTTGACAATAAAACCAATGTCCACATCACACTAGCAAGTTTTAACAAGTGTTAGATCAATCTCAATTGAAAATCTCATTACTAGTCATTATTCATGCACATACTTCTAGTAATTTGATCATGGCTGTTGTTTCACGTATCCAAAATTTAAAGTAAAATGAAGGCCAGAGTCAACTTTATTGGCAGCGAAACTGGGAGTTACGTTGGCAACTTTTGCCAAGTGATAGATGTGGCTGATCTTAAAAAGTATTTGTGATTTCCTTCTGGGGTCCCCTGTGTTTTCATGTTCATCTCCTCTATATCTAAAAGCATATTGAAAAAAAATTGTTTTCATTTTCGTGAGTATAAAAATAATAGGAACAGATTATCACTTTCAGATTTTATTGTACTCCAGTTAATAGTAAAATGTCATTTTTTTCATTTCTTTCATTAATTATAAATTCCAAGATCTGTTCATTTGCTAGCACATTTCTGGTTGTTCTTATGATAGGCAATTATCTGCGTTATATAATTGGAGATTCTGGTTGCTCTGGCAACAAAATGCTTACTTTAAATATAGAAACTCATTTATTTTCTGTCACTTCATTCTTTACTGTTAAGGCAACAAGCTGTTTTCTGTTAAATAAAAAATGAAGAGATACTGTTATAATGGGTGAATTGTCAAGATTTGCTCTTTGTTTCAATTTAAGCTAAGGGGAGAAGGACTGGCCAGTTCTCTTGGAAGTTAAAAGACTTTTGTATAAAGGTAAGCTCTGTTCTAGAGAAGTAAAGAGAGTGAGAAACTGAATTCCGTGATTATGAAACACTTGGAAATGTCTTCAGTGCCATCTATTAAACTTATTTTTAACAAAGTGGAGCTTTAAAAATTTAGAGAATTGACCTAAAGGGGGCTTTCTTGGTGGTTTTGTGGAGAACATAGTTATTCTTTCCAGGAATATCCCACTTCTGAAAGCATAGTTTTCAAATTGTTTAAAACATAATCTCATACAAACAAATAACCAACATGGGTTAAAGTTTTATTAACTCCTGAATGAGGTAACATATCGAATGATAAGATAATGATGTGAAGAGGCTATGAGGAACTGGAATTTATAATCAGTGAGGCCAAGGATGATGAAATAAGGTGTATATCCTATAGGACAATGCATCCATAAACTTTGACATTATTTTCTCTACCAGGCAAGGGAAAAAGATCACCGTTCATCAATTTCATATAAACTAACCCCTGTCTTTATTGGGCTGTAAAATGCTTAGGCCTGAATCACTTATGGATAGTAAGTCACACAAAGTTACATTTCCTCAAGAGTAAAAATAATTAGTAAGGTAGGATTATTAGAAGGTGCTATATCATAATATTGAAAAATCCTCATCCTTATCATTCTACCTTATTTCCAACTTTTGGATAACTTTTCCTGCCACATTCTATCTACCC
The DNA here is from genome assembly GCF_048564905.1 of Vicugna pacos. Lineage (NCBI taxonomy): Eukaryota > Metazoa > Chordata > Mammalia > Artiodactyla > Camelidae > Vicugna > Vicugna pacos. Next base: position 36,076,605 of record NC_132987.1, read on the forward strand.
CTTAATACTTTTAAATACAAAATATGGTTGAATGTGTTACATGGGGAAATAGTGATTATAAAAATAAAAGTAATGCTGAGGTCCTCAAATGTGTTGGAGGATCATAAGATATTGGAGAAAAATCACATTTTTATGTCATAAAATGGACAGACTCTTCCATATCTTCAATTTCTAAGGCTGCTTCTTCAGAGCCTCTTATAGTAGATTGGTTTGCTTTGGTTACTGTAAAAATCAAAGAATTTGAGTATAACATCTAGGAGAGATGTTAGCAAACATACATTGACTTTTGCTACAATCAAGAAAACTGAGATCCAGGAATTTACAAATTGTCTATCTTATGGCAAATTAGTGACTAACTGATTATTTCCTAATAACTAGCAATACATATTTCTCCTATTAACTCAGCAATTTGAATACCATACATAAAAGGCCTAGAGCACTTAATTATTGCCTGGGAAAAAGGAAAGATGCATCTCCTAGTGAACTAACAGGTCTTTGAGCATAATGGTGAACTTAGAACAAAATAGCCTCTATGCAGTATTAATTTCCATATTTGAATTGGTCTCCCCCAGTAGTTTCTCCAGAGCATTGTGGATTTCTTAGCCAAAGACCATGATCATTGTAAATAAAATCTTCTCCACTGTAAGTGCCTTCAGAAGAAGAGTGTTCCTGGGCATATGGAACTAATAAGTACTCATTCTGAGAATGGCTAGAGATGACAGTTGGGAGATTCTTACATCTATCTGTAGGAAGTAAGGATGGATGGTAGAAAGCACAAGCATATAACTAAATACATTTTAATGGAGAAAATTGCAAAGTAAAAGTCATTGTTTTTAAGAAAAAGATTGTTCTTTTATTTTAATATTTTGGTTCCCAAACTTTAGACAAGAGATATAAGCCCAGGTACTATTTTAAAATCCTACAGCTTCAAAATCCTACAACTCTAAATTAAATTATAAGAATAAGGTGGCACATATGTGACCTGTAATTCACATGATCAACAGCAGGTATAAATTGTACGGAAGATGTGCAAGAAATGGCATAGTGCTTTTTATAAATATAAGTGAATCTGACTTTGAGTTCTCATTCAAGCTCCCATTGGGTTGATGGGATATTCAGTGTCAGCCATAACTGTGCTTCTTCATCTCGCCTCCCCTCCCCCAATCCAGGTCTTGCAAACTTTGGGAGAGTCATGCAGAGTGAGATATTTCAGTCCCTATGGGTTTGGTGATCATAATGCCTAGGTCCACAGGGTCTCTTGAAAGCAGTCTTTGTTGAGGCTGAGGGCTTTGCTAACTAGCATCCACCCTCCTTAGATTTCTTGAACAAGAATTTCCTTCTGAGACACAGCCAATTCTCATCTTTAGGAAAGCAAAAGACGCTGGTAGTGATACTTCCAAAACAGTCTCCTCTGTCTAATCTAGGGACTAATGTCTGACACTTCTCCTCACCTCAGGTGCTTTCCTGTCTTTCTTCCCTCTCTGTGATAATCTGGCATACTTCCCTTAAAGCACCTAGGTTTTCAGAAACAAAAAAAATAGAGATTGTTCTTCCTGCAACTATAGAGTTCAAAGCCAGCCAACTTCTTAAAATGGAAAAGAAAGAAAAATACAAAGAGAATTAAATGCAAATAATAACTCAGTAGATTATCCTTCCATAAGAACTTAAATATATGATACAGGAAATCTTTTATAACTAGGAATTGTAAGTGTAAAATGTTGATGTTGCTGTAACAAAAAGACATCACAGATGAATTTTTTTTTAAAATAAGATAAATTAGTAATACCCAAATAACTCAGAAATGAGGTTCTACTACTGTCAAACTAACATTTTACATGGAGGAAAACTGAAGTATGTAACTTCCTTCTGACTGCTGTATCTCTATGGTTTTACCACATTTATCTTATTCATTGGGTATGATTTTATCTTGACCCCAATAAAATGGTAAAGAGTGATTGTGACTTCATGTTACTGATTTATGCCTTCTGGATCTGATCACTGTCTTAGAAAATCAGAGTATTTCTGTGCTTGAGAGGTGGGAAGAAAACCCAAATCACCGTAAGATTTACAGAAAAATTGTATTCCGTTTATCCTGATTAGACAGACTTTCCAGTTTACCAAGAGAATCTCTCAGAGGCTCTTCCTGCAACACCAACTTGTTGGATTTCAGTTCTGTTCTTCAGAATTTCGTGCAAATATGGCAGAATAGACTCCTCTGGCTTTGTCATTACCTCTCTTCCCATCTTTTACCTAATGCAGGAAGCCAAGATATATTTGACCTGTTTCCTTTATCTTTCTCAAGGCTACCTGCAAAACCATCTTGTTTTATTGCTTTATGCACCTCACTTTTCTTTTGTAATCAGTCTGTACATAAATTCCTTTTCAAAACCAGTTTACATGACAGTTTAAAATTTCTTACAGCATGAAAACTAGGTGACAAAGGGCTTACTGCCATACGTTCATGTTCTTCACAGTTTCTGTGTGTGAACACCAAGAGGAATGAACCAGTTGTCAACCCATGTGTTACAAATCAGTTCAGTAGTGCCTCTTTGTTGCAATAGCTATGTTTATAATATATTTTTGGAAATATTTTAGCAGTATTATTGCTGGAGAACTGGGGGACATTGTGTTTGTTTGTGAAATCATTTTGTGCAAGCAACGAGGTTCCTCTGTACTGAAAATACTTAGTTTCTCTAAATATCTGGCACAATGTCCATGTCATGATTTGTGTTTAATAAACTCTCAGACAAGTTCTAATTATAGAGGAATTAGGGAATTGATCTGCACCAACTCAAATTTAGACCTATGCTAAGCTCTTCAGTTTCTTAATCAGAATCAGACCTTTTATTTTAAGTGAGTTTATTAGGTAGCTTGCTTTTCAGCCTCACCTTCCAATTTCTCCTTTAGGGAGTTTTGCTTACTCTGTACTACTTCCAAAAACTAGTTCTTGCAGTTTTTGACTTCTCTTCCTTTGCACGTGCTTTTTATTCATCTTTTCCTTCATTTCTGTTTTTTGAAATCTTACCCACCCTTTATGATTCAATCAGTTCTGCCTCCGTGAGGCATTTCAATATCTCTGCTGGGATGTGAGCTTTGTTCCTTTGAATTCATGCAGCATTTTCGTTTCTCTTTTATGTTCCTACTTAATTTGAAGTTATTTGAATATAAGTAATATCTCCCTTATTAGATTCTAAAGCATCTTGGTAGACAAGAGGCTCAATTGTGTATTTTGGTACACATCCTTTTCCAATCCAATGACTGTAATAATCACTCAATATTTATTTGTTGAATGAGCTGTAAAGAATACCTATAGTTACTATTTTCAAGGTTATTCATAGTCTAACAGTAGACCAAACACAGAATCAAAACAAAGATGAATAGAAATGTGTTCAAGACTAACCTTTACAAAATAGGTTTCTCCTCTTTCTCATTGCAGCTGATTTTCCCACTTACATATATTCTCTTGACCCTGACTTTTTAAACACATTCTTATCTTTAGTCAAGAAGTGCCTAAATCAAAGGCAAAGAGTCAGTCTCTTGGTATCAGAATCAATTAGGACTTTTCTAATAGTCTCCTACATCAGTCTGCCTAATTAATAAGGGTACAGGTGCACAGATAGCTAGCTAGATAAGAGCAGAGAAAGTGGGGCTCAAGCTACTTACTGCACATCTGTATCCTCACTCCTGCTTTTTTTGACCTTTGATTGCTATTACCCCTTCCCTCCTTGATGGACATTATTAACCTTCCTCTCCTTCTTGACAGTAGAAAGTTATTGAGCACCTCCTGTCTTTTCCCATGACTTCTTTCAGGACATGTCTTCCCCCCAGCCTCATAGTACATACTCTTCTTTACCTGACAAGCCATGTATTGCCACCTCAGCTTTAAATTTACCTGTGGATGAGGGTGAGAACCTAAGAAGAGTGAAAAAGATCAGTCAGTCAGAAAAAATGGGAATTGCGCCCAAAAGCAGATTTTATAGGTGATGTCATTGAGTCTCAAAAAAGTCAGTAATTTGCCACATGGTATTTAAGTAGCAGAACCATGTGTTCAGTCCCCTGTGCTACTGGAGGGGTAGATTCTTATCTCATCACAGAAGGAATTCAGAGATGAGACACAGAGGTCAAGAAAGCAAAGCAAGAATTTATTAAGTAATAGTATGCTCTTACGGGGAGAATGACTCAGGTGAGCAGACTTGGGTGAGCAGCTGCCCTGAGTTTCTATGGCAAGCTTGATATGAGGTGTAAAAATGAAGAGGCAGAATATGCACTGGGGACGAAGGGGTTTTGGGTTATATTTTCTGATTTTCATTCCAGCTCCCCTTTGCCAAAGGGAGGAGGGAGCTTTGTCCTTATTTAGTGTTGATCAAAACTCATGGCGCTGGTGCATAATGGGTACCTCCCATCTGCAAGACTATTTTATTGTAATGAGGGCATAATAAGCAAAAGTTACATTCATATGCCAGAGATTCCCAGCTTTCTTTGTCTGCCTCCAAGACCCCTGTCACTCAAGATACATGGCTTCCTGTCAGTCTGGAGGTTCCTGCTTCTTTTTGTCTTCCTAAGGACTTCTGTTCACAAGCTGTATGATTTCCTGCCACGTGGCCTGAGCCCCACTTTCTCTGCTCATATCTAGCTAGCTATCTGTGCACCTGTACCCTTATTAATTAGGCAGAGAAAATTAAAAAAAAATCCTTTAGCCCTCAACAACTGGAAATGGTTTTAACTCAAAAATGTTGGGTTGCTGAGTTTTTCAAGTTCCTCTTTGAGTATCTGAGATGATAATATTGCTTTGCTTTCAGCTGAGATGATTGAAAGGGGCACTCGGGCTGCTTATAAGCTTTACAGTAATAGTGTCTCCCTGTCTTCCTGGGACTGTTCCAGGAATGGAGGCCCTGCAGATTAGAAGAGGTTTCAACAGCAAAGTTTAGGCCATCTAATAAGAAATAAATTGCATGATGTGCACAGTGGGGATTTAAAACAAAATTTCAAAACTACCGTTTTTTGCAGGAGATGGAATTTTACCTGGAGAACATGGACCTTCAATCTGGAGGGTGGTAAATCTTCTGGGAAGTGTGTGTGCCTACCATAGAAGTGTACCATTTAATTCTTCTGTGTGCTTTGACACAGCTACCGCATTTCAAGCCAAACAGGGTGTATTTTTAGGAGGTTTGAGGGTAACACTTCATGCAGTCATATAGGAAAGTGGGCAGATAGTTTATTATATGGACGTCATGATGGGTTTTTTTTTCATATATTATGGCAAAGGCTTTGAAGAAAAAATGCCATCAGTCAAAAGCAAGACAAGCTTGCTTTTCACATTTATTCTCTCTGAATTCCTTAGTGTTCATAGTGTGTTTACAGTGCTGAACTCACCCTTGCTAGCATATATATACTTTGCTTGTTCAGTGCTAAATTCCATTGGGTGAAGAATGGCCAAGTGGAAAAATCATTTCTAGTTGTAACATGTTTCACAATTTAAAAATGATTTCAAAACACTGTTTGTTTTGGTATTTTCAAAAACTGGTGAGCTGGGAAAGGCAGGGAGAGCTATCTCTTTGACCTATCAAGAAACTGAAACCCAGATATTTATGTGAGCTTCTCAGGATAAAATAGCACGTGAAAAGAACCAGGAAAGGAACTACCATCCATGAAAACATTCTCAGCTCCATGCTTCTACTAAACTGTACAGTCCACTTGGACAGAAATCTTACCTAACTTTTTAAAGATAGTACCTCCAGGTATGATTTTTGTAATTAATGGATAAATAAATGAACAAATTAATCCTCCCCCTACCATAAAAAAGGTCTGGATAGAATTGATCATTGGTTTATATTTGTTCCATATGAAATAATTTATTTCTCTTTTCCTTCATCCCTCCCTCCTTCATTTCTCTCCCTACCCTTTTCATTCTTCCTAACTCTGTTTTTCAAAAGGATAGTTTTAATTGTCTCTGAATGTTTGAATCTTAGCACAGTGTCTCATATGAAAGGCATTTAATGTTTATTAAATGAGGAAACAAACAAATCCAGTTCTGTGTCCACAACCCTTCACACTGGAAGATACTGTCTCTTGGGCAAATTTAATTCCTATCAGCTACATTTATTTAGTAACTGTTGTTCCTTCTGTAAAGCATGCTGCCACAAATTCCAGAGCTCTTTATTATAATATACAACCCAGGTCACTTTGGGATGGGTGGTTCACAAATAGCAGCAGGTGGAAAATCAGTGAAGAGCCCTCCAGTTTGTCCAGCAACCCTGCTTCCTCTTTTTGGGGGTCTATGCAGCTTGGGTTATCACTCCTGCAAATCAGTCTCAAGTAGCCTGAAAAGGGTTACATAATCTGTTCATTCTGTGATGACTGTACTGGCTAAAGAACCACTCTAAGGACAACACAAGTCTCGACCAACAGTTGGAATCTTATTTAGGAAAGAAATTATGACTCATCTCACTGGTGATTGTTAAGTATTGAAGTCTTCCTTTTGACATTTATTCTTCCTCCGAGTTCCTAGGGTAACTTATTGTCTGTACCGCTCATTTAGCACTTGTTTGTTGCATTAAAAGTCATTTAACTTTTCCTTTTTTTCCCTTCTCAATTGTAATTTAGTTAGAAGCCGAAACAGTATGCCAGCCAGTGGAGGAAATGAAATAAAGTGGAAAAAGAAAGCATTTTGGGTTACATATGGCATTTAATCTTGTCTTCCTCAATTATCAGCTGCTTGAGTTCAGTCATGTTATTCTTTTCAAAGTTGGGGTGGATAATAATTCAAATCCTCCAAGATTTTTGTGGGACTAATGTATCAGTTTTACATTTAAAGATGATGTTAAAACAGAGATGAAAGTAGCATCTCTAAATATCTAGCTCTAGGTGTGTGTATGTGTGTGTGTGGTGAATTTCCATGAGAGTATCAACTACTTTGACTGATGAGGAAAGGGAGGGGGTTCCCTCATATGGATGGAACCATAGAAACTACAGTAGGCAAGTATCTGATTTTTGTGGTACCCGGTCCACATAGAAAATGAAAGCAGCAATAAGTGGTACAGTTTCAGGAGAGGGAAGGACGTGCCTTTCCACGTGTCTGGATAGTGTTTGAGCAATACTCTTGGCAAAAAGCCTGCTTTTTGAAGCCAGAACAGCAGGTCAGTCCATGGCAACCCTGAGTGTGGTCATTGCAGTGGGGCAGCAGTAGGGAGGCAGAAGAAGCTTTGAAGACAGCCTGGGAAGCAGGTGATAAGATGGAGAAGTAGTCTCTGGAACAGAGTACAGTGATTTAACTAGATCCTGGGGTTAACATCATAGCCAGAAGAGCTTTTGAAGCTACCTCTTCATTTAAGAAACTATTTAGCTGCAAGCAACAGAAAAGATGACCAATAGTAACTTGAATGCTGAATGTTTTTTCACATAAAAAGAATTCTAAAATAGACAGTCAAAGGTTGGTAGAGCTATTCAAAATTCCTTCAGGGAACCTTACGTATTTTCTGTCTTTCCTTCTAGGCAGTCTTGGTGGGTCAATTTTTCTCTTATGCTTTCAAGATGGCAGCTGCGCCTTGTATTAAGAATCAGGGAAGGTAGAATATAAGAAAGCCAAACTCATTCCTCTCTAAAGGACTTACTTATTTTTTAGTTAGGAAGACAAGCCCTTTCCAAAGATGTTTTTATAGGGACGTCCAGGACTCTTATGTAACTTCCTTCGAGTGAAAGCAAAATGTAATGTTGAGCTTTCTAGGCTCTATGAGAAAGGAAACAAGAGTTACTGGTTGGGAACAAGTGTTGAGTGAGAGGATGACCGCTTTGGCCACCCAGGCCAAACATTATTGCTGTACATGGGACAGAATGCTTGGTGGGAGTTAGTGTGGGTTGGATGGGTTTCTCCTCATGATTCTGGTAGGGAACCCAAAATGAAAGAAAAAAACAATGTTTCATTGCCATTGGAAATAGGTTACCTGTGTACATCCATTGCTTTGCTGATTAGTGCCTCAGTAGATGCTATCTCCCTATACGGTTTAAGACATAATATAGTGACATAATACCTGATATAAAGAAGTGTTCAAAAATATTTGCTCTTTCTATTTTTGTGTCCCTGATAGCCTATTCTACTTACTGTGCTTTTAGTGGCTAGAACAGAAGACACTAAATTAACACAAGGAAGAGTGAGGCTGCCCCCCTTCTAGCTCTGCTCCTCCTGTTTCCCTCTCTTTCACTGTGGACCAGCTTTCTCTACACATGGGTTTCCAGCCAGGTTTCCAACCAGGTTCCCACTGCACGAGTTTTCTTTCGACTCAGTTCAAATTTGATAATAAAATGAAAATAATCTGTGCTCTTATTCTTGATGGGTTTTAATGAATGTGTACTTTTTTTTAAGTGTAAGCTTTTATATAAATGACTGTTGGATGTTCTAGCTACCCCCCATTATCCATTCTCTTTTAACTTGTTAGAAATAACCTCTATTTTCAGTTGGTCATATTGCCAATGAAGTAAAAGTCTACACACCCCATTTTGCCTTGCAATCAAGGCTTAGTCATGTGACAAAGTTTTAGCCAGTGGGTTTTAGGTGGAAGTATTGTGTGTGACATTTGGAAAATCTCCTTAAAGAGGCAGGCCATCTGAGACCTGGAGTAAGGGAATGGTACCTGGCGTTCTGGCAGTCATCTTGGACTAAGAGAATGGGGGCTTTACCCAAGGGATGGGGAAAGTGACCATGTAGGGATTGGGGAGAGGACTGTGAAGCTCCCATTCCAGCTCATATTTATAAAATAAAGGGATATTGTTATTTAAGTCCCACTGGAAATTCTCATTACTGATCAAACTGACAGCCTAATAAGCAGTACAGAAATTATAGGATGGTCAGCATCTAAACTCTGAAGCTAGAGAATTTTTCTCTGAGGCAGGAGCAGCTGGTGCTCTTACAGCTGACGTTGATAGTGATGAGTGGTGTATAATGACAGTTTAAGACAAGATGCTCCAGCACAGTGAAAGGAAATTCTCTAAATGTGAATGTCTTGGCACAAAAATAAGAACTTACAAACTCAACCTTTATGGCTGAGTGAAAAGGAGGTAAAAATCGTGGCCTGCCATTAATCCTAGTGATGAACCATAAACTTAGAATTCATTGCGTATTGGATACTTTATTTTTAGAAATGTTTATCTAGCACTCTTGCTATAATTTCTGAAGTAACGTATAATTTAGCCAAGATTGAATTCATGTCTTTTTCATTCATTAAGGCTTATGGAATTTAAATAAGTATTTTGCATAAGACATTTTGATGCCCAAGAAATATTTTTATTTTTAAATCCTCTAAAGCTTTATATTAAAAACAAAGATACTGGAATTTTTCTAGGGGAAAATGAATTAAAAAATAACACTTTGAAACATGATTTTTAAGTGTATTTTAAATGTGGCAAAACATTATTTTATCTTTAATTGAACTGGCATATCCTTCAACTGCTGACTTGAAAGCTGATGCACCTCCACATCTCTAGGGGCTTTCTTTATATTTACACACACAGTTTTAAACACATATTTAAAAGCAGGGAGTTATTAAATACACATTTTAAGGATGTAAGAAAAGGCTCTGCTTGTGAAAACACCGTTATTTTTTTCATAAGCTTCTTTACTCCTGAGCATCTTAACCAGACTATTTAGGGAAATTTTAATGTTTCATTGTTTAAAAAATACTTCAGGAGGGAGGAGTCCATAGCTGACATCCTGAGTTCCCCTTTGGGACTTTAGCATAGTGCCAGCAATAATAACTGAAGACACACTACTTATTAAGAAGGAATATAAACATTTTACTGCCAGTGTTCTAGAGAATTATGGAATATTATGTTTTAATTTTCTTTCAGGGGTTGTATTTTTTATGTGATGCAGCTGCTCTGTTCTTTTTCAGTTAATACATGGCTCTAATTCTATGTAACCAAACTCACGTAAAAATTAGCTTCACTTAGAATGATGGTCTCCAGGTCCATCCATGTTGCTGCAAATGGCATTATTTTATTTTTTATGGCTAAGTAGTATTCCATTGTATAGGAAGGGAAGTGCTTTTGGAAGAAAATCTGCATTTAAAGCTTGCTTCTAGCATGTACTAACCAAGTAATGGTTGAGGAAGCTACTTTACCTTTTTAACCTCAGCTTCATTTAGAAAATCTCCAGTATCAAAATGGTACTAATCTTAGATGGCTGTTTGGAGCATTCAATGAGGTTATGCACATTACATATGTAAAGCATCAGGAACATTAAATGGTTAACAGTGGATTTGGTTCCTTCTCTCTGGTTAGTGTCTGATCAGTGCAGTAAAAATCCAGATGCATTGATTCCTCCCTGGAAGAATCAGTCACATTAAGTAAAAAATGAATGTGTGGACTTTTACTCATTAAAATCTTGTATATTAAAATATAATGTTGATGCTTATTTGTATTGGAATTCTTACTCCATCTGTGTTGTTACATGTCTCAGCAGCCCTTTAATGACCCCGGCTGGTCATCAGAGACATAGAAGATGCTTTTTGAACAAGTCTAAAGCAGCTTCCCTGATGAACAAGAGCCTCTCATCTCTCTTTTCTCTGTATTTTTTCTTACAGATACAATTTTCTTTATAAGTTATGATATTGTTATAATACAAAGAAATTTGATAGAAACAAGGATTAGAACTAGAAAGAATGTTCTAGATTGTCTGGCCTAATGTTGCTGTTTAACAGGCGAGGAGCCAGGGCCGTCAACTTGTGAGTTGCCCGAGATGAGAAGGCTAATGAGCCTGCAGCCGACGCCCCAGGTCTTCTCTAGTCCTGTTCTCTCGCAAACCACACTTCTCTTGTTAGCTATCTTAATTCTTATGGGTAAATATCCATTGAACTCACGGTCTTTAAGGGTATTTTGGAGGTTAGAAATTTGTCTATTTTTCTTTAGCTTGAAGGGATTTATCCTAGAGGTTAGTTCAAAATAGTATCAAAATGTATTAGATGCTGAGAGCCTTCACTCAGTACATACAGACACTATGGGCCAAAAATGATCACCTGTATCTTCCAGGGAGGCTGGAAAGGTTTCTGTTCTAATCTTCAGTCTTTTGTCTCTGTCTTCTTGGTAGATGTTTTTACGAAACATTTTTAACAGCTTTATGGAGGTGCTTTGATACCACCCTGGAGTCAATAACCCTAAATTAGAATCCTCTCTCTTTCCCCAAACAATTTCCCTTTGATCTGTCCTGACTTCCTTATATCTGTTAGTAATACCTCCTCTGCTCTGGCCACCCCAGCTGGAAACCTCAATGCTGGTTTTCATGTTTCTCCTTCAACCATATTTAATCAATCAATATATTCTATAGTTCTCACAACCGTTCTTATTCCTGTATTATGTTAATCATATTCTCACTGGATTCAGCAACATCTCCTCTCTTACAAGCCACCTGAACACCTTACAAATTGATCTTTTTCCTCTTTAATAATTACAGAACTTGCAGCCACCCCCTGCTGCTTTTCAAAGTGATTCTTGATGTAAGCATAAAAAATAGCCATCTTCTAGGACGTGGGCCCAGCTTGTCTTTCTCACTTTGCCTTTTCCATTTTTTACCTTGAGTTTTGATCTTTCACTTCCACAGATTGTTCTACTTATAAGTCCCTTAAATTCATGATGCATTCCCAGTTCAGGACCCTTGCTTACATTTGTTACTCCAGGAAGATATACCCTGGACTTATTTTCTGTCTTATTCTTGATATTTAGCTTAAATGCTGCCTTTGCAAAGAAATATTCCCTAATGACTCCTACCTGTGCAGATCTCTTTCCTATCAGCTGCTTTGATACCTTTAATGTAATCTATATGTTTGGGACTTATTTTGGATAGTTTTTAATTATCCTAATTATTCAACAGACAATTAACCTGTCAGTTCCTCAAGAGCGGTTTTGTTACAGCTGCAGTTCCAAACTTGGAGTCTTGTCAATAGTAGATGCTACAAAATATGGACTGACCATTAAAAAGCAAAAAAAGCCCCCAATCATAAATTAACTGATAAAATTGAAAGAGTAAGAGGTTGTGCAATAAAACATAAAAGATTTTAGGAAACAGGGCAATTGTAAATCAAAGGTACCATTTTATTTCAACATTTAATGAGAACCTGCGATTTACCAACCACTTTGCTGGGTGCTGAGAATAGAGGGAGAAATTGGATACTATCTTGGATAAAAAGGAAAAGAATGAGAAGAAGAGTATGGAGCTTCTGAATGGGAAGCTGAGAGATGGGTGGCAGAGTGAGGTCATGGGGGTGCTGGCAGAGAGGAGGGACGTTCTTCTTTCAAAAGGTAGTTCAGCCCACATTGGGGCTGATTTCAACATGGAGCCAAATGATGCTGTGTCAGGTTGTTAACGTTCTTCTTTATCAAACTCTGGGCTGTGCCTGCTGTGAATGGCAGCAAGCCTAGTTTTCCATTGTTTATAACAACAAATGATTTCAAATGTATAAAAATCCCTAAGTTCTGTTGTCAGATGATAATAAGAAGAAAAACACGCTAACAAAATTACCATTAAGTTCAATGTACTTGTCCATCTGCAACTGTGTCCACATTTCAGCATTTTATTGCTTAGTTTAGAAATAGGTAACCTCAACTGCCAAAAACAATTGAGTATGTTGAATAGAGAAGAACCAAACACAGCATGTGGGCCACAGCTCTGCGTCCTGGAGAATGACCTTCGTTGCTATGCTCCTTTTCACTGCCTGAGAGTTAGAGGTCTCTAGCAACTTACGGCAATAAATAATTTATCTGCAATAAAAGAAAATTTATTCAATTTATATATTTGTGGCTTAAGAAAATTACAAAAATTGTCCCTGGGTAAAATTCTAAGAGCACATTTACACATTAGTAGAGTCGAATACTCAATATCGGTAGTGATTGATTAAGCAAATAATAATAACAAGAATAACAATACACCAATATAGTGTTTGTTCTGTTTGATAATAAAACATTCATAATATAGACAACCAAATTTACATCATTAAGACTCTTAATGCCTATGAAAGAATTAAAATATTTTTAAGCAGTACTTTCCTTCCTCTTTCATCTGGAGATTCATTTTTGGTTTTCTTGGCTGAATTTTCTTCTCTGGTACTTGTCCTTAATGTTCTACCCAGGATTTTGTTGGTCAGTTCTCTGCTTGCCTTGCTGGGTAATTGCATTTAGTACCAAGGCTTTAATTAAATGTCACCTAAGGGCCAATGATACCCACATTTATACTTCTGTCTCTGACTTTATTATTGAATTCTATGGTATATCTTAAACTGATTTCTAAACATCTCCAGCAAATTCATGGTTTTGTTCATAAAGAACTATTCTTCCCACAATTACTGCTCTCAAATGGCTCAAGCCACTTAGGAGGTATCCTTTTTTCCTGGCTTTTGCTTACCCTTCACGAGTGCTGTTAGCATCCACTCACATCATCACATCACTCCATCCCTAGTGCCACAGTCCTAGTCAGGCCACCATCATCTCTCATCTCTCTCATCTGGATCTTGTCAGAGCCTCTTCCAGCTCTTTCTGTTTTCTTACTGGCCTAGCTACAATTATTCTTCACACAGTTGCCAGGGGGAGCATTTGAAATGTTGATCAGGTCATACAATTTGCTTGCTTAGTGTTGGGAAATGGCTTCTGTTTATGCTTAAAATCCAAACTACTTCCCATGGCCCCACAGTCCTTCTGTGATCTAGCCTATGCCTTCTGCCCTCCACTTCCATCCTGCCAAGCTGTGTTCCAGCCACTCTGGCCTTTCTGTTCTTGGAATATACCAGGCCTAGTCATTCCTCGAGGTTTTTATGCTCACTGTCTCTGCCTGGAATCCTCTACCTCTTCTCCCCATCTTTTTTGTTTTATCACTGGCTTCTTCTAGATGTTCAAGGATCAGCACAACTATTATCTCATCCCAGAGGACTTCTCTGATCATCTAATCTTAAGTGGTCCCCTTCCTCCCCATCTCCTTTTTTCTCTTTACTTCATCTCATTTTCTCCATAGGATTTAATATATGAAAACACTCTGTTTATTCTTTTTTTGGCTTGTTGTCTGTCTTTCCTCATCTGGAAGAATTTTTCACAAACTTTTTTGCATGATACCACATCTAAGAAATCAGTTGATTCTTGTACTCATGGTAGCTATGTTCTATAAAGTCACTGTGAACAGTAGACTAGTGAATGCTGACTCACTGCTCCTATAGAAAACACAGGATTAGTTTCCTATAAGCCTCTGGTCACAACATCTTCATCCACCCATCAACACATAAGTTAGTTTTATGAGTATTTCTATTTAAAGACATCCTGTTTAATATATACTATTGACTCATAATGTTGAACTCACCACCAACAGTGCTATCATTCATGCCCTAATGAAGCTTTTCTAATACATTTTTTTCCCTCTGTAAAGCATATTGAGATTAGGAGCATTAACACATTGACACCGTGCTTGGGGACTGCATTAAAGAGCAAATCCCCAACAAAAAGCACAAAATGTGAAAGATGTGGCACTAAATAGACCACAGAAAGGGGACTTGATTGTGGTATGAGCTGAAATAAGAAAGCGGACTGTTTCTTTGTTCAGCTTCAGCCTGGAATGTTTGTGTTGGGTGATTGTTCACTGCTCTGTGTATGTCTGTATGACCATAAAAAGCTGGGAGTATTGATGTCATAAATTTTAGTGGGTAGGCACATTTGCAAATACATAATGAGTGAATAAGGAGGATTGAGTGTATTTGTATGGCATACAGGGTAAATGGACTAATGACTTTCATACTTAATAAACACCAAATAGAGATGTCTTTACAACCAGATAAGTGACTTGTGAGTTTAGTGCTCCAGCATCCCCAGAGCAGAACCTAGCCACCTAGAAGACTAAGAGGATCAATCTCTGGTACAACCCTAGCTCATTGGTATACCCCAACTGGAAAGAAAAGTTCTCTTCTAGAATATCATTCTTGGGAGATCTTTCCTGTCATCTTCACTAATGTAACCCAACTGTCTAGGATAAAGGTCTGCACCTAGTATTTACAGAACAGAGGAAATTGTGGTGGGTTCTCATTCTGTGATGTTGAAATGAAAATAATGCTTAGCATGCATGCGAGAGAACTTTTTTGTTCATATATTTATGTATTTATATTCCATTTTCCAAAAGCACTGAAGCAGTTTACAGTAAAATTATTGACATTGTAAGCCAAGTCCTTAATACTAAATGAAAGACAAAAGTCCAGTAGCTAAAGGACAACTCTATCCATCGATCCATCTCTATGGTAGACTGGTCAAGGTCAATTTCTCTGGCTTTTTTTTATCTCAGAGCACAAGGGTAAGAAATGCTTTTTTTTTTTTCCACCTAAGAAATTGTATTTATATTGATGTAGATTCTTGTATTTTTCTATTAAATTTATGTTTCTATAGTATGGTGGTTCACATTCTTTTGAAAAAAGGGGTAGATATACTTAAATAAAAGGAAAAATAAAATAGTCTCTATCTGATTCAAGAAAGAATAATTGAGCACAAATAACACAGAGCTCTGGTAGCTAGGATACAGTACAGTGGATGGCATTACTTCCATTGTTTGGCAGAGGGAATATCAGTTTTAGGAGATCTGATTTTTACTAGAGAATAAGTTTTTACTGAAATCCTTTCTCTGAATGAAATAGGCTCTTAGACTTTTTAATAAGGGAATTTCAGTAAGTTATAAAAAATTGAGGGAATAGTGCTGATACATATTGAATTTTACTAAGTACCACATAATTTACTGAATCATCTTGAATTTCTCTCATTCCTCATTTTAATCTTTAAATAAACTTGTGAAGTATATGCTAGAACTCTCTCCAATGTATAGATGATGAAAGGATAAAGAATTCCAGGTAGTTCTTAATTGGGCTTTACTGAATATTGAAAACATTATTTTGAGTCTTAGATCTGCAAAGAGAACTCTGTGAGAAGGCAGAGTGAGGTAGGCAAGGTATATAGCTTACTGGGCTTTGTTAAACTATGAGGTTAATGCTTTAAAATGATTTCTAGTATTTTCTAAGGAAAATATTCGTCTATCTGTCCATGCCAGGCAGCAGCAGAAATAGTTTCATTGGTACTGAGCCCACATTAAAGAGACTCATGGCATTGGAATTTATCTTCATAAGAAGGGTGAGACATTGCCATTCAGAATGGATGTCAACTTGAGTGGGTGATTCTAAAATATTACACCATTGAAAGGAGGAGGATTCACACATGCATTGAAAAGCATTTAGGAATCCTTTTCATCCAGCTCTCTTCTAAAGGCTGTTAAATTTTGCCATCATTAATAGCTGCTGATCTGACCATGCCGAGGTGCATGTGTCCTGAGGTAAAATTGAAATTGAAGTGGATGTGACATGGGAAACTTGGTGCTGATGTGCTAAGGAGCCTGCGAAAGAAATTGTTTTCTGTTATCAGAATGTCAGAGACACAGCCTGTTGATTGAAAGGAAGTTCTGAGTAAAATAGAATTCTGTGTGTGTCGAGAACTCCTTCCCTTCATTTTCCTTCTTTGAGAATTTCCTGGGGCCAGATATGAAACCTGAGGACAAGGACCCCTAAGAGGCTGGAAATGAGATAGAATTTGCAGTGGCAATGGTGTTCATCCTATGCTTTGCAGCACCGTGGAAGCACAGGACAGCACAAAAGAGCGTGGATCCTGGCATTATAGTTCTGGGGTAGAATCTCAGTTCTCTCAGCTTTTGAGCAGGTCATTGGAGCCTCAGCATTTTCTTCTATGAAATGGGGACCTGATACGTACCTCAAGGACTTGAGTAGAATCCAATGAAACAACGTATCTTCATATTCTTTCACACCCCAGGCATTCATCCAGTGCTAATGAAATTCTACCTTCCTCACTAAAAGGTCTGGGGTCATTAACCATGGGGACAGCCTCCCTCTCCAAAGGTTTGAGATTTTTTTATATCAGATTGCTGCTCTGCTCTACCCCCAAACGTTGGTTCTCAAATGTAGCCACACACTGGAACCACTTGGGTAGTGTTAGAAACTATTGATGCCCAAATCTGACCACAGAAAATCTGATTTAGTTAGTCCTAGGTACGTCCTAAACATCAGAATTTAAAAAATCTCACCAGATGATTCTAATATGCAGCTCAGGTTGATAAACAGAGATCTGAAGGATTGTAATGGTGGGGGGGTAATTCCACTTTTCCTCTAACATGTGTCATACTTATTCCTTTCTTATCCTGGGGACTTGTATCCAAAGGGTCATGCTATTGACGTCTCTCTTTCTGAGTCATAACTTCTACCAAAGCTTCTATTTGGTTCCTCTTCAGACAAGGGCTAAACAATTGGTCCAGTCTTTGTTGCAGGAAACTGACAGGACCCTAAGAGATCTGTCCTACTTTGTGCTTAGGGCAGACGGTGAAGGCAAAATAAAGGATAAACAGCCCTGTGAAATACCAAACAGAAGAAAAAAAGGAGATACAGAGCAAGACCAGAGTTTGGGGAATTAAGAAGATAAACTGAAAACCAAACAAATGAATAGTAGTGTTTAAAAGATTACTGAAAATAATTCAAATTTGTTACTTGCATAAGGCAATCATCACATAAGAGAAAAGATGCATGTACACTGCAACATGGATTGCAGCATATATATACTAAAAATAAATACTAGAATTGTATGTATATATATACTAGAAATACTGCAACATGGGTCACACATATATAATTTATATTACATATACTAGAAATGAAGTGACCAAAAAATAAATAATTTATTATCCAGAGGTTTATTAAGAAGTTACCACTTTTCTCAAAAGACTTTGAGCTGTAGTGTATTTATAGAAGAAAAGTTGCTATGACTCAGTGAGTTATCTATGTATTGGTAGGCAGCTCAAATTTGGGATTCATCATAACCAGTTGACTCTACAGGGGGCTTACCCGCTTACAGTGTGGGAGGTCTATGGCCCTTTGATGAATAGACGGAAAGTTCACAGGAGTAAGGGGTGCCTTCTTTCAATGAATTTGACTGATTGATACAGGAAATTGGGGTGGGGCACAAGCTGAGTATCATAGGATGCCTGAAGAACCTGAGGAGATGGCAAGAGAGGAACTTTTAAGACGAAAGTTATTGAACTAAAGACAATGAACAGCTGATTTCCCCCAGTATCTCCTTATAATACTTTTCCTATAACCATCAGAAAATGTTGGTTAAAAGCAAGCTTATAAATTGAAGGGGTATTGTGAAATTGAAGAAAGGTATTTTCTGATTTTTGTTTAAATGTTTATTTTGGAGCTAGCTTGGGGGCATCCATACTCTCACTTCCATGATGTCATGAGCACTCCATCATCTTCAAAGATTCTGTGAGTCTGACTACTTTTTTGGGTCTTTTAGGCTTTCCCAACACCAGAGGGACACCTAAGAGATTTGGGGACCAAAAATACGGAATACAATCATAATTTAAATGTTCCACTAATCTGTTTGAAATGTGTGTGTGTATGTGTGTATGTATGTATGTGTGTATTTGTGAAGACACAGAGGAAGAGAGAGACATGGAAAAAGAGACGCTTTTTGAAACCTTCATATACTCCTGCCTTGAATAGCTGTGGGATTCCGTAGCTTATAGATGTAACTGACTATGATGAGACCCACGAAGAGGACATAAATGAACATTTGGGAGTAAATTCTATGGGCTGATCCTGATGCTAAGAGAGAGGCTGACTGCAAGAATCATGGAGCTAGAAGTTCTTCTAGCCCTCCTCACTTGTAGAAGTTTGGATAATTTCCTCAATTTCTCAAAGAAACATGTTCCACTTTTAAATAATGCTATTACAAAGTCATTCTTTTGTTCATTGTTGTAGCAGCTAAAAACAGTAGGCAAACAAAATAACTAGAAAAGAACATTTAAATAAATTATAATATGTCCATTCAGTGGAAAAGTATGCGTCTGTTAAACAGAATGCAGTAGGTCTATCCTGACATGAGAGTATGAGAAACTGTCCAAAATACATTATTAAATAAAAATAGCAAGGTACAGAACAATGAGTACAATATCATTCATAAGATAGACATTCAGATTTTGGAAGTGAGAGACAAAATGTTGTTCACTGCTTTTCTCTGGGGAGTGAGATTGTGGAATTGAGAGGCATACAGTTATCTTACAGATTTTTGATAGTCTGATTTTTTTAAGCCACATAGAAAATACTTTTTAAAAAAGTAAAAGGGAATTTTTTTCTTTTTAATGTTGAAACAAGTATTCACTTTGTGAGTACAAGTTTTTTTTTAAACTGGAGTATAGCTGATTTACAATGTTGTGTTAGTTTCTGATGTATAGCATGGTGATTGAGTTATACATATATGTGTGTATATATATATATAAAATACTGTTTTTCATTATAAGTTATTATAAGATATTGAATATAGTTCCTTGTGCTCTACAGTAGGACCTTGTTGTTTATCTATTCTGTATATATTTGTTTGTATTTGCTAATCCTAAACTCCCAATTATCCTTCTTCCTCCCTCTTTCCCCTTTGGTAACTGTAAGTTTGTTTTGTGACTACATCTGTTTATAAATAAGTTCATTTATGTCATTTATTTAGATTCCACATTTAAGTGATATCATATGATATTTGTCTTTTCTCTGTCTGACTTCTACTTAGTATGAAAATCTTTAGTTCCATCCATGTTACTGCAAATGGCATTATTTCACTCTTTTCTTTTTTTTTTTTATTATTTCACTCTTTTCTACGACTGATATCTCACTGTATATGTACACCACATCTTTTTTCCAATCATCTCTCAGACATTTAGGTTGCTTCCATGTCTTAGCTATTGTAAATAGTGCTGCTATAAACATTGGGATGCATGCATCTCTTCGAATTAGAGTTTTCTCTGGCTATATGCCCAGGAGTGGGATTGCTGGATCATATGGCACACCTTCTCCAGCATTTATCATTTATGGACTTTTTAATGATGGCCATTCTGACCAGTGTGAGGTGGTACCTCATTGTAGTTTTGATTTTCAGTTCTCTGTATGTTAATCTTATAACCTGCCACCTTCTTGAATTTATCAGCTCTAGCAGTTTTTGTGTGGAGTCTCTAGGGTTTTCTATATATAGTATCATGTCATTTGCATATAGTAACAATTTTACTCCTTCTCTTCCAATTTGGATTCCTATTATTTTCTTGTCTGATTGCTATGGCTAGGAATTCCAATACTATGTTGAATAGAAGTGGCGAGAGTGGGCATCTTTACCTTGTTCCATTTTAGTGGAAAGGCTTTCAAGATTTCTCTGTTGAGTATTATGTTGGCTGTGCTTGTCATACATAGCTTTTATTACATTGAGATAAGGTATCTTTATATCCACTTTGGTAAGAGTTTTTATAGTGAATGGATGTTGAGTTTTGTCAAATGCTTTTTCTGCATCTTTTGAGGTGATCATGTGGTTTTTGTTCTTTCTTCTGTTCATGTGATTTATCACATTGATTTATTTGCACTTGTTGAACCATCCTTGTGACCTATGGGTACAAGTTTTAACAAATAAATCCCTACAGAGATTTAATTAATAAATATAATCTCTATACTTGCTTATAAGTAATATATATATAAAAGTAGAAATTGTATTTTTGGTCCACTAAGAGTCAAGTGTAGGGTTGTGATAGATTTTAGTAAACACTATTTTAATTCATTGAAATACTATTAGCTTAGTAAGTATTGTTTCTTCAAATACTTGTCAAGTGGTACAGCATTGAAAAAATTGTCCAGCCTGATCCATGGTGATAATTGAACCCTGAGTATCTGTGTATGGGAAATACGATGGGTTTCAAATGTTCATTTATTTATATGGAATTTATTTTTGTGTGTTTTGGCAAGACTGATTACAGTGTTCATATAACTCAAACTGTCATGGATGTAAAAGGCAATGCCAATTGACATTCTGACAAGCTATTTGCAGCCCTCCAATCTTGAAGTCAGACTCAACTGCATAATTACTCTAAAGATTAGATTATTTTAAAAGCAGACTTACCAGTCAGTCAATACACTAAAAACTACCTCTGATTTTCATATAGTGCAAAATGAAAAGCTTATTAAATAACTGATATATACCCATAAAGTGGAAGGCAGAATGTCTGTTTCAGAACATTTAACCTCTTTTTCAGATAGGTGACGGGGACAATAACTGTCCGTCATGGCTGGATGCCACTGGCATGCAATCTTTCCAGGTTAATTATTGAATGATATGCAGCCCTTCAGTAATTTGACAGTGCTTCATTATGAAAGTTTCAAGTAGGCAGATGTCTCCCTGAAGGAATCAGAAAAGTGCAGTGACAGCTTCATTGTAGACTGACAAGAACTCAGATGTGTTCTTTAGATGAAATTGCTAGATGAGCTGAAATGTTAGCAGCTTAGTTTCTTGAGTGTAATATTGACAATCGATCATTTGATGGACATAAAGGATTAATGGAGTGTCACTAATCTTTCTATTAATTACAACCTCAAAACATCACCACCTGAAAAATTTCCCCCAACAAGCATTCCAGAGCTAACACATTGAAAAGAGAAGAGAATGTAACATAAAATATACAGCATTAGTTTAAGTACTTTTAAGAATATACAGGAGTTCCCTAGCAGTAGGTTCTAACTGTATTGCCACTTGGTAATATCATTATTACCATCAGCTGTTTGCCGGTAGCTACAGGTACAATTTTTTTTAACTGCTACTGGACTCAAGCCTACTCAGTTTAGTGTGCTTGGCTCTGACACCTCTGACTTTCTTAAAAACATAAGGCTTTCCAATTTCCAAGAATGTTTATGGTATCAGTAATTTGAAACAGGTGTTTAAGCCTCACGCCTCTGCTGTGCAACAGAAGGTTTATATAGTTTCCATTGTATGTTGAGACAGACCATGACACTTAGAATGACCATCTGTCAGCAAATGAAGGCTGTGTGCTGAATGTAAGATAGATAGGATTTTTTACTGCAGACTCCTTTGAAAGTAATGGGGATGCATTCTCCTGCCTTCTGAATCTTCACTTCTTGTTTTGGATGAAACCAAAAGTACTTTTGTTCCTCTTCTCACAGAAATGGCACCAATGAGCAATCATTAATGTACTGTAGAGCATTTCTGCTTGGTTTGTTTGGTTTAAAAAATTGTGAGCCCCTAACTTGGTAGAGCATTTAGCCAGTGGATTTCCCCCAGAGGAGTACTTTTTTAGCCTATATGTTTTTGTTTTCCAGCACTAAGAGCCGAGATCTTAAGTACTAGTTCTTTGCAAAAATCTAGGCTGTTGAGTCATAGTTGCCAACTCAAATGCCCACAGAGACCAGGAAGGGAACATGAATCCATGAATCTGGCAGGACAGCAGTTGTGGCAACGAGAGAGAGTGGCCCCAGTCAGGAGGGGGAAGTTGTTAGATCTGCTGACAACTACTGTGTAGAAATGCAGGCCCAGCACAATCGGATCTACTAATCACACAGAATAAACTGGAAATATGGATTTTTACATGCAGTCTCCTAATACTGAAGTATTGGCATAGCATTAGAAAGATTAAGATAGTGTAGGCCAAACAGATAAATGTGCAGACTTGGTCCGCCAGGTTTGAACCTACTGCTTAGACTACAAATCTGACTCAGATAGAGCTTCCTTTGGAATTAATAAGATATTCTGCCCTTGGGTCTTACACACATGATTTCTCATGCCAGTGTTTCCAGCTAGATATTATGTTGTCAGTACCTCGATAAGGATGGTGGTGGTGATGCTGATAATGTTTGGAAATATTGGTAATCAATCATTTGATGGGCATGGGAGGGAATAATAGTAGAGTGTCGTCTTGTTGCCTGGCGGGTAGAGTCTGAGGTCATGTTCATGTTCACTGTCTTAGACTTTCACATTGTAGCCTATTAAGTGCCTATGTCTTAGTAACTGTTCCATTTATTCGACAAATATTTACTGAGTGCCTGCTGTGAACTGAGCATTATTCTATAAACTAAGGATGTAACAGTGAGAAAAAAAAATTAAACAATAATCTTTGTCCTTGTGATGGGGCTGTGGGTGACAGTTGGCAAAAGAAAGTATTTAGTATGTTATATGGTGACAAGGACTATGGAGAAAATCAAACAGAGAAGGATGTGAGGAGTACAGGAGAGGGAGGAAGTTATAAGTAAAAAGATGATGCCATTAGGGGTTCGTAACTGAGTTGGAGAGTTGCCACTGCTGAGGTAGGAAAAGATCAAAGGAGAAGTGGATTTGAAGATGAAGATCCGGAACTCAGCTTTGGATACGTTACATGTTGGATGTCTATTGGACATTCAATGGAGATGTCAAGTAGACAGTTGGACTCTAAGGGAATTGGCCATGCTGGGTTTAAAAATTTGAGAGTGACCAGATGGCATTTAAAACCAAGGGATGGCAGGGAAATGAATGTAGATAGAAAGGAGAGGAATTCCAAGAACTGAGTCTTGTGGTATTTACGACGACTTGGCCGTCATGAGATAAAACAGAACCAGCCAACCAGACTGAGAAAGAATGACCAGTTGAGGTAGGAGGAAACCTACAGCATTTGGAATAAAGTGTGAAAACCACTTGGGAGCACTTGATAAAATTCAGCCTGACACTCTGCCACCAAAACAAACCCCCTTTTTTTTTCCTTGCTCCCCACCTCCCTCTCCTGCTCTCTCCTGTTTGTCCATCTCTGTCTCTCCCTTTCTTTGAGTCTGTCCTTCTCTCTCTCTCTCTCTCTCTCTCTCTCTCTCTCTCTCTCTTTCTCTTTCTCTCATTCAGCTGGTCTAGGTGGGGCCCAGCGACCAGGTTATTCCAATGCAGGTAGGTATCCATGAACCACACTTTATCAAACATCAAATTAGGTGAATGATTCTGGGGGGTCTGATGGCTGATCCAGATGTTTCAGTGAGCTGAAGGAGAGGTGAGGGAGCTAAAACTCAGGAGAAAAGGACTTACAAGGCAGTGATTACCAAAGCTAGGCAGAGTCAATGGTGTGACTGATTTGAGGGAACTGATTTAGTTGGGCCTTTATTTATACCCGGTATTGGAAGGCAGCTTAGTCTATGGGTGAGGGTTAAGTAGTTGTCCACGCCAAGTTAGAGCCCATAGGACTGGGAGTTGTACAGATGATGCTAGAGAATTTGTCTGCCAAATCAATAGAAAACCAATCACAAATCAATGGAAAAACAATCAAACTGTGTGTTCTACCAGCTCAACAATCTGCCCAAACTAGCTGATACATCTACAGGGTCGTATGAAGGGGACATTGAACCTTTTTCATCAATGCTGCCCAGCACTGTGGCCAACACTTTGCAGGCCCAGAGTCAGCACTTGTCAAGTACATGAAGGTGGACTCAGGCAAACAAAAGTAGACACAGGAGGCATTTGTAGGGATAGCTCACTCTCAAATACTTCTGGGCTATTTTGTTTACATTTCATAAATTCTTTGTTTTTTCTATGAAGCCTAGGTATAGTTAGACTTTCTATCCTGGAAGAGCACTGCAATCTGATTTTTAGCTGTGATGTTTAAAGTTGTCGATAACTGTACAAACATGGTTAGTTAGTGGGGCAGTGTCGACTCCAATAGCAAATCCTTGACAGCTCTTTGATTATAAATGGCTTCTCCATCCACTTCAGTGTCACCTTGGGCTAGGAGCTGCTTAGCCTGAGGCAGGGGAAACTTTGGGAGAAGAAAAAAACATTTTTAATAAGCTTGATGTTCCTCCCACACAATCTGCTCAGATTGGATATTTTGTAATTCTAAAACAGAAACAGTTTTTTCTCAGCTTTAGGCCTTATACATAATTTGCAGTTCTGAGCCTCTTCTATGTATCTTGTGAAATAATGACACAATTTTGACTTTCTTGCTTAGAGGATCTAGTTCAGTGCATAGAACAACTCTGTTCTACTTCGTTTCCCAGCAGAGCTTCTTCCAATTCATGTAGGGGTGAAAGGTGTTCTCTCTGGCTATCTTCCCTTCTTGGAGACTTCCTTCAGAAGATTTCCCTCCAAAGGTTTGACAGATCATTTTCCTAATTACAAAATGAAGAGTTTGGTAGAAGACACTAGATGCTATATCCCAAGTTCTTCTGCTTTTCTCTCTGATGGTGTATTGTCTTGACTATAATTTTAATTTTGTCCTTTACTTAACAGAGGCCCTCCATAACTACATTTTCATTTTCTGTATCCCTGAAGTTACAACATTTTATAGAGAAGCAATAGTTACTGTAACCAGAAATTACTTAGTATGAACTGATGATGTATGAGAATTAGTCCACACTCAAATGTCCCTATTTGTTCAATGCTAGTGTGTCTGGCCCATTGTTCCAGCATCTTTGAGGGCCAATCTCTTGTTGCAACTTAGGGCAATACAACAACAAATGAAAACTAAATGATTATAAAGTATAATTACAATTTTTTAAAAAAGAGTTCTAGATGAAACACATGAAAGTGGTACTGGCAAACTGCTTGAACCAAAACAAAGCAACTGACAAGCAAGGGAGTTAAACTAGGTAACAGTAAGATAGAAAATTGACAAGGATGAGAACCAGATAACTTATTTTAAAAGAGAATGATTTGACTTTGAAAAGATGATAAAGAGGCCCTTGAGAAAATTAATGAAGCCCTTGAATGCATCTGTGAAACTGACTTTTATTATTGTGCTGTGAAAGTTGCATGTGAAGAGAAGTTGTGTGGTACTCCCAATTTAACCAAATTGGTCCATTCTTAGTTCATTTTAAGAATCCAGGATAGTTTCAATTATACACATCTTTTAAAACACAAGATAAAAACTAACATAGTGTTTTCAGCTTCATTTGTTCAATATAAAATCTGCATTAAACATATAAAAATAGTTATTGTGAAATTTTGGTTTTTCATTTTCTGTAGATTCACTTGAAGTGACCTTTCTCAGGTACAATCATCCCTAGGAAACAAAGACTTCCTGTGTTTGTTGCCCTGATTTCACGATTCTGCTGTCCATCAGGGTAGATCACCCTTCCTACCCTCCCTCTTTCTCTTCCATCCTTATCACACAAGTAGAATCAATTTTAATAATGTATTTTATTTAACTCAATATATCCAAAATGTTATAATTTTAAAAATTTTCACTTTTTTTTTAGGGATCAGAAGCCAGAGAGCTCTCTGGTCTCCCTCAGACATGTGACTAGGTGGTTGGGAAAGGGTTCCATGGAACGTCTGCATTTAGGAGTGGGGACAAGCTGAGTTAGTAACAGCATATGTGAAAGGGGAATCAGGAGAGGTCAAAGTGCTTCCCTAAATGTGCTCGCTCTGGGTACAAAAAAGCTCCTGCCATGGCTGAAGGAGGTGGTGGGGTCCTGGGAACCATGTCAAGTTTGTGTGTGCACATTGGCACTGTGTTTAAGACCTGGAGAAGTAGCAAGGTCAAGAAATCTTTTTAACACAGCCTTTCTAAAAGGTGTTTTCCTTTAGAAAACAGCTCCTCTTGCACCTGCTTACTATTTGTTGGATTCTCTCTCTTCACACGCTGCTAAACTTTTTTTGGAGGAGGGGGTGGGGATCTGATCTTATTTGTTTCTCTTAGAACAATCCTGTTTTTGAGTGGATTTAGACTTATAGGTAGAAGCTCTCAGAGAGGACAAGCTTTATGCCTTTGAGATCTGTTTCTGGCGTTTTTCTTTGGCCTCCTTCATTCTCTTGGCCAAAAGTTTATTTTGTAGCCTCTTCCTTATTTTCCTTTGTACATTTCTTCAGAGCAGTATGCCGCTGTTTTGTGTTGGAGGACACCCTTAGTGACAAGACGCTGAACCCTGGGCACCCAGCTTTCTGACCTTCTTTGTTGAGGGCTCTCTTGCAGCACACTGCCAGGCAGCAGCATCTTGAGAGAGAGTGGAAGTCTGTGGATTCTGCTAGCTCTTGGGGCCTCAGATTAGGAGGCACTGGAATGTGTCATCAATGGGAAAATTGTTAAAGATATTTTACATTCTGAAATCTGGTGTGTGTGTTAGGCTTAGAGCACATCTCAGTTTGGACTAGACACATTCTAAGTGTCCAACAGCTTGGTGTTCAATGTCACACTGGCATCAGTGTAGACAGAAGGGATGTTCTGGAAAGCAGAGATGGTGGCAGCAGTGGAGGTGATGTAGAGCCTTTGCATGAGTCCAATCAAAGAGAAGATGAGCCTTTGAACTACATAAAACTAAGGCAGTGGGAATAGTAAGCAGGTGACAGAATTGATGGGAGTTTAGAGGAGAGTGAAATGTAATGAAGAAAAACCTGGGCTCTGGAGCCCAGACATGCTGCTTAGAATCTTGGCTTTATCTTATCACAGCTGTGTTTCATTGCAAGTTACCCAATCCATACATGCATCATGGGGTCATACTTAAAATGAGGACAGTAATGGTAATGTGTTTACAAAGTAGGGAGGTTGTGAGGATTAAATGGGTTAATAAACTTAAAACTCTTTGGTGGCTAACTGGCACCTTTTAAGCATTCAATAAATGTTAGTTATTGTGGTTTCACTAAACAAGATTTGCTGATGAACTGGATGTGGCCAGTGAGGTTGAGACAGGGGTCAAGAACACCTCCAAAGCCTAGACTTGTTTTCTTGTTAAAATATCCAAGGCATGGCTTCATGACAATCCTTGACAGAAGTTTTAAACCAGTGCTCCATGGTCCTGCTTAGTAAATGGGTCCTGATGACCAACCACCAATTCCTCTCTCCTCCCAGGACCTTAGTCTCTGCTCATCTGTCTGCTGCAAGCACGCCCCCACTTCTTTACATTGTTGGCATATGGCCTGTTCTCCGGTCTCAGTTTAGAGTCTCAAGATTTCAAGGGGCCTTTCTTGCTCAACCTGTTTTACCTTAGCTGCTTCCATACCTCTTGTCATACTCCATGACTATCTTGCCTTGTTATTTATTATCTGTCTTCCCCACTAGTTATAAGATCTATGAGATTTATGATAGCCTGTCTATACTGTTTGTCACTGCATCTCCACCACCTAGGAACCGTCCCTGGCACAAAACTGATGGTCTAAAATGATGTGTTCAAAGAATGAATAAATGTTTAATTTTCTGTGCTTTGGAAGGGTAAGGAAGAGAATGAATACTAAAACTCCAAAGGCAACTGGTAGAGGATAGGAATGAGGGGAAAGTCTTCTTACTCTGACTTATTATTTGAACATATTTTTTTTCTTATTTTATTTGAAGTACTGGTTCTGAGGAGAATACATTTATCACCCTTGTGGTTAAGGTGCATACTATCTCAACCCTATTCATCATGTAAGATCATGAAGCCATACACCGTTACTACTAGAAGCACATGTAGACCAAAATTCGTGTTGTCCGAACATCTCTTTTCTACTTCTGAAACTAAATTCTAAAGGAGCAGAGTTGAACCACAAGTCATAGAGCAAATTAGAGTCAGGGATGGTAAATTTCAAATTCAGATCTCTGGGCTCCCAAAGCATGTGTTATTTATACTGTTATCATACTGACATTTGTGTATGTTCATGTTTGTGTGTGTGTGTGTGTGTGTGTGTGTATGAATATGTATTCAGGTACATGTAATAATGAGGTATGTTAATATGGAACTGTTACTATACTTATATTTGATGCTAATTTTGTAAGCCATTGCAGTGAATGTACAAGTTTTTTTCAAATTCTTGTTCAAAGTGAAATTTTGCAACTTGAATGTTGCTTAACATAAGGAAGGCATTTATTTAGGTTGCTTAAGCTAATTTTTATTACCTAGGCATGTTTTTTCAGTAATAGTGTTTGTTAAAATATATTTGACTAGTATTATTTTATTTGATTAAATTGATGAGTTAGATAAATTTACTAGATTGGCTCTAGGAAACATCTAAGTTTTCACTGGAAGCTATTCCCAACTTAAATTCTATTTCAGAAAACATTATTAAGAGTGTAAATAATTTGTGGCTCAAGTTCTGAGCTTCTTTTTCTCTTTTATCTACCTTAGTCACTGTTTCATTTTGGAGTCCTTTGGGGAATCAATTGTCTAGTCCCTCTAGATAGTTTTTATCTCAGGGTAGGTAAGAGTTAGGTTCAGCAGGCTTATTCCAGGTCAAATGGCTTTGAAATGAACTAGTGATCTGAAGACTGGTTAAGCAATTTGCAGTTTTGGCCCAAACCTGCCTTTCCACCTGTAACCACTAGAGATTTTGAATCATTTCTGAAGTGCTCTTTCTGAAAACTATTTCCACTGATGATGCCCTACAGTTGAAAGAGTTGGTTAGCTTTTGTTATTCATGATCACAGAAACTAGAAATGTAAAGAAGCTAGAAATATTCATGGAAGCCTGTTAAACTGATTAATCTCATTGTTATAACTTGTGTTAGAAGATACACTTTTTTATTTCTTTTTCTTTCCAATGCAGGATTGTTGGTGAAATATTTTCTTGTCTATTTACTCATTTTTTATGTTAAGCCCACCCTTTAATTTGTGCTCACGCTAGCTGCCACCTTTTTCTGATTTTCAGTCTGTTTCAAGTGTGACGTGATCTTAATTAATTGAAGCAACAGAAAATTTCCAGATGATAAACTGTGCTAGTTATTGAGTAGATGTGACATAGAAACAGGGAATCAACAAATAGGGAGCACGTTGAGAGTGACGTATTCATATATTACCGTAAAAGTTCAGTGGGAGAGATTTGCTTCCAAAAACAATGGATAAAAAAGGAGGTAATGATGGCAAACTTTATGGAGGAGATGGTTTCCCTTCCTCCAAAAGGGGAAGGGAAAAGATCCCAGGTCTTGTCATACCCAGAAGATAAGAATTCAGATGGGAGACAGGCATTGTGTAGTGGAAGATTTTAAAGGTTTTTTAGCAAAGGGAAAGTACATCTCTAAGAACAGGAGGAAGGCTGATCCAAGAGAGGAAAAGTGGCAGTCTTTGTCCCTTCTCTTATACCTTTCCTTAGAGTGGGTGTCTTGATTGATTGATGGCTCTTGCCTCTGGAGTGCTTAGTCATGTTTGCCCCCTTTTATACATGTCCTTACCCATGATGCACACAGAAAAACCCATGGTGGGAGCTTAAACTACAATGTTAATTATATTACAGTGAGCATCGGGTCATGTCCAGTTAGGTCTTTGTCACTACCAAGCAGTTGCAGCTGGCACTCATTTAGGGGAAGTAAAGCCTTTTTATGCTGGAGGTGGGTACAGTGCCATCTTTGGGACCATCCTCCCTCTTCTCCACCTCATCTGCCTGGTGCCTCCACTTATCTAACTACCTAACAGGACTTTGAAGGATTAGCAGAATCTCACCAGACAAGGTAGACTCTCATGAGTGGATAGATCAAAACAGTGAAAAGAAGACTTGAGGTAGGAAATATTGTTAAACTCAACTAATGGATCAAGTCCTGTTGGCTCATATTATAGAGTAGAAGATAAGGATCAAGGTGAGGTGAGTCTGGAAAGAGGCTGGAAACTGGTAGTGAGGTACTTGAGAATCATATCCTTGGACATTATTTAGTGGGTGGTTGAAAGCCAATATACTGTGGGCTGATCCGCTCTGTTATTTATGGTGCTGCTCCATTTACCTGACAGGTCCTTATGCTTCTGTTTTGCTCAGAGGATTTCAGAAGTATAAATATCTCTTAATAATGACTGGGGAAAAGATTAGAAGGAAAGACCGAGGTTATATCAAGCTTATACAGGAATTTACATCTAGCCTTGTCCCTAATTTGATTATTTGGTTTATACAGACTGAGCATTTGGGTTGGACGAAGAAGATAAATTTGTTAGGAATAAATATGCCCTCTTGTATTTAGTTCATAAAAATCAATTGCATAGTGCAGGATAGGTTTGACAGTAGACTATGGAAAAAGAGAATTTATTTGACCATAAGCTAGATAAGGAGTAATGTGATGGCTAAAGAAACATCAGCAGCAAAACCTTATAATTCAACCTTCAGAGAAGATGGGACATTAACAAATGAGTACTATATTTATAAATTATTAGATGAAAAAAATCTCAAAATTCATTTTAAAACTTCATTTATACATATTTACATATAATTATAGTGATAGGTGTAGGTAAAGGTGTAGAATTCCTTAATGCCCAACTTATAGTGAACTGACCTTGTTGATTTAGTCATGCCTGCTGAAGAAGAGAGGTCTGTGGATCATAAAAAAAAAAGCTATTTTTTTACATGTGTAAAGACCTAAGTTTTGAATTCTGATTGGCTTTATGTGTGTAATTTGAAGTGAGACTACCCTGAGTCTGTTTCCTCTAAGGATGCCCTATAGTTGAAAGAGTTGATTAGATTTTGTTGTGTTGTTATTCATGATCACAGAAATGAGAAATGTAAATCTTCATGAGGTAGAAATGGTTACGGAAGCCTATTTGTAAAATATTTTTGCTACTCTCCCTCAGAGGTTTGTTGGGAGAATCTAGAGCTCATGAAAACATTTATATACTGCAATGCTTAAAAAGGTACAAGGTTTTCTGATGAGAGACCTTTTGTGGTTTTCCTTTGGACTCCCTTTTAGCTTTGGGCAGTCAGAAATGCTACTGAGGTCAGATTACTGAATCCATAGTTGACCTTTTGTGAATGTCTCTTCCCTTACTGTCAATGTTGCTTGCAAATAAATACATAGTGGTTCTCAAAATGGGGTTCAGGATTGCTTAAACAGCAAAAATCCATAATGATGGTAAAAAAAAACACACACACACACACCAATTCCTTTGTATTTGCTGAATCAGAATTTCTGGGGGTAGGACCTAGCGATCTGTTTTCAACAAGCTATCTAATGGTTCTCAACTGGGGATAAGTTTGTCCCCACACTTTAGGGGACATTTGGCAACATTTGCAAACATTTTTTTCGTTGTCACAACTGGGGCAGGGGGTAAGTGCTACTGGCATTTGTGGGCAAAGGACAGGGATGTTGCTGTCCATCCTACAATGTACAGGAGAGGGCTCCATGACAAAGAATTATCCAGCCCAAAATGTCAGTAGCGCTGAGGTTGAGGGTTCTTGTTACATACTGAACAATTAAAATATGCTTTTCTAGTAGGGATCATCTATCTTTGGCATTTATTCAGTTATTTCTTTTATTTATTCCTTCATCATTTGTTTATTCATGTATTTGTTTTCAAATGGTTTTTACTGAAAAGGTTGGAAGGTGTAGAACATTAAATATAATTTGGGGACTGGAATGAGTTACTCGAGGCTCATTTGTGGATTCTTTTTAAAAAGTTATGCAAATTAAAATTAATTCTCCAGTGAAAAAATAGTAATCAAGATGAGATTTCCAGCTAGTTAGTTAGTTCTTCTTTTCACACATTGGAAACACTTTCTTAATTTGTACTGGCTGAGAAGGTCATCTGATTTTATGAAGAGTTTAATTTATAGAATATTTAAAAAAATATAATTCAGTTTTGCTAGGTTAAAGGGGATAGAGATATTTTGTTGATGGAGTTCAGGAAGGAAGAGATGGATATATATATGTATATATATCTCTTTGAGAACTTGTTTTTATACACACAGATAACAATCACTAGTAATTAGCAATTCATTGCTTGAATGCAAATACTGCTGTTAAAGTGGTGATTGAAACGGTGGTTGTTCTTTACTCTTGAGTAGAAGAAACATTTTCTTCTTTGCACAATTGGTTTGCCAACAAATCTGTTTTATATTATGATGGTATAAAGGTAAAATCTGCCCAGCACTTCTAAAATACCAAAAATTCTTAGAGCCCTTACAAATGAAACATGACACATATTTTATTCAATATGCTTTCATAAAGCAAAAGAATTCGTGCAATAAAACAATCTTCCTTATTACATCCTTAAAACCTGAATTCAAATTTAACTTCACATGGTGTCTCCAGCAGATGTTCTCCCTCGTGATGATTTCTGTGGTGACTTTCAGTTCAGAATAGCCTTGAATCTCTAATGAAAAATTTTCAAAGTAATAAGATGGAAGAGAAGCACTAAAATATACTTGGAGATAGAAATTGAAATCATTTTGTCTGAATGTATCAGGTTAGAAGTCGCCCTAGTTACTGATTGCTGCTATTAGATACTTCCCTTGCGCAAAAAAAAGCCAGTTATTGATTTTTGAATTTGAATTTCTTTTTAAATAATTGATTGCCTCTATTGTAGATCCTTAACTCAGCTTATGAAAATCCAGTGTAATAGGCATCGCCTACTCTTCTAATGCCTGCCTTATGTTTTGCTTAATTTACTCACCCCTGCTAACCTAGAAACTATAGTAGTCATAGAACATGTAAAATTCAGAAGTATCCTGTTTTATGTTGAGGTATTGACAGTACGTTTCAGCTGCTGTTAATGATACCTTGATTTACCTTAAACTGTCCATTACAAAATTATAGTTCCTAGCATCTTAATTCTATTTTTATATTATAAGTCTTTACTCACAGTACTACACAGAGAAACAAACATGCCTGTCGCTCAGGAAATTCTAAGAGCTTTTGATACTCCTTGCCAGAAACCTAAGGCAAAAGCCAGGCAAATTCTTTCTTATACTCCACATAGATACTATACCTAAATTAATTAACTAATCCAGTAAAAAATTTGAGTGCCTACTATGTACTAGGTACTGTTTTAGTAATCTGAAAATGAAGCCAAACAAATCTACCTGTATAAAACTATAAAACTCCTGAAAGATAACAGGAGAAAACGTAGATGACCTTGGATATAGCAGTGACTTTTGGGGTATAATATCAAAAGAGCCATCTATAAAAGAAAAATATTGATAAGCTAGACTTTATTAAAATGAAAGCTTTGCTCTGTGAAAGACAATGTCAAGAGAATAAGATCAGACACAGACTGAGAGAAAATATATGCAAAAGACACATCAGATGAAGAATATTATGCAAATATATACATAGAACTCTTAAAACTCAACAAGAAAATAAATAAGCTAAATAAAAAAAGACCAGAGACCTTAACATCTCACAAAAGAAGATAGACGGATGGCAGATAAGCATATGAAAAAAATTCTTCACATCTTATGTTATCAGGGAAATGCAAATAAAACAATGAGATACTATAGCATACATATTAGAATAGTCATAAAAACTCAAACACTGACAACAAATGTTGGCAAGGATGTGGAGCAATGGGAGCTTTCGTTCACTGTTGATGCGAATACAAAATAGTACATCCACTTTGGAAGATGGTTTGGCAGTTTCTAACAAAGCTAAATATAGTATCACCACATAATCCAACAATCCTGCTATTTGATATTTACCTGAATGAATTGAAAATCTGTGTCCACATGAAAACCTGCACACAGATGTTTAATAGCAGCTTCATTCTCAATTATCCAAACTTGAATGCAGCCAAGATGTGCTTCAATAGATGAATGGGTAAACTAATGGTGATAATACAATGGAACATTATTCAATGCTGAAAAGAAATCAGCTAGCAAGCCATGAAAATATGTGGAGGAACCTTAAATGCATATTGCTGAAAGAAAGAAGCCAATCTGAAAGTCTACATACCATGTGAATCCAAACATATGGATTCTGGAATCCATTCTGGAAAAGCCAAACTATGGAGACAATAAAATTATCAGTGGTTACCAGGGGTTGGGATAGAGGCAATGGATAGGCAGAGCACAGAGAATTTTTAAGGCAGTGAAAATACCCTGGATAATATCATAATGATGGATATGTGTCATTTGTCCAAACCCATAAAATGTACAACACTAAGAATTACCCTTAAAGCAGACTACAGACGTTGTGTGATTATGATGTGTCAGTGTAGCTTCATCAACAGTAACAAACATATCATTCTGGTGGGCGACATGGATAATGGAGGAGGTTATGCATGTGTGAGGGCAGGGCCTGTATGGGGAATCTCTGTCTCTCAATTTTGCTCTGAACCTAAAATTTCTCTTAAAAACATAGTCTGTATTAGAAAAATCTACCTGTAAGGGTTTATTATCTAGTGGAAGTGGGTGTGGGAAAGGCACAGGCAATAACTAAATGAATAAATAACAGGATATTTTACAGCATAGTCAAAGCTAAGGAGAATCAATAATAGAGGAAACTAGAGAGTGGCAGGGCAGGTGTGGGGCAGAGGATGCTGCTATTTTAATAGGGTAGTCTCCATAAGAAGCCTCATTCTGTGACCTGAATGAATGGTGGGGGTATCTGGGAGAAGACTGTTCCAAGCAGAGGGAACAGATGGTGCAAAGACTCTGAGGCAGGAGCACACTTAAATGTTGGAGTAAGAACAAATAATCAGATACCCCAGATAGTTTTTTTAAATGTCGACTGAGCTTGTATAAAGATTATATACAGAAACACTTAGGGTAAAATTAATATAATATAAAAATACTGTGAAAATGGCGGTACTAACAGTGGAAGAAAGACTTATTTCAGTATATAAAACCACCTGGACTAAATCAGTGACAACAGAGGAATAGCAAATGTCACAGTTGATCTTGGAAGCCTTTGGCTTTAGAAACTATGCAGGCTTTGTGTGGTCCGTCTTTGCTTTACTATGATAGTAACTCTTCAGTATGGTTTTATGTATTGCATTATCAAGATTTAAAAGCTTTGAGAAGGAAATGCCTATGAAATAAGTTATCATATAACTGATACAAATCTGATCTAACTTGGGAATCGCTTTCTAAATATTCTTTCTAGAAAGTGAGAAAACCAAGGTTAGACAAATGCTTATCATGCTTTCATTATATGAAAATATCCGATTTGTTGGGGGGGGGATTATTCCTTAGGAAACAACAATTTTACTGGCTATTTCTTTGACTTTTTTATTTGTTGGAAATCAACTGTTACTCCTCAAATAGGTACATAATGATTTTTTAACTCTAGCCTGGCATATTGTATGTGAATTTAAATTGTGTAGAGTTGATAAAATATTGAACTCACCACATTAGGGAATTTTCCCCTCTCATTTATTACTCTTTGCAGAGAATTAAATTCTATTCATTAATTCTGTCTGTATTTTTTGTGCAGTTCATTGTGTCTTATTACTACAAATAAGCATATCAACACAGTACTCTCCTACAGCACACTATGGTTCATGATCATTTTTATCACTAGTATTTCAACATGACAAACAAAATTTACCCACTAGGTGCATGTTTAAAGCAGTCACTTTTGGAGCCTGCCATGGCCAACAAGTGGAATCAGAAAGTTTGTTAAACTTTGATTTGAAATGGTCTTTTAGGATTGCAGCACATGTACATTCTTTGAAGACATATCAGAAGGGCCTGTCTTCATTCCTGCAGGGTAAATTTGAGTTTTGAAAATCAGGGGAAAAAAAAATCAGACTCAAAAGCATTTTAAAAGGGGCAGAGGATGATCTAATAAATACTACTTTTGCAAAATAATTGAATAAATAGATATAACTGACTTCATCATTTGGCTTCCTAGTTGGCTCAAAATTGGTTTCCGAAATGACTTGAAACTGGCCTTCTCCTATGCAGAGTTTAGAATCTCCTCTAGTGGGTGCTCCAAAAAAACCCAGTCCTTTAAAAATGGATATCCTGGTGTTTTTATCAAAATTATCACACATTATTCTTTATAGTCAGAATTATTTACTCAGCATGACAGTAGAGGTATACTTCACAAAGATATTTACAACTATGAAGTCTACTTTTGGTAAGTTTATTTGAAAAATGGTTATTTCTTCTATGGGACAATAGATCGATGAGAAGAATTCTAGTAATGATAGTGAATTATTTGACAATTCAAAATTTTAAATGGCAGATATACAATTATGTACTTAGCAGAAGTGTTTCTTGTTTTTAGAAGTGTTGAACTTCAGTCAGTTGAGGCTGGTGATCATCAGTTTGAAGAGTGCTACATTTTACTCCATTTTTCTTAAAGAGATGTGTGTGTGGGTGTATTCATCCAACCACATATTTGGATTATCACACCTGAGGAGTAAGAGAGTTTTGTTTGAATTTTTTTTTTGAAGTTTGCTTCCATGCACTTTTCAATTAGGTAGAAATTTGTTTTATGCCTGCTCTGTGCCAGATAGTGTACTAGGTAATGCATGGGACAGAAAATGATCAGGGTGCATTGGAGAATCTTCCATTAAATTTGGAAAAATAAAACAGATATGTTTAACTAGACTCTGGTGTCAGTAAGTATCATCTCTCAGATACACTCCTATGAATACTGGAGAAGGGAGAGAGGACATCTGATTAGGAATATTGGGAAAGGCTTGAAATTGGCCTTGATAAATGGACTATGTTTTGATGAGCTTTACAAGTCAACGAAGCATTATAAGTGAACAGGTGGGATTGAGAGAACATAGATATATTTGGAGAAATTGTGACTAAGTCAATGAGATGACAATTTAGACAACTTAAGACACTGGGGTTACTACAGTGCTTATGGCTGGTAAGATTCTTTGGGCCAGCTATTCAGGGCCCTGCATATCAAGCATAGAGTAATTAAACATGGTGGAAAACTGAATTTTTGATAGCACTCGAGTTGTGTTTTGAGGACATAAAGCTGGTAACAGGACACATTGAAACAAGGAGAAATCAAAGAGGGAGACAGGAAGAGAATTCAGAGTGAATGCACTTCTGGACAAAGATGGTGGTTGTCTCAGTTAAGTTTCAAAGCTGGAATAATGAATGTCAAACTGAACATGAAAGACAATGAAGAACCATTGTATAGGTTTAGGAAGAGCAATGGCTAGATTTATCTTGATTTGGTGTTTTCGTTAATGTTGAAACCAGGCATGCATCTTGAGTGCTTATAAAAAAGACTTGAGAAGTGCTTCTGATTTTCACACCAGCATGTAAGATTCTTAGAAGTCGCCACTCCAGCCTAGCAACAAGTGAAAAGTTGAGCAAACTGCAAAATCAGCAATTTTTAGATCCCTCAAAGATGTGAGGTAACAGGGTAAACCAAAATTGGAGAGAAAGACAGATGGATACAGAGAGTCACAATTTACGGCAGCAGAAATTCATAAACAAAACCCAGGGACAAAGAAGCAATCTCAGCCTGGAGAAGGTATGGTGCACTGGCAGGAGACCAAGGGAGGTCCAGCTGCCCCTCTCTGGGGATGTCAGCAACAGAGAGGTCTGGAGTGAAGCTGAACATGATTGAGAGAGTCATGCACACTACTTTTGCAGACTGAATAAGCCAGACCAATCAGTCAAACCTCCCACCACATACACAAATGTGATCATCTCTTTGAGTCTCCTTTTCCCCCTTACAGAAGCAAACAGAAACGTAGACCTTGAAAAATACTGGGAAAGACAGAACTTTACCCGAGCTACCCTAAGCAGGCAAGGCCATAGTTGTAACTTGTACTGGGTGAGAGGAGGATGCTTAAATGGATTTGAAATTAAAATTATAAACTGGATAGGACTAAATTTTAGTAACTGAAACTGATGACAACATTAGAAAGTCTAGGATGTAAAAAGATAGAAAAGTGTGTTACCGAGTCCAAACTCATGCTCACTTCACGACAGGCCAATAAATTGGGAGACAAGGTGTTGGGACAAGGAATAACAACTTTATTCAGAAACCCAGCAGACCAAGATGTCAGACCAATGTCCTGGAGAACCATCTTCCCCAGGTTGGAATTCAGGCTCCCTTTATACTAAAAAGGGGAGTGAGTGTGGTTGGTTATTGCAAACATCTTGCTGTCAGAATCTTGTTCTTGCAGCTGTCCACGTGGGTCGGGTCATGTTCCTATAAACTCCCAACAAGACAACTGTTATTCTCTATACTGCAATTTTTTTAAATCTCTTTGTGAATGGAACAAGTGTTATACCCTTAAAGGTCAGAGCCTTGAAAATGGTCTATCCTGTATATTTCAGGCTATAGGCAACGTTCTTTTATAAAAGGTGCAGAACCAGCAAGACTAAGCCCAGGATACAGAACATAGAGTTAGAGCTAAAGGAACAGATTAAATATGGAGTCAGATTTGTTCTTCCCTATTACAAGGGATACGTGTGAATCAAGGTAGGTCTTGAGACAGTAGAGTGTATTGAGTGTATTATTTTTCTCTTCCTGAGTTACAGATCTTCACAAGTTTAGTGACTTAAAATGGCATGTTTATTATCTCACAGTTTCTAGGGGATCAGGAGTCTGGGAATGACTTAGACAGGTCCTTTACTCAGGGTCTCATGAGAGTGCAATCAATGTGTCAGACAGGCTGCATTCTCACCTGGGGCTCAGGGTCTTATTCCAAGCTCAGGCAGGTTGTTGGCAGAGTTCAGTTCCTTACAGTTGTGGAACTTATGCCCTCAGCTGCCCATCTCTGTAGGAAGTTCACAGCATCACTGTTTGCTTCTTCAGGGCCAACTAGAAAGCATCTCTGCTGCTTCAGGAAGGGCCAAAACACTCTTTGAAGGAACACATTTTATTAGGTCAGTCCCACCCAGGATAATGTCTTTAGAATAACTTGAAGTCACCTGAAAGGAATTTTAATTGAATCTGGAAATTACCTTCACTTTTGAAAAATATTATAACTTAATCATGGGTGTGACATCAATTGTAGTCTCAGGCCAAGAGGTGTTATACAAGGGTGTGCCCCAGTGGGTAAGAATTTGGGGGCCATCTTAAAATTCTTCCTACCACAAGGAGAACGTTGTCAGGAGAGTAAGACAGTGCATGCTTCATTTAAATTTAAATTCAATTTTATTTTAAACACTATAGGCCAAACAAAATACTGCTTAAGTTTATAGACTACCAGTTTGTAACTCGTAGAGCAGTTAAGGAAAAAACTAAATCATTCATATTTTCAATCCATTGAATTGTGACCCCTCAATAACCTTGTTATAGCTAAGAGATAATGGATGGGTTATTTGTCAAAATGAAAAAGGCATTTGTTCAGGGTATTGAAATAGTCCATGTGCCAGTAAGCATGATCTTGATGAAATTTATCGGGTGGAAGCTCTTTCAAAATCCAGAGATTGCCAGGGTTTTTTAAAGTAGTGATTTTGAAGCATTGGATCTTATTTACCATCTACAGAAATACTTTGCTGAGTTAATGTCAAATATCTTAACTCTATGTCTGAATAATGATGAAGAGGTCCTATTAATTACAATTCTTACCATATTACTAGGCACCATTTTATTACTCAATGAAAATTGATTATTTTGCAAATACATTTTTTAGTACAGGAAAGAAGGAAGGGTTGGGAGTTTATTTCAGAAGCAACAGCATAAAACCTGAGTCTGGGAATGATAATTGTTTATTCAGTGAACTTACTTATTCTCTTCTGAAACAAAAATTTACATTTATCTTTGCATTGTTTTTCTGGAAAGAAAAGGGTTAGCCACAGTTACTTTTCATAACTGATTTCTGCAAAGTTTTTCCTGAATTAAAAAAAAAATGTGTTTGTGACTAACAGTTATTGAAAACATGTAATATAAATACATTTATTGCCTCTCTTTGTTATTTAGAAAGAGCACCAGATTATTAACACATTATTTATTCTCTGATAATTCTCTTAATAAGGCAATAAACTTCCGAAAGTGGTTTTAAAAGCCCTTCTGGCTGAAAAGTGCGAGTGAGAAGAAGCTGTAGACCTAAACAACTTTCCCATTTCTTTGGATTTTATGTTTTTAATAATAGAGTGAGTAGTTACCTGCTTGACAAGTTTATTGTCCTTATCCAGTTGCCAAGTGAGAAACATTTCCAAGCTGACAGCAGGTATTAAAAATACCTACAAGTGATTCAAGCCATTAAGAAGTCATACAACTTGAGATGTGGTGTTGCTGGGCTTTGCTCTGGTGGCCAGGCTTCTCCTTAGAGCACTGGCCCCCGAGCTGCTGCAATTTGAGCTGGCAGACATTATAAGGTGAAAGCATTAATTTTTAATGGAAACTCTCAGTTTTTTCCCCACTCAAAAGAAGGCATTTTCTTTATATCTAAATATTTGAAGTGATTCATCAACTAATCTGGATTAAGAATAGAGAAAACCACAAATTGTTTGGTGTTCCTCTGAAAACTGGCCAGAGTACTCGTTAAAAGCAGTTCTATCGCAATTTACTGAACCCCTATTTTCCTTTCATATTTTTGTTAGTCAGATTTCTTTGTAATGCAGATGCCTAGCAATTTTCTTATCATTTGTTGAGGGTTGGGTTCCTTTAAAAGGCTTTAAAAGGCTCTGGCTGAGGTTTTCTGAGGTTTTAAATCCAAATTACCTATAGGGTCCAGGAAGATGCTGTGAAATGTAAATTCGGAAGAAGGTTGAGCAACGGGGAGGATGAGATCTGTTGTGAACAGGACAGTGCCTGCCTCACCTAAAATGCATGTTCCATTTTATTTTAAACAGACAAATCCAACAAAGTACAGCTTAGATGTATAAGCCACCAGTTTGCAGCCAGTGATTGAAAAGACACCCTGATATCTCCATAGTATAAAAGGAAGTGGGTTTAAACAAGAACATTTTCAAAGAACTTCTTATAAAATATTTCTATATCTATCTACTACTAGAAGAAAAAAATACTTCTTTACTTTAAAACAGATGCTTACGTGACTTTGAAGCATCATTTAGTCTTAGGCAACGGCTTAATTTTTGGAATTGCAACACCTTATTGTTAGGTTTATTTCAGTACACAACTTTAATTTTGCATCTAATAGTTCAATGTGAAAACATTTTATATTAAAATGAAAAAGTAAGTGACTTTCATTTAAAAAATGGTGGAGACATATATTTATCTCTGTTCCTTTGCAAGTACCTCTAAAGTAACAGTAATAACATTCCCCTCCCCCCACCTTTTTTTTTTTTAAAGTGTAGTTGACTTACAATGTTGTATTAGTTTCTGATATATAGCATGCTAGTTCAGTTATATATATATACACACACACACACACACACACATACATACGCCCACACACACACGTACACACGTACATACTCTTTTTTCATTACAAGTTACTACAAGCAATTGAATATAGTTCCCTGTGCTATTCAGTTGGACCTTATTTATCTGTTCTATACATAGTAATTTGTATCTGCTAATCCCAAACTCCCAATTTATCCCTGCCCCTTCCTTTCCCCTTTGGTAACCATAAATTTGTTTTCTATTTGTGAGTCTCTTTCTGTTTTGTAAATAAGATTGTGCCATTTTTTTTTAGATTCCACATATAAGTGATACCATGTGATATTTGTCTTTCTCTGACTGACTGACTTTACTTAGTAGGATCATCTCTAGCAGCTCATACAGCTCAATATAAAAAAAAAAAACCCAATCAGAAAATGGGCAGAAGGTCTAAATAGACATTTCTCCTAAGAGATGGCCAGCAGGCACATGAACAGATGCACAACATCAGTAATAACACTTTTTAAAGTGTACGTTAGTAAAAGTAAAAGGGCTGGGATGGGGCAGATAACAGTGGATGAAGATTGGAGGGGTATCAAGGCAGTTTTTGAAGATAGGAAGGGGAGAGGTGGGTGGGAAGGAACTGGGAATAGAGAGACTGAAACCTGAGGGCATAAGCGGGTGCTGACGAGTGTCTGTTGATTCACTTGCCAAACCCTGGAAAAACTCAGATTCAAAGAACCAGATCACTAGAAAAACTCAGGTGGATAGTGTGGTGAAAACTTGAGGGAATATATGGAAGGGCTGAAAGGACTAGTCAGAGTCCTTGGGTACTTTTTCCCATTCCACACAGTAAAGTTATTAGCCCAGCCCTGCCCTCAAGAAAACTGGTGATTTATTTTCTGGAGTAATTACACTCTGGACTCTGGGACACCAGACACACAGGAAGGAGAGGCTGAGGTACTGTGCTGAAAACAGGTGTTTGGCTTCAAAGATACTGGCAGCCAGAGAAGTATCCCAGGCAGGAGCTTGGAGGTTTGAAGAAACTAAGTCCTCTTAAAGACGTGTGTATGTTCATAGTGATACTTGGGAATTCTTGACTAACTGTGCAGCAATGAAGCTTGACAGTTCCAATAGTTCTTAGTACAAGCTTTAAAAAAATGTATGCATAATTATTAGGTTTTCATACAAATAGAAAAGTGGAGAAAATAACATAACACAACCTATGAACATTACCGACATTTAAAAAGATGCGAATATTTGCCATATTAGCTTTAACATCTCCTCTTTAAGAAAAAGAAATTAGATACTGCTAAAGTAGCATCCCAGACCCTTCATTTTCAGACCCTCCCTTACACTTGAACAGTACCGCTTTCCTGAAATTGCCTTCTATCAGTCCCATGCAAGTTTGCCTTTTTTTATTACATTTATATCTCCATAAATAATACATAATTACTATTTTTTTGTGTTTAAAAATATTTGTAAATTGTATTGTCATTGTATTTATTGGGTTAACTCCAATTAGTCATAGTTTAACATGTATTGAATTATTACTATATGAATAGTAATACATTCATAATTAATATATCTTAATTATGTTATTTACAAATACATATTTGATTATGACTGATTTGGATTAATCCAAGAAATACAATAGTTTTTATGTTAATAGAAACAACAGATTTATAGTTATCATATCACATATTATATATGCATAAGAAAACTTGGAATAAAAAGGAGCAAAATAAATATTAAAGAACAGTCATTTAATCTAAATAGTCATGTTTTACGGAGTGACATAGAAGTGCCCCCTCTGTAGCTACATATGTTATATTGTTGCCTTTGGGGATACTCTGTCAGCTTTTGAAGTAAATACTGATATTTCTCCAACAGATTCTGTCTTTTGATTTTAACCTGGTCAGTGATATCTCTGTGACCTCCATGGTGGATGCAAATGTAGACAAATGTTTTAGACAAGTTATACGTTTGTCATTGACTTTCTTAAGAAATGGAAATTTGCCACTTATGTTTTTGAGAAACATGTATTTCTTTTGGCTCATTGCTTTCAAAAAGGTTTACTGAGAAACAAAGTTAGCAAATATAAAGCAAATAATTATAGATCAACAACAAGTAAGTAATGCCTAAACCACTGTAACCAGAATGTTCATACTATTCCATGAATACTGTAGAAGAATTGGTCAGCATCTCTATCATGCATATATTTCAGACATTTAACCTGTAGCTTTTCACATTTCCCATTCACCCACTTGCCTGGTAGTACTGTTCATTTCACAGGTTCTGGAACCTGCCATAGCACAACTTACTGGACACGAAGTGATGGAACAACCCATCTCCCATGACTATTGTTCAGACCAGAAGGAGGCGCCCACCTCTAGCTTCTGGCCTCTCTGACTCTTGTTTTATCAGTTAGCACATTGCGTGCTGTACTGACTGGAAGAATTAGATTCATGTCTGCAAACTCTCCAAAAAACAGAAATGGGCTTTTACAAGTCATTGTTCAGAATTAACTATGTAACCTGATGAGAACTGCTCACTGAACACATCATACCCACTACTAGATGAGATCATGCTAGAAGCTGCAAGAACAGAGTGAAGGTCCACCAGTCCTTGGAGTTATGATCCTTCCTTATGAATTTTAAAGGATTAATAATTTGACCCCCATATTCTAGAGTGAAATAATTCTGTTTTACAACAGTCAGGTAAGCCATGGTCAATTAGACCACCTAATTTTGTTCCCATGGGCAATAAAAGATTTTATACTAATAAAGTATTTGAGAGTTACCTTGTGTATAAAATCTATGTGGGTTTCTAGATTCTTGTATCCCACAGATTGCTTCTAGGTTCATGTTTTCTCACTGGGATGTATGTTAT
The DNA here is from genome assembly GCF_048564905.1 of Vicugna pacos. Taxonomy (NCBI): domain Eukaryota; kingdom Metazoa; phylum Chordata; class Mammalia; order Artiodactyla; family Camelidae; genus Vicugna; species Vicugna pacos. Next base: position 36,121,200 of record NC_132987.1, read on the forward strand.
TTAATAGTTCTTCCAGAGACAGTCTAGGTTAATAACATTCTTAGACCTCATATATTTGAAAAAGATTTTTTTTTGATTTTTTAATGTTTTGGCTGAGTATAGAATTCTAATTTCTTATTGATTTTTCCATAAACCTTTAGATAATGTTATGCCATTGTTTTCTACATATATTGTTGATAATAAGAAATCTGCCAACTTTTAGATTCTCATTCCTTTGTTGGTAAATTGTTTTACCTCTTTGGTAACTTTTAGGATTTTCTCTTTATTCTCAAAGTTCCTCAGTTTCTGTTTCTTTAAAGGGTGTGTGTGTGTGTGTGTGTGTGTGTTTTATTTTGTCTTTCTCATCTTACTCCATACTCAGGGCGCTTTTTAAATTCAAGGACCCATGCCTTTTGTTCAATCCTGAAAAATTCTTTGCTATCATTTCTGTTTACTTACTATTCTCTTAATTCACTCCTTTTCATAATCTATTATGTTTAAATTGTGCTTTTTTGTCTACCCCTATAGGTCATCAATTTTAAAAACCTTATCTTGTTTTCATTCTGGCCTTTCTTTTTTAAGAGTCCATTGGTTTTATTTTCCTATTCAGTAGCTCACTGTTTTTTTCAGTTCTATTACTTAGTTTATGTATTGTTTCTTTTTAAAATGTTAATAAGCATCTTTTTTTTCTTTCTAGGTTTTCTAATTTGGCCTTTTAAATATTTGGCTCTGCTTATTTAATAATAGCCTATTCACATCTCACAACTTGCCATTTTATTTTGTGGGGCTACTTATATCTTGGTTTATGAAGATTTTCAAAGATACCTACTTTAAAGCTCTTTATAGATTTCTTTTATCTCTATTTTCTTAGGAAGTCTCTTATTTATAGATTTGCGTTCCAACTTTCATGGTGCAGGTGTTTCTCATAAACTTTATTATTATGTTTTATGAGCTCAATTTCCAGAAAATATTTCTCCTTTGAGTTTCTTGGGCTGGGACAACTTCTGTGTGAAATATTCTTAAGATTTTTTTCTTTCCCTTCCTTTCCCCTTTTCTCTCTGAATTTTTAACTTCCCCTCTTTGTTTCTTTTTCTCTCTCCCCTCTTTCCTCCCACTGTCTCTCTCTCTCTTTTTTAAGGGGAGATACTGCGCTTTTTAAACTACAAAGATTGTCTTTTTTTCTTTTCAAGCACAGCTAAACATTTAAAGATATCTAAAGACATTTTTATTATTTATCTTCTCTAGGTATACACAGGAAGAGGGAACTTTCAAAATGTACTGTCTTGACCCAGAAACCAAACCACTTTACTTTTACATTAAAACTAACTGCATTAATACAAATGACAAGGAGATAAAGTGCAGATATTTGGGAAGTCTTACTCTGTGGAAAGTTTTTCAACTAAGGATTGCCATTGACATCTTCCAGAGTTTGGGGCACATCAGAAAATCTATAGCTTTATATTTTAGCCCGAGAGATACACATGGGGCAATTGGTGATTTAAGTGGTGAAGTGTACAGAGACATTGTGAGAAGAACAAGTAAAAACATTTTCTATTTTCTCCTCAGCCAGAGACAAGTTGATGGATTTTGCTTTTTATCAACTCTCTAAAGGATGAAAGAGTATTTTAAGTAGGTAGGATTTTGAAGCTGACCATGTAATTCTTGATTTCAAGCAGGCAAAAAAAAATATTATACATAATGGTGTGAGGAATGGAGGGATTAGTGGGGGATACTTTTTTTCCCTTTAAATTCTTAAAATGGATATGTGGGAATATAATGTGTACAAATAGGTAAATGCTCTCTATGATTATAACTATTTGAAGATTTCTAGAAGGTATTATTCTAACCTTTCAAATACAACTGAAGTTCAGTAAGAATTAGCATAAAATATTAGCATTATTGTAATAGTAAAAAGATGAAACACAGGACAAAATAGCAAATATTTTTGAGATTGTGTATAAGGTTAGTATTCATTCTAATAAATTCATGCAGTCCTTTTGAAATAACTAAAGAAGTTGAGGGAAAGTTTTCAGTCTAAACAGAAAGTTTTCTAGCTGTTGTACAGCACTAAATTCACTTTAAAAATATTAACCATGTGTACTTAGTAAAATAAATGCTTAACTTTACCTGTCTACTTTAACTTTGAAACATCATTCATGCTTAGTTTGAAGTGTAATTCTCCTTAGTAAGTTGCATAGTGCACCCATCCTTAGAAGACTCCAGGAATCAGAACTGTCTTAAACTTCTCAGTACCATTTTGCTATTTCAGGAGTCATGCACCTTTAGTATGTGTCACTACAGTGATTTAAAACTCTTTGTCTTGGTTGGACAGCTTGTTTTATTGAGCATATTTTAACATTGTTCACAGAAGCTTACGGAAGCAGAGATGTAGCTTCTCTTGTAGAACTGCAGATTGACCTCAGTAAACAATTTCTACCTGAAATTTCAATTGGGTTTCTTTTGTAAAAGGATATAGTGAATCAAAACATGCTGCTGTGATGTTATTCCTAACTTTAGAATATCTCACTTCTACTGTAAGTGAATCAAGTATGAAAATGAATGATTTGAATATGAGATAAAGTATGCTTTTAAGATGCTTTTAAGATGCTTGCAATGCTTATTATTTTGAGGGACCCTGGTTATAATACACACATAACACATTTTCACATGCTGACTGTCTTATTTACTAATTTATTGTCAGAAATATAACTGCATTCAACACTTGGCATATATACTGCCAATAAACCAGTCTTCCTAAGAAGCAAAATAAAATTAAAAGCTGACTGGCAAGCAGAGAATGAAGTAAGGGCAGTGATTTGGATCTGTTTATAAGTGGTATTATCCTCTGAGTTAGTCTGACATAGCCATCTCTGTCTACTACAAGGTAAAACTTGGCATAAGGACCAGATAGTCAAGTTCTTGCATTGTGATACCTTCTTCTCTAAAGATGGAATTTATAGGTACACTGTGTGTTTATTGTTTATATTTAAAGTCCATCTATCTCTTAAAACTCAGAGACATCGGATTATATATTATGGCCTTGTTCCTTAGTATAGTGATTTTCATGCCAAATTCATATCATGACACATAACTACTAAAATAAACATTTCCTACTTTGTATGTGAAATACTTCAATAAAAAGAAAAAGAATGCCCTATCAGAAAGTGCATGACATTACACCATCTTTATTAAACTTAACATATCCTTAGATGCAACTTCCGAAATGATTGTAAAACAATTGATGTCCAATTAGTTCGAACAAGGTTAGAACAACCTCAACTAGATGACTGTAATAGGGTACTCCACATTCATAACAAACTCTTACTTGTTTGAATTGAGCCCACAAAAATTGGATATTATAAAGGTCATTAAAATTTTTTTTCTAAATAAAGTTAAGACTAAGTTCTAAGTTCTAAGTCCCATACAGTAGTGTTGATAGGACATCCTGTATTATTTAATATTGGCTTCTTCTATGTCTCCGTTATCCTATAAGAGCGTCTCAGGGCTTATGTGCCCCCAAAAGGCAACAGCCATGATAATTACTATTTTGCCATCATTACCACAGTTGAACATCAGCCTTCTGAAACTTGTGGGGCATTGATATGTTAATATCTGGCCCTAGACATATAGCAGACTTGGGGAGTTGGGAAGCAGGACACGCCTCATTGGCTAGAAACAGCTGCCACTTGACCTGGCTCAGAGTGTTCAATCTCCAAGGCAACGAGCAGCTCCTTCCTGATCTGGGCTGTGTCATGCATCTATGACATAAATTTATGGCTTTTGTAGAACCCGCCTCTTCTCCCAGGTCTTCAGGAATCTTGATCTATAGGTCATATCCTTGCTCCTAGCTATCCAAGCACTAGGCACCTCCCAATCTCTTTCTAGAAACCTTGAGTTTACTTTTTTAAGTACCTTATGATTAATTAGCTTAAGATCAAATAACTCAGTAGTTTATCTTCAGTTGTGCCAGTGAGTCTCAAGGCAGCCAAAAACTTTCCTCAAAGGGATAAATAATAAGAAACTCAGAACTTGGACACAAGCTTGGCTGATCTTTTAAAGGAAAGGTTAAAAAAAATTCTCATTCTTTTTCTCCTATACTAACAAGACCAAGATAGAAATGATTAATTCATATCCTGCCACAGAATTTTTTTTTACTTGAAAATGATTTTTTTTAATTCTTGTTTTTTTATTGAAGTGCTATCTACTTACAATGTTAGTTTCAGGTTTATAGCAAAGCAGTTCAGTTATACATACACACACAGGTATATTTTCATTTTCTTTTCTGTTACAGCTCATTGTATGAAATTGAATATAGTTCCCTTTGCTATACAATAGAATCCTTGTTGTTTATTTTATGTATAGTAAGGTGTGTCTGTTAATCCCAAACTCCTAATCTATCCCTCCCTCCCTTTTCTCTCCCTAGTAACCACAGTTTGTTTTCTATGTCCGTGAGTCTATTTCTGGTTTGTAAATAAAATTTGTATTTTTTTTTAGATTTAACATATAAGCAACATCATATGATACTTACCTTTCTTTGTCTGACTTCACTTAATACGATAACCTCTAGGTCTATCCATGTTGCTGCAAATCCTGCCACAGTAGTTTTGACTCACGGTTGTGGATGATAAAAGATCACACTTTTCAAGCACTACCCTGTGTGGGAATGTTTTTAGCACTTTATATTTGCTAACTTTACATATATTTATGTTACATGTGTTAACTCATTTAATCTCTACAAGCATCCAGTGAAGTAGATAACTGTTTTTAACATTTTATGAATAGAAAAAATTGATGAGGGAGAGGTTGACCTACTTAGCCAAGTCCCATGCTGGTAAATGGTAGAGGTGGAATCTGAACCTTGCAGTCTGGTACCAGTGTTATAGTTCTTAGCCGCCATATTAGATTGTCTCCACAAAGATGTCCAGCAAAGTGTGATGGAACTTTAAAAGGCCAAGTACTACTCTTTGTTCCTTATTTTCTCTGTTTGCCAGTGGAATAATCTTTCTTCATTTGAATTTGACTTTTCAAGGAATGAATATTTATTGAATACTTTCTGTTAGCCTGGTAACCATGGAGTTTTACCAGTATCATTTGTTTTGACCCTTCTAGTCCTATTTCGTGGGTGGTTTTACTTCTGATGTACAGATAATAAGCTGAGATATAGACTCATTATTATCTGCCAGCCAGTCAAAAACCCTCAACTTCGCTTTTCTCTCATTGTGAAAGAGAACCTTCTGTTCTCTGAGATGCCCAGCACCGAGTGCCGGTAGCATTTTGCTGTTTTCCTTGCATTATTGTGCTTTCGTAGATTTTACTATCCTCATCCTCAAATCAAGATTTTGAAAATTACTAAAACCACCTGTGGAAAATAATAGAAATGTTTAAATAACACCATTTTAAATTTAAAAAATTATTTTTAGTTTTGATAGCTGAGGTATTGAAATAGAAGGGAAAAAGTAAAAACCTTTTTTTAGTATTCTTTTAGTATAGTTGATTAAAAGTCTATACCATATTTAATCTATTAAAATTTATGTTTTTAGTGAGCAACTCATTCCATATTTCTATAATGATACTAATGACTGGTCATACCTGTCTATCCAACTGTTGTCTGTTAGGCTGTCACCCAGGCCTGGGGGGATCATAAGGTGATGTGAATTACCTTAAAGATGACTACCTCATAAGGAGGCCTTTAGGCTTAGTTTCTTTCCAAGGTGAATGTTTTCATGAGTATTCACTCATCCATTTTTCCATTTAATCTTACAGAGCTGATGCAAAATTAGAAACAACATATGAGAAATTCCCAGTATATGTCGACCAGTAGTTTCAGTGACTCTTGTGTTTCTATTATGCCTCTAAATCTTCTTTTCTAATCTCCTTTGATGAATTCTCCTCTACCCAAAATCTGAGTGTTGGGTTTTCCCAGGTTTATCCTTAGCCCTCTTTTCTTTCATCCTCTTTCGTCTCCCTGGGTCATCTCATCTATTTACATAAGCTCAGTTTCTGCATATTTAAAGATCATTTCCAACTTCCTATCTCTAGTTTATTTCCCCTCCCAATTTAGTATCTTGTTAATCATCTACATTGCATCTGCACTTGGATGCTTGGATGACTTTTTAGTATTGCAAATTTGACCTCCTAAAAACTGAACTGATGACCTTCTCTCTATATTTTCTTCCTTAGTATGTTTTAGAACCATCTATCCAACTGCTAATGTCAGAAGCCTGAAATCCATTCTAGACCCCTCTCTTATTCCACACATCCATGGAAGCACCAAATTTAGTGACTTCCAACTTCTATTTTTGTTTTTTTTATTTAGCTCAATTTCTGTCCATCTCTGCTGACAATTTCTAGTTGGAGCCAATGTCACCTCTCTCTGGCACTCTGTAATTGTCCCCTAAATGCTTCCCATGAGATCACACTCCTACCTCTTTCCAATTCATTATTCATAAAACAATCAAAATGATCTTTTCAAAACACAAACCTAATGGTGTTACTCTTTTGCTTAAAACTGTGCAGTGTCTTTCAATTACTCTTATGCTAAAGCCTCAAATCCTGTCAGTGGCCCACAAGACCCTGAATAATATGATCCCTTAGCAACAATGTCATTTTCTTTTATTTCTTATGAATCAGTGATAGTGCCTTTTTTTCTTATCATTGTTTAAAAAAGCCCACTGCTTTTCCTACTTCAGGAAGTAGAAAATATCAAGAAATGAATATATGTATGTGTTTGCATGACTGGGACATTGTGCTGTACACCAGAAATTGACACATTGTAATTGACTATACTTCAATAAAAAATACAATAAATAAGTCATGAGGATATAATATACAGCATAGAGAATATACTGAAATATATTGTAATAAATTTTCATGGTGACAGATGGTAACTGGACTTATTGTGGTGATCATTTTGTATGTATAAAAATATCAAGTCACTATGTTGTACACCTTAAACTATATAATATTGTAAGCCAACTATATTTCAGTTAAAAAAAGAAAAAAAAGCAATGCTGTATAGGTGACTCAAGAAACTAGTGATCATTCTAAATATAAATTTTTTAAGTAAAAAAGCAAATGCCATGCATTTAATTTGTATGTTTACTTGTTTTATTTACAGAGATGACAAATTGGGTTATGACTAAATTGAATACAGTGTGACCTTTACTTTATTCCCATAATGAATGTAAGTCCCACTAATGTATATAATTCTGTGAAATGTATCCAGGGCTGCCTTGCATTATGAAAATTGAGTGCTCCTTCTACCTTATCCTCATACCCTTTGATTTGTGATCACCAGTGAGGTTTTCCATTTTCTAGAACTCCTTGTCAGCACAATCTTTCTTCAGACTGTGGTTCAGCGTGACCTCCATGCTTTCTTCCTCCTTGAGCTTTTCCTCCTTGCCTAGATGTGATATCAAAGCTCCAGATGAACATTGCCTTGCAGTGCCAGCTCAAGGACTGGAGGCTTAAGTGAGGGAGGAGCATATAGGGAAGAAGTTTGGTGACAAAAACCATAAATGATTTCCCTTCTCAGAAATAAAATGTTTCCATCAGTCTTTTGATGGCTGCCTCCTCATCTGCTATGCATGGCTTTTAGTGAGAGAAGTTGCTTGAAGGTAAGACAGATATGGTCTTATATCTTAGGCTGTTGACAAATTTTCATCAGTGAAGGCTGATGAATTAAACATTCAAAGGACCAGTGACTGCCACTCTCTGGTTTTGCTTATTTCAGGATTTAGTCTTAATGAGAAATTAATCAGCCTGGGAAAAGTTGGGAGTTGCACGATGTAGTGAGTTAAAGGGTCTGTTTCCTCATCTCTATTACAAGAATACTGCTACTTCATGGAACTGTAGTAACTGTAAAATGGAGTGAAAACTATCAAGTGTTTGGCACTTGGTGTACTCTCAATAGATGAGTTCTCGTCTCCTTCCCTCCCAACTTTACTAGCTAGAAATGTCCTTTCAGAAGCTCTTCTTTGCTGAAGCCTTGGAGAGAGTTGTATTTTGTTTTATTGGGGACCTTATTTTCTTTAACGGCTCAGTAATAGTTGATGGAGATTTTCCTTACCCTGTCAAATCTGTTCCAGAGAAATTGTCTTTCTTTAAGAAAGACCTATCTTGGCATTGTGAGGTGTCCATCATGTGTGCCTGTGGTGAGTATGGGGATAAAAAAGCACCACATATCACGTAGTGAAGCTGCCTAAAATCCTTATTAGACATCTCTCTCCAAGTCATGCTTTCCTTATTTTACATACTGTCTACTGAACATGATTTTACTATTCCATTGCCTTAATTTTTTTTTCATTGAAGTATAGTCGGTTTACAATATTATGTTAATTTCTGGTGTACATCATAGTGATTCACTTATACATACACATATATATATATATATATATTCCTTTTCATATTCTTTTTCATTAAAGGCTATAGCCTATAGCTATATAAGCCTATAGCCTTATAGCCTATAATGAAAAAGAATATGAAAAGGAATATATATATGTATATATAAGTGCACTTAACATTGATCTTCTGATACTGATGAGAACAACTTTTGTTTTTAATTGAAGTGTAGCTAATTTGCGATGTTGTGTTAGTCTCTGGTGTACAGCAAATTGATTCAGTTATTCATATATATATATTCTTTTTCATTATAGGTTATTACAAGTGCCCTGAGCATAGTTCCTTGTGCTATACAGTAGGACCTTGTTGTTTATCTATTTTATATATAGTAGTTAGTATCTGCAAATCTCAAACTCCCAATTTATCCCTCCACCTGCTCCCTGTCTCCCCTGGTAACCATAAATTTGTTTTCTATGTCTGTGAGTCTATTTCTGTTTTGTAAATAAGTTCATCTGTGTCATTTTTTAGCACATATTAGTCACATCATATGATATCCATTGCCTTTATTAGCATCACCTCTCTATTCTAGGAGAATTTTGATAAGGAAAACTTCCAGAAAAAAAAAATCAGTTCTTCAGTGAGAAGAATCAACAGTTTAAGCCGTTAAAAATTCCCCAGAGCCTTGGCTTCAGAATCCTACCCCTGCTGTTTGTAGCAATTCTAAACTGTAATATTACAATCCTTACATAATCAATCCTAATCAATTCCACTGCATCAAAAGACCCAGGTAAACCAAACTTCAAATTCTCAATAGATTCTGACTTTGCCTTTTTCCCTCTAAGGAACTAAGAAATCTTTATCAGTCTTTACTGCAGCGAGCAAAAAAACTTAGAATTGTCTTATGTACAGAGCTTGTGTTGGTGATATTTGGGGAGCCAGGATTCCACAGCAATTTAAACCTAGCTGATGCTCCACAAATTTAGTTAGAAGAACAAGCAAACCAATAACTCAGTATTTGCTAAAAGATAAACCTTTACAAATTCTGGTAATTACTAAATATCAGTGTATTTGGTTTCTGGAAGTTGGAAACTAGAGCCACAGACACCTTGGTTTAAGCTGACACAAACCTATTTAATGTTACATGTTTAAATGCTAAATAACAGTGAGTGTTAAGTGACAGAACAGCTCATATGTAGTTTTGTGATTGGAGTGCATTTTGATACTTGTTTCATGAAAGCCTTTGTGAGTTACAAGCAGAGGTTAACAGTAATTGCATTTTTCCCCTCTGGTTTTAATAAATGCCTTCAGGGCATTTCATTCTGTTAAATCAAGCAGTAGACAAAAATGTAATGCACTGCTAACCTCTAAAGTGTGTGCAAAACTTAGTTCATAAAATATGTATGAAGAACACAGTGTTGCAATGATAATACTTCCTCTCTGGGTTATTCTGCCCAAGAGTTGGTGCATTAGCTATAGTTCTTGATTTCTTTTGATTGGAGTTGCCTGTACTTCATGTTGTATAATATTATTCACTTGATTTTCTATTAGCATACACAGATATACAATAGTTTTTTTTTGGGGGGGGGTGCAGTTGCCACAGCTTTCGATGGGCTGTTTTAGGAACTCTTACACATAGCATTCTTCTTTAGGGAAGGAATATTTAAAGGAAGAATTACTGTATATTGAAACATCAAATTTGTATGTATATCAGTAAAACTAAGAATTTTTTTTCAATTTTTTGTTGTGGTAAAATAGATATAAAATTTATTCAGTCCTAGAAAGGGACAGAATTCTGATATAAGTACAACATACAGAAATCTTGAGGGCATTATGCTGACTGAAATAAGCTAATTACAAAAAGACAAATATTGTATGATTCCACTTATATGAGGTACTTGGAGTAGTCAAAATCAGAGAGATTTCATTTTTCTGACCTATTGCCATCATGGTAAATACAGATTCATATGAGATAGTTCTTATATATACTCTGTTAAGCACCCCGAGTGCCTTTTAAGTGAATTAGTACTATACATTCATCACAATGTATCCTTCCTTTTTTGGTGAAAAAATATAAAGCCACAGCTGTGGCTGCTTCTCTCCTCAGTCGTTACATTATCACCATGTCAGAAAGATGCACTGTCTGGTGGTATCTTTGGAATTGTAACTATGCTAATCCCATATTAAAACATAGCAAAACTTAATTGATGGGAATGTCACTAATTTAAAATACATAGACATAATATAGGAACATGGATGATATTTTGATAAATTCTTTCTTCATTCATAGTAGGCATGTATAACTGAAGGATGCTTTTTTTAAAAGTAAGTAAACAGCAATTTATTTCCCCTGAAACTTTAAAAGCAGGATTAACTTCTGGATCAGAAAAAGTTATTCCTGGCCATTAGTGAGGAATGAACGTTACCAAAGAAAGGTGTGGCCTTTGCCCCCAGCTCCTGAGAAGTGATCTCTTGTTCTTAGAATGTCCTGCCTAATAAGAGTGGCTCTATGTACTTGGGATCCTGGGTCCATGCTAGATAGTCAAACAACGTGATTTATGGTGAGGGCTTTGGGCCATGCAGTGTCAGTTCCACCAGGAGTCTAAAGGTCAGCTGCACGGGCATTCCATCATGTCCATGTGCTGAAGCTCTAATAAAAATTTGCACACCTGAGCTCAGGTTTTCTGAGCTGGCAATACTCCATGCATTTCGTCACATATCATCACTGGGAGAAATTAGCATTGCCCACAGTTGCACTGGAAGAAGAAACATCAGGAAGCTCTGTATAGGGCTTTTCTCGACTCTGTCCCATGTGTCTCTTCTCTTGACTGGTGTTAATCCATATCCTTTCACTGTTATAAAGTATAACTATGAGCATAGCAGCTTTTTGTTATTTGTTTGAATCCTTCTAACAAATTATTAAACCCGAGGGTGGTCTTAGGGACCCCAAAGTTGTCATTGGTGTCAGAAGTGAGGGTGGTCTTGGGGCTGCCCCCTCACTATGTGCTGGCAATTTATTAGAACAGGCCTTCCAGGGACCTAGATGAAAGGGCCTTTCCTCCCCCCAGTATTTATCATAACCATCTTGCTATACAATAATAGTTCCTAATCTCAATCTTTTCCTAAATAAGGATGGCCTGTCATTCAGTCCAAATTACTGAAGTTTCTCAATATTATGGGATTTCATATTATAAGTATACAATGATTTATATAGTAGTGAATGTGAGATTTTTTCTACCACTAAGTGCCAATTAATGTAGTGTTTTGAGATGTGTGATGTTCAACTTTAACTGAAAATTTCCAAACCTTTGCATGACAGTTCACTTGAAGACTGTCAGAGTCAAAGTGACATAGGGTTCTCACCTCATATTGATGGTGCCATGGTGTATTTTGTGGGATTTGGCTAATATTTTTACTGTATAGAAGAGAGAAATGTCAAAATATCATTTCAATTTCTTGTAACGTGTCTATTCCTCCCTCTTGATTACTGATCAGAATTGTTGTTAAATTGAGGCTTAAAGGACAGAATATTCTGGTGGATGGGCCTGATGTATGCCATCATGGCTTTGCAGTAACTGCTAATTTCTTCAACTTTCTTGCTATTAGATTCTCCAAGAGCTGGCCTGTTTCTCTGTGAGTTCTCTCTGGTCTCACACACACTGTACAACCTGCCTCCATATTCACGTCCTTGCTTTTTCCATATGGCGTATGTCCATCAAATTTCAAGACAGACTCATAGTTGTTTGCAATTGTGATAGAAAAGAAAGAAGTTTGTGCATAAGAGCCATTGAGTCAGAGTAATTTGGTGAACATACTATAGCGTAAACGTTTGGAGAATAATTTTTAGAATGCCATTAGCTATTGTTTCAAGGTGACCTTCCTGAGAATCTGGACAGCCTAGGGAATGCCAATGAAGTGCAAGTCAGTCACCAGGAATCAATGATAGGTGACAGTGTTCTTATCCAGAATTACTGATTTATAACATTTCAAAACTCAGTATTTGGGGATATTAAATAGAACAGATATTTTTTGTAAGTGTTGCTATAGGAGCCTGAGATGAAGTGTGGGGGATTTTGCTACATTAGTAGCTTAGAAGGTTTGTTTTGAGCTCCTTCCACCACCACCACCCCTAAACACACACACACACATTCAAATGCTGTAGAAAGTTAGAAAGTACACAGTTGAGGAAACTGATGTGGACACATGTGCACAGGTGAGTCTGCCTGAACACACACACAGATTTAGTGAGAGTTTGAAAGATGACAAGGATTTGTTGTAGGAAGAAAAGTACAATAAGAATTTTATTAGGGAGACAAAATTTATCAGGAGAAATTTGTGTATGTACCAATTAGCCTTTATTGGTAAATTATATTAAATGAGTAATTAGTTATGATGTTTACTTATAATGTAAATGGAATGAAATGACATTTTGGATTATTGTGTATTTATAGTATTATTAATTGGTGGAGAAAAAGCACTGTATTCTTTGACCGAACTGTGAATGAGAATTTTGAAAATGGTCTTGATCAGCCCAATTTTACACAATGTAAATAATGCACATAGATAGTGCACTAAATAAGATCTGGAAATGCTGACATTTACTTACTTATATGGAAGTTACTTTCAGTTAGATTTATAATGGAGGCTGAAT